>NC_071532.1:60093707-63030374 GCF_026979565.1 Vidua chalybeata
GAATGGACTTGTCAAGGCCATCTGGATCAAGAACATCAGTGCATGGGCCAATCTTGGCAGCAGGAATATCTGTGGGTACAGGCTAGATAGTGGCTGGGTAATGCCCTGCAAGAAATGGATTTGTGGTTGATAGCTGGCTGGGTATGCATGTGGGTTTTTTTTTGTTTGTTTGTTTACTTCTGTGGGGCTTTTAGTTAATTTTTTGTTTTTTTGAGCAAAGTGAATGGCATACTGGACTGCACTGTGAGGATTGTAGCCAGCAGATTGTGGCAATCTGCTATGCCCCACTACTCAATGCTGGTGAGGTATGTCTGGAGTATTTTGTTGGGAATTGTGCCTCTTGCCTTCTCCCAGGTCATGAAGGATATGAAGAAGCTGAAGCCTCTTGGGATGTAACCAAGGTTGGGGCCTGGTGTGACATAGATTGTGTGATCTCCAAGGGGCACCTGAAGGGAGCTGGGCTTGTTTAGTCTCAAGAGGAAGAACAGTAAGGGGATAATCTTAACAGGAGGTTGCAAGAACTTGAAGGGTGTTTATGAAGATGACAGAGATGATCTCTTTGATAGCAGCAAATAATACAGCAAGGGGCAGTAGACGCAAATTGCAGCTTGGGAGGCTCAGCTTGAATACTATAAAACTTTGCTCATGTGTAGGAGGGTGGTGGAGCAGAACAGACTGCCCAGGGCAACCCCTGTCCACTGAGGCTTTCAGTCCTCAGCTAGACAAAGCTCTGGCTGATGTTATAGTCTTGGTGATAATTCTACTTTGAAGGGGGTATTTGGCCTAGATGGCCTCCAGAGGTGTCTTACAAGCAACACTTCTTTGATTCTAGTAGAAGTGTAACCTGCAATTTCATGGGGTGTGGGAACAGGTCGATGCAGGTTGAAAGTGCTCCAGCCTGGCAGAATGGCTGGTTGGTCTCTGCTTCAGAGAGACATTTTCATAACCTTTGCTCCTTCTCTGAGCAGTCAGACTGGATTTTTTTTTTTTTTTCTTTTGTGAAATGATACATCCACAAATAACCCAGGAATGGGTTTGCAGAAATGTATGGACTTCTTTGCTGTTTTTACTTCCCCCTACCACCTGTAACTTCATGAACTGGGCAAGATTTATGCTTCTGCATGCAAACTCATTTATAAACTTTATTCACCCTGCAAGTCTAGCATGAAGACAGCAAGGGTTTGGAGTTTGGCTTCTTGCTACTGTTAATTGGAAAGTACATCTCTCCTAGTAAGAGGATGTCTGGAAGTTCTTCCATGCTTCACAAAAGAAGCATCTTACAGTTGTTCTCAATGCTTGCTGAGGTGAAACCCCTCAAGTCTGTTTAACCCATGGCTTCTTAAAGGAGGTGGTGAAATGAAACACTCCCTTTTCAACACGGAGAACACCTTATGTGAAGTTTTCTGCCTGTCACAGAAATGTTTCTAGATAAATTTCTCTCCGTTGTCAGACTGTTTCTCAAAGCATATGTGAAGTTGATGTGTCCATATGTGACAATAAGGTCAAATTAAATCAATTCAAATTAAAAATTCATTTAAAACAGTTTAGTTAAATCATGTCAAAATTCTGTGTGGGTTGCTTTCATTCAGTATTAAAATGTCATATTAAAATTCAGTTTAGTATAATTCACCTTAGGAATGGATTACGGTAAAGTGGATTAAAGTAGACTAATTCTGGGAAAAGAGGCTACACAAGTTTTTCAATGTAAAATAAAATGAATTTAGAGGTAATTTAGACTAATTTTCATTGTTCCAGTGTGTCATCCTATGGTACCTAAACACTCTTTTTTTCAAGATTAAAATAAAGTAGGTACATGATTCAGCCCTTCCTTGCTCTGTTGAGGATAAACATCAAATCTGTTTTTTAATGTTGAGCCCCCGTTTTATACTTCTCTTTTGGGAAGTCTCTGAATGCCCTGTTAAACCTTTCTCCTCAGTATATCAGGGAGGTACATTTTTCAGGTTCTCCAATTAATTGAGAAGAAGCATGTACTCAGATAATATATTGTGCTTATTCAAGTTGAGCTGTGTAGACTGCATAGCTTTTAGTACAAGGCTATTTTTAAAGTTATCAAAAAGGAAGTGTGTATGAAGGGATGTTCCCAACAAACAGCAGTCACTTAACTAAAGGTATGGCATTAAGGTCTGTCAGCAAGACCAATTTATCATTTGTGTAGTGCTTTATTTGAGAAAGCTTGGCTTTAGCCTCAGAAATACTTCAAATAGCTAAGGTCCCCAAGGCATCTAGTGATCTGTTTTGGGGCAATTTAAGGAATTGTTATCCATGACTGTCTGGTCCAATAATCCAGGTCAGAGCTTGAAACCAACATGCAGATCATAGAGAGGGAAGTGTGTTTAGTCCTTTGTGACCACAGTGGATGGCCTTACTTCTGCCAAGGGGGCTGTGCCTCTGCTTAGCAAAAGGGGGACTTAACTCCTTCAGCAGCCTTAACCAATCCAGCAGGAGTTTGGGCAGTGAGCACGCTGTATTGGCAGATTCTGAAGGGGATTAGTTTAAGTCTACTTGAAGCTGTGTGCTCTGAAGTTGTTACAGGCAACCTTCTCATGCTACAAAAACAAGAAACAAGCTCCTGCTTACCAAGGAAAACACGCCCTCTCTCCCAAACCCTCAAACTCAAACAACCCACAGAATAACACCTTTGTGCATGATGTGTTTGATGTGATGTATATTGGTATTTGTGAAACAAGCTTAATTCATATTGTCAAATTTTTTTGAGCTAATATATTCAGACTATTTTGTATTTGGGAAAAGTAGTTACCCGTTCGTATTTGTTTTAACATATGATAAATTGAGTGATGAATTTTGTGAATTTAGAATTTGAAATGGAAGCAATCTTCCATTCCAGAAGTATAGATGCTTTTGTTCCATAGAAGATCAGTGCAAAATTTTCTAGTAATTTTCTGTAGGTTCAGTGTAAAATATTAATATCCAAGTAAGTAATTTTAATTGGCTATTGTGTTTCTAAGTGCCTAACTACAAAATTAAAAGAGTGGATCGAGTTCTCTTTCACTTAGCTAGCACAGAATTCTTCAGCAATTTTCTGTGGTCAAGGTGCCTTCTGTTCTGGGATGAATGCTACATATAAAGATCACCCAGTGTCAATTAGTTAATATCACTTTTACTACATTTGAAGGAACAGTCCCTCATTTAAAGTGCATTCAGTTCAAGGTTACATAACACTAAACTTTGAGACAGCTGTGACTATAGGATTTTACTTTCACTTCTATATGTCATGTGTACATTATTATGTACTATCCTGCTTTGTCACTTTCTGTTCCTTTTTTTGGATCCTATATTTTCATTCTGATGGAGTTTGATGCATGCTCTGGAAAACTAGCAACCTGTAGAAGACTAGCAACCTGTTGTCATGAAAATATGACAAATATTTTTGAGGGCAAATATGAAGGTAATCACAAAATATTTGCTTTAAAGTTCTGCTTTGAGAAACATCAGGAGCTTAAGTTGCTTTAGAGGGGGTCAAATCCTCTCTCCCACTGGTTGCTAGTAACATTTCCCATTGAAATGATAGTACTGTTGACCCAGATATGTTTTATTGTTTTCTTTTTTTTGTACAATACATTAATGATGATCACTCCTTGCCAATCAAAACTTCAGGGATAATGATTATTCAGATGCTTTTTTAAATAGGAAACCCCACAATATTAATGAAAATGAGGAAAGGATGAGAAGCCAAAAAACAATTGAAGCACCAAATGAGGAGATTGTGTTTAGTAGAGTGGCTGTTTTCATTTTTCTTATTAGTATTCTGTATTTTTCCCCACTCTCTGTGATTTAAAAGGAGCATGAAGAAACTGTTAAAACACTACTTATTGGCCTAGACCTTTGAATCTCATTCTTAAATACTGGCAGTGTTGCATCTTATTGAACATCCTCGAAACTTTTAATTTCCTGGAATTTCTGAGAAAATGATTCAACTCTAAAGGGTTTTTCTTGATTATTCTTTATAAGCTGACTGTGCTTAGGAAAGTTAAACAACCCGATTCAGAGATTACTTCAGGACTACCCAAACCAATTAGCATAAACTTTGTGGTTTCCAGCTAAAACTTCTCATTCACAAGAAAAATCTATCCCATTTTTGGCTTGCTATTTTGAATAAAAGAAAAACTTCTAAGCTTTCAAAACTGCATTTGTAAAATAATTTCAAATACAGTGTGTAGGCTTCCAAATTGCTAGCTGAACACTGGTTTGTTTAGAATGATGTCAAAACCAATTAAATATAAATTCCATTTGGTTTCATGTATTGGACGTTGTTCTTTGAAGGATCTTGAGCTTTCCTAGGATTCTGTAGTAGTAATGTGTGCTGCTTGAATGAGTTAACACTGCTGGCAGTTCAAGTAGAAAGAAAAAACCTGAGGAGAAATTATGTTGAAGTGGGTAGCCACTTGCAATATGATACCAGTCTTGAAATTCCTAGAGCCAGATTAGTATGATCTGCTTTATTCCTACAAATACGGACCTTGGGGCTTTCTTCATTGTCAAGTGAGTATTTTGCAGTCACAGTTCACTGTGGAGCCCTGTGTGTTATGGATATTACATCTTAGCTTGAACAAGGAGGGAAAAAATGAGAAGTCTGAATGTTTTTGTTTTCAGGCTAGCTTCTAATGTAGAGAGAGAGGCAATTTGATAGAGCATTTGGAAATGGTGGAAGAAAAAAAAAATCTGCTTACATTCAGGAAGATTGGTATTTTATTTCCCCTTCTGTGTTTCTAGGAACATCTTAATTAAACAAGAAATCTTTCAAGCATTGCCGAAACAATGCTGCAAAATTGTTATACCTGTTTTCTCTAAAACTATAACTGCCTGTAGCAAATTTGTGAATTAAAAATTATTCACTCTCCTTTTTACATGAGACAAAGAACATTTTAAATGTTAACAATAATGTGCATGTAAGCATCCCTATGTAATTTTTTCTTTTTTGCATGTTAGTTTATTATCCCTACTCTGTTTTGTCTTCTAATTATTGAGCACTCATTCGAGTTGTTTTCACTAATGCAAACAGAAAGGAAACCAGGAGAGAAACCATGAGTCAACTGAAATTATTACTTTTCATGCTGGCAAATTGAAATTGATTTATTCAGGTGCCATGTTTCTGCATTTTTCTAGGATTATCATCTGCAAGTTTGAGTCCATCCTGGGGCTATAGATTTGTCTGGCCTAATGTATAATTTGGAGCTGATTTTACAGTATATTTTTGGGATTTGTTGGAGGGTTCCTTCCAGCCTGCCTGAAGTTTTTCAGCATCTGGAGGCAGGTGGAGGATCTTTGAGTGATCTTGAGGATCTTGGAGTTCCTCTGAAACAGAAACTTCAATTGATACTAGACTGCCCTGGCACCAGGGATTTGTGCTTTTGCCTGTCTTCTTTAGTATTTCTATGACCTTTCTGCTCATCCTCCTCTGAGGGGGTAACCAACTTCCCTGTGAAGACACTGGGAGGAAAGTGGGAAGAGACTGGCTGAAGCTTAACTTGTGAGCTGTGGAAGGTAGTATTACTCATGGTAGCTTTAGGCTGTCATGAGACTTTGGGCTGAACTTTACATACAGGTTTAGTGCTCTGGAATGTACAAGTTTATGGTAATTGTGTCTTCAATACTACTTAGTTTCTACAAATGGAATGCGGAAGTAAAGGGTTTTTAAACTTCTCCTCAAGCTTGAGTAGATTTTGACTGTTGTCTAGATAACTCAAAAATGTGAATGGCATCTGGGTTAACATGATGAGCAGTTTTTCTTTTTCTGGTTTTCCTTATGATAAGGTTAAGAGTAGGTTCCTTGGCAGCTGGCCTGAATTGGCATTTCTCTTGGTGTCTCTCTCTTCCCCTTTCCTTGACATGAACCTTACTGTTCCTGGTTTGCCAGTCCAGCCTGATAATCCAGCAGGAACTCATTCCTTGAGGTGCCACTTAGGTGGAAGGGAGGGCCAGGAGCGGTGCTGTTGCCATAGAGAGGCAGCAGGGCCAGCGGCTTTCCTGGCAGTGCAGGGCTGATTCCCAATCTGAGAGAGCTCTACATCCTTGGCTTTGTGGCTCAGGTGTGCAGGAGTACGGGCACAAAGGGTGGAGGCCATAGTTGGTGTGCCATTAGGTAAGGGTGATGAATATTAAATCATGCCCCTAGGTTTTCCCTTCATCTGTTATCTGGTTTACTGACAACCCTTTCAATTTTTTTTCCCCATCAGACATGTCTGGGTAGCTTTCTAGGGCTTCAGAGTTAAGGCTGTGTGTTTTGCTTTAACTTGGGTTGACTGCTTGCTGTTGGTTAGAAAGGATGAAGTGTCCACTCTGTTTTCCTGGGCTCCCTGCAGTTACAACTGCAGCTAAAAGGTGGGAAATTCTCCAGAATTCTGTATCCACTTCTGGGGAAAGGATGCAATTTATTTCACTCTGAAACACTGTGCAATGCTTCTTCTGTTGCCAGAAGTCCTGGAAGAAAACCAATAAATTGTGCTCTGTCATATTCAGCCATATACTGGTTTAACCAATTCAAATGCCAGTATTCTCCGTAATGCCAGCATCCTCCTCCTGCCTCCTGTGTTGTGTCTCCTGTGTCCTCTTTGACACTTTATTAATCTCTGTTTTCAACTGCTCTAAAAGGTTACAGTGTTACTTGGGTTTTGCAGGCTTGTAGTTGTGATGTTGTTTTTCTTCTGCGATTTCAAGTGGTGAAAGGTCAGAATTGGTAATCAAATCTACATTCCTTACTGAACTGAACTTAAAATGTATGCTTCCCCTTTTACCAATTATTTTGTGTCAGTCTACTTGTAACTTTCCTTGGATAGCATGTGGAAACCTTTTACAAGCATGAGCATGCTAGAATTAGTGTGCCAACATGCTGGAAACATTTTTCCTGTTGGATTTTTTTTTCCTAAGTAGTCTTCTTTTAGGGTTAGGAAAATAGGGAAGCAGCCTGTAAATGATATTACTAATTTTGTGTTGAAAGGCTTGAAAAGGACAGGCCAATGAAACAGCTGAAGTGAAACTATTTCATTTTTTTTTTATTCAAGGTGACTTTGAGATCCTTCTGGATGACATTAGTCCTGTCTGAAGGTTTCTGTAGTGATTCATAAATTTGAAACCAGATAGTATTTTTGTAAAAGCAAATCTGTTGTTTGGCATTGTAGCTTACTAAGTCCTTTTTCATAAAAGACTGAAAGTGCTACCTCTTCTTAATGAATCATCCTAATTATATTTTTCCACTGTAATTGCACGTGTAGTATTATTAGGTGGCATTAAAGATGTAAATGATAAACATTGCAGATTTATTCTTCAGATTGTGGTTTCAGGGCTCTGTTTTCTGATTTCTTGGTCTTGACAATGTTGCATGGAGGTAAAGTCTGCTGCTTCTAATCACACTTTTATTTTATGAGTTCCATGTGCCTTTTGGTGCAAACCAGGTTGTAACTGCAATGCTTTGCACAGATATATACTTTTCTTGGAGCAATTGAGGAGAGAAAGTGTTATAGAACTAAAACCCTAGAGTTTATTAACTGGACAGTACAGAAATTGTGACTCTCTCTAGGATTTTTATCTGTGGCATTCTGGGTTTTTGAAGGTATCTGAAGTGGACAAGTAATAGTAATTAATTTTGATAGTCTGATTAACAGAAATACATGGTCAGGGCCTGCTCTATGCAGCCATTCTATATTACCAGCACTGGTATTACCATTAACATATTTGCACATTTGTATTTACTAGAGCTGAATCTTGCCAGGGGCTGCTGTGGCCTTAAACAATTACTTTGTAGAAAATTAGGCAGGAAACTTGTGTCATATTCAGTACTGACCTTGAGGATGTAAATACACAAGCATCTGATTTTGACAGACTTGTCTTAGAAAATACTACTTTTTAAAAATATCTTTTCCTGTCTTAATCACCTGAATTTTTAGCATTGTGTTCTCTTATGCCTAAACGTTGAGTCAGATTTTGTAATTCAACAACGTTTAGAACAGAACCCCTGTATTGAAACATCATGGTGATCACACTGCGAATAGAAACTGGATTTGCACACACAGATTTGAAACTCCTTGCTTTTTCTGGTTTTGTTTGAGTAGGATTTGATATATCTAGGAGAAATAACAGAAATATTTGTATTATTGTTCTCTATTGTTCAGGCAAACTGGATTCTGTGCTGTCTTATTCTCATGATTGTCATTCATGTCCAATTTGAAAAATAAAGGCATTCTCTGGGAAGAGACAAACCTAGCTTGGAGAGGTTGCTGTACTTGTCAGTACAGTCTGGATTTTGACTCTCTTTACAGGAGGGACAGAGAGCACTGTGATGTATCTGAGAGGTGTTTGTAGAGTTTGTGACAACCTAATCAATATCGGCAATATTCATTGTTAAATTTTGTTGTTAAAGACCAAAGTTCATTTTGTTATTAAATGTCAAAATTCATTAATGTGAAATGTGTAATGATAAAGATTGTTTTACCCATAATTATTCAGAGACAATTTTTTTTGTTGTTGTTGTTTAGTCCTTATAATATGCACTGGAGACTAACTCAGAGTTAGTTAGCTCAGGGGTAAATGGAACATTAACTGTTCTACCAGTCGGACTACTAAAAAAATGGGATCTCTGGTCTTCAGCAGTTTATGTAAAGGGTCTGTGAAGAAGGTGAGGGTAGCGTCTGGGTAGATAGAGTAGCATGCTCTTTGAATATGGCATTCTTAACTAATAATTTTGCTACAAAATTCCTTCTAGAGTTACAGTTTTAGACTGTCCTCATCTGGAATCTCTTTGGAAGGTTAAAGCTGGTTCTAGATCTTTTAAGAGACAGGTTTTACAATATGGTCTGCTAGTGCTAATTAAGGCATTATTTTAATGCTTCTGGGACACATAAGAATAAATGCCTCCATTTTCTCACCCTTCCTGTTTAACTAATTTTTGTTGGTCATTAATTCTATGTTGAACCCTTTGTTGAAGTTGTGGAAGGAGAATGAGACCAGTAGAATTTATTTAAATTACTTATAATGCCATTGCCATCAATATAATAGCTGAATGCTTTATGAAAGCTATGAAATTTTATGCAATAACTTTCCTTTTTTTTTTAAGAAGGTTTGTGGGATTTAATAATTTCTCTCAGACAATGTCTGCAAATGAGTAGCAGAATGCATGACAGAAGAAGAGAAATTGTGTTGAGCATAATGCAGAGAAATGCATTTAGAAATCTCTCATGTTACAAACGCACAGGGTCTCTTTGAGGTAATAGAAATCATGAAGTTGTAAGGTTACAAACTTTGAAATTTAGGGGAATGGCAGTTGATCCTTTTTCGAAAAGTAGTCATTTTAAAATATCTAATTCTGATTAATGGGCTGCTACTGTGCTTCACTGCAGTCAGTTATTCTTTCTTTTGGGTTTGCAGTGGGAAAAGTGGGAGCAGTGAAGAAGTAATCTTCCTCTTTACTGACTGCTGCACTTCATCTGTGGAAGAAACCCTCTGAGAACTTGCTTTTATATGTTCCTCTTGATTCTTCTGTGTCCTTTCACTCTTCCATTTGGCTTTTGTTCTTGCAGGTAGTGGAGTAAAGTTTGGAATTTACTTAGTTTCATAATTCTGAGCACTAGTACAAAGTCTGAGGACTTTTACTGTGAGTGGCGGTCAAAGTAAAGATAAAGAGAGAACGTTAACTATGTAACTACTAAGTTTTGTCACAGATTTAAATCTGGAACTTGTTTAAACTTTCAAATATTTCTAACATATTTTTCTAATATTTCTATTTTCTCTCAATTTGTGAGGGAGTTCGTGTGCATGTTTTTGTTGTTTCTGTAGAGTTGTAAATATAAGTGGCATTTCCTACAAAAAAAAACTGTCTGATTTCCCTTCTCTAAAAAGCATATGAACTGAAACACAAGAGAAGCTCCGGAGCAGTAGCTTAAATCAAGGAGATAAAAGAATGAGCAGGAAAAAAGGTATAATCTGCATCTGCATTGAGATGAAATTCCTTATTTTATTCTCAGATTTTAAAGGTATTTTTAATCAAAGCTTAGTAGAATTTTTATGGGAAACAGGATAGCTGAACATAGAGCAGGCTATGAGCACATAATTTGTTATCCAATGTGCAAGCACATGTAAATGGAATAACATAAATTAGTATAGGAGGCAAAAGTGCCATTTTTCATAGAGATTGAATTTACAGGACAGCATTAACATTGTAAACATTTTAGCAGAGGTCAGTGTTAGCCAAGCAGTGATTTATAGGGAATGGCATATTTTTTTTTTGGTCAACACACAAAGTAAGGTTTAATTTCCATCTGTATTTGCTTATTACTTGCTAGTGTTTCTTCCACTCCTTCCTGGTCCCTCACCCCTCCCCCCACCCCACAAGCATTCCAAAGATAGCCCAGAAATACTCTTGGGTAAAATCAACTTGAAGGCTCTGGAGCGCTTGTTGTAAGGAAGAGATTAGATTTGTTTGGACAGGAATATAGAGTTGAGTTGCTCATAGTGTGGTGTCACGCAAGTGCATGTAAATTGTTCTAACAAACAAAGTTGGACACATTTTATTTTACATGTGATATTGTTACAAGATCTGTTTCTATAAGTAGCCTATATTTGAGATAGCAGAAAGCATCAATTTCAGATTCTTGTAAGCCACACTTGTAAATTACAGAAGTTGTGTGTGGGTGGCTTATTTTGTATGTTTGTTTTCTTTTGGGTTCTGTTTCCTTTTTTTTTTTTTTTTTTTTTTTTTTTTGGTTTTTTTTTTTTTTTTTGTTATGAGAATCGTGGTTAAGTTTTTTTTACAAAAAAAAAGTGTAATTATATGTGCACTATATATAAATGCAGCATTAACCTGACATTTAACCACAAAATCAGTATGTTTTGCCGGATGTTAAAGTAGTATTATTTTTGCAGGCATTGCACATGTGAGTACTATCTTTTTTTTGTTGAGATAGAGTCTTGGGTGGTAGTCTTAGGTGCAATGAGGTACAACCACAAGAAATGCACAAAACCTAAGAACATACTTTTTTCTGATACAAATACATACATTTTCATATATTAATTTTTTGACTGAACTTTAATTTGTCTTGGAATTTCAAGCTTTATATGTACAGCAATTTTCTTTAAAGCTGTGTCCAGATTATTTGCAGAAGCAAATCCATTTTGTTAGTAACCAGGAAGTAAAATGAAGAAAATGATCCGAGAAGAAGCTTTAAGAAAAGACTTGAGATGAGTGCTTTGCTTCTCCCTATCTTGCACAAAAGTGTCTTTTTCTTCTCAAGCAATTTAATTGCGGGCGTAAAGGGATTTTTGGTGTTCCCAAATGGTCTTTTCCTAACTAGTTGGGACCTATCTGAACAATGGATGGGGGAGGCCTTGCTTGCTGCAGGGGGGCTTAAACTTTCTGCTGGAAGAGCTCATGTAGCCAGGAAACTGACTGAAAGCTGTAGGTGCTGGCTTGTGGTATATGATATCTCCTTCTGGTACTGCAACCCATGAAGATCCTGTTCTTAGGGGATGCCTTCAGGAAGGCAGGAGACAAGAAGAGACAGTGGATGGATAAATATCCAGGTGACCTCTCCTCAGCTTGCAGGCTCTCAAGCTTGCTGTGGAGCAGGCATTTTGTAGATACCTGATGGTTTATTTTATGACAAATACAATGCTGCTTCATTTTTTCCCATTTCACTAAAAACTAATATAGTCTGGGAGAAGCTGCTGTTGGAAGCTCAGTTGGCTTTGAGCTTGTCATACTCTTTGATTTCATGTCTCTTCAGTTTTTTCGTTTCTCCTTCTGCCTTGAGCCACCCTTTCTTTCCTCTTTTGGTTGATGGAAGCAAAAGAAGCTTAAAAAAAAGCGAAAAAAACCACCCCTCTCATTTCCTATATTTTTCCAGTTTGTTTTTTGTAGTTTGTTTGGATATTTTTGTTTATTTGTTTTGGTTTTCCCTGCCAGTGAGTTTCTCTCGAGACCACCTCTAACAATCCCCCTTCTCCCGCCTTTCCCAGCATCTTCCGCAGCCGTTCCGGGCTCTGCGGGCCGGGAGGGGCCAGGAGGTGGCGGTAGAGAACTCGCCGGAGACGCGGGCTGGCGCGGCTCGTCCCCCGCGGCCGCGGAGCTGCGGCCGGAGCGCGGTGCCCGGCCCTGTGCCAGCACAGGGGTCCGCGCCCTCCCGCCGCTCCGGGAACCCGTGTTAACAACGCTGCGTGTAACGACAGGTTTTTTGTTTGGTTGGCTTTTTGTTTGGGTTTTTAATTTTATTTTTTTTAAGTCTGAGATTTTTATTAGCACAAACTAGGTAGAAGAGAGGTAGCATAGCAATATGTGCATCTACATGTTAATAAACATATTCCTCCTAACCTAAGTACAGCGTAGACAAACAGTGACTGGCTTATTTAAGGTTTTGTGAACTTTTCCTGTCCTAAATTCCCGATCTGTTCTCATCTATTCCTCATCTTGCAAAATTGGAATGGCTTGAATTTTGTTTAACCAGCCATCCTCTTTTCCCACAGGTTTGTAGAAATTCATGAGTTGGAGGTGTGAAACTGGAGAAATGTCAAAAGTTAAGGAAAACCCATTAGTTCTATTGGAAAGCTGAAACAGTTGGGAGTTTGAATGAGCAATCGTAGCAGTGAAGTACCTCCTCTCTTCCCACTTCTGTCTTCATGCTGTCATGAAAATGTAAATTTTATTTGACCAATTTAGAAGCCTGTGCAAGTAACTTGTGCCGTATGAGTACTAGTTCTCACACCCTGTCTTTCCCAAGCCCACAGCCTGTTTGGGGAAGGCCATTCTGCACACTGGAACAAGGTGAGATCCCTTGGCTGGCGCATCAGACGTGTGCCTGGTAACAGAGAGCACCACGCTGTCCTGCTGATTTTGAATTCTGTTGTCAGTCTCAAGATGGGCACAGGGAATGAGACCATGGTGGTGTAGGGCTGCTGTTGTCTGCAGCCAGGATGCCCACAGCTTTTGCAAGGGCCAGTGACTCAGGTGTGTCCCTCTAAACCTCCAAAATGTGGGGGAGGCTGGAGCTGACCTCCACCGACTTTAGTGAGTGAACTGCAAGGGGATCCCCTCTGGCAGTCCAGATACTTCCTAATTATCTTAAATCTATAGGGCCACCTACACTAATTTTTAGGGCATTTTACTTATCAAATTGTATGATTCAGTATTTTGCAATCTATTCAATAAACAGTGTAAACAAACAGTTTCTTCAGTGCTAACTGGAATAGAAGTGTTAGTTGTATATGTTGAGCCATTTTCTGTTTGACTTCTAGGACTTTGAACATAGTTTCCTCTTCGAAGTTATAATTAGCATAACTAGTTATTTAATATTTGTGATGTCTTATGTTTTCTGTCATCTGTATCTAGTTTTGAATTGCTTCCACGGAAGAACAAAGCAGTTCAGTTTTTGTAGTTTCCCTTTTCTGTTCCCTCCTCTCCATTTTGAAGTTTTGAAATGCTCTAAAAGGCTCTCCTGGAAAATCAATTTGCTGTTTGTGTTGGTTTAATGCTTAACACTCACTGTGTGTCCTTTGTACCCTCAGCTGTGGAATGCTCTGCTGCAGTTGAATTTGTGCATTTTCTGACATGCAAAATAGAGTGAGAAACTTCCTTATGAGAGGAAGGGATTTAGGTTCATTTTCAGTGTTTAATATTTTTGAAAGTATGTTTCAGGATTAGCAATTCCATGCACAATCTTGTACAACTGTTCTGATGTTGAAGTTTGATAATTAATTTAATATTCCACTTAGTAAACTTGTGACCACTTTGGATTTTAGAACTGAAGTGCTACTACATTTGTATTACTACCTGCCACCTCTGTTAAGGGGAAACCTGAGGTAGGAAGGAATAGAAGTTGGAGTGTGCTGAGTATTGTAAAAGTTAAGTGATATAGTTTATTTTCTTGATTGTTATTTCTGTTTTTTGTTTTCCACACTGTAGGGAAAAGTGAGTTATCATCCCAAGATCACGTTAATTAATACTTCTTGTACTTTGTGTGGTACAGCAGGACTGACAGGCCTCTTTGTGAACTTGCTGTTTATCTCTGTTATGTCTTTTCAGGTGACTTGCTCATGTAGAATCCTGTTTGTCAGAAGGAGAAAAGGAAGCTCAGGGAGGCAGTGGGCATATTGCATAGATATTTTGAGCTGCAGTTACTATTTAGGATAAAAAAATCTCCTAAGATTTTTTTAGGGGCTTATCCCCCACTCATTTTTTTTTTCAAAAAGCAGGAATATCATCTAGCAGCTTTTTTTTTTACTGTAGTTTCCAAACTTTCAAGTTTATAGCAGTTTCTAAATATGAATCTTGCTGATAATTTCACTACTTTGAAGTAGTTACTGTCCTTTTACAGTTACTAAAAACAGCAATAAGCTAGGAGACAACAGGAAAAGGAAACCTTGTAGTTTTTTGCATGTATCTTGGGACTAGCTGAGTACGTAACTGTGAGGAACAAATGCCTAGTGGCAAGGCTTTGAAGAATATTGTAAGAGACGTTAGTTAATTTAAATTGGAATTTAATTTGGCAATAGATAAGGGGTATTTGCAACATGTTTATAAAGAAGAAGACAAGCTTTCTTTACAGGTATGCCAAATTTCAAGTAGGGAAATTAAAATTAGTTTTAATACAAGTGAAAAAATCTGAATACTAACTGTGGCTCCAGTTGTAAATCCTTTAAGGGATTTAGTGAAGTTGCTAAAAATGGGAGTCATGCATTTAAGCTACTGGAAAGAATTCTGTGGGTCCGAGAATCTCCCTAGTGCTCCTAGGCCACATGAAACTTACAGGGTAGAAGCAGGGTCCATGATGGCAATGCTGCCCTGTAGAGAAGTCTTAGCACTAACAAATTTTGAACTGAGGGCTATTATCAGTGGCTGCTAACAAAAAGGAAGATTTTACTTTTGAGATAAGACTGGAAAATTTCCAAAAATTCAAGGTGTGGAAGTGTGTGCATGTGTATAAATGTACTGTAGACATTAGTTGGTTTCGATACCGGCTGTTGTCATTGAAATGGGCAACTTCTGAAATGTTTTTTTTTTTTTTTTTCCTCTTGATGCTGGTACTAACTGTCTCTTTCAAGGGGTTATATCAGGAGTAGATTTCACCCAGTGCATGCAAGAGGTCGTAGGGTATAAGCAGAACAAATGTGTGGTATTGAGACACAGAGCTGCATGCTAATAAGGGCAAGCCTGGACTTTGAAGGACTGTGATTGTGACCTCTGATGTGCCTGCAGGGAGACACTACACAGACTTGTGCGGTGTTTCCAACTAATCAGGTCTGTGCAATAATACCTCTAAAGCATTACAGTATTGGAGTGAGCCTGCCAGGGTTTTTCAGTCCACAAATACCTCGTCAGCATTGTCTAGTGGTGCTCTGGAGAAAAACAGGTTCAGGCTGACAGCAATTATAATATAGTTAACGAGGAGGGTGCAGCTTAAACTCAGACCTTGAGGGTATAGTCCACTGTAATAGGATTTTCAAAGTATGTCAGAAGATATGAGATAAAAAGATATGCTATTGATAGAGGCTTTCATAGCAGCTAATCAAAGGAGGTAGTTACCATGAAGAGCAGCTGCTTATACAGAGTGCTTTCAAAGACAAGTGAAGAGGTTGAACTGTGCAGTGAAGGGCAGTGCTGCACTATCCTTTAAGAGGGGAAGGTGACTCTTTAACACATTAACCATCCTTCTGGAGTTAGAGAGTGAAGAAAAACTATTAAACCAAAGATGGCCTACCTAATAATTTTCACTATATTCACATGTACTTCTGAGACTTTGACATCTATTGGCTGTGGACTGATAGAGACCTGGGTAGCATTGTACTGGAGACATGCTCCATAAAGTGCAATGAGCAAAATATTTACCATTTTTTTTTTCATTTATTCAGATATGGAATACCCTAAGTGCTTTGATAATATGGGGAGAGGAGTGAAGCAACAACTCAGTTTATCTTTTTGTATTCAGTGGTTTTATTTTTTTGGCATGACTTGAATAACATTTTTGTTTTGCCCTTTTCTTTTTTTTTAAAGGTTTTATGATATGTCCCACATTTTTGATTGCTGTAAACTGAGTTGCTGGAGTCTCTTCTTGTTATCACTTTCTTGTATGACTCTCAGTCTTATGACTGAATATGAGAAAGTTTTTTTTTCCCATGAACATGGGGACAGTATGTAATTAGTAGCGTCACACATCTGTGTGTTTCAAAGCCTTAATGGCAAAGTGACTGACTTCGAGGAGGGGAATTCTGAAAGGCTTTTAAGCCCTGCAGGGAGTTTTCACAGCAGCATTTGCTGTACTGCTAGTTCACTTGTAGTCACCAGTGCTATGTTTAAGTCTGCTGAAAACAGGTTGCACTAATTTTAGTGAGACATAAGTTAAATGGGCCAAAGTTATACCTGAAACCAGTTATGGAGCACTTGGAGACCTGTGTCCAGTCTCCTAGATAATTAAATTTACATTATCTGTAGAGGACGCTTTTCCCATGGTGCCTGCATTCTCAAAGGAGTCATAATTCAGTTACATATTTAAGTGAAATATGGCTACAGATCTTGTTGGAGTTCAGCTGTGCAGCAACAATGAGAAGCAGAAATTGGTGATAGTGTCTGTTCAGGATAGTGATAACTTGACACCTCTGATGGAGAAGGCCCCGAGCAGGTTGGTGCGGTGCAGTCCTAGAAGAGTTACCCTTTGTACGTTTGGTAGCAGGTTGTGCATGTATCTGTCACTTCAACTACTCTTTCAGTGCAAAAATGTAGTTTGTTGTTTTTGAGACAATATTTTCAACCTAGCTACAAAATTATTGCCCCTGGGGTGAAAGCCTTGACTGCCTAAAGTTGTCTTTCATTTTTGGGTTACCTACTGTTTTACTTGCCAGATATATTCAAAAGAGTGTATGTATAATGCAGTCTCTGTAATGCAGATTTACTCTATTCTGTGGCTGGTCATGTTGTGTTTTTCTGTGGGTAGAGCAGTGTCTGCACTGGTGGAGTGTGCTGTCCAATTGGTTTTCTTCAAAGGAGAAGAAATCAATGGAATTAAGAGGGAAATGCTAGCCACCTTCAGATAAGAATTTCTTAGAAGAATTTCTTTCAGATGCTTGTTGCATGTAGCAGAACATATAAACAGGTGGAAATACCAGGCCCATTTCAATGCTGGCTGATGGCATGCACCAGCATAAGAAGGGATTCTTGAAATTCTTCACAGCTAGTCACTGTGAAGATATAAAAAAAAATGATGCTTAGTAGCCAAGCAACATAAATTTGACCTTCTGTTATTTGTACTTTGACCTGTTATATAAACTATTTGATTGTGCTAGGAAATGAAGTAAAGTTTTTTAAAACTTAATCCCAGAGACACTAGACGTGTTCCAAAGACAATCTTTAAGGATTGTCAGCAGTATTTGTTTTATTCACCTGATATTGGAAGCAATATAATGAAATAGCTGAAAACTCTATATCTTTTCTGTGATCTGCTATGTCTCAGACCATGGAAATACCAAGAGATTTGTGTTAATGTTACTACCCTTTCAAAAGGGCAAGTGATCAACTTAAATTTAAAACATAGTGAGCCGACAATATTTTTGAATTTGGACCAAGAATCATGTGCAGTTGACACTGTAATGCATAGGAGATACTTTCCTGTCTACAAACTAATGGAAAACAGGAATTACTGTTTTTTTTTTTCCCAGAAAATAAAAATGTCATATACTACGCAGTTCAGCAAAACATGCTATAGAGTAGGAAACATTTCACTGGGATATACAGGAGATGATTTTTTTGTCAGTTTTAAGTATATGTAAATATAGAGGTGTGCAATAAGTTGTATGCAGCCTGGAATTGAAAGACACTTATTAGACAGTTCAGACATACCAGTTACTTTTGCAATTGAGAGAAGACCTTCCAGTTGCAGCTTTTAACCATCTTTTTAAAATGCAAGTGAAATGGGAATGAATAGAAAATTTGATAATTGATAATTGACCAAATACTACTTTATAATATTATGGTGTGCTAATGTTAGGTGTTCAGTTTTTGGGTACTCTTTAAAAAGTTCATTTAACCTGGGAAAATTTTTGTCTTGGGCAAGACTTTAAAAAAAAGCATTTAAAAAAAGACTTTAAAAAAAAAGTATTTGAATACTAATTTTTATAGCATGTCCTATACTTTTCTACCCTGAATGCATCAGTAAAATATTTTTAAGTACATTGGAACAGACTGCAGACTTTTAAATTGTTGATTTAAGTTGTATCTCTGAACAGATTTTTTTTTTCATCTTTAGAACAAAGCAAAAAACCCTAAGACCTATATGAATTGAAACAACTCAACAGTTATGTTTATCACTGTAGACTGTACATCTTAAGCATTTTCAGATATGTAGGTGTTAAGAAAATGACATTCCCTCGGTATCTTCATTTAGTAAAATTCCCTTTTTTCCCTTCATGTTTACCTTTGCCCCTCACTCAGCCCCTCCCCCAAGTTAGTCTCCATTAAGATAATATGTAGAATTAATCACTGTGTGCAGATTTGCAGAGAGCATTCTAGTTGTGATGAAGCAGTGGACATTGTTAATGTAGAAAAAAGTAAAGGAGGAGTACACCTGGGAAAAAAATTCACTTTCCGTTTTAAAATCAAGTTTTATATTCAAGTCATCTTCAAACTGGGTTGAGGTTCTTAATTGTTCTCTCTGAATTTTATTTAATTATGTTAATCAAGGAATAGCTGAAGAGTAGCTAGCTATTAAGCTATGGCTATTCTATTAATAGCTAAGGGCTAACATAGCAGTTGGCTCACTGATTTCTTTTTTTCTTGCCAAACTATGTCTCTTTTCCCTTGCTTCTCTTGCACTGTATACAACTGATCCCACTGACTGAAGATGCTAACAGAGAGTAAAGCATTTCCCGCCAGTTATTCGTAACATTGGTATAATGATATATTTGTTTTATGGAATATGCTTCTAGCTATGTTTAACTTTCCCCTATTTTTTAAAGATAGCGTTTAGAACATTTTAAATCAGCTTAGAATCAGATTTTTTCCTCCAACATGGTATGACTGACCCATTAAAATTAGCAGAATGCTAATAAATTGAATAAATTGAAACACATGTGGCAATTGCCTGAGTGTGTAGATATATTTCTCTCCCTCTAACTACAAAAGATACAGGTCAGAGATGTACTTAAATACACTATGTCCATGATTCATGTGTCTGATAAAAAATGGAGAAAACATAAACCGAGAAATGTGGATTGTCCTATCAAAGAATGAATTTTGTTGTATTTTTCAGTCATTTGTTACCTTGTTTAGTGAGTCAGAGTCCTTTTTTTTTCTGCTCAAGCTAAAAGCTTAGGAGATTGAAGAATAATCTCTCAGTATACCATTAATGGGCTTGTACTTGGAATGGTTGCTTTAAAAATGGATTTTTAAAATTCATGGACTCTTTAATACAGCATTGCTGCTGTTGAACCCATTGTTTAGCAGTTAGGGAGCTTCACACATTCTGTCACCCATGCATTTAAACCTTTTGATACTTGGCTTATCTGAGCCAGGAAGTTGTCTGTTTCCATTTGTAAAATAGCTGTGACTAAAGGTGGTCTTCTGGGGAAAGGTTAAAAGTTCCTTGCATTAGGAAGTGTGGCATCCTTCTGCACAGATGTAATATTTGCTGAAAGGAATTAATATATGCTTCTGGTGGAATCCTCAGCTAGGCTGAAGTCTACCTATTCTCATGATGGATTAAAAAAGAGTCAGGGAGAGTAGTCTGGCTGCTACTTATCACAGTTGGGTGAATACAATCTCCAGCTGTTAGTTCCACCTTCCAAATCTCAAATCCTTTAGTTCTACTTGTCTGCTCTTTCACTAAGCCTGTGAAATATAGATGAAAAAAAAATAGTTAACCTGTTTTGTTTTTTAAAAAGAAAATCTGGCTACATAGGGATGTAGTCTCACACTTCTGTTGTTCACACTTTTGTTGTGGCATAGATTAGGAAGTGGGATTTAAGTGATTTACTAGAAGTCAGGCAAAGGCCAGTGATGAAAGCAGGATGGGCAGTCTTCAATGCAGGTGTATGGGGAGACGGGTATGCTGAAGTCAGACCACCTTCCTCCCTATCTCTTCCTGGAGACATTTGCTCCTCATGATTATATTCTGGATTATTTTACTGTTTTGTACTTGCCTGTACAGGACTTGTATTTTTCCCTTAATGAAGAACATGAAAGAACTTGTAGGGCTACAAAAGGAAAGATTTATATCATTTGTAAGTAGATCTTTCCTCTTTATAATGGCAACACAGGAAGTTTTATGGGAGTAGAAAATTTACTGGGGACATGGTGGTACTGGTGGAGGAGAATCCTGAAGGATGTTTTCAGTTCTTGTTGTGTAATAAAAACTTGTTGTTTGTACATGCTGTATGTATTGCTGCCAGAAAGGGAGGGTTTTGACTTCTGTTCTACTCATTTGTGTCGTTTCTCTGATGCCAGTGGAAGGATGAGTGGCCCTGTCCTCAGACACTTTTTCAGGGATAGTGCCTACTTATGCTCACTGGCTTCACCAGAACTAATGCAGCTTTAGCATAGATCTTGACAGGCTTGAATGCTTGTCAGTGTTGTTTTCCTTTTATTCAAATTTGGCATCTAATGCATTCAAAGACATGCTGGCAGATCACCTAATTGAGAGTTTTGTATTTGCTTGGTTAGAAAGATTTGCTGAAATAGGATATGCTTGACAGATTGGTTGCAGACCTCCTAGGGGGAGAGATGCCATTATTAGTGGTTTAAATGCCAGATTGTAGGAGAGTACAGCATAGTTTTAAATGTGAATATATTTTCATCACATCTCAGATTAAACATTATTTAAGATGTGGTCTCAGTCAGAAAATAAAAAATGATATATTGGCACTTTTCTGATAAAATGGGCTGTGTAATTATTTAGATCTGTAGTCATTGTTAAATTTAACCTGTGTTATTTCTATTGGCCATTTTGTGCTCTGGATAAGTATTGTGAAGCAGAAGTCGTAGATATAGGGGTGTTAATGCCTTTATTCATTGTCTGATGGCACACAAAATATTGTCTAAATTTATGTGATTGCTTCTCAGTTTGCTGTCTTCAAGGAAGTTGGAGAATTGATTGAGTATAAGACAAATACTCCAGGAAAGAATCTTTGTGGGGCAAACCTGCTGTTTTTGCAGACTGCAGGTATTTCACTTTTACTACTTAGTCTCAAAGGAGAATTGGTGTGTGATGCTCAGCTTGACAGACAATTATGTGCTGTTCTGGGATTGCTAAGTGAAATTGGCTAATTGATAATGAGGCTACTTATTCTTCCTTGTACTTTACACTTTCTTTGTAATAACTATTGCAATAGGTTTAGGACATGTCATAGTCTTAATGAATGAATGTAGCTAAATAAAAAGCTACTTCCAGTCTTGCTTTGGCTTCAGAAAGTAATTTTACAGTAATCATGGATGTAGGAACAAGGTGTAGAAAGTTGTTTTCAGAAGTCTGAGACTTATTTTTAATAAACAAAAACAACTAGATAAAACTATTTTGAATTTATGTGAAATTTACTTGCAGTAAAATATCATGAAGGCTTTATTTCTGTGATTCAGGTAATGGGATATTGGGCTTTTTAATTTGAGATCACAAGTGCTTATGTGGTCCTGGCTCAGTAGTCAAAACAGTGACACATGATGGAGGAAATGAGATAATGCAACATCCCAGAATGGTTAATCCAAATTTATGTTCAATTGCAGAAGAATGGAAGAATAAATACACACAGAGAGGATGAATCATTATCTTGGTTTTGTAAATAACCCTTTCCCACAAGTGATATTAACATGGTCACACACGGGGCTTTTGTCTTGGAGTTCCCATGTAGATTTAGATTTTAAGGCATAAGCGAATCAATCTGGCTGTCACCCTCATGACTGGGAGTACTAAGTTATAAATAAAAATGCTGCTTGCATAAACAAAACCATTTGGATACTAGTGGATAATGATATGCCCAACTTTATTATAAACTTTCATAATGAAAATAAATCAGTATTTGGATACATATTAGATTTTTCATATGCCACCTACCACAAACTGATGATTTTCCTGTAGTTTTCTCTTTTTTGAGCCCAGAAGGAGGAAACAATTAATGATCATGTGGTGTCAAAAAGTCCAAGGCAGTTGTGGAACAGTTATCTGTGAACATATTTAGAGAGTGAAGAGTAGCTAGTGTTGTCTCACAGATAGCACAATTGCCTCACACATAACATAATTTCCCTTTCTTTTTTTATTCCCTCAGGCCTTGCAAAATTGTTTTGTATCTTGAAACATGTTTAATGGAGCTATTAAGAAGTAGTGTGTTATGTTTAGGAGCTGCACCGCTATAATGGGATACCACCAATGAACCAAAATCACTGCGATCATAGTACAATTCTAAATATTTAAAAACTTCTAATGGAATTAAAAAAAATGAGATGATTTAATATACAGAAGATCTTATTGTGATGAAATGTCAGTTTGAGACTTTCTGGATGAATTTAGGCTGTTAAAATCATAGTTTTTTTTTTTAATTTTAAAGTACTCTGGCTGTTACAGTTGAATTAATACATCAGTTATTGCAGGTGGTTAGATCTAATAAACTGTGGTGGTAGTACTAGATACAGAATTCTGTATTGTTGATGTCACTTTGGAAAATGGAAAGAAATTCTGAATGTTTACATCTTAAGAAAATAAGGCTAGTGTGGGATACATTCGATGTGTAACCCTAGACATGACAGAATATGAGCAGGTTAGGCTGTGACCAATCTATTTAAATGTTCATGGTGATTTCTGTTTTGAGGGTTCATGTTGTCCTGACTGACTTTGCTTTCAGTACCCAGGCAGGGAAGCGCAGGTCAACAGAGTTTTTCTTGCTAGGTAGGCTTGGATGAAAAGCATATAAGGCTTTCTAACATTTTTTTTTTTTTTTTTTTTTTTGTGGTCCTAAGGGCTGAGAGGTGGTGCAGTGGGAGAAGGTAGCATCTGCCATGCCCTTGCATTCTCTTATGCTTTCCTCAGATGAAATGAATAGTAAAATCAGGGGTTGTATCCTCTTCCAGTGGTTTGTGTCCAACTTCCCTGTGTAGATAAAGGTGTAAGTATTTGAGCAAGTTGTCACAGGCTGAGGTAGGGCATGAACTCCAAGCATGCCAATGACTACCAATTGTATACCCTTGTGTATCCTGTGGTGCTTGTGGAAAAGACCTAGTGCCTAAGTTATGTTGAAACAGGATTTAAGGGATAGTCAAGGAAGCAGGAAGAGAAGAACTAGGAACTGTTTATTTCCTTGTAATGCAGCACAGGTCGAAGCGGAGCTACTGAGTAACAGCAGCAAGGAATGAGAGGCTGTCCTTGTTCCTGATTCTGAGTAGGAGGTAGTATTTGTATCCCCAATTACTTCTGCTGTGAAATGAAGTTTATTTGAAACAGCAGGAATAAAACCAGGACACTTTGGACTCTTCCATAAGTAAATACAAAATGATATAGCCTTTGCAGTCTATGAAGGAAATGGATTGAAGGTCTGTAAGGCAGAAGAACCTGGATAAAATATCTTTGAAGTTCTCTGGGATACATTGAATATAGGGGGAGAAAAATAGTTTGAGTTTGTTATAGCTGTAGATGCCAATAGAAAGACTTACGACTGTGTTCTTGTACTGAAAATATGCAGGCATGAGGTGTTTTTTAGATTACAAGACTGGCTCATAGAACACTGAGAAAAGAATTAAGTGATCATGAACACATGTTGTTCCTAGATGCCTGTAATCTGCCCTGTAACTGGGCAGTGTGTTTGGATAAGCTAACTCTAGGAGCTCTGCTTCCTTGTATGTAAATAAATGCAAACTGTGGAGAAATAAGTGTGGTGGTGGTAGCAGAAATGTGTGACTTAAAAAATAAAAATCAGACTCATGAGCAACCTGTAATATGTATGAAAATTTGGTGTTAGAGTGTCTTGGTGTAGCTATATCTGTGATGTAAATTTAAACCTCTCAGAAGATAATTTAAAACTGCCTTGTATCTGGACAGTATTTCATTTGGGGATCTGCTTTTTCAAATATTTTTGTCATGATTCTCATTTTATTTTTTCATCATGCTATTGAAAGATGATTTTGACTGTTTCTTGGAAGAGTCTACACTGTGCTTAGCTGTCATTATTTTTTTTTTCTGGTTTTGTTATCCCTCTGATTGACAGTTTAAACTTTCAAAACAGTTAAAGACAAATTCTTCTGAGCCAGGATGTGTTACTAGATTAGTTTAACTGCCATCAGGTTACCAAATCTGTTTCACTAGGGTATGTACATTTGACTGTTGCAAGAAAAGTCAGTTTTATTTTCCTCAGAAGGTCTTTTAATACTTAGGAGTTATAGTACTGCTGCCAGTAGGAAAAGTTGAGAAAACTTTTTCTACATAGAAACTTAACCTAACCTCAGAGAGCAATAGCAAATAGAATGCTTTTTCATTGCTGTTTGTTAACAATGCCGTCCTTCCTCTCTTTATTGATCTCCAGTCAATTTTATGTTGCTTATATGAAGTCAGTGCCTTCTACTTTGTCTTAGCTGACACTTTACTGAAACTACTGACTAATAGCTAAGATCACTGTTGTTTTTCAGATATGAAAATGTGATGGGATAGGCATTTGTACAATAAGCGTTTGAATTCTGTTAAGGAATTTGTGAAATTTGGAAAGTGTTCCCTTGTGGTTTGTCTTGAACCCTACAGTTAATTATGGTACCCTTTGTGAAAGGAATATTTCTGAATGATTTGGGGATGTGCTAGCAGGCAGATAGTGAAAATTTGCCACTGCAATGGTCAGAAGTTTAGTTTATGTGCAGGATCTTGAAAAGCATCAAGCCTTATAATGTTTTGACTGCTGGTATACTTCCCTAGTTTTCTGTTTTCTGGTTCTTTACAGTGTTCATATACAGTTGAAATATTTTGCCTACTTTAAAAGTTTACAGTTTTGCTTTAAATAACTTCAAATGTTAGTGGATGCTTTGATACTTTAGAAGTGCAAGATTAAGTGCTGTATGTGATACAATAGTACTATGTGCCAGGGAGGTAATAAAATACTAAAGAGGTGCTCAGCATTCCATGTATACTTACTTAATCTGACTGTGTGACTGCCAGATGTTTCAAGGGAGACATCTTTCTGAAGTCTGACTCCTCCAGTGAGCTTCTGGGGTGAGGGAAATGGTCTATGTCATTAACCTTTGATTGTATGTATTGAACTTGACAGAACAAGGCAATTAAGTTATTGACAATGCTTTTTTAATGTCAAAGTTGTATGTCACTCAGAAACAATCCCCCTTTCTTTGGGGATATAGATATGTTTCTTTGCAAGCCAGTTCAAGACTGGTGGTGCAGAGATCTATTCTGCCTGTTGGAATTTAGGGAAATTCTGGAGGGTGCATGCTGGCATTACACTGCACTTGGCCAACAGGAGGTAAATAACAGTTAGAAGGAAGAGTGGTTTTATAGTCATAAAAAGCAGTGGTGGTAATTTTCATGCTATGTGTAACAGAAGGTGTTTAATTAGGTTGCAAGTTTGCAGTGGGGTTTTTTGGCAATTTGTTTCTCATCAAGTCATAAATCCCTTTCTTCATATAAAACTAAAGTTATTTTTGTTTGTGGTTTAATGAGCTACAGTTTATGCAATGACAAACCCACCTTCATTCACTTATATCTGAATGACAATATAGAATTTTTCCCCTCCATCCTGCATTACCAGTATTGGGGTACCTGATTTATACCAGGTTTATATTGAAGTACAGGAATTGTGTGTGGACTCTTTGTGTAAGCAGATAAGCGGTACGTACGGGAAAGGTGCATTGTTGCAGGGACCTGCCTTTTAAGCAAACACAGCTCTTACTTTACTAGTAAAATACAGATATTTTGTTTACACTCACATCTTAAGCATAAAGATACGTGTTTTAAATAAAGCTAAGGGAAGGTGATAGGTTGGTTAGCAGAATTTCTCTTATGTTATGGAATGCACTTGTTTTTGCAAAAGTTATTGTCTTTCAATTGGGGTTTGTCTGGCAAAATTTTCAGGCTTAGGGTATCAAAGTGACTTTGGAAAGGAATTGATAAATTGCTTTTCTGCAAATTGTGCTTTCTGCCCTATGATTTAAGTTAATGGATGACCTGGTTAATAAAGTTACCTAGTGACTTATCGTGGCCTTGCTGTTGACCATGAGTGGGAAGGGAACATGTTGAGTGACAGCTGTCATGCGAGATCCTCTGCTCTATGGGCTGGTGTTGATGTTTGGTACTTTTCCATTAGCTGGAAGCATGGATACGGCTGTCACAGCACTGAATGCTTGCCTCTAAATTTTTATCTCCATGATAGTAAAGCGCTTCAGAGAATAGAAACAAGTACAGTGCTTCATGAAGTGTGTCTTGCACAGTGTATCCCTGATCTTATTGTGTAGGAGTCCCTGAATCTGAGGCAGCCCACTCCTCAGATGGTTTCTCTGAGCTGTGGCTGTACTAAGGTTTGCTCTGTATAGGCAGGATTGGTGTAAGGCACTATTGAATTGTATGATGAAACCTGTCTGGTTTTGACCAAGAGCTTACCATTTCTCTACTCACAATTACCTAATTTAAGTAACTTCTTTTTCTTTTTAGTTTTTTTTTTTTAACTTTCTTGCTCCTTTTCTGAGTAGCTTTGTCACTAAAAAGTTCAGGAGAAATAGAGTAATGAAAATTTTCAAATTTCCATGTGCAATATGAAGAATAGCTGTGTACTTTGTTTCTAAGTTTGAAATGATAAGCAAAGATAAAAGTATAGTATTTTACGAAAAAAAGGATATGGTAGTTTTACTCCCTATCCTATCCACATCTCCTGGTGTTCATTTTCATTGTGAGCCAAGGGTAGAGATATTGACTGTAATCAATTCACCTTCTCTTATTTCTCCTTCTCTGTGTCACAATTTTTTCCCTGTGACCTGTGCCCTTGGTGCTCTATAGATGGATGTAAGTATCTTATTGAGCAATCTGTAAGATGAAGCATTCCTTTATTTCTGTCTCTTTTCTTTACAGCTTCCACTGTGCCTTGTTAAAGAAAAAACCCAAAAAGATAAAGCCCAAGCCTGTGACACAGAGCAGAAACATGAATCTATAAATAACTGTTAATAAATGTCTCTGGCTGAGCAATGCAAAATTATGTTAAATGTCAAAGGATTTTTCCTTTCACCTTTGGTGTAATCTTAGTGGTTATCAGTAGCAGTATTTTTTCCTATTGAAAACAGTTTCTAAACTGGAACATGTCAGTTTACAGGGGCTTTGTTTCACCTCATTAGAAAAATAGGAATGCTTCTAAGAGGGAAAGGAAATATGAAGAATTCCGGATGAAATCAACGCTAGGAAAAAGTTTTCCAACTTTAAGAGATATACATGAGAGTTCTTACAAGTTGCAAGGATGCAAAGAAGTATTCCTTTCCTGCTGAAGCTTTTCTGGCTGAAAAAGCTGATATATGTAGCTGTTCGTGCCTTCTGCCTCCCCTCACTATACATTTGCTCTTGCCCACTTCTCCAAATCAATTGTGCAAACAGAATTTGCCCCCCAAAGTCACTGTTTTATTTTTAGTTGGTAACTAACATATGTAAAGAATTCCAAATGGCATTTTTTCATAAATGGTCTGCCTTTTTTAAAGGGCTGGGGGAAGGAAGAAAAAGGAAGAAAAAGAGAAGGATTTAGGGATCTTGTGATGATGTCTTCCAGCATGTCAGCATGTGTGGTCCATTCTGGGTAGTGTGGAGTACAGCTGCCAGTTAGCGTGCTGTCTCTAGACATGTTGGATGGGGCAGGACGCGATTGCTTTAGAGAGGTGGAGGGGGTGTTCTATTTTTCAAATACTGGAGAAATCCTTCTTTTTAGTGCAAGGCTGTGTATCTCCTGGTTTCCCAAGGAAGGCTTTAACTTGATATTCAGTGATCTCTGACCACTGTGAAGAGAGGCAGCTTGCTTGATACCACTAGGAGTAGATGCATAGATTCTGCCTCCTCTGTTGTGTGTGCTCCTGTGATTGATGTTTTTCATTGCTGAGCCTGACAAGTGGCACTATTGTACTGAGGTGAGGTAGAGAGAAATTGTCAGATTGCTTAAATCCCTGTGAAGGCTGACAGCAGAACTGTGGTGGAGGAAGAGGGAATACAAATAACTGTGAGGCTGATTTCCACCTCCCTCCCCCCCTTCATTCTGCCCAGCCTAAGTCTTTTTGAGTATGAGGGTAACACAAGGCAGTTCCATGTGGGAAAGTTAAGGAATTAATGTGCCATGTCTCAGTGTTACTGTACTGGGGCTAAACAGATGGTGTAATTAGCCTACAGCGGTGAAGAGCTATTTTTCTGATAAGATAAAAGGAAGTAGTTGTAGGTGGTAGAAGAAGAGTCTCTTAAATTGGCAGGGCTTAGAATGTTTTAATACAAATGTATGAAGTGTATGGGTCTTATAGCTCCTTCCCGATTGCCAAAAGTTTTTTTTTTCTTTATATTTTTGTTTGTTGTGTGGCTTATAAGGGAAAAATATTTTGTTGAATTATTTTTCAACAATTCTACCAAGCTGATCTGGAAGAGTGAAGGAATGAAAAACAGACATTCTCTTCTCTTGGTTAATGGTGATCATATCTCTTTGGAGCGATAGGGGAAAAAAATCTTCCTTCCTTGATGAGCACTTGGGAGGCTGTTGGAGGATGATGAAGGTCTGTAGGAGTTCTGTTCTTTACTGACCTCCACATGTTCTGGGTTTTGAACTTGTTTGTGTTTCATCTCTGTTTCTGGCTTATTTTAGGTTGGGATATTTTAAAAAGGAAGGAGCAATTATAAATAAAAGTTAGAAGAAATAAACAAGATTTAATATGGCTTGCACAGTTTGAAAAAAAAAGCATCTAAATGAGAATGGTGGAAAAATGAAGAAATGGCATCAGGAAGAGAGGAAAAATGGTTATATTGGGAGAAAATACATCCACAACTGGATCAACATTCAGTTCTTGTTCATTAGTTTGTAATTCCTTTAAATTACTTTTGCTTGCCTATGAAAAGATAACAGGCATAATTGCTTTTAAATCCCAGGTCTTCATGTTTTGACACTAAATGAGTAGGATCTCATCTATCAATGACTTAGTCATTCTGATTTCTTGATAGTTTGGTTAAAAATGGTTTCTTAGATATATTTGATAAAGGACCTGGTATTGGTGAGTAGAAAATGTGCCAAAAGCATTTTCATTGAAGATTTTTTTTTCTGATATTTTTCTTTCATTTTTCCCATGAAGCAGCTATGTTTGGTACATTTGGTTTTAGTTGCTTTTGCTGATAGAAGCTGCTTTCTGTTGTGCAGTGGTAGCTTCTGCCTGTGTTTGGAGCATCTAATTTATCTGTTTACTTGAAGGAGTATATAAAATCTCCCAGTATGCTGTGTTTTTTTTCCTTTTCATGAAAAAGACCCAAATATCCCTCAAATTAAAATTTGAGCCTTATTTCACAAATCTTGTTTTTGCATCCTCTTTCCTGGGAGAGGAGGTGGTTAGAGAGGGCTGTGTTTTGGTGGTGGTCTGTATTAAAATACTGCTTCAGGAATATCCACAGTATTCTGACCCCCACTACTCTCCCCTGCACCACCACTCTTGCCCCAACTTGTAGTCTGAAGGACACCAGAAGGTAATGATAATCTACAAGGCAACTTATACGCTTCCTTCAAAGAATGTACCTACATTCAAAGGGAAAGAAAGCAGGAGGGGGAAGATAAAAACAATAAAGGAATGCAAAAGGCTTATCCTAAACATTGTTTAGTTGTTAATGAAACTATTAGGACACTAGTTTATACAGCATGGTTTTTGGTTGGTTGTTTTTGTTTTGTTTGGTTCGTTTTTTTCGGGGTGTTGGTTGCTTTTTCTAAAAAGATTTAGTAGACTTTCCATTAAAAATGTTTGAGAAAACCTGGTGATAAATGATTTTCATGAAGTCTCTGCATTATGAACATCAGTTGGGTGTCCATTGTGTGATTGCAGGTCATAACTTCTTTTAGATGACTGCCATTGTTACATAACTTCCCACCATCATAACCTCATTTCCTCTTGCAGCCATGGGGAATGAGGAATGAGCATGCCCGAGTGGATACAACCTCTCAGCACCACTTACTAAGAATATTTCATCTAGTTCTGAGTACTCCTGAACAGGCAAAGGGGCCAAAGGATCCCAGGAGCTGCCTTTGGGTTGAGCTGCAGCTCCTTGCTCTCGCTGATGCCAGCTGCCTACTTCCATTGGCTTGGCTGTGCTCCCTGAACACCTTGTTCCTGGGCAGGTGTGGCAGGTTAGAACAGTCAAAGGCAATGGAAGAAGATTTTTGAATTTACCACTCGTCTATACTTTGACTCCATTATTCCTTCAAAAAGGACTATGGATCAAACAAATTAAGGAGGAGGAAAAAGGATAAGAATGGTATTTCAGGAGGGAAAAAAACCACATTTCCAAGGAATTATATATAAGGTAATAATATGTTATGGATATTTATGAAAGTTCACTTCATTCCTGCCTTTCAAAAAGGTTTTAACACCGTAGCTGACATTTAGGTGCCTAGTTTTAATCAAAGAGAGAGCTGGTTGGATTTAGGTTAAATATCATTCCTGTCAGCTCCTCTTTTGGTTTAACAAGAGTCCGTGTGTGTGCATAAATACATATGTGGGCGCGTATCTATTTTAAAAATATCCATACTTATGATGCTCTAGGTAGTGTACGTATAAAAAAAAATATGTAAATACAAATCATGTGTGGGAGGATGAAATTTTTTTTTTGCCTTTCTTTTGTGAGGATAGAAACTTGAGAAATAGCGATTAAGTTCATTTTTATTTGTAAGAAGTCTATTGGAAAATTAAAATATATATTTATTGCATCTTCTTCTGGCATTGAAAAGGATGAATAACAGAGTTGTTCCCTGTCGGGTATTATCCTAATAAGTTATGGTGAATCTCAGGGAGGTTACCTGTGCCCCTCACTTCATCAGTATTGCAAACTACAGAACAAATTCAGAATACCTAATTTTTTACTAGATATGTATTAGTTTATAAAAATTGTGTCCCTCTTTCAGCTATTGAATTTTATTTTCTACTGCCCAAATGTGTGTAATTTTGCAAGTGAAGATTTTCATTAATAAAAACAAGACCATCAGTTTTGGATCCCTTTTAGATTGGGAAAAAAAGGTATTTTTGAGCTTGAATTCTCCAATATTCAGATGTACAGGAGGATGCTCAGTGGCATTACTTTTCCTGCTTGACAGTGTATGGACTAGAGGCTTATCTTGCAGACACAAATACTTTGTGGACCAGAGTAGTTCTGTGCAACTGTGCAGCACTTCTGCTTTTGAATTATGGTGTTTTCTCCACCACTGCTTGTTGAACAAGGCCGAATAAGGTTATGGAAGTTATTTTATGTGTTGAGTTAATGAGCTCAGTGAGGGGCAAAATGCAAAGGCTGAAGAGATCAGAATCAATCCTTGGCTATTGATTAAACACACCTTGCAAACCCATCTGAGCTTAATTGAATCTCTTGATTTAAACATTATATAACTGTGGTATTTTTTTTATTTAGTTCAGTAAAAGACCCAGATGTCTGCTTTGACAGACTGAAAAAAATTTAGGCAAATTTTCAAGGTTGAAGTGCTGTCCTGAATTTGATCTGTTCTGCATTTTGTCATGCCATGCTCTTTGCCCTGGCACAAATGTGAAACCAACTGTCAGCTTGTGGGGAACAAACACCCTGGCTGTCTTTTTCAAAAGACAAATGCATCATTTTGTAAATAATACAATGTAACAAGAGTGTAGAGATACTGAAGGGCAATTCCAGAGTCACTTTTATTTAATGTCTTTTTTATCTTTAAATACAGGGATTATTTTTGGGAGAGAGTGTGTGTGTGAGATAACTACTGGAAACATTCACTGAAGCTGTGTATTAACCCTTTTCTGAAGACAATGCATATCCTTTTTAGTAGCTATTGCTTGCTTTTAAATATGTGTACAAGCTATTTTGGAACAAACATTTCTGTTTAATTACTTTTGATACCTTTACCTTGCTTAGCTTCTCTACTTACTGCGTCTCCCTCCCCACTTCTCTTAATGTGAAGACAAAATTGCAGTCATGATAGCAACTTCCTAGATAAATTTATTTGCCTGTGAGGAAGTGATTTAAATTGAGTGTGATACTTGGTGTAGTTCACAGAAATTGCTGTGTCCCTGTGCAGCTTTGCTCAGGTTAGTGGAGATGTGTTTGGAGGCCAGGGCAGCCTCAGAAAGTTGGAGGTCATCTACTGCAGCTGGCAGGTTTGGGCATGCTTTTTCTAGTGTCATAGCATATGCCACTACATCAGCATATGGAGAGCTGAAAATATTTAGGAGGTTTCAATTTACCAATGTCCTCATTCTAGAAATCCACCAGAATTGTCTACTTTGGCACAAATTCCTCAATAGACTGGGAATAACTGCACAAGAGATTATTTAAGGTGTTTTTAAGAGACTTGTGATACATCTCTCAGGTCTTTAAAATGTGATTTAGACTTAAAGTGAATGCTGGATTTTTAAGGGTAGATACGTTATGTTCTCATTTACTCTTAAAGGTGTATCTCAAAAGAAAAAAACAGGGAAGCTTTGCTGTAATTGTCTCAAATAGGCTGTAGACTCTGCCTTCTGTTGTCCCCTGACAAAATATTAAGAATTTTGCGTAGTCAGCTTTGATTCACTCAGTATACTGTGCTAGTAAACTTCTGGGATTATTGTATTTCAAAAGGATAAGAGGGATGGTGTTGTGTTAATCTGGAACAACTCCTTTTATCTAAAGCAATGCAGTAGCTCTCATTTTCGGGAGCTGTCAATGCTATGTGCTGTTCTCTTGTCTGGGGACCTGCAGCAGTGCAAGTGAATGGGAAAGGGTAAAAGAGTTGTTGCAAAAATGTGGAAGAAACCAGCTGCTTGTGATCTTGGGTAGATGTCTGGAAAAATCTACAAGGTCCAAATAGGCAGACCCATCTGATTTGTCCTGGTTTTAAAACACAAAATATGTTTAAGAGGTTGATTTTTTTCTGTTTTAGAACAAATTCATGTTTTCTACATAAGGTGTTTTTTTCATCCAAAACCTCTCCTCTGTAGTAATTTTAAGACATCAGGGGAAAATCAGGCCACACCAGGTGTGTTGATGCCCTTCTTTTGTCCTTGACATTGACACTTTCTCTGGTACACAAATGTGACATAGCCTTTCAGTGCAACATCTGTTTTAAACACGTGTAATTGGTCAGCTGTAGGGTAAAGAAATTAATTCTTAGAGTTTAAAAACATCTTAATTACTATGATGATGATGATGATGATGTGTTTTTTTATCTCGGCATGTGCTGAAAGTAGTTGGGAGTGATTTTGTTCTTCATGAGTCTTTTGAACTCTTCTTTCTAACCCCATCGCTTTGTGGGTGACATGTTGAGAAACACTGCTGAAGGAGTGGGCTGGAGTCACAGGACACTTGCATATCCCAATCCTTCATTTTAATTGGGTTTTAAAGTGTTCATAAATTTAATTTCATAAATTAAGAACAATTGATGGGTGGCAAGGAAAGTGTGTGATGAAGTAGTGCATGTACTTTTTTTGTGCCCTGAGGAAATGGAGAGGGACTATTACATTTTGGGCAGATCCCAGCCAGATTTGTGGACAACTGGGGCAACAAAATTTTTTGAGACTGAAATAGAAAGAGGACAATTCATAGGCAAGGGTGTCTGGAATAGGGAACAAAGAAGGATGAATCAGCAGGGAAAAGAAAAGCGATGAGGTTTACAGAGGTCACAGCTTTACAGTGAATGTGAAAGGGATTACAAAGAAGTTTAGGCTGGGAGGGAGAAGTCATATAAAAGTGTCAGGTATATAGCATTGGTTTTGCCAAGAGAAAATGTAAGAAACCAATCTGGTCTTGCAAGATGTCAGGGTAAACTATTACCTAGTTTTCTAACACAGAAGAGTAAGTAAGCATTTCCCCCCACCTCCTGCTCTTGTTCCCCTCACTGCCCCTGCTCCCTTTGCATGCTGAGTTTCCAGTCATCCTTAGTCACTGGCAGGATGTCAGTATTTCCTTAGGAGCTTTAACAGCAATTTTGTAGTGTCTTAAAAGTGGGTATATCTATTTATGGAAATCTTAAAATAATCTCAGGACTTGACAAAGGGAAGTTTGTAATTTAATTTATGTGTGTTAGCTTCAGGCTGAACAAACAATGAAGTACTTTAACCTTGCATGTGCTCACTTGGTATTAATAGGCTTTCTTAAACAAATGTTTAATGTGTGAACCAAGGCCACTTTAAACCTGTGGAAGTATCTGTGCAGATTCAATTTATTTGAGATTTGTCTTTAGAATTATGCATTCCATTTTCCAAATATTTTGTGTTGGAGCAGCTTGAGGGGTGGGTAGAGTGTAGTAATCATGGTTTGAATGGCTGTAGTTTCCAGTGATGTTCTTGCTATTTTTGGCCAGAGGCAGATTTCTGTAAGAGTGGCTTAAAAGCACAACATTGCACATGTTCACATTTTGAAGGCTTTTTGCATTTTTCATATTCTTTTTATATCATCTTCTATCTTGCAAAACCAAATGCTTTTGCCCTTTTCCAGAGTACATAGAAAAACTATTTTTAAAAGTTCTTTTCCATCTGTTGGTTTCACTTATTAACAGAGAAGAAAGACAGTGAAGAAGGTAGAAAGGAATACAGCATTGCAATCTGGTATTTAATTCAGCTCAACAAATAAGCACATTTTTAATTATCTTTACGTAGCTGTTTCATTCAAAATTCTCTTAAAGAAAATCTTCCTTCTGTTTTGAAGGGCGTAAAATTGTCTAAACACGTCATCGCAGTCTTCTTGACTTACATTAGCTTTTGTTAAAATTAGAAGTGAGACTGCCCAGTAGGGCAGAATCACCAGTAGGTGATTCTTCCTTTCCCTCTTCCTCTGTGTGAGGAACATGGAAACAAAACTGTTCCTGACTATTCAAGATTTTTCTTCTTAAGAAAAGTGCATTTAGACAACATCTCACAACAATTTGAATTGAATTAATAGCAAACATGCCAAATGTTCATCTATATGTATTTCCTGGCAGAATTTCAGAGGGCTGTTTGGAACCAATGAGGAAGTAAGTCATTAAACCTTTCCAGTTAGAATTGGTTCACATTGATTTCTCCACCTCTTAAGCTAACATATGTGGTCACATAAGGAGGAAGCAGTATTTGCATTATCACTCGTTCTCTGCAGTGATGGACTTCATTAAGTGACTCAAATTTCAGTGAGTTGTGGAACACTCAGCTGCTTCAGCCTTGCTTTAAATTTGAGTTGAAGATGGAAAAAGGGATTGCATGCTTGCTGCTGTATGCTTGTGTTCTCTGTGCCTCATCAACAGTTTTTCTTATCATTAATGCTAGTCTAGTGATTTTGCCTCCCCAGGGGGAGAAACAGTCTTCTTGACTACCTGGTTACCATTGTTTCCTGATATATTTGTGAGTCAATGTGTTTGCTTATTTTTAGAGAAGTGGAAGTAAACAGAGGAGGCCAAGGAAGTTGACGGGAACTGAGGGGAAAATGTTTTGCAGCGAGAGCTTCACCTTTCCTGTGGTGGGTGGCAGTGGGTCAGAAGGCTTTCCCCTGTCTCTCCTGCAGGGTTCAGGACAGTGTTGGTTCAAACAGCCTTGGCTCTAGCCAGGCCTTTTGTCTCTGGTTACTGAAAGCTTGTTTGTGTATGTGTGTGTATGTCAGAGCATATCTGTGATGGGTTGCTAGTCAAGTAGCGTATATGAATTTGAATCCTTAAATTAAGGCAAGAAAATTATTATACATTTCATAATAAATATTGTTAAATGGTAGGATTTGGGAATTTCCATTCTGTTTCTAGAGTCGCCTAAAAAATCATAGTGTCTTATTGCTCTTGTAATGCCTGGGAACCTTATAAGGAGGTAGCAAGTGTTGTTGGGTGTGCAGTTGAACATGTTTTCTTTCTTTTCCCCTAGTGATGAATTTAGTGAAAATATTTCTGAGAAGTTTAAACTGAGCTTAAATTTACATGGCTCTCTCCAAACTGATAAAGAAATATTTACATGTGCTGCTATCAGGAGCACATATAATTTTAATTATCTTTCCTGCCCACCCTCAGTTTTGAATAGCACAGCTGGGAGGTAACTGGAAAGAAGGCAGATGAGAGGAAGATGATTACTTCAGAGAAGTTTATGAGGACTCTGTCTTGGAAACTCTGGTAGAATTCTTCACTTTAACAGCAGCAGTTGAAGGCTTTTCTCTTGTTTGAGATCCTGTATCCTTCATCCTTCCTATGTAATGGAGAGCAGATTTGTGGCTCTGTTTGTTAGGCAGCAACTTCTTCCAAGTTTAACTATGTGCCCCCAGATATTCCTTCTCTAAGTGGAATCCATTCTGGCACCAGGCTGACTCCTACCCTAACAGATCTCTCTTCAGGCACTACCACAACAGAGTCTGTTTTCTTGGGACAGAGCTTCTTATTATCCCTTGAGCTTTATCTAATCCAATTCAGATGCCTTCCTATGGATTCTGAATTAGTCTGCTCAACTCAGTCCTTGATTATAGGCCAAAAGAGTGTATTTTGCCACACTGGAAAGATAATTTTGTAAAATGATGAAGTCAAATATCTTCATGCCAACCCCATGCTCTCCATCTGAGTTTTGTTTCACACTTTCTCTTTCACATGTGTGTTTGAAAACAAAGTGTAAAGAAAGGACCAGCAGAGATGGGGTTCATGGAGCAGCAATATAGAAACTGTGGAGAAGGACCCATCCAGGTGAGGTCACGGTTTGCAATATGGATTATGGAAGCAGAGTGAATCTATGCTTGAGACTGTGTGCTCTCACAAACTTCAGGTTAGTGTGATAATTCACTAAATGTGGATATGTGGTCATCCACTTAATTTACAATATAGTGTAGCATTTTTTTAATACAGCATAATTTTAATAGGGTGAACAAGCTGATAGACTAGTGTTCAGTGAAGATGAATGTTGTGATACACCTGCTCTCCTCTGCCAGCCCTCTTGGTGCTTTTCATGTATTTGATCCATTCTGTGTGGCCTAAGACTGCTCTTATAAAACTTTATTTAGAAAGCATTTACATCACATGGCTTCCTCTTACACAGTAACTATACTTGAAGTAAAAATTTATGTAACAGCAACTGTAGAAGGTGGAATGGGCAAATCTAGCCATTTGAAGTGATGTGGAAAGTCTTCCACCAAATTTGTGTGATTCAGATTCTACAATCTGAATGTAGAATAGACTCTTGTATGTTAAGTAAAACAAGGCTTCTCTGGAAGATCTTAATGGACTTCTCTTGGTTTGCCTTTGATCATTTACAAGTTGAGTCAGGTATTAAAGATGATGAATAAGTGATGGCATAACTTGAGGATCGTGAAATGTGGTTAATTTCAAACCATGTAATTCAGTTTAAATTGAAACTTAACCACATTTAAATAGATGGGCTGCCAATTTATTTTCTAATGCAGACATACCAGCCTTCTGCTACTCATTGTCTATATTAAAGCCTTCTCAATGCTTGTGCTTGTCAGATTGCACGTGACCGGCATAGAGCAACACTGCATGGTTACAGCCTCTCTTCTTGCTTGCAGCTCTGTAAAGTATATGCACTTTCAGTAACCTGGAATTTGGGCTTCTCTAGCATTAATCATCATAGATAAAATCTAGGCCTGCACATGATTTGCTTTCTCTACCAGTTAGTGTGAGGTGGCAGTCCCTTGTGAAGAAAAGTTTAGAGGCTACACATGGATGGTGGAGGGAGTGGCTGAGGATAGGCCAGGGGGATGTTGCCTTCCCTGGCACAGAGGCATCTAGAAAGGCTTTGGGAAGCCCAGGTTGTGAATTGGTATTACAGCAGCAGAAGAGGCTCTTGAAACTTTCTGGCTTGGTTTTTCTGGTACTTTGGAATTGTGGATTCTCCTTCTCAGCTCCAGTCTGGTCTGGTTACCTGGTGAGAGTATGGAGGGCTCTGCAGCTGTTACCAGCATTTCTGCATGAGTTTTTGTTGGCACAGCTCCAGTGCTTGCAACCTTAGACCAGGGAGCTTCCCCAAAAAGGGTATTAAAAATTACAGGTGTCCAGTGTGTATTGGCGCTCACCCACATGGGGCTCCACAGTCATTGGGAAGGAAATGTGAAGCAAAATGATACCCTAGATCATGCTAAGATAGTAGAAACTTGCTATAGGGGAGGGAGTGGTTCATCATGCAGAGAAACTGTTTTCTTAAGAGCCAAGAGGCTTAGATCCCAGGTACTGTTTATCCTTGTTTCAGGTCTACATCCTCTCTTAAATTTAATCTATTACTCTGTGAGGACAAATAGGAGGGCACTTTCAGAACAAAGGTGATTTTCTAAATGAAGAAATATACTATTTTAATTTCTTAGTATAGGAAAAAAAAATCTTTAATTTTACTTAATATTCTCTCAAAAACTCTTGCTATTGCACTTTGACAGGTGCTGTTCCTTCTAGCTGGTTTTTGGATTAAAAAAGTACATGTTCAGATATATTAAAAATCAGAATGAAAAAATTCTTATGCCTTCTAGCTTAATATTTAAGTTTGCTGGAAGAGTGAAAATTTTCTTTGCTTCATCTCTGTTACACACTGTGTGCTTGCAGTATTTTCTAATAGACATGAAGCTATGGTGAGCTTTTCAAATAATTTTGTGTCGCAAAATGCAAAGGTTCAGGTATACCCTGTTGGCATGAATGATCCAAGTATTGCTTTTTCTCCCTGCATATAAAAATAAGGATGCCTTCTTTGGACTTAGCTTGTGAGTTCCAAGATCCATATTAGGTGTGTGGGTTTTTTTGTTTGTTTGTTTGTTTGTTTGTTTTGTTTTGTTTTGTTTTGTTTTGTTTTTTTTCAATTGAGCATTTTAAAGCAGACTTGGACTAAACCACAGTCCTGATTTTATACAGACTGAAAATCTCTGAGTTTGACCACCCACCCCCTGCCTTTTTCCCTCCTTTTGTCCACATTGGCAGTAATGGCTTTGCTCTTTTCCTTTTTACAAAGATAGCTTTTTTTTAGTACTTTGTGCTCTTTCCCTGTATTTCCTCCCATTGCCTTCAGACTTGTATAGTTTTTTCTGTCCCATATTACTTTATCAGATTATCATCTTTACTTGTCTTTTCCTATACTATTTCATAATCGAGTAGCAACTTCTAATACTTCTCTCTTTTTGTCAATTCTAAATGAAATACATTGTGTTACATAGTTACACTTCTTATTTATTATGGGTGATATATTTATATATATGCAAAGAAAAACACTCCAAGGGGTCTTCTATTTGTTTAGATTGTGAGGGACGCAGCCCTTGCACAAGTGTGCTCATTTAGAGTTTATGACTTGACCCTTCTGACTTGAAAGACTTTCTTCTCGGGTTTGAGTATGTGTAGGTGTTTAATGAATGTTAATCCTGTACAAATGAAAGATGAAGAAATGTGCATGATGATATAAGCCCTTAATTCAAATTTCAGCTTAGTAAAGCTTTGTATAGGCCCTTGAGAAATTTGTTACTCCCTATTATGCCTGAATTAAGTACAACAGATTTTTAATAGCTTGCTTTGTTTGCTCTTCCATGACCTGCTCATGCGATATGGAAAGCAGATACATAGCTGTCCAAGTCTGATTTGGAGTTAATCATATCTATCTTAATTTCATCCTGAGTCTTAAAGATAGGACTCTTTGTTTAACAGTCAGGTGGACTCAGCTTTCTAACTTGAAAAGGTAGTCTGTCATGTCTTGTGTCTTTTACCAGTCAGTTAAGGATGATGTTTCTCTAGGTGTGCTTCTAGTTCCTCTTTGCTTTCAACTGGGGACTAGCTTTTCTTCCCTAGTTAAAACTTTTTTAATTGAGAATCATGGAGCCTTCTTCAGAAAGTAAGGCAGCCATTGTTATTAAGCCTTTTTTTCTCCAATAGTAAGCTCTCAATTGTTTCTGTAATTTATTTTTTAATGATTTCTACTGGATCAAGTCCTTTGACAGGGCTCTCTTTGCTAGTGTGTTGGAAAGAGACAGTCTAACCTGTGAGAACTTGGACAGAAGAGAGATTGTTGGGAAGGTCTTAATGCTTTTAAGGGGATGTGAGGTAGTCTTCCAATGAACTTTTAATTGACAGTAAATATTCTTAGATACAATAGGCTGGCTTAAATGCACCTTCATTTTTCTGCATTGCTCTTCAGAGCTAAATGTAAATGTTGAATGTTGATTATTCAACCACAGAAACAAATGAAGTGGTTGGTTGGTTTCCAGGTGCAGTTGCTGTTATCAGGCTCCTTTGAGTGTATGTGAGGTATTGTGTGGCCCCAGTGGTATCTTTTGGGTTAGAGTATTCTACAATGCTAATACCATGTATGTTGCTGAGCTGCTGCCATCCTTGCTGGGTGAGGAGGCAATAGAAGTTGGGTGAACACGTGACACAGGTAACCTTGAGGCTGTGGTAGGAAGCCCTGTAAGGCTGTAAGGAATCTTCTGGGTTTTTTTCTCTATTTTCCATTCTAATATAGTCTTCAGTCCCTGCACACAGCAAACTTCACCACTGGGACCATATGTATAGTGCCTGTACTTTGCTTCAGAGCTTTTCCCAGAGAGGTGGACAGCAAGCATCCCTTATCCCCAGACTGTGGTGTTCCTTGAGCCCAAAAGAGGAAGGGCACAATCACAGGCAGGGGCCTGAGGGGCAGGGTTTTGAGAAAGTGGTGCTGTATGCAGCTGTGCAGCACTGCAAATCCTCATTATCCTCTACCTCCTGAATCACACTACTACTGTGGTATTGATGTATAATCACCCATAGCAGGGGAAACAGTGTTAATGTTTATTGGCTTTGTCTTTACTCTGCTTGTTCGTGCCAATTCTCATCTATAATGCAGATTGCATAAAGACATATCAATGCAAAATGAATACTGAACATCTGTACCGGTTACTGTTGAGCACTTTTTTGGTATAAGTGTTTGGCATGCTGGCTGACTATTTAAATACCCACAAAGGAATCTTGTGATCTTGCTGTTTTTTATAAAACTTGCCCTAAATATTTAAAGACAATTTTGGGCTTTCAAAAATAGCTTTATTGGGTGTTAGTGCAGCTCTTGAGTTCGAATTGTGCTTTTGCAGTAGGCATGCCTTTAAAAGAGAAAAGTAACCCAAAATTATTATATCCTAAACTGTATGTGATAAAATGTATCTTGACTATGTAAAATGTTCAGTATTTTTCCTGTTGATGCTCACTTGAATTTCAATGCCATCCACAAAAGATCTTTTTTTCCCCTTTTTTTAAAAATTCCAATTAACCATTAGGCTTGCAGGTTATTTAATGGGTAGTGGTAATGGACTTCCCACCCTAATTACTAAAATGAGTGCATCACAAATGCACTAGTCAATCAATGATTGAATGTGTGTGTTGGATCTTGAACTCTCTTCTTTTTCAGAATTGTCTCAGATATTCTGAGAGTTTGTCTTCTGAATTTTAGTCACACCTCAATAATGTTTAGAAAGACAAGTTGTAAATATTTTGTCATTAAACTCAATGCTATTCTTAACTTGTTACCATTAACTGTTCTTTTTGATGATAATTGGACTTGGTGATTTTATTGAATGTGTAGAACCTTGTTTGGTTCTGCCCCATAGCTCTTAAAGCTCTCTTAGTGATGGTAAAGTGTGAGTTGGAAATACATGAATGTGTGTATCAGTGTGATCGGCTAATACCCATCTGTCAATTATATACATATAAAGGCACGCCTATATAGGCTTATGTATATTTAAAGCTCTAGCTTTTATTGTTCTTATGCTGCTTTAATGTAAAATCCTTACTTTAGACTTGAGATATGCAATTCAGCAGTAAGGCATTGGATTTATATCAAGGTTCAAGCTGCAGAATAGTTGTTGAAGCTATTTTATTGAAACCAGTCAAAATATGAGCAGTAGCAATAAGACATGATCAGGGATGGTTTTCTATATGCAGTTTTCCTCCTAAATACTTAGGCTATATTCCAGAGACTAGGCTAAAAACCTTCTACTAGGAATCAGAACTAAGAATATGGAATCTCATTGAAGGAATTGAAATTCAGTAAGAGGATTAGTACTGTGGCTTGTAAACAAGAATAACAAGAACAACAAAAAAGTGTGTTACTTAAGCAACCTGTGCCATTTGACTCTGTGAACCAAAGCTGTTTTCTTTTTCCAGGTGCATCCTAAGGTATGGGCAGTGGGAGGTGGTTGCTTTGTGCTCAGCCTGCTGTGAGCCTATTTGGCTCATTTATCTTCTAGGTCAGGTGTCTGCCTGGAAAACCCCAGAGTACTGAGCTGGATCAAAGAAAAAAAAAATCTGTTTTTAGTTCAAATCATTCAGTGATAGAAGACTGTGAATGTAATAAACTTGCCTTTGAAAATACAGGGAGCTGATAAAGCCTAGTTTTTACCTGGATCCTAACTGCTGAGCCAGTGGCCACATGGGCAGCTAAAGAGGTTTTGTGTAGAGGGTTGTACACATTAGGTTGCTGAGCACTTTCTTTCTTTTTCTTTCTTTCTTTCTTTCTTTCTCTTTCTTTTTTCTCTCTCTTTTTTTTTTTTTTTTTTTTTTTTTTTTTTTTTTTTTTTTTTTTGTCATTGCTAAGAGTGTTATGAATCATTGCTAAGAGTTACCAAAAAAATCTTCAACAATTCCAGGTCACATAGACTTGAAAGAAGATTGCTGGCTATGGTACAAGGCTCGAGTGACAATAGTGCAGTAAGGCAGTATAATCCTAGCTTTCAAAAGACATCCATTGTCTTCCCCTCTCATGTGGATTGTTCTGGAAGTGCTGAATAGCTTCTTAATGAGTCATAGGTTGTAACCCAGTCTGTGCCGTGTGTTACCCTCTTTCCCCCTTTGGTCAGTTATCACAGAGCTGACACAACACGACTCTTTCAACACAGCTTCCAGTCAATTATTTTGAGGCCTTGGAGTCAGCCAGTATCAAGAGCTGCTGATAAGAGTGCAGGTTTTGCAAAAATGTTAATGGAAGATAGGGAATGCATTTTTATCCCTCCAGGCAACCTGTGTCCTTGAACCACTGCTGTCCCCTGCTAAGAAGAAAAAAATGACCTTCATGGTATAGCAGCTTATTGTTACTAAAGTTTTATTTCTGTATTTCACTTTTCAGAGGAGCCTTTGAATTCAGAAGTAAGCATTCTGGTGTTTCACAAGCAGGCTTCAAAGAATGTGTTGGTTTTAGAAATGAGGTTTTTCCAATGTTTGCATCTTCTGAATGAATCATTGAGTTTATTCTCTAAAATGAGAATAAATGTTTTACTGTGGCACAGCCATAGATAGACTAGATGCATCTATCAACAACTTATGAATTTTTAATTTTTTTGATGAAGACATCATGTGTCACTTTTTTTTTGTATGTTCTTAGGTTTTATTTTTAGAATGGCAATATCTACCAATTGCACTGGAGACAGTACTTGCTATCTCTTAATATTACTGAGAAGTTACATCTCTTTATCCCTAAATAAATGTGATAACCACTTTCAGTGACTTAGGCTAGTTAAAAAAAGCATGTTATGTTACAGACTAAAGAGATGATGCATATAGCTACACACCCCAAATAAGTGTGAAAGGAACATGTCAATTCTGTAGCAAACAATCAGTTATTGGCTCTCTGGCTTTTTAGAGTTTCAAAATCCAGAGCTTGTTTATATGAACCTAGCAGACCTGCGTTGAGGAGTTGAAACTGTTGTACAATCAGCTTCGTATTTTGAAAAATCTGTAGGAGAAAACATCTAGTAAATAAAACTTTTGGACTTTATGTGAACTTTGTTTTTCACTTAAATTATGTGAAACATGGATATAAATTAGAAAAAAAACATATCTGTATATCTAAAGGAAGCAGGTTTATTCAAACTGAATTTTGTGTGAGGAGATAAACTTTTGATGTGATTACAGAGAATGATGCCAGGATGAAGCAGAGTTTGATAGAGCTGTAGTACAAACCTGTTGTGATTCTGGATTGGACTTTTTTTTTTTTTTTGTGAACCTTTTTGCATGGCTGGTGTAATTGTGCTGTAATTTTGCTTCTGCTCAAATTTTGTTTGTGATATTGACAATGTTGTTGTATGATCATTTAACTCTGAACTCCTCCAGCTGCTTTTGGAAGTAGTTTCATATGTCACCATATAGTAGATGTTAATCATGTAAACAGTGCGCAGCTAAAATGTAGAGACTTGCCATGCTAAAGTGATTATTGTTTCAGATTATTGTGTCAATAATCAGTTGATTATTGTTTATTTAACCTCTGAGGACTACCTTTCATAGCTTTTTTTAATGGCTTAATCTGAATCTTTCTCATCTGATTCCTTCACTTATATGAAATATGTCTGGTTTATGCAGAAATGGAAGTGGTAAGGAAGGGTTTCAACCTAGTGGAATGCAATGTAATTTTATTTATAGAAAGGTTTAGTCTCATAACTATGAAGACAAAGATGTAGTGGACCTTGATTATGGCCTAATGCACTAATTAAATATTTGAAGTGTACTTTGATTTTTTGTATTTTTTTTCCTCTGCATCATTCAAGTGATGCCATGGCCATACAAATACTTTAGCTTTCTGGAATTTGTTTAGCTGCTGTAAAAGTAGTCTTTGCTTTGAAACAATCTGCTGTGAGATGTGTAGTGACAGTAAGCTGAACAACAGACTGTGAACTGTGCAGACTCCACTCTAATAACTGTTTCTTAGGTGCTGCAGTTCTAGACATGTCTTTTAAGTAACATTAGAAAAAGTATGGAAAGGCAGGTTTTTAATACCATGGAGAAGTCCAAAAATTGTATGCTTCATAATTTTCTGTTGTCAGCAGGGCAATATTAATCTGTTCATTGAATATCTCAGTGTATAGGGCTGTCAATTATATTCTGCCTTATCTTCCCCCTGCCCCACACATATAAACTCTTATTTTCACACATAGAAGTAACATTTACTTTTTACAAATGAAATATATTTTTCAGGTGTTCAGGTACTGTTTTATTTGTCTATGCTTAATATGCTTTATAGTAACTTTTCCATTGAACTTTTACAGGTTCATTAATTTTGTCATTGCTGGTCATTAGGATCTTTTGTCTCTTTATATTCATGACATGAATCCAGCAGGGCTGGATTTGGGAATATCTGGCTGGTGACAATAGAAGCAGCAGTTTGAATATCACTGTTTAATTTCCTCTGAAAATGGATCATGTTGCCTTTGGGGCTCTATGCACTGGAAATACTCTAACCAGTTTTAAAACTGGTTAGAACACTTGTGTAGATCATGGTCTCTTCTTCAAACAATGCTGGTTTGTCTGACCTGTTTTCTCTTGAAATAGGTCAATAAAATGATCCCAGACTGCAGTACTAATATGCTGCTTATTGCTCTTCAAACACATTGGGAATCTCTTGTTCCACTCAGAACTGTTCCTATATAATTCTAGATTTGAAATCACTTTGCCTTTATTTCTTCTTGATTCAGTACAATACGTTGTCAAGCTTGCCTTCTAAAAGGTCAAGAGGATTTGTAGGTGTGAGCAAAAATGTGAGCCTGCTAATTAGGGAAAGTCATGTAGAATGTACCTATTTGAGGCTTTTATCTGCTTCTAAATTGAGTTTGATTTGTCTTGATTTGCGTATAAATTTAGGTCAGACCTGAAAAGCTGTTCTGACCAAAGATTTGTTCATAAATCTGGTATTTAGCTGACAGCACAGTACTCTGTATTAGGAGGTCAGGGTTCACTTCACTGTTATTATTGCTAATGTAAATCTGGCCATTTCTCTGTGTTATGTTGGCTTTTTGCTCTGGTGAGACTCAATTTTTTCAGAAGTGGCAAACTACATCAGAATGCTTTATGACTTTGAGCAAAATGTTTTAAGGTTTTTTCTCCTACTTGTGTGGGGGAAAACTTACCATTAGGTCCTCATGGCAAGGAAACATCACAACTTTTTGTTTGAGACTTCTTCTCCACTTCTTCTCTATGGAAAATAAATCCCAAAAAGTCACCACAGATGGAAACATTTTTGGCTGGCCTGTGGTATAAAACGATTGTTGTTTACTGGCTTTACAATTTCATCTTATGCACTGAAAGTTGTCTTGTTTTCATAAGAGTGTTTAACATATTGAATCCCAACTGAACATTTTTTCCTGCTTTAATTCCTAGTATAAGCTGTTACAGCCATTTTCCAGAAGTGATGACAGCTTTCTGCTGCATTTTTTTCCACACAGATGACTAACACTGGGTATGCCCGTAGAGTGTTTTGCATCAGATATGGCTGAGCATGCTCCAAGCCTGAGGAACATCATGTCAGCTCTTATCCAGGGGTTGTGCTGACCCAGTGCAAAGCTCAGGCCAGGCTAATATGTTTTTTTTTCCAGTCTTGGCTTTGTATTCAGGATGGCCACTATGTTAATAACACAGTTACAGTGGCTCAGAGTGCTGGCAGGGCAAACTTGCCTCTGCTGTAGAACCAGGGCAGAGCAGCTCCCTGTCTGCCCAGTGTGGGTGTGCTGACTGTATTTAGTGAGCCTGAAAATCGCTGCTTTCCATAACCTGATGTTCTGTGGTTGCACCAGATGGCAAACCTTGGAGTAGCACATGCAGGGAGGCCTTAGGGCTGTGGGCACATGGCTGAAGTGATTGAGACACTTTCATCCCTTTAATAGGTAGTTAGTGAGGAGCTCACCTTCTTTTGGAGAAGTGTGGATTAATTTTGTGTGTGTTACTTAGGAAGCTGTAACTGCAACACTTACTTGATAATGGGAACACAGTTTTTCTTATTAGAAAAGGGAATCTTTTATGCTTGTGCTCATTAAGAGAGATTTCACTGTTCTTCCTGGACTTGGCTTTGTCTCTTCAATAAAAAAAAGACTGGATTTCAGTAATTAGTGGGATTTGCACATGAGAGTAGATGGTTTTCAGGTGGTGGTGACAAATCTTTAGTTGCATATGCATTTTCATTAATAAAGGACATAATTAGACTTGGTGTTCTTTATTCCATTAGCCAAATTCCTAGCCTTAGAAATCAAAATGGCTAAGCTTTTCAGACTGTCTCATTCCCTAATCATTGCCTCTTAGAGACAAAATGTTTTAAGCCATAGCTACAGTTCTTTTACTGCACACTTTTATTCTTGTTGCCTTTACATTTAGAATGTTATTTTTTTTTCCTGTCAGCTTTTTAGAACATCCTTTCCTTTCCTGCAAGCAACACCAAAAAATCCCCACTCCACTAAAACTCTAAAGCTGTTATACTTTACTTTTCCAGTTGTAAAGTACTAACATGATGTTGCTGAAGGACAGAACTTGGTTTTCATCACAGGACAAAGGACAAAAACATCTCCTGGAGAGGAGGGATAAGCATGGAGAAACAATTTTATAGTTCACAAGAAATCTTAAAAATATGGTGTAGATAAGATGCATTTTTTTTTTGTCATACATGAGAACTCCTCTTGCACATAGCTGTGTTTTAGCACTAAGTCAACGTATCTTCACTTCTAGGCTGAATCTATACTGACCTTTTAATCAAAAGCTAGCACTGCTGGTAATGTCTTCTAGGATGAAAAACTGCTGTTCTGTGTGCCCACATTTTGCTTGTAGGACAGAACACACCACTGGTATTCTTTATTTTGTATTTTTTGCATTTTAGTTGCTGCTATAAAAGATGAATTATAGAAATAAAATTACAATTCTTAGTATGCAGACAGATAAGATGGAAGACAATCACAAGTGCTACATTTGGAAGAAAGTCAGACTGAAGAGAAATCTGTGAGAGGGATTTGTATGCTATCAAAGAAGTTTGGTCCCCTGTCAGCTCATGCATTATGGAGGAAAAATTGTGGAACTTTTATAGAAAGTAATTCTTACTTTCTGTAGCATAATTCCCTTCCCTTCCAAATTGTTGCTTTCCTCTCTCTGCTTAGTAAGCAAGAAGGAAGTGCTAAATTTATAATAAATTAAATTGGAGTAATTTAATGACCATTCAGTTGCTTTCACTTACTAGCCAGGAGAGTGGGTGGTCTAGTAGGTGGTTCTATCAAAGCTCCTGTATGTAGTGGAAGCTTCATATTCTCTCTCACTTTCTTGCAGAAAAGTTTTGTACTTGTGACACAATAATGAAGCATCCTCAGCATAGAACATATAAATAATTTTTGTATCGTTTGGTGAAAGTTTCAACAAAAAATTTTGGTCCTGTTTTCTTTTCTAGCAATTTAAAGCTCTCAGTTGCTCTTTTCTCAGTTAACAAGTTGTGAAGCTATAATGAGTGACTGATACATAGCCAAAAGCATGGTAGGGACCATCATCTCTGGAAGTTTCATGTTCTGACACTCCAGAAAAGCTAATTAGGAACAGCAGTGGCCCAGCAAGGAGCTGTTCAAGTAATTTGTCATCCAACCTCAGGATGTATCATAGGCTTTGAGATGAACTGAAACAAAACTTATTGTTTAGGAATTGTTAATCCACCCTCTCTTTAGAGATTCCTCTAAAGCAGATACTACCTACTAATTTCTCAAGAGATAATTTGAAAGCAAACGCATATGTAAGAATAACTTTGGATTTTTTAAATGCTATGTTATATTGTTGAAGAAATACAAGTGTAGTAGAGGTAGTTCTTAATAAAACCTGAAACTGTTATAGTTTTTACAGGACTTGGTTCTTACAAAATTAAAATGGAGTAGAAATAATTAAAACAGAGTATTTCAAATAGGGTAGGTGAAAATCTCCAAGCCTTTTACAATGAAGCTATATTGAGTAATACTCTATTGAACCAATGCAGTCCTGCCTCTGATCATCAGCCCTCTGTCAGTGCAAGAAGGGGAGCGAAACACTGAAAAAAAGTGTCTTATTGCCAGTGCCCCTGGGTAAATTCCATTTTATTATGAATGTTAGTTGTAAGTATATTTTTGTTCATTCTAATATTACATATTTGATTAAAAATAGAAATGCAGACATTTTACCACTATTTGATCCTTGCTTATATTAGGATATAAAGCTTTTTTTTTTTTTTCCTGCAGAACAGTATCTGAAGTCTTCCTTTTATAAATTAGTAGGCCTAAAGATGACTAAAGCTACTTGCTACTTTTGTAATTGGTGTCTTTAGGCACTGACTGACTTAAGACTTGCTCATTTAATTGGGAGCTTGACATTTTTTTGTGATAATTCATCATGAAGTAATTAACAACAGTGATTTTCACTAGAAATATTTTTATTGATTTTTTTTTCCAAGTATTCATTCTGTTTGATTTGTATTGATGACTTATATAAAAAGAATTTGATAGCAAGTCTTTTTTTCTTGGAAAAAATCAAGTATAACATCTAATGCTTATTCACTGTTATCCTTCTCTTGCACATTTTAACACTTTTTTTTTCCTTTCACCTTATCCATTTAAATTAAGATGCTGCTGATAAAGAGGAGCACCTCTCCTCCTACCCATTCCCTTCTATTTTTGGCAGCCTGAGTTGAAGAAGGCTGCTGCATTTGAAGCATTGCCATGTGTGTAAATAGCCCCTGTATGCATAACATCTCAACTCGAATATCTGTGTTAAAAAGTTCTTGTAATTTTAGCATCAATCTGCACTTACGTATTCCTACTATATTTAATACTGAGTAACAACTCAGGCTTACTTCACATTGACTATACATATTTCAGGCACAGCTGATGAGAGGACTCTTCGGCAGGGTTATGTCCTAGGGCAGAACTGTGTCACTCCAGTGCTGCTCCTCATCTTCTTTCTCTTCTTGAACTGGCACTTTCTTTTTCTTGAATTCTTTACATCAGCAGCAATGTTCACTGCCCCCACCCACAGGCCAACTAGTATATTTGTACATCCAGTGTATTCAAAACTCTGACTACCTTCTGTCATCTAGTTGCTTGCAGATTAAAGCACCAGTGTTTGCATCTTGTAGAAATGTAAGAGCATTTAATTTTCATGATTTTCCTCTTCAGAGAAAAGAAAGATGAATCTGAAGCAATTAGTCTAGCATATGAATTGGTAGCAGGAGGTTTAAAGGTGACCTGAAAATGTTGATTGAATAAACTTAATTCATTTATGGCTGTATAATTTAAAACTTATTCAAATTAGATCCTCCTCTGCTTACTTTCTGAAATTAGAGTTGTGAATTTCTGGTTTGCAAGACCTAAAAGCAGCAAAGAATTAAATTACTGTATCAAAGAATGAAGATGTCCACTTGTGCCTGATGGTAAAAAAAGACAACCCTCTTCAGAGTAGCATTCATATAAAACTTTCTGGCCTAAGGAAAACGGTCTTTAGTTATTTTTGTCTTCTGCCATCTGAACTGCTTCTAATAGTCTTCCACTATTTCTAAACAAGTATGATTAGATTTGGTGGTATAAAGTTCATGTATCCTTTTACATTTCCTCTCCATAATGTATGGATTTAAGGATGATGGGGTGAACTGAGGAAATGGCCTTGCTTCATCAATGTGGTGAAAGTTCCTTTTCTTTTTCTGATAGTGCTATTCTACTCTGGCAAAGGAGATTTGAGGATTAGGTGGGATCCTGTCTTTTCATGGTTTTTATTTGTTAATTGATTCAGCATTAGTGAAGATTCTCTCTTCTGTTTTAAAAATTATTAATTGCAAAACTGTCGTGTGGTGGGTAGTCACTTGTCTTGAATAATATTTGAGAACACTTATTTTGCCTAACGTTTTCTGCGCAAAATATGAGAGTGTATTTGGACCTGCCTGCCTTTTTATAACTGAAGGTTATGCTGAAGGAAGGATTTTTTTTTCTGTCAGTCTCCTTCATGTTGGGTTGTCTGTTATCTAACAAATTAATTTATTTCTAGCACTTTAGCTCTTTAATATTTTCTAATTCTCTAATTTATGGATTGAATGTAGTAGTATTGAATGGGTTGAAGTAGATGGATTAGACAGTTGGTAGCAAAATATTTCTGGCAATCAGCTTTCAAATTTCATTACTGCTGCTGTTGATGTGTGTGTAAAAATCAAACCACAGCAGTTTTTAGAAAGGAAATTTCTTGTATTAGCCTGTGACTGCTCTGGGTTGAAGCCTGTGCTCTGTGAGTTTGTTGCTTTACATATCTGCATGCAGCTGTGCACCACTCAGCTGTAATGCAGCTGGGTCCCAAGCTGCCTGTGTGCACCAAGGGCCTCTCTGGCCAGCAGGCAGGTGCTTTGGAAGCATCCTGAAGTAGTGAAGCTGACTAAAACATCTTTTCTGTGTGGTTTCTTATCCTTTTCTATTCAGTTGCCACTGACCAACTGTGACGTGACAAAGCTGGCAGTAAGTAAAAAAAAAACCGTGATGTCTGATACCAAAACAGATCTGGGTACAATAAGTCAGATGAGCTTTCAGTCTTTGTGACTGTTTTAGCAAATGCGTATTCAAAGTGAGCAAACGGCAGAGCAGTGTGACTCACCAGTGGCAGCTGGGGTAGGGATACCATCTGTAGTCTGAAATGACACTCAGAGTAGTGTGGAGTTGTATGACAGATACATGTAAGGTAGGTGGGCCCAGACTGATGCAGGATATTCAGGCTGTGGAGTAGCAGCTCTGAAGAGCAGATGTCCAGAGAGTATGAGGGATCCCTGGGTAGATCCAATATTGCTGCTGTGTAGGCTATTATTGTGATTTTTGGGCTGACAGGGAGGGTGCCGCATCCAATTTTATCAGGTGGCCATAGTAAGTCAGAGACCTACTGAGAGCGTTGCTGAAAGAGAACAGATGTGGATTGTTTTGTTAGAGCTCTTTTTTGGAAGTGCTCTGCTACTGACTCGCAAAAGCATTACTAGAGATGGAAAATATGCCAATTGCAGTAAAAGCACGCTGTAACTGCCAGTTTGCAATTCCTGCTTCCCTCAGGATTTAAAAAGTATTAACAATAGTTATCCAGACAGAAGACACCAGCATAGATAACTACTATGTGAATTGAAGGGTAGCACCAATTAGAGCTTTGAAAATGTGGAGCGCTAGTCCTCATACCCACTCTTATGGTCTGTTCTGTTAAGCTGTTCTTGCAGAGACTGAAAACAGTTTCTTGTGTTGCAGAGTAGGAACAGATCACTTAGGAATTATTCTGGATAGATTTGTTAGTGGACTGTCTCAGTGTATCTTCTAAATGGCATCAGTCATCAGCATTTTTTGCTATAATTCTTCAAAATGGTGTGTCAAATTTAGGACCTCAGAATACAGCCAGTGCTAAAAATTAGCTCTGCTATGTTGACTAGTCTATGAGATGAATTATTAGAGTCTTGCAGCAAATTCTGAGTGGTGATTTTGTGCTACAAAATGTAACTTATCGTTATATAACTGATCTGGGTGTCCCTGATTTTTTGTTTTGTTTTGTTTTGTTTTGTTTTGTTATTTCAAGGGAAAGTGTTAAGACAGTGGAGCTAGGCTCTTCTCAGTAGTATTGTGCTCAGCTGAGCAATACAACCAATGTCAGAAACTGATTCACACGAAGTTCCACCTGAAAATGAGGATGAACTCTTTACTCTGTAGGTGACCATGCACTGGAACAGGTTGCCCAGAAAGACTGTGGATTCTCCTTCACTGGAGATATGCAAGAACTGTCTGGACAGCATTCTGAGTAACATGCTCTATGCTGACCCTGCTTGAGCAGGGGTTTGGACCAGATGATCCACTGTGGTCCCTTCCAATCTGACCTATTCTGTGATTTATCCTTATTTGAAGGTGATTGTTTCTGCCACCAGAAGGTGATAGTTCACTTTAGTGAGAGGGCTATGGACAGGGAAGATGTTGAGCTGATGGGATCAAAATGGTGTTGATACGGCTCAACTTTCCCCTAACCCCTGCAGCATGTCTCCCTTCCTGGATCACAAAAATGAAGGCTGTCTCTAAGAGTTTGCATCTGTAATGACGTGTTGATGTGTACCAAGTTAACTCTAGCTGGTACTATTTGGGCTGGATGATGAGGAGTGGTTTCCACTCCTCCTGCTTTGTATAAAGATCAAGACAAAAGCACAATAGTGTGTGGGTCGCCAGTCACTACAGAGAAGGTGCTGACAATGTCTCCCTCTTTTCTTTGAATAGTAAAGTATGTGCTGGCAAAGTCAGTCATTTTCAATTCTCCTTGCTCTGTAGGGTGGTATGAGATGCAAGCAGTGCAAGACTGCAGAGTAATGCTTTTGGCCTCTTGGTCTGGCTGTCAGCTTTGAGCTGCACTTGCACTTCATTCTCAACTTTAAAAAATCTGAAACGTTGCATTTTGTTAGCTACCCACAACTCTTGTGCCTTTGCCAGGTTGCCCATTCTGACTCTTAAATTGATGTTGTTGACAACTTAGATGAGTAGTATGGTAAGATTTTCCCCTTCCCCACATTGGACATCTATGGGCAACTAAAAGGAGGAAGCATAGACAACCAAAGGGTTTGCGTTCCAAAGCCTCCGTGCTCTTGTCCCTCTAAACACATCTGCCTTATTTTTTATTTTTATTCTATTCTTATGAGTCTTGTAATATATTTTTTGTTGTATTTAACCCCTCATTCCCTCTTCCCCTTTAACCCTCTGTGTTGTTTTAACTATCTAAACCAGAGGAAAGCAAATCCAGCAACAGCAACAGAGGAATAGGTTTCTGCCAGTTGCTGCCATGAATTTTGTTGAGTTGAATTGGCTGGCTTTCTGTAAGTGGGCATAAACAGTGAAAGGTAACAAAAATAAAGTTTGTTCTTTGAAAATGGAGAGAGAGGAAGTGAAAGTGGAATGCAGCCAAAGATGATGGGCTTTAAAAAGAGTCTTTTCAACAGTGCTGTGAATAGATAAATGTGGGAGAAGACTCATTTGTCAAGGGCAGAGAAGAGATGCCAAAGTGATTGGGTTAAGGGGAGATGAAAGCTGGAAGATAGTGTGTCTCTGAGAAGCTTTTTAGTTATCCTTCAAAAACTGGGTATAGCAGGAGCGAATGACACATGAAGAGGCTTGAAGGATCATGTCAATGTTGTATGATGGTACCTGTGATACTTGAGAAAAGAAGTGCTGACCTGAGATCAAGTGTGGACTGAAAGAGTAAAAGGGCGGTTGTAACTTGTGCTGCTCTTCTCTAAGATTGTCAGAAAGGCAGGCTGAGGTTCAGTTTAGACAGAGGGAGACCACTTTAGATGAGGGGTATGATGGAATCAACCCCACAGAAAAAGGGTTTGCAAATGTACTTGTAGATGAGGACACACAGAGATGAGATGCAAACAAAGAGACCTGGAGTCTGTCTGTGTTCCTTCAAAATGTGTGCAAGGAGGGGACAGAACTTCACCATGCTTGTGGATTGTGATATGGCAAAAAATGAGGGAGGAAACTTTTGGTCACACTTTGAGGCTGTTTTGTTACAAATTGCTTATATCCCTCTGGTACGGAAGTGTTTCATTTCTAAATCAGCAATATTTTTATTATGCTTGTTGCTTCATTCATTGCATCCAGATTATGTGTTGGCTATTAAGTATTGATTTTTATATTGTGTTAAAAAATTGTTTGTTTTTCTTGGGTTTTGGTCTCTATGAAATACTTTCTTCTGAATGTATAGCTCTGCATTATGTTCTGTATTAGTGCAGAGCCAATTTTGAGCTTTAAGTTATAATAGAGAAAAATTGAGAAACAGAGAAGAATGCTACAGCTTTTGTGGAGAGGCTAGTGTTTTTATTTTAATTTTTAATTTCTAAAAAATTTATTTATAGTGACAAGTGATGCAAGCATTAGGACACACATTGTCCACTGAAACAGTTCACATTTTTTCTTCTGGCTTTAAAAAAACAAAACAAACCCCAAATGTGAAGCTTTTCAAATATTTTTGCCTTCTATGAAGTTTTCATTCTCAGATGAGATATAGTAGGAGTTTAAAAAATGATACTCTTTAGCAGCTTATCCTGCTGCATATTTTCTTTCCTTTACCTAGAAAATTGCATACTGTTTTAGGTAATGGCATGCCAAAAAATACTTTGTCATATACACCTTTGTGAATATGCTACCAAAGGTTAACTGAAAAGATATTGTGAAAACATAGGCATGCAATACTTGTACAAGTTCTAGTTGAATAGGTAAATGCATTTTCTAATTTGAAAAAAAGAGAAGTTAGTCCAATAGTGAAGTGTGAGATTTCTTTTCCTTTTTTTTCCTCTCAAATGTTCTCTAAGCCTTTATTATTTTATTATAAATCTTAGGAGATGGAAAACTAGAACCACACAAGAATTCCGGATGTGGCTTATAATTTTGTGAAGAAATGTTCAGTATTCTTTTTTAAATTTTCTATTTTAACTCTTGGATTATCTTTTAGCTATTATTTAGCATCAAGCTCATGTTTTCCTGAAAATATTTAATTCAGCCTTAAAATCTAAAGACTGAGTGGCAAATTTATGCTCTGACTAATCCTGGCAGTGTCTATCAGTGTCTACCAGGACAGTTTTCAGCCATAGGTTTTTCTTGCACTTAGCTTCTGTGCAACATGTAACATGAAGGGGATATGTGTTCACTTGTGTGCTGAACTGGCAAGATTGTCAGAATAGTGTTTCTCTGTTCTCCTTGCTGTGCTTTGGGCACTGTGCCTTCAGGACACACACAGATGATTGACTTCAAAAGCGACGACTTCATTGCACAGTCTAAAGTAGATCTAACCTTCAGGCTTACACTATTTTAAAAAGCCAACCCAGTGACAATGCTTCTCCATTTAAGAAGTGGAGAGATTAAATACAACTTGTATCTGCTTGAAAATACTATAATACAGTTAAGTATTCTTGTAATAGTTAGTTTTATTGAAACTCAAGTGCAGATTTAAAGATAAAAACACAAGTTTAAAGTCCTTGAGCTCAATTCCCTGGGAAGCCATAAAATAACATTACATTTTTTTTGTTGTTAGATTGTAGTATTTCTACTATTCTGATTGTAAATATTTCTACCCTAAAATAGTGATTTCTTTCTCGAAGTTTATGTGTCTATTGTAATTTTTCTGTTGAGAGGTTTTTTTTTTTTTTTCAATTGCACAAGTAAACCTAAGTTTGATGGCATATCAGTAAGTTTTGTCCAAAATAGTTTGATGATTTGTGCTGTCTGTTCATCAGAGATCTTGCTGAGGACCAAATCTGATGAGAGGAGAGACATAGTACTTGTTTACATAATTTATATTCTAAATTTATCACACAATTTATATTCTAAATCAGTTCAATAGCAAGAAGTGATTTGGCTACAAGATATAAAGGAAGAAACAGAATTGTTAGCATCGTGTATGTTTCTCTGAGTGTGTTAAAGAGCTTTGCTGTCAGATTTCTCTCTCCCAATGTAATCTATCTAAAATATTTTCCTCACAATTGTGAAGTATTTTGATAAATCTTCCTTTGCTGAAGAATGAAGTTACAACTAATACAAAGAGTAGTGTGTGAAGTAATCATCCATTTAACATTTATTTGATTCTGTAGGGCACCTGTAAAGGAAGACTCTCATTTGTAAGTCTAAAGAGGAAAGGTAGAAGATAGAAGACAAATCTCTATTTCTTTGTGTTTGCTGTTCTCAGCTTGTTTATTATGAAAAGTTTGTGTATAATTCTGGTTTTTATCTTAGATTTTCTGTAATACTTTAGTCCATCTTTAAGCATAACATTGCAGGAGGCAATGTTATAATTGTCTTTGTGATTGAATAAAAGGTGTTAAAGCCAGTAAGGAAATGCAGAGCTTCAATTTGACACCAGGAAAAGTATGAAGCATTGCTGAGTGTTTTAGTTTGCAATTTCAAACCAAGACACTGAGAAAAGTTTTAAGATAAGACATCATTTTAATAGGAGATTATGCAAGGAGAAGACAGGAAGGGATAGGCTGCTCTGTTTAACCTTGATTCTGGGAAGGTGATTTAACAGCTCATACTTGAAGTCATTTCCAGATCTGTGAGGGACATCAGCAAATACTGTCTGCTTAGACGTCAGTGAGGTTTTGATGCTGTCTTCCAAACAGGGAGAGTGCCACTGAGCACCAGGAAACACTTATAAACATGTTTTAAAAAATTTGTTGTTGTTGTTTTGCTTTATTTTGTTTGTTTGTGTGTTTTGGTTGTTTTTTCTTTTAACTGTGTGGGTTACTGCGCACTGGCACAGGTTGCTCAGGGAAACTGTGGAATCTCCATCCTTGGGATATTGTCTGGACATGGTCTTAGGCAACTGTTTCTATCTAGATGGCTCTACTTGAGCAGAGTGGTTGGACCAGATGGCCTGCAGTAGTACCTTCCACACTAAACTATTCTCTGATTTTGTAGATTGGGGCCCCTTTATATCTTGAATTTATTATTTGTTGATCTGTATCTCATCAGATCTTTCACTAAATTTGGAAGCTTGGCTGTTTCCCATGGGTATAGAAACCTTCACTGCTTTCAAAATACATTTACACTGTTGTTCTTTCTAAGCTTCCTTTCATCTTGCTGGATTCCATGAAAAGATATGCCTCATATTAAAGAACCTACCACTTTTCTTACTACAAAATAAGAAACTAGAGCAGTATCTTCACTTCTGATACACAAGGATTTGGCTTTTAGTTTGGCAGTGCATGTGTGTGTGAAGGTATATTTTTAAACTCAGTATTGCTCATTGCCCCTCCTATTCATGTGCCCAAGTTTTGTGATTGATTCGCTGCTAGCTTAATTCTTTATGTACCTTGATGTTGTTTCTCAAAAGATCTCTTCTGAGAGGGTCTCTCTTGAGACTCTGGATTTATACAATGACCAAACTCTTCCATCATCTTTCTACCTTCTTGGACTTACCTCCTTCTGAGACTTGAGAAATGACCTTTTGTAACAGCTTCTGTCATTTTCAATGTCAGAGCTCGTCCATTTCCTTGCATTTAATTTGATCTTCCTTTCTGCATGACAATTTAATATTTTATACACAGTCTTATGCTCATCGCCCCTTAAGAAGTCCTCAGCTTTCATCTTGTCCACATTCATTTTGAGCTCTGTTCCTTGAGCTCCTTTTAAACTTCAGTCTGTATAAGTTATGTACTCTCATTAACTCATTTCTCTGGTTTCTGCACTGATGCTGTGGTAACTTGCTTGTTGTTCTCCAAGAGGAGACTTTTTTTTTTTGTTGAATAGTTGCTCCTATTGTCTAACTGGAAGCTTTTGCTTTTTGTTTGTTGAAGAAGTTTTAATAACTAATAGTAAAAGAAATGGGTTCTAGAACAAACTTTAAATAACTTGTGTTGTCCCCTATCACACTATTTTATGGCTAAACTGTGAAAGTTTTAATAGGGTGGGTTGAGATGCTAAAAAGCAGTGCCATGGAAAGGGACCTGGGGGTCCTGGTTGGCAGAAGGTTGAACATGAGTCAGCAGTGCCCCGGCAGCCAGGAGGGCCAAGCATGTCCTGGAAGGTATCAGACACAGCATTGCAGCTGGGTAAGGGAGGGGATTGTCCTGCTCTGCTCTGCACTGGGGTGACCTCTCCTTGAGTGCTGGGGGCAGTTTTGGGTACCACAATATAAAAAAGAGATTAAATTATTAGAGAGTGTCCAAAGGAGAGCAACAAAGAAAAGAGATTAAATTATTAGAGAGTGTCCAAAGGAGAGCAACAAAGATGAGGAAGGGCCTTGAGGGGAAGCCATATGGGGAGTGGCTGAGATCACTTGGTGTGTTCAGCCTGGAGAAGGAGAGACTGAGCAGAGACTTCATTGCGGTCTTCAATATCCTTGTAAAGGGAAGAGGAGGGGCAGGCACTGATCTCTTCTCTGTGGTGACCAGTGACATGACCCAAGGGAATGGCCTGGAGTTGTGTCAGGGGAGGTTTAGGTTGGATATTAGAAAAAGACTCTTTATCCAGAGGATGTTTGGGCACTGGAACAGGATCCCCAGGGTAGTGGTCTCAGCACCAGCCTGACAGAGTTCAGGACGTGTTTGGACAATGCTCTCAGGCACATGATGTGACTCTTGGGGATGGTGTTGTGCAGGACCAGGGGTTGAGCTCAATGATCCTGATGGGTCCCTTCCAACTCAGGTTATTTGGTGATGTGTAGCTGTTAGGCCTGTTTTTGTGGTTGAGTTGGTGGCATGATTACTAGAGACAGAGACAGAAGTTGTGAACTTTTTGTTCCAAGTACTTTTTCATCTTTTTTTTTTTCCTTTGGAGAGTAAGTTACAAAATAACCTAACACTCAATGTAGAAAATTTTGTGATTTAATCTACTTTTTGTAGGGCTGTCTTCAGTTAGCACTCCTGAATTTAATCTTGTTCTTATCCGTTGCCTTTTAACAGTATATTGTGAGAATGCTTAGGAGAAATGCCAGAGACTGTGATATAGATTTTCTATAGATAAGCACTAGCATTGTCTCGGTAAAGGTGCTGTTTTCAGAAGCAGCATTGTAAGTCCACATATCCATTAAAAACGTCGAAGTGAATAGTTTATTTTTGGAACTCCCAATTGTGTTCTTGAAGACAGAGAACTTGTTTGCTGGCATTTTACTATTGGTAATGTTATGAAAATATTTATTAATTTCAAGAGCATGATTCTACCCCTCAAAACCCCAATTTTTTATATTATAATGGTATAATATCTTGTCACCAGTGCAGTTGGTCAGAATTCTGCTCAGCGTACTGCAGGAATACTGAAGCTTGCAGCCTTTAAGCTGAAATATGAAATAGCGTTGTCATTCTGTGGATGTTTTAACTTATCTATTGATGAAAATCTGTACATCATTTAATGAAACTGTTAATTCTTCTCATGGTTTCAGAAATATCTTGTGAGCTGAAATGAAAATTGTCTTGATAACTTTCAGTTATCTGCAAATAGTGATCTGCATATGTAGGGCTGTTTGCTCTCTGCTGCCTTGCCCATGTCAAGGAAGGATGAAAAAGACATTAAGCGATTGTGACTTTTCACTGCTACATGTTGTCACCTCTCCAGTAAAGAACAGAAGAACTCCTCTTCTCTGGAGATCAAGCGGAAATTTAAGGACACTTTTGTTTAGATTATGTTTTGCTTAGTTTGGAAACTGAAAGACAGATAGTGTCTTTTGTTCATCTCCATCTCTTTTGTTTTTCCATTCTGTTCACTGCTGGTAAACCATGGAAAAGATTCCTCTTGGCAGTGAATATGAAGCTTTTTGAAATCAGAGATGTACAAGCCTTTTCCAGCTTGGGTATAAAGAGTGAGAGAGGCTAATTTAATAGAAGAAATCAAATAAGTGGCATGGTCAGGTAGACCACATCTAATTGTAAATCTTCATGCTCTTCCAATATTTGAGGCTAGGATAAATGCTTCTTCTTGCCCTGAAGAGCACAGGAAAGGATGTCCATCTGAGGCTTCTTGCATTCTCCATAACTTGCACCTAATAATTATCTAGTTCCTATCTTTCCATTCTAAAATTAGCTATTATTAAATTAGGTATTTATTAATAAGAAATGTGGAAGACAGACAATGAAGAGGAATATGCATCTAGGTCAGACTAGATTGTGAGCTGTTTAGCATTTTTTCCCCTACTCATCTCCTTGTTTATGGCACTACTTAAGGACTTTTCAAGGGTGGGATTGGTTTTAATTTCACAGTGATTTATAGCAAATACTGATATAGGAGAAATTTGTCCACTTCCTTGTTAGAAAAATTTATATTTGTAGAGATGTTTAGATTATTTGACTGTTATAACAACACCAGCAAAAGCCCTACAACTAAAATATAATAATATTAATTTAGGAATAATTTGCCATATTTCCTATTTTGCTCTTGTTGTTTACATTCTTGAGACTTGGAGTTTCATGTTGAAGTTCCTAAGTTAAGAGGGTGATTAGAACTTCCTGATATTAAGAACAAGTCTAGAAGAATTTAAAAAAAAACATTTGCAGGTAGTTGAGTTTAGTTGGTTTTTATTGCTATTACCTGAAATCAGTTGTTTTGTGTAATGAATTTCAGTACTACAAAATAAGATATCTACTAAGGAAGATAAATGTTCTTAGTATTTAGTATGACTTCTCCCTGTAGTGGAGAATCTGTAATTCTCTTTAAGTGCAATTCTTTTCATGGTTATTTTTTTAACACTAAATAGTGCTGCTAATCTTCTGCTTTTTTAGATGCCATAGGTTAATTAAGGTTGTTTCAGTGTTACATTTTAGTAGGTAATACTTAACATAAGCATTTTAAAATAAGTTGTTAAGATTTATTCTCAAACTGCATTAACATCAATTCTTAGTATAGTCTTAACAGGTATCTGAATGCTCTGCAGTCAAGGTGTTTTAAAATGCTCATAACAGAAATTATGTAGCGCCTTTAGAAGATGAAAACATCCTGTGCTTCAAGGTGTACTGTAATATAAATAGGTAAATTAATGTGGAAAGTGGGTGATTTTTAAAAGCAGAACTTGTACCTGGATGTATATGACAGAGAAGACACCTGCTATAGCACCTTTATCTTCAACTTTTGAATTCACCACTCAATATGAGAAGGAAAAAGAAAATTCACAGGACTTTTACCTGACATCACAGATCAACATAATTTTATACTGGGTTCTTGCCATGGAGCTATCTACTTTGATAGATTTAGACCTATTCATTATGCTTTTACAGCAGGTGGTGAAGAAAAATAAAATCATGCTCTTGAATACAACAAGTAGATTGTTCCAAGCAGTCATTTGAGCTGAATGAGAAAAGATTATTTAATCCCTACTGCGACATCTTCATACACAGAAGTTCCAAGAGAAACCATTGGTAACTGAGCCCTGTGCACAGGAGAAGTTGTGCTGACAGAATGTTCTTGTGTGCCTCTAGTTCAATTCTTCTCTTGTGCATTTGTTCATTGGTTTTGTTTTTTTTTTTTCCTTCCTGTATTGGTGATCTGCCTGGTCCTAGTGGATGAGTTTCTGGGCTTACAACCAGCTCCTTGAAATGGAGGAGCATGAACGAGTAAGATATAACTAGTGTGTTTTGAGTATTGCATAACACCAGAACTGGTCAGATGCAAAAACAGATCTCAGAACTAAACTGTAAAGTTGGATGCTTTCAACTGTCTTTCTATACATGCCATTCTGAGGCTGAAAAAAATCCTTTGCCATGTTGATAGGTTATAGCACTAAGTAATGAAGAACACTTCTAAAATCTATATATTAAAATGGGCATACAGACTTTTTGCATGCTATTAGGGAATAGTATCTTTTATCTAGAAGTCAGTAGATCTCCAGTGCACTATAATGCTATTCATAATAAATGCTATGAGTATCTTAAATTGAATTTAATGTTGTTGTGCAACTGGATGTTTCTATTCTAAATAGTAGAAGTGACATAATCTCTAGGGAGTGCAGTGATAACTTAAGAATTGTCAGATAATGATCAGTTATTCAAATTCGGAATCAGTCTTTCTTTTTATCCTGAGCTGATGAGCTGGGTGTCCACAGTAAAGTTGTAATGGACATCCATTTATCAGTGGCAGTTATTGACACATGCTTCTTCTAGTCTTAAGCTTATTTCTATTTTAACCAGGTGGAGAAAAGATCTGTTTAGCTCTTCTTTTCTGGGTTGTTATAAAAGAAGGTAGGATAAATCAAAATTATAGGGCAATGCCAGTACTAAGTGCTGCTGCTAAGGAATTATTATAATTTTAAAAAATGTAATTTATCTTTAAATGTAAATAAATAAATTATTTGAAATAGCTTTTATAGGTGTTTTGTGTTTGTGTTTTGGTGGCTAGGGGGTTCTGTGAAGACAAGAGTGGCTTCTGTGAAGAACTGCCAGAAGCTTCCCCTGTGTCTGATAAAGCCAATGCCAGACTCCAAGAAAGACCCAGGCTGAGCCTATCAGAGACAGTGGTAGTGCCTCTGGGATAACAGATTTAAGGAGAAAAATTTTCTGTGTGACAAAAGGTTTTTTAAGATTTGGTATTATTTTTCATTACACTGCTCAAATTTGATTGGCGATAAATTAAGTTGAATGTGATTTTGCCCACAACGGTAATTGGTGAGTCACCCGAGGGTCCTTCAAAATATTTTTCTCTTCCCTGAGGAGGGGACTTATAGAGCAGCTTTGGTGGGCACGTGGTCTTGAGCCAGGGTCAAGCCCCTACAACAGATGATGTGTAAATTCTTGACTAAATGATTTTTGTTAAATCTTCATTAAATTTTGGTTAATTTGGGGGATTTTATGATTAATTTTGAGATTAAATTTAGGTTAATCTTGATGACCTTGTTGTTAAGCAGAGCTTTAATTTATTTTCTGAGAGTTCAGTGTGGGATATTAATCTTTGTATAATGAACATTTAAGATTCTTTATCTTTCATAAATGAAAATGGACAGGTAGGCAGGAAATTTTTTGAGGCTAGTATGATTTATCATTTATCTTTTAAAAGGACGTTGAAGGGGAGTGTGTGAGTTCTCGGACTGTTTAAGCTGAAGTTGATAACCTAGTGCAGCTTATGAGAAAAGATAATGGAATCGTTGTTTTGCTTGATTTCCGCCAAATGTAAATGTTTCCCAAATACTTCACAAGCAACTGAACAAATTTGATTGATCCAAAATACAATCAAAATAATCATAGACACTTAAAATTCTGTCTTCTTAGTTTTCTATTCCAACTGTTGGTGGGGTGTTTGTTTCTGGTGGACTACCTGCTTTTTTCTTTTTTGTTTGATTGTTGAGGGTGACTTGATGGCTGCTGCCACCACTGCAGGTGTGGCAGCTCTTGGCTCTGGTTGATGCTGTCCTGTCCAGCTCTTCTGGTTTGTGTCCTGATGGCAGTGTTGTTTGAAAGGAGGAGATACTACTGACTGCCTTGCATCCCAGTCCTTCGGCCCTCATCAGGGCCTGCTGAAGTCAGACTGGTCTGGTGTATTACTGTTGATCACTGCTGCTGTTGCCATTTTTTTCAGAAGCATAATAGAAATCTAAGGTAAATGTGGATTTAGGTAGTACAAGATCCAAAAGCATTTGAATGTCAGCACTGTGCTTCCAGCCCAGAGATTTGAGCGAGGTGTACAAATGTGGCAGGATGTGTGTATCGGTAGGTATGGACAAATTCCAGTGGTGGGGTAGTATTGAAGAAAAATTTTAAGTTGTACATCAGCAGTAGCTAAAGGAATGTTGTGGTCATAGGTAATGGGACAGTGGTTGATAATACTGTTTTATTGAGTTTTGGGGAAATTACAGATGGCTTAGTAGGAGACTTATGACTTGTCATTTGTAGGATATTAGCAGACTGTTGTCAAAATGTTAGGCAACAAATATGAATGGGTACTTGAGTTCAGCTGCCGAAATTCATTGGAAGGTAGTGATCAAGCTGATCCACTGTTTTCCCTTAGCAATGCTGTTACATTATTGTGGACAATGGCTCAGTAGCTGAGTTAGGGTGCTAATAAGTCCTGACCTGCTGGGTACTTGTGTCAGATGTGGTTTTATGTTTGAGTGATTTAAGATTTGATTTAAAATGTAGACAGTTTTGAACAAATGGCTGTGAAAAAAAATACATCACTGCAGGTTTCACCCACCCACCACCTCTTCTCCTTGTGTTTTCCACACAGCATGTTGCACTAGGTTTGTCTCTTACTGCCTGGAGTTATCGAAATAGCATGCAGGCAATTGACTGTTAAAACAGAGAAGGAGAGGTCTGAATCTGCTCATGTTTTAAGTCTTAAGGAGTAGTCTGCAGGGGGTTTGAAATGCTTGTCTTGTCTTGTGTTGTGCTAGATAAAACACTACAGCATTGGTTGTTTACTTGCCTTGAAATGTCTCGGTATGTTGGTAAGCGGTAAGGTGGCAATGTGCTCCGTGAGAGGAAGCCATTGGTTCAAGCAATGTTACAGGGTTGGTTTTTTAGGGGTTGATAATCTGTCCTGATAAACTTTGCTTGTGCACATGATAAATGCACATTTGCTTGTTCTGTGGGTGCAGCCATAGTGTGCATACACGGAGGTTGGGATTGCTTGCTGTGTATTAACAGGCACATTGTTATTGCTAATCAGAACTCTGATAACTAAAATTAATAGTGGCTACAAAGATAAGCAATTAAGGACATTCATCTTTCAAATGAGTCTAAAAGATTCATTGGTAGTTTAAATTTATATACTGAGGGCACTCAAACCATTTAAAAGGGTAATGGGTGCCCTGCAGGTATGCGCTTCAAAGCCATATGTCATTTTGGTGCTGGGACAGCAGACTGATAACTTCCCTTTAAGGGAAACTGCTATTCATTTATCAGTAAAATGTTGAAGGAAATGTACATTTTTTTGCTGTAGAGTGATCATAGAAGTGTAAGTTAAATCAAAGTGCAAGATTTATGTTCTAAGTATTTTTGGCTTTATCATAATAGATGTTAATTAGAAAAGTCTCTCACAGGGCACTGGAGTTGGGACATTGAAAAGTACAAATATTACTCTGACACACAAATATTTCTCTCATGCCTTGCAGTCTTTGACAGTGACACCGATGTAGTAACCAACTTAGTACAGGGAATAAAATGTTGTGGTTGTTTTGTTGCTGCTGTTGATGCTCTGTTTATGTCGTCACAGGGTGATGTTTGAGTAAGAAGTGTTGTTAATACAGAGATGCATATGAAGTTTTAAGGGTTTACAGTACAAGGATTTGTCACAAATTTTGCTTCAGTGTAGAATTTTCTTTCTGTCCTGATGTTCTTGCCAGATGAAACGTTGGTTAAAAGGTAATTCTGGGAGTACCTGGTACTGTGTATGTCTTGTACAGAGGGCAGGAAATAAGCACAGACTGTAGCTCCTGATGGTCCTCAATATCCCCTTTTCCCTCCAGCCCATTCACCTCCTGAGTGCAGTGTGAGCTGGTGAGACCCTGGCAGGCCTGGAAGGATGTTGGCTGTTTCTGCTGTGGTGGTGACTCATCGTAGGGCAACACTGGAATCTATTGTAATAAGGGGTTTTTGTTTGTTTTCAAAGTACTTGTCCCATATTTTATATTTAAAAAGACAACAAAGTCAATACAAATACCCCTGTTATTCTAGAAGTGTCTTAGCAAAAGGAACTTTTGTTGTGATAAGCATTGTTATTTGGATTGATGTGCCCAAGTTACTGAGGAGAAGAGCATGTTACTGAGGGAGAGTTACTGAGGGAGAAGGGCATGCAAGGAATATCTCCCCTGGCTTTCAAAAATTGTCTGTAGTCTAATTCTTATATAACTTTTCTAGATTAAAAAATACCACCTGAGTAATGATGAATGCACTGCTTTCTTTTTCACTCTCTCCTGCTATTGTGTTTTGTTTTTGAGTAGGAGGAGCAAACTCCAGGGCTGTGTGCCATGCATAGAGATAACAGCTGCTGCAGAATTGTATGCATGACATCTGTATTTTCTTGCCTTTACGCTCTGCTTTTTCTTTGACCAGGGTCTTTGATTCCTTTGTTTCTTCATTCTCAAACCTTGATCTTTTTCTGAGATTGTCATGCTTTCTTCTCTCTTTTCCCAGCCTACTTAATGGCCTTGAGTCAAGAATGGAACAAAAACTTACTGAGTGAGACAGGGCAGACATGACTGTGCTACATGGGAATTCTCTTTTTTTTCCTCCCATCATTTACATTCCTTCCATTTTTTCTTTCTCTCTGTCACTTCTCACAACTTTTGTTGTAAGGTTTTCATATCTGTTGTTTGTGTGACCCTGAAAAGATGCCTTACTATGGTATGCTAGATTGATTTAGTAAATGAAGATTACCCAATTCATTCTGCAGCAATTATTTTTTTTCTAAGTAATTTTAATTCGTTTTTCTGACTGTTTTGGGCACAGTATTTATCTTGTTGTCAGTGTTTGGACTGCTTTTGCTTTCAGAGTTTTTGTTTTTCATTTTTGATCTTGATCTATTTTCAGTTTCCTCTGTGGTTTAGATAGCATTTTGCTTTTTGTTACACAGACTCTGAGGTAGGTTTCACTTGAATTGTTGACTTCAGGCTATGATTTGCTCTGACAGAAGGTGCTCTTGGGGGAAATTATTTGTGTGGAGTAGTGATGTTTTTACCAAAGAGAGGGGAACATTGATGGGTGAGTTGTTTGCGGGTTTTAGCTTTGTAAATGCAAGCCTGTGAACTGTGGTACAAGGTTGCGTAGGCACTGCAGTTGTGGTGGGCCCCAAAGAAACACCTCTGCTTGACTCTTGGAAGGTCTCTGCTTTTAAATAAACTAATAACAAATTTCTTCTCTAGGAGGATGCACGTTCGATGATGGTCCTGGGCCCTGTGACTACCACCAAGACCTGTACGATGATTTTGACTGGGTTCATGTCAGTGCTCAAGAGCCTCACTATTTGCCACCTGAAATGCCTCAAGGTGAGAAACCTCGCAGATACTGATGGATAAATTTCTTTATAAACTCAAAGCCTCATTGAAGATGACCTCAAGGCCGTGGTCTGAGATCCCCACTTTAACCTTGGTGATGGAGATCATATAAAGGAACAAAAATAATAAATATAGCAATCTTGGTAATTGAGAAGCCTTCTTAGACCAAATACCCCTTTAAAGCTGGGGTGAGACATAGGGAAGGGAGAAAGGAAACCATAATTTCCTCTTTATTCTGTGTGGAATTCCTGTTGACTTGGAGTAAAATTCTGTGTTTTATATGACAGCCAATGTATTGATTCAATTATTCAGGTAGGCACTAGAAGAAATGGTGCAAAAAAGGATACATGCAAAAACCCCAGACACTGATTCCTTCTTTGCCCTCCCCCCTCAACCTCCTATCATCTGAAGGTAATCAGAAAAGCTTGATTTATGGAAATATTGCTGTTGTTAATTACTATTTAGGACAGGTAATGAATAACTGAAGAGGCACAGCCTACATGACCTTGCCTGCTCACCTTTGATGAACAGCTTAATCGGCACTTCCCAGACAGCATGATATGCTGAGAGAATGAAAGCATTTGAAATTCAGCTACATTTTCCAATTAATAATACATTAAGTAATTAATCATGCAGAGTAGGAAAAAAGGTCATGGCTATTTTATTTGTCTCTAAAAGGTTTTGTGAAGTGAGGTATGCGTGGAGAAGGAGTGAGAAATGTTGCCACACAGAAGTAACCTCACCTGTGCAGCATTCCTTCCCCTGCATTTTGTGTACTGTTGTGAATTATTAATGGTGGTTGATCTATATAATTTTACTTCTTAACTGCTACCTAGTGGATTCCCCCTGCTTTGGAGTCACTGATATGAGCAGGTATTACCATGTCCAATAACTTGCAAATTAGGTTAATTAAGCAAGACCCACACTTTATTTAATGGACTTCTTGGTGCTTTAGTTTTGCATAAGGAGGAATAAATTAAAAAACCTCAACATTTGTGATGGTCTTATATTAAAAAAAGTTCAAAACAATATCTCGCCTAGTAAGGCCGAAGTTAGTTACTATTCAGTTTGCATTTTTTTGGAATGTACATGTTTTTTATAAAGTTTGGAGGTATATTAACCATTTTGGGAAAAATTTGGTATTTTTAGACCTTTGGCACACCTTGTACAGGAAGAAGAGCAATTTTAAGAATTGTATTTTGAATGAATCTAAATGACAAGATAGCTTCTTGCTTATTCCAAATAACATACCTGTCATCCTTAGGCAGTTCTCAGAGTTAAATTGACGCAGTGCTCTCTGGCATGTGATTTCTTTTCAGTTCTGCTATAGACTCATTTTTCTCTGAGCATAGCACATGGATTCTTTCAGAGCAATTTTTTTTTCATCTATATGCAAAATTGTGGCTGCTCAATAAAATCTATCAGAATAAAGGAATTTTTCAGAGATAGACCAAAAGAGATACAGAAGAAGTTCTGGTTATTTATTTTTCTTCCCTTGGTTAGAATGCTAGACTTCTTGTATCAAGCTTGATGTTTGGTGACTGACATGTGGACTAAAACTAAGCTTCAAATCTCTTCTGATCTGATGAGTTTCCTCTTAAGAAGTTCAGAGTCTTCAGATTCTGAAGATGCATGCTGTACATAAATACTCAGGCTCATTTGTGTTTGAAATACCATGGTTTTAAATTAAGTCTGAAAAGGTAACATGGATCTAGAATGAGTGCCAAATTCTTCTGGTGGATCTGCAGGAAATGGAACAACAAGAGGTTCAGGCAAAAGCAGAAGGGAAATTGCGTGCAGTCATCTGCTGTGCAGTGTTTTAACATTGGTGACCTGCTCTAGAGGAAGTTACCCAAGTAGAATTAGATTTGGTAATGAAAGTATAGGTCAAATACTACTGCAGTTTTCACATTGAAAAATGCTGCATTGTAGAAGAACCTGTACAAGAAGCTAGGAATCTCTTTGGGACCACTTTTTCATGTTCTATCTGTGACAGATAGCAGAGAAGGGAAGGAGTACCCAGAAAAACTAAACAGCAAAGAAACTGAAGTCGTAGGGTAGGAGCTGTTTTCTTCCCATCTCTTCTTCTTGGGGTCTATAGTCCTTCAGATAAGCAAAAACCTCCGATGGGGACCTCCTCTGCATGGACACATTTTTGTAGTGTTTAGAGCCCTTGTCTTTTACATCTCTTTGGAATACAGTAAAGTGGGGCTCCAGGTATAGATTTGTCTTGGGAGGAGCACTGTTTTACCATTGTGGTAACAAGATAATATCCTTTCAGTGAGTATGCAGCTTTCAGGGCTCTAACTTCACCACAATCACAGAAAATCACTGCAGTTGTAGAGGATTATACTCAGTTTTCAAATGACAATTTTTAGTCTTCAATACCTTCAGAAAGACTTATTAAAAAAACCCCAAACAACAAAACTCCCCAAAATAAAGCATACAAGAGAGAATAGAATGTGTAAAAAATAGTAAAAGCCAGAAAACTGACAATTGCTAATGTTATGGCAAGTGCTAAATTGACAAGCACCAATGCTTTACTTTTGATTCAGGGGGGGTGGTAGTTGAAATCAATGTTGTGCTTTGGAGAGTGATAATGAATCATGGGAAATTTCAGACCTAATGGCACGTGCTTCAGAGTGCTATGAAAATATGAAAACTTCTCCTAATGGAAAACATTATACCAGTGTAGCAATATTAAATGCTATTGGTAAAGCAAGTGTAATTACCTCTGAGTAATTAACACAACTTCAGATTTTTTTTTAGACTGACCTACATTGTATTTCTCAAGCTGTGAGCAGAGGCAAAAGCCACTTATCTTCTGTTATGGGAAAAATAAATGCAGTACATAATGATTAATTTAAAAATAAAGCGAACACCTAAAGCAGGGGCTTGAGTACAGATTTAAATACCAACTTGTAAACTGTCCAAACTGCAGTGTACATGATAAAATCTTTGGATTACTTATTAAGACCTGGGAAAACACCTGATTTCCCATATTAGCTTTCTGAGAGCACATAAAAGTGACTGTGCTAGATCAAGCTAAAGATCTGCTGATTCTGAGTGTAGCCATTGGCAGTTGCCTAGGCAAGAGGTTGTGACAAAAAAAGTGCTAATCCGTGCCCCGACTGCTCTACTACTTTCCAGCTGTTTGGCATTTAGGAAGGTTCTCAACTAGAAACAGTCTTTATTTACAATAATCTCAAGGAGTCTATGGTTTTGCCCTGTCAGTCTTGTCTTACTGTGTGTGGGTTCCTTGAAGGCTTCTAGTATCTGCTTTGGGCTAAAACAGAGTGTCAGGTTTTGTTATGGAACATGGGAAAATGTAGCTCTTCTTTTTCTTTGGACTTGCACATGACTTCTCTTTTAAACATGTCGGTCTTATGTACAGGAAATGTGCGAAGCTGAGTACTAATGGTCTCCTCCTACCCATTCCATCTTTAAAAAATACCTCTTAAATAAAACACAGACTTTTCTCCAGACCATCATTCCAGGTGAAATAGTCCAAGACTACTGAAATGTTCCATAAGTGAAAATGGTTCTGCAACTGTATATTTGCACTTTGTGGGGGGCAGGGCTGGTAAACAAGTGTTGTGTTTTTGTAGACATGGTGAAAGTCCAAATATTTACCTTGTGGTCTTGGTCGATCTAAAGAAAGACATCCTCTAGAGGTTCAAACAAACACTTTAGAACATGTATTATGTTTTCATGTGTGTTATTTTTATACATTATGCTATAGAAGATAGAAATTGGAGAATGCTCTTAAGCAGAAATCCAATTTTGTCTATGGATATTTTCCAGTTATTTTAGTGGATTATTCATTGTGTATGGATAACTTAATTTTGTGGTAGACAGAGTAAATAATACTGCTTTCTTATACCACTGGAGATACGCAAATGGGGATTTTATCTGTATTAATAATACATTTACTGATGGTTTTACCCCTAGATAGAGAAGATAGTTTATTTACCCTGTTTGCTTTGCCTGTTAAAAGCAACATTACTCTGAGGCTATGCAAGGTCAGGGCATGAGAGCTTCTAATGGGCTGTGTGATGGGAGCCACTTAATGAAGGATTTTTTAAATATAAGGGCTGTTACCCTCCTGGTTACAGAAGCATTTTGAAGAATGTCTAAATTATAGTAGACAATACTGATGTGCTGAGATGGACATCTTATTTCTGATCTCTCAGATGGATAATGTGCCTAGATCGGATATGTGCTAATTTTTTAAAACTGATTTGATAGAAATCTGAGTAAACTAAATTAACAGCAGTGAGGGAAGTCTTAGTTGCACTTGTCATCTAGCATGACTAAAAAAACCCAGATTAAATCATTAAAGGTGTTCCTCAGTATTATAGTGTTTTGCAAATGCCAACTTTGTAACAATGAAGAAGATTGCAGAAATAATTTTTTCACTTTACAGAAATTGTATATAACCTTTTATGCCTTCCTATTGAAGAATAAAGCCAAATTCACTACTCTGAAAAAAAGAAAAAGAAACAAAACAATCCTGAAAAGTAAAACATCAACACATTCTGGTTTAGGCAGGTATTTTGGGGCAAGCCTACACAGCTATTTCAGAAGGGAGCGTGTATATGGTGAAAGGTATTGGACATGGGAAGAAATGTGTTGACAAAAAATCTTAGGTCATACTTTCATGATAATTTCTTTTTTATGGTTTTTAGGTAGAATGTCTGACTGCTGATTACCACATCCTGTCATACCCAGAAACATTCTCATGTTTTTACTTTCTCCCAGTTGTTTTGATATACATATGGTTGTGTACTTGTGTGGATTGGAAAAAAAATAAAGAAAGTATGCAGCAGGGGTCAGCTGGTTCATTGTGCATCTGTAAAAAGATTTGCTATGCTCATGTGGCTGATGAAGACCACCTTAGCTGGTGGCTTGAGTGGGTACAGGGCTTGTGTAAACCTCTAAGGTGCCTGAAAGAAATATGAACATTACATCCTTAGATTTGCATGAAAATTAAATGTTCCTGTACAAATAGTGTTGAGTATTTGTTGTGATCTGAAAGGTCAGTTGTGGTTTAAGTTCTGCCTTGTACAGAAAGGAAATAAGTTTTGTGTCACCTGCATGATGCAAAATGAATTTCAGCACAGGACCAGTGTAAGCATTTATGAAATGTATAACTGAGAGAGGGGAGACAAAAGGTCATGAAATTTGTGTTTTAATATAGATTTCATATGGATGTAGCTCAGGAAGGGAAGCTGTAATGTAAATGTCATATAGATGAGACTTCTGGCCTTTTACTTCACTTAAACCTGAATTTTTCTCCCGTAAAAATGAATCCACTAACCCATGAATAAATTTAAATTATGTGGATGTGTAAGGGTATAGTCAGACGAAAGCCAACCGTGAAGCAATGTCTAATGAAAAAAGTGTATTTCTTGAGGCATGGATAGGATTCAGAGCTCAGCAGCAGGAGAACCCTTACCATGTCCTGGGTTACTGAGCCCTGCTGCTCCACACATGATGTGGCAGCGTGCTGTTTTGTGCTGCAGAAGGGAGAAGTTCAAGCAGGGTCTCTTTCTGGATCCCTTTATTTTAATAGACAGACAAACAAAGTTTACTAGTCCGCTGAGCAGCTGAGAACTGAATTTTCAATATTTTGCTGCCCTATGACTTGCATTGTTGGTATAAAGATCAGAGAAACTGTGAGCAAGGAATTTGTTGACTAGTTCATAGATTGGCAAATGCTATCCAGGAATGTAGTGGTTTTAAATTTTGATAATTGAAAGCTTATCTGGGTCATTATATTATAAGATAAATGCAAAATCTTGGGTCTGTGTTTGGGGCTGCTAAGAAATTCTGATTGTCTTTCTCCCTTTTACACTTCTTTATGTGATAGGATATATAAGTTTTATTTGAAGTGGCTTTATTCTTTTTCCTTGGATGCTTAAGTCTTCATATTCTCCTTCACTCCAAAAGTTGACTAATATTTATTTTCTGTTTAACTTGTCAATGCATTGTGGAGCTCAATTTATTTGAAGTACTTCCTTGATCAGAAAAATGTATTTTCCTGCCTTCCTTGTTAAGTAAGCTTTGTGCTTGCTTTTTTTTGTCTGTTAGTAGCATCTTTAACAGAAAGAAACCTACCTTGTTAGTCCATTGCAATTAACATCTGCCTAAAGAACATGTGTAAACATCCTGATGCTATTTGGCTCATTCAGTACTGTGCACTATTCATCTATTGACCAATTCCAAGGATTCCCTGTTCTCAAATACACTTGCTATAAAGTGAACAGTGGAGGGGCACAGGGAAGGATTTATAGATATTGCACAGCGTATCAGTGCTTTTGTACATTGAGATAAGCCATTTTTTCATCAAGAAATTTAGGCATGAGTTTAGTAACAGTAAAGTTTTTGTAGTAATAGTAATAACTTAGGCATAGGAGTAACAAATGTGTTGGGTTTTCATTCATTGACACAGATTTCTTGCTGAATTTACACAAAATTACTTCAACTTCAAGGCCAACTACTATACCTGCTTATCTACACTGATTAAGTTGGATTTTCTTTTTCTTTTCCTCTTCTAAGTTATAATACTATTCTGTTCAGCCTTACCCCTTCCATCTAGTGTATAAAATGAGCCTCCTGAGAAACTGCTCCTTCTTTTTCCTTGTTCTTTTTTTTTTTCCTAGTTCAGTATTTCAAATATATTAGGATGTTGCTCTGAATCTGGACTACTAAATTAAAACAAGGGGAGAAATGTGTTTTTTTATAGATAATTTCAAAGTAGTAGGTCAATCTTGGACAAATCCACCTTTGCCATCCTGTTACCATCAGAGCATTCATAGCAGTCTTCCTGTTTGTTACACAGTCTTCTGTTGAGTGCTGCAGCTTTCTACCTTCTGGTATCTGTATCTCAAGGAGTTTAAATGGGATTGGTCAGCACTGTGAGCAGGGAGAAATGACCAGTTCTGGTCAGCTCTTGCTACTCTTGGTCAGAAGCCTGGGCTGTAAGTGGAAGTGTTTCATTGCTTGTATAAAGTCAGCTGCTGCTTCGGTATTTGTGAATGTCAGTAAGAGGCTTTACCTGGAACTGCTATTTTGGTAGCATTGTGAAGGGTGAACAAAAAGCAAAATGTTGCTGTGCTGGCCTTTCAGAATTGATGGGAAAACAGTGTTGAATAGCACCTTGGTAGCCTGGAAGGTGCTACAGGTTATTTGAAGCGTTTAGAGGCATTCAGAGTGTGCAAGGCTAGAAGTCCAAAGCTCAGCAAGAAGTCTTATTTGGTTTCTCACAGCATACCTGCATGGAGAGGAGCAAGCCAGCCCTACTTTTGAGTGTTGTGTCTGCCTGATGTACCATTGTCCTACCATCATTTTTACTTTCAGCCTGCTTGTGTGTGTGTATATCTGTATTTCTTTTTTTCTCCTGAAGATAGCAGTTGCCTCACCTTTAAATTTTCTGGGCTATTTTGGAGTGCAGTGGAGGGTCAGACCCAAGTTAAAGTACTGCTGCTTCTCACGTGGCTTCATTCAGTTCAGAGCATGGGCAGAGTTTGTGTGCTTCTGCTTACAGAGGAAGGCATAGGGTCAGCACATCTGGTAACCTCTTGAACTCTCTGTTTGGCACCCTTTGGCTGGACACTCTCATAGAAAAGATAAAAAGCAGACAACTAGTGTATGTGAAGTTATTTTATGTTTGCATAGTTGCTTCAGTTTGCTGTAAGTGTAGGTGGCGTCCATCCCTGTCTATGTCTTCTCCTATTCTTTAGCTTTAACATTTCTGTAGGTTTCCCTGACTGGAAACCTCATTGCTCTGCATTCAGCTCCCACTCACCTGTGTGCAATTTTTAGCAGTAATATAACCACATCTTGACTTATAGGAGATAGAGAAGAAGCCAGATTAGAGGTAGGGGAAAAAGTAAAATAATTTTACTGTTTGGAAGAGGATAAGTAAAAACAGCACATAGGAACTGCTTGGGGAGGAGAGTGAAGGACTTGATGTATGAAAAAGACTGGTGTTCAGACAAGACAGAAAAAAGCCCTGTGATAGAATGAGTAATGTAATGCAGATTATTCAGAAGCAGTAAACTTCAGAAAGAAATGCCATGTATTTCTGTTGCTAGGGTGCTGAGGTAACCCTTTGTGCATGGGTACCTCCCATTCCCTGGGCTAACTTCTGACTTTGGTCACAGCAGATATGAAGCCTCTTCTTGGAAGGGAAGCTGTGAGATACTTTGAATTCACTGCAGAGTAAGAGCATTCCCAATTCAGTACAGGATCTGTTATGCAACTGTAAACTAATATCTGAATTACCTACAAATCTATAATCTTAGCAATGGCAACTCCAACAACAGAAGAAGCAATGCCTATAAAAACAAACAAAAACCTGTAAATAAGATGAGATAAAATTCAGTAAGCCAAATAATAGCAAAAAAAAAAAAACAACCAAAAAAACCAAACCAAAAAACAAAGGGAAGTGATGCTTTACTTAATGTTTTCCATGTACAGTGCTTGAAATTTTCCTATCTGCTTAAATATTGATTTCTGAGCTCTAACCCTTTTACTGCTCAGCATGTAATTTATATTCCCTTGTGCTTTTGCTGCAGGTCCATGCTGATGCAGCAGTCATTGATGTTTGTTAATAGTGACTACAACTGCAGTATTAATAAAGTTATTATTTTACAGAACAGATTTTGAGTCAACTGAGAAGGTTCAAACTTTTCTTAGGTTGTGGTGAGCAAATGAAACAACTACCATCAGAAAACTGCAAAATATTTAATTTGTGCCTTTCTATCATTACTTACCATAGATACTTGTTCAGTTTGGTTTTTTGAGCTAGTTATTAAGGTTTGTTTAATCTCTTTTTCCTTTTTTTTCCTTCCTTTTTTGTTTTTTTTCTCTGTCACTCTCCCCCACATCTGAGCCTCTTTGCTGGGATTTTTTTTCCCTTTCCCACCTTGCTACACAGAAACATCTTGAAAAGGAAAATCTGTCTTATGAGGGTTACACAAATCTCATTTCTGAGCATGTAGGCTATGAAGAAGCAGTTGCTGAGGTGGTGCTTATTAGGGAAGGAGCAGGTTTGTGTCAGGTACAGGAACAGATTCAGCTGTGTTGCTTTGCTTTGCTTTGTATGTGATGTTTGTGTTTGTTTCTGAATCTTGTTTAATCATTAGCATGTGTAATGTTGCTGCCACACACAGAGTGACATTCAAAGTTGTCTTTTTTATTTTTTGTCTCATCTCCTCCTGGGCTTGAAAGAGTAACCTTATTTAAGTATGTTTTAGAGTAAATTTTAGAATATTACTAAGAAATGAAATCTATTAAGGACATGACCCACTAGAAAAATACTACTTTTAAAATGCAATACATTATTTCATTCCAAAACATGTTGCCTCTGTCCAAAGAGGGGTGGACTTTTATCAGATTTAAACTGTAGTCAAAATGAACAAGCAGGAAAACTTGAATTAGATCATACATTTTTAATTTGTTTGGCATTTTACATACTGTCTATCTTGCAGAGGAAAAAAGCATATTTCCCCCATCCCCTCTAGCCCCCTCCATCACCTCAGCAGACTTGGAAAAACACCTGTCTTTTATCAAAACCCTACTTCTATCCAGACTCTTCTAGGCTGGAGAGCTATAATTAAGTAATACTCTGACCTAATAAAAGTTCAAGGGTGTGATTATTTTTTTTTTGGTGGTGACTTTGCTTCTTATTTCTTGAAGAAAAGAAGCATTTGATTCTTATTTGTTTCAGAGAAAACAGCTTTTAAAGCTCCCAGTCTATTCTGCAGTATAATCACAGCTTCAGGGAAAAAATGTGGAACTTAGAGGTAGACTTACAATGTAGGGTGCTGGACTATCCCAAGGTACTCCAGTTAACCTTGTGTTCCTCAGGTGGGAGAGATGACCCAGTTCTCCACCTGTTGCTGAGTTAGCAAAACTGCCAAACTTCCTTGTGTTCTTCTGTCTTTTTAAAGAACAGTTCTGAGGATTTAGTTTGTTTGGGATCAAACTATTCTTAGCTTCAAAAAACTAGCCTTGTATAAACATTAACCAGACATACTCTACTCTTTTAGAGAAAGTCAACAAGCAGTATGAACTAAGCATCTTTCTTGTGCATTTGTGTTCTCTTAACTTATTCCCATGAATGAGGGATCAGTAAGCACATGGCATAAAAACAGAAGAAGCTGTTGTCATTAATTTTTCCTCTTTGGTATAGCTGACATCTGCTAACATAGCCTTTACCTTCTATCACCTTCTCCATTGTGTGTGCCAGACTTATGGCTGGCTTTGAAATGTCTCAACTTGTGGACTTCCTTGAAAGAAATAAAGAAAATAAGCAGCTGAGTGACATTTGCAGTGACATTAGCAAGTGTCCCTTGTACTTGCAGTAGAGATGGCTTCTTGTGTCTGCTGGTTACAGTGCATGGGAGCAGGTTGCCTTGGCTCCAGGCTTTGTAGGTGGTCTCTTATCACTTTCCTCCAGACTGGCAGTAAGAGCTCTGCTTTCCAATTAGACTGCAGTTGAAGGTAGAAATTAAGCCAGTATAAGTTTCCAATTAGGCTGCAGTTTCACAGGTCACAGTGAGCCAGCCTAATACCTTACTGTTGAGTAAAGGGATTATTCTGCTCATCTTTACTCCTTCTCCTCCCTTGCCCTCATGTTTCAGCTAACTTCCTCAGCTAGCTTTACTTGTCAGAGCTCACGGAGAGCTGATACAACTCATTATCCCTGAGAAAATGTTGTTGTTTTTCTGGATTCATCTGGTTTAGTGAATTGACTTGACTCAAGTCTGACAAGCATTTCAGCCAGCAGCACAAGGGAATGAAGGAGCTGAAAGGACAAGTGGCATAAAAACAAGACGAGAGGCAGACACAGGGAGTTATTAAGTCATGTTACCTGTAAGCTGTAAACAGCAGTTTGTGTTTTGAATTTTGTGATAAATACAATCTTAATTTCCACCTTGTCAGCCCCAAGGTTTCCTTCCATGGTCCTGCTGATGCCTTTGTATTGGATCTTGCCTGGAACCAAGAAAGAGTCTGTTCATTTTATGAGTGAGACAATGGATATTCACACTTGTGTGGAAGTGCTCTCTCCAAATGTGGGGAACCATGTAAGCAGCTTCTTTGTAGGATTCAGACAGGTACATACTTTTAAATATGTTGACTGCACATTGTTGGAAAACATTCTCCACTGGAATTCATTAAGTGTATTAGGAGGAAGAGGTTACCACCAAGTGAGAAATATTGGTCACCTGGGAGCAGATGACTGCATGAAGACAACTGCTGTAATGAGGTATTTGTGCAATGGCTTAAAGAAAACATGGGAAAAGTGTACAATGAACTTCTTAGATAAAAAAGTCTGACGATTCCCTCTAGACAAAACAAATTTTGCAACTCAACCAGCTGACCTAGTTTGAAAAACCCTCCTTAAAATTACTATGTAAATTTACTTACATTGTATGAAATTCATGTTACTCACAAGGTACACAATTTATTTTGCATATATAATTTATATTTATATAAAATTATATTCATGTAATATTCATGTGGAATTTATATTAAGTTTTTGATTAAGGAGTGTGAAAGAAGCAAATCTGCAAAACTGTACGTAGCTTATGGGTAAGGATCAGAGAATAAATCAGCACAGATGATTTTGCTATGAGTGTCTTGTACAGTCTATCAAGAGCAGGAAACAGATGAAGCCGTCTTTATGCAGTTGGTGAAAGCCTCACAGTCAGAGACTCTGAGAGATGCTACCTTCACCAACAAGGAAGAGCTGTTTGAGTATGGTTAAGGGCAGCGTCAGCTGAAATGATCATGAGCTTGAGTTTGAGCAGAGTCCCCAGGGCTAACAGCAGAATTATAGACTTGAATTTTGAAGAGCAGATTTTGACCTCTGCAGGGACTTGCTTTTCAGGATCCCATTGGGAGGTACCCTGAAGGGCAAAAGGGTTCCAGAGAGCTGGTTGATCAAAGACAGCTTCTTGAAGCACAGGGATGGACTGTTGCCTTGCAGAGAGTTAAACAGGCATGGCAGAATGGCATTATGGATGAACAGAGCCTGTGCATCAAGAGTACACAGAGACAGAAGCAGGGAGAGGCCACTTTGAAGGATACGGAGACGTTGTCTGCTCATAATAGGGATAGATTCAGGAAAGCCAAAGCTCATCTGGAATTCAAGCTAGAAAAGGACCTGGAGTACAATAGGAGAGCTTTCCTCCATAGGTACACTGGCAGCAAGAGGGAGGCTAAGGAGAGTGTAGACCCACTGATTAGTGAGATTAGGGACAAAGGAAAGAGGATATACTTGATGCCTTCTTTGCTTCAGTTTTCAGAGATAACAACTTATCACCAAATCTTTCAGGGTCTTTGAGAGTGAGACTGTACCTGAGGAGATGTGGACAGAGGGATCACTTAACCACTTGGATACTCACTAGTCTGTGGGACCAGTTGGAATGCAACCAAGGGTAGGCAGACATTGTGAGGCAGCTTTCTCTTATCCTCAAAAGTTCATGGCACTTGTAGGAAGCTTTGCAGGACTGGGAAATGACAGTGTCACATCAGTTCAGGAACTACAGATCATTATAGGAACAGTTTCCAAACACATGAAAGGCAAGAAAGGGGTAGGTGGGAGCAGCCAACATGGGTATGAAAAGGACAAATTATACCTGATGAATTTTACTGTTTTCTGTAATATGTGGTGAACCAGGTAGCATGTGTCCCATATCTTGGCTTTAGTAGGCCTGCAACACTGTCTTTCATAGTTTACTTTTCTCTGAACGGGGGATATATGAGCTCTGCAAATGGATGATGAAAAGTTGGCTGAACTCCCAGATTCAAGGCTGTGATCAGGGGTGCAAAGTCCTGCTGGTGGTCAGTTTAATGTCTTTAGTGTGCAGGAGGGCAGGGCTGTGCTTGAAGGGTCATGGACAGGTTGAAGAAATAGACTGACAGGCTTGGACCAGGTAGCTGAACAACGGCTTTGCAGAACCTGGGAGTCCTGGAGGAACTTGAACCAGTAGGGCATCTTCGCAGCAAGAAAGGCTAGCAGCCTCCAGAGTCTGCTAGAGTGCTGGATTGTCTAATCTTTCCCTCCTGTTCAGCACTGGTGAGGCACATCTGAAGTGATGTGCCTGGTTCTGGGCTCCCCATGACAAGAAAGACATGAACATGCTGGAATGAGTCCAGCAAAAGGCTACCAAGCTGATCAAAGACTGGATCACAGGACATTCAAGGAGAGACTGAGAGGGCTCAGCCTGGAGGAGAGAAGGCTTGGAGGAGACTTTATTCATGGTCAAGAAATGCCTTCTGGAAGATACAGGAAAGGTAGAGCCATGCACTTTTCTCATGGTGATGGGATGAGGGGTAGTGGGGACAAGTCAGAATATGGAAAATTTTGGTTTGTTCTTTTTAATGAGTGGTAAAATCAGAGCAGATGCCCAGAGGCATGATAGGCCCATTATATAGTGTGATCTGAGCAGTGTGTTGGACTAAATTGGCCTCCAGAGGTGCCTTATGACTTGAACCACTCTATGATTTCATGAAAACAGGTATATGAGCATGTTGATTAAGAATTAATATAAATTAAGGACTAGAAAATAAAGATGATGAAAACTAAATAGGAAAAATAGACTCATGAGTTGAACAAGATGGAAAATGGTGTGGGTTTTTGCCTTCCACAAATTGGTAATAGGCAGTAGTAGCAGGAGCTGAAAGTTCTGCTCAGGAATAGAAACATTGCAGTAATCCTTATTCTAGCAAGAATGTATTTGCTTTGGGTAATAATGTATTTTCTTCTTCCACGGGTAATTGGGACACCAAATGGCAACTGCTGAAAAAGAAATACATGTTAAATCTGCAGGACAGGGCAATATCCATGCAGAACATTTTGAATTAAACCCTTGATTTGAGATTTTTTCAAGTCATTTAAGATGACCTAAATTTTTTTTTTTTTTAAAGACTTTAGGTTATTCCAAGTTTTTGTGCTTTTCTTGTTTCAATGTGATGGCGAGCTTGTTGATGTAACGTTGTCATTTTATGAGCTAGGATTTTTTTTTGAAGACTAGAAACTATCCAAAACTTTTGGTTCTTTTTAAAATAAACTGCTTGGGAAGCAGTTGATATGATATTGACAGTAGAGTAATATCAAGGGATGAATGAGGCTTAAGGGTGGTAGCATAAGTAGATTTTGTTGTTTTATGAAGGTAGTGTTTTATTTACAGAGTAATTTTTGTTTTGGTATCTGTACTCAGCCATTTATGACTAACTCTGTTTGTGGGACTGCAGGTTGAAAAACCATGACTCAAAAGGTCTCAGGAGTGACAGGAGATTTTACAGCCGTGTACAGACGTAAATACAGTTGGAGTATAAATTATTGGTGGGCAGATGTAATTGCATCTGTAAAGAGCATTTGCCCTTGTGATGTTGTCTATTTCAAAACCAGATGCTGAGAAATGGGAGCAGTCAACAATGTGAAAGATTTGGAAAGTGCCTTTTGTTGAGACTGAAGAGGAAGTCTGTTGAGTCAGCCTGGAGGAAATTTCAACTCTTGTGAGAAGGGCCAGAGTGGCTGCATGAGAAAAAGGTTTAATTGGTGATGGCTATTGTACCCAGCCACCAAAGACATTGTGTCTAGCGACAGCAAGCAGAAGTCATATAAAATCTTCTCTTCCCTATTTTAAACATTTCTTTTCTTGCTGAGGGAAGTTAACATTAAAACAATTTGGGTTACTTTAGATTTTCTTGTTGCTTGTTTTGTCAGTTTTTAGTTTTCAGTGACTGTAACTGGCCTACTTCAGATCCTGGTTTTGTAGCTTGTTTATGTATTTATTAGTTTCCACAAGTGAAACTGAAAAAAGAACTATTTATTCAGTCTGAAGTGGAGAAATGATTGTACGAATGTGTGTTATGAAGGTGCAAAATGAGTAATGAGCTGGAATACAAACCCCTGAAGGCAGCTAGGCCTGTCTCTGGGAAAGAATGTAGCTTATTCAGCCAGGAAGTTGCTCAGTGGAAAGATTTATTTACTTATTAATTTTTATATTTTCAGAGTATGGCAGTATTTTAAACTTTGTACCACAGATTGCCAAAATTTTCAGATTTGTAAACTGGGAAGTTGTGGTGTGGTCAAGAGTTCGGCACCATCTCCCTAGATCAGGATCACCCCTCACCAGTCCAGAGCTCCTTGCATCTGCTAACCTGTCCTTCCCATCTTCTAAAATCAACTACCTTCTCCGTGTTCTTCCTCCACTTCCTCGAGACAGGTTCATTTTGCTCCAAGGCTCATTCAGGTCTGAGATCTCAGGAGCTGACCCCACCTGCTCTGTGCACCAACAAGCAGGTCTGCAGAGTGAAGCTGGGACCTGCTGCCATGGCTGTGGTCACTCTCGAAACCATGCATACCTTAAAACTTTGTTCTTCTTTTGCCTCTCTTTCTCCTTGATCCATTGGTAGGTGGATCCATTGCAGGTGCGATCCCTAAATGTGAGAGGTCTCAGCACTGCTGGAGAATCATATGAATGCCTCCTGCCTACTGCAGGGACCTGCAGTATTTGTATACTGTTACATATTTTTAATATGACATTCATATATTTAAAGGAGGCTTCAATAAGATTTTCATAAATAAACATTGCATACAAAGCTGGCCAAGCTGTACCTTCAGCTTCTTGGTTGTGGAACTTCATGTATTATTTAAAGTTTGTTTTAGAGGTAGCAATATTTTACAATTTCAGCCTTTTAAGATAGAGAGCAAGAGAGTGTTTTCTTTGGAGTGTTTTCTTTGTCATGACAGCTGTGGCAGGTGTGTATTTCATGAACAGGCTCTTGTTAAGCCAGGGATTTGAACAGATACCTCAGGTAGGCTTCCTGATGTCAGCTAATTGGTTATAAGATAACAAATGAAAATTAGGACTTAATGGATGTTTTAACTTTTCCATGACTAAATCAGAAATAGTGGTGTCATGGGGGGGGATAACACATCCAAACACTGCATTCAATGTATTCTGCTTAACTTGGGCACCAAGCTCCCTTACCAAGAGGAGGGAAGCAGTATTCTTTCAGATCTGTGCTGTTTCCTATTGACTTCTGAGAAGGCAACTGGGAAAAAAAATCTTTGCTGCTCTTTTTTGAGTCATGTGCTGTTTCTGGATTGCTTGCAGACTTTAGCTGACTTTGCTGCTAGGAGCAACTTTCAAATATATCTAACTTAAAGAGATGAACATTTATCTTCCATGTGCTTTGATAGCTTCTCCTAAAACATTTCCTGTTAACAAAGATATTTGCATGTAAATGTTTATCTCTTGCATTCCATCTGCTCCATCTCTTTCATCCTTAACTCAAATCCTAATTATGATAGCATTTATCATTTTTCCCCAAGAAAACTGTGATATCACTTATATAGGATCTAACATTTCTGCAGCAATATTTGAAAAGGTAAATTTGAAATTTTAGTTGTTGCTTTTCTTAATAGAAGTTTGATCTGTATAGGGAATCAAATTTCATGATTAAGCGTGTGAAAGGGTGAATTAGAAAGTATTTTTCACCTTTTCTCTAGTTCAGTAAAACACTGTTGAGTGAGATGCAACAAAATTGATGCCTGCCATAATGTGTAGGTACTGAGTTTAACAGATGAACAATGTTTATTTACTATAAATCTTGATGTTGTTCGAGTGTGGAGTAGCTAATATTGTTTTTTATTTTTTTCAGATGTCCTGCATTTAGCTTTTACTTACGCAATTAAATAAAGTAAGAAACAAATATTTGTTGTAAAAATCATGAGGAAAATAATTAGTATCTTGGACGAAATTAACTTATGCATGGAATATTGGGGAACTAAAGCATACAATACATTTGGAATATCCTAGAAAATTCCTGTTTAATGATTTGTGTAAAAGCTTTTATAATTTACCTACCCATAGTCCTGTAGATAAGTGCTCTGGATACTTCAGCATGTTTGCAGGAGAGATCATTATAGAACATAATTCACTGTGTTAGTCCAGTTGCAGATGGATGTTTATGGAAACAACCATCCCTAAGTTGTAAAACAGCTGCTTTGGGGGTGTGGAGAGTGCCACATCCCCATTACCTGTTTTTCTTCCTCCCCTTTGAGACTCAGCGTGACTCCTTAGAAATGTACTGAAATCTTTTGCGGGTAGTTGAGCGTTACAATCGAGAAAATTGACTTCATGGAAAAGAAAGAACCGTAAGTGTCAGCTGAAAATAAGATCTGTTGTGTCCTTCCATCCCTTCCTCCAAATATAAACTCTAAACTGGGACTACAGGCTCTTTGTCTCATGATTCGCTTCTCTTTAAAATTCTACAGTTGTACAGTTACAAAGAAAAATAAAATCCACTGTTAATATAAAACTGAAAGTTGTAGCCAAGGAAGTTTGTTGACAAAAGTATAAGATGAAGTAAGCTAAGGGACTGAATGTTTAAATTATTTGGCAGGTTTCATAAATATTTTATGATTTTGTCTAAATGTTCATATTTTAAAGTAAAGTTTGAGAAAAAAACCAAAAGCATGATCTAATCTAAAATGCAAGTATTTTAAAATTTAGACTACTATACCAGTCTGCTCTCAGATCATTTAAAATTATTATGGAATGTTTCATGCGAAACATAAACCTAATATTGCTGTTAATTCATCATTTACCACAGCAAAGTCTTTGTTCTGCAATATCACCAGCATATTAGTTCCCTTTAAGATCTAAACCACTATAGGTCTTGGGAAAAACAAACTTTGATCAAAGATCTGAACTTAAAATACATGTATTAATTTTTCCCTTGGACTTGATAGGATAGTGAATATTTTTTTTGTATTAAATAGGAAAGTTAATTTTAGTATTTTTAAAAACATACAGTAATTTGCATGCTTCCCTAATGTCTTTGTACTTGACTGAAATTTCGGATAGACAGAAAAATTACATGTAATGATATTTGTCTTTGACCTTACATGTTAATTAGAACTACAGATAGTTACCATTTTATTTCATTGCCTAAAAAGATGAAAACCATTGATTTTGTACCTTGTCATTTCATAGTCACCCTTTCTGCTCTGACTTATCTCCATCCCTCTCCCACTCTTCGGAAATGCTTTTAGCTACCCTTGCATAGATAGGCACAAGGTCATAAAATAAAAGTACATCTGAAGGTGCAGCCACATGACTTTGGTGTTTCACAATCAGTTTGTTTGCTCACATTAATGCATATGCACAAGATCCTAAGGATCTTGCTATTTCTTTCATTTCTCTCCCTCCCTCAAGTACCTTCCTATGTGCTAAATGAGACTAAGTGATGCACTAAGGAAGCCTGAGGCAAAAGAAGTAGCATTTTTCATACATATTTGCACTGCTTATCAAAAAAAATTAATGACTCGAGTTTTAATCTTCTCTCAATTTGATGAGATGCGAGCTGTTTTCAGAATTCTTAATTGACCTTTGAAATATAATCAAGGAGTTATTCACGAAATTAATTCTTCTGAAAAGACATCCTGAAGGCTAAACCCTTCTAGAGTAGGTGGGTATGTTGGAACGCAGTGTAAACAAGGAGTATGTAAAATGACCTAAGGTATGCAGGATGATTTGTTTGCTTTTTATTTACTGAAGGCTGACTTAACATATAACATTTATATTTGGGAATTGTCCACATTGAAAGCAACAAGCCAGAGCATATAGAGAGTTATCATTGCTGTAGTAAATGGCAAAATTTAGGTCAAATATATTTGATTTGTAATTTGAAGTTCTGTCATAATGAGGGAGAAGAGAAAGTGAATGGCTTTGACTCACATTTTGTTAAGGTAAAATTGGTGTGATGAAGACCAAGTTATTGATGCTTTGAGCTTCATAAAATGACAGCCAATCTTCTACTTCTGACATAAATGAAAGGCTATATCACCAATGAGAATAATTAGATGTTTTTGTGGAAAGCTGATATTTTAAGGGTTCCTTTGTCCAAGTATTTTCTCTTGAAGGCCTACTTAAATACACAGTTCTTACAGGGTGCTTCATTTTTACTTGTGAGCTTGCTTTCATCCAGTAGGCTCCATACCTGACACTAGCACAATGGCACTTCTAAATCTGAGCAAATGTACAGTCTTGCATGTCAGAACTAGGAAACTGGGGAACCTTAGTGATGTATTTAAATACCTGTAGAGGGAGTGTAATGAAGGCTTAGCCAGGCTTTTTAGGAGCCAATGGGCACAAACTGAAACAAAGGAGATTCCTCCTGAACATCTGGAAACTCTGCTTTAATGTTAAGATCACTGAGCACTAGCACAGGGTTGCTCAGGGAAGTTGTGGAGTCTCCATCCTTGTAGATACTCAGAAACTGCTGGACACATTGTTGTGGGCAAACACCTCTTGGTGACCCTGCTTGAGCAGGAAGTTTGAACCAGATGAACTCCAGAAGTCCCTTCCAACCTCAACCTTTTCTCTTTCTGTGAAATCTTAGAATTTTGTTTTCGTTTTTTCTATACCTGTAGGATGATTTTATTAAGATTTAATGCTTTTGAACAGCAAGACAAAGGAGCTTTGCCCACTGTGAGAGTATTGTCCATCTCTTTAATTGTTGTGTTCTGTACATTTGAAAGCAGATTTGAATTTGTCTACAGTTCTGTTAGGAACAGACTGGAGGTTCATTGGAGAAAACATATCCTTTTCAAGTGTTGCACAGCTGTTATGATTCCATGTTACTTTTTCCATCTGATACTGGCACTGGATCTCAGAGTAAGTTTAACTTTGGCACAACATCTTTGTCCTATGCCACTTTATTTTTTTTAATAATAACAATTTTTGCCTGATTTTTCGGATGGATTTCTCATGTAGTCAGTGTTAATTTATATACAGTTTCCTGGGGCAACACAGATAGTTTTATTACTGTTATGACTTCTCATTATACTGAAAATTCTACAAATAAATAGCATGCATGACAATATTAGAGATCTATGAGGGAGAGAAGAGGCAAGTGTAGATTTGTTCAAATTTTCTTCAAACTTTGCCTAAATTTGGGTTTTTTTTAAATCAAAATATAGCTTTCTAAAGACCTAATCTCCTCAGAGATAGTACAAGTTTGTAAAATTCCAGAAAGTAGTTATAATTTCAATGTTTTTCAAGTTTGAGGTTTATGACTTGCCATGTTATTAAGTGCGTGCATAAATTGCAGTGCATTGAGCCCTTAACTGGCATGATATAGTAGTTTCAAATCTTTAAGCACTCTATTAAGGGATAGAGATTTTGGATATTGGAGATTTTTTTGCTATCCAAGAGAAGAGAGTATAATTAAAGGAAGTGTAAACCCACATTTATTATAAGATATATGGCACATCTGGCAGCTTGTGTGAAGATAAAATATTTGTTTGGCTGTGGGAATGCCTGCAATTTTATCTGCCAATCTGACACAGTAGGAGTTTAGGTAATAAGGTTGCTTAGCAAAAAGTACATCAGGAGGAAGTCAGGGTTAAAAATAAGCATACATATGAAGAGAGAGCAAAAGATTTATAATGGATATAGAACTGTTCCAAGTTGTTATGGCAACCAACATTTTAGACCTATAATTACCTATTAACAATGCTGCCAATCCTACATAGATTGCATTTTTGTTACATGTTTTTCTTCAATATTTTTTTTAAAATCTTTTAAATCTTGAAATATTGCCTAAAATATTCAGTCTTTGAAAGGCTGGCTGACAATGGAAAGTCTACATATTTTCATTCTGTTTTGTACAACTATGTTGAATAAAACTCCAAAACTTAATTGAATAAACCTTAAAAAAAGAAAAGGGGAAAACTGTGTCTGCTTTTGTTACTGATGCAATTTTTCCCCCCTAAAACCTGAAAAACAGATATGAAGATATAAATCCTAGTATTAATTGTTAGTTTAAACTTAAATCATGGACTTTTCAAACTTTTTAAAATCAAGATAATAATGCTGTATTCTTTCCTCTATGAAAATTTGTAGGAATACCATTGAAAATATATAGAAATAATCAGTTGCTAACTAGAAGGCATGATTTAATTATTTGCCCTAACTGTTCCACGAAGGAGAATAAATTTAATGTGTTCTTGCCACCCTTGGAATTCTATTTTTTTCAGAAAGCCTATGTAATAGATGTTATGACAAATAAGATATAATAACCTTAAAAGTGTTGTCGTATCTTCCAAGAGATAAGAAGAATTTTAAGCATGGGATTTTTTTCTTCACAGGATTGTCTTGTCTGTGAGGACTTAATTATGCCACGTCACTGTTTTAAGATTTTGTATAAACATAAGTTTTTTCAAATCAAAATAAAATTATAGTGGCAAACACACATTCACTAATTGCAAGCTACCTTGGAGTGGTCATAATGTAACCTGTAGTCTACCTTGAGATTGGTCTCATTTTAGGCTTTTTTTCTAAATTTGAAGAGAGCAGAATTCTACCTTTTTTTTTTTTTTTTTTTTTTTACCCTTTCCTGATGTATGTACTTCCTGCATCATCTGTGCAAGAGGGATGAGACAAATAAGAGGAGACGTAATCTAGGACTTGCCATTTTTCTAATCAAATCAGCTGAAGTAACTTCAGTTATTTGAAAAAACTGTGAAATTTTGAAGACAACTCAAGGAAAGTACACTTCTCCAAAGATGTGCTTAGGTACAGCTTTCTAAATTTCTTTCAGGTGGAGCTGTGGCGAGGTACTGGATATTTAAGAAATGTGTTATTCTGTCCATCTCAAAAACTGAAATTGTCCTCCCAACTTAATTAAGTTATTTTGTGAACACCGCCTTGCCCAGTGGCTGACAAGTTTTTCTTGACTAAGAAACGAGTTATACAGGTACAGTTAATTCTTCTTCCAGATCAGATAACTCCATGGTGGTATGTCTTTAGCTTTGTAACCCTTCAGTTTTTCACATGTGTGCAAAGACAGGCTTGTTCAGGTAGCTTGGAAAACCAGTGGACCTTAAATTGCTCAGGTGTTGCATAAAGTTCTTGTAGTGTTGAAGACTGGGTTGTGTTCTTGTATGATTTGTGAAGGTCATCACTAATGTAATTGAATTGCTGGGTTTTTATTCATTCTTACCATGACAAAGATAAGCACTGGTAAACACTCCTGGGTTGAGGTGTGTAAGTGTTATTTAGTCTAATGTAATAAAACCTCTTTCTTCTTGTGTCTTTTTAGTAAGGGCATATATAAAATAAGATGAAGACAATTGCTCTTGGTGTGTTTGATATATTGTAGGTATGTGTGCATAAAATGGTGGCATCATGTTTTCTGGCTGTTTGGGAAGTAGGGAACTAAGCTGGAAAAAAGGCTGGCAGCCTGAGTTGTGAATTCAAGCTTTGTCAGCTGTAATGAAAGAATAAGGCTCCCAGAAATGCTCAAACTCTTATTTCTTTATCAAATGTATTGGAAGCGTGAACTATGTATCAATGAGGAAAACAGGAAAGAGTACAAAGCCTGGAATATTAAATGCAATTCTATAAGCACATCTATCAATGACAGAATTTTAGTAGGAACTTGCTAAAAGCTTAGAATTTAATTGAGGCCTGAAATTTTTTGTGAGAAGCTTTTGATGTTAGAAGCTAAGAGCTTGGAGGGGTCTGTTGAGGACAACAGATACTCAAGGATTAAAAATAAAATTCCAGGTCATCTTATTACAGGGAAGCTGAACATGTTATTTTAAATGCACCTACACAGTAGAGGAATTTTTATATAAGAACATCTATGGCTGTGTTTACAGGAAGCCTTTGAGCACTGTCCACTGCAAGGAATCACTGGCAGCAGTGAATAATGTTCTGGGAATTCAAAAGAAACTGAAGCTCTGAAATTGTGGAAGTATTAGTCTGACCACTGCTGACACTTCAAAGTGTAAAGCCTTGGTGCCATCCTTTGCAAGGGTAGGAAGATGGAAAAATAGCCAGTTATCACAGTGGGAAAAAACTCTCAGTAGGATTTCCACAATACATCCTGTGATCTTTGCTGTTCCACATCAGAAATATTTTCTGAAAGGAGGTAAGTTCTGGGACTAAAAGGTTTCCATGTAGTATAAAATCATTTAGGAGGATTAAACTTGTATCATATTCTAGAGAGCTGCAGAAAAATGTTATTAAGTGGCTGGAGGATATCAAAATATTAAAGTGTGTGAAGCACAATACACCAATTGTGTTGCAATTTAGTTATTCAAACTTTGGAGTAAGTCTTTGCTTACTGCAAGAAGTACCTGGCAAAAAGTCAAATAATAAGTTACCATGAAAGCTGTTGAATGGGAAAGTGGAAAGTGTTTGTAGGCTGCAAGAAAATTGCAGTCTTATGCTGCATGTGAATGCAAGAGAGAGAGAGACTGCATTTATTAGGGCCTACTTTGCTGAAATGGAGGGGGGGAAACCCCAATATTTACTAGTGCTTCCTTGTCCTAGGCAATTTTAGGTAGTTCTTCTATGAATACAACCTGTCAGTGTTTGATGTTTGTGCAGGTGACACAATCTTCCAGTCCAACTGTTTTAGTGGCATTACCTCTGCATACCTACATTGCCATGCTGGTACAAATCTGTTCAATCTTTTTTCACTAACTTGAAGTGCTATTGTAAGCACACAGGAGATGTATTATATCATTAAAGAGAGTGTGTTTCATGCTGCAAGACTTAGTAGGAGCTGGAAGAGGTGTGCTGGGAACTAGCTTGTAGTTGTAGATATTGTTTAAAATATTGGCTTTTACATGTAGGCAAGGAGAATTGACTCATATTCTGCTCTTTTGAGAAAACATGATTTATTGCAGCACTGTTCTTATTTGGTTACACTTTCTGAAAGGTGTGGGGCCTTTTTGCATTTAGTGATTCTTTAATTTATATAACACCTTCAGCATCTTGGATTAGGGATTCTTGAAGTGGAGGTGGCTCAGGAGGAGCTCTAAGTCTGCAATCATTTGATGAAACAACCTGTCTTTTTTTTTTTTTTTTTTTTTGAGTGGTGAGTTACGTAGTTCTGTGGTGTCTTGAAGCTGGGAAAATACTTGTTGAGTAATTGAAAAAGTATGAATCACTCATTAACTTATTTATATAGTCAAGAATACTGTTTTCTGCCTAGAAGTGAATGAAAATATACTTTTATGAAAAGATATTTTATATTTTATGAAAATATACTTTTATACAGGGTACAGTTGAAACAAATGATAAATAATTTTTAAAGTTTATTTAAAAGCATTTTCTTTTTGCCTTTCTGTCCTCTTTCTGCACTGGAAAGCATGAAAGCAGCATTCAGCTTTGGTTTTCATTCATTTAAGGTGTGAATTTTGGTTCAGATAAAAATATTCTATAAAGAAATAACCCAAACAAAACTGCTGACAAGCTGTGAACAGACAACCAGACCAACCACGTTTCACATTCCTTTCTACTACACAGAAGATTTGGTTTGATAGTCTCAGTTTATGCAGGAAAAATTCTGGATGTTGTTTTTTGCCCACATCTTCTCCTTCCTGTTGAAAATGTAGACAGCAACAGACAGCTCCTGAAACTGGAATGCCAGAGGGGAATGCATCTTCAGTCTCACCATTTTTTGTGATAGAGTGGTAGCAAGGGAGAGGAGTCTTGTAGCCAGTTTCTAGGAAGCTGTGCGTGGCTCATTCATGTATCCTAGGCATCTGCCTTTATAAGCTTCCAAAAATGCTGAGGTCTTTTGTGTATATACTGCTTATTCTTTTGCACTGAGAAAATAAACAAAGAAGCAAAAACTAGTGTCTCCCTAAAGAACATTTAATCTCTTTGGTTTATCTCTTTGTTCTGCGTTCATGCTTTTTCCCTTATTATGCTTCTCCCAAAATCTAAAGTGTAGAACTAGCAATCTGCATGTAACTCACTGGAGATGATTCTCTAGTAGGCCTCTGCAGGAGCACCTAAGTTCAAGCAGCTTTTAGAAATGAGCATATATGTTGAAGGACATTTCTTATTTCTAAAGTTATTAAAATGCATTGGTCAATGGGAAGTATTAAATTGTATGAAAAAAGTGAATTTACAAAAAACTCGCATTACTTTTTGCATTCAGTGAGTACTTGAAAAACGTAAACATTAGTGTTCCTTGCCATTTGTAGTAGTCTGGAGGGTGTTGATGCTAGACAAGAATTGTTTTTTTACAAGTGTTCATTTCACAGGTTCTTAGTTTTTGCAAGAAGATTTTATCCAGTAATAAAGTTAAGCGGTAATCTGTTCTATTAGATTCAAAGGTTTTATAGACTTTATAGATCAATGGTGAGTGTCGTGAAATAAACACTGGAATTGTTTTCAGTGCGCTGTTGCCAGCCTCTGTTGGTGTTGTTCTGCTCCCACTTCCTAGGGAGATGAAATTGCTTAGATATTCTTGAGATTAGTAAATTCTTAACTATTTTTCAGAAGGACTTGAAATTCAGAGGTGAGTCTAGGTTTGGCAAAACAGCTCAGTTTAATGTAAGTAGTCTTCTATTAATTATATGGCTAGGATGGACAAGGGCTAATTTTTTTTAGTTTTCTGTGAAACACATTTTCCCAGAGATTTTAATAATTTGATTTATTTGAGATTGATACCTAGGGCCCATTTTAGTGCCATGTTGCATTTCCCTGCCTAAGGGAAGCACTGCAAATTAAGCAGGCTGTATTAGGGAAGCAGTGTGCATGGACAAAATATTTCTGGGGGAGACCCAGAATTCATATGAGTCAGAAAGGAGCTTGTGGTAGGTTGAATCATTTCAGCAGTGAGGCAAAACCTTGGCACAAGAGACACCACAGTACACATGCTGGAGAGCAAGAAGATGGAAGATAAAACTGACACTTTGTCAGTGGTGGAAGAGATTTCATCTCTGTCTCACCAAAAGTTAATCCAGGAGTAAGTGACAGAGGTTGCATGAAGAGTCAAAGATCTGGTGACAAAGTGAGTTAAGGTGTCCAGGACTGTGTTTGCTGTGCTGTCCAACTGCAGTTCTCAAGTATTGCGCTGGTCCCATAGTTGCTGAGATTTTTTTTTTTAGTAGAAGGTAAATAATGACATATTTTAAATGGTTGGTAGTACTTCAGTATGGCTGTTAAAATTGTGTTTTCATCACCACTATCCTCATCCAGAGCTTGATATGGGGATTTGTTATGGATGTGGGTTAGGTATGAGGCATATTTTATTTTAAGAAGTTGGAAGTAATAACCCCCATCATTCCCCTAATACCCCTGCCCCCAAACACAGTAAATGAAAGTAGTTCATCAAAATCTGATTTATTATAGGGTCTTAAATAAAAAATTTAAAACTGCATGTTTTTGAAGAAAATAGTCATCACACGGAAGCATACAATTTTCTTTATACCATTTACTTAATATTGCACATTACTGCTGCATCAAATATGTGAAAAAAGGGTGGTTTTGCTGTTGTTATTTTCCAGTGGCACTTAGTCTTTCTGAAACCTCAGAATTATTATTAATTCCCCTAATACTCAGAAATATTTTTGAATGAAGTAACAATTTATCTTCAACCATCCAATTAACTCTTGTTCTCTGCCCTCTCTTCTAGCCTGTTCTCTACTCCCTAGACATAATTTCTTTTCTCTGCCTCTCTACATTTTGGACTTAGTTTTATTTTGTATGATTATCATATATTAATAAGAGAAGTAAGACACTTAAGAGTATTATTGTGGTTTTACTTCCACAATTTTAAACCCTTTATTCCTTCCCCACTCCTTTGAAAAATAACCATACCATCATTCATTTTTATGTTCTCTATAGAATCATAGAATGATAGAATGGTTTGACTTCGAAAATACTCTAATGATCATCTAGCTCCAAACTCCCCTGCCACACAGAGGAACACCTTCACTAGACCAGTTTCATCAAAGCCCTGTCCAATCTGACCTTGAGCACTTCCAGGAGTGGAGCATCCACAGCTTCTCTGGGAAGTTTGTTTCAGTGTCTCACCAGAGCTCAACCCTTTTAAGATTTACATAACAGCATCGATTAATATGAAAGATGGAAATTCTTGGTTTTTTTCCCTAAAATGGAGCTAGAAGTGGAATAAATAATAAAATTTTCAGTTGCACTTGTGCCTCTGAAATAAATCTATGTGGATGTTGCAGGCTTTACTTGTCTGCAGCTGAACAAGCACATCAGAAAAAGAAAAAAAAAATCTTCAAATGAGATGTTTCAAAGCAGCCCTGTAGTAGTGGCTTCCACAGCCTTTCTGCAAAGATTTAGAGACGGACAAAGCTTCAGAAAACCTGCATCAGCCTCAATGTGTGTGTTCTACTTCATTCAGTCCTTCCTTGGGGAAAGCTGAGGAGAGCCCTGAGCAGGCTTTGTTTGGGTCTTTTAAGGCTATTTTTATTGCTCACAAAATATTTGAAGTTTTTTGTAGTCTGGAAGCCTAATTATCTAGCTATCCACAGACAAGGACTGGAAGAGTTCCAGTCTAGGTTTCTCTGTTACTTGTGTGCCTACTTAGGTGAAACAAAACCCTTAAGTACTTTGTTTTTACTGCTTGTTCCCTTAATGCTGTTTATGAAATTCAAGTAATAGAGAGGTTTTTGTGAAGCAGATACTGGCCTTAAGTGTGTTGAGATCACTAAATTCAAGCTATCTACTGAACAACTGTGTTACCAGATACTATTTTTTTTTTAATTGGTAGCCTAAAAGTGGAAGGTTTTACTTTTTAAACATGGATAAGACCTGTGTAAGAAAGGCGTATCCTAGAACTCTTGAAATATAATATTACAAGGTGTTGTTTTGAGAAAAATGTCCTCCACAGGTTTACTGTACAAAATAATTTTGTTAAAGCTCTATTTTAACCGGACTTTCTGAGGTTAATTTTTCAACTGCCTATACTGTGCTGCTGGACTTGGTCAAGTTGCACACTGCTTATCTTTATTTAGCCTATTGCTATCTTTCTTTTGAATCCCTCTGCTCCTGCTTCTCTGTCTTTTCACTTATCAAAGTCTTGCATCCAAAGTCTTAAATTTCTGACATTTTGTGTGTTACAACTATATTTCACCCTTTTTTCCTCTTTTCTTTTAATACACCTTTGTTTGTAATGCTCTTGTTCTCCATTACTTTGAGATGTCTCACAGCCTTGTACCACAAGATGTCATGCAGAATATTACTGCTTTTTTGTACTGTGATGTATTCTAGAGCTGATCCTGTGAAACTCTGTTGTTAACCTCTCTGCAGCCCTGTGGGTGCCTCTTAAAAAGTGTTTGTGTGTGTTCTTTTTTTTTTTTTTTTTTTTTTTGTGTAGTCTAGCTATGCTTTCCATTCACTTATATTAATTTTCATCTCTGCTGTTCCATCTGGTTTCATGGTACTTTTTTTTCACCAGCATATTTGATGTGATTTTTTTTATGTGGAGTTTCAGGGTGATCCATATTTATATGTTATATTCTATTGAATTTGCCCTTTGGGTTTTTTGGTTTTGTTTTGTTTAGGGTTGTTTTTTTTTTTTTTTTTTAACTTTCTTCCCCCTTGTATTTACTTTCTTCCTTGGCAATAAGTTTCTTGCCATAGGAGTGTGAATTAGGTAGCAGTATAAAGCTTCAATGTGAAGAAGAATGCTTTTGCCTACTTATCTCTTTGTGATGAGTGATCTTGAGTAGAAATTAATAAACCTAACAGAGAATTGTGTAGTATTAAATCTGTTTATTGGCTAACTCTCAGAAATAATTCAGAGCAATATTGAAGTTTATTGTGCTTAGGTTTACATGTTATTGTCTTGTCCCTTTCTCAGCTTAATTATACACCACCCAAAATGATTCATGAAAGGCAAAGATGGTTTCTGTAGAATCCAATGGAAAAATTATGTGTCTGGTGGTGGTGCAGGATTACTCCAGTGCTTTTCACTACTTTGGATACAGGTTCATGTGTGTTCAGTTTAAAATGAGAGGGTAAGAGGAAGAGCCTTGTTTTAACTCACATCAAATGGAATTTTTCCAGTATGTTGCTTAAAGTGAGTCTCTCACTCACTTTCAATAGTGTTATGATTTATCAATATAGAATTCTCTTTTCATACCAATGTGATGCCCCTGTTACTTTGGAGAAAGTAGTCCAATTTTTAAGGCTTTGAATGGAGGTGAACCTTCATAACCATCCCTTCTTTGAAGACAGCAGCAATGTTTCTAGTTGTTAGAAATGATTAATAGCTGTCCAAGTAATTGTGCCTTATAAAGACAGTGAGGCACTGATCAGTCACAGTAGCAAATGTGCTTGCTGACCTTTGAATTAAAGGAGAAATTGTGGTAGATATTAAAAATTATGGCCTGTTGGTAGTTTTTCTTCCCAAAAGTTATACCTGTCTGTGATTTTAAACTTCAGCAGCATGGTTTACATAATATTATCATTCCTTTTTTTCATGGAAACTGTTGATTCATTGGATGTCATGTAATATGAAAGCATTAGCATTCTCAAGCAAATGCTAATTTGCAAAAAATTAATATATACTCTGAATATAAATTGCAAAAGTAAACTGACAATTCGTTGCTATGATACAGAACTAAGTTCTGGCAAAAAAGAAGTGCAAAATTAAGGGCAGAGTTTGGAGTAATTGTTTTAGATGGGCTACAGGTGTCTGGTATTACATAGGTGTAAATATTATGTGCATTCGATATATGATTTCATTCCATTCTCTTGGCTTCACCCTCCTATATCCCTGCACACCCACAATGTCTGAAGGTGCCTTTTGTGTAGAACAATGGAGCCTTGCAGGAGAGAGGCATTTCTCCTGATAATTCTAGTAAAATGCATAATTTTATATGCTGATTTTATCACACATTGTTCAAATTAGTTCATTAAAATTAAACATCACTGAATACTTCCATAGCCACCTGCACTGCCTTAATTCCTATTTTGCTAAATGACTGAGCCATATGGTTGCTTCAATCCTTGCCTTGCCCTTGCTGTATTGAGTGTTTCAAAAATGCTTGATAATATTAAAGGAAAATACTGCTTCTTTCAAAATATAGCTTACATCTCTCAAGGCATTATTTTTATTCTGTTAAGTTTCTCAGTAAATTTCCAACTAAAATCATAATTTGTACCTGGCATTAAAAGAAATTAATGGGTTTTATTAGCTGTATAAACTTTAAAATTATTTTCAGCTTGTGAAGGTATTTATTTGGTTTTTTGTTTTGCTTTTTCTTCAGATGAAGCAGCAGCCTACTTGTTCCTGTGGGTCTGTGAATCCATTTCTTTACATGTTTATGTATCTTTTATGTAATAATGAGAACACTGGAGGAGGAAATATGAGAAGGCAGTTGTACAGAGCCAGAATGCTTTCTTGCATTGATAGCTGATGGATTTCTTTTCCACCTCGCCATTATCTGCAATCATGCACTTGATTGCAGCTTTCCCAAAACCAGCAAACCCAAAACCCCACAACCCAAACAGATGATTCTTATATAATTATGTGGACACGTTTAACTGATTTCTATTGTTCATGTCTAATTTTTGCTTCATGAATTAACACTCTAAATGGAAATTGCTGTGTCACGGGAAAATTTGCTTTAATAGGGGCAAAACATTCCCAGAGCTGTGGGACTGTGAGCTTGCTTGCACAACACTGTAGTTCAAGAAGTTGTTGCCCAAGCTCTCGGGGTGCAGTCCTGGACACTGCTTGGCTGCCAGCACTGGTGCTGTGCTGTCTTCCAGTTCATGCCTTGTGCTGTCCATTATGTCTTCTCCTTCCAGAAGTCTAGGCTGAGGTAGCCATCAATAGCCTTTGCATTATGCTACAGAAACTGCTGCCTTGCCCCTCCTTTCCCATTTCCATCATTTTGAACTAAGAAAGATCCGGGACTGGCATGGGAAAGGACTGTTTCAGGGATGTGTAGGTGACACACAGGACTCAGGAGTGCAGAGGCTGCCTGGCTTATCTGGATGGCCTGAATGGAGCTATATGTGAGTGCCCTGTCCTCTCTGATACCTGTGGGCCAGGGAATAGCTGCTCTTGCTGCTGACCTGGGCAGCTTAGGAGTAGGCATTGGAATGAAGTGTCTTCTGTCCACCAGAACTGATGACCTTCAGTTCCATAACCTTGTCCTGACAGTATATTTAAAGTGGTAGTGAGCTAAGGTACAGATACTGGAGAGTACCAAGGAAGAAGTTCTATTATATTTAATGAAGTGCAAATTTATTTCTCTAAGTATATGAGGAGAAGAAAGGAAAGCAATAGATACCACTTTCTTCATTAAGCTTATGGAGGAAGCATCTTGATGAAATGGAAAAGGCTTTATGATGGGTGAAAAACTGCTTGGAAAACACTGATAGTATCCAGTCTTTCTTATTGTTTTTGTTAGTGCCATGGATGATGGAATAACAAATGTTCTTTGGCTGAGGCTATTCAGGTTACTCTACCTGTGAGCCAATTTGAGGGTAATCTGGGGTTCAGAAATGATTATGATGCATTGGGGCAGTACTCATCAAGAAGAACTGAAAAGTAATGAAGAAGAAATTATTTGGTGAAAGTGTTCAGGGTTATTACACTGTTGTGAAAAAGGCAGACAGAATTGGTTTGTAAACAGTGTTCTGTGTAAATATGCATTAAATAATATTTTCAGGTGTTTTGTTTTGTTTTGTTTTGTTTTGTTTTGTTTTGTTTTCTCTAGTGCAGTTAGAAGAATAGGTACTTTTATTCAGTTTGGAGTATGGAAGGAGAATGCCTGTTCTGGGAAATCTCAGAGGAAAGCAGCAGAAATGACAGAGCATTTCCTCTGTGCAAAGTCTGAAGAAAATTAGGATTGTCTCCTTTACAGGACTGAAAAAGGAAATAAAAATTTTCAAGCGTTAAAGGCTGGTGCCAAGAAGGGGGCAACTAAACTTCATGTTGGATGGCAACACGTTAAACAGTGATAATCTTAAATTGCAGTAAGAGAGATTCAGGTTGATGATTAGATAAAATGTTAATTGAATTCTGGGATTGAGTGCTTAATAACTGTCTCTTACCAGAGTCAGAAGTGTTCTGCTATCTACTGTCTCAGTCTTTTGTCCTGAAATGTTTCTCTGTGAATAAATGCCAGGAACAGTTGTGTCTTCAGTTTGTGAGAAAAGAATGTACTCAGAATCTATTGCCTATTTTTATCCTTATCAGTTGGAAAGAATAAAAATTCCTTTCTTTCCCTTAATAGCTATGCATTTCCATTCTATATAGGGAAATTCTGGTTAGTTCTTGGTCAATCTCAAGAGGGTTGATAGGTAAAACATAGGAGGAAAAAATATTCTATCTATTTAAAAAAAACCCCTTTTTTGTAACTACTCTGTCATGATTAACATCTGTGTTTATTTTCTAAATTTGTTTGATATTCTCTTCAAAGAGATTTCTTTTTTAAGAAAAGTTTAATGTTAGAAGACAATACTATAAGATTAATGTCTCTTCATTTTCTGAGATGCTACTTGATTCCTGAGTATCTTATTTGAACATTCAAAACATTTGAAGGCAGTATTATAATTCATGGTTGTTAACAACTTCAGTTTTCCTTTATGGTTTCAGCAAATTCTAATTTTGAGAGAAAGTTTGAGTCTGGAATTATATTCTTAGGATAAGTTATACATTCCTTTAGAAAATACAACTGTAAAACTTTTATTTAAAAGCCTAATTACAGCTTAAAAAGAAAGGAAAATAGCTTTTGGATGACCGGGTACTCTGATATCTGTATTGTGTCACTGGAGAAAACAGAAGTGGGAAATAAATCACAGAAGATCCTTGCATTAAGTTACTTGTGGAACATGAGTTCAATGTCCTAATAGCCCTAAGAATTAAGCACAGTGTTTATCTAACGAATATTAGTGTTAAAAGTTCACCAATTGTCTGAAGTGGAGGCAACGTTCTCATCCTTCATATGATACATATTTGTGTAGATTTATCAGGTTTTTTGTATTTTTCAGAACTTTAGGTTAATTACATTAGTTGATGCCAAGAAAATGTTTCACCTGCATGAAGTTCCCAGCTATATATCATGGGCTTGGATGAATATGTTTAGTATTTTGTTGACATTGTGAACTTCAGTATTCAAAATAGAGGAGGATTTAAATAGCAGCATGTATAAACTAGTTATTTGGAAGCAAAAAGCTGTTTCAAATTTTTATGAATTGGAAAGTGTGGTGTCAGGAGGAAAAATGTGAATCTTCATAAACCAAGGCGTTTTCTGAGATAAAACAAAAATCCTTGAAACAACAAGAAAAATAACCAAACCCTGTTTGTAGCTATGGAACTTCAAGTTTTCTCTGAAACAGCAGTTCTAGTTTATCTGCAGTCTTTCTCCTTGTTGTTTTCCTATTGCTGGACACTGACAGGAATTATTTCCTTCAAAACACTATAAAAATGCTAGTATGCTAGCATGAGTGATTTTTATAATAGATAGGGTTGTTTCCATCTATTTCAGGAGAATTTCCCTGTAGAAGAAAGCCAGTGTGTACTACAGTGTAAAACCAGTTGAGTTGAGCTGCTAATATAACTTGAGAGGCAAGGGTTTTATAGGGAGAGCTTTATCCATTTGTTTTAAAACAGCTAATTTGGATGGAAAATACAATGACCTCTCAGGCATCCTGGGCACCACCACGGCTGATGGAGATGCAGCAGGCATCCAGCTACATGCAGGTTGCAGCCTTTACTCTGGGTGAAATGTCTTAATGCTAATCAGTTGAAGTGTTTGGGAGAGAAGAGTAGTTGATGTCTGTGGAGCAGAGGGCTGTTAGCAAGATGTGAAGCACGACGACGAGAGCAGTCACACACCATAAACCCCATGTCTTTGTTTTAACAGCAAGCTCCAGCGTCTAGGAGAGCAAGGAATTCTAATTTCTGAACTTAAGGTTTTAATCTATTTTGTAAGCCTTCCTAGGTATCAAGACAAATGTTTTAACTGTGTTTTGGCTTGGGATTTTGTCCATTTTTGTTATTTTTATTGTCTGTATTAATTCTTTCTGGTGTGCAATGTGTATTTAGGGTTTTAAATCTAGTTTCTGTGGTAATTAATATAGTGGTGTATGAATCCCCATACTCTTGGGTAGTGCACTCCTCAGTGCATTTTTTGCTGATGTATGATTCATGGATTTTGACTGTTCTCTTTAGGTGTTGTTAAATTATTTATTACAATTCTCATAGAGATATGCATTATAGGACTGCTTGCACTTGCAAGATCAACATTACCATCGGTAACTGGAAAATCAAAATAATTTTAGAAGAAGCTTTCTGCATATGTTCCTTTTTTAGCCTCTTTCTTTCCATCTATGTAATATTCAGCTCCTTGTGGGGCATTCAGTGTCAATGTACCACACTTGCTAAATTGCTCAAGATTTTATTTTACAAATATGCATAACCATGTGTTGATGGTCTGGAAGACAGATAGAAGACTTCCTTGGAACTTAATAAATTTCAAGGTTTCCAGCTTTTTTTCCTTAAGCAAGTACTTGAGTTTACTAGAGAGTAGAGCTGTTTTATTGACAAAAGCTTGACTTATGGTTATACTAAACCGGAGTGTGAGGCACTACAAAGTGAGGTATATCATTCAGAGGGAAGGTCAGATGATATTTTGAAGAACAGCAAACAAATCTGTCTTCTGAATGTATAGGATGAATATTATTCCAACTATTTAAATATTGTTTTAAATTGTTTTCCAAAACTTCTATCAGTGGTAATCCTTCCCAGCAGTTGGTTCTTAACTCATGTTCTGCATTTAATCAGGGAACTCCTTTAGTGTAGGCCCTACACCTGTAAAAGCAACAAAACCTGGAAACAGAGATTCTTCAGCTCACTGTTGCATAAAGCAATGTTCTGAGAAAAAATTATTTCATAACAGGAAACATTACTATTTGGTGCCAAGAAAAAGTGATTGAAAATAAAGGAATGAATATTCTTCCTGTTACCAAAAAATCCAGTGAAAATGTTTTATGAACCTCCTGTGCTTTAAATAAATTCTAAGACTACTATAAAAAAATATAGGACACTTAATTTCCTCTTCTGAAAGGTCTGTAGTAGCAGTTATCTGCTGTCATGTCTGGTAACGAGCCTTTATTTAACTGTTGGTGATACTTGGGAGTAGTATTCTCAGCAGATTGTTGATTCTTATTTTCTCCTGTCACCTACTTATCCAGGGAATGACCAATTTTGTTTCTGTTTCCAGTTTCAGTGTTTTAAGCTGATAGGAGTAAGTGTCTTCTCAATGCACTTTTAATATTGTTGCTTTTGGAAGAATCACTAGTGTGTTGAAGACACTCTGAGTATGAATGCACATTCAAAAATGATAGTTTTTTTCCCATTCAGTTAAAATCTAAATGCCACTTAGGAAGGGAAAAAAGCCTAGAGTGTTTGAAGGGTATTTTTTATCTGGCAACAACAACAATAAATAGTCATAAAGATACATTTTGATCTGCCTTTTTCTAAATACTTTCAAAATAATTGAAAGAAGTTACTTGTAACTATGTTTTTTAATGGGGAAAATTCCACTTGTCTTCAGTTTTCTCTCTTATCTTGATGTGGCTCTGGTTCTTGTTGGACTTTTCCAGGAGTCAGTTCATTTCCCTCACCTAGGAAGAAATCAAACATTTCTGTCTCCTTGCCTCTCTCAAGAGGAAGGTAAGGAGATCTAGGCCTTTTATTGTGGGATTTGTGTGTTGCTTTGCAAGGGTCTGAGGAGCATAGATGGAGGAGGGCATGGGGTAGGAATAAAAGTCCTGTGAATTTCAGTGGCTATGAGCTTTCAGGTCACCTTGGCTGACATTTGTGAATTCTCTGTGAACTTGTTTTTTGTGCACTGCAGCAAACACACAGCAGCTCACCAAAGTCTTAAGCTTAAGTGTTCAGAACTGACCTTGTCTATAAGACTCTCTGCCCTAGACTACTCTAAATATTTTCATTTTTCACTTTAATTTCTATCCAAATAAATAATATCCACAAATACAGACAATTTGATCTCCACCTGTTGTAACATCCTCAGTAATGTATGTCTCTTTTATCAGCATCTGAAACATCTAAATGCTGAATGTTCAGCAGTGGTAGTGATACAATGGCATCCTAGACCTGTAGGTGGATACAAAAGGGCCAACACTGGTCTTTCATCCTGGGGAGTCTGTCACAAGAATGGGTGGAACAAAGCTAACACAGAGGGAGATGTCTATGCATTACTGCTCACCTTATCCAGTCAAGTAATATCAGAGGAGCTAACAGGAATGGTGAAGCAAAATGGATTTAAACTCTTCTCTACACCTGTTTTCTCATGCAGTGAAGTTGTTGCAATGTTTTTAGGTGTTGGTGTCTTCTTCAGAGACTGAAATTTTCCCAGGAGGTGCAGGAGAGCCTTAAAGTTTGGCAACTTTAGTTGCTGCACTGAGAACAGCTTCAGATTAAAACATCTGACTGGCTTTAGGCTGGGCAGGCACAAATGGTACCCAGTTATTTGAGATCCCAACTGGACAGCTTCATCCCGAGTTGATGTTAATCTGGAGTTGTGAGTTTCTTGGAAATTTTGCTTAGAAAAGACATTTTCTTCCAGACAGAAAGCCGGCCAACATACACTGCTCTTTGGGTAGCCAGGTCAGCTCCTGGGTGACTGAAAAGCATCCTGGAGTCACTAAGCTGCCATCCGTGGGGTATTTATGGGTTTGCAGCAGAAATTCACACAGTTCAGAGCTACTGTTACTTTTGTCTTAGCCATCTATTCATGGACACTGATGTTAAAAAATTCATGACGGAGTACCTCGCTTAATCCCTAAATGGATATGAAACTATTCCATGTGCCTTTTGCTTACTAAAATGCGGCTTACTGTTCAGTAAAGCTGTCCTTTCATAAGCCAGCCTGACACACCGTATCAAATATTTTCTGAATGTTTTGCTAGAAGAGGCAATTCAAAGGAGCACAATGCAAGATTAATGTTCTCTTGTACAGACACTAAAAGCTTGCAATGCAAATTTCAGTTGCTGAAATTTTTCTGTCTCAGGTTTTGGAGTTCCTAATGTCTATGTATTAGCTAAAGGTCCATCACATCAAAAAAGAGGGAGAAAATTACCATACCTCAAAAACTGGTATGTCATCATGGTCTATTTTCTCTGCATCAGTACGGACAAGTCCACAGGATTTTGGTGTTATGTATGAGAAAACTACGAATTCCAACACTGCCAGAGTGTAGATATTTCATATTTATTCATTTTGAAAATGTTAGTATGGAGAACAAAACTTTTGTAGCTACATCCAGTCCAAGGAACAATTTTTAGTCAAAAGTTCATAATGAACTTTGTTGCAAATACTGCATGCCTTTGAAACATAGAGTTTTTTTAATTTCTTGTTTTCCCTTTAAATTGGAAACATTTTCTTGTTCTCGTGGAATTGAACAAGTCATGAGTGATTTTAGTATCAAGCCAGTAGTATGATAGTTGTAAATAAATACTGGTAAAATGTTATACTGCCTATAATATGAATTATTTGGCTGGTTTGATGCTGTTTTTATTTGCCTTGCCTGGATCAGGCTGTGTCCCTGTTGCTTGACCCCCGTGGGTGTGGTTAATGGGGGAATCCCAGTTGAGTGACCTTGCTGTGGAACAGGGCTTTTGGCATCAACAAGTACAGCCTGGAGGGCAGGACACCTTTTCTCTTCCTGTGAAATTGCAATGTCAGTGTGAAATTGATGAATTGATGAGTTCTTGCTGTCTATGAGGCTAAGTTTCTCTTCAAACTGAGTGAGTGCTCTGCTTTTATTTCTACAGTGTAGCTTAATAACCTGCTTTGGGTTTGTTCTTTTAATAATTCTCATTTTCTATTGGAAGTAGGAAACCCCTCAAATGATTTGCATGTTCCAGAAAAAAATCTCCTGTCTGTATTGTGTATTTTTGTTGTTATTTTTAATCTCTGTAGTAAATTCAGAATCTTATCTTGACTTGCATTTGAGTTGTGGTGCCTTGGAACTGAACTAGGCAATGAAGTTGAAATTCATGATCCTGATTCACCCTCGCTTTCACTTTGACAATCTGTAAAGAACTTGAAACAAGCCTTCAACATTTTGAGTCTTATATAGGGAATGATATTGTAAACAAGTGAAGTAAGTGGAAAGATACCTCTGAATTGTAGCCATCTAAAGAAATTTTGGAGAAATCTTTTTTTGTTTATACCAATAACATTATTTTTGAATTTTTCAGAATGAAAGAATGTAAAATCAGGATATAACTATATTGAATATTTTAAGTGTGTATCTAATAATGTATCTTAAGTAATATTATAGTGTTACAAAGTAACATTTTTCTCTAGACATGCTCCTTATGGGGTATCCTTAACTGATGGTGCAGGGCACTAAAATTAAAAACCCTAACAATGTCTCTAGTTTTTCTTCATAATTTCTTTAGGTTTTTTTTCAATTTTTTTTTTCTGCCCTAGGGTTGCAGATTTTTACTATATGTTGGGTAATGGAGGGCATTATACTATAATGGTTTGAGGTTTTATTAAACCCAAGAACATGGGGTTTTACCTGGAGTATATTTAATGTATTCATAGGCTTTGGTGGTTTTTTTTTTGTTTGAAAAGAATATCCTCCCTGCAAGAAGAAAAAATTAAGAGCTTTTGACTTTTTATAATTAGCCTTTATTTTTTGCCTTCTTGCACATTACAGAAACACAAGTAAAGGGCTGTCTCAAACTGTCATGGGGAAGGCATTCTCCGAAGAACAAAACAGGCATGAGTACTACTGCTTGTGAAATATAATTTTCTGTGAATTAATATAGATGTTTCTGAACTTTTCTTTGCAGTCTGCTTCCAGTTGCAAGGTTATTTCTCTATTTCAGTGTCTGTTCTTTGCCTGCAGTCTCTCAAAAATGTTGCCCAAAATGTAATCAGGGACTGTCTTACACAGTCATTATTAAAAGATAAAAAGGTCACGTAGTCTTGAGCTTTAGAATAAGGCACATGAGTGCCTGGACCCTCCAGTTTGTGTAATTGACATTGCCATTCACAGGCAGAGAAATTACCACAGTATATCCCCAAAATGGAGATGGTTTGAAAGTTAGTTCTTCTTTGGAGGAAAAAGGATTTGCGGGAGCTGAAGACCAGCCTGCTGAAAATTACAAGTTTCACACTTCAAATACAAACCCGTTTTTCAGGAAGCAAGGAAGTGAGAGAAAATAATTTGATCGGGAACCTGCTTTGTCACATTGGTACCTTACAGTGGGCACATTTTATTTTATAGAAGGACTTTTATTTTAATCTTAGCATGATTTCTTAGCTTCGATTAACTGCTAGGTGATAAGAGAGCTTGGTTTTCAGTAGGGGATAAAACCAATGACTTTTCACAATTAATTAGTTAAAGAATTCATTTATTCTGAAATGAACTGTCCTTGCCACTGAACTAGGACTTCAAGTTTAATGCTTATCAAAATAAATAAAAGGCAGTGAAAACTATGAGGTATGTACAGCTATGTTTAATAACATGGCTCAGGGAAAGTGCTCTTAGGAGCTCTTACTCCACAGCTGTGTAGATGCCTTTTAGCAAGATCATTACTTAAATGCCAAGTAAGCATCAAAATCTTCCTGAAAGACTGATCCTAAAACTGAACTGTTTGCATGAACTTGGTCACAGCTTAGGAGGAAGTGCCATTTAGTTGTTTCATAGTCTGCTGTTTCCATTTTGTTTAGGAGAGAATTAGATTGACCTTTTACATCAGGAATAACATTAGAAGCTATTAACTGGCAAATAGATAGAAGGCACTTCAGAGAAGAAAAGCTAAATGAGAGGATGGAGTTTGATTTGGAGAAATCTAAACTACATTTAAGTAGAAAAAAATAGCACCTAAACTTCTTGGGGGAAAAAAGAATGTATTTATGAATTTTAAAGATTGTAAATTCACAAGAATGGAGAAGATTCTTCTGGGAATTACTGAAAGAAGGATGAAACATCATGACTGTCAAACTACAAGAAAAATTTTTGAGAAGAGTGTTACTGATGAGTTGTGTGCATTTTGCAACTGCACTAACTGCCAGAGTAACTGAAGACATCATACTGGAGCATGGTGAAAAATAGGGAGTGAAAGGAATATTTAAGAGCAATGGATCTTTGTCAAGGCACAAATGATGACTTTGGATACTTTTCTTCTTTCATTTCTTTGCAGCATCATCCAAAGATGAAATTTGCCCTTTCTGTCTTTTAAGAAGAAAAAATGAACTCCTGCTCTTTCATGTTAAGTTTTTCTTCCTCCATTGCCCCAAATATGTTGACTTGGTTTTTGTTTTTTCTTTTTTTAATAATTTAATATATTTTTTTCTTTTTTACCATTTTGGGATTTAATAGAGCAGCTCACTTGCAATTGACTTCCTTCTTGTAAAATCTTAGGGGAAACAACACAGGTTACTGTGTTTTTTCTTCCTTGTTTTCAAGGGAAGTAGGTGTATACCTACTGTTTCATATCTACTTGTGCCTGACCTTGTTAGGCTAGTAACAATGGGAAAAAATCATGGAGCCTGGCTCTTCTGGGATTTAATAAAGCACTTAGTACTAGTGTTCACTAGCACTTACTGCTGCTCTTTACCTTTCTGGCAACTCTGATGTGTTGACCTTGACCAGCTCCTCACCCTGCCTTTTTTTGGTCCTTTCCTCAGCATCACAAGGGGGGAAATAGTGTGGGCAAGCTCATGGGTTGAGACAAAGACAAGGAGATGACTTGTTTTGTAAGTCACCAGTTACTGTCAAAGACAAAACAGGTTCATCTTGGGGAAAAATTAACCAAATTTCCACCCAGCACAGGGGAATGGGAACTGGGGGCTGCAGTCAGTCCATTGCACTTGGTGTCTGCTGCTCCTTCCTCTGTGTCCCTGCTCCAGCCTGGAGCACCACTGTGAATCTGTTAGCTGTAACAATTGCTCTAACATCTCACTGAAAATCTCAAACAGTTAGGTAATCTTGGGAATTAATGAGATTGTGAGCAGTTCCCTTGTTTATACTTGCATTTCTGCAAAGTCCAATAATATCTTAAGATATTATGAAGGTTTTGCAATAATATAATTATTAATAACTAATATTAAGATATTACAAGCATATGTAAATGGGACAAAACTCCTAACTCTTTCAATTCTATTGTATTTCTTTACAAGTAAAGAATGACTTTCTTATGAAAGGTGTAAGAAAATATTTTGTATGTTTTCCAAAGATAAAATTTTGCTGTATAATTTACTCTGGCATTGGCTTCTGATGTTCTTGGAGTAGGTGTGTGTCTGAAGAGGGAGCAGGATTCTGTATATTTGTGGAATACAGCTGCTGAAGTTTAAAAAAAGGAGGAGAAGGGAAGTAGTTTCCAAGAAGCTGAACAGATGCTTTGCCTTTGTGATAAATGGTCTATGAATGCTGTCTGGAGCATTTAATGAAGTGCTGTAGGACTAACATGTAGATAGACGTATGCAAATTCACTGCTAAGTATTTTTAAATTATGAAAAATGAGGTTGAGGAAGTGGAGTACTATAAAATATGTTGATATGTTAAAAATGTGTGTTGAAGCTTCCAAAGGCTATAGCAGAATCCCTTACTATAGAAATAAGATCTTTAAATACTTTTAGTTTATTTGTTGCAATTTGAGTTTGATCTTCTTTTCCTTCCAGTGGTTTTAACTTGAGAGAAGTTGAGAGAAACATTTTAAAAAATCTGCAAAAGTTGATTGTTATATTCTCTTTCTTCCTTTTCCCCCTTCTCCCCCAAAATTCACTTTCAGAAAATGTTGGAGGGTTTATCTTCTTCTGTATCCTAGCTTTAGAAATATTAGAAATAATTTTTCTTAGGAAAGACTGAGATGCTTTTTGTGTATTGCTTTAAAATATTTGCAAGATACAAGTAACAAAGGCAAAGAGACAATTTAGATGGCCATGGACAATTAGTGCTAACTGTGGGAAGCAGTCTGTAAGTTTTTGCTGAGCATTCCCCTGCCACATGCATAGTATTCAGTAACAAAACTTTTGAAAATCTTATTCTCTAGTCTGATAACCAGGTGCTTGCAATAACATATGTGTTACTAAAATAGAGATTACAAACAAGCATATTATTAAGTTTATTCTAGAGTGAAGGGGCATAAAAATTGCACACCAGTGGATGTGGTTTACAAACACTTTCTCTGGCAGTCATCAACTGATGCTAGATGATAATCTTTAAAGACTTAAATTACCAGCAGACCTAAATAGTATAATAGGATTCCTTTGTGATTTAATAAGTGGCTATTAATGATGAAGAAATAACCAGGAATTGCTACTTTACCAAATTCTTCAACAGAAAAATAAATAATGGATTCTACATATAATTGTAAATATGAACTGGTTGCTTATGTTACATTGTAGTACATACTTCTCTTTAAACCATCTTTTAAAGATGACTACTAATAATATAGATTTCAATGCACTGTGTTTTAATAAAAACAGCTTTCATTCTGTAGTATTTCTTTCTCTCTTTTTTTCCAAAACGTTTTAGCACAGACTTGCTTTACAGTCTAGTAAATTAGCATCTAACACAGATGATTTAATCTATGTGCATAATTTTTCATCTTTTCCTGAGCAACAGCTTGTGAAAAAATTTCAGAATGCCTAATACAACTGTTTAAGACATTCTAGAACACTTGTTCCTTGTTGTCTAAAAATCAAAGGATAAAATTTGACATATAAAATGATAATAATTTATATAAACATACTTTATAGAAGATTTTTCACCCGTATTCATATACATACTCCCAGGACTTCTGTGACACTGCTCATTTGTGCAAATGTTCACAAATCCATTATTTTTTTAAGTTTAGGTTAAATTTTTTCTCTATTTTTGATAGATTTAACCTGAACTTTCCTCACAAGTAAAGACCCTTTATTGTGATGCCCTTTAGGACTGAAAGTAAAAGGAAAATCTGTCAACAGGAAGATTCTGGAATCATTAAGCAGATAGGTAGGTAAATTTAGGGTAGGAAACTTTCCTGTAGCAATGATTCAGATTGTATGTTGAATTGGATTTTCTCACTTGGTTGGAAAGTTCAGCCTGGCATACCCTGTCTAGCAAGCTTTCTTTTGTGGGGTTCACTCACTAGCTAGTACCTGGTCTGGAGTTGTCACTCTTGAAGGAATGGATCAGCTCTGGGCTAGGTTAGATGGCAGCCTGTCTTTACCATCCATTCTGCAGGACAGCAGGACAGACTGATTAATTCTTACTGCTTGTACAGCATGTTGAAACATATGATTTCCACTTTCTGCCTTTGTAGCTAGATAGACACAGCCTGTTTTGTCTTGTGTATATCTGTCATACACATTTACAAGATGGACACTCTTCTAGCTGTAGGAACTTCTGTTATCCCCTTAAATCCATTGGCAAATGGAGCAGCAAACAAAACTTTTCCAAAGAAATTTGGCTTGGTGTCCTAAGTCAGTTATTTCCATTGCTAATATATCTCAAATTCAAGTCTGCCTCTTTTGGGTAGAAAAGGGTGCGATAAAGCTGCATTGAGGAATGTGGACCTTATTTTTTGTTTTGTTTTCAGAAAATCTGCTGAGAAAGTTGAGAGAATTTTGGCCTCAGTGACCTCAGAATAATGATGATCCTTTACTTTTGTTATTTTTTCCCATCTGTGACCCTGTTTCCAATTATCTGATCCTAAAACAAGAGTAAGAAAAGTTTGTAGGTGGAGACATCCAGAAAGGTCCTCAGAGATATGTGATATCTTCTGTAGGTACTACTTCAGTCATGTGTCTAGCCATTATATAGCTTGTTAGATTTCATGCCACTTGAATTTTGAGGTTTCTGGGATAAGAAAACATGTGCATTTCATTCTTTTTCACAGTGAACCATCAGTTTCTTAGTATTTATCCTTTTCCTTAATACCACTTTTTTTTTTACCCCCCTTTCCCACTCCTGCCTTTCTTAGGATCATATATGATAGTGATTTCATCAGACCATGACCCTGGAGAAAAGACTCGACTTCAGCTTCCAACGATGAAAGAAAACGATACTCACTGCATTGATTTCAGCTACCTCCTGTACAGCAAGAATGGAGGAAACCCAGGCACTTTGAACATCCTCGTTAGGGTGAACAAAGGACCACTGGCTAATCCCATCTGGAATGTCACTGGTTCCACTGGCAAAGACTGGCTTCGAGCAGAGTTGGCTGTCAGCACTTTCTGGCCCAATGAGTATCAGGTAAACTTGCAATAAATTCACACCACTTTATAATTTTTACTGCAAGGTCCTATTCACTTTGTGTTGTTTTGATCTGTTTTGATGGAGTATTCTCCCAGTGTCCTCAAGTGAAGTGTTCCATTCAGTATAAATAATTGTATGGGAATGGGTATTTTTTTATAGCAGGTGATTGTCCAAAGTTATCTGTTATTGTATAATACGAAAAAAAAATTAGCTGGAAAAATCCCTTGTTAAAAGAAGTGGTAAGGTTAAAGTCCAGGAACATCAAAAATTATAAACTCCCAGAAATAAATTGCCTGTACAACTGTAATTTGTACTTGTCTTCCCTCCTCATTTGTGTATGTCTCTGTTACCGTGTCTAATTACATGACCGTAACTGTGGTTTTTTTCCACATGACATTTGCTTCATTTGCTGTGCAGGCAGAATGGTGCTCACCTAATGAGCAGCTGTTCAGGATGTGTTTTTTTCCTGTTTGCTTACTATGGGACAAAACCACCTGCAGTGTAGGCCTGTTGTTTGGAGGGAAAAAGTGTTTTGTTATTACTGGATGCTGTTATTTCATTTGTTTGATTAACCTGGGAAAGCACCTGCAGCTGTTTTACTCGGCGGGTATTTGGTGTGAAGGATGGTGTGAATGCCCATCTCATACATGGGCATTTTTGTTCCGGAGTCTAGGAGTGGGAAGAGTTGGATTACATGTGCTCATCTGAATTGTTACACCATGAGGTGTTAATGTGCTTACAGGCCCCTATCTAAATATTCGTCATTAGTGCTCTTGCAAACAGATTGTATATCCAGAGTAGTTATTAAATGAAAGAAAGTGGCTGCTCTATTAATGGTTTGGTTGAATAGTGGTATTATAGGAATGTATCTTAAAAGTGCCTTTGTCTAAAGTTTTTTGCAATTCCCCATCATCAAAATAACATCCATAAACAAGCTTCTGTGCAAGCAGCCTTACATATACGGTAAAAATTATGTCATTTACGGTCATTTTTGGTTTTTTTATTTTTGGCGGGGGGGGTTTGTTTCCCTGGTTTTAATGTTTTTATTTGTAAAGAAGTTTCATCTACCAGTGGCATTGAAACTGGTAAAATTTGATTTAAAGTTCTGAAGCCTGGTTTCAAAAAAATTGGCATTTCAGGAGGTGTTTTATTAACCCTTTTTATGTTGCTAGAAGGAACAATTTGGTGTCCTTAAACAAACCTCGGGAGCCTTTAATAACAGAAGAGTAGTGATCAAGCATAGCAGCATTATATGCAGTAAATCAGGTTTCTGCTGACAGATGGCCGGGCTTGACAATGAGATTGGTGGCTGGAGCCTTATCTTAGCAATGTGGCCATTTTTCACTTATGTTATAACCTTCACATTATCTCTCCATAGACTTTGCTTAAATTCATTCTTTCCCTTGCTTGGTCGTCCAACAGAATATTGAAATCATGTGTAACCCAGTTTATGTTTAAATTAAACATAAGTCTGGAGTAGAACAGGAGGACTGCTAATGCAACCTGCTGTGAATTGTGGCCAACTTGCACAATTGCTTTTATGAACAGGAGGGGAAAGCTGTGTGCTATCTATGTACAGCTGCTTGTTTGCACAAACAGGGTTGGAATTTTTGTGGTTTCGGTTCTTTTGGCTCTCAAGGTTCTAGTTTAACATTGCTCTTGGTAGATTTTTGGGAGTTTTTTGGTTTTTGTTTTTAGTTTGGGTTTTTTTTTTTTAGTTTTCAGTTGAGATTTTTCTCATATGGGTTCCATGCTGTACACTTGTAGCCTGTAATCTTGGCACTTTTATCTGCCTGTTGGTCAATGAGTTTAGCTAGGACTGAAGAAAATTTGCACTGGTGTCTATAACAAGAATTGGAATTGGATCCTTGCCTGTACAAGCAAGGTCACTATTAAAGATCACTGCTGAGCACAATTGTTTGCATGTACTTTGTTACAATCAGGAAAACTTCACTGCTGTTTCCTTCACTTTTAAGTGAGGGAGGAGAGTTGAAATTATCAGGGACTGAATATCACAGGTTGTACTCTAAGGAAGTCTTGTGTGGTGAGTTTGAGGTAGCAGCATGGCCAAGTAGGTTGTAATAACAAGAGTGTGGCACCTTGGCTATTTAGCTTCTAAAGAGCATTTCCATACTCTGCTGTGCTCTGTTGAAACATTACTGCTTTCTGTTCAAAACTAGCACGTTTATGCATATTTATACACTAGTTTATTCAGTTTATGCATTTTTTGGATGAATTTAACACTTCCTTGTATTCACAGGAATATATGATTCAAATAATCCATTTCCTTATCTTTCTTTAACTGTATTCTGCTGGGAAATTATTTATATATTTATTTTCTGTCAAAACATAGTACAGTTTATTATAATAGCTTTACTGGATAAAAGTTTTTCTCTAGTTTTGTACTCTGTCTCTGCTGGCAGAAAGCAGTGGAAGCTTGTAGAAGAGTTCAGGAACAGGACAAACTCATGGTTGCACGTTTCCCAGAATACACTCCCAGCCTTGAGCATATATGTGGCTCAAGAACTTTGAGCTTAAGGACCTAAGTGGTGCCTAAGTGGTGCCTTTCTGTATTCCTGATTTTTTTTTTTTTTTTTTTTTTTTTTTTTTTTTTTTTTTTTTTTTTGCAATGATTTAAGCTTCTAGTGTCTACAGTGTACATGACAAGGAATTTTGATGTAAATTCCATGTTAGGACTATTCCTCAGGGTTTCTCCCAGCCTGGGGCCTGTAAGTCTTCAGTTGTCATATTTTGCACGTGGGGAGTTTCAGAAGCCCTGTAATGATGCAATCTGTCTCCTACTAGCAAGGCATCTGCAACCACTATTCTGCTTGTTTAACACGTGGATGAACTCTCGAAGAAAAGGGTTTGATTAGACAATCCCTTGGGATCAAGGTTGATTTGACTTTGGTATTTGTTAGTTCTGGAATCTTTTTCTTATCACTCTGTTGGAAATATGCTACTTTTGACCTGCCTCAAGTTTGCTTCAAAAGAAAACTATTTTGGGATTTTTGTTTAAACTTTTTAAGTGACTAAGAGTTTAATCTCGTTGTTTTCTTTGTTGGTTATTACTGTAATTAATTTATTTTAGTTGAGATGTTTATTCCTGTCTGGATGAATTGTTTTGTCTAATGCTTCTGTTCATTTCCCCAAGTTCTCTCCTGCTTTGCACAGTAGGGGTTATCTTACTGCTGAGGGCTGGCTCTTCCTTTCTGCTTCTGTCACAGTAATTTTTCCATTTCCCTTCCTACCTATTCAGTCATCCCTTTTCAGTTTGATTTTGTTTGTTTGTGGTTTGTTTGATTTTTTTTTTTCCTAACACTGTCTCCCAAAAGTCCCTGTTTGCTATTTTTTGTATGGTCTCCCCCTCATCCTCAGCAGATTTGTTTTGCTTCCACAGGATCACATCCGTGGTCACGCACATATGAGGTCCTCATTGAAATGTGAACCACAGGCTTTTCAGTTTTGATTTTATATTACATATCTGATGTTTGTATCAGAAACTGGTAAATAAACTCTTGACTTGGAACCATAAATTTCAAACTTGTAAAACGCCAATTACTTGGTTTCTTTATGGTTCTTTAAAAATTCACTATACAGTAGTGGTGCTCTGTAGTTTAACAAATGTGCTGGCAGTGATGTTGCACCTGGAAGTATAGCTACCAAAATAAAAATACTGAACTGCACTGAGCAGGCCTTTAATCAGATCAGAAATACTGCAGGAAAATGCTGGAAAGCCTAATAATTTTCTTGCAGAATTGTGAATCCTGATTTGGTTAATTAATTTGTTCTTTATTATAATACTGATGATTGATTGGATTTGCAAGAGTTTAAATTGCTCACAGGTCTTGGAAAATTAATTTCCTTTATGATCTTGAAAGGTCTTGGAACTGTAATAGAAGTATAACAGGAGGATGGTAGACTGAGGATTGAGTAATGGTGTGGACAGTTGGGCCATATGCCACATAAGGTAGGAAACAGATTTCTTGTTGCCTTTTTGGATATCAGATCACTGTTCTGAACTCGTAGACATGTGAGACTCTAAACAAGCTGTGTGCAGAAAAATTTAGGAAGACAGGGGCTTAGATGTGATTTAGTCATTTGGTATACCTAAGGAAGGAAAGACACAAGTGAAATGGAAAGTACCTGTGTAGAACTGAGTTATAGGCTAATTTTAGAAGGAACCCACCCTCCTAAACTCCATCTTCCTACTTATAAGGCAAAGGTCCTTTTTTTATGTATGTGCTTTACCCTTGAAATGCTGTCTAACATCAAGAAAGTACAAAAATATATTAAAGAAAATCAGCAGCATTCCAAATGACTGATATTTTCATAGGCCTTTATTTAAAATATTTTGGAATACAGAAAATTACTGATAATAATACCAAAGGCACACTTTATAAATAAAACTTGGAGCTAGTGTAAGTTTTTTGACTAGCTGAATGTAAGAAGGTAATATGGAAAGTGCTTTTCCTGAAAATTTTGAGCAACACTGATAAGCAGCAAACCAGTTAATGTTACAAGTCTCTGTATAAGTCTTGGATGCTCAGTTGCAAGACAGTGAAAATTGTCTGATGGAAATCTCATCATGAGGAGGAGTTCAGGGGCAGAGGAGAGCAATCTGTAACATTGTGTGAGAGGCAATGCTGAAGTAGGCTAAGTTATCTGGCCTGGGAGAAGATCCAATTTAGAGGAATATGATAGAATTCTCAAAACCCTCACTAATATGAAGGTGCATCCTCTTCCAGATCAAGAATTAGGGGCCTTTTTGGTCTGGTGGGTAAACCAGACTGAAAAAGGTGAATGGAGGTTGGTCACACTTCAGGCTTCAGACCCATGAATGTGCCTGAGAGAAATATCTGTTGTGGATGCCCAGCCTTCTCCACCCCCCAAGTCGATGTGTGCTTAACTTTTTTTCTGGATTCCTAAATGTAATTTAATTTTTTATTCTGTGGTTATTTAAACCAGTTTGGTCATATGTTGTGTAAGTTTTTGTCTGGCTGTAGAAATAAGACCTAACTTTGTCTGCCACTACCACCCATTTCTCTTGGCTCTTTTCCCCTTACCATTTGTTTTCAATCTCACTTGGGGTAGCATAATATTTTATACTTTTTAAAACTGAAATTTAAAATTAAGCCTTTTAAATTATTCAAGTTTCTAAGTATTCTCAGAAACAAAGTATGAATTAGAACTTTTTGGAGAGGTGGTTGCTATTTCATTCTAGCAGAGATATAAAAATTGTTTCTTCAAATGTGTTAGTAAAGTATAAGTTAGCTATATAATTAAAGAAATCTAAGGTAATGGTTAATAAACGGAGAGGGGTTTTTTTCCTTAAACTTGGAACAGCTTGTATTTACAGGTAGTATAAGTCACTGAAATATTCCTTGTGTAGGTGCATCATCCTTTAGCACTCTTTTTGAGGAATAACTCCATTGAGAATGCTTTGTGACTTTCAAGAATTTCAGGTGACTGTCAATAAACTATTTTTAGTTCATTACTGCACAATGAAATGGCTTATAGATTTGTTTCCTTTGTCTTTCTTCTTTCCTTCATATGTTTCACCAGATGAAAGCACTTTTAACTGCCTCACTACTGACCACTATCTCTAATGTTTGAAAATATCTCCAAAGAGGAATGATGTTGCTTTCTCATCAGAAACACTTTCTAAACCCCTATGTGTTCTCCTGAGTATTACTTGCTAGGCAGCACTTAATCAGAAGACTTCTTCTTTATACAGTTCATTGAAGAGTTAGTTAGCGAAAGACTTGTTAAATAATGAACTTCCTTATTGTTTTTCCAAGCCTTGCTAGTACAAACAAAACACCAGCTTTTTAAACTGCTAGGATAAACATAAATGTGTGCAAGCATATCTGTCACATTTCTCTGTCAGTTCTTCCAAGATATTTATTGATTTGGTGATGACAAAAAACCCACATAATTTCCAATAGAGTGATTACCAGAACCATTTTAATAATTTAGTTCTGCAGATCACAAAGCACTCACAGCTCTCAAAGGGCTTGTACAAGTACTGACTTATTCCAATATTTAAACTGGGAAACCATAGTGCACGGAGTGAAAGTGAGCATTGCCCAAACAAGCCTTGTCTCAGCTGAAGTGCCAGCATCTAGGTTTTCAGTAACACCATTGGAGACTTCTTGGAAACTCTTTATTTTTTCTTAGGGACAGCAAGGAGTCTTTGACTGTTAGTTCGGGTCTGTGGCATTGTTTCAGCAGGGGATCTTCTGCAGGCCAGCCACAACGTGCTTTCTTTCCTTCCAGAGTTAGTTCATTTATGGGCACAGAAACTTCCTGAGGGATGAGTGATGATGGTGGGAAAGCAGGTAAATACTGATGATATATTGGCCTTTCCCCCACCTATTGTGTTGTCTCCTCCTGCCCACCACTTTTCTTTTTTTATTTAAGAACTTTAAAATTGCCTTAAAGAGGCATATAATATATAATAACTTATATAACATATAATATAACATATAATAACTTGCCTAGCTTGGTGGGTTTGACTTTTGTTAGCCTATTTTGATGAGACCTAATTTATTCTGGGGTCTGCTGCATTAAAAAAGGGCCAAGCTGATTAATTAGTATCAAAGAATTATTACAATTAAAAATAGCAGAAATTACTGTTAATCAGGTAAAATGTGTCAGCCATGTCTAAGTCAGTCATCCAAGCTGTATTTCACAATTGCAAGCAGAGATGGCTCTGTCTCCACAAAACACCTAGAACTCCATTCCAGCAGGGTGTAGAAGAAATTACATTGGATGCCTTGGTTTTTACAGGCTACAGAACTGTAGAATCTGAGCAATTGCTTCTGTGTCTCTATTCTTAATCCTACAGAAAAACTGAATTCACATAATTTAGAAGCTGAAGAGTTTGTATTCTGAAAAAAGAAATGTCAGCAATTTACACCTTCCCTTTTCCTTTGTTTAAAATTTTCAATATTATCTTTTCCACTGCTTTCCTTTGTTATATTACAATTTGTGAGGAGCTTTCTTTTGTTCTACTGTGCTCTGGGTTTCCTTTGCTATATGTATGATCTGCACTTAAAGGAGAGTAGAAATATTATATTTGAAGTACTGAAGTATTGTAAAGAATTGCATAGCTCTACATACAAGACTCTTCAATTCTCTTGCCATCAAATAATGTAGTGCCAATGAGGCTGATGAAGATTTTGACCTTTTTTCACTGTTCCCTGCAAAATAGTGATTATCTTCAGGGTAAAGTGATAAAAATTTAGTAGATGCTAGGTGTTTTCCAAGGCAGTGAAAGATTTGGAGGTTAGTATGCCATATGAATCTGTTTTATGAATTGCCTTAATATTATCTAAAAATCTTAAGTGGAACACTATTGGCTATAAACTCGTGAGGACTTGCTTTGAGATAAATATGTAATATTTTTAGCTGGTGCTTAATTTCTAAGGAGATATATGTGACTTTAACCTCAACACTCTTTCAGGAAACATTCCTTGCTTCTGCAAGGTGGTATGCAAATTTTGTATTAACCTTGATTACCAAGATTATGAAAAGCCTGTAGCATTCTCCTCCATGTCATACTGCAAACACTGTCAGGCAAGTGAAGTGGAAAACACAGCATTGCTAATCAACCATCTCAGAGCGCCTGATTCTTTTTTTTTTTCAAAAATACAAGATTGATTTAAATCATGATTTGTAAATAAAGAAGTTCTGTATATGGTTCCTTTTGTAGACATTATTCTTTTTTAGGATTTTAGTCTGTAGTTGAAAAGCATAATTACTTGTTACATAAGAAGCTCAGATTTTGTCATATTTTTATCAGCTTCTGCAAGTTCCTATCCCTTTCTAAGAAAAATTGTGAATATCACACTATCAAGGAGCTGGCAATGATATACTCTTCCACTTGGCTCTTTTATTCACATGAAAAGTGAAATGAATGAAAGAGGATTATGGCAGAAATCAGTGATACATGCTTGAAGTAGATAGTTAAAAGAAAGCAGAAATTGATAATACTTTCATTTCATTATATGGGTTCTGAAAAGATTGAGTAATGAATTGAGCTCTGCTAGGGGTTTTTGGACTACCCCTAAGTGAAAGAGAATAAAAGAAAAATATAATAGTGCAGTATTGAATCATTATCAGAAAGTTCACTAAAATCTCTGTACTTCAAAGTTGGAAACCAGTCAGTCTCTAAATTCATGGGCCTTGAAAGAGTTAGGGTTTTCGGTTTAAAAGTCTGAACTCATCAATTCAACACTGATAAGATATATTTTTAGGTAATTTTTGCTGTGAAACATTGTATGCTGTCAGTAGTCTGTATTTTCCCTGACCAACCCCCAGGGCCTCTTTGTTGTGGTTTAACCCCAGCTGGCAATGGAGCCCCACACATTCCCTTCCTCACTTCCTTCCACCTTCCTGGTGGGGTGAGGAAGAGAATGGGAATGGCAAAGCCAAGAAAACTTGTATGTTGAGCTAAAGACAGATTAATAGGTAAAGCAAAAGCTGTGAGTGCAAGTAAAGCGAAGCAAGGAGTTAATTCACTATTTCCCATGGGCAGGCAGATGTTCAGCCACCTCCAGGAAAGCAGGGCTCCATCACATGTAACAGGACTTGGGAAGACAAATGGTATCAGTCTGAATGTGCCCTCTTTTTTTCTTCTTCTCCCATCTTTATATGCTGAGTATGATGCCAGCATATAAAGATGGGAGATGATATGGTGTGGGGCATCCCTTTGGTCACTTGTGTGTTGGGGAGTCAAATGTTCTGACTGTGCCCCCTCCCAACCTGTGCACCCCCGGCCTACTCACTGGAGGGGTGGTGTGAGAAGCAGAAAAGGCCTTGGCTCTGTGCAAGCACTGCTCAGCAGAAACGAAAATGTCCCTGTGTTATCAACCCTGTTTCCAGCGCAAATCCAAAACATTGCCATGTTATGAAAAAAATGAGCTACTATGAAAAAATGAGCTCTACCCCAGCCAAAACCAGTACAGTTGAAAAAAAAATAATACTGAGAATTATGCAGCACCTTAACTTTCTTTTGTCCTTTTCTGACTTTTATTATTTAAGGCAAGATGAAATGCTCAAGAAGAATTTTTTTTAGTATGTGCACACCATACTATAATGTATTGGTTGTTTTGATAGTTTTATATAAAATATTTTCTCTTTTTCTAATGCTAAATGGTGAACAAGCCTGAGGCTTGGAGTAAAGTCAAAAGGTATTCTTCATCCAGACTAGTATGCAATAGGAATCCCATGCTGACTGGTGATATGACCTCCTCAGAGAGAAATAAGTACCTCATACCTTTATAATTCTCTGTACCCCGCATGTGCTTATTTTCTGAAGTTTATTCTTTGTTTGAGGTGACATTGGAAAAACAACTGAGATAGTTGCTCTGAAGGAGAAAATAATCAGAATTCAAAGATGGGGGAAATGTATCAATTTATTTGTTCTAGAATCACATTCTGATCAAATGTACAAGGTCCATGTATTTAAACAAACTGGTATTGAATTTTCTGCTTTGTCCAGAAGATATTACAAAGCATTTCAAAGTCACCCTCACCCTCCTTGCTACTCTTACCAGAGTGAAGTAAATTATACCCCTGTTCTGGAAGTTTGTAAGCACCAACTGAAGTAGAACAACTTTCTGGCCCTAAGATAGTGATGGGAAGTTTGCAAACAGGCAATTGCCCTGTGGGAGATAGAGCAATGGCACAGTCAGACAGCTAGTTTTCCAGGCTCCAAGCCAGGAATGATTGCATTGGTGTCTTTACAGACATGTTATTTTCCTTTTAGAGAGTTCTTCCCCTTCTTCCTAGTCAGTTATGGAGCTCCTTCACTATTTTCTTTAAATATCTTTATGTGCAACTGCTAGAAGATCTAAAGAATTGCTATAAAACTTGTTGGAGTGGATTCCTTCAGTGAAGTATCTTGACTACCTAAAAGTGCAACCTAAGCTGTTTTTTTTTCTGGTGTTTTTTGGTTTATTTGTTTTGGGTTTTGGTGGCCTCGGTGTCTTCTGAAGCCTTTTGTATGCCATCCATGTGACTTTTTCATGTACTATGCATTTGCTGGAGTGGGTCCTGTAGCTGGAAAACTTTGTGGTTTTGTTGATGTATTTGCCAGGATTATTGCATCTCTCCTTGTGTCACAGACAAGCAACAGCAAATGGAAGCCCGAGTGCTGTTAGTGCTGGACAGCTGCAAGGCAGAGCAAAGACATGTTTTCATGCTAATGCAAAGCAGAGGAATTAATGGGATTTTTGCAGTGTTACTTTACTAACCTGCTGTGCTGTGCACATCATATTTACTGGGGGTGGTTGTGTGTGCCTGTTGGGTGCTTGTGTGTGACTTTCCTTTAGAAATTTCATAATGTAAATTTTTAGTCTAGAGTCAGCTTTTTGGCTTGGGTTACTTTTTTCCATAATTGTCAGTTTTGCTGCCTTTGCTATGTTCTCCAGGCAATTGATGTATCTCACAGGTTGTGCATTATTCGGTAGGTGGTGTCTGTTGGGAGAAAATAACTCTCACCTGGAAGTGGTAGTAGCAGTTTGCTGCTATCTATGGAATGAAATTACTTACAAGCATATTTGTTCAGTGTGAATGATTATGATAAGCCTTTAAAAAATTAAATAACACAAGTCCTGTAATTTCAGTCTTCATAGTGCATTGTTGAGTTACTGAAAGATAAATCAAATATTAGGGAATTTGTGGTAGCACTCAACTGGTGGTGGCCTTAAGGCACCAGACAGAACAAGAGGATTTTGTAACTCGGTGGAGATATGGGTTTCTGGGGGTATCATCTTGCCACTGATTTTTGTGGACGGGAGAAGAAACATCCGTTGTGCCAGATCCAACAGCCGACACCTAAAGGATCTTAGGGATTAGGGCATGCTTAGGGCATTGCCAGTGCACCTTGCTGCAAGGCATAGAAAACAAGGAGAATGGACTGAGTGATGATACTGCATCTTCCAGCTGTCAAACTTATCTAGTGTATATGTCTGCCCTTTGGGTGAACATTATGCTCATGTCATGTAATTTTGGTGGGTTTGATCGTTAGTTGATTTGGTTGGACCAGATTAGCTTCAGGTATTGCAGTTGACTGGTTCACTTCACAGGTAGATTTCATCTGAAAATGAAAGAAGCCCCCAAGAAACAAAGAAACAAACCCAACATCCAAACAGTTCAAAAATGAAAGTCTTCTGTCTTTGTGGACTTCTAGGCAGGAATGGAGAAAGATAGCCTTCGCTTAGTCTGATTTTTTTTTTTTTTTCTTTCTTTGTGACAATTTAAAGACGCACATGCTCAGGTCCACACTCTCTCACGTGAGTTGATCCCCTGTTTCTCACCCTTTTCCACCATGCTTAGGGGATTACTGTAAACTTTCAAACCTCCAGTAAATTAATTAAGAAACAGTTACAACCTGCATTGTCTGTCTTTCCCACACCTTTCTTTTTTTTTGTGTTACTTGTTATATTCAATATAATCGCTTTGTTGTGTGTCTGCACTGGCAACTGGTTCTCTCCTTCAGAGGTTTAGTGGTTAAAAGAAATTCAGCCCATGATATGCCTGAATTGCCGTGTTTAACTTTGATGAACAGAACACTGGGATTTCTCTAATTCTGTTCCCTGCTTCCCTCTCCTGCTATACCCACAGCTGCAGGCAGGCAGCAAAAAAACCTTAACTAAACCCTTCCTTTTTTCCATAATGGTTAGCGAAGGGGATTACAAGTTCTTGTTACTATATTTCTAATGTTTTTTTAATGTAAAACTTAAATGCAGAGTAATAATCTGGGGTTTATTTGTGGGAGAGAGATGAGCCCTTCACATTGATCCCTATATGAACTGGATTATTAAACAATGTGTAATGTAGTGAAATCTGTGATAAGTTTTCAAAATATGGTTATGCTTTTTTGATACAGGTTAAAATATCAAGCAGCTTGCAATGCATGTTCAGGTTGCTAAACAATGTTTTCTGTCATAGCCAGAAGATCAGTTGTGCACTTAGTTATGAGGTCTTAACAGACCATATATTTGAACAATGAAATGGAAATTAGCAGCAGCTGTCTGGTTTTCCAAAAAGAGTTGGAACATCAGATGTACTTATCTTGGTACTGCTGAATTCAATCTGAATTACACTTCTGGGTGTTGATTTACTGCTGTTTGTCCAAAGTATAATGTGTAACATAACCAATATGTTTTAAAATGCTATGCAAGTAGTTTCAGTTTTGTTTGTCTTGTTTCAGAAATCCTACTGAAATGGAACATGGCATGCATTTTAATGTATTATTTGTTTACATATGTTAGATAAATGTGGCATAGCGCATTGAAACAGAAAAATGTGTTAAGTGGGTATTTTGTCACAACAAAACAGTTAAATCAGACACAAGCTTTCTTTGGCTGTAGCTTTACAGAACCATTGGTTAGGTTCAACACATTTGAATAAAGAACTGCACCCCAAATTAAAACAGTTTCCTCCCCCCCACTCCCTTTTTTTAATCCCTTCTAAAATTGTAAGAGCATGGAATTCACCTCCCACCTGCCTCCCCCCTTTTTTTTAAAATTTTCTTCTGCCCTCTCCCTCCCCTTGTCAAGGGTATTGTGTGTGATAAGATAGTACTGAAAAGTGTGGCTGCTTCAGAACCTTGTTGGCTGTGGTCAGATCTGCAGTGGCAAAGTCTGCTGAAATACAGGTGTCTTCACTTCTGAAGTTAAAAGAGAGGTTTATTTTGAGCAAGTGTTATGTCTTATTCTGAAAAAGAAGTGATAGGATCAGTAGCAGTAAACTTAGTTTCTTTTACAGATATTCTTAATAATCATGTAGAAGGTTGTAATTTTACTCAGAAGTAAAATCATAACAAAGGTAAGTAATTTTCTTCTCCATCTTAGTTAGATTGTTATTTAAATTGAGAAAACTAGTTTCTCCATTTTAAAATCCAGAATAGTCCAGCAAGACAACTGTAAAGTTAAATTAAAACTGGTTCTGCAAGTCCTGTGTATGGCTGAGATTCAAGAGCAGTTCCCCTGCTGTGAAAGACCTTCAACCAAAACTCTGCAGAAAGCACCTTGGTAACTAATGTATTCCAAATTCTTGTACTTCTTCAACAATATTTTCTGAAAAGTTTGAGGGAAGACTAGTTTGGGCCATGATGGGAGCAAAGCATAGTACATGAAAAAATAAGTTAATTCTGTTATTTTGCAAATGCAGCCTTCTTGGTGCAGTTTAACTTCCTTTCTGAGCAGGTTCATGCTATATCTGTAAAAAAATTAAATATATTACATACAAAAAAAAAATGCAAGCTCTGCAAAACAAAGCCTAACTATACAACACAGTAAAAACCAAATCTTTGCATTCTGGGCTGGTAAGTAGCCTAAATTTGCTGAAGAATGTTATGCTTCCCTGCTGGGTGTGGTGGGCAGGGTTGCATAGCAGAGCAGGAGGGGATGCAGGGGAATGGTTTGAGGATGAGGAGGCTCCTACACTTTTTAGCCTATGGGTCAGCACAGTGCTGCTTCTGATGCTGAGACCTCTGTTTGCTTAACCTGGGCTGTGTCAAAACTACCTGGGACTTCTAACTTGATGCTGCACTCACCAAACCAGTCCTTATTGATTTTTGGGAAACAAAGGGATGTATTTTCATTTAAGATCAGGGAGGTTGTTTTCTCAGGGCTGACAGGGACAAAAGCTTGCTGCAGTGCTGTTTGGAGACTTGGCTTTACTTTAGGTAGGTTTGTAGCCTTTGTGTTTGGGAAAGGAAGTCTCTGAACCCATGGAAAATGCAAAATGCCTGTAGGGCTTTGTTTTTTTTTCAGAAATCTGCAGCTGATCATGAAGGGGTAAACTGCAGGGAAGGCTCCAAATGCAGAGCACAAGCTCCTGGAACAGTTAGCACCAGAGGGTAAAGGTGGGGAGGACAATGGAAAATTGAGGACAGTGGAAAGTTGTCACTTGAGCTGCAACTTCCTAGAACTGGGATATCAGTACTAGGCAAAAGATCTTTCTGGAGGCATCATTTAATAGCCAGTTAAGTTGCCTCTGGAGAGCCAATGGTGGCAGGAAGTGAGTGCCAGCAGTCTTTCTAGGGAGAGTTTATTTCTGACAAAAAATATTAATGATTAAATATTTGCTTTCAGAAAATACATGTCAAAGTGAGAATTGAATCTTCTTCCTAAAATGTAATCAGTAGGTTTAGTGTGTTTATTTGCAAAACAAAGCAAAATCCAAAGTAATTAATTTCTTTTGAAATTCAAAGAAAAAAAAAATTAAGTGCAGTTTTTGTAAAAATGTAAAACCAGATCAATTTCAAACCATATCAACTGTGTAAATTATAGTAATTGCAGTATTGTTTAGACAAGTCAATTAATTCCAGAGTGAGAATAGGGATAGATACTTGATGCCTCCAAAGATCACACAGGGGAGGTGTGCAGCTGCAAATGGAACTCGTTTGTGTAGAAGCTCCAAGATGAAATTACTTTTTTCCCCAACACTTCTCTGAAAGTGCTAGAGGAAGCTAACTCTGAACAGCTGAAAAATGATCCAGGAAAATTTGTCAATCACAGAAAGTGGACCCCTGATTTTCCATTGGTATCATTCATATAATTTCAAATCGGAGTAGTTTAATAAAGAAAATGACACTGTTTGTGTTTACACAAAAATGTGGTTTCATTTGACTGCTTCACTTTTATCAGTTCAATTACTATAATTTTAAATGTAGTATTTTTTTCATGGTGTACAAAGGAGCCTTATTGCAGATCTTAACTGCATTTCTAAATTCTTCAATTCCATGTAAATATTGTGAATTTACGTTGATAAGTAATTTATACCCATGTTATTTAGTGTTGAAGTTTTTACAGGTATGTCCTCCTCTAGTTCTAGAGTGATGATATTTAATATATAATTAAATGTCAACATTTAGAGCTATAGAAGTTTCTGTATTTCTGCTCTAATGCAATTACAAAGTTAAATAATTGGCTATGTAGAGAATGGGAATAAAATTTGGTTGCAAAACTGATAAAGATTACCTGCAGAAATATGCTGAGTATTCAGGAAAGAATATTTTCTAGATGGTTTTTGTTGGGTGTTTTTTTTTTTTTTTTTTTTGGTTTTTTGGGGGTTTTTTTTTTGTGTGTTTTTTTTTTTTTTTTTTTTATACAATATATAAAGAGTGCTAAATAAGTTTGTATGTTTGTATTCTAGATGCTACTACTATGGTACAATTTTTTTCAGGAAGGGATTGATATCCTTCTGAAATTCTCCAGGGGGAATTTTTATGCACCTTATATGAAATAAAACTTAGATCTGTGGGTTTTACTGGGAAATCCAGATGTGGTTGTTAGTGGGCTTTAATATGTTTTTGCTTATTGTTGTTTCTTTTGGTAGCTAATGTACCTAAGCTTTGATTTTCTCAGTATTAAGATGTATCAGGTGGCTGCCATTGGAGGCAGGTTCCCATCTAAATGTGGGAATAGTGTTTCCTCTTGCTCTTATTACTGTGGCAGATAGCAGTAATTAAAGGCATCTTTAAATATGGTGTTTTAGTTTCTCCTTCAGGTTTTCTCTCCCAAGCCAATTAAAATGAAAAATACCCCCCTATGCTCCATCCACTGATTGTGTGTTGCTGTGTTATCACTTCATTTCCACTGAGTTCATTGGTAGCTTCATATCAGCAGCATAAAGCACGAAATTACCTAAGATTCAAACCTCTGGCTTTTTTTCTACCTTGTATTCCATCATCACCTTCTACCTAATTTGAAAATTCATCACCCATATTACAGCATTCAGTATTTTAATTTTATAAATGAATCTTTGCTATTTCTCTCAAAGGAGTAATTTGCTCCTTCATGGTTGTTTCCTTTCCTGTAAATGAGTTGTTGGTGTTGTGCTGGCTGTAAGCTGCCTTTTCTAAGGATGATTGATGCTGAGCCGGCATGCTAAGGCATGGTGCAGGCCAAAGGAAACATTGGTCCTGAAAACAAGTAACAACTCAGTTTGAGCATGAATTGCTCTGTCTCTTCTGATTAGCAGCAGCATCTCAGGACATGCATTTCCTGAAGTGGAATGTAAACAGTTTTTAAGAACTGGTCCTTGATAACTGATACAGATATTTTGTGCACCACTAATCTTTGTCATGTCTTTCAGGCATGAAATCAGCCTGTTTAGAAGTTTTAGTAACACAAATTCAGTATTTATGAGTCACTGTGGTAGCTTTAGGTTGTCAGTGTTATACAGAAAAGAGATCGAGGTCAGTTAACTGAGCATCTTTAACTATAGTTAAACACACCCTATGCATCTTTAGCTATAGTTAAAGATGACTTGCATAGGGTGTGTTAAAAAACTGGTCTGCTGGTTCATTCCCAATGAAATCAAAGTGGACAGCTTAGGTGTACAGAAGCCCAAATCAGCACTAAGACACAGCCATAATGCAGTACAGTGTGACTGCTGACAGACAACCAACGCTGTGCAGTGGAACTACATGTTCAAGGAATCCCCGGGGAAGGTCCACTGTAATAACTGACTTCAGCCTCTCCCATTCAAATTTGTAACAATCACCAGGTCCAGTTTGCCTGGCATCACAGTGGAGATGGAGACAGTCCATACTGGGCCCATCTTAGTCCTTCCAAGGTCACAAATAGAGACTTAGTGAGAGCAATGAGCAGCTGGAGAATAAAGTGATTATTCATTTTACAAAGGCAGTCTGCATGAGGAAGATTTGTGATGGATGCAGTGTTAGCTTAGCATGCATTTCATACAATAAGCATTGAGAATTAATGAGATATCCTACTTGAAAATAACATGATGACTATGCTTTGTATATGTAGCTTCTCTATGGGTCTGGAGCTGGGGAACAAAGCCAATACTGCTGTATCTAATGTCAGCTAGCAGTGCTGAGGCTTAACATTTTTTGGTTATTTCTAACACAAGGATTAAAAAAATAGTTCAATTATATACGTTTGTATTAATCTACTACTAGTAGTAAGTTCCCCAGTTACGAACATTTGAGACATATTTTATTCACACTTAGCAGGTGTATGCTGTAAACCAATATGTAGCCTTGTTTTCCCGTGTGGCTTTTGAACATGTGCATGTTGAAAACAGCGTCCTGGTCCAAGTAAGGCATTTCTGGGCTGCTTTCAGAAGAAGCTGACTTTGCAAGTCGGGCCCATATTGACTTGCTTCTGCTTGTGACAAGTCTGCCTTAGCAGTGGCCAGTGTTGTGCAGATTTTGTTGTTCTTGCAAGACAGTTCTATTTCAGGGGAAAACTGAAAACCAGGAAAACTGAAAAATTCTCACAAGGCTGCAATTGCCCTCTTATATCTTTAAGTCACTTCCATCAGAAATAAAATATGATTACTTCCCATGTGTAGTTACTATCATGTCATCTTAGTTCAGGTTATTTTCACTTACTCAAGAGGCCAAGGTGGGAAGGATCTGAGATGGCAGTACTGCTAAGCTGAGCTCATCAAAGCTGCAAAAGTTTTACATTTTGTGTGCCAAAGAGGCAACTGAACTGCAGTGAAAAAGCAATTAAATCTCTCAAGATAAAAGAAGCTTTTGATAGATGTGTGGTTTAATTCAACTTCCTAAATAATATGAAACATAGCAGTAAAAAGATTCTGCATCTGTCCATGTAACTACACTTGCTCAACATGAAATTTCTTCCTCTCCCTCTGATTTCTGAAGGGCAAGGCCATGCTGGCAGATTCTGCATTGTTTAGATAATGGTGTACAAGTAAGTAGACCCTATTGTGATGAATTGTGGGGATTGCTTTATATTTAGTTATTTGTAAGCACCTGTTATTGAATAGATCTTTATTTAGCTATTCTTGTTTCAAAATATTATATTTCTGTTCACTCTTAGCTACTGGTTCTGCCAGAATGCCCTCACCTTGGACTTGTTAATGAACAGCTGTACTGGGTAGCTGCATGTAGACAAGACTGCAATCTTTCCTGATGAGTACCAATACATATTTATCCAAGTAGCTGAAACTGTTAACAGATGGCAGATGGAAGTAAAAACATATTGTGTGTGCTGCTCCTTCTTTCTGTGCTCTTCCCCCTCCTCTATTTGGGGAAACCAGAGAGAGAATTATCATGTGTTCTTGAAAAGTGGATATAACTACTCTGCCAATGAACTTTCAAACACTCTGCTTCCAACAAAAGAGTTTTAATGTTCTCATGCCTTTGCAGAGTTGGAAAATGTTAAATAACAGTTCTGAAAAAAAACATCAGAGCAACTCCTTGTCATTTCTTTAGAGCACAACATAGACATTTGCAAGACAGAATATCAGTCAGTATTTGAAGTGGTTTTTTTTTGTCCATTTGAATAGAGAAATACTGGGTTCTGCTGATATTATAAAATCTCAAAATACTTAACTTACTGTTCAGAATGCTGGTTTTCAACATGATTTTCAGGGACTTACAGAATCTTGAACCCCTAATTAGATTTTGTAAGAAGAGGAAACCTTTCTTCCTTGAAGTGCAATATGAAGAGCAGTAAGACTTCTCCTTAGTCACACTGATCAAAGGGTCACTTTTTTCTGTACCTTGCAGCAGTTAAATTAAATCCTCTACAATTGTGAATACTTGCTTTCCCTTTATTTTTTCCCTTGTTGTATTTATCCCAGGAAAGAACTAGTGAAAGATTTTTGTTTTATTTTTGAAGTATGTCTAAGTCCACTGGTCATTTTAAGTGCAAATTCTTTTTTTATAAGAAACATTTGGAAGGGACTGATGGTGACAGGAAATTGAAAGGACAAATAGTTCTGATGTTTATTGCCATCTTGTTAAGTTAGTTTAAAGTACAGTTAATCAGGATGCATGGGTTAGCTCTCAGAAGCGAAGTTTGAGAATCCTGTGGCTTCCATGTAGTTTTTGTTTTTCTACTGCACTGGGAGATTTGTTTGCTTTCTCTGAAGTGTTTCAGTTTTATATTACCTTGTTATTCTCTCCCCATGATAACTTTTATAACTTTTAACAGTGGGTTTATGATACGATACTGGTTTAAAATGGTAGGAAACATTCAGTGGTTTCTCTGATCAGCTTATTGCCTGAATTACAGCACCTTCAGAGAACTGACTATTTTTTCCATTGGAAGACTTCATTCACCCACTTTCCCAGTCTAACGAGCAGGAAACCTGGTGGGCAGGTTTTATAAGCAAGCAGTACAGACTGTCAGAAGACTGACATTTGAAAATTTGAGGAACTGCAGTTTGAACTGGGAGCTTTACTTACTGAAGGCGTAGGAGCATCCTTGGGGCATGATTGTAAAATGAGGCAGTTAAGTCTGGCTACATTTTCACATGAGATTAGGAACATATTTCCCTCCTCACTATTCCCAGCATGGGTCAGCCAGCATCGGCTTGGCCCTACACAGCTTCCCAGGGTTTAGTAGAGGAAGCACTACCTGGCCACAGGAAAGTATGAGGCTGCTTCATCTGTGATTTAGGTTTTTTGTTACTGCCCAGAAAACTTGTTACAATTCATATTTATTGAACTTAATTTTTTCCTTCCTGTTTGTGGGTATGCAGGGCCACTCCACCCACTCTGTGTGCTTTAGGACTTGTTGGACCAACCCACTGGTTTAACCACTAAGCCAGGCAGAAAAACCTAACCCTTCAATCAAAGTCAGCAGACTTTCTTTGCCTTGTGGAAGGATGAGCTTTGATGCTGTTAAGAGGCAGCACTGGGCAGGCAGGAGCAGCTGAGTCTAAGAAGGAAACCAGCCTTGCTAATAGGAAAGTGCTAAAAGTGTCAGCTGCTTGTTAAAATGTTGCCAAAACTATCCAAATTTCAGAAAAATAATATTTTTTTTCATCCATGAAGTTTTTTTGTTTGTAGTTTATTAGCTCATTTAAAGCACTTACTTATGCTTACATATCTGTAAATCCCTAGTGTTTCTTATGATCAAAAGCTGGAAATTACAAATTGCTGCAATAATTGGGGATCTGAAAGTAATCCTGTGAATATACCATGTTGATTTCAGCATTTCTACCCTTGTTTTCTGAACAAGCAGGGATATATTCTTGAGGTTGTAAAATAAAAAGAAATTTTTATGGATTTATGTATTAAAAACTGAGCATTCTGCATTACCTTTGGGAAAAAAGTCACCTATTATATGTGCTGTGTTACAGAGATCCCTTTCATGGTTCGGTATCAGTCACTATTTATCTCAGAGTGCTCACTTTTAATACTTTGTTTACAGTTTAAATGGGCTTTATAGAGCAGTTTGGTTACTTAAAAAAAATAATTTAAATCTACGGGGTCAAAATGTTAACAAATTGTGTTTATTGGTCTGAAAAAGTAATTTTTGCTGTAGGTTTCTAAACATAGCCTTCACTTTCCACTTTGATACTCAAATTATCATTATGGTCTAGTAACTACTCTAATAGTAACCATGACTATCTAAAGATGGTTATTAAAAAAATTATGTATGTAAAATTATTTTTAAGAATCTGAAAACCCTTAAAAGCATTTCAAAGTAGCACTTACAATGTAGTCAAGATGGGAAAGTTGATATGGAATAAGCTATAATTAACAGCTGCTTCTCCTTTCAAAAGACTGATTTAAGTATGTTTTTCATATTAGAATTTAAAGAGAGACAACTCCCACTGCTTAAGCCAATTTTTTAAATATGGGGAAATTGCATTGCCGCCCTTTGAAGGATACTGGAAGGATTGAAAAGCAGAGTTTTGCACTAGACAGATGTTTTGTCTGGCTTCTGGTAGATGAGATGTCAAGTCCATACTTCAGCTTAAGCTTCACTTGTGATGCAAGGAATGTTAGAAAGTACAGAAACTGAAAAGAATCTTCTCTTGGGACCTTTCAGAGCAGCTAATGATTATTAGCTATAGTATCTAATGACCTTTTCTCATTGTGGCCTGTTATACCTTCTCCTATGCACAGCAGTTTTTATTTTGCTTCCAATCATATTAATTATAATAATTTTTGTCATAGCAACCAAACCTTACAATGTTTTGTTGCTAAGGGGTTTGTTAAAATGAAGATAAAGTATTCTTAATTGGAGATTTTTTTATTGTTAAAATGAGAATAAAGTACACTTAATTGGGTATTTTTTTAAAAGTTAGTGTGACTTTAAATGAGTTTTTTTTTTTCTCTGAGTCTTCTAACAAGCTTGGAATCTTCTATTCTGCTGAATATGTAGGTTCATTAGTACTTTTTATTTCCTTTAATAAAGGGTAAGATATGCAGAAGAAAAAAAAATTAAATTATTTAATAAATATTCTACTATTCTCTCTGTCATTATGGAGGTTTTAGAATCTTTTGCTCCTAAGCAAATAGCTCATTTAAGGAGTCTCTTCAAAATTGAGTCAGCCCCATAAAAAAATTAAAAATGTGATTTTTTGGCGAAACCCTGTCAAAAAGTGGAATACTGTGAACAGTTATGCCATGACTAATAGAACTGTCCTACAAGTGTTATCCTAGAACTATACTCCCAGCCTTGCTGGGATGGTTACTCTTAGTGGGATATCCTATGCCAGTAATATGGTTTTGGTGGGGTAAATGTTAAGATGCAATGTGGAGAGTAAGGTGTCACTTCTATGAATGGTTATTTGTCTAGGTAACTAGTTAGGAAACTTACCTAAAGGGGACCTTCTGTCTAGCCTTTGAAAAAAAAAAATATTATTATTATCATCATCATCATCTTGGTAGGTATTTCACAGGAGTGATCTTGTCACATTCCATAGGAGCAGTCTTACAGGAGTGAGATTTTTCTATGGCAAAACAAAAAAGTACATCGAAAGGAACAGCTAAAAGGTTAAAGCAATTTCAGCTAACATGGACCTACCTTCCTGTGTAAGAGGGGTCTGGAAGGATAAGCATAAGAGGGCCAAGAATATCCCAATACCACTGAACCCAAATACTGTTGTGATTTAAGACCAGAGCAATGGTGATTATTACCAGGAGGAGGAGGTCTTTTAAATAGTGCAAGGCATATCCTAATGACAGCAATAAAAAAGGGAGTGAGAAGTAAAACAGTAACACACCAGGCTTAAAGCATTAATGACTGAAATAAAAATAAAACCACTTCCCCCTGCCCCCATCCTGTTGCCCCCCACCCTGTTCTCTCCCTTCCTCCTTATTTCCTCCCGCTTTTATTGCTGAGCACAATGCAATATGAGATGGGGTGTCCCTCTGGCCAGTTAGGGTACAGCCATCCTGCTTGTGCCCTCTCCAAACCTGCTGCCCACTTGCAGCCTCCTCGCTGGTGGGGCAGCGTGGCAGCAAGAAAGCCTTGATGCTGTGCAAGCACTGCTCAGCAATAGCTAAAACATCCTTTTCAGTGCTTTCAGCACTGTTTTGGTCAAATCCAAATTGCAGCATCATATGAAGAAAATTAACTTCATCCTCTCTAAAACCAGCACATGAATAAATGTACAAAAATTGAGTATAAGAGATCTTCATCCCCTTCATGTGAATAAATTGTTCCTCTTAGACCTCTGAGTTCACGGAAAAGAAATATGTGAGGACAAGTGTAAAGATGTTTCAGTTGATGCTTTTGGAGATTCAATGAGAAAAGTTTTGAGTAAAGGTTCTTTGTCAAGGCCTAAATTTTCTTGTGAAAAATATATATAAAAAAGACAATGTGCAGTTTGTTTGCCCATATAAAAAGAAATTATGGGTAGGAGTAAAATTTGTGGTCATAGTTCAGAAAGGTGAGGGAAAACCCAATAATGGAATTTCAAAAAGAAATCTTCTGGAAGCTCTGCACATCAGCATCCTCACAAATGAATTAAAAAATTGATGGTTAAGTAAGATGTAATTTTTTTCCAGATCATTCAAAATTGTTTTGGATAGTCAAAGCTTAAATTGCCTTTGAAAGGATGAGAAAGGGATACTCACAAGACTGAGCCAAATAAATTTAATGATAAAAATATTACAGAATAAATGATGTGTTTGCGGAGAAATTTCAACCACCTACTATCTCATGATTAACATGGATGATGGAAAGGAACTTGCCAGGAAGAAAAAGCTGTTAGAGGGATTGTGGAATATCATTGCTCAAAAAGGTAATCATAAAGAAAAATAGAACATAAAAAATTTCAAAGAGAGAATTAATACAGAAAGAATAAAGCAGAAAGCTTTTTGGGATTAGTTCTATTAGCGTCAGTTTTTGACTGTTCTGAAACGGTGCCTGCCATACAGCTATGTAAACTGTGGTTAAATAAAAGAAAAAGGCAGTTTAAAAGAGAAAAGCAACTCCCTAAACTTTCAGGGTAGGAAAAGAGCCTTCAAGAGCAAAGAAAATTGTGAATATGTGCTTTCATTACATGTATTTCACAACAATGAAGAAAAGGGTATTTTCTTGCCATTGATTTACATCAGATAAATACTCTTGTAAGTATTTTTTGGTATAGTATTATACAATGTAGAACAATTTGATTTGAGTTTTTTCTGTCTGTATATTTGTTAACTTTACAGCAATTGATTCATATGTTTATGAAAATTTGTGTCAAAGTGTGAAGAGCAATTTTAGAGTTATATTTAATTTTGGAACTCACATTTTGACAGAAAAAATTGTATTTTGTGTCAAGTAAAAAGTACAAGAATTTTGGAGCTTCTGCTTTGGAGAGAACCTAATAGGATACCTGTATAAATTTCTGGCATCCTTACAGAGGCCAGAGAGACCTATGCCATAGGTAGTAAAATGATACAAGTTACAGTAGTTTAGTGTATTTTTTTGGCTTTAAGCCATCTAGAGGAAAGGCAAAGTTGTCTGCTCTCAACCCATTCAGCTTCCATATGCTTCAGAATAAGTTCTAAATGAAAGGGTTCTTCAGATATGAAATGGTGTTCATGTTGCTAAGTGTCACCCTTACTTCCTGGTGTTTTTCGTTAGTACATTAAAGAAGATGTCTTCTTGAGGGCTGTAGTTTTTGGTCTTCCATTTTAACCATCTTTCATCCTGAAAGGGCAAACAATAAAATGGAAGTTCTTATTATTTAGTATCCTGTAAGTAATCATTTCTAAGAAGGAAAAAAAAAAAGATTAGTTAGCATCATCTTTCTCACTGTCCTCTTGTTGACAGCATTTTGTGGCTAAGGAAACATACGTATCATTAGCTAGGAGATGGAAATCACTGTGCTTAAAATGGCATGTGGTATTAAAGAATTTTTAGAGCTTGAGATCTCTCCTCCTAATAATCAGAAACCTCTGGATAGCATGTTTCCTTTTTTTTTTGTGTGGGTAGAATCACATTCTGACCCTTTCCTCTGCTTTCTCTGACTGGCATTCATGAATTATATGTGTATGTGAATAAGCATATAGATAGATATACAACCTATTTTTCAAAAGAATGTGGAAAAGCAAGCTGCAAGGCAAATAGATAAAACTATCTAAGTTCCTAGTGTTGACCTTGAACCTACTGCCTAGAAGATGTTCAAGAGAATACAGAACCAAATTCTTCTGAGGGATGCACAGCAAAAAGATAAGAGGCACCAGATACAAATCTGATTGGATGTATGGAAAAAATTTGTATTTAAGCACCGGTGTTACCATTCATGCCAACATTTGTATACTTAGCTTTATTAATTTCCCCGTCTGCACTTTCCACACCATCCTGACTCTATGGATGGAGCACATCACTGGTACATATTTCACGAGCATAACTTGTCCTGTGAAATCAAGAGTCAGCTCTTGACACATGGGCAAAACCAGCTGCTCTTAGTTGCAGAGGAAAGACTTGGAGCTTTTGAGGAAAAAGGAAAAAATGAATTCTGCACTGGCATGATGGATTGAAATTCTGTCAGGCAGGAGGAAAATTATGAAGGCAAAACCCCTCTCACTGTATGGAATGAAACCCCTCTCTATGTATGGAAAAGAGGCAAGTGCAAAGCACTTCCTGACTCCTAAAAAGCAGAAGTTTGCAACAGATATGTTTGAATTGATCATCATAGGAGGTTGCAGAGTATAAGCTGTGTGTGAGCTTCATGGGTGGGCTGAAAACATAACTGCTAGACAGTGCTCTTTGCAGTCATTGACGTATGATGGGTCTTTGATTTGTATAAAATAGATTTATATTTTATTGATTCATAGCAAGCACATTTTTATAGCAGCAAGCAGCTTATTTACAAAGGGAAAATAGGTAATGCAAATGACAGTGAGTCAAAAGAATAATTTCAGAAATGTGAGCAGTCTGATATGCCAGTAAAATAAACATTTATATGTTTATTTTCAGTATGTGCTGAAGCATTGAACCTTCTTAGGTAAGGAGAAATCATTCTAGGAGGGTGGTACTCCAGACAGATTATGAACTACTATTTCAAGAAATCACCAAAACAAAAAACTGAACAGACTTCAGATACCTAACTGATAATATAGTCATTAATACACATATGTATATTTATAGCACCATAAAAAATAGATCACACAGGTAAATGTTACCAGGTAAAATTACTGCTCTCTTAGATACAGGCATTTTGAATTAATTTGTAATAAAAATATCCTTTGTTTTCAAGAATAATTATGTACTTTTGGTAAGGCTTCATGGTCCATGAATACAATAAGATTCGTGTTTCCTAGTAGAGATCATGTACATTTGCTATGTCTGTGGGAAAAGCAGCAGAACTGCTCCTTTAGCAAGTCCTGCCCCATCTATCAGCAGCAGTGTACAAGGCTGCATTTTCAAATCTTAGCCTGGCAAACTGTTTCCTGTCCTGCTGAGAGAGTCAGATCTCAGACCTCTCTTAAGAAGCATTATCACATTTGTTGTATATGAGCATGAAAAACAGATGCAAAATCAGACCAGGTAGAAAAGCCCTATATGTACAAAAATATGTAGTTCCAGAAGGTAGGACTAGAAAACAAACCAGTGAGGTTGCAAATTTATCCCAGACACAGGCAAAGGATTCTAAGGTTTAACTTGTAAATGGATAAGTGGATAAGTGACTGTAGAACACTGAGGAGGAAGGGGAGAACCTGAACATTTTTGTGTCAACTGGTGGCACACAACAAGCACTGTAAGAGAAGGGGAAAACATGGTTTCAAATCCTTTGAGACTTTGTTGTACTTGGACAAGATTTTTATGCTTAGCAAGAAATTTCTATTGACAGCATAGGGAAATGGCCAAGAAATGCTTGCCTGCTATTCAGAAATACTGTGTACACAGCTTTTTGTTTCACATATATTTTATTTTGTCTTTTAGAAGTTAATTTAGTGCTTTGTTCTGAAAGAAGTATATAATTGCTGGATTTGCTGAAGTCAGTTTGTGAATTGGTCAAATTTGCCCTAGTAAACACTGAAGACTTTTTGTTTCAGTGGAGTATGTAGCCATATGTGTTTCTGAAAAGTGGCTTTCAGGTAAATTGGTCTTGCTAGTTGGATCAAAGAAAGCATATGCTTTGCTGGCAGGGACAACTTTGAAATGAATTAAGAGACTTTCTCACCTCCCAGGGAGAAAATAGTGTATGGTAGTTAAGAAGCAAGATTTCAGTTTTTTTTTTTTTTTTTCTAGCTAATATGCTTAACTTTTATACACAGACTCCTGCATGAGTGAATTAAAAGGACATTAACAGGTATTTTCAGATAAGCATGTGGATAAAGAATGCTTGGAGTTGATGATCTCAAGGTCTTTTCAGTCCAAAATAATTCTATGATTCTATTAATTTCTTTTTGCATTAAGTAATTTAAACTTCTGTTCCAGACTTGTGCTGCCAGCTATGGGACATTTTCAACTTCTGACTTTATTTTTACTGTACTACCTCTTAAATGAAGATATTGTTTATGTGGGAAGGTTTCAGGTAGCTATTTGAAAAACATATTAATACCCTTGAATAGAAACTTCATGGCTTTTCATGAATGAATTGGAGCACTTTAAATGAAGGGAATCAAATTACTGTCCTTGAAACTCCTTTTGGGGGATAGCATATTCCTTTTATCCTTTGCAGAAAGGGCAAGAAACAGTGAAAGAGGAGATGGTCAGGGAGACTGGAGGGGGAAAAAAAAGAAAATGATGGTTTGGGAAATAATATTTTCTTGAAAAAGAAAAATTGCACATCTCTTTTTATTTGTACTCTGACTTGATAAACTGAGCAAATTTACAAATTAAGACGTCATCTTGAAAACAGTGGTTACGTTTCTTTTTTAATGGAATGTCTTTTTCATTAAGTGACTTCCTACAACTGGTTTGGCTAATAATCTATGAAAAGGGATGCTACCCTTTGGTTTGTCAGTGAAAAGCATTTTGACTTGACCTCATTTTATTGTTAAATCTGTTCATTAATGGCCTAGGTGGGGAGGTTTAGGTTGGTTGGCTTTTTTTTCCCCTACTTTAGTCTTACTTATCAAAAAGGCAGCTAAGTAAAAAGAGACAATAAATTAAGAATGGTGTGAATTCAGTATAAAAATGTTCATTTTAAAGTGTGCTAGATATTATTTAAATTTTAGAAGAAATTATAGTCATTACTTTCATGTAGTTTAGTTTAAGTAGAAAATTATTTGTATTGACTTGTCTAGGTAGCCCTTGTTATAAACTGGGTTATTAAAATGGTGTCTTTCCCAACTTTTACCTAGAAAAGTTTGCATATGAAGTATGGCATGTGCTTGTCTACTACTCTTGTAACATCTCAGTAACAGTCTTACTCACATGTAAATGTTGGAATACAGTCCTCATTGGTTAGTTTTTAGAGAGGACATGAAAATTTCTATAGATGTAATATTCCATTCCTTATTTTCACTTTCCTCAGGCTACATGCACTAAAAAAGTTAATTTCAGCTAACTTCTGTGACCTTAATTTCACATTGCATCAATTTTAGGAACTCTTGCTGCAGTGACAATTTGTATCTATTTTTTTTTTCTTTTTGAAAATGGAAAAACATAAAACCAACCAAACTCAAATCCTGATTATTTCTTTCTGTCTTATCCCTTGATTAGCTTCTCCACTATTCACTGGGTAGAAGAAGAGTTTGAAACTAAATAAAAATTGAACTGAAACTACATAGTAAATATTTACAGTTTTTGATGTATGGATGCATAAGAGCACAGAGGAAGTGCCTCAAAGAGCATCTTTAGAATGAGCTGTTTTTTGTGTGGTAGTTAATGTAATGGTTTATGTTAGAGCTCTGTAAGCTGGTGAAATCATGAGGTGTTGTGGTGACTTAATCACACAGAGACACAAGGATCTGCTGAAAATAACTGTCTGGAAATAAGCACCCTGTGTCAGTGTCAAAAGCATTCCCTTTAATGGTACTTCTGGATGTTCCTCCTTGGAAATTAAAATCTTTGATTTTAAAAAGTAGTTATTTTTTGTATGTCATATGTGTTTCCATTTCAGTTAAGGACTATTCTACTATCACAAGTTTGTGGTAAGGATATGTTTAGTTATTTCTTTCAAAATGATCTAAAATAGCCTTTTAACATATGTCTAGCTTATCTATTTTTGTATTTGTTTAACTCATAATAGTAGCAGGAGAGTATTTGGGGCATAGTGAGAGATGCTGCTGAATCTCTGGGTTTTACACTTCATAGCATTGTGCTTTAACACCCTGGAACCTAATGACGTTTTTTTGTCAATAATTGTGTGCCTCAGTCTTCTGGTGCTCATCAAAAGTTTACTTTGCATATAAGATAAAAAATTTTTTCTATGTTGAAATCAGACATGTCTAAATGTCTAAACAATAAATTATTCAGCTTGAATATTATAACCATCTGTTCATGTTTCCTTATATTTAATTGTCATGGTAGTAGTATACTTACTTTTCTACTCTGGACCTTTATATAGTGTGTGGATGGAGTTTCTACAGCAAACAGAAATTTTTATTGAAGCTCTCTTGCAGTGTCTTGAAATCTTTTATGTTGCTAGAGAGAGTGGCAATTAAGACAGTAAGGGGAAAAAGTCCTGTGTGCATATGCAGGTGTGTGGTAATACCCTGACATGTCCATAATAAATTGCTTAGCTCACAATGAAAGCATTTTGTCCTCAGAAGTCCATCCTGCATGCAAGATTTGAGGTATTCAATACCTTACAGTGAAATAGCATAAGATGAAGAGGAAGGAGGAAAAGAAGCATGACTGTTAGTAAGGGATTGTTCTCCATATCTCTCAGGCACAAGATGAATAGACCCCGAGTTCCCTAGATATTCTGACATCCACTGAATTTATTGTTCTACAAATACCTTGAATTTTTTTCACATCCAGAGACCTGTTTACAGCACAGAGATGGATCACACAGGTTTTTTTCTTTAGTTTGTATTGTCCTTATTCATCACTTACTTTTGTCAGGACCGTGATGTTTGACTTTGGTTTTGTGCACAGAATTGACTAAGCTTAAGCCAAGGATAGCGAGATATGCCAAAGGACAAAATGACTATTACTCAGCTTGTCCTGTCTGCCATTATTAAACAGTAATCACTGTAAGGGAGGGGAACAGAAATTATTTGAATAGCCCTGTCCTATCACTGTTTACCTTGATCAAAATGGAAGCCTGCTTTGCCAAGGTATACTATTTATTTCCCATTCCTATTACAGAGGAGAAGCCATCTGCTGGGATATCAGTCATTGTAGCTATCAGCAAATGCTGGTAAATTAAAGGTGATCTTTGAATATTTTGTAGTATTTTGGTCTGTTAGTTAGTGAAACGTTTTCTCTTTACTGCCTATAAAGGAGCTGGCCATAAAAGTGACTGAATCATATTTATGGTACTCTAAGCAAGGTGTGCAAAAGTAATTTTAGCAAATGTTATGAAGTAAATTAAAAAGGATAGGTTTTGTGTGGTGTTTGTTTTAAAATAATTAAATCTGGGTAAAGCTTCTGTGCTGAAATGTCATGAGTTGAGGTCTAAAGTAAACACGGGCATTGAGTTAAAGCTACTGTTCAGGTTTGCTGTTTCAGCTTGCTTTTCAGAAGAAATAGTCTGCTGCTTTAGGTGACACATGATTAACTGAACCTCTCTGGGGTATTACACCATCATGATACAAGCTCTAATCGCATCAATTTTCTTAAATATCACAAGTGCTTCTTATTTAATATTTTATAAGTATTTGGTTACTGTTCGTGTTATTTCTTATGCATTCTTAGCCAAAGTATAACTTACCTGACTGAGCAGTTAAATACAAAATTTAATGGTTGTCATTTCAGTCCAGGATAGTGGAGGAGAAAGTGCAGTGGAGGAGATAGCAAGTTTTTTTATGTGAGTGTTTTTGTTCTAGTATCTAGTTTCCAATAATGGAGACTTTATCAACTTTCTCCAATTGACACATCTCAAGCTTTGGTTAGTGTCAGGACAGGGATTGCCTGAACACGGCCGACACACTCCACTGAGAAAATATAATTGTTGGTGCTGTATGAACACTGTGGGGAGATTAAATCTGTTTAGAATTCTGGAATCCAAAGAGCTGGGTGTTGTAACTGGAAAGCCTTGAAACCTCAGGCTGAGGTTTGGCTGACATGGTTGGCATATCTGGCTTGAAACTGCAAGAAGAGAGGGTCTGAAATGCATGGCTGAGGTACTTGGAAGCAAAGCAAAATTCTCTTTATGAAATTGTTTTTAAATATTTCTCTGTCATGTTAAATTTTGCCTTCACAGACATATGGCCTCTTCATATCAAGCAAGAGTGGAATTTTCCTCTGTGTGTGTGTGTGAGCAGTTTATACCTGGGGATAAAATGGAAATGGGCAAAATAACTTAGAAAAGTCCTATCAGCTGAGAAAGTTTTAGAGAAGCGGCAGCAAAACAAAGTACAGCACTCCAATTTCCAAACTGATTAGAGACAGATTATTGGAAGAAAATCTGAAAAACGTGAACAATACAAACAACTCATGAAATCTGTGACTATTTTATTTCCAAAATTCTTTGGGCACTGGCTCTTGTATTACTAGATATTTTGGAAGTGAGGTAAAATCTAGCACTACCTGTAGTGTGATGTAGGGACATTATGTGTGTAGTTTTTCCTCCCTATTTGGTGATACCCAGTTTCATGACAACAGTGGGCGCCACCAGACATGCCCATCACACCAGATGTGACAAAGTAATCAGCTGGAGTTCGGAATTTGTGCCAAGCGAATATTAGTTTGGTGTCTTTGTTGCCTTGTGATGCCTTGATGCTTGTGTTTCCAGTCTCATTGTTTCATTTATTTTATTTGTGCACTGACCTTTCAATCAGTTGGCTTAGATGGAAAAAGTATGCTTACCTCACCAGAAGTTTCCTCACCATTTTAGCTTTGTATTTCAAAAGTATAGGAATATTTTTTTTTTTTTTATATTTTAGTGTTCGAGGGTGTCAGCAATGAGGAAGCAGAGAATGAGACTTAGGCTTAGTGTAAAGCTCCTGTGAAGCCCCAGTGCTTACAGGAACAAGAGAAACCTCAGATGACATCTAAATAGAAGACCTAAAAGAAAACTGTGCTATGGAAGCTAAATGCATTCAGTTTTGGAAGAGAGGACACTAAGCTTGTCAGATAAGGATAGAAATGAATCTTAGTTTTATTGAGGGATGCATCTTGGTGATGGTACTTTTGCTTTGAAAGATGAACCAAGGAAATGGAGTAGTGAAATTATTCTTTTGGACATGCCAGCATTGAAAAGAAAAAAAGAGAATTAAGGAGGATGGAGCTGTAGTTGCAGGAAGCTTTGTTTTCTAATGTGCAAATTGAGTGTATTCTGGGAAGGAATGAGGGGAGCAAGATATGCAAGGCGGCAAATGAAGAGAGAGTCTGGAACACACAAAGCTGTCAAGAAATGCCTGATAGAAGGGAACATTTTGTTGAGAAAAGGAAAAATGAGGAGAAATGAAGTTTGCAGAAGCAGAATGTTGCATGTTAATTTTCCCCTGAAATTATTTTTATTTCCTAAGAAGGGTGTTGGAAAGTCTGACATAAAGAAAAAACATTGAAAGTTGTTTTAGGATCTCCATGTTTGTTTTGGTAGTGTTGTACAAGTTACCTTTGACTTAAGAGAGTGTTTCTTTTACAGAGTTAAGACAAGAGCTTACTCAGTGTTGTATGTCAGGTGCAGGTATTACACATTGCAATCAGTATCCTTAGTTCAAAGCTAGCCAGGAGATGTGGAAAGGAGAACCTAAAAGTTACATGGAAAAGAGCTGTGTCTGTTTTAAGCAAGGGAAAGCAGAAAGGAATCTGGTAATTCTATGTGGATAAGTGGAACTTATAAGAATATATGAAAATGTTACTAATTAAAAATGGCATGATGAGTGTGACAGTTTGTCAGCAGTCTTCGGATAAAAACATAGTTAATATTTGCTGAGACACAGTGCCCTGTTCATTGTGTGTAATCAATACCTTGTCCAAATTCAAAGTATGTATTGGCACATGTAAGCACATTCATGCACATATCTCTGTATCAATTACTAAATGCAGAAACATTTTAATATGCTGTAAGTGGATGACTTTTTCGTCTCTGGTGTCTCTAGTGTCTCCTTTGGAAGTTATGTATATGTAACCAGATGTTATATATATGTGTATTTATATATAGTTGAACCTTTTGCTACATTTAGGCTTGTGGTTTTATTTAAAAGATTTTTGAGAATTCATATCCAGAAGTAGTGTAAACAGATCAAGGCCTGTAGTTTTTAACACAGAGATAGATTTGGAATAATTTTTGTAGCTCATCTTTAGAATTGTGAAAATAAATATTATTGCACATGTATTTAAAATGTGAGCATAAAGTAAATGTATGTTCTATGGTGAACTTTGCTAATCTAAATCTACATGGATTTTCCAGTAGGAAACAAAAGAGAATTTGTGACAGATACTGGCACTGCCTTCTCAGTATTTATTGTGATGGAGCAATGTACTCTTAGCTTTTGCCTGATATTTGTCTGTGGTTGTTAAAGCTGTATTTTAATGTCGGGAATTTCTTGTGGCCTGTGGTGTTTTGCAAACCTTTGTGAACTGAACATGATGATAATTGGCTGTGACTGCAGAAGCCTCAGTCTGGTGAGGAGAGAAATCATCATTCCAATCACAAACCCTAATTTGCTCCCACTTAAGAATTGCCTTTGTCATCTTTTATAAAATGTCATGTAAGTGAAAAGCACTGTGTTGAACATAATGCAGAATGCTGTGATACAGATATCAACTGGATCCTCTGGTGGGATAATGTCCCTGCCCCCTCAGTGGAAAAAAAGGGCAGTTTAAATATAGGTTATGACTTTCCTTTAATAGCCAGTGGCACAATCTTTAATAACTTACAGTGGCTTACAATAATGAACAATGAACCTTTAGAGCAGAGATTCTAAAATGTGTTTGTCTTGGGCTTTAAGTTTATCTTAACCTATCTGAAGGTTACTGGTAAGGATGTCCTTCTCTCTTATCTGCTCATTGTAGATAAAAATTGTAATTTTACAAGGTGAAAGGTTAGTACTCATCTATGCAATCTTTTCCTGCCATTTAATAATCCATCTGTTAGAAAATTATTTTATAGGCATGTTAAAAATATGTGTTTCAAATTAAAAGAAGCTATGGTAAGTTTGCTCTGCTCATTATAAAACCTAAGCTGTTTCAAGAATAGTAATTGCTTGGTGTTTCCCAACTATTTTTCTGAACAATTAGGAAAAAAATCCAAGTTGGTGCAGTATGCTGAAAAAGTTCAAAGAATGTGATTTTGAATGATTCTTGGTTATTTCTCTCTTTGAGGAGAGAATATTAATTTGGGAACTATTTTTGCCTTCCTTTTTCTGTGGAGAAAAATGATACATTCAAGTGCAATACCAGAGACCAGAAACATTACTCATTTTGGTAGACAAACTTGCTGAAATAGCTTACATGGTACACCTATAGAAGAAACAAAGAAGGTCTGCTCAGTATTAATCTTCAGCACTTAAAAAAAGAAAATGGATTTGTTTTGAGAACAGAGAGAGCCTTTTCTCTTGAATTTAGGATTCATCATTCCTTTGTTTGACTTTTCAGTTTAGCTTGTTTGTTCAAAGGCTAGTTGAAGTATCAGATGTCTTTGCAGATTGATAATAGAGGGAAGGTGGAAAGGAAAACAACTAATAAAACTTTGGTGGATATATTGAAGTTAAGGGTTTTAAGGGGGGCAGAGGAAATTCTTTGCCCCCAAGTCTCTGTCTGGTTAATTTTTATCTTTGTGTGATGTGCCTGACTTGACTTGTCAGTAACTTGTCTTCTCTGCTCTGATCCAGTTTCATTTGTTGAGCTCCTTAATAGTACGTAACTCTTTCATTCTTCTCCCTGCAAACTGAGACTATAAACTGAATACCTTTAGCTTTCTACTCAAAATAAATGGAAGAAAGTACAACAATTCTATATTTAATTCTTTTACTGTTAATGATATAATGACTGAAAGCTCTAAAAATATCCCAGAAAAATATACCTGGAGAATCCCTTCTGAGTTAGTTTAACATATTGGTCATTGCCAGTGGTGGGGAAATGTAGATCTGGTATCATTCCTGACTGATGTTTATCTACTTAACATCACAGACATATTCCACAGCTATTACTTTTGCTGCTTCATCTTCTATACTATGCATTTCTGACATAGAAGTACCCTGAAAAATAAATATTTCACTGTCACAGTCTCAAATGCAAGTTTCTGCTCTAAGTAGGAAATTAGGGAATTAATCTGACTTGTCTGATTTCATTAAGCAAGGCATGTGATATTGTGTATAACCAAGTAGTAGTGACAGTTTAAATGGTTACAGTGTTCCTGGTCTAATGTTTTCAGAAGTAGGAAGATAATTTTCAGAAAGATTTGTTGAAATTACATCTTGGTATCTGGAGGCCTGGTATATCTGGTGTATTTAGAGACCTTTTCAAGGTCTTTTCCTTTGTAGCTCTCTTGGTAGTCTAAGTGAAGGCAAAATCACTGAAACCTGGTCCCAAGTGCACATCCTAGACATGACATGTACAAGGATGTCAGTTAATATAGTTTGAAAGATTCAGTTAGGTTTTTTTTTTTTGCTGTTTGTGGGATGGTTTTGGTTTTGTATTTAGTTTTTGTGGTTTACTTTTTTTTTTTTTTACTTTATAAAATTAAATTTTATCATGAAAAGCTGTGGGTACCACTGTGTGTCTGTGGAGATGCATTCTGTTTTTTTTTAAAGGTGTATCATTTTATGAAGACAGAAGCAAAACTTTAAGCTCTTTCAGGGTCTCATTTTCAATGTGTCATGCTCTTGAGAACTGCTTGGTTCTTCTGCATTTTCATTGACAAATATGAATTTTGTTGGCTTTGCTGTCACTTTACCAACCATGAGGAATTAATTTCTTTCAGTTGTAGTAGGAATAAAAAATAAAGGAGTTGAATCAATTATTAGGTGTGGCTTGGGGTTGTTCTTCTCTTCTAACACTATGTGGAAATTGTTTTGCTTACACTGAAGTAAAGGTGCAGCCTGTCAAACTGATTTGTTCAAAGCTTCTGTGGAGCAATAAATAATGGTTAACAAAGTTTACCTTGCATTCCTTTGCTTCACAGTGACAAAAGCCATTTTATACTTGATTTCTTTGCAGTAATGTGCTTCTGGAGAACTTGCTTATGTTGCCTTTTCCATGCAATTGTTTTACCTGTAAATTAGGGCCCTATGATCATCCTTGATAAATGTATAGATTTGCTGGATCTGTAGTTACAGCTGATAAACTGTCATCACTAAAAAGACTGTAATGATTACCCTCTTGAACTTCTGGTCCATTAAAACAAAGCATAGAAAAGCTTTGAGATTAAAAAAAAAAAAAAAAAAAAAAAAAGAAGAAAGTATCAAAAAAGCATACAAGATAATTTATGGAATCAGCTCGGTGGATGATAGTATATTTTTACTAGGTTATTAGGGGAAGGGGATACCAAAGCTTTCCAGGTGACTTACACAAACAGTGCTTCCATCATCCCACAAATGATTCATAGTCAAGAATCATCATAAAACAAGCAGGTGTTAGTTGGTAGCCAGCATTCTGGCAGAATACATGTAGTAAATATTAAAAGTTGTAAAAAATACATACATAAAAATTCTCAATTAACACTTTCTAAAGAGAAAAGGATTATATTCAATCCAACCCATAGCGAGTATCTGGAAGATAGATAGTCAAAAGTGAACTTAAGCCCTTCTGTTTAATGTAAGTGAAATAAAACTATTTTGTAGGGCAACAGTTTCAGAAAATCAGAATGGTCAAAATTGAAAAGCACCTCTGTGAGTTATCAGGTCCTGCTCAAAATTTTCCCACATGATAGGGAATTCCCAAAGGTCACTGAAAGTCAAAAAGGACTGACCTCTGCTCCAGGTTTGGAGAAGTGGCATTATGCCAGGCTTGTATTGCTGCATTTTCAGGTAGCTACCAATGTTCCAAAGGACTGCTTCTGTGCTACTGGGGAGAGTTTCCTTAAGGTTTTAGTCTATTGCAAAAATAAGCAAAGCATTGAGTATTTCGTATGGATTCTTAACTTGTCTCTTATTGCTGGTCTCCCAGTTTTAGCCTTTAAATGTCATGATTTACAGTGCTATCAATGTTTTGTTGCCCATGGTTAAAAGTCATGCTTTTGTACATGGTGTTACTGTTACTTTAAAATCTCAGTCATGTAAGAGCTTGCACCCTTAAACAAATGTTTTGGTATTTTGATTTTTATTTTGGTTTATGAGCTACATAAGGATGTTTTTTCTTCAAGTTCTTCAGTTAGTCAAGAGCAGGGTAGGATTTTACAAAACTGTAAGTATTCCCACATGATAAACTACTACTGCTCCAAAGCCAGAGTAGCTGTAACTCATCCATGTGTGGTGCTTCATCCAGACATTTTCTAGGCAGGAGTCTAGAAACATTTGACATAAGCAACTTGAAAGAAGTAATCAAAGATAAGTGCAGTGATGTGATGTGATTTTTTTTTTTTTTTCTGGTGTTCACTGTGTTACTAACACAGCGGTTTCCAGGGTCACTGAGTCTAATTGCTAACTTTTCCTGCCATCAGGCAATTGTCATACAGGTCCTTCCAAAGGCTTATTATGCTTCATATTAATTATCTGTTTTGCTGCAACATGTAACTTATTTGTGGAAGTAAAATATTGTTATTAAATCTCATAATGTTTGAATTGTTTAGCTCAACAAAACCTAACTTACAGTTGCTTTCACATAAAGAGAGGATTTTACACTTGTGGTATGGCTTTGTTTTTTGTTTCAATCTTCAGGGATTGAATAGGTAGCTAGGTCACTTACCACTAATAAATTGTCTAAAAGATCACCCTTTAGGACCCTTTGAAGGCATGTTTTTTGTGTGTGATTCTTCACCAGAGAGCATGAACTGAGATGAATCTTGGACTTCAGATTTCCCTATGTCAAGTGAAACTTGAATGTAACTTTAGGGATGAGAGGAGTTGTGAATGTCAGGGTTCCTTGTAGGTGACTCTGAGATGGTCAAAGAATCTGAGATGACCAGCTCAGCTAGATACCAGTGAGAAGATAGCCTTAACTCCTTTGGTTTCCAATGTCAGGAGGTGTGTTATTGAGGAAAAAAGAAGTAATTGGGTGTTAGCTGGCCTGGCAGACTTGAGATTCCAAAGTTTTCACCCAAGTGTTTGATTTGCTTTGCTAAAATTCTCTTGGGTCGTGTCAGCTGCAAAGGCTGCCTCACAGCATTACTTGACCATTCAAGTGGAATTAATTATGTTTTCATGATTTCTAAATTAGTTCAGCAAAATTGTCTGTAACTTTCACAAGGGAAATGCTTTTTATTATGTCAACAACATTTTTGTATGTTAGATAAAATTTCTTTAGCTGTCCCTTTCAGCTAGCTTCCATTAAGTGTTTCTTTTGTAACATGACACTGTTTTCATGTTTATATTAATTTTTAGTTTCTTGGTAATTAAAACCTTTGATTCAGTGCCTTCAACACTGTGGAAGTATTGAATAGGGCTGGAAACTTGTCAGTGAATAGGATTTGTTGCTGTTTTATATATAATTGGTCTTGCTCTGCATGGCATTTCATCCGCAGAGAATTATTTTACTATAAAGCACTTTCTTCTATGTGCTGTTTAACCTTTATCAATGCTATTGCAATTACTAGGTTTGAGTATATCTGGAATAACTTATTCTGTTGTTACAAAACTGAAAATTAATGAAAGAAAGAGGTGTGTATGAAGTAGAAAAAAAACTTTAAAGTTTTCTTTTTATATTCTTATGAAAGGTTGATGTTTTATATCTGATGAGGTTAATATAACACATCTGATGAAGTTAGTTGATATAACTTCACGGCTTCTTTTGGTTTGATGTTTGTTTGGGTTTTTTTTGTTTGCTTTTCAGTGTTTTTTGGTGGGGGGGTTGGGCTGTACTGTGGTTTTACTGTGGTTTTTCACAGATGTGTTAACTTCTGTCTGCACACAGCTCTCTTATACACCTTTCCACCAAGCACTGGAATCATCCATGTACAAGTTGCATTTCAGATAATCCAGCTAGCTGAAGACCTACTATGTCTGAACAAAAATATGTTGTAGGTTGAATGCTTTATGGAAATTACAGTATCTACATTTTTCCTTTAAAATTTTTTTTTATATTTTCATCTCCAATTCTTCTTCACCTATCTAATTATATGTATTAGAGCCTAGCAGGAAAAAAATGTCAGCGAAACACTACATTTCTGTTGTAACTGAACCTTTTGCAATTAAAAGGTTCAGTTTTATCTAACTGAGGCTTTGCTTTCTATATATGATGATGTGGCAGGACTGATGTCAAAACTGGGAGATCATCTCTCCTTCATACCATGACTGGTCAGAACTAGTCAAGTGGAGAAAGGACAAAGAAGGTCTCCAAATTGTACTGAAAGCACCATTCTTGCTGATGATGCATTGCTTACAAGAAAACTGCTTTTACAAAACCTAGGAAGAATTGTATTCCTAAGGGTAGGCTTTGGGCTACAGAGTTGTTCTCCCTCTCTCCTGGCTGCATTTTGTACTTAATTGACTAGGTATGCTTTGGGAGTGCGTATTTTGATCAGTACCTCAAATAAGCTAATGATGATGATACATAAACTTTTGGATCCTGACAAGAGTTAAAAATTCAGTGAGGCCAGTCCTTAAGAAGTACATTTCTTATATTCCTGCAAGTGCAGGCTTAGCCCTCATGATGATTGTAAGATACATTGTTAGGGCTGTGAAGCAATGTGGAGGTTTAAGTATTTCTTAAGCATTAAAATTCAGTATGTCTGTAGGAGTCTCTGCTGTAATAATTGCTACTTTTTCCATTGCATTCAAACACTGTGAGTATTTAAATTGGTCAAAATGTTTATTTCTGGAATAATATTAGATAAATAGTGATTGTCATCTTCTGGATTTTAGAGCTGGGATATGAAAATATGTGTTATTTTCCAGTGCCTAAACCAAAACAGAGCTCCCTCCCTCCCTCCCTCCCTGCCTCCCTGCCTCCCTTCCTTCCTTCCTTCCTTCTGCAACTTCCGCAACTTCCTTCCTTCCGCAACTTCCTTCTGCAACTTCCTTCCGCAACTTCCTCCCCTTCCTTCCTTCCTTTCCTCCCTCCCTCCCTCTAGAGGTTGACAAGTATATAGGTAGGAGTGATGTGATTAACAGAATCTAGTTAGATTGTCAACTGTCCCTCTTCACAAACTTGTAGTGAAGCTAAGCTGCCATTCTATGAGATACTTCCTTAGATACAGAATTGTGTCATCATGTTCATATGGGACCAGAGTGGGTGCCAAAAACCAGTGCAAACACAGAGGTTTGTAGGTAAAAGCTACACTGGAATTGCAAGGACAGTATGTAATTATGAGCTCCTGTAGAGGGACTCGCCAACTGTGAGTGATTGAGAAATAAAATGACAGGCACATTTTAGTGTTGATAATGTGATATAAAAAAATGCACACTCCATAAAATCTAAATTTCACACACAGAGTGATGGACTCAGTTGAAGCTTGCCATTACCAGTCTGCAGCAAAATTGTGGGGTTCATAAAAACATCAGCATAGAACCCATTGATGGCCAAAGGAAGCAAATGAAGTGTTAAGAATGGTTAAAGAAGTTCAGTATAAATTAGGTAATGGTGTTAAGCTGTTGAATAAATTATGACTCACCTGTATTTTGATTACTGTGTGCCAGCTCTGCTCTTGTTATCGTCAAAGAATATAGTGTTGTTAGAAAGAGCTTTAGAGAGAAGGATGATCATAATCAAAGAAAAGGAATGGTTTTTATATGAGATTGGCTGAACAGTCTGGGACTCTTCAAATTTGAGACAAAATTACTTGTACATTTACATTTGGGATACATGCTAGAGGTTTACAAAGTTGTGAATAATATAAAAGGCTGTCTGGGATCGATTTGTCACTGATGTGGGTCACTAAATGAAGCCTGGTATAAACCATACAAGTGGAAAGTTCTCTTAATGTTGTCAATAGTAAATCCATGGATTTTTCCAAATGACAATGTGTTCACTAAAAGCTTGCATGGTTTTAGGGAGAAAATGGTCAGGTATGTGGACAAGAAATACATTAGGAATGGCTAAATACGTAGGAGTGTGTCCAGTTCAGGGAGTTCTGTATCTTCATTTGTATCTGAATGTAGGTACTGAATGTAGGCACTTCATAAACATGGATATGCAATTTTATTTGGAGAAGTAAATGACTATTTGTGTATCATCTTGGAACTGTGTAGAAAATTCTGGGATCAAGTCTGATTCCCTTGAGTAGCATTTGAATTACCTGAAATATTGAGCACTTCCCATTCTCATTCATTGTGTCAGTTCTAGTACATATGAGACAGGATAGTTGTCTCCATAACCCTCCTCTGTGCCAGCCTAATTAATCTCCTGGAAACAGTTTCTCTCTCTTCTCCATTAAAGAAAGTGAGCATCTCTGAGGAGTACACTATATGGGGATGCAATTAAATTGTAATAAGTGGAAGGACATTTATGGTTGCACAGACAACTGATGTTTTCTGATGAGAGTGATAATCTGAATTATTTTTCAGCTAAAACAAAAGTATTGAAGCCATTCTTTCTAGGACTGTAAACTGAACAGCAGTGCAGATGAAGTGCAGGATTCACTCCCAAAGACTTGTATCTTATTAGGATAAGCCTCCTCTGGTGAAAGCAATGGCTCAATAGTCTCTTTTTTTTCAAGTAGTTTGTGTATTTGAAGAAAAGAACTACCTCAGGTTCTTGACTTGTCAGCATTTTGAACTGCTGCTTTCACCTATATATGCAATTCCCCTTTTCCATTTCCCATTTTAAATGTGAACAGATGTTATCAAATTAAAGCATCTTCTTTCATCTATAGTTACGAATGTTTCATACTTGTATTTGTACCAATAGTTGTATTTGTACCAATTATGAATATAAAAAATGATACTATAGATATGAAATCATAGCTCTCTAATATCTGTCTTTTTAATTACTGTATTTTTCTTTTGCTTACCTTGTAAATCTTGTCCTTTATAACTTTTCATAGACTTCTTGCCTTTCCATGTTTCTCCATGTTTTCTGGGTTTTTTTTGTTGTTTTTCTTCTTCTCATTGTTCTCCATGTCTTTATCTTTCTATTTTCTGTGGATTTCTCCTTTTCTTGGACTTCCTACACCTGTTGGGTGGAGATTACTAAAATTAATCTAGCAGAGGTAAAAAAAAAACCTGAAGTAAATTAATTTCCAGCAGTATCCCAAGAAATGTAGCTTTCTCTCCTCTGACTCCCAGTGTAAAAAGGTATCAACACAGGAGAAGGACACACTTTTATAGGCAGAGCTTTCCTGAGAATTGGATCCAAGTTATTTCCAAGTGAATTCATAACAACCCAGTTAGAGTGAGGTGCAAATTTAGTTCAGTTTTTGCACTGGTGCTCAAATTTCTTAACTAGACTTTGAGAAACAATGTGCTTTCAGAGTTTGTGTATGTTATAGAACTGTATTGTGTTGTAAAGAAACCAGTCTGTCAGAAGGACTTAAAATAGAATTAAAATATAAATATTATTTCTTACGGAGTTGTCTTCCATACCATGCAACCATTTATATAAAAAAAAAGATGATAATCAAAATTATTAAAGAATTCAAGATATTTATATTGATGTTCGTTACTGAGAACAAGTGCCAGATCTCTGAAAATGCCTGAAGAGTGGGTAGACATTGCCAAACAGTGCTCTGGTCAGAAATGTCAACGAACAAGGCACACTGTGAAAGTAGGACTCCCAGACACTAAATTATTTTCCATCACACTGTTCTTGGCCAAGGCAGGAGCAAGAGGCAGAGAATGAAGTAGTTTTTGTAACTAAATTCCATTTGGTTGCAAATGAAATTAGAAGAAAAAAAAATAAATTGGCTAGAAGTGCAGTCTTAGCAAGAATGTCTGGAGAAACTGGAAGACAGATTGTAGTCCAGTGCTGTCAAAATATATATTCCCCACAAGCATCCTCTTTCTGCAGTCAAAGCACAATTTCAGGAACTCTCTGAACCACCACCAAGCAATTCTTCGTTTTTAACTGCCCGTTTGGGGTGGGACAAGACACTGGATGTGAAGACAGTGTCTTCTTTTTCTTCATTCATAGGAATTTCCTCACTGCCTTGCAAGAAGGAAGAATGAAATTAATGACTATTGCATAAATCTCCTGCTACAGCTGTTCTTTTTGTTGCCACTGGGGAGTGCCGCACTATTTCTGTGTTTTCCTGTGAAACTGTGCTGCAGAAGGTTACAGGAGACTATATTGTGACCCCCAGGAAGAAAACAAATGTTCTTAAAATTGGTTGATCACTTGTGTGCTGTGATGCCTAACCTGTCTGAAAGCAATGGCATTTTTTCAGAATTGAATCATGTTTGCACATTTAGCTGAGATAAAGCAGTATGCAGTTAAACATGTTTTTTTCTGATGTGCTATGAGCAACAAATCCAAAGCAAGCCATGTATATGAATAGTATGGAACTGCACCACACTGAGTAATAAATATTCCATTCAGTTGTCAAACCTTGTAGGAACTTCAACTAAATGAAAAAGGCAATGTGTCTTATATCTACACGCTTGCCACCGGGGGAATTCTGTAGAAATGAGTGTTGTAAACATTTTTTCTTTCATTTTGACAGGTAATATTTGAAGCTGAAGTCTCAGATGGAAGAAATGGCTACATTGCCATTGATGACATCCAGGTCCTGAGTTACCCTTGCGGTAAGTAATGATTAAGAGCTGCATTTTTCTCTGTCTTTTCAGGACATATATGATATTGCTGTAGACTGCTCAGTTTTCATCACTTGATCACTGATATTCTTTGTTCTTTCAATAGTATTTTTGTTGCAGCTTCCAGCAAGAAATGTGATTGCAATAGTGATTTACCTGGGTGAAATCTTTTTCTGCCAGAAGTAAATTATACAGGGATAAAAAAAAAAAAAGGGCATTCTTCAAAGTCTTTTCAGTCATACACAGTTGGTGTGTATAATCAAAATGGGTTTTAATGTGAATGTATATACTCACTGATTAAAGAAAACTGAATTGACAGATGCTTGTAGGAGGTTCATCATATTTTATATCTCTTTTCTTTTTTCTCTTTTTTTATTTTTTTCTAAACAGACAAAATAGATTAAAAAAAAAAAGGCTTCTGGCTGTTGAACTACTGAGTGATCGCATTTTGTTTATTTTTTTCTAGACAGACTTCAGGCATCTATGTTTGCCTTTCCCGGCTAATCCTGGGGAATAATTGCACACATGCAAACACAATTTATGACAATGAGAATATTCTACTAATAACAGGTTGTGAGGAAGAAATTGTTACTGTGCATTTCTGGCACTTGTTATCAAATTTTTTTTTGCAATTTCTTTCTGTTAAACTCTTCTCATCTTCCCCTAGACATACCCTCTCTGAAATATGATTTCATTCTAATGTACCACATGGCTGATAATTTAATTCCTTTCTGAAATGACCAGAACATAACAATATCCTGCTCCAACTTCGCAAAATGATGCCAAATAATAAAGTTCCACTGGCAACCTCACATCTTGTTTTCTTCTACTCCAAACCTTTTAAAATCGTAGCTCTCGGGAGCTACCAAGCTTACAGGGTATTTGAGCGAGTTAGCTTTTTAATATTTCAGCCACCCCAGCTATCTGATGCCTGTACTCAGCAAAGCTCTGCTTGGATTTAATATCTGGCTTTCATATGTATTTTCTTCCCCTTTTTGTGTTTTGTTTTGAAGTGCCAAAACAAAAGGCACTTGGGTACAGTCATCCCAGCACATTATCAGTATGTTACGGTATTCAGACAAGCTCTTTTTGTTACTGATGTTTAAACCCTGTTTGTTCCAATTTAATGTTTTTTTTCCTGCGCATCATGTTTTTTTAGTAAGCACAAAGAAGGAACAGTTCAGCTACAGTTTTCTTTAGTCGTTCTTGAGAAAAGGGTGAGTGAGCTGTGTAATGTGCCCATTCCTCAAATGTTTCTATTGGCTTTTGTAGGTCTAGTAAATCCTTCAGGTGGTTGAGATTTCCTACAGTCTTTCTCAGTGTGGCAAATAGATTTGTCAGCTCCTGAAATACTATATTCAATGCCACAAATTATTTTGTTTTCCAAAACAAGACCTCTGAGTTGTAAATAACATGAACAGTATCTATTTGCTTGAGCAGTATGTTGCTAATTCGTTTTTTCTCAATATGATGGCTTTCATACAGTCAAAAGTCTTTGGGATAATTCTTGTCAAGTGCTGCTGACATTTTGGCATCTGATCTCCTTCTTTTGGCTTCTATTTTAAAAAGACTTTATTATAACACATGTATAACATAAAGTTAGTAGAATCACCAGGGGAGAAGGGGAAGCACTGAAAGCACTCCTCAAACACAGATGAGACAGATAATATTCTCTCTTCTGTTTCTTTTTTAGCCAAAGATTGCAAAAACATGGAGATTGAGGGAGATAATAATGTTTCTGGCACCTTTATTTTTTTATAATGACTTTTATTTGTAATTTTTGTTTTCCTCCTCTACAGATAAATCTCCACATTTTTTGAGGCTGGGGGATGTAGAGGTCAATGCAGGGCAGAATGCTACATTTCAGTGCATTGCTACAGGGAGAGATGCTGTGAATAACAAGTTATGGCTCCAGGTAAGGCTAACTGATGCAAGTCTATTTGGTGAGAGGACCAGCTGCTTTCTTGAGATGAAATATTTAAAATTCAAAGCCTTTTATTCTTCTGCATGTCAAATACGTAGTTTAAATGGAGTTTTATGTCTGTTCAATGGAGAAACTTGTAATCAGTTTTGCAATGTTGTAAAGCTTCAATTAAAAATAAGAACTGGGGTGGGTGCTGGGATAAGGTTGGCCCTTTAAGGCATTGTGTGCTTTCTCTCATTGTAAATCAACTCCTCTGTTTAAAAATTTACTATCATTAAATTCAGATAATTGACATTTGGGATCTAGTAATACACAGATGTAACACAGCTGTCATGAATTTTGAGGACTTTTTAATCGCGTAAATTACCTGTCCAAGCAGGCTGGAGGGATGTGGATGTACTTCTGTGTGCATTTCAGTTTCACTCAGTAGCATATTAATTGGAAGAGCCTAAAAGGACTGCTGCACGTCCTTTTTCTCTGTCTCCATAATAGGAGAAACTTTAACTTTTACCTGTGTGTAATTGTGAATAGTATGTATGTCAGAATTTAAAAGATTACTATAACCATAATATAACCCTTCTTAATATGAGAGAAGAAAAAGAAAAGAAATTAACACCACCTCCAAAATACCCAGTCTCCTCTGTGTTATGTCAATGGAGTACTTACATTTAAGACCATTGGTTGAATAGAACGATGGCAAAGTTTCCAGTTGCTCTTAAAAAAATTAAAAAGGATTTAAAAAGGATTTTAAAAATCACTTAAGTGGTACATGTACAACTTCTGTGCTTTCTTTGGTTTATATGTAAACCTTAAGCACCAACATCTCTTTAGAATGGTTTCTAAATATGTTCTCAAAAACTTAATTTTCTTATAATGTGTATTTCTGTTTATTTTCAGAACTAAAAACTATGTTATTTTTGGGAAACGTGCTTTTAAATTACCTATAGTCAGAACTTTAAAATATGTAATTTTGGTCAAATGTATTTTGAAGTGAACTATAATCATTTATTTCAAACTGATTTCTGTTTTAATAGTGGAGCTGATGAACCTTGGCTAACTGTTGCATATAGGCATGTGATAAGCTTGAAACTGTAAAGAGATTTTTTTAAAAGATGATTAAAAAATCTGATATGCAAAATGTATTATTAGACAAATATGCTGCAACATTAAAAAGGAACACAAGCAGTAACTGCATTGCATTTAGTGAAAAGGTATCACAGCAGTAGGAACGATTTGTACTCCATGTCTTTGAGCAGTAATTTGTTTAAATTGAGTAGACATGTAATGCATTCATTCAGAAAAAGCAGCTTGATTTCAGACTTGCCAAATAGAGCACACAAAGCACAAAAATGAAACTGGCCTGGGTTTTGCTATATCCAAGGCAAGACAATAGCACGAGGAGCATTCCAGCAAACCTGTGAAGCGCCACTTTCAGTTGATTGTGGGTCAGAAAGACCCAGTAGAGACAGCCAGCTGGAAATCTTCCCTTTCACTCACTCCTTGGAGGCAGCTAACTCTGACAGATTATCCCTTCTAACTTTCACTCCCCGGAGAAGCCCAACTAGCAGCCAGATCAACTCAGAAAACATATGTTTTGTCCCTCCATATGCTTCATGGGTAGTTTATTTTTGTGTGTGCGTATATGGATCACAGATATGATAATTTCTCACAGTGTGATAGATGAAGTACTTTAGAGGTTATAACTCTGCTTGCCTTGGCTTCTGAAGTGCCCTGATACTCTTGAAGATACCTTGATACTTGAGCTTCTCTTCTATTTCTTTTCCTCCTGTAAACAGTACTGACTTTTCACCAATTTAAGGGTGACTTTTTTTCACTTATCATTCCACCTCGCAATCCTACTTTCCCAATATGTGTGAATTGGCAACCTTCCCTATATGGATAATTTTCTTTAGATTGCACTCAAAGTCACTGTTATTGTACATAGCTAATAGTGAATTTACTCCATATCCTTAAAAAAAACTGGCATGGATATGTATGGGCCTCATGAAACACTGGAGTATAACTTGGAAAAAGTTCACTTTAACCTTTGACCAAACTCAAGATTCATAAAGCCCAAATAGCCTGAAAGGAAGAGCTGGCAGATCAAATCAAATGCCTAAGTAATTGTTTTTGAGAGCCTTGAGCTGAAGCATTCCAGGAATGTATTTTTCTCATAACAAGAAAGGCCATTAAAAAAAAAAAAAAGACAAAGTGCAAAAATGAAAACTAAGTGGATGATGGTGGGGAAGAAGACACTTGCCAAGCACATAGTTTTAGAGAAAATAGCTTTTGGTTATGTCCTTATTGAAAAAGAAAAACTATTTCTTTGAGGAGGAAGAAAAAAAAAAGAAAAGAAAACTAGCAAAGAATTTGCTATTAAAACACATTCTTTGATAAGGAAAAGTTTGAGGAGCAATCTAGGACATCAGGCTTTTTTTGCATCTGGGAGATCTAAGATTTCATATGCTTGCATTGAAGTAGTAAATATGTGCAGGCAGAGATTTTGTTGAAGATTCTATCAGTGTTCTCTGGCTCTTGCAGTCTTCTGTTTTGAGAAGAATTAAAGTAGATTCAGCAGCACGTAGAAAAAAATAGCAGCCACCCTGCTCTGTGTTCAAAGTCCTGCGTACCATGGCTGCTTCAGCCAGGCTCTGTCTGAGCTGCTCTGGTATCAGCTCCACCCTCTTGATCCCTCTCTGCACTGATCTGGAGTTTTGCAGCTCTCCAGTAAGTCAGTTCAGGAAAGTGATCTGACTGAAAAAGATTTTGACTCCAATTGGATTTTTGTTGTTGGTGGGGAGGGAGATTGAGGAGAGACTGTTTGTTGTTGTGGAATTTTTTGTTTGGGTTTTGTTGATTTCTTCATATTTTTTCTGGTTTTGTGACTTTGTTTTTGTTATATTTTAATTTGTTTGCTTGGTCTTTTGTTTTTTGGCTTTTTTGATGTGTGTCTTTTCCCCCAGCTTGATTCATGTCTAAATTACCCATATAAATAATGCCAGCAGGTGGAAGAAGATTGGGATGTTTGATTAGAAGCAGGGAAGAGGGAAAGACTGTAACCACATGATATAAAAGTGGGGATTATGGTAGTGTGTCTCCTTGTAGACCTATGTAAACTTCAATTTTCTTTTAGTTATTGGGCCTAGATCGTATACTAGATGTTCTATCTGCAAGTACATTTCCATGCTTATTTTTTTCCCAGTGTATATATAATTAAGTGCACATAGCTTTATGTGCCTAAAAATAAAAACAGACAAAAATAGGCACTTCAATAGACGGTTTCCTATGTGTTTACTGCTGTAATGACAGTATTTTCATCAACACCATTTTCTATAAATATATGTCTGTAAACATTTCAGACAAATAGGGATTAACACTGAATTGAACTTCTCCTGACTTTCATGGCTGCAGATTCTGCTCTTGTTTGTTTGTTTTTGGATTGTATCTGGTCTCTTGTCTCCTTTGATATCCCTTTCCTGCCACCTCTGTAATTTGCAGCCTCAGTGGACCAATGTTTTGGACAGTCAAAACTCTGTTATTGAAAGATAAGCACTAAAGATAACAGAAGTTTTCAAAAGTTGAGGCTGCATTAATAGAGAATAAATATTTGCACAGATAAAGAGATTTAACTGGTTGAACAAGATGATCTGAAACACACCTTTGTGACAGTGTGAATAGTAGGTGTGGGAGCAGGACAGAAATGCAGCTCAGATTCTTTTGTTCTTCACCTTTTCAACCTGATCTTCTATCAAATCTTTTATGGTTATGTGCTGAAGGATTCTCTTTATGATCTGCAATTATTAGCAAATCTGAAAGGCTTTCAAAGTCCTTAGTTTTTGTTTCAATGTTAACATTGATGTTGTTTCTGAAATACATTCAGTCATTCACAGTGCTTAGTATCTTTTTTACTTGTCATTCCCTTCAGAATGTAATGCTGGGGGGCTTTTTTCCCAGTATTTTCCAACTTCTCTTAAAATTTCCACTGTAATATATCACACACCAACAGCTATAGTTTGGTCTTACTGCCCACACTGAAGCAGTTGAGTTGTGTGACAGGAGTTCCTAAACCCAAGGTGGTAACCTAGGTTTTCTACCTGTTATGCTTTGGTATGCTCTGATTTCTAAGCTTTAGGAATTAGCAGAATTTCTTGCTGAAAAATGCTTTCCTGTAGGTGGTGACCATAAGTGTGTGTGTAATCTTAAAGAAATGAATATATTGTGTATAGATAGATATAATAATTAACTGGTTTTTGCCCACTTACTGTTGATTTTCTTTCTTTCTAAAGCCTATGAATTTTCTTTCTTTGAAAAGATGCTTAAAGAATAAGGAATTTTTCTTTTATTAACATTTGATGCACCTTGCTGCTTTGTGCACATTGATTTGCTAAATTAGTGTAAGAAGGGGCCCCTGTTTTATTCTATTTATTTCCTGTGAAATGTCATGCATTCCACTGGAGTTGTGTCAGTAAATAAGCATGCAAACATGTCGCATCTGCATGGTAATCCTCTGTTCAGAATGGATATGTGTTATGTATTACATTTTTTGAAAGAATAGTGTGCACAGGGCATTCTAAACATGAAAATGCAAGAGTGGGATGGGGGCTCTGTTTGCTTATTTCATTTGACAATTTCTGTTTGAAGAAAGCTTCATTTCTTTGCTAAGATAGTAGAGAAATAGAATTGAATGGGGAGATTAAATAACATTCGGGTACCCCAAGACTCCAGAAAGCAGTGTATGTATTGTCCAGCATTTGTTTTGTCAATCTAATTGGGATATCAGAGCAATAGGGTTTTTTGCATAATCGGGCTGTGTTTAACGGCTTCCTGAGCTGGGAACCACTGTGGCTCCCAGAAGCCCAATACGATTTTCAGTGTCTTATCGATGTCCGGTTTAGCTGGACACTTGTACAGTGCAGTATATAGAGCATTTTGCTGGAACATCTGTTAAACCATATGTCTTGGCACCTGGCTCAGATTGCGATAACTGCAGCACTAATGAGTCCATCCATCATTGCTGAGCTTTGCATTAACATAGCATTGGATTAGGGGAAGCGGCTTTTTCTGGCTTTGCAGTCAGATGTGCTTTGCCACGCTCTGCGGTGATACCATTTGCCTTGGCGAATCTGAAATTCAAAGGGGTACCGGCTGCATGCATTTAAAGGTTTAATATGCGCCTTGTAATCCTGGGCAGATTTGCCATCTGAGCGGTGGCGAGCGGGCCAATCTGTCAGCAATAGCTGTGGGTGCTGGCTAACCGCCCTCCACTCGGGCTGCCAAGGCTGGCGCGGCAGCCCCACGCTCGCCCGTGGAGAGACTCGTCAGCGTTAATACGGTCTGATGCAGCCCTTCTCTCTGCCAGAGGAAAGTGTCTTTCCTCATGGAATAACAGATAATTAAAGCAATTGCCTGAGAGTAATAATTGAAAAAGTGAAATTAAACAGCATTATGGAAAATAAAATGCAAATTGCTGTAAAAACAATGGAGTCGGGCTGACCTCCCAGCGGTACCAACTGTTAGTGGAGGATGAGCAAGCGTCTGTTCGGGCTCAAACAACTGGCTGCATCCCAATCCTTTTGTAGAGGAAACTGCCATAATCCCCAGTGCCCTGTTCACCATCGTCTTGGGTTTTGGTGCTGGTTGTCACAGAATGGGATATGATATTTATCATTCATTTTTCTTGCTAGGTACTGCATATATGCACTCTTTAACAAGTCTTTGGACTGCAGATGGTATCCTGTGATGATGCATTGTGCAAGACCAACATAGTATTCCAGGAATTTAGATTAGAAAGGCTGTATAAAAATTTGTGCCTCTGGCAAAGGGTTGAGGGACAAAACATTGACTATTTTGTTTTGCTTTCTGGAAGGGCTATTTCCTCTCAAAGGGGAAAAGTTATGCAACAGAAGTCCTTTCCTTCTGCTGTTCCCAGGTGAAGACATGGATTAGTATTCAGCAGGAGGGTTGGAGTGTGGGCCTTTGGGTAAACCATTTAGCTAACCTAACAGTGAGTGCTGGGAGGCTTGCTTTTGGTCTCAGAAAAAATGCATTTCTAATAGGACAGTCACGTCCAATTTAACTTTGTTTTACCTTGTTTGCATGTTACTTTCTATGAGCTTTCTAATGTAAGTTTGCCTTTTGAGATAACATTGCATTTTGATACAGTTAATTAACTAGTTAAGATACCCTTTCTTTAGTTTGACGATAAAACATTTGCTGTTAAAGTGCATCTGCCTATTCACCATGTTCATTACATTGGAAGAATGTTTTTTGTTGATTTGCACAAATTTTATGATCCTTGAAAGCTAAGGAGAGCTGAGTATACTTTGAATGTTAGAAAAGCTTTATTATTTTGCTTTTTAATTCAGTGCTGCCTAGAGAGAGTTCAGAGAAGATGTCTTGCTAGCATCCGCAGGGTTTCTGCCGTGGAACTGTGATGGAGAGTTTTGATCCCCTTTTAGGTTTTGGTCAACTGTCAAGTTTGATGCTTTTTGGTTTTGAACTGAAGTAAGTCAGTCAGGCCTGCTTGCCCTAAGGAGTGGGAACTATGAAGTTGTGTGGAGGCTGCAGGAAGAGAGAAGGCCTATGGCTGTGGTTTTGCTCTTCTCCCTGGGTAGCAGTGGGTGAGCCTCTGGGAGACAGAAGACTTTTTTGGATTATCAGCATCATCTGCCTAAAGCAAGTACTAATCTGCACAGCAAACTGGGCTGTTTGTGCCAAACCTTCTTTCCTCAGCTGGTAAAATCCTGTTCAAGTCTACATCATCTTACCTTTATCTTGATTACTGACAGTGGCTAGGCAGGATATAAGTTTTTTGCTATGCTTCAGGCTTGCACAGAAACTTCACTTTCCTCATTTGATTCATATTGGTTGCTTTTACTTACAGAAAATATGTTTTTGAAAGGAAGACACAGTGTAAGGAGGCATAATGGGCTCTTTTGCAATGACTTATCAATTCTACCTTCACTTTCACCTCATCACGTTTATGGGCTGTGATAGACATTCTGGTTTCCCAAGCCTTTTTTTCAAAGTTGTATGAAAAGCTGCCTTGAAGTGATCTATAAGGCTCCTTGTAAATTCCTTGACTTGTAATTTATTTTGTATCACACACTCCTGATTCAGACATGGTTATACAGAATATTCAACCCAGGAAAATTACAGTACTCATAACTTGTTTGTTTTACAAAGGTTTTTTTATTCCTCTGTTTTCTTGCCCTTCTATTCACCTTTGATGCTATCTATGTCATTTAACCCTGAATGAACCTTTCTCCCTCTCTCCTGCCTCAATTTATCAGCTTCATGGATAAATATGGCAGTTTCCCCTAGATGCCCGGTCATCCTAGGTCTCAACAACATGAAATACTGTAATCCTCCTGGTCTTAATTTAATTCTTCCCCAGTTAGCTAAGTCCTCTGGTCTGCATAGCTAACAGCCATTTAGTTTACACAGCAGCCTTTGGAGTTGCCCTCCCTGTAGGCCTTCCCTGGGGTCCTGTGGTGACTGGAGCATCTGGTGCTGGGGGCTGTGCTGCTGATTGTGGCCTCGGTGGGTGCTCCTTCCCCCTCACACCTGTAGAGTGCCATTTTGCACTTTACAGGTAGAACAGCTGCCATGGAAGTTTGTCCTTCTGTGTAGTCCTGGTAGTCACTCCTCAGTCAGCCAGTGGCTGAAACACCCATGTAGATGAGACACCTGAAATAAAGGCAATGTATACAAAAAGATGTAGTTATAAATTCCTTGGCCATTCTGTCCTGGGATTCTTGTCTGTTATCACCCGCATTCAGGTTGTCTTCTCCTCAGTGGTGTGATGTGTGGTAGGTAGCCTAATACCCCAGGCCCTAGTTCTCTCAAATAGCTGCAGTACTTAATGAAATACAGAAGAATAAGAACAGCCAAGGTAGGCTTGGATGCTTTTAGAAAAGGGTAAAATTTTCTGCTGAGAAATTTGTAAGGAGCTGTCTTGTGGTATGTTGGCTCTCAGTGGTGGGTTTTTGTGCATTTTTTTCACTTCATTGTCTTCTAACTAAGCAGATTTTTATATTTTGTGCTGCAGGATAAATACTGTAGTTCACCGTGCACTGCTCGAGGTGACATAGACCTTAAATCACTCTATCTGGAATCCATACTTTTGTGAATTATGCTTTTGGTTGCTTGTTGTTTCTTTTTTTAACCAAGAACACTGCATTCCAGAACCAAAGCTTTCTGAAAAGCTCCATAAAAGAGAAAAAAAAAAAAAAAAAAAAAAAAAAAAAAAAAAAAACAAAAAAAAAAAACTACCACACACAACTTTTTTTTTTTTTGAATGTTCAACATGTGTTCGATTAGGCTTAAACTAAGAGGCTTTAAAATGCTCAGAGAAAGTGAGTGTGGCTTTTATATGTATGGTGGCATGGCTAGGGACATGCTACTATGAATTTTGCTAGTTTGCCTCGGGTGGCTCTTATTATAATAAAATAAATTAGAAGTGCCACCTCTAAAGGGCCAGATGGCTCTCAATTAGATTATTTCATCAGAGCCCTTGATTTCTTCAGTAGGAGGGTGCAGCATGATAGAAATTTGTCCCCTACTTCAAAGGGGACAAGTCTGAGTAACGGCAGTGCAAGATACCAAGAGATTTTAAGTAATCGAGGATTTTTCTGTACTGCAGTGCAGCATGCAGGATAAAGCTTGGCTTGTCACATTTGTTAATGATCTTCAGTGTATGTTGGTATGGGAAAAGTTGAGTGGCTTTTCTTGCTAATAAATGAATGCACATTGGAAAGCAGAATCTTATTCTAGTTTGCTATGCATGTAGGAGACCAGAAAGTTAAAGCAAGTCCTACTAATTTCCTACTCAAAAAATATTTAATTCTTCCCCTTAATAATCAATCAAACAAAAGAAATTGCTAGTTCACCTTCTTTTATTCTAAGAAAATAGGACTATCTAGGCATATTACTTAAGCTATATTTCTAATTCATTATCTGCTTGGAAAAAAATGATTTCTTAGTCTAAATTTTGTACTTATAAATAAAATTGGAAAAATAATCCCACTTTGTTCAGTAATTAAATCCTTTGTGAGGGGAAAAAATAAAATTTTATTTATAATTTCAGACAATAAATATGTGTCATGCTTTGTGATGTTCCCAGTATGTTAATAAATTTCAAAATGCCAAGAACATATCGAGACATTTGTGTAAAAGAAGAAAATTTAATAATAATAATAATAATAATAATAAAGAAATGGTTTTAGATTTTTCTCCATTTGGAAATTGTGTCTTAAATGCTTTAAAAGAATATGTACGTCTATGGAGAAGGGACAGACAGGTGCATATAAAGTAAAATTTAAACACTATCCTCATTTTTAATTTTTTTTTTTTTTTTTTTTTTTTTTAAACATGGTCTGGCAGAGATTGTGCATTATTGCTGGCATTCAAACTATCCACAGTCAACCCTCTCTTTTTCCCCCATCAAAAAGAGACATTTCTCTCTTTACATAATGAATAAACCCAGGAATGTTTTGGAACATGTTGTTTACAAATGCCCCTTTCCTCAAGGCAGCAGAGGTGTAATGCCCTGGGCTGGTGGGGTTATCTTTCCAGCCCTTGTGCTGCTGGTGAAGTTGTGATTGCAGCTCTGGGGACTGGCTTGCCCAGACAAACTGTGGACTGGTGCCCCGCTTACCACACATAACTTGCCCTCTCCTCTGCTGCCAGTGGCCGTGCAGTGAATCCGACCACAAGCTGAGCTGTTTGGTGATGATAATATATGGGGAGGGAGAGAGTTTTCAGGAAGATTTTTCATATTCCAGGTTGTTTTTTTTGCATGAGCACAGGAGGGAAGGTGAGCAGGGAGCGAGGGCAGGGCAGCTGATAGGGCACTGCTGCTGGAGTAACGTGGATGTCACTGCAGCCAAAGCGTTGACATCCTCTGATCTCTGGAGGCATCCCAGCATCCAGCCGAGAGCCCGAGAAGGCAACCAGAGTTGACTGTAATTATTAGCAGTAGAGCAGGCTTATTTTAAGGTGTTTACAGTAAAAAAAAGGATGGGGATGTGTAAGGTTGAGCTGTCCAGGCTTATAAAAATCACTGGTGTGAAAAAAAGGGTTCTGGAAAATTTAGAGGGAGCATCACTGCAGAGAGGTATCTCATTGCTATTTAACCAAAAAAAGCAAAGCTTACCACTTTTCAAACTGCAAAGTTAAGGGAGAAAGGCTGATAAGTTTTTAATTTGTATAAGATATGCACTTAAATTCTACCAATTAAATATGATGTTGGAGTTTAGATTCTTTTGGTTCCTCTCGGGTTCTAAAAGATCCACTAAAATTGCATTTCATATTTATTAAATGCTTGATTTCTTTCATAAGGCAAGAGAGAGAGATTTAAGACTAATTGTTAATTTACCTAAGATTGTTTTAAAGCTGCGTAGGCTTTGTTGTTGACTTTATTTAAAATATAGATCATCTAATTTCATTGCCTGAGAAAAGTTTAATAAAATCATGTTCCTATCAAATTAAAAATAACCTTGAAATCAGAGCGATTTATTTAAGATTGTAATTTTAAATGCCTGGAATGCCAGAAATAAGGAGGTTTTTTTCACAGGCTAATATTTCTTTTAATCAAGTGTTTAGAGAGAGTAGTTCTTTGTGAAGCCCAGTTATTTTTACAAAAGAGGAGAACTGCCTGGTGGTGACCTCTCTTAAATGAGCAATTCAGGGTTATCAAATCAGACAGCAAGAGACTGGAGGAACCAAGGATCACACAGGGTACAGCCATTACCCATTAGTATAACTCCACATTAATTTTAAATTGAATTTTTAAAACTTAATTGAGCAGCATTTTCAAGCTCTGTTCAGTGTGAGCAGGACATAAATTGAAACAGTATGTACCAGGAACCCTTAATAAGCAGAGAGCACTGCTGCCTTTCTTTCCTCTCCTTTAAAATCAGTAGTTATGTTCTGACATTAAAAAGAAGAATTTAATTAAGAGATCGTGACAGTGCATCTGAACTCTGACTGGCTAATGGGTTACCAGTGTAAAGGATATGCGCTGAAATGAATGCAGGGTTTTTTCTTTAACATTCATTTTCAGATGAGAACTGTCTTCTGTTCAAACTTTTCATAATTTTAATGATGGAGAAATATTCTAATGGATAATCTATACATGGAGAAGGACTGTGAAAATGTAGTTGTGCAGTTATTTCCCAAGAAACAAATTTGAATGCAGAGAAATTAGAGCAACTGCTCCAAGCCTTGTAAGATAATATGGTAGGAAATCACTGATATAAATAAAAAAAGAAAATCTGAGGTGTTGCTCTAGAATTGTAAAACTTGTCAAATTTTATTTTAATTAATTTCTCTGGAAGTGAATTAATATTTCAGTTTAAATAGAAGACAAATTCACTTTGTTTCTCAACTTGAAGCATGCAGATGAGCTTAAGTAAGCAAGTTCTGATTTTCAGAGTGTAAATTATTTTATATAGTGTAGCTTGGATGTGCTTCTCTGCTGCAGACTAAACGTTTGGCATTCCAATTTAAAGCAGTGGACTTACTGAAATGGAGTCCTTCATTTTAGAGAACTTCCTAATATGTATTTTCCCTTCATAGCAGAACAAGAATGACTGCATGACATGGTTTGCTTGTCAAACCTGCTATCATATAAGGTTTAAAGATACACCTTTGGTTTATTATTGGCTGCTTGATATTTTTGACAATCATGGCAAGTTTGTGTTTAGTGGGGGGAGTTTGACTTCCATCTGCTGGGTGGCTATGATGTGACAAGGCCATCAGGGCATAGGATAAGCCTGAGAGAAAGAAAGTACCATGAGGTTCATTTCTTTTGGTTATTTCAAGGCACTACATCCAAGGTTTATATTAAACAAATAAATTAAAAACAAATTAAATTTCTGACAGTCCAAACTTTTGGTTGATACTGGGGGGGGTGGGGGGCAGGCCTGAGGAGGGTGAGGAGTGCAAGTCTGAAAATCCTGCTTTCAAATTTAGTATTTTCTATCAAAAGAAGACAGCTAGCTGGAGGAGAAGGTGCACTTCCCACAAAATAACTTTACTGTTGTTTAAACATCACTGAAATAAAGCCTTTAACATCATCCCTCATTTGTTTGATATTGAAATTTAATAATTTCATTGATTCCTGAAGTTCAATAAGGCTTTTCATGTGTAGGAGTATTTGCAGGCATCAGAAAACTTCCTTAGCTTTTCTGAATCGGAGTCAGATACCCACAGAGGGGAGGATGGAGCCTGTGTCTGTCACAGAGGGACTTGGCTGCACCACAGCTGGTCCAGGGGTCCTAGAGCCCAACATCCATTGCTTTTGCCCTGGGCACAGCCTCTGAGAGACCACCCCTGTGATTGCTCGTGGTTGTTATGAGATGATGACAGTTTTAGGGAGGAGCAATAAGAGTACCTTTTTGAAGTGTCTTGTGTGCCTTTTTGTTCTGGAAATCTGTTTTTGCTCTTGTATCTTGTGGGTTTTTTTGGCCTAATCAGGCCTCAGCTGACACCTGAGGAAATGGCAGAGAGGGTGGCTGGGTGAGGGAAACCAGATAGTGTCTTCCTGCAGTGAGAAAATCACACCAATAAACCCACAGCTGGTAAAGATAATGGCATGGTCTGGCATGTACGGGAATGTGAGCGACTGAAATCTGCCTGCTTGGTGTAAATAGAATTAATCTGTTTAAACATGTTAATAGTTAGAGTGAATGCTTGTTTCAGTGGTGATGGAGCCTTGGTTAATCTACCACAAAACTTTTAAAGCGACTAGGCCATGCTAGGACGACAAAGGGTAGATGTAAAATGTTATGAAGTACTCCTGTCTGTGACAGGAGGCTGGCTGATATACACATGCAGCATTAAATCATCTCCTTTTTTTTCCCTTTGTGTTTTGCCACAGGCTTTCAGGTTATTAAATTCTGTGGCTCAGAAGTAGTGCTATTGGTGTTAGAAAGCTTGGAGTTTAAAACCTCAATGAAGTTTCTCATTCCAGGGGTTGATTAGAGCTAAAAATGTTCACAGAGGTCACACTTTGCTATGTGTTGAGCAGAATGAGTGGTTACAAGCAAATGCTGCCATCTTTCCAGGGACTGAGCAATGCTGAGTGCTAAGAAACTGTATCCTGGTCAGGAAATAACATGCAGTTGATCCATGGGAGAGAGCAGTGACATTGTTCTCTTTGTGCATGTTTCTGGGTGTTTTTTAATGCTGACATTTGGTGGAGGGTCTGTTTTTCAACTGAAATCAAAATTGAGCATTTAAGTGAATGGTAATAAGGAAAAAGGACCCCACAAGAGCTCAAACTGTTTCTATCTTACTGACCTGTCACCTGGCCCCGCAGCTCCAGACAGATTAAATTTTTCAGTGATTTGTGGTAGCTAGGCTTTTTTTTAAGAATACTCTAAGCTCCTTTCTTTAAATGAGATCTGTGTTATTTCTCTTTTAGTGCCTTCCTGCCCTCCACTCTTTATTTCAGCTAGCTTTAGACGGATATGTGGTGCTTAGTATAACAAAGCTAAAATTTTAGAAGGTATTGAACTTGGACAGATAAAAGGTAGCATTAAAAAGGAAACATTGGTTGGTTGGTGAAAAAGAACTGTTTCAGACCTTTGAAATCCCTCAATGCCAGGTTTGTTTAAATATATCTTACAATACAGCCACTGTATGTGTTGTAAATCTGCTTACAGTTGAATGAATTTTCTTAGGAGTACAACTGCTACTGCTGGGCTGTCCCAGGATTATTCCAGCTGTAAGGCAGTTGCAGTTGAGTATGTGATGGTCATGTTTTTGTGCCAGTATTTTGCACTGCCAGCTTGATTTTGAAATTATATTGAGTAATGCTTGTTTCTTGATTGGACCTCAGTACTGAGCTCTTCTACCATGGAAATGCATAGTAGCAGGGTCTGAATGCTTTTGGGTTGAGATTTTGGTTTTTGTATCTTTTTTGTATGATGATAATGATAAATGTCTTTTATATCTTTTGAGTTAACTCTGCCTTGGTTACTCTTATTTTCAGAGAAGAAATGGGGAAGATATTCCAGTTGCTCAGACTAAAAATATCAATCACAGAAGATTTGCAGCTACCTTTAAGTTGCAAGAGGTGACAAAAACTGACCAGGATTTATACCGCTGTGTAACTCAGTCAGAGAGAGGTTCTGGAGTCTCAAACTTTGCTCAACTTATTGTTCGAGGTAAAGTTTTATTTATTTCCATTTTATCCATTAAAATGCTTTTAATACCAGTGTTTTCTGCTTACACTTTTTATTTAGCCTACATATGCCTTGATCTGAAACGATCCTACAAAGATAACCCTGTGAAACTTGCATAAGATGAAAGATTGGTTTGCAAAGCTTCTTAAAATTGCTTTCCATGGAATACACCTGTGAAAAACCCTGATCCCACAGTGTGTGGAACGTGCCTGCATGCTTTTCTGGGAATACCATTTGTTGGACTTAAGGTGCAAATCAGCTTCCACCTATACATAATTACCTTTCCCTTTTAAAATCTATTGCCTTGAGCATACTGGTAGTAGAGCAAATAATACGTTGGTCTGTTACCTGGGAGACAGGTAGATTAAAAGAGTTGTAAACTTTCGCCTACCCAAGGACTACTGGGAGCATTGTGGAGATGTTCTGTGATGATTTCCAATAAATAAGTAAATGGAAAAAAAAGAAAATTTGCTCTTCCCCCTTGAAATACTTTTTTGCCATAGCTTGTTTGTGGTGTGATCAAGTTGGAGATTTTTTTTTTTTTTTTTTTTTTCCTCTGGAAACATGTATGATCTTGACTGGCAAAGGATGTGGTTGAACATAGAAGTTCAGTTCTCACTTCCAAAGTTGTGTGCTCTATGGTCTAGAATAAACTATTGAACCACTCCTTACCTAACTATGTTATCTCCAAAACTGCCTGTTTCATTCTTAGTTGAGGTGAAGTTTAGTTTTTTTAACCGGGAAAAAAGGAGTGGTGTACAAAATCTGTTTGTGGGGTTGCTGCCTGGTGGAGAGGCTGTTTTGGCCAGGTGGGTGCAGGGGTCCGACACGTGGTGGGCTCTCGCTCAGTTCGTTGGTGGAGCAGCGGGCTGCTCGCTCAATTTGGCACCTTGTAGTCAGACACTGTATCTGGAACGGGGACAGGGCAAGCAAGTTTGTCCTCAGCATGTAGAAATTAAAGCCGTGCAGGAAATGCCCTGACCTATTTTTTGTCTGGTATTTGCTGGCAGAGGTATTTTCCCTGGGAGACCAGTTGATTGAGGTCAACCAGGTTTTATGGCTGCTATAAAACATCAATAAAAATGGGCCTTGCTGACTATACAAAAGATTTAGACAACATGTTAAGAGCTTCTTTTTATTCTGTTGGATGCACCTTTTGTCTAGGAAACTGCAAGATGGTCTTCATCCTAATAAATTGAAATAAGTCCTGTTGAGGCACGAAAACAGACTGTTGTTAGAAAGGCAGGGCAAATCAATGTGTTTATCCAATAAATTAAGTTTTTTTTTTCCTAGTATAAAACTGCAATAAAATGGTGTTAAGAATACTATTTGTCTCAGAAAAAAACCCCAAGAATATAAAATTTCATAGTACCATCTTTTAAAATGCATCATATTGTCCTGCTGAAAAACTTAGGTAATTTCATAGAAAACACCATATTTATGTCTCAAAACATAAATTTGATATTTAGCTATATATATAGCAGCTATAGAGGTTTTTTTATTTTAAGGTTAATTTTACTTTTTGTGTGCTCTTTTTTGGAAGTCCAAGAATCTAAACTTTTTTTTTTTATATACATATATACACACATATACACATATACACATGTATATAAATAAAAATATTAAAAAATGCCCTCAAAGATAAACCTTCCAAAACCATTTTCATCTATTTGACATCATGGTAGAGAACAAAGATATATGTTTTATAGTTGGATTTATTGCTTGCTGATGTATTTGAAAAGCAATATACAGTAATATATTTTCTTGTTTGTCTGGATAACCGCTAAATAAATCTTGTTAGCCAAAAAAGCATACCCATACCCTTAGGGATCAGCTACCCTGGTGTTAAAACTGTACTGAAAATTAACCATAATGACAGGTCCTATATCTCAGTGGCACTTTAAAGCTGACATCCTGCTACATGGATACAAAAGATGATAATTTTAGAGGAAATTTTTGGGCCACTGATATGAATTGCCTTTAATAAGAGCTGGCATAGTATTGCCCGTTGTCAAAGATGACCCAGGGGGAAGAGTTTATTAGTGCGTTTCCTTCTAAACTGGAAGTGACAAGGCATGCTTGGGGCCCTTTTGTTGCTGTTTGTAACAAATGAAACTTTCACTGCAGAATTCTTATACTGAAGAGTATTGATCTGTGTGTTCTCACAGCCAGAGGAGGGGAAAAAAAACGATGAAACACAATTTACTTTGTCATGGCTTTAGTATTGCTTCTAGATAATTCTGAGTAACGATAGGGTCTTTGGTTTGTAAAAGCCAAACTTTATTGACAACACTGTTTATTAGGGAACGAGGGATGAGGAACAGGAGTTGTTGCACAGTAACTCAAAACCTTGGTGTTTGCATTCATGGCTAAGATATGGATATATCTTGGGATATATCCCATGCCTATACAGATGTGTGATACCATAATACAGGTGTAGAGGCATCTGATACTTTGCTGATGAACAAACTATAAGTTAGTCTTGATGAGTAATGAAAGTTTCCATTTCTATAATGTACATTATGTTGAAACATCTTTATTTCATTTTGAGCTTTAGGAGAAGAATTACTTTTAGTGGAGTTCTAAACTCTATTACAAATGTAGTTACCTGGGAGGGATGGTATACATTTCAAGAACCTGAAACAGATAACTCAATTACTCTGATTAGTTTTTTGAAGAAAAATTGAACTAGGATAGGATTTGTAATTAAATTATGAGGTTTTACCAAAAGTAGTTCCAGTCAATGATTTAATGTCTCACCTTTGTTTAGAGCTGGTCTTCAGCTCCCAGCTCAGTGGCTGCACTGTATTGATTTTTTTTTTTTTTTTACATGGTTTCTATGGCACTGCTATTATTCTTGGATACGTGTAGAAGGAGTTTTCCCTTTCCCCTTCCTTTTACAGTGAATTTGGTCATTTACAGCAATGACAGGAAGTTGTCATTACTGTTAGTTGACTTACCCTCCTGAATATGTCCATCAGATTAATTGTCTATTTATATTTTCCCTGGTAAATTGGCATTTTCTGGGAAGGGAATTTCTTGAAGTCTTCAGGGTTGTCTGCACTGGAACTTGAGAGAGATGCTGGGAGGAAGGAACAGTATTTGTAGTATTTGTGGTAGGTAAGAGTGAACAAGAAGCCCCTGATCATTTCCTTCTTTTTTACTTGTTTCTTACTTGCTTTTGAGAGCAAGTTTATCTCAAAATCTCTGCTGCTTAGTGTGCAATTGTAGGAATGAAGTGCCCAAAGAGATCACCTGTGCCCTGGCTCATGTGTTATTGGATATACAACTGTGTAGCCTTTCTGAGTTACAGTATCAAATGTTATGATCTTCAATCAGTAGAGAAATTTGCCCCATAACCAGTTCTTGTACTGTTTCATTGTTCTGTGCTCTTAAAAATGTACTGGAATCTTTCTCTGAAGTTGTCAGTATTTGCCAGAAAATTTACCTTGTGCATCAAGAGACAAGGTAGTGTCCAACACAGCAGCTGTGATCAACTTCTTAATTGGCATGGTGTGTTAAAAGTGGCTGTGAGATGGGGATGAAGCTGATGTTACATACTCATGTGGTTAGTTAGCAAAGTAGCTGCACATTGTTAGAAAAATAACTATACAAAACTTGATATTATGCTATTACATGCTGCAAAATCAACAGGAAATATGGTCCATTTTATTTTATGTAGTGGATCTTGCACATATGATTTGGAAGAAAATGTTTGTTAGAATTAAAGATAAGTTAGAAGAATAAAGGGTAAAAACCTCAAAATGTATGAGTCAAATGTAACATTTGTTAATAATAATAATAATAATGTGGAGAGTTCTGGTTCTACTGATAAGTTTATAAGTTTTATTTGCGCCATAAATTACAGCAATTTTTTATGGTTTTACTACATGAATTTTTTTCTTTTTAACATTTCTTCTTCCAACCAAAACATCTCTTCTGTGCTGGGTTCAAAGCAAGTGGAGGTCTCTGCCTTGAATTATAGTTTAAATATGGAATTGTCTTCATGCACCTGATAAGTCCCAGTTAGTAACAGCAGACAAAGGCAGTTTTCCTCTACTGTCTTCTGAATGTTCTTCCAAAAATCCTAAGTTCTAAGAACTGGCCTGTTTCTAGGCATCTGACCTGTTTGGATATCATTATTTCTCGTGTTTGTTATGACACTGCTAGCAGTCTCTCTTCTAAGTTCAAGTTTTGGTGGGATTTGTGATTATACTTGACTTTGTTAGCCTTATTGGTCTGAGTTTGCCATCAGAAGCAGCTCCTGTTACGCAAGCCTGGCAGTGATTTTTCTAGCTTTCTTGTCTGAATGTCTTTAGGGATTTTATATAGGAAAGCTAGTAATTTGGCTGGTTACTGGTGATGCTAGAACACTGTGGAGTTTGCCCCTGGCAAGTAATTCTCATGGGAGCATTATTCTTTTTCTCTTATAAGAAAACTTTGAAATATTTCCATTTGAGAAAGCTGTGGACTGAAATGCACTTTCCAAATTTCACTGGTGCTTGTTTTGTCTGGAAAAATAAGTGAAATCTCTAAGCTTGCTTCAGATGTGTGTATTCAATTTTGTGACTTGGTTTATTTGTTCAGTATAATAACAGACTTAAAAATATGTCAAGGATAGCACTAGGTGGTAGGTAAAAAGTAAATACATCAGGTAGCCTGAATTTATATCCCCTGCTTACAAATGGACTGAAGTATTTTTATACCAATTTTGCAAAATGCCCCGTATTTCTGCTCTCCATTTTTAAGTTCTCAGATAAATAGGAAATTTGTTAAAAAAAAAAAAATCCCCTCTGGTGATATTACCCACCATCATAAGTATTAGACAGTTCGGGTTATTAGTGATGCTTTGTAATGTGTTCAGAAGTTCAGTCTCTAAGAGACAGTGGCTTTGGACTGTATCTTTGAAAAGTCTTGAGGAGGGCCTTTGGTGTGTGCTTTTCTGAACTCACTGAATTTCAGACCAGAGAGGAAATTGAGGAGAGAGATTTTGCAATCCAAGTTATTGAAGTCTGTGGGCTTTTCATCACTACCTTGGCTAAGTTTCCTTTCGAATCATCAGCAGACTTCAATAGAGGTATGCAAATATTTTACTATTGTCAGAAGACCCCTGTGGCTGTTGTGCTTGGTTCATAAGATGCATTCCTGGAGTATTGATATTAATACTGGTACTCTCTTGGACACTCAGCTCATCTTCAAATTACTTTATACTCTTAGGTTTCCTCATTAGTTGTAGCCTAGTTCTCTCATGGCTGTATCCCTGCAAGAGCAGATGACAATGTCATAATTACTTCGCAGTAGTTAGAAAAAGAAGGAAATTATTTTGTGAAGTTTTTCTAAACCTTGCTAATAAAACACAAATTATATCTTGAGTGTATATTTAGGTATAAGCATTCATCAGAGAGTCAGGGATCCAATTAACTTGATCTTTTTGTGGCATTCTCTGGTTTTAATTTCTCTCCTGTATTAAGATCTTATCCTCTTTAAGTAGGTTTAACATGTGAATCTTCCTATTTTTCAATCCTCTGTTTCTTACAGCAGGTAAAGAGAGGCTTTCACCCTGAAGTCAAATCCTGCCTCCTTTACATAAGAAGGATGAAATGCCTCAGAAAGTCTTTATGCTCATAATGAATAAATTGAACGAGATAGGAGTCTCAATTTCATCATTTGTCTACATATCAGAAAGAATAGCAGCTTCACTTTCTGCTCAGGCAACTCTTCTGTGGAAGTAACTCTGCTCAGCTCTGTTGCTCAGGCAATATTTGTCTCTGGTTTATATAATTAAGAGATGTATCGCTCATTTTCTTCAGGAAGTGCAGGAAAGCTCCTTTTGCTGGAGAAGCAGGAGAAAATAGTTTTGACAGGATTTTTCGAAGAAGCCAGAGAGACTGATTCACATGAGGTAACAGAAATGCCAGGTATTTGGCATAGGCTCCATTCCATCTTTCTGTGTTGAGCAATCTTGGCTGCACAGGTTTACATCTGAAATGAAAATCACAGGATGGCTGAGTTTGAAAGGCACCTCTGGAGGTCATCTGACCAAACTTGCCCTGCTCAAGCAGAATCACCTAGGGCCAGTTGCCCAGGACAATTCCAGGTGGCTTCTGAAAATCTCCAAGGATGGGTATTCTGCAGCCTCCTTGGGCAACCTGTGTTAGTTCTTACTATTGCAGTAAGAAAAAGTCTTTCCTGCTGTTCAGAGTAGTTCACTTGGTGCCCAGGGCCTCCTGTTGGCAATATCCCCCTGAGCCATCTCATCTCCAGCTGACTCTTGAAATTTTTCTAATGTCAGCTGATGCTTTATTGTAGCTCTGATGTGTTCTTCAGGAAAACCTGAAACATTTAAGGTAAAGCACATGTTTTGCTTTTATTTCACAAGACATGAATTTTGTACTGCTTGATATAGGCTAAATTAATATTCTCATTAGGCAAAAAATAGCAATTTCAGTGTTGATACACATCTTTTTAATGTGTTCGCTGAACTTAAAGGTGACTGGTCTGGATCAGAGCAAAAACCCAAGTCCTGTAGCTCTGTGTCCTGCCCCAATAGCCAGTCACTGGGCAGAGTATCAGAGAAAAGTAGATGTAGAAGCATCCTTTGCCAACTTAGAGGTTTTTCCCAGGGGTCCGTGGTTCAGATGTCATCTAAGTGAAGGGCAATACCCTCTCAGCCTGGACATAAGTATTGTGCCTTAGTTTCTCACTCATAAGCATGCAGGAACCAGAACAGATTAATGATTAACTAATTCGCTTGGTGCAAGGGCCTTTTTCTATTTATAGTTTTCATTGCCTGATGTATGTTTTTCCCTGACATCCATGATGGATGCTGATGCTTTGTGGCACTTTGATTCACAAGTCCAAGCAGCATGAGTTTGTCTTGTGTTTTCTGCAAGGCTTCATACTGCCTGCATGAGAGCACATGGGATAGCTTCTGTGGAAGCTCTTCTCTCTTTTCTGCTCACTTCTCAGTGGCAAGAAGCATGATGGGAATACTCTTTTCACAAGCTCTGGGTGGAAATCAGAACAAAAGAAAAAAGAGGAGGAGGAAGGCTAGGAAGGCTGACAATTAGCTGGATTGATGTTTGCACAGCTATTTCTGCTCTTTTGTGAGAGCTGCTTTTCTATAGGTCAGTATAGTTGCATTTCTAGGCATCTGATCACATCTACAGCTACATATATCTTTTCTTCTGTCATTCATAATTAGTAGGTGAGACACTATTTTTTGTGTCATTAGTTGTGACACTATTTTGTGTCCAGGAATGAACATATAGCAGGCCTGACTGGTTTTCTGATGGCCATCTTTGACCATGTTACATAAATGTTCAGGCAGAAATGTGCTTTCAAAGCAAATCTCCAGAAAAGGGCCCTTCCCTGCTTGCCAGGCAGTGGACTGCTACTTGTTCTTGTCAGCTCTTATGGAGACCTTGCTATGGCTTGGCAAAATAAATACAGCTGCAGGGTCAATGAAAATCAGTGGGACCCTGTAATGATCTTGTCCGAGAGATCAGTCAAGGGCTTGCAGTTGCAGAGGAGTTAGCTCTGTGCTGTCAGGTTTTGTGCTGGCTTTAGGTAATATTCCTCATGTTTCCTGCCTCTGCGGCAGACCAGGTGTTATCAGCCCCCTTACAGGCAGCATAAACTGGGTATCACCTGCTCTGCCTAATCCAGCAAAGCTGAGACAGGATGCAGCTTCACTCAGCCTGATTCAAAATGGTGTTGCTGGTGATACCACAGATGTGGCACCAGTGACTGCATGAGTGAGATCTCACTGTTTATGTGCTCTCCTATACCTCTGCCATTTTCTCACGTGCCTTCTTATTGTGAAATTACTTAAGTGAATCAAAACACCAAATAGAGCATTTAGGAAATTAAAATGGCATCACTTTGAATAGTGATTCTTGTTGGCCTTTAGGCTTGATAGGAGTCAGTGCAAAGGAAAAAAAGAGGCAAGGGAAAAGCTTCTGGCAGGTGCCACTTCAGGGAGGAAATAAGGGGATTCTTTGTTTCTTATATCTGTGTTTTATCCAAGTACAGTGACATGAAGATCATTTGCAGTAAAGTGATTTTTCTCATCTTAATTAGAGATGTCTCCAGACTGCCCCACCACATCACTGCTGTATTTCACTTGGATAATTTCCCTTCCAGTATCTGGTCTGTCTCTACATTTATTTAAATCAAATATTTCATTTGAATACTGCAGCTCTGGATGGTCTTTCTCAGTTTAAATGCCACTGACATTACCATGGAGGTTAAAATATTTACTTAAGTATGGACAAATTTCCCTTACTTGCCATCATTTTCCAGTTTTGGGGAGGGGAAAACCCCTCTAGGTTTGACATCTCTGTATTGTGCAGAGTTGTTAAAAAGGGGGCCGATGAGTAGATGCATGGTAATGATGAAAAGGAGTGCATTTGGAATTCAACATAGGTGGCAGAAAATGCAGGATGTCAGAGAAGCCATATATTAAAGGGAATTTGAATTGGAAACTGAATCCCAACCTGCCACTGGGGGCATTTTGATCATTTTGATTTATTAAACTTTTATAACAGCATTCAGATGAAGCTGAATTAAAACGCTTAGTCTTGGGTGGTTTATGGTACACAAGTCATCATGCTAGTGAAGTCTAGCCATGATCAATGTGGAGTTAATTTAAGTTGCTTTTTTAATGCAGGTGCACCTGTGTGCTTTAGTATATATTTAAAAATCTAACAGTGTTCTAATGCTGAATCACTTAACAAAAATACAAAATGAAGGCACATCGACATTTATTTTCAGCTGCATTTGGGTGAATCTTGCTATTAAACTGTAGTTGAACTGCAGGAAAACAAACTGCATATATATTCGTATACCAATTTTATATATTGATAAATGCACACACATTATAAAATAGCTAGCAATGAAAATATAACTATTTCCTTGAAAATAGGTCATACTGCTAAAGACACAGGTGTTTGCATTGTACCCTTCTGACCATCTCTTATCCTCAGCAGCTGTACGTAGCCTCAGTGAGCACTGTTCCTGCAATAAAAAGAAATCAATTACTAGTAGAGTGGCACTGCAGGTTAAAGGCATTACAGGTTCACACTCAGTTTTGCAGCAAGGAGATGATACTTTGCTGCAAATGGGGAATGATGCAAAAGATGGATGAGACAGAGTTCAAGGAGCAGTACTGTGAGGGTCTGGTGCTATCATTCCAAGCTGTCTCAGAGACATGATGGATGATTCAGTGACAAGAAGCAATAATACCCAATGATGAGAGATTCGTCTCCAGATCTTAAGCCCACTGCATGCTGTCTACCTGTTGGTGTTCTAGTGGCATAATGATTCCTGATGTGTTATGAAGAGCTAAACTATTGTACTTAAGCAGCTGAATTTAGTAACCTAGATTTTTTGCCAGCTTCTAGGAAACCAAGCAGCATATCAAACGCTCCTGCACATGGTGAATTTAATTACCTCTTATTTATGTGTGGTACCTGTTGACAGGATCTTGTAAGCTGTGGTAATACGATAGGTAATTTGTTACCTCCAGAAATCACTTTCTATGTGCCCTCTGATCATTATCATGAAACATGATAAATGATCTAGCCCATGAGGTGTAAATGAAAATGAAATGGATAATTTGATTCTATGTCTAAATTGTCGCTGGAAAAGTTGTTGCAATTACAATGGAATTTATCTCATAAAAATATGCTTTGCAATGTGTCAATGACCTTTAATCATCTTGGCTGGGGAGTTATTTGAAGATAATTTTAAAGAGATTACAAAAAGTTTGCTCAGAGTAGTTTGGATATAGGTTTTTTTTTTTTTTTTCTTTCCTAAAGAGTTTTAAATATTTGTCTGTTTAATAATTCATATTGCAGAATATTTCTGCAGTGTTAACTGCTGGAATATTTGCAGAATTATATAGAAAGTGGTGAGAAACATATCTGCCTCTCCTGAAGAAGAGGAAAGCTTAGCTACATGCAGAAAGATAGATTTCTTCCTGCTGAGATGCAATGTTGAATTTGGAAGTGTCGGTTTACTAGAGAGCTTGTCATTGAGATTGATATGGAGCTGCTAACAGGCATGTCTTGGAGAACATTTAAGGAGTGTTACAAGGAAAATGAATGTGTTTCTCTCCCCAGTTCCCCAAGTATGTTCACAGTGCTAATGGCAGAGTCTGTGTCCTACCTCCTTCACAAGGAAGGATGACACTGTTGCATTAGAATTTGAATTTTCATGCCTTCCCTAAGTTTTTTGTGATTTTTATTTTATTTCTTTTTAAACTTATTTGTTTCCAGGACCTCCTATATAACATTTCATGTAGTTATTCTGTGTCCGTTTTCTTAGCCTTTTGGCATGTCTTGTACTGCCAAACAATTTGAGTGTACCATCTCAGTTGATGTCTATACATGGTAAAAACTTACATTTTTCACTTTCCTGAATTCTTTACTATTAAACAAAAAAGAAAATTTCTATTGATGGGTTTGGGGACTAAACAGAAACAAAACTCAGTGAACAGTGTTAGGAAAAAGTGAGAACACATTTGGACTTAAAAATTGCTTAGAATTGACTTCTATTAGAAATCTTACAGACTAATAAGAATGGTCAGTAGGGATGGTAGGGAAAAGCCTCTCTACAGTCAATTTAAAGTTACATTTTTCCTTCAAGAAAGGAGGATGTAAGTACAAAATATCACAGAATGATAGAATTTTCAAGGTTAGAAGAGACCTTTAAGACCATCAAGTCCAACCATCATCTCAGCACTACCACAGTAACCCCTGAACCATCACCCAGTGCCAGATCCAGGCAACTTTTAAACACCTCCAGGGATTGTGACTACACTTCCTTTGCAGGCCACCTATTCTAATGCTTGACCATCTGAACAGTGAAAAATCTTTTTTCTGCTATCTAATATGAATCTCCACTGTCTCAGCCTAAGGCCATTTCCTCTGGTCCTCTAACTGTGGGCACAGTAGGAGAGATCTGTCCCCACCTCACTGTAAACTCCTTTTAGGGAGTTGTAGAGAGTCATGAAGTCTCCTATGAGCTTCCTCTTCTCTAGACTAAACAAACCCAGCTCCCTCCGCTGATCCTTATAAGACATGTTTTCTTGACCTTTCATGAGCCTGGTTGCTCTTTTCTGAACACACTCCCTCATCAATGTGGTCTGAAAGGTGCAGACATTGCATGGTGTTTGTTCAAGGCTTATAAAGCAGAGATTATTTTCAATGAGTTCTAGTTTTATTAATAATTATTGTCCTAACTTTGTGTGAATTAGTTAATTGGAATAAATAAATGCCAGGAAAAATACTTTGCCTAATTTAGAGTTTTTGTCTGGAATTTTCCATAAATAAATGGATTATAAGGTACATGAGTTTGAACTTTCCTTGAATGTACCAGGCATCTTATAGACTGTGAAATCTAGATGAATCTTTTATTCAAATTTTTGATATTTATATTAGCTTTTTGCTCCTTGTGCCTATCTGGTGGTGGATCCTGGAAGCCATATGGAACTGTACCTGTTTGTGGACACAAGGTAGAATACTACAAAGCATCAATGCCATATGTGTTTTCAGTAAAGCTATCTTACTTTAGTAAACTGGCTTACTCATTTCCTGAGAAAACCAAGAACAGTATATTGTATGGTTTACCTGACTTATTTCACCATCTGATCAGGATTAAGTCTAAAATAGTTTTTTCTGTTTTACTTTTTTACCTGAAGTTGCAGTTCTGAATTTATGTGAAAATCTCATCTTTATTCTTATATTGACATCCTCATTGTAACATAAGTTGTGTTTTTTAACAACTGGAGATATAAAGGCTATCACTTTTGAAGGGATATGGGGTAAACTAGATGCTTTTCTTTGGCTTTAAAAATTGAGAATGAAGTCTCATGACTTTTAATGCTTGCTTTGAACTTTACTCTGACTTTGAATTGTGTTGACAGCAGTTGGAAATGTCTTGACTAATGATTTATTCTTCAACTTTCCACTTCTCTTGGACTAGATGACCTGCATGTCCTAGAATAAACAAGATACATTTAGTGTGATCAAGCTTGTGATCTATGGGCTGTATCACCAGCCACTGAAATATTTCCCCCTTCTTTTTATTGGAGATAGAAAGGAGCAGCTGTTTGGCAGTGTATGAAGCACAGCTTCATTTTAGCAGCTGGATACTTTCAGGGTACAGTTGCAGGGTGGTTTGTTGTTTTCCTTTGTTATTTTTAGTATGTGATACTGAGGCACAGCTCCTGCTTTGAATGTATGCAGCATGGTACTTGGCCACCTTAGCACACTGAAGAGGAGAAGACATCTGCAAGTTCTTACAAATATAGCATGCTGCAATCCTCACTTTTGCCAGTGCCTTCTCTGTTTATATTTTTTTTCCTATTTTGGACTTTTGGACTTTTTGCAATGTGATTTAAAGTCTACCAGCTTTTGTGCCCTACATGTTGGTTGCTACTTCTATCAGTGAAGCAGAGAAAATGCTGTTGGGTTAAATGTGCCAATAAATGACAATGAGGTAATTGAAAGGTGATTAAATGGTCTGTTTCACTAGAAAGAATATCTCCTTTTCCAAAAGATTTTGTAAAGGTAATATAATTGGACACTTCAAGAAAAAAATTGTACTGTGTCTGTATTCTGGCTGGCTGCAGATATGTTTAAGATGTATTTTGAGTTTAGGCTTACAGACTTCTCTTCTTTCCTGAGATTTGTCTTTGTGTTATGTGGGAAGCTGCCTCCTGCTTTTAATTTTTAATTTTTGTTGCTCAAATTCTTTACCTTCAGCTGTCTCCTAATGTCATTTTAGGAATCTGTTTGACCTTCCTTTTGCATTTTCTTTCAACATGGCTGCCTAAAGAAATATTTAATTAGTTTTATTTTTCCTGGGAACACCTCCAATATCTACTTGACCTCTACCTAGGTATGTGGACTATGCAACACAAAGAATTGTGCCCCAGTGATACTTCTTTCCCCTCCAAATTACTGTCATTATCAGCGACATTTTCACAATTAGAAACAGAATGATCCTCATTTTTTTATTTTCAATTGTTCCAGGAACAGCTTTAGCCTCTTCTTTGAATAATATTATAAGAGGTTAAAGAACTTGTAGAGAGAACATAGGGTGGCTTTTCATTCAGGACAAATCAAGTGATGGTTTCAGGAAGTTGACCAAGCAACTTTCTGGAGCCACAGACACATAAGAGTGGCTTAATTAATGTTTTGTTTTGTCCAGATTTTGATGCCCTTTACCAAAACAAATCCTAAAGCAGGAATTTAGTGGTATGTCAGTGCTTGCAGGCTGGAACAAAGAATTTTGTGGAAATGTGTCATGAAAGAAGGACAGTGTTCTTGCTCTGAAATGGAATGTTTTGTACAGGTGCTATTGCTTATGTTATAAAAAATGGAAGGGACAGGCAGGGGAACGTGTGTGCCAAACAGTATGTGCAAACAGTCACCTTATTAAGGAGACTATCCCCTAAGACATTTGCATCATTAGGACTTCTGATAATTAAGATGAACTATATTTCAGTAAGAAGACAGCCTTCTGGCCAACTGACTAAGCAGATGCCAAGTGGAAGCAAATGATGCTAAGTTGAGCTCTCAGGCAATTAACAGAAATTAATGGACCAGGTACCTACAGTCTGTTTCCTGTGGGTGTCAGTTTAGTGTCTTTGTCCTTCCTGCACTTCCAGCTCAGATGACTTTCAGGGGTTTAGCACCTGAGGTTGCCTTAATGAAATTTGCTGGGATTTATCACCTGCTTAGCAGATCTCACAGAATTTCGATGGTGGATTAAAAATTTCGCAGGATTATGGAATTTTAATTGATTGAGTGGGAATAACTGAAGCAATTCTTCAATGACAAGAATCCTGTTTTGACTCATAGCATAATGTTACAGAGGAAACCTTCCAGAGGGACTTGCACTGAGTAAAGAGCTGAAACCTGTCACTTGCCATTTGGTCTGGTTTCAACCTCATTTCTGAAAAATGCATCTCCTTATTGCCACATTTTATTGAAGATTCCTAATCTGTGAAGAATGTCTTGCATGCCCTGTTTTTGACTGATTCTGTGCCTCATGACCAGATTCATACACCAGTTATTTATTTGTTTATTTATTTGTTGGACTCTTCCTTAAAGATATATGTGTAAGAATGGGCAATGTTTGTTTATGTGCAACAGCATCTGATCTTGCAGCAGAGGCAACAAAAAGCGTGGTCCCACCTCTCTTTTCTCTCTCCTACTCTCACTTGCTATTTCCTCTTCTTTTACCTCAGAAGGATGCTTGGCCCTCTCTCCAATGAGTTGACTGGGAAGCTTAATCAAAAAATACCCTGACATTGTTGAAAGAAGTGGGTGTTTTTGTGTCAGACTAATTTACAAGTAGTAGAACCACTGGTCTGGAAAACATGGAGAGACCAGAGAAGAGGTGGTGGTTCACTCCCCACAATGATGTGGTCATTTTGGATTGGCTTAGATATAATGATAAACTGCATCCTCAGTCTACTTTGCAGGTGGATTACACTGTGCTGCAAAAATCTTTGTGCCCACAGGGAATTGTGGTGTGGAATGGTTACTGAGATAAACGGTGTTGTCTTGGGGGTTTTCTTTGGTAGCAGCTTCCTTGTATGAACGTGCCTTTAGAGGAGTTGATATAACAAAAAGGGGCTGACAGGAGATACAAGCATGTTCCCTCAAGCCCACATTATCTTGTCATAGCTGACGAGATAACCAGATACCAGAATGATAGGCCTTAATGTATTAGGCCTGAATAGAAAAACCCGCAGTAAACCTCATCTTTGGGTTGTTATGGGAAAAAACAGCTGGGCTTGGTATGGAAGAGGAAGAAATCGACCAGAAAAAAGAAAGGTGAATAAAAAGGAAAAGAAAGATAAGTAAAATATTTCTCTTTAACTGGACATTTGGTTTAATTTCAGAATGCTAATTGGGCCATTTAAATACATAAATACAATAACACTTGGAGTGGCTTTTCAACAATATACTAATGAAATATGCTATTATGATTTGTATAGGTGTAATTAAAGCATGGAAAAGCAAACATATCAGTGTGGTTGTTTTATCAGCAGTATTAAATGAATAATAAGATAGATAGCTATGCACACATCACTGTGCTGCTCTGAAAAGTATTTGAAATTTTCACCCAAAAAAAAGAAGGCAAAATGCATTCTTGTAAAGGATTTGTTGAATCTAAATGAAAAATATTCTTCCACTGAAGAAAAAGTGACTGATTGCAATATTAGAAGTAATTCAAGTTTCTCAAAAGGACTTTTAAAAGGAGTGAGGCAACCAGAGGGCACTATAAGGTGTTCATAGTTCATATAAAAGACAATACAAAGGCAAAAAATAGTATATTGAATAGCAAAAGATTATGAATTTGGGTGAGAAAAGTGCCATGAGGACTCATAGATAGAATAACAGGTGTTTTGTGGCTTTTTAATGGTTGATTATTATATGGTGTAAATGGGGCATGAAGAGAAACGCATCATTAAATAACTTGAGAAAAATTAGGCAACATATCAAAGGGAAAATGTTTTGGTCTCTTTAGTGCTTTGAAAGGGTACTTTGAGCTTCAGCAATGCTACTGGCCTGCTTCCATTACCCATTTTTTTGAAGAGAAAGAAATGATAGACTATTCAGGCCAAGAAATGTATAAACACCACAGAGTTAGAATACTTACCTGTGGGGGAAGTACAGGTAAATATTCTAACTACTTGTGAAACAAAGGCAGACAGCAGGGCAAAACCTCTTGCTTTGGCAGGAGAGGCTGTGTAGAAAAGCGGTAGTTTTGTCTTCTTTTAAGGTATTTTAACGGTTGTAAGCCCTAGTATTACTCATGGATTGGCCTGCAATGAGAAGAATTGAGGGAGTTCAAACAAGCTATTTTACTTGCTGACTTTGTTTACCTTTGCTGATCATTTTCCCCACACATTAAAGCAATGATGGGATATGAAAAAAAGTTTCATAAGATGTGTGTGGAATGACTTAATGAAGGTACAACATAATTATAGTCTTCTTACTGCATCTATATTATATTAACCACTCAGGGATGTAAATCAACAGAAAATTATTATCTTTTCAGTTGGTTAGCTTATACTGCTGTGGATCTTCAAAGTAGCTTTTGTTTTGAAACCTAGAGCTCTCCATTCAGGCATCAGAAAAGAAAAAAAAAAAGGAAACCTTGATAATTTATAATTAAATGTGAAGGAAATGTGACCATACAGCCATGCACCATCCACACTCTGAAAGAAGAGGATAGTTGAATCATTAGCAGCTCTATGCAGAGGGCACTCATCTATATAGATTACATGGACTGAAGCCTATAGGTTATTTCCAATATTGTCCAAAATTCAATGAGTAGCTTGACAGCTAGCAGCAGTTACTTGGCTTTTTTTACTTCTAGAGAACATGATAGTGACTTCAGAAAACATGACTGCTGGGCCAAAATCTTCTTAATTTAATGTATAGGCTTAGGGAGAAATGTAAGAATGAGAGAGGCACTCCATATATCACTAAGCATATAGCAATCTATAGCTTAAGATTTATCGAGCCAGAGACTGTATCAATGAATCATGTGTGTAATATGCATGATAAACCTTCTACAAATTTGTCAAATAATTTCTGCACTTGTGTTTTTGCCAAGTTGGGAGCAATGAGTTCCCACAGTTAGCTCCAGTTATTAAAGGAAGAACATACTTCCCTCCGTAGCTGCCGTGTGTTTTCACTCCAAGAAATAGCAAGTCATTCCATATTAATCAATTTCATGCCACTTGTCATTTCATAAACATCTAGCATCTAATCCTTCAATCATGACTCTTTCATGTTGAGTCTTGCAGACTGATTAAATGTCTCCAAATAGGAAGTTGTCCTATGTCTTCAATAACTTCTATTTGGCCTTTTCTGTGTCTTCTCTTCTAGCTCATCTGGCAGGAGATAGGAAGACCAAACCTATATAGTTTATTTTAGATGAGAGAACATTATGAATTTACACAGTCACGCAAGATCCTATGCTTTCTTTGTGTTCTGTTCAGAATAATCACTGATATCCTATCTTTTTGTCTGAATTGAGGTGATGTGATCTTGAAATTCCCAGCAGAAATATTATTCCTGTCTGATTATACTGATTTAGACTCCATAAGGGATTCATAAGACTCAATGCACTGCTTTGCATTTATCAGCTTTGACTTTATTTGCCATTTTATTTCTTAATTCTGCAGTATCTTAAGGAAAACAAGAAAAGCTGGATGTGACTATTCACAAAATACCTGCAGCTATGTAGCACAGCAGATAAGGCTATTGCTGCTTTAATTGGAGCCATCACTAAACCCCCACGTTTTCTTACTGGCATTGTAGGTAGACATATGACTTAGTGAATGTTTAGAAAAATGGCTCAGCCTCAACAGGAGGGTTGTAGAGACTCCTCTTGGAATCTCTGAACCTTTAGGGTAAGGTACTGTCCTTGGAAATGGAAAACCTCTGCATAAATTCTGACTCCAGTCAGACAAGAGGAATGGATGTGGAATGTCCTTATGCTGAAATTAAGTGTCTTCTCTATAATCCTGAATTATGTTTTGAATGACCCTTTTTTTTTTATCTAGTGCCTCACATGCTACTAGGCTGAAAAATCAAAATGTCATTTTGGAAATGCTAATATAAATGCTTTTTCTTGAAGCTGTTTTCTGAATTTTGATGAACTTTTTAATCTTAAACTTCTCATCTTTTTTTTTTTTTTTTCACACATACACACCCCATAAAGAAATGCAGCTCCAACGTCAGCCTCTCTAGCCCATTTCCTTCCAAAGGAGAAAGATTTTTTTTGTATTTTTTTATTCTGTTTTCATTTTATAAGTCACTGCACTTAGGAAGGTATGAAATATGTGTGCATGAGATTGGTTTGTTGTACCTCTATATTCTTGACTGTAACCAAAGTTAACTATAAAATAGGTTTCCTGTACTTGTGTGGCCCTGAGAAAGGAATTATTTGAACACTGAAAAAAAGTCAGAATTGACTTCATGCTCAGGATTGCCTAGCCCCTGAATTTTCACTGGCTGAATGTGGGTACTAAGGAGAAGAATTTTCACCCTGAGAATGTGCCTTAGAAGTTGGGAATAGAGGCTGCGCCAAGTGGGGAGAACTTAAGAGATACAAATCTTGCTGATCACTGACTTCTCGGTACAGTGATGAAGAACTTCTTAGAGTAAAACTCCAGTGAATTTTGGAAAGAAAAACACTATGCTAAATGAAAAGGAGAAGGTTTAGGGGATTTTTTAAAATGTTAAAATGCTGTGTTGTGGCTTCTTATGCTTGGAAAAAAGTTATATGCATCTATTCTGAATGTTTCTGTAAGTCCATCTTGCCTTTCCCATTACAGGCTGGGGAGGAAGGGGAGTAGTCAATGAAGACTTTCTTGAGAGCAGGCAAGATTATGTGTATTGAGAGGTAGAAGCCTAAATAGATTTCAGTGGGGAAGCTTCACCATTCCTGTGATTGAGCTGACAAAACTGCTTTTTATTATGCCCCAAACTCACATTTATCAGAGGGATAGCAAGTCCCATGAGAGAAGTTTCCTGGTGCTTGCAGTCATTTAAAAGCAAACAAACCAGCCAAATTCTTCAAAGAACACTCACATATTAAATGTTTGAGGCAGAACTTCAGAATTCAGCAGTAAGAATCATGGCTTTCCTTGTCTTCATCAAAAACAGTATTTAAAATTTCTGAAAAAGTGCTCCTAGCTTTGGGTACTGGGGCCAACAGAGCTTGCTGGTAAAATTGCACAAGTTTTTCTCCCCATGATGGCATACTTTTGTTATCAACACTTATGTAAAATGTGGCTAATTTAAGGTATTGCTACTGTCTGTTTAACTGGTAATATGGTGATAAATGATTTATTTTTGTCTCCAAATCTATTGTAATGTGCTCTTAGATGCCTGGTTCAACATGCAGAACACAAAAACCCAGCCTTCGACAAAATGCCCGTTATGCACAGGCCAACAAACAACATAGGTTACTTGTGCAATCTTTGAAGGTAGCAATTTCCACAATGGTGCATATTATTATAAAATATATTATTACCAGTGGATCTTGCATTTGGAGAGAAAAGCAGTACTGTGCAATTTCTACCCTAATAATTTCTTCTCTTATTATTTCTGTAGAGTTGTTGATTTTGTTTGCCTTTCTTTCATGAATACACAAGGATGGCTCCAGAACTTTCAGTGTGCCAGCCCAGCTTAAGTAGATGTTTGTTAGTATCATATTCTAGAATTAACATATGCAGTAGCAGAATAAGAAACTGTGTATTCCTGTTACGTTTGCTCATCAAAAAATTGATAAGATAGTTTAGTATGTTAAAATAAGAGAACGAAAAAAAGATTTTTTTAAACTAAATGTTTGTGTCAATTGAAATAAGATGCAAAATTTAGATTCTTTTACTGTACTTAGGGATTTTCTATTCCAGATTCATATTGATACTTTGAACATTTTTTGCAACAAAACAAAGATAACAGGTTTTTATCAACTCATATAAAATCATAATATCTCATAAAGATCTTACTAGCATGCAGAACTGGTGGGGTTTTCTGTTCTGATTTGTTTTTCTAGAAATTTATTTCAGACTTTTCATCACACTCAGAATCCATTTGGCAATGAGGTGGATGGCAGCTGCTTTGTTACCCTCATTTCACAGGTATTTCTTAACATCTGTCCAGGTGCTGTGGCAGGGACGATGGTTACTTTTGGCCACATCTATTTCCCCACCCCTTTCTGGGGCTGGCTTTCATGGTAAAAGCAGATGTAGTAGCCAGAACTTTCTTAAAAGGTAGTCTCAATCCTGGCCTTCCCTTTTCTCCTCTCTTAAGAAGGTGAACTTGTGTTTCTGTTTCTCTGCTGACACTGGCTTTTGTCTGAAAGCAACTGGAAGTTGCTGCAGGGATCTAGGAAAACAGGGAACCTCCACCTGCAAGATCAGTTTTAAATCTAAACCTCTGTGAATGTAGTGTAGAGGAGTGACACTGCAAGCAACACTGATGGTGGGAAGTGGAGGAGTAGGGTTGCCCACTGAGGTGCATGTTAGATGATGTGTATTTCACATCTGTGAGGTAAAACTGTGATGTAAAAACTATTTTGGTTTCTGTTGGTTCATTGCATAGATTGAAGCAAGTGTCTCAGTGCCTCCTAAAATTAGTCCCCTTCTGGCATTTTTGGCAAGAAATATTTGGACATGCTGTAATAAGAAATGTGAAGACATTGCTGGTGGGAACATCTATATGTGTCTTAGAAAAGATTATGAATAGAAAGAGGGGGATTTGAGCAAGAAAACAGCCCCTCAAAAATAGGTTTGCTCGAAAGTGGTGATGAATTCTGTCATTTCTCCCTGTAGATTTGCATAGGCTGAGCACACACAAAATCCCTCTAGATAATCATCGATGTGTAACCCTTATGTTACCTTGTATCAGTTTTTCCTTTGATGGTAGCATTCAAGCTCTGACAGAAAGCTTTTACTATATGTGAAATGGGATACCTGAGCAAGAATTTTGCAGAATACCTTGCAAGTCTGAAGGGGAAGGTTTTCTATTCATCTCTGCCCCATGTGCATTTGTAAGGTCTTGCCTTAATAAAAAGTGTGTGACTTCCTTTTCCTTTTCCTTTTCCTTTTCCTTTTCCTTTTCCTTTTCCTTTTCCTTTTCCTTTTCCTTTTCCTTTTCCTTTTCCTTTTCCTTTTCCTTTTCCTTTTCCTTTTCCCAACTCTGTGCATCAATTATTTAACCCATGGTTTGAGTTAACAGTTACAATAAAATCAGTCTCAGCTCTTACACGCTTAAGTTTCTGTATGATACTGCTATTAGATACAACTGTAAATGCTTGCAAGCCAAAGCCATGCCAGCTCTTCGTCTCATGTGCAGGTACTTTAGACTTCAGTACCCTTCTGGTACAAGGACACTTGCAGCTCATTGCATTTATAGAGCATGATCTGGTTTTGAATCCTGTCTCACGAGGCTCCTGTCCCAACAGCACATGACATGGTTTTTTTTCTGCCATGTAAAAGGCATGCAGGAGAGCTAGTGATAAAAAATTCGTGGTAGTACTGGCATGTGACTTCCAAAATAAGGCATATAGGAGAATTCCAGGACAGGCAGGAGTGGTGTCTGGGTGAATTTTTTTAACTTTCAAGTTTTATAGATAGGTAGAGCTAGTGAGGTGTAAATCTGCGTTTCCCCCTCCCCCCCCCCTTTTTATTTTTATGTATTTATTGATTTATTTTTGCTTCACTGAATTCTATTGAAATGCTCTGGTTTTGTTGCAGGTGTTTGAATTTTTTTAGTTTGATTATAAATAAGTCACTGTAACTTTTGTCTGTCAGGAAGTTTCTATATTTGGGTTGTTTAGGCAGTAAACTGAGTGCGAGCATGACTACAGCATCCATGGATAGAAGAATAAAGTAAAAATCTTCCCAATCTCAACAGGACCAGTTCAGATATAAAATTAAATAAAAATTAAAATAATCAAAGTACATAGAAAATATATTCCCTTCACACATTGCATCATGTAAAAAAAAAAAAAATTGGAGTCTCTAAAACAATATTTTCTTTTTCTTCAGGCATTCTTTCTGCAATCTCTAGTTTTATTCCTTCTCACCATTCACAAGATGTGGACGTGCATGCAATTGCAGTATTGTCAAATTGCAAAGCCTTGTAGAGTTGAGAGTAATTTTGAGCTTTCTTGGGAAGCACCAATTTTGAAGAAGGTATTCAATTTTGTTCTCAACCTGCTGGTTCCTGACAATGAAGCAGATAAAATATTTCTTTCCAACAGTAATCTCAACATTGAGATCTCGAGGGCATTACTGATACATGTAGATAATGAAGTCATTGTAATCAAGTCTTTGCTGGAGACATTTCTACAGCTAAGTCATTTATGCTGACTGGTTTGGTTTTTTTCTATTTAAAATTTGAATGGCTTCTCATTACAGGCACCTCTTTTTCTTACATTTATTCATTTTTTCCTCTAGGAGTGTGTTGCATCTGTGTCTTTAACACAATGCAGTCTTTTTGACAAAATGTGTCATAATCTTGTAATTGATTCCCATAGCAACATAGCCTAGTATCATTCAAACACTAGGCATGTGTCCTGAGCATAAATTGTTTAGAGAGATGACATATTCCAATTTTTAGACCTTTTTTTTTTTTTTAACATATGAGCTGGGCATGTTCATAACCTTGTTTACAGTTTCTGCTGACAATGCTAAAGCTGCACACTGTTCCTTTATTTTAAAGGAAGATAATAAAATGAATGTGGTGGTGTTTCAAATCAAGGTGAATAAAATGCCATGGTGATGCATAGGGTATAACACCACTATGCAGAAGTTAGCAGTTTTTGCTGCTGAAATAATTCCTATTTCAGCACTTCAGGTGGTCACTAACTGCCACGTCACCTAAATTAAATACATTTTAGCTGCATGAGCTTGCAGACTTTGTTGTATCTATGATACAAACTTTATATATAGGGTGCTTAAAGCTAAAACAGTAGCTTGAAGTAAGCTTGTGACATACTATTCCTGTTTACAGACCCCAAATTAGAGATATTATGTTGAAATATGTCAGTATCCTACCTAAGTCAGTATTCTGAGCTCACTGTTCAGTTTGCCATTTCTGTTTGTTGCTGTTTTTTCTCCAGTGACTGATTCTCTAGGTAGTTACCTGAATTTCAATGTCATAGATATTTATTTTTAATGTTTATTTAAAATTGATCCTTTCAGTTTTTCCATTTCCAGTAATAAAAGAGAATGAAAATGGTCTTGCAAACTCTCAGAAGAGAGTTGGATAAATCACTTGATAACACCTGGTCACTAAGCCGTTACATAGAATGAGTTCTTTTGTTCCAGACGACCAACTCTCTTAACTAAAATGTAACATTTTCTAGGTATTGTGTCTCAACCTCTGGACTAGCAGCTGGTACCAAATACTGTGCAGTTGTGATAAATTATATTTTAAAGTCACAGAAATAATTTTCTGAAGTCACAGAAATAAAGTCTGCACAAGTGAAATTAGAAAGAAAAAAAAGAGTTTGAGGAAAACCTTTATAGTAGAATCATAGATCATGAGCTGTTTAAGTTTCTCCATGCAGCCACCATCACTTATGGTCACCGGACAGCAGCTAAGATAAGTCAGAATTAGTTTTTGATTGTGTTGGAGTTTGGTTTGGTTTTGGCTTTGGGTTTTTTGTTTTGTTTAGTTTTTGTTTTTTGTTTTTTTTTTTTTTTTCAAATAAAGGCAGGCCTATAGCTGCATGGAACACTTCACTGTAAAAGCCTTCTGATTTCTACATGAAGAAGCCATTCTATGGTGTAATATATCAAGGTTAGTTATTTTTATGAAAATGTCTGCCTTCTCATCAGTACAGTGCCTTCTCCAAGAAAGCTGTCGAAGAAAAGATGGGAGCAATAGAAACTTTCCCATCAGAAAAAAAAAATTGACAATGTACAATTGTTAACAATGTACAAAAATAAAGCACCTGTTAAAATGAGTTAAACTTGATAAGCAGAGAGACATTTTTAGCCACTGGGAGGAAAAAAAGAAAGAAACAAATTAATTTATTAAGAAAATGGTAAACGAGTTTATGACCAAATAGAAAAGCCAACGGATGGCTTAGGGAATTATTAATTAAATGGTCAAGGCTTGTGAGAGCTCCAAATGACTTGCAGCTGGTTGAGTTTTTATTGTGTTAGTTTCTCAGCATTTGGTCTGCAGTAGTGGAAGTGATTGTAAAACTTCTCTGAGGTGAGGTATTTTGAGGGTTGCAAATGGTTTAAGAAAGCATGCCTTCCTGCAGCCTCTGCAATGTGCCCTGCCCAGCAGTCGAGCTCATCCTCCTTTATTCTGATGTTTTTCAGATGCATTGTGTCTTTTGGGCAGGAGTAATCTATGTAGCTGATGTATAGTATGTCTAGCTGAGAATAAGCTTGCACTTGTTCTTCTTCTTTGTCACAAGAATAAGATGGACTACTGAGGTGAGAAAAGCAAATACCACTATGTGGTGTGCAGGCAAGAATCCCATGAACTAAGTCCCTCATGGCAGCATTTCTCACCTTAGGCTGGCTGTGTGTCTGCACCTATGAATTGGGTAGTTAATATTGTCCTGATATAATTTTGTTTATTGGACTTACCATGTGAAGTCTGATTAGTGGTTAGAAGGTCTTGGAGGAGTGTAGACCTAGAGATGTGTTTTTAATAATGCTGAAAAAGAAAATATGCCACATCCTTGGTTTTTTTTTTATTTGCGGGGGTTTTTTGTGGGTTTTTTGGGGGTTTTTTGGTGTTTTTTTTGTTTGTTTGTTTTTTTTTTTTTTTTTTTGTTTCGGTTGTTTTTTTGGTTTTTTTTTTTTTTTTGTGTTTTTGCATTTCCTAATTTTCAGAAGCCAAGGAGAGTGCTCATCTCCCATTACTGAACTGTCCTCAATGTGTTGCACAAACTTTTGAGGCATATTTTGTCTTCAATGTGTTATTCAGCAAAACCACTAAGGACCAAACTACTCATTAGACATGGAGTGTATAGGGTGATAGAGTCAGCTGTGAGTGTAGTCTGTCATGCACAGAAAGAGAAAACTTAAGAACTTGTTGGAAATTTAAAAATAAACTGCAGAGGCTCTCTGTGGCTTTAAGGTTCATGATGCCTCTGCTGTTCACCAGATCTGTGCTTTCTGCTTGGCATCCTTCAGTCCTCTGCATTTAACCTGCTTTTTAACTGAGCAGAAGAATTTCTTATCAGGCAAGTACTGTTTTCTGTAATGCTTTCCCACATAGGACTTCTCACAAATTCCCCCATTTGTGTTAATACACCTTGTAGTGGTACTGAGGGGTGGCAGGTCTTGTCAGGCTGCTATCAGCGTAGAAGACAGCCAGGTGTCCTTGCAGACAGGCCAAGTCCAAAATAAACTTATTTGTCATAAATTTTGGTTTTTTTTTCCTGTCAGAGCAGTACTTCCTTATAATTTTGGAGAGCTGAATTAAATATTTCTAGTCTGTATTAAAGATATGCCACATGCAGAATGATTTTTGTAAAAATTAAAAAAAAAAAAAAAACCACCAAGTGTTTGGGCTCAAAGACTCCATGGTTTGTTTTTAGTTTCAAACCTTTCACAATTCATTTTGTTAGCACCTTCATGACCACATAGTTTATTTTAGTTATACTTCTTCAGAGCCATAGGTATGAGAAATATCTTCTATTTTCCCCTCAACTTTATAATTAAGAGAATGCAGAATTTCCTACTCTTATTTTTCCTCAGTTACTATTCTCATTGTTCCATTTGTGCCTTAATACTCTATTTGAATTTAAGTTTTCGGTCACTACTTCTTGTTAATTCTTTTTTTTTCTTTAGGATTAACCAGCTTTTAAGACTGAGAATGTTGTTTCCCTGCTAGCACTTGACTGCTATCTTTTTCTTCTAAATGTCACTCATGTTTTCCAAATTTTAAACAAATATTTCTACTTCTTCTGGTTTTCAATACTTTTTAAAGCACTTGACTGTCTAGAGCAGTGTGTAATCTTCAGTACACAGAGTTCTGACTCAGTGTAGCTCTTGCAAGGAATTGGCAGCTTTGCTTCTCCATGCCCTTCTGCCCCCATGCCATGGGTCTTCTGATGCAACTTTGCCACAATATCTCCGTGTGCAATCTGCAGCCCAGCACAGAGGCACACTTCTCCACAGGTCCAGCTCCTGGCAAGCAGGGATTTACCCCTAATCCCTCTATGCCTTGGGTGTCTCAGGTTGCCTGGGTGTCATACGTGGGCCCCTGGTTCCACAGGGCTTCCTATGGCAAAAATTGTGCTCCAACGAGGCATAGCCACTGTGAGTCAGGCACTGAACCTCAGCTGAATTCAACTAGAAAACCAGAGAGCTTGTAAGAAATATGCAGACATGCTTAAACAGCTTTGCAAGAAATTTCCATAGAAGAGGAAATGAGTTAGATTGGAGCTGAGTCAATCTTGAGTCATTTGTGGAGACATTTTTGCTATCCTTCCTAGAACATCCAGTATTAGCTGTATTTACATGACTTTATATTTTTGTTTCTTTGAATTATGACAAATTTTAAAGGAACTTTGTATTCTTTTGGTTGACCTACTTTCTTGATAAGTTATGGTATAATTAAAAAATCAATTTTAATTTCTGGGGAGGTGAGGCTGATGTTGGTCTTCTTATAATGAATGAATGCTTTGTTATACTGGTAAAAATTAAGCTTTTTATGATTAACCTTGTTGTGTGTATTGGGTCAAGCAGTTAATGTTCATCAGCATACCAAGTGTATGGCTTGGTGTGAGATATTTCACAGAGGAAGCTGAACATGCTGTCACCAGAGGGAAAGCACAGTGTGTGCATGACTGGAGGGAACTTGCAAGCTATTACTGCCCAGCATCAATGTGTGCAGGTCCTGCACAAGGCACAAGTGGAATGGGCATGGACAAAGGTACACACCTGCTCTGAGTGTTCGGGCTATGTGCTGAACAGCCCTCTCCTCCCCACCTCTCCAAACCCTTCTGCTGTGTAGCAAGAGTCTCTTGCGAGTGGTACATGTTATGCTCAGCAAAACATGACTCATGAATAAGATTTGAAAATAAGATTTTATCAGGCATGAATCCAATATCAGCTTTTCCTCCAAAATTGAACAATATGTAGAATTCTGTTTTATTTTTATTTTTTGCTTTGATCTGATCATTAACGGTATACAATTGCCAGTAAGATACAAATGAAAATACCTTCCTTTGTTTTAAACTTAGGAAGTGTTTCATCTTGGAAGGCAATGTAGTATAGTGTGCATATGTGGCTTGAGAGTATTGGAAATTCTATGTATATTAGTTACTATACTAATAACACTAATGACCTTTTCTAGTTGCTTTTTCTGCCTGTGAATGCATAATTATTTGTATACAATGTTTCTTATTAAAAATATGACACAACCACTTAACTGTAGGAAGACTGGTAGAGGAGGTTGAAGTTGCATGCTTATTCTAGTCATTGGTGCCTAAATATCACACTACATTTAATATACAATGTCATATACATACTGATGTGAGCATAATGTACTGCTAGTAGCTCAGCAGAAGGAGAACTTAGTACTGATGAAATGTCAGTCTTAATTTTTTATTACCTTAGCTGTGGGCATTTTATGTCAAAACCAGAGCTGACCAAATACTGCAACATGCTATGCATGAAAACACTTTCATTTATTTAATGTCTTGCAGATGTACAAGTGGTCTTTTAATGTAGTCTTTCTGAGATGTTAGTGGCCGTGAAAACTAGAAGGGATTTCATCAGATTTAGCACCTTTATACATTGGCTAAAAATATAGTCAGAAAATGAGCTGGTAATTGAACTAGTTACATTGGATAAGGAATCTTAAGTTTTGTGCTTAGCAAAGGAAGAAATGAAACTCACCATTGCAGGGTCTTTGATCAAACCTTTTTAGTGTACCTTAAATACCTATTAAAACTGTGATTCTACTGATGAGTTAAACTATCTATGGATTGAAATATTTTTTCCATAAGTTGTGGTTTAGAAACTTATGGCTTTTCACAGAGAGTTCATGGCTGAAGAAAGGAGAACTGAGCTCAAGGACAATGGATTGCTGGGAATACTGTGTGCCCTAGCCTTATCTCCTCATAATAATTGAAGAAGGTTGGTTCTTTTTGGCAGAAATAAAGGACACAGCTCTCCAGTTGGGTTGCAATGATCAAGGCAGGGAAGGGTGGAGGGAGATCACCGTGCAGCCTCACCTGGCTTTGGGTCTGGGTGGAACCCACAAAATGCATCTCAGTAGGGGCCACCTGCATTGGAGCACATTGATACGGCCAGGCAGGAGGGAAGCTGCTGTGGTGGGTAGCTGGTGAGCCTCAACTTCCTGCAATTCTACCTCTAATCCTGGCTCTGAACATCTAAGACATCACCTGACTTGGCTGAAGCTGAGTTTTTATGTTTATAAGCCAGAACAAACTTCTGAGAGAGTGATTTTCTTTAGGGTACTTTTTCATGCATCTCCTTTTATTTTTCATTCCTCATGTAAGAGGTTTTTCATTTTTGGCAGACTGTCTTCTCAGGGCACTCTGAAACTGGATTATTTACTACAGGTGGACCCAGATTGCTGGGGTAAAAAAAGCCAGCAACATATACTTCTTTGAAGGATTTAAATTGTGTTTTAAAACTCACTGAAAGAAAATGTTGTTGGTATGTGTGATATTTTCTATGTGAATGGAACCTAAAACATTAATAATGGCTTTGTTCTATCTTTTTTAGCTATCAATAGCAAATTTTAAACTGTAAAAATTTCAGGTTGCCGTATATACAAAAGAAAATTGTGATTTCGAATTATAATTTGAGATGTGGTTATAGAATAATGAATTGGAATACTTAATGGAAAGCTAATTGGGTAACATCAGAAAAGTTTATCCTGGTATATTGGGATTGCATGCTTCAGTTGATACTTAGTGTACTTTTGGGATTTCTGGTTGCACCTCACCTCTGGTTCTGGCAGTATATTGTATTATGAAGAATATTAATAATGCTGCAGAACAATTACTTGTTCATTTGCTAACTGATTAAAATTCATGCATAATTTATTGGAACTGGGAGAGACTTTATAAATAAGTCTCCTTGGCCTGAAGAGCTTAAAAACAAAATGCGTATGCTAATATAAGAATGTGCTTTACTTCTTAACATAAAAACTTAATAGGCAGTGGTCTCATTAATGTGAGGTTTTATTTGTGATAATCCAGCTCTTAATCAAAGTGTTTACTTCTAAGCATAGCCATATGTTTTAGAAGTTTATAACTTGGAGTTGGTGGTGCATCACACTCATCAATGATGATATTTTCTGCTACAATATACAGTGACCTTAGAATACATTAGCTGGACATTTAATATGTTAGCTCCACAGCAAATAAACTGCCCTCGTTATGGCCAGCTGCTTTTCTGAGCTTTGAGGTAGGTAGTGATCTAAATTAATTCATAAGCACATATATTGCCAAAGAAGGGTAAAAGGTTAATTGCGGGCTGCCCCAGACCGAGTCCTGCAGGGTGACCCGCTGTTGGCTGATCAACAGGTACCCAGATAGAGTAATGCAGCTCCACCAAAAGACAGGAGGACTCTCGTGCTGCTGAAATCCACGTGGGTTTATTGAGGACAGGTCGAAGGACAAAGGGAGCAGGAACAGGAGCAGGGAGACAACCACAAGCAGGGTCAGACAGCTCCGGGAGGCCCTGGGGAAGGAGGGGCCAGGGTATATAACTGTGGCAGGATAGGCGTGGTTAGGGTACAAACTGTCCAATGGGAAGAGGGCACAGGGGAGGAGCAGGGATGGGGTGACATAAACTGAACCAATGAGGGAAAAGGGAAGGAGTGGTTTGCAGAGGGAACCAATGAGGTTATCGAGAACAGGGAACTTTCTAGAACTTGGGGCGATGACAAGCATAAACTGTCAGATGACAGACATGTGTTCATCTGCATGGGGAAGCAGGGAACTCTGGGAAAGTGTTCTACACAAATGCAGTCTCCTAGGGCATCCCTGAGCTGCTGTCCCCAGGGGTACATCCCACATCTCCCCCTTTTCTATTTATTAAATAAATGTCCCCTAAAGTCTTTACAAGAGTCTTTTTGAAGAAGGTCAGAGCAATGGAGACTATGAAAATTATAAGTAAAATCCACAGCAGTCCTTTTAGAATTGAGGCCACCCATGCGGGGACACCCCACTGTGTGAGCGGTTTGTTCATAACATCCACAGCCTGGCTTTCGGTTTTGATGTCCTCAACTTGTATTTGGCTCCACTTGATGTTTGCTTGGATGGATGTGCTCTTTGAAGAGAAGTTGAAACAGCACAGTCCCTCAAAATCTTCGCAGCTGTGGCCGTGGGCGAGTAACAGAAAATCGATGGCTGCTCTGTTCTGTAGTGCGGCATGTCTGGTGTTTTCCTCGTCCGCCAAGAGATCTGATAAGGTGGCGGACGTGGCATTGGCCTGCTTACTACGCCAACACCTGAGGTGAGAAAGCTCCCTGAGGGCCTTGGCTACTGTGTACCATGGCAGAAAAATAGATGCAGCCTTGTTCCAATTATACATTTGGGAATCACAATTTGGATAGAATTGTGTATAGGATCTCTTTTTGCAAGACAAGTCTCTTCTTTTCCAGTCAAGAATTTGGGTTTTGTTGGGTGTCAGGGTAGTAAGCTGGCCAAGGCTACAGGGACCTCCTTCAATCTTAGAGGGGATCCCAGCCCACACCCTGTCACCGCAGATCAGAAACACTCCCCTGGGGAGCTCTCTGGGGTACGAGGAGGACTCAGATAGTGTATCACTGGTATAATTGCACCAGTCAATCATATAGTTATTGTCATGAGGTGTTACAATCTTTTTCACGAAGCCTTGTGGCTGTTGCCAATCTTTGAGCGAGGGCTTGTGTCTAAATTTGATATAATATGTCGCCCTCGAGAAGCCCAGTAGATCCAATTCCTGGGGCTCCTGTGGTGCATGTGGCAAAATCCACGTCCATTTGTCCCAGGAGCCCACAGGATTGGGCTTCTTACCTGCATAGGGATAATCCCTTGGTGACAGGGGGACTCCCACCAGACATGCAGAAAGCAGGTCTTCCACACTGCCCATGGCCATGCAAAAGTTTTCTTGTTTGAGGGACTTTGCCAGCGTGATCCAAACATTTTCTTTCAGTTGTGGGACAAGCCATGCTCCCATTGCTTGAAACCACATGAGGATGGTGAGCGTTGTGGCAGCGATCAGGCTGATCTGGGGTGCCTTGGGTAGTGTAATCCAGGGTGGTGTTATCTGGGTGGCCACTGGTCGTCCGGGTGTGGTGTGCTCTGACATGATAACAAAGGAAAGCACCTGTTAATATTTCTTAAAAGTCTTTTGGTTCCCTTCCCTCCTTTCTCCCCCTTTGTTAAACTTAACAGAATAAAATAAATAAAAGTAGGGTTTAGGGAGAAAGGGTAGAGGGTTGAGGGAAGAGGTAAGAGGGAAAGAGGATAACAGGGGATGGTCTAATAATGTCTGCCATATCTGGTGATGGGAGGTATCTTCTGGTGATCAGGACACGGGAGATGATGTTGGGTGAAGTAGTGTCCTTTTTTTTTCGTCATCTTCACGCAACTGCGTTGTCTGGTTGGGTTGGTTGAGGTGCCTTGAGAGAGTGTTCAGGTGAAGTGTCTTCTCTGGGCGCGGCATCCAGGTAGGATTTGATGTATGCGCCAGGAATCCACCTGGGGCCCTGCTCAGTGGAAACACACCTGTACCCTCTTCCCCAGGTTATCAGTGGGTATGGGCCCTTGATGATCTTTGATTCTGGGTCTTTAATAAGAACTGGGGGCCTTTCTTTTAAAAGTGCATGTGTGTTTTTGTGGAAATGTCGCAGGATGGGGGATTCGGCTCTCTGTCAGAACAGTTAATGAAATTAAAAACATACAGTGCTTTACATTGTGGATTTTCTCAGCTCAGTCAGAGAGAAAGAGAAAGGTTTTCTAACCAGGCAAGAGCCTGGGAAACAGTTGGGAAAGAATGTAAATAATTCTCTAATCTATCTTGTTATTCACATTGTTTATAGATATGCTCTGCCACTGTGCGTCATTCACTGCACACCAATGGTGTGACATGTTTTTACTCTAAGACCAATGAAATTAATCTTCTCGATGTTCTCTATATATAGAGCAGTATATTTGAAATAAATCAGAGCTCATTTTCTTTACCTTCTGATCTAGAGTTCTCTGTTCCCGTCCTGCTCGACAGCGACATTACATAATCTTTCAGTGGGGGTGATTGACAGGGCCAAATTATGCTGTTGTTCCAACAACTTCTTTATGTCTTTGTGAGCCCTTTCAACTACTGATTGTCCCTGTCTCTGTCCTGAAGCAGAAATGGAAATACCTTGGAGCACTCACCTTTCACTCTGGGAGGAAAAAATCAGCTCCCATTACAGCCACTATGGCGTGGCTACAGACTCCCCAGTCTCTAAACTGAGTGGTTTGAGAAGCAGCTAATTTAGAAAAAAGTCCGCAAAATATGTGCCAAAGTCTGGGAAACTTGGTTGCTTATAGAGCTGGTAAATATAATGTTTGGAGTAAGCTGTGGTACCTGGAAGGGAAGGTTTGCTGCTGGAAATAGAGAAGCAGGCAGAACCAGGGAGTCATTACCTGAACTTTATCATGCAGGGTGGATGGGATGTCAAAGGAGGTCCACCACTCCCCACCATGTGTTCTGTCTTTGACACTGGTGGCATCATCCCTGGGAGGCAGAATATGCGCAATGTATCTGTGTCAACTTCTGTTGTATAGAATGTCCCCTGCTAGGGAAATCTTATGGTCTGGGGTTAAAAGTTCTTTTTAATGTACTGGCCATGAGATCCTCTCTACCTGCTCAGAGTTGCTGATTTGTTAGTTCTGCATCGCTGCTATGTGAAACCCCTGTGTGCACTGAATTTAGCACTGTTGCCTAATTAACTGAAACAAATTAGCTGAAATATGAGCCATCTGGAATGAAAATGAACCTTCCGTGTTTATCAGTGAATTTATTTTATTAGAAAAATACTTGTTGCGTGTGATTGTTTCTTAAAATAAATCATGCTGAGGCAATGTTTCTATGTTAACATTTCTCAGGGTAGGGGGGACTACCTCTTTCTGTTTGGTCTGTCATTACCTTTTTCACTTTGCAGCTGCATTGAAATATGTAGGCAGGCAGAAGCTGATGAGAAGAGGGGATGACAAAAAGCAGCACACATCCTATTGTTGAAGTTTAAAATCAGTAGTAACTTACTAAAGAATAAAATATTATACATTGTTGCCATATGTCTTTATTTTGTCATTCTTCTGGCAGCTTTACTCAGTTCTGAGTATTCTGAATGCCTGTAATACGTGTCTGTATCCTTTTCCCTAACTGCATCCAGTGGGTTTCAGATTAACTGCAGTGATACTCATTTTTAAGAATATTCTGTGCAGGGGTAGTGTATCATCTCTTGCAGCTCTTTCTATAAGGAAAGTGCAAATGTGGCTTCAGTCAATAAAATAAAAACTCAAGTTATTGGTATAGTAAATTATATAAATGAGCATAGTTTTTTTCAGAAAAAAAGTCTCAAGCAGCAGCAATATATAAATCAGGCAGGATTTTGTGGTCTCTGAGATTTTTAAAAGGAAAATACAGCATTGAGCAGATGCCAGTGGTACACCACTCACTTCCATCCATTGCAATTCTCCTCAGCTCTTCTTCACTGATGTCAGTTTGAATTTGTTTCTAAGATTTCGAATCTTTGCTGACCAAACTCTGACAACTTCCTGTGTAGAGATCCCTCCTCTTAGTGGGTTTTCCAGCTTTTGTTTTATCTGTGGCTTGTTTTTTGTCTCCCCTGCAGAGCCGCCTCGGCCAATAGCACCCCCACAGCTGCTGGGCGTTGGGCCCACATACTTGCTTATCCAACTGAATGCCAACTCCATCATTGGGGATGGCCCCATTATCCTGAAAGAAGTGGAGTACCGGATGACGTCCGGGACTTGGACCGAGACCCACGCTGTCAACGCACCAACGTACAAGCTCTGGCACCTGGACCCTGACACCGAATATGAGATTCGGGTCCTGCTCACCCGCCCGGGCGAAGGAGGCACGGGGCAGCCAGGACCACCACTCATCACCAGGACCAAGTGTGCTGGTGAGTGTTGCTCTGGAAAAATTACCAAAAAACCAAAAACTGTTTACTTTATGGTTTAATTGATTGGCAGGCCTGTTGGCTCCCATTAACTTGTATCAGACCTTAAGCATTCCCTTCACACCCATAGGATCCCCAAGTTTTTGGATCAGTAAGGATTTGAGGTGTCCTCTGCTTTGCTGGTCATTGTCTAGGTTGCTAAGCCTTGGAGATTAGGAGGTAGGAAGTTAGAAATCTAAGAAAACATTTTACTTTTCATCACATAAGGAAGGGGACCTCTTGATTTCTGGAAAATCCTGACCTCCTTGTTTCTTCACCTTCATATTTTCAATTACATTTTAAGTAAACTTGCACATAAAGCAAATTGCATGGGAAAAAAGGATATGTTTAAGAAATAGAATTGTGAAAATAAAAAAAAGTAGTGTACTTTTGCATAATTTGTCTTTTCCCAAGCAGTTACATGTGGCCTGACAGAATCTCCAAGAACTAAAATACAACTACTAAAATCTCTAGCTATGACTGCTCCCCAGGGAAGTGGTCACAGCAGCAAGAGTTCAGGAAGTGTTTTGACAATGCTCTCAGGCTCATGGTGACTCTTGGGGCTCTCCTGTGCAGGACTGGGAGTAGGACTCAATGATTATTGTGGGTCCCTTCCAACTCAGGATATTCTATGATTCTCTAAATTGTAGAACACAATTGAAAATAGTGTTCTACAACTAAAAAATGGAGTGTTTTCTCCATTTTTGACTTGTGTTGCTGAGCCCTGCAGTCTGTTTCCTGTTTCTCAGAGTGCCCCAGAGTTGCTAGCACCAAGAAAATTAAGTACTGTCAACTTGTGCTATATTCTGTTCCTTCTAAAGCTACTTAAAATTATTTTAATCTCAGTTTTCACGAGAAGAAAGATAATACCTATGTCTCATAGTTGCAGGGGAGAGAAATTATAGATTTGAATCTCAAACTGTGAGGAAAATAAGCATAAATTAAATGGTGGGTTTTCCCCTCCTAGTCTCAGGACTTCTAGGGCCTGACAGTATTTTAAAGTTGACACAGTATTTGATTTCGCAAAGAGTGCTGATAACCATCTATTCAAAATAACATTAAAGTAATCAGAAGGACAAGCTGGAGTCTCAGGTTTCCATGTATCATATATATATGTGCATATGTGAATCAGAAATAGAAATAGTTTTTTTCACAAGTTGAAGACAGATGTCTGATGGATGAACACTCATTTTGTTTAATAAGGAAGAGTGTCGGGGTCTGGACCAGAAGCCAGGAATTCTAGCAGACTAGGTCAGTGGGTATGAATTCCAGAAAATTAGAGAATCTTTTTTAAAGTTGCTCACAGTCCTGTCAGAAGCTGATACACAAAGCTGGAGTAAGACCTAGCTGAAGGCACCTTTTTGAGTTTGTGATTGTATTTATAATTGTCTGTCTTTCCAGTGAAGTAGAGAGATCTCTGTGTCTATCTCAGTTAAGGTGTCAGTCTTTGACATCTAAGTAGGGTTAAAGTATTGGTTTATTGCACAGAATTGGCTTAGACATTCGTCTGAAAAAGTAGGAGTTGGAAAACTGCTTCTGTTTTAAAAAGGCTGAGCCGAGACTAGCAAATTGAAATCTTCAGGTTGTTTTCCTAGCACTTGAAAAAATGTAATTTAATTTACCCAGGTTGTGACAGAGTAAAGATTTTTACTGGGAAAGGAAGTAATTATGTGATGTATTTTTCGAATACATTCCCCTGTTAGGGGAAATCATGTTATTTTTTTTTTTTTTAATATAACACTCACATGTAAGGCTCCAAAATCTAGTCTGGCTTGAGGAAAAAAAATCGACTCTATTTAATCCACTATGAAATTAAGCACATCAAAAAATACTTGAGAAGAAAATTCTGAACTTTCTGTGACAGCGTTATTTTAATAATAATAAATTTTCAAGGTGTTTACCTTGCAGTAAGACTGATTCTTCCTATTTCATTAAAGTGAAAGCAAATAATTGTTACTATTAGCTAGTTTCAGTTAGAAGAAAGTGTGTCAGCAAGGCTTTGTGAAGACTGAAATATTGTGCACATCATCAGGGACGAGTCAGGGACAGAACCAGATTGAACACCCTGCTGCCTCCTCACCTGACTGGAAAATGAGACAGACCTTCCTTTTCTGTGTTCTCCCAAGGCTTCTGATAGATAACTGCAAGTCCTTGTCAATATGATTCTTTTTTGGTTTTATATACTTGTATTTTTCTTTAAAAAGGCAAATTATAAGCATCAAAATTAGTCTCTTCCAAAGAGAAGATTTATAAGAAAAGGCAAAGGTAATAATGGAATATCTCACCCTGCAGTATCTGCTGCTGCTGGTATTGTACCAGTGACTGGCAGGTGATTTACTGTGCTATATTAGATGACATCTCTGCAGGAATATCTTCTTTCTGGAGTTTCTTCAATTATTCCTAATTCTCATTTCTGACAGGCTCACTTATTTTCAGACAGGTACTCTCTCTTTCTGTCAATGTTCTTTGTCAGTTTTTCTTTCCACAAGTTTTTTACATATTAGTTCAAATTCTGAAACAAGTTATAATTGATTATCTGCTCAGTATCATATGGAATGGTGGAAAATAAATGAATTTTTAACATGAAGTTTGACTGCTCTCTATGCAGATTAAAAAGTGTGCATTAGTGAATGTTGATCTGATGAGATTGTAAGGATTAAAGTTTACATTCCAAGCAGCAACAGCAAACTTGCTGAAAAAATAATGAGAATAAGCTATTATTCTGGTCTCTGTATAATGCTTAAGCAAATATCAGTATTGCTTTCAAATGAAGTTTAAAATACCTTTTCCTCATAATTCATTCAATATTTATAATTTCATGCTATTCCTTAATAACATATTATTGATCAGTTGCCCTCTGCTTTGCTGGAGATGTATTCTACTCCTTAGTGATTTGAATGATGATCATAGTTACCTCATTGTCATGCATGCACTTTTATTATTAGGTATTTAGATCATTTTCTGTCTTCCTCATAGCAAAACTAGTGTCTGGTGACTCATTTACTAAATGTTTCCACTAATGCTAATCAAAATTGTTCTTTAATGAAGGGATAATTCTTCCACTAGTTAAGTCCTCTGACAGACTGTTTGTCTACCTGGCATTTCCCAGGTAATCCTTCCTGTGCTGAAGCTAAGGCATTTTGTTAGATGTGTTGTTTTATCAGTCTGTGGTTAAAGATAGTGCTGAGCAATCAAATATATGAAACCACTGAGTGTTTTTAAATGGCTGAAGCCTGAAACATCTGAAGTAAAACGCTATTTTCTTACATTACCCTCTGTGAGAGCCAGGTGTATGCTTTGTTATTTCCTCTTCTAAGCACCACCCATGATGGTATGACCAAGGCACTATGTTCTCAGCTGCTGATCCCGAAGGGTACTGACTCCCCCTCGGTCCTCACAGGGCACCTGAGCTTTATTTCATTCTGACATCACCTCTTGCCTGGGGTCATTGCTCAGATTATTCACTTCTCCAGGATTCTAACACCAAAACAAAAGGCAGAGAGTAACACTTTAACCAGAAGTAATCCTTAAGGCTGTTTTCTGTGGCTCTGGTGTGTGTTGTCCTTTTGAGCTTATCCTCTGAGTTGTTATTGCCTTTCTTCTCTTGAGGGGATAGGGGGAGAGGGGCAGGGTGTAGAAAATACGTGATAATCTAAAATTGTCCACTTAGCCTGCTTTTTCAACTCTAAATTAGAAGTTGTTCTCTTAATGTTGGCTGCTGCTTCTGAGTAACAGCTCACAGCTCAGCTTTATGATTAACTGATATTTTGGCAGCAAAGGAGGTCAATAGTTCAGCCTGTCCAGAGCTTAATATATGTACACAGTGGAATTGCTTGCTCCTACTTTACTGAAGTTCATCACAAGGGTGTGATTTTTCAGAAAAACATGAAGAATTGTAAAACAGTTAGAGAAAAGAGTGCTGTGTGTTTTCATTTCTTTGGTCTTGATAATGAAATGAGTAAGGACAGGAGGGAAGCTTTATAGCTTTAGCAGAGCTGAGAAAGGAAAAATATTTATCAATTATATTATTATTATTGCTATTGTCATTATTGTTATTTCATTGTTCAAAATCTTTATTTGTCACAGAGACCTGCTATTGGTAGCAGTCAGCCTCAAGGCACCAGACTAGGAGATGCTGGTTCAGTGATGCAATTCTGGCACATGAACATCTGCAATTGAAGGCTCGGGAACTGGACTGCTTTCTGCTGCCTTTTCAAGTGCAGAATGTTTGTGCACAGTTTCCACATGCATTAATTTCAAAAACAATATACACATAGTGCAGGATACTGCTGAATTCTCCTCTAACAAACAAAAAAAAGCAAAGCATGGAAAAATATTGAAAAACAAAAGGAAGCTCAAATGCTTTTGATCATTGTCTTGGGATTTATAACAGAGGGACCCCAGAGAGGTTGCCATTGAGAATGTGACCCTTCATAGCTATCTGGAGAACTAAAATATTGTTATGGTTACATAAAAATTGTAAATTAGTTTTAAAATGAATGGAGTGAGAGGGACATTGCAGTGTGGAATCTGCATGTGCTGATGTGGGACGTACACAGTGCTACTTCACTCAGTGTTTGTTGCCTTTCACACTTGCAGAGACAGGGCACAGGGTTCAGGGTGGGGACCTGGATTTATAGGCTTTGTGGTGCGCTGCACAAGAGAATTTAGGATGTTGGATTATGAGGCAATGTGTTTATAAAATTGGGTACAGTCAACATCACAGGAGGCTTCTGCAATATACAGCACTGAACAGATAAGCTGTGCTCTTCATTAGTGTCCCTTGCAGTAGTGCAACTGCAATTGGTTAAAATTTTAAAAAGCTTTTTTAAAAAGCCTTTTTAAAATTTTAAAAGAATACAGATAAATGTGTAATTTTCAACCTTTTTTTTTTTTTTTGAATGGTGACAGAGGGAAATTTTTACCCTTACAGGACATCAGCTATCTTTCTGTTTCAAGCAGAATTTTTATCTTATTTCCCTCAAAGTAGGTATTGTTATGGACTTAAGACTATAGCTGCAAGGACAATGTGAATACATTTGATTTGAATACATGCTTAAATTACATGTTTTTATTGCTCATATTTTTGTTGTTTACAGTTTGAATGCATTTTAAGGATAAAATAAAGATGAACAACTTGAAACTAAATTAATGATATTTTAAAAATTATTTTACATTTGTCGTTCCAGAAAAGCCCTCATGACACCAATATTTAAAAGTTGCTGTTGTTTTTACAAATATGTTTAGCACTTGTGACTGTTTCTGGGCTTTTGGCCAGGTAGTAATTGGAACCATTTAAGATCTTGCTATCAGATTCCAAATGCGCCAGAGTCCTGTTCCATATAGGTTTACCAACCGGGTTGTATGTGGGGAGGTGGAGCAGGGAGGTATTAAAACAATGGACAAAGTCTGGACTAAGGAACTTCATCATATTCCCATTAAGACTGAATATGAGAATTGTTATTGAGAAGGCATCCTGTAGAAGAGCCATCTGATTTGGACCATCACCTGGCACCAGCAAGCATGCTCTGCTTATTGTGCTGCTTGCCACTGCTGAGATACCCATACCACATATAGAATCGTAATGATGCTTATATCTATAAGAAAGGACTGTAGTGCATCTGACTTACCTAGCAAGGGACCAAGCAGATTGCCCAGCCAAGTTCTTGTCAGATTGTGTAAATTAAGCACGGTATCATCTTTTTCAAAAGAGTGCAATGCTGATGACTCAGTTGAATTGGTGATAAACTGCAAGTTCAGACACTGACCTACCCTAAATTAGTTTTCAACGTTTTTTTGTTTGCTATATTCAGCCTTGCTTAGTATCATTTATATGGTACTTGCAGCTGCAAGTTCCCTCTGCACAGGAAACTTTCTTCCTGCGACACTGCAAGTGCCATGTTACACAAGATATGGGTTCCCTGAATTCTCTCATGCTTCATTTTTGGGAATAATTTTGTTCATGGCTAGTTTTTTATAGGATAGTATAATATTCAGCAGTACATCACTCTGATGATCTTCGCTTGGAGTTAGGTTAGCAGACCTGGATAGGTGGACTTCTCTCGCATGGCCACCCACATTTCAAAGCCTCTGTTGTCTGTAGTGGCCTCTTCTCCCTTCTTTTGAAGTCTTTAGCAGTGGGCAGGGACGGATGAGTAACCTGCAGCAAGATATGGTTGTGGTCATTGGCACTTGACACACTGGTCAGTCAAGAGTTTGGTGCAAAGACTTTGTTTAAAGTTACTGGGTCTCTTTTTGGTGAAAGACACAAGGTCAGGATACCCCTTCACTGTGTGGTAGAGGCAGGGGGAGGAGAAGGAGCAGCTACCAACACCACACAGAGCTCCCCTGTCTCTCAAGCAATTTCTCCATCTCTTGCCTCACTTTGGTTTGTTTGGTGGCTTTTCCCAGAGCAGAGCCTGCCACAGCACACTGAGACAGCCATGATTTATCCAAAGTGCATGTAACTAGTCAATAGATCACACTTCCGAGAGGAGCACTGTCTGTGGCAAGAAAATATATTGCAGTACATTAATCCATGGTGCCCATTCCAGCTGTAAAAGAATGGATGTGGGCAATAATTCATATTGCAGTACTTGAAAGTGCTATGGGTGCACCCAGGCCAGATAACTCACAGCCTGATTAGAGCTTCTGCAAAGTTGGGGAGCTGATGTTAACAGATTTTTGGTCTGTGCCTGCTTTTTAAAAACATAACTGCAGGTTGAGATAGTCTTTCCCTTTTAGAATACTGCAGCTCTTTTTTTGAACTGTGACTTCTATTTTTAATTTCAGCTGAAATAAATAGCATGATTGATTAGTGTGTTTGATGCTTCAGTTTGGTTTCATAATTAAGGTCTCTCAACTGTTCAGGAATGCAATATTAATTTTATAGTGTATGAGAATTGGTAAGTATGTAAATAAAACAAACTTTTATAGGACTGGCTTTTATTGTATTTTCATTTATCAGTCTATTAAAAATTAATCAGGGAAAATTTTAATAAGGTTTTTTAAGTTGCTCTGATCATTGCAGCACTAAAATGTTTTGGAAGCATACTAATTTTTCAGTTATTTTGGCACTTTTGACAGAGTAGTGTGGATTAGATATGGAGGGTTGTGAGTAGCAGGAGTGGAAAGGTGGAAGAGGAAAGCAGTACCAGGAGTCTGTGCTGTGGCACGGGATGTTGATGAGATTTACTAAATGCATTCAGTATATTTCCTCTCCCCTCCATTCAATATTTTTCCTCTCCCCCTCTCTCCAAAGTCATTACAAAGAGATATAATGTAATTCTTCCCAAAAGCCCTGGTTCTTAAATGCATCAATTCTTTCGGCTTTCTTCTGCTAGATAAATATTTGTTTTTTATTTAATTCTTGTTTGCTTTTTTATTTTTTTAAACTTTGTTTCATTTTAATAATGAGCAGCATAATTCTTTTTACCTAATTTGAACCTAGACTGCATGAAGCAGAACTGAGTGAATTTCACTCTCTTCACTTTATTTTTCAGTAAATCCTCCTGCTGGTGCTGAGAGGGGGAATGGACCATGTGATGCTTTTGTATGAAATGATAATGAAATAGCTTCCATTTAACAATGAGTTGAGGAGCATATTAAGCAGCAATGATGTCAAGTTACACCTCAGATGATGAGTAGGTCCAGAAACCTAAAAATGGCTTTTCAAGGCTCTTAATGTTATCTGGTTTTGTTTGCTGTTTTCAAATAAAAGTCAGGAGCAGTCCTAGAAAGCTCCAGATCACTTGAAAAACAAAAATTAAAAATACTGACATGAAGGCTCGGGTTCACCTAATTAAAAGCTTGTCATCTTGACTTTAATTCAGAACAGAATAATGGAACAGCCAATACCAAACTTGATTAATGAAGAATTAAGGAAGTAATATAATTAGTGACAGTCAACAGATTTATAGAATGCTCTTGTCAAAATAACTTGATTTTTTAAAAATTAAATTACAGATTTGGTTAATAAAGCTGATATTGTTCTTCTCTAATGCATTTAATTTGATATAAAGCATTTTGATTAAGAAACCAAAATAAAATCAACTCAAATGGAGAGGAACTAGCTTATCTATCTAAAACTGGTTTTATGGATTAATTGAATAAACACTTTTGCTTGTGCCATATCAGAAACAGTTCCATGTAATTTATAAAGAAGATGTAACTATGATAAAGTTGACAAATTACAGAATATTATTAAACTGGTAGAAAAAAAAAGCCACTTGAAAAAAGACTTGAGTTCTAATTTACAGTGGTTTGAATTGGCTGAATCTTACCTATGTTTCAAGTACAACATTTGCAGTGCAATAGAAACAAAGTAGGCTATATGTACAGAGAGGGAAAAGAGATCTGAGAGTCATGGACCATTAGGGCTGAGACTTAGGTACTGGAACTAGAAGAGGTCCTGTAGTCCTTGACTACAAAATTTCTCACTCTTTCCTTAGCACTGGAGTATCTTTTAAAGCTTTTTTAATCTTGAAATTGCTTGCCAAATTAGTTGTCTTCTGACCCAAGTCTTTTATCCCCATCTCTCCAACCTCTCTCCAAATCTGTGTAGCATCCTGTTCTATGGAATTAAAGGTATGGCACTGTGCAAGAGTTTGTTTTCAGGAGGATTAGAAAACCAAAATAAAAAAATCTGGCAGAGTGTTGAAATCTGGACACAAAATCTTGTTTACCTGTGACGTGACCAGAATTAATACTGAGTTTAGAGATACAGATGTGATTTAAGCAGTAATTCCTCATGGGGTTGAAATTTATTTTCTTTGTTTGGCATCTCCAAACCAACTGCATAAGCCTTTTATTCGTTTGTATACTATTATTTTTCATTTCATGTTACTTTTGAAAACAATTTCATTTTATGCATTTTGTTTTTCAGGTCATTAATTGCTAAAAGCTATTTCATTACCCTTGGAAAAGGCAACATGCTAGATTATCATTCAGATAATTAAGCATTTCAGATACTCTAATAGTACCATAAGTACATATTTTGCAGTTTATTACCTTTATTTTAGAGAAATTGTGGTCACTCATAGGGACTGGTGAAAATATATTTGACAATGTACCTTCTTTTGTCTGCAAAATGAACTCTAACAATTAGGCTGAAATGTCAGAGCATGAGCACCCACTGGGAATATGATGTGCTCTATTCACAGTTCACAACCTGTAGTAGCTTGGATGATTACAAATAAATAATCCAGTTGAGTTGTACCATGTTTCCTTAAAGTAATGACCTTTGAAGACAGTGCAGAACTGCATTTCAAGAAACCTGCTCTCTGTTTATGGCCTTTGGCATCACCTTTGACAAATAAGTATACTTTGGTGTTCCATTAATATTTGGAGAGCAGGGTTGGCTATGAATGTTTCCCCAGCAATTTTTCTCAAATTTATTTACCTCACATGACTTTTATTTTTTTTTTCAGAGCAAGCACTTTTCTTACTTTTGTTGTGCTAGCTGCAATGAGATCTTGGATTTATCTGTCTGAACGCTAAATATTTTGTAATGAGAATCTTATACAATGAAGATCATATGTAAGGGGAGAAATTTTTATTCATTCAGTGGTAGGTTTTATCACTGATGTAGTGTCTGTATTCAATTTTTAGTGTTACCAGGAGCTATTTGTCTGTCCATGCAGAGATGACTTTTGGTGTTGATATAATAAGGGATGGATGGGGAGTGTGGGAAGAATGCAACAAACATACTGTATTGAAATCAGTGGAGATAATTTTATTCCTGAGGTTGTTGTTTTAGTTTCTTTCTGGCTTAGCCTTTGTCTGTTATCAGCTGAATAGCCATAATTAAGGATCATGCAAGTTGAGCACGTTCTTTTTTTCTGTGTGTGTCTGCCACTTAACCTCAAAGACTTCTTAGGTTGCCATTACCAAGTTTTTTTTTTCTGATGCTCAGCATTTTGTGTTCGGTTTTTCTTGTTCCTTTTTTAACACGACCATACCTCCCCCTTCAGCCCCAGTTATACTTTCCCTTCAGCCTTGACACAGAATTTAAAAGTTTAAAGCAAATATGGATGCTTCTGTCTAAACAGTGGATGAGGGAATGAATAATATGTTGTAGAAATTATTCATATGGCATAATATGCTTGTAGGTTTGCAGTTCATATGGTGATGAATACAGTATAAGAACCTCTACGGAAAAGAAACAAGTAAAAAGGTTTTTTTTTTTGATGTGGCTTATCTTGCCTAGCAGTACTTGGAAAAGGTGGGGAATATGTATTTGAAAGACAAGTTAAGATGGTAGACATTTTTCATAGTCACTTTACTGAGGGGCATATTCAGAGCATATACACATACTTCATACAATGAGAAAAAATACATACAACAACACGATTGTGTCAAAATCAATAAACCATGATGTTTATGCCTTTCTTTGAATTATTTAGTCCTGAATTTACTAGTTGTCATGTGCATTAAATTAAGGCAGCTCACAAATGTAGGGTTTTTTCTCCTGTGTTAATTTGATCTGGTCCCACAGTGGGGAAAAAAGTGCTATCACTCTTCAATATTGCTATCACAAATCAGCTTACTGTCTCTGTGTTTAAGAAAGGGTTTGGAAGTTTAAGGTGGGAATTCTAAGTCTGTACAATAATTTCTGCAATGACTCCAGGTGATTTAAAGATCTGTTAAAAATAGATATGCTGTAGGTTCCCATGGGGGAGGCTTCAGCTGGGCTGCTGCATCCCATGGGGTGCAGGTTCTGTGGAAGCTATGATCTTACAGGGCACTCTGAAAGTCTACCTTGTGGACAGACTTAAACTAGAAAATATCAGAAGCTCCTGTTATGCATTTTGTTGGCCTAAAATTAATCTCTTGGACACTTCACATTATCCTCTCCGTAGACACATGTGCCAATGTGTGTTTTATCCACCTCTGAAGAGCAGCCCTCCTGTTCTAGTAGGTCTGTGTAAAGTGCTCAGGTATGATGGGCAGGCTTCTTTCTGCCTGTCTAGACCATAACACAGGCTAGGAAACAAATATGCAGCAATTGTAGTAAAGAACAATAGTTCCAAAAAAAAAAAAAAAAAGCTTTTATAGTATTTGCAATCTGTTTTTTTCAGCCTCGAATTGCACAAAATCTGTCTTTAAATACCCTGCTGTTATTCTCACCATCCTTCTGTCTGTGTTTCATGCTATGCCTTACTTCATCTGATGTGGACCTTTAGTGGGGGTTAAATATAGAACTGACAACTCATGAAGAAACTCTTTTGTCTCTGGTGCTAAAGGTCTGCTTTTTGAGCAGGATTTGCTGAGTTGTTTTCTGCACAGAACAGTTGCTGGTACTGGAAGCACTGCAGCTTCTATAATAGAAGTTCCTCTCTGTGAACATGATGACATTTAAAACATATGAAAGTCATTGTATATATATTTTGTTGTTTGAAAATTTAATAATTAAATAAATTTCTTTGAATTTAGCAACATTAGGAGTAGTCCCCTTCATGATAAACAAGAGCATAAAGGAGGATATGGGCCTGCGCACATTGAGATATCTTGATACTAAGGTCTGAGCATCCTTGCAGAGAGGCAGCATTGGGAAGCAGAGCTCTAATATAATGTCCAGACTCTAATATTTTAATTTCTGCAGGTAAAGTGTGACTTTTCATCCTCGGTAAAGTGAGTGTCTAGCTATTTAGCAAGGGACAAAGCATAATGCCATCATTGGAGAGATGCATTGTCAACTTGGACAGGTGATATTTAAAGACCCTGAAGAGAGAAATGACCTGGCAGTGTAACAAGACATATCACAAGTGACTGTCTCAGAAAGAATGAGAACAAGACAGACAATTTCCATTACTGCTCAGTGTTAAGGTACTACCATTATCCCCTAAACAACCACACGCTCCAAGCAATAATCATGCACTGTCTTCTTCTGTACTAATATGAAACTGGAATTCAATCTCTTTGACACATATTGCTTCAGCTTGTCTTGTCAAGTTGTTTCTCTGCTCAAGCTCAGCTGATGTATAGTGAATGGGCTTTGTACACTGACTGAAATGGGGAAACAGGTATCCAGTTTCCTTTGATGCTGGCTGCAGAGGTGCTGAGGATATGCTAGAGGAGAGAGGCTTTGTTTCTTGTAGCCTGTAAGATATTGCCAGTTAGGAAATCAGTGAAACCACAAGCAGTTCTTCAAACTGGATCCTCTTTTGCAGTCCCTTTCCAGTCTTACCCTGTTAGCTGTGTACTAACTCCCATAATACCTTGGAGAGATGCAATCATTCTTTTTCAACTGTCTTCCCAGGAGTGTGGAAATCCAGCATATGCTGGGTTTTGTGGCAGGATTTTGTGCTTCTTTTTGGGTTTGTTTTTTTTTTTTTTTTTTTTTTTGTTTGTTTGTTTGTTTGGTTTGGTTTTTTTTGTTTGTTTTTTTTGTTTGGTTTTTTTTTTTGTTTTGTTTTGTTTTGTTTTTGGTTTGGTTTTTTTTTGGGTTTTTTTTTTTTTTCCTCCGTGGGAAACTGTACTTGCAGTAGCTGGTAGTCTCTACATCTTTTGTATTAATCATGTCGTGCCTGTCAATTACAATATCCACTGTCATTATGGTACTCTGCATATTGGTGAAATATATTTTATAGTAAACTTGTTTTAATTCTGAGTAGATAAATACTATGTTGCAATAGTTAGAATTCTTATAAGGAGAAAGTAAGTTATCATGTATAAAAATGAGGAAAATAAAGAACATCCTTCATTGTCAGTACTATCCTGGAACCTGCTGATTTTTCTTAATCTGTGATAAAATGGACAAGCCACTAATTCCATAACTGAAGTATCTGAAAATTTCAAATACTTGATCTGAATCAGATATAAAAACATTTTAAATACTTGATATCTTATGCATATTCATAAAAACTTTTTTAGTAACTCAATATCCATTTATTATGCTTCTGTTTCTGTTTTTCTAATTTTAAAGCAGTCATGTAAGTTTTTCCTTAGCTGACTGCATCAGTACAGAAAATTGATAAATTGCCCTACAATATTCTGGATCATATGGTAGATTATTAAACTCATATTTGGCAAACATGAGTAGCTTACAGGCCAGGCAAACCTTTCGGGATGCTCTCTGATGAATGCCTGGTGGACCATGTGCTTTTATGTACAAAATATGTGTGAGGGCTCGTACAGCAAGACACCAGTGCTGCAGCACTTACTTGTGCCTACAACTGTCAGTAAGGTGTATTCTTTGATATGCCTTTCGTGATGTAGTTTGATTATTTAAAAGTTGTATGCAAGAAGTACAGGGAAAAAATATATATAGTTTTATTTTTAGATTTTTTTAGCCTGTGCTACCTACATTAGTTGACATTGTATTTTTATGTACAGATTTTTCCATCTTGCCTCAAGGACAATAATAATATAATGCATATGCATAAGGAAATTGAATGAAGCTTGTTACTGATACCTCAAAGGTGGCATTTCTTAACTTTTAAATACTTTATTTTGCTCTTTTACTGCAATATAGCTTTTGTGCATATAATTTGCTATAAACAACAACAGTAGACATGAAGAACCTTCAAGTCCTTTCACTTGAAAGTTTCTTCTGGCAGTTCTAGAAAAAGAAAATTAATAAAAAATGTGTTTTGACATTTAAAAGAGAATTATTTCCCTTAAAATGCATAAAAGATGCAAACTCTTAAATTGCTTGAGTTTGCACATTTTGGAGCATTATTCTGATGTTTCTTAAAGCTGCATGTGTGGAAGCTTTCTCTGTAGCAAGCGTCACCTTTGTCTTGCAAGCTAAATTGCATTAGAAGAAGTAGCCCTTCAACTCTTGAGAAGGCTACAAAATTTTGTTTGTCATCTAATGTCTTTCCCCTTCCACTTAAGATCTTGGATGTAAAGACAGACATGACCAGGTTTGTTTCCCTGTGGCTTCTTGTCCTTAGGACTTGCACCATCAGTGTCCTTTTCATTGATCCCTACATTTTTTGTTGCTTTTTTATCCTTATTTTCTCTTTACCCCTAATTTCTGTGGTGTTCATGGAGCATCTCTAAATCCATTTCTTTCTAACATTCTGATGTTAGAATTCTAGATTTGTATTTGTGGTACTGTGTGTGCCAAGAGTTAGCTGACTTCATTCTCTCTAGCTGCTGGCCCTCAGGCCTTTTGGTTTTCTGAAGGATCCTGCTTCTCCCTTGACAGTTACACAGTTACAGAGAAAATCCCAGAAGTGGTGAAGCCAACATTTGCTTACCAAGACCCCTTCACCCCATGCTCTACTATAGAGAAACAGCTTAAGTCCTTATGCAAGAAGAGAGCATTTCTTATTTTAAAATAAAAAGTAGGGGAAAGCAAGAGAGGGCTTGAAATGTTCTCTGCTGTCTTAGATTTTCTTAGGAATGAGCTAGTTGATAAATTTTACCACCACAATAGCTACTGACATTCTCCTCTCCAAGCTTACTCTAGGCCATGTTGTTCAGCTCATGTTGCCTGGGAAGGTGATGCACTTTTACTTCCTCCATGAGGCTGCTAACATGCAGAGGCTTTTCCTGGCTTCCTGTGTCTTCTAGGGAAAAATGCATAGTGTACAGCCTCCTGTGGGTTTAAGGGACCAGAGAGCAGTGAGACACGGATGTAGCAGTTGAGATCTAACGTACTGTAAAGCTGGGGAAGAGATCGAGGCACTGCAGGACATGAGAATCAACCTGTGCCTTGCAAGTCCCTGCTGCACTTCTGCTGTTGAAAGTCTGGCATGCACCACTGTAACTGAGTGGTAGGAGTAGGCAAGACATCCTTGAAGGCTGGGGTCAGGGAATAGCATAGAACAATGAGGGATCATATGTTTTCTCATTTACCTTTAGCAGTGCAATTTTTCATGGCATAGATGGAAGAACCAACATCAACAGTTCCTGAATGAGTCATGGTGGAATACATGCTTCAAAATCAGTCTTTCTTGCTTAGCTGCTTTACAGAGGAAAAAAGAAAAAGCAAAAAGACAGACTGATATTCTCTGTTGTGTTCAAAGACAGGAAAAGATCTAACTAATTTGGACTGCAGCACTGAATTGAAATCTTGCAGTCCCTGATTGCATCCAGAAATTGCTAGCGAATGTCCATCACCACTCATAGGTGTTGCTGGCAGTATTTTCTGAAAAAGTATTTGAAAGAGAAAGAGAAAGCTTTGGTTTGAGATTTAAAACTGTGTATATGAACATAAACACATAGATGTGTTGAAATATATATCAATTTCAGAAAAAATATTCTGATAGCTTTGTAAAGAATAAAATGGTTTCAACATACTGAAACATTTTTCTGTAAATTGTTCTAGCATCTTTAACAACCAGGCAGATGGTTAGAAGTATTTTTCTCTCTCCTGGTGTATTACAATAGATACAAAGGCAAAAAAATCCATACCTGTTGTATTTTCTGAATTTGAAAAAATAGATAAAACTGTATATTCCTGCCAGGTATCATTTGCAAAGAAGCAGCCTCTTATTTTCAGTACATTTTTCTACATTGTCATCATAGTAGTCTTTTTGTCTCAGTCAGTCATGTGAGAGAGTTACATAAATGATACCAGCTACCTGGATGTCTGCAGCAACCTGAATTCATCTTACTATTTGGAGCTCCCTCCATTATAAGGATGGCTTATGGTGAGAGAAAGCTCTACTTAATCTTAAAAGTTGTGTCAAGAAATTAAATTAGGGGTAAAGAGAAAATAAGGATAAAAAAAAGCAGTATAAATTATAAATAAATACAGTTTGAAAGTTGGAAAAAAAAAGTGTAAGCATCCAAGAAGTACAAAGATTTGGTTTTCCAGTTGAAGATGGAAATTAAACTTGCAGCATGAATGTTTGAGTATCCCAACCACTGGTATGGAAGAGGTTGGACTTCCTTGCGTGATGCGTGCAGTGTAGTAATTTTGTCTGTCAAGATTGCTGCTGATCTCTGCAGTGCCCAAGAGTCACTGCTCTTTCTTTTCCCTCCAGCCCCCTTGGTGCATAATTTGCCTCTCAGGTGTTCTACTTTTAATCCTTCCTGAAAGTATTGGTCACTGGTTTTGTGTTTCCATCTGATGTCCTAAGACCTGGATTTGGATCTGTAGTCAGAAGGTCAAACTGTTTTTAAGGGTAGACTCAAGTATTCCATCACAGGTATATTTGACAGCTCATGAATGCTTACTGAAAGACACCTGTTTCTCTCTGAAGGGTAAAAGGGTCTAGGCAGGATAGCAGAGTTTTTCAGTTGTTTCTATTGCAAGTAATTTCACTTTTCCAAGTACACGTTTAATGATGTTTCCCTTGCGAGCAGTGTTTAGTGATCTCAAAACCAAGCTCCCACTGAGGCATGGCCAATGAAACCTGACCTTGGAATGATAATGCAAGGTGTGCCAAAAATTAATTGCTGGTAGCATGCTCTCTGCTGTTTGATTTTTAATGAATAAAGGGTTGCTGAAAATTTTAAAGTTTTTATAGGTAGGATGCAAATTTCCCCTTTTAATTTTTTTTAAAATTTCAAATTGATAGCTCAGTTGCTCTTGGTGAAGTTTATTGAAGGTATCTTTTAAGAACTATTTTGATTTTTAAGGTTCCATTATAGAATATAAAGGAAATACAATGATTTAATGGAATTTAGAGGCTTAATTCATTGGTTTAATATTATACTTGCAAAACACATAATTTAATTTAACAGTGTTAGAAAAAATTGTGTAAATCTAATCTATGTTGACAAAAGCAATACAAAAGTATTTTGCAATAAACAAGGCACTAATACAGTGCACAAGAAATCAATTTAATATTACACATTTGTATAATTAAATAAAGTGCTAACTTCAAGGTATTTCTTATGACAGCCTATAAGGCTGCATTTTCTTACACTCTTGCAGTTACTGTTTAAGTTGAAAGGCTCATTTAATTTAACAATGTTTGCTACCAAGCATGCCGATACAATTGACACTAGAAAAAAATTTGGCTTTACATATTTTATTATTAAGTAGAAGTAATTCTGTATAGATTTTGTTTCCTTGTAATTTAAATTACAATATTGTGAATATCCTACATTTGAAATATTACTCAACTTCAGCTGGTCCAAAGGGAAGGGATATAACATAAAACCATCTGTACTTTGTTTCACCATTTACTCCTCTGAAGTGTTTATGTTACCACTCAGCCTTTTCCTCATCCTCAAATGTCATTTTTCTTTTAACTGTAGTTTTATTCACTTTGTAAGTTTAGATTTGAGTTTTAGAAGTAAATTACAGAAGTATATCTTTAGGAAGGTCTTTTCTCCAGCTTCCAGTCATTTGTCTCTTTTTTTCTGGAAGATATAAAGTGTTTTGTGATGGATGGATTGGTGGATTTTGGAGGGAAGTTGTATTTTTAATTTTATTCGGAAAATATAAACCATGGCAGAGGATGCAAGGGGACTTTCCTAATCTTCTTCCTTTCAAACATTTTCCCTAGTGCTGATGGCAATGAGCTGGATGTGCTTTACTGCTTCACTTGTTTTTCTCATCCACTCTTCAACTCCTGGGTATTCACTTTCCACCTTTCTCTTGTATCAGGATTTCAATTTCCACTTAAGCATCAGATTCTGGACCTGGAAATTTAAATAGGTCTGTGGATGTGAGCTACTGTGAATCAAAGGAAGGCTGTAGTTCTGTCCTGTAAGCATCAGTGTCTGCTTTTATTCCCCTTGTAGTCACTCTTCTCCATAACACCAATCCCAACTGCTTTTGCAATACAGTCTTAAAGTTTTGGTTTTTTGGTTTTATATGGGTTTTGCTGTCTGATGACAAGGCAGAAAAAACAAACTATTGGAAGAAGATGGGAAGTCAGCCCTTTCATTTCTTGTTCGTGAACTCTTGAATGATGCAAAAGAAACAAGGAAATTAACATATCCAAAATAATACACTGAACAGTGATTTACTGTTTCAGTTTATTATGGAGTATTGTTAAGTTATGGCTGATTTTTAAAGGATGTGTTCAGTGCTTGTTGAAACTGAAGAGAAGGGGCTTCCCAAGTCACAAGTTTCTGACCTTTTGGCAGGACTTTTTATAATTTTTATCCTTTGCTTTAAGCATTAATAGAATGAAACCACATGCTCAGCTTAAAATCTGATATAGACCTGTTAAACACTTTTATGCTCCGCAGTGGCCACAGAATTTTTGGTGTAACCAATGCTCTAGCTAATTGTAATAACCTCAGTGCATAAAAGTGCCATTGGGTATGACCCGCTGGTATTTATAAATAAAATTTAAACACGTTTTCGTTTTAATTGGACTAGCTAGAAAACTCAGTATTTGGAGAATATTGCATTCCTTAGGTAGAATGTTCAGCTGATGCTTCAAGTTTATTATTAGCATATAAAAATGTTCAGCAGTTCAGCTTTCAGCATGCAAACCTGAGCTCAGGAAATTGCATAAATTCTCAAAACATAGAGTCTACACCACCAGGATTATTCTAGAATTGTATTATCCTATTTTTTCTGTTAGAAAAGATACTCTGTAATGGTATGAATTTTACTTCTGTATTGTTTCCTTATAAACACTATGAAAAATTTTGCTTCTGAAAAAACCTTGGCTCTGCTGCTTATAATTGTAAAATCTTTGTGTCAAGTTGATAGATTCCAAAAAACTATTTTTGCCTCTCTTAATAGCTCAGTTCACTTAGTTGAAAGAAAATCATAAAGATAGGTAGTTTGGGTTTTTTTCTACATTTCCTATAGCTGCAGTGCAATTCCAACAGAAAATAGCTGAAAAAAGAGAATAGAATAACATTAAAGTTCAGATATCTCTGAACTAACTGTGCAGATTGATTGAAAGAGAACATATTGAATTACTATAAATGTGATATAGCTAATAAATGAAAGCAATCATTTCCTATGAAAGAAATCTACTTTTTGAAAGACTAAGTTTGCTCATTCTACTGAAAAGTGAAAATGGCAAAAATTAAATCGCATCTTTAATTCATACTCCATTTTTTGTCAAAAATGAAAAAAAAATATATTATCAAGAATCATAAAAATAAATTAGTTGGAATAATCAACTTGCAAGGTATTACCACTGCGTAAGAAGTAATAATAATATTTGATGCCTTAGAATAAGTGGAAAATCAGCAATAAAATACTGTATGATATTATTGTACCGATGTATCTGATGTCTGAAAATTTAAATACTCTAATATTCTGAACTTTTTAATCAACAATATTTTCTTTTCATTTTCTCCGTTTCCAATCCTAAAGAGCTTTATGCAAAGCTTTATGACAGCAGAGTGATCTATGTCACATAAAATGGTCCCTGAGTTTTGTAATGCAAGAAGTAATGTGAGATTTGTCACACGACTGCTTGAGAAAGACTAATGCAAAAGAACAAGAAAATAAAATCATTCTAGAGGCCTTCAGTGTGGTGATTTTTCCCCCAGAAGTCTGAAGGTATATCAATTGTATGGACATAATTAGAATTATCTCTCTGAAGACTTCAGAAAATACCATTGCATTCCTATACATGTTTTTATAGCAGAATATTGTTCCAAGTACTGGTGAGTACTTTCCTTAAAACCAAACCAGGTTTTGCATTACTTAGCTTCCTTCCAATAATTCTACCTAATTTTAGTGGTATGTGCTGACTGCAAACTTTGCTTTGCATATAGATGGCTTGAGGCATTATTGTCCTTTGTCTTCTTATCATTGTGTATCTCCTGGATGTTACCATCTTGCCTTCCCTTCACCAGGGAGAGCAGAAAAGATCACACAAAGCCCCTTTGCCTACTGCCAGACAAAGCCAGCCATGTACATTACTGTGAGTCCCCCTTTCTGCCAATTTAATTGGAACTGCTTGAATTTTTCACTGTAGAAAAAGACATCTGCTCATTGTACTGGTGGAGATTTTGGGGGAGAGAATTGCCAGCAGACAGACATTAATTAACTGACTGCTGCACTGCTAATGCTTTCAGGGCAGGACCAGGATTTTGATTATCTCTCTGTCCTTTCCTTGGATGTATATCTACAAAAGTATATTCTGCCTAGATCATGGAATGTGAATATTTTAAGATACCTCTGATCAAACTGTCTAAAGAGAGTGACATAGGCCATGTGCCATAGGTGGCACAAACACTAAAACTGGAACATTTCCAGTTTCATGCTGAATCCCTCAGTAAAGGTAGTGATATTACTGTTTATATAAGGCAGTAGGTCAAATTAATTCAGAACAATTAGCTGCCATGTTGGGGTCTTGGTGTGTTATAGTGATGCCTGGCCTCCTACCTTCAAGTAACTACTCAGTCTTCCCAAGGGAGCTGGCATCTTGACATGCACTGCAAACCCCAGAAAATTGTTTGACTGAGTAAAGAAATGCCATGTTTGTGTAATGTCTAATCTGATGTGTAAGTTGCAGATATCAGGCTCATATCAACCCATCTGATTTAGTCTATAAACCAGCTACTGCCCCCAAACTGTTCAAAGTTAATTATTGTTGACAATTATTTTACTGCTAGTTTAAAAATAATGAAGGTACAGTGCTTAGAAACAATCAACTATGTAACACTGAGCTTTATTACTTTCATTTTCTAGCATGTAAGAAATTATTTGGCTTTTTCTTGGTTTGAATTATGCTGTACCATAAAGAACTCTAATGGTACTAATTTGCTTGAAATGTGGTTGAATTTATCGTAGCCAGCATGAGCTTGCATGCAGGTTTTTTTTCCTGATTTCACAAATAGACAATAAAGTAAAAATTAATTAATTTTCCCCTCTGATCTTGCAGTCTCTACCTCCCCAACCAATATGAGTATGTTCAGAAGACACATCAGTAATACAACTTTAAAGTATTTTATTCTTAAAAGCACTATACCAAAAATATAGTATTGAGGCTGTGTGTATGTCTTGTGGGGTTTTTTTGGGGGTTTTTTTTGTGGGTTTTTTTTGGGTTTTTTTTTTTTTTTTTTTTTTTTTTGTTGTTGTTGTTGTTGATTTTATTTAACTACAAGAGAAACTAAAAGAGCATTTTTTGAGTGGGTGTCATATGAAGAAAGAATGTTGATTAAAGCCAGTGTCCTCAGTGTTCAACCATCTAAGCTACTTCCCCTTCTCACTGAAAATATTAACCTTATAAGCCCAAAGTCTTTAGAAATTAATGGCCTGTTATACACTACTCATAGTGATGGGATATTAAGTTATTAAATGTATTTTGCTATGTAACTAAACCTAGAGTTGTTCTCATAAATAATCGCTTAATTTGTTAGTTTAAATTGAGCGCATCTATTTTTCTGCCTCTGTACTCCTTGTTATGTTAGGAGCGGTATTAAAATGTGAGTCTGGTAAACATCATCATAAATCTCTTCTCTACCCTGTGACAGTAAAAAAAGTGTAGATCATCAGGTTTTTTTCCCTCAAAAATAGACATTTCAAAATTAGCAGATTAAGGAAGACAAATTCAGTGACAGTATGTTCTGTCAAGACCCTTACATGTCCCTGACAAGCCTCACTGAATTTCATTTTACATTTTGAAATTTTTGAAGAGTTAAATTTGAATTGAAGCTAATGTTACTGACAAGAGGAAAATAGAAGCAATTGCTTTGCACTAAACAAGTTTGAATGGTTGTTAATGTGAATGACTTTCAGGCAGCAAATGTCAGAGAACAGTAGATTACTTTCTCTACCTCGGGCATTTTAAACCATCTCCTGTGGTAGGCCTGACGTAATTTTTTTCTTTTTTCTCTTGAACATGGGAAGCAAAGTAATTGGAGTCTGGTAATTTCAGCCCATGGCTGTTGAAGATAAATCATAACGAGCTACTGGAAGGCACACTGACAGTCCACATCGGGCTACTAGAACATGAACTCTCCCTAATGCAATATTCAAATTTTGCTTCCTTCTGATTCTTATTCTAGAAGGCCCCTGAAATTGTTAATTATAAGGCCAACCTCAATTTGTTATTCTGCAGAAATTTTATGACAGAAACCAATTGCTTCAGAACAATTTCACTTTGTTCCAGGACTTGGGCATCTGAACATCACATCGCTTGCTCGCCATGCCAGGGTGTGTGCAGGCTCCCCTCGTTTGTCCATGGGGAAGGAGAGCTCATTATGTTGCTTTCGAGTGAAGTTGTCCTCCATGTGAAATGGAGTTGTTCCTCATGGCAAGTGGTCGAATAGCTGCATCACAGCATTTGTTTCCATTAAGGTGTGGCTGACTGCCTGCAGAAACTCATTCCATGTGGTGCAGCTGAAGAGCAGCCCTGCTGCCTCACCAGGCTTCATCTGGATTCACCTGCTCTCTTGGGATTAATGCTTGAAGCAAGGGAAGGAATGCAAAACTGGCACAGGGAAGTAGTGATGCAGTTTTAGGCTGGATTATGCTTCTGGGTTATGCTTTGCACACATTGTGATTTTGTGCCTTTTCAACCCTTCCTAGCTGACAATCTGCTCTTATCCTTGATCCTCATGCCTAGTCTGGGCAGTCTTCAATAACAGGACCACCTGCCCATATGTGATGGCTTTAGCTCTGTCCTTCTCTGGGAAGGAAAAGTAGATACATCCCAAATATTTTACCATAAAAACTCTCCATCCTGTTGTTTCAGCAGATATGTGTGGCAGTGCTACATCACTGGCTGGGGGAAGGTGTGGGGGGACCTGTGGGAATGTAATTTTCTCTTTGGCTACTCCGTCTCTTGTCCTTGACTGTAAGCAATGGCGTAGTTTGCATCCCACAGCAAATTACCCAGTAGGCAGATTGACTTATTTCTGTGGTCTCAATTGCACTCGTGGTAATGCTTTATGAAATTGTTTATGCAAATTGTGTATTAACTGGAAGACACAGTGTAGTATTGATCAAAGCTATTTGCTTGTTTTGATGCAATTCATCCAGTAGTTTCTGCTGAGGAGAAATATTGGGAGCTTAAATATTTCATTTCAGTGGTTTCAAAATGAAATGGCTCCTCTTCTTTGATTTTGACACAATGTTTTGTTTTCAAATTGAGCTAAGCTGGTTTGTATGAAGGATAAAAAGTACCTGACAACAATTATATTGAGGCATCCAGAGAAAAAGTTTTACTTCAGTTTTACTAAACTAATTTTTCCTTTTTCTATTTTTCTGACCTATCTTTCATCTTTTATTTTTTCTTATCATTCTTATTTTGAACTGAAAATACCTTACAGCTCTGTATGTAAGCATTCCTTGGGACCATACAAAGAATTGTTTCATTTTACATTCAGTACCTTATTTTCTTCCCTTGTGTTTCACAGCCAGGGAACAATTTACTGCCACGGATAATTTTCAGGGGACCTGAAAATACGGAGGAGGAGAACGCGCACTTTTCTCTGGGGGAAGCGTTCTCTTCTCATTCAGGACCCAGTCCTCTATGTTTCAGATTGAAGATGTCACCTGACACTTGCTATAAAAAGCCCTACATAGATCAAATGCAGATATTTGTATGAAGTGGGCTTTTGGGTTTTTTTTTTGAAAGGAAATGGAGAAACCACCTATTGTGTTTCAAAAAGAGATCTAACGGAATGCTATGCAAGTCTGTTGGCTTCCACCTCAGATTCAAAATTTTGCTTGTGCCTGCGTAGCTTTGCCATGAGCTCTGTGAGGTTTATTGTCCCCAGAAAACCTTGCCAGTGCAAAACAGCTCCTCCAGTTATTTGGTCACTCTCCAACATCTCAGTTTTGTGGATGGGAAGTTGAGATTTGGCCTTGAACTCTTGAGCTTGCCTGTGGAGTCACATGATGTTTGCCCCTGCTGTTGTTGTGTGCTCCAGGGCACTGCTTGTACCTACATGATACTGAATTTTGATGCTTCTGGTGGGAAAAGAAAGACCTTTCTTGGGGAAATCTTGGGCATTCTGTATCTTAAAAGGTTTTTCAGCACCAGAGGTGTTGTACCTAGGGGAAAGATGCATACAGACTGAGGCATTCAGCTTATGCATTTAAAATGTTACTCAACCAACTCATTTTCCTCATTGTTCTATGTTTGTAAACCTTACTGCAGTCCTGGACAGTGTATGCAGGCCAGTTCAGGGGAGACAGTCCATCAGTGGCTTCTGACCACCAAACCACTCTTTACCTGATAGTATAAAGCTGGTGCTTCCATGTAGATCTAGTATTGCTTTCTCCATGATAACTAATTGGTAGCTTGATGTGACACCCTCTGAGGATGAAGTATTTTATCTGAAGTTTTACAACTTTAAATTGTTGTGAAAGACTGTTGCCTGTTAGAAGACATATTTTTAAGTGATGTTATTTTAACAGATGCTAAAAAAAGTCATATGAACCAAGAACAGTCAAAGCCCATTTTCAGAGTTGTAGTCTGGAAAGGAAAGGAAAATTTGCAGAAAGGAAATTTGCATCATAAATCTCAAATCTGCTTTTGCCTAGTCATTGATTTCTTCAAAAATTGCCACTGCATGAAAAAAAAAAAAAAAATCTGTGCTTTTAAGCACAGATTGACTACTTCTTGATGGGTTCTAAAGGCCTATTAAAAAAGTTCTTTCTTGTATGTTATTTTTAAAGCTTTTTGTTTTGTGAAGTTATGAAACTTTGGGGAAATCTGCTTATTATCTAGGAAGACATACATTAATTTGAATTATAATACCAGGCTCATCAGTCTGTATTGTTTGGTGCTTAGACTTTGGTGTTTAAGAACAATATGACAGTGAGCACAAATACAAACAATAAAGGAAGAAGTTAGAAATAGTATTTAACATGCAAATCATCTGTCTCATGTCATTCAGTAAGTAATAGATGTACTTTTTTAATGGTTGATACTAAGCTAAATAATTATAACACACCCCAGTAAGCAATGAGGACACTATATAATTTTAAATAAAAATTCAACTAGTGTTTTAAATTGCTTCCTGCTACAATCATAAAACACATAATAATCTAGCAGGCATATATGGAGAAGTAGGGTGAATGAGAACTGTGAAAATTATTTTTTGCTTGCATTTCTTTACAAACTATGACTTTCTAAAATATATCATACCAATTGTCAGCCTTCAAAAGAAAGCTTTTATCATAAGACCTACTGTTCATGCACACAGAAAAAGAAAATCAGAAGTTGATTAGATTATCATAGTCTTTGTGTTTTTATCCTGTTTTTCCACAATGCAGAATCTGAGTAAGAGGGCTTGTGGATTATTTTCAAATTATTTTTGTGTGGTTTTATTTGGTTAGGGATTTTTTGAGTACTATGGTCTCTTCTACTGTATAAATTTAGCTGATAATTGAAAATCTTGTGTTTGATCTCTCAAACTATTGCTATGGAAATGAAGGTTATTCCAGAAATTCTTGCTTTATGCATTTGTTGGCTGACTCAGAAGGGAGAAATGGTGGGAAAAAAAAAAAAACAAACCCAAACCATCCTTGATGAAGAAGGGGGGGGGGAAAGACATTGTTGAAAGTTTGGGTTTATGATGACTATTTTTAATTCTTAAAAAGTTCATTGCATTTAGATGCTACATGTGATCTTTAGTGCTCTGTGTAACACCGGTTCTAACTATTTTTAATTATATTCTTAACATGAGCTGATAGACAAATTTCAGCATTAATTCTGGATCGCTTTGTGACTTTTAATACATGATTAACTACGTTGCTAGTGCATTTGACTGCTATTCAGCATTTGAATCAGCAGAAACATTAATGGCTTGTAATGATGTTTGGCTTTTAATACAACTACTAGAACAAGTCATGTTATAAAATGTCATATGTTAGACAGGGCTTCAGTTAACTTCAGCATTAAATGATGCCTATTTCTCCCCCATTGTTCAAATAGAATTGGAAATAGGAATGAACTAATTCAGTGTTAGGAATGGAAGAATTCAAATCTTAAAAGTCCAGCCCAGCTGAAAGCTAATGGAAATGGGGATATTTCCAGCACTTTACCTGCAGTGAAGAATTGCAGGAGAAAATTGTTGTTAAAAAGCCAGAGAATTATGGAGGAAATATGTGTTTCAGAATTATGAAGTACACAGCACTCACATCAAAAATGTTGCGTCTCCAAAAGAGAGCTCAGGAGAAAGGTAAAAACAAGGTAGATTTGGCTGTATTTGGCTGTCTAGTTATTTTTAGTTTTTTTCCCCTGATGAATAAAAAGGAATGTCACAGGAGGAAAAAAGGCTTTGAATAGAAACCACAGACCATGGACAGTTTACACAGGTAAACTGTTACAAGACTTGCAATTAACTCCAGATAAAACAGCAAATGTGTCAAACAAAATAGGATGCTGCGAGTGGACCAAAACTTGCAGGGAAGAAAGCTCTGATGGTGAGTGCTAGAAAAAAACCAAAGTAGTTAAACTCCAGAGAAATACAGACAGGTAAGCTCTCAAATAGTTGCTGATCATTTCTTCAGTCCATGTCCACAGTCAGGAATCTCTGGAATAGTCTGTATGTTGTGAGAAGCTGCTCTTGGGGATGATAGCGTCATGAAATGTATGTTGGAACTATCTTCTAAAGAGATAAATAAATCCTTAGCAGCTACCTTCACTGGCATATTAGTATTGTGTAGAAGACATCTGGGTGGTGATTTTTTGGATGCACATATTCCTGAGCCAGCACCTGCTCCCAAGCTGACTTCATTCAGTAAGCTGTTTCATTCCTAGCCAATGCCTGTCTTGTGCTGATTGTGAGGTCTCTTTCCCTCCCTGTTCTTTTTGTCATTGTGAATCCCTCTTGCTATCCAGGCAGGGAGTTGCTGTGAATAAAGGGTCATAAGAGGAGAGAACCTAATTTGCTCTGCCCAGAATAGATGCTCTGTGTAAATAAAGAGAGATAATGGAAAATTCCCTTATGTCCTGAAAAGTTAATCTGAATGAGAGATAGGTGGGGGCACAACCAGTATTTGAAGGAGAATTTTGTGAGAGTGACTTATCTTTTTCTTGAGTAAGAAGGCAGGATTGCCATACTGATAATGCTGAGGCTACCTCAGATTATTTTTCTTCTTTCATTCTAATATTTTATTTTTCTCCTTTATTTCATTTGAGGGTTTTGGGTTTGGTTTTTCGTTTGTTTAGGTTTTTTTTTGTTTCTTTGGTTTCTTAGTTTTTTAAAATTTTTTTTCTTGATTGTTCAGTTCTAAAAGCAGGACTGAAACATAGCCCTTCTGTAAACTACTGTTACTAAGTCTTGTAAAAGTGCTATTTTGACTATGCTGTTGCTTCTTCTTTCCAAAAATTATGTATTGGATTTCTGAGCTCTACCCTAAATGTCTGCCCTGAGGAATAAGATGCATGTAGGGAACTTGCAAGGTCAGAGACGATACAGTGTAGAAATCTGCTGCCTTTTTTAGAAATCTCAAGTATGTATTTCCTACCTCTTTCCTTATTCAGTGAAGATGCATAAAGGCTAAATGTAGCAGAAATTGAGCTTCCAGCAAGTTTCTAACATAAAAACACAGACTTATAATAGAACTTGGGAAGTGGATGTTATCTTTCATCCATAGATCAAAATCTACAATGGGTACTTTGGGGATTGCAGCCATGCCTGACTGGACAGGGGAATTGAGAGTCCTTTGTGTTTCCTCTTTCTAAAAAAAAGTCCTCATGGGTTTGATTGCTTTTCACCAAAGGATGTGTTTATGAAAACTTTTCCTCATTTGGAGGGGAAAAAAGGCACTCGAAGGTTAGGGACTAGATCAGTTGCATGAGGTGAAGGGGGAGGAGTGGGAGGCAGAGAAGGAAGGAAATTAAATTCACTTGCTGCAAAATATGTATCAGCCAGACATAGAATACACTTTCTATTCTTAGTCCTGCCATGAACATTTGGCACACAATGTATTTTATGTACATGTGAACAACATATTTGATGTAGCAGCAGCAAGCAGCCATTCTTTGCATCAGTTAAGACCAGAGTGCCAGAGCTATAATTGTTTTATAGCTAGCAGGCACCCCATATTGTTTGCACAAGAGCAATTACTGTAACCCATATATTTGCGGGGGAGGGCGAGGTTGTGCCTTTCTTGTTGCTTAACATTTTTGCTTCTGAAGTTCCCTTGTGGAACTGAGAAGTTTATTAATAAATAGCACAGTATACTGAGCATATGTCATATTTGGAGGGCTGCTGATTTTGAGCTGAGCAAAGGAAAGCTTGTGGTGAGTTTCAGGCTTCCAGCCATAATTTTTTGAAGTGGCTTTGTAATTTGTAAATAGGCATGTGCTGTTCCCTTAACTGATCATTCTGAAGTTTTCAGCTTATCTGCTTCCAACAGATTCCTGAGATGTAAATAACTATTTGAATGGTCTGATAGGTGTTCCCTCCATGGGTAGTTGCCCCTGAAATCCCTGACTTTCAGCAGGAAGACAGCAGCTTGCCTATAAGCATAAGCCAGGATCAAAGAAATATCTTTTGCTCAGGGCTTTGTATGCTTGTCCAGGTGGAATTGGCTTGAGGTTTTCAAGGGCTCATCCCTCCTCTGAGGGGGAAGGGGACCTGCATATTCAGTTGGTTTCTTGTAAAGCAAACAAAATTTTATGGAACTGATTTGTGTTAGACCTGTATTTCTGCTGTAGAGTAGGCAAAGTCAGGTGGAGGTCTGTAAGTCAACAGAGAGATCTTTCTCATGAGCAAATAAAGAATCAGTTTTTCATCTATGGTTTGTTCTTGTTGTGATGGTTGTTATGTTTTAAGGATTCCATCACCTACTTTCGGAGCAGTGCTCCTGGAGTGGATATCTCCTGGTGCCTTTTTCAGGAGACTGAAGACTTCAGAGTTGAGCTGAACAATGGACTGTTAGTACATCCCTGAAGAGCAAATATATACCAAAATGCTCAGTGAAACTGTGTGCAAAACTGTTTTCTTTTCTTGTTTTATTCAGAGGTCCTTATTCTGAGAGCAGCATGATCTTACTTAAAAGCACATTTTTCAACTGTTGTTGCACTGTTGCTGCTGCTTGATCTCGATTTACTTAGATGTTACTTTTCTTAAGGAAGATGCCAGTGCAATGAAAGCTTAAATCTAAGTTGCAACACACAAAGTAATAACTTTACAGCTGAATATAAATTGGTTGAGTTATAATGAACTGCTGCTCACTTGTAACAAATGAAACTCCAAGGCATAACGCTGAGCACACTTCAAGAAGAAAAGGTCTTATTGCTTTTTTCATCCTTAAAGTTAGACCTATGGAGAAAACACTGGTGTTTTCCCCTGTGTGTGGCATGGTAAGCTGGCCATCTGCTGTTAGTAGAATCACAAAATGATTGCAGGCTAGGACAGAGGAGTTAACCATAAAAATGTGCCAGTACACACTAAGGTTAACTTTTATCACCCATAATACTTAATAAAAGGATTACAGGGATCTCAACAGAGAAGATTCTGCCTTTTGTATTGTCTTCAAAAGTGGCCTTGATTTATAAATAAGAACTAATTAAGGATTTATGAGATATGATCGGACACAGTTTCACGCGTCTGTACACCAGAATGAATATATATATTGTGTGTGCTGAGTGCAGCAGTAGGAAAGCTGTACAAACTGTGATAAGTAACAAGTAAACTGTGGGGGTTTTTTGTTTTGGTTTCTTTTTTTGGTTTTTTTTTCACTGAAATCTATAGTGTTTTTTGACTGCTCAGAAACTTATGCCTGGCATGTGTTATTGCTTAATTATATCCTGTTGTGTGATTTGCAATACATGCAATTTGATCCTGGAAACAAATGGTCTTTCAAAATTATAATGTGTTCTTCATCCTTATTAAGTCTTCAGATTTTGTTGGAATGTCAGTATGGGCTGCTTTCACTCTCTTCAATTTCTCCTTGTAAAAATTAAAAAGGTGGTTTTCACTTTTAAATCTGGTCCTGTTGATAGATCCTCCCATCAGGTTGTCAGCTCTTTCAAACCCTGAAAATCCCTGAACAAATTGAATTACAAATCTTTCTGTGGCTGTTCATTTTCTAACAGGCCTCTGTTATCTTTCCATCTGTAACTTTATTAAGGGTGATTGCCCTGTAATTCCTTGCTTCTGGCTCCCCCTCTGGCTGAGCAGTCAGACTTTTAGAGGTACGAAAATGTGTAACACCTTTCTTTTGAACCTTTTGAGGAGATATTGAAAAACTATGACATTAAAGCAGAATACGTAAATAGTTCCTGTTTAAATGGAACTGTTAAAAAAAAAAAAAAAAAGGAGAAAAAAAGAAATAGAGATACCCCCACCAGAAAAACCCTCACCAAAACCAAAAAGAAATCCATCCCCAAAAAATCCTCTTATTTAAGTGTCAATAGTTGTAATGCCTTTAGCAGGATTTTGAATGGGATTTAAATACCTCTTAGTAATTTATTTGGCTGTCATGGGCTACTTCTAAGGCTACTAACAGTGAGGCTTGAGTGTGGTTTGAATGCTTGCTAATATTAGAGAAACCAGGGTAGCTGGTTACTGCATGTTTCTTAATTATGAAGAGTTAGCTTGAGTAGGTGGTGTTTTTGACAAGCTTCTGAAGGATATTGCAAAAAAGTCCTTGCAAAGCCTCTGCTAGAATGTGATACAGACTACAGGGATATGACATCTCTTTTGTGTTATTTGTTACTGAATATCTCAGCTGTCGCTAACTGATCCTGTTTTTCACGGTGTGGGCAACTTTGATGTGGTCTTTCTCATATAAAGAAAAAGTACAGAATTTAATACAAACAAAAGCTGTAGGATAGCAGAAAAAAAAAACCCTCAGTGACTCCAAAGCCCAAAGTGTCTGAACTGCTTTTGAAATATTTTTTTCATGTTTGTCAAAATTCCTCTCACATTGACTCTGATAATTCTAAAAATTCAGGTGGCATTATCATTACATCCTAGCCCTGAAAATAAAAATGTCTGTAGTTATTCATTTAAGTAGTCTCAGCAGAATTACAGCAATTTGGCTGAACTATGTTCACATCCAAGGTTAAGACCAAAGAGGCTGAAGATGGTTCTAGTAATGGTGAAGGGAGATTTTTATGGACTGAGCAATGGATTCTGAAAGGGTAAGCCTCCTTTCAGGATCCTGTCAGGGTTGTCTGAATGACAACCTAGATAAAGAAGAAGAAAATATGGACATGCTTAATAAGTGAAAAGAAGAAAGGGTAGATGCTAGAAGTTAGCTCCTAATCTATTTTTCATGCTGCAGCATTAGCTTTTTGTTCTGTTTCTTAGCCACCCCTACGTGCCAAACTGACAAGTTTATTCATGGTTCTGCTTTGCACATGAAATGATGACTGAAGTTATTTAAAACAGTGACTAACTGGTATCATCTTCCACGAACCGTGTATTTTGTGATGTTACTTTCTACTTATGACAGCGTGCTGTATTTGAGAGACCGGACAGCCTGCCTCAGAGGGTCAGGAGCAGCCCACTGGAATTTTCTGTCACATTTCCTCCTATCCTACTACTAGCAGAGGACAGAACACCTCTACTGAGGTTTTCATGGGAAAATGAAATGGAGGGTCATCTGAGCTTGCCAATATTTTCATGGTATTCATTTCATTACATTTTCATGGTATTTCAATATTGTCTTTAAACCCTTCAAGGGATAAAATAAATTTTTGAAAGTATAAAAGATGAGAAATACAATATTATGCCTGGCTTGTCCAAAGTGAACATTAGGGCATACTTCCTTCTTTCCCTCTGCCCCAGATTACATGGCTCGTTGGCACTTTAAAGTATCTTTTGAGCTGTTATTCCTAAATTGGTTGAAGTAACCCAGGTAAATGTGCAGCATCAATGTCAGACTTTGCAGGGATTGTACTGAATGTGAGGTTGGGAGGGAAACTCCTCTCTGGTCTATTCAACCTGTCCTGAATTCATTCCACTGTGCCCCTTGTCCTTTCCACTGGATATTTGGAAAAGCTCTGTTGCAGGGCTACTGCCAGGGACAAGGTGAAACATGCCTCCCCTTCTTCAGCATGCCCTCGGCTTTTTCCTAGTTTTGGAGCCTGCTTCTCAGATCCAGCTGGTTAATAAGCTAATGATTCTGTGAAGTGAGAGTCAGGAGAATGAGCAAGCTGCTTCTGTTGTGGCAAGTGGGGAGGAAATGAGACCCAAGGGATGGCTGAACTTCCTGTACTGGAGCCATGCCCTTGGGTTACACGTTATAGTTTAACAGTCCTGTAGATCAGGCTTAAGGTTCAGCAGGCTTGGTAGTTTCTGGTCCAGTAGAATTCAAAAACAGAATGAATTTTCTTGTTAGGGGGTTGGATGACCCACAAAGGATAGAATTATAGTTTTTCAGACATAAAACAAACTACCTTTTTAATATGTACAGTTGTAACTGAATATGCCATTTGGCTGAATTCAGATACCACTGGGAACACTGGTATTTTAACATTATGTTTTACATTGACTTTCTTATATGTTTGTTTAAAGAGCAGAAAGAAGAAGAAGAGGGAAAGAAATATGGAACTTAATGAATATTTATATTATTTAACTAATTTTGTTGCTTTACTGCTGAGAATTTTGTCTGTCTTAACCAGAGATCCATAATTTGAGTGCATCTTCCCTCCTGCACTTTGCTGTTTTTGAATACAGTTTATGGTCATGCTTTGGACTTTGTAGTTGCAAATAGGTCCACAGGGAGGAAGCAGGCATAGTCTTTGTTCAGAAGTGTTGATGTTTTTCATTATGGTCACTGCAACTGCAAAAGATCTGAGATAGGGTAGGCTCTCCTTTTTTCCTCTTATTATCCCTTACAAAATACAGCCTTTCCACAGCAGTAGCTTATGTCCTTCTATTTTGTAAAGTTTATAACATTTGGGGAGCAACTAAGTCATTTTGTGATGTCTATCATTCTTTCTTTTTCCTTCCTATATTGTAAATTACAGTTTTCTGTATGACTGTGTATAAGTAACCTCAGCTAGTTATGCATGGCAGCTCAGACCACCACACAACCCAGCTTTGGCCAAAAGCTTCCATAGTCTGGAATCTCTGTTGGCCAACAGAGATTTCCCATCACCTTACTTTCAGAAATACCTGTCTTGCCTCACTATCACACCCAGGGTGGTGACTCCGCTAGTTTTGTGTCACTTAAGTCTCAGGTTTACATTTTAAGCTACTTTATCAATATCTTCTGACTTGGATTCTTAAGGGAAAGCAGAAACTGAGACTGAGGTTACTTTAGGGAGAATGAACTGTCACATGCAGTCAGTGCAAAGCAGAGTTTATGTCTTCAAGCAGTATTTGGGATATCCTGACCCCTATATAGCATGTGGAGGTGGGAGTCCAGAGCTGTCCTGTGAGAAAAGGCCATGATGGATTGCTGCTCTCAGAAATCAGGGAGAAATGCTGCCGGGTTGTCAGCACAACCCTAATGCTCCTCTGCAGAATACAGGCACCTGCAAGTCATTTGCTCTGCCAAAGGGGATGGATGTGCTTGCTAAGTGAGCTGCAGAGCTGTATTTACCATGACCAAAGCTTTAGTTAAGCCAAAATCTGGTACCAAAAAAAAAAAAAAAATTAGATCACTGAACTCACTGGGAGAAAGGAGAAAGGATAAGCCTGGATCCAAAGCACACTATGTGCTCCTACTGACCACAACATATTTCAAAGTAACTTAAGCATCCCCAAACCTTCAGGCTCTCTTAGAAGTATTGAGTGTTAAGTAGAGAGAAATTCTTAATCTGCATAGTAAAGGTAACTACAACATTCTAAAATGAATGTTTTGTTAAAGCATGATTAAGTGATATACATACTTAAGTGGAATTTAGGGATTTATTTCCAGCTTCCTATTCAGGTTCTATCTGCCTGGAAGACATGCAAGTCAGAGTCAGATCTTGCTGAAACATGTGTAAATCTGGGCAAATTTAAACTGGCCATCTTAAGCTACTGGTAGGAGCAGACAGCACTGAAAAAAAAAAAAACCAAAAAAAAAAAAACAACCCCAAAACTAGGTACCTGAACAAGCTCAAAGAGCCCCTGGATGCTCTGAGCTCAATCTCTTGTCCTACATAGGTACCTGTGCTGCTGACATAAAACCAGGATGTAGCCAAGCAGCATCACATGGTTGGTTAACTGTGACGTGAATGTCATCTGAGCTTTCAAAAAAAAATGAGCTCTCATCAGTGCTTTATATGAAAACTAGTGAGATAACCTTAGACTCTGAAAGAAATTTCACAGTCTTAATCTTCCATCTACAATTTCAAATTCTGAAAGTGTCTTTTCTATAATACTCACTAACATTTTTATTTCCAATACCAATATTATCTTGGTATTTATTGCTCTTATTATTTTTTCCTGTATTTATAATTTGGCCATTAAATCTTTTAATTGACTGTTCTTAAGTTAGTGATTTTAATGTTAAAACAGGTATTTTTAAATATTATCACTACCTTTACATTTAATATTATCGGTACCTTTACCTTACCATTACATTATATGTAATTTGAAGTGAGGAGTTGATGAGTGCAATGAAAATTGAGAATATATGCTAAAACAGAATAACTTCAGAGCTGACAGTCTGAAAACCAAATCTTTCAATGATCTCCTGGTGTGTTTGCTCATTTGTATGCAAGAGTTAAAATTCAGTTTACATGTGTCTCAAAAGTTAACAATGGTACTGACCTAAAGTAAATAATTTGATAATTACAACAACCCAAGGACAAAGTTTCCATTGTGCCCCCAGTGTATGTTTTTTAGGATGTTCATTTGTATTGGAAAAATGTTAATATTTAAAGCAATTGTGCATTGTGTGTAGAGTTTGCAAACAAGATATGAAACTAGTAAGAAAGAATATTGAAGTATTAATTCTAAAACTTGTCATTGCCCTAGTACACGCTTGCAAATGGAGCAGTAAAGAAGCACTAGTTTTCTGAGAGTTTGCACATATGTAGCGAGCCTAAACGAACAAATTAAATGGAGCAGAATTACAGCCAATACTAATTTGCTCTCTGGCTCACTTACCATATAATTTTTTCCTGAAATATATTCCTATTTTCAAAATGGTTTGAGTATCAAAATGCTTTAGAATATTTGCTAATATACTGTGAATTACCATGGTGAACAACATTCACTAATGTTTATTCCAAGTAGTTACACACTTTTTTTTCCTTTTTGACTCATTTGCTTTCCAATTTTTAAATAGGAAATTTAAAATTATCTCTTCTGTATTACAGAAAATCATCCATTTTTCTCTGAAATAACATAGGGCTCTTCTCTGATAGACCCAGTACATGTCTGAAGGAAAAACAAAAATCAGTCCTTGCTGTAAACAAGATGGAAGAAAAGATAAAAAACAAGACACTGACATAAACTAAAAGCTCAAGGAAACATGGGGCATTATTGGCTTAACCACTTTATATGAATGGGTTTGTTTTGTTGGTTTTTTGGGATTTCTTTTGTTTTGTTTTGCTGGTTTTGGGCTTTTTTTAAGGCATTGTTATCAGGAGATATTCTAGATAAGGAATAAGGAGGAAAGGAAACTGGCCCAAACCCAACAGAAGAAAGCACCCAGGAACTTGGGTAGCACTATTACCTGCTTGACAGCTGTGGCCCCATCAAGAGATGGAAATGTTACATTACAGATAGTGCATTGTCGGGATCTGTGATATTTAAATGCTCCCGAGATTGTAGAAAGTCTCTGTCTTTCAGCCCCACTGCCAAAGAAGTCGTAATTCATCTGTGCTGGTTTTCAAGGTTGTTTATTTCTTCTTATCTAAAGTATTTTCTCTCTGACCTGCAGCAGGTCTGTCTCGCAGGACAGCATGCGGGGCTCTGCCCCTCAGTGGGATATTACAAACATTATATACTAGAAACTATGTGTGCTATATTTACAATAACGTGCCAATATCTATCACCCATGTTGAACAGTGTGTCCCCAGCCCAAACCAATAGAAAAATGCCAACACCACAGTGAAATATGGAGGGCATGAAGAAGAAGAAAAAGGACAAGGCACACCCAATTTTCCTCCATCTTGCCCCTTTTGAACCCCTTATCTAGAATCCTAAAATTCTAGTTTTGCACCTGTGCCACACTAATTACTACTTATATCAAACACTCAGAGCTTGTAATTAATCCTGTAAGATTGAAAACTCTTTTCCATGGCTAGAGATCAGAGACAGTAACTCTCAGGGCTCTGTACAGGGGGGCTTCTGACCCCCTGCCAGGGTCCCAGACCTTCCAGGGCAGCCAGAGAGGGATGCCCTGGATTCCCACAGTGCACAACCTTGTATGTGAGTTGCAATAAATAAGCATTTATTCAAGCAAGATTATGATGAAGTCTTTTTGTTAGCTTGAAGGAAACTCCTTTTAAAAATTTCCTTTTTGATTGTTTCATCACTCTTTGTAAACCAAACAGTTGGAGAAAGCTCCCTGCCTTCTGCTTTATGTTCACCTAAAAATATAATGTGTACCATGGAAGTTCACTTTACTAGGAACTCCAAGGCACATTTTTGTAAATGTAATATTTACATACTCTTCTAGATATTTATATTCATAACCCTAGCTGCATTTTGTGCTTTGTTTTGCTTGCATGGATAACAGTTGTGATGGATTTGTTCACCCTAGATGATATTTATTCCTTTTACTTCATTACACATAATCCACCTGTGCTAGATCTTAAGGTCTGTGTACACTTTATACTCTACTAGAGAGCTTATCAGCTTCTCTGCAGGCAGCTCAATTTGAATTTTAAAACCAAAAATGAGTGAATTTGTGCTGCTTCTTCAGCTTCTCACAGAGATATCCTTGCACCCTCCTAGTGGTCTGATAACTGAGGGATATCAAGCTTGCAGGGTGTTGTTGATTTTGGCTGAAGGGTTTATGATTTCATTCTGATCAGAAGCTACTTCTATCTATTATTACTTCTGCACTTTTCCACCTCTTTCTGCTTAGGAGAATGTCTGAGATTTGTTGGCTAGGATAAAGATATCAGGGAGAACAAGAGCAATTGATACTTTTAATTTTAGATAGACTCAAAGTCCAGACCAAAGTGTACAAATAATGTTCATGTAAATGATTCAACTTCATCATCCTCTAAGACAAAATATTAACTCACACATGGATATCAAGGCAGGTACGTGTTGAAGAAGTTGTTGAATATAATTGAAATTCTTGTTGGAATCCTGAGTTACTACATCTTCTTTATGATGGACACTTAAGTCTTGATAACATCAGATTTTAAAAATCATGCCTATTTCAATTTATGAATACATTAATTTCTTTTAACTTGTCAACGTACCACAATACACTCAACCTAATAATCACCAAAACATAGAATCATAAATGGTTTATGTGGGAAGGAACCTTAAAGATCACCTGCCATGGTCAGGGACACCTTCCACTAGACTGTGTTGCTTGGGACCCCATTCAACCCAATCTTGAACGCTTCCAGGGATGGGACATCCACAGCCTGTCTGGGCAACCTGTGCAAGCGCTTCACCATCCTCACAAGAAAGAATTTCTTCCTGGCGTCTAATCGAAATCCACCCTCTTTCAGTATGAAGTTGTTATCCCTTGTCCTATCACTGTTCTCCACCCAGCCTGTATTTGTGCTTGGAATTGTCCTGGTCCTGGTGCAGGACCCTGCACTTGGCTGTCTTGAACTCTATGAGGTTCGCACAGCCCATCTCTCAAGCCTGTGGATCCCTTCCCTCCAGTGTGTTGTCTGCGTCACTTGGGTAGCTGTCAGCAGCAAACTTTTTGAGGAAGTGCTCAATCCCAGAGTCCACGTCACCAAAATATATGTTAAACAGCTCTGGTCCCAACACCAACCCCTGAGGAATGCCACCAGTCACTGGGGTCTACTTGGATATTGAGCCCTTGATCCCAACTCCTTGAGTACAACTGTCTAGCCAATTTCTTATCCATTAAGTGGTTCACACATCAAATGTCTCACTGATTTGGAGACGAGGGTGCCAAACTTGGTCTCTAAGGTCCCTTACCACCCAACCAGTCCTATTATATGATTCTGTGATACGCCGGGTTGCTCAGAGTCCCATCCTACCTGAACTTGAAAATTTCCAGGGCTGGGGCCTTTACAGTTTCTCTGGGGAACTTGTGTCAGTATCTGACCACCCTTTCAATATCAGAAGGAGTATTTTCAAACTATTGCTTCTCATGTGGACTAGAGGATGCCTTTCTTCCTACAAAAATTGTAAGTCACGTAAAGTAGGATGATGTTGAAGTAGAAAATTTTCTTTAGTCCATTCTTTTGATTTCCCTTGTCACAAAATACACTTTTATCATCTCTTTTTAGGAGTCACTTTATAAAGCAAGGGGCAGAGAGAAGCAGGGAGAACATATACAATGAAAATAAAGTGTGCATAGTTATCATCCTGTTCTTTTAATGGGGAATTGTAATATCTTGATGGAATACAGAGGTAGAGATAATTGCTTTTTCATTTAGGTAGAAGTGATTTTTATCTTTAAATATTCTGTCCAGTACATTTTGACACTGCAAAATTCATGGCTTAACATTTCCAGTTTCCTTAAATAGTGCATCCTTTATTTTGAAATATATTTTTGTTTTTGTATTACCTGTGTTTATTTCTTAACATGGCTAAAGCTGTATTAAATACAGATCTGACTATGACCCAAGGTGTTTTTCATGCAGTGTGACTTTACTGTGTTTTTATTAGAATGAATGGAATTAACACCACTTGTATTTGCAGGAAAGGCAGAAGAAAGGCATTTCTAGACAATTGTTAAAAATTCTAACACATAGCTTTTGTTTCTTGACCCCAGATTTTATCTATTATGGATGTAGCCTTGGGTTTTCCATCTTAATTTCATATGTTTTTGTTCTTTTTCATTGTACTGGTCAAAATATGTCTCCTTTAGTGATTTAAATTGGTTTACTGTCATGGATACACTTACATAGGATGACCAGTGATGTTCTTACTTTTTTTGGTATGTCAAGATGAAAGCAAACACTATTAATGAAATCTTGACTCTTTCGATGGTGCCTTTTTAAGTTTTGCTTCTTGAAAGTTTATGTATATTTCTTGTTGTTTTAACTGGTCCTAATAATGTGTTCAAAGGTGTGCTTGGATTTATTTCTTTTCCTTCACATTTGAAACCCATACCATTCAATTTGAGGTGTGAAAAAGAAAAGAAAAACCCAGAACAGGTATCTCGTCCTGGGTTTTTCTTTTCTATTGCAGAAAATAAAGACAAAAAATTCATTGTATAGAAATCAGCTGGATTATATTTAGGTTAATATCTAAAAGAAGCTATGTGTATGATGTCTGTTTCATCTTAACTGGCTAGGGATTTGGAGCAATCTGCAGTAAGTGAAGGACCTTCATTAGCCATTTGGTGCACCAGTACTGAGTAATGTGATGGAATACCTTCTCTTCTGTACAGCGTAATTTTGTTGAGGAGATAAATTGCAGGGTGCATTTTGTCGTGTTGTGTTTTCATGTTAGTTGATTGTAATTATTGTTCATGGGGTTACAGAAGTTAATTCCTATATGGGAGAGATATGTAATTTTCCTAGCTATATAATGCAAAACATGTTTGACTGTCACTAATATGTTTAAGTTTCATTAGAGTGAATTGTTTATCCTGATTAGACAGAATTGTAGCATGCCTGAAAGGAGAGGTGTTATAGGATTTGCTTACAACTGTGCACTCTGCATTTAAACATGTTTATGAAAGGAAACACTCTCCAAAAGTTAAATAAATTAAGTGGGCAAAATTATGACTTTCCCAGCTGTCCACAGTAATCGTGTGACTTCATTGATACCTTCTTTTCCCTTCTATTTTTGTTTTGACTACTGACTGCTGGTTGCTTCCCATGCCTTACATTAGTTGGAAGAAAATGCATTAGGTCTTAATTTCTGAGCCCTGTGACTTGCACTTTCTAATAGATCTGTAGAATTTGGGGAACAAATTCCACAGATGTTTGTAAAATATATTGGACATGACACAAGCCGCAGGTAAGTAAACCCAGGGTGGGCAGGCCAGTGCCAGATGGCAGCTGCAGGCTGGTGTGTATCATTTGCACAGGCAAAGAATTCAAGAATCCTGATCAGAGGTTGTCTGCCCTCTGACCTGCTGTACAATGCTGTGCATGTGCCTTGAAAATGAAGGTCCAGGCTGATTTCTGCCTTTCCCAGTGCATTCATGTTTATCCCCTGAAGAGACAACATGTATTCTCTTAGGAAAGCAAAACATGCTTAGATGGCAGGTATTTGAATAAAAAGGGACTCCTTTTGGAGCATCTATGGAAATATGTCCGGCATAAGACTTTTTTAGAAGCCTAGCATTACCTAGATTTTATAGTTGGCATCATGATGAGTCAGTTTCATATTGAAAGAGATCTTAATGCCTGGTGAGCAGAGTGAGAAGAAAGCTAATAAAGGAAACACTGTTCCTCTCACTCTGTTGTCACATTTTTCACTAAAAAGAACTGTATTTGTATCATTCTATTACAAGACCTTTGAAGGCTGCATTTCACCTTCTCAAAGTGTAGCAGAGCAGTATTGTTTGTTGATCATTTCTGTGAAGAAGGAAAGCTCCACAGGCACTTCAAATGTTTCTTGCTAGGTTTGCCTCTTAAACAGCAGGGAGAGGTATGAGGTCAAATCTTAACATCTTTCTTATGACCTGTTGCGTAATAGCCCTGTATCCTAACTTCGTGTTATTTTAGTAACAATTCAGTTTTTGGCTGACTGATGGAACTCCAAGGTGAAAAATTAGCCCCTTTAAAAAAATCAGCATTTTTTTCTCAAGAACGCTGAGGTAATGAATGTCAAGTTCACTCTTGTCAAAATAATTACAAATATTATTTTTACATATCCATCATCTTTGGACTCATTATACTTGTAAATATCAACAAGTGGCTTTCCAGGCATTTCACTGCACATTCTTTCACTGCATTGCACAGGCATTGCACTGCACATCTTGGAGTCCCCATCCAGACTTGTTTCTTCTTCATTAGTCATAAAGCGGTCTGGTGTCAAACATTAACTTGCAGGAAAACCACATTTATGGAGTTTAACCAGTGGGTGAACATAAATATTAACCAGCATTCCTCTCTGTCTTTCCTTACCTATACCCAAAACCATACAGTCATGATTTTAAAAGCTATAGTTTAAGACTGTCAGATGTTAAACCTCTGTCACAAAATTCAGTTATTTGCATGGATATTTCTTATGTATCCTTATATAGGAGTTTTTATCATAAAACTGTACCTAAGGGTACATTGTGTTTCCTGTCAAATTCTTTTTTTCTTTTTTTTTTTTTTTTTTTTTTTCCCATCTGTCAGTAACTGGAAGCTTTTCAACTATAGGTTCCATGAGATGGAAATGCTATTATCTGTTACAAAGGTCACTGTTGGAAGCAGCCTTCTGGAGAAAACCAGTGAATTTCAATGGTGATGGCTAATTAATTCATTTTGTGTATCTAAATGCCTCTCCACCCTGTCCAGGGGCAGAGAACAATGCATACCTAATCTGCCAAAGTTTCTTAATGACCTCCATTAGGTCAGATTTTCTTTTCAAAGTACCCCCATTAGTGGTTCATGTTTAGTTACCAAGGCAAAGAGTTGCTCCTGTCATGCACATCTCAAATTTGGAAAACTGCCCCAATCACAAACACTTACTTGTCTTCCAGTGCTTGACAGAATGCCAGAATTAGAACTGTTTTTAATTATACAATGGCTGCTGTAATTGCCTCATCCTTTGCATGGCATATCCATTGTAGATTCTACTTTCAAGTAGAATTATGGACTTTCTCCAAAGAGGAGGAGGTCTTACTCATCATTGTATTTCCTAATTTATCCATGCAGAGTAGCAATCTGTCCTTACCTCTGAGCAAAGATTTAATAGAGAATGACTGACATGAAAGTTCCCTTTTTTGCAAGATTTCCTGGCTCTTCCAAAATATGCTAAAAACTTTCTTATGAATTTTAAGCTGTGTTATATCTGTCCAGTGAGAACAGTATATTTTATGATGAATTTCCCTGCAGTTTCATTATTTTTAGGATCAAATCCCCAAAAATATAGCTTGAGTGAGTAAGATTCTACTGAGATCCATTTTAGTAAAAGTATAAATGGATTTATTTATACAAGTTTGAAAGAAGCTAAAAAATGAAAGTTACTTTAACATCTATTCCTAAATGCTGCTTCAACCCACAGTCCTGTGAATAACACAGATGTACAAATCTGTGAGATTATATAAGAGGACAAATACTCATAAATACCTTGTTATTTCTTAAGAATATATTCTCACACTTTTGAATTTATTCCATTCCCTTGCTTCTTGCAGTTTATTCTGACACTAAATTAAGAAAGTAATTTGTGGGCTAATCCATTCTGCACTTTCTTAAATGGTGATATTGGAAAGTATCTTCCCACTGATCAGATTATACTCAGAAAGAGAAATGTTCTCAACTGTGATGTGAGTTAGACAGAAATGGATCCTTAGTGGCAATGAAAAACAGACAGACAAAAAAAAGTTCCTATCCTAAATATACTCTAGAAACCTATTCTGCGAAATTAAGTTAAAAACTTCACTATGATGAAAAATAACACTGAATTGTTGCAAATTCTTACAGTGCAGTTGGTGTCAAGCTATATATTCAGGATTGGTGTGACAATTTTCTGGGTTTGGAGTTATCTGTTGACACTCAGTAAACCCTTACACTGAAAAAGATATGAAGAAATGCTTCATTGGTTCCTTTGAGTGGTGGTCTTGTCCTCCTTTCAGTGTGTGAACTTTATTAATGTATTTTGCTAACTCGTCTTATATCAGAAAACATAAATACTAAATGGAAGAGAGCGATGGGCAGAAGAGGTGTAAGAGATCCTAAAAAAAATTGCAGACTTTTCCTAGCATTTCAGTCTTCTATTAAGGATAATGAAATTTAATTTATAGTTGCTTTTGGTAGTTTCTGTGCCCAAAATGCCAATAAGTCTTGTCAGAACTAGATAAAACTCAATCTTATAAATGGAAGCTGTTTCCTTAACAAGATTAAAACTGTGGAGGAACAGTTCTCTGGGATTTACTGTGTTTACCAAGCTGACTGCCACTAACCCTTAGTTACAGAACTGTTTATGCTTGCCCTGTTCCCAGTTGCTAGGAGTTTTAATTGTCTTTTGCATGGGAAAAAAAATCAGAAGACTTTGGAGATTTCTGGATGCAAGGACTAAGTGCTATATATTTGTTTGCATCAAAAATACAGAAGAAATATGATATCCCTAAGCTTTGGACTTGACTCTTCACAAGAAATTTGTGTCAAGGGAGTGTTTTTTTTCTATTTCTGTGTGAATCCTGTTGGAGTTGTAAGCCGTTGAAAAAATCACATCTGAGCAGAGGCTTGTTAAGACCTCAAAGTCTAACCCCCCATAGATTCTGACTGTATTAGAATACAGCTGACCAATACTGTTAGAGACTGAGAACATGTTTGCTGCTGTTGTTCTGGATTGCCAAAAGTAGTTTCCATCTAGACAACAGAACAGAGTAGGACACAAGTGTGTGTCCCTCTGCCCTTCATAGTCTGGTAATTTCCTGGCATCACAGGAAGGAAGTGAAAAAAAAAGTAGAGAAGAACCTGCAAAATGGGAAAACAGACAGGAACACAGACAGAAAGTCAGTTCAACAAGAGTGTAGGTTGAATAGGAGCTGGAAAGCAGCAGTGCAGAGGAGACAAGGATGAAGGCTGGAAATAATTGGGCAAAAGTCAAGGGGAGCAGGGTCTACTAAGAGAAAAAGGGCTTTTAGAGCTGGGGCAGACAGCAAAGATGGGACTAAAAAGGGGAAGCTTGTGGGATGACTAGTGCCACAAAGACTGGCATATCTGCCATAAGAGGAAGACTGAGAGAGCTGGCACAGTTTAGTCTGGAGAAAAAAAGATTTCGAGGAAAATTATCCATATGTACAAATACCTATTGAAAAAGCAAAAGAGGCAGTGGGCACAACTGAAATATCCGAAATACAGGAGAAGAAACTTTACAAAGAAGGTGGTCAAACATTGAATAAGGTTGCCCAGGCAGACTCTGGAATGGAAATATTCAGTACCTGACTGTGCCCTGAGCAGCCTGCTGTAGTTGCTGACCCTACTTTAGCCTGACAGGTTGGTCTAGACAATCTCCAGAGGTGCCTTCTGACTTCAGCTGTTGCGTGATTCTGTGACTAGGGCAGACTGGAATGCAAGAATTGTAATGAGAAGCCTGGAGACAAAACAAAAGAGTATATGTGAGAAGTAATACTGGCAAGGGGAGTTAAGTAAGGGAGTTAATTACATGTGGGTCATGGACAGCCTACCAGATAGATAAGAAAGGATCAGATTTAGAGAAACCTGAGAAGGGATCCTGAAATGTAGTCTGCATCTCACTATTTTTTAAGTGCCAGCATAAAGCTGCAGAAGTGACAACAGTCATGCCTGCAAAATGACGTTCCATATCACTAGGTTGTCAAATTCCCTCCCTGTTGCCCCATTGCCTCAAAGATGCAGTTGTCTCCACTGGGGACTTGAAGTCTCAAAAGCTGTTGATGATTCTGGTAGTTTTCTGCTTAATAGCACAAAATGTTCGGTGAAGGAAAAGTTACGCGCAGGCACCACAAAGTCAAGCCCTTTTTAGTTAAGAAATGCCAGATTTTGATTGCCAGTGCAGTCTCCTATTTGTTCTTTTTCGGGCTGCGTGCTGAGATAATGTGCAATTGTCTCATTAGCAATAATCTTTAGCTCATTCAGTGAAGAGGATGATTGTGCTCCAAAGTGTCTTGAAAAGAATCAGTTATTTTGTAAAGGGTTCCTAAGCAGTAAGACCCTTACTGGATTTCCAGAAAGTTGAAACTCATTGTCAAACAAGACAAAACAGTTCAAGAAGAGAAAGAAACCTTTTTTGATGGAAGAAATTGAGCTCCACTCTCAAAAACCTGGATTCTCGTGAAATTTTTGAGTGATTCTAGGTAGGTCTTATTAAGCCAGTACTTTCACAAATGGCTATTAATAGAATTTAATCTGGGCCCCTGCACTGGGGCAGAACTGCTAATTTTTTTTCAGCTACAACTGGATTGAGTGGTAATTTTGCCCTGCAAAATATTTAAGAACAGTAGCACTGTTGTGTTTGTGACAGGCAATGATATAAGAAGGTAGCTGTATGGGGGAAAATGATATAATTTATTAGACCCAGTGGTACACCTGAAAAATAAGCAAGAAACTTTAGGGCATATGGGCTCATGCCGAGAATGAATGACTCTGTTTGCTGAACAGTCCCTGGACTGTGTGTACAGCTTCCAAGGCTGGGTAAGAAGCAGAGCTCAGCCTGTGTGAGGGGCAAGGGAGGCCTCTGCTAGAGAAAAGGGAGTTTTTGACTTAGAAAATTAATAATTTTTGCTCTAGTGTGTTTAATATCTATTGATATGGTTAGTTATGTGCCTGTGTGACTGGCAAATGTGATAATAATGCATAGTTACCTGCTTTGGCATAGGGAAATAAATAATAGGCAATAAGAAGTTTAACATCAAATTCAGCTATTAATTACCAATATGTCTAAGCAGAGAATGCAATTCAATTCTAAGTTCAATATCTTTGCCTGAATTCATTTACAGTTTAATTGTCTTTAACAATATGAAATATTCCTATGGCAATTGGTAATGAAACCTTGTCTGCTTGCACTTGATCTGATTGTGTGTACTGTAAGCGTATTTAAGTAGATTCTTTGGCTCTACCCATGCCACACTGATTTTTGCCAGTTTGGGTCTAGTTTTCTTTTTTCTCCTCTTGAATCATAGTTCAGACCATTGCCTTTTTTTCTTTCTCAGCTGCCTCTGAGCATTCATAGTCCTTGGCAGAGGGCCCAGCAGTGCTTGTCCTCACCAAATACTATTCACATGCTTTTAAAGTGACACTTGATTAAGAAAAAGGGAAAACTAGTATCAAAATAAATAGCGAGGTCAATACAGGCATAGCTAGAACATTAGACCTTGAGCCCATATTTTTTTGTGATATATTTTGAAACCGGATGAAATCCACTTAATTTTTCTAATACTTGCTAGAAAAAGTCACAGTGTGATTTCAATTTATTTCTTATTTCTCTAGAGAAAGTTTGATGTTCGAGAAAGTTGTCTTAACATAGTGAACCTCTGAGTAGTGGGGAGAGACAACTATGGTCAAGGGCTTTGTTTTGCATATTCCTTAAATATTTTTAAGTTTTTTGCGACCTCTTTATTAATTGCAACATTTGAGTTAACAACAAGTAATTCAAATAAAGCATACTTGATTTTCTCCTAATTTCTATAGAGACTTCATTTGCATATCTGAAGAAGTTTCCGAAGGTGTCTGTATGGTGTATACAGAGGGATATGATTTGCATATTTAGGGATCCAAGCTCTGAGGCTCTGCCCAGCCCTCCCCAAAAATCCCCTCCTGCTCCCAGCCCCCAGACAGACCCCAAACCCCATAACACCCTGATGGGATCACTGGTAGCTTTTTGTTGCCTTTTTTTCAAAGAGGACATCCCCCATCCTGCCTTTTCTCATCCTTTTCCCTTTCCTGGTGGAGGTTGTATGTGTGGGTGTCTCAACTGACCCTTGGCCCCAGCCCCAGGTGCACATTTCTGCCTGGCAAGCACAAAGGTGAATTGCAGCTGCTTCCCAGGAGAACTGGGGGCAGCTTGATAAATGCAGGATCTTCACTAGAAATGAAAGAGGCACACCCCGTACTTTTGCCTGTCCATTTACAGTCCTGATCTAAGCAAAGTTCTGGGTTTTGTAGCCCATTTCTGGGTACTAGGGACAATAAAAAACTCACAGTGGTTTCTCTTGAGGATTCAATAGATTAATTCATCAACCAGCAGATGTGCAAAGTAGCTGCAAATTAGAAAGCAAATTTCTCTGAATTAATTTGTTTGGATTTTGAATTGAATTGTTAGAAAAAATCTACCTTTATGTTATAAGAATATCTCAATTATTTCACTATTTCCCAGTTAGGCAGAGTTGCAGTTTTGTAGGGTTGAGATGACCACAAGTTGCCCCTTTCCCAGTGTTTCCCAGGCTTCTGCAGCCAACCAAGTTTTATTCCCTGTGCCTGTGCAGCTGCCATCCTGCCACCACCACGGTGGGCTGGAAACATCATTATAGCTATTTCAACTTGGTCGCCAGCAGGGTTCCACTGTGAGTTCTGGATAAATGTTCAAGCAGCAGAGGAAGTTTTCAGGCAGCTTTAGGAAAGTTTTGAGCAATGTGGAATATAACCAGTAGTGAAGATGGAGAGATAAAATGGGGCTGGTTTTATTGTACCAGGTTATAAATTGATTTCTACGAGATGACAGCTATAGTCTTCCATGAATTTTTAGGCATGAATCTTACCTACTGTTAGTTTTAAAGATATACTGATACAAAGGGGTTTTATTTCAAAAAGTTACATTTCCCCTAATTAAAATTCAGAGGTTTTTTCCTCCACGATAGAAAGAAGTGAGGGTATGTCCAGATGCATGAAAATATGGGCTGTTAAAATAGACATTTAAGTATGCAAATGATAAGAACCTGCCTTAACTTTCGATCTTTTTTTTTTAACCTAGGGACATCTTTTCTTATAATGGTGGATTAGCAGCACTGCTTTATTTTGCATTTTGATGGTGTGTATTTGCAACAGAAACTCAGAGAGGTAATCTTGGAGACACCGAAATTTTCATCAAAAGTTTCAGAATCATTTAGGCTGCTGCTCTCCAAAATATGCATGCACAGCACCATTTAATCCCAACCCTGTTATTAAAGCAATTTCCAAGAAAATCTTGCTACATGTTCCAGTAATTGTTTTACTTTAGTTATTTCACTTTTCCTAGACTCACTGTATCTGGGCAGAAGTTGCTAGCAAGCAGGTGGCTGCAGGCAGAGTGGGAAACTGGGTAAAATGTCTGCCAACCCAATGTGGTCGTGGATTTACTGTCTTCATTCCCACTTCTGGTTCAGCTTCCCTCCAAGGCTGACAGTTTGGGTGGGTTAATGACAGAAAACTCTTATCCTTTCTCTCTCCTAGACTGAGGGAAACAGGTCGCAGTCTTGTTTTCCTTTCTGCTACCCTGCTCATGCTTTTAGTACCACTGGGATTCAGAGGGAGGCAGGATGGAGCTAATTTGAGCTGCGGAACACATGTGTCAGTAAGCTCTAGAGGGCTAAGGGGAATAGCACTGAGGTGTGGGAGACGTTTTCATCAGAGATCACCTCCACCATTACAGCAAGACTAATATAAATTGTTTGTCCTCTTATCCTTGGAGAACAGCAAACGTCCATTCTGTCTGCAGTTCCCTGATGGTTTAGAGCAACCTTACTGAATGGAAGTATTTTAGGAAGTACTAGTGGAAACAGAGCAAGCTCAGTGCCAAAGCTGTGATGTGGTAGTATGGACTCCTTATCTTTAGAGATTCAAAAGCAGCATTCATTAACCTAAGGTGCACTTGGCAGCTTTCTTAGTAAAGCAGGTTGTACTGTTGCTCCCTCCATTCAGACCCACCATCTTCCTGCCCTCTTCCCTCAGCATTCAATCCAACTACTCTTGTTGCTGGGAAACAATGTCCCTGCATCAAGTAGTAATATTCCCCACTGATCCCTGAGGCTGTTAGCCAGCATGGGCAGGCTGGGAAAATGCCTGGCACAAATACCTTCTCATCTTGTAGAGCTGCTGCAAAATCTGGTCTTTAGTATAATGGTGTCATTTCCTTGTGGGACACATAAATGGTGCCTCAGTTCTGCCTGAGAGCCAGGTTAGCATTTGTGAAAGCTATAAAAAAGTTTGTAGATGTCAAGTAAATATATATGATTAAATAAGTGATTCAACTAGTATAATTAACAGATGGCAGGAACAATTATATATTCATATTTCAGGCCAACAACATTTGGTAGATATAATTGCCTTACAGGTGTTAACTGCCCTTTATCGTGAAATGAGGTGTCTCTAAACACTGAAGGTACTCAACAAAGTGACTTGTGGTTATGAACTTACAAGGAGGTTAATGGCTCTCCTACTGCATGTGATGTAAAGCTAAATTCAGCTCCTAAGTCCAATACCAAACCTAAGAAGGTGGAGGGAAGGAGACGAGCAGGTGTTACGTAATCTGATTTGTAAAAATAAGTCACTGAGAAATACAATGGGTTTAAATTCATTTTAATGTTTGAGAAATGCAAAGTCCAAATAGGTGTTCAGGGAGGAAGAGACATCTGCTGGAATAATTCCTTGGGTTTGGTTTTTTTTTTTTCCTCCAAATTACTTTTTATTCCCCTTATGTAGAAAAGTAAATTGCATGTCATTTGGGTTAGATTCTGGTACAGATTGTGATAACCTGTGGCCAGAAGAGCAAAAATGAATAAGTAGGTGGTAAGTTTATGTTCATTTTGTAACTTTTTTTTTTAATAGAACCCAAAAGTGATTATTCACTGTAAGTCTTCTATAATAAGGTTGCAAACGATTATAACTTGCATATATAAAACAGTAAATTATAATTTTTGAAGTTCCTTTGGTTTATGCCTTATATTTAGCATTTGATTTAAACAAAAAGAGCTAAAAGAATTTATGGAAAATTACATAATTTTCATTGGTAGATAAATAGGACATTAATAAAATTTTACCATTTCCATAGATGCGGGGGGTAAGGTACACAATCAAGAGCAAGGGCTGATCCTTTGTTTTCACCTTTTTTCATAACTAGTATTTATAGCTATCAAACCTTAGACTAATAATATTATTATTTCAGCATTGCATTATTTTGATTAGGGCTGTTCAGTTGGTAGCCTAGCTTTTTCCTCTTTGGCATCAAAGATTGTTATCTATTAAACCATTTAGGCAGCTTAAACACTAGCTTCCAAGACCACACTTAATATTGAAAGTACATATTGAAAATTATATTTATATACAGTGGTGGTTTCTGCATTGATGCTGGTCATGGTTTTCAGCAGTGTTTGCCAGGGTACACAGCAATCATCCCCTTCAGAGAAGTTAGGGGAGAGGAAGCAGAAATGATGTGGAAGAGCAGAAAGAAATGAGTCTAGAGACTTCTCTCAGATATAAACCTGAATAGAATGGGAAGTGTTAATGCTTGTAGGCACTGCTGGCTGGATGCTGAAGCACGGGGTACACACCTTTGAGCTGTATCAAAGCTGCTATGGTGCTTCTAATAGTTGGGAAGGTTGCAGTGCTCCAGCAATGGGCTCTGCTGCCTATGCTGGGCATGGCATGGCTCATGCCCACCTTGATAGGTGCTAAAACCTTGGGACCTGAAGCACAAAGAAATATTCTTCATCATTAAAATGTTTTTTCTCCTTCATAAGTTTTCTTGTATTAAAAATGTCACTCACATTATTCTTGTTATGCAAAATCACAGCAAATGGCAAAAGGTCAATGGTAGCTGTCAAGATTATCAGAGAGTAATTGTAGTAGTTTCATGGCATATCAAATGTGAAAGCTTTTATTTAATAATAGTTCAATGGAGTGGCTGGGAAGTAAATATCAAATGCAAAACAAATGCAATGTGAAAGGAATGCAAGGATTTGGGTTTTATTTTTTTTCACATTGTGGGTTTGTTGCTCTTGCTCATTCAATCATTTTGAATCCCTCTATTGCCACAGCAGATGTTTTATCTCCTCCATCTCTGATTATGTATATCTGACAGTTTTGAAGTCTCTGCAAGTGTGACTTGATTATATCATAATTTCTTCCCTTTATAACCTTCAAAAATTTTTTTTCAATTCTTATTCTGATGGAAGAGTATGGAAATGTACCATTTCAGCAAAAAGAAGTTCTAGACTGAGGTGGTTTTATAATGTGACATACTTTGAAATGGAATGTCTTTCATGAGAATAGAGAATTAGATCTTCTTGAAGCAGTTTTGACAAATGCTGCTTGGCTTACCGATTGTGCATTAGCGACAATCAGGATTGTTGAGATTTTGCTGTTTTCTTTCAGAAGTGTCATATATGTGAAAATAGTGCAATGCTGTGGTAGCGATCCCATATGTTTGAGGGAAAGGAAGGAATTGTGTGTTCTGTGCGGCAAGCTTAAAAGTATAGGGCAAAGTTAAAAAGAAGGAAAGACTGGGGACATTATTTTAAAGCTAAATATATTAGGTGCGTTTCAAAGTCCAGAAAAAAAATCCCACCTTTTTCATCTTTTTTTTTCTTTCTGTTTTCTGTATGAAATTAAATATTTGGATTTTTTTATTTTATTCATTTATTATCACAAGTGATAATAAACTGAAAGGGCAGGTGGTTCAGTATGCAGTGGGTACATTGTGGAGCTAACCACTTAAATCTTGGTTTAAACCACTTGGATTGTTGTGTATTTCAGTGCTAAGTGACAGTTGTTTTCCCTAATTTTAATATTGAGTCAGCTTGCTGAAACCATTTTAAGGGTTAGGAAGCTAATTTTGAGTTCTGTATATGAACTGAACTGGAGCATATTCCACATATGGACTGTAGTTTTAAATTTTTTTTAAAAAAAATATTTCAAGTAGGGATTTGTTGCAATTTAAAATAGCCCTCACAGTTTTACTTGTTTGGGTTTATTGGGCTGCTTGTAAAAGACAGAGTTGGCTAGCAAAACATAACCAGTTTAGAAATACTGCATCAGAGTTTTAAGAGTGATTTATTAATTCTGGCACCATTGCAAGGAAATAATTAATGTTCTATAAAAATTATTTAATATGGATTGCTACGTCTATGCTGTGCATTGCTGATTTTAGTGTGCTTTAAGCTTGCTTGCATTTTTGAAAAAAAATCTATAATTCTTTTTATACTATTTTACAAAGTATTATTTAGTTCTGTGTGTTTGAGGGGAGAAAAAGTGATTCTGATATTTTCCTTATTTGCTGAATTACCCTGTGTGTAGCAGAGTTGAGAAGGAAGCAAACTGCATAATATTTGTACACAAACCTGGGGGTGATGTTGCCAGTGACATACAAAGTGTATTGGAGGAGGCTTTCCAGGGCATTTGATAATTGTGACAGGAGAGACGTCTGTTAAAGAGCTGAAAGATACAGATGGAAATATATACCTCAGTAAATCTAAAATGTGATAATTAATAAATCTGATAATAAGTGTTCAATATATTGATTATCTACACAAGAGTTATAAAAGCTGCTTTAAAAGTTAGTTGTTTTTCAGAATATCAGCTAATGAAGTTCTAAGGAGGGGGGAATAAAGTACAAGGAATAGTTTAAAATACTTGTTTACTGTGTTCTGAATAGCCAAAATCATAACTTACAGGATTTTCTTACAGGATTGTCTGGAAAGTTTTTAGTGTGCTGTTATTACAGATGTTGTATTACTAATCCTAGACTCCAGCTCCTCGGGTAAAGTAAAAGAGGGGGAAAATTCAGGGAAAATTTTTACTGTGTTAATTCAGTTCAGACTGTGAAATTTCCTCTGCTAGGATTCACTTTTATTTAAGGCTTAGTAAATTCAGCATCTAATGTCTTGACCAAAAAAAAAAAAAAAAAAATCAGTTTAACAGCTTGTTTAGCTGTTTTAGCTTGACTTATAGTATTCAACTGTGAGACTGAAGAAAAATGGATGAGGAGGCAATTCACTCCTCCACACAGCATAGGCGCAAGCCTGTCTGAACCAAAGATGTTTCCTTGCTGTTAGTGTGACTTGGTTTGATGTGGAAGAGAGGTGGGAGAGGGGAATGGAAGACTGACAGCCCAGGTGTAGTTTTTGGTGGTGTTGTGTCCCATTTGTTTTTGTCCATACAAAACTTGAGCTCTTCAGAGATGCCCCTTTTAAGCTGAAGCCCGGGAAAAACAGCAAGTAGGACAGGTCCTGGCACAGATCTAGAGAAGGTTAATCCTGATTTTTAAAATGCTTTTCTGATTTGAAGGCTATAAACACATTTTGTGTCACTTTTATGTTCAGAATGCCCTAGTTTTATACCTCTTGTTTGCAAGTAATAAATGCGAAATACCTTAGGTTTTTGCCTGGGTGTTGAAATCAAGTACCTGATGTTGCTGTACTGTATTTGGAGCTGCTGATGGTATTCTTAGATCAACTAAAGAGCAGGAAGATATTTTTCCTACCTGTAGCAGGAGAATCCAACAGACCTGAGGGTTTAAAATAGAACAGTTTTGGAGTTTAAAGATCTGAGAGCTGAGTGGGATGGGGGAAGAGGAGTGTCTATGGAGAAAGCAGAGAGATGTCAGCTCATGAAGACTCCTGGAGGCCCTGGTGAGCTGTCAGATCTGTCAAGAGAGACACTGAGGAGTTCTTGTTCTGTGACAAAGTAAAATAGTTTCCGGAATGAAGACTTTCTTGGTTTTATCCAGATGACATAAAAATACCTGTTTTGCTCTTATTACTTACTGCTTAAATTTTTCTTTAGAGCTAATTTATGAACAATTTTGGCTGTTTTTTAATAGCTACTTGATGTCAATGTGCCATGCTTTCAGGCTTATCCTAAGTCTGAAAAGCCACAGGCCTCATTCTTCGACCTAAATCCTTGTCTCTACTGGAACATCTTGGAAGGGCAGTGGAAAAGCAATCAGCTTTCATTTAAACCCACTAAGTAGTACTAAAATTTCTAATGCCTTTTTATAGTTTAAACATTGTTTTGTTGCTAATGCCAGAAGAGAGTATTTTGGAAGGGGAGGAACAATCTGACATTGAGTGGTAAAAGGAGTAGGTTATCTGGTTTTATTTTAGTTGTGTTGATACTTGTTCAGATATTTGAGTTATTTGGTTGAAAAGAAAAACAAGTAAAACTGACAGTACAACCCCAGTGCTGTGTTTTTCTGATCAGAAGCTGCAGGAACATTTTAAATGGGCAAGAGGATTAGGTTTCAGAGAGGTGTCTTTATGTTTGGCCTTTGACTCTAATTCAAATTCTCCTTGGGGAATCTTCAGTGACTTTCAGCAAGGCACCAGTTTTTGAGAAAAAATTGTATCATTGTCTTTTGCAGTCAAGCATGACTGCATTTTTTGAGGTGTTGATATAGGAAGAAGGCATAGCACTCTTTCTCCCTGCATTGGCATTCTTTTCTGGTTTTGTTTTCTTTTTCTCTGCTGCTCATAATGTGAAATAATTGTAATATTTTAATACAGACTAATGTGTGTATTCATAGTCTTTATTTTGAGTGATGAGCAAAGTGAATTAGTAAATAAGTTTGCAGATAAAGTTTATCACCCTTTAACCAGTGGCATTTAGCTCTAATTTTTTTGCATCTTTTGATTACATAATGCAATCAAAATGTTGAGTTATGAAGTGAGAACCTGCAAAGGCAAGATATCTCACATTAGAAGTTTATGACATTATACTTCGAATAGTGTACTTGCTTTGAGATTTAAATTTGAAGCTTCATTTTTAACTTTTTTTCCTCCTCTGATAGTTTAGAGATATAATAGATAGCATGGCTTACTGTCTACACACGAATGTAAATAAATACATGCATTTGGAAGAGGTAGTACAGAAACACAAAAAGAGTTTTGGGGGATGTAGATCAGCAGTCACCAAAAGTTCTTTGTGTAGTGGTATTACTAAAAATCAGGGTCATCACTGGGAGAAAATATGTGATTTTGTGAGTATGACCAATATTGGTAACTGGGTGCACATGTGGTGTCCATGCTTTCAACACACAGCTGCAGATTTGGGAGGAATGGAGAAAAGTGCCACAGAGTCATGGCTTAAGATGTAGTCTTAAAAAAGGTGACTTAAATATCTCGATCATACATGTCTATCAGAGAGAAGGAGTTAATTATACAGTATTTGTACAGGGAAATAATACTACGTGGTACAAAACACCTCTTTCCTCTGCAGGAGGTAAAATGTGAGAACCTCAAATGGCTGCATGCTGAAGTCAGGCTGATTTGAATTAGAAGTAAGGCACTATTATCTGTCTTTAACAGTGGGCTATTAATCATTGGAACAAATTACTGAGAAAAGTGGTGGGAACAGACAATTGCCATAAATTATAACTTCCTGAGGAATTACCACAGGATTCAGTTATTGGTTTCACCAAAGAGGCATATTATGGAACCCAAATACATTATCTGAAGGAAATTGAACTCAAGAAGTAGTACAGGACACATAAGGATGGATATTATGAGCTATGTAATACCAAAGCAAGGCCATAATTGTAAACACAGCTACAGCTCCATCATTTGTTTTGACTTCATAACAGTATCATTAAAGTGATTTGTTATCCTCTTGTCTTTTTTCAAGGAATGTTAAGGAAATTAAAGTTTTTTGGATTTTCATACTCAGACGGAAATGAGGGTAACAAAAATTCTACAGCTTCACTTACTTTTACAAGGAGTCAGTATGATTTTGCTGTCAATATAATCTTGTATCTTTTGGTTTTATTAAATGTCCTTCTCAAATGCCAAATGCTGATTGTTATAATGAGGCTTGTAAAACAGCAGGTTGCATAAAGCTTTCTTTCCAACCCAGTTCTATTAAAGACAAAGCTGTTTTTTCTGTGGACTATGAAATTTAAATTAATTTCTTACAAATCTGTAGATAACTTCCTCTTCCAATATTTTATATTTAGGAAGGATCTGTTAATTCTGTTTAAAAGAATTAAAACCAGCTCATAGTGTTTTGAATCCTTTCTAAGAGAGATAGCAATTTTCCTAGTAAGAAACTCAGTCATGGCCTAATCAAAATAGCTAAGCAAGAATGAGACTTCAGAGCCAGCAACAATAAAGAAATCAACCAGACATTTCAAATAAATTTCCTTTTTTGAGAATTTTTGAGTCTAGAAACAAAACATCTGAATTTAAATGGAGAGCAGCTTGGGAAAAAAAAAAAAACCTCTTGCCAAACTCCCCAGCAACCGAAGGAAATTTCATTTTATACACACTGCTTAATTAGGCAGTAGTGTTTGTGTCCAAAAGAAGACAAGCAGTCTGTTGTCCTTTGGGTTGAATGCCTACTGGAACTGTTACTTGAGGGACGCATTCCTCAGGAGCCAAGCTGCAAGTAGAACATGGATTACATTCTTTGCTTGGAAATTTCTATGGCTGTGGTGAAACCATTTATGAGCTGGGCTTGGAGTTCTCTCTTTTCAGAGTATATGGCCCCCTTTCCTGAAGACTATGTGTCACTGGGATAAGCCAGTCCTGCAGCCCTGGCAGAAATACCTGATGATAGATAGACCTCAATATTAGGTAAACAAGTTCACCCTCTCAGCAAATGGCTTGATTTAAATGCTTAGCTGTGAACATAGTGTATTCTGTTGCTCTCTTCAGTCTCTGTATAAAGCCTTTGCTCAAAACCAATTAATAGAGATTAGTCATTTTGTCATAATGTTGAAAAAGTACTGCACTACCATGGTAGTATAGCTGTGAGAAAAAGACTGAAAGCATAAATTTCATTAATCATACTGGTGATTGCAATGTCAGCACAGCTCACAAAATGATATTAGCCAATTTCTTATGACTCCAGCGTACCTGATTTTTTCCTAGATGTTAAAATGGGCTTCTATGCCATGTACATTCATATAACTGTTGGCCTTTTCCATCTTTCTTATAATTTGATTAAGAAGTAAAGGCAATGCACTTAGATGCATCACTGCGCACTTATGATGACTGACTTCTGTTCTTGGGTTCTATTATAATGTTCAGTAGAAGTAAAATCTGACCAAACCCTCTAAATAAACAAAACAAAACATCCATAAACAAATTTCTAGTAGATATGTATGATAACCTAAGGATTATTAAACAGGATAACCCCAACTCATTTTGTTTAGATGTCTGCCCCTTGCCAAATATCTTTAAATAGTGGTGTAAAATATGCAGATTAAAGTACAGTGATTTTCTCTGTTCTCTAGTATAAAAGCATAGAATCATTTAGATTGAAAAAGTCTTTTAAGCTGCTCAAGTCCTACCATAAACCTAACACTGCCAAGTCTACCATAAAAACCTCAGCCCTAAGTACCACAGTCATGTGGTTTGCAAAGAGGAGAACTGAATTCTTCTGTTCAACTTTATTTTGCACATTTATCTTAAATACTGCAGTTTAAAATAATATTTTTAATAGGAAAAGATGCTTCTTGTATTCTGTGAACTGTAAACTTGTGTGTCAAAGTGAAGCTTGGTGAAATATGAGTGAAGAGCCTTGCCATCTAACAGAGGCCAGTACCAGATACTGTGAAGCAAGATCAAAAAAGAAAAAAAAAATCTGATGCTTTCTTAGGGAATTGTGGAATTCTCTGCTTTTCACCAAATATTTGGATATCAGCTCAAGCCTTGAAGTCACATTCATATCTCCCCTCCATCTGCCATAGCTATTGTCCTGAGAGAATGTAGAATTTACCTCATTGGGGATATCCAGAAATAGACTGGACCAGTTCCTGAGCAATCTGATACAATTGCCTTGAGGAGGAGATGGAGTTATATGACCATCTGAGGTCCCCTCCAAGCTGAACTGTTCTATGGTGCCATGATTTAATCTGCCTTCCAGATATCCAAGTCAAAAGCAACATGTGAAGGGCTGCTGGGAAAGGCAAACATGCTTGCTGTTTTTTGATGGTTGGGGTTTTTTTTGACTGTTAGCACATGTCCTTGTTTCAGCTCAAGTTAATAGTAATATTGTATTTTTGCCTGAATATTAAAGTAGCAAGGGAGATTTGGAAGGCAAGAGCAGCCATAACTTCCAAGGTTCAAATCAAGGAGAGGGGAAGAAGGTGGTTATGGAGAATATGGCCAGTAGGAGAATAAGGCTGGCATCACAAGCTCATATTAATGGATATGGATATGAATAGAATTAGCTCAAAAAGCTGGGAAAAAATCCCAAAACCTCCATTGCTAGTCATAAAAAACTTTAAACAAATTCTGAAGAATTTTAGATTTTTTTAGGCATTTTTCTATTTTTAGGCATTCTGTAGATGCTTAATTCTGCAAATTATTATGGTTTTTGATAAGGGTTATGAGCTAGCGGCTTGATAGTGGTGACAAGAGGGGATGGTAGTAGATTGCATGTGTGCTTGTTATGTTGATCTCCAAAAGGTTACCAGTAAAATGGGGTGCCAAAAAAAAACCCCCAAAAAAACAAACAAATCCTGGCAGATACCCAGGGGAATTTTTAAATCTTTCAGTAATAAGGTGAGAGAAAGGGATTGTTCTTCTACTTATTTTTAAACATATATTAGACTCAGCAATAAATCTGGTTTAAGTGACAGTATAATGCTGGTATCCAGCAATTAGCCTGCACTTCCAAATTAATACTGCATTTGCCTGTGCGGCCTTGACTTGGCTAATTGGCTGCCTTTCCTTCCTTGCATTCTGTTGTGAGGGTATGATGACAGTGATTCAGCATGTACTACACAGGCATAAAAAAATAATTTAATGCTCCACTTACTCAGCAGGCATGATTGACACTCTCTTGGGTGACTGCTGCAGTAGAGCTGGTTGAGGGAGCACATTGGCACATGCTTTGCTGTAACAGTGAAGCCAAGACAACTGTTCTAGTACAATATCTTTTTGAAAGTTAGAATGTGGGAAAATTATTGAATACGATTGACAGCTTGAAGTAAATAACTCTCTAAATGGGTATCTAGAGCAAGAAAGCACGTAGTAAATGGTGATGACTCCTGCAAGCAGAGCTGATCTTTTACATTTGCATGTGAGTCAAAAGTAGATTTGTTTTGTTTGCATTTAGCAACACCATCAGTTCTTTATAAAGTAAAATAGTTTGCTCATTTACTAATAACTTTTTATAAAATCACCTGATTTTGAAAGGACAGTAAGTTATTATCCACAGCATCTAGGAATGCCTTTATTTGCTGGGTTTACCACCTTTTTGTGTTACAACTCGTCCACCTTTACTATAGACAGAAAATTCTCTAGGATCATTTTTCATTAACGTTTTTGTTAATGAATAAGCCAGAAGTGTTCAGAGGAAGTTTGCAAAGAGAAAATTGTTTCTAAAATACATTACTTTCTTTTACTGTAGGTAAATTATTTTATGTTTTCCAAGTTTCTGCTTAGACAGGAAAGAACAGCTTGGTAGAATACTAAATGGCTGAAAGTAAAGCAACAGGGCAATTTCTTGAGAGAATTTTATGCAGCTAAATGGAAAAGTATTATTTGAATTTCATGACCTATTTTAGAAAACACTTCCCCAGGTTGCTAGTGCCTCTGTCAGCAAGGCCTTTTCATTGCTTTTATGTTCTTTTTGCGAGGACGCTCTTTCACAGTGGCTAAGAGATGCTTATGAGCTCACTTCTGCAGAGCCCTGCTTATGTTGAAGCAGCTTCAGGAGCAAAAGGTTTGCAGGATTCCGTCCCATTTCCCAAAATAACCTTGCAAACTTTTGCAGCCCCATGGTATTAGGAGAGTTGATACCATGTCAATTTTGCCCAGACAGCAAGACAATATGAAAAGGAAATATTCCTTATTATCCTTTCCCTTTCTGATAAGAAAGTTTTGAAGAACTTTTCAGAAAAAAAGGCTCCTCTCTGGAAATTATCAACTTAGGGCTGTGTCTTCTAATGAAATTGTCATGACTGTTCCATTAGCAAATCATGGACAGTGCTTTGCCTGCTGACACAAGAATGCAATTTTTTCTCACTGGTACATCACATCAAGGGACAGTTGAATTGAAATTGGGACACTTAAAATGCACAGAAGGTTGTTTAAAATATCTGTAAAGAAATATCAAATTAAGGTATTAAGAAGATTATTCATACAGGTACAAGTATTAAGTTGTGGTAGTCACTTGGCAGTTGTGATTGACCAATAGATTAAGGAGTTTTCTTAGTCATGTTTAGTCAAACTTAGGCGTGTGACTTAAGTAATAAAATTTCATTGAAATTCAAAAATGGTACCATTTCACAGTAGACAAGTAGCCAGCCTAGAAAAGAATTTTCCCCATGGCTTCTTACCAGCATTTTTAGAATTCTACATACCATTGAAAATGGTTTCTGATCTTATTCAAAATTTTAGTGTTAGAGCAATTCTTCTTTGCATCTGTATTTTTTCCCTGAAGAAAATAAACTTGCTTATACTATCAACTTGTGTTTTTAAATTTGTATGAGCCAATGGAAAAAATGAAGACAATTAATTAAATAAATTTCCAACTGCTTAGAGAAAACTTTTCTGTACAATAGAAGCTACAGGTGTTGTCATTCAACATTTAAATTACCTGGATTGTTCCACTTATGGGACAAAATATATACAGCAGAAGCATTGTGTTAATTCTGGATTTAAACAACAAATCTGTGTTTCCTCCAAGTTTTATCATATGCATTATATAAAGATATCTATCACTATACAAAACATGCATTGTGTGATATGTAGTCTTGTGTTATTGAATTTGTGAAAGGGGCTAGAGTAAGGTGGAACACAAAGTTGTTATTGGGTTTTGCCACACAAGCACAACATTGGATGTGTTAGTTCATGGGCTGTGACCAAGGTAGAAACTCAAGGCTTTGTGGGTTGCAGGCAGTGGGATGGAGGATGGATGGTTTCAACCAAGGCCCCAGGGGCAGCAGGAACCAGATGAGGCAAAAAGGAAATGGGACAAAATCGGATTGAGACCATTTCAGTAGGTGTGAAGAGGCAAATAGGGTGAATTTTGATGGATGTTTTACCTGCATGTGGGGAAGTGAACTTATCTGCACAGGTCAATAAGTGTACATGCACACATACAAATATGTATACAGGTTTTAAGTGGGCATCATAAGTACTGCCTGCAATTTTCAATTCTTAGTTATCAGAGGTGAATGTGGCCTTTTTTCCCAGTCTAAGTACTTGTGCTTACTATTTGTTTATTATAGACTGCATTCCACATTTTTTCATTTATTTCATGTGATGGTATTTATGCTTCCTAACTTGGAGGACTGAAATTTTTCTATACAGGAGAAAGGAACTAAAGCTTTAACACTATCCATCGAAAATTCTTGTTTAGCTTATTCACTCTGCTCCAACTTAGTAATTTTGCTTAATACTCATTACATCCTAAGCTCCCAAATATATAGTTTGTAAACAAAACCATAAAAAACATGTTTATGAATGTGTATTGGAGAGAAATTAACAATATATCACCTAGAGCAATAATAGCGATTTATGTTCAAATAAATGTTTGTAAATGCTTTCTTCATAGCAGTGAATAGTTAGGTTCACTGTTAAGATGGGTAAAAAGTGTATACATGTGTGTATAAATATACACAACATATTCTTTATAATATAACTATTATTGTTTTACATGATCCATTCTGCTTTAACATAATCATGCACTGATATTTCAAGTCAAAGGTTCACTTTTTCCCTTATCACTAACAGTTTTGTAAATTTGTTTACAGAATTAAACTTGATAATTGTAGTCCTGAACAGGCTTCCTAGGCATTCGTACCATCAGACTTCCCCTGTGTTTACTCTCGCAGTCTGATGCTTGTTGACATGCTGATTTGTGTTTTATGCTATCAGATAGGTTTTGTTCATTTGGAAGAATGAGATTGAAGAGAACATGGCAGCTTTTCCTCTCCTCTCCTAGATGCTATAGTTACTTTTGATTTAAACTCAGATTTAAAAAGAAAAAAGAAAAAAAAAAGTGGATTTTTGGAGCTAAGCTAAACTGGGGAAGTCAACAGAATTTATTATCAAGGGATGTCTAATCTCTCAAACTAATACAAGACTTTGCAGCTATTGATTACATGCTAAGGATACCTAAACCGTTAATCATGCATGGAGGCAACAGAATAAATGTACTATCAAGAGAAAATGGGCAAATATTTGTCAGTAGTGCAGTTATATTTATCTGTTTACTACACCTATGATGCAGGGACAGCTGTGTTTTGCATGCAAAAAGATACGTTCTAAACATATATTGAATATCCCCTTATTGCTACTGAAACTAGTGTAGTAGAGCTGATTATCTAAGTAATAATTCAGATGTTTTCTTCAGCTCCCTGAAGTATGTGGTCAATAAGAAATTTGTAAACCGGCTTAATAAATCAGTCACTAGATGAAGTGAAAGGAGAAAAAACTCATAGATTTTCGTGCAATTGCATTACAACCTTTGTTTGCACAAAAATAAATCTGTAATGCTAACACATATAAATACCATAGTTTCATTTATTCTGGGTTCATATTTCACGTGACAAACAGATGGACATACTAATGCACAAAAAGTTAATTCTTTTTATGTTTGCATCCATATTTGTTTTGCATTATGTATGTGTCACACATTTGAGAAGGGAGATGCCCAGCAATCCCTATGATTTTTATTGTGGGAATAAGTACCTGTTAATTTTTTCTTTCTTGTCAGACTGCAGAAGAGATTTCCAATTGTACTACTTCTGTCAACTTCATAAACTTCTCTTACTTTGGTATTCAGTATTTATTAATATTTTTAAGTTTAAAAAGATTGAAGGGCTGAGCTTTCAAATGTGGCTGCCTAAAATCAGCTGTCTTAAATGCTGATGTTTGACAAGATTTAAAAAAACCAACAAACCAACAGTAAAAAAAAAAAAACCCAAAACAAATAAAATCAATGCAACCAAACAAAAAGCCCTACAACCAAATACCTCTGTTAAGCTTTCCAACTTGCATTTATCCATGTGACAGATGTCCTGGTTTTTGTAGGTTCTGAGAATGAGGGAGTTCAGGTACTCTAACAGTGGAATAGTATTTTATTCCAATAACATATGAAAAGGGCATATTGATGCCTTATATCATCCTGGACCATCAATATTGATCCAGTTGGTAATATAATGTGGTGTGGTTTTGGGCTGGAATACACATTAAGTAGGAAGAAGAGAGTCCCTGACTAATGGTAAGTAGTTCATGAACTATCACTATGTAGTAAGAATTGGGGCCAATGCTGATAATTATTTTATGCCTTTACTTCAAAGCTGTCTTTAACCCTACTTGGAAATGGTCAAAAATCTGCCAGTTACAGACAAGAAATTTGAATAGAATTGGCAAGAATTATTCTGTCATACAGACTGGTTTATGAAAATCAGACTGAAATGTATGGCATCTTGGGGATTACTGAAGGATCTTCCTGTATTATCATCATATTGTTAAATAATGGAGTTATTGGGAGTTAATCTGAAGTAAATTCTCTTGGACTTGTAGATTAATAATCCTTCAAACTCAGGGGCTTTATCATGGATATTCTAGTACAGCTCACCTTACCTAGGGATTTTTTTTAGCTTAGTTCATAACATAACTTAATTACAGTTTGCTCCTTTGACAACAGCATATTACCCCCAGAAGTGCAGAAATGATCATAGTTGATGTGCACAGTTCTTGCTGAGGCTGTGGTTGTGTCTTGAAATATTTAATTCCAGTTTGGTCCTTTTTAATGAGTCATAAACTTCTCTGTTCAGCAGTCCTAACCAAGTTTATGATGTGAGGAATTTAGTAGCTATATTAAAAAATCCTTTCTGTCTGATTCATCATTTACTAATAACAAAAGTAATAATTGAGAGCAATGCAGCCAAAATGAGCAAGCAAGAATCCTTTGTTTACTGTTTTCTTACTGCACTTCTTACAGCTATTCCCATGTGGGTTGTGCTTTCTTCAGCTTTTCTCTCTTACCTTTCTTCCAGGTTCTTATCAGGGGTCTTTCAGAATAATTCTTCACAGCAACAGGACCATAACATTTTTTTCCTTTTGAGTTTTGGGAACATTTTGGCTTTATAGGACCTTGCATGAACTGAAAGGAGCAGCAACCACGGTGATATCTTAGAATAATCCTCTTTTATTTTCCGCATGCTGAGGAAAGAGTTACCCTGGTCAGGTTAGGAGAAGCTACAGGACAAGGAGGCTCATATTCTCATAGAAGAAAAATCTGGGGAATTCCAGTGGCTGTTCAGACTGAGAATATTGGCAGAAATATAAGGGCTTCTTTTTGTCTACGTAGTTTTTGTTTTAAAAGGCAAGATAATTATAGGAGTCTTGGTGAGAAACAGTGTACTTTAAAGTATAGGGTTATTATCTATACTTTTAAAACAATTGTCATAGATTTGCTTTTATATATGAGAGTTTTCATTTAACACAGGCCTCACATCTCTCCTCAGTTCCCTCAAATGCACAAATTTGTGCATTATTGCACCTTCCAAGTCCAGTTAGTTTTCACCTGCAGTGTCACCAATGAAGGCTACCTGGGTTGCTTTTAAACTTGATATGAATATCAGTCAATGTGGTTAAAGCAGAAATTGGAAGTCAGCTCCTCAGTGTAATGACAGACTAGAAAAAGTTCAAGGGGGAGGAAGGATCCAAAAGCCAACCCCAATTAAAGAATTGAATACACAGACAGTGTACAGACAGGATATGCTGGTTTTTGAGAAGCGCTATCTTTATCTGAAATGTTTGTGCTTTAAAATTTGTCCAACTGTTTTCCATTTCATATGAACAAATGTGCATTCTGGTTGCTTGTCAGAAGATCTGATTTTCCTACCTCTGCCAGGTACATGGAAATTAAACTGTCTTGCAGTCAATATTTAGGATTTTTGAGGAAAGGCAGCAAAAGCAGAGCACATATCACACTTTGCTAGCCTCTTTGTATGGGTTTTTTTCACAGCTTTCAGGACAGCTGTTTGTCTCTGGTTGACAGCAGACAAAAACATATTATCATTAAAAAGAGGTTCTGTGGAAATGCATGCTCTCACCTTGCTGCTTCTGCAGCTGTGAACATTTTTATTTTCACTCCCATCTCTGCGTAAGCGAAGATAATCTCTACAAAGAGGCTTGATATTGACCTGTCATATCACGTGTTGCTTATCAAGCACTAAAGAAATTGAATTTCATTTTATCTATTATCTGGAGAGTCTTATTAAATCATCCTGCAGTTGAGAGGTGGTATGGGGTCAACAGGTTCTGTCTCTTTCACCATCTATCCCTCTATTGTTAAGCTTTGGAGAATTACTAAAATGTTCTTTATTTTATCACAAAAGGTTGGGTTAAATCTTCTTGATCCAGAAATTGTTGTGATTGAGTGCCACATGCATGTAATTCTTTTGCATTGTTTCTGGATAAGGATTAAGAATTTAGTAATCTGTACAAATGTACGGATCTCTTATCATTCTGGTTTTTCTGTTGTTTTGATATTCTCTCAATGCCTCTGTTTTTAATTGGTTCAATGAGGCTAAAACCAGTCAGATTGGATAATAAATCTGAGTCAGCGAGCACTTGGTAGTATTTGTATGCCAAGACACAAAGCAGGGGTGAGGAGGAGTGGGATAACAGAGATGGGTATTGCCAGATGCTAAAAGCAAAGGGCAGAGGGAGAATCTGGCTGTAAGTAGAGGTGGAAATGGGGTGGAGGTCATAGCAGCAGCCCATGGCAGGCAAGGTCTGGCAGAAGTGAGCCTGTCATCATTAGAGGTGTTCATGAGAATCTAAAGGTCAACCTTGCCACCACCACCTCCACCAAATCCTCCATATGCTTTGTTGCTGGGTTTCTGTTTGAAGATCTAACTCTGCCAGTCAGGATGTTCATATCTAAGAGCTTGATGCAGTCACAGGATATTGAATTTCCTGCAACAACAGAAGTCCTGCATACTTTCTGCTGTCACCACAGAAGAACTCCCTCCAGCCTTTTATCTGATGGAGAAAACAGCTTGAAAAAATAAATAAATTATGAATATCATCTCCCAAAAAATTTAAATTTTAAATACAAGATTTAATGCAAAACAAAAAAAAATGCTGTTTCATTCAAATTTGAAGCTCTCAATCAAGAATTTTTTCTAAATAATAAGCCAAATTATTGTTTTTCAAATACTGTGTCCTTATGCTCAGATATTCAATTAGTGTCTGGGCACTGTTATGCTTTTTCAAACTTGTTCTAAGAAAACCTTTAAAAAAGAACCACCAGACCCCTTTTTTAAAAAGGACTGGAGTGTAGGATTAGAGTTAGAATTTGGGTGGAAGCATTGGCACATACATTGTACATGAGCTCCCTGAATTGCTGCAGCTAGGCATCTGATGGCCGCCAGTGACCTGGCAGCTGGGTTCCATTTTCTTGTGGCCCTGGCAGTAATTTGCTTTGTAGCTTTGAGCAAGCTATTAACCTTTTTTGTGCCTCTTTCTCTTCACAGAAAAGTTTTAACACCACTTACATGTCTCACAGGGGTAATTGCTAAATTAATGTTTGAAAAATATTAAGTGCCTTCTGCCATCATTATTGACACTCCAGTGGACAGGTGAAGGATTGAGCAGGTATTTTGAGGGCATTCTATTTCTTTCCTCTTTATCATAGGGTGCCTATTTGACATGGGTAATTCAACACAGAAGTAAGAACTCATGTGCTTGAAAGTCCCTGTATTTTGGATAAAAGTTCTAGATGTGACTTCAAGAGGAAAGATGGGAAGAAAACTGTGAATACAAGACGTGAATTGAATTATTTGGATTAGCAGTACTCAAAGAGTGTCAAGAAATGAGAATGCATTAATTGAAATAAAATCCCTGTAGGACTAAAGAAATGTTTCAGTGAAACACAAACCCTAAATTGTGATGGGAAATGGAAAAAAAAAAAAGAACACTATTTGCTCCCATCAAGATCAAACCTATTCTTAATGAGATGGTTGAGATCTTTGGGAAGCCTACTCAAAAATTCAATAGTGCTTTATCTGAGAAAAGCAATTATTTGAAGATTGCTTTTTACTGAGGTGTTACAGATGGAGACTTTGTGGTGTGGTAGTTTAAAACAATTGGTCTTTACCTCTAGAGATTCCCAAGATGAACATTGCCCAGAAGAAAGAGTAAAACTGTGTTTTTAAAGCATCGTTTTAGGAGCAGTGGGACAGTTGGCAGAGTTTACTAAAGCTGTTGAGAGACTCTGCAGACTTTAATTACCATCTCAATATTGCAGAAGTTGTTTAATTTCTGCCAAAGAAGGGAATAGTTGTGAAAAAGCGAGATCACACTCTGTCTTTCATTCTTTCCTTTTTGACAGGTGAATAAAGGATGCTTTCAGTATCTTCTCTGATGCTGTGACACATTTGTAAAATTTGCATAGAATTGTAAAATAATTTTTCTTTAAGTTTAACAAAGCTTTTATTTTTTTTCTCTTCTCTTGGAAGTGCTGTGCAGTGTAGTGTAAATGCAGTTTAAATCTTGTCATGGGAGATGCAAGATGAAAATGTTTTCTGTTACTGATTAGTTGGCTTCAAACATTAATAGTTTCAGACTTCATGGTCAGACACCAGGTGTTATGGTTTTTTAATTCCAATAAATTTTGAATTCGGGTTTGAATTCCATCTCTAGTGGCAGTGGTTGGAGGCACAAACGAGTAGGAGAACAAAGAGGAAATTACTAAAATGAGAAAAATCATTCAATTTCAGGAGGAAAACAGCCTATAATACATTTCCTTGGTGTAGATGTTTACTCTTCTAGGCCTCAAACTCTAAATTAATGTATAACTCTTAGTAATACATGACTTTTGCGCTGTCATTCATATGAGAAAAGGGCTGATTTTGTATATATATATACATAAATATGTACGTATGTATTTGTCTTAACAGTTCTCTTGCTTTGTGGCACTTGAGTGTGTTCAGTTTTTCCCCAAGTGCTTGCAGTAGCTGAGGGAATACTCATTCTTTGAAGACCCTTATCAGCTCCTTCAGTAGATCTACTATGTTGCTACATTTTTTTTCTTTCGATGACCACCTCACACCTCTCTCTACTTGCTAAAGCACCAGGAACTGTTTTCTCTATAAAACCCTGCTTTTTCTCCTTCTCTTCTATTCTCTTATCTCTCAAGGACCTTTTCAATGCTATCTTTCAGTTTCAAATCTCTATTGTTACAGTACACAGTGTGTTCAGAGAGCTACTACCCAGGAAGTCTTCTTATTTAATTACATTTTTCACTGTATATATGATAAATCAGTACTTAATGGCATAGGTAATATATGTGCTTGTTCAAAATGAAAATGGATAGATCATGGCAACAAATAGGTGTACATTTTAATCCTCAACACTCATCCTGTTACTAGGAATACCTTTATGTTATATTTAGAATTCCGTTGTTTTGATGTTTGAAACTAAATGTTTGCAGTTTGTCTGGCAAACTGCATGCTGAATACATTACACTGATTCGCATTTCCTTATTTCAATATACCATCTGTGCTTTTGGCTGGTTTTTGCCTCGTTGGAACTCATAAATGCGAGTTACAAAGAACAGTTATACTCAGAGAGAGAAATCCTATATTTCACTTCCTTGTACAGTCTTGACTGTTTTGACCTTAAACCAGCAAGGACACAAGGCTGAAGCTGTATCAACAACACGCTTTATTTTCTCTGGTGAGGAAGCGTGTACTAGCAGGGTATATTTTCAGTGAAACTCTAGTATATACAGACATGGTCATGATTTTCATTGTGTAATCATTTTAATTAAGTTCAACGATAAAAGTTACTCTTGCATGAGGAATGAATGCACTAGAGAGACAGTGAAAGATTGATGACAGCTTGGGGAGCACCACGTACTCTGCTGGTGGAAATGCATGTGGGGAGAGCAGCAGAGCTTGGGGAGCAGGTCAGAGATTACCTGCTCAGAGTAATCATGGTATTGGGGTTTTGAAGGAATAAGGATACAATGGGAATATCCAAAAGCAATTTTTTGTGCTATTTCCAAGGGGTTTTTCTTGAATGAAGAACTTCATTACTAAAATAATAAACACTAATTAATATCTGCATCATTTTTGTAACTGCTAATTTAGTAAGGTAATTAGTATAATTAGTATACAGTGTTGCTTGGTGGCATGATAAATCATGATGTAATAAATGTTCAGTCTTTACTATTATGATGTATTATCTAATTTACACAGGTAAAAAAAGGAAAAGGGTAAGGGGGAAATCAAGAAGGGAAGACAGTAGTGACAGCTGGGTGGCTTTTTGGTCACTCTTCTTGCATCTGTTGCCTCTATTCTCAATTGCTTTGAATTGCTCACTGATAATTAACTATTCTTTTTCTCACTATTGCTGTCTCCATCACTGATTAAAGCCAGCAAAGACAGGACAAAGAGAAATTTAGTAAAAAAAAAATCAAGGAGTGTTTTTTTTTTCTCCTGTGCAAAGGATGATACTTGCCTGTTTGTTGGGTGCTTCCTTTACTCTCACATTACTGAATGCACTCTCTACCAGCTACAATTCAGTGCTGAAGAATGTTAACAGTATTTTCTTCATTATGCTCTATTTTCTAGAACCTATGAGAACACCAAAAACACTGAAGATTGCTGAGATCCAGGCCAGACACATCGCTGTGGACTGGGAATCTCTGGGTTACAATATCACTCGTTGCCATACTTTCAATGTCACTATATGCTACCACTACTTCTGTGGACACAATGAGAGCAAAGCAGACTGCTTGGACATGGACCCCAAAGCACCTCAGCACGTTGTGGATCATTTGCCTCCCTACACAAATGTCAGCCTCAAGATGATCTTAACCAACCCAGAAGGGAGGAAGGAAAGTGAGGAGACCATTATCCAGACAGATGAAGATGGTACGTTAAAAGTTCTTATTGAAATTATATCCAAGTCCAGTTTCGGCAGGTGGAAGGAAATTACTTTGTGTGTTACAATATTTATCACGAAGGGTGGAAGTTCTCTTCTATTAATGTACTAATGAGCCCCTAAATGGCAGCTATGAAGGTATTATAGCTGTTACCCTATGTATGTAGCTAAAACTGTCCATGCAGCACAAATCAAACAGGATCTCTCTCTGTGTCTCTCTCTCTCCAGAAAAAGGGGAATAGTTTCCCAGTCTTTCAAATACTGTGTTAATTCAGGTGATGAGAAATACATGGTGGTGTTAGATTTCTTCACAGTATTAGGTGTAGTATTTGAAAGTTAATTCTGTAAATAATATTTAAATATTGAATTCAATGCTTAAAGACTCTATTCAATATTTTAAACCTCTATAGCAAATATATTTGAGCAATAATTTATGTTGCAGATCACAGAATATAGTATCTGTTAACTATTAGAAAGCCCCCTATCAAATTAAAGTATTATTTTGACAACTTGGGAATTAACTCAGTGATCCGTATGGGTCCTTTCCAACTCCATATATTCTGTGATTCTTCTTTAAAATGCTTTCAACAAAGTTTCAACAAAACAGTTGAATTTACCTCAGTTGTGAAAAAATAAACAATAGATGTAGACATGTTAATGGTGACACATTCAGAGGTTAGGCTATGAATCTTGGTATCAAAGATGAAAATAAAAATGATACTTTTCCCTATTAATATTTAAAATGTCATAACAAAAACAATTTTTGTTTCTTTTTCTTATGTTTACATTTTGTGAAAATACCAACAACGACAAAATGAAAATAGAAACTTCCATAGGTAACAAAAATAGAATACTTGGACTAACATGAGACTGTAGATAAATAAAAAGGTAAAATTGAAAAAAGTAGTGTGTTTACTTGCCTGCAAAATAAATGAATGGGAAATACAGCTTTATATAACAGTCACTGTTAGAGTCTGGTAGTGCTGTTTTTCCATATATTTTCAATTTTATGAGAAATAAAAGAGGAATATATTTACTGTTGCAATAAAAAGAAAAAAATATTATATAGGTAGAATATGCGGAGCTGTAGAAAACTACAGACACATAGATGCCTCATATGAAGACTTATTGACACGTACTGTATGGTTGCTACTTTCCTTGGACTTAAAAAGAGTGGTAGCGATATTGTTATGTCCATGGAAAATGGATTTCTTTTCCTTTTTACCTGGGTTTTCAAGAAAGGTTGTGTTTTCCAATGGCCTTTGGAAGATGTGTGTTAGATGTGTGGAGATGGCAGATGGTAACTGTGGCAGTACTTGTCAAGAGCAGAGTCAAGTGAAAACTTTGTCTCCCAGTTTTGTTGTGGAATTTTCTTGGAAGATGGCGCACATAAGGCAAGTTTTGGTCTCAAGATAACACACCAGTGTGCTGTCAGCAAGCTCGAGATGAGTTGGCTTTGGTGTCACAAGTAGTGTAGTGTAAAAGAAGCCTCACCCAGTGAACAGAAGTTGCCAGGGTAAACTGTTTGAAGCAGATGTTGTTTTCACAGGGGGACTAATACATTTTATAAGGTATCTATATTTAGTTGTGCTGGTGGTAATAATGCTTGTGACCTGAAAACAGCCTCCTGTGAGCTTTACTCTGTGAAAAAAATTGAGATTTTAATTTTATATTACTGATTGATTGAAAGTCTACGTGCCATGACTTCAAAGTTCGGGGCTTGCAGGCAATGTACAATACTGAGAGGTTCACACCTGAGTCTTTCCTTGAGCTTTCATAGCAATAGTAAACTAAATCCTGTAGCTGACTGCTTATGTGTACAACGCTAATTTAGTTCCAGTCTGAGTGATCAAGTATCTGAAACTATTTACAAGCACAGTTTGAAACCTAAAGTAGGACTTAGACTAAGAAAATGAGAAGTCCAATTATGTGTGTGATTCTATGCCCTACATTTCATGTGTGGTCAGATGAAGGTGCATTGTCTTCATGGTTTTTGCAGGTTTCTAGAGTAAGCATAATTTTAATTATATCATGGAGGCATTATCAGTGATTCATTTTGGAGAAGGAATATAGAGGAAACAGAGTGTTGCTCTGCATTTTTGCAAGTAACATTAGTTAGAAATAGCCCCTGATGACATGATTATCTGAAACTGTGCACTCATGTTGTATACTTTTCATAAATAGAAACTTTGAATACTCCAGATGACAACTGATAATTAATGTTATGTTAGTTTTTCTGTAGTGTGGGATTCTTTCCAATGCTGCGTTTTTTTTTTTTTCACAAGGTACTGCTAAACAAGTAAAAACTTCATAGACTCTTGGAGTTTGAGATGCCTACGCCGTGTTTTCCTGTCTCTTTTCCATTCTACCATTTTGCCCTCATCTTCTGTTTTTCGTCATACTTCCTCATGCTTCCAAGCTGTCCCTTTTGTCTCTTCAATTGTTGTTGTGTTTTAACCTTTCCTTTCATCTCACTACATCTTTCACGTCAATTCCTTCCTTCTGCCAGATCTTTACACTTTTCTGAACTTCTAGGATTTTCTAAAAGCAAAGGACTTTGGACTTTTATGAGGCTCTTCTGTGAGACAGGGAGGATCTCTGGTTGTCTGTCACAAAGGCTCACATTTATGTAAAGCTGTGCAGCTGGGTTGGGGCTCTTTCAGAAATGGTCTGAAATGATCTGTCAGAGTGGTAACTCAGTTGCATATGATACCTGGAACAGAATTAACTCAAGCAACAATCAGTAGAAGAATGATGTAAGATTCAAAAGCTGTGCTTCAGATCTTTGGAGCCATGGCTGACAAATGAGAAAAAAATTAATAGCTTGTAATTCCAAATTTGCAAGATAGCAAAACCCAGGAATACCATGACAGTCTGAAAACAGTCTTTCTTTTGACCAGAGCTAGATCTGAATAGTTGGTAGTTTCAGTATTCCTATTTAACATGGGAAGATGAAATTAATCCTAGTACTTGGAGGAAGTTGTATTCCATGTAAAAATAAAACCCCTGAATGAGACACTGTTAAACAAGTTTTGCAAGAAGATGATGATAACAGGGAAATTTGTGCATGTTTTAAAAGCAAAACATCTTTCACTCTGGGGAGAAACCACACAGCTACTCAGGTTTGGAAGAAAGCTCTTCTGAGTACACAGGCACTTGGCATTATCTGTGCTACGACAGGGACTCGCTGCTTTTCCTGGCTTGTACAGAAGACGGACATTGTTAGAAGAATTTGATAAAGGAAGTAGAAGAAGGTTCATGCAACCTGGGGCTGCATGCATGCTGGGCAAAGACAGTGTTTGGCACTTTGAGACAAAGTACAAGAACCAGCAGTGAATTTATCACTTAGCATGAATCATCAGCGTGCACACCTTCTTGGTGCCATATAAAGAAGAACACTCTGTTGACCAGAGTGCTGCCAACTCAGAGGGACCCTTTGTAAAAGCAGTGGATGAATGGGATTAAAGCAGTTAAATGCTTCCTTAATTTTTAATCGGAAACAGATGCAAAAGGCAGTGGATTAATAGGAGTAGTGACATTAGCCCTGAGGGAGCAGCTACAGAGAAAGCAAATTGTGAAGCTCAAAGTTTTTGATGGTGATTTTATACCCAGTAAGGGAGTGTGTCATCTAACAGTAGGCAAACAACTAATTGAAAAGGATCACTTGGAATAGGAGAAGTATCCATTTGGGGGCTTAAAGTATAAGAGAGCTTTGGTCTGGGGCAAAGCATGTGCTCATTGGACATAAATGAGGTTCCCTGATCTTTTGGAGGCTGTAGCTCATTCTGCCCCATGCAGAGATATTGAGAGCTATGATGCAGGGTTAAGACACCGACTGTCCAATCATTGCTCATGCTCCTGGAAGAACTCCAGCAGGCCTGCCACTCTGGGGAACAGCAGAGGAAGAGGAAATGTTATAATTAGAAGACAAAAAAAAAGAGGAAGAGTGAAATGCTTTGCATACTGTCTAAATGTGTGTCCTGACTTCAGCTTGGATAGAGTTAATTTTCTCCCTAGTAGCTGGTACAGTGCTGAGGTTTGGATTTAGGATGAGAATGATGTTGGTAAAACATTGGTATTTTAGTTGTTCCTAAGTAGTTTTTATACTGAGTTGAGGACTTCTTAGCTTCTCATGTCCTGATAGTGAGAAGGCACAAGAGGCTGGGAGGGGATGCAGCCAGCACACTGACCTAAATAGGCCAAAGTGACGTTCCATACCATGGAACATCAGGCTCAGTGTATAAACTGGGGAGAAACCTGGCCAAAAACCTGGGAGAAACCTGGGAAAACAGCTAGGCATCAGTCTGTGAGTGGTGAGAAATTACAATGCACAGAATTTGTTACATATATTCTAATTCTTTATCATTGCGCTTATTATTATTTTCTTCATTTTTTTATGCCCCATCCACCTGCTGAGGGAAGAGTAAGCAACTGGCTGGGTGGAGCTTAGTTGCTGGCTGGGGCTGGAAAGGAAATATGAAGTGGAGTATGTACACCACTGTCAATATAAAATAATTTTTTTTTCCCAATAACATTCAATAGTATTTTGTTCTTTTCTGCAAATAGTCCAACTTGAGGGATTTCCAAATAAGTAATTTTTGTCATCACCTTTTCTGCAAATGCTCTTATGGTAAAGACCAGTAAAAGCAGTTCTGATTTTGTTGTTCCTTTCTAATAGACAAAATTTACTTTTATTTAAAACTTAGACTCCAGCTGTAGTAAAGTGGCAAATCCCTCAGAAAAAGCCAATGGAAAGGTGAACCATTTTAGTTTCTGGTAACATTTGAACAGTAGGAGAGATTAACTGTCACCATCTCCTGAAAATGAGCATCTACTTTGAGGGAAAGGCTGTAAGATTGCTGCTAATATGCTGCCCTTTTTGATTACAACAAAGGATTTTTTCCCAATATAACCCTACATATTTCTGCACATAACTTTTGCCACAGAGCATAATAATACTGTGTATGGCTTTCACAGAGTATAATAATAATAATAAAAATACTCTGTTTACATGCACTTTCATTATTTTGTAGTGGGAAAACTGAGGCAATATAAATTCATTTTTATAGTGGTTGGTGTCAGTTAATACATTGTTTTTCCAGAAGTAATGTATTGTAATATAAATTTCCTGTTAAGTCCATGTAGAACAACATTTAAGTGACACTATTTGTGAATAACAATTTATTTGTGAGTGTGACATAATTTAATGCAAATATATTGGTCTAAAATGAATTGGTGTGATGTCAGATTGATGGTTTGTACTTTCATTATGCATAGTATTTATAAAGTCCATAATCTCACATGCATATAGAAGAAAAGATTATCAGCTATTCACTATATGAATATATAGTTTATTAAAAGAGCTCTGGAGATGCATGTAAATCATGAAAGAAGAGCTTGTGTTGTTTGCACTATAAAACCTTGCTGAGATTCCCTTGGAATTTATCTTCCTGTTTAATATATATGCATTTTATGTTTGTATACTTTTTCTGTTTTTTGTTTTGCTTGTTTTGATTTGTTTTTGCTTAAATTCAAAATCTCTTCTGATAGCCCAGTATCTTCTAGTTAAACCCACCTAAATTATTTCACTTCTTCAGAAAAGTGTAAATCCTGACTTGTTGGAAGTTTAGCATAGAATAATGCGTGGGAAAGAAAGTGTGTTTACTGTCACTGAGAGATGACTTCACAAGGTCAGCAGACCAGAATCTTTTTCAAGAGTGGGTGCATAGGCTAAAAGGTCTGAGTTCTACTCCTCTAGCAGCTACTTATATTTTGTGAATTATTCAGATAATTATGTTAAGTAACATGCTTCACCTTAACACACTTGTAATAGTCTTGTGTGTTTTAAGTGTAAACTGTCTGTAAGTCCAAAGGAAAGAGTCACAGCTCGTGTAGGAAAAGAATGGCAGCTGGGAAGTCAGCAAAAATGTGCTGTGGTGAGTCATGGAGCTTCTGGAAATGCTCACACAAGCCTGAAGAAAGCCTTTGCTGCTGTTTGTGAGTTTTCTGAAAACTATTATCAACACAGGGATGACATTTACCTGGCTAGTTTTGACCCAAGTCCTTGCTAAATATCGTAAAAAGGTGTATTGAGTCTGGCTGAGCTGGAGCTCATTTTCCCTCAGCAGCCCTCACAAGTGCTGTGCTTTGCATTGGTACCCAGGAAGGTGCTGATAACACACCGGCGTTCTGGCTGCTGCTGGGCAGGGCTGGCACTGCGTCAGTGCTGACTCCCAGCATTTTCCCCCAGCAAGAGGCTGGGAGTGGGCAAGATCCTGGGAAGAGACAGAGCCAGGCAAGCTGACACAAATTAACCAAAGGGCTATTCCATGCCATGTGATGTCAGGTCAGATGTAAAAGCTAAGGGAGAGAGAAGGAATGGGGGGAATTCTTTATTTTACAATTGCATTCTGGAGCAACCACTGCACATGCTGAAGCCCTGCGTCCTGAGAAGTGGTTTGAACACTGCTCACTGATGGGAAGTAGAGATTAAATGTTCCCCTTTGCTTATGCACGTGCAAACTTTTCCTTTTTTGGATTTTTTTCCCCTCGTCAGTAATCTGCCTTATCTCAGCCCACTAATTGCTTTCAATCTTATTTTCTCTCCTCTGTCCTGCTGGGAAGAGGAGTGAGAGAGCAGCTTGGTGGGCACTTAGCATCCAACCAAGGTCAATCCACTACAAAAGGGAAGGGTCTTAATGCTGTTTTGGAAAGATGAAGGTATTTCTGAAGTCCTTAGAGTCTTGCTGGGAGTTCCAGACAACAGACAGCAATGGCTGCCTATGTGGAGAAATGCAGTTCAAGTCTTCAGGGTAGTGTTACCAACAGGTTACCTTGCTGTTGTTCTTTTATTGGTGTGGTTTGGTTTTGGGTTTTTTGGGGTTTTTTTGGTGTTTTTTTTTTTTTTTTTTTGCTTGTTTACAGATATTTTTAACTAATTTTGGCCTTTTTAAAATTTTTGTTTGTAACAAATAATGACTAATAACAAAGAAATAAAAGAGCAAATGAGGATGCTAAGGAATTATTTTGACTAACCTGAAGATATTCTGTTCTTTAAGCAAATTCTCTTGCTCCTGCTTTTCTCTCTCCTCACTCGTTTTACCCTTTTGGTAAAGCAGTGCAATTAAAAGATATTTTTATTGTAGTTGAACTGCAAAATGGAGAGGAAAAAATAACTTCAGACCATCAAAATGTTCCTTCAAACTAACATTAATTTATATTCCTTTTTCTGGGCACTTGAACTTTTATATATTTCTTTGTTTTAATTCCCGTTGAATTCTCAAATTATTTAAGTTAATCTGTACATTAATTTTTATGAATTTGTGGCGATGGATGAGGTTTGTGGGAATTACTGTTCTCTTTCTCTAGATGCTTGCTCTCTTTGTCTTTATGACCTTTTTGAACCAGGATTCCAAGCAAGCTGCTCATTGCTGTGATAGCTTCTGTTCTTGTACCCTTCCCATGCCTGGGGGAGAGAAGAATGAAACTAACTGGGATCACATAATTCAAGTCACTTTAACATTGCTTCTGCTGCCTTAAGCATCAAATTTTGTATTGTAGGAGAAGAAAAGAGTAATGGAATGAGATGAGCCTAGAGGCTTCTCCCACCTTGGCGTTTAAACCAAAGGTGGAGGAGGATTTATGGAACCATCAAGTGTAGAGCCCTACACCCATTTTCAACTGAATATGAAACATTTCTTTTTTTAAGCACCACACAAAAAGTATTTTGCATGTTTTTGAGCAATCATGTCTGTTTTCTTTTTACCTCACATACTTTGATGTGGTTTAATGTCAAATTTCATACACTGTGTACATGCCCTGATGCGTACCTGTGTTCTTTCCCAAACACAGATGTACATGCACACACAAAAAATCGTGCATGCATCTCCCAAGGAAAATATCATGTGCAGCAGGGTACATTCATACCTCTTTTGAGATGTAAGGAAATACTGTAGGGCATTCACGTGAAAAATGAAACTTTGCCTACAGGAAGTCTCTCAATGACACAAACAGCACAGAGGGGCTGTCACTGCATGTCAGCCTTCATCCACTGCCTGGTATGTCCTGGGACCCTGAAGAAAAGCACCAGTCTGTGATTTTAGTTAACTTCTCCTAAGCCTTCTTATGACAGTTCTGAACAGAATGTGTTCTGCAAAGATCTCACCTATTTCTGGGCTTTTTTGACTACCTGAATTTATTATTAATGTGCCAAGTTATGTTGCTCATACCGAGGGTCAGATCATCATTTATAGTTTGCATGTAGACTGAAATAAATTTCACTGATATGAGAGACCACTCACTCTTTTCTGCTGCTAGCACAGCACCTGGCGCTTCCTTTGATCCACTGGATTTTAATTTATTTTTGCTCTTTGTAAAACTTCAGTCTGCTTTAATAATGAATATCCAAGGAGTGTCATGCATAAGGCTCACTGAAAGTTGCATTGAAGAAAATAGGCTTATTAGAAGGACACAGAAATATATGTCAATATATTAAATAGAAATTACATTTTAGATCGAAAGACTGCAAATTTGAACAACCTTGTCTCTTTGATGGGGGAAGGTGTTTCATTGGGTTCAGAGTTTCTCCAGGCAGTCCCTTATGCTTACCCCCTTCTTTCAGCATGTGTGTGTTCAAATCTAGGTGAGCTTCTCTGATAAAAAGGAATTGTATGCGTAGGCAAAAATATCTTGTAAGCTGTAATGGGAGATAGTGAAATGCTTTTGCCCAGTCTTGATGGGATTACCAGGTGCTGTGAATCACTTGGGCAAAGAGGCCTGAGGTGACATTTCAGACTTGTTATTACACCAGGGATATTGGTTCAGTTTCAAATAAGAAAGTAGGGTCATCTTGGTGTTGTTCAGTTCAAAGCTTTGAGAACATCTCTTATTGGAAAGATTTGAAGTAAGCAGTCTTGATCCTTCTGCACGTGAGGAGGTCAAAGGCTGAAAGAAATGGCAGCTGAGCTGGTGTGTTTCTCCATGTTCAACCTCTCTTTTAAATGAGGACTTCTTTTAAAACAATAAATCATAAGAAGATGTTATTGAGAACTATTTTGTAAGAATTTCTCTCCTTTGGAAGAAGCTGTGTAACAGAAGCTTTTCCTTGCCTTTGATTTTTTTCCATTTAAAAGAATTTTAGAACCGTGTAGTCCTTGTCCTAAGATACGCTTATTACAGAGTTCAGTGATGTTCCCTGAAGTTGTAATCTAGCTTGAACTGTTTCCCCTGGCTATACTATGAGACAATTTGACTTTGCATGGAGTTTTGAAAACCATATGTGGGGATAATGTTAATGTTTCAACTTCATGCTGTCTCTGCACTGCAAATGACAAAATATACTTTGAAGTGCTTTTTCACACACTCTACCCTTGCCTTTTGCATGCAAATGAATATTAATAAAAATAGACCCGTGCTCACTTTTGGTTTTAATAGGATGTTCTGTCATCTCTTTAGATTTTCTGTCTCTTGAATTTCCTATTTTTAAAACTTCCATTTTGTTTGTAGTGCCAGGCCCTATACCTGCTAAATCAGTGAAAGGAACTCCTTTTGAAGATAAGATCTTCCTCAACTGGAAGGAACCTGTGGATCCAAATGGCATCATTACTCAGTATGAGGTAATCATTAAACACCTAAGAAGCATAGGATGGGGCTAGGGGGGTGCATCAAGAGAGGTGGCTGATAGTGTTTATACTCTTTAAGCAGCTATTCAATAGTATTTTCCTTTCATTTACTGAATACACAATTTTCTGCAGTGGTTAGATGCTCAAAATTTGTAATCGTGGTGCATATGACTGTCCATCCCTGTCAAGTATCTTAAAAATATTTTGTTTTTACTAGACACCATTCCAAAGCCATGATAGCCATGATCTGCAGAATTTTCTTCATTGGAAGAAAAGGTTATATGGAGAGTAAGATGGTTAATAAATTTGGAGCAATGGTTTTTTTAGCTTTGTTAGATTTTTAGATAACCTCCATATAAATTCTGTTTAAAGTATATTTACTTTATGAGCCTTCTGAGGACCTCCACAGGAGGTTAGCAGGTAACACAACCTGATTTGAGCAACAAACATCACACTTTCCAGCACTCCTCTTTTAAAGGAACAAAAGATGTATTTTTGTGTATTAGTGAATTATAGGAAGGCAAACCAACAAATCAAACAAAACCCCTTAAAGATCTGTTTGTTTATTTATTTATTTAATGTAGACTAAATTCACTAAATAGTGTGAGTTAAACCAGGTGGGCAGCTCAACCCCACTCAGCCATTTGCTGAATTCCCCTCAGTGGAACGTAACAGTGAAATTTTCCATACATAAACTATGTAAAAGCAGATGATGAATGGGATTAAAGCAGATAAATGCTTCCTTAATTTTAATTGGAAACAGATGCAAAATGCAGTGGATTAACAGTGACATTAGCCCTGAGAGAGCGGCTACAGAGAAATAAAATTGTTTTGCTCGAAGTGTTTGATGGTGATTTTATAACCAGCAAGGGAGTGTGCCATCCAACAGTAATGATGAAGGGTGCCTGCACAGCCTTTCAAGTAAGGCAAACTCTTCAACAGTACACATGAAATCCTCATTGGTTTAGTGCTGGACTTGGCATTGTTGGGTTAATGGTTGGAATCAATGATCTTAAGGATCTTCTCCAACCTAAATGATTATGTGTTTCTGTGGAATCCCCAAGATAAATGGGTAGCTGGATGAGCATGTGTCTTTTGTTTCCTTTCCACCCAAGCTAACCTAAATCCCTTGCACCAAAACTTCTAAGAGTTGCTGCAAAAATTGTTGTTTCCCCAGGTCAGCTATAGCAGTATACAGTCATTTGATCCCGCAGTTCCAGTGGCAGGACCTCCACAGACAGTATCCAAGCTGTGGAACAGCACACACCACGTCTTCTCTCACCTACACCCTGGTACTACTTACCAATTCTTCATACGTGCAAGCACCGTCAAAGGGTTTGGACCAGCAACTACGATCAATGTAACAACCAACATCTCAGGTAAAAACAAGCAACAGCATAAAGACAAAACAGGGAAGGAGAGGGGGGAAATGTCTTTTGAATATTTTTGTATGACTCAGGAAATTGGGAAATGCTTAAGAAAACCCCCACAAAAAATCCTACCATGTTGGGAAATTATGTTACTAAAAATGTTTCTGGGTGTACTCACCACAGGGTAGCATACATTCAGGGATAAATCCTTACATGAGGTGAAAATTGCTCAGCTGTAGTTGTGAACTGTTTTTTCTATGTAATCTAGTACTTTCATCCAAAGATTTTGAAGTGCTGTGTAAACCTTAATTAATTAGGCCTGTCAACACTCCACAGGTCACTAAGAACTGCATCTGTTTTGCAGGTTAGTAAAGTCAGGTGCAGAAAATTACTGACTTACTGAAGGTGACACTACTTAGCAGCACACAGCTGTAACAGGGTCAGGGCAGTTAGGAAAATGTGTGAATTTATTTTGCCAGATTCATATAGGTCTTCCTCCTTGTGCCTTTATTAATTTACTTCAGTGCACCAACTTTGACATTATTTGTCTTAATAATGCACTGTAAACTCTAGAAGACAGTTATGTCAAATGATATGTTTTGGTATGTTTATTTTCTTAAATTTCAATGTTATTCTCAAAAAATAAGATAGTGGCTTATGCAGTTGATAGTGGAAGATAAGTTAATGCTATATTCAGAGAAACTTGATTTTGTGACATGATAACTTTAGAGCTTGGCAGAGATCAAACAAGTCAGTAATTTACAAATTTAAACAACACAAAGCAGGCTGTTTTCCTCATTATCTGTCATAATGAAACTCAGATTGTCCTGTAAAGAGAAGTTAATAATGTAATGGAATGCACCTATGATTTTTGTGGGAAACTGTTCATGTAGTCTCCTCATAGTACATGAAAACACACACAAAATCAAAATGTGAGAAAATTCAAGGCAGAGCTCCTTGAATTATGTAGCAAATGAAATGCTGTAGTTGTCATGGCTAACTGGAACAGTTTGTGGAATTCCACCCCATCACATAAGCACTAGCACTGCTCATACCACTGTCCCTTCAAAATAACCCAACCAGTACACAAAAAAAAAAAACCCAAATTATGTGTTCTGTTCTGTTTATGTAGCTATTAGATTGTTCTGAAGTCTGATATTTTATTTAGGTTATTTTAAGGGCCCTTGTGTTTCTTCACAACAAATTGTAGTTCATGAATTTTTCGGATTTTATGGTGATGTAGTACTTGCATACTTGTCTTCTAACCTCTTTGTAGAAGGGAAAGAAAAGAGGTGTATATCTTGCTAGCGTGTCTGATATTTCAGTATTTTGAGAAAAAAACGTTCATTAATGTATTTGGATTATTTAGGACTACAATGAATTCAGGCTTCTTCAGATATGCCCTCTTTTTCCACATATAAATTTTGGGAATTTTGTCCAGAATCTAGTATAGCACAACTTTCTAGACAGAGTATGTATCTTGTTAGTTGGCAAGACGTGGTTAATGCTAGGAAAGCTCAAAGGCAGGCTGTGACACCCCTTGTATCTGAACTTCAGCCTGTTCTTTTTTCTATCTTGCTTTATGCTGCTGTTGTCTAGTTCTACTCTGCATGGCTGGTACTTAATACAGCGCAATGCATGTTTCAGAAAATGCAAACTTTAGTTTAATGAGGGCTGAAATCATTCCATTCAACTAAGCTTACAAGTGGTTACAAGTGATTCTAGTGAACATGGTGTAAGCAGTAATTTTAAAATTAGCATTAAATGTTAATTAAATTAACATTAAAATATTATTTCCTGAAATAAAAGCAGGTTTTGTGTTCATCTAGGATCTAGGACTAGTAAAGCAAGGCTTTTAATCTTTCAGAGCTCTTCTATCTATTGATATAGTACTGTAAAATTATTATGACTTAAATGATTCATGTCCTGTTAGGAAACATCTTTTTTTGAAAGTTTATTTTGACACATACAGGTTTCATTAATGATTTTATAATGATACAGCCACATATTTTAAAAAATTACAAACATGCAGATAGTTTTCAAATTTATGGAAAATTATTAATTATTAGAAATCTATTATTTTCTGATTCACAGAAAATCCTGTTTCTTTCCTTGCACTGGGGCTGAAGTAAGCAACAGTGTTACCAGTGAGGACTGTAACAGGAAGCAGATTAAAGCTGCTTTAATCTTTTAATATTTTGAAGTAATTGCCAACACTAGCCATCCCACCCACAACAAATATTGCTGCCATGAAGGCGTGACAGTCTGACAGTCCATTAGTGAATCAATTCCTGAACTACTTCTAGTTTTGACTTTGATTTTGTTCTTTCATAGTCGTTTTGAAGCTGATTAATGAGCAGCTTGGCCGTCCATTGATAGGAATGGGCATGGGAATGGATTCCCTGATCCAGTTCTAGCCCACAGATGCATGCCTATATAAGTCCAATTTTCCTGCACACTGGCTGGTATTAGCATTGTTTCCCATGCTCTTCAAGAGGAAATATGAAAGGTTCTTAAATTGTTTAAGGAGGATGGTAGAAGCTGATTCTTTTACATGGTGACTGTCGTTATTTGCAGGGTAGAAAAATTGGGGCCAAAAATGTGGGGTTTTTTGTAGTTTAGGGTTTCTTGACAGTCACCTCCTTCCCCTATTTCTGTCCTTCTTGAATAAAACTGTTTCAAGTTGAGAGGTGTCATGATTTGATGGGAGTTCATGCTGTAGTAAAAGATTTTGCCTAACTGGAAAAACTGTTTTAAAATACTCACATGGTTGATAAAGATTGTGGCTTTGTTCTATATCCAAGCAGCCACAAACTCATAAAAATTCTAAATGTTTTCACTGATTTGTTTCTTGTCCTTTTCCTCCCTGCTCTACATTAATCAGCTCCCACTTTACCAGACTATGAAGGAGTGGATGCATCTCTCAATGAAACTGCTACTACAATAACTGTACTCTTGAGACCTGCACAGGCCAAAGGTGCACCTATCAGGTAAAAAAAAACCAAAACAAATATATATATATATATATATAAATAGTTGAATATTTGTTGTGTCACTGTATACAGAACTGTTCATTTCTGAGTGATGTTCATTTAGCATCACTATTTTTTTTCTTACCTACACCTAGCTTGCCAATAAATGTGTAATTTAAAAAATTCTGGGTTTGGCAGGTTTTTTTTTTAAAGATAGTCACTACTTGAATCATTCAGCTACCTGACCTTTTTGATATAGGGTCCCTAGAACCACCTTCTAGCCATTATAATTTCATTTTACTTTCTCACAGTGCCTCTGAAATATGATGCTGAAAGGTGTGTGTCAGAAGGTAGATTTCAAAATAGCACTTCCTCTCCAGTGCTTCAAAGTCAGCTACTCTATAGCATATGTGTATGATTGGAAAATTGTAAGCTATGGGGAAATGGGAGAATAATAGTAATGAATACAAACTATTTGACCTTTTTCTTCTGAGAGTGTGTCTTACTAGGAATCATGTAGCAAGCTATTAAATTTATTTGGCATGTCCTCTAATCATATTAAAATGTTTCATTTATGTTAACTTTGAGGGGTCTTTCCCTTTCTGCTCTCTGTTGAGAGATAATTTAATTTTGTTTGCAAAGATTAGTTCACATCCTGCTCTTTACTTCTACTTGTTAGTGTAAAAATTTTATGATATTATTTGATTCCATTTGTATTTTACAAATGTGGTTGCATCAGCAATATTCAGGGGCAGGGTTGACTAATTGGGGGTTAATTAGCTGCTGAGCATCAGAAGGTTTTCATGCTATTACCCTTGTGACATTTTAGAGAAACACGGGCTAATGCATTTCATTTTGTGTTACATTAAGTCCGCTATCAAGGCTCAGCTGATGCCAAGTCACATGTCCAAGCCCTAAAAGCAGAGGAAAATCAACTGTTTCTTAAGTCTATTTCCATTAAGAGGAATGTATGTTTTACATGAATGTTGGGGGGGATGGGTCACATATCTATATGCATTTTTATGTGTTTATCATATGATCACTCTTATGATTGATATTATCAAGTTATTTATTTATATTCTGTCAGAGATGATAATCCAGATTCATCCCCTTTATAGGAGGGGATTACACATTTATATTTAAAATTGTAATCCCACGTATCATTCATTTCCGAGAAATTGCTCTGGGGCAAACCTAGGATTTGTGGCGAACAGGGCTGCTTTCAGTACGGGACTTGGATTCTTAAAATAGGGATTGTTTTTTTTTTTTAATTAATACCATGGAATCCAGACTTGTGGTCTGAAAATGCTCCCAAATCTGCAGGTGCTTAAACTTGCTTCACTATATGCCTTTGTCGGTGCTTTTAAAGACTTCCGAATGTCCTGCTGCTGGCCCTAATGAAAGCTGTCCTTGTTTAGGAAATGTGATATCTGTCCCTCATGTAATCCATGCCACATCCTTTCAGCTTTGTGTCTGGCCACCTGAGGGAGCTGAGGCAGATTCTTGCCCAAAGCACACCTACCAGACACCACTGGGATCTACTGATGGCAGTGTTGCACATCTTCTTTACAGAAGCTGCTCCAGGGCACTCCTGTGCTGACAGCAGCAGGCTTCCACCTTTAATCCCACCACACATCTTCAGGAGGTCAATCTTGGGTCCTGGGTTTCTGTCCTGGAGGGGTGGTGCTTTTGTGAACTGGTAGCATGATGGGATGTGGCTAGAGAATTACTCATACGGCTATAAAATTACTCACCCTAGCTCAAGAAGTTCTGGTTTCTCTGTTCTGTATTTGCAGATGAGGAATTTGCTGCAGAGTAAACCTCACATTTATTCTGTCAGTTTTCCTCACAGCATCCTCAATTCAATGGCATGAGCTTGTCACTGTGGCTTATGAAGATGGCAGAAAGGACCTATGTACTAAATGCTAATAGACGGTTTGATAGTGATAGTTTCACAGAGTAATAACTGTTCTTTGACTGTGTTCTCAAAAAAACGTACTTCTTTCTTCCTTTCTTTCTGTCATCTTCCCTTTCCACTTGAGTTAATTTCTAAAACCTAACATCAAGTTTCTAACATCAAGAAGCCAAGGAAATAAGTCCTTTACCATAACTGGAGACTTGGGCTTTATTCTTAAAATCAACCAGGTGTTTTATTCCTTACTTGGAATGAGAAGCATTCTCCAGGGGAATGCAGAAGACAGGATGTTATTGCCTTTTCTGAAGCTATGCATATTGCAGTCAGGTACTTTTCAGCAGCTTCTTAATAGGGAAATAAATGTAGCACACTGAAATTCTGAATTGATTCAATTCATTTTGCTAAACTTTATGATATATTTTAGTGAAGCTTCATTCCATCCATACTGCAGTTTTGTTTCCTCTAGAAGCTGGATTACTGCCATAATGAGTGTTACTAGGTAGGTGGGGAAAAAATGGATCACTGTGCCTGCAGTTGTGATGGAGTAGAAGAGACTCAGATGCTGTTCTTTAACCTGACCCTGAAGAATACAGACGGCTTTTTGAAATTTTTTTTTCTACCAAGTCCTGTAGTCTCTGTAGCTGTAGATGGTCATTTCATTTAATATCAATAGATTCATGTTAAAAAAATTAAAACAACAGGAAAAGGAAAAAAAATAGGGTAAGGAAAAATTTAGTCTGATACTCTTTTGCTTTTACAAATGGATTTATGGTATGATCAGATTTCCATCAGAGCCTCCCCATCAACACAGCCCCTCAGGTGTGAAACTGAGCCCCTCAGCAAGTAGATGTTCCTTATCTTAAATATAATCTATGTGCTGTATTTCTTTAAGACACTGCCTGTCTGCCCTAGTTGTCACAGTTTTAACATGACTCTGATCATACCTTCACTGTCAGATTTTATTGTGCAATCCCTAGCATTCTTTATGGCCTCCTGGAGTTTTAAAACAAAATTACAAACTAGAAATGCAAAGGGAGACAAAGCTGGATGGCTCAGGCTCACTTTGAAGCACGTATAGTTTCACCATCAATCTTGTGGATGAGATTCCAGTCAGTAGAATCAATGGTGCTTCGGTGATTCATTTGAAGATGTGATTTGTTGCTGTAGTTCTTCCTGAAGGTTCCTAACTGAGTACTAGAAAAACAATTTTTTGTTTTCAAATCCTACTGCAGATGAGGATTACAAAGAGTGTACATCAGAATCAGAGTAAATTTTTAATGATTAAATTTATTTTATTTGATTGTTAAAGTGCTTTTTTTGTACTTCCTTTAGGTGAATTAGGTTGGTTTCATTTTGCAGCAAGATTAATTAAGGGCACCATGGCAGAAGGCAACTAAAACAATCACTGTCGATTAGAATTCCAAGAGCTGGGACTGAAACTTGGGCTCGTCAGTCAGTCTGGTGCTTGTCAAAGGAGAGGAAGATGTATCTCCACTAGACACATAGAAAGAAATGTCTAGCAGGTATTTAAAGTCTAGTCAGAATAGGGCTAAAGTACGAACAACATTCACCACTGCCATATATCTTTGGGAGCCTGAATTTTTAGGCAGGGATAAAAAAGAAGATGTTCTCAGAGACCTCCTTCACCTGTTTGCAATTATCTTGGTCAATAGCGAGGTACTGTACAGGTTTTCTTAAATTAACAAAAAAAGGTTTTGTCATGAGAAATAATTTCTCCATGGAAAATTTCAGCTGAGGAGGTCTTCAGCTGCTCTATCTTCAAAATTTCTCTGGTTTACCTGGCTGTCTCAGACAACTGTTTGGCCTTTATGATCCTGATGACTTATGTAGCAGGTTCTGAAATTTTTATTACTCTTCAGAATAGCTCAAATTTTATTTTAGTCATCAAGAAGAAGGAATAGTCATCTAAGCTTTCCACTCCTCTCTCTTTATTTCCCTATTTTAATCTTTGCTGTATGGAAAGGCCAGGGGAAAATGCTATTGTAAGAATTCCCTCAGCTCCTGTCACAAAAAAAGCTCTCTCTGTAAACTGAATTCTCACCAGCACAAAAAAAAAAAAAAAAAAAAAAAAAAAAGTATAGAAAACCTACGATTATTGAAGCTAGGACTAATTATATGTGAGGACACAGGGTTAAGCAAAGTACATAGTTAAATTTTCACTAATACCTGATATCAAAACACATTTGCAGCCAGTGAACACCCCACTTTTCAAGTTGCAAATTTAGCTTTGACTTGTTTCGTTACATGTTACAGCAGGGTGTCCTTTCCAAACATTGTTGTGTGCACATGGAGTAACAGTGCTGTTCTGGAGCCACTGCAGTGTTTTGTAAATGGCTTTAAACAGATGGTATTACAAGGGGCCCAGAGGTAAATGACTGTATTCCTTCATGTCTTGTTAGCCAATAATGCTGCATGAAAAATACTGCCAGATCACGTATCTAAAGAGGATAGGCAAATCTTATATTTAAATGTACTTAGTGGAACTACATTAAAAAAAATAAAAATAAAGCTTTGTTGGAGACTTAAAACAGTTTCTGTCATTTGCTATTTTTTCTATTGTGTAAGTGTAGATGACTACAATATGTATATCTATGTATTATTTTCCATGTTTTGTAGCTTTTCATATGTAGGGGTCCAAAAAGCATTTTTGGAATATATTTTATAGAAATTTATTTATTTGAAAGTTTTTCAGAACCTTCACATTTTATTGTGGTCTCATGCTTAAAATTTTGCCATACCTTTTATATCCCATTCAAAAATCAGTCTTCTTTTAAAGAGTGCTATATAAAGAGGTGGTTTGATTCTCATGCCTTTCATCTTTGATTTTTTGTTTTGGTCTCCAAAGAGACCTGACCCTTAAAAAGGAGATGTGCCTTAAGGTACCCCATTTATCCATTATTCTATAAAATGGAGGGGGAAGGAGGGGCTGATTTGGTAGCTGTGATGCATCTCATTTTCGGAGCTGTATGACAAACCAGGCTGTTCCAGGGGGACTGTTGCATCCGTCACGTGCAGGAATTGCATTGTCCTTCCTCTGTCCCTGCTGTCTTTCTCCTTTGAAGCTCCCAGGGTGTCACAGACAAGTTTCCTGCTCTTCTGTCACTTCTGAGAGCAGAATTTGTGTCTGTCCCAGACCACTGGCAGCTGATGAGAGAAGACTGCAGAATTCAGGCAGCAGAGACATGGTGTTTGTGTCCCAGGGCTCTCCAGCTGGTTGTCTGCCCGATTCTGAAACAGTGTTTTTACCCTGCCTGGGTCGAGGGCCAGGCCAGGGAGGAAATGAATGCCAGTAGTCATTTCTTAGCTTGGGACATTATAAATAAAAATTTTAAAAATATTTTTCATCCTGTCAAGTTTTTAAAATATCAGTGCTTTTGGGGTTTTTTGCTAGTACATTTATTTTGAGGCATAAGGAAACATGCTGGGTATACTGGGGTTTTGTGTGGGTGATTTGTTGGTACAGTCCCCATTAACTGGAGATGGTTAATACATAGAGTTTACCACAGAAGGTGGTGTATAACTGAGCTCAGTTCATGGTCAGTTTATAAGAAGTAAATATCCCCAGGTCTAACTTTTTTTTTTTAATACAGTCTTCTTTCTACCTAGACTTTCAAAACTGACATGACTTTCTATATTCTTCTTGGGTACATTGAAATGGAAGAAAGAGGCATTCCTGCTTAATTTTTACATGCTAGGAAAAGGGGATGCTAACATCTTCTTTCAGCGTAAGAAAGATGTGAAACTAATTTCCCATTTTATTTCTTCTCCTCTTTCTTCCATTCTCCAGTATCATACTTTATCTCTGCCACTGCAGTTATTGGGTTTTCTAGGCAGCAGTAGCAGAGAAAATTGACAAAATAATTTAATGCTGCCGCACAAATTCTGAAAGGAGGAGGACTGTCTTTGCCTTTCAGAGTCCTTGCAGCAATGCAGTGACACTTTGAGAACTTGGTTCAGTTTTACCTTTTCAGTTTAGAAAGCTTTATAACAAACCCAAGACAGACGAGTCTGCCAGTTTAATTCAAAAGCTTCAGGTTTCTTGTCTACATGCCTTAAAATCCCCAAACCTCTTTTTTTTTCTTATAAAATGAAGGATTGCCTTCTGCTCTCACTATGTAAATTCTGTACTTCTGAAAAGCAGAGGAAGCTGATAATGAGTTGGTAACACCCTTCAGTTAGGTAGTTCCCCTAAAAAAAGAAAAAAGAATTATAATTACCTGTTCTATTTTGAGCAGGTGATTTTGAAAAGTGACCAAGCCATGATTCATTTCAACAGAGGCTACTGGAGGTAGCCTCTGTTGAGGTACTGGGAGGTTGAGCTGGTGTTTTGATGGGCTGAATACTCTCTGCTTCAGCAATTCATAACATTTTATCATTGACAACTGTAAAGGAATGAGGCAGTCTATTTCAGTGGAATGGACAGATTTCTGTCCATCTGTGCTTGTATTGCAGCATGTCACTTGTACTTTAGATCTGCATAGCTCTGAGCCAAGATAGAAGCCACAGCAAGGTCAAGAGGTGGAGAAGCCTGTCAGCACATTCTGTCTCTAATGATATGACAACTGCAAATTGGTGCTTTAAGCACAGCCTGGAGGCAGCCATTATGTTGGGTCTTGAAGCTCAGCTTTCTCTAATACTGTTTCAAAGGAAAATGCTAACTTCAGATTGCTTCTGATCAGCCAAGAATTTAATCTGTTGTAGTTTAACACATTTTTCCTGTGTTTCTTAAAAAAAAAAAAAAAAGGTTTAAAAGAAAGCAATAATAAGAGGTCATGTATGGATTTGTATTGTTGTTTTTAATGAAAAAAAGGGATGCTGCTTCTTTCCAACAGCTGAAATAAATAGCTTTGCTGTATTTCTAGCCTTTATTTCTTCTCTGCATCCATCTCCTGTCTCATCCTTTTTTCCTCTGTCTCACCAGTGCCTACCAGATTGTTGTTGAAGAGCTGCACCCACACCGAACAAAGAGAGAAACTGGTGCCATGGAGTGCTACCAAATCCCTGTCACCTATCAGACTGCCCTTAGTGGAGGGTCACCATATTACTTTGCTGCTCAGCTGCCCCCAGGAAACCTGCCAGAGCCAGCCCCCTTTACTGTGGGTGACAACAGGACGTACCAAGGTTTCTGGAACCCGCCGCTGGCTCCTCGGAAAGGCTACAATATCTACTTCCAGGCCATGAGCAGTGTTGAGAAGGCAAGTGCTGACAACACCTTTCTCCTGGAAGGAGTCAAAGACAAGCCTGTGGTGACAGCTAGGACTGCTGGAGTCGGACGTGGGAGGTGTTGGCAGTGGCATGGCTGAAATCCCCTTGGTGCTGTGACAGCATGGCAGTGTGCCATTCACATTTCACATCAGCCTCGTGTCATAGAAACTGCTACTAGATGAGAGTTGAATGCATCTCATAGTAATTGTCTGAGGGAAGTAATTTCAGGACTGTGACTCTGTCTCCTCAGTAAATAACATCCGCAGTGCTTTCCCCAGTTCTCAGTACCTGCACTCTTCAGAAGATTAAATGACTGCAGGATAAAGAGAATGTGGGCTGCTCAGTGGGCTAGTAAAACATTACAAACATTTTAAGACTCTCACACTGGACATCAAATAAAAAGTAAACATTTTCTTGAGCAAAAGTAACCCCTGGCCCACTATGAATTTGAGAGTCGTTCTGAGAAATTGTACATCAGCTTTGCAGCAGTGCTCTGGAGTAGAATTATGGCTATCATTCACCTTCATTACCTCCTTGGTGCTTCTTTTTAATTCTGCTGCTGAGTGCTGCTACTGGCTCTGTGTGCATATGGAAGAAGTGTCAGGGAGAGAGGTTCCTAAGTTCCAGGTGCAAAGAACAACTGTGGCTCTGCAAGCCCCAGGCTGTTGCTCTTAAATGGTTTTTCCTCTTGTAAATGAAAAATGAGGGAGAGGAAAAGGATTGGTGAGAAGGGAAAATATGGTAGACAGAGAAGCTTTAGGTATTTAAATTTTAATAACTGGATATATAGTTTAGAAAATTGAAGTGTCCAGGCAGTTCAGACAGGAACTAGAAAGGCTAGACTGATAATCACTGATATCCAGAAGAGCCATTGAAAAGGAGCAGAAGTGATGTTTATTCTTCCTTATGCTTGAGTCACTCTGGTGACTAAACAAATCCTTGCTAATAGGCAGCCTTGCTTGGAGTATTTTTAAGGAAATCTCAACCTTTACCTATGATTATGAAAATTAGATATGCATCAAGTCAGAATGGGTACAAAGGTGTTTGAAAACTGGACTTTTTTTTCTGATTCAGTAGACCATTCCCTCTTTTCAGTTCTTATTTAAAGACCTATAAGAAATAAGCAAAGCAAAATAAAAGGTGGTTGTTAGACACCCATCCATATTTCCCTCACCTGCTAAAAATAATTCCCTTTGTTTTTGTGGATTTCCAGAAGACTGCATTGTAAGGAAATTTGTTTCATTCCTTGAGGTTAAAAAAAAAAAAAAAAAGGAGGGAAAAGTAAAATGAAAGTACAAAATAAAAACATATTTAGATATTTATTTTGGCTTTTACATTTTGACAGATAAGTAGAAAGTGAGAGAACACCGTATTTTTTTGCTTAAACTTGATTTCAGTTTGTGAGATAATCCTAAAACAGATTTCTTTGTTATATTGGAAACTTTGGATCAAATTTGTGTTCCTACAGAGATTTAGGGGGAGGTTTTGAGGGGAACTGCACTGCATTCTGCCAGGACAGCGATCTAGTGGTTGCAAGATAACATCTGACCTGCAGAATATTTAAACAGATGCTTTGCTGTAAACCAGTGGGATCCAAAATAGGCAGAGGGAAGTAAAGTAGGCTCTGAAGTACATGGTAGGGTTGAGAGGAGGTTATTCTGTGATCCTCACAGACATATTGAACAGAAACAGACAAGTAAATCCAGTAACTAGGGAGAATGGGTATGATTATGTTAGTAAACTTTGCAGGGCTTTAATTTTGATTGAAAAAATATCCCTATTGAACACCTACAGTGCCTCAACTTAGAGTTCTGCTAGCTCTTCACAAGCTGTGTTTACAAATTGGCATCAACATATTTTACCTGTTGGTTTTGAATCTTCAAGAGGAGACAGATGCCAGGGGATGTATTCGGGGATGGAGGACTAGAGTAAGCATATTTTATAGAGTGAAACTGTCATTATTATATTTTCAAATTACATGCTAATATTGTTTAGAGTGATCTAATACCTTATGCTCACACAACCTTATGCTATTTCAGTATGTTTTCCTTTAAAATGACTGCACATTGTACAGTAAGGTCAGACACTCCATTTATGATTGATCATTATCTGTTCAAGTTGTCCAAACTGTGCATAACCAAGTAATTTCTCTGTTCATTTGTTTTAATTGCTGACCAAACTTCTGAGGGGAAAGAGTAGTAAATTACATGCAAATTGGCTTTGCATGTGCAGCATCTTCTGAAGTACATTGCTGTCCAATCACTGTCTCCTGGGCAGACAGTATAGGTTGTAGATTAACTGTGTCATATGTGGAGGGATATCTGAGCTGCATCTGTGCTTATTCCACACCCAGGAGCATGAGGGAGCATATTGCTCATGTGCTTCAGGTGACTCTTTAAGAGTGTCGGGATGTAGTAAGACATAATTTTGGAGACAGTGTTGAGCAAATGTATCTTCTTTGCTGCACAATGCTGTTTCAGGTCAACACAAGCTCAGGATTTTTGTGCTGTGACATAAATAGGAGCACCACTCCTCCCTTTTCTTCCTGCTGCATCCTCTCTTTGTATTCTTATGGCATGATTTCCATTTGATTTGAATAACCTGAAATTTTGCTGTATTTGGGCTGTCCTGCACCTTTTCTCCCCATTATTATCCTGGACAGTACAGTCCAATCAAGACAAAATTTCCCAGCCTCCACCCCTGCTAAGCCCAGAGCCCTGAGCCAACTCATTGGGTTGTACCAGCTGATCAGTACATCCAAGATGAATTTGTGGAATGGGGAGGGCAAGATAAAGCCATTGAACTGACTGTCTTCTTTACTTTTCTTTCCTTAACAGGAAACCAAAACTCAGTGTGTTCGAATAGCTACAAAAGGTAAGAGGTTCGTCCCCACACACAAAGTAGCTTTTTAAATGAACTGTGGTGCTGCTATTAAAGGTTCAAAGCAAAGCCAGTACTATCCCTCTATTTTGAACCACTCAATTGTGTTAAAATATAATGGTCTGCTGCTTTTCATTCTTTGGTATTGAGCCAAGAGAGTACTGTTCTAGCAATACTCAGAATTTTGACAAAATAAGGACGACTTTCCTCCGCCTTTCTGTCGATGGCTTTCAAGATCTACTTTTAGAGTGCTGAAGCATTGCAGGCAGCAGATAGATGGACAGGAGAGAAGAAAGTGCACACTGGTAAACTGTCTGTTAGACTAACAATTATTTTCAAGCAGGGGTGGAAATAATTTAAATGAAGGACATGACAGTTAATTTTCCTAAGTAAGAGCTCCAAGTGTTAGTGAGACATAGGGGAGGGTTGATTTGAGAAAAGCTTCTCTCTGACAGCAAGTGAGTTCCAGGACTAAGGCTGACTGCATAGCTGTGAGAATAAATCATGTTGACCCCATATACAGCAGGTTAATCACATACTGATCACTCAAAAACGTTGTTTCAACTTCAAATGAGGACTTAGTTGTTCTGCTTATTGTTATCTCTTGCTTTGGCTGTATTTATAGCCATTCGTTTTGGTGGCTTGATTGTGCCGACATGAGAGTTGTTTGATAGACTCTGGCAGCATAAACAAGCAAGGAGCTTACAAATGCCCAAAGAAGCTTCTGCAGAGGCTCAGCACTTATGTTGTCTCTTTCTAATTGCATATTGATATTCAGCATAAAAACAACTTTAGATACGAGGAATCAGGTATTAAAGTACTGCAGAGGCACATCAGCCCCATTTTTTCAATAACTTCCCTCAATTTAAATCTTGTTCAAATGAAAAGGTGATGTCTCTAATGAGATGGTAGCCATCAAATGTTTTCTTGAGAAACCAGAAAAAAAAATGTACTTCTTAAGATGTGTTAGTATTTTCATCAAGTGAGGTAAGCTAATATAAACAGGAAATTAAAACAATGAGCTAAGTCTTCTGTAAAAAGTATATCAGCATTATGTTTCTTATGTTTACCTGGCAAGATTAAATATTAGAATTAAAATATATTTGCATAAACAAATATTTAGTACCACAAGCATGTATTGCTAGTATTTGGGTCCAGGGTGAGTTTTGAAAGGCTCAGAAATAACTTAAAATATTGCAGGACTGTGGAAGAGGAAAACAATTGTCTCTCTCATCATAAGTTTTCTGGTTAGTAATAATAAAACAGATGGGGAATTCACCTGCCATATGAGGAAATTATTTTTTGCTTAACCACACACATTCCCCCAATCTCAAAGCAATGTTCGTGGTAGCAAGAGGCTTCTTGATGGTTGCTTGTACACCTTCCTCTGCTGCACAGTCACAATTCCCCCGATGGCTGTAGTCTGAAAGAAAGGCAAAATAAGTATGAGGTTTCTTACCTTTGTGCCCTTGACACTCTGATTGAAGACAGGTTTTCCTGAAGTAACTGAGTTGCCTGATATATCGGTGCTAAATTCCTTGAAAGTGGACCTAAAAACCAAAGTGTTTTCTCTGACTCATTTTAATTGCTGGCTGTGAATTGCAGGGGGAGGCAACATTAGGAGCAAATGTTTTCTCTTCCTCTGCAGGAATGCTTTTAATAAGGAATCGTCACTTCAGAGTCCTATTGTGTACATTGTGTACACATTATGTACATTCACATTTCTCAAATGAGTTATACTGGTATTTTTTCGAAGTTCATACTGATTTTTTCCCATGTTTTCATCATAATAGTAATACCATGATATGTTGTATTTGAAGAAAAGTATACTTAATGTACTGGTTTATGTATATGCTCATCTGGTTACCCTGATTTGTTTGTTGATTTGTTTGTTAGGTTTTCTGTAGTGTGTAAGATTGCATTGAATTGGGTGTAGGAGATGTCTGGTTACATTTGTGATATTTTCATAGGGAAAAAGGGACTGTATCACCTTACCTAATGCACTCCAGTAAACGAACATACCTGTTTAAAATCTGCTATATTGTCTAAACTATGCATTCCATTAAGAATGTAGTGTGTAGTTCTGTGTCATGTCCTGTGACTTGAAGCAGCCTACAGGTAGCCAAACTGATTTTTGCCTTGAATGTGTTGAAAAGACATTAAAAATTTTAAAAAGCTGTGGTGGAAGGGAGTAGGGAGGAACAACAGAAAAGGTGCACGTTAAGACCAAGTCTTCCTGATAGTGAAATTCAGTATTACCAGCAAAGTTACTTTCTTATTTCTATCTTGTTCAAGGCTCTGGTTTATCCACTGTGAATATTTACACCAGTAAGATGTAAAGATGGAAAAAATATGACAGCAATGTGCTAGAGAAATTAATCCCTAACAAATTTTTTTTTTTTTTGGACAATTCCCTAGCAGCATGCTTTACATATATTTTAAAGCATTATGAGTTTAACCCATATGTTTACCAAGGTTGCCTTCTACCTTTGGGAATTGATGGAATACTTTGTTTATTGGTGTTAAACTAATGAAAGCCAACAAATTTAAATTGAAACACTTGTGCTTTTTTGGTCTGTATATTCCAGGTGCAGTGCTGTCATGTGCTTCTGATAACAAATGCACTGAAGTGTCAGGTCATCTGAAAGATGGTGCCAAATCATGACTAAAGTATGTTGCTGCTCCTTCTTGGTGTGCCTTGAAAAAATGCTTTTGAGTAAACAGAGAGACATACTACTGTCTGGTGTATTGAAATGCACTGAGTTAATTTTTCATGGTAGAAAATATGGGAGCAGCACCTGTTTAAAAAGTAGCTTCCTGAGAAGTTCCTGTGTACTTGCAGCTGAAGGATGAATATCAGTGATTCTTTGATGGTCCTTAATTAGACTAACAGTAGGATTGCCCCTTTTTCTAGACACCACTTCCATGGCACTTGTGGGAGCTTAATGACTAACTTCTGCCCTTCTGCACAGTGGAGTGAATTGGCCAGGCTGGGTTATTGGATGTGATGAGAGAGTATGAAAAGTTACAGACATGTACACAGTTGGTTCACATAAGCTTTGATTTCTGAGGAAATCAAATTGAAACAATGTTAAAAATAACTCCTTGTACCACAGGTGGTGAGTATAACATACCCAAAGCACCATTTCCAGTTACAGATGTAGCCCAGAAAATATATTAACTATTAACAATTTTAATTCCTTGGACACTTTTAACCCTCTCCATGAAGAAATTATTCTTAATATCTAATATCTAGACCTCCTGGCAAAACTTGAGACCATTGAGTAGTTCATAGCATGCACATATCAGAATGAATATATGATAACCAAACCTGCCTAACCAAAGCATTGATAAAGTGAAGTATATAGAAGGTGTGTGCACTTCAGAGTAATAGATGATGTTGGTGACTGATCTGTCATATCCTGGAGCTCAGTTTGACTGTGTAAAACTTTGAATGGTTTCCACTCACACATGACATCGGCATTTCATTTTACAGTCTAAAATGTTACCGACTGCTAAGGGAGTGAAACTGGGTTAATATGGTCAGAGAAGAGTGATGCTTCAAATTATTTAGCATGTAAATATACATTTAAGGGGACAGAAGGGACAGCAGAACTGTTATTAAGCAGAGTATATGAAGCTGACATTTTTGACAGTTCTCAGGCTGCCAAGTTTGAGGCTAACACTGATTCATGTGTATTCTTTTGTTTTGCTTAGTGGGCTAGAGAAAAATATTGAAAATTTAATTAGAAGAAATCTACTGTGGCAGTAAATACAGAAGTGGTGGGCCTGGCAGCTCTATCACAAAGTAGTTAGAGGGAATAAATGAAGTCCAGGGTTTCTCAGTCCACATTTAAAACAAGAACTTCATCAATTCCAACATTATTTTCCCTTGTGGTTTTCGTTTGTGTTATTAGTTCAGACAGTATAGAACCTCTCTATCTCTATGCATGTTTGGTTCATACAGATGGATGAAAATGCCATTTGAGATGATGCGCATCTGGAAGTAATTGTGAAATTGCAGAAAATGACTTTTTAATCTGATTTGAGGAATAAAGAGGTCTGGGTGGTAACATTTCAACTCCAAGTGTGCATTTAGTCCACCATCATTACTGCTCTGAATTCATTCCCACAGCAGTTGGGGATTGATCCAAAGGCCTTTGATGTCAATGGGAGTCCTTCCACTGACATTAATGTGCTTTGGATTAGGTCTTTAGAAGTCATAAATCTGTCTAGACCATAATTATTTCCTTGAAATTGCTCCTGATGATGTTTCTGCTCTTAGGGAAATTTGTGAAAGTCAAATCACCTCCTGTTGCAGGATGCTCAAAAATGTCTGTTACCAATTAATGCACAAATGAAGGGAATATGTCAGATGCTAAATGTATCTGAAAGGAATTTTCTGTCACTGTTGTTTTTGTGTTTGGATCAATGCTGCTACAATGACTTTGAGCTGTACCATCGCAATAGGAACTGGAGACCCAAGTGGCAATATAAACATAAAGAACGCAGGCGTTTCCTAAGTCATATCTTTTTTTTTCATTCATTCATAGGAAAAGCATTTAATATGTTTAAACTTCAGTGATCTTTTGCATAATGTCTTTTATCACTCAAAGAGGAGAATTTAGTTGACTTGCTGAGCTTTCCAAAGATGGGAAAAGAACATTAGCATGGCATATTTTTCTCTTTTGTATATGAAATTGCAGTAGCTCACCGAGCAACCACATCTGCTAGTTCTGATAAGTAATACCTTTGGTTGTAAATAAAAAATTGTGTGATCTCTTGATGGAATATTTGATGATGGTTATTAAAAAAACAGTTAAGTGAGGGACACCTCTAGATATCCAGACACAAAACCTGTAACGTGAGTGTTTTCATGTATGCACAAAAATCGAAATCTTAGCGACCTTAAAGATTTCCTAAAATTTGAGAGTTTTAGAAGTAAGAATTCAGGTAGAGTATTCTAGTTTATATTTAAATATTAGAGGGAAAATGTTGATACATTACAAGGATTAGCATTTTAGCATATATTCTCTTTTATTTTTTTATCCCTGGTTTATTAGGTCTACTTCACCTACTCCGAATATTATTTCATGAATCAGAATGTGGGTCATGAATCATTGACTGTTTTGCATCCATTGCAGAGAATATGGAGACATAAAGCTAGAAATCAAAGGTTTTTACAAAGCTCATTAGATTTGTAACCACAATTGAAAATCCTTCATTCCACATATAATAGACATGCATTTAAAAGTACCCTTTGCTAATACTGCTGGGTGCAGGGGTATACTTTTCTTACCGTTCTTTCACCATCTCTCATTTGTCTTTTCTCATGTGTCTACCTTTTTTGGGTCATTGTAAAATTACAAGTGTTTAGAGAAGGTAAACTCTATCATCCCCTGATAGGACTGGTCGCATTTACCGCTTTTCACGCAGGCAGCCTGTGTACACTTTCATTTTCTATTGTAATTAACTCTACCGTTGGCTGAAATGGCCTCTTGCAATGGCTCAAGTTGAAGAGTGTGTGAGGCAGATCAGGCAGAGATTGCTGCCTCTATTAGCCTGTCACAGGTATCTCATGTGCACGTTCAACTTTGGAGCAACAAGAATTTGGGTCATGTGTGCTGTAATGAAGAGCAGCCCTTTGAAGGGACAGCACTGTTTTCAAGAAAGGAGAAAGGAGTCTCTAGGAATTATAAATTGTGTTTATATGCACACAGTACTCTTCAGCCAGAATGCTTTTCATTGGCAAGCATGTCAGCACAGACAGTATGCAACACCTTACCACAGAGGAAGTAATATTTGCAATTATTCATTCTATCATTAACAGCTGCCTAACACTGAGATATTCTCAATAGAAGACAAAATATATTTGAGCAGTAAGGCTGCTCACTGTGTACCTGGACAGGAAGGACACAAGAGATTTATATCAGAGAAGAATGGTGCACAAAGAATGCAGAAGAAATTCAGCAACATCTAGATCAGAAATATGCTTATTTACTTTCATGAATACAGTTTAAGACCCTGAAATCAGCATCACCATGTTTCTCTGAATCTAATTGAACACTTTTAACTAAATGGAAAGATGTCCCACCTTTTGTTGTCATGAACTTTACAAAGATTTATTAAACTATATGCATGTCATCTCTGACAGAACTCTCAGTGAAGTTCTATAGAAAGTCATCTAGAAACAAGGAGCAGCGTTGCCAAGTGTAGTAGCACTTCCTAAACACTCCAATGTGTTGCAGAGCAAGTCAGTGTGGTTGATTGGCACTTTATATGAATTATTCAAATACAGAGACTGATGCTTTGTCAGCTGCATAAGGAGATGATGGCTCTGAAGTTCAGGAGCTCACGCTGCTTTCTGCTCTAGTGGGAAGTTGTGTACTAACCAGGCTATTTTTGGAAAGATGCCAGCTGGAAAGGCTTGCAGATGGACCTTATAGGCAGGATGATCCTTCTATAAATAATGTTGTTATCACACATTTGCCTGTCACAGCAGTAGGTAGTTGCAGGCAGTGTTAAAACAATTTTTGTGGCCAGGTGAATTCAAAGCATAGGGAACAGAATTACAATCCTGTGGTTATCAGTGCTGTCAACTCAGGAAGTGTCTGGAGACTTTTGTGTGAATTCAGCAGTTTGGAAAGGACTGGCAATATGCTGCACAGTGATGAAGGTTCTTGATCAGGATGGACTTCCAGAACTTTTTACTGTTGAGGTCACAAAATACAATTGCATTCTTTGACACTTCTGTTTAACATCTGCTTTGTTGAGTCAACAGGAAAGATAACCACATTCAGTACCATATAGATGCCAGAATATTTAAACTGAGCATTAAAACAGAGGTCCCATATCTTCTAACTTGTGTTACTTGCTCTTTGCTGATGACTGAGTATTGGTTACTCAAACATATGTAAACAGACTACATATTACTGACTGTTTCAGCCCCTCTGCCAAGAGATTAGCCAGGCCATTAGTACAGGGGAAAAAAGAGGTCCTGCTCTAACCTTGCTGTGGTGGAAAATATCCTGAGGCAGTAGTCTGTGCTGATGCTACACTACTGAAATTTGTGAGAACAGCAATGCTACTTCACCAGCATATTTTTTTCAAAACACCAGAGTTAATATCAAAGGCATTCAGGGAAGAAGAGCAAATGCCAATGAAGTATTTAGGATGTTAAAGCAGTATTTCTGAAATAAGGGCCTCTGGGGTTCAAATAAAAGTAAATATCTATTGTACATTAGTTGTTGTCACTCTGTGAATAGCTACAAAATTTGGACATTTTGTCATCTCCACATCTAGCATCCAAACCAATTCTGATGCACTGCTCTCATGCCCTTCCTGCCATAAAACTGCAGGATATTGCCCTGAATGATGCATTCCTAAATTGCTGTCACATGGTCAGCACTGAAGCAAGATTATAGGACATCCAGTTATGCCAACCCTGATTCTCATGTTGGAAAACAGATTGCCCAAAACCGGTTTCTTTGGGTAGTTGAAATGCAGAGTAAAGCTCAGAGGCAGCATAATGAAGTGGCTAATGAGTAAGTTTAAGGCAAATCCTCACTTATGTGTCATCATTTTCACAGAATGGGAAATTAAATCAGAAGATTTCCTGCTCTGGTGAAGAATGGCTACTTATGCCATCGTAACATTCAAATAAAATTAGAATGGCAGTGTATGGTAAAAGTGAATATGGTAGCAAAAAGGTTACATCTGCACACTTCACAGAATCATGAAAATGTGAGTCTTCCTGGGACAATGAAACCAGGTTCTTATGTACTGATAGAAAACAGGAGTCACAATCACTCTTTCCATCCCTTGTGCTACTGTGTTTCTGAATTTGCCATTTCTCCAGGCTCAAGAATGTTGCATCCTAATGAATAAGAAATCTGCTAAAGGGAGCAAGAGACCTGCATGGATGAATAAAGAACTCTGTCATTACTCAAACATAATCAGAAAATACACAGGAGATGGAAAAATGGTCAGGCCACTTGAAATTAATATAGAAAGGCTGTCTGAGTAAGTTTAAATGAAACAAGGAAGGCCAAGGTCGAGGGATTAAATCTGGTCAAGGGTATTAAGGACAACAAGAAGGGCTAGGCCACTCATGATCATCTTTGAAAGGTCATGGAGATCAGGAGAGGTACTTGAGGACTGGAAGAAAGCAAATGTCATCCCAGTCTTCAGAAAGGGCAAGGAGAAGGACTCAGGGAAGTACTGTCTAGTCAGCTTCACCTCAATCCCTGGAAAGGTGACGGAACATCTCATTCTGGAGGCCACCTCTCTCCACATGAATGACAAGAAGATGAATGATCAGGAGTAGTAAACATGGGTTCGCAAAAGGTAAATCAAAGCAACTACTTTGATGGTTAAGGGGAGAGCAGCAGATATTACCTACCTCGACACTGTCTCACAATATACTCATAGGCAAACTCAGGAAGTATGGACTGGATGAGTGGACAGTGGTGTGCATTGAGAACTGTCTGAATGGCAGATTCCAGAGAGTCATAATCAGTGGCACAGGGTCCAGCTGGAGACCCCCAGGGTTCTCTATTGGGCTCAGATTGCACTAGATGACAGTGTCCCTTCCAACCGATACTATTCTGATATAAAGATGTGTATCCTGATTGTACATCTTATTCTTGGGATCATTAGGTAATGATGACAGAAAAATCAAATTGTTGACTATTGGCCAGAACCTTTGAAAGAGATTTTACTGCTATATGCATGCTTTTAACAAGAAATGACCCTTTTTCCATGTCAGAGAGAGAAGGGATAGGATTCTACAATTACTTTAATTGGCATTCAAATTGCCTTAACTTATGGAAGGCATTGATTTGCACAAGTACAGGCATTTTTAATGTGAATCTTAATTTTTATGTACATTAACACCATCCAGATTGTGTGAATTTGCTTGTTTCGTTAACCCATTACAATAGAAAACCTATAGCCAGCAACTCTGAAATCTTTGATCTGTTTCTAATTTCACAGATTTTGCTGAATTGAGTCTTTCTTTTCCTTTTTGAAATGATGTTGCTGCATCCTCTACATTTTTGTAACAAATTTTATAAGGACTGGTAATTCAACAGACTGTAATTATTTTCTGCAAATGTAAACAGATTTTCTCACAGTTCTTTAGTGTTTCTCATTTCCAGTAGTTCATAAAGATTTAATCCTGAAGGGCCTGTTACCTGATAATATTCCAAAATCTAGAAATTTTGTAAGTTAGCTCCTATTCTTCTTGAAATCATTGAACCATATTTATACAGGGTTTTACATCCATGTGTTCATTTTTCATAGCACTTACTTTTGTACACCTCTGATAAAAAGGGTTATCATTCTTTGTCCTGGTTTAAAGGCTTTTAGGGTGCTGCACTTTGAAACCTGGATACTGGGTGCTTCATCTGCTCGATGAAACATCTAGAAGGAAGGTCTGTCCCCTATATCTCAAAGGGGATCAAAGATGAAAATTGCTGTATGTATTTCCTTTCCCATTCATTCATTTACAGAAAATTGTGCAATATGTATCATATAAGGTTGATTTTTCAGATTACTCTGTCTTTTGAGGAATATATGTCTAAAATCCCCATGAAAGCAGTCAGACATTAACCATTGTGGTTAGATAGGATTTTTGATCAGTAACTTGCACTGTGGAATGCGTCCTGGCTGCTACCAACTGCTTATGTGTTTCAGCCTAGATCACGCTGTACACTGAGATGGAAAAAGCTACTGACTATTTGCAGCAGTCACTACATACATGTAAATCTACCAAGTTCTTATTTTGCTTTTGAACATAATTTAGAAAACCTCCTTCCATGATAGGCCATTGGCTGTTTAGTAACTGAGAGACCAATCACGTTAAGGTTGTAAAGATATCTAAAATTTCAACCCACTGAACTGTGTCCCCAGGTGCCATATCCACAGATTTTTCAAACAATTTCAGGTGTGGTGATTCCACCATTTCTCCCTGGGCACCCTGTTCCAATGCCTGATTACCTTTTCAGCAAATAAATTTTTCCCAATGCCCAATCTAAACCTCCCCTGGCACAAATTGAGGCCATTTTCTGTCATTTTGCCACTTTTTACCTGGGAGAAGAGACAACCTCCACCTCATTACAACCTCTTTTTAGATAGTTATAGAGGAGTGATGGAGCCTTCTTTTATGCAGCCTAAAGAACCACAGCTCACTCAGCTGCTGCTCATGGAAAACTGAATTTCATTATACGCTTGTCCAAATATGAAAGTTGATAATTTGGTTCCCTTTGTATTAAAAGCATCTTACTCAGCACAGGTTATGAGACATCGTCTTACTTAGCCAAATCAAATAGCTTTACTAATATAGATTTAATTCAAACAGAACTGTAGAGTTTTCTCAGACTCAGAAAGTGAGTTTTTCAATTTATGCATGTAGAGTATTGAGCAACAGAAATTACAACTTCCTGGATGTCCCTTTAGTAGTGGTGAAATTTAGACAGTGAAATTCTATACCCACGACTCAACAGTCTGGAAGTATTTTTCCAAATTGTTTTGGAAAGTACATATCTTTTACAGGTTTTTTTTGTTGGTTTTTTGTTGGTTTGTTTTTTTTTTTTTAGTAACCCATTCAAGTAGCTATTTAGATGAATGCAAACACATACTGAGGTACAACAATTTTCTTTGCTGGCAGAAGGGTGTGTGGTGCTTGAAAAAATCAAAACATAATGTGATTGAAGGTGGGCACATAGTGTTGTTGTACTGGACCTGAACCAAGTTATCAGGCTTTTGCATGAACTAATGCCTAGAGCTTGGAGGAGAAGAGGAACAGCTGGGCAGGTGCTGCTGCTGCCTCAGCTTACAGCAAGAGTGTAGTGCCTTGCCTGCCACCGGCCAGCCCATAGAGGTGGTGAGTTTGGTAAGTACCAAGTTGTGCATAGCTGGGCCCATACAGTGAACCTGTCAGGGAGCTGACTGCAGGATGTAGCCCATGTCACTGCTGAGGTGGTGTCATACTGCCAGAACAAGAGAGCCCTGATTGCTACAAAATCTGTTACAAATGAGGATGTGTCCAACATCTTATGGTGAACAAGACACTTGACTAGTTTCTCAAAGTCTAAGATCAAGTGACAGCTGCTTTTTATCTAATGGCAAAATTTCTTCTAATATAATGCCTTCCACATTTGACTTGCTTGCTTGAACTTCTTGTCAAAGCAAAACATATCAGCTGTACTGCATACTCCATTCAGCCATGTATGGAGGCTTCTTGAGTCCTACCCAATGCTGAAGTATTTCATCAAGCCAAATTTTGTCATTGCCATAGCTGGAGATGATATAAGAAGAAATGTAGGATTAGCAACAAATTGTCTTAACATTTGTTTAGGCTAAAGGGGAAATACAGTCATGCAGGATAAGCTGACTGTAAGTCTTTCATCTTTTTCTCTTCCTTCTCAAGATGTAGCTACTTAAGGTAGTTAGAACCAATTTACACTGTGGTATAAGTGTTTGAAACAGAAGCATAAATAAAACATCTCTAAACTGGAAGCTAAGTACCGATATGATATACATTTCTTTTGTCAGCTTTGAAACTGGCTATTGTATTTTAAATTTATTTTTTATGAGATCAGATACTCTCAATTGTTTTTGTACTCTGCTGGTGTTTGTGTCACATTTGTTTTGCAAGCTATGTAATTTTTGACTCCTGATTAAGTGTCTAACTAGCTGTTTTACAACAAAGAGAAAAAAGTTATCACCCTAATGAACACTATCCAGTCCTCTGTCTGTAAGCATGATGGCTGCCTTGTGATATTTACAGTCCCACAACATATTTTTATCTTGTTTAAGCAACTTGAAGAACGTTTTTCTGGTTTGGGGTGGTACATTTGCAATAATGCATGGCTTCATTTTTCTGCTGAGGCCTTTCCACTTTCTCTTCCATTTTATTATTATTACTGGCCAGTTTAATGTAAGATATTGCAACTTTTTGGTGGGAGTTCTCTATTGAAGAGAAATGTCTAGTTTCCATTGGGATATACAGCATTGCCTAACCATGCCTGAGCTCTCTACAGAGTGTATCAGAGCTGCTTTTCTGCAAATAGGGTAATTCATTTATTAAATTACATACTCAAATAAAAATTAGTATTGTAAATTCAGTTTCAGCAAATAAACCATGGTGAATCAAAAACTGTCAGGAGGCAAAACAAAATGTGTGTTCTTGTACCTGAACAATTTGCTGTATTTTTTGAGGTGTCTTATCGATTCAAGGCTGGATGCTGGATCTTGCCTCATCTCTCTGAGCAACTGTAGATTTCTCTCTTGGAACTGGAAGTCTCATTAGGATCAGAGCAAGGGGTCTTTGTTGGGGAATTACTCTTCTGATTTTTAACTATGGAATAAAGAGAAAGAATACAGATACTTTGCCTATGTAGAGTGAACATGGTTATTGCAGTTGTGTATATGTTGAACAAAAATTTGCACAATAACAATAACTGACAATTTTTCCTATGCTCTGAGGACTTTTTTCATTTTAAAGTTTGGCTTTTATTTCACGTACTCAATTTCTCCACTCACATCTAACAATGTAATTATTAGTAAATTCCCATGAGTAGTATTCCCATGAAGAAATATGCTGTCTTAGGGATATTTTAAGTTTTTCAAGACAAAAAGGGCTTGGTATCAGAATTTTTATTGATTTCCAGTCACTGTAAAGTACACACACATCGCAGCAAAAGTTAACTGCCTAGAAGAATGTAAAAGAGCAGCAACTTTAAGTAAAAAGAAATTCCAGCTTAAAAAGAAATCAGACTAAAGTAAATGCAGTGAACTGCTTTCTTCGCATCTGGAATGTTTTCTTCATATGGCTACTGTAAAAACAATGTTTTCTTTTGTTCTTTTTAATGCAGACAGGAACATATCAATATTTAATTTGACCATGAGTAATACATGTATTCCATTTAACCCCAAGTATAGTTCGGACTTCGTATGTTTTCATAATGATGATGTGAATTTATAAATCCTTAATGCCCTTAATGCTGCCCATATGTTGTGTTGAAATCCTTAGGAATCTGTAAAAATAAAAGTCAAGAAGATAGTTTTGGGCTCCAGAAGCTGAAAAGCAACCTAAGCCAGTCTAACAGCTAAAGATTTGTCAGCTGTATCCTAATGCTCCTAAACCTTTGGCAAAACAAATGTTGCCCTTGAGAACTTACCTCGTTATATCTGAGCATTTTAAATCACTCTACAGAAATAATACAAAATAAAATAAAATGTTCTACTTCTAAATAGAAGGCATGATCCTGGCATCTGTGCTTCTGCCCCCAGTGCTGTCCTTCTGTGCCACAATCAGCGTGAGCTTTTCTTAGATTTGTGCTTGTGGGCATATGGACAACTGGAAGTCATTTGGAGATGCCAGTTGTCCTCATTATTATATTTTTCTTTTATCCTTATCCACTGTCAGTTGCTAAGGATAGTACTAGTTTTACTTTGAAGTAGTATGCAGACAAGATTACTTCATGTACATTTTTGAATCTTAGAAGAAAAGGACAAGAAAAACCATTGTAAGGATTAGCATGAATATGTTTTTCACCAACAGAGGATGATGGTGATTCTTCAGCAGGTGGAAAAGCTCCTCAGGTTTTTACACACACTTGCCCAGTATCTGCTAAAGACAAGTCAGATTGAAGCACTCAGGTGTTCTCATCAATTTTTCATACCTATTTGAAACCCAAGACTTCTAAAAGCTGCAAGTCATTAGTAGTTTGGAGGCTACCCTGCCCATGGAACTTAGAATTTCTGCTTGTCATCCTATCTTTTGTTGGTAGCCTTTTGTTTGGCGACAGTTGCTTTCTTCCTTTCACACCAGCTATTCATTTTGCTATATTTTTTCCCATTCACTCATAGTAAACTGATGAAGCAACACAGCATTATAATGAACTCCTATTTGGTTAGGCAAAAGTTGGATTGTTGTGAGTAATCGAATTACTCCTCTGGAGACAGGATTTCTAAGTAAAGGGATGAGGTGAGGCGATTACAGCTGTAACCCTTACAAGCATAAAAAGATGTGTTATGCTAATCCTTTGTGAATGGGTTGAATTGAAAGTGAGGGAAATAAAAAGGAATGCTCTTGAAAGAAGAAGGGGGATATAAAAGGACTACTGTGTCATTTATTCCTTTTTCATTCATCCTCACTTGCTATAGAGAACGAAAAATTGTGGCAAACTGGAGTATTTTACCTTTTAATTCTGACATTCAAATAATTTAATCTGTAACTGCCTTAAATACTGTGTGAAAAAAAATGAGGGGTGGGAAGAGAGGTATAGCAAAAAATAAATAAATAAAAAAGCATGAAAAGGTGCCAGTTAGTATAGGCTGCTTTTTGATTAAGGTTGCTAAACATGGTATGACCTTATCTTACCTTGTTGTAAAAGCAGCAGAGTGAGGAAAGGGAAAAGAGACACTGTGGAAAGTAAGAGTTATGCCAAACATTACCTTTATCTGAAAACACTTATAGCTCAAGTGTGAGATCCTTGTTACCCCCAGGCTTGTTTATTTTCTATTTCCACTCTTTCAGCTGTTAAATAGGAGTGCTCTGTCTCAAATTAATACCTGAAAGGACTTTTAAAGGTTCAACTAGGAGGAGAGAGGCAATGCCAGTTACAGTGCAGTAACTAATTGAATAGAGCATTATAAATATTTCTTGTTAATTGAATAAGAAGAAATGGCTTATTTGTTTTTAGACAACTATTCTGAATATAAATGGACAATAGTATAAGTAGCTTTTGGGTTTCTTCTGTGGGTTGTTTTTTTAAGGTTTGGAACAATTTTCATTGTTGCTCTTTTTTTTCCCTTTCTGTATACTTTTTGGTGGGTAGAAAATTGACCCCAGCCAGCATTTAAGCACCCACTCAGCTTCTCTGCTCACCAGCAGAATGGGAAAGAGAATCAGAAGAGGGAAAGTAAGAAAACCTGTGAGCTAAGAATGGTTTAAAAAGTGAAGAAAGGATTATTTTCATTTTAAAAAGGATACAAAGGCAGTCACTCACTACCTCCCACACCCAGTCCCATACCCAGACTCTCTCCAAGCTTTGGAAATATAGAATTCCTAGTTTTTATTTGAGCATGATATCATATGACATGGGGTAACCCTTGGAGCAGTGTGAGAAATGAGGAAGTCTCATTGCTGTGCAAGCACTGCTCAACAACAGCTCACCTCACCTTAGCCAGAATTATCCTTACTCCATCCTCAGCCAGATTCCTTAACAATGCTTAGACTTTACGGTCATGCTTTTCAGCATGTTATATTTCCACTGAGAATGGAGGAAGTTTCAGTAACATTTCTTCCACTTTGTAGGTTTGCAGTGATGATTCAAATTTGGTGTTCTGAAATTTCATATTAATGAAATTCTTCATTAGTTCCAAATTTGGGGAAAATGATACCAATGGGTACAGGGGAATTAACTGCTTATTTTTCACTTTCAGATACCTGAAACTAACTGGAATTTAGGAACAGGGCCTTTGTGGGAAAAGGAGAAAAATTATAATTCCCAGTCTGTGCTACTTCACACCTGCATTTCCCCCAAATTCCTTGAGTTCAGCCTCCCTGAAAAGTCTCTGTTTACTACTATCTTACTGTTTTGCCCACGTCCCTCTTGACATTTTAAAGGTATTAGCTAAGGTGAAAAGACTTCTTTTAACTTTAGAAATTATTCTCAAACCATTTCTGTTCATTTCATTGTGGCTGGAACAGACGCTTGTGCACAAGGAGCCCTGTTTGAAGAGGGAGGGATAACCCAGCTCTGAACCTAACTCAGTTTAGTCTCAGCTGTAATCTTCCCTGATCCAGTGTTGAAGACAGGAATGAAATCCAAGATGACATATTCTGTTACTAGAGTATTTGATGGGCCAAGTATGTGAGAAAGGTCTCTACAAAACTCTGAGCAGGAGTTCCTTAGAGTTGCTACCCACCTGCAGCAGCACAGGCATAGTGGAAGTGCTATGGGAGAAGGATATTTGGGTCTAATGGGGAAGTACATACCAGCATAGAGAACTATTTCTTTTTGAGTTGTGGGATGAGAATTATTTGCCTTTTTCAAAAAAACTTGTTTGAATTTGGCTGTTGCTGTCACTGGATTTCCAATCAGCATTTGTAATTAAAATTTCTTGAATATTAATGGTACTTTATATCCTTGCCAAAAGTCAAGATTAGTGTAAGATGGTTCAATGTGATGAAACTTGTTTAGAATTCACATTCACTAAGTGAACATTGTTAAGTCAGTGAACTGAGTGAGAATGAAATTTAGTGTCTTGTTGCTCAGTAAAATATTTCATGTTTCTTAAAAGAGGCTTTGCAAATGTTCAATAAACAGAGTGAAAATTGATATTATATAAAAAACATCTTCTGGTGAAAAAACTGATTTAATAAATACCTGCAATGTCTATGAATGTTTAATAAGGCATTTTTTTGTTGAGGGCATAAATACGTTTTGCTATAAATGTCTGAAAATAAGACTTTTTTTGCATATGATTCTGCTAGAAGCTTAGAGCAAATACATTTAACTAATTGATGAAAAATGTTTCAATAAGTATTGCTTTTATGTAAACTGATAGTCCTTAAATTGGCATCTTTGTTCACTATGTTTCATGAAGCAAAAGACAGAATTTTGAAATAAGGCTTTTCTTTTAGTAGTTTCCATTAAGAGTGATTGAACCACTCCTTGTTTGTCTATCCTGGCATAACTCCCTTGATTTCTGTAGAAGTCCTGCTCTCAAATGCATATGGAGATGTTTGATTTGCCAGGTCTCAAGAGAGTAACTGAATGTAATGAATATTTTAAATATTTGAAGTAAACTGGAACATTTTTTAGTTTAAAAACCTGTTTACACTAGTTCACAATGCTAATAAAAATTTTTTTGAAAAGTAAACAGACACTGAAATTTAGTCATTACTTTGCTTATCTTTAGACCTAATCTGATTTGGATTTATTCATTTGGTCAGTAGAGGTTACTTTTATAAATAACTTCTTTAAGCTTAGGAAAAGGTATACAAGCTTTAAAACCTTCAAAGAAACATCAAGACTAAGAGCAGTGCAGTAGTCTGAGACTGTAATTGTTTGATTATGAAGCAGGGGCAAAGGTAAGGGAATGACAGGATCTTTGTTGATATTTTCTGTTAGGTAGAAGGTAACACCAGTTCCCTCATTTCAGTGATGTTGAATGGTTGTTTCCATCTGCACAGTAAAAAAGAGGAAGGGATGTACTTGCTCCAGCTAAAGGTGAAGGCTTACTAGCAGTGACCCAAGGAGGCTGATCTGTAAATGACTGCAAGCAGATTTGATAGTGCCTTTCAGTTGTGATTCCTAGCACTATTTGCATTCCTGTTCCACCAGTCTCAAAAAAAGGCAGAGAATTTATGCAGAATTAATGGTAGTTTTCTCCGGTGGCAGCACGTGTAGCTACATCTGGAGTTCCCTTTGCTAACCAGCACAAGGGATGGACTTTCTAGAGCGTGTAGCAGGTCTGGATTGTGCCTTTGGAAAGAAGGAAAGAAATAGGCCACCTCTTTCACTCACAGAGATCCACATTTGGATTAGCTTCTCTTTTCATTGGCATATATCTCTCAGATTCATGTAGCTAGGGATACAATTCCAGTCTAATTTAAACCGACAATTTTACAATCACAAATCACTGATTTCATTTACATTTCTTACTTTTCTTTTTCAGCATTTTGTCCTGCTGAAGTATTTCAGTGATATAAAAGGCTTTTATAGTTTTCTTATGAAGTTTGATGTAGTCCTAAGTTGTTTAATGTTTGCTTCAGAAATATATTATTGTTCTCAATTTTCTGTTTCTTAAATGCCTGAAATATGCAAACAATTTTGTATTTAATTTTATTTTTTGAGTATTTGGTAAATAACAGGTGTGACCATATCAGATTGTACTATGTTTTCATGTAGTACTTACTTGACTTATCACTACACCAAAATGAGACAAGAAAAGGTTTTATCAGATATTGTCATTCCGTTCATTGGCTAGTATATTTCCCAGGTGTACGTTTCTTTTCACATATTAGTTAAATTATGACAATTCAACTGATTTATGAGAGCTGTTCAAGCAATCTGAAAGTCATCTCCTGTATTGGTGCTGTCTGAATATATGAGGGTGAATCCATTAACCCAAGTTTGAAAATTTTGCCCATCTGTCTCTAAGAAAGCTGATAGATAACATTGCTTGGGTTTTAAGCAATAAGAAGCTGAAGTGAATCATTCATTAAAGTCCTATCAAGTTAGTCAGTGAATAAAGCCATTTTCCCCTTTCTTGAAAAGAAGAAAGGCCATTTTTGCCATGAATGGCCAAGAATAGCTGCTTATAAACAGGAACACACAGTGTGGAGTGGCCTGTGTGTTTCAAAATGGAATTCACATTTGCCAAAGGAACTACGTAAATGAGGTATATACAGATGTGTCATAGCTTGTGTGCTCAACACTAGAGCACATTGTTTTGATGTCAGTTGTTTAATACAATCTTTGTTCTCTTTTTAAGATGCAAATTTGGTTTTGGTCATTGTTAGACATAGCTCAGGGCCTCAGTATAGATATTTTTGCCACCTCATCTGCAAGAGTTCTTGGCACTCCATCAATTTAAGGTGATTTTCTCCTCCAAATCAGTCACATTTTAATCAGATCACAACTGACTGAAAACCCTAAAACCAGATTTAAAGCATAAATACCAGAACAGTAATCTTCTTTGCTGACAATCCATTACATAAATCATAATACAATATTTGCATGTTATAGTTGGCTTCATTTATTTTGACTTGTATGTGAATTTGAAACTTTTGTTAAATATATGGTTGGGGCTTTTTTCCTTTGATACAATTGTATTTTCCTGGAGAAACTAGTGGAGAAAGCAGCAGCCCAAGGCATATCCAATACAAAGCAGATAATTTCATCCTCTGGATAAAAACAACCAAACACTCTATACCCGTGTAAAACATCAGCAGCTGAGGGGGCACCAAAGTAATTTTCAAACTGATACCTTTTCATTTTGCATACTGTACAGCTCATTACTGCTTTTCCTACAGCCTCGCTGTATTCTGCCAGAGTCTGTGCTTTGTAAAATTAAAAATTGCTTTTCCTTTACTTTATATGAACCCGTAAAACTACAGATATAAAATGTTCCTCTATCTTTAAACATGGAAGTTCTCTATTATACCTAGCTCCCCATCAAAATCTTGTATATTTCCTTGAGTAATGGAAATAACAAAAAATCTCTTTATTTTTTTTCAGATGAGGGAGATTAATTGGAGTTTAAGATTTGAAGATAACAAAACTTCAGTATTAAAAGGAAAAAAAATGTGAAAAAGTAGACCCAAAGGTTCAGAAAGTGGCAATACACTTCAAGTCTGTTTTCTTGCAGGCATGTTTTGTCCTGTAGTCTGCAGGACTGCCATCTCTTCTTCGTGCTTGAAAGTTTCTTTGACATATTAATAATGTAGGAATATATAGAAAGAGAGGCAACGACACAGTATGAAAGGCTTTTAATATCATTACAAATCCTGATCTGAACTCAATAATCAATGGCAGTCAAGCCAGAGCTGTGATTATTGATGTGTTTTTCATACAGTTGTCATTGCATTTGCTGCATGTTGCTGCAGTGTCATTATGGTTGTGTTTCTAGAGGTCAGATGTGGTAAACAAGCCTATGGACAGGCTCTTGACTTCTTACACAGGGTTAAAGGCTTAGGTAACATATTTGGGTTGGAAATGGCGGTGTAGCAGAAGATGACAAAGCTTTTAGCCAGCTAAAGGCTGCTGCCCTCACATCACAGCTGGTAGACTAGCACGGATAAGCACCACAGCTTTGGATGTTTCAGTCCAAAATCAGGTGGATGAGCTATTAGTGCTGACAGAAACCTTTCAGATGTATTTGGATAAGCAGATTTGGGAACAACTGCATAATTAGGGTAATGGCTGAGATTGTACTTGCAGCCTGCTGTGATGTGCAGCTGGGTGATACCCCCCCACTGGTTTGGAAGAGGATATTTGCCTTTCCCTCATGCTACCAGCCATCCAGCCACTTAAGACAGCTATTAGTGCTAAAAAGTTCCGGAAAACCTCAAGAGTTTTGACCCATGTAACTTTCCATGAGTGGATGTTCTTCAGATGGGAAGGTTTAAAGGGAAAAAAAAGAAAAGGTTCTCTGTCATGGCTGTTGCACTTCTGGTGCAGTTGTTTCCGAGCCAGCCCGGTGGACTCCTACAAACACTGCACCATGTCAATAAGGTATTATAGAACTGAAGAAGTTGTGAAAATTTTCTCTAAATGGAAGAATATAACTCTTGTGAAGGAAAGCATCTTTTCTTATTTCAGAGTATATATATATATATATATATATACACACACACATGCATATATATATATATATATATATATATATATATATTTGCTCTTTCACTCTATTTTTCACTATTTGAAAATGTACCAAATTTTACAGGAAAAATATACTGAAGGCTGGCAGTCATGACAGTATTAAACTGGGATACTAAGAACAGATGGGTACTATTAAAGACATATATAAACTATATATATATATGCTATGTATAAAATATAATCTATGCATATTTGGAAAAACTAGGCCCTACCCCCAAAGGAAGAATTAACCACTTGTTTTCTTGGAGGGTTCTGTTTATTTTCTCACCTTCCACCATTCTGAATGGCAAATAACAACTGATGGCTGCTATCAAAGGCTAGATTTAGTACTATATAAACTTTAATTTGTATGGGTTTGTTTTTTTGGAAAGAATAAAGGAAAGACCATTTTTGTTCTTCATTGCCTCCATCTTTTGATTCCATCTACAATGTTATTAGCACTGCATTTGATATAAGAAAATTTTTCATCGCATTTTCTGTATTTTGAGCTATCGTTCAGGGTGAGAGTTTGCACTTTTCTGGTGGAGAAGACTTAAGCTGTCCTTATTTCTTTCAGTGTAATTACACAGCTCTGCATTAACTCTGCAACTCCTACACTACCAGTAAATTCTCACTTGCAATTTTATAGTTGCTTAAATTAGCAGAAGTTATTAATAGAATGTTATTTTGAATAAACATAGCTAAATGTAACTTCAGGCATTTGAGAGTACTATTTTTCCACATAAACCATGTCATATAAGCAATAATGATCATGATAATGTACTTTCTCTGCTAAACTTCTTAAATCCTATGTGGTGGAAAGATGAGGCATTTTCGTATATTTGCTACCAAACATTGCTTTTTAAATAATTTTCTTTTAGGAATTAATTCTGAGCTAACAAGCCATAATTAATTCTGAGCTAACAAGCCATATAGGACTAATTGTCAACACCAGGTAATTTTACAGTGCAGTGTCTTGCACAGTTGAAATTTTATATCATCAAGAGAGATTTTATCTTTAAAAACACATGTTTTTGAAGGCAGTTTGTTTAGAGTAAAACTTGAAAATTGATTTATTTGTAATGTAGCCAAACACTAACTTAACAAATTATCTCATTAGCTGACGCTTTTATATGTTCCCAGGAAAAAAGGCTGCAACAGGTCTAACAACAGGTCTTTGTGCTTAAAAGAGAAATAATCAGAGTGACCTTAAGAAATGGTAGCAGTCCATCCAACAAGCAGCTTTAAATGGCTTGTTGATGAGGTAGATCAGAGGATCATTCCTAGCTAATACCCCTTTCCAGAAAATCAGAGAGCAGTAGTGGTTTATATTTCATTGTTTCAGTCCAATACTTCACCGTATGCGTGTTATGTATTTCTACATTCATTTTTACATACCCTTTTCAAGGTCTGTTAGTACACATGCCATGAAAAAATTTTGTTTGAATTTTTAGATCTCTACTTCCATATTGGCTACTAAAAGAAACACATCAAACTGCTCAAGAAAATCTGATTTTGAAATTTTTTTTGCAAGACACAGACAATTAACCATATTTCAAAAAAAAAAAAAAAAATACCATTAGGTATTTCTCTGAATTTTTCAATATTTCAAACATGCAGCTGTTGCACAATGAGATCTGGTGCTTTATAACAAGCACTTAATATGTCCAATAGTTTATATTTTAGAAGATCTATAGGATTCTAAAACTTTATGAGGGTTAACACACAGATTAGGATTTTTTCATGTAAATCTCCAGCCTTTGCACTGTTGTTGACAATTTAAAAACAATGATCTGAAAGAGAACTTCAAAGGTTGAAAAAACACAGTACCAGACCCCTGAAATATGGTATCCTGATTCCTTTCAAATATTTGTTATTTGGTTTGAAGCTAAGGCAGTCCAGAATGGGAAGGGAGAAAAAAGGTTGTGTCATGGATTTTCTGGTGTCAAGTAGACTAATGATTAGACTTGAATTTATCCACATAAAAAGTCAGCAAAATAATTTGTTCTGAATGTTTTGGAGTTGAAAGTTCCAAAGGTAGCTCAGCCACCTGTGTTTCATCATGGGCTGTGACCAGGAGGAGTCTCCACTCTCTTGGGCAGTGATGTTGTGAGATGGGGACAGGCCATGTTCCTCTGACCATGTTTGCTCTTTTCTTTGAGAGGTGCCATTTCAGATGCCTTAGTCCACATGTTTATCTTGTGTCCTGTCCCAACTGAACTAGAAGCTGGCAGTGTAACTTCGGTTCACACCTCTGTGTAAAAATGCCTTGTCAGTGTTGCCATCCATCCATATTGGCCCAGAGCTTTTTATGTCCTAGGGGCACAGTTGCATCACTGAGCCAGCTCCCTTAAAGCTAACTTGGTTTATCTCTGCACAAACAGCTGTTTCCTGGCAGAGGATAGCAGCCTGCAATTCAAAAGCTGTAAAACCTTTATGACATTCACTGGACATCCTAATTCCCCATAACCAAATCATATCCTTGCCATAGTTTTAAAGATAGTAAAGTGTCTGCAAAGTACACGGCTCCAGAAGTACGTCTTAGTGGCATATGTAGTAGAAATGCATTAATGGCACTAATTTTCTCTTTCAATGTGACCCATGGACAGCAGGGCAGAGTATTGCAGGAACATTGTCTCCTCAGCATTGTTCCTGTGTCTCCTCATTTGCTCATGTCCAAGGTTTCTCAGCTACTGAGGCAAACAGATTCAGCACTTTCTTCACTTGATACTTCTGAATCTATTAAGGTAAACTCTTTGCTAATTGGTCATAAATTCATGGAAATTACTGATTTCAGAGCCCTCATTAATTTTCATTTCAGTCCATTATAGCAGCAGAGGCTTCGTTCACATGATTCCATTTTCCTTAGAGTTTCCTACCAAAATAGTACCATCAATTAAGTGATCTGAAAGTCCTGGAGAGTTGTAGAGATGTGTTTGGGTTTTTTTTTATTGTATATGACTTATCAAAGCAAAATTTATCAACATTTGAGGGGGCTTATCAACACTAGTCAGGAACTGGTCTTTTATACATAAATGTACATATTATACTGGAATTTCAAGGGAGCATTATCATTATTGTAGGACAAGATATGCTGTGCTAGACTGTTTAATTAATTAAAATGTATATGAATATTTATGAGCTACGTCTTCATCATTTTAAAAGTATCCAGTAGCATAAGCTTAGGCTATTTTTCTGCATTATCTGAAAGCAGGATATGTAACCTGTTTACGTGATACCATGTTTGTATGCACAGCCAGCTGTGAGTCTCTAACTTCTACAGCTCCATCCCAAATCTTACTAAACAGAGGTTAGCCTGAAGCTGTATTTATTTTGGTTTTGCATATTAACTATCAGAAGGAGCCCATAAACAGTGTCTGTATGAATTTCTGCAGCAATGAACTTTTATGTGGAGAACATAGTCATATATCATTTTGTCCGTATGAATGCTTAACTTTTAATATCACAAAGCTTTGGGTCCTTGAGGGCTCCTTCTCAAGGCCAGCTGGCAGCATGTGAAGGTGGTGACACCTCTTCCTTTCCCCCAGCAAGGGACACATGAGGATAAATTTGGCACAGTATATTGCAACACAAATGTAAGACAGCAGATTTTATCTAAGCATCACCTCACTACTCCCTCCTTTCAGGACAAGTACAGAGAAGAGGCTGGTGGTGGCTGGGATCCCCCTTTTCACTGGCAGAGATTGTTAAACTCTCTTCCTTGGGACAGACATGTGCCTGGTTACTATGGTGACAGGGATGAACCTGACACTTCAGAACACAGCTCAGGGAATCATAATTTCTGTTCACAGTCATGTACAATTTTTCTTTCTAATAATGCCACCCTAAAAAATCTGTAATTTAGAACCCTGGAAGCAACATCTTAGATTGATCCAAATCCCAGTAAATTTCTAGCATGCCTTCATCTCCCAGAAGCTGTAGCCCAAAAGAGAAATTCTTTAGGAGCTGTAGGGAAGGGAGAATTGTGGAGATTCCTTTCCCACTAAATAAATCCTCAGCTTCCAACTTGAGAAAGAAAAATCAGTAGTGCTGATTTTTGGTCACAAGTGACCCATGTGAGGATATCTACAAGACCTTATGAATCGTGCATAGTCTGCTAGAACAAGTTGCACATCCTGTCCCCTGATCCCTGCAAGTATACATTAAAATGTTTTCAGCAAATCGAATCAGCTCCGGCTTTTTTTAAATCTTAATAAAGCTAAAAATGGTTGTGGATCTTTCACTGAATTTGAATTTATTAATTAAATTCCAGACTTATAAAAATTTCTTTAATTGCACAATGATTATCACTGTAGCAAAGCAGTAAAAAAACAAGACTGATGCAAATGGAACAGTCTTTCTGGGCAGATGATTAAAACACAGGGCAGACCAATCTAAAAAAATATGTCAGAGAATCTCACCTGGTTTTTCAACAAGCCCTTTTCTCAGGTAGTAGACTGACATCTCCAGAGATACCTTCAGTTTCATTTGATGTTATCATGATGTTACCTTGTTGAACTCATTCAGATGCCATTCCTGGATTTAATTAAAAGTTTTTGAATGTCACATAACAAAAGTGCAGAACAGATTATCTTGAGCACAGCTATTTTGAATATCAAGCTATGCAGCAATAACACTAAGTTTGTGAGAATTCAAAGATCTGCCATAAACAAAAATTAACATTCAAAGAAAATGCAGTGTAATAAAATAGCAGCTTTAATCATGCATAAAATTGAGTTTCTTCCCTTGCTCACACAAAGAAAAACCCAAAATAAAATGCTGTGAATGTTAAGAAAGTCAAACTGTATGGTGAGAAGGTTAAGTATAAAAATGTTGTTCAAAACTTCTGATTTAAAAGCTGTCATTTGGAAGGTTGGCTGTTCTCTTAGTGGTACCGTGCAAACAGCCCTGCAAAATCCTACCAGAATTTTCTGCTTGAATAATTGTGTTTGGATGAGCAAGTAGAATATCATTATCTGGATTCCTACACCATCTTCTTGGGAAGGTATAGGCGAATAGATTTTGTGCTGAGTATCATAAATTCTCTGACAATTTTGCAAGGCTCTGTGTAAATTTTGAACCACAGAAGGAAGGAAAAGACAGGAAAGAAATATATGCCGTGACTGGATTCCTTATGCCACAGTATACTTCCAAAATTTAGTGTAACTAATATGCATGTGCTCAATTTTAGAAGTGGATATTGAATTTTTTTGTGCATTTTATTAAAAATGTGGTTAAAGAATTTAGAGTAATTAAGTACATCGGGAAATTGTGAGAAGATGGACTCTACCTCACCTGTTTAGAATTTTACTGTCCCTGAGAGAGTTAGCTATACTAGTCTAATTTAGTGCTGTTCACAGTTGAACTTCATGCTATTAATCATGGAAGTTGACTGATTGAATACTCTACTATCTATGAAAACAAGAAGAACAACTTCTTATATGGTGACTGTTACTGGCTATGTGCAGAGTCAGAATCACTGGATTAAGTTATTTTATGAACTTTGTGAGTGGGACTGTGGGATATGATTATCATTGCTGTTCATTAGTTCAGAAGAAGGGCAAGTAGACAAGTTGCTAAAATCCAGTGTTCACCTCCCAGTCTAGCTCATAAAGCTTCAGTGTAGGCAGCTATTTTTGTACATGTGGAACATGTAGTTAATGCTTTGTTTCAGGACAGAAACTCTTCTTGGAAATTTAATGGAAGATGAGTTTACACGGATTGAAAACTGTTGGGTTATATCTTCTCAGATTTACAGGATCAAAATGCAAAAATGCATATATTGATATTCAAGGCAAAGACATAGTAAAAATTAACACTTAATTAATTATCTATTAGAGTAAGGCTGGCCAAAGGAATTAGTAGTCAATAGAGAGTCCATTTTTGTATGATCATGATTCTGTTACCGTGCAAGGTTCTTTCTCAGATCAATAAATTACCTTTTAATAGAGTCTGATGTTCAATATATAAGAGAGCATTGCAGGACTACGTTACTAAAAATGAGCATTAAAAATTAGTAAAGCAGGTGTTTTTGTAACTTAAATGATTTTAGAGCGTTTTTGCCCTTTTTAGAAATATAGAGTTTGTTAAATCCAATTATCAAAATAATTGTATCTCTCCAATTTACAGATTTTGTGTTAGGATGTTGTCATGTACCATGTCAAAGGCTTACAAAAGTCCAGATAGATGACATCTGTAACTCTTCCCTTGCCCACTGATGTAGTCACTCCATCACAGAAGGTCGCTCGATTGGTTAGGCAAGATTTGTTCCTTGTGAATCCTTGGTTACTTGAGTTCTTTTGTTTGGCAAGATCAGCAGCTCAGCCTGCAGAAGAGCTGCTTCAGAAAGCTAAATTCTGGTTGTTTTGTAGAGGGTAGACAAAGCAAGTTCTCAGAGTTCTGGCTGTTCTCGAATTCTCAGCAGCCAGGAGATATTCACTTACATGTGTAGGTTCAACATGTAGACACAAGGTTCCTCTATTTTTCTCTCTAGTTATATACAGGTAAGATCACACATGGTTATTACAATACACTTTGAGTGTATTGTAGTGAAAACACAAGTAATAGGAAATGCTTTCAAATTCATGACTTTCATTAAATACTTCTATGCTACATTCAACAGCTCCCTCAAAATAATCATTGCATGCAATACACATAGATTACAGTGTGATTTGTATCTATGATTGCTTTCATATAGTCCCCAAATGTAGCATTTAGTCTAAAGAATGCATATATTATCTGTTGCTGGAAATATACGTGTAATAATCCTGTCTTCATTTAAGTTCAGAGCAATTTTTTTTGTTGACATTGGCAAGACAGGTATCATTTTGCCAGTAGAGTTTAGCATTTTGGATATAGGAGGCTCCTCCACTGATTATACACTTGGTTAGTGTATGACTATTCAATGACATTTTCCTCAACTAATTTAGGACTCTGTGGTGCATTTCTAGTGGGCACCAGCTTTATCTCATAAGTAGCCTTAAAGTTCATGGAATGAGTTACTGTCCCTTGCTTCAAAACCCTTAATGTAAGGAAACAAGAACAAATGGTCAAGCAGTAGATATCCTCCTGGCTTTCCACTGTTGCTTGAAAAACTTGACAGAGAGCTTCATTTTGAAGTTACTGATAATCAAAACCAGTTATTTCCTAGAGTGTATATAATAAAACACCTGTTCCTAAGTTAGCCAAATATGTAAACACCCTTGGTAACCTTTCCTTCAGATTTTCTGAGATGTGGATAGTTGTTTTTCTAAAGTAACTTTTCTGAATGAAACAGCTGTGTTTGTGGCCATGCAATAGTTTTAATCATGACCCTGAGAAGCACATATATTGCAGCTTGCTCTATCAAGTCATAAGGGTCCTGTCTTTCTCCAAGGAGGTATGAAACAGGTCTGTCATTCTTTCCCCTTCACTCTGCCATCAGTAATACTCCTTTGAAAATACCACTGTCCTGATCCAAGCTCAAAGCCTGTACTGTTGAATGTATTTTTGAGCCTTCAAGTTTTGAAGTGCATCTTCAGGTCAATCCCTATCATTCATATTTTGAAATCTCTCAGAGACTTGGCCTTAAATCTCCATCCACACAACTAAATCTCTTGCTCCAGCCTTAGTTATTTTGCAGGTTGGGTATTTCTTACCTTTTCTAGGTCAGAGCTGGCCAGCTGCACTCACATTGTACAATTCCAGACACAGCAAATATCCCGTTCCTGTACACTCCCTCTTTACCCTTCCCATGTCCTTGCTGTTTCTCAGTACTCCATACAGCAAACATTACTTTTTTTTCCCCATTGGCGTATAAAGCCATTTATATTTGTCTTAGATTTGTCCTTTGACTCTACTGATTGGCCTTTTGGCTCTACTGCTTGTCAAATGTTCATTCACATTTGTCACATCCAGCCCAGATAATACTGGACTGGGAGTTGATTCATTTTAAGCATTGAGAATGCTGAATACCTTCATCTTCCAGTTCTGCCTCAAAAGTCATGCCCCCCATTTCCTCTGTTAGACAACATCATATGTGCATACAACATTAATTCTAGCTAGTGTGTATTGTACATGCACACATCTCCTGCCTGATCCCTACTTTTGTCCCTTGACACCTTAACAACACATATAATGCAAACAAAATATATAGTATTCAATCCTCACAGGTTATGTATGCAAGTGTGCATGCAGGCATGAATTTACATACAGAAGGAAACATTGAGTATTTCTCAGCAGATAGAGTTCAAGCTGTAGGTGAGAGAGATGATTATAATGATGAATTCTTACGATGATGATTAAGTTTTATGATTAAAGCACTGCCAGATCTCTCACTGTCTGTCTAGCTCTCGTGTGGGTGTCTGGGAGAGAGCATGTTCCTAACTCAGAAGTTTTTTCTGAGGGTAAGTTGTTAGTACGTGGTTCAGATACTGCAGAGATGAAGGTTACACAAATAAGTAATAAAGAGTAATTTTAAACAACAGCATTATCTTCCCTCAAAAGGTATTGTGGGTTCCTGCACATGGAATACGAATAGAAATTATCTGTATAACATGGTTAAACCCAGAAAGTATTAGATACCAATTATCCCTGATAATGACTAGCTTTCTGAATGGAGTTGATTTTCAGGGGAGCAGAAGCCTTTATCTCATATGACTTCACCTTGGTTTTTGTCCTGCTGCTTTTGGTGATCTGTTGAGAAGCATCCTAGTTTCAGACTAAAGGACACTTTCTGTGTAATGACATAAGTATGATGGTATCAAAAGCTTGTAACTTATTCCACATGAAGATGCTTTGAGGAGAGAGGTTAAGTGGCATCTGCTACATGCTGGGTGGAGAGTGAGAGAAGAAGGGCCAGAGGGAGAGTAAGCACATGTACCTGTTCATGCTAGTGAGTAGAAGAAAGGCCACAGCCTTAGAAAGCAGGAACTAGAGAACTGGAAAGCCATTTTCTATTCTACAAGTAAACATCTCAAGTGATTTCACCCCTTGCTGAAACCTATTTATATTTTTCATATTTTTACCAGGCTGGAAAAGCTCCTGTTCTTGACCCTTTTTACACTAGGCTGTTATGCAAAGAGGTGCAGACTGAATGGCTGTGCACATTCATGTATATTCTATTTTTCTTTCTGCTGTAACCTGTAGCCTCAGCCCACTCAGTTGGGTTACAGACTGGTTTCATCTCTCTGTAGAACAGTGGTTTGTGTGGTATCTTTCAGGGCTTATAAACAGAAATGAAACTACTGCTGACTTTAGGCTTGGCTTTGTGGATGACCTTATTTAGAGAATCAAAATTCCCAGTAGAATGCAGATCTCAGACCAGATGCTGTAAGGTGAATTAATGTACAAAGGTGGACTGAAACTGCATGGAGGACAGAAGTACTGCAATTTAGGGTTCACACTGCGGCTTGGAAAAAAGTGTCTTCCTATTTGTGTGTAAATGTTTTCTTACTATTCAGTGTTAAATATTCCATATTTAATATCTGAAAAAAAAAAAAACATTAAATGAAATAATGGTGTTAAGTTGATAGATTGTCTCTGCTTTGTCTTCTGCTTTTTAATACAGTAACTTGTTTGGAAATCCAGGTACATAAACACTTCTGCCTGTGTGGAGGTGTGTATATATACATATATATATTTGTTTGTTTGTTTGTTTGTTTATTTACTCAGCTGTATACATACACATATACTTCCTGTTGCAAGGAAGGCAACAAAGATGGTGATGGCCTTGAGGGGAAGCTGGATGAGGAGCAGCTGAGGTCACTTGGTCTGTTCAGCCTATAGGAGACTGAGGAGAGACCTCATTACAATTACAACTTCTTGTGAGGTGAAGCAGAGGGGCAGGCACTGATCTCTCCTCTCTGGTGCCCAGTGACAGGATCTGAGGGAATGGCCTCAAGCTGGGAGGGTTAGGTTGGGTATTAGTAAAATGTTCTTCTCCGAGAGGTTGGTTGGACACTGGAATGGGCTCCCCAGGGTCACAGCACCAAGCCTGACAGAGCTCAAGTGTTAGTACAAAACCCTCAGGCACATGGTGTGACTTTTGAGGATGGTTCTGTGCAAGGCCAAGAGCTGGACTCAGTGATTCTTGTGGGTCCCTTCTGACTATGCTTATTCTATGTTTCTGTTAAATTTATAGAGTGTCTACATACATATGTCTAGATGTTTAAACACATGATGCCTGTATCTATATTTTGACTACTTTATTAATACACACACATATTTGAAAATTATCACCAATAATTATTTCCTTGTCTCTAGTGCTTACACATTTAAGTAACTTCTTTTTTTAATTAATTTAGCAGCAGCAACAGAAGAACCTGAGGTGATTCCAGATCCTGCTAAACAAACAGATCGAGTGGTGAAAATAGCAGGAATAAGTGCTGGAATTCTGGTATTCATCCTACTTCTCCTTGTTGTCATATTGATCGTGAAAAAAAGGTAAGAAAATTATCTGTGCTGATTGGTCTTTTTTTTTCCCCCTCCTTATCAAACAATTTTAAAATAATGTTTTTTACAGGTCTTTAGAAAAAAAAAGTTTTGGGACTGGTAGGTCCTTTTGGTCGATTTTTTTATTAGTTCCTTGTGTTTTCTTTCGGTTTTTCTGTGATTCTTAGGATATCTTTAAAGATAGGATTTCTTTATATTTAAGATTCTGATAACTATACATTTTCCCATAGTTATTTATATCCAAGGATTTTTAAGTTGGAGATGGAAGAATGTACAGATTGTTAAAGTGGGTGGAATTGAAATTCATGGTGCCTTTTTTATTTTTTAAAGCAAAGAAAAAATAATAGCTTATTGCACTTTTCATGTTTTAACCACTTAATGAATATTATTTTCTCTATGCAGCTCTAATGAGTTATTTGTATTTGTATGTTACCTAGCTTGCAAAATAATGTAATTTTATACCTCTATTTATGCTTTTGTAAACCTGGAGTTTTTTCTTAAAAGTCATACTGCATCACTGTAAAATTATCTAGTGAGTCCTTAGTGCATGAAATTGTTTAAAAGTGTACTAATTTGAGTGAATTTAAATTTTTTTCAGTGCTTTCTTAGACAGTAAGCAATATCGCCATCTTCTGGCATTGTTCAATGCTATCCCTGCATCCCAATCCTCCTACCTGTAGTAACTTGTGCAATCCTATTGCTTGGTCAGTGTTTCGAAGCCTAGCCTTCCCAGTAGTTGCAACTCTTTTAACCTGGCATAGAAGTCCATAATATGTCCTATAATTCCGTAGTTATTGTATAGAAATGAATTCCTCTCCCTCTGTGCACCCTGTCCCTGGCAGTTCCCCTTCACGTAGCACAAGCTGATTTCTCTTGGATAGAACGAGCCCTTTGCCTTCCCATGGTGTGTGCGTTGCATTCCCTTGCCTTTTGCAGAAGTTATAATAAAAAGTATTTTTGTGATTGTTGCATATATTCTTTTGAAATGCAGCTTACTATTATTTTTGTAGATTAAGATCATTCTATATGTTATCATTGCTGGTTTGCATTAGATTTTTTTAATTTATTGCCTTTTTACAATTATCCCTGGAGATATATAACTTGGAGAAGAAACGTCTGCATTAGAAACATTAGGTATGCTTATAGTGTTGTGTGTTAGTTAGCTACATATGTGATTTTTCCCAAAAGTGCTTTTACTTTTCTCTGTTGTTTACCTCTGTGGCTGAGAATTTACACATATGCAAAAGGTCCAACTCATCATGTACAAAAAAGACATACAGTCAGCCAGTTTTCTTTATTTACACGACTTTTGAAAAACAAAAGTGAAGTTGTTTTTCAACTTTTAGGAGGAAATCTCTATATTGTAGCTTTGTAGCATGGTATGTGCTGGGAAGTATCATCTTAGTGAGTGTTACAGTGGTCCCCTTACATTTAATAGAAAATTCTCTGTGTGTGCACGTGTGTTTGTGTGTGAGAGAGAGACCAACTAACACTACCATGTGTCAGTCACTTCCAGATGTGATTGACTAGTTTTGCAAATAACAAACAAACAAACAAATCCATGTGTACATTTTTCTTATTGTTTTTGCCTCTTCCACTCAGAGTCCTTTTAGGCTCAATTTTTTGCTATGAATTGTTTGACCAGAGTTAATTATATCTGTGAAGTGATATTTTTAAATTTCCCTTTTTCCCCCTTTCCCTCCTCAGAACCTGTGAAGGCAGTATCCTTTTAGAAATTATCATCATTCTATAGCACATAATATTTCTAAACTCCTGTACTATTTTGTATTCTAAATAGGTGAGAAATTAACCTGCTTACTGAATCTTTAATGTTTGGCAATTTTCCATCACGATAGTTTAACTGATGTTAAATGATGATAACTGATGTTAATGTTGTCGATGTCTCCCTCTCAGCTTTTAGTGCAAATGGGCACTTTTTCTATACCAGCTTTAGTCAAGGTCTCTTACAAAAAGCACAGAACAACTGTGTTCCTGAGTTAAATCAGTCCATCTAGTGAACTAGGTCAATTCATATAATGAAGGCAGAAACAGCTGTAAAAACTCTGACACATTCACACATACGAAAACACACTTCACTTAGTTGTGGTGGGACTGAAAACCGATCCGTCTGAATCACCCTCTGTAGTGTACCTATTCAGTGATCCATTATGTAGTATCCCTTTTGGTACCCGAATTGACCACAGCTTATTAGATGGAAAAGTCAATAAAACCATGGTTTCTGCATTTTTATTGGTTTATTAAGTCATATGCACAGCCACCACTATCTCAAACTGATTAAATGCAGCATTACATTTTATTGGAAAATGGAGTACTAAGCAGTTTTGTTCATGAGCTTGAGATGTTTTGGGCTTTGCCTGATCATTTTGTACAAATTGGTTTGAAGTTTTTCTGAATGAAGCTCTTAACAGCTTTTAAAGACTTCTACTGGAGTAATCAAACCAGCTAAGAAAAGGGATACTGCATCTTTAACAAGCAATGCCATTTTTATTTTCGAAATCATTGTTGGACTATTTCCAAATGTCCTTCATTTCCTTCCATTTGTTTACCTTCCATGTCTTTAATGCTTAGCATGACTACATCAGCATTTTCAACTGTAAGATTTAAAAATAAAAAGCATATGTTTGCATTCAGGAAATGTGTGGTGGATATGCCAGTACACACATATCTGGAAATGTGCAGTTTTCTTTAAAATGTGTGTACTCATATAGCTACGCATAGTACGCATACAAACATATATGTATACAACTGTGTACTGATAAATATGTTAAAGTGAATGACAAGAAATTGTTTTCTGATTAAATGTATTTATTGATGGAACCTTATTTTTTGTGACTGAAAAGTAAAAAGCATATCTGCTGCACAAGATTTGTACACAGCTGTTCATTTGTCATGACATCTAGGCGGTAATCATTATATTATGCTGAACTGCATGTTGAAATTACACAATCCATTTAATTTTCAAAAATTTTGGCAATAAGTGAAATCTCAGCATGTAATTTTCTCAAGTGATCTTTCTAAAAAACAAATCATTTTTATACGCTAGGGTTTTTTAATTTTGGTTTGGTTTTGTTTTGTTTTTAATTGCATGGCAACATAAGGCTAGTTTGTGCATGAGCAAGTTGAAATGCTAACCAAAGAAACATGGATTTTTCAACTTTTTTTTTAAACACACATTTCTCTGCTTTATTGGATGTGACAGAGTCACGCTTTTCATTCACCATTGCTTCTCTTTTTCCACTGTCTATGATTTGCTTGCCAGGAGGAGCTACTATTCTTACTCCTACTATCTGTAAGTAGAATACGGGTGACTTACTATTTTATGTGTTTTAAAGATGCAGTATCCCTTTATAAAAAAGAAAAACAGTCTCTATAATTTTTCCAAAGTTTTATTGATAGTTACCTTTCCTTGTTCTCAGGCTTGAAAAATTGCTTGTATCATTATTGCTGTTATTCTTACCCTGTTGTTTCTTTTTTAAAAGGGATATTGTATTTCTAACTGTATATTGAGACCTTAGGTTTTTGCTACAGTTTTTTTCCATAACTATCATTTTAATTTATTATGATCATAATTTAATTTGCATTATGATTCACAGCAACACATCACACTAAGGAAAAAAAGACCTTTTCCCATTTCCTAGTTAGTGAACTGTGCCAGTAAATCATAAACTGTATGTTCTTTGAGTATCAGTTCAGGAGTGATCTTGTGTACCATTTTCCTATGCAGGTTGTAAGCAGGTGCCAGACTTCTAGAAATAGTTTATGGTCTGCCTCTTTTGAGTTTGAGGTGCCTTGCAGATCTTATTTTATGGCATTGGTTTGCATAAAAGTTTTGCTTCATTGAAGCAAAACTGGCTTTTTGATACTTGTTGACCAAATGAGTTTCTGTGAGGATTCTGACAATTTTGTCTATGATTGAGCAAGCAGTTGCACGCATCCTTCATTTGAGATAAATGTGCTTGACTTCAGAGAAGTTCTAAGGATGCACTTGAGTGCTTTGATGAACTGGTGGTATTTGATAATAATGTTCTCCTACATTTTTAAGCAGAATTAGTTTACTTCTTCAAACAACCTTAAAAATATATAAAAAAAAGATAATCTGGTTTAGCTAACTGCCATTCTCTGATTTATTGTGACTATAATTTCCTTGTTAAATAGCAATTCCTTCTACTCAAGATAATTAACCACACAGTTTCATCCAATGATGGAGCACCTTTCCCCTCCAACCACTGTAACACCCACCTGAGCAGATTCATCCAACTGAATCCTTTAGCAGATAATGAGAATCATTTATGCTTTCTGTCAGCCTCAAATTCTTTAACTTAATGATTCGCTCAACTATCACGAAGCATAGATTGCATGTGCCTTTAGCTGAGGAAGGGAAGGGAAGGGAAGGGAAGGGAAAGGGAAAGGGAAAGGGAAAGGGAAAGGGAAAGGGAAAGGAAAGGGAAAGGGAAAGGGAAAGGGAAAGGGAAAGGGAAAGGGAAAGGGAAAGGGAAAGGGAAAGAAGTTGTCAAACCCCAAGGGAGCACAGAGCTGTTGAACAATAAAGCTGTCCTCCCATTTCCCAGCAGCTTTGGGTTGCAGTGCTAGAATACAATAGGCCTTTTTAGGTGTTGAAGCAGAGCATAAGTATTAGAAAGTAGCTACAGTAATAAGCTAATAACGTGAAAGCCTTAATAGCTGTTGATTTATTTAGCATGGCTAGCGGGTTTTGTTACAAAGTGATGCTTCAAAGAAAAGCTTAATATCGTCAAGAGATGAGATGTAATAGTCTTTTTGTTCCGTTTCTGAGGTGACATTAGAAAAAGGTGATCTTCAGTGTATAGAGACTGAAAGGCTTTGAAACTTAAAAAACTACTTTGAACTAGAAATGCTAGTTTTGTGAAGGCTTTGATAGTATTCGGAACCAGTTATAAAGCTCAAGCAGTTTCACTCTTGGAAGTTCTTGTGGTCTTCCTTTGTTCAACCAGAGCATCATTTAAACCAGCGTCTCTTAAGTTGAAAGGAACATGTGGAGTAAATGTATTAAATAAAGCATTTTATGGGGGACATCCAACAGATTTTTTTTATTTTTCGTGTAACAACTGATACAGAAACCCATCAAACAATAGTTTGATGAAAAAAAAAATGATAAGTTTAGAGACCACCTTTGGGATTTTTGTAATAAGAATGTTACTGAGTAGTAATTTTCCAACTGTTCCATAAAAGGAGTGGATGGAGCAAAAGGGGAGGAATCTGACAAAATAAGGACTAAGTCTGATTGGTGGAAGAATCTACTATTCACAGAAGAGCTTTGTGCATCCATATTCTACACTGTGGTACCTCATCATGAACCATGACTGTTGACTTAAGAAACAGCCCTGTAATATTTTCTTAAATATGTGCAAGCATGAAGTACTTCTTGCCCTACAGAACAGTGTAGGTACTTTCTGGTGAACTTTCCCAGGACTCGACAAGTAAATGAATGGATAATTTACACTAATATTCTTCACAGAATCCCAGAATAGTTTGTGTTGGAAGGAACCCTAAAGATCATCTAGTTCCAAACCCCCTGCTGTGAGCAGGGACACTTTCCACCAGATCAGATTTCTCAGAGGCCCATCCCACCTGGCCTTGAGCACATCCAAAGAGGGGAGCCTCTCTGGACAACTGCTGTCAATGTCCCACCACCTTGATAGTAAAGAAAGAACCTAATATTATCCTTGTCTGCTCTTAGAATGTGCATGCACTATTTAAAGTTGGCCATCCTTTTAGTAAAGAGAAATGTAAGACAAACATTGTCTAAAGAATTACCAGAGCATTTGATGGCATTCTATGCAGAAAAAGCTTATGAAGATAAGCTGTGTTTTAAACATAGATTTTCAAGAACTCAGTATATTAAGTGATGATTGTGTCTCTCCCATATGGTGTCAGATTTATCCAACTAAGCAGGTTGGCTATCTAATGTATTATAGTCATGGCTTCAGCTGAAAACAGGGAGATTTCAGAACAGTTTGATACATGTTACAGGTTTCTGCAGAACCAAGGCACACCTCATGCTGCTCTGCATACTTCCTGCTACTTGAGATATATGCTTGAAGTTATAATTAAAATATATTATCTGCTTCCATCTGACTCCTGGAGACAGCTGAAAATCACTTCCTGTTCTTTCTCAAAAGGGAAGAATTGAGTGATATTTCTGAAGCATGCACTTTAAGGGCACATGCTATTAGTTTGAGGGGCTTAGTTGTATGGATTAGGTTGATCTTTAACTGTGATACCGTCAGAGTGTAAGACTGTTAATGTTGAAATCACAATGGTCCCAAACTGCATGAAAGGGTAGAATGATAAAGGGCGGTTTTGTTTTTCGAAGAACCAAAGTACCAGGACCATCGTGTGGTATCTTCTCGTATCTTGTAAATTGAATGGGCAATACAACCTTTTACATAAAGCGTAATATAAATTTTTAATACAAATATGTATTGAATGATTATGCTTCTTTTGTTACTTCATGGGTTTTTTGACTAACAAAGTAATTTAGAAGGTTACATGACTCTTTCCCAACAACACAAGCAAGGGGAATGAATTATCCATTTTTTAAATTAAAATAGATATTTAAATTGAGATGGTTGATAAAACTGCATGCACAGATGCATCTTATTTGTCATCTCAGTTAAAATGTAATTATATTCTCTAATTTGTGTATATTAGTGTAATTACTCTGCAGGAAAAAAAAAAATATTGCCAGAGTACAAAAGTAAGCACTTCCATGACAGCATTGTGTGTGTACAGAAAACACAAGACCGTGACTGTTTCATAGCAGGGTGCACAGTTTTATCATATGCTGAAAAAATTGCACACAGGGAAGTAAGTCAAACTTATCAGTCACTCAGGATTATAGAGGATGATTACTGTAGACACCAACATTCATCAAATATTAAAGTGGTTTACTTTTTTTTTTTTGGCTGGGCAGCAAACTTGCAAAGAAGCGCAAGGATGCCATGGGAACCACCCGTCAGGAGATGACCCACATGGTGAATGCCATGGACAGGAGTTACGCCGACCAGAGCACTCTGCATGCAGAGGATCCCCTGTCTATCACATTTATGGACTCACATAACTTCAGCCCCAGATGTAAGTAGGCAGTGATAGATACTCCAGAGTGTAGGTGAATATAGAAACACAGAAAACAATTCTGCTTTTTAAGGAAAATTGTTTTACGCTCCAGGTTTTCCAGGAATGATGGTAATGCAAAAGGTTGAGTAGGGATGTTTGTATGTTGTCCTTATTTGGAATGTGGCAAATTATTTAATTAAATATTTGCATGTGCTTTCACTATGCAATGATATTTGTTTTAGGGAAAGTATCATACTTCCAGAATACCTCAGTTAAAACTTGAAATTGAGTTTTCCCTCATGAGACTATTTAATGCCAGCATGTTAAATATTGCTGCACAACACTATGTCTGTAATGAATAATAATATGAGGTCCAAATTAATTTCTATTTTTTTGGCAGTAAGGACATTACAACAGAAGGAAACACTGACAATTTTCATTGCTGTTTGTGAAGTTTAGGAACAAGCTTGTTAATATATCTGCAAATTTGTTCTATATTTGTATTCATTTTTTGTAGATATGCCAACTGTCTAGTTTGGAAAAAGTTTGGGTTTCTGACTATTAAGGGTTATAGCTGCCAGTGTTTACCACTCTTGCACTGTTTACCAACATCTGCACTATACCTTGCCAAAAGCAAGGTACTCCACTGGCAGACTGAATATTTCAAAACTAGTGTATACATTACAAAGGCATACAATTCTGCCATGGAGCTGGTAGGAACCTGAGCCTCTCACAGGTCCATGGACTTGGCTTTAAACAGATCTGATCAGCCTGAGCTGCTTCTGAATTTCCACCTTTTGGGAATGACACTCCATGTCTCTTCTCGTCTCCCATACTGCTTACCATGCTTGAACAAAATACATACATTAAGGCTCCTAAGCTCTTTTCTGGTTGTTGTAAGAGAAATGGGTTTTGGAGAAGGTTTATTGATTGGTTTGTTTAAGCTTACCAAACTGCTAAGTGCTAACATTTTAAGTGTCTCATAACCAATTATAAATGGGAGTATCAACCTGGTGTTTTTTTCTACAGTTTTGGCTGGAACAGTTTGAAAAGTCTCCAAAGTTTGATGCTTTATTGGCATTGAAATTTGTCGAGGCAGGATTGCAGAGACAGTTTGATATGGACTGTGATGGTGGATCCCAGACTAAGAATTTATCTGGAATTTACATGGCCGTTAGTGAGCCGGGGCTGCCATGCAGTCAGGCAGCCTTTCAGATGGCCTGATGTTATTCCAAAAGCCCATGAGCTCCTGTCATCACAGCTGTCCTGGCTGGCTGGCAAAGAAGTTGGACATCACCAGTTTCTAGCATCCTAGGATTGTAATTTTTGTGTATTGGAGGATTTGTTTCTTCTGACCATTGTCTGTGCTGAGACAAGCCTTCCAAGCTTTCAGGGTTTCCTGCTATGTGACAAACTTTCAGGCAGATTGTTTGAGAACTGGAGCTTAATTCTGTTACAGACACTTTGATGTTATAATTTTTTGTTCCAGACTGGAACAAAACAGATCCTGGATTCTGCCATTTCTGTCCAAAGCAGTGCATTTATCTCTGCATGGTTCTAGTTGTGATAACACAAGATAAAATTCTATTAATTTTATTCAGACATCTGCATCTGTGCATCTGTGATTTTCCTATATTCATTATGAGCAATCTCTTTGGTACTGAGCATTAAAAAAGCTATTAACAGTAAAAATGTATATAATTTTTTTAATTACATGGAAAACTTTATAGAAATACCATTTTATTTTGAGATTAGCTATTCAAGTATTACATGAGAGGATGGGTTTAAAAGGAAAGAAGTGAGTTCTATGAAAGTGAACCTTTATTGTGAAGTGAAAAAAACAATAGTGTAGGAGGAGCCCTTTCAAAAACTAAATTGCATGTAATGTCTTCTTTATTTCATTTCAGTAAGGATCTCCTGGCTCTTATCATTACGTTTCTAAAGTCTGAAATCACTGCCTTTCATACCTCTTTTATTGATGATGCTTTCTGGAATTGTATTCATTCTGGTTTTCTCTTGTAACAAAATTAATGGGAGTTTAGTTATCATTTGGTCATACTCTGAAGTATTGGTTTTGTTCTTAAAAATACACAAATTAAGGGTAATGTGTTTCTTCATGGGCTTTGTTTTCCTACAGTGCCCAATGATCCACTTGTGCCGACAGCTGTGTTAGGTGAGGACCCTAGTCCTTCATTATCCGTTCCTGCATGAGTTCTGTCTCCTTGCATGGTTGAACGTTGAAACAGCTTGTTTTATGTCAAACTATGCTGTTACCAGAAAATAATTCTACACTCAGTTCATCAATTCACAATTAGACTGACAACAATTTTAGAATAAAAATTATTTTATGTCCTCATTAAGAAGTTATTTCTAGTCACTGCTAACTGAAGAGTAAATGAAGAAATATGTAAATGGAAAATACTAAAATTTTTTTCCCAAGAGCTTTGAAACTGAATTCCAATAAACTGACATGTGAAACTAGAGCTCTATTAAGAGATCTTTAAAAACAAAGTTCAGGTCCACATTAACATTTTTTGGCACCCAAAGTTCAATTTTCTAAGTAACAGGAATGAAAAGAAAAACAGAAAACGGAAAAACTTATAGAATATCTAAGAGGAAACAAGAACTTCCTTTGTATGTTCTGAACAAGTACTTCTGTATGCCTATAAAATTATTTCATTTAATTGGCATTAACAAGTAAATTTTTCAGCTTTGGCCTTATATTACAGAGAAGAACATACATTGAAATGGACAGGCTGAATATGTCTATGCTCATCTAATACTGAATGCAGGTTTTAGAGATGTTTTTCTTTTTTAAAAATAAAAAGATAAAAGTAGAATTTGTACCCAAGTTCTTGGTTGGATAAACTCAGTGTGCAGTATTGAGTTTCAGTCAGTTGTTGCGGTTATTTTAGCATAAAAGACAAAAATCAGAAAGTAGATGTTAAAGTAAATATAGACATGTATAGACATAGAAAGTAGATATAGACATGATGAAAATTATATTCCTATAAGTAAATCTTAAAGGGACCTGGGGGCAATGAAATCCCTTCTCTGTTTTGAGGAGGGATATTATACATATAATACAGATTCTTTCTGGGAATTGTCTCATTATGTTTTAAAAATGTGTAGCAAACAGAATTTTGCTCTTACACTGGAATGTTCCAGTGCCTCAGTCCTCCTTAGTAAGAATAAATTTAGATTCATATTAGTAATATTTGGGACCCAAAGGTCAATTTTCTGAGTATTAATTACTGCTAACTGGTGTTGCTACTAAGTATTATTAATGCTCACCCCTAGTTTTTCCTAACTAGGCTAATCTAGACTAAATTTTCATTGCTGTGGATTGAGCCATTTCCTTTTGAGAGACTCATAGAAAATATGGAAAAGTGGCACATTTCTGTCCTTTCAAAACCGACTTTTTTACATTGAAAGGCTCGTGTCCTCAATTATTTCTCTTTTAGTTGAGTTTAACCCAGTTCTTTCACTCATCATCTTGTAGGTGACATTTTCTAAATTTGTTGTCATTATTTTCGTCTGAATGCTTTCCAGCTTCCCAACTCATAAGTTGAATTTTAAATTGCAGTGCCTCAAATCAGGTAGCATTCTTAGAAGAAGTCTTAATGCTGAGCTGAGTGGAATAGGTACCCCCATGCCCCACTTTTACTATTTCTGTTACCTGAACTGTATTTTCTCCTTTTTATTGTGTTCATGTTGCATTGGGTTACATGTTAAATTCACAATTATTTTCCAGTCCATTCTCCATTTTGTAGTTATATATTTGACTTCCCTTTCCAACACATGCTATTGTTGCATTCACCATTCAATTCACCTTGTTGATTTTTGCATGGTCTCCCAAATAATCAAGATAACTCTGGAATCTGATCCTGTGCTTGTGAAGTGCTCATGGTACCATGAGTGGGAACTCAGTGCCATACTGTCATGCTGTTTTCTGCTGTGGCAGACACAGCCACAGACAGCTATGAATACCAAGGGCAAGGAACTAAATGAAGAACAGCTTAATAGTTCCTGTCTGCTTTTTCATCTACTGGTAATGATATTCTGGGCATGATAATTTCCTCATATAAGCAAACCATTTATAGTTGGAAGAGGTGCTAATTTTCATAGAGTGAACTGAAATAGTGGAGAGAAATGTACAAATTTTTGGGCACACCATGTAGTAAAAGGTGGGTATCTGTAACCTTGTTCCTTTGGAACTGCAACATTTGGCCTATTCCATTTTAATATAGCCTTTGCTTGGCCCAGCATGACAAAACAGTTTTCTTCTGCCTTATTTAGAGAAGAGGAATATTTTATAGGTTCTAAATCATAGAACATATTTTTTATATGAAACTCTTATTACTTTGTAGCTATACCAGTTCTCTTTTTCTTCATATATAAGTTATTAATGCTGCTCTCCATTCTGTGTACATTAGCACTAAGTTGGTGTGACAATTCTGCTTTTCCCAAGTCCCTATTATTACACTGATAGTATAATAATGTGGCCCTTACATTTTTAAATGTCTTTCATTGTTACCTATTGTGAAGATTTAACAACTTTGAATGTCACTTTCTTTTAGCCATTTTCTAATATAGTCCTGAAATAAATTTCTCATGTTCTGTTCACTCATTGTTTTTTGCTGCTTCAATGGGTTAAAGTGCCTATTACTGGTAAGTATTCTATGAGCAATGGGGAGAACTACAAATCCTGAAGTGGTTTGAAATGTGTGTGATTTAGTATGGGTAACACTACAATAAAAAATGACTGCTGCATGTCTTTCATCTTGTTAGGCAGGTTAGTGAGGCATAAATTAGGTACTGAAATTAGTAACTCGGGTGACAGTTCAAAGAGTTGTGTTTCTCAGGAGATTTAATTTCAGAAGACATTAATAGTGTTTACATTTTGGTGTAATTGTACAAAATCCAACCCTTGGGGAATTAATTTTTTCATAGGGTGTTTTGCCTCCTAATCTAGATCGTTTGCAAGGAAAATGGTAAACTGTTTTCAAAGAAGTTTCGGAGGGGTTGACTACCCACTTCTCATTTCAGTAGCTACTTAGATTAGAATTTTACTTCCTGTTCAAATTAATTTGATCTGATAATTACTAATTTGAATAAAATTACTATTTCACAGAAGGGATTGACAAAATGTGATCACTTCATTCATGATCACATCTTTGACATTTGGTTTTGATATGAGAATTCTTGTAGCACAGAGAGCGTTAGAAGAAACTTCTTTGCTTATACAGGGCAAAAAGTTGTGACTGAAACAGCACACTGAACTCAAGTTTCATTTTTCTACTAAAAGACCTGAGTTAAAATGACCACTCTGCAGTGTTGATTCATTTTCCTAAGCGGAGGTGGTGTTCTGAAATGGTGGCATAATTACTTCTTTTTTTAATGGGGTTCTCAGTTCACTCTTTGTTGGCTTTAGACAAATTATGCACTGATACCACCGTGGAATTATTCTAATTTATTGTTTAAGACATAATATTGCTATTCATATGTATTAGCCCTTAAAAAGTTACTTTGGTTGGTAGAGTCTGGAATTTCCAAGTACATCAATGTCATAAAGTTTTGTAGCATCAAATAAAATGCCCCTCAGACATCTTTATTACTGGGTGAAGGACTGCAAACTTTTGTATGTGTTTGCTGTTAAACTCTTTTATGTACTTCACAGTATTTATGTGCTGGAGAGTAATTGCTTTGCCTTCTCAGAAATTAGAGATGTTTTTGAAGGAAGATGTTAAAAATAGATGTTGATATGTATAGCAGCAGGTTTTACTGCTCTGTGGGTACATAATGCACTGATTTCTTGTGAATACAGATGAAAATCACAGTGCAACAGCAGAGTCCAGCCGACTCCTGGATGTCCCTCGTTATCTCTGCGAAGGCACAGAATCCCCGTACCAGACTGGGCAGCTGCACCCTGCCATCAGGGTGGCTGATCTCCTGCAGCATATTAACCTAATGAAGACCTCTGACAGCTATGGATTTAAAGAGGAGTATGAGGTGAGATCTCCAATGGTGGGGCTTTGCTAGGAAAAATCCCTTAGAAATGGGCAGCCTTTTGTTTGCATTGTATTGCAGAAGGATGGAACTAAATGTCATGGGTTTGAAAAACAGATTAACAGGCATAAGATTCTTATATATGTAACCCAAAAGTGAAATAGTAAATGGAGTCCAATGGTTTGGGCCTTTACAACTGCCTGGTAGAAAATCCCTGTGTTTTCCCTAGGGTATAAAAAGAACCTTTTTTGACATATTGTAAGAAGTTGCCACTCTTTTGTTGCTGATCTTTAGTGGAAATGCTGTAATTAGTTATGTGAGCTATTTTTAGTGCAGATCTTCTGGATTAGGTTAAAGTAAAGAATTTAACCTGCCTGGTTTTTAGTGTTCACATCTCATGGATTAGGTTAAAGTAAAGAATTTAACCTGCCTGATTTTCCAAGAAACATTGACTGGAAGCACTCTCCTGATTTATTTTAGCATCTCAGTAGGGCAATACTGGGATTTAGCTCCAGCTGAGAAGCAGTAAAGAGATAATAAGGGTAATAACGTCTTGAAGTTCTAATTAAACCTGCCTGAGCACGACTACTTACAACTTTAATGTTAAAATGGAAGCAAGAAATTCCCAGTTCTGGAGGTAGAAGATGAATACAGATTCATTTTGCTTCTAATCTCTGAATCTGTTGTGATTCTTTGGGATTAGAATATCAGGGAGGACATACAGTAAAGATGGGAATGGGACTGCCAAGGTTGCTCACAATACAGCTAGGTTTACAAGTTTTCTCTGAGTAAGCAATCTCTTCTGACACAGTTTTCAACCTTCTCTCCTTTCTGCAGCTGTCTCTACTGTAAACATAATAATTGGAATAAATAAATGTGTGGTTTTTAAAAGAATATTATGCTCTTTTCCTCTCTTTTACTTAAACATGCTTTGTTATGCTCTGCCTAACTTCAAGGCTAAGACCAAGTGTCAGCCACTGCTGGGGGGAGGGTGGTCCCTGATGCCATATCAGGTGTTTTCCTGCTTGCTGCTTCTTCTCTTTCTATATGTGACATCTATTCCCTGCTTTGGGCTTCTGACTGTGCATTAAAGTTCTGAATCCATGGCTACTGTGTATTTTCTGGAGATAACTTACCCAGGATAAGAGATCATCTGGAAGGAAGGAATAGCATAGACCTACAACAGCAGTAAAATATCTACGGGCAATGAAGAGAAAGCCAAGGAGAAATAAAAACTACTTCTATCAATACTGAGAGATCAAAGTCTTAAGAGTTCAAAAATGTAGACTAATTTTGCTAGTGACAAGAGGGAGGGAAAAGTGACAAGAGGAAAGACAAAAAGAACAATGAACACTGGCAGAGGAGAGTTCCTGGTGTCTCTGTAGGAAGGAAAGATGTTTTACTAAGTAATACATGGAAAGCAATGTAATGCTGTAGTAAACAGGCTATATATTACACTGTCTTATAAAAAGAGTGATCAGTCTCTCTGTGCTTTCTCAGTTTACTGTCATTTCTCCATAGCAAGGATATGTAAGCAAGTTTAGCCTTCCGGCAATTACAGGATTTGAAATCCCTGTGGAGTTCCTCAGTGAGTTGCCCATTTACTGGTAGCAGTCAGAGTGACAGAGGCTCCCTTCTTCTCTAGATATTTCTGTACCATGGCACTGCCTGGGTGACCAGGGCAGGCGAACAAAGCTGAACTTACTTTATGGTGGGGCAGTTCTTTTAAACTGTTATTTTTGGAGATAAATTAATGGTCAGAATGTTTTCTTTCGGAACATTTTTATTTATAGAGTTTCTTTGAGGGGCAGTCAGCTTCTTGGGATGTCGCTAAGAAGGATCAAAACAGAACAAAGAACCGCTATGGAAACATTATAGCATGTGAGTATCGGTGTCCTCGGTTTGAGCGATTGCTCTACTCGTGTGTTACTCTTCCTTTGCCGTGCTCTCTCTTCCTTTGCAAGTCTCCGGTGGCACAGCTGCTTAATACCTGCAGCAGAGAAGCAGAACAGTGCATTTTTCAGCCTTTTTTTTTTTTTTTTTTTTTTTTGCTGTTGTTGTTCTTCACAGTTCAACTTTCTTCCTTTCATAACTCAGGCTGAATTTCGCGTTTGCATCTCTGTTGTGCAAGCTGTGGTAAGCATATATCAGCAACATGCTGGCACTCGTTTGGATGTTGATTCTGTTTGTTTGCAATTTGTATTGTTTTACCCATGCAGTTGAACACACAGGAATCACCGTGCCGGAGAAGCCCCTGAATGGGTAGAGTTACCTCTTCATCAAATCCCAAGTTCACTGCTAACTCCTTTGTCTTGATTTCATTAATGTCTCAATATGAACTTGAGCAGGCTTGGGTTGGAAGTGAGGAAACAGTAATCAGCATTTTTGGTTTTCTAGATTACCAACAGTGGAGCTGATGTTGAAAGGGACTTTGAGCAAGTAACCTGATTTCGTTGTGTCTTTTTAACCACTTGTGACAGTGCCAATACTTTTCAGCTGCACTTAATGAAATGTAGTGAAGGTTTTTTGTAGTAATTGCAGACCTCAGACAAAATGGTTCTTTGTATTTCTGTGTAAACAGTTTGGATTTAAGAATTGTAAATTGTGAGGTGCTTGTGCCAGCTGATTTTGGTTCTCTAGATGACTTATCGTTAATATCTTTCTTAAAAATCACTCTTCAAAAAGGCTCCGTAACCACTTGGTTTTTACAGATGACCACTCCAGGGTGATTTTGCAACCTGTTGAAGATGATCCATCTTCAGATTACATTAATGCCAACTACATAGATGTGAGTGGAATGCAAAGCTTTCTCCCTCTCAATTTGCCACCTTCTCTCTGTGAAATTATTGCATGTTATGCTACAAATTTATTGAAAGCTTTCTTTTATTAAGAACAAATGTACACTTTCCTTGTTCTACGTCCTAGTACTCACTGACATTGTTGTGCTTTCTTTCACATCTGACTTTGGTTTGGGCTGTAGATTTGGCTGTACAGGGATGTAAGTACCACTATATGTGAATAACAGCATCCTATTGTAAATATTTAATATAGATATTGTTATTAATTACTTTCTTCTTCTATTTTTATCAGTTGATAACTATGCATGCCTCATCTAATTTATCTCATCTGTTCCTTTTAAAAGTTTCTTTTCTGTGTGAATATTTTTTGTACCTGTTTTGAAAAGATAATTTAGCTTTTAGCTTAGCCCTGAATATTATTGGATTGTAGGTAACTCAGGTGAGCCTATCTGTTAAAGAGAATTTCCTATTCCCACTTTTTAGTGGTCATTTTGGCTACTAGCTTTTCTTTTCCCCTTCCCATGTATATATAAGAAGCTAGATAGTATGCTGCGCTGTAGTTGTTTGAAAATATACCTGTGGAGTAGTCATAATATGTGTTTAGTAAAAAAAGAAGGGATAATGACATTTGTAGGTTGGGTTTATTTTTGTTTGTTTGTCTTTAACAATGTTTTAGACAAGCACTATTTAGCTGGCATTTGCTTTAAGGTGCTAATTTAGGTATTACAAAGTATATACACAAACACTTTTATATATATATATATATATATATTAACACGGAAATTTCCTTACTTCTGCAAAAAATCTCTAAAATTTGAAATTCCATACTTTAATCAGAATACAAATTTGTTTATAAACTTTAAAAACTGATTCAAATTTTACCAGGCACTTTGACTAACACAATATGACTTTTCTCTAATTAACACCTTAGGAATAAACAAGTTGTTGTATTCAAATTAATTCCAAAGCCATTTGAAAGGTAGTGGAATAGCTATGAGAAGTGTTTTTGAAATATGTGGCTTTGATTGCTTTTTCTTTATAATTTCACCTTAGTTGTTTTTCCTGACCACTTTTAGTTGATGAGTTATTTAAGACCCTTTTGACTTTCCAGGATACAAAGATTTAGCTCCAGATATATATGTCTTTTTTATTTGGATGTTTTAACATGGCAATCTGTGAAATGATAGGCCTGTGATATTTTGCCTGGGGCCTTAAACAAAAAAAAACTCTCACAGATTTTTTAATAATTCCCTGAGGATATTGATTTTCTTGTTATGAATGAATTGAATCTCATTAGAAGCAGACAAGAAAGCCACAAGTTAAAATTGGTATTTTACAATTTTTAAGTGACACTTTTATCTTCTTCTTGAAAGCATTACTGAGTGTAAACCCATGTAGCACAGGTTCTACTTCCATAATTTTAGGCTGTGACTTGATATTAAGGACATCAAGAGAACTTCTTTTGTCATTTGATGCAATTTTGGTCTCCTGTAAAGCCAAGAATAAGATATTCAAACATTTTTTTAGAAGCCCCAGAGGAAGGCACTCTCACTCTAGACAGAATAATGAAGCAGTCTGTGGAAAAGAATATAAACTCCTTGGGTACACTGAAATCCTTCACTTTAGTAGCATCTTGTGAATACCACGAATCCAAGGGCTTGTACTCCCCTGTAATGCAATACTTCCAACAAGTGGTCTAATAAAACTTAACCTGGAGAATAATTGGAGTTATGAACATTTCCACATTGTGAAACTCAGTATTGTCTTCTCACCAGCAACACTAAACTTTCCTTCCTCTTTGTAGTTAAATTGCTGGCACTGGTCAAAATATACTCTGAATTATTTCCTTAAGAGCAGTAGCTCTTTGTCTTGTAGTTTTTATGTGGACAATTAGTGCTGCTAGCATTGGCACAGATCCAGCTATCTGGAAAGGCTTAGCTGTGTAGGGTTACCTATTTACCTATATATATATATATATATATATATATATATGTATACATATGTATGTGTGTAAGACTGTGTATGTACTTGTGTGTATCATGCCCACTGTAATTGATGCACACTTTGTGCAGTCGAGCAGATTTCACTGGAGGAGGACCTTGATTCTGTGCACACACCAATGTGTTTGTCCCCATTAGTTAGGGCTGAGGCACATTCCTCTTTGGGCCTTACAGTGATTCTCTGTTTAGAAGAAGACAAAAGATGTGTATTTTTTCATATTGGCTAAGCTAGGAACACAGTTCAGCTGGGACATAATATGGTGGCAGAGAATTTTTATTAAATTTAAAATAAAAGCCAAAATATATACAGCTAGGGAAATTATGTCAATAGAGGACTATTTTTTTAGGTGCAAGGGACCAATCTAGAGTTCAGTATTCCTGGTACACTACAATGTCTGTTCAAGTCAGATGTTCTTATTTTCATTTTATCTGTTGTCATTCAAACTTTTTCAATATTAACTGGTTTTTTAGGTTTTGAGCTTCATGGTGCTCTTAAATATTGGTTTGTTCTGAAAATGTTGTCTAGATTTAAGGATTCTGTAGTATCCTTCTGCTTTTATTTTCCACTCTCTGTTACTAATATGGTACTCAAACCAACTTATATTGCTGTTTTAGGGATATCAGAGACCAAGTCACTACATTGCAACCCAAGGTAAGGATCTGCCAGCTTTAATCAAATCAAACAATTGCTCTCTGTAGAGTTCCACAGTGTTTAGGTAAAGTAGGAGTAGATGAAAATAAAGCATACCCAGTATTGTGAGTTGTCATCTTGTGTTATGGTAAATTAACATAGTATGTTCGGGTGGACTGTGAATAAATTAAAAAATGGCACTAATTTATCAGTATTGTTATCGTTAATTAGCTATTGAGCAAATCTGTCAGTGATAAATTCAGCTGATAAAATCAGAAACTACTACCATGATTTCCAATTATGAAGATGAATAGAGAAAAGAGACATGGACAGAGAAGAGAACAGTTTCAACCTGCCTTGAGGCATTTTTCTTTCCATATTACAATGTTTTATTTTGCTATCTACAACTTGGTCCAGGATGCGTGAAGAGACTAATGATAAATTAAACTCTTTCAGAAAATCTAGGTAAAGTAAGGCCAGAGGACAAAGACTTTTTGTACAAAGGAGTGAGGCAAATCTTTATCGTATAACACCCTACTAATAAAAAGAGGTGCTAGAGAAAAAAAATATTTTTTGGTTTGTATTTCTGATAAAACTCCTCACAATGGGAAAAACCAAATAGATTATTCTAAGATTGCACTGAAATATCAGAGGCTATGGTTTAAAGTAAAAATAATTAGATTTAGGTGTGCCATTATTTGATCTGTCAGCATAATCGGATAGCTGTCTGGAAATATCTTATTATTTGTCCCTCAGTTGATTGTAGATGCACACAGGAAAGTCAAAGTAAAGACTTATTCAAAGCAGGATGCTTAGAGTTCTGACCACATTTGTTTTTTATTTTTGTATAAGTGATGCCTAAATAGGTCTCTACATGGCATTAAGTCTATATTTGTATTTTATTTCTGTTTTACTATGCAAATCATTGCACATAGTAGTGTGTAAAGGACAGAAAAATTTATTGCTGCTTTTGTGTGCAGCCTTTGATCTAGCACATGAAAGAATGTGTCTGTCTTCAAATGTGGCACTTAAGGTTAGTTGTGTGCTTGGCAATGTTAGGTTTATAGTTGGACTTGATAATGTTAAAGGTCTTTTCCAGATAATTCTGTGATTCTATGTCTGTTATATACAGTAATATTTATAGTACTCCTGGATGGTGGTAAAGGAGCTGTTTTGGAGATTATTGTAACAGGGTAAATGCCTCTGTCACTCAACTGAACATGTCGCTGCAGCAGAGCAAGAGGCAAAACTTAAACATGTGCTTCTCATTTGCCTCACAAAAAAGTACTTAAGTTAGTTTAAATACACTTCAGGGGGAAGTGTCTAGCTCAGTGCCTACTTGTGCATTCATGCTTGCCAGGAAGTGGATAGTAAGTGCAGAGTATCTGTACCAGCACCCTCCTGCCTCTTACTTCACTCTGGCATGGGCATCTCCTTGATGAGCACCTGAAGAAACTCATTCTCAACACATTGCATTTAACAAATGTAAAACAAAACCGGAAGTGTAACTATACATGCAGTCACACATTGCTGGGTCCTTGTAGTTCTCAAGCAACTTCTGTCATTTTGCTGCATGAAACACCTGCCATTGTATTCTTTCAAGTGGGTAGTTCAGTTAAATTGACAATATCCAGCATTGGTCAGAAGTAATAATATAATCTGGAAACCGGCACAATGGCACAATGATATGGTTTCACAAAGTTTTCATTGAGCAAATGTGCTCACATGCATCAGCTCTGAAACACACTGTATTTTTTTCTTAGCATTCACTTTGACTGTTACTTTTTTGCAGAACATTAACTGGATTTTTTTTTTTACAGGTCCAGTTCATGAGACTGTTTATGATTTTTGGAGAATGATATGGCAGGAGCAGTCAGCTTGTGTTGTGATGGTCACAAATTTAGTGGAAGTTGGAAGAGTAAGTTTTTGGATTTGTTTTTCTTTTAATGCTGCAAGTGTAAAGAAAAAACCTGCTGGCAAGACATACTGTGGGCACAATGTAGAAGGGTCTTGTGAAAGTAGCCTTGCATCCTGAGAGGGCAAGGGGAAGGAGTCCAGGCAATATTGCAGTTATGGTATTGTCTAAAAGCAACTTCTGAAAACTTATGCTGTGTTGCTTTCATGCGCAGTGGAAAATTGTCTGAATCCAAAATTCATATTTCAGCAGAATAGATTGTATAGTGTTACTCAGATAAGAAGAGTAGTAGAGGAAATGTGCTTCTATATCAGTGGCTAGAAATCAGCAAATTATTTACAGTTTAGCAATAACACATACCTCAGGAAAGTCTATAAAGTATCTGGGATTACTTGAAATAGTTTGGTTATGCGTACAAAATGCATCACAATTTAGCAAAAGTGGAAATATATTCCACAGCTCAGCACTAAAGAAAATACAAATTATCATTTAGAAGTGAATTTGGCACCTAAATGCAGTTGTGTAAAGCAGTGGAAACTCCTTGTAGCTAGTGCTTAACTTGACATAACAGACACTAGCCATGACAAGCCACATGAATGCACGGTCATTTTGGAAATAAAAGTGGTGTAATGCAGTACATGCAGTACTGTATCCTCAAGCTTTTCTATTCCCTTGGTGTAAAATAATACCCATTTTTTATTTAGGTCAAGTGTTACAAGTACTGGCCTGACGACACTGAAGTTTACGGGGACTTCAAAGTGACTTGTGTAGAGATGGAGCCCCTCGCGGAATATGTTGTCAGGACCTTCACTCTGGGAAGGGTGAGTACATTTTGAAAAGGCTTAGCAAAATACTGTTTCCTGGTAGCAAGGAGGATGAAAAAGGCTGTGCTGATGTTTCTGTGGAATGCCAAATCCCTCTGGCTTGTTAGCTGGGCCGCAGTGTAGGCAGCCTTACCTTACCATGGGAGCTATGCATTGCATCAGCACTACCCAAGCATTCATCTCACTGTGGGACTTTGAATTTCCCCAGAAATGTCAACTGCTGCCATCTCCTTTCTGACAGTCACCTCTTCTCCACAGCCACACTTCAGAGCTAAACTCAAGTACCAGATTCTGAGTCATGCCTGCTGTTCATCCCTTAGCCCTCTGTTCTGACCGCTGCTGAGTCAATCTCAATCAAAGGACAAATTCTGTGACTACTTTATGTGATACAGTTGTGGTCTCCTGCTAAATCATACTTGCCTTTAAATGTAGCAGGCCCTTGCCCTAGTTAGCAAAACTTCTGAAAATCAATGTGAAATGCATCAAAGTCTACTAAAGTAATCTTCAGTGCAGCAAAACTAGCATACCTAATGTCTAAAGTAAAAATTACAAACTTCAAAATTAAAATAACTCAATGACATCTCTAAGCTTCCTATGGGTTATTGCTTTAAATAATTGATGAAATTATGAAAACTGCATGTAGATTCTATCAATATGTGTGATAATTATATGAGCCAGATAATATCTAGTCTGTGAAATATTTCTAATTTCATAACCTTTTTTTTGCCTTTTACAGAGGGGCTACAATGAAATCCGTGAGGTTAAACAGTTTCATTTCACTGGCTGGCCAGATCATGGAGTTCCTTACAATGCCACAGGACTGCTTTCCTTTATACGGAGAGTCAAATTATCTAACCCTCCTAGTGCAGGGCCTATTGTTGTCCATTGCAGGTGTGTACCAAAGGCATAGATTTGTATTTTTCACAACTATTTTTATGGTTATTTACAGCAGTCTCTTCTGAAGCATCCATCATTTTGAAGTGCTCTGTTTTCATTCTTCCCTTTTTGAATTCACACTGCAGCAGGATTTGGCTGTCTACAACAATGTTTGAAAATAACCAGATTCTAGTACACTTTCTTTTATGGAATAGTCTGAGATTTTCTTTTTCTCACAACAGCTGCAATCATGATACTAAATCATGATACTCCAGGCTATCATTTTAGGTAGCCTTCAACAATTTTGTGACAGCATTTGAGAGTGAGTGTAGATGCATCTGCTTTGATAGCTTGGTGTTGCATATAATGTCTGAACAGATTAGTAATTTAAAGCAAAGTAAGCAAGTAGATGAAGAAAGATGGAATGAGGTTAGTGGCAACAAATACAGAATGTTTCTCCTGTGCAGATTTTGCGTGGTTATATTGTTGGGACACTATCCTTTGATAAATAGAATTTTGTTTCTACAAATGTGTGATTTATCTAAGTATTTTAGTCAAATGTTTAATTACATTTTGTTGATGAAGTTACTCAGCCTTTACAGATTTTAATAATTCACTGTGCAAAAACTGTCCCTAGCTTTATGTAAAGCCAAAATAAATCATAAGTGAATCTTCTGGATATTGTTAAATGTGCTGTCTGAACTAGCTTGGAACTTGGCTGGTAAAACATACATTTGAGTTTCTTATTGTAATAGATCACTTAAAAATCATTCTTAGTCTTATTAAAGAAAAACAAGATCTATTATATTCTGAAGTGCATAAGTTTAATCAATCTTCAGATATCAATTAAACAAACTTATTTTTTTTATTTAAGTATTGATCTGGGTGATAAAAGGAATACACTTTTTTTTTGTTGTTACTTAGTGGATCAAATGTGATGGAAAAATGTTGTTTTGAAATCATCAAAAGATTTAAAGGACATTATGATGAAAAGGAGAGAAGATAAAAATTTGATAGTGGCTGTGATAAAAAACAGAATGATTTTATAGGAATGCTCTCAATAACGGTTATAAAGTTTGTACATGTTTTTCTGGGGCTGTTCCTAACAGTATTTACCGATTCTTTTCAGTGCTGGTGCTGGACGGACAGGCTGTTATATCGTGATCGATATCATGTTGGATATGGCAGAAAGAGAAGGTGTTGTGGATATCTACAACTGTGTCAAAGCTTTGCGTTCCCGGCGTATCAACATGGTACAAACTGAGGTACAGCCTTTGAAGCACCTGATGCTTTTTGAAACCTTCAGGTGAATTTCACTGTGACTCTGCAAAGTGAGCAGGTGGTGGCCCTATTGAGGAGGTGCCTCCACTGGGCACCATTGCTGAGTGCAAAAGCACTCAGAACCAGGGTGGTGCAACAAATCTGCCAACTCTTGTAATCTTCACAGAAACAAGTGCCCTCCTAACTAGGTAACAATAGGAAAGAAAGAAGGATTTTTTTCAGGGAAGACTTTACATTAGGCATGTCTGGGATGTCTCTCCCCAGCTCTGGTATTAGCAATCCCAAGATCCCAAAGGTGGAATTTCAGCAGGCTGACACTTGTTTTAGACATTCTTCAGTCACTTTATCTATAAATTTACTGGTGAACTTTATGTCCATTTCACACGCTCTTTTCAATTCTTTTTTGTTTGCTTTATTAACCTTGCTGTGAATCTTTTCCATATTTTTAATCTTAGTCTTTCAACACACCTTCAGCAGCTTCATAATAAAACCATTGCCTTAGGAATGAAGTTCTAACAGCTCTCACTCTGCCACCAGAGTACCACTGAGCTTCCAAAGAAACACAGGTGATTGGTTTATATTGGCAGATTACCTGAAGTGGTTCACCATTTCTCTCTCCTGTCCTCCATAAGGACATGTGCCTGAGATGTTATTTTACCTGTGACCTCATGGAAATCTCTACAGTTGGCAGCCAAACATGTCAGTGTAATTTGGTGCAGTTTTTATTCCATGCTGCAACTTATGCCAGTTGAACAATAGATGGTCCTGGTCAACTACTCCTGCTACAGGCCCATTAACCTTTGGGAAGTGCATGGGATGGAGTATTTAATTGTGACTGCTTTAACCCTCCCAGTGTAATCTGCACTTGCATGTGCAGATTAACACATCTACTATTATTCCTTCCTCTCCCTTTTGCCTTTTACTTCTCACCTTCTCTCAGAGGTTCATACTTGCTTAGCAAAACAAAGCTGTCATTGCATCAAATTCTTGTGATGGTCATACAGTCAACAGTGATGCCAATAGCTCCATAGCTGTATGGGTAAGGCTGTAGAGCCAGAAGATGACTGTGGTCCCTGGACATGTGCTGCTTTTACAGGCACACATGTTAAATTTTGTGCTCTTAAGAACCTTGTTGGTATTCACAGTAGCTATGTGAGGCTGGCACAGTTCTAGAAAAGGTTTACATCTATTACTCTCAGGGTGAGTAAATATAATGGGCATTTTGTATAAAAATTGACAGGAGGTCTAACTGAAATAGTAATGCAATCATCTAGGACTCAGGCTCTCTCAAGGCAAGTTAGTAAAAATGGGAAGAATTGGTGCTTCTGTTGGAACACACTGGAATTTATTACTGGCCTAGAGCCAGGTATGAGGCAACTGATGCACTAGCTTGCACATGCATAAGGAGAATGCAGCGTGCCAAATACTTGCTAATCACACTAGTAGTGCTTGAAGCAATTTGCACTTTCTGCTAATGTCAGAAGAAATTGATAAAGCAAACAAGCCTTTGGTATATGCACAGAAACCCACAAGCAGTACAAGAAAACTGAAAATCTCATCTTAAATAAATTACTATCCCTGTTCTGTTAAGTTTTACTGAATTTAAATTAGTCCTGAGGAAAACATCCTTGTTCACTGCACCCCAATAAGAACAAGACTGTTTGTATTAAAACATTATTTAATGTATTGATGGATAGTATTTTGAATGGGTTTAAGAGTGTGCAGTAGGCCCGTTTATCCTAAAAGAAGGAAAGATCTGTTGGTTTTAAATGGCTACAATTTTTGTTTCTTTTCCTAATTTGACAGGAGCAGTACATCTTTATTCACGATGCCATTCTAGAAGCTTGCCTGTGTGGAGAAACTGCCATTCCTGTCTGTGAATTCAAAGCTGCTTATTTTGATATGATTAGAATAGACTCTCAAACAAACTCTTCACATCTCAAAGATGAGTTTCAGGTATTCACAGTTCCTACTAACTCTTGATGTGACAACAATTTTTTTGCCTCTAGATACATTTAATTTATTTTAAGGAGAATGTTTTTCATATGACTTTTATAGCAATTAGTCCCTAACTTTTTGTCTACAAAATAAAGCACCCATGTTTATGTGCTTTGCAAAATTGTTTTAAATACAAGAATATCCTCCTTTTAATAAAATTGAAGTAAATCTCTATCTGAAATAAAGACCAGTGAGTAAGAGCCAGAGAGAGTTTTGGCTTGCATTTTCACATCGAAGGCATAGCTTTTTAGAGCTCCAAAGGATCCTCTTTGTTTTATTCCTTTCGGAAGGGATGGTGTCATGCAGAATGTGTTCAGTGGTACATGGAGTGCCTTTAATACCTGCAGCTTAACCTACCTTGCAAAGCCCCAGAATGTCCTACAACAGATAGGAGCTTGCATTTATTGTCTTCTTGCTAATGCCTTATGTTTTCTCATGTTGCAGTATTTTACAGTAAAACTCAGGGCTCCTGAGTCCCATGTGTGTTAGCTCAGTGTGCTAAAACAAGCCTCCTCTTTCCCTTAGACCCTGAATTCTGTGACCCCTCGCCTGCAGGCGGAGGATTGCAGCATCGCCTGCTTGCCAAGGAACCACGACAAGAACCGCTTCATGGATATGCTGCCACCTGACAGATGTCTGCCTTTCTTAATTACTATTGATGGGGAGAGCAGCAACTACATCAATGCTGCTCTTATGGACGTAAGAGACTACCTTCTTTGTCTGCATAGTGTGCCATGGAAAGCTCTGCAATGTGAGAGAGAGCACTTGTTGGTTTAAGAAAGGGTAATTCTGTTACTGCAGTGCCCAGTAAAACAGTCCTAATGAAGAAGGGGGGGGAGGTAAAAAGTCCCACCAGCTTGTGTTCTTGTTCAGAAGGTTAGTTATCTTTAGTCTTTGGCATCTTTGTGGGACCCACTGGAAATCTCACCTTTTTAACAGCATTATATAAAGCTCTAGTGTCCAAACCTCCAAATCTCAAATCTCAGCAGGATCTCAAAAATCTGCTGTTTGTTATGAAGTAAATGTTATCTATCTGAACATGAGGTTACTATCACTATTTCATAAAAAAATTCTTTCTATACTGAGGCAGGAGCAACAGAAGAAGAAAAAATTGTTTTCTTGGCATGTTTGGGTATAGAATTGGGGAGTTTGTTGTTTATATTTTGAATTGCTGCTCTTTAAAGTTGAAGTCCGAGTAACAGAAGTACAGTCAGCGGAAAAGGTGAATTAATGGGAAAAATGGAGTTGAACCTGCTTATATGTGTCTGAGCAATAAAGCAGTTCATGTGCTGCCAGATACCTGCCTGTGCCTCCCATTAGCATTTCCAAAGCTAAGCCCCTAAAGCCACTTTTACAGTAAATACTTAAATAAGTAGCCTGATTTCCAGGAGCATCTCCCCTTCTTCAAAAATGAAATGCTGTCAGAAACTGCCATGTCAAGGAGAGATGCTGAAATAAAATGGCAAATTTTATTTGCCAGAATAATGCAGAAATCATCAACACTGATTGGTATAGTCATCCTTGAGTTCTGCCCAGGCTAGTGCAGAAAACAAACTGGTAGCAAAATGCAGCTCCTAATCTCACAACCAACTTATTGTGTCAAAAAAAAAAAAAAAAATAGAGGAGTAGTGTGTGTAAGACCAATGTATTAGGGTGTCACTGGGGGCTGAACAGATGAATTAGAGCAGTGAACAGAATTCTGGTAGCAAAAAATATTTAGAATTGCAGTTAAAATGGCATTAAGCACCTGGATAAATTTGATGTGCTATGAACAAACCAACAGAGCTGCATTGAGGAGTGTGGTTTGGGGTGAAAGAAAGGCAACACAGTCTGTGGTAGGCAGGAGGACTCGTGTGCAACAGCATGTGGCAGGTAGAACATGAACCAAGAAATCAATATATTAATGGATTGGCAATCAGAGGCAAGTTAGAAAAGGCAGAAATGGTAGTAATAAAAGGAAAAATAGCAGCAGAAATAAAAGGTATTATATTACAGTGAAGGCATATAAGAAGGTTATAAGTAAAAGGTTAGAATTTTAGGTAGCACAAGCTTTTTTTTTTTTTTGCCTTTTCTCTTCTTGCCATTTCTTTTAAGACTGATTTATTCAGAGAAAAGGAACTACTCCTGGACAAGAAAAAGAGACTTTCAATAACAAAACAGAAAGAGGAACTTACCCCTTATCTTTCTCTTGAGAAACACAATAAATTATGGGGAAGAGGGGTAGGAAAACATCAGCTAGGACTTGTTTTATTTCTTAAAAGTACAGGGGAAGAATCAAAATTGGTTGTCCCTGGACAGTTCTAGGAAGTAGGACATAAGCTGCTACTACCCCAACATCCTTCCATTAGAAAAGGTAACAAAAATCCATATTAAAAAAATCAGCAACTTCCTTAATCTCTTGTCAAGCAAGTACTGATGCTAAAGACATTAACAAGTTATTGGAAGATATGTTGATATATTGCACATAACAATCCCTTAGATCAATCTTCAAATAAGCAAGCTTCCATAGCAAAAGTGGTTTATCTGCCCTACCAGGTCTTTCTCCTGGGTTAATTTACTTTTCCATGGCTGGTAACAAATTGTCTGCAAAAGACTTCCAATCTCTCCTCTTCTGCTTGCTGCTCCTAATACATCTGCAGCAGGAAAGTAGCCCCACCACTATTAGTTGCATATCAGTTACTGTGCAAGGCTGGAAGTCCCTATTTGCAGTTGTGTATAACACAGCATACAGAAAATGGAACCTGTGATCATGGCAGGAAATAGGATTTTGCTGTTGAACTTATGCTTTCTGCTGGAAATGGGTCCTGGTGATCCCGAAAGTCAGTTCTGTGGGTGTCCCTGTGGCTATGCACTGTGAAACGGAGTTTGGGATTGAGCTTAGTCCCCAGTTCAGTCACAGAGCTCATATACAACCTACTGTGGAGAGGGTGATCTTCTGAGACCTCTGCACCCCTTTTTGCTTCATAGGGTGAAGGTTCCCTGCTTGGCTCCTAAACACAGTGTGCCTAAAGCAGAATTGCCTGAGCCTCAGCTCAACAGAGCCACAAAGAACATCTTCAGTGCCCGGAGCATATCTGAGTGTAAAAGCAGGGCTTGTTCTGTAACCAAGAAGAAGGCAGACCTGAGCAGAGTAACTTCTTTGTTCTTATTGGAGATGATAATGTGTTTTTAACTTTTACATCCTCAGTGATATATGAAGTATCTGATGTCACACCTTTGTTCTATTTTTATGTTTTGTTCTGTTTCAGTGGAATTTAAGTACTTCCCATACCGGTACTAATAAAATTGTTTGCCTTTACAGAGCTACAGGCAGCCGGCAGCTTTTATCGTCACACAACATCCTTTACCAAACACTGTGAAAGATTTCTGGAGATTAGTGTACGACTATGGCTGTACTTCTCTTGTGATGTTAAATGAAGTCGACTTAGCACAGGTTAGTTTGGAGCTTGAGTTTTCCATGTACTGTCACATCCTTTAATCACTCTGGATTTACTAGATGATGAAAATGTAGAGTAGTGCAGTGACTTTACAATTATTCTCTGCTTTATAGTGACTAATCAACACTAGTTGCTCAGTAAAGGTTAGGTGAGATGTCTGCAGTGGAATAAGGCAATGTCAGATTGTAATTTGCCATTTAATTATGCCTGTTTTGCTCTGGCACAGGGTTGCCCACAATACTGGCCTGAGGAAGGGATACTGCGGTACGGCCCCATCCAAGTGGAATGCATGTCATGTTCAATGGACTGTGACGTCATAAACAGAATTTTCAGGATATGCAATCTAACAAGAGTAAGGTTTATTCTAGCAATATGTGACAGAAAAATATGTTGTTTTTCATGCTTTCTAGGCTCTTGTGCTTTTTAATTTTGAATAACAGTAAAGTGCTAATGTTCATAAGACATTACCTAGAAAAGAGTCTGTCAAGCATCAGTATCTAATACTGATTTCTAGTACTTTTCTACAGCTGCAGTACTTTTCTACAATAAGCAGAGAGAGCTTTAAGGTGATTAGATGTTCAGAGGCATTCTGCTTGATGTGTGAGAAGTATTCTGTATTCTCTTGGTTTGGTGTGCAGTAAAAGAAATATCCCTGTAATGAACATGTAATTATTCATAGCTTTGGTAAGATGTTTTCTGTGGTGAATCACGAACAGAAACACTGAGGCAACCAGCACCTTCTCAGCCTAAGATGTGAAAACCACAACAGGAAAGGCAGACTGTGGCACCCTGCAAAGCAGGGTGTGAAAAACCTGAAAATTCCTCTGCCTCTAATGGGTTCTGCCACCAATGTGCCTCAACCTACAGTTATCATCTTTTTCTCAACTTCAGTAGCAGTGCCAGTCTTGCATTCTTGTCAGCTCTTTCATACCTTAGACCATCTTATCTTGTTACTGTCCTATAGTGTTCCACACTCTTGCAGCATTTTCTTAAACCCTGCTTGCCACAGTGTTTCCTGTTTAGCTCACCTCTATGAATTTATATTGCCTACCAAGAAGAGTTACAGACGCTTGTGCCACCAGTCTATGTGCAATTAACCAGCAACCCCTATTTACTTACCATGACTGCTTTTTATCTTCCATCCAATACTGAACTTATCACAATTTCTAGTGTATCTTGAGCATTTGTTTAACTATCATTAATCTTAAAAATACTATGGGGAAAATTAATTACTGTGTACACAAAGATCTTAGATCTTTCATGTATTTTGTTTTATTTTTGTTTTATTTTGGTCACTTTTTCATTTTTCAGAGGGCAAAAACCAGTTTTCATGTGGCTAGTATTTTACTCCTTTTTTTTTTTTTTTTTTTGTCTTGCTTATATTCAGAATTACAAAAAACATTTTCAGCTCTATTTGGAAACTACAGGAAACTAAGGTGTGGGGACACTGGCAAATATTACTCCATACCACTTTTTTCTTGTATTTTGAGATTTCCTCTTTTTTTTTTCTTTTTTTTTTTCCCATTTCTTCCTTTTTTATGATGCTCTGATTTTCTACTCTTCTACTTCTCTTTGTCTCCTATGTCCTTTTGCTCATAAGCCTTGCTTTTAAAATCTCTCTGCTCTGTTGTTACTTTTCTAAAATCCACATCCATACTTGTCATCTTCAGCTTCAACAAACTAGATAGAGTATTTATTCTTGTTGTTATTGAGGCCTTTCTTGTGACAGTCAAATTCTATTCAAAGCTCTCTCTGTGTCACATCTAGCACGTGGAAGGCTCAGACTGGCAGCAAGGCTGTCATGATTATCATAGTCTGGCACAAAAGGAAGACTTCAAGGACAGTCGTCATGTTTGTGCACCAGTATTACTAATTTTTCATTTATAATGGGGTCAGTTCATTAATAGGAGCCAAATGTATCTCTATTTCTGCGAGTCTAAGAATTTAATAGTGATGTTTTAAATTGATTAGTGGTGCTAAACAACCTTGTCACATAGAATCTAAAGAATCTAGAGTATTTGTTGATTTAGAATTCAGTATAGGTTGCATTTGTGATTGATAAACTGTGGTCTTCAATGTAGCTCCCTTTTTTACCTTTTCTCACATTTTTCTTGAACTGAGGTGGTAGGAATTACTGGTGGCCCTACCATGCAATATACACATGTTAGAATCTCCATAATATAAACACCTAGGTTTCATGTTAGTTTTATATTTTGGTTTCCTAAACCAAGATGTAAAGGTGCCATTTTGACCTAAAGCCCTTTGATTTCCCTCAGCCACAAGAGGGCTATCTGATGGTGCAGCAGTTCCAGTATTTGGGATGGGCTTCTCACAGAGATGTACCAGCTTCCAAGAGATCCTTCTTGAAGTTAATTCTCCAGGTTGAAAAATGGCAAGAGGAATGTGAAGAAGGGGAGGGCCGAACCATCATCCATTGCCTGTGAGTAACTTGGAGAAAGTCAATTGCTGCTCTTCAAATAAATTCTTATAAATTAATTCTTGACTTTAATTTAAGCAGCATTCTTATGGATACATTCTTTTGCACCTGTGCCTATTACTTTTTTAATAAAAAAATAAAAAAGTACCACTGCCTACCACTGTAGGTTGGCTTTTATTCAACTTTTAGATTTTTCTGTGTCAGGTCAAGGAATGAGTATTTTGAGTATGATACTACATTGATACCACGTGTACTGTCATCTGTACATAACAGCATGTTTTTCAGGTGCAAGACATATTCAGATCTGTTTCTTCTGCCTGGTTTCAGTAAGGAAGTCTTTTATACTGAGTGCCAAATAGAGGGTTTTTGTGTCTCTTTTGCACAGAGTGTGATATATTTTTTCCCAAAAGGAAGGCCTACAGTATTTTGAGGGATTTAAACTGAAAACTATGGGTATAAGAAATCTGAAAAAAGCTCTATTACAGTACACGATACTAAAACTATTGTTGGTAAATGGCTGCTGGCTGCTTACCTGATACTTTAATGGAAGCTGGACTGGGAGTTTTGAAAAGACGGCATCTTCTTCTCCCTAAGCAGAGAGTAATCAATCTGTCTCCTTGCTCTGAAAAAAAGAGCTCGGTTTAAATGTTCAGAATTAACTAGTGACCCGTTTCTGCCTACACCACCTCAAAATTAATAAGAGGAAATACCTACCTTAATTTCTTTGAAATTCGATTAAAATAGTTCAGAAGCGTCCCCAAAGGTCAACAAGTTATTAAATCAGTGATGCCTTAGCATATATGGTTGAATAATCCTCATATCATAAGTTAAGTGGGTGTCTTTCCAGAAGTGGAAAATTTACTTGGCATTGAACTTGTTTTTATTATTTCTAATGTCCTACTTGCCATTGAACTTGGGTTACGTTTTTTTCTTTTTATTTCTAATGCATATGGAATTTAGACTTACAGCATAGTTGGGTAGCATGATGGGCTGTAAGGACAGAATTCAAAAGCAGTAATTGAGAGGAAGGTCAGAAAAAACAAATGTCTTAGACCAAAGCCACTGGAGCTGCAAAGAGATTGCTAAAGTCTGGTCTGCCTCTGGGACTCAGGAATCATTTGTGCTTACAGAGTGAAAGAACAGAAATGTGTTTTGGATGCTGTCTTAGGCCACAGTGGCATTTAACTCTCTCATTTCTTTGTGTACAGAAACGGCGGTGGCCGGAGCGGGATGTTCTGCGCCATCGGCATCGTGGTTGAGATGGTGAAAAGGCAGAATGTGGTGGATGTTTTCCACGCCGTGAAGACCTTGCGGAACAGTAAGCCCAACATGGTAGAAACTCCGGTAAGCACCACCCCTGCAGAGTTGCTGCAAACAGCCAGGGAGCCCGAGGCTGCCTCGTTGTGTGAGCTGTGTTTTCAATCCTGTGCCCACAAAAACAGGACGGTGCAAACCTACCATGGGGCAGAAGAAGAAAGGACAGCTGTTGAGTGTAAATGCAAGTCAGCATCATGCGAGGACAGGCTTAGCATTTTACACTACCTTTCTTGTAGTGGTTGCATGTTTTCCACAGAAAGCATTCTGAGTTAACAGAATGCACTTTAATCTCCCAAAATAACCCAGTCTGTTTGAAAGGAAGTTGCAGCAGGCTGCACTCACACATGCTGTCTTGAAATTTTACAGAGCAAGGCATTTCTCCTTGGTAGGATTAAACTGTGAAGTACAGATTCCTAGCTGGATCTGTGAATATTTTGCTCCTTAGTAAAAACAGCAACTTTGGAAGTTGTACTGAATACTGACAATTTTTGTTACCCAGATTTGTAGTAGTCAAAATGATACCTCAGACCTTTAAAATCAAACATTTGGATCTAGTATTTTGCAAATGAATATAGAAAATAATTTAGGTTGGAAGAGACTCTTAAGATCATTGAATCCAACAGTTAAATAATAAAAAATAAAAACAATAAGCTAATACAAACAACATGAGCCTGAATTAACAAAACTGCAAGACTAAATATCTGCATGTACATTGCCAGAACTCAAAATGACCTTAAATCTTTTGGTTAATATTTATGCACACAGTATGGGTGCCTATCCATTCAAACGTTTGCCTCTCCAGCAAAAACTGAACATAACAGACTGGAAGGTCCTTAAAAAATTCTTCCACATGGATGTTTTTCCTTTTTGTAGGTGAATGAAAGCAGGTTATATAGTCTTTGGGAGTTCCTGCCATTTGAGTCTCACACTGCCAGCTGCCAGTGTCACTTTTCAGCCAGATGGCTGCCTACAGCATAAAAATCAGGGATGCCATTTGAAATTAAAAACATGTCTTAGTTAACGCATAGTGGAAATTGCATAGTGGGAATTGCTTCTGACCCTGTGAACTTGCATATTGTGCAAAATGGCTGTATCTGCCTCTTCCCATATTCCCCTTTTTTCCAGGTGTCAGCGTTTGCTTAATATTAAATAGATTCTGTGTCATGATTCTCCTAATCATAGTGCATCACTTCATCCCTTGCCACCACATAAATTAAGAAGACGGTTAATATGTTAACAAATAGAACATCCTGTGGCAGCAGTGACACTGGGCTAGGTATTGCTGCTTTTGCTGCAAATGCTTTGCATTCTCCTGTGCCATAGACATCTGAGTCACAACATATTGAATTGCTGCCTGGGTTTCAGTTCACTGCTGTCAAGAAAACAGGTCAGATCACATGTAAAATTATTTGTGTCTCTGTAAAGGGAGGCCAAGGTAGACTGTGTTTGTTTCTGATAAATGCTCTGCAAACTTATATTGTAAAATAGTCCTGAATTCCACTGTAGCTTTACACTGAAGTTGCTATAATTTTTTAGTTATGTATTTGCGCTGTATGGATTTTTATTCAGAACTCTTGAACAGCAGAAGCTGTTGAGTTTTTAGTTAGAAAACAAACCATGAAAGCCACTATATAGCAGTGTCATGTGCCCTACATTCAGCAACAGGATCAGATAACAACGAGCAGTGCAATAAAGCCTTTAAGATATCCCCACAACTTCCTGTTAATGCATCACGCTGTCTTCCCATGCAAACAAAAATAAATCACAAGGGCAGATTTCATTTTTCAAGTCATAAGGACAATAGACATCAAATTAATTTCCTTGGTTTTATTTCTTCTTTCTTTTCCCCTCACCTCTCTCTGTCTTCCTCCCTGTCTTCCAGTATCAGCTCTCAACAGCAGCATTGTTGAGGATAAATAATAACCACAATGAAGTTTTGAACTTCTTTTTTAAATGTTCATCTGATCTTTTGGATGCCACATCAACGGGACTGTACCAATGGGCTCTGGACACAGAGCTGCTTGGGGTCCTGCACCAGTTACTGCTCAATATCAGCTAACTCAAATAGAAGTGGTGTATCAGAGTCAAGGTGCTTTCGCTGCAAGAATGCTCTGACTGAGAGGAGAGCTTTTCATGTTTGATAAACCAGTTCAGAAGCTGAAAAAATCAGAGAAGCACATCATTACTTTCCATGGTCAGGGTCATTTTCCCTTTTATCGGTTAGGGGGTGAGTGTTTAAATCAGAGCTGGTAATATACTTGTGTAATAGGGGGAAAAATAGAAAATCCAAGCCTATCTGGTTTACTAGTTAACAAATAATGTTCTTGATTATAGATATTGCTGCTAAGATTTTAAATTTTAATATAACTTCTGTTTCTGTTCCCCCTTAAAGGAGCAATATCGTTTCTGCTACGATGTTGCACTGGAGTACCTGGAATCCTCTTAGTCGGAAAGGATGTGACGAAGTTCACCAAATATATGAATCTCAATAAGCTGTTTTGACAACAGTTCTTGATCCTGTGAAGAAAGATTTTAGGGGAAGAGGGGGGTGGGAGGGATTTTAAATTTTAAATGCAAAGTATTTTTCTTATGAAGTTGTGTATCTTAATAAAAGAACTCAATCTGTTTCTATGCTTGTATACAGTATCAACATTTAGTGCCACATAAATACTATTTAATGAAAACCAGAAGAGATTTGCGCAGATTAGGACCTTCTCGTGTGTGTATATGCAGCCGTCTCTCAGATACAGTAGAGCGACCATCTGTTGCATGTATCAATATTTCCTATATGGTATTAATTTTCTTTTTGATACATTGTTAAAGTACAATAACAGTGCAGATTGATAGTAAGGTTCATTCTTTATACGTTTCAAGTGTTGCATATATATATTATATATAGTAAAAGAAAAACTGGCTTATTTTGTTTTAATGTGCAATGATGGCTGGATCACATAAAGATCTTTATAAAGAAACTTAAACATAAGCCAAAGACTCAAGTGTAAATATGTCTATATGGAGAAAGCACATGTATTTATTGTTTACTTGCATTCCTTTTTTGATGGCTGAAAAAAAGAAGAATCATTTTTCTTGAAGAAAGCTTTTTTTGCTGAAATCAAGTGTAAACAATTTTTGTAGTTTATTTTTTGTATGTTTTAGTGTAAGTAGAAGACATACTTTTTATGCATAGACCAAGAAACATTGGTATAGTGGTTTTGTTGTGTACATGCTTGTGGTTCAAATTCATGTAAACAACTTGATTATAGAAGGTCTTTAAGTACAGGACCAAAATATAAACATTTTCCTGAAAATGTATAGTTTTTCACAGTTGCATTAGTTAAGTACTGATAAAAAAAATATGTAAGGAAGTGCACACTTTAAAATGGCCTTGCCTATGACTTGCACAATATTGGAAGAAATTTTTAAGATCCATTAAAAATTGTACAGGAACCAATTGTTTTAGAAATATTGAAGCACAGATCAACAGGAGAACTGTGACACAAATAGATGGGTCTGCATATGCCCTTCAGGGTAAAAAAGTATTTGTTTAGGAAATTGTAAAATTAAGCAATGTTTAATTTGATGTTTACGAACATGTAAGCTTTGCTTTCAAGAAAGCAAAATTTGAATAAACCAATGCCAGATTCTGATTATAGTTGTGGTGTACAAAATATTACTTTGCTTTTACTTAACTTGCATCCATTTCTTCACAAAGTTTCCTCTATGTTACCAGCTAAAATAATTTCAGTCTATTCTTGGTCATTTTTAGAACAGACAGTAAAATGCTATGGTGCTTTTAAATATTCTGTAAAGTAAGAGTGAACTAAATTTTTGTTTAAAGATTTTTTTTTTTCTACTTTGATACCTTCTCATTTACTGTCCTCTTTAAGGAGTCATTCTTGTCTGGAAGACCAATATATATGGATAAGGAAAATCTCAAAAGGAAATTGTATTATTTTTCACCCTAGTGCTTCAGGGAGTATGTCATAAGAATGGAATTATCCATTCAACACTATAAACATCAGAGAAATGTTCAGAGAAACACTACTTAGATTTTTTTTTTTTTCAGTGTCTCCATCTATACCACATAGCTCCACTTCTTCCAAATCTAAACCACTTTTTTTTTTTGGTTTGGTTTGGTTTTTTTTGGGGGGGGGGGGGTGTTTGTTTGTTTGGGGTTTTTTGGGGTGTTTTTTTTTGGTTTTTTGTTTTGTTTTGTTTTGTTTTTTTTGTGTCACCCACTGTTAATTCCTAGTTATTAACAGCAAGGTAAATAAATAAAGTTTGAAACATTTACTGGGTCTGGCTTCTTAATACTCAAATTACCCTATTTTTTCATCTGCCATACTGGAAAGTGGAGTATAAGTTACGTACTTCACAACATTCTTAGCTTTCCCTGTGAGGAAATGGCATTCAACTAACTTTGTCAGACAAAGTGCTGGGTCTGTTACCTAGAGCTGACTGTCTGGTCACCACATTTTGTGGAAACAACATGCCTCATGCATCCTGCCCATTAGACATCTGTCTGGCCCTAAATGATTTTGACTGTGGAAAAATCTTCCTCTGTTGTCTGAGAGAATGTTGAGAAGACTAGTCTAGAAGTCTAGATTAATTTTGTGACAGGAGAGATGAGTAGTTCTTAGGGTTGTGGAAGGCAAAAGTCACATTCTGTTCTGCCCAGTATGATATTTATGTTTTGGGTGGAATTTTTCTCATGGAGCTGCTGTGTTTGGGACATTGGGGTCCATCCCCATCAGAATTTCATGATCCTGGTTAAGACCTTTGAGTCCAGTTTCCCCTGGACATTAAGCATGACTGGTGCAAGTGCCAGTATTAATCCTGGCATTGCAGCATACTAAGCCTGCAGAAGAGTCTTCCTTGGGAGCATCTCCCTTGGCTAGAAGAGATTATAGCTGCCACTGGTCATTCTGCAGGGGGTAACTCTGCTAGTGTTCAAGTAGTCTGAGAGTCTCATAATTTCTGTAACTGTTGCTGACTGTGGTGATCTAAAGAGCTTTTGCAATAGCTCGTGATTGAAAAATTTCTGGGGAATTCTGCCTGGCAAATTCAGGGGAAAAGTATGAAGAGGGAATGTGGTATGTAAGAAGCAGATGACAAATATTCTCAAGTTAATGGTATCTTTTGAGGGTCTCAGGCAAAAGATAATACTAGAATGTGATTTTTAGTATAAAGTCAGAAGAGACACATTTTTTCATTGTGTAGCTGTTTCCCTTGTCTCACCCAGTGTAATCAAATGCCAGCTTTTCTGGGGGTACCAGCTCTGTTACTCCAGATAAATGCTACTCCACTATCCTTTACTTACACCCATGCAAGACAGAAGAAAGGGGTATGAGGGGATTGAAACCTGACCCAGACAGAAAACAAGTACTTGTCACAAAGAGTGTGCTGCAGAAGAATAGAAGTATTTCTGACCTTGGACACTTGAATAGGGAAATGTTTCACTCCCTGAGGTGGTGAAAAGCCACTGGCACCAGTACCACAATGTGCCAGCAGCTCCTAACCTGGAGTGGTCCGTAGGGTTCAAGACTCCTCAAAATCTTTCTGATTTGTATCATCCTTGCTGAAATAGTAGCACAGACTCAGTCAAGTGGCTAAAGCCTGCAGAGTGCATTGTCTCTGCTTTCCTCGGCAGCACGAAGCAAAGGCTGGACTTACACATGTGGTAAATACAGAAGGCAAAGCATCAAGGCAGAGTACAAAGAAGAAAGAAAGCAACAAGGCAGAGTACAAAGAAGCACATAAGGCTACATCCATGGAGGTATATGTGAGATGATTCAAATTTTAAGTTAATGAAGTTGAAACTGGTTTAATACTACATAGTGAAAGTAATCAAAGGAATGCACAAGCTTCCAAAAACAAGGTTGCTATGTGCAAGAGGTTTTTCTGCTCTAAAACTGAGAAGTGGTGACCCCAGTGTCCTGCTGTATGCAGTTGTTAATGGAAGGAATTCTGTGAGTCACTTGGATGACTTTGGTTCATTTTCTATAGGCCAGTAATCAAAGAGGGAATTGTTGAAATTATCTAAATTTTCCCAGAATAACCAGATCTTAGGATCCAACACTGAATAACCATAAAAGGCATCAAACACCTTGGAAGTGATTAAAGCAGTGTCTTTGAGATGGAATAACTACTAAACCTCAGCACCCTGTATAGTGAGAGGCTTTCTTCCTTTTTTTCTTTTAGCCTTCTGAATCTGCCTTCCTTGTTCAGAGTCACCTTACTCCAGCAGAAGGAAGTGTGAGGAAACTCAGATTTTGACCTTTTATCTGAGTTCTGAGAGATCAGACCCAGCTGGTCCATGAGATCCTAGTATTTACATTTTCTGCTTCCTGGATAAATGATGCCATTGGGAAACAACTTGGAAAGAGACTTTACCTTCCTGGAAAACAGTCACTGGCATAGGAAGCCTGAAGCTTAGTATCTTCATTGTATGCAAGCAGTTACTGGGACTTATTTGATTTGGGAAGTTGATCAGTTAATATATTTACTTCGTTTGTGCTATGTCCTACATACTACATTAAGAAATAGAATATTCCTTCAAGAAACATGAAAGTGAAAGCTACTGATTAACAATTTGCAAAATCAAACTATTTCTAAATCAAAGGTTTCAAAAAAGCAGACTGGTGAAGCAATGGTAGGCAAATACTTTGTCATTGAGCCTCGAGTGTGAATTGAAGTAGACGTACAAGGAAGGGACAGCCTGAGAAAAAATGTTGCAGAATCATTGCATGGCCAGGCCACCTGGACTGACAAATGACTATATAAAGGGCCTCTTTTAAATTTCACTCTGCTGCAGTGTCAGGAGAAACCCTGAGATCTTGAAATAAATGTAAAAGCTGCTTTTATAATGCTCTGCTCTGTACTGAAAAGAAAAGTAACTCATTTTCTGCTGTACTTTCCTGTGTCACGTTGCGGTCTGAATTGAGTAAAGTGATCCTAATCTCACAAAAGAACCTTTGTGGTGATTTATTGCTAGTAGTCTTTGTTAAACAGTCAAAGATCTTGTAACTCTGCAAATCCAGGATAGTCAAGGGTATCTGTGAATATTCACCTATGTCATTACTTTCTAGGGTTGAATAATCTGCTGGGATCAGATAGTGTGTACTGAGGAAGAGACTTTCAGAATATGCAGAGGTTTAGTCCCATAAATTTTCCTTCAACTTTATGCAGAAAAACCTTTGGTTGTTTTTTAACTGGGGGCTCTTTGAGCAAACATTGAGATACTGAGAATAGAGAAGTCTTTCTGAATTATTTTAAGCTTCCTGGATGATTTTCCTTTAAGTCTGACTAAAAGGATGATGTGAGATTGTGGTGGTGGTTGACAAGCATAAATGTTATTTTGGCCCACGCTTCTCAGAAATTAATTCTTTCCCTGCTGTTGGGTTTAGAGTCCTAATTTATGCAGAGATTGACATGTATGATGACAGGCACAATAGGATGCTTACCTAATAATAATGTTTATTAGCTGTGTCTTGGCCAACAAAGAACAGATGTTTTTGTGCCTTGTTGAGATACAACAGCTTGATCTCAATAGTCTTTTGTAACGCCTTCTAGCTTCCATCTGGATCAGAAAATAGTCCCTTACTTCAAAAATTGCATCAAGATAAATTTGAAATCCATGTATGCTCCTCTAAGTAAGAGAAAAAAAAAAAAAAAAAAAAGACAAAGTTAAAAAAAAAAAAAAAAAAAAAAAGCAAAAAAAGTCTGTCTACTGGAATGGAAGCAAAACCTGATCTTTCTTGCAAGATTTGGAGTATCCTGGAGCTCTTTCGTAATGAGCACGGAAGTGGCACCTGGCAAAACACAGTACCTCCAAACTGCGATAATATCTCTGCATTTTCCTGCCAGGTGCAAACCAGTATGAGCTCTTTCCATTTCTCAGTGCAAAACTTTTGTCTTTCTTTTGTATATTTCATCTTCTAGAATAGCATCTGAAACTACACAGAATTTTGCAGTCCTGAAATGCTGAAGAAAGTGAATGTTATTTTGTATTCCAACAACAAACATGAAACCAAAGATTACAGTATCTTTGGGGTTTCTGTCTCAAGATAACCAGAGTGAGTTGTGTTTTTGTAGTAGCCGTAAAGTCAAACTGTAAGTTTCAGAAAAGTTTTGGAAGACATTTGTTTTGTTTAAGTTCCAGCAGCTGAATTCATTGTTTGTGATCAAGGATATTTAACTACTTAATATTTTGTTAGTCTTTCTCACCCACTTGCTGTATCAACTAAGAATTACAATAAATAGCCCATCTGGACCCATGGTCTGAACTATCTTCTGCACAGAACCTGGTCCTGTAGCCTCTTTCCTCACTTTCAGGGTGAAGTTGTTATGAAACTCACTGATAATCCAGATTAACATTGCAAAATTGCCTCTGTGTACTGAAAATGCTTGAAAACCCCTGCTCAAGGGATGTATGTGTTCATTTTAAACTAGGTGGAAAATCATAGGAATCTGTGATGCTGCTGCAACCTTTTCTGTTGCACAAAATCTGCCACTGAAGCTTCAGTTGGTGTGGTTTAAACTGTATAAATAGGTTGCTGCTGCTTGGTTTCATCTCCTGAAATGATCAAGGTTTCCAGCTTACCTTGCAGTTAGAAATACAGCAGCAATTCTCATAAGTCAGACTTCTTCAGGGGTGAGGATAAAATAAAATATAAAAGCACTAGGCACATTATAGGTTCTTCTAATATTACTCCTCCAACCAGATGAGGTGGTTCAGCTAAGTGTGACAGTGAGCTGTAATTACATGTGTGAGAAAATAACTGTGTGGTTTTGTCTGTGGCAAAGGCTTTTAAAAATTTCTTTAAAAAACAGGGAAGAAGTGCAGGCTTTGTTTCTACTTCAATGTGCCTTCCTTTCAGGCACTTTGTTTACTTCAAATAATATCCTTGCTTTACACAGACCCCTTCTTAGATGACAGTCCTTTAAGTAGTCAGAATCACAGCTTGCAGCAGTGTCTGTCCCTAAATACAAGGAAGCTGTTGGTGTGTGGATTAAAGGTAGCAGGGACAGGTATGATGAGTCCTATAGAATATTCATAGGGGAACTACAATGGTCAGAGGCCTTTATCTTTTGCACTGAGGGATTTATAAACTTTGTGCAAGAGATAGAGAATAAAACAGTCAGTGAACTGACTGGGATTAGCACCAAGATAGGAATCTTGTTCACCTGTTATATGGCAACAGCATAGAAAGCACTGGCTTTGGATGTAAGAATAGGCGGGATGGGAAGTATAAAAATCTAGACAAGATTGAAACTTCCCAAAAAACCATGCGGTTATGAAATATATTGAATTTCACTGACTGAAACAGTCAGAAAGAGTTTCAAATATTGAGTAAATGTAATATTTGTAGTCAAGGAAGGTTGAACAATTAATTTAGGCTACTGAGGATAAAAGATGCTGAGTAAGGGACAGTGCCAAGGAGAAAGAAATGGGCAATTTAAGTGAGCAGATCTTTCAATCAAGGACACTTCAGCAGAGGTATTGTGAAATACTAAAAAAATAATAATGCCACTAAACCAGGTTTAGCACAGGCAAGAAACTTGAGGATCTGGTCACTTGCCTCATTGGATGACCTATGAACTCCAGGATGTTTCTGGAGTTGGCCTTGAAGGCCACAAAGTGCAATTTTTGTGATACCATATTGGTTGATGCTGATCACAAAAAAGGGGAACAATGCTGCAACATTGAACATGGTCATTCATCTTGGTTCTGAGGAAAAGCAACAAATGAGAAGTAAAGCAAATGTGACACGAAATTATAGCTCAGGTGAGATTTCACAGGGGTGGTCTTAGCCCCCACTTCACTAAGTGACAGCCAAATGCTACACTGCAGGCTTCTTTTTGATGCTTGCTTTTTAGCATAATTCTATATCTTTATATATATATATATATATATATATATATATAAAATTTTCATTTCTTAGAAGATGAAGATTTTTACCGAGACAAGCAATATCAGAGATGAGATTTGAGAGGGGAGAGCATTTTTTGGAAAGTCACTCAGAGAGGCAGGTACTTTACTATGTCCTCCAGGGAGCCATAGTAAAGGAAGATTTCAGAGAGTGAGAATAATTTTGAGTGTCCTGAAAACAGAAGCCAGCTTGATAAGTGAATAGCTTCAGAGTCCTACATGATTTGGCATTTGGGAAAAATTACAAAAATTGGACTGGGGAGGGGCACATGTCCTGCAAGTTGGTCTGAGTTTACAGTCCAGCATGGCAAAATAAAAATTGAATTATCAGATGATCCTGGGAAAAACAGAGACTAGAATGTGACCATTATTTTGTTGATGTACACATGTAAGTCTGCATTTTCCTCACCTTCACTTTTAAGACTTTAAGTAACACACGTGCATGGTCATGCAAAGACCCTCACAGTGCCACGATGTCCTGATCTTGCTCATTACTTTGAATTTGCCACGAGGTGCCTATTCTGAACTTGTCACAGGCACACAAATGTTTAAGGAAGACAGATACTCATCTGTTTTGAAGCCCATGTGCTTTTCAGACAAGATTTTTTACTGTTACCTGATCATTTTTCCTCTTCTTCCAGTGGCCTTTGTAAATTGACTGGGATCCAGAAAGAGGACATTGTATATGTTACTCAATTTTGTTGTTTTGGTTTGGTTTCTTTTAATTCTTGTCACTGATGCTTTTTCACTCAGCACAGGCTGAAGCAAACCAAGCATGAATGGAACATGGTATTATCTCTGTAACACATTTCAACTTTTCAGCAGAAGCAATTTCAACAAGTAGTTCTAAATTTACACTAAATGGCTGAACCAACATCTCGCACCTTCATCTGAGGTCAGCCGGCACCTCTGAAATCAAGCCTCCTGCTGGTTGTCATTCAAAATCTGCTGAGTGTTTTAAGCAGGATGACAGTGACTTAATTCCAAAGTGAAACAACTGCAACTGATCTTTTGTTCCTTCTAGTGCTCCTCTCGGGTGGGGAGGAGGTGAAAAAGCCTGCTCCCTTCCAATTCTTTAAAGGTGTCTCCAAGTCTTTAAAGGTCACTGGGCTTTAAAACAACATGAAACAAAACAGGAAGAACTTTGGTAAGTGATATATTTAAGTGTGTTTAATTTTAAAAAGATTCACCCAGCAACATACGGGGGCAGGCTGGTTAATTCTGCAGAAGATCCAAGATCTTAAGGGAAAGGAAACAGGAATATCTGGATGAACATACTCCAGCATGTATGTGTAACTTACTTTCTGTCATGGCAGTTCCTGAAATGTGCTACTGTGAAGTGATTTTTAAAGGAAACTTTAAAATTGACTAGTCAAAGGGGTATGGCAAATAAAACTTTCCCACACCCTCCTTCCAATAACAGTACTGTTGCCAGTGTCCATGTGGAAACTGGGACACATGCTCCTGCCTCTTTGCCATGGGCGCTGGGTTAGAATACGCAGTCTGGGGACAGAAAATAACATTTTATGTATTCAAATTTATTTTAGTATTCAGAAATACTAAAGCTCAATGTTCTGGGAAAACTATAACTGCACAAAACGGGTGATGCACCCCAAGTTACAAGCATCTTTGAGCTGATTGCTCTTTTTGCTCCTGTCCAAGCCAGGAGAGAGGACAGCCCCAGGGAATAGCTCATGACAAGTGCCTATCATAGGGCAGGCTTGGATGGGCAAGGGACTCTGGTTACCTGCTAGTTTTAGGAAGCATCCTCAGCTGTGTGTTAAAACCAAAATTGGTAAATTTTCTTTAGTGTTATTTTTTTCAAGCTTGGGGCTGGCTTGTTTTGGGCTTTGTTATTGTTTTTTGGTTTGATTTGGTTTGGTTTGGTTTGGTGGACTCTGCTTATTTTGATTTCATGTTATTTTCTCTTCTAGGAAGAGTTTAAGTTTTTGGATTGGATGTTTTTTCTTCTTTTTAAAGTACCTTCTTTCATATGCTATATTAAATCTTGCTTGGCAAGCTCATCTTCAGCCATATTGCATAGATGGATTTTGTAGGTGAGCAGAGAGCAGAATTCAGAAGAAATTAACAAAATACATTATTTGTAAAATGGACTTTAGTTGGATGGCTTTATAGATTTCATCCTCTAGCCTTGGCAAGCCTGAAGTAATTTGTTGACATAATTCTACAAGAACACTTACAGATACTTTGCTGAGAGAGATGTGGAGGGAGATGCTGACTTTAATTTTTCAAAAAGTATCTATCTATTCATGCTGGCTGTGTGTTAAATCTCACTTCAGCACCAAAATGTCCAGGATACTGTAGTGCTCCACAAACTCTCATCATCCCCTGGCTCAGGAGTCTCTAACAGTGTGGAGAAGGGAAGAAAGGAGGATATAAGAAGGGTCCAACTGCTCTTCTGTATGCTTCATCCAGGGGAACATGTGCTAGGAACACATTGAAGGAGATGCCCCGGGGTCAGAAATGCTCTTAGATGTCAAATAAATGTACATGCAACAAACTGAAATCAAGATGAAAGGCTGGCAGAAGGACTTATACTCCAAAATGAGAGCCCCAGGATGTTTCCTCACAGACCATTTGAAATCTTAGATAATTTACATGAAGTCTGTGGAGAAGGGCAAGGTGAAAGGGCCTTGGCTGCATCACAACGTATGTTTCACACTGCAAAGCAAAGCTGCCTACAAGAAATGGATGCAGTGTGTACTGCCCAGTAAGTTATCATTTTACATGAGAAGTAATGAGATTTATTTAGCTTGGTGATCCTTCACATGGAGAACCTTCTGGACTGAGTATTTTAATAGGATAGGGCTAAAATACACACGAAAGTTAAAATAAATGCTACCTATATGTTCTTCAAGAAAAAAAAAGGCTTTTTATAGGTTGTTTTGAAGAAGAGCCCTTGTACTCTTTCCTCCTCCCTAGGCAGCAAAGACAGGCTTATTGACCAATTTGATAAGGGAAGACATTTGTATTCCAGTTTTCCCAAAGGAGTCTCTCATGAAGGCTTAGCTTCTCACAGTGTGTATGACATGCTCATCACAGGCTACTGTTGGAACTCTGATGGCTAAAAACTTCGAACTTTCTGAATTTAAAGGTGCCAACCCTCAAGTAAACACCTTGCTTGACCTGAGACCTTGGAAAAGGCTTCAAAAATTGAGTGATAGCACAGAAACCATGTGTGTGTAGTTCAGATAGTATTGTGTGATCTCACAGAGCGAAAAAAAATAGATTTGAGATTTTAGTATATAGTTTTAGTAGTACTCTGCATTGGTGGTATAGTGGTGAGCATAACTGCCTTCCAAGCAGTTGACCCAACTTCCTGAAAAAATTCACTTCCATGTCAAACCACGACAGGTGATATATGGGAGCCAATATGGAAATGAGTTAGATGTCTTTTTTGCACCTTTTTCCTTCTTCTTCACTAGTCTAGGTAGTTTTCTTTAAATGGGTGAAAGATGTCCACATTGCTGGTTTTGGGTGATCATAATTGGGTTAGAAGCATAAATAATATAGATGTCAACTGGTTATTAGATAACTGGGACTTAAATATCCTTGAACAGACATCATTTTAGCTCATTTTCTCGACTTGTTAAAAGAGAGCTCACATCTCATGAGTTTGTAATAGATAAGGATAATAAACTTCAGAGTGAGACTTCAAAAACAACGTCTCCTGAGATTTATTCACCCCGACCTTGGAGCAAGAAAGAGCCCGGTATTCTAGCAGGCTACCACAAGAATGATGACTCTGTAGGACTGGAAAAGATGGTGGCCAGCAGCCACCCCTTGGGTGAGGTAGAGGATGGAACCTGTGCCACTTCTGAGGCCATTAGAGTGGTTTTGGTGACAGCCGTATTTATGTTAATAATACCAGGAAGGGCAGAAAAAGCAGCATTCTGCTCTTGGAGAGGGAGAAACAGGACTGGAAGAGAAAAAGAAGGGGATGCTTATGTTTGTTATGAAATAAATGTACATTGCTTGTGGTGCTCTCAGATATTTTTTATGACCAAATGTACTGGATTCTGCATTAATTTAAAAACTAATCTCTGTTTAATTATACTGATACCCTCCCCTGAAACCAAAAAAAATCTTTATGTCCGATAAGTAAATAAAAAACATATGATATGATACAAACATGAATTAAAGAACTTGTATCTGTGCTTGTGATGAAATTAAAACAAACCTCATCTCAGCTGGACCAAATACATCCTTCAGTCCACCATCCCTAGGGAAAAGGAGTCATGAGGGCAGACTGAGAACTCCCTGGGCACTCTCTTCTCCCATGGCTGAAACTCTGGCAGGTGCCAGCCCAAGAGTCTGGCTGCCTCTTCAAATAAAAGGAACCTTTAAACTCTTTATGCCAGATCTTAGTTTTCCTACAGACTTCTTAGATTTTTCCAAATTCCTTCATCTATGTTCAATTAGCCTCTGTATTTAATTTAAAAAAAAACCCAACACAATAACAAAAAAAAAAAAAAAAAAAAAAAAAAACAAAAAAAAAAAAACCAAAACAAAAAAAAACCAAAAAGAAAACCCAAAAAAGCCTCCAAGAAAGAAGTCCACCAATCACTGATACCTTTATACAGCTTCTCCTTAAAAAAGAGCTAGGGGCATCTGGAACAAGAGCATAGGTGCAGAACACTGAGGCAGTAGATACATCTGAGCTTTCATATGATAAATTATAATGACAAACAAAATGTCTTATAGTAGGGTAATATCAATGCCTTGGAAAAGGTAGGAAATTAAAACCAATTTCACTGATATGTCAACAAGTGTTTACTGCATTTTATATGAAGTCTTTATTCTTTAATGAACCACATTTTTCCTGCAGAAACAATTTGCTTTTAGATTCAACTTCATACACAGAATGGAAGAAACTACATTTAAATTTGTTCTTCAGCTTTCTAAAGCTGTTTCTAAAACTGGGCAAATAAAATTGCGTGCTTGACAGACTATCTTTCTGTGGACCTTTTAGAAAGCCTCCCTCTAATGATGAAAAAAAAGGAAAAAAAAAAAAAAAACAAAAAGGACAAAAAGAAAAATGGCGGAAGGAAGTTGCGGAAGGAAGGAAGTTCTGGAGGGAAGGAGGGAGGGAAGGAGGGAGGGAGGGAGGGAGGGAGGATAAGGGCAAGCTTGGGTTTGTCTGCATTTTAAAATGACAACTACTGTTTCAGTTTCAATAAAAATGAGCAAATACATTCAGTGCCTCCAATTCATCATTAATTTGAAAGTTAGACAAGTCTGTAATTTGAAAAAAAAATTGAAAAAAAATTTTAAAAAATATTAAGGTTGGAAAAACATTGAAGGTAACCATTATTAAATGAATTGTTTTGTTGATTTCTTTTACCAGCTGTTTAGGCTAAACTGTGGTTTTTAATGCTTCCATAAAAAGGAATTATTAGTGCTCTTTCTTCTGGTAGTATAGACATGGAGAAGTAAGGAGTGTGAGATGCCAGTTTTCATTATAGTTCTATTAAAGCTCTTTGCTGTCAGGAAAAGTCAAACTGTTTTGCTTCCCTTCTGTGTAAAATTGACAGCTTAGGTAAAACTTCAGGAATAATTAATGAAAGTAGCTACGTAAATTCCATTGGGGGAATCAATCTTTCACAATTATATTTAAATTAATACAGTGTCCTTTTCTTTGAACAGTGACAGGGTGCAAAAAGATTATTTTGGATTCCTTTAACAGCATCTAGAAACCTATATTGCCTCTTTAAAAATAAATTGCAGCCCACCCTAGTCAAGAAATCACAAAGGGAGAGAGTGATATTTGAAATTAATTCAAAAATTTCTCCAGCATGTTTCTAGCTGTCAAAAATACATTGAAGATATGCCAAATACATTTCAAAACACTTTCTGTAATTTGAAGAGATCTCAAGTAATTTTTACTGCCAAAATCTTTACTCCGTCTTTTTCCTAAAGCTGTAGGATGTCTTTTTAATTAGGTCTCTCCCATCATTTTTCTAAAAACACCCCAACAATCCATAGAACCAGAAGATAATGAAACAATGAAATTTGCACAGTTTGGGTGTTGAGTTGAGAGTTTGGGTTTGTCTTTTTTCTTTTCCTTTTTATTTTTTTACAGAAAGTAAAATGCTTTATCTTTTAAAAAGAGTAGAAATTCTTACTGTAGTTAGAGGATTTAGGCTGGGCTTTAGGGATCAAGATCTGCTCTGAGTCTATTCAAGCAAAATAGTACCCCCAAACAGTATGGAAGATAGAACCCAAATATATTTAATATCTCCTTGGCCATTGGAACACTAAGCCTGCCTGAACATATTTTGTAGTGTGATGCCATGCACAGATTGATAAATATTTCCACTGGAAAAGTGAGTTCATGCTCTGTGCTGTCAAATGAAAAGTGGTAACCCTGGCTGAGGATCATCTGGATGGCTCATTTTGGCAGGTGCTTTTTTGTATTGGGACTCCTACTGTACTAAACATGCATTCTGCTTTATCTTCAAAATGCTTTATAAACACTTCAGTATCAATCATCTCCATACATTTATAAAGATAGGTAGCATTAATACCTGTCAAAAGATGGGAGAATTTTTAGCTTGAGACTCTATAGTCACAAGGCTATTTTTAGCTTTGAGTCTATACTAGCACAGAACTTAGAAATCTCAAATAGTGTCTTTTTTCTCTGTGGTTGAACAAAGCATTGGAGGAACTGCCTGCCTTCGCAGCACTGGAACCTTTCAGGGGGTTGAATGTTCAATACACACGTGGTGCTAACACTTCAAATGCATTCATTAAGATCATGATTCTTATCACACTTACCAACAGCTGGGAAGAGATTTACGGAGATATATTTTCTATAATTTACTGGTGTATACAGAGCTATTACTCTTTGTTGAAGAAACTTTGGAAAACTTCATGTCAATATTCTTTGCAGGACTGTAACTTGAAATGCTGTTATAAGCAAGGTGCTTCTATGTGAAGCCACAACCAGCTGAAAGCCATAACTCTTTCTTATTAAGAATCTATTCCAACTTCTATTAAAATCAATGAAAAGATCTTTCTGACTCTGGCAGGTACAGAATTGCTCAATAAAATGTTGAAAATACCCACAGGTTATTATTGTTCAGTCCATAAAAAGTCAGCCAAAAACTTACTATTTTTCACAATGCAATGTGTGTACATGTGCTTCAATTCTTTTGAAACCACTAGGGGATCCTGGTTCTTCAATAGACTGCTCAGTGGAGTCAAACATTGGCAAAAAACACAGTGGGCTCAAGAGCTTTCATTAACGACTTTTGTTCATACCTCTAAGCCACTTAAATTTCATATGAAGAGCATGTCTAAGATCTCTCTGTTAAACTGTAAGGAAATGTCAAAGAACCAAAATGTAGCTCCTGAAAATGTAAAGGAAAGCTCAAAATAAAATCACAGGGCACTAAAATGTTCTGAAATTTTAGAGCCAGGAGCCACCACAATTCACAAGGGTGACCACCTGCTTTGTGAAAGTGTTAGGATTTTCATCACAATCATTTTTATACCAAGTGCAAAATCTTGGAGCAGAGCAAGACTGTATTTTTAGAAAGGCAGATTTTATCTCTATCAGTGGACTTCAACTGATGGTAAAGCAGTATACTGATGGTAAAGCAGTATAAAATTCTGTGGGTAATGATCCTTGCTTTTTAATATGGCTCTTAATTTTAATTTCCAGCAAGATCTGCCTCTGTAGAGTTGAAAAGTCCTCTACCTGAATTGACTCATCTTAGGGGGAGTGTGAGCAGCAGCTGTCCATGGAAGAAAGAATGTTAAAAAAAAAAAAAGAAAAGAAACCAAAACAGTTTTTTGGGGTCAGTGAAATATTCTGAGCAATGAAAGCTTTATATTTTTAGGTAAAGTTAGAAGCAATTGTTGAAGGTGCTGGAGGATAAGTAACCTAAATGTTAGGCTAAAAAAGTTAGGTTTCTTTGGATCAAATTATTTCAGTGCTTATGAGCTGATCACCTTTGGCTTTATTGGGCAATAAACCCTATCCTCCTATACATACTCAAGTGGCAGAAAAAGCTTTTACACAAAGACCCACCTATCATATTGTAATTCATGTTACAACAGTTCATATTTCAGCCAATTTAGCTTCTGTCTCTCTGTGAATAATCCATTTGTGCCTTTGTAAGGATTAAATTTTTTTCTCACATTGGAGACAGTTTGTTCAAGCTGAGACCATAATTTTACATCACAAGGGCCATTGGAAGGGCACGGTTGTTAGTTCAGTGTTGTGCTTCTTGGGCAGGTTGTATGAAACCTGATTGATATTACCAGAACAACTGTGAGTTAGCAGAGGAAGACCGCAACTCCTGAAAGTCTCTGTAGCTTCTTTTAATGCTCAGTTCACCTCTGGAACAGTTAAATCTAATACTGTTCACCTGACTTAGGTATTGAGACAGTAGATATATAATAAATAAAGGGTGACAATACAGCTAACCACCCATAGGAATAGATGACCTCTCTCCCTTTCTTTATCAGAATTGTTCTTGGTGGTGTCATAGAGTCCTTTATTTATTCAAGGCTTAAACATTCTGGAAGTCCACTGTTCCCTTTGGAGATTATTTCACAGCTCAATGCACCTGTGTCAGGCAAGATTCCTTACAGCTTAGTCTGACTCTATTTTTAATAACAGAAGGAGTGTCCACCTTTTTCCTGATTTCAGCCAGGACAGGGTTCATTTTTTTAAAGCAGGCAATAAGGGCCATGGCTAGGACACTGAGGTTATTCTGTGCCACCTCACATCATTTCCAGGGCCGGGGAAAAGGGACCACTGCTTCCAAGGAGAAGCGGTTCCTTCTGGTAAAAAAAATCATGGCAGGATGGCCATCTGGTATTTTTTATTGTCTCAGGCTCTGTGGTGAGCATTTTTGCATATTAATCACTCTCTCTTTTGTGTACTTTTACTATTAATTTTGTTGTTGCTACTGTTCATTTTCTTATCTCACTGCTGTTTCCAGTATACTGTTCTTATCTCAGTCTGTGAACTTCGCCTTTTGTGCCTCTAATTGGAGAGCAGGGAGGGGAAGCATCAGGTGCTTTTTTTACTGGGAGTACTAAATTGGAGAATATCATTCCTAAACCATGACGACCTTATCCTGGAAAAAAATATGCAAGCGTATTGAACTTCCTGCAGTATCTTGAATTTGATTCAAAACATAGTGTAACCATTCCATATGAGCCTCACTCACACCTGTCTCCCAGGTCCTGACTGTTCTGAGTTTCCCTAAAACATTTTCTTCTTTGGAATTACTGTTCTTCCAGCTATATTAAATACATTTCCCTTATAAGTTCAATAAATGGTGCATATATTCCTGTAGACACAATGCTTAGTCTCATATTTACGGGATTGTTTTATAGTTTCAACCACCTCAACTAATGGCTGTATTTATCTAACAAATGGGCTGAGCTCAAAAAAAATTGCACACATTCACAGGTTTAGAACTGATTTTCTTTGGAGACTTGGAACATTTTACTGACTTTTTGAAAAATAATAATTACACCCATCAGCAAGGTAGAAAAATATTCCTGGATATAGTTTTCACACTTCTGTGTTTTGCCGATGTGTCCATCCTTCTGAATTAGCTGACCACTATTTTTCAGTCACATTCCCTTACAGCTGGTCCTTGGCCATCCCCTTGGGGAATAAGCACGGCTTTTCCATCTGGGGAGACATGGGTCCCTGTTTGTGTGCACCTTCCAGAGCAGCTGGAGCCGCTGACACGGTGGCTGCATGAGGACTCATGGTCACTTTGGCACTTGTGGGTTTGGCTGTGCAACTTGACCTTCACCCCATCACTGGCAATAGAGATGGAGTGGCCAAGCTGACTGTACCTGCAGGTTCCCACAGGGCAGAGGTAACACTGAGATCCTGGCAGGCTCTTGGTGAAGAATGCCGTAACTTAGAAATGAAGATGGAGTAAGGAGAGGCTTGTCATGTTTGTTCTTTCTGTATGGGAAGAACAGGGTCAGATATTGCCTCCTCTTGGTACAGTATAAATACATTTTGTTTCAGCAGCTTGTCCTAATCTTCAATATTGAAACTTGGACAAAACAAAAGGAATTTTTCTTAGTCAAGATCCTCCTAAGAATTTAGTCTGCAATATGAACATCTCCCCAAAGGATCCCTTGTTACCAACAGTCCATGATGACAATCTGATGATCTCTCACTCTGAGATCAAGGATGGTTTGGAGATGGCAAATTATTTTTCTCTGCACTTGGCCTTACACATCAAACTGGAAAATCTCCTGCAGAGCATTTGGAAGAACACGTCAGTGATTCTCATTTACCAGTCTCTGTGTTAGCAGAAGATCTGGGAATTCTTCTGATAACAAATGACCAGTGGGTAGCATTCCTGATTTAAATTGCAATTTCAGACAAGTGCATTTCTAGTTCCTTCCTTGCAGCTAAGATGGTTGATTTTGTTAGGTTATGTGATAAAAGGCTGGCTTCCGCACACACACACAGAAAAGTAACAATGGATACAGGAACTCCAGAGGTATTTCCAGGGTATTCCCAGGCAAATTACAGAGGCTCTGGGCCTCCAGAGCTGCTTGCACACCCCAGTGGCAGCAGGATCAGAGGCCACTGGGTGGACTGTGCCTAAGTTCAGCTCTGGAGGGATCCCCATTACATAAATATGTATGTGTGTATTCCCCACTAATACCTCTATCAGCCAGAAAGGGGAACAGGATGAGGCCATTGGGGCTTGCTGGTGTTTCTGTATAGGTTGATTTGTGTGTCTGGCAGTGCATTTATGCGTATGGGTGCTGTATATATCTGTCTGTGCCTATTGGAAACGCGTGCTGCTTGTTGGCCATGGGAGTGCAGAGTTGCAGTTGCCTTCTCCATACTGTTGGGCTGCTGTGCCGCCGTGCCCACCTGAAGCCCCCTGGCTTCACCTGCCCAGCTGTGGTACAGACAGCTGCAGGGGACACTCCCCTGTTTCTCAAGGAGATTCAGGGAGCGGCTTAGGCTGAGCGCTTCGCTGTCAGCCTAGCATGGAGGAGAGGCAACGTCTGAGGAGGCAACAAAGGAGCCAACTCAAGGCTGGGGAAACAAGCTCAGGTTTAACCCAGGCTCCAAGCAGTTCCAAACACCAGAGGATCCAACAGCCGAGAGAGCAAGCTCTGGGCTCTGACAACAGTTTAAATACAGGGGTGGTAACAGTGGGAAGGGAATGCCCATTAACCAATGAGGGGATTTGAGGGAGTGGGAGGTGAAAGGATAGACAGGTACAAAAACCAATAAGGGAAGTTTAAGGGAGGGGCCCCTGGCCCTCGCCCAATCACTTGATGCCCAGGGTAGAAGATTCTGGAAGACTGGGATGGGGAGCTGAGTGATGGACAAGGTACCAAGGTGGGGGAACTGGGGGATGACTAGGCATCTTTAGGGAGATTGACATTGAGGCAAAAGGCAGGAAAACTCAGGGTAGAACCATCGGGAGAAAATGGGGGGTAAAGGGACAAACCATTACACAACAATTACAGGAATGTAAAAACAAAATACAACACTGCTGGATTCAGCAGTGTAAACTAGGTTTTGTTCTGAATTTTTCTTGTGTGAAATCCATGTCTGTTTGTGCATTTGCTTTGTTGGATTCAAGCAATTTCAAAAACACTTACTAATTTGTGTGCGTGTTTCCCATCCATGTTAAATGTTCTTTTGTGGTGTTGTTCCTGGCAGTCCTACCAAAGCGAAGAGCCAAATACAAGTGAATTGAGGAACTATAGAAATGGCCTTAGGGGCTCTTTATCCATTGATCAAAACAATGTGTACAGGTAAAGCCCAGCTGCTGGCATTGGCACAATACCTGACAGCCTTGGGAGCAGGTAGCAAGAAAGTTGGCTTTGAATTGCTAGAGTTACACACAAAATCTTAAAAAATACAAAGATGTCCCACTGAAATAACTGAAAACACTCACACATTTCACTGCTTTGTGCTTGTAAAAGCCAGCTTTTTACCATATGGATCTTTTGATTGCCACTGAATACATGTGATTTCTCCAGCTCTCTCTCAAATTACATTTGTGTAATTTCAAATAAGTTTCCTTGGGAGGGGAGAATAAGTAATGTATTGCATTAAAATAGTTGATGATTGCTCAACATAGCTGTGCATGTTCTCTAGTTTGGCTTTTAGTAATAACTGTGACTCCTAGATTCAAAGCCCAGTTACTCCTCTTCCCTGCAGCACCTCTAGCATTATTGACTGGCAATAGTGAGTTCTGCACCTGGACACTCCCCACTTATAAAATATGTTTCACATTCTCTGGAGAAATCTTTCTTAAGACCAAGTTAAGTTTCTTAAGACTAAGTTAATAAACTTTTCAGGCTGTATAGGTAGCCCAGCACCTCAAAGGCACTGGCTTTTAAGAATTTGAGACTTTTAATTGTAAAATTTTTAATACGTGAGTAATATTGTCTCCTGCAAAATATTGCACGTACAGAAAATGAAGCTAGCAAGCTTTTTGAAAATAAATGTTTGATTATCTTGCTCACTGTTTTGTCTCAATGTCACGTTTCCTACTTTTCCTGACCCCTCAGGTAGGCAGGAGAGCAGTGCAAAAAACCATGAAATCACAGTCACTTCAGTTTTCCTCATGATCTGAGTCTGCTGCTTATTTGCTATGGCCTTGTTGTTCAGAAGAGTCCTGCTGAAACAACAGAGCTTGATCAAGCTCAAAATGGCAGAGCTGGGATCAGTGCTGGGGGTTTGTCACCAGTGCAGTCTGATTTTCACTTGGTACTATCTCTTAAAATTCTTTCCCAGCTGAAGCACCTCAAAATCAAATTCCCACAAATCGTTGGTGGCATAAGAAAATGTTGACTATTTTGCATAACAATATCATGTTTAAATGTCCTTTTAGAGGATGAAATAATTTGTCTTCTATTTGTATATCTTAAATCCAGATAAAATATCTAAGACAGTAGAATGTTTCATCTCTTTTCTGCAAAGGCTATTTATGGTTTTGAAGTGAACAAGCACCAAACTATTTTGCTGTGTTCCAAGAAGGAAAAAAAAAAAAACCTCAACAAACCAGCAACACCCCATGCAGACATTGTGGGTTTTATCCCACTCTAGGCAGGGCTGATATTCACTATCTTCTTCTCACAGGGTCAATAACTATCACTAATGAAATGAAGTTTTGTAGCAGATCCCCCTTTCCCCTTTGGAGCCCAATACTCACAGCTACCTCCCACATCTCCCAGCCTGGCACAGACCCTTGGTAGATGTGGGTGCCAGGAGCAGCTGATGGGGCCTCCAGCTGCCTCACCCACGGAAGGAAGCAGCCGCAGAGGGAAGGAAGCAGAAGTACCTCCCCATGCCACTTCCCCCCCATGCTCTGGAGCTCTCGAGCACAGCATGCACCAGGCTGAAAGTGTTGCTGCCTTGAGAGCTTTTCTCTGGACTTTTCGTGCCAAACCCACATGCTACAGTGCTGCGGACCATGGCCTCTACCCTGCAGAAGTTCATTCATTCTCTGGACCTCAGAGCCCTTCCCAGGGTCCTCCAAATCCAGTCAGGCATCTATTGTCAAGGTGAGCCTCGAATGTTTTCTGTCGGGGCTTTGCAAGCCTGTATTTGACGTCAGGGCCTCCTTCAGACTGGAATGTAGAAAGTGGGGGAGGCATAGGAAGGATGCTCATGGAGTTGTCTCCTAGCAGTTTCCCACCATCTGAAGAATAAGTGTTTTATCCATGGCTTTGGAAATGCCTTTGGTGCAGTATGCATTCACTCTTCTCACTGGCAGAAAAAAAGAAACCAGTTAGTCCCCATCATATCCTGGAAAGAGTACTGGAATAAGACATGAATTTGCTTTGCACTTACACAGATCCATCAATCCAGCAACTGCAAATCACCTCACAGAGGTTAATTTATTTAACTCATCTTGGACTTCTGGGGCTGCCATGGAAAGTTCTCTTCTGTCTCAGAAATTAAGAACCAGGGAGTCTGGAAAGTGGCCGTGAAGGATCATAACATTTTCCTGAAATTCTGTCCTGTATTTGGGGGTACTTCAAGTGTGCAACAATGCAAAGGGGTTGGTATGTACTGGACAGGAGCAACAACAATATTTTACAGGGTTTTCCTGCTGCAGTCTATTTTTCTGATGTTTTTAATGCTCTGCTTGTGCACAAAACACACTCGGAAGGTGGAAAAGAGGCTTGCATTAGAGGGAAAAATGTGCTCTTGGTTTGGGCATGGACTTTGTTCAGTGATAGTGAAGATATCATGTCAAGCCCATGTATCGGTCTAGAAAAAGAAAGTTACTTCCATGCCACTAAGAGGGAAAAACTTGGGTTCAACTAATAAAACAGAGAGGGCTTCATGAAATGAGCTGAAGTCTGCTTCAGCTTCAGCCTGACACCCACTTCAGGATTCACAACATCTATCTTTACATCAATCTAAATATTTCCATGCTGCTCCATAGTAGGAGAGAGGAGGTGGCCAGAGTCTGATTGACAGTCAGTGGCTGTGGCCAGAGTGGGCGATTTTTCCCTTCATGACAACAGCCTCTTTGGGCAGAAAGGTAATGGGAAAGAGCATACTGAATCTGTGATGGTAGAGTACTGTCCATGTGCTCCTGATTGCCCATCCTGGCTGCCCTGGAAACTACCTATGAGTAATATTGATATATAGAAGAAATGTTCTGGGAAATAAACCTAGCTAAAATTACCAGATACTTTAAAAAATACTCTTATTTTGAACTTTGCTATGTGGCCTGTTCAAGTTTTGTCTTTTAAACTGGTCCTGCAGCTGTGACAAATAGGTTCTTGATAAGAAAATTACAGCCTAAGTGATGAAGAGTAGAATTAAAACTAAAAAAGGGAAGATCACCTCCTTAACCTGGAGTAGCAACTATATTCATCTCTTTTCACAGAGGTAGGAAGCAGAGGTGATATGAAAACAATTTATATGCATTTTTACCTGTACGTGTGCGTACATATATATGTGTATACATGTGTATACAAAATACTGCGAGATATATATATATATATATATATATATATATATATACATACATACAAAATGCTATGATAAAATTAAGGTAGCCCAGCTGTCTGCAGGTTTCTGAGTTCCTACAGTCTGCATTGTACTGCCCATGGATGGTAAAACTTATACCAGTACATTTTTGTAGCCAGAGTATTTCAGTTTGTGATTCTATTTGCTGTCTAAGCCCTTCCATTTTCCTGAGGAGAAAAACACTGGTGGGTTAGTCCACGGACCATTCTGCAGCAATTCCTCACATGTGAAAGAAAAAGGCTATTAGCTGTTGATTAGCCTTGGGAGGGGGTGGTATGTGCTCCAGAGACCTGAGAATATTAGCATTACAAAGTGACAGCCTGACAGACTGCTCCGATGCTTTTTTGGTTTTCAGCAGCACTACCTCTTCCTGTCCTCTGTCCTGGCGTCTTCTCAGATGTTCTCATACACGTCCCACCAGCGCAGCAGCTGCAGCACCAACAGCCATGCACGAGTCTCTGGTTTATACAACAAGCAAGACTGATATATTCTGCTTGGCTCCTTGCCCTCGCAGCCATCATATCCCAAAAAATACTTGCAAGTACCTAGAAAAACCGATGTCCTGTAGGAGGCTTCTAGGCTTCTGTGGGTTCCTCTTCTTTCTTGCTTCAGAGGAAGAGTGAGATGCTCAAGTCACTCAGTGCCTGATAGGTTTGTAGGATCTAGGGCTACAAAAGGTCTTCTCAGGCCAGGCCCTCACTCCCTTTCTCTCCCTCCTTTCCTGAGCTCTCTGTCTGTGTCAGATCTTTCCTGAATATTTTCCTTCCTTCTGTACCTGGCAGCTGGGGTGAACACATTGTTCTGTGATTGCATTATGACTTATGTTACATTTTCTGTTGAAAGACTAGTGCTTCAAATAGAGTCTGGAGTAACTCCTGTTATATTGATAAACAGGAGAATGGGCCACTTTGAGCACTTCAGGTTTCCATTAGGACAACCACTCTTTAGTCCTTTCTCAGGCAGATCCCTCTGCCCCTGCACCAACCTTTTTGATCTCTCTTACCCCATGCAGTACACCAGCAATCACAGTGTGGCTAATGGCAGGTCTATTGGCAGGGAATATGGGTTTATTGCTCTGGCTGCTGGGACCAAATCTGAGCATTTGTGCACTGATTGTAATAGCTCCCAAATGGCTGCACAGTCAGCCCGGTCAGCTAAGTGGTTTTGTGGAATGGGATTTCATAGGAATCTGTAACTATTCTCAGCACAGCCTGCAGATAGTAAGGGAGAAGATCAACTGTTAAAGCATTACATGTGATCGTTTGAAACTGATCAATCACCAGGGATACTTAATTTTCCTGCATAAGAATTTTAAATAGGAAGAGCTTTTATATAAGTAAATGTTAATGTATATTTCCCTCTTCACAATCCTCCCCAAAAAGTGCAAGGTTTCTTAACACAGCTTAGGCAGGTACATAGAATGGCTAATGGAGTAAATAATGGTCTATTACATCCATTAGAGCTGTCACCTCAAAGCTGTAGCAGACAACCAAAGAAGGCTATGGCAAGATACATTATAATAAGACAACACAGTGTAATTGATTCACTGCTCTTCTCTGGTGCTCTGTGTGCTGTGGGGATTAAACTCTCCATTTACTCTATTGGAAGCAGCATTTTCCACACACTGCACTTAGGTCTAATGATTTTATAAATATAGGCCTTGCAAACTAGCTTTACAGTTCCTGACAGATTTTCAGTACCTCTGGAAGCATAAGGAAAGTCTAATGCTTTGTGAGGATGGATGTTTTCCATGTGGTGAGGTATTTTTATTAGAAGCTGCAAAGTCAAGCCCCAGGGAGGGAGTGGGAATTTACTTGCCTTTGGCAAGGTAACATCCCTGAAAGAATCCATTCTGCTTCTTCTGCTTCATGTTACACCAAATGCAATCTAGGTCTCTCCTTTCAGACCCAAGCCTGCCTGCTACTGTTCCCAGTGGAGAGCAAGTAGAAAACATATGCTGTGTGCACTAATTCTACCATTAGTCTCTCTACTGGCCTATAAAAAAATTATATATCTGCTGATACTACTGGAATGTGATGTATTTAACTGTAGTTCCCCAAACTGCATATGGACACGACTTTATAGACCCTGCTTCCACCTGGAATACTTTCAGCTAGAAAAGCTCTGGGCAATTGAACTTTTGCTGTTAGTAGTGAATACCTTGGGCACCTTTCTCAGGAAGTTCTGTTGCTGTTTACTTCTCTGTTTCGGGCATAAAGAAGAGGAAAGCATTTTCCTCAAATGATATCGGTGATTTTCATGCTACACCTGGACTTTGGGGTTTGCCTCAATGCAGAATAGTCAAGGCTGGGGGTGCCTGTTGACACTCCCATGTTGCTATTCCGCTTCAGCTCTAGCTGTGTGGGGTTGCATAGTCAGAGACCCAACCTGCAGCCATCACCTACCTCTGTCCACCACTTTGCAGAGTCAGAAATGTGGGGTGTTAGTAAGAGCCCCGAGTTCTTCCAAAATGCTTTTCATCATCATATTCAAATGTCCATACAGAAGGAGAGAAATTATTGTCATCCCTGGTTTGAAAACAGAAACACAGATGAAAGGAGATGGTACTTCTGCAAATGCCAGGGATGTCTCTCAGGGCAGTTGCTTTGGACTCTGCAGTTGTAATGTCCTTGCTACAGAAACTGGACTGTACTGTTGAATATCTGAAGGGAATAGGAACGATGATTATAAAATGAGAGCAAGTCTGCCAGATACAAATAACTTGGTAATCAGCACTGATTAGAAAGGAACTACAGTGCAGACTGAAGTACATGGTAATTTAATAGCTCATTAAAATATGTTATTAAAAAATTTAATTGCTGAAACTCCATTGGGAACTGATTTGATTGATCAGATATCTTTTTTTGAACATTTTAGTAAATATTGATACTTAGTGAGGTAGGTACTGTCTGACCACTGATTTTTACAGATAGCACGCAAGTGTAGGCTTTCATTTTTATGTTGCAAAAATTATGTCGGTTTTAATACTAATATAATTATTTTATGGGTAATTGAATTTAATATTTTGCAGGCTTAATTTAACCAGTGGCAAAACAGTAAAAAGTGCCAACTGTAATTGTGAAAAATGAAGAACCTCTCAAGGCACCTCTTCTATTGGTGTTTGTTGTCATTAGCCTACCCACAGTCTTCCCATTCTTGCCTCACCTAAACACATGCATCAGTAATGGTATTCCCCCATTTCTTCAGGAGTTGGAGCTTGCCAGAGGTGGGGGGAATTTGTAGCTCTGCTCTGTGGTTCAGTTATTTGAAAACAGCGTGTGTGTTGTGTAAATTGCTGTTCCAGGACATACCCTCTTTTACAACAGGCCTGTGAAACACATCAAGAAACTCTGTGCTCCTTCTCTGAGGAGAAGGGAACTCTAAGCCAGCAGCCTCCACCTCTGCAGGCTGGGTATGCAGTGAAGCAGTGTGCTGTAGCTGTGGTACTCCAGTCTCTGGGGTTCAGAAAAGTGCCAGATCTGTGCAGGGAGAAAATATAGGGAAGAGGCAACTGTGGGGTCACATGTACATCCTTAGTTAATGTCCTTCCAGACCTAAGGGATCTAAAGATTCTTAGAATTGACAGGTTGAGATTCCTCCTCTGGGCAGATGTTTGGGGCTCTCTGACAGTTGTATGAGAGGCAATGCCAAACAAAACCCTTTGGGTGAATTGAAAACTCATTTTGGTCAACTATAAACAGCATGACTCATGATTCCTCTTGCTGGCTGGGTATCCACATTCGCTCGCTGTCTCTGCAGTTTTGGTTTCACTCTCTCTGCTTCTGTGACTGGAAAATAACATCTTTCCAGCATGCATTTCAGAGAAGTGATGGGGTCTGCTGACAATCAACACAGATCAAAAGGTCTTGTTAACCCTCTTACTGTAGCTAGGCAAACTGAATACAAAAGGAATCCTTATCTATCCAAACTCATCTGCCCCGAGTCCTAATTTAGACAAGAAATATCTCTCAACACTAACAGTTCAAAAATGATCATGTAGGGTAGAACTTCTTGTACTGTTTCTAAGCCAACCTAGAGAGAACAAATCCTTCTCCCTTGTCAAGTATGAAAAGTCAATGAGTTGATGAAGGCTAGGATATGCAGTCTGTAATACGTATGAATAAACCAGGCAACCTGCCTCTTCAGGATTAATAAAACTATTTTTTCTTACAAAAATCAACAAATAATTCAAACAGAGGCTGAGACTAGGACAGCTTTGATGAAGATAATTAGGGCTGTATTTCTTAGAGGTGAAATGTCATTAAAAATTATTATCATTCTCTGCATTTACTGGGTAGATTCTCAGTGGAGTACATGCCAAGGGAGAACTGCACATGAAATTGGTGAAACTTGTGGTACACTGCTTTCACTTACTAATTTGTGTCTTTTTTTTTTTTTTTTAAAGATAGAGAAGATTTTTTTAAGATAGATAAACATATCAAAAAGTGGAAGGGTGGTTTCCTTTGATTACAGTTGTTTCTGTTCCTCTTGATTGAGCTAATAGAAGCAAGAGCCTTAAGTACAGCCAGAACAACAAATAGTTTGGATTCTTTTTTGTGGTCACTAGTTGGAGCATATTGGTAAATTTTCTCTATTAATACAAACTACTGAAACTCTCCTGCCCTTGTTCAAGCTGCTTCAAATGCCTGTTTTATTCTAAACTAGAAAGAAAGTGTTCTTCAGTGGATGTGAGAACAAACTCCGAATTTTTGGGTCAAATATTGCTCATTCTATTCATACTGCTGCCCTCAATGAAATGACTCATCCAGACACAATGAAAAAAATCTGACCCTGGGTAGCTGGCACTCAGGGTGAAGCTGATTTGAGGATCTCCTTTGAGGGGATTTTCTTTCTCTGACATTCAGTTTTGGGCCTCCCTGTGGATGGCACAGAAGATAGGAAGAATACCCAAATTGCCTGGTTTGTCTCAATGCAGGGGTCCACTCCTTGTCTTGGCTTGCTGAAGTTCCCTCAATGTGCTGGTGTCCTGTAGCAGAGAGATCCCCAGCTGTTATTGCGTTTGGGGTCCAGGAATGTGAGGAGGAGGTCTGCAGCAGGAAGGGCCCTGTTTCCCTTCCCATGAACCTCTAAAAAGCCTATAAAAGTACCAAGATAATTTTCACAAACTCAGGCTCTGGAAAGACGAAGGGACAACTATGTTAAATTGCATGGGAGGGAAAATCCTGGGATAAGCATCCCATGATACCCAAACCCATGACCGCACACTGTTTCTGAGCAACAGGGCTTTTGTGACAAAACTTTTTCTTCAAGTACCTGGTGATGTGTTCATGAAGGAACATGGCATTTGTCCAGGTCCACTGTTTCTGGTTAGCTCCCTTGGACACACAGAAATGGCACAAGGGGCATCATGCTCTGATCTCAGTAGGGGAAGATGCTTAAACTTGTTTCCAGTTCTGGACTGCACCTGTGAAGTGCTCAACACTCTGATCTGATTCTGCAACTCATTTTGAGCAGCCTTCCTAAACCTCATCCAACAAAATGTAGTTTTCTGTTGAACATATTAAATTTAAAGTAATTAATGTTGTAAAGAAAATGAATAAAATAAATAACTAAATAAATAACTAAAACTAAATAAATAATGAACAGCTATAACAGTGACTAATGCTGTTCAAAATCAGGTTTGGGCATTGTCTTCACTGCTGTAATAATTCTGACTCATTTGGGTAAACCCAAATAGAAGGTCAAAGCTGTTTCATTGGGAGCTGTGGTTTTACTTGCTCTTTCCATTGTAGTGGGTGCTGCATGCATAAAGCTCTGCTGCCAAATGCAGTGTGTGAGGCTCTGGATAGATAAGAATCAGAAGAATGCATTTTTTAAAAAAAAGGGCCATAAATTTATCAGGCAAGTAATAAATCAGAAATCTCAGAAGTCATTTTTTTAAAGTCCATTATGATTGAAATGGCTTAAAGCACTTGACATTTAAAGTTTGACTTTATATGGCAAAAGATAAATCTTAACAGCTTTTGTTTTTTGATGGTTTCACGCTGGCAAAAATCAGACCCTTCACAGCCTAAGCAGGTATGATCTAGGTAAGATGCATCTTTGCATAGAGTCTTTTGGAAGGTTTGTGTCCCAAACTGATGAAACCTAAAGATTTTTGTTGCTTAGGACATGTTAAAAAGAGAAGAATTTCTTGAAAGCCCAATAATTTGCTCTGTCAGTTGACAAAGGATCTTCCACTCAAATTCACACCGCCTTCATGGCCACTGTATCCTTGGACATTTGGAGCACCATGTGGGCACTGGGGAGCTGGGCTCACCTGCTCTCAGTGGGGGCACCTTCTGGGGTTAGGAAGGGAGGGGTGGATAAAAGCCATTCAGGAGTTTTATCCTATTTGCAGCCACTCTCACAGCCTGGGGTTAGAAAGAAGCTGGGGCATCCTTCCTTCTTTGCCTGTCATTGTGCATGATTTCCAGCCTCTTCCCTACAAGGCATTAGATTATTTGAGTTTAGTGGGGAAAATCCAGCAGACTGCTGAGCATCTTTAGTGCTCAGGAGTTATTTGACTGGAAAAAAAAAGCCACCTAATATCTCCCCATCAGAAATTGTTTGCTTTTCCTTCTGCTTAATCAGAGTATAAAATTATTTAAATGATTAAGCAAAACTCTCCTCCTTAAAACTTTAAAATAGATCTCTTTTCTTGCCAAAGAGCATAAACTCTGAACAATTGGCTAGCCCTCGAATAATGCCCATAAAGAATGATACCTTTTTTTATTGACACTAATTATAGATCCATTTTGCCCTTCATATTACTTTGAGAGCCTGCAGCAGCCTTAATAAAACTGTGATTTCAGCTGAGCTGTGTTGTAAGGGAGAATGAGCTATTGTAATTCTGGCTGAATGGCTGCACCAGGGCATGGAGCCTTGATGTGAAAGCCCCTGAAACAGAGTCATCTCTGACAGTGAAGACAGCACCCATATGGGCAACTGATGACAACTTAATAGTGGAGAAAGGAGCACTGGGAAAAGGACACTGGGACAAAGTTCTACTCTTTCAGAAGATGTGGGGGAATCTTTCATCTCCCTGCTAAGTAGCCAGGTTCCTGGTTCTTTGGATCTCCTTTCAAAGACTGCTCAGACTGCCAGCTGCAATGAATTCAGTGAGTGTTATTGAGACATGAAAGAGAAAATATTTTCCTTCAAAGATTCAAATTCATGGGACTAGGCAGTCAATGCCTAGTGTTTGACCTCCAAAGTAATTTGGTTTTGTTAGGAAAAAAAGCTTGGTCTTTGTTTAAAAAAAAGAGAATAAAAAAAAAAAGGGGATACTTGGAAGTGCTTAGCAGCACCCTGTATTAGACAGGCTGTGAGACTGGGAGTCAGCCAGCCTGGGCTTGAGCTTCACCCCTGCTAAATAATCCTCTGTGTTACCTTAGTCAAGTCTTTTGTCTCGTTTGCATCGCTTTCCCTGGCCCTTCATGCTAAATTGCCCGGAGGCATTTGGCAAAAAGGAGTTCCATCCCAGTGATGTATTACTGCTATTTACTGCCGGGCCTGGCTGTGAGCTGTTTCTATCAGCATCAGTGAGGCGTTCACTCCGAGAGCAGTCACCAATGGAGCTCCAAGCTGCTGGGAAGAAAAAGGGATGTATTACTGAGATATTTTATTGTTTCACCTTATATTATAAAATATTTATCTCAGTGGTACTGTCAGATGCCCCAACATTAAGAATTATATCCTCCATCTCAGGCATTCACTGTATTTATATTTTATATTGCTGTTTTTAATACAAAAATGCTCTTCTTGTGCCTATAATGAGAAATAAATCAAATAAAGGGCTTATGTTAGGGAGGATGGTAGAGTGGCTGCTTAACATTTTAGGAAAGATGGAGGGAAAAGATATTGAACCAATTGTGGTGCTCGCTTTGATCTGATCACGGTGGTTGATAACACAGATTGTCAAACTAGAGATGAGCTTATGAAAGGATATAAATGTGTTTTTTATTGAACAAAGTAACATTTCAGAAAAGGTTCTTTCAAAGGCAACAAGCTCTTTAATTACAGCCTTCGGGGGGGGCATTGTTTGATCACTGTAAATAAGCTGCTTTATTTTGGTTCTGCTTAAATGTTGGTTTGTGGGATTTTTTGGGTTTTTTTTTGTTTGTTTGTTTGTTTTTTTGGTTTTTTTTGCATTATATTGCATATATCTTTCTCAAATCAAAAGCTTCTTTCTCAAGGTTACTTGATTTACATTTTCAAAGAGTTACATTTTCTTTGTGACTTGAGTGGGAAAAACAAAGTTATTGTTGTGCAACAACAAATAAATGTTAAAAAGTGCATTTTAATTAAAATTTTATTTTTCAATATATTGTGTGAAGCAGTCCACATTACACAGCTGAAGTAAAGTCTCTCAGGGTCACATTGTCACAAAGTGAGAATTTTCAAAATGTTTTAAGATTAATTATCATGGCTTCTAAAGGAAAAAGTACTTTTATTATCCTTTTTGAAAGCTATGCACTTTCCCTGGCTCCCTTTTACCAGCACAAATATTTGCTGCAAGTGCCTAGGTAACATTTTTCTTGTCTGAATGTAATCTTCATTGTATTATTCCAGGCAAACTGCCAAGCAAGGGCTAAAATCAGGGCCAAAGCAATCTAGTTTCAGACAAATATGTAATTAAAATCAATACTGTATGTGCAATTGCACCCCCACAATCTGGCTGCCAGATTTAAATTTTTAACTTTTTTTTCTAAATCCTAGTATTGATAAAAATGAGGCTTCTGCAATCATGGTCTGTTCATTAGAAATCATCCACCCCACCTCTCACCCTCATAATCTTTCAACCTCTTGGCCTATTTCAAATAAATCTGGTAATATATGTTTTACTATTGATAAGCTCTTGAAAGTTGGTCTCTGATGTCTTGGATGGAAAATGTGGTATAAGTAAGGGCTTGGAGCAATTGTGTGAAGGAAAATCTGTCTTCTTAGAGAAGATAAAGTAAAGGACAAAATTAACCCTGAGAACCTTTTGGGGAAGGGAAGAATGGAAATGAGAAAAAAGGTATTTTAAGTAGCTAAACAATATTAGTAGGATAGCAAATAAATACATTCACCAATGCATTGGGAGTGGAAATGAGAACAATGTTTCTCACCACAAGGGAAATGAAACTTTGAGATGAGATTTCAGAAAGGGCACGTCCACATTGCTTCAGGACAGATCTTGGTTAGTTCTTGGGGGGAAATGCACAGAAGAATGGAAGCTAGTATTAAAGTCAACATTTCTGATGTTTTGTGTTGAATGCCATTCTACCTACAAATGGAACACCATATGTTCACTGCATTGCCTTTACATATAGTTAATTGATCCCATGCACCAAAGCTTCTGTTAATCTCCTGCAGAGACCAGGAGTAATTTTCCTTCTTCTTAACTTGACTTTTGAGTTTTTTTGCTTTATTCTTCTCCCTGTGCATCTGCTTCTGAAACAGTAAAGGTTGACCACAACTAGAATGGTGAAGGGAGGACTGGATTTGGCAGGACAAGATACCGTCCCAGGTTTTGCTGAAGAAGTGCTGAAACACTTGGCTGGATTGCTTTATTCCAATTCTCAAAGTTCTGAACATGACAGACAGACAAGGAATTTTTTGCTGCCAGATCTGAATCCATATGCTCATTTCAACATGGGGCATTTCAACATTGTCATTGTTAATTTGCCCGTCTTCCAATTTCTAGTACTTTCTTCAGTACTTCTGTTACCACAAGAAGTTCAAATGCTGGTTGCACTTGGTTGTCTCTTGTCCTGTCCCTGGGTACCTTCAACAGTCTGTGGGTTTTTGTGTCCTGCTGTAGTGTGTTGTTTCCTATGGGATATGTTGTGCCCCGTGCTGTGCAGAGGCACCTTTAGTGCCTGAGCTCCACTGCCTGCCAGTTTCAGGAAACAGCTCCTGACAACCCAGGTAATCCTACCTCTACCTATTCTGCTGTTCTACCTCTACCTATTCTGGTCTAATAAATTGGAAATGTAGCTTCTTCAGACCTTGCTCTCCTTGCATGCATTTAACCCCACAGAGCTGATATGTCACTGAAGTCACAAGGTGGTTTTTCTCATGACCCTGAGGACATAAGAGAAAATTAGGCTAATTATCACAAGATAAGTATGATTTCTTATGGTTTAAGTATTATTTTTGTTTTCACTCAAAGAGGTAAAGACACTTGACAAAGTGAGACAAAGATAAATAATGCTTTCCTTTTGTATTTCTTTTCAGACTCCGTCTATGAGATGTTTGGAAAAGAATTCTCCCTCTCAACAGAAGAAGTCATTAAAGTTATTGGCTTCAAAATTAATAAACTCACAGCAAGTATCTGTGAGAATAATGAAGTCAGCCAGTTTTCAGACAAAGTGGAATTACCGCTAAACTTTCCTGGTATAGTATTTCATGAATACATGTTTTTGAGAAATTATAGCCCTGAGTAATCACCTTTGTTCATTTTATTGATTTGCTGTCTTGATTGATATTTGAGGTTAAAACTCAGCTGTCAAGAATACAGTTTTATCACATGATACAAGACACAGTCAACTAGTTTTCAATTTCAACTCTTACAGTCCTTTCTCAAATGTGGATAGAAAAGATTAGTATTAAAAAGTTTTGTGGTAATGCTTTCTACACTTGGAGTCCCTTGGTGTAAGAATTACAACAAAAATCTTCTTTTTGTTTGCTTATGACTTTGCCAAACCTTATCTGAGCTGAAATCTTCCTTGTTGTGTTCTCAGACTATAATGTCTTCACCATTACTACGTCTGTATTTTATTATTATCGGTACAAAATATTTTCAATGTTTTGTTTTCAATACTGCTTTTATTTTAATGATTTATTCTAATTATGGTGGCCAGAGTGGCTGCTCCATGCTTAGAAACAGGATTAGAGGGGAATGGATGTGTTTTTCTATTTAAAAAATCTCTATAACTGTTCTATGGAAAAATCCAAATATATTAATATTTTGGAGGATGGACTTGAAATTTGGCACGTGGTACTGACTTGTTACTTGAACCACATCTTCCTCTTTCCATGTGGCCTTGTTAAGGGAAGCTGGCCAAGTACTGAACCCAGTACTAGTTCATCATGTGTCATATTTATTAATTTATGAATTTTGCTCTCATCTGAGTTCCTCTACTGTTAGGGCCCAGCAGCACTGAACAGGGAAGTGAATAAAGCACAGAGGGAGAAGTGTGTATCCCATGTGAGTATCCCAAGTGTGGGAAGTGGAGGACACAAACTATGTTAAGAAAATGGTAGAAAAAGTTTTGACCTCAGAGCAGGACAGAAGGATGAAGACTTTCCATGCAAAGATCAGAGAAAGGTGCAGGTGGTTTCAGCAGCAGAGGAAGACCCCACTCACCCACAAGTTTGAAAGTAGGACATTTTCTATGCCAGGAGTCTTGCAGGCAGCAGAGGTAATAAGAGCGCCTTGGTGAGAGGACGTAAGCAAGCTGGAAAACCGCATGAGGATGGCAGTGGGAGTGGGAGGGAGTCTGGGAGAGAAGTTGTGGGACACCTGCATAAAGGAAACACTGGTACAGAGCACAGAACATACAGAACACAACAGACTTCAAGAATCTGAGCTCATGCCCAGGACTCATTTTGGCCGTCAGTCTAGCTAATGGACTGAATGAGGCTATAGTTTTGTACAAAAAAAAACCATCCTAAATATTTAATTAGCACAGTATTAGTGCTGAAAGCACATGGGAAATTAAATTGATGCTGCATGGGAAACATAATATGAGTGTTTTCTAGTGTTTGAGTGCTTGACTTAATAACCTCATTGATGCTATTCTAAAGTCTTGCTGAGTATGCCAGAGTGTGCACGTGCATGTATAGGGTTTATGTTATGCCAGTATCCAAGCTGGGACGTGCTTTTTTTGCAGACGGAGACAAGACACACTTATCAAAACAAATAAAATGTAAAAGTCTATGGGAATGAAATGTTTCATTTGAATTCTACAGAAAAATATCTTCTGCTATGCCTTTATTTGCCACCTCTAAAATACAGATTTCTCTCTGAAATAGTTGTGTATATATAACTTCCCCCACCCCCCCAAACAGATCCTCAATTTACATTTTTCTTATCCTGTGAATCAGAATGATTTCTATGACCATTTATTAAAATACTTTTTTTGGAATGCCATTTTCAAGCACTAGTAGGGCCCAGACGTAGAGATCAAAGACCTTTTAATTATCTGTGGCTATCTAGAGATATTGAAATATGACTCTCCTGTGAACTCTCAAGATACTTGGTATTTTTCTTGTAATCCAAGTTTCTCTGATATTATTAAAATTTCTTCTATCTCTAAAATACATACACCAATAGAAATGTATTCTAAATCTTGATTGGCAGATGATGTTGAACATTTGAATCCTAAAATATCCCACACAGCAGAGTGATAAAAGTAATCCTAAATTTATTAATGTTGAAGGTCCTGATTGTTAGAACAGAAAGACTTGTGATTTCAAATGCTTGAACCTGGTGAATCAGGATTTATTTGCATTCAAGTGATCAGTTTTACAACTTGGCATTTGGATGCTGCTGCCCTGCTGAGCACATTTTCAAATTCGATCTAATCACTACAATTTTCATGCATAGTTATGAACTCTGCCAACCAGTGTTCTAGAAAACTGGGTTATTTCACTTGAAAAACAAATTCAGAGTTCATTTTGCTGAAATTTATTATCCTCCACATGATGGGTATTACTGAGCAGCAGCACTGAAGAGGGGCATAATGACTCTTCTTATTAGCCCAACAGGGAGCACCTCTTTCCTGTTTTTCTCTGTATATGTACTCTTATGCATTCAAGAGCTATTTGGTAAGATGTAAATTTGTCATTTTTCTAGTTTGGTTCTTAGCTGATGAATGATTCTACTCTGCAGAGTCAAGATTTCCCAGTCTCTTGCTCTTTCTTGACCTTTTTCCTTTTCACTTTTTTACATACACATGCTAAGATCTAACTGAAGCGTTATACATGAAACATGGCTTGCCCTCATCTCCTGAATGAAGCACAGAACTGAATTGCAGATGATCTTTTTCACACTGTCTGTGACTTAATTCATTAAAAATATCCACAGGTCTCCAGGAGGCTGACCCTGTATTTACACTGTATGTACAATGCTGTCTTGCCAGTGTTGATGCAGAGAAGTCTTTTTGCTTTGATGCTCTTTTCCATTTCCTTTGCCATGAGCTCTTTTGCATGCCATGGGCTCATGTATCCTTTCACTGAGTGCATACTGGCACAAATGAGCAAGGCTCCTATTTAGGTTACTCTGGGGATAGCAGCTCTGAGAGTGAAGAACTGGGCTCACTGGCCTTAAATGAGCCCTACTCTTTGTCTTTCTGAGTGTATTTGCAGTCTTCAGAACTCCTTTTTTTCTTCTCTGGCAAATCAGATCCTTGATAAAGGCCTAATCTGCCCTTTGCATTAGAGAAACCGCTGCAACCGCAAGTTCACTATCTGTGTTATTTCATTTTATCCTCATTCTAATTTGTTCTTTTTCATGCCTCAGAGGACCGGGCTATTCTTTCTGTGCTCATACACTGGGTAAAATAATAGAAGTCTGCTGTTACTCTAGACACTTCAATGACTACGTCTAACCACATTTTGAACTACAATTTTCACTACTAGCAAATTAAGAGACAAGTAATTTGCACAACAGCTGAATTGTTTGCCAGCACAAATGATTACATTTCGTTCTGTATTCCTTCTTCTGCAAAAAACGTTGCTTAGACTGCCCTATTCTCATGAGGTCCCTGGCTGTTGCTGCTGCTCATTCTTATTCGGCCTGACAGACACATAGCTGAGCATGGCTGCCCCTTTGAGTACTCATCTGCAAGTCGAAAGACAGGAGACTTGTCAGTGACCATGCAACACATCTGTGGAAGAGTAGGGGTCAGACATTAAAAGGCTCATCTCAGTATTAGGTGAGGTAGAGCTGGCCTTTGGGACAGGATGAGGGGAGGAGGATGCTGATGCAGAAGAGGTAGAGAGTGGGTGTTGGAGGTGTGGGAAAAGAGGAATAGCAATTAAGTCATCTCCAGAGAAGGTAGAAACTCTGCTCTTCCCAGCCTTACTTGGGGAACAGAAACTGCTAGTCTGGGACAGATTATTTGTTCTGCTCTTCTTTTTTCTTGGAGACTGCTTGCTACTCTACTAGGCAAGCCTAACTGTTGGTTTTCTCAGCTTTCTGTAGGGGAAAGAGAGTAAAATACTCCCTTCCTTCAGGACTCTAATTAAGACTGAAAATAAGAAGTCCATAAAGCTCTAGGGTGGTACATTTTACACTACAGCCAGTAAAACTATTCTGTATACAGATACTATTCTGCATACTATTCTTTACGCATACACTATTCTGTAAAAAGGTGGTGAAAATATCCTTCTATCAAAGCATGCTTTCCCATAGCACATTCAGTCTTGTGATCCTCTGGTTATGTTTTCTCTCCCATACCAGTGAAGTAATTTTCTCAGATTCTCACTCTCTGTGTCAACTTCTTGAAAAGATGGGCTGATGATATTTGGGGCTTACTAATCGTTGTATTATGTCTAGGCAGACGCTTCACCTAGTGAAATGTGACTAGATACAGAGGCTCCATGGAGTGGAATGGTTGCATTTTCCTGTAGTATTATATATATGTAGAGTTCTTCTTCAATGACTGTTTTATTTTTTCTCAAACTATTGGACATCAGTACATCAGTTTGGTTATAGCGCAGATTGCATTTAGAAAGTATATCTATAGTAGCAATAATGCCAGATCGTGATAAACCAGATGGACTTTATTCCAGATTTATTATTTCCATCTGTCTTTTCCCCTTACAGTCCACCAAGATCTCTTAGGAAAGTCTAAGTGAATTTGATTCAGTTGTTTTATGGTTTATGAAAAAGTACAAAAATTTTTTTGTTTGACCTCAAAATGTCCAAATTTTAGCATCTCAAACTTACCATATGTCTCCTCCTCCTGGAGGTTTCCTTGTTATCTTAGATTTGGAAAACATTTGTTTCTGCAATTTGATTTACAGTGATTTTAATAAGGCTCTGAATTGTTTCAAATAATATTGTTTGGTGGGTTTTGTGGTTTTATTTTGGTTTTTACATATATACAGTATGAAGAAGAGCATTTATGAGAGGATATCATGGCAGAATATGGCAGTGACTTCTACCCAACATACCAAAATAATATATATATTTTAATTATATATATATATTTATATATATTTTATATATTTACCTATGTTCTGTGTAGAGAGAGACATATGGAACTTTGCATGTTCATAGCCACTCAGAGGTGGCTGTTAGGTCAGGAGTCTTATCAATACAGAAGCTAAGTATGCAGGGCCACATGGCTCTTCTCTTGCCTAAGCAAGCATTCTGTCACCAAAATTAAGAAAACCACCAGAACAGAAGGGAAACATTCTTCTGCTCCCATCCTTGACAAAGCCAGTCTGCCTGGGCCAAGGGGTTAATCAGGTGTCTAGTTTTGCATGAAATCTGATAATTATGCTTCCTTCCATATGACACCTGCTTTCCAGCCTGGGATGTTCATCGGTTTGTTGCTGAAATAGTTGCCTTCCAAATATCTTTGTAGGCCCAGTGAAATTAGTAGCCTGAGACTATTGTCAAACTCATAGAAGAGAATAATGTTCCTAGTACCTGTACATTGCCAAATATTTTCAAATGTAAGTTTTTTGCACAGTTTATGGAGGCTTTTCAATGTAATTCGCGGGAATTTTGGGGGGGCATACACTTGCTCCTGTATCACAGATGGGTAAGCATAATTACTGCCTTTGGGACACATCATAAGTATTTGGAATATGCTTTTTAATGAAAAATGTTCCCATTTGTTTTCTCCCAGCACTGCTAGGAGGTGATATCCATCTTGTGCTTGCAAAGCATGATGCTAGAACACTGTTTGTCTTTTCTGCAGTTTCAGTTTGTCACTGGTGCCTTGTCACAGTGATATTTTCTAAATGCTGGTGAACCTGTTTGTGTTAATCTGCACTGGTATGCTCTAGTGGTGATTAGGACTGCAGTAGATAACTTCCTTGCTAATAATTGGGTTAAAAATGGCAGTGAGAAACATTGCAAATATCAGTGGGAGAGAAAAGTGTGTTCAAGTTTACTTTGTACATTCATGCATGTGCCTTCCTTGCAGCCCAGGAAAAAGCCTGGAGGTATTCCTGCAGGTTTTCCTACAGTGAGGACATAAATGTAGAAGATGCACTGACACAAGGGTACTGACTTCACACAGGAAAAGATGGCTGTCGTACAGACAATTGTGAAGGTAGAGCACAGAACTGCAGAAATAACTGACATTGGCATAATTGGTGACTATTTCTGCAGCAGATCAAAGAGGCTATAACTGCTTAGGCTGCTGACAGGCCCTCGGAGATGTTAGTTCCCAGAGTAACTAGAGGCCACATGGGACACCCAGAACCAAACATGCCCAATCTGGTGATGAATTCAATTAAAAGCTACTCAACAGACAGAATCTTAATTATGTCTCCTTTAACAAGAGTGATGCTAAAGTTACAAAGTGAAAGTACAGGGTTCTGCTACTGTAAAGAATCACAACAATCCTGTAGCCAGAACCATCACCCCCCAAAAAAAAAGATTTTAAAAAGGCTGTTTTGGTAGAAGTAATTATTTGATACATCCTTTTAAAGAAATACAATCTTAGGGACACCCTGAAACCATGCAGGGCCCTCAGCTGTGTTGATTACAATCAGTAATGAAAGTCAGTAAGGGAAAAGGTTTGGAAGAAAATAAGCACATTGCTTATTTTTAAGAGAAGCAATATTCCCTGATCCAATTCATTAAACAATCCCACAACTGGGGAGATCTAGCGAAGGAAGTGAGTGTCTTCCCAAGATCCAACAGCAACTGTGTGTTCTGGCAGCATCCCACCTTACTGAAATCTAGGTATCTGCTGGGGCATCCTGCACTTGGCTGAGGACAGTTGGGTAGGATATTTAAAACCTTGCAGACCTGGCTTAAACTACTCATGGGATTTGAAGCTTCCATAAAAGTGTCTTTAGTGGTACCAACCAGGCTTCTTGATATCCCTTCCCATGCCTCCTCTTTAACAGCCAAAATGGGAGTATACCTTTACCTCAAAGTGACCTCTCTGTGGTCCAGAGGTGTCAATAGCATGGAGGTGTGAGGCCATATGATTTTTGCTGGTTGGCTTTGGCAGACAAAGGGAGAAAAGGCACAGTATCTCCCAGGGAGCTTGGCTTCTCTGTCACTGTAGCTGTTGCTATTGGTTTATTTGTGACTAGCAAACTTGGCCTAGAAATAACCTTTATTCTCGCTTATATTCACTTGAAAGCAAGTCTTTGTCAAAGTCTGTCTCAGGAAGCTGCACTAAAATTCTATGAGGCAGCATTCACAATGCTGCCACACCTTGTGAGGAAGACAGCTGAATCACACAGTTCAGCTAAGACCTGCTTTTTAGTCCTCTCAACCCTCCAGTTTATCTTCCTTTATGAAAACCCTCACGCAAATAGAGAAATGTACACATCTTTCTTGCAATGGAAACTCCTAATGAGACAGATCCAAAGGGCATGATTAACATGAAGTAATAGTGTCCCTAGGAGATAGGGAAGCTCAGATACAGCTTCTGCCTTGCAGAACTTCAGCATTTTAATTGCCTCATGATGGCTGGAGTGCTACAACACCCAGACTTTGAATTAATCCAGCTGGTGGACTGGGCTGTCAGATACACTAAAATCTATTTGCTCTTTCTTATCTGTAGGTGCTACTCTTTCATTTGGGATGTATCTTTACACACACTTGGTCTAGGAATTCCCAGTGTGTGTGTGGAAGGTTATGTACTACTGATGTTTAGACAAGAAACTTATCCTGCATGAACTCATCACATTAGTGTTGTGTTTCCTCATACCACATCTGCATTTAGGTCTCAAAGGCTGGTTTTCTGAGAAGACAGATAGGAATTTAGGAAAATTGTTCTTTTTTCTGTGGCAAAGAAAAGTTTTACTGTGGACTAAGAATGCTGGATGTCAGATACACAGCAGAAAGGGTTAATTCCAGCTGCCTATACATTGTACCATGCAGCTGATATTACCTCTATAGAGTCGTATTTCTGCAGTTGAGCTATCATCTATGAATTATTTTATGTGCTTTGCTCCTCATTTTTATAACATTCACAGTCTAAAATTTGGCATTAGTTTCTTTGTGTATTTCCCTTTTAATAATGCAAGTTTTCTGTTCTTAGGTCTTTATAAGGTTGTGGCAGATAAGACTCCATATATCAGCATTGAAGAAATTGCAAGAAAAGTACCTATTGGGCCAACAAAGTTTGGCCATCCTTCTTTCTACAGCGCCAAAGATATAAAATTGGCAAATTTCACTATCAAACGTGATGAGCAGATCATCTTCAACTCTGTGGAAGAGGTCCATGGAATGATGGCTGTGAAGTGTGTCGTGGTCAGAAATAACCAGTCTCATTCCTTTACTTTGCCCCTCTCACAAGAAGGAGAATTCTATGAGTGTGAAGATGACCAGATATACACCCTAAAAGAGATTGCAGAATGGAAAATCCCTAGGTGTAGAAACCGGATTGTTAAACTTTCCAATACTTTACACATGTGGGACTCCTCTAATCCACTTCCTGAGAATTTTGATGGCTGTTTGATTCTCATGCCTGTCTATGAAGTGCAGGCAGTAATGAAATGTAAGTAAGAACTAAAATCAGTGTTCTATTAAACTTGGTGTAACAAAGTACAAAAGTACCCTTAAATACACAACATTTTCTTAAAATAGCCATGAAAGATTCAGTTTGTTACAACTTCCTTATCCATATTTGCCACTAATGTTAGTTTCAAGAGGAAGAAAGGTAAAAATTTTATTTCCTTTAGTATTTCTTTATCATCTGTTAGTTGAGATTATTACCTTGCATTTCTTTCTGTTGCCATTTTGTTGATCACTACGATTAAATCCTCACTGAAAATATATTGTATAGTAAAAAGGTTGAGATTAGGAATTCTGTTCAGTTCCCAGATTCTCTTTCTTTGTGTCTTAGACTTTGGCCATGGAGAAGCCACGTGATCATTTATGGTTATATCTAGGAGTTGGAAAAAGAAAAGAAAAAAAAAAACAATTCAACATGTTGCAATACACTTAATTACCATTCAATTTTCAGAATGAGCATGTCAGAGAAAGGAAAATAATATTATTTTATTCTGTTGCAGAAACAAATATCAATGGAATATAAACACAAAAAACTCATGGACAATTTCTGAAATCTGTAGGTTTGAGGAAACAGAAAGATTAGAAAACTAATATATTTAAAAGCTTGTGCTCTGAGTTTTTATTTTAAAAAATTCCAAAATATCTATGACACTAGTTGTTCTAGTTGTTCCACCAAAACCTTGATGCAGCTGGCCTCTGATTGCAGGATGTAGCTTACCTGTTGGGAAGGTTTTGCTGCTTGTTGCATTTACTACAAGTAAACCAATCAGCTCAGTAGAAATTGAATCCTAACAGAAATATGACGTTCATGGGGATATTAAGCAGGAAATCTTTTCACAATTGAGCATTTCTCTGTTGAATTATGTAAGCAAATATACAAAGAGAAAGAAATAAAAGTGGACAGAGTCTGTTAACACAATATACCATAGTCGTTATATGCTTAATGTAAGATATTCAGCTGTGCTTGCTATGTGATTCAATGTGTGAGTTTTGAAAACATAGCTTCACAAGATAAACGACTCCATTTGCTGTAACTCTAGCTAGATTCAGGGATCTAGCTCATCTCCTGAAGCTCAATTAACTCAGGTTTATTGCTATGTCCACTTAGATATCTATGTGCAGAATCAATAAGAATTTAATGCCCCTGAAAACCTTCAGAAGATTCAGAAATATTTGGTATTCCCTTGTCTTCCAATCAGTTATTCCAGTAAGGATTGTATTTGTTGTTTTTATTTTAAGTTTCATGATGTTTTCAACATTTAAGAAGCATTCCATATGTCCTAGATAACTATTTAATACAAACTTGAAAAGTAGGCTTCATGGTACATGAATAACTACTTTCTTGTGGACCATGAAGAATGAATTTTCACCATTTTAGGAGAACTATAAATAGATACAAGATAAAGTATGAGAATTACTATCCACTATAAAAAAAAAGATTCCTGATAACTGGGATAACTGATTACATTTTCACAGGCTGTGAGCAGGAATCCTCTATACTTCTCATTATTAATAATGAACAAGTTATGTGTGTGGAACTCTCACAAATGCTCATAGAAAGTTTCATTTTCACCAGTCATCTTCCTTTGTTTTCTTTCCCTTGTGGTGCTAAGGATGTTTATCACCTCAAAGTGTCAATGTGACAAAAGCAGAGTCAGAACAAACAGACCCTGAATCACTGTCATAGAACTCTGTCATATAAAATAAATCCGATACCAACTTTTCAGTATAAAATATTGATATGTCCTGCTACAAGGAAGTGTGAATCCAGAATATACTATCCCTTTGTGTAGGTCTATGCAGAATAAATCTTATTAAAGAGAGTCATTAAATATTATTTGCTTGTTAAATTTTACTGCCTTGGTCAGCAATCTGAGGTGTCACTGACTTGGAGCCAAATTCTTAAACAAGCCTTAATTACATAGTCAGCTTTATTATTGGAAGATTTTCATTCAAAATTTTGCAAGTTCAGTTGTGGTAAAAGAGCTGTTGTTCCCTGTCAGGTTGTTAAATTCACTGGCTCAGTTCTGATAGTGAATAAAACCAGGTGATGCAGAAAAAATGCAACAGTTCCAGAGAGGAACATAATATTAAAATGTCTTAATTCACAAAAATAACTTATTCTTAATTATACAAAGACTTTGCCATTTTGTTAAGTGATATTATTTCTTAATAATTACAGATGTTTTAATTATTCTTACAAATATCAAACTACCTTATTTCTCCCAGTCTGGCCATAGCAGCAACATGTTAATGGATCCAAATGCTATTTATTTACTAAAAATGTTTCCCCACTCATTTCTTTAGGGAAACCCTAAACTGCTATGAAGTAAAAGAATAAAAATACAGCTTGCGCCTAAGAATTTGAGAAGATAAGCAACTGATAGAAGTGCTGTGGGGAAAATAGTGAACTAGACTTTTCTTTTTCTTAAACTTTGTGCTCACTTGCACACCTTATTCTCTCCCTTAATTTGGGTGGTCTCATGCATATCTGGTAACCATATCTCTCAAATTACAACAATTAGACTTTGGCTGGCACAGTTAGTGGTGCACATTTACACATGGACATGTACACCTCAGGGGAGGTACTTTTAGTGTCTGGCCAATAGGACATGTATTTTATTTCAATGTCAGTTTGAAACAAAACACAATATATTTCTTTTTCTTTTCAGTTCGAAAAGACATAGTTCATATCCTCTCAGATCTGGATGTGGAGGTCAAGGATGTAACAGACTATTATGATATTAGCTCTTTCCTTCAGCCACTTTCTTTGGAAGATTTATTTGAGAGAACAAGCAAAGAATTTCCTATGGTTGCTGAGATAATGGAAGGGCCTTCAGGAAACCAAAAACCTTATAACTTATTGTCTACAGGGAAAGAGATAGTCATCTACAAAAAGTACCAGGCAGCAAGAGTCCTAGCCTCTGAGATGAGAAGTGATTCCTCTAAAAGACATTATTTAATCCCTATGAGCTACAAGGGAAAGTTCAAGAGAAGACCTCGAGAGTTCCCAACTGCCTATGACTTACAGATAGCGAGAAGTCAAAAAGAACATCTTCATGTTGTAGCGACTAAAGCCTTTACTTCCCCTCATAAAGAACTTTTTTCTGTTTCAGTTGGAGATCAATTTCTAGTTCAGCAATGCCAGACTAGTGAAGTTCTGTATGAGGGAAGAAAGAAACTCATAGATGTTTTAGCTTGTGAGCAAATACTAAGTGATTCATATAAAACAGTGCTCCTCCCTATGTACATGGAAGGTGGCTTTGTGGAAGTGATTCATGACAAGAAACAGTACCACCTCTCTGAGATTTGCAAAGAATTCCATTTGCCTTTTAACGTCAAAGTGTCCGTGAGGGACCTTTCCATGGAGAAAGATGTCTTGGCTGCTGCGCCTGGTCTGCAGTTTGAAGAAGAAATCACAGACTCTTACTTGCTGATCAGTAGTGCCAGCAGTCCAGTGGAGAGCTGGGAGATTCCCGTGTGTCGCTTAAACATGTTGGTTCATTTGCTCAGCAAAGATGTCCAGACAGTTGTATCGCCTATGACTAGGACAACAGTGGAAGAGGTCAGCGAAGAGGAATACTATATGTTGCGAAGATATGAAAACCTAACCCTCCATCCACCACCCAGGCCTCCCAAAAAGCCAACATCAGCACCACCACCTACTTTTGCAGTGCCTCAGCAAGGGGTGTCTGATGTACTACAGGCTCCAAAGGTAAGGTATCCCATCTTGTCTTTGAATGTCTTACAACCACAGGTCATGTTCTGTGGGTTTAAAGTCTTCATTTCACAGTTGTATCCTTATGCCATGTACACAGATGGCTCTCAGCTCCCTGTAATGGGCAAATTAGCCATTACAGACAGGAATGGCTAAAATCTCCAGTGCGTGTTAATTGATCCGTGAAAAACAACGGAACCATGCTGACTCACAGCAGAAATCTTGGCTGTATAATTTTGCATGGATAATCCTTTACTGCACCATTGTAAAAGCGAAGGGAGAGATTTGAAGTGCCTGTATTTAAATCTTTATTAAGGGGAAGCATATGTTTTCATGATGTAAAGATAATTTTGCTCAGCTAGAAGTTGCAGAATTAACTTCACAGAGAGACAGGATGTATTGAAATTTTTAAATTCATTATTTTGCACTCACCCAAGTAGGAAATAGGTTTGGAACTTTAAAAAAAAAAAAAAAATAAAGCAGTACTTTTAAAATAGAAGTTGATCTTAAAAAAGAAGTGTCTCTTCCAGGACAATTTTCTTCGTTTAACTTACTAAGACAATGCATTTGTTCATTAATGTTTGTGTTGGGTCTGGCTGAGGTGGAGTTGATTTTCTTCACACCAGTCTCTAAAATATTTCTTTTGATTTTTTATTTAATCAGGGTTGACAGCACACCAATCTTTTGGCTATTTTACAGCCATGCACCCACAGTGTCAAAGCCTTCTTGATTTCCCAGGCTTCCCCAAGGAAGTTTGCTGGGGTTGGACAAGAAGTTAGGAGAGGACACAGATGGGGGAGCTGACCCCAGCTGACCAAAGGGACATTCCATGACACATAATACCGTGTTCAACAAAACAAAAAATTGAGGGGGTGATTTGCCTAGGAAGGCAGCCATAACTCAAGAGACTGGTCAGACAGCAGTCTGCTTGTGGGAGGTGGTGAGTCACTTCCTTTTGCATCACTGTTTGGGGTTCTTCCCCCCTCTTTCCTTCATTTATTAAGCTGTCTTTATCTGAACCCACGAATTTTCCTGCTTTTGCTCTTACTTTCTCTCTCCTGATGAGATCATCATCCTGATGTCAGGGTGGACTGAGCACCCTGTGTTGTGATTACTATGCTTTAAATACAATGTAACTCATTATATTTTGGGGGATTCAGAGGAAGTTATTTTTTAGTGTGGTGGTATGAAACTGAAGTTGAATTGTAGCCACTCTGAAAGGGCAGCGTTTGTGAGTTCTGGAGGTGTTCCTTCTCTCATTCCCCAATTTCAAGACCACATGAACGTCCAAAGCTCCACATAGATCCTGGGAGATGGTTACAACAGTCTATAGGAGAATTGAATGGATAAAGTGGCTCCCTAAGATAAGGGTACTACCAAGAAAAGATGTGGCATTTTCTCCTGTCTTTACTACAGAAATGTCTTTTCTTCTAATTTTTACAATGAACATTGAACAGCTTAAATAAGACATCCTGTTGTGCAAGGAAGGATACATGAGAAACTTGTCCATGGAGCTAACAGGCAAACAATCACCCTGGTACTGGCCAGGGTTAAAGAACTGGGGGAAAATTCCCTAAAGCTGTGTTTCTGGTCAATCTGTACCCTTGTCAGGAGGATTCAAACTTCCTGCAGTTACTGGTGGCTGTGTGTGCAGAAAAGCAGCTGGATGCTGACTCCAGATCAGGCTCATGCAGAAGATAATATTTCCCTAAAGTGAGAAGAGAGCAGTAAAGGTAAAGGAGGGATGAGCTGAGGTTCTTTTTCACATTCATGAGTGAGAGCAACCTTAGACTGCAACTGTCCAGACAGAGGAGATAATTTAAGCACTGTTTCAGAATATCCTTTTTAATTTTTTGGGGGGCAGGCGCCTCTTATAAATAAATAATAAACTGCAGTCAGAATGCTTGGAATTATGCATATTGTAAATCTCCTCCCCTGGGAAGGTGAAACAAGTAGAGATCCTTCATTCACTAGATTAAACGTCCTGAGCTGTAACATATTGTGTTTGAAGTCACACAGAATGCATCATCTTTTCTATACTGAACACGAGTCCTCTGAGAAGACGTGGATGGTGGCACCTAGGCTCTGCCTTGGCCCCTCTGCAGCACTAGGGGAGATTGTGTTTTCTTTTTAAATGTATCAGGAATGTCTGAAGGTTCAGAAAGTCAGAAACTGTGCCAAACTGATAAATAGCCATCTTTGCATATTTTGTGGCTATGCATAGGCTTATTTGCATAAATAACAGATGAGCGTCCTAATGAGCTGAACTTAAGCCTGACAAGGTGGCAGCCTGGGATAAGCTTTAGTGCTGCTTGAGTTGCCACACCCCTCCTGCAGGCAGCTCCCTGCCTGGTGCTGGGGAGTTCTGGCTGCTTGCTGGAGAGCGGTGAATGGTTTCCTTACACATCAGTTAGGAAGCTCGGCTTGGTTTGGAGCTCCAGGATAAAATGCTGCTGCTGCATGGGTCCAAAGAAGAAATTGGCCTGGTTTTTGCCAGTACGTGAGGATTATCTGCAAGTGTGGGTCACCTTTGGCTACAGCTTGTGCTTTGATTGCCCCAGCTTGCAGCAAAGCTGTGAGGGCAGAGAGGCTCCAGCTGTCTCTTCCTGCTGTTCTCTGACCTTGGTAAGGAAACTCTGGGCCCAAGAGCAGGGCTGCATGCTTCACTGCGTGCTTTTGGTCGTGTGAGTCACTGGATTGTATGAGATTTGCATCCACCATGGACTGGAACCTCAGACAAGTATGAGAACTGCCTCTGCTTGTGTGCAAGGTGCAATGCTGCAGAGATATGGATGTCTGCACACTTCAGCAAAATCCAGAGACAGCAGATGGATTCTCAAACGTGATACAACTGCATTAACTAAGCACTCTGCCCAGTCTCTTCACAGGGCTAATTAAGTTGGCTCAGCTGCTGTTGATACAGCTTTCACTTCCAGAACCTGGGATCTCTCCTCTCCCCACCACAGAACTGCATAGACTTTCCCTTTCCCTCTCATATTAACGTTTTGTTTGTGTAAGAAACATCCAGACCACATCTGTATGCAATTTTGTATTGCTTGCTAATTGAATTAAAAAAGACAAACCCCAAGAAAATGCATGTAAACTAAGCAAATGAAAAAAAATAGCTTGTATTGAATGATGAAAATAATCTTATACTTCATACAGCAGATGTCTACCTGATATTACTAGCCTATAGCAGGTATTTATCCAATAATTTATCCAATACCTCCACCCACAAGCACCCCCAGCTGACACAGGAATGACATAAGGAATGACATAACAACTTGTATCCTTTGTCTCATGGTAAAATGTATTATAAAATTCACCAGAAATCTACATTCTCTTTGCTAGAATCATTGGAATGAATTTCAGAGGGGGTTTTAACGGACATGTAGGATTAAATGGTCATTCAGTTCCTGGTTTGTGAGCTTATCTAGAAAGTGAGAATGAGCCAATAAAACCCTAGAAGTTAAAGCTACTGATTTGACAATGGAGCATCTCACCCATTTGCCAAGTGGCTCCTGGAAAGAAGTTCCTGTGGGAGTACTTAGTCAAGACCTTACTTTCTTGAAATGAAAATTCATATAAAGGGAACAACTCAGATGTGTCTGTTTTTTCCACACATTAGAAACATCACTGCAAATATGACAAACCAAGTTTTCACTTAGTAACTTCATTGAAAATAGTTTCCTAAAATTTCCTTTTTCACGTGCTTGGAAACCTACTTTTTCCTCCCCTTCAAGAGGATTCAAGCAGCAAAAGTGCTCTAGCTTTCTTTTTGCCTATCAGTTCAAGCAGTAAATATCCTACACATTTAAGAAGGTGTTAATCTATGCTCCTCAATGTTTTTTGTATTAAATTGAAACAAAGGGTTCACACCAAATATTGCTAAATGCAATCTTAATGCATGGAAAGCCACAATTTAGCCTTGTACTCCTAAGACCATAAGGGCACTGCTTAAAAGACAAAAAATACAGTATTTCACTTCTGATAAGGAGTAAGAGAGGTTAGCTCCATCCAGTGCTATTATCAATGGTCTGTTTAGTCATGTATGTAACCTGAGCAACAGTAGAATCAGTAGAATATCCACCAGCTGGATTGCTGCAAAATAACTTTATGAACGTGGAACTGGAAAAGTCTGTCACAAGCAGTCATCTGCTCATCTCTGGCAAGAAAGCTGAGAGAATTACAGCCAAGGAAACTGGAATTTAATAAAATAGGAGCATCAGGGCATGATAGTTAATCGTCATTTTGTGCTAAGGTCCATTATCCTTTCAAAAGTCATTACAGTGCTAAGATACCGAGAACTTTCTTGCTTTCTTGCTTTCTTGCTTTTTATTTCAAAGTTAAAATGAAAGAAAAATTATCACTTCCATCTGGCTTTGCAGTTCTACAAACTGAGCTATCGAAATCTGCCATTAACATATTTATCGCATCTGTCTTCCCAGCAAAATGAAGGCTTATCTGGAATTAAGTTGATAAGACATAAGCTGCATTTCTCAGCAAATGAGTTTTCCTGTAGTGTCTCCTTTCCTTCCTCATAACTATTTCTTTTCTGCTTCCAGAGCATTTTTCACATTTTTGGCTCCTTTATAGAGTAGATTTAACACAAATATTTCTGCTGTGTAGCAAGAAACTAACCTTCCTAAACAAACGCATATTAGAAAATGGACACTGGACAGCCAGGAAAGAATAGGTATGAACAGACTTCAGGCATTAACAATTTTTTGGCTCTAGAAACAAAGAAGAAAAAAAGAGGTTCGTTAGTGGATGCAGAAATGAGCATATGCAAACATAAGGAGGAGGGTTTCTCTCTGACAGGTGCATCATTGTGGTTGCTGATGCTGCACCTGTGCTTCCTCTTCCTCTCTTTTTTCCTGCCCCCACAGAAGGGGATGTTTCTCACTCCCTGGATCTCACCTTCCACCCTCTCTTTCTCCCTCATCCTATCTATTGTTTCTCCCTGTCATTTTCCAGTAGCTTTGTAAATAACATGTGAATGCTGGAAGTACAGCTCTACAAATTGAGGACCATCACATACTGTCATTGTGGCCAATTTCCTAAAGTGTCTCAAAATCCTATCCCCACCACAGCCTCACCTGGTGAATCAGGCCCCAGTTCCCTCCAAGTCCTTGTGCTGCAGATTCTCACTTCTCCAAGAACTACGTCCACACTGTGCCATGGATTCCTTTCCCTCCTAAAACCATCCTGTGACAGACATGTCTGATTTCCCACAGACCCATGTGTTTGGGTCCCCCCATGCTACACTTTTCATGTGCCCTTCACCCCACCCCTAAGCTATATGATATTGGTTCCCCAGTCACCTGTACTGCTTTCAACAGGCTTGCCTTTTCCTGTTCCTCGCTTCTTCCCAACGTGTCTCCTCTTCTTGCTCTTCTCTCATGCAGTGAGCTGAAGCTGAGGTCACAGGCATAAAGGACTGGGAGCTACAGGGACATCCCAAGTTACATACAGGCTTTTGTTGCCTTCTCCAGCAGCATGAATTCCAAACCTCAGCACAGGATTGCCTCCTGCTAGGATCTTAGGGGAAAGCAGCGTGTAGGTGCTGACAAGTGTCAAGTAGTTTGATTTTCTTGTTGGCTGGACAGTCCAAGCTGAAGGATTTTATATTGATGCTCTGTTGCAAAGATCCTTATAGCTGTGTTTGGATCTGGGGGCCTGTGACCATTTTCTGGAAAGCCACATCCTTATACTATGCTGGGCTGAAGTCTACACATGCGCCATCCCACTTCACATCCTGCGGTTTTCCACAGAAGAAACCAAACAATGCTGTCTGGAGATTGGGACTTCTGGATACCCTATGGACTCCGAATGAACCAGCTGGAAGGGGTTAGAGGAACTGGAAACCCTAAGGCCCAAACTAATGAAGGACTGGAGTTTTCCTGATGTTCTCAGTACTCTCTTTTCATTTTAAAAAATACTAAAAGCTTAAAATTTCCACAGAGAATCATCAAGTCTGCAGTAGGCACTTACTGTGGTTTGATGTTAGTCTCAAAACCGAAATACAGTGGGGAAGATATCAGTGTGCCTGCCAGAAGGACAGGCAGTACAAAATTGCCTGAAGAAACAGCAGGGCAATCTGAGGTGTAAGACTCATTGCAGAAAGGCATTAGTAATACAGGAAATGCTGATATAGTACATGGAATTAAAGAAGGTACAGATGAACATTTGGATATGCTGACTGATGAAAATGCCAACTGTTTAAAAGCAAATTGCTTAATTTACAGCTAAAAATGAATTACTTGGAGAACAAAGAGAAAAGAAATATAAAAATAAAGAGGATGCCCAGAAGAAATAAAAAATTGAACCACATGAAAATATGGAACCCTTGATAAGAAGGAAAATCCTGAACAGAGTGTGTGAGCCAAAAGCCATTGATGTCAGTAAGGAAAGAACTGGCTGGCACATTTTTTTCCTGTCTCACAGAAAGCACATAACATAATAAAACACACAGCCTAACAAAATCATACAATTATGTATAATTATGAAGCAGGACAAAAAAAAAGTAGAAGAATAAATCTAAAATTTAGGAACCACTGCAGCAAAATAACTCTCCAAAAATAGAATTCGGGGAGTAGGGGCACAGAAATGTCTTTTTTTTCAACTGGGGTTCCAAGAAGCCTGACTTCACACAAAGCTGATCTGCAGGCTGCATTTTACTGTTTGCCCTTCTCATAGCAAGAAAGTTGGAAAATTAAGTTTGTGGATAGCTAGCTGTTGATGCACTAGCTGTTATGGACTGTGTTTTTGACTTCTGTTTGGAAATCTCTAAAGAGTTTTCCAGTTTAAAATGGCCAGAGATAATCTAAAGCCCAGCAAATTTCCAGCAGGAAGCCCAGCTCCCATACTCCTGCAGTGCCCATCTGCAGCAGTGGCAGTGACCAGCCAGGCAGCTCCCCAGGATGCCACAGAGCCAGCTGCCAGAGCTCTGGGCAGCTCCCAGGCTTTCTGACTCTATCCCTGCTCAAACACCTTCAGGAACTTTTCTGGGCTCTGAAGGCTGGCCTGAGGTGGCTGGTGTCCCTGCTAGTAACTCTCTGGACTCCTTATTTGTGGGAATTGGCCTTGGGGTGCTCTGACTACCAGATGAGGCCTGGGAAGTGTGTGGAAAGAGATAGTTGGCACAGGCTGAAATGAAGTCCAGTGATGTTTTCCAGGCACTGTGTAATCAGCTAGTGTTGATAAAACCACTGCTAAAAAATTATGAGAAAAAATAAAAAGAAGGAGCTTCACTGAAGTCACTTAAGTGTTGTATGTGGTCAGTGTAAGGGACAGAACTGACATTGCTCATTCACATTATGCATTCTTTCATGAAATTCAAGATTTGGCAGTACTGTCAGCTGAGCATTCTGGTAATGAAAGCATCCCAGAAGGCTGGGATTATGCTTTGAAATATATGCCCCATGACAAGAAATAAGAAAGTTGCTGTCAGTGTGACAGCAGGGTCACATCCTAAAACACCTGTAGCCATGGTTCACATTTTCCAGAGAGTCCTTGCAGAGAGGAATTGAGTGATTATCAAGACACAGAGAGTGCTGTGGAGAGACTCATCAAATCCATTAAAATTTGTAATGACTGCCCACCCCTGGGCTTTCCTTCTTTACTTTTTGAATGTGTTAGTCCATAGACGCGGCATAAAAAAAGTATGATGAGGGAGTTTTAAGGGCTAAAAATTAATGTATGTATTGTCTCTACCATAAAAATTAATTTCTTTTCTTTATGTGTAGAGGTGCATAATTTATACTGAACTTTTTCAATGTATTTAACAACATTTTGGTCTTGTTTTGCCTCAGAACACAAAACAATTTTACTAGTAAATAGATGTCATGGCAGTGTGTTGTGACATAGTGGTTCAGACTTTCTTTTCTTTTTTCTTTTTTTTTAATACAGAATAAGAAGAGGAGTAAAAATGCACAGGGTATTCAAGTCTGTTGTGATTCATGTAGTGCCACTGAGCAGTGATCCCAGGCTTTCAATGACTGTAGGCAGTGGCTTTATCAATGGTCCACCTGAACTAGTGTGATGGAGTCTAAGCAGAGGGTCACTTAATAGGAGTCACTGGGGAAAAAAAAAAAAAAAAAAAAAAAAAGGAAAATTAAGAAGCTCTTTGCTAGTTTGTGGCATGTCATGGACCACCCTGATGAAAAACACTGGTGATGAATTCTGCTTAGACCCTGCTTTAGTTTGGACTCTAAATTACCTAGAGTTGAAATTTGATTAATAAACGAGGATAAAGCTATTCCCAAAGCATCACTTTTAAACTTTAAATTTAAGAGTCTTTGAAAAAGTAAATAATATTTTATGTGTGAAATGAAGAAACCATATCTGGAAGCTACTTTTAGGGATCCATCTGTTTTGCATAAGTGGTAAATGCATGTTCTGCAATATTAATGAGGAAAAAGTGGTTGAGTTTGCTTGTGATTACTGTCATTTGAAGGGAAATGTGCCAAGCAATTGAACAGTAGCTCTACAAGAAAATTCTGGCTCTGTGAGGAGAGGAGTTCACAGGATGTCAGTAGGTCTGGCTTACATAGCCATTTCTGTAAGTGCTGCTTCAGTGATCACAGGCAAATCACAAAAATACCATTGCCTCCATGTACATAAAGAAACTAGCAGGTGTGAAGAGGGGTTGTGGATTTACAGCTCATTAGTTACTTTATATGGATGCTTAATGCTCAGGTAAATGCAAGATACATTGCCTCACTTTCAGTAAGGGTCAGAGCTACCTTGCATTTACTCTGGAGCAGTAACCACACAGACAGTTGCCATGGAGTATTAAATGAGCTGTAAATCCATGCTCATTTACTAGGTGGCAACTTGTTCATATAGCTGTCTCCTCTGCCTGTGAAATGGGACACAATGCTTCATTTTCACATCTTGGATATTTGTATAGACAAGAATGATTTTTCTATGTATGCAGTATTTTATGCATTGGCTACTGCAATAACAACAACAGTATTATCATAAAAATAATAACAGTGGAATTACTGGAGATTAGTACATTTTAGCCTTATTTAAAGTTTTTAGCTGGAAGTTAATCTACAAAAGAGGTGAAAAAACAAGTGACAGCTGTCTAGGACAGATGGATTCTGAAGTGTGTGTATTTGAAAGAGGAAGAAACAAGAAAGAATAACTTATTTAAGAACTTATACCATAGCAAGGTGTTAACCCTGAGGCTCACTAACACCTTTGAGGGACCTGTCTTTTGTTAACCACTTCATAGTTTATTCTAATGTTAGACACAGGTCTTTGTGCTTGTCTTCTGCATCTGCTGTTGTATATCTGGTGTCTTTGGCCTTGTCTTCACCAGCTGGCTTACAGAAGGTAGCAGCTAGTTCCCAGACAAAGAGAGTTATGGATGGAAAGTCAGATGTTTTTTATAATGTCTCCATAAATTTCCCCATCTTGTGGGACTTTGGCAGATGATAACATTAAACTAAGAGTTGCATGTTAAAGGTTAGTTTGTGCAAGTACGAAAGGTGTCAGCAAGGGAAGAAAATGAGGAAAGAGACAGCTACAGTACAGATTACATCTATCTATCTAGCTCTCTATCTCTCTATATATCTGTATCTTATATTGATAAATCATACGTGTATAAAAAGTAGTCAGACATAACTGATGATGTATAAATAAATGCTGGGCTAAAAGGTTATTTTTTGAAGTCAACCTGACACATCATTTATACTACTTGCCATGATGGAGCAGCACCTCCATTTGGGTGGAAGAGCAGATTAAGGAGCTAAGCTTTGAAGGTGAAATTGAGAACTAGTGAAACAGAAAAACAGAATATCCAGTTACATTCTATCAAACTGTGAAATGGGATGGGAAAGCAGAATTTATGTAGGGTGGAGGGAATTGCATTTTTGTTACAAGAAGGCTGAGGGTGAGCACTTCTCTTTCTAAAAATGTTCTTTTCCCCTTGTGAATATCTTCATTCATAACGATCCTGCCCTCATTGTCTCTCATATAAAAGTGAAAATCAGTGATATATTAAAAAATCTGCTCTGGTTAAGACAGGTGAATGCATACATACATGATGGTTAACATGCAATATCTGCTCTTTATCTGTTCTTTGCACCTCGCTGAGCACACAGACCAGAGAGGTCTTGGTTTGTCTCCTACTTTTACTCCGTATCATCAACATTTGATGGTGTGAACACCCCTTCTACAGTATTCATATTCCCTCTCTGTTCTCATGGTTCAAGCAATAGGAATATGGATGGAAAAACATGGGAGCTAGAAGGAAAACAGAAAATCCTCGAACAGCAGGCTTAGATTTTGCATAAGGTTTTTCATTAGTTTGCATCTTCAGAAAAAAATAGAGATAAAGTCATCTCATGAAATATTGAAACCACTTCTACCCATACAAATAGCTGAATGTGAAAAATCTCGGTCTACCCTCTGAAACGGAAAATAAACCTTCTTATGAATGCTATGAGTTATTGAATAATAATATGGCAGTAGTCTAATGCTGCTATTGTTGAACCTAAATGAAAACCCTTATTAATCATGGATTTGACAGCTCATTCAGTTATAATAATGTTTCCTGTCAATCCAAGCTCTCATTATAATTGGATCTTACTTAGAAAGGAAGATGCTCTATTGACTGCTCAGATGGAGAAAAATACAGGTTTGAAAACGAAAATATCAGTCTGAATTCTGTTTCCAGGGAGCCTGCTTATGCATTTACAAGTTGGATAGCAGTTTAATCCTTGCTCTGTGTCACATTTAGATGTTGCTATAATAAGATTCTCTCACTGACTAGACACCAGCTCTACAGTCATGACAGTGAAAGTGAAAGCGGGAAGAGCAAATGAAACTTCTTCTCAGGGATGCTGGTATATCATCACCATGACCTAGTTGCAAAGAAATAACTGAAATAGATTGCTTTTCTACAGAAAGTAGTGTGTTCAGCTGTGAATTTACAGCTAATTTGGTTTCCTGCATGTCTTCTTTTGTGGTTACTCAGTTTGCAGAAAGTATTAGATATTTCATGTGGCATTGAGAGGAGATTAAACTGCCTCAAACCAAGTGCTGTAGGGGTATTTACAGAAGAGTTAGTGGCAAGGAGCTGTAAATTCATTCCCTAACTTACTGCACAATATCTTTATAAACAGGGCCAGAGACAGAACAAGCAAAAGCATCCGAGGTGGTTGTCAAAGCAGAGGACTATTCAGGCTGAGACTGAAAGCACTTGGAAAAGCATTTTGGATAAATGTCATTTGGAAGACACTCTCTGGGCTAAATCTGTAAATTGCATATTGGAGGCCCCAATTTTGTGGGTGTAACAGAGGGGAGTGGTGCATTCTGTGCAGGTCACAACTCGTTGAGGACAAAGAAAACACGGGATAAGTAAAACTTGCACTCAGATTTAAAAAAGGAAGGTTTTCTAGAAGTCCCTTTTCTAGGACAGCTGAAACAAGAACTCCCACAAGGTGTTCTTGTTCATTGGTAAACCGGTGTAGTTACAAGAAATGGGAATTTAGAGTTGTTTTCTAATGAGTAGTATAATACCAACCAGCATAGAGACACCAGACTGTTTGCACTGCCTTGCAGGACACGGAGTAAAAAATTCTGATAACCTCAGGAATTCTTTGCATGAGTGTAAGGGCTCACTGGTTGTGTGCTTGATCCTACAGCAGACATGCACACTGAAAAGCAATTAAGTAATCTTTTCTCCCTCCATGGCTCAACCACAAGAGGCACAGATGGGGGAATAGGCTGTAATCCACACCAGAATTTAGTAGCTGCATTGGGAAAATATCCTTCTTCTATTAGTTGTCTTCAATCAATGCAGCTTAGCACTATCTTATTTGTTGCTTTGTGCCAAGTGAAGATAACTCAGGTCCTCACTGAGATTGCAGTGCTTGAGAGAAATAAGGGCAAGGCTGATAATGAAAGTGTAACAAATGTGAACAGGAACAAAAATCCAAGGGAAAATGGAAACTGCTTGTTTTGATTTTGTTGTCATGCATTCCTATTTTATTCACAATTGCTGACTGATTTCTCATCTCTGAATTAATAAATAGAAGTTAAGATTTGTTTCAGGTGAAGAGTTGATGCCAGAGAGGATTTCTTGTGTTGTTACAGTGCAAAGATCACCACATTATAGACAATCATATACCTCTACAACCACTCATGCAGTGTGAGTTCATGGGGGTTATGCAATGGTTTATATGCCTGTTAGCATAAAATGCCTACAAAATTTATCGTGGAACTATGTAATTTGAATGGTGGAATAATAATTCAAAGAATACTTTTCAAAATATATAACTTGATCAGCAGCTGTTGAATCCATAAAATAATTATTTATATTCATGGAATAGCTCTGAAAAGGTCAAGTAGGAGACATTTTAATCCATGTTTTCAATTTGTTGCTATATGTTTAGAGTAATAAATCACAGCAGCTTTCAAAAATAACAAAGGCAACAGTAACATATGGCTCTCAAATATTTGTGGACTGTAGATTAAACTAATTTGTTTTTCCTGAGCACCTAAACACAATTTCGTTATTTGTTGGTTGTGATCTCTTCTGTAATTACAAAAAGAGATTTGATACCTAATGGCATAAACCATTATGCTAACAACCTCAAATTAATGGGCTCTTCCAGCTTATTTCAAAAGACACATTGCCAAGTGCTGCATCATATTTTTCATAACTTTATAAAATGTAAATACATTTTCAGATGTACAAATGTAATTTGTATTTGCAATTTTCAAATGCAAATGTAGCTTCTAACCCTGTTTGCAGGTACAGCACAATTGTAAAAACATGACAGTCTGAGACACTAATTTGTTGATTTAAAAATACTTTACAAATGTTTTATGTGCATATACATTATGTGCACTCCTAACCAAAATGTCATGCTTGGTTTTCTCTTAATACATTGTGTCATTCAGATGTAATCGCAAAACCTCCTCTCTGGTGTGAAGACTCCTGACAGAGCATTTGACTTTTCTAGCTGACTTCAGTCCTTAGGCACTGCTAAGCAGTTTCCTTTCTGAAACCTGTGCAATAGGCACACTTTTGACTGCTCTGCTGTCTGCCCAGCTCTGTGTATACATTTTGATGCCTGTGTCCTGGCTTAAAGTATCTGGACTGGGATAGATGGACTTCATGGGACATGTGTGGGTGTGGTTTAAGGAAATACAGCTCCATTTGCTTTAATGGAATTGAAACTACTTCCAAGAAGTGTGAATTTGGAACATTTGTTTGGGAAGAGCAAAATGGCATGAGTATCTCTTCAAAGCTGGGCCAGCATGCTGCAGCAATGGATGGCCTGGTACAGCAGAGCCACAGAGAGAGGTGCCTTTGCTTAGGTAGCCACGTTACAGATGTGAGCTACACTTCTATGTGTACGTTTCCACTCTGGTCTCTACTCTCAGTGGTGCCTAGAGAGCCAAGTAGACATTTTGTGGTTAGCTAGATGCAGTTTTTAACTGCATTGTGGAGATTTCCCGACTATAATCAGAGCAAGGACATGTGAAACATGCAGATGGATACATGTAGTTATGTACATTTTTGTGCCTTGATCTGGAGCTGAACTCTACCAGTGGCATAGCAATTAACCCAAAGTGAATGATGGACCTGTCTTTCACAATAAGGCTGTGATTAGTGCATTGTGTAGGGAAAGGGTCACCACATTATGGCTGCCAGTACACACAACACCCATCAGCAACTCCAGTGAAACCTTGGGATCATGGATACGTTGGCTTGGACTCTGCAAAGTTGTGCAGGTGCAAGGTCTGAGGGATGAGGTGCAGCCCTGGTTCAAAAGGAAATGCTTAGGCAAGGAAGGCTGAGGCTTAGGTGTCATCCAGAAACCTACAGCCTAGAGGAAAACCAACATTCTCAGACAGCTGTTTTCATGGCTAGCCTACAAGCTGCTCTAGTGTTTGCCTTTTTGGGTTCCCCAGGTATGTAGCATGTGCCAGTCTCTCAGCCTTTTCCAGGAATCTCATGGGGTCTGGAAATTTGGCCATATGCATATCAAGGATGAAGTTCATTCCTTCATAGAAATGGGTATAAACACAGTTTAATTTACAAATCAATCCCCAAGATAAAGGTCTGGGGATCCATGCTTTTCTGTTGTGCACATTTCATTCCTACTGAAGTAGAAATGTGTTCAGGGAAAAATGTATAAATAAACATTTAATGTAATTACTTAGTATGGCTGGGGAAATTTTGTTTTCCTGCAATTTGTTTTTCTCAGTAAAACTAAATATTACCATGCAAATTCTTTCTGGACAAAGAGACAAAGTAAAAATTCATGTGTGAGTTAGTCCTCCTGTTTCCACAGCTCTTGCAATGCCAGTAATTGAAGGGCACACTGGATTCTGGGATCTCTAAGAGGGCCTTTTTTCATCCGCCACTTTGCTTTGTAGAATTGTTTGTAACAGGAACCACAGGCACAGGTGAGAAGATCCATAAGTGGTTTCACTTATGGACATAAGAGGCATAAGAACCGCTGACCTGTCAAAGACAACAATCACAGCTTTTTTCTTCAAACCTTTATTTAAAACAGGTTGTGGCTTGGTGAGAGGTCAATTCTTTGTTTGATGTCTTGAAATTGTGGAAGACTAACCTTTGCCCTCTGCAAACATACACACATACAATAAGTCATGATGACGAAAATGGTTTATTTTGACAGTCTAATCCCAGAGCATGCCCCATGCTTTTCTTACAACAAGATGAAAAATGGGGATTTCTGAAGTCTTCATCTTTACTGCTGATGAAGATGTGAAGTATTGAATTAAAAAAAAAAAAAAAAAACAATTTCAGCAAGTTTTTTAATACCTTTGTTGAGAAAAAGAAAACTTTAGTTACATTTGCATGTGGAAAATCCATACACATTGGCAGAAAAGCATATGATTTGTACATCTGCCATAAATTTTGATTCCTATATACTGAAACACTGCACACATGAATGTGTCTGTTCAGCTTCCATTTCATGTAAAAGAACAGATACATATGTTGTGGCTTTCCTTTCCTTACTGGCACATAAACTGTAAAAATGTGCTAAAATCCTACCCCACACATACAAGATTGTTTCATCAAATAGATCCTCTCCTTCTTCCTCTCCATCTTCCTCTCCCTCTCCTTTTTCCTCTCCCCCCCCCCCCCGCACTGTATGTAGCATGACAGAAGCACACAATTTTTAACTTTCCTCCTCTTTTTGAATTTTACGAATCCATTTTTTTCACACTTATTAAACACTGTATCTCACTGTATTAAACTTCTGTCCTAGATAATTTTCAATGGCAGATAAATGAAATCATCCACAGAATAATTTTGTACTAAAATTCTTTTTATTTCATCTGTATTTAATAAATGTGTCCCCACTTACTAATCTCACAGGGTCCATATTTTCATTAATAGGTGCAATAAAGTAAATTTATTTCTCTTTAATTTTACTTTTTGATTTTTAGTTCACTAACATTTCTCTTTCATCAGGCAGATGTATGTGAATAAATTGAATTTATAGAGAATTATGTTTTAAAATACACCATACCAATATCGGGAGCCCTTTCCCAAAACTTTATAAATGTTTTTCTTCTAATAATTTACCTGATGTAGTCATAGTTTAAAGACAGATAATCTTGGATAAAAAAAATTTGACTAAACTACTGATACAAACCATTAAGAGCATTTTTGTGCATCTATTTTTATTACATTTAAAAGCTCGTTCAGTTGAGGAAAGAAGCCAACCCTACTCTTTCAAAGAAAGAAACCAAACCCATAAAAAGCACAGCTTTTCATATTAGAATTTTGTTTACTACTGTCTAGTCTAATAATAAATGCCATATTCATCTCATTCATCTGTAAAATATTTTTTAACCACTTAGGTTATATCCTACACTTCGTAATAAAAAGGGTGATATAACATCCCCATTTCATAAATTCAACATTCTGGATGAACATTGCTGTCATTCTACTTGCAGAACATAACTGATGAGTACAATGTTCCTAGTAAAGCATATTCAGTAGAATTTCAGAGGACAAAACACTTGCTTTGCTTCTGTTCAGAGCCTAGCCTCCTACTATCACAAATCTTTTTTCTTCTTAAATAGTTTAATGTGTATTTTTAAAACCACCTTCTTCTTGTTTGTTTTATTTGTTTTTGGGGGGTCCATTTGGATATAGTCTTTGAGAAGAGAGAATGCATCAGCACTACTTTGAAATAAATGGAATTAAAGATGTGAAAATAGGAGCACAATTGTTGGTTTTCCAACATTCCCAAGGAACATTTCACAACAGTCTTGATGCACACCAGCAGGTAAAAGTGTCATTACCTAATATCTCCTGAGAAGAAAAGGAAAAAACCCCTAAGCCTACAAAACAATATTGTATCACCTTTGAAGCACCATCAGCGTACCACAGAAAGATGAATAGACCAGTGGTAGTCCCTCTGTTTGAAGGGATCACAGCCAGTTGCAATGAAGTACAAATGCTTTGGCTCCAAGGCAATGCTGAATGCAGTCATGTGATTCAGTCCAGTGATCTTGCTGTGTCGTGCCTTAGGTTCTTCTCTGAGAGTTCACAGGCACAATTCCTTCTACCTGTAACTTGCACCATTTTAATTTTTTTTTTTACAAGGATTTAAATCTTCTTATAAAAAAAGTTGCACTTTTGCTACTGTTTTGTGACTCATTCTTGCAGAGGATTACATCCCACATGTGGATACCAATGGCACATGCCAGTGGTGTGAGGAACATGCTCCACTGCTTTCCCCTTCTCTTTAGAAAGATTTAAGCTCTCCACCAAAAAAAAAAAAATTATAAACTAAAAGTTCAGAAATACACTGGCTCTGACAATAATTTATTGTAAAGGATTTTTTTTCTCTAAATGTGAAATACCTATTTTTACAACCCTTTTCCCTGTTGGCAATTGTGTCCTTTAAAACCAAAATTGCATGAGTTTTGCATAAGCTGCCTAGAAACCTTGGTTATAGATTTCCCTTGTCCTACATGGTTCAAGCCTGTGCTTCATCTTTTTGAGAGCTAAAAGGCTTGTCCTATCAATTCATGAATCTATATATATGCATTCTCCAGATCTACAAATGTTGTAAAATCTATTCACTGGAGATGCCCAGAGGATTAATAATTTAAACAAAAACAATCAGGACTGAGCTAGTGTTTTATAGTCAAAAAATGTCTTTTCCCTATACTACTTCCCCTTCTGGTGCATAAATAATTCCTCTAGCATTAGTGGAGCTATGCTAATTTATACCCACAGAGGACTTGGTCTCAAAAGCCTAATTTAGATTACAACACTGAAGTGCAAAGACTTGCCATTTTTATTTGTATGTAAAGTACCAGCACTCAAGTAGTTGCATGTCATTAAATTATTTCTAGAAAATAAATTGCCATTTGGAAGGTTTGCTCTTGGGTGAAATTATATCTTTTTGTATGACTTTAGACAGATGCAATGAGTTAATTTCAACAGCTGCTCTTCAGTTCCCTAATTTTGTTCTCTCTTCTATCTCCCATCTCTCCTCTACTAAGCATGCCTTCTTCACTACAACTGACTGAAATAAATACATCTTTGGATAGTAGCTCCTGTACTTCATTGCAATGTTTCCTCTGTTCTGAAGGGCCTTGGTAAAAAATGAGGTGGTAGGGCATAAAACAGTTCGATGCCAGCTATAGCTCCTGGGACAGCTAAAAGTTGGATGGTTTAAGCCATCAAAGCTCCTTATTCCTCAGCTGTAATTTTTTTTGTTGTTCAGCACACAATTTCACCCTAGGGTTTTTGACTGAATAGTGATGGATTTCATAACAGTCTCACGTGCACACTGGACATGTAACCATTAATGGGGCACTTAATTTCAGATGAACCATGAGATTAAGACAGCTCATGTACTCCTACTTTTCAAGCCTCCTGTTAGTACTTTCATAAAGTCCGTGTTCTGTATTCAGTAGTCAATTTTCTCTGCATTAAGTGCTGGAATATTTCTCTTAGTGGTACCTGAGGCATGCTTCCATGTAGCTCTTCTCCAGCCTTTCCTTGTGACAAAATTATTTTGAAGTCAGCAGGACAGCCATTAACATACATAAATGTTTCTAAACATGAGAGGGCTGCCTTGTTTGCAAGCAGTGAAGAAGAGAGGAACCTTGCTGAAAGAGCTTGCCATCTGGGGAGGAAAAAAATAGACCTGCAGAAATAGCCTATATCAAGGTTAAGGCTGGTGTTATAGTTGATGTAACTGAAACGGAGCACTTATGAGGCCTGAAAAGACATTATGGGTAGTAAGGCAAGCTATGAACTGATCCTATTGCTTACTAGCATTTGCTTCTTTGCCTGTCATTTAATCTCAATAGTCATTGATGCTTACCTGCCTTATGGCCCTGTGGAATACACTGTACTGCATTCTGCTTCCTATTGTCACGATCTGCTCATGCGAGGTGTCATGATGGTTCGTTAACCAATCCCAAAAGTACAAAAAGGCAAACAGCAGGGGACCATCAGTTTAATCACAACAAATGCACCTTTATTTAGGTACCAACAGCAAATGTGATAGAGGGGAAAGAAAAAAGGAAATAAAGAATAGAGAGAAAAGAGGGGAAGGGAAATATAGCTAGCACCATTGAGATGAGATCCTCAATGGTCCAGCCACATACTGGACATCACTGTCGTCCATGGGGGTGCACCAAAGTTTTCCCAAAAGGTTACAGTTTATATAGTCTTTATCCAAAGCAAGTGGCATCTGGCCAGAAGGTGGGAAAGATTGATGGGCCATTGTGAAGAGCCCCTTGTTCTGTGAAGCAGGTGCAGGCATGCAGGGACAAGCCACCGCTTGTCACAACCTGTTTGAATGCAGCGTTCTGTAGAAGCACAGTGAGTGCACCTGCTAACAGTCTCTTGGCAAGCGTCCGTGTCCACCTCAGCCAGGCCAGAACTCCTGTCAGGGATCTTCAGGGTCCTTGTGACAGTCGTGAGGCAAATGAAGGAAACTTCGGAGCGTCTCTCACACATATTTTGTGCAAGGCAGGTCCCCTTGGTGCCTCAGATAACACTGTGAGTGGCTTGGTAATTATTGTTGTGGTGATCCAAATACAGGGTGAACCTTCACAAAAGGCAGCTCTTTGTTTTGAGGAATCAGGTTTACATTTCTTCAGTGGGTTTAGGATATTAGGGTTCTGATGAGCATATATATGTAAGGTTGCCATATTTTATGATAAACAAGTTGGTTGTTGGAGATGATTTTCTTTATCAGCTGACTATATGCAAATCAATTGAACTTCACACCCTTAATCATAACTTCGGGGAAGTTTTCTGACCTCAGACCTCTGCTTCATTTAGAATGGTTTCATTATGCTGTGTTCAAAATATATTTTAAAAATATATCAATATTTTATATGTGTGCATGTGTATGTTTTGTCAAGACTAAGGCGAGCTTGTTTTTTTTCCCACATTTTTCATGTTGCTATTGGCTGTACAAGGGAACTATATAAGGGTGATATAAAAAGAGACGGGAACAAAAGGCTGCTGCTAGCTATAAGAATCCTGGGGAGGCATTTAATACTTGAAGTTCTCCATAGCTTCAGTTTCTAGGCAGCTGGAGAGCTTCTCACACCTGGGGACTTGCCTTAGCTGATCACTGGAAAATAAGAGTAGGATACTTGGATGAGATAAAATTCCACTAGGAAATGGTGTGATGGTAAAAATCCACTTCACAGGTATTTATAGTCATTGCATCACCTACAGGGCCAGGTGGAATGAGGGTCTGGAGGTCTCTGAGCCCTGCAGAAACATGCAGTGAGTGGCAAAACCAGCAGATATCCTTGTGTTCTAAATAGGTGGAGAATGCATGTCGGAGGGGATAGACAGCAGATGACTTGCCTGCAGTCACTCAGCAGGTTAGTGCTGAGGCTTCTTGGCTAGCAGACCTATTTTGTCCTGAACTGAATCTCTGGGCAGAACTTTTTCTCTGTAGTTTTTGACAAAAAAAAAAAAAAAATAGAATGAGAGCCCAGATAAAAAGATTGTCAAACAGTCATCCCACAAAATGAATTCACAGCAACCACAGTATTTTTTAAGGATGTAGCTGTCATGGTTTGTAATGTGTCCCTATATATCTCCATCAAGTCTTAGGAAGAAGTTCTGTGATAAAATAACCTTGTGAAATAATGTTAGGTATGAGTTTTGCAAAATAACTCTGAAGTAGTTGGAGATCATCACCAGGTCACCCTTTCTTGGATGACACCCACCCACCCAGAATAAATTTGCCACCTTACTCTCCAGAAAGTCCCTCCTCTTCCTCCCTTTATAATGGAAAAATAAAATTTATGCAGGTAAGAAGAAATGCTATGGCATTTGACTGTCGCTATTGAGTCAGAAAGCGGCACGGACTCCAAGAAGGCTGGTTTGCACAGCAACCACTTTAATGCGAGAAACTCTTCTCTTTATAGACTGTTCCTACACATTCCACCTGATTGGCTAGTTAACAAAAACACTTTTCTCACAAACAATCCTTGAGAAGAGCAGAAAAACAAAGAGTAGAAAAACACCGCCTGCAGGTTGTTTATAATAACAAGCTATCATCTTTTCTCTACGACTCCCTAAAAGTCTCACAAGTCTGCCATGAGAGAACTTATCTTGTTTTCTCACTCTCTGACCAGGCTGTCACATCCACAGTTGACTACTGCACTTAGCTCTCCTCTGGAACAAAATCCTTGACACTCTTTTGTGCCAAAACGTGTTACTGTTTCCCTGGCCCAAAACATTGAATTCTATCATGACCATGAGAGAGCTAAAGTTAGAGGACTGTCTGAAGTGAAGAATTTTGGTCAGATGTGAAATAAATGTTTTTAAAGAAGTAATGTTGAAAGAAAAAAATTTGAGATGGGCAAAAGAAGCTGTTTTAACAAATAATAAAGCCTACTTTTCTGTACTACTGCTTTGAACCTTTGAATTACTTTGCAACCATTGGTGAATTGATTTTCATTGATAAAGCCTCTTTCACAGCAGTGAAAAAGCGTGTGGCTCCATTCTTGCCTCTGTGCATTCATTAACTGCTAAAATCTGATCAATTGTTTAAGACTGGGATTTGATTTGGCCTCTTCATTTTATGCCTCTGTAAAGCTACCATGTTCAGTAAAGGAACACCTACCTACATTAGAAATCTGTTACGGACCTTTGGTTTAGCTTTTTCTTCCACTTAGGGCTGTGACCTAATAATTACCAAACAAAAGAAAGATATGTCTTGATTTTATTTAATGTCCCTGTGATATATTTCTAGCAAATAATAAATAACTAAATAAACCCTTTGGTCCATAAGAGGAAAAGCAACATACACCCTGATATATTTACTTGAACCTGGGCTGACTTCCCTACTTTTATCACAAGCAAGACAAAAGTAACCATTGGGAGTAAGAGATGTGCAAGACTGTAAGAAAACAGAGTATATTAATGAAAAGTACTCAGCAGAGAGCCTATTACAGTATCTGTCCTCTCTCCTGTGCCACTGCAGAGCTAAAAGTGATTGATAATAACCTTGTAGTTACTGTACAATTTTCCTACAATTTTATCCTTGCAGTCATGGCATTGATCTACAGTTAAATGAGATAATTCCTGTGTGCTATCTTGCCAGTCTGCCAGGAGCAATGTACCAATTGTACCTGTAAAGTCACAAAAAAAAAAGAATACCTGCTTGAATCCAGGGCTTAATATAGAAGTTTTAGATAGCTACATTATGAAATTGCTATAAAGAATTTTTTTAAGTTTGTAAGAGAAATGTGATGAGGACTATTCAAACCTAGAAATTTCTATCAGCAATACTGCTTTTATCAGTAGAATATTTAATAGTGTCTGCTTTTTTCCTTTCACTATATGAATGTTGCAAAACCTTTTTTTTTTGGTGGGGGGAAGTATGAAACTTGGTAACTGCAGTCTGACTTATATTAAGTTCTAAGATACGAGAAAATGTTTATGCTACAAAACTGCGAAAGTTAGACTATTAAAAAAAACCAAAATAAGGTGGTTCAAAATACAAGATCGTTTATTTCTGCTTTATTTCTGATGGATTAAAATTTAAGCTCTTAGAAATTTTACCGGAAAATTCTAATGAAACCCTGATTTGGACTAGAAACCATGCAGTTCAGTGAAAACTTTATCAAGCTTTCAAAGATATGTATGAATCTTTCACCCAGTTTCTTTTCAAATGAAAAAGTTGGGTTCTTTCACCCAACCCCCTAAACTTAAAATGAAACTTTTGGGTCACAAAACTACACAGACCACCTCCTGCAAAGGTTTGCTAAAACCAGAACACAGTAAAATTCACTGACTTCAAAAAGCTCTGCACTGCAAGTGTGGTTTCCTACTCCTCCCTGGGTCTAGCTCTTGCTTGCATTAAAGCTTCTTTTCAGTTTTGCAGTGAAAAATGGGGCTTCAAAAGTTACTGTCATATGAGGTGTGTTTCCCTGTTGCTAACATGCTGGCTATAGAGGTGGCCATGTGGGCTAGGAAGAGTCAGAAGTTGCTGACCCAATCAATTCTGTCTCAGAAGAATGCATTGGGGATGCCCTCAGGTTGCCTATGACACAGCTTTTTAATTCACAGTAAGATTGAATACTTTGGGAGTTTATGTCTTGGAAATTAGTAGTGCTGAAGGGAAGGCTTCTGCTGGCAAACAGGACTGTGCCATCCACAAACTGTTGCTGCCTCACAGATGCTCTTTGATGATCCATGTGAAATTAATGAGAGATTTCAGTCCAGCTCTAGGTAGATTTGAGAATTTTCTCCCTAGAGCCATTGTCACATGCAGTGACAACTGCTGTTGATCTTATTAGTTATCTAAGAAGCTGAAGTAAGTGTTGGAGTGTGAGACTAACCTGAGATCTGCATTACTTTTATAAGCTTTCAAATGTCACAGGAACCCAGAAAACATAGCTGGATTTGTTAGTTCTGAAGTTTTCTACACCTAAGTAAATAAAAGATTATTAAACCAGAGAATTAATGACAACAAACTGTGTATTATTTTATTCTTGTCAGTCTTCTTATATATTCACAAAGAAGCAAATAAATAAATTATGTCAATTTATTTTCTCTGTTTTTTATTTGAATTTTGGTAGCACCCACAATATGTTAAGCACTGTCCTCATCTGTGGAAACATACAGTTTGTTCCCTGAATATCTTTTGGTTTAAGACATACAAGATTTATATATCTGACAGATTATTCATCTTCCTTTGTGCCAGAAAACACACACTGCTGTAAAAAATATTGTTTCCAAGGTCCTGACTTTGCCAGCTGTTAGGCTTGTAAAAGATTATGGTGAGATTTTCCACTTACCAAAGGGGATTATTCAGCATGTTAAACTTCAGTGTGTGTGAATGTGTGGGTCTCTGAGGCTCTGCTCCTGTAAACAACGAAACCTGTGCATAGCTGCACTCATCCAAAGATGCACACTCATTTTAATAGACTGATTTCTTCAGCTGCTTATTGCATTAAACTGTTTCTCACTGGGTCAAGAAGACACCAACAGCCAAAACCAGCCAAATGAATTTGAAAATTTGTGTTGCTTTTACTAAACTCTCAACAAGCCATTTTTCAACCAGCTTGAAACAAGTACCAGCCACTTAATCTTTCTGCAGCTTGGCCAGGCTCATTACAGGTTTGCCATTTTGTTCCAGCTGAGACTACCGCACTTCTGCCACATACCTCTTTGCTTGCATGATCTACAGCGCTCCTGATATGCTCAAGGTGGCTGGCTGGAGGCACAGCTGGGAGGCAGCCATGTTTTCCCAGAGCTGGAACATTTTGCATCTGCTCAATGCTGTGCCCCTATACAGCATTCTACTTCAACAACCTGTGGTTTTGGTAAGATCACAGAAAAGAACAGCTCTGGAGAGAGAATTGTCTTCTCACATCCGGCTTGGTGAGTCTTTCTTCCCCAAGCCCTTTGGTTCTGGTTGGCAGTGCCAGGCAGTTTCCTGAGCAACGACCAACTCCTGCCATTGCAACCAAGAGCCCAGCCTCTTCCTCTCCTGCCTGCCTTCATTTTGCAAACCAGATGGAGGAAATTATAGAAGGTTGGGGTCAGCAGTCATTTCAGCTGAGGAACAAAGTCCTGCTGTTGCCAAAGCTGCCAGTTTGATTGGACAAGTTTGCCCTTTTTCTCCAGAGCCAAAGCATGAGAACCAAGTTGGTAGATCTGGGAGAGTAGCCTGCAACATTGCTCACAAACTTTTCTGCAATATGAATCATAATCATCTATTGATAACCTGACATGTAACACATGTTGTTGAGAGGAGGCCTAGCCTACATGTTTGAGCTATTTACTGTTAGGAAGAGTGAGAAAATTGTCTTTCCTGTGCAATTAATAGAACTACAAATATTGCCTCTCAAAACTGGCATAAGATTGATGTAATTATAATCTCTTTTAAAACCTTCTGTGAACTCATTTAGAGTTATCCCAATTTCCAAGTCCTGAGAAGAAAATATTCACATCTGAAAAAAACACCCAGCTGACTATCTGAATGTTGAGCACAAAACATCAGGAGAAGACAGCATTATGTTTTTAAAGGTTGGCTGCTAAACTGAAAAGCAAGTGAACAGTTAAGTTTGGCTCAAAGACTGACTGAGAGGAAATTTTAGGTTGCAGAAATAAAATCTTTTCTAAATCCGCCAGGTAATTCAGTGGACTGATGAAACCAAAGCAGTCTTATTGATGAAAATCATGGGAGTTACACAACTCTTTGCCCTGGGTCAGTAGTTTGAAGAGTTGTCCACCAAGCAAGTATTTATTTGCTCAAAGAATCTTCTGTCTGGTGTATATATTTGGTCATTGTGGAAAAGCCCTCTGAAAATGTTTGTGGATGCCCTAACAGATCAGAATTTAATAGCAGAACTCTCCATGCCAACCAACAGCTGTTTAATGCTTTAGTTAGCTGCAATGGTGCTTAAAACCCCACCAACCTGGATGTCTTCTTGGGTTCTGTAAATGTGTAAATGCTGTATGGCAATTATTTCCTTCATTATTTTGGTTAGGAAATGCAGATACTTACAATTTAGAATGTCTTCTGCACATAGAATCTTCCTGCAAAGTTTTAAACAGGGGGTTTAAAAGGATTGGTTCAGTACATTAAACTACCTGCCAAGTTCAGACACTATTTCTTGAAGCTGAATGTATGCTGAACATGAATGAACATGAACTGGGGATGAGCAATCTCCACTTTCAGAGCTGTGCAGTCCTTAGTGCCACCTACAGAATGGTGGAACTAACAACCAAGGTTTTGTCAGGGTATCTTTGGTATGAAGAAAAATTACTGAATATGAACCTTCTTCTTCTATTTGACATCTCTTAGCATATGAGCTAATGGGTTGAGATTTGCAGAGAGCCCCTCTTCTCAGGCTATTTCTGAATAGCCTTAAAAGGCCTTTTAAATGCCACTGAGGCATAGCTCTGAACACTGTTGGAGCGCCAGGCCTGTCCTACAAAGCCAGGTCTCAGGAGAGAACCTGGAAAGGGAGTGGATGCAACAAAAGTAATGGACAACAGTAATGAGTACAGAGGGATATTTAATTCTCATTCTCACAGCTTGGTATTGGGCTGATTGGGCAACAGCCTCTCTCTGGGAGAGTGCTCAGACCTCCCATGGAGTCAGTGCCTAGGACGGAGGGTGGTTCAGGGCAGGGTGGGAACCGGAGGTAGAAGTGGGCACATGGTATCACACAGTTTCATTGTGATACCCAGTAATAAATTTTTGAAGGTTTTGAAAGCCTTTCTTTCCCTTAATTTTTGCTCCCTGTAATGAATTGAGAAAATTCAAAATCTAAAATGCCAACAGCCAGAAACAGACCAAAAAGTCTTCTTTTAATAGTTTTGGTAAGTATTTGTAATCAGAAGTGATTTTTTTTTTTTTTTTTCTGGTGAGTGGGTACTTCCCAATTTGCCAAAAGTATCAGGATGTGTACATCCTTTCTGATGAGGAAAAATCCAGACCCTTTACAGAACATGATTCAATGTTGCCAACAAACCAAAGACCCCTGTGACTTGGCTGGGTTTGCTAACCACTGGTGTGCAGTTCATCTGCAAGGGAATTAATTGTCAGGACTTTGAAATTATGTCAAAGAATAAAGAATAAAAAGGGAAGTGGAAAATGGGGCAGAATAGTTTATTTCTGACAAAACAGACTGGCTTCTAGTGGGCAAGTTGAAATATTTATATACTCATATCTCTGTGTACATTTATACGTGCGTATGTGTGTGTGAAGGCAAAATTCTTGAAGGAATTGAAACATTGCAGAAATACCCGTTAGAATAGCAATGCATTTTGCTAATAAAATAACCCATTTTCCTTTCTCTCCTGCTGTTACATTCCCTGCTGTGGTCTGGAAACCAGATGATTTTGAAAAACAAGAAACCTGATGCTGAATTCAGCCATGACTGAGCAAATCCAGAATAATGCTTTCAAATTACAGGGAGTGAGTGCAGATTTACACCCAGGGTCTGAGGACCGAATCCAGTCTGAAACATTTAATTCCTACCAACTCAGTGTCCTGCTGCTATCCCCAGGCTGAGTCTGCTGCGCACAGCATTTTCTGTCAAGCAGGAAAAGGAAGTTGAGGGTGAGTTCTGCATCTGGACTTGCAGACTCATGCTAGGAAGGCCAGCACAGCAGTAAAAACTTGAAAGGAATTTATTTTAAAAATCTCACTCCCTCACTCTCCCCCACCCCACCTCACCCCCAGTCTCTGCAGGACCACAATTAGAGGAAATGGGGCAGGATACATTCAGACTAAGGAGAGTCAGAACACGGCTGGAAATGGATCAGGAGTTCAAGGGGAGGCTGGACAAATACTTGGAAGAGACACCCTTTGAGTGTTACTAACACACAAGCCATGTCAAACTCAGAAAATTCCTTGAGCTGAAAATAGTAAGAGGCTGAAAGTGTATTTGGGTGCAACAGATCCTGACTTGCTCTGTTCTTACTCTTCCTTGATGTCTGCTTAAGGCAATGGTGAAGCAAAACTGCTCTGTGAGATGTATTTTGACCTGAACCAGTGTGAATGTTGTTTAAATATTCAGGGGCAGAGAAGATCTCAAGACTGATGGAGAGACAGATGGAGCAACAGTGCAGTGTGGGCTACCTCCTTTGGAGTCCTGTGTCAGGAGTTACAGGAAATTTCATTATTCTTTTCATTTAGTTTCAATTCAAATTTTCCACACACTAAATTGCACTTACATTCACATCAGCCTGTAGCCTTCAGATTTCAGTCTGTTGAGTATATTCCATCTGCAGTTTGGCAAACCTGCAGGTAATTATCTCTCCCTTGTAATTATATTTTCAGTTAATGTTCCATTAAAGACAAATTAAAAGAATCCACATCTTCTGCTTAAGTGGTGATAGCACAAAATACAACGTTTCATAGTCTTTGAACAAACAAGCAGTTCCATTTGCTAAGGTGGGGTGCATTTGTAATACAGAAGTAGACCTCATTAATTTAGATCTTCAGGTGTATACTTTTTTCCTTCCAAGAACTTCACTGTTTGGTGGGTGGCTAGCCCAGGAGAAAAGCAAAGCCAGCCTTGAGGTAAAGCATTAGACTCACTATGAAACTATGGAATCCTTTTCTTGCTTCCTTTCAGGACTGTTGTGAGTGCCATGGAAACCAGGATTTCCAAAGGCTGGTACTGAGTTTCATTGCCCACTCTGAAACAGCCCAAGCCTGATTTTTTTAGCTGAGAGCTCACAAGTGTGGCTGCAGTTTCTGTGCTTGATGGCAGAGAAAGCAGGCTGGTGAAGAGCTCAGGGTGTGCAGAAAGGTGACAGCTGGTGGCATCTCACCGGTTCCTACCCACTTTTTTAAGCTATGTAGAAAAGAGTACATTTTGATTTGCCAGCATGTAAAATGCAGAAAACAATACTTTTCTTTCACTACATGGTGTGTTGAAGAGACAAAGTGCTGTTTAAGACTAAGTACTCAGAAAAAGAAAAAAGCCAAACCTTAACATAAAGACATCACTGCAAAAATAAATGTAATATTATCATCCACATTATAGTAAAGATGAAAAAACTACTCTCTGCTCTGAGGCACTGGGGATCAAGCACTCCCCCCTTTATGTATTTAGCAGGGAGAGAAGAAGGAAGAGATGGAGCTGGGAGGGAATTATGCAGCTCTGTATTTTGCATTTGAGCTATTGCTAGAAGATTTTTAAATAGCCTTTTTGATTTGTAACATTAAGGTGTAGGTATAAGGCTGGTGATTTTGTGCTGGCTAATACAGCATTGTTTCATCCCAGGCCACTCAAAGGTGCCCAACATAATGTTCTCTTCTCTTGCTTGTACACACACAAAGCAGGAAAAATACCTGGGAAAAAAGGGTTGGCAGCTTCAGTTACCCAGAGATATAAAAGATCTTTGGTAGCAAAACTTAATTCTAAAGTCTCTTGAGACAAAATTGGTACTATTCTGTGAAAATCTGGGGGGGTTGGGGGGGGGTAGGGGGAGAAAAAGATCTCATTCAGCAAATGAATAAACAAATACTATGAGCAGTGAATGAGTGCATGAAAGTCATTGGATTAAGAACTAAAGCCTTGGGACTCTGAATTTCCAGAGCAAGCAAAGAATTTCTGTAGAATGCAATAGAAATATACTCTTGTGTGTTTTTTATTGATTGCATAATGCAACTTATTTTGTTTCCATTAGCTGCAGAAAATTTACCTGAACTGTGGGAACTGTCAGTGAAGAGTGTCAGTATTTCCTTTCCTCCTTAAAGCCCTTGCAGAATTTCCTAAGAAAGCATGTTCTGTTCATGTACAACATCCCTTTTTAAAGGTCATCCTATCAGCTGGAACCCTTTTCCCCCCTCTATTTGTTATTCCCCGCCACCCCCACCACAATTATTGAACCACAGTCTGTTAAATTACAAGATCTTAACGTTTCACTACATTGCATCCCAAAAAAATCATCAAATCTGATCAAGCCTTGTTTTCTCTCTCCGTAGTCCCAGACATAACCACAAAATTTATTGTGCCTCGTTTCAAACTGGGGGAGTGAGATGGTCCGGAAGGAGAAGTCTTTGTCGAAGGAGAGTTGGGCTGCCAGGCTTTTCCTGTTTCACGGCTGAGCCGTGGTCTCGGCAGCGCGTTCCGCGGGGAGCGCTCGGCCGAGCGCCGGGATGCGCCGGGATGCGGAGCCCCCTAGCGGTGCCCGCCGCCTGCTTCCCCGCTTACTCCTTTTGGTCGGGATGTCACTGCCTGTCCCAGCTCGCAGACAAATTGCGTGTCGGGCACGGCGCCGTGCCGCTGGTTTCTCCAAGATCAATCGGCTTGGTACATGATTTTCTTTTATTTTTGTTGGAATGGATCTGGCTGGAACACGGCTTTCTCCTCTGGTTTGTTTTGGTTTTAAGTCCAAGTATTCTTATTCAAACTCTAAACAAGGATTAACTAATCCTGTCCCTACTATTAGGAAAACGTAAGAGTTTAAATACAGTATTTGAACCCTTAGAATGCGCCTACAGTAGCATTAGCCTACAATTAAGAAGGATTTTATTTATATTTCCCCCTTTTTAACCTTTGGGAAAAGAACCAGGAGCAACCTGGTCCAGTGGAAGGTGTCCCGGCCCATGGCAGTGCAGGGGGAACTAGATGGACTTTAAGGTCTTTTCCAGCCCAAACCATTCTATGATTCTATGATAAAACCCAGACTACTGACAATGAAAGTCAAATTAATTGTGATATTGTTGGTATGTAGGGAAAGCACCTTGTGAGGAAGAAATTTATTAAGCACCTGAATCTGGATCACAAAACTTAATTTGATCATGTGGTTTTTGCCTCTTTTAGGCAGACAATAACTCACAGATTAATGCAATTTTGCTTCTGTCTTTGAAACGATATAACCTTGACCCCTTCTTTGTCAAAACTGTTAATCTGCAGTTTATAGTACCTTATGAGTCCTGCAGGCAAATAATAATTCTCCAAAGTGCTCTCATCCTGTATATTAATAAGGCTAAATGAGGACCCTCTTTATTGCCCATGGCCTTTCTGAAGTATCTTCTAACTAGCTCTTCTCCTTTTCCACACTCCAGTGGACTGTGGAAAATGAAGACTTGATACCATGTACTGGAATCAGTGCAATGGGAAAGACTGTTAAAATTCTTTGCTACAAAATCACAGACCCTTATCAGTACCCTTTGCTATGGGTACACTGTGCCCTTGCAAAAATTACCTTGATGTGCAAGGTAAGTTGGCTTGCCAATAGATCATAGAAGAAGGCTACCTTGGGATACAAGTGAATAATAATCCAAAGGTAATTGTTTCTTTTCAAGTGGAATAAATCAGTCTTCATTGTGTGCCATTATAATACAGATTTTGAGACATGTCAGCAGTTCCCATGTGTGTGTTCCCATTATTCAAATTTGTGTTTCCCATCTGTTAGGTAAGAGCATCCATTCAGATTTTTAGTCAGACAGTAGGTGAAATATATTTTCATAGAGTCATAGAATGGTTTGGATTGGAAGGGGCCTTGAAGGTCCATCTGGTTCCAACCCCCTGCCATGGGCTGGGACACCTTCCCTTGGACCAAGTTTCTCAAAGCCCCATCCAATCTGGCCTTGAACACTTCCAGGGATGGGGCACCCACAATTTCCCTGGGAAACCTGTGCAGTGCCTCACACCCTCACAGAAAATAATTTCTTCCTAAAATCTAATCTAAACCTACTGACTTTCAGCTTAAAACTGCTCCCCTTGTCCTATCACAATGCTACCTGATAAAGAGCCTCTCATCTTCTTTACTGTAAGCTCCCTTTAGGCACTGGAAAGCTGCCAGAAGGTCTCCCCAGAGCCTTTTCTTCTTCATGCTGAACAACTCTTCTCAGCCTATTTTCATAGGAAATGTGCTCCAGATCATGTTTGTGGCCCTCTTCTGGACCTACTCCAGCAGATCAATGTTCTTCTTATGTTGGGTGGGCCAAAGTTAGATGCAGTACTCTGGGTGGGGTTCTGCCAGAGTGGAATAGAGGGGGGATCATCTGATGATGAGCATTGGTGTAAATCTGACCAATGTAGTTACTCCAGAATGTACTCCAACGTATGCTCTTCCAACCCAAAAGTAATTCAGAGCTGTAATTCAGGATGGTCTAAGGCTCTGAATGTGATAGCATTTACTCTGGCTGATACTACTTGGGAAACAAAATCTGTGATTATTTTCAGACTCACTGTAGTTCCAAATTGTCCCTGCAGAAAGTCATGCAGATGTAATGACTGTGGGAGCAAAATTATATAGGTAGGTTGTCATTCTGTAGGTTCTGAAACTCATGAAGTCTTCTTTATGAATCAGCAACTATGAATACTGATATGTCTCTCTCTACCGCCCTTTCTCACAATTTCCTTGAAATACTCTGCAAAATATTTAAAAGTAAAACTTCATCCAGCCTGGTTTGGGCTTCCTGGTGAATACAGTGCTGTGTGATTCCCTTACGGAACTGTCGTATGCAGCTTGTGGGGATAAATTATCTTTTTTTGTCTGTGTTTGGACAGTGAAATCATTCATCACTCTTTCATTTTTGAATGCATCGTTTTCTTCTGGTGGAAAGGTGCACACAGCAATTAAGCATTTTAGAGATAAATATATCCATGCAGTATATGCCAAAGCAATAAATATGTTTCTGGAGCTTTGGCTTGGGTTTCTGATGGCTGTAAATACTGCCACTCCAAGCTCTTTTTAAAGATTGCAGTAAAAGGTTTATGTTCTATATCTACTAGGATGGGTGACTTGTAATAATGTACTCCAAAGGTGTAGTGCCATGTCCAGCAGTGATTGCTCCAGCAAATGAGTAGTCCTCTTCACTAGAGTCATTTGTAAGCATGTAACAGCTTGACTTTCAGTCTGGAAAACATAGTTTTGTCAGATTGGTTTATGGCACTATGTCTCTCACTACATTTTCAGAGATTATGACAGCTCTTGGTTTCATATTTACTTCCAAATTTTTCTGTACTTTAAACAAATGTTTCTTCTTTACTTTAAATGTTCTAGATGCTGTTGAGGTGCTCTTTCCTTTAAAAAAAAGCAACAAAACAATAATGTGTATTATGAACATGAATTATTTTCTTTTTTCATAACCAGATTTAAAAGACCTTTTTCTTACTTGGTCTGAGAGCTTCTCCTTCTTCTGTTTCATCTCAGTGGTTACAATAATTTTGCTGGACACCTCCAGAGTTGGAGGAGGGTTGTTGGTTGTTTCGTGGTTTTGTTATTGTTGATTTTTGTGGGGTTTTTGGTGGTGTTTTTTGTTTGTTTTTTTGTTTGTTTTTTTTTTTGTTGTTTTTTTTTTTTTGGTTGGTTGGTTGGGGTTTTGGGGTGTTTTTGGTAAGAACTTCTGTGCTATTTTATGGGCTGATTGAGTATTTATGACCAAATACTGCTATCTGAAGCATATGCAGGATAGGGATTGCCTTCAGTATTTTTTGGTTGCATCTTGCAAAGGAGCAGGAATTTCCAGAATCAGTGCATCATAAGTTATAGTTTGACTCCTGGAAGGGGAAAGATTAAAGACCAGAAACTCTTCTATCTAAAGAAGAGGTGATTCAAGAAAAAGAGTAAAAATCTGAATGATGGGAGAAAGTTAATGAAATTAAGAGTTAGGACAGTAAAAAGAAACCTTGTAACCCAAAGTAAATTTCAGAGCAGAAATAAACTCTGGAACTCATTGCTGCATGATCCTGATAACAGAAATGTAAATAAGTTTAAAAAGCAATTCAACACAGTAATGAAAAAAAATATTCACATAGATACAATTGTTGATAGCCCAAATTTTTTAGGTTGGAGGAGAACACAGCTTGGAGCTGTGAGAGGAGGATGAGAGCAGACATTTATGTTGCAGGGGATATCAGGATTCTGGGGACAGGTTTTGTGCAACTGTGGCTGTAGACAGGGAAAACATTACTATTTGCCTAGTGCCACTGATAAGAGCTATTAGTGTCAGATTTCACAGCTTCTGGAGCAGACAAGCAGAGGGAAGCCTTGCTTGCCGAAGAGAGCTCATGTACACACACACACAAACACACACACCCACACACACACAGATGCAGTGCATTAAACTCTTCAGGTGATCAAGGGAAAAAGGGAAACTAATTCAAACCCCTCACTCTGAAACTCAGTTTGCCTCTGCAGTGTTTTCAGTTTGTGCACCTTTGATAAACACTGCAGTCATTTACAGCTTCTGCTGAATTCTGACACTTCTGTTCTTACTAAAGTGATGCATCTCCAGCCCTTTAGTTCTCACCTTAGCTCTCACACTTTTTTGTGTTTATCCTGTTTGATGTAACACCTCTTGTTTCCTGAGAAGGACTGTGAGTATTTAGACTCATTTACCTTTATGGCTTTATGCTTTGACTCCTGAGTTGTTCCTGGACCACAAGCAAACCTGAAGATGTAATGGAAAATTCTTAATCATTGCTGTAAATTTTTTAGTTCACGCACCTGTAGATGTTGGTTTTATTTTCCAAATGCTGAGATTTGGAGTTTCCTTATGAGTAGTCTTTTATAACAAATGACTTCAGCTCAGATTATGAGTTTTTAATTGAATTAGTATTTTTTCTGGCAGTACCTATTGAAAATTGTGGCTGATATCCTGACTTCTTTAAATTAGTGAAACAATGACTCTGCCTAGATAGAAATTCCGTACTGTTAAGTTTGCCGAGTATTTGAAAGACAACTGTAAGACTTCTCTGTTACATAGTTTTAAAAAAACAACTTATCTTTGTTGGTCTCTAGTATAATTACTATCTGTAGTGCTATTAAGGATGTTAAAATGCTATCAGATTTTAGCATAAAATGATGTGACAGTTCATTTTCAGTAATCCTATTTGTTTTTAAATGCTTGAGTTTTGCATATTTTAATTTGTTTACAAGGTGCCCCAGGTAACTATTTTGTCACAGTGTGTGGTTTTGCTGATGAATTATAAGATTAGCACAAATTCCAGATACATTTTTCTTAATGAGGGTATCTTTCTATTTTGATACCAAGACCTGTTTTTAATTAGTTAAGACAATGCAAAATAAATAAACTCAACATTCTCATACATCACATTGATTGCTAGTATTAATAGGGTAAATAAGGAGTTGACTAGAAAATAAGAGAATTCATGCTTTTAAAAAAAAAAAACACTTCTTTTTTTTTTTTTTTTTTTTTTATGTCTACAGTTTAAATTAAAGTTCCATCCTTCCCTGAAAGCTGACCATTAAGTGAAAGCTTTCTGTCTGCTATGTATGCCAAACTGGAACACAGGAATAATCTGCCTATCAATAATAGCTACCCTACCCTTCCCAAGATCTTTAATTTGTGATAAAGAGGTATGACTGATACCAAGGATGGGACTAGTTTAGTGGCAGCTCTGAAACATGGTTATTTAGGCATTTATTTTCCCCAAGCAGAAGGTGGACATTTCTCAAAAACTAGTTATAAAATGGGTGTTCATATAATTGGGACAGTCTGGCAACAAACAGGTGGGGTGTACAGGCATGTTTGGTGCTGAAGATCAAGAAAAGGAGATGAAAGAAGGGCCAAGCCCTCCTGGTGAAAGAAAGTTAAAGACCCTGTAGCCTCAGTGAACCTATTCCACAACACACTGGGCACAGTCCTAGTTTGAGCAGTGCCTTTTCCGTTGGGTTATTTTAACTCTCTGCTGTGAAGAATTTCTTCTGACATTTCTGTACTCTTTGAAAAGTATTTCTTAGCTGAATTTCTTTTTTACGAGTCTCTGAGTTTTTTGTGAATTACATCACTGCTTGCAGCTTTGCTGGGCCTCAGAGGTTCTTTTGCGACCAAGGCGAGCACTCCTCAGCATTGTACAACCTGTAGAGTACAAACATGCATTGAATACTGCAACTCAACTGACCCCTGTGGATCGATCCTGTGGGGTTTTGTTCAAGAAAAAGGAGAAAAGTACCAGAGATTCCTCTAACTGAAAAATAAGGGTCTTCCACTTATGCAGTGTTGTGACCCATCCATTGGGAAAAATCATCCCTTTGTTTTATAGATTTCATCCTCTGTTTTTCTTAATATACTCTTCCAAATTTTCTATTTTGATTACCAGTGACTTTTTTTGTTGCTAGCTGCTATCTTTTTTCAAAAAGACCTGCCGGTTGTTGTAAAATGTGGGCTTGTGTTGCGCCTTCGCAAACTGTGGGTTGATTCTGAGAAGATCAGATCCTACTACTGTGTAGCTACTGTCAGATTTACCAACTTGACCTTATCTCTCTGAATAGGATGGGCTTTGTCATTGCTAAGGAAAAAATCTGCATTTGATTTTGAATGGAAAATCCATAGTGATAATTTCCTAAAATATATACTCTGGTATAATGATTGCAATTGGTCTGTACCTACACTGTAGCTACTGTAGAACTTCACCAAAGATATACTTTTGACACTTTTAATTGACTGTTACTTACACAGCTAAAAATATGTATTTGACTGAAAGTACTTATGACACAAATACCTCAAAATTAAAAATAACATAATTATGGAAAGGTGTGTATGAAGTTTGAATTTCAATGGATGCAAATGTTGCAGCCATCTAACTTACTTTTTCCAATGTAATAAAACTATAATTAATAACGCCATAATTGTATGTTCCCTCATCTAACTATACTATGCTGTGAATGCTACTGGGTAAATGTAATTGAAATGTCAGACTTTATATGAGTTTGTGATGTAATATGTAACAGAACACATTAAATGAACAATCGATACAATAAAAATAGTTAATCAGAAAGTAATCTGAATCAACCAAAAGGGATACATAAATCTCCTTTTGCTTGTGTGACACCATACACCCAAAAATAAAAAGAAAGACTGGAGATGTGTCTTAGAGGTAATCTCCTCACCTTGAGTGCCTCCTGATCATGTTATTTTGTGATGTACATGCCTGAAAGACAAGCTCTGTGGTAAATGTCATCAATAACTTTGACAAACAGAAAGATCTGTAGTTAAAACTCACAGAAATAACCCAAAGAATATTGCTCTTGCATGTCACATCAGTTTGGAATAACAATTTACATGGAAAGTTAATGTGCTATTCTATCTAATTTCAGAATTTCTACATAGACGCCACCAAGAAATTGTGCTCAGATCAAGACACTGCTGTTTTGGAATTGCAAGTTAATTGTCAAAATGATTTGGTGCATTGTGAGAATAAGGACATGACTGGGAAAGCTACACTAGTGGAAACCACTGTGACTAAAGGTCAGTGAAGCTTTATGGTTTGAGCTGTTAATATAACAAATCTTAACCCCAGCCCTAATGAAAATTTGTCATATAGGAGTATCTTGTGTGATTTCACTTGGAATCTGCGGCTTAGTCAAAGAGGGATGAAAAGAGAAAACCTTTCTGTTCTTCCTCCATAAATGCCATAAGGCAAATTCATCCAAGCTCTCAGCAGCAGCAGCATGGTATTAAACTCTGTTTGACACTGCAGCATGAATATTCAGTGCTTTTAGGAACAGACGATTGGAAAACATGTGCTGTCCTTTTGCTTTAGAGTGATGCTTACACATAATCTGTTATTAAAAAAATACCTATCCCAAAATGTTTTAAGATGCGAAAGCCATTTACATTAATGATATGGAGATGCCTTCAACTCATTTTTTTTTTATTTTGAAGAACAAAATAATACTGAGCAAATTATTTGACCGATAATTATTTTTAAATTTTTTCTCTATTTGTTTGTATTTCCCATAATTTTGATAGAATGGTTAGTTTTTCTACTTTCAAGTTTTTCCTTTTTCAGAAATGAACCATACTGAAGTTAAAAAGCTAGATCATAAGAGGACAAATCCAAATTTATTTTATATATCTCAACTTTGAAGTTAATATAAAAAATTATTTCATTAATCTCTCAGTCACAGGTTATATTTGAAATATGAAAAAAATCACATTAATTACAACACTAGAACATTTTGAAGACTAAAGCACAAATATTCGTCCTCACAGCATTTGTTAACTGATAGTTGATATCAATAGAAAAACTTCTTATAAAGTTTCTCTTTTTTTCCTTGTCATTCAGTGTGTAAGACTCTTAAAAAGAATTGTCTATTTGAAACTATGTAAATTGAAACTTCTAAAAGCTGCATAAACCACTTTTCTGGAGAAGAATTACAGTGTAATGTTGAATATTCACCAATCCTTATTGCTGTGGAAATTGATTATTTGGGGACTGACTATTGAAAGTGATGTGGTTTAACCCGTCAGCAACCAAACCTCACACAGCTGCTTGCTCACTCCCCCACCAGCAGGATAGGGGTGAGAATTGCTAGGGAAAAAGCCAGAAAAGTTGTGGGTTGAGATAAAGACAGGGAAAGCAAAAAACACTCGCACAAAGAAAAACAAGAAATTAATTCACGGCTTCCCGTGGGCAGGTAGGTGTTCAGCCATCTCCAGAACAGCAGGGCCTCATCTCGTGTGACAGTGATTTGGGAAGAAAAACTCGATCACTTCAAATGTCCCCTCCTTCCTCCTTCTATCCCTTTGGTCATTTTGGGTCACCTGTCTGGACTATGTCTCCTCCCAAACTCCAGTGCACCCCCAACTTCCCTTGCCAGCCATGGCAGTATGAGAAGCAGAAAAGCCCTTGGCTCTGTGCAAGCCCTGCTCACAAAAAAGCCCTTGCACATTAAAAAAATCTCCATATTATCAACCCTGTGTTCAGCACAAATCCAAAACAGCCCTGTACTAGTCACTGTGAATGCAATTAATTCTGCCCCAGCCAAAACCAGCATGATATTTTGGTATCTGGCAGCTTTGAAATAAAATTCCAGATTTGTTATTTTGTGGCTTTGAAAAATCTCTTTTCAAGCTCTGTTTTGTCACTGTTTAATGATTTGATTAGATTTCATAGGGGTAAATGGTGAAGCTTACATGTCAGAAGGTACATAGACAGTATCCTCAGTTTAAATCCCACAAAATAAAAAGAATACCAACATAGGTTAACATGGTACTCATTTTTTGTTAAGGGCACTTCCTGTAAATCACTGAGACTTGACTTTGAAAACCGTTGTCCATGCTACAGGGATTAATTGGATCACCTGCCTGGGTTACTCTCTGTGGGGTGAGGCAGACATGGGAAGCAGGGGTAACACAACTGAAGAAAATGTGCCCAATGCCTGTTTGAGGAAGAAGGCAGACATAACACTTATGCTGAGGACTATCTTATTCACAAGCACAAAAGTCAGTGTTTGAGTAGGTGCTTAACTCTACTGGCCTAGACTCCTCACAGACAGGAAACATCACACAGGCTAAAGTGTCAAAATGCCTTTATGGTGAAGAGTCTTCAAATATTTTTCTGAACGCAGCTTCTCAGTTTGTGCAAAAAGTGAAGTCATAGAGTCACTTCCTCTGCCTGTTACAGGAACTGTACAGCAGTTTCTAAACTGAGTTCCATTGGCTGAGAAAAGCAGTATGGAGCCAAGCTTCAGCTCAATAACAGGACTGGGAGGTCACTTGGTCTTTCCATTTTTCTGCTGTGAAGGTATTTGTTACTGCTTGTGTTTCTTTTGTAACTGGGCACCACTGAGAAGTGTCTATCTTCATCTTCTTACTATCTTCCCATCAGGTACTGATGCCCAGTGATAATATCTTCCCAGAGCCTTCCCTTCACCAGGCTGAGCAGTCTCAGCCCTCTCAGCCTCCCCTTCTATTTCAGATGCTTCAGGCACTTGATCGTCTTCTTGAGCCTCTGCTGGACTTGCTCCAGAACATCCATGTCCCTCTTGTACTAGGAGCCCAGATCTGGACCCAACACTCCAGGAGTGCTCTCACCAGTGTTGATCAGGGGGACAGGGATCTCTGCTGGTACCACTTTGCCTAATGCAGCCCAGGAGGTGCTGGACAACTTTGCCACAAGGACACATTGCTGGAGTGTGGTCAGCTTGTCTTCCAGGACCCCAGTGTTTTCCTTGGCAAAGCTGCTTTCCAGTCATTCCTCCCCAGGCCTTGCATTTTCCTTCATGGAACTTCATGAAAGTCCTCTCTGCCCAGCTCTCCAGCCTGTTCAGGTCCCTTTGGATGGCAGCACAACTATCTCAGCTGCTTCTCCCATTGCAAACTTACTAAGGAAAGCTCATTCCCATCGACTGCTCTATTAGTGAATCACTGTGTCTGTAGCAGGCACCCACAGCATCACTCATATTGGTGTCTCCATTAAATCCTGACCCAGAAACTGTCAGGGGGCTCTTCACCTGTCCCTAGGCACAGACCTGCCTCTGTTACCCATGGTACCAGCAAGATTTCTTCCTTCTCCTGCATGCTTCTTGTTAGCTCATGCTGTTCATGGTTCTGGACACCAGAAAACAGACTTGGACATTTTGCAACAGTTCCAGGTTTGAACCTTCTATTAAACATGTTTCAGCACCATGGTGAAATGCTGAAATATCCTGACTGTCCCATCTACCCTGCTTGAAGTCTGTCCGCCTTCTCTGTCTTTATTCATCCAGAGATAGTAGCATTAGTCTTTTGTCCACCCCATTAAACCTTATATATATATATCATTGATAACCCTTTTTCAGAATCTCAAAAACCACTTGATTTTTATTGTGGTTTTTCAGTTTCTAGCACAAGTCTGCTTTTCTTAGCCATTTCTTCATTTGCTTTTAATGCTGAAACAATCTAATTGAGAAGAACGCTTTTTCTAGGGCCTTTTTCGGGTTTGAAAATATCTTTTCTTGATTGTTCTTGATCTATTTCCTTTGGCCCTCATTCCATCAAGATCCTAATATTTGCTGTGACGTCCCTTCTGAGAAAGCAGAATTTATTTTTCTTCTGGTTGAGACCCATATATCAGTAGTCAGGGTAGACTGATGACAACTCCTCCTGCTTCTAGTAGACATTTTTTTTTAACTTTAGCTATCAGTCAGGCTTATTTTTTCCTATGTATTTCCATGAGTTTATGACTAGAGACCTGTGCTTTGCAGGTAGCTTTGGGTGTATGACCAAGAGTATTAAGAGAAAAAAAATGGTGTTAGGACTGCTGAAGGCTTGCATGACTCTGGTACTGCAAACATTTACATCACTAACTCTTCCCGTGCATCTGAGTTCTTAGCCATGTATCTGATTCAAAAGCTCATCAGTCACAGGTCTTCTGCCTCATTTCTCATGAAAATGGCAATTAGTTAATTTGAAGTTCTTCCTATTCACTTTTTTGGCTTTGGCTATTCACAGAACACCAGGTAAAGGATAGCTTTTGTTACTGAGGATTCCAAACAAATTCCCAGTACCTCTCCTACTATGCACACAGAAAATTGTGAAGTAGCATCATAATGATACTTCTTTTGCAAGACTAGGAAGTTGCTTCTTATTTAATTGCCTTGGAGTATATTCCTTTACCAACTCTGTCCAAATTGGAGTATAATGTGAGTTTGAGCTAGGCAGATGTAACCCAGTCCAAAGAACAGTGATGGATTGCACACTGACATACCCAAATCAAAGCTAAAGTTTTTTTCTGAAAGTTGTATGTTAGTATAGTCCAAAATTATTTGGCTTGATTGAAAAATAATTGCAGAATTATACAGGAGAGTGGATTAGATTATGGAACAGTTCTTCCTGGCCAGCCAAGGAATCCCCATGAGTCCACTGCTGCGTGCAGCAAGCTTGCCTGTTCCAGAGGGTGTACTCTGCTCTGCTAATTCAAAAGATAATGGATTAGAAAATATGTCAAGACTAATAACACAGACACATTCCTGTAGGTTTTGAGTGGGAGGAAATGCACCATTCACTGACTAATCTTTAAACTTCTACTGATGAATGTTAAGCCACCCTTCAAAGCGCCAACCTGTTTCAAATTCCTAATAAGGATGTTGAATCTGTACTCCCCAAAATCCCCCTAGTAACAGAAACAATTTCTACTTCTTACCAAAGGCCAGATAGTTCGGAAAAGAAAAACATGCTTTTTCCTCCATTTTAAAGCCTCTGTTGTCTTTCTTTACAGAGTTCATGTTAATAAAGGTAGGATTTATCCTTGAAATTTATTCTGAGTGGAGTTCCTATAACATTACATAATCTTCTTGTTCATGGTGTAGGTTTCTGGAATAGTTACAGTCTGCAACAAAACAGTGTTTATGCTGATTTAGTTCATTGATGTCAGGATATTTTAGAGAAGGTATTTCTATATTCTGTCTTTGGGCACTTGATTTAGGAGGCTAGTGGGCTGGAGAAAGAAAAAGAGGGTTGGGCCTTCCATTTGTGCTTTAGGATGCACATATGTCTACTAAAATTTCAAAGATGGTTTAAGAAACTTCTGCCCCTGTAGCTTGCTGTCCCATTAGTGAAGACAATACACTTGACTATGGCACTGTGCTCTAAAAGAAATATTGAAATGAATTAAATATAATAACCCCAAAAACTTAAAGCAAAATGTAGAATTCTGAATTATTTTGAAAAAGAAAAAAAAGAAAGCTGCTCTTTTTTTGATGACGCCTCAGGGATTTTGTATTAGTGTTCTGAACTAATATGGGAATAAGCAATATGAATTAGGAATCCTTTCTTGTATGTGTGTGTGACAACTCCCTCCAGCTTCCCCACTCAGCTCAGTCTTTGATTAGGGAAAAACTGGTATTAGATTCTTTGGCTCCCATGGTCTTGTAATTTTCTTTAAAAAAAAAAAAAAAAACAACCAAAAAACTTCTTGTGTTTTCATCTGTAAACTGACACATCTTCTGAGGTAAGTTTAAAAAAAGGCACGAAAATTACTTAAAAATATGGAGATCATACCATTTTATAGGATGTGAGTATACTTTAGTAAATAATATTGAAATCTTTTCAATCGGCTTTGCTCTCAACCAAACTCTAACTTGTTTTACAGCAGGGAGAAGAAAGCACAGGCTCTGAATCCTTCTGATTTCACTGGTTTATTAGATATGACTTATTTTAATTGTGGTAATATTCAGAGATTTCAGACAGGAGCTTAGGTGGTAGCAAGGAGGAGGTATGACAGCATTATATGTAGATACACCAAAGGGTATTTCATGTCAGTGCCCTTTCCCACTCTCTGGCAGTGCTGCCTGGCTCTGCTCCCCCAGTCCTGTGCAGAGCAGCACTTGAATGTCTCTGATGGTGCCCTGAGCCCTGCTCTGCATCCTCTTGCAGGAACTTATGATGAGGCAAGAAATATGAGATTGTTTAAAGCTTGTGACAACCATTTCTCATCTGCAACAGCTGTTGTTACACTGGGGATTTATTTTATATGAGGCAGTAGTGAAACAGTAGAAAGTAGGTCTCAAAAAGTTCAATAAAACCAGCAAAACAAACCAGAAAAAAAAATCTGACAAAGGAAAAAATTTTAAAGTAAAAGGACAGTGAAAGACACCAACAGTTGTCTATTTCAGAAAATTTAAGATTCTTTTAAAGAAATTCAGACTAATCTTTTCCAAACATTAGTTTAAGAGATTCCAGAGGAAGATAAATATTATCCATACATTGAATGCAACCCTACAGTTTATATGAAATATTTTGATCGTGGCACATAACAGTTTTTAAAGATATGCTACATCATCACATGAAGTAATGGTTGATGGATATCAGCTCAAGGAACAGTCCATTAGTTTTATGGGCTCTATTTTTTCTATCACTGATCAGCTTTCAGCAGCACTCCCTAAGGAATTAGTTCTCATTAGCACTGAGGAGCATCAGAACCACAGCAAATAAAATGCTGCTGCTCATAAAAAATGCTTGGTTTATGCATATACCTTTGGTTCTGTGCACTTCCACTTAAGTGATGTACAGAAATAAAGATGTGGTTCTACCATGTTGAGTTCATAACATTATTATGCAGAATATTTCACAACTACTTTTTTTCAAGTTAGGCATAAATAAATAATAAATGCTCTGTGATTGAGTGTTAATTCATGCAGCGTTAGAACTGATCTGAAATATTTACCATAGCTATAAAACTATGTTATGGTCACACAGCTAGAGGCGTTTAGGTGTGCAGAGTTGTACGTGCATATGAGCTGGGGCTCTAGCTCTTGTTTCTTTCAAGCAAGGGTCTTGGTGAGTTGTGTCAACTTCTGTTGCGTACCTTTTGAAGAAGGGCAAAATGAAGACTTATGACAAACATTTCTGACCTTGAAATTTGTGAAAAACAGCAAGTATATTCTGAGAAAAAGCCAATATATCCTACTCACTCAAAGATACAAGTGAAATTAATGGAAATTTTTAGTCTGCAGAGCACTAGCCTTCCACTATAAAGGCAAATATAATTACATAAATTGTTCCAGGAAGAGTAGAATTAATGAAATTTGGTTTAATAAGTATTCAGGACTGTTGTCCCCTACTGCTCCTCTCTGTCTTTCCTGATAATAACCAAAACTCTCCTTGCAGTGTTCCTATCAAAAGAAAAAGAGCAGGTCTGGAGCTTATGTGTGTGTTGAGTGGCCAACCAATATGCACACACTGGTTTATCCTGCTGTCTGCTGCCAAATGGAGTGGATAACAGCTGTGTTCTGCATGCTTCTCTTTCAATAGAGGAACTAATTCAACTCAAGCTTTAGTAACCACTGTGAGACTTCTGTCCCCGTTTCAAATCTGACTGAAATTGGCAGAAATAAACTTGTAAAAGTACTGAAGAAATTGATGGATGGATGGAGATGACATAAGGCATGTGATGACATAAGCCTTGTCTTCTTGGCAGGCTGAGATGGCCTATCTGATTCAGTAATTCAGTGTTGAGGCTAATAGATTTATTTTTCAAACAGAAGAAAATTGCATTGATTTCAGTGTTCAGAATCCCCCTTGGACTGTTCAGCTTGTCTCATTCATTGCTTAATGCTTTATTGAAGTGTAAATATATACATTTCAAAAGGAACTCTGAACAGGTTTGGGACTGGGGACAGCTGTGATTTAGTCTGGCCTGATGACATCAACGTTCTTTCTCCTTGAGCTGTCTTGCTTAGAAGTGCATCAATTTGTTTACATGTGTTTGGGAAAGAAGAAAGCCTGGCTATGCCATCCATGATCAATCTGTACCTTATATCCGTATTAGCAAGTCTAAGTGCACAAACAATATTTCCCTTGCTGAGTCACGGGGATTAGCTTATTCTTTCAGTGCCTGTTTTATTCATTAGTTTGCTTTTACTGATACCAAGCACAGCCAAATTGCAAATGAACTACAAACCAGGAAATGTTTATTAACAAGACAGTGACCACATGTGAGATATTCCATGCATTTCTAATCATATGTTTGGGATTTTGTTTTGGAATTCGTTTTTCTTTTCATGCCTAGATCTGAAAATACTTTGCTAATTCAGTAGTGGGGAATTTGTGGTTATATAGGTCTGTGATAAACTCTGCTCTGGTGTAGCCAGACAGATACTTGATTAACCTTGTATTTATTTCCAGCCATTGAAAACCTATGAAGGAAAGGATCACACCTTCAGAAAGAAATTACTATTACCCAGTTCTCAGGGAGAGACCCCTCAGTCATGGAGAGGAACCTCAGAGGGAACTTCAGGTTCCTTCAGAGGAACACAAGTGGGATTTGGAGACTGCTAAGAAATCAGAGAGTTATTCTCTTGTTGAAGGTGGTTGAAAGTGTAAGACTGGGAGGATTCTTATTTGAGAAGTTTGGTTTCATAAAGAAGAACCTGTTTGACAAACATGGCTTGCTGGGAGGTCAGATAGTACACTGTGATAGGCTGTTTCAGTTGTGCCCTAGAAAATTAATCAGCCAGGAGCAGCTGTACCCACAACAGTGTTGCACACTGGTTTGCAATTTCAAGTGAAAGTTTAGGCTTTAAAAACACAGTATCCTCTTAGCTCTGTGACTTATGAGACTTCCTGATAAACCGTGAGGATGATTTGCCTTGGCAGGAGATCTGTGATGATATCACCACCATCATCTCAGTTCTAGCTGGTCCTGTTGCCACCTGGCTCTTGCCCACCACAGGCTGGGCTAAGGGACGGGGTGGCTCTGAGGGGTGAAATGGGGCACCCATGGACTGATCCTTATGGAGTTTAGTTCCATGAGTTCAGTGGTCCCACACATCTTGCAGAGCTTCCTCTAGCCTCGGGGAAGTGGTGGATCACCCAAGCAGGGGATGAGACCCTGGGGCCTTCTGGCGGCAGCCAGAGCCACTGTGACCTGTAAAGTGAAGTTGTTACACTACCCAGATGCAGAGTAGAGCCTGCCACAGTGCTGGAGCCACTAAGAGGCCTCCAGTGAGGATCTCTGCTCTTGTGGGGAAACATTGCTTCTTTCTGAAAAGTTTGTCCTCAGTGCTGCTTCAGGCCAGTCTAAGTGGATGTAAAGAAATGCACTTCAAAACCTTTCATTTTAACCTCATGCCAGTCTCAACCCTGTGTCTCTGTTATATCACCTTCTAAATAAGAAGAAATTGGGGGGGGGGGGTTCTGGCTCTAGGAAATCCCAAGGTAACACCGTGGTTCCCTAGCTGCAGGGCTCCTCTTGTCACAAAAGCATGGGAGCACCTCTGTGGTAAGGATGGTACATGCAACTCATGGCAGACGGACTGCTCTTCTCTTTATATGGTCAGATAATTTTATCTGCCTGCTTTTATGCTGTTAGTGATTACACCAGCTAAACTTTTCAATAAACTTTAAAGTTATTCATGCATAGATAGCAGGGAGTGGTTGACTTAGAGGTATAAGCCTATGAAAAAATGAAATAGGAATTCTTGAGGGAAGACACTCTTGTAAAGTGCTCAGCTAATTTTCATTCTTGTTCTGTCACAGATACTGTTCAGGAAATTGAGCAAGTCATTTAGGATCTCTGAAAAATATGAAAGTGAAGAGAACACTGTTTTCTTTGCTTTTATGGTTGTCTTTTTGAATTGTACAATTTTTCTTCTCTAGGCCAAGGGCAGAGCCTTCCATTTCCTTAGAGTTATTTTTTGCTGATTTTTCAGGCCTAGCAAGAAACTATGAGGAAGAAGAGGAAGAGGAAGAAGAGCATGACTACAGCTATATTGATGAAAACATAATTGAAAACATAAGAAAAGTATTTCATGGCACCAGCATTAGAAATGAGCATACACTCTCCAAAGGAAGAAGGTAAGCTGAGATCACTTGTGGATGCAAACAAGTGAAGGTAGAGTGATTTTTCAGACTGGCTGGTAACCTTCACTTCCCAAAATAAGAGAGGTTTTCCTCTGGGAACTTCCACTGCTGCTGCAAATGTCCTGTGAGTAAGGCAGAAAAGGCTCCTCTGAGTTGCCACCTGTGACCTCTTAGCCATGTCACCTTTATTAAAGGAGTACTATCATTGTTCTGGGGATAGAAGGCCTTTTTTCTGGTTTGTGTCAATTTGCTCCAAAATTATAGTGCTCTGAATGCAGCCCTTTCCCTGTTTCTAGAAGTGGATGCCTTCCTGTGCATGACTGTTTTGATGCTTTAATAGCTTTCATTAAATCTGCAATGTTCTGCTCTGGCAGTCTGCAGTGACTTTAAGTGCCAGTGAAGAGGGCCTTTATTTCTAAAAATCTCTAGGTGTCATTTCCAGCTAAACACAGATGAGAATTTTCCTTGATATGAGTGAGACTGTGGTCGCAGTTCTTTTCACTCATAGCTGAACCTTCTATGAATTTCACTTGGTTTGGCTGAATTGTTTCTTTTGTGATGATAAACCCTTGAAAACACAGGAAAAATTTGAAATATTGTGTTTCAGAGATTTAATATGAAGTATTTAACTTCCAAATGTACTTTGTATTTATTTTTAAATTATGTGCAACATTCATACTGTGTTTAAGTTAAGCAACATAGTGAATATGAAGTAGGCTGGGTTTTTTTCTGCAATGCTCAAAACCCTCAGAAACATGACATCCAGGGCAGTGTGTGGCCATGTCTCCCCCTGCTCACAGACAGAGACTCCAAAGTTACAGAAAAGACTAAGAATGAAACGAAGTAGGACGTTTCAAATAACACATTTCTTCCTCAGTCCACATGCTATTGAGGTTCTATCATGTAAAGAAGTTGAGAAAGAGAGAATTAAGCTCTCTTCTGACTAACATATCCTTTCTGACCATAGGCATTAAGGGGAAGGCATACTTTCAAGAGGCAACACCAGCCTAAAGGATCGGCATCTGTTCATAGAACTTGCTGTTGTGGCATCAGTTCTTCAAAGTCTTTATCCACCTGCCCTTTAAATTCCCTGTTAATGGAAGCAAAGTTTCAGTTTATTTGTTGTCTTCTTTAAGATTACTAGCAAAACATGAAAGAAAAGGACCTTTGCTGCCTTGAGGGAGACCACTCTCTTTGGATAATCTTTGGTTTATAAAGCAATCCCAAAAATTTTTGTCCTTAATGGCTGACAGATATATCCACCCTCTGAAATCATTAGCTAGCCAAGGAGCATGTGGCTCCTCCAGCCTGCTGGTCTACCCCAGCCATCAGAAATCTGTGCTATGCCTTTTTTCTAGCACATTAAGTTCCTATCAAGATTCCACACTTGCACTTGTGAGCATTTTGGGAAATAAGGATTTGACGTGGGCATATGCAATTAATCCCTAATACAAGCAAAAGTCTTAAAAAATATGTCGATAAAATAACCAGTATATATTATTTGCAGAATTTCACCAGCGTCCCTCTCAAAATCTTTCCATGATCAGGGCTGAAGCATGCCAGGGTGATACTAGTAAAAAGTCAGTCCCTAAGTCTCCCTCCATCCTAAGCAGGAGGGAGAAATAAAGAACAGAGACTTGCCTCAGGTCATTGCTATGTTAATTTTGATAGAATAAATGTGCCCAGAGGGTCAATGATGTTAACATGACCTCATCACTCCAGAACAACAAGCAATTAAGCAAGAGACTTCACTACAGATGCCTGAGCTTGCTATAGCAACAACCATCATTAACATATTTTAACCTTTCATTAAATATTCAAGAGAAAATAAGAAAAAAAAAAACCCACACCACCCTGGAACCATTTAAAATGTGTGGCTTTCTTTTCAGCATGACAAGTTTCTCTCCTTTTACAACTCAGCCATGAGTTGTTTCTTCTTTTTTAAGGAGGAAAGCCCTCAGCTTGACAGCCTTTTGGACCATATTACAAATATCAACAGTGGCTTTTCTGGTGTGAGAAAATGGGAAGATAGAAGGTCCATTGCAACCATTGAATTGGAATAACTCTGGTGCTGCTGTAATGTCTTGTTCTATGTCCCTGACACCAAAAATGAGATGGAGGCATGCAGGAACAGGAACAGTAACAACCACAAAAATTTCAGCAGCAAAACCAGTAAAAGGCAGAGTCTGTCTCCAGTGTTGATAGCTGCATGGCTGGAAAAGGACAGAAACAATGTGGTCCAGACACCTGGAGAGCTGAAAATGAGTACTGCTGTCAGGCTGTTTCAGGAGGTTGCTTTCTGGACTTGAACTGCACACAAGTGCCAGAAAAAGAAAGGTCTCAGCTGACTAAGCTTCTGTGCTTATTAAATAGGACACAAAAAAAGGAAAAGTAGAAAAGAGTGGGAAATGCAGTAAGGAATGAAAAAGCTACACAGCTGTGTTTTCCTGTTCCCATGAACTCAACAGCTGAGGTGGTTTGTTTGGACAAAATAGTTTTCTTTATTTTCAATTTGTACCAATTTTTTAAAACTAATTGTATGAAACCGATTAAGGTGCAATTTTTTCTTTATTTTTTACCTTGGTTGTGCTGAGATTCATATTTGAAAACTAAAGACAGTGCTACAAATGAAAATCACCCTTTCTGACCCCAGTACATCTTGATTAATTCTTTTTTAATGTTTTCTTAGGACATTTCTCTGTAGCTATCATACCACTGACCCTCTGAGCGAGCTGTTTCTGTCATAGAAAAGCCTCTGCATGAAGGGTTGAAGCAGATTTTGTAGCCTTGGGTATACTGGAGTGAAGAACCCAAATCTATGGCTGTAGTTGTGTGTTCTCAGCAGTTTTGAAATCCCCTTCCTAAGTAACTTTCAATGCAGATTTGTGGGCATCATCTACCTTGCTAATTTTCATGGCTAGATAATTTTTCAGCTGCCTGCTGTTTTCACTTTTCTCTAATATGAGAAGTGAAGCTTTTTTCCAAGTTGCAATCAATGGTGATTACAGAGAGAAGAAAGAGTCAAGAGAGGGAAAATAAGGAGTGTGTTGCTCTAAGAGCTGCAAATCTTAGGTTTGACTCAGGCAGGACTTCAAAGGACCTGTCTCAAAGCAGCTGAAGGTTCAGAGATCCTTAGGGCAGGGAAGACTGCCATGATTATCTAGATGTTCTAGATGTTCTTCCTTCTCAAACAAGCCCTACCATTCCCCCACAGGGTATATTCAAACACGTTTTTATAGTTGGCACAGCTATGAATACAGCCCACTGGTGAAATCTGGCACACTGGCATATTGCCATTTAATATGAATTAAATTATGAATTAACTTCTCTCCAGGCCTGTAGCTCTGTTGCATCAGTCACAGGGCACATCCTTTGGAAAGCCTCTCCCCAAGCCTCTTCTACTATGTCTGCCAGACCGGAATATGACACAGGGGACACCATGGTTGTAATCACACTGGAGATACACTAGAAAAACGTTTTGATGGAGTCACAGTTTATACTGACTAAATGAGCTCTTTTGCTCGGTGAAGGTTAAATATTTCCCTAAACTGCACAAGCTATACCAGTAAAAGAAAAATTTACTGGTAAGAATTTCACATACTTAAGCAAAGTTGCTGGCATAGCTGTGTTGGAGTCATATATTAGCTTTATTTTTGTTGTAGTCTTTGGATTGCTGTGTAATTGTACTGACAAACCATTTCATGGTACAGACAAGCCCTAACTCATAGCCATTAATTTGTCTCAAGAGCTCATTCACCTGTACTCCCTGTGCAATTTTTAAATCCAAATACAAAATTTCCTGTTTCACCCTGTCATTATGTTTTGTTTGTTTTCAGAGACATCTGAAGGAAAATAATTCTGAAATTAGCTGGAAACAAGTAGGAAGCTGTGTCCTTCACACATCAAGATTGACCACAACTGTAAGAAAAAGCTGCTCATGAAAGTGTCCTTCTTGACTCATGGAGAGCATACAAGGCTGTAATTTAGCTATAATAATCCCCTGCGAAACTAAACTGCTTACTTGTCCTAAATAAGAAGTCAAACCAGCTAATGTCTCATGACCCTTTGAAGGGACAAAGCTCTTCTGCGCGTATTTATTAGTGAATTCAGAGAACGATGCCAAGTCCAATCCTTCATTCTTACTGCACCTGAAATTCCAGTTATTTCCTGAACTTCTGTAGGGCATATGCAAAAGGAACATCCCTTACTGACACAGCTGCATGGTTGCTTCCTTAGGGTTTTGATTTTTGGGTTTTTTGTTTTTTTTTTTTTTGAGAAGGAAAGGGTAATAAAGGATTATTAAGGTGGACATTAATTTCTTTAGCCAATCTTACATGCTTCAGGTTTAGGCTCAAACTGGAAATGACCAGATTCTGTCAGTTTTTCACATGATGAACAAAGCACAAATAGTACCATTGCACAACATGTAATTTGCCCTGGAAAGCAAAGCTACTCCTCTCACAAGGCCTAGGACTGCCTAAATTATGTAGCATTGCCATCTTTATAACCCTTTGTACTGCTAATATCCAGAATCACACTAAAGCTATTATATTCAGCAATTTGCTGAAAATGCAGCCACGAATGGTAGACAGAAGCCGGAGCTGAAGAATTTGTGTCCATACCATCCCTATCCACCTAGGATAGGTGCATAACCCTCTGGCAGTAATTTGACTTTCAGGGAAAAATATCAAGAACTGATATCTAAACACATATTTGGTGTGCCAGGGATTTCCAGTCAACAGCAGCTTGATCAGAGTGGCATATCCAGAAATCAGCAGGGTGGAGAAAGGGAATTTGTTTAGAAAGCCTGGACATACCCTATTTCTGGTTCTATGGAAGAGTTAAAAAGCAAAATCTCCAAAAATGCCTTAGTATACTTTAAAGCAAAAGTCTTTTCAAGCAGACAGTAAAGTGTCTTCAGACTTGTCTATTAAAATTCTAATGAATGATTCATTTTCACTAATGCAAATTAATTTAGGATTTCTTAATATTGTCTCACATTAATTTATTCAAGATAAATGTTCATCCTCGTTAAAATCAGTTACAATTTAAGTATTAAGAATATTGCTTAGAGTACTTTGATTCCATGCATATGTAGCATACAATGTTTTGCATATCTGGTTAATACGGCTTGCAGGTGTGTACAAAAGTGGCTGTCACATCACTTGTGGGTATTTTAAATACAAATCAAGCATTTTAAAAAAATCTGTATGTGTCTTTTGGCAGCTCAAAACAGTCCCATTTGTTTCAGCAGCCTGGTATTTGAATAAAATGAGGGTTTTTTTGTATTCTACTGATTTTTTTCTCTTTTTTTTACTTTACTACTGAATGTGATGTTGTCATCTGCTGGATTTCTGAAAGGTATGATATGTTACTACCATGATTTCCTTCAGTAAAGTACCAGGTTTCTATAGAAGAAAGGAGGAGAGGAAAGACAGCAGCCTTCTGGGCTGCAGTGGCAGGATGTGCCAGCAGGTAGAGGGAGGTCATTCTTCTCTCTGCTCAGCACTGGTGAGGCCACATCTGGACTACTGTGTCAGTTCTGGGCTCCCTGGTGCAAGAAAGGTGCAGACATATTGCAGTGAGTCCTACAAAAGCCCATGCGGATGGGCTTGAGGACATGGAGACTCTGACATGCAAGGAGAGGCTGAGATAGCCTAGAAAAAACAAGGTGTCCTCTAGTTGCTATAAGTGTTAGGATGTGTGTGAACAAACTGGGTGCAGTAACTTTCCCAACAAACCTAAGATTCTTCCGGATGTTCTACATTGGCATTTGGGATCTAGTGAAAGAAAACCAAAGGCTTATCAGCCCTTTCTGGAAATTCTTCCCTTTAAAATGCTTCCAAATAAACAATTTCTCTTCTTTGTATAGATCTTCTCATATAAGGAGCCTGGTTCTGTCACCCTTGTCATGTGATGCAATTCTGTCTTGTATATTCAGCCTCACTGAGTTGAATGAGTTTCATTCTTCTGAGTAAAGGTGGAAGTTTAATGAACTCTATAAATATATAAGCAGCAGAGATGTTTCCCACATATCTTTTCTTCAGGCATGTGAGCCAACATCATGTCCTATGACAGAAATGGGAACTATCCTGGCTGTTCAGTTTACATGACACAGTGGGACAATGCCATTTGCACTCAGTTCTGGATGGAAGAGAGTACATGGTGCTCTCTTTTGCTGTGAAGAAAGGACATCCAGTCTTGCTGGGGAAAGCAGAGGGGAAGAAGGAGGCATGAAGTAATATCCTAATAAAAGGTTTGTGTTCAATATTAAAGACTTAATAAGTATTGTGGCTCCCTTACAGCATACAGATGACCACAGTGATTTCATACTGTTTGCTGATACGTGTTTGACAAAGCTATAATGTCATGGCAATCCTTGAGGGACATGGTTATCACTCTCAGACATTAATGCTAAGAAGACTTCATTCAGGAAGGGAAAGCCATATTTAGCTGAACACAAACCACAATTGCTATGCCTGAAGAGAATACAAGTGTATTTAAATAATAAGATATTTGCTTTGCAAAAGATTGGCATAAGCTTTTGCACAGACTTGTTAGCTTAAAGGCTTATCTCTTTTAATGCTAAGAAGTATTTCCAGTGAGTTCTCACTGAGGACCTGATCAGAAGCAGCTGTTTCCACAGCACTCCATGTGTGCATAAGCCCTTAGTGAGACAGAATTTTCTGTTTGGATGATCAACATGCACATTTTTGTATATATCCAGCCTTTGTGCCTGGGAAGATAAGAAGAATCTTCTCCCTGCATTCTTCTTTAAACTCCAAAACTCTTTTCTTTAAATGACACATGTCGCAGGAGCAGTTATCTACCACAATGCTCCCAATATGAAGCCACTGTTTATTCACTTAACACATATGATATCTTTCCTACCCCTTCTAAGACTGTCCAGGTGTTTTCCTTACATTTTTAGACTTTGATGCACCTTTACCATGTAAATTTTCAACTTCCTGACACCATGTTAAAACTGATAGTCTCTGAAGAGAATGTTCTCTTGCTTCTACTTCATGTATTAATGGCAGGTTTTGCTGTTTGTTTCTTTTTTAATTTTCCTCCCTTGTTCTCTTAATGTATCTGTGCACTGGGAGTATTCTTGTGCTTCGCAATAATAAATCTCTTTGATAAACTTACTCTGTATCTTTTCTTAGGTTTTTGTATTTTCTAAGATAACCTTTCACAACTCTTTTCTCTGGGACTGATAAACCATGTGAGCTTGATGTAAGTGCAGACTGCCAGCTGCTGGCAGGCTGAGTATAAGGAGAGATTACCCTGCCTTTGCCCTGCATTTGCTGCTCTTAACCCCAGTCTCCTGCTGCCAGCTCTGTGCAGAGCAGAGGTACCAGGATGGATAGCTCAGTCTGACCATTTTAATTTTCTCATGTAACTTTAAATCCCTTATATTTGTTAACATTTGGCTGCATGTGGAAACAGTTGCATGGTGTGTCAAGGAGATGATTCCACCAGGATCTAAGAAATGCCTGTACATCCATGTGCCTTATCCCCATGTCTCTGTGACATTGTCCCTGAGGCTCTAGATGCAGCAGTGCTGGCAAAAAGAGACTCAGGCCAGCCTCAGAAAGCAGTACCTCTTCCCAGGGCAGCCTCAGATCTTATGATCTTCCTTTCTTGCAAATATACCACCCTTCTGTAATTCCTCTGGTCCTCAGGGTGCAGAGGAAGGATCTGAGCAGGGCTCAGGATTGCCCCACACTGCAGCTACTTTGTCAGCAGAAAGACTATTTTCCTTTTCCCTCTTATTTCAGTTGTTTGCTCTCTTAGGTTCAGTGATCACATCTGTTAGTATTTTGGGACCTAATGTCACACAAAAGGAGAGATAGAAAGAGCCTTTCTTTCTGAAATGACTACTAGTCCAGAAGCTTAGTTTATACTGCCACTATCTGTCCACCATACCTGCTGCAGTCCTTTGCTGCAAACACACACAAACAGTTCATGCAAATTTTCCCACAGCTACAAACAGGTTGCAGAAGGAAGTGAGAGATATTAAGGATTTTATTTTATTGCTCTTTCTGTCCTGGAGAGTTTGATTAGGCATTCATCAGTTAAAAAACATTTTTAAATTATTGTGTTTTTTCTAGCCATGTTTTGAGTAGGTATAAATGTCTTCTAACAAATCTTTACATGATTCTGCCTCCATTCCTCATCCTCTAAAACCAATTTTGAGCCACTGTCAATGCTTCCCAACCAAGCAGCCCTTTCCATCTGGTGCAGTTAGGCAGGTCTGCAGCCCCAGGCTCCCCTACATCCTCCTAGGGATCCTTGACAGCCTCTGCCTGTGGCAGTTTGTGCCATGCACATTGTTCTCCAAACACCTCATGGCCATTATGTCTCATTGTAAAAAAGATAATTAAATCCAAAATGAGCTTAGACTCAAATCTACAAGCATATTCATATTTTTAAATTATATCAAAACCAGAGAGGCAACGTGCTCCTCCTGAGGTTACTGAGGTTAGGGTGACTGAAGTGTTATAATAGGTCTCCATCATCTGGAATCTCACTGCCTCTGGTAGCAGGAACTGAAAGTCCACAGCCTCCAACACCCTGCTGAGAGGGGCAGATAAAATGCCTTGGTCAGAGAAAATAACTGAACAATTTGGGTTTGAGAAATGCAGAGGGTTTTTAATGTTGTGCACAACATTTAAAATACTTATATTAGGTTAGTTTTGTGTCTATCTGTCAAAGTCCAAATCTACATCTTCTGCTTCCCTGCAAAACCTCCTATCTGCCATATTAGAGGCTGCCTTGGGCAAGAATGCTCTTCTCTCCACACTTGCCAGGTGTGCTTTTTCCCACCAGAAAAAAAAAAGTGCTTTACTATTCATTAGAGAGCGTAGGCTGGAAAGGAACGCCCAATTCTCCACAGATTAGGATCACAGGGGAGGGAAAACCTAGAAGTCCAATTCCTACTTGAAAGAAAAAAAGAGTTTTTTGGCATCTTTGCTAATGACTACCCTGGGTGTTTGCCCTGTAAGCTCCATGTCTTGATGCCTAAGAAAGCTAAATTGCCTGCTGACATCTGTCTGCTGTTCTGCGAAGACACAGGTACCTTTCCTAGAGAAGGACAAGGTTGCTATTCCCCTTGTGGAAGAATAGGTGGAGAGGTCAGCCCTTACATATTTCTGTGATGTAAGTTTGGGATAGTATTTAGTAAGGCACAGCAGCTGTATGCCCAGTTGCTATTATGTGGACAAGAACCTCACCTCTGACCATTCCTCAGAAATGTGATCACTCTTGTAGCAAAGGCACTGAAAACTGCACAGTGCTCAGAAATAAGGAGCTGACCTGCCTAAAATGAGCTGTGGAGAAGGGACTGCACGTATTCAGCACTATTGCCCAAGTTTTAAGGATGGACAGGTTCTTTTCTGCTGTGTTTTTATTTTCCCAAGTTCTTCCTTTACCATATTTAATTTCTAAATTTCCCTTCTTGACCCCCAAATGTCATTTGTTCCAATCCCCTTAGGCTTGCTATTTGCAAGTGCATTCAGAAGTTTAACCCCTTGTTTTTCTGAAGCCAGTTGTGGCTTTGCTTTTTTTAAACACCACCTCTGTCAAATAGGAAGTAGCCCTGCTTAATGCCAGGCATTCCTCAGTAGAGAGACCACATGAGTAAAAGGCATGAGAGCAGAGCAGCAAACCCCAGACTAATGCTGAGCCGGAAAAACCCTTATGCTTTGTGAGTCCTTCTCACTGGGAGTGCTGCTTAGCTTTTGTTAGCTCTTATTATCAAGCAGTCTCCTTGATAATATTGCTCTCCCATTCCTCTCCAAAGCCATCCTACCACATTTCTAAAGCTTTCTCCTGATGCCTTTCTCTCTTTTTGCCTAAACTTTTATACATTCCTCAGCTTCCAAAGAACAATCACTGGCCAATTTCTAAAGTCTTTATCTGACTGGTTGTCTTGTTGGATTAGGACAAAGTGTATGAAAAACATAAATGCTTGATGCTGTATTAAAAAAGATCACTCTTTTTCAAAATTCTGAACTATTTCCTAATGTTTCATAAATTCAGGTAAGGACTAATTTGCTTTTTAAAAATGTGTTTTATAAATACTCCCTCAAGTGCAGCAGTGTGCAATTTAAAAGTTTGTACTAATGGCTCTTTTTGTTTTCTCAAAGCATATCTTAAGTTAAATCTAAGTTAACCACAGAAAAGGTCAAAAAAAATTCTAACTTTTCTGGAGCACAACTAACTTAATATTTTAGCAGCTGGCAGCTGTGGTGATTACTTTTGGATTATATCTAAAGTCTGCTCGAATCTAATTACTGTGATCTATGAACCAGGTAATTAAGGTAAAAACTCCCACATTTTCTTACACCTCATTAATGTATTTCCTTTGAAAATTGTTAGCTAATGATGGTACATTAAGAGTATATCCATTACATGACAATGAATAATTAACACCTTTGTCCTGGGACATTAAAGGACAGAATGGTGTTTAACTGCTCAATGTGATGATAATTATTTCTTAATTTACAGTGTAAATATCATGCAAATTTGGGAAGAAAGGACAAATCAAACCGGGAAAATGGAATGGAAATAAATTATTTATTTTCATAGAATTGCAGAAGGGTTTGGATTGGAAGGGACCCTAAAGATCATCTAGATCCAAGCCCAGTGCTGTAGGCAAAGACATTTTTTATTCATTTCCTTCTTTCCCAAGAAACTTCAAGCCCTGTCTGCATGCAGGGCCGCTGACTCACCTCCCCATAACCTCTGTTTTCAAGTTATAACTGATTCCAAATATGTGTTATCACCCCAAAGACTAGGAACAACACTTTGCAAATATATATAACATTGCAAATACAGCTCTTCCTCAGTAACCAAATCCAACGTATGGCACACTGCAACAAGTGGATTAGATATGGGGGAATGGAAAAGCAACCTGTGGTTATACAGGGTACATAATCACATAAATTCATATATAGATCAAAGTTTTCTTGAAGTAAATGAAATGAATCAAATACAAGAAATCTCTGTTGTCATGTAAAGGCTGATACAGAGTTAATTTTCTTCGGGACTGCTCTGGACTAGCTCTGCTCTACCACGTGAGGCATGTACTTGTTGCAAAACAGCATAGCAAGGGAATCTATCTGTACTCAAGTACCTAATCTGAAAAGCCTGGAAGTTTCCAGTTTGATTGTGGCTGCTCTGCAAAAAAACAGCTTTGGTGGTGTTATGTGTAATAAGCATAATTCGTGCCTATAAAGTAATATATAGATAGGAGTTTTTTTATGACAAAAAATATAAACTCAAAGCAAGCGAGCCAGAGCAGAAAGAGGAGGAAGGCTGTCTCCCGTATGTCGAAAGCATTGCCGATAAGGCTTCATTTACAAGTTAATACATGTAGCAAGCTCGGAGATGGGTCGTTTCTTGAGATGATCTAGGAACCCCCAAGCGACGATCCTCCTGACAACTACCCGAGATTAAGATCACTGGAACCACCAAAAGATACATCTCAATGCCGGGTTCCCGTAACTCCATCATCAATGTACATCGCTTCCTGGACCTCGGATTGTTCAACCCGAGGCATAGAAAAGAGACTTTATGAATATGTGGGACTTTGAATAGAAAGAAAAGGCTGATCACCAACATCCCGGCCTCGAGCAAAATAAACTGCATAAAAACTGCTCGCGCAGTACTGGTGGTGTGAAGCATAGGAGACCCTCTGATACAGTCGTTGAACCTGTGTCTCACCCAGCGCCGATCCCGGGCTCGGCTCTGTCCTTTTCTTTGTGGCTGGCTCAGATAGATTTTGACCCTTATATAAAATTTATTGGGTTTTTTTTCTTTTAATTTGGCTGAGTCAGTTTTTACCTATAACAGTGGGAAACAGTCAAGGCATTGCATTTGGATCAGAACTTCGAAAAAACGTTTCTCATGATCATCTGTTAGACCATCAAGTAATTACATATCTAGGGGAATACCTGCCTACAAGGGAAAAAAACTGGTCTGAAACAGAATATATTTTGCCTGCTTTTAATTTTGTCTCCAATACATAATTTATAAAGCCACAAAAACTAGTAAAGTAAGACTTTCCTATGAGGCTTTTCATTTATAAGAAATTGAGTTTAAAAAATGAGATAATTAGGAAAATTAAGGTTAAAAATATTGATTCCATATAAGAGAGAGACACACATGTCTACTCAGGAAATCCTGCTGTAAGAAATTACCAAAGCCAGATTACCAGACACATCTGCAAAAAGATTAAATCAATCCACCTTGGAACCGCTCTTTCTCAAGGAGCTGGGAACTTTCAAATAATGTCCTTCCAAATAATTCTAAATTCCTACTAGGTCAAGTAGTTCAAGCTTCTGGCTCGAAGTCAAGCTTTCAATCAGTTCTCGGCCCTTTTTTCTTCCTGCTTCGGTAGACATAGCCTTCTGCCAGAGCTTCAGCAGCAATCCTCCTTGGAAAGAAACACATGACATTGTCAAATTAGCATGGAGCGCATGCAGCTCACAGCGTACCAGGGACCAAGTGCGTGTCTGGCAACGAGCACTCGACACTCTCCTAGGGACAGAGAGATGTAGACAAAGCTGGAGCTTGCTGATGGGGTGATAATTGCCTACAAATGTGCGGGGAGACGCAGACCATTCATTCAGCTCAGGATCCTTTGTATTGACAGACAATGGGGCTTGTTCCCTTGTCACCAGTGCTGCAGGTCGAAATGATTGAAAACTTATGGGAAGGTCTTTGTCTGCTCTGGCACACAGCTCTGTGGTTTATGGAGCAGTAGCCTGGGAGTTATAATCAGGCCTGTCTTAGTTTTCATTCTAAAACAAAGAGTGTTCACTTTCTGCCAGCTAAGACCTCAAGCTAAAAAAGCAAATGATCCTAATACTTTTGTCCAGGTGCTAAGCAGTCGCTCCCTAGGACATGCGGCTTGGCCAACCCAGCCTAGCATTAGCACTGGTTTGCAGGATAGTCATTGCTTACTCCTCATCCCACTCAGTGCTCATCTTTAGAGTCGATAGAGGGGAAATCGGAGTCTAAAAAAGTCTAGTGGAAAACTAAGAAGACTTTATTCTCTTCCTGTTCTGCCTTTGGGTAAAAAGTTGATCTGACAGTCCTTGAGTAGGGAAGCTTTAGGAGCAGCACAACACTCTCAATACAGCTCCTGCTGGACTATCAAGGCAACTAATACGAAAAAAAAGAGTAATCAAAGTCTGAATCAAGAAATCAAGTCTCACTATGGGTTGGACCATCCTAGGAGGTAGTAAGACCTTCTATCTGCTGTTGAAGTTTGCAGTACCAGTAGAGAACCCTGTCTCTCACAGGATGTATTTAAAAGCATCTACAAAACCAGTATATTTTGTCACCTGTGTTTTGTAACATTAGGGTAGGGTCTTTCAAGACCCCACTGAGGCTGTGGATTTAGATGAAGTCAAATTTATTTTAAAGCTTCTTTTTCTGATCTGCAAATCAGTTACCAGGCTGAATTAGCTGGCATTTAATTCTCAGCTGAATTCAAAGCTCATTCCTTAGAGCAAAGTCAGGGAAACCTCTCCCCTGTAAAGCAAGGGATTTCAGCTATGGAATTCATTATGGCTGCATCTGCATGAAACTTATCTCTCTCTTTCCTTCAATTTACAGTGTTCAACATCCATACATCCTTCCCTCTCTCCCTGCAGTGCTGTCCTCACCTGATGTGCTACCTTGGTGCTCTCATCCCTCCTTCCTGTCCTTCTGGTCATGCTTTTCCTTGCTGTGCTCCTCTCCCATCCTGGAGGTATGTCAAGAAACCCTGAACTGTGTCATAGGCTGCCAAGCAGGCAATAGATCTGTTTAGACCCTTATTCAGATTCCAAAAAATAATGCAATGTGAAAAAAGTGAGAGAAGCACTCTGTGATGGGAGGATGCTCTTTGGTAGCACTGAATAGCTTTATTTCACATCTTTTTCAGCTCTAAATACAACTGGTGAGAGAATTTTCAGTGAAATGTACAGATAGAAGAGGATCATACATGCCATGCTAATTTTTCAGTGTATTTTTTACATTCTATTTTAATTTAAAGATTAAAAATAACTTTGCTTCATAAAGGTCAAACAAAAATAGCCAACCCAGAAGTATCTAGGAAAGAACTGAATCCTCAGGAGAGTGTAATTTTGAGATGCACCACTGGATGGTGATGCACGACTTATTTTGCTGAATACGATGAAGTCAGCATTGACTACGGATAGTTTTGCTGGGACAGATCTCTGTTAAATCAAAGACCAAGAGAAAACCAAAAACTGAAACCAGAACACTTGTGGACACAAAAACTGTTGCTCATGATAATTTACTTTTTGTTTGCTTGGTTGGTTGGTTTTGTTCAACTGGTATAATAATTTCATTTACAGTTTTAATAGTTTCAGAGTCAACTAGTGAAACAAAAAAAAGTCTCTGTCTTTAAAGTTCCTATGAAAACTGGGAAAAGAAAGACTAAGATCATCTGCTCCCAAAATGTTGGTTTTGGGGTTTTTTTTTGGTTTTTTTTTTTTTTGTTTGTTTGTTTGGTGTTTTTTTTGGTTTTTTTTTTTTTTTTTTTTTTGTTTTTTTTTTGTTTTGTTATTTTTTGGGGTTTTTTTGGGTTTCTTTTTTTTTTTTTTTTTTTTTTTTTTTGGTTTGTTTTTGTTTTTGTTTTTGTTTTTTTGTTTTGGGTTTTTTTTTCCTCACTGAAATCTCTCATATTGTCAGTGTTATCCCACCAGCATATCCCACCCACAAATGGTGTGTTGTTTGCTTATGGTTGTATTTTTAATTATTTTACTGTCACTCTTTAAGATGTGTTTATAATACTTTATATCAAACATTCACTATATTCATATGGAGAAAGGTATGTAGAGAGAACAAGATATAAAATATTATGCACAACAGACATCTGTTGTTATATAGATATGACATACATATCTAGGTCAGGTTCATACCTGTTAATTTATTTACTTTGTGAAGAACTCTCAGTGACACCAGGACCTTATTTTGCTCTGGACTGAAGTCACTAATGGATGGGGGAACATCCCCTTCAACAAGCATCTTCTGGGGCAGGAAGACCTGGAAGTGGTTTGTGGTCTGTAAGTCTGTACTGAAGTGTGTGGCGGCAATGAAATCTACAGCATTAGCCCAGTCTTCACCAAAATTTGCTTCTGGATCAGAGAGATATTTTAAGCTGAAAGAGAAGAAAATAAAAAATGTGGCAGATAACTGAACTCTTCTGTAGAACACACTAGTTGATAATTTATCCCAAAGGTTTTTGTTCAGTATAAAATCCTGAGTGGCCTCAGTGCCGCAGTGACTTGAAGCCTCCCTTAAGTGCTTTAAGTCACTAAAGTCACTTTAAGTGCTAATTTCTCTTGGCAAGCCTGCCTCTGCCCAGATTAAGCACAGCTCCTGAATCAGGCCTTGGCTCCCAGAGGGGAACCAGCATCTCGTTGTAAGCCCAGAGCCTGACTGGTCATCACAGTTTGGGCAGCCATCTCTCACTGGTCATCCCACACTCTGTGAGAGAGGGAGGAAGAGCAGAGCCTAAAGAGTAGATGCCTAAGGTACAAAGCCTCATGCAGACTTTGTTAGGATACCATCCTTCCAAAGAGGCGTGGAGGTGGAAAGATCCTCCATGGACACCGCTCTATTCCCCTTACCTGTCCTGGAATTTGGGGAGTGCGTAAGCAATGGAGGAGGTGTGTGCCTTCCACATGAGGCCAAGGGCATCATCCAGTTTGAAGGAGGAGAGGCTGGCAGAACTCACAGCTTTGTGTTCTGTAGATAACAGATACTGCAGCAACAGGGAGCAAAAAGGGCAGAGAATGAGAGGGGTGGTTTAAACCCAATTATTATTTTTTTAATATAAGCACATACCTCACAAAATAATAAGCTAAAGGAAATTGCGTTTGAATAGTTAGTGGTAGTTGCTGTTCTTCGACTTCAACATTGCAAGGGTTTTATCCACATAATTTTGGTATTTAGTTACAAAAATACAGTGGACTTTTGTATCTGAGTGCAATGGAAGATTCAGTACTGAAATAGGGGACTGCTTGAAAACTTGTCTATACTCTTTTGACCACAACTTTCTGAAGATTTTCAGAAAAATAAGAAAATTATCCTTGCTATCATTATGGTTATTTGAGGAGTAGATATTTTACAATAGCTTCTGAAACATGATGCATGGGAAAAATTGTCTTATGAAGACAAATCCAGTCTTACTCTTATAACATATACTTTCAGGCACAAGGGGGACTTACAGTTTAACATTCCTGCATTTGACTACCAATAAAAAATGTTGACTGCAGTAGTCTAGCTATAAAAAATATCTATTAAATCTATGAAGTAAGAAATATTGTTATTTTTGGGATTAGAGAACAGCTGAGTGAGGAGGCAAGAAAATATCTACTTGCATAAATGGGTATACTTCTGAATGATGTTTCAGCATTTTCAAGTTTTTAGATGTTTAAAGAAATGAATGAATCCTAAAAAACCAACCAAAGGCCACTTCTTAAGGGTACTGTTCCATCTCACAGGCTTCTTTTGCATTGCTAACATAAGCAGTATTGGAAGAATTCAAATAAAATTGAATGCAAAACAGTGTCTTGGAACAGAGGCCAAAATACTGAACTTTCTCAAAGGAAGAAAAAATTTCCATAACTTTTAAAAATCCTGTCCTACGTATCTCTAACTCAGATATGTGTGTTATGCTTTCCATTTTTTCCTGCTTGTTGTTTTTATATGAAGCTGCTCTTGAAAGCAAACTAAGCTCTCTGAATCTTAAAAATTACAGTAATAATAGTTTTTAAAGCTAATATTTTGGTATAATTTCTAAAAATATTTTAAGAAAATATTTACTTCAAAGAAGGCCTTCCAGTCATCCATGAGCTTGGGCATGCGAGACCAGCAGTCTTTAACGCTGTAACAGAAATCATCTTTTTGCTCCTCTGGTGGCAATATTTCTATCTCATATGGCAGCTGCCCAAAGAGACCAGCCTCCACTGCCCCCAGAAAGGGTATAATGGACAGATAGTAATTCATACCTGTAACAACAATTAAAAGGCAGCAGGTGTTAATCACAAGCAAATGAAAAATTCCCACATAAGACAATGAACTCTCTCCCACACCAAATGCAACTGTTTCAAATTGCCACAAATACAACTGTGTTCAGCAATGGAATATATGTATTGAAATGTAATAAAGATGACACTTGTATTGATTTAGATATGATTTGTAGTGTTCATTTATGCATTCATTGTCCTTTAGGAGCCTTGTATGAGCTTCCACTGTGTTTTACTTTGCAGGAAAGGAAAAAAGCTAATGGAAAAAAGTTAGACCTTTGTAGGCTGTCATGGACAGGACAAGAAAAGTCTCTCAAATATTAATTGCAAACTAAGTATAGAAAGACTAAGGGGTATTCCCACAAGTATTGTTGCTATTAAAAATCCCTCTTCTATGTACCCTAGACCTATGAGAAAGGAAAATGTGATATTTTACTGGAAAATAATAATTTTGCATCTAAAAAATATTTCACTCACTGAAAATTGCTTGGATATTACCTCAGTTTATCTGTTTAGATTTATTTTATGATGATGGCTTTCTTTGGTCTCATCCATATGTTGGAGCAGTCAGACCCAGAATGTAGGAAACTCAAGCTCAGTTCTCACTGGTGTCAAATCTTGTCCCCAGTGAGAGAGCCCACAGGGCTATTTGATATCCCTCTCTTGAAAGGAGAATCTGAAGTTCTCCTCTTAATTGTGTTCCCTTTGCAGAAATGAAGTTTAATAGTCTTGAATTAAGAAAAGCCTGGGAATCTGTTGTTCTCCCTCTTGGGTGAGCACCTCTGAGCTATTCAAAGGAAGACATTTGCTCATACTTGGTCTCAGGGCCATGGACTGCACTGATATTTTGTACAAAATCCCAGCAGTGAGGACCAAAGTCATCCAAACCTGAACACCTACCATTTATCCATGTTCTCCTAATGAGAAGCCATTGCTCCACCTTAGGGGAGAAGATCACAAAACAAAGTTCACGAAGAAGGAGTGTGTGTGTTGGCTGTAGTTCAGCAGGAACTGGGTCTGCACACCTTAGGAGCAGGAATACTGAAGGAACTGAGTGTTTTGCTCTAAGCATGAGATGATAAACAAAGGATGGAGCAGGATGGAGCAGCTGTGGTCATGGTCTGTCGAAATCAGTGCAGATATGAAACAAAGGATGGAGCAACACAGTGATCTTGTGGTTATGCTCCACTGAAAACGTGCAGCTAGCAGGAACTAAGCCCAAGGAATGAACCAGACAGTAAGCAGAAGCTGGCTTTTGCTTCATTAGCTTCAAAATACATCTTGCTTTTTACACTCTACATATACTAATGACTCAAGCACCACATCAACATGAAATGTCACCAACTGTAACTTAACCTTTGTTCTTCCCTCAAAGGAAGCAATATAAATCTGGCTAAAGTGGGGAGGGAGGTCAGAGAAGACTCCATCATAACTTCTGGGATCAGTCAACAGGCTGAACTTGTCTTCTTCCCCCAAAGGGATGCCTATTGGGCAAGAATCTCATTCTGTGCAAGCTAAATTATTATCTCTAGCTAGCTTTAATTGGTGATTAGAATTGGTCAATATATTGCTTCAAATTCATTTTTGCAATCTGTTACTATCAACAGCAATCTCTGAACCTTAACCTGTCACAGTGTTTGACTATCAGTGTGTTTGTTAATAAACTTATTCAGTACACTGTTTAGTGTGAGTCCTTCAAAGGCGCTAAGGGAGGAGTGGCCAGAAGCAGATAACATACTTTACAAAACTGGAAATATCGACCAACTCCAAGTGGGAACATGGTTGATGTGTGACCCTAAACAGGTTGGTCAAACCATGCTCCGATAGAGTGGACTGTTTGGTGGGATCCCCATAATGGGGCACTGACAGGCTGGTCAGGAACAAGGGTTTCAGCTTCCCTGGGAGCGCTGATTGAACAAAAATAAAGGGTTATATATAAAGAGAAACCCCTTGTCTCATGTGACACACCTCCTAAACATGAACCTGGTTGGAAATTCAGGAGGAAATGTATGGCCAGTCAGAAGAGCAAAGGAAAACTCTCAAGTGATGAGAAGACAGTGTTTCACTGAGACTCATTGCTGAACTGGCTCTTGCTTCTTGTTCACTGCTTTCATGAGAAGTATTGAAACCTTGATCTCACATCACAAAATTTTTATATTATTTTAAGTGTTCTTGCCTATATTATATATTTGCACCTGCTTGGGTGACTTAGAAGGCATAAAACAATGCAGGACAGGGTACACTGAATATTATTCTAGGCAAAGAGACTGATGTTCTTAAGCAGGTAGTAACCCATACATATGAAGTATATTAAATGTGAGTTTCTGGTTTAAACTCATTCCTGGTTTCATGTGACTACTTGTGCAAGAGAGGGCTCCTCTGAAGGTCAGCTGAAAGCATTCATATCCTTAGAACACTAAGAGATGTTTCCATTCAGTCTCAAAGACTCTTTGCATGTTCTTGCTTCAATAGGGTAAATCAAAGCTGAGTTTATATATTTTCTGAAGGCAACAAAATGGATATCAAGCAAACATGCAATATTTAGAAGTAAATGAAGAGCAGGAATTCAAACACTGAGAAAGTAAAAGTGGTAGATTCTATTCCAGGGAGGTCCTCTGCTTGCAAAGGGCTATGCAGTGACTCTTGTTACTTGACACTGTGTGGGACACCATCCCACAGAGCACTAGTGCTATCTAAACACAGAGAGGGAAAACCAAAGCTGAAGTGAGTATCACAGTCAGTTTTACCCTAGATTTACATTTTAATTTTTATCTATGCTTATGTCTTTGTTCACTTGAAGATATATACATTTAACTGCTGATTCACAGCCAGAAGCTTAATCCAAATGGCCACTGAATGAAAAACATTCCTCTGACAGGGAAGAGAGAGAGCTGCTTGCTCAAACCTACTGACAGGTCTGTGGAAAAGGGGAACTTACAACAGGACATCCAGGAAGCTGAGGGAGCAAGGGACAGAAGTGATGGAGGGAAAATATGCTATGGGAGAAAGAACCAAGGATGGTATAAGAACCACAAAGATTCCTGTTTGACATTTTCTCACAAAATTTTAGTTTGAAGTACAAGCATCTAAACTGAAGAAATCTGCTCTGGACTAATTGTAAACTACAAATATCTACAAATATCTACAAACATCTATACCTATCATAGTGTTTCCCACACATTTTCACATGAATATTTGCAGTAGAAATATTTTTAAGGCTGCAAACTTGGGTTTTTTTTTTCTTCTTCCTCAAGTAAGTATTCAAAATCAATTAACTTTCATTTACCTACTCACACTTAGGTCTTGCTGCAAGTTTGTGAGGGAGAATTACATAGCACTGAAATGATAATGTAATAGAGAAGTCTAAGGGGAAGAAATATTTTCAGATGGCCCTCTAGGACACTAGTTTATTTTGGAGAAGAACAGTGTGACAGCATATACTTACAGGACCACCAGCTTCTTACAGATTGGCACAGGAGCTCTCCATTTTCATAGCCACAGGAAGTCACACCAGAAGGATCTGCTAACCTACCTGAATGAATCAAATGAAATAATACAACAAATACTTCTCAAACTTCTCACACAAGAAATCCCACTGAGATGAAAAAAAAAATAAAGGAATAAAGTATGCAGACTTTTGGTTAGAGAAGCAAAACAATTACTGTTGCTTTGCTTCATAAACTAATGTCCTAGAGTAGTTGAGTTTCTCAGTGCATAATAATTTGATTATGTTTTACATTTTGAGCTATCCCTCACTGTAAATGTATTCTGTGAATTTATTGAACTGTTTCAAATCAGGACATCACAGTGTTTTTAGTGAGATATAAAAATACAGTCACATACAGACATGAACACATGCATAGCTGAAGCATCATTTCTAACAGATGTAGGGCTGCTAGTTCAGGAGAGCTGCTTAAGAAGCAAAATAGCAGAAACTAAATGTACTAGTAATTGTCTCACCTAATTGGGTTGTGTGATACAGAATCACTTCCAGCTTAATCATGCAGACAAACGTGGCCTTACTGTGAAGCTAAGCATGCAAACATTGTTGTAACTAATTAGCAAAGTTTGCAAGCATCTGTGCTGTAGAAAACATGCAAGACATTTCACAATTATTCATGACAGAATATTTTACTTTAAGCACGCAGCATGAAGAAATAGCCTAAGTCCTAAAAGAATACCATATGTGTACATGAAGTGTTGTCATGCAGAGTGTCAGGAAGCCTGCTTTAAGTGCATGACATGCAATTACCATGGCCTTGTGCAATGACTTGAGCTATTCCAGAAGCTCCCAAACTCTGACCTGCAGAGCACTTGCTCTCTGATGAGTCAGCTGAATAATGGCAGTGTCATTTCTGTCAGATTAGAACTAAACCTCATTAGCAAACCAAATTTTCTGATACTTCCACTCAAGAAGAAGAGATGATCATGAACAATGTGCATACAAATTATCCTAATTATTCTCCCTAGCTGACTGGGTAGAGCTTGTGCTTTGGGGCATGCTAGCTACTCAAACCTGTATCCTTCAGTAGCCAAGCACTGAGAACATGAACTTGCAATAATGAGGGTTGCAGTTCAACCCATTTTTTAAAAAATTAAGATTATATTTTTTAATATTTAAAGAAAGATTCAATTTTTCAAGATTTTACTTCGACAGACTGTCAAAAAACAGGCAGCAATAGATCACTGGTGTGCAAAGAGGATAAATGGGAAGGATAAAGGCTAAGAAGAAAAAGACAAAATGTTGCAAAAGAATTGTACATGAGGTTTACCAAATATTGTTAGCCTTGATGTTTCAGGAAAATGAAGATTTCCCAGTCAGTATCAGTATAATTATAAGATATGTAGAAATTGGAGCTGGAAGCATTAACTGCACTTACAGGTCTCCACACCATTTTTGTTGTCTCTGCTTCCTCCTATTCCCTGTGCTTAACACAGTTGTTATTTCAGTCTTCAGGTCTACCCAAGCTAGTCTGTATTGACAGTGCCTTCCAGCTGTGCTATTGATAACTATGTGCAACCTCATCAGCAAGATTTCTCCACTTGTTTTTGTGGAAATGTTGTTACTGAAAGTGCTAAATGTAGTTATTCTCAACTTGCTGATGTAGAATTCCTAGCACATCCTCCACTTAGCCTAGACTTCTTTTAGCAACAATTATCACTAAATTCTCTTTCAGGTGTTCATTTACCAGATTTGCAGTTCCCATATCTTGTAAAGTACAATTTAAAAACTCTTATTCTAAGCTTTGCTTTTATAAAGGGAGTAAATGCATTTCTGAACTTTGAAAAAAAAAAACCTAACATTTGTATGACGAAAGATATCAGATTAGCCTGACACAATTTACCTTTGATTCACATAACCTGTGCTTTATCCTTTTTTCTATCTGGCTGCATGTCATTAAATAGTCTTTCCTCTATACTTATTCTAATGTCTTGTTTACTGCTGATATAAGACAAATAAATATATGTGTTCTTATCTCCTTTTTTCTTCTTAAGTACAGGCACAACCTTTCCTGCTCTTCAGACATACAATAACATGTGAATCTTTCTTAAAGTTCTTGATCCTGGATTTGTACTTCTGTATGTGAAGTGGGCATAGAGCCTATCCTGTTTCCTCAGTTTCTGTAGGTAGGATTCTCAGTCTAGCTTCACCTCCCAAGTGACAATTTCTGCTTCCATAATCTCATTCCTAGCAGCTATGCTGTCTCAAGATCCTTGTCTCTGATGTAAATTTAGGCAAATTACTGATTTCATTTTATGTCCCTGAGTGGATTATCACAAATCTTTGTACCACTCTTGTTAAGTAACAGCTTCGCTTGTTCTTCATGGTTTATACAGAACCATATTTTTACATATCCATAAAAATATTCTCCCAGAAACATAACTTTCAGGACCAGACAGAACAGTTAATTCAACAAATTTTGTAATATTTTCAAAGTTCTGTTGTCTTGCACCATGAATTCAAATCCTGCTTTTGTTTGCCCAAGCTTGTTATGTTGATATACAAATGCTTCAGTCATTCCTCGCTAATCTATCCCACCACCTATCTGGATTAGGTTTAGCCCTTGCTAACCTCACTATGGCGTGCACCAGAACTATGTTATTCTTTGTCCCTTATCCATTTGTCCTTCAAATACTCACTTTTTTTAACTGTAAAACTACTTCCAGCTATGTGATATTTCTCCTTTTACTATTTTCTTAACCTTCTGGTCATGTAAATTTAAAAATATATCTCCTTTGTCTGTCAGTCCTATGACTCCTTAGCAGGTGACAGGACATCTTTACCTGTCTATGCAACCAGGGGCAAATCTTCCCCTCACAAACTATGTCCCTTGTCTCTACTTGGAAGTTGTCACTGCAACAAGGCACATCCTCACTTTGTGGAGGATGTGTGTACTCCACAACTCCTCCTTTCCAGTAGGTCACCACTCAACTGTAGCTGCTGCATCCAGTCATCCTTGCCTCTGCTGCACATTGGGTCAATTCTCCTGCTGTACCAGCCATCCGTTTTATCTGTTCTTCTTTTTTGCATACATAAAGAAGGGAAAGAGGAAAAAGCTTGCCTAAACTCCAACCAAATTCTTTTTGTTGCTATCTGTTTGCCAGCTAGTTTCCTGCTTGGATTTTGCTTACTAACTTGTTTTTCTCATTTTGACTTAGGAGTAAATTTTCCATTAGATGTGACTAAATGCTGGCAGCCTTCCTCCACCACCAGGTGCAGGACCTCTGTCTTCTCTCAAACCTATAGTGTCACCCAAACCACTGCCACATGCAACTACAGGTTGCATCCAATAAAGAAAACAATAGGCAGACAGATGCATTTGTTTACCCCTGATAAGATATTGCAGCCTTAGCCTTAAGGAACCTTTCACACGTGTTTCTGTGTCTGCTCCCCTGGCAGGGACAACAAGCAAACCAGAATGACTGCCCTAGACAATAACCAGCTTTTAGGGGATAAATCCTTAGAATCTGGACATAATTTAAAACAAAACAAAACAAAATAACTAAAAAAAACCCCACAAACAACCAAACAAAAAAAAAACCCAACAGAAAAAACTTTGATTTTTTGTAAAAAACATATTTAGAAAATAAGGAGGCTTCTAAACTGATCACGAAGAATAAATGGAAATAAGTTCTTAGAGGGAGACGTAGACTTTTAAATATATGTCCTACAAATTAAACTCAAACCACCTCTAGAAGCTCTAGAACATCAACAAAAATAAAAGCCTTTTAGTTAACAATTTAAGAGCATCATTGTAGAATGCATGCCCTGAAATCTGTCTACATAAACTGAAGCAACTGGGAATGCCTTTCTAAAGATTTTTAGTTAGCTGAAATATTGCCCATCTATACCACAAATCTGGATTCTAACTTCTTCCTATAAGGAATTTTAATAGCTATTTCTCAGCAAGGTAAGGGTGTTCACTCAGCATTTCTTTTTCAAATTGGCAGCTCTGTCAAAGTTTACACTGTCTGAGGCTATACTGTGCTTGTGAGGCAGAAACTTTGGAAAGGAAGCCTCTAAGCAGGTCTGGTAAACACTTTGCTAAGCCAGCACCTTAAGGAAATAATTCATACCTGTACGAAATTGCCACCCATGCTGCACTGGTAATCCCCAGAGAATATTGCCACTGTTTTGGGATCCAAAGGCATCAAAATATTTGGCCGAAGCACTTAGCAAGCTCTTATACACTCCCAGTCGATCTTGATAGTTCCAAGCACTGATGACAATTTTGTTGTCCTTTACTGGGAAATCCAGCAGGTTTTCAGGGGCCAGGTGCCACAGAGGGGGATAGACATCTTCTCCAGTGACATCGTTTTCACTCTGCGCTGCAGCAGTCACAGGACTCAGGGTAAGAGTCACTACAAGAAGAGCATGTATGCCAAAGTGGAGCCACATGGTGAAGGCTTGTGACCCAGGTGATTGTGGCTGCAGGGCTTTTATCGATAAAGGTGAGGGCTGGACCAAAAGGCTGACTCAGACACAGAAGTCTTTGTCTCCCTTCCCTTTCCTAGCCATGATCCTGACGTGGAGCTGGCAGACTAGCAACTGTGAGTAATGCTCTGTCCTCTCTGTGGGATCTAGGGAGCACCAACAGATGTTTAAGAGGAATCAATCTAATCAGAAAACGTCCAATGTCCGTGACATATGTACACACTTCCAAATGGTTGAGGTGCTACAATATTGATTGTACAGTTGCACTGTAAAATGTTCTGTGTGTGTGTGTTCCTTACTAGCTGTCAGCTTCCCTTCCCCAGCCCAATTCCTTTGGGTAAAGAAGGGACAGCCAATGGCAGAGATTTCACCTCAACACATGCACAGGCTATGGGTGAGGTATTCTGAGGAGGATTCCAGGCACTAACAAAAGAGCAGCAGTGACATGCTGCTGGTGCTGCCATTGTCAGCTTTGTATTTTGGCCTTGGGACAACTGTATGCAGCCTTTAGGTCATAAGAGTGTTGAAGTAGCCAGATCAGCCTGTCTTCAGGCCACATGGCACCTGGTGAGCTATACTTTTAGTACTGGCTTGTCTTGTGTAGAAATGGTCTTCATTCTAAAGTTCTAAAGTCTCCTATTAAAACTCCATGATCCTGTAGACTCCAAAGGGAACACAAAGGCCATGCCTCCAGTGATAAAACTGGTGTTTAAGTTATACTCCAACAAAAGTAAAACTGTGCAGCTGCCTTCATCTCACCTATTGTTAGGAATTCTAGGAATTTATAATCTTCAGCTGCTTTTTCTCAGATAAGCAATGGTTGCAAAAGAACACTCAGCAAACAAACGTGGTTTGCTATCTCTGTAGTCTTTTATTTGCATGAGAAAAATTGCAAATGCTGCTTTTCTTTGAAGTAATTCTGTGAGTTTCGGTTGGGCTTTGTGTGCTTAAAGTACCTTTAACCTGGCTGCAAACTTCTGATAGTAAATTCAAAAGAAATGTATCACTTCAAAATGTTTCCATTTACTCTATTTATTAAGAACACTTTCTAGTAAATAGCAGAATTTTTCAATGATCACTTATTTTTTTTTGTCTGCTTGTCCCCGGGTGACTGAGAGAGAAACCCAAATGATTTTGAAATACAGTGTTCAACAGAGATTAACACAGATCTGATCATGCTGCCTTGAAGAAGTTTTGAAAAATCAAATTGTTCTTTCATTAACTTCTATGGATGGGATTTATCTAACACAAATGTGGGCATTTTAACATTAACCTAGCTATGTAGATTCCCTTGATAATCAAATCAGAGAATCAGGCATATCCAGGATGTAACTCATTTAAAGCACACCACTGAGAGATGCATTGCTCCTGACTGACTGTAGAGAGAGTAGAAAATGCAAGTTTACCTTTAGACATAGAAAAAATATTTTCAGAATATATAAAATCGACACTCTTTCTACTACTTTTCTGAAATAATTTCTGATCTATATTCTGAAATCATTATTTCAGAAATGTTTTGAAGGATACTTTTTTTCTTGAAATAAGCATTGTATTAAATAATCCTGAGGACAAATGCCAAGAACTGTGCTGATTTCATATATATATATATATATATATATATATATATACACACTAGGCTCAAATTGAGCCAATGGGCAGTGTAAGGCTCAGCTAAAAAGGAAGGAAAAAAGGAAGGATGATGAAAGGCATCAGCTAAGGCACAAGATATATAGAGGCAACCTATAAATAAAAGGCACAAAGCTCATAATTGCACTAAAGCAGAAAATTTATTTAGGAACATGAAGGACTGAGTAAGAGGGTTGTTGTTTTTTTTTTTTTTACCATCACTGAAAGTGTCCAAACTGGGATGCTAAACTACTTCTGTTTTTCTTTAGTCAAAGGGGAGAGTTTGAATTCTTCTAATGAAAGACACCAGACATTTGTATTACATGAGTGATTTTGCTTAAGGTACATAAGATAAAGAGAGATGAATAAACACCTTCACTTTTTTTTTTTTTTTTTTTTTTTTTTTTTTTTTTTTTTTTTTTTGTAGAGATACCATATATTTACATCCTCATGGCCGATTACCTGCCACAAACATGGTTCCATGTTTGTGTGGAACTTTCTGTGCATGAAAAACTGTTCTCCTGCTCTGCCATCTAGAAAGGCAGCCCCTACTAACACTAACATGGCCAGGCACAAAAATATTAATCACTAGTGTAAATGCAAAATCACATTTTCTCAAAAGTCTTGTAATATAGAATTGAGATAAATTAATGGCATAATGCTTGCCTAATATAATTTTTTGAGCTGTTTGATAGTAAAAAAATTGTGTTATATACTAAATGAGAAATAATGAACAAGAATGCATCTACTTGGACAGACTGCTGAGTCCCTTCACATTTAGAAGTTTCAGCCTCTTACCTTATTATGGTAATAGAAGGACTTCAATAACCCAGTTAATCTGTAAAGAGTCAACAATAATTTTTTATTAATATAATAAAAAACTCTTCCTGAAAAATATTATAATTCAGTTTATAGACCTTACTTCATTTTTGCATTTATCTGTGTGCACAAACAAGTTGCTGAAGTTTCTGAAAGACTTTAAGGACAACAGTTTTCCTTTGAGAAATATCTGAGCTGGTGTTTCCAGTTTGGAATCCAGTCCAGTTGGTTTGGCTGTCCTGAGGGGGGAGAGGGGAGGGTACATGTGATCTCAATTGGATTTGAGTGGTGTTGGTATTGGGTGTTGAGCCATAGCACCCCTCCAGGGATGCCAGCATTTTAAGCAAGGGGGAGATTAAAGAATACTATCAGTAATGTCAACACCATTATTCACCACTCTGTTAGTAAGTTCCCTACCAGTTACTCAGTAAGGATGCGTTCCCAGAGACATTGCAGCAGAATCACATGCTGGAAAAGACTGTAGGATATGATAGGTGGAAATTTCAGGTCTGATATGTAATTATCAAGTTTTAGGAGAGAATGCTGCAGATTTCAGGTGGGCTTCAGATTTTACTTCAAGATAACTGCAGAAAAGCTAATAAGCATCAATTAGATTAGTTGAGGTGAACACAAGAAGAAATGGCAGGTCTAAGCCCCCAGACTATCAAAATATAAGATTTGTTAGTCCTGACTGGATACACTAAGGAGCTGGAAAGTCAGTAAGGAAGGGACATCAGTACTCCCAGTGGAATGAATTCAGAACTGACACAGAGTTTTGCAGGTAAGAAACCTTTAGGTAAACTGGGGATTTCATTACCCTTCAGCCACATAAAATAGCACTGAAAGGAAGGGTTCATCCACTGCATTTTAGGGTAACAGTCCTAAGAGGAAGAATAATAAGTTTTCATTTTGATGGGATATTGGTATGAACCTCCCTATCACATGGCACCTTTTTTCATGCCGACACTTCACCAGTAATTGTAGGTACCCCTTGACTGTGATCTGTTTCAGGGAAAAACAACTACACTGTAGCTAAAAGTATTCTTCCTTTATTTCACTGAATAAGCTAAAATCAGTGGATATATTTATATCAGTGGATACATTTATATTTATATACTAACCTCTGTTGTTATTGTCTGCAGCTATTGTCTTGAACAAGCTATCTATTTCTTTTTGTCACAGGCCTTTAGTATTTGGCAGGGAGGATCTCTCTGACTGCAGTATCCTCCAGCAAAACCTCTTAACAGGGCTATAAAAGGGTTTATAAATTGCTACTGGTGCTGTTGTGAGTAAAGGTCATCAGCCAAACCCTTTGGTCACATGAGTGGACCCAACCACTAATGCAGTAAGACAAGTTGTGGTAGGAGCACCAGGCATCTGAAGGCAAATTATAATGTGTGTGTAGTGGATCTAGCAGGAGGTGCTGTATCATCATATCCTGGCTCCTTCCTACATCCTTGAAGCTAACATTTTTCTTTCTTTGGAAAACATCATTCTCATGTTTTCTATAATCCCATTCTCCCCTCTGCAAAAACCTTCCTGTGCTCCCAGCTGATCTTGCCTCACCAAAAAGAGTAACCTGCACTGAAGATCCTGACAATTCAGACTATAAATTGTGATTAATCAGCCCACAGAGAAATGCCAGATTAATATCTGTGGTGGGATTTTACCAAATGCAATTTTTCTTTCCCAGGTGAAGCAGTATTCTTTCCATGAGGCTGGGTGGGTGGATGTCTGGCTGGACAAATGGCTACAACGATAGGTGCAAATCCAACATTTCCAGAGCTCCAGTTCATAATAATAAAAGAAAATTAATTACCATCAAGGTAAAAATATGGGTTGAGGAGCACGCTACACGCAAGATGTGTAATGGGTACCTGGTGGTATCCTAGGTGTACTTCCCAGATCACAGTGCTCCAGATGAGTCAAGACCATACTCAAATTTCCTGAATAGGCTTGCTTGCAGGACCAATGTTAAGATGTGCATTTTTATATATATATATATATATATATATATATATATATATATGAAAAAAACAGCCAATTAAAAAAATATTTATCAGACCCAAACCATGAAAATTTGAATTAACCTATAATTTTCATTTTTATAATGGTATTATGGAGGTATTTTTATCTTCAGCTGAAGGTGAAGCTGATCATGGAATCAGGTATCTGTAGAATTTAGCGCCTACAGTGTGGTCTTCGGCATCACCTCTTCAACACCTGCCATAAAATACTTCAGCCTTATCTTCGCAGTGTGATGGAATTCATTCCATTGAGTCAGACTATACAAAAATTCCACTCACTGAAATGTGTACTTAAAAGTTGATATAACCAAAATAGAGAGCTATATTCCTAAGAGTATCTGAGTTGTAAACACCTGTTTAATGGAGGAAGATGATAGTAAATTTTTAATATAATATGTCTGTTTTTTCTTTGAAATTGTTGTCAAATACAGCCCTAAGACTGCTTATGAAGCTAAGGAAATCTTTTGGCTGTTTATTTGTATATCACCAGGAAAAGAGTAAACTGCAGCAAAAATTACTAGAATCACATTGTGAGTTGGGTTTATTTTTCAATCTGTCATTAATTATGGATTAATTTATAAGACAAATAAACTGAATTTTCACTTATAATTTTGGCATGACACTTTAGTTAGATGAAAATGAGAATAACTAATTAGAAAAAAATGGAAAAGATTCATCAAAAGAAAGATACAAGTATCCAAAACAGTAAATCTGTGGCTAGATGCTAGTGCCCAGATTTACTGATGTGAAGTATGCAAAACGACTGCATCAATTAGAAACTTGGACAAAAAACAGCTTTTTTTTTGCCATTTGGAAGGAGTAAACAAATATTTCAGGAATTAAAATCAGCTCTTGAAACTCAGAGACTGCAGAGAAAATTTTAAGGAGACTGTCAACCATCTTCTTCCAGCTGCAACCATTTTCCTTAGACTGAAAAATAAAAGTGGGGGAGGGGAGAAGTTTTCTTGCAAGAAAGGAAAGGAGAGCTAGCAAAAAAAATTCTCAAAGAAATAGATTAGTCTTCATTGTGTAAACAAGAAAAATAAATTTTAGTACAAGACAACTGGAAAGAAATGTTGTAAAATAAAACATGAGGTATAAATTAGCCTAACATTTATTACCTAATTTTGCTTCTGTCATGGGAAAGAATAACACTCTTGTTGTTTCTAATTGATATTCTGTGTTGGTATACAAGACACTATTTTGGTTCTGCTGTTCATTTGCAATGAGAGAGAAAATAAGGGTAATTTTCAAGAAAAACAGGTTTCAGTCTCATTTAGAGAAATCCAAATAACTCACAGAAAACAAATTCCAAACCTGTTTAATTAAACTAAAGTGTATATTCAACATATAAACCAAATCAGTAATTTTTCAAACATAATTAAGGAACTATAAACCCAGAAAAGATGTACTAAGGAGCAGATATGCATGGATAAGTGTTAAAAGACAGAAATTACTGGGTATTCACAGATGCTTGCACAACAAAGCTAACATTGAAATGAGACCTAATGATAATATATGGAGAGAAGTCACGTCACCAAGTTGAGAGATGACAGAAAACAATTTTTTCAAACAGTAAACTTTTTTCTGGAAAACATGATAAATATTTCCATTGCCCAATTTTTCATGCTTTTCTTTCCCTTAACTTTTATTTCTTTTTAAAGCACACCCCAAAATCCAGTCCCTGGGTGCTCCTGAGAACTCTGCTTCTGAGATTTCTCACATGGCATGATTTCATACATATCAACATCAATTCCATAATGCAAGTGTCCAGTGCATAAAGACTCATGTGAAATTAATTTCCTGTATCTGACAGCCACCTGCTGATATATAGCAAACATAAATATGACTAAGCTCCACAAAGGCCACAAAGTATGGGACCAAAAAAAAATCCCCGGGGCACACAGCTGGGCAGCTGTTGCAGGACAGGAATTTCTAGTCTGTTGTCCCAAGTCATCAAAAAATTAGGCCTTGGATTTTCAAAAGGATGCAAGTGAAACACTTGTTTAGTTTTAAATAAGTTTGAAAGGAATTCATTTAGCCCCCAGGTGTTCCTATAAAACAAGAACCTCTGAGGACTCCCTGATTTCACTAGAAAAAATGTCCAGCTTCCCAGATATTCTTGGCCTGTTCTGAAGTGCATTTTCCTCAACTGTGTGTCACATGATCTTATTCATATTGAGTTATACTTAATTGTCCCATTAAATTCTCATCAAGAAGACAAGAATAACTTTTTTGATGATAAGGTATGCCTCCCTCAGCCTACCATCTGGCTGGCTGTCCTGCTGCTACGTTGTTTTCCAGTGTAACCTGTCTTTGTCTCCTCCCTGCCCACACCAGCACTTGGGTCATGCTCTGTGGTCTTTGCAGGGAGCCACAATATGATGCTTACTTACTGGGGATGGCATACCATGGGAAACCATCCGCAGAAGAGCCTGGGGAGAACTGACCTGCATTTTTTTCTGCTGTTTGGGTGGTAAAGGAAGCTGCTGTGCTCCCTAGAAACAGAGGTTGCCTTTTCCAGAGTGATGAGACCTGTTGGAGGTGCTTAGGAGTGTCATTGACACAGATACAAGAAAGTCTTACACTGTAGCCTAGATTCAAATGAAAGGCCAGGGGTACTGATGCCTTGTGAAGGCTGACCTAGAACAGAGGCTAGATGGAGCTAAAGAATAAAGTAGGTATTTATTAGAAGGCCTCAATGGATACACCTTGGGCAGTACAAGACCCCAGCCAGGGCTACACCCAAGATGAACCAAAATGGTCACAAAATGGACGACAGTCACAAAATGGATGACGGTCTCTCACTTTTATAAGTTCTGGTTCATTAGCATATTGGAGTTAATTGTCCAGTTATAGCTTTAGCCCATGAAGACCCATCCTTCTTGTTTTTCTCCCTTCATTCCGCCATTGTTTATGCTCTTGGGCCTCAGATTCGGATCAGTTGTCCTTGGTCCCAAGCTAGAGAAGGAGTTGTTTTGTCTACATATTCTGTGAAGAGAGCTTACTATCCCTTGATATGAGGCTCAGAACTACACACTAAAGCAGTACAGAATCTGAAAAATATAAAAGCTAAAACCTGAGGCATCAGTGCTTTTTCCCCTTCTTTTTTTTTCTCTCTTTTTTTTGTTTTTTTTTGCACTAGCACAGACCTTTCTGCTAGCTATTCTACACATAAAACCACAGCACACAGTTAAGAAAAACCTATCTTAAAATTTTGAAATATTAAGCTTTTAAGAAGGAGAAGACACCCCCCTCTCCAGAAAAGCAAACATAAGTAGACATGCTTTCTAGAAGGCAGGTTTCTGAACTCTCTAATGTCCTCCTGGATTTCTATTGCATTTCCTTCAAAGTAATTTAATTTAAAATGCTTAGCCTTGGAGACAGAATATTTAGATTACTTTTCTGATTCTTTTTTTTTCAAACAAGTGCTTAAAAAATAAAAGTATTCTAATTTATTTTGTCAACTCAGAGTGGGTACAGCAGGCTCTGATCCTGGGCTTCTACCATCCTTATACTAAAATCACACACCAAAATTCTTTGGCTTAGCCTTATCTGCAAAAATACTTATTATTCTTGTCCCACTCCTGTGAATGCTAACAGTATGGGTATAGCACAGCTCTTTTTTTTTTCTTTTTTTTCTTTCCTTAGATTCCACAGGCCAACAGCTGGAAATAAGGAATTTATCTCACATTATCCTTTGGAGTTAACACTTGTGCCAGTTAATCTGAATAACTGAGGGTGGTGAAACTGCAGGCTCCTGTAAATTTGTATATGAACACTAGATGATGCTGTATAACTTTTGAATCTCCCTATCACTTTCACATGTAACTGAAATAAAAATTATATAAAATCAGAAGACTGGACTAGAAGATGTTTTTAATATGCTGGCAAGTATACACATACATCAAATCATATCACTGAATTAAAAAAAATCTACAGTTCTCTCCATTTCAATTGACAGGTGCAAAGAGAGGGTATTATCTAACTTTAGGGCTACTTGTGCCAGACATTGTGGCAATGTGTTACAGAGGGATTTTAAACAAGTGCTTAATAGCAACAATGCTTTCCAAATGCTTTGCCAAAAAAAATGGCAAAAAACCCACCCTTTTCACAGCAGTTTTTATACTAGACCAGGTAGTATACTAGACTCTTTTGCTGCAGTCAGGATAATTCCTTAAACTGGCATAAACATCACATGCTGTACTTGGACTAAGTTAGCTTGGTTTTGGTCCAGATGAAACTTGTGCTACCAGGTAATTTGGTAGTGTACAAAAAAAGGGCTTTGGCTCAGAGGAAAGGCTTTGAAGCCATTGTGGCTTCTGTCTTTCCCATAAGAAACAGTTCCTCTGATCCCTATGACCCTTGTATGTATGATGTCCTTACGACACAGTTCAAACACTTACCAAATGGTGAATCCATGTCTCAGGGTGGATATAGTCCAGACATGGTGAGTCTTTCATAATTTGCAGAAATATTGAATGGGAGAATCTCAAATGTTACTGTCTGGGAAGTGGACTAGCAGCTGCTCTTGCCCCGGAGAGGTTTTGATCTATGTAGTTTCCAGAATTCCTTGGTCAGGGGGCAGTGCCCATGCACTAATGTGCTCACCAGGCAACCACAGAAATAGCTCTGTGTCATGCTCATTTCATATCAGTGGTGCAGGTCACCATTATCTCAATGGCTTGAATCAGGCTATTTGAAAGGGTAGTTGATGAGAGCACATGGGCTTGAGTTGCACTTTAAAACTGCTTGAAGAAATAGTTTCACCCTTTGCCAAAGCTTCGATAGTAATTATAAGATGCACACAGACACCCAATGGCTCACTGAACATCCTGCAATGAGAGAGTGTCACCACAACAGTCATTGAAGAAGACATTTATTCTTTAAAGAGGGCTCAAGGAAAGTTTTCTGATGTGTCTTTTTGTGGGTTTTAATGGTAGCGAAATCTACAGAACTAGAGTTTCTGGTATTCAAGCTATTAAAAGTATGGTAAACAAAATGAAAGCTGAATTTTTGCTTCAACTCAGTTAAGCGTCTTTAAAATTATGATGGATTAATGGAAAGTGCATGCAAATGAAAAGTGGCTAAAAACTTTTTAGGATTTTTTCCTTCAAAGAAATGAACCCAGTCATCTTTGAGAAAAAAGACTTAACTTTTCTGAGTTAGTCTGTTACTCATGTCTCATTCCAGAGCTAGATCTGAAGGGTAGGCAAGGAAGACATGGCAGCAAATATTATCATGACTTTGGAGGACTGTATCTGGAAGTCATAAGGTACATGGCCAGCATCAAACAGGAGATGGGATGCACTGCTTGGCTCTGTGCCTGAGCATCAGCAGCTCCAGCTCAGAAGAGAGAGCCTTCCTTTCCATTAACTATAGATTTCCTTTTGAAAGAAAAAAATCATTATAAAACTGGGAACATTTATTTTGCTGCATTAAATTATTTTTATTTTCCTTATATTTTTTAAGTCATACAAAAATTTTGTAAATGCAAAGACAATTGATGTTTTAATAAAATCCATTACTACAATTCATTATTATTATTCACAGAAGTTCTCAGGTTATATTCAGGTTATATGAAGTATTTCAAGTGAACAGAACATTGTTTTTTTCTAGTCATGGCAGAAACAGTCAGTGATTTGAAAATATATGTTTACTTTTTAGCAGTCGGTTTAGTAAGGCTTCTAAATTAAATCTGTCAGTACTCAAATCAGCATGAAGAATCCTGTGCCAGCTTAGAGGAGACAATGAGCAAAATGTCCAAGAAATCCTAACACTAGGGATGGTCATTTTGACAAGAGTGTGAGATTAGCTATTGACCTTAATGGAGCCAAGATTTAGCCCCAGAAGATTTAAAGGAATATCTCTGTATAATGAAGATTTGTTGCTTCCTACACATGCCTCTTCTACAATTACAAGACAACTTGGATTGTGGGAAAGGTGGGTGGGTTTGAAAAGAGTGGATCACAGCTCTTTTGAGCAACTATGACTACATGGCAGGGTAAGTTTATGTGAAGTTTATGTGCCTTCCTTGGACTTCCTTCCTCAATAATGAATGAAACCTGGAGGGCATCCTCTCCTGTATATATATCTCATTAATAACTGATTAACTCAGCCAAACAGAAACACTTGGATTTATTGCTGACTTTGTTGGGATAGATACCAAGACAACCTCACATTCAGACTCAGAACAGGGGGAGCAGAAAGACTCATCCTGCAGCACCCTTTTCAACACAAAGGCATTACCTTAAACATAAGGTCAATTATGCTTCAATTATGGTCTCTTGCACCTCAGATCAGTAAAGGATTATCTCAGATCTGTCCTACAACATCCTGATTCTCTGTAAGCAGCAGCATCAGCTCTCCAGGGTTTACATATTGCTATGGCAATGTGACCCAGAGCCTTGTTGCAGGATTGCAGTATCACTGGGACTGTCCTTACTCCACAAAGCTTGATTGTTGCTTTGCTCGTAATAGAATTACACCAGAGTAGATGTGTTGTGCTGAAAAACATTTCTCTACAGGGACTCCAAACAAGATCAGGCCATCACTGCTTTGTCTCTGCCATGCTTTCTGTGAGATGCGAGGAGTGCAGGAGGGGGTTAGGGTGGAGGAGCCCAGCATGTTCCTGGAACTTGCCCTGCAGGGACTGCCTCTGCCCATTCCCTGACACTCTGACACTCCAACACACCAACACTGATTTCCCAGGCTCCTCCTTGGAAATACTCCATCCTTGCCTCCCCCTCCTCTCCCTCCCCTGCACCAGTTCCATGGAATGGAAGAGGGGCTGCTTGCCGGGGTGACGGCAGGTAAAGTCGCCATAGAAACAGCGACTCTGGCCTCATTCGCACAGCGAGAGAGAGAGCGGCTCCCCCGCAGCCCGGAGAGAGCACAGAAGCTGTTGTGGGTACAGACACAACTGATCCACTGTCTGCCATTTAAAACCATCCAAAGCAATATCAGCGTACACAAGATAGCAGATTTGGAGAAAATAATTTTCTCACTTGCTCTTTAAATCAGAATCAAAATTCCGTCCCTGAGTCAAAAGCCTTGCAACAAATCTGTCATGTGTACTTCTCAATACACCTACAGAGCTTTTTCTGTGCACATGCACCAGCTGGAAAACCTGATATCCTGATTTTATTGTTTTGATGCATGCCAGAGTCCTCTAATTTCTCTGAAAGTACTAGGAAGAAGCTTGTAAGAAGCTTGGATATGATCCAGGATGTAGATAACAGCATAGCAGGCCTGATAAAAAGCCCAGCAAATTGTTGAACAAAGGATCTCATTCACTGTTGATTTATTAATCAGCAGCTTGCCTAAATACAGTGATTTTTTATAGGATTCATAAGTGTGAATTAACAACTAAAATGTCCAGTCATCATACACAAAATCCAGTAAGACGTAGAAATGAAAAAAACTTATTTTCGGGATTACTTACATTGAGGTCTCACAGGTGCTTAGGACAAAAAAGGAACAGAGATAAATTTGACAGCATTTGCAAAAGTTTCTAGTCCAAGAGTTACCTCTGAAAATTGCATTAAGCTTAGAAATTATATGTACAAAAATCTGCTGATTCGCTGATCCTAAAATGTAGGTTACAGTGAAAAAATAACAGAGAAACAAAAGACAAAGAGAGGTTATCTATAAGAAAAGGACAAAAAGCAGAGAATAATTCAGGAGGTATCACAGGTGGAAAAGAAACTAATTATCTAACATCAGGTATTGGAAAATCTAGGTGGAATTTTCATCTGGAAGCTTATGTATATGGTAATGTGATGCCACCTGGAAGTCAGAGTAGGAAGATACAGTCCCAGCCTAAACAATTATACACATCCATAAGTTATCAAAACAAGCATAACAAATTAACAGGGAGGAAGTAACATTTTAATTAACATTAAATGAGGAATAAATAAAAACATAAAACATTCTCGAGCCTCTCAGCTAACAAAATGCAGACTGTTTATTCACCTGTTTCCTCATGTCTTCCCTGCTTTTCCAAGATAAGGACCTAAGTCCCCTAGCATTCAAAGGGAATTGGGCATTCTAGTGCCTACAAATAAATGAAGAAAAATCACCTTCTCTGGAGATCCCTGAAAAGTACTGCGTTCTGTTGGTCACCAGGTGTATGAGACTACGATGGCCCTGCTTCTCCCAAACTCTCTTTAGGCATAGAGGAAGGAGTCTGCAACCCCCCTAGGATGTTAGAACCACTGTTTTCACTTGCTGTAAGCTGTGGTGGAACACCATGGGGTAAGAAGCTCTGCTCTTGTGCTCAGGAAAGTCACAATGAGAACTTTAAAGATTAAGACAGACAATCAGACCACAATGTTGGTTGTGGGCCGCCTCTCGGTGCAATGCACAGTTTGTGGCACAGCCTCCCTGTCAGAAGGAAGCAGGCAGACCCCAGAATACAGACTGCTCATGACTAATTTCTTTTAAGACCTCCCATTTTAAGTCTGAGATCACCTGCAATTGATCATCTGCAACAAAAATACTTTCTATTTGAAATCTCTTCCTGGAAAAGCTGTTTGAACATACTGGTACTGTGTTAGTGCCCAAATGAATATTGTTCATCTTCAGCAGCCAGTGAGCATGATATACAAAATGCAATGAGACAAGGTATGAGACTGATTAATTTAGAGGAATTCCATATTTTGGCTTTTATTCCCACTGTCATAGATATAAGATTTTCTCTACTGTTCCTCTACCATTAGCCTCATTAAATAATCAATGAGGTTTAGATACTAATGCAGTATATAGACTATTCAGATATATGCATGCATGATAGCACTTATACAAGTCTGCTGTAATCTTATCCTCTGAAAAGAGTATGAGAAAGTAGAATGGCAGCAAACACGGCAATACAGAGACATTTCTCATTTCTAAATTCAAAATTCATACTTTTTTTTAATCATTCTAGTAACATAAGGTATAGCAATTCCAGAAGAGACAGAGACTGATAGAAATTTTTTTTATCATTAGAAAGGGTTGAGTGGAACTGGCCTGTTTCAGGGCATGTTCAGTTCTGTTATTATCTCTGAACAATAAGTACAGTTGATTGCTGTAGGAATAAAAACCAGGATTATGAAACTTCCTGAAGCCTTTGGAACGGCTGAATGAAATGTGTGATAGCAAAATTAGAACTAAGCCTTTCTTTTAAAAGAATTTAGCTATTGAAAGCAACAGACCTAATTTCACCTAGATTTATTCTCCATTGGTGGAACAAAAGATGCCTCTAATTTTCATTACAATTTAAATTTTTTGTGCCTTCTCACAATCTTGCGAGTCTGAGAATCCAGCGAGGTGCTTGACTGCAAGGGTTAAACCACGAGAGGTATGACAGAGTGCATGAGATCCAGACTTCCTGAAGTGGGATATAGGTGATCCCTTATGGGCATGGTGGCTGAAGTTGCTTCCTTTACACAGCAGTAAAAGGCAACATGACCTACTTCTCCCATTGGAATGACTTGCCAGGGAGGGTGCAGATGGCATTGCTGTACCTTTGGTGGGGCATCCTGTCCCCTTGGTAGGTAGGGTCTGCTGATGAACAGAAGGTGCAGCCTCAGTGTGCCACGCTATAGCTGTCTCTGGCTGAGAAGCAGCTGTTAAGGAGGAGGAGGAGAAAAAAGGAGGGAGAAATGGCAATCAGATCGCCATGATTTTATATAATGATCGGGCTAAACAGGTATGCCAAACTATGTGTCTTTTAACAAATTATTTGTTGCTGTTATTTTGGTTCTACTGAGTTGTATGAACTTAAAATATTTGGGGTTTGTTTTTTAGTTTGTTTTAGTTGTTTTAAGTATTATTCCTACCTAACATGAAGGTTTCTTCTTTTTGAAGTGTGTTAATTTGGTGCAGTACCTCTGGAAAGCTTTTCCATTTACAAGTAAATAAGAAAATAGAAATGTTGTATTCATTGTTTATTTTCAAATTACCTCTTGAGGTGCTTAGACAACATATTAAAAATAGGTGAATTAAAGTCTCAAACTTATATATATATATATATATATTTTTTTTTATGGACAGAGAAAACAGACCTTGGCCTGGGGTAGAATTAGTCGTGTCCAGCACATCCTCCTGGGCAGGGAGATAAACTGCAGCCTCTGCCAGCTGGGGCAGTGCCAATACCATGAATTAGCACAGCATGCTCCAGAAGCTTCTCTTTCTGCACAAGCATAACCCAGCATATTCCCAAGAGGGCAGAGGAGGTGAGTAAGCAAGTGGAGAAAGTACAGCAATTGTGAGCCACCCAGGCATTTTCCTGGAAAAGCATCCTCTCCAAGCCACTTCTGAAATCTGTTATTAAAGTATTCTCTGCTGAAAGCTAGGAGGTCGTGCTTCGGTCACACTTTTAGGGTGTTATGTAAAGGGATTCTCTTCTTAACTTAGGAAAAGAAACTTATATTACTTAAACTAAACTCTGCTTGGAGGAGAAATTCCTCCTCTCCTTTCTCTTCCTCTACTTCTACCTCTTGCATAACTGCATACAACTTAATGCCGTTGTAGGCTGAACACAAAAATGTGTCTCTACATGAGCAAGCAATAGGGGACACAGAAAACAAAGGGACTAGAAAACAAGGTATTCACAGCTCTAATTTGAGTCAAAACAATTCTTGCTATTGAAGGCAAAAAAGTAATGAAAAAGTCATAGGTATGCTCTACCAGGATGCAGCAGGTTGCCAATGCTCTGCAGAAAAATGAATCTAAGGTGGAAGAATGAAATAGAAATGCAGAAAACAAAATAAGGTGGAAAAGAGAGAGGGGTGAAGCTAGTGTGATTCTTACAGGATAAGAATTATCATACAGAGCCAGATCAAAGATTTTTTATCTTACTGATAGGTGTCTAGCTGTGGGCAATAGTAGATGTTGGAAGAGAATGCAAAAACACATATTACTACCTCTCCCAGACCATCTCTCAGATCAAAAAAAATAGTCAGAGGAGAGAGGTGGTTTTTAAGCATGTTTGCCTTCTTTTGTCTCCAACTAATTTTTCTTCCATTACTTTCTTCAGTCACTTTTTAAACTCATGTAGACCCTTATATTCCCAATACTCCATGTCAGGGAGTTGAATAGCTTAACCACAAGGACTGTTTTCTAGGTTTTTGGAATGTAACACCTGCTTATTTCTTTCCTTCACATTTGTATCTCTGCACCATTTGTGTGGGAAGATACTGTGAGTAACAGTGCACCTTTTACACTTGTTTACCTTCCTTACTAAAGATTGTAGGGACTTGCATCACATTTGTCCTCGGTCACCCTGTCTCCAATCTGAAGACTTCTACCATACCTCATCATTCCTTGAGCAGAGACACTTCAGGCCCTGGCCACCCTCCTCTGAACCTTACTCCTCTCCACCATGCCTGGTTTGAGACGGGGAACCAGAACTGTTCTCGGTAATCAAAATTTCTAGTATTCTATTTCCATTGTTTTCCCTGACATTTGAGCCAGTGTATTTGTACAGCTGTTGTGTACCGTGTCAGTGTTTAATTTCTGAATGACAATAGTCAGCTGAGATTCCCTTGTTTTCTGTGTGAAGTTAAGACCTTTCCTTCTGTGTACTATTTCAATCCACAGGTTTTTAGAGAATCTACAATAAAATTTGCTCATAAATGGATTTTTTTGCTGTATTAATTTGTATATATGGGTCTCTTCATACTGCACTTTCTCAAGGGTAGATATAATTATTGTATCTTTTATATCATGATCTGTTAGTAATAGAAAATGCCCACAGAGATCTGGCAAGAAATTTCCTAGTGGAAATAGCAATAGGGGGAAAGTAGCGATTTTCTAATATATTGAATAGAATATTCAATATATTAGAAAAAGAGTACTTTAACTTGTATTGATTTTATCCATTTCTCCCAGAAAAGTAAATTATATGAGTAGAATATTTTTGTGCCCATGTCAATTTTTATAACTCTGTCACTTATGTTTAGACAGAATGGAAATTTTGAGAATTAAGTCAACTGTACCAAACCACACTGAGAAACTGGCAATTCTTACCACCATAAATTGATCTTTATTATCAGACATATGGCCTGACAATGTAGGTGAAGATAATCTAATGACCTGGTTTTCATTTGGACACTACTATGAGAAAATAAGAATCTGTACCTTTCAAAAATATGATCAAACTTGCTGTAGGTGGTATGAGATGCCATCACATTACATAATTGTTTTCTGTAGAAAGTTCATCCAGGCAACTCACCCACCAAGGGAGCAGAAAGGATGGTAAATAATGTCCAGTGCTTAAAAGTAGGGACTGCTGTGCTTGTCCTTCTGAATGATATTGTGTAAATGAAATGTTATGTTGTTGTGATGTCCTTAATACTTCATTTCTGTATATTCACTGAGATCAGAACCTAGATGTTCTAGCAGAATCTATCTAGTGCTTTCATAGAAAATTTTCACAGCTTCAATTCCGGAAATATTTTTTATTCATTCCTCATGTTTTCATCCAGTTATTCTCTTTACTTGGTATGATTGCAGTTGTTTTTTATGAGTTTCAAAGGCCTAAAAAATAATTAAATATTGGTAATTTTAAAAGTAGCTTTTCATCGTCCCAGTGATTTTCTTATTCAGCATTAATGTTCCATTTCCTATTTTCTGATTGCCCTCAACTCATCACATCTATATATATCCTGTCCATGCAGTCCCAGGGCTTGAGTCTGGAGGACACGCACCTGCATGGGGGGAGCACCTTTCTGCATGCCAGATATGCTGGTTTAGATGTGTCGAGTCCTGCTTGGCATATCAGCAGAGGTGGAGAGTAAATTAACAACTAAAATGTCCAGTCATCATACACAAAATCCATTAAGACATAGAAATGAATAAAGCTCATTCAGAAGAAGAGGAGCTGGAAAGGGGGCAACTCATTCTCCCCTGAGCTTGCCCTTGCCCAAGGACAGCACAAGAACCTCAGAGATAAGTGTATATGTGTATTCAATGTACAAACCCATGCATATGTATGGATATTTGTAGGCATGCTAGAACATGCGTGTGCACACACATTTGTGTACATATGTATGCACAGCGTATATGTTTACATACAGTTTATATATAGACGTATGCATGCATGTACATGCTGGTATACCTATGGCCACGAAATCACCACTTAATTATCCTTCGGGAGGAGTTTCTAGCCGGAAACCCAGTCTCCCCACGGCCGGAGGGAAGTGTCCGCCGCCCCTCCCGCCGCGAAGGCGCTGCCGGGGCTGAGGAAGAGCCCAGGAGTTCCCCGATCTCCGAGGTGCTTCAGGAGAAGGGAGAGGGACCCCGAAAGGAGCACTGCTGCCCCTGGGGCTATTCTTGCTGGGTGTTCACACAGACACAGGTGTGTCAGGGACACTCCCACACATAGCCATCACAAGGCAAGGGTCCCTCCTAGGAGGGAGGGGAAAGACAGCAAGCCTTTCCCCCGTTTTTCTTTGTTTGTAATTGGGAAAGACTTCAAGCGCAAAGTCTTAAGAGCCTCCTGAGGTGCTTCAGAGCAAAGGTAAAGTCGTCTCACGATAGAACAGAGAGGTAAAACAGATTTGCTCGCGACACGAGTAAAGAAAGGGTCAGTGACCCGTTGGTCCCTGTGTTGATGTGTTGAGGCGCGTAAATAACCCCAGGGAATGGTCTCCACCAGCCCAGAGACGGGGCTGCCTTTGTCTCTGCCCCTCCGGGCGGCAGCGGGCTCTCGCCGAAGTGGCACAGGCAAGGGCGGCGAACAAAGGAAAGAAAGCTCTGTCACCGCAGCCCTGCCCGTACAGAAGATGCCCGACATCCCTGCCCGGCCCGAGCAGGCTCCCCTGAAGGGGACGCTAAATAATTGATTATCATCGATTGCCTGCATGCATTGGGTACCGAAAGCGGGCGCATCCCTTGCTTGCAGCCTGCTCCTTTCCCCATTTGCGCTGTAATCCTATTCCACCATGTGCAGATAGATGAAGGGACGTAATTCAGCCTTCAGGCCTGGGCGGGGTTCTCGCCGTTTAATCTTTTCCTTTCTCTTCCCTTCGCTGCTTTCTTCCCTTCCCCCCCCCCCCCCTCCCCCCCCCCCCCCCCCACCCCTTCCGTCTCCCAGGCCCAGTGAGGTCAGCTCATGAATATTGCTTCATTTTCCTGAGAGGCTCTGGCAGCGGCGGGTACCTCGTGTGCGGTGCCCGGCTCTCCGTGCATGCATTTCGCCAGCCGGGCAGCGGACAAAGTGGTGGTGAGTAATGCAGATGCTTTACATCCAAGCCTTTTTTTTTCCTTCTACTTTTTTTTTTTTTTTCCTTCTCCCCCAAAAGGAAATATTGTTCCTAATGCAGATGTAACAAACCCGCCAGGTATGATAGGGGGACCTTCAAAAATCCCCTCCGCTCCTTTAAACCAGGACAAAAGGCAGAAGCACTCCCAAATCTTAAGCCGCGTTTGCGAATTCTCGGTGGGGCAGAGGTGGGCGCCCGGTAGGACGAAAGGGCCAGGGCCAGGGGGATGCCCTGCCCGAAGTTCGGGGCACGGGAGAGTCCCGCGCTGGCCCGTGGAGCCCCCGGACTTGTCCCTTTTATTGCTTCCATTTATTTACCCTTTTCCGCCTGGACTGCTGTTCCCGACAGGAAAACCTGCGGAGACGCCGCGTCCCGGCGCCACGTGGGTTTGCCTCTTGGGAGAAGGTCGAGCTGTGGAGTTTTGTGAGGACAGATTTCGGACTTGGTCTCAAACAGGGCTTTCGTTGTGCCAGTTAAAAATGTATATAAATACATATACATATATATATATATATATATATATATATATATATATATATATATATATATATATATATATATGTAAAATCAGCCAGTTTAACCCCAGGCAGTAGCAGATCTTAGATTTTGGGGCATGCAGGGTAGGGGGTTGTGTTCTCGCAGGTCACAGTTGAGTATGATGTCTTAGTTGCAGTGAAAGTTCCCTAAAAGATTCAACATGGGGCTCCCGATTATTAATTTGAATTACCTCTTTTATATTTCATACCTGTATAGCTCCAAACAATGATAGGGTGGGAATTCTATTTGTGGTGGCTAATAGAAATGCAAGGAAATCTCTTATAAAGTCTTGTCATACAAGTTTTATAGCTCTATATGCCCGTGCTTTCTTTTTACTAATTAATGCTTGGAAAATGTCTGCCAAATTGTGTGATTTTGAGCATTAATTTCCAGAATATTGGTTTAAATCAGGTTATTAATGACAGTGCATTTGATGTCCTCCTGCCAGTGACAGCACAGCAAACACAGCCTCATTGTCTAGTATGAGAGGGAGTAAACCAATTGTCAGGGCACGTTACAGTCTCTACATTGATTTTGCCAGTGGTGTTTCTTTCTTTATTCCCTGCTCTAGCAGGGAATGATTAAGCCATGTTCTAGGAGGGAATGGGCAGGCCATGTTAGGAATTCTGTCATTTCTGCTGTTGCCCATGTTTTTTCCCTAAGGAGAGTTGAAAAAAGCCTGTGTGAAAACATTTTGTGGATCATAGACTATTATTTTCAGAATATACTGGGGACATTAGCAGCATGATATGGCTTTTAACAGCCTTTTTCATAATCTGTTGTTGTCATGAAAACTCTGGTTGTGTCATTATAGGGGCAAATTGTCAAGTGAGCATCCTTCAGAGAATGCCACATAACATTTTGTTCTGGGTGAGGGTGTATTCCTTGCTTCCTCTGTTTTGAAAATCTGCTGGAGTGATTATGTCTGAGTCCTCTATAACCTATCAATATGCATAACTGATAACAAATATGAATCGGTCTTACGTCTTGACAGCACCTCTGGATAACAAACTGGGGCAAATGTGTGTTTAGAAGCTGACTGCAAAACCCCTTTCCTTTATGACCCTCGATTCCCGAGTCACCTTGCCCCGGAAGAGTCGCTGTCAAAGCCGAAGGGAAATCTATAGTTGCTTCCACGTGTGCAGCCCTTTGTATGGTAGCTTTCCCCCACCCGGCTGTGATATAGACACTGGGACGAGGCCTTTTAGCAGGCAGACAGGTGCATTAGCAACCCAGGCTTAGTGGTGAGGACAAGGGAGAGGGAAGTTCGCGTGTGGGAGAAAATTCATCACTGGTGGGGAAGTCCGGCGAGGGAAGGCTCGGCATCGGGGCTGGGGAAACGCCCCTAGGTGCGGGCGGAGTGGGAACAGGTCTCAGCCTCAGCCGAGCCATTCGGACCCTTCCATGAGCCGCTCCGGTTGGCTCTGGGCTGCGGCCTCGGCTGGATTCTCCCCGGCCGCTCCGGGGGACCGCTCCGCCTGCAGGTGGGCGCGGGTCAGGGATGGGGGCCGGCGGGGCGCCGCGACGGCGGGGAGCGGGCAGGCTGGTCGCCGCCGTGGCCAGAAAGTCCGTGTCCCCGTCCTCCCCGTCCCCACCCCGACCGCTTCTCTGGTTCTCCTCCCCCAGCTCTCGGGGCGGCGGCGGCGGAGGAGGCGGAGGACACCGCCGGTGATGGACGCGTCCCCGAGATAGCCGCCGCCATGAGCCAGCCGCCTGCAGGGGGCGCCGCCGCCGAGCCGCGCCTGCATCCCGAGGGCAGCAGCGGCAGGAAGCAGCCGCGGGCATCCTCGCCGGCCCGGGCCCGCGACACCGCCCCGCGCCCGCCGCCCAACGCCGCCAAAGCCGCGCCCGCCGCCGCCAAAGCCACCTCGGCGCGGCCGCCGCCCGGCCAGGCCCCCCGAGCCGCCCGCGGCCGCGCCGCCGAGAAGCCGGCGCGGGGAGCTGTCCAGCCCGGTGCCGGTGCTGAACCGCCGCCCAGCGCCGCCGCCGGGAGAGGAGGAGCCGCTGCCGCCGCCGCCGCCGAGGAGCCGCTGCCGCCGCCGGGCGCCGCTGAGGAGGCGCCCCCTGCAGGGGGCAGCGGGGGCGAGCGGGAGGGGGCGGCGGCGCCGCCGCCCAAGCAGTGGCGGGGGAAAGCGGGGCGGTCCCCGCTGAAGGGCGCGGGGGAGGCGGCCCCGGCGCCTCCATCTTCCTCGGGCGCGGGGAAGGGCCGCGGTGCGGCGGCGGGCGGCGGCGGGTACTGGAAGGAGGGATGTCTGCAAAGTGAGCTCATCCAGTTCCACCTCAGGAAAGGGCTGGCGGCGGCCGCCCAGATGCAAACCAAGGGCACCAACCACAGCAGCAGCAGCGGCAGCGCTGCCTCCGCCGCCTCCGCGGCCGCCGCCCCGGCCGAGCCTCCCCCAGCCGCCTCCTCCTCCTCGCCCGCTGCCATGGCGGCGGCCGGGGCGGAGGAGCTGCGGCAGGGCGAGGCAGAAGGCGACGGCAGGAGCTGCGGCCCCGAAATCGCCCTGAGCCCCCACCTGCAGGAGGAGATGCAGGAAGAGATGGAGAAACTGCGGGAGGAGAACGAGAGCCTCAAGGTGAGGGGCCGGGGCGGCGGCGGGGGTGGGGGAGAACCAGGGCCGGGCGGGGACCGGGCTGCCTCCCGACGGGAGGACCTTCCCGGCCTCCCTCTCTTGCCGCAGGAGCGCTGGAAGCAGCGTTAAGATGGCTCTGTTGTGGGATGTGCGGGCAGTGCCTCTTCCCTGCTTCGTTGCGGGGCTTATAATGAGCTGGATTGTATTTACCTGCCCTCCCTGTGGGGCGGAGCTCCACTTTGGCTGCTTTCCCCTGTACGTGCTGACATTTGTGCTTTTGACCCACCTGTTGCATCCCTGTCCCCTTCTTGCCCCTGTGCCAGAATGAAATAGATGAGCTGAGGACAGAGATGGACGAGATGAGGGACAGTTTCTTTGAGGAGGATGCTTGTCAGCTTCAAGAAATGCGCCATGAACTGGAGCGAGCCAACAAGAACTGCCGGATCCTTCAGTACCGGCTGCGCAAGGCTGAGCGCAAGAGGCTGCGCTACGCCCAGACTGGCGAGATCGACAACGAGCTCATACGCAGCATGGAGCAGGACCTCAAGGTACAGACATGAGCAGGTGTCAAGGGGAAGGGAGCATCTCAGATGGAGACACAACACTGTGCTCTTGGTCCTCATGACTCAGGCATTTCCATCCATTCCACTGTGCACCCAGTACAGCTTGTGGAATAGCAGTGGCCAAGCTCTTCTTGGTAATAGGAGCCCTTGCTGTATGTAGATAGGCTATTTTCAGCTTCAGTCCTATCATTTTTTTATAAAGGTAATGTGCAAGCAGTTACTCAAAAGCAAATTAGATGCAAAAGGTTTTGGATGAATGCAAAACGTACCCTTCCACTGCAAAATTAAACTACCCTTCCATTTCCACTGCAAAATTAAACCAACCTCACCAAACAGCCCCATTGACTTTGACAGGATTTTGTTATTCTTTAGTGAAAGATTTTAGATGCTTATTGGTAAGCAGATTGAATACTTGCAGTCACAACACTAAATCCTTACTCTGTTTCTGTCAGTAAAAAAACTGCTGTCATATTCAATCAATCCGGGGTTTTTCACATCCACCTGAAACCGTAGACAAGACCCATCAAATTTCAGTGTGTCATCAACTGCATTTCATCCATAGGATCTGAATGAACCACAGCCTCTTGCTAAGGAAAAGTTTCAGTCCTTGTTTAAAGACTGTCATTGGTAAAATAGCCATCATCTCCATTCTAAATTGGTCCAATTACAGAGAAAACAACCTTTCTTGACACAGTTCAAAGTTTAATTTCTGCTTCCATTCACTAGATATTGAAGGACTCCTGCTGAATCAGGACACCTAAACATTTTCCAGTTTCCAGTTTTGACTAGTCTCCCAGACAACTGACCTTTTCTCATGGAAGTGCAGACCTCTGTATAACAAATGTGAGCTTATTGGCCACACTTCTGCCTAGGATTACCTATGGCACAATGGCTCTGTGGGCTGCAGTTTAAAATGTGAATTTAATTCACGATTACGAACAAGGTTATTTTTTAACTTCTTTCTGATAAATGTGATGGATTGAGAGTATGTTATTCTCAGGCCTGGTTTGGATCATCTTTTCTGAAAGTTTTCAAGCTTGTCATCACTATTATTAACATTTCTATTTGATATTCCTTTTCTGTGCATATTCGAAACCCACATTTTCTGTTGTGGCTGTGACAGCTCTATAAATACAGCTGCCCATGTGGTTCTTGGCAAAATAGTCTTCCTGATCAGAAGCAAAATCACCCCCTTCTCATGGGGATTTCTGTTTGAAACAAGGGGCATTTTGCACACGCAGAATGATGCTTAGGTGATCAGTTGAGACGCACATGTTTGCAGGTAGAATTTGAAGGTGGACCTTCATATCCCAAATGAATAGTGATTCCAGTTTATAGAGTTGGCTTCTTTGTTGGCTCGGTGTTACTTTTATTAGCAAGTCATGCACATGCAGACTGGGGAGGGAATTGTTAAGGGCACCTCTGCTGAGGTGCTTGTCTGCCAATACAGGAGATAGAAGCTAAGGCCTTGGATTTAGCTGGACAAAGAGCATGCTTTAATTAGTATTTGTCCCATGTGTTTCCCAGTGTGACTGACTCATTGGAAAGGAGCGGTGTTCTCACCCTTCATGAATGTGTTCTGCTTTGGAATAGGGATGAATGTCTAATGCCAAATTTCTGCCTAATAGAGTTCTGGGTGCTGGCTAACCATAATTATAACTCGTGTGGTTTTCTGTAGTGTTTTCAAGTCCTCTTCTGAAGAAAGACCATTTTGCATTGTTCATATTGCAATTACTAGGGAACTTGATCCTTCAGAGATACAGTCTTGCAGATAGCTGTGCTAAAACGTATCTTGCATATGACTGGATTAAAATGTATCTTGCATAAGTGAGTCCCATTTCCCATGTTATCTAGAATGCTCTGTATTTTTTCCTGCATTAATGGCAGGAAAATGGCATCAATTTTTGTGTCAAAAAATTAGCTACCAGTAATTATATTATGAATTGTTTTTATTTACTGATCCAGACTGTATCTATTGACTATAGGTTCCATTAGGGTGCTGTTTTAAGTATCCCCCATGATTTTCCATTTACTTTGGTTGGACAACAAGATGAGTAGTTTAATACTAAGTGTAGGAAAAGACATCAATCTAAAGCCCTGTGGTGTGTTTCTCAGCTCATTCTGCAGTCTCTTTGGACTATGGTTATAATTGAAATTCCCCTCCACTCACTCTTTCTGTTGGGCATTATGTGTCTTGAGTGCATGTGCAGTGGGGGAGGTTATTGAATGATCTTGTGCTACACTGCAGTGTTGTATCTGTAATTCACACACACTGGGTTTCTTGTCAAGGGAGGCTGAGTCACTAGCTGCTGCTGATTTCTGATACATTGGATCTTTCTAGATGCTTGCTTACCATTATTATTTCTTCTCTCGAATTTTAGTATGTCAAAGAACTTCTGACATACTAATGTAAAGATGGTTTGAGTGAAAGCCATGAAGGACAGCTCGCTGAACTCCCCTAGCTAATGCTAAGTTGGATTAATTATGCTTTCCAGTGTTCTAAATAAAGCAGGAAATGAGGCTTTTCAAACTATGTGTCTGTGTGTCTAAATCACCATCAACACAGTGATTAGTTTATATTTAAATATTATAGATGTGTGATTATAATTTCTGGTGGTTTCACAAAATATAGTGCAAGTGGCTTGCAGGGCAAGATTCTCATTACTTTTCCTGAGGAAGAGGAATTAGATCTTTTCATATGCCTTTTAACTCTATTAGTGTGAAAATGCATAAAGAACCCCCCAAACAACCAAAAAAACCTTAGTGTACATTTTAATTGAAAATATCAGGCATCATTTGTGTGAACCCAACATCAGTAATAATATTGTTTGTATTTTAATCTTCAAATGAGCTAATAAAATATTTTCATTAATTGTCCACCAAGGAGAGAGAATCTAGCAGAGTCAAAATAAACATGTATCCATGTGTGGTCACAGGTAGACACAGGTAGGGAAGGCCTGGAGAAGATGGGTCCTGCTTTTAGATGATGTTGCATGCCAAGTATTTGAAGGGCGTGTGTTTTAGTGCATTGAAAAGTATAAGCTAGCTATGGTTGAGAGAAGATAGATGATGCATTGTCTCCAGGAACAGTGAAATTCCTGTTTAACTGTTGATGAGACAGAACCTAAGAAGGAGCTGGGGTTTAATGTCTGATGTGGTTTCCAGTGAAGTCCGCAGGGATAATGTACCATTTATTGGAAGGAGTTGGCTTGAATTTGGAATTATTTAGAATTCTGTCTGTGTATGTTCTTGTCTACCTGGTTCCTTACATACCTCTTCCATCAAAACACCCAGAATTAACCTCTAAATGTTTGCTTAGGCACTAAGCACTACGGCAGTATTTTTTTTTTTAACCTTTCTTTTGATATACTATTTCATTTAGGTTGCAAAAGATGTATCGGTGAGACTTCATCACGAGTTGGAAAATGTGGAAGAAAAACGTACTATAACAGAAGATGAAAATGAAAAATTAAGACAGCAGCTTATAGAAGTTGAAATTGCCAAACAAGCACTACAGAATGAACTGGAAAAAATGAAAGAGGTTAGTATTGCTATTTATTTCTACATCAATTATTTGAAGATCTTAGATTCTTACTGATGAACTGTTTTTTTCTACAATTTGGTTTGTGGGCAAACAATATGGCAGTCAAAAGTTGAAAGTTGCAAGGAGTACTGAAGTACAGCTTGATGATTGTGAAGCTGAGAAGAAACTAAAATATTTGGTGTTTTCTAGGCAAAATAGGAACCAAGTGGTACCTTTTTTTTCTCTCTCTGCTAGGAGGGAAATGTGAAATTAGTGGTAACAAGAGTTCAGAGGCTTTGATACATTGTACTTAAATAAATATTCATATAGGAAGTGTGCTTAAGTGTGTTGGAGGCATCTAACTTTACAGATGATGTTTCCCACGAGCTTTTACAAAGACCAGTAGTTCTTCCCATGCTAACTCCTACTAGGGACTAGCAGGCACACTGAGACTGGGGATCTAGCCACGTCTCCTTCTTGTTCAGTCATGCTCTTTGGAGTACTGGAAAGTGAGAGACTCTACCTGGCTTTTAAATCTAAGCATAATTTTTCATTGTATCTAATTAATCTTCAAAATTACTCCAGCTGCCATTATATAGATGCAAGATACAGTGCCATTAAGTAAGCAGAAAATTGCATTACAGCAGTATTAGCCAGGCTGACAGAGATAACAAAGCAGCAGTAAAAGGAGAAGCTGTTGACTAAGAATGACTTCTCAGAAGAGATTTTAAAAACAGCTCTCCTATTTCCTCTTTAAGATTTAAAATTCAATGAATGCCCCTGATTTTCACTTTTAGGAATATACCCTAGTAGGAACACCAGTTTCTTCTTTGATCTTGTATGAAGCAGTTGTCAAAAAAGGCAGAAAATTTTCAGCTGTATGATGATAGGGTATTTTTAGGAACTGCAAATGAGTCCTTTAAGTGATGTAGTATTAAATATATTAAAATGTTTTCTTTACAGGAACTGAATTTCAAACATGTTAGTAGAGGTTAAACATGTGGTTTGTTCCACCTTCTGCTGCTTTTCCAGATAACTGCTAATTTTAAAAGGGCATGAAAAAAATCTGAGCCTTAGTCAGGTTTCCCCTCATCTCCCTGAAACTTTCCCCTTCTTTTTTCTCTCTGGTTACTGCCATTAAGTAGAGCTTGGTTTCTTGGACTAGCCTCTTGATAAGAGCGTGATCTTTCTGTAATTCTCCTTATAACTTGTCCTTAAGATTGGTTTTACTCCAAAGTTTTTGTTATTCTTGTCCATTCAGACTCTACTTTCTTTTATGTTCTCATCTCTGGTTCCCCCTTCTCTCTAATAGGTTATACTGCTGTAAAATTCTTTTGTCTTGCTTTTTTGAAGCATCCTCAGATTACAGTGATGTTTGGTGGCAATTTTATAGTTTGTGTTCTTTGATATTAAGCCAGTTAATGGACTTCTTCATCCCTGTCATCACTAGTCACTTTCTCCTTATTGTGGTTCTTCCCTCTGGCCCGCTATGTGGAACTATGATTCTGTTGCTCCCATACTGCTCTCCACTCCTTTCTTTGGCTTAAGTGTTTAGCCCTTTCTGGTTTTGCTCTTGGTATCAATGAAAGGGTGCTGGAGACTCCAGAAGAGATGGTGTCATGTTTAGGGTCTCTTGTTACACAATAATGGTTTTCATGAAGCTGAAGCAGATGGATGTTTCCCAGTGGCACAGAATGGGGGCACTGAGCCAGAATGAAAACATGAAATAAAACTTGACACCATAGTAGGGTTGGAGTGGACAAAGAGTCAGAAATACATCCTTATACTGAAGCAGGGAGAACTGTCTTGCACAGTCATTATATGTGTCATCATAATCGGCAGAATTTATGTATTTCAAATAGGCTGCTGAGTTGTTTTGAGCAGGTGAATGCTGATTTTCAGGCCAGGATTTTCAGCACAGAATGGGAGAATTTGGAGGATAGGTGAGGAGGTGCAAGTTAGAGGAAAAACAAGTTTGAAGCAAAGCCAAAATACTATACACTTTGCAAATATACCATGACTTGGGCAACCCATGGAAACATGCTTATAAATTACAGTAAATCTTACAGAATTGAAATTTAGAATCTGTGAAGAAGCTATTGAAATGTTAATTAAAAAAAAAAAAAGAAAACAACAGAAAGCGGTCTGCATTAGAATTTTTCTGTGACAAATAATTTTTCTTCTTCTCTGGCAATTGAAGGTTTCATGCATTTTAAATGTCATTGTCAGGTAGTCGTAATGTTAATTTTCTGTTTGCTTGTGAGTTATTTCCTCTAATTTCATGGATTTACAGCCCTTTCCATTTCAATGCAGCCATTATAACCTCCTGCTTAAGGGAGTTCTACTCAGCTTAAATTGAAATATGGATTTGTCTGGATTGTGATCTTTGCTTCATTGTGCGTAGAATAAGGGAAAGTATCTCTCTAAAGACAAAGAAATATTTTTGTTTCACAACATAGTAAAAAATGTAATGACTGATTTCTGTGCTTTGATAATTTATTTCTGTACTTCTGCATATGTACTGCAGACACTCCAACCTTTCCATTCTTAAAATCTATTTTAATAGATGCCATGTGAAATTTCTTGTTCTTTAATAATGAACAGTGTGAGATATCAGAGAATTAAAATACGACTTAATAGAAAATGTAAGAAAGAAAGCATAATGTTTTGGTAGGTAGTCTCTAGGGCAGGACCAAAGCCAAAGTTCTCTCTTTGTGGATTCTCTGTTGTTTCAAAAAGCATGGAGACTTGACTGAAAATATGTAGAAAAGATAAAAGCTAGCAGATGTGTTGGTTTAGAGTAAAATCTTGAGTTCTCCAGTGAACATTAGGGTGAATATAGACATGTGAATGTATTTGTCCATTAATATAAAGAGGTTATTGCAGTTTGCATTCTTGATTTGGAGCTTTTGGAGAAAATGAATTATAATAAATTCCACAACAAGTTAGAAATTATTGTTGATGGCAGCAGAAGCTTGCAAGCATCCAGGATTTGGAAGGTGTTCCAGCAATGCATACATTTTCTATCAGTTACTTTTGCTTTTAGTCCTCCAAACTGCAGCTATTTGATTGAAAGTTATTCCTGCATATATCCACAGAGACACACAAGATTTTTAATCTGTGTTGGTTTTATTTGTAGCAACGGCTGCTGATTTCTTCTTTAATATTGATTTCTATCAACTGTAATCCTTTTTGGGAAGCCAAAAACAAAGTAGAGAAATTGTTTCCTAGTAGGAAAGAGAAACCAACGGTAGCTAGATGTAATTTTTCAGATATTAAAAAAAAAAAAAAACATGTTAATAATAATGAACTTGTTGTTCATTCATTAATTAATTAAACTTTCATTAATTTGTTGTTAACAAGTAAAGCCTAGCTAATGCTTGTAGACCTTTCTGATATTGTGAACTAAAAATGAATTTGTTTGCTGTAGCTATGTAGCAAACACCCAATTAGCTGAGGTTTAGTGGTTTGTTGTGAGACAAATGAAATAGGAGGAAAATATGATCGATATACTGGACCCTGGGCTTTACAAACCTTCGTTGCAATGCAGACATGCAATGGCAAGAAACACAGTGTTTTTTGGGGACATGTCTCTCTGGATAGGTGTAGATTGCTCTGCTACTGCTCCAAGCTGGGCAGATGCAAGGCAGCTCAGTTCTTACAGCTGCTTTAGGGTGGTGTTGTCAAGCCACCATTTTCTTCTTCTAAGCATAGACTTTTAGTTCAGATACAGAACCTGTGAAAACCATGGCACATGAACCAGAGATGTCTTTTGTCCTTCAGTTCAGACTGCAGCCAGAGGAGTCTATGTCTCCCTTCATGGGTCTGTATTTTGCTGTAGTGGTGCCTGTCTTGTCAATCTGGTTCATACACTGCATGGAAATGGAAGGCAACAGGATCTGGGGAACTGGAGCTGGGAGGAAGAATCTGAATTCTGTTCCTTATTTTGACACTAACCTGCTGTGGGACCACAGGAATGTAATTACACTTTTCTGCTTACACTTGCAACCTTTGCCTGCCCTGTTTAAGCACAGATTAGCTCTTTATACACCTCTGAGTGTTCAAGCTGCATAGACATCAGAAGGATAGCTGGAAATTTCACTACAAAAGCTGCTATTAAAAACCCCCAAGCAACTCCAACTTTGACTCCCCCACCCCTGTAAAAGAAAAAAAAAAAAAAAAAAACCACAAAGAACACTTCAAACCAACAAACAAACCCACACTGCAAAAGATCTGTTAAGATGCTGTCCCAGTCCCCTTGATCACCAATACCAGCTTGCCTCGCTTTTCTAGGATGAAAATCCAGTATCTCTTCTTTCTCGTAAACCTTTCTTTCTTTAAGCCCCTTCTCCTGCCATTTAACCACAACCACTTATTTCAAGTCTTTCTTCTATAACTCACGAAGTCTCACATTCTCCAGATTCTTTCACTCAGTCTCGATCCTGTCTCTTTCTCTTTTCTCTTTCTCTTTTCTTTTTAATTTTCTCTTTCTCCTTTTCTTTCTTTTTCTCTTTTTAATTTTCTCTTTTCCTTTTATGTCTGGTAGTAGTTGTTTTGCTGTCTTCTGATTTCTAAGTCCCTGTCTTGTCCTTGTCTCCCACCATTCCTTCCTTCCCTGCATCCTTCCAGCTCTTCATGAGTGTCCAATATCCTCTCTAGATTTCAAGAATTTTCTAGTTAATTTTGTTCTCATTCTGCTTCAGATATATTATCCCCATTTCTTAGCTGCAACTTCTATTTACTGTGAAATTTTTACTTTTCCCCTGGTTCCTCCACCCCCTCATGCAAATCTGTCAGCTTCCTTGGTTTGTTCTGTTCCTTTCCTTGTTTCCAAGCTTTAGCTTGTCATTTTTGCATCTGGATTGAGCGCAGTGGAGGATCACTCTGTGCTAGGAAACAGCAACTGTATCACTGTGAGCACCTGAAGGAAGGTTTCTGGTTCTAATGCCTGGCTTCAGCTTTATCCAGATCCTCGTGGAGCAACAATTGCAGGACTAGTTGGCTTTGCCTTCTGGCCCTGGAGCTGGAACATAATCTGTCAGCTGGAGAAAACGTGCACATTGATAGCTGGCAGTGGGAGAGGGTGAGGTAATTTATAAATACTGAATTTTCAGCAATTCAAACTGGTAAGCTCCAATGAATAATTACCTGGTAATATATAGGAATGGAAAATTTCTAAAAGGTTATGTCATCCTTTTGATGAGTTAGAAAAGTATGAGATATACATTGTATATAAACACAAAAATGTTCTGGAACACAGACATATTGGAATGTCTCAAGAGAACAGTTGCTAGAATAATTTACTATGAGCAAACAAGAATATTGTCATCTTGAAAAGAGCTGAATAATTTGCTTAAATTTCTCAAAATATTAACAGTGTTGGTAACTTAGGACAGATACTTGGTGTGGAAAATCTGCAATGCTTAAAATGTAATGAGGTTGCAAGAAACTGGAAACAAGTCTCATAAAGAGTGGTGGTTTGCAGCATTTCCAACAGGCGAGGCAGCCGTATCCAACAGTAACATTACATTTTTGGATGCTTTCAGAACTTCCTCGCCCGGTACTCTTCTTGATCCCTTCTCTCAGGACCATAAACTTCACCATCTCACAGTCAGTGCTACCAGTGACCATCAAACCTCTGACCACTGATTTCTTGTTTGCAAGAGGTCCATCAAAGTAATTGCTACAGCTGACTTATTAATCACTGTGGCAAAAATTGTCTTCAATTCATTGCAGAAATCATGTGACTGCTAGCTGTCTGAAAAATGCTTAATCTATTTCGTCTTACGCATCAGTTGATCAGTAGGAGACACTTCAGAGGGTGCTCCTCTGTCCTCTGATTGTTGCTGTAGCTGACAGCTGGCCCATCACCTGTCACAGGACAGCACCAAATGCAATTACTGCTCTTTTGTGTAGAGCCAAACCCTTCTTCCTCACCTTTAGAGTTTTCTTTAATCCATTGCTGCACTCCAGGCATGTGAGCTATCCTGACTGGTCTTTGTGATTCCAGTGAGGTCATAACTATGTGGGTGTTCATGGATTTCTAGTTTCTGTTTGTTGCCCATGCTGCATGCCTATGAATCACTGGAGATTGACACTTGGTTGTTCTGGCTTGAAGGAGAAAGCTTAAGTCTCCTCCATCATGCTGTCTCCCAAGCACATAATAATTGCACCTCATATTTTCATTTTTCCTCAGAGTTAGAGCCTCATTTCAAACAGCTGGTAATGGAGGGAGCAAGGTTAAGCAGAGTGAGATGAGAGGCTGCTGTAGCTGCTCATCCTCACAGGCTCAGTGCAGTAAGTGGAACTCTTGGCAGAGTTACAGTAATTTACTTGCTCCCGGCACCAGATGGCAGCAGGGGAGGATTTAATATGGCCCTCACAAGACCAGCTCCTTCCTGTGTCTTTTGGAATTTCCAATACTAAGTCTATCAGCAACACTTTTACCAGCAGTACCTGTAAGCAGAGAGTTTCTGTGATCTGGAATTTCAGTTTGTTTTCTCAAAAAAAAAGGAAACTTGTTTTGATGAAGAGAACCACAGGATAATTGGAAGACTTTTCTAAGAGAGATGAGAAACAAATGTCTGCCTGGGTTTGTACAGGAAAAAGAGAGAAAAAGTCCTCTATCTCCAAGCACAGCTCAGTGATTTCTAAGCACCACATCCCAGCAGATGTGTAGCCCCCAGTCAGAGTTGCTTGTGTGGTATTCTGTTACCTTTGGTGTCTTGCCCAAGTATTTTGTTCCTTTAAAAACAGTACTCAGCAGGGATGCTATTCATAACCTGTGAGGATGTGATTCTGACAAACTTGCTCAGAGCACCCTGCGATTTCACAGGGACTGGGATAAGCAGAGTTTGCTTCAGTTTGCTTCTTTGAATATGAGAAAAGAATCATAATGGAGAAAGAAATTAATCTCTGTAACAGAATCTGTTGTAGTGATTCTCTGAAAATGTCATGCCATAAGCAGGAAAAAAAAAGTGTATTTGAGAAGCAGCTGACAATTAAATTTTGTAAAATTAGATTTTAATTATCTATCATGCATCAACAATTCACATGAGCCATTTGCTTCAAGAGAGTTACTCTAAATTGAATATAAACAGCCTGATGGTCAATAATAATGTATTCCAAAACATAGGTAATAAATAGGGAATGATTTCAAAGGAATAAAGCTCCATAAATATCTAATTGTGAAGAGATTTTGTGAGTAAAGATGCCTGGAAGGGATATTTTTCAGTCGTTGAAGTTGGTGTGCTGCTTTGTGAATTTCTATTGAATGGTCTGAAAATTGACAAGGATGTGTAAAAGAAGTGGCAGGATTGATGGCTGATTGGGAAGTAATGATGGAGTGGCAGCTGTAGTAAAAAAAGAGTATATCTGGATTAGGTTTAAAACAGAAACTAATTTATCCATCACAAAATGAAGACTGTTCAGTTCTTTTGAATCTCTAAACATAATCCTGCTACTCTGATTTCATGGGTATGTGAGAGTTCTTTCCTTCTGTCAGAATCTTATTTTATTTTCCTTCATCTCTGTGGTATATAGCAGCAGCCTTAGATTTGCAAGCTGTCTTGTCAAAGGAGTTACTGATATTATATACAGTCTCCAGGTAAAATTAGAGTCTCTTTGCAGTAAGGTGTATTTTAAAGGAAAAAAAAAATAATGACCATCTTAAAAAAACCCACAAAAACCCTAACTGAAATGGAAACATAGAATAAAACCTGAGCTTCCAAACACATAGAAACTATGTTTTACAGAAAGGACATCAGTCCCAACATTCTGATCTCAATCACCTGAAACCTTTTTTTTTTTTTTTTATTTTTTTTTTGCTTGGATCATTCTTTTCAAAGTTGTTCTTTGCTACAGAATTGCTTCCAGCAGTCAAAATCTATATATATAAAGTAAATCAAGCTAAGGAAGGGCCCACAAACTGACAAGCAGTTACTAAAATGTCCCTTAGATGGTTTTGACCTGGGTCAGCTACCACTGCTTCAGTACTTGGGCGTGATTTAGGGTCTAGCCTCGGTCAGAGCTTGTTACTGATTGACAATTTGGATGTGTTCCTGTTTGTTTGAAAGGAAGCTGTAGGGAAGTTCAGCTGTATTGTCATCACTTTTGAAAGGAGGCTGAATTGTGAAGAGCCAGTTGGCATCAGGTCCTGAGAATAGTCTCTGACCATTTCATTTACTAGTGCAAAAACTAGGCAAAGGTTCTGTGACTTGGTATGGAGCCAGATGAGATGGCAAACGAGATGCAGAACAGCAAGTCCAGCCTGTTGCTGCCATGTGATTTCCTACTGCTGGGAATTACTTGGCAGGGGGCAATCACCTGGCATGCCCAGTTGTCCGTGGAAGTAATGGACAGGGTGGGAACTGTGGAGCAGGTAGTAGATGGTAACTGGTTATCAGAGAAAATGGTTTGTGAGCATGAACTCACCATAGGGCAGGCAGTAAAAGATGTATTTCTCTTGATACAGACTTTGGGGTATGACCTCTTCGAGATATAAAGGAGAAAGAAAACCTTTTTTATCTCTTTGCTGAGTAGGCAGCCTCACTACTGACTTCACTAAGGCTGCCAAAATATGATACCACATTAACAAATGGAGGAACATCTGGGAAATACAATATTAGATGGCTCTTTAATGGTCCTCAGTCACAGAAAAAAGTTCTTATTTTTGTACTTCCCAATTTCAGTATTGCTTTACTCAAATGGACATTCAAGTGTCCCTATATGCAATTTTAGGATACCAACTTGGCTGCTCAATTGAAACAAAAAGTTGCCAGGTCACTTAAAAGTGTAAAAATGAGCTCCCTTGTTTAGGTGATTCTTAATTAGTTCTATTATGTTACTTTTCACAGTATCAGAGACAGCATATAATCCACCCTGGTTCTTTTGTCGTTGTTTTGCCTAAGTTGTTTTTGTTTTGTTTGTTTGTTAATAATACATTGTGTTTTTTAAATTCCATTTCACATTTTGTTTTTGCTCATTTTTTCATTTTTGGCAGGTGGATTTTTTTTTTTTTTTTTTTTTTTTTTTTTTTTTTTTTTTTTTTGTAAGACACTATGTAGAATTTATTTAGATTTTAAAGAAAGATATTGCATGATAGGACAAATTCAGTATCTTTGTACTGGTACAAAAGCATGAATGGGAAAATAGATGTAGGCTAGGATTCTCTAGATTTAGAGGATTTTGCAAAATTGCTTTCTCTTACTTGGAAGGCTTTATAGAGAGAGAACAGAGACATTTTCTAGGTGCTGAACCAGAGGTCTAGATCCATGTTTTTGTATGGAATCAACGTACACCAAATGTCATCATATTACTGGAAGTCCCACCAAGGCTTTGATGAGTAAGAGTTATACATGCTTTCTGTCTCTTACACTACTGTATTTAGTCCTGCTTAAGTGCACCTGTCCTTCAATGAAACACCTGAAATAACAAAGTATTTGCAATGTGCTGATACAGGTCAAATATGAGTGTGTTTTAGATTGAAAGAAAAGTTGCCATTTCTCTGTTATTGTTTAGTGTGTGTGGTTATTGCTGGTTTCAGGGCTACCTTTCTCATAGTATTAAACTGAGCTTTTCAGCAACCCCATATGTAAAGAATTTTCTGTCTTTACATTCTCTGGATGTTCTAGCAAATCCACAGTTTCAGCAACCTCCAGAGAACTCTATAGCCTGATAGATTTTTCAGTTATTCTGCACATGGAATTTCCCAATGCATCCTTCAGGTGCTCCTGACAGGAGTTTGGCAGAGCCTCACAGCTGTAGGTAGTTTGTGCTGGCTTTAGGAGAGTAAATATGAAGTAGCACCATGGAGGTACGTGCTGCTCTGCATTTTGGCTGAACTCAGCTGTCAGTGTAAGGAAGGGAACCTTGTCCTGTCACAGTACAGATGGCTGTTCTGGAACATGTCATGGGCCCTCAGGGTGTGACCTCAGTGCAGTTTCCAGTGTAAAAACAGGTGAAACAAATTGGCAGGACCTCAAATGGAACATGGTCAGCAAAGACATATACAATAAAGCTATCACAAGAATTTCTAAATTTGCTATTCAGTAGTAATTGTTCATCACTGTTTTCAGAATAATGGTTCTGAGAATTGAGGTGGCTGGCATAAATCACCCAGTGCTTCCAGAATCAGAAAAGCCTAGTGAAGCCAGCATAGCTTTTTTGTGCGCTGCCCTGACTATTATGTAGTTCCTGAAGTAGAAGTGATACTGTTTGTTAACTAGTATCCTAAGGGCACATAGTAGGATACAAAAGATCTAGTGTGATGCTCTGGCCTTTGGATGGGGCTTGGTCCTTCTCCTTTAAAAACATCTTCCTGTGTCCTTCTCCCTGCCATCACCCTCACTCAACCCCCAAAAAATCAACCAAACTTAATGTTTTGTTGCAAGTGCTTTATAATGTCACTATATCACTTGTTTTTGCCTGCAGTCCACTTAGAAATGAAAGGTTATGAAGTCCAGATTACCAGTCAGGTTCAAGGTGATGAATCAGGTCTAAGGTTCAGCTGGAAAACCAGTGCACAGGTGTCCATGACTGGTGACAGGAGCAACTGTGCTGAGCTAAAGACAGACTCACTGCATCTCACACAGCTCAAGCAGGATCTGAAGCATGGACTGAGCTGAAATGGGGCTCCTGGGCCTGCGGGCACGGTGTCTGGGGAGGCCCCAGATCTGTGTTTCTATGAAATATCTGACAGGATGTAAAGAAGAAGGAGGCAGACTCTTTTCAGTGGCATTCAGTGACAGGACAAGAACAAACTTTTGTGTGAAGGTGCTCAAACACTGAACTCATTGCCTATAGAGGAAGGAGATTCCATCTCTGGAGAAGTTCAAGACTGCACAGGACATGGCCCTGAGAAGCCTGCCTCAGTTGTCTTTGCTCTGAGCAGGGGACACTGGACTAGATCTTCAGAGGTTGTGAGAGACTGGACTTATTAAATGATTAATGACTCAAAACATTTGTCCATTTGAGGAGGCGCCAGGGTGCTTTGCTGAGGTCAGTTGTGGGGGCTGGTCATAACAGAGGTCTCTTTCAGCCTCCACTGTTCTGATCTGTTCTTGTTAATTACAAGCAGAATCTATTTTCCCATTTTGCAGTGGAGTGTATGAGGGGTAGAAAACGTCACATCTGAATAGGGAAAAAGGAAATGGTTTCCAGGTTACTTCTGCTAAACAGGAGAGCTCAGGGTGTGTCCAAGCAGACTTTTTTCCCGAGGCAAAACACAGGGAATGAACAGGAGATCTGAGGCAGCTACATGCTGCCAAGCAGGGCATTTTCCCTGCAGTACTGATATTGCACAGAGGTTTGTGCTTCTACTTGTGTTCTGTGTCACACAGCTGCACATGAGTGTGTCTGCGTGCAAAGCGCTGAACTCTCCATCAGGCACATACCTCATGTGCAGTGAGGAGCGAGGTGGGAAGAACAAAGTACAACAAGGGAAGTATTGTACACATACAGTGCTGGGGAACGCTGCCCAGCAAATGGCTTCTGTGTGCCACTGTTCAAGGCAGCCAGCTGATTCTTCATAAACTGGCAATGTGCTGGTTGTGCCTTACCTCTGAACTGCCCTGGAAGAATATGACACTTCAGGGAGCAGGATGGTGTCTTCTGACCCTCTTCTTTTAGACCCTGTCATCTTTTAGACCCTCTCATTCGCACACATTTATAGCTGTATGCTGTAATGTGTATCACTTGATAGGGGCAGTACCCAGCTATAGGTGTGCTGGGTTCTGGGATCAGCTCAGCAGCCCTCCTGAATCATGTAGAATCAATGCTAGCCAGGAACAAGAGCACCAGGCTTTTGATGTTTTGGGATTTTTTTTTTTTTCACTTCAGTGTTCATAGTATCAAGAAATGCATAGTCCTGGTATTAGAAAAATTCAGATTTTGATAATGTTTCATAGCTAAGAGTTCCAAGTATTGGATTTCTTATTTTGAAGTAAATGGCAATGGATTGACCTCTTAGATGTGCAGGTGTACTTTTTTAAAGTGTTTTTTTCTGCTTATATTTTTTGACATATGATGTGATTTCCCCCCTTTCCCCCTCATTGCTAGTATTAACAACTGCATATATCAAGATGTGTAGAATAAAACCTGCAGGTATCAAGTCCTCTTTGCTTTGCTTGATCCTGGTTGCATGATTGTTTTAATTGACTTTGGCTAGCTTTGCAATGAATCCAGGCTAGGATAACAGCAAAGCCCTTTGCTTGGGTCACAGATGAATAATTGCACTTAGAAGGTCTTTGTCATGCATCTGTTTCCATCAGTGCTGTCTGTAATGAGAGGACTCTACCTCCTTGCAAGGCATGACTGATGATGACATCCAACTACCCTGATTACCAGCAGTCTTTTAAATTACACGCTGGTCTAAATTATTTTAAATTTACAGATGCTAGCAGTTTAAATCATTGATTAAATGATTAATTAGAAGCACCAGTAGCAGTCCTCCAGAATGACTTTTGAAATGGATTATTGCCTTGCTGATACATATAAATGCATTCAGTGGTTTATTTTTCTTGGGATGGGCTTCTAGGAGTATTGTTGCTCAGTTTCCAAATTTTGGTCAAGTTTCATGTGTTCTGAAATTACGAGGACAGAACTGTCTTATACAGTAAACCAGTCTGGTCTTCTGAATAACGCAGGTCATAAAATACCCCAGCTATTTTATTCAAGCTGGTGCCTACTTTTCAGAAAAGGGTGCTGGTCTGTGTTAAAAATTAACTGCTGAGAACAGTCTACCACAGCTCTTCCTGAACTGTCCCAGGAACAGGTAAAAATTTGCACTTCCCTTCTCATCTGAATTTGCTGAAAGTTAGTTACCAGACAGGAAACATACTTTCTTTATGCCTTGCTAAATTCAAGAGTCTGGCATCAATGTTTTGGTGGGTTTTTTTTTTTTTGTTTGTTTGTTTGTTTGTTTTGGGGGGGGTTTTTTTGGTTTTTTTTTGTTTTGTTTTGGTTTTATTTGTTTGCTATTTTGTTTGGGTTTTTTTTGGGTTTTTTGTTTTTTTTTTTTTTAATCTTCATGCTTAGGGTTGATATCATTTACCCACGTGAAAACGAAGCATTTAACCTAGGTTAGGAATTTGACCTCTTTCAAAAGAGAAAGGTAGACACTACTTGGATATGAATCTTTCCATTTGCCTGAGGCTGGTTTGATTCTGTGGAGAAGCACACCCTTTCTAGTTACACAGCGAGCCTCAGTTTTGATGTCTACATCCCATATTAATAAACCTTTTGGTCACAAAATTACACCTCAATATAATTTCAGCTGATTATTGTCTATGACCCTGCAGGTTTTTTTCAGAGATGTGGCTTTTCAAGAGCTCTTCTCTATTCTCTAGGCAGTTTTCCTGTTGTCTTAGCATAGCTTTTATTCCTCCTTCTTACATCTGTATCTTCATATTTAGTCATACTAAAACCAATATTATTTGATTGCACAAAGGTTTGTATCAGTGAGCTTCCTTTTCAATATTTAGTGTTTCTCCAACCTTTACTCTGCAGTTTTTGTCCTGTTGTTATTTTATGGGTCTTCTTTCCAGTTATTAAGAAAAAAATGTTAATTAGAGTAGGGCCTAGAATTGATTCTTGCATAACCCCATTAGGGCTGCTGTGGTATTAATTTGCAGGTGATTTGCTGGTTCAGTGACATTTATGATAAATGATGAAGAGTCAAATATTTGTTCATGATAGGTAATTAAAAATACATTCCAGTGATCAAATATTTATAACGAGTGGAAGACTGTCAAGCTTCCTTTCAGAATGAGATTTTCACATTTCTAGCAAAGGGATCATTTAAATAATAGTTTTAGGTCATCCTCTATGTTGAGGTTTTAAGTCAGCCTAAGGGTCACAGCTCCTTCCCTTGCGGGATAAGCATTTCCCATAAGAACCTGAGCAAGTTTCAGTTAGGAGGAAGAGTCATTATTTAGGAGGACAGGACATGGGGATCAAGTGACGGGTCTTACAAGCTTCTTAAAGTTAGTGAAGCAGCTGGACATTCTGCTCTAGCCAGGGCTGCAATATCCTCCCTCCCCTCATCTCCAACTTTGCATTGTTGAAATACCAGGAAAAGTATTGGATGCAGGCTTAGGTTATATCAAATCAAACTGGTACCAGAGTGAGAAAAGTAGGTGTGGGGCTGTCCAAACTTATAAAACACCTTCCTTCCATTTCAGCTCTTAGTCTCCATGGTTTGTTTTTACTAGAGCACCTCCTTTACATTAGCTGCTCATCAAAATGTATTTAATTTGTGGCTGGGTCACACTGGTGTAACTTCAGATGTGCAGTCTGATCCTCTGTTTTCAATGACCAAACTTTCCTAACACCTTTGAAACTTCCCCATATGTCGCATTACAGAAAATACTTTTCAGCCAATTTACAAAGAGTTAGCTTTACAAAAGCACTTCCCCAAGTAAACACAGACAAAAGAAGAGACTAAGAGTAACAGAATACTCCTCCTCATAGTCAGAGGACAGAGTAGTGATTGCTGAAAAGTAATAGCTGGATTTCTTCCTCGTGTTACCAGAAAATCTTCTGGTCACTCTCAGGCTTCAAGACCAAATGCTGATTTCAGAATTTTTTCTACCTGAATTCATCTTCCATTTTTACATCCTTTCAAATGAATGCTAAAATCTGATTTTTTAATGAGATGTTCCTGTAAGTGGAAGTTGTCACAAATGCAGTCTCAGAGGGTGAGCTTCAAAGCTGCTTTCTCTGCTGTGTGCCTACAGATGCACATGGATGTGCCTGTGTTTGATGTTGTCCCACCTTGTGAATCCAGGTGAGGGACTGTAAGTGTTGTCTGTGCATTTAGTGCAACTCTTGGACATGTATGATCAGCCCAACACCTTGAAGAACTGGCTTCTCTGTACATTTCCAATGAGCAGTGTAGAGGTACACACTACATGCAGAATCATTCTTATTTTTCTTCTCACTACTTTTCATTTTTGACACAAATCTTTTTTGTTGGGATATTGTAACTACACTTTGGATAATATATATGCATTTGTGTAACCAAGGCAATGAACCTCATCTGGTTGCTGGCACTTTCCCATTCTCATGAAAATCTATTTGGAATCTCTTCTGAGATATCCTTCTAAGAAGACTGAAAAATTATGCATGTGGTACTAGGTGTGAGAAAAAACACTCTACATTTGATGAAATCTCTTATGTATTTAATTCATAATTGCCATATACATATCTGTGCCTGTGATTTTTGCTATTGTTATGTGGTAGTGGTTTTAACTATGTTGATGTGCTGTCTTGTCGTGCTGTCAGTCCCAGATAAAGGCTGGAGCTGTGCATTGTACTAGGCATTGTGCAAACCCTGTCAAAAAGACTGAATCTCTCCTCTCAGAATAGACAAATAGCAGAGCTGGCAAATAAACACCAACTTAGGAAGCCCTAGGAAAAGTATGCAGTACAATAACTTATTCCTGCACTTGCACTTCAAAATATTCAGCATATTGTGATATCTTCTTTTGCATTTCAAGATTAGGGAGCCAAGTGTAAGATGATTGTGATTTCTGCATCTATAACAAAGCCTGATTGGATAGCACTGGGGAAATAACCATGTATAGCTCTTCCATGTTTTGAAAGGTTCAAATAGCAGAAGACCTCTTCCTCCTCAGAGAAATTGCTTTCACTGTTTTGTGATATCCTGCTGGATGAAGGAGTATGTAATCACAGAAAGCAAAGTATCAGTTTGGATGGCTATTTGACCGGGATGTAGTGAGAGCTTTGAAAAGGCAGTCTTTCATCTTCTGTCTTTTTTTTTTTTTTTTTTTTTTGAATAAGGAAAAGAAGCAAGCAAATGTCATGTAAGCATAAATATGCTGCTTCAGTTATGCACTGCAAAGAACGCTTTTACTTAGTTATACCACAAGAGTTACTATGATATGCTCTAACAATGTGGTTTTAGTTCAAACTACAAAACATTTCTCCAGATAAAGTGCAAATATTGTATCTATTTTTCCCTTCTTTTGTATTTTTTCTTATTTAATTGATAAATAATAGTAAAGGATCTAAAAGTGGTAACTAAAATAACTCCTAAATAAATGTAAATGAAATAATACAAATATTGGAGGCCAGCTCATCTTTTTACTTCTACAATATGAAGTCATTCAACTGCATGAGAACTAATTTTCTCTCTCTAGCCAAGTAGTAAACATTGTTTTAATTTTGTATTGTTCCTCAGCAGTGTTTTTGAAATAAACTAGTTGAAATATGAAGACCCTAATAGGCATATGCTTAGTGTTTGCTTTGTGGACAGGTAGGCTGTGTTTTTTGCATCTCAGTTATCCTCTGCTTTTTCATTTGTGGCTTAATTTTGCAAGCAAGTAGAATACAGAAATACTCAAGACTTTTGCTCTTTAATGGTGGTGGAAGGAGTAAAGTATTGTATCATTCTGTGTACTTGTGCTAATGACAGACAAAGCCAAGGTCTTCAGCTGGCAAATTGCACTATGAGTTGTAGAATAAGGAAGACATTTTAAAAACAAAGATTTTATTTTTTTGTTGGAGAATATGAATTTTCAATTTGCCAACATGGATAGTGTCAATTTAGTTTTTACTACATTAGACCCAGTGGCAGAAAACTGAAAAATCTGTCTTGTGTCTGATTTGATCCAGCTCTATGAGTTACACAGCCATATTGATTAAAGGGAAAATGCAGAGAGAGGCTTAGGGCAAATTTACATTTCCCTGGTCATAGTCACTCTGTGCCACACATAGGCAAGTTTATGCAGCCTATGTTCAATATTCATCAAATTTCAAGACTCTAAAGTGTAAAGTGTTGAGTTTACTCTGATTTTCGAAAGCATTGCAGATGTGTCACAGCAGTTGAGAGTCAGCTAACCATAGCCAAATACAGCACAATTTTGTGCAGATGAGAAGGTTTGTGGTAGCTGTGGAGATTCGAGGAGCTGCACACCCTTTGCCCTGTTCTGTGAGGAAGGATAAAGGCTGTTATGGGGCCTCTGCAGGCATAAATCCCTTGATATGTCAGGAATTCCTCCCATGGTTGCTATGGTTGGTAGGTTTTGCTTAAGGATTCTTTATTAATTGCTGAGCTATTTATTGTAACTTAGAATAAGGCTGGAAGGTTTTGAGTTCAATTTATGGCTTTACTACTCAGTAGAGTTTGATGAAATTATCTCTGTATTTTGTGTTATTCTCTGAGTAGATTTCAGGTCTCTTTCTACCTGAGAAGCACTGAGCATGACAGGTGATGTTAGGACTGCACATTTGGCTTGCAATTTAGGGCTGGCAAGAGAAGGATTATGCCATCTTGAGAAGTGCTTAGCATCTCCAGCAAGACATTGGATAAACTCCAGAGAAGGTCACTGGAGAATTGATGCTGCTGAGCACTGCAGCAGAATTGCCCTTTGTGTGTGATCTGGTTTGCATCTAATACAGGCCTTATCTGCAGTCTTATCTAGGCTGTGGATACTTCTGAATAGGATTTTTTAAATTATATGGAAAAAAACTATCTGAGCCCACAAACTCTCCTTCACAATAAACTCCCAAAACCAATTCCAGCATATGAAGGGCAGATTTTTAGCTACAGTTGAGAAAGCAGCAGAGGTGACTTTTAGTGACAAACAATGTACAGGCAATTTTAGTAGTGTCCAGTCTTGGTTTAGTATGAAGATTTGCAAGCAGGAGCCTGAGCTGCTATTTTTTTGATCTGCCATATGTTAGTTTGAACATTTTTTTTATTTTTTCCATTTTGCTGTGATGAATTTCATTGCTTATTTCATTAGCAGCAATAATTTTTTTTCATGTTGAAAATTGAACTGAAAGACTGCAGTAGTACAAGACGTGAGAGAATTGATAGAAAGAGTAGCCACTGTAAATTCTGAAATGCACATCTGGAAGAAACTCTCAAAAATTTAGTATTTATAGCAAAAATTTAATATTTATAGCAGAATGCACCTCTTGATATGTGACATTCTTTGTTTAGTGTGATATTGCCATTGCCTCAGTATCCTGACGTGATGTTGTAGGACACTATGATTGTGAGGATATTTTCTGTCAGCTGAGATGTGTGAGATCTTAACCTCTAGTGATCAGAAATTGTCTCATGGTGTTTTTCATATGAAAAGAGATCATGCCAATTCCAGCTGGGCCTAATCTGCTTACCCACATCATCCTGCTAATTGAATTGTGCATGTTCTTCATTGCTTTCTGCTATAAAATATTTGCTAAATGCTGGGATTTTTTCTGTGAACAATACCAGCTCTGGAGAGTTGGTTGTAATTCAAGTAGAGCAGAATAGAAAGTAGTGCCTAATCATTGCATAGCCACAACTGTTGCAATTAGAATGTTGCTATCCTGACTACTAAAAGGAACACAAAAAAAAAAAAAAAAAAAAAAAGAGCAAGAAAGGAGAAAAACAAGGGGATTTTGTTTCACATCAAACCTAGAAAAGTACTTTTTCTTATATCTCTTATCTTCTGAAAAGTCATAGGATACAAAAGAAGTTTCAGCCCAGCATTCCAGAACTTCATTATTTCTGGAGAGATGCTGAGTTCAACAAGGTGAGCAAAAGGCAGGTAATAAAGCAGAAATCTAGCTTAGCTATAGCTTATTTATTTATTTATTTAATATTATTATCAGTGGGTGGTATTGGCATAAATACAGGGCAAGGAAAAGTTTGCAGTGTAAACTGATTTGAAAAAAAATCTTTTTTTCAAAGTGGTGATACATAGTGGTATAAGTAATGGTAATACAGAGGAGGATCCTACTCCTTTGAAAGTCTAGGGCTTTATAAAATTGCCAATTCTAAAAGAAAACAACAAAAAAACCCTTTCAAAAATCCATGTACCATTTCTACAACAGGATAACTTGTGGGTGATTCTGGAAAAGAGCCATTTTGTTTGTAGACTGGATTCCAAAGTTGCTGGGTAATACTTAAAGGGATAAATGAGTTAATTTAACTATTTTCATATCTTTTCTGGATTCCATTAGAAACCTGTATTTTACAGCTATCCAGCTATCTAGCTATGATCTTTGATTTGTTTTATTGTTTGATCTACTGAGAGCCTTCAATGTTTCCACAAGAGACATAAAATTTTGATTTACATGTGAATCTTTCTATGCCATTAACTTTTCCTTTTTAGTGAGCAGTCCATGAGTGTAGGAATTTTTAATAGAATTGATCTGCAGAAGGAAGAGGATGATTAGTACCAGCAGGCAAATAGTGCACAGGATTGTTATGTGCAGCATACCCACCCACTGTACTCTGTTTCTTGAGAATTATGAATATATTTTAATTCCCAGTCTGTGGAACTGGATGGCTTTTAGATGGAGATGGATTCTCCCCCGGCTGGTGCAGGGAAGATTATGTTTCTCACAGGATGTTTCTACTACAGCACAGTCTCAGAAGGAGATGGTGTTTGTTATCACTGTCCTGCCTTGGGACCTACAGTTTACCTGGGGAACACAGAAACTGGGAACAGCTGCAAGTGGGGTGTTACATATGAACATATTCTCTCATTTGTGTACCTCTCTCCTGATGTTTTGTTGGTGATCAGTATTGAGTGTTGCCAGTGGGATGGTGGCAGTTGTTTTCCACTGCTGCTGCTTTTCCATAAAGAGTTTCTGCTGTCAGCAGCTACAAGATTTTTGCTAGATACGCTAGCTGGCTTCAATCCCAGTGCATCCTACTCTGAAAGGAGGAGTTTCTTTTCTACTCTCTTGGGCTACATAGCAGATGAGAGGACACCAAAGAATCTCACTCATATGTTTGTGCCAATCTGTGTTTCTGTTTCTGTGCTTGTATGTTTCTGTTCATGAGCTGGTATGATTTGTTTCTCTTTAGAATTTTGTAGTCCAAGCAGTTTTAAATGGCATTTACTTGAATATGATCTGAAAACAGAACAAACCTAGTGACCAGAGCTATGTCTGAGTATGACTTTGTCTCTAGTGTACACTTAGGGAGGTGTGACTGCAGTACACTGCAAGCTTGAAGCCTGAGGGTGGAACACAGAGAAAGGTGTGCTTGTAGATGCACACTGGAGTCAGCTACAGATCTCAGTGACACTGTTTTATGTAGCTGTCCTACCATGAAGTCCAAGACTAAGGCTTTTTTAGAGTGCCCTGGCCCCACCAGAGTTAATATCAAATGGGCGAGCTGGGTTTCACTGCTTGTCTCAGCTTTCCCACCTGCAAGTTACCACTTGGGATGCCCGTTTTCTTACCACTCTTGTCGTGTGTTAAACATTTGTAATGCACTAGTCTTAAAATGTGTTGAATAAAAAAGGTAGGTAACAGGCTGATTAAACTAAAACCTTATTTGTGTGCCATTGCTGTTTCATTTTTGGGCTATAGCATCTTTCCTCTGTATTTGGTGTCTCAAAATTACAAGAAATTAATTCCTTTATAGTTGTGTTTGATTTGCTATATTTTAAAATTAATGACATACAAATTATATACATCTTTAGTATATAATTTAGAAAAAATCAGTGCATGTCCGTTTGTTGTAATTGCAGCAATCACTGAAGAGGAGAGGAAGCAAAGACCTACCAAAATCAGAAAAAAAGTCACAACAGACACCAACAGAGGTATGTTGCAAGTAACTGTAGCCTTGATTCCTATGTGGAGACTTCAAGGAGCTATGGAAATGGGGTACATGGTTTACATATTTGCACTTGGCTTGCTTTTTGCTTTGTCCTTTGTTTTCCTGCATGCTGTGAAATGGAAGAGCTCTTACCCCAGATCTGCAGTCAGACACTAATCTCAAGGATCATCTAAACAAACTTGGTGCTGCAACAGAACCCACCAGCTTTCACCTACTCTCTATTTTAGGCAAAGTAAATGGCAGCAGCAGTGGAACAAGATTTATAGGCTCTATTTGTGCTGACTTCAGGGTTTTTGAACACTGTAAAGTCTGATAATGTTGCAAGCCATAGAAAATATAAGGTTTTTTACAAGCCCCCTTTTACCATCCCCCAAGGTGCTTCTGGGGACTGTGTAAATTTTAGTCACAAGTAAAATAGTATTTTCCCCTCCTTTTAATTTATTGATGAGTGAAAAAAAATATTGCAGGAAAATATCTTATTATCTAAAGCTATGTACCTGTGATTGTTAATCACAATTAATTACAATTGTAATTGTAAGTTAAGGCAATCCACTGGAAGTCTTCTGTTTGACTTCAAGTTTCTTCAAATACTCCTTTTTTTTTCCCTAAGGATGACAGTGAAGACCTGAAATGCCAGCTACAGTTTGTTAAAGAAGAAGCAGCCTTGATGAGGAAGAAAATGGCTAAAATTGATAAAGAGAAAGATAGATTTGAACATGAGCTGCAAAAATACAGATCGTTTTATGGGGATTTGGACAGTCCCTTGCCAAAAGGCGAAGCAGGTGGGCCACCTACCACAAGAGAAGCTGAACTCAAGCTTCGATTGAGGCTTGTGGAGGAGGAAGCTAACATTCTCGGGAGGAAAATAGTGGAACTAGAAGTAGAAAACAGAGGACTGAAAGCAGAGCTTGATGATTTAAGAGGAGATGATTTTTCAGGGACCACTAACCCACTCCTGGGAGAGCAGAATGAATCCCTGTCAGAATTACGACAGCATTTGCAGCTAGTAGAAGATGAAACAGAATTGCTGAGGAGAAATGTAGCTGATTTAGAAGAACAAAATAAACGCATAACAGCTGAGCTGAACAAATACAAGTACAAGTCTGGGGCCCATGAGAGCTCCAGGCACCATGATAACGCCAAGACAGAAGCATTACAGGAGGAGCTAAAAGCTGCACGAATGCAGATCAATGAGCTGAGTGGCAAAGTCATGCAGCTCCAGTATGAGAACAGAGTCCTAATGTCCAACATGCAGCGCTACGACTTGGCCTCCCATCTGGGTATCCGTGGCAGCCCTAGAGACAGCGATGCGGAAAGCGATGCAGGAAAAAAGGAGAGTGATGATGATTCCCGCCCCCCTCACCGCAAAAGGGAAGGTCCCATTGGGGGGGAAAGTGACTCTGAAGAGGTGCGCAACATTCGGTGCCTGACACCCACAAGGTCTTTTTATCCAACGCCGTCTGGGTGGCAGAAAAGCTTCACTGACAGGCAGCAGATGAAGGACATTCGCTCTGAAGCAGAGCGGCTGGGCAAGACAATAGATCGCTTAATTTCCGACACGAGCACCATCATCACAGAGGCAAGGATTTATGTGGCTAATGGGGACCTCTTTGGACTGATGGACGAGGAAGATGATGGAAGCAGAATACGTGAGCACGAGCTCCTGTACCGGATCAATGCGCAGATGAAGGCCTTCAGGAAAGAGCTCCAGGCTTTCATTGACAGACTTGAAGTTCCAAAGTCTTCGGACGATCGAAGTGCAGATGAACCTTTGTCAGTGAGTCAGGTAGACTTTTACTTATTACGGCCTACAGGTAAAAAGGCTCTGCCAAGCAAATTAAACCTCAAATTCGATCTATGGCACAAAAAGAAAATTCTTTATTCTAGGCAGTGGACAAAAATCACTGTTTCTTATATTACTTGAAATCCTCATTTGGCCATATGGAAACATATTCTACCAATAGAGTTGTTTGTGAACAGTGAATAAATCTGGTCTCCTGAAAATGAAAATTATGCTCTAGGAGGTAGACCATTTTACTCCTTTCTGGCTTTGCAATTGCATCTGACAGAGTTGGGCCTTCATTGCCACTAAAGGCAGTGCAAACAGTATTTTTGGTACAGATGAACATGATTCATAAATGGACATGATTGTTTTCTTAGTGGATGGGTTCCTATTAAATGAATAAAAGGAAAAAATTATTAATTTTAAGCAAGAGGAAATACTAAATTTCAAAAACTGTAGAGAATATGGCAAACCACAGATTAAAAGAAACCATACAAATCTACTTTATGGAGTCACAGAGCCACATAGTAATATGAATATTGTAATTGTTATAATGATTACATCTTGTTGAAGGCCTGTTAATCACTGCTTGCATGCAGCAGTAACAAGCATCTTTGTTGTGGTTTGTTTTTGCACAGAATTGTTTCAGAGAGGTTTTGGGGAGCAAACTCCTTGCTGACTCAAGACCTTTTGCCATGAAAAATGAGAATTACCTACCCTTATTTTATCATGCAATCCTATAGTTGGCATATCTTGTTATTGCTAATGAAGTTATCCAATGTTTTGTAAGTCTCTTGCTGTGTTAATTTACTTTGTGCTCTCATGCTAGTTTACAGTTGAAATAGTTGCCAGGTGAAGCCGAAAGCTATTCTTATTCCTATGCTGACTAATTAGTCTTTTGTTTCCTTGTATCAGAAAGTCACAGACGCAGTGAGTTTAAAGCTAATCAATTACTATACATGTATTGCATGAAATCGAACAGAGACGGCATTTAGCATGCTCACTTTCTGATCTAGCAGTAGTTCTGAGCTTGTGGAGCTCCCATTAGCTTAAAGGCAGAGCACTGCATGGACCTACACAAGTTGAAAACAAACTAATTAGTGTTTTCTCTAAAAAAATAACAACAATTGAATATTAAACAATTGGACATTTCAGGGCTTGACCATGCAGAACTCCTACTGAAGTAAATGGGAGATGGGCACTTGGTCCCTCCACAAGCATAGTCTGATTCACTATTTATTTGGTTGAAACTTTGGACTTGCTATTCCATTAACTGACTGTTCTCTTTGTCTTTGTATTTACTTTCCCAGATGTTCCAGCCTATCATTTTACTTATTCTCATCCTTGTATTATTTTCATCCCTTTCATACACAACAATATTTAAACTTGTCTTTCTTTTTACACTGTTTTTTGTACTGTAAGTCATTCATCATTTACTGTTCATTGTAGTGTTATTTTCAGTTTGTTTATTTTGTCCACCCTCCAAGATAAGAAGTGCAAGAGACATAGTTTCTGTAATAGCCACTGCTGTAAAAACACTGAAGACTACTTGTTTGCCAAAACCAAAGCCAAACCAAAAGAACTGCAAAAAAACATACCAAAAAGTCACCCAGTCGAATAGGAAACCTGCTCACCACAGTATTCCAGGTAAGCAAACAGAAAATGGAATTTTTCACTTTGTCTGGTTTTATAACTTTTGAATAAAAATTTCCTGAGGACTGGAACCAATTTAATATTCATTCATTTGCACCAAATCAGAAACAAAATAGAAAAATGCAGAGTGGGTATGAGGACTCTTGTTACTTTTCTCTTCCCACTCCTAGAAAAAGAATTTGTATCCTAGCCACGTATGAATAGTAAAGCCACATTCTGTGTGTATTCTGCAGTTTTATATCAGAGCTTGTATGTATATTTTGCATAAATGTGATGATAATGTTTTTCAACACTGCATTATGTGCATTAGACCCCAGTCAAAATAGTTGGTATATAGAGCACTATATCTGGAACAGAGGCCAGGAGCTGGAGCCTCTGAGAATGAGATGCATGAGGAGAAGGTATCAGAGTAGCTGAGGAGTCTTCTGAGAGATAAAGGCTGGCTGCATTCTCTCTGTGCTCTAGAAAAATGGCCATGCTACAGTCTGACTTGAACTGATGGGCTTGGTGTAAGTCACCTTGACTGGTGTCGAGTTTGTCAGGTAACATTTCCCAGTTTGTAACCACCACAGCTCTATGTTCTCTCCCCAGATTTCAGCAGGAGTTTTGAATGGACATGGTAACTCTTGCTTTGCTGAGTGACCCCTGTCTAACTGTGCCATTGGTAGCCAGTGACCATAGTGAACGGGTGTGCATCAATAGTCACTGAATATTCCTTTCCTGCCTGGGAGAGGCTGAAGTAAGGGCACAGGTGACTCATTTCTTTCTTTCACACTTAATAGCAGTTCCTACAAGCAGTAGATCTCCCACTATGAAAACCTCATCTGAAATGCCTGATGGAGCTCACTTTTCTGTTTTATTCAACCCATGCTGAAACCACCGAGTTCCACAAATACGAATTCTTGAAAGGTGAACAAGTATGTGTATTAATGACACTTCTTTTTCTGCAGTTTCCCTGTTGAATAATGTAGTAGTATAGAGTGGTAATAAATAAAGCAGCTGTTTTTCTAGCTAGTGGTAAGGATTCCCTTTGATTTATCATGTTAGCTCTCTGTTCACTTCATTCATTCCCCATTGAGAGCAGTTCATCTCCATGCCTAGGTTGTGCTCTGCTACTTGAAATAGTTGAAACACCATTTTGAGGGAAAATCCTCAGAGAGCAGCAAGAGATGGGACAATAAAATTTTTGTTATGTGAATGAAAAAAATAGTAAAAATATTCATTATTAAACAATACAGTATTTTTCTCTTTGTCTAGCTTTCCCTCAACATACTCTGCAGGTGCAGTAACCTTGATCAGCTAAATCACTCAACTCCTTGATTTAATCCAAATACTTATTCCTACTAGGGGGTGTTGTCATCATTATCCATTTTATAGTTAGTGAGATGTCTAAAGGAAATTATAATCAATATATGTGAGATTAATAGATAGCTTTGACTGGTTTCCCAGTAAAGGATAAAGTCAGGCCCAAAGTGATTCTGAGGAGTTTCTAAGATGCTCTAATTTAGGCAGTTACCTAAAATTAAGTTCCACATATTAAAAACTATTATGGCAAGATATGATCAAGTCATAATTCACAGTGAATTTCTGTAACTGGAAAAGGCCTCTTGTTTTTCAGCAGCTGCTGGAAATACTAGGAGTTTTTTCCCCCATGGATTTGCAATTTGGACATTAAAAATACAACAATTTGAGGCTAAAAATTGTCATACCAAATCTTAGCACAAGACTGACTTTTTCAGTTTCTTTCTGCTTTAGTATCTTCTGTGGGGGTAAAACCAATCCTTTGTGTTTTCTTAAATGTTACTGACTCCATTTCCGTAAGAGAGAAAAAGTCAGACTTAATCTATGATCTGTAGTTCTGGGCTTCTAGTTTTTAACCCACACTTACTTATACCTTTCTTGGTGTTGTATGTAATAAAAATGAGTAGAGAAGGTTTGATTTAAAGAGACCACAACAGTAACAGTAATACTCTAAAGTAGTAACACACTGAATTCATACATTGAATAAATCCTGAAAAATTATTGGGAAAGATATATTTCTTTCTCAGACATCAGAAAAGGTAAGAATGAATTTCTGAGATGAGAATGGAGATAATGTCTGCACAGCACTGGCAATTACAACCCCATTGATTTCCCACTGTATTTTTTCTTGCATAAAAGCTGGAGCTTTCCACCAGGCATCAACAAAGCAAAATCAAGGCTGAGACCTTTTGGGACATTCAGGGAGCTATTGCACAAGCAGCAGTCTGAAACTAAAGCACGCTAAAGCATGCAAAATTATTTTAGAAGCTCCACACAGTCTTTGAATCTCTCATGAGCAAGGAGAATGGTGAGGAGCCTCACAGAGAAATCTCAGTGAGGAATGAGATGTGTTTTTCTTGTATTTTTGCATTAAGGTTGAAGGGAGCGATTTGAGCTGCTGATCTGTTTCATGCCAGATATTGCACAACTTTAAAAGATGCTGAGAAAGCTAATAGAATGAGTATGGACATTTATCCATAGCCAAAAGATAAGATCTAGCCAAAGAAATAAGTGTTCCATGTCTTGCTAAATTGAAATAACTTGGTATTACGAAATGCAGCAATTATACTTGCCAAGAAAGGAAGCAGGGTCTCCCCACACAGTAACTGGCCTGGTGGGTGAAGACCATCTCACAGTGAGTGAGCAAATGCAGCTGAACACATCAGCATCCTCTAGCAGGAGTGCATTAGAGTCAGGCATGGCAGAGACAGCCAGAACACTGCTGATTCACTGATTCTGCCTGCTGCACAGCTCGGAGTTCTGAAGACAAATAGTAAGAAGAATACAGATTTTGTTTGCATGTGGCAAGGAGCTGGATATGCCAGGTTACCTATCAGTTGAAATCTCATTTAACAGATTCACAGTTCCCATTTTGGAATATTCTGGTGAAATATTAATGTTCCAGGGGAAAAAAGTAATTGAATTTGAACCGTGAAATTACCTTCATTTAGCACTTCCCTGAAATATTAAATTTCTGTTTCCTATTTCCCAGGGGATTTATTCTGTATTCTTTCAAAGGGAAAAGATCTTGCTTCTGTAGAACTCATTATGATATTTTTGCAGTTGTGGAAATTGGCACTATCTCCAATGAACTCTTATGTAATTTATGGAATAGGTACATTTTTTTCTTTTAATGCTACCAGAAAAAATCAATTAAATTTGTTTCCTGTTTATAGATGGTTTTGAATGCCCTGACAAAATCCCTTTACAGATATTCTCTTTTACTGCTACTGAAAAATTCCCATTATGTTAGAATGACCATTTTCTCCAGGCTCAAAGATACTTCTTTCAACCAAAAATATCCATGCCCGAAGCTCCAGTTGAGAGATAGAATAAGTGTCTGCTGACACATGTCACCAGTGCTTCAGAATCAAAACTAGAAGAGAGCAGGTGCTATAGTGCAGAAATATGCCTGGCAGTTGGAAAATAGAAAATTGCCAAAAACATGGCTGTCTAGATATGTGTTATAAAAAGAGATGAACTGCACATGAACTTCAGGGGTTGTTTACAAAAACAAGCAGAGCTTCAGGGTATTACATGCCCTTCTCCTTAATCACCCCAGAAGCTGATAGGTGAGTAGGGGACTTCTAAATGCATCAGTATCAGGGATGTAGTTCCCATTGGCTTACATTTCTGTCTCTGATTTAATGCCAGGGGAAGTGATATTCAAATACAACTTTTGCCATTACACATGCAGTTGCCTATGGGGAAAATTACGGTGGCTCTATTTAAAGTAAACATCTAAAATATCTGCCACTGATTTCCAATGTAACCTTGGAGCAGCAACATGACATAACACTTAGTTTGGCTCTGTTTCTCCACTGAGTTATATCCTATTGCAGAAGCATACAACAGTAAGAGGAGACAGAGTTTGTATTCTCTTCTGCCTATTTCTTGTTGTATATAGCCACTCCCAAAGTGTATATACCAGGATTATCAAGGTGTACATCATTCAGGAATCTAATGGTGAGGTTGGGTTGATTGCAGTGGCAGCAGTGCTCTTCTTCCTTCTTATCACTAGCTTTTGTGGCCATAGTAGAATGGGTATGCCATAACCAAGGTGGTGCAGCACAGATAAAGATGGCCTGAAGTGGTCTTCAGTATGTTTAATTAGCCACTGCCCTGAGTATATGATCAGATTATAGCTTATGCTGAAACTCATGCTGCTTTGTCTCCAGCCTTGCATGATGAAGAGAAATTTAGCAGAGGTCTTGTTTAAAATGCCTTTGCACCTTTTTTTTTTTGTTGAAGTGCTGACTTTTGACCCAAGTGATGCTGGTACCAGATATGGACAAAAGATACTTTTCCTGTGGAAGCAATATAATGGATGTAATAAGCCTACAGTAGTCTTCCTGCTTATTTTGTCTGTGCCAGATACCAAGAAGCCACATTTGCTGCTTTGTCTGCTGATGCTGGAGGAGGGACAGTAGGGACAGTCTCTGTTGAATAATTTCTTTTCCTCAAAAGCAGAATTCTCTACTGCTACACTTAAGGGTATATAGAACAATGATCCCATGTTTTTACAACTCACTTCATGTTTTCTTTGTCTCAGCTTTTCTATATAAGGATAAATTTAACATTTTCCTTGGACCTATGAGGTGGGTCCAGTGCTTGTCTCCTAATGAACCCCTGAGTCTCACACATTTCTAATTCCTCACACTGACAGAAATGTAGGGTTTTGCCTGATTGAGAACTCAAGCCTGAGATTTAGCCTTTTGTTTTATTTATTTTTACTGTTTTTACTTCAAAGAGTCCTCATAGCAAGACAAGAGGCATGGAGTTAACAATATTAAAGACACAAGAATAATAGCCTATGTTGATGGATAAGAGTAAAAAAACATGTCTGAAGAGTCTGCCTTCATGTGCAGTAGTGCAGCTGTGCTGGCTTCAAGGAGGAGGCAGTGCGCTGATGCCTGGCCTCCAGCTGTGGGCTCAGTTTTGCTCTCAAGCACTCAGGCTTCACTCCCAGCCATGTCAGCTGGCACTTGAGACCTAACCTCACAAAAGAAAGTCATACTGTTTCTTTAGATTTAAATCCTCAGTTTAGAGTCTGGTGATTTTCTTCAGGAACATTCAGTTGTGTATTTGGAGCACATTTTTTCAGTTTTTAGATCATCTTTACAATTTTTACAAATAACCGAAGTCCCATTATTTAAGTTACATGGGAGCAGAATAAGCACCCAATTAATGTATTTGCTGAGACTTACAGCTACACCATATAAGGAGAAAAAATGTGTTTTCCCTGAAACCTGGTTTGGTATTTACTATAAAATGCACCCAGATTTATACTGGATTTTATAATGGATTTTACTAGATAAAACCTTACTCTTCTAACAAGGAGAGTGCTGACTAAGCAAAGGATGTGTGAATCCTCATATCATGCCCTTTTTCTCACTGATCTTCTTGTAATCAGCTGCACTGCCCACAAAAATATCTTCCTGCTTAAGGCATTCCAAGACATCTGCCTGACAGCACGATGTGTCCAGTTTTGTGCTGCCCGAATCAAGTATTTTGTGGCCCTTCTCCAGGCACACATGGGGCAAAATGTTCCCTGAAAGGTGAATTTGCCGCCTGTCTCAGTTTCTGTCTGCAGACACACCCAAGCAAGAGTACCCAGCAGGGCGGTGCATGTGAGCCTTTCCCCTGAGGGTCTCTCTCGGGCTGCCAAAAAATGGGAGCAGTTTAACCCACGGTGCAGCAGGAGAGTTACCGTGGTGGTCAGAGACCTGAGGAGCAAGCTGGGCTTCTCCTGCCTGCGGCTCAGCAGGGGGAGCAGCTGAATTTTTCTGCTCTGGCTTCAGGGTCTCCTGTGGACTTTCACTTGCTGGATTGCTTTTGTCACACTCCCTTCCCTCATCCCATGCCAACACTTGCTGTGGACACTCCTAGGAATTTATATCCAGCCCAAGGTGTTTTTGGACCTTCTTTACCAGCCTTGTGCCAGAGATGAGTTTCCCTGTTCAAGGGAGATTCTTCATCGAATTTCAAGTGTTTTGCTTTGCTGAGATACAAAGTGAATTAACAGACTGTAGAATCTGATCCAGAAACATTATAAAGTATCAAGAATATTTGGGTATATCCCAAAGAAACCGTTGCTGCCATTCCCAGAATGCAAGACAGTAGGATTACACAGTGCCCAATAATTCTGCATTTCATAAGTGAGAGCATATTTAGAATACAGAAAGGGATTTTAGGGAGGAGTACTTTGCTTTTAGCTCTTTAGGATAGCTGTTAACCAACAAAACCACTGCTTTAAACAAAACTCCTTTTACAAAGCAGTTAAGGAGGATCAAGTTGCAAAGCTCAAAATGATCATACTAAAGCATATAACCCTGAAAACTGGGTCTGAAAGACAGCAAAAAAATCTTCCTTTACAGCATAGGCAACAATAAAAGAAACCTACAATTGCCTATTGTCACAGCTTTGATATTAACACTAGCTGCTTGGGCAAGCTTTAAAGACTGGACTGCACTATAAAACCTAAAAATGTCCTGGACTTGGAGTTGTTTACACAAAATATGAGGAGATATAAAGTTACAAAGCTGGGGGTTGGAAGAGATGGCTTTAAAACCATCCTCCGTGCACTGACGTCACGTGGAAGCCAGCTGCGGGGATGATGCTGAACGGAACTGTTTTCCAGTTTGCAAAAGTTGAGCATTTATTCAAAGAGAGTTGCAAATGCTGCCCCAGTTGAAAGGTTGTGTCTTGCTTAGCTTTCTTACTTCTTTTAAAGATCAAGATTCACAGAACAGGATCCCTGCTAGCTGCGTGTTTCATTGCTTTCTCTGCTGCCTGGAAATGGACTGAAAAACTCCTAAAGGATTTCTTATTCCATGAAAGGTATGGTTGCAGTTTATTTTAAATCAATGTTTTTGAACAGTTAGAAGTAAAAAAGAAGGCAAATTTTGGATGTGGCAAACAGTTATTTAAACATCCCTCTTAATGTTATTTATAGGTAATGTGAAGTTCATATATGCTATATGTAGTCTTTATTCTTAAAGTTCACTTAGTTTTTTCAGTGCAGGCAGAGATATATTAAGAGAACAGGGATGACAGAATCCTTTCTTTCTTTCTTTCTTTCTTTCTTTTTCTTTCTTTCTTTCTTTCTTTCTTTCTTTCTTTCTTTTCTTTCTTTTCTTTCTTTTCTTTCTTTTCTTTCTTTTCTTTTCTTTCTTTTCTTTCTTTCTTTTCTTTTTCTTTCTCTCTCTCTTTCTCTCTTTCTCTCTTTCTCTCTTTTTTTTTCCCATTTCTTTTTTCTTTTTCCCTTTTCTTCTTTCTCTTTCTTTCACTCTAATTTCTTCCTTTTTTCTTTCCCTTCTCTCACTCAACTGTACTTTCTTTTAATGTATAAAGTGCATGTTATTGTGACACATGGCACACATTTATAATAGAGCAAATACATATGTTTACAATTTTCTCAGTCATCCAAAATACAGCACTTATTTGGAAATATAATTTGATTGCATTTTTTTCTGTAAAAACAAGGGAAGATTTGTGTATCTGAGTGGTTATGCACATCCAATGTGATTAAACTCTGGTGAAAAATAACATCTCAGCTGATGTCAAGCTGATTATTTTCAGAAGTTGCTAGAGGTTGTTTGCAAACTATCTTGCATTTTTAATATCTGGCTAGAAAGGGTAAGATATGGAGGAGTAATGACTAACATTAAATAGTGGCTTAAAACATTTTTTGCTTGAGAGGAGGAAGGGCTAAAGGAAAAGTTAAGGCAAAATGCAGCTGATGCAGACAGAATTGATCATTTGCTTAATTTGATTGCTGTAATGAGCTTCTGACCTTGTCTAGGACATGGAGAAATTGCCAATACTGCAAGAGCACAGATATTGTTCTGATCCACAGAGCAAATGATAATGTGACATTTTACATGCCTTGGGTTGCTTTAGCCATGTGAAATACCCATGGGGAAATCTCGGTGCACTATGCACACAGAGGGTGTATTACCAGGACTGCACACCAAGATAATCCCAAACAAACCCAAAGGAAACACCAAGAAAAAGAGAAAGTGGGGGAAAAGAGAAGTAGAAATGGGAGTCAAAGTCTCTGAGGAACTGATCCACTGTACAATAGCAGCAAAGCTGTATAGTCATCCAGCTGCTAACATCAATACACATGAGTTTTTTTCTCAGAATTGATGTCAAGACGAAATCAGAGAAGTCTAAGAAACAATACAAGCCTTTTGTGATCTTAGAGCTAAAAGTAACCATCTGTAACTTCTGTAACCGCTTTCAAGACTTGATTTCCTCTGACTATCTTCAGTCTTTTTTTATAATCAGAGTTCCATATGAAACAATTTGAAAATTGTTAAGATAAATGCCAACATGGCAGTAGTAGTTTCCAGCACTAAGGAAACACCAGAGGCCTTTTCAATGCTATATTCATGCTTGAAAGGAGTACATATTATATCTGCTCTTACATGTGTAAAAACAAATATGCTATACAATATTGACCTTTCTAGTAATATATGGCTGACTAAAGCATGGTCATTATTACTAATAGTGCACTAGCAAAATCACCATTTGTGCAAGTTGTTGACAGATTATGTCTGCTTCTCTTGTTCATGACTGTACAGCATTTACATATGGGGTTTTTTCTTTTCTTTTTTTTTTTTTTCTGACGTGTATTAGTATAAGGATTATAGTGAAGCAGAGAGTTGACTTTTGTTTATTTCTCAGAGGTACCCTGAAAGGTTATAAAGACATAAATGTAGCAAAAAAAAAAAAAAAAAATCAAATGGCAGTGCTAAAAATTGCAACCTTTGAATTATCAAGGTGAGAAAGTACTGCAATATTCTTAAAGTTCATTAGCAATAGATGTTTAGATTGCAATAGAACTTAAGTGTAATAGAATTTTTTTGAAAGTTGTTTTTGGTCAGCGCTTACTGGAGTCTGGCACAAAGCTGAAACACTGGCCTGGAGAGATGCAGTCTCTGTAGCCTGGCTGCATTCCCTAAGAGGCCGTGAGCAAACCAGTACTTGGCTTCTTTTTTGATGAGAATTCTGTGCTGTCTTTCAGCAGCTCCTAGTTTCAAGGTGTTTTGTGGTTTTATGAAGTTGCTTTGTATGTTTTTAGGCAGGGGAAAGAAGGGTTTGAAATCTTTTTGTAGGTAGTTGAGGGACAGATTGTCCTTTTAGAGCTCCAAGGCAGGTGCTGTTCTGCAAGCCCTGAGTCAAGGCTGGGCCCATGATGGATTGGGAGATCCTGAGGGAGGACTTCCTATGACCCAAAGACCTAAGTAACCTGTTGGGTTTCATCTGAGCTCTTCTGTTTACTTGCACATGAAAGAAGATGACTCCAAGTTTGACACTGTCTTCCCAGTCAGCTGAAATAAAGCAGACACTGGTAAATGGTGATTACATGGTAACCACAGCTAAATCAACAAGACTTGCCATAGGGGATGGGGAAGAACTTTGCTCAAGAATTAATTTTTACTACATCATAGAAAATGTGGGCAGTAAAATCAGCAGTTCCTGTGAGTTTGCAATCACTGATCATCACTCAGGGAAATTAAGAAATTGCAGAAAGATAAACTAGGCTTACTCCTAGGTAACTCTCTGAAAATTCAATTGCCTACCTATGTGATTTCTGGCAGGAGAAGAAAGCAATGCAGAGGCATTTTATTACTAGAACTAGATTCCATGACCACCTAGGTAACACAACAACTGGCTTTGAGAGCTGAAGTTAACAAACTCAAGTATCAACACCTGTGTACCAGGCACTATATCACAGGAGCCATCATAACTGAATGAAATGAGTGTTATTTCAGACTTGCTGGCATAGTAAATGTGTTGATGGTAATGGGGTTTCTGGTGTAAAGCGTAAGAAAGCAAGAGGAACACCAGGCCTATAAGATTTGTAACTGCTTTGCTCCAAAGTCAGACAAGCAGATCTAAAATATTTCCCTTAAAACTTGCCAATTTAGTGGTTCAATTAATATTTTTTTCATTTAAAAACACTAAGTTGCTAAAGACTTCTGAAGGGGAAGAAGAAACTGAAGAATTAATTAGTCAAATATTCTGAGAAAGGTTTTGAACTAGCTTGGAGTTTGTGCTAATGGAGAATATTTTCTAGTTTTCCCTGTGCTGGTCCGGAAACTAACATTTATAGATCTAGATCTGTAAATCCAAAATTCTTGAACCCTTTTTGGTGACCTTCTGTCCCTTCTATATAAATGATTTCTACTGTATATGTGTTTGTACCTGTTATTAGCTTTCCTGTCCTGTCTTCCTTCAGGAATTCCAAAGCATTCATGTAGCCATGAGAATTCCCTGAGTATATCAAGTTTGCAGTCCTCAATTGCCAGAAGAATGTACCAGTCCTTGTCATGCTCCTTCCATGCGTGCAGGAGTGCATGAGCAAACATGATACTTTTACATTGGCAGTTGTCTTTTGAACAAATATAAAAATAGCTTTCATCCTCAAGGGCAGATATTGCAGGATTCCAAGATCCTGAAGTGCCATTCAATACTATACAGACTCAGATTCATTGAAAACACATTTATAGTGAAGAGTAATGGCAGAGATGCAAAGTGATCATGGTACAGAGCCTACTGTGGCAGATGTTACTGAATTCTGTGATGCTGAATGTGTTCCACCTCCCTTTTTCAGACTGGGCATCTCTGACTTTGCATTTATGTCCTATAATGCTTAGTTCATCTATATTTGATTCACACTCTAGACAAATATCAATAATACTGTCTCCTGCAAGCTCATTTCAGTTATTATTTTTGGGAATTTTCTTGGCCGTTTTTGTTCGCTGAAAGCTAGAATAAAACATAAGACTTATTCCCTTAAACTTCTAGGAAACATTCAGGGAAGAAAGAAAAAAAAGAGAGCTGTCTTTGCTATTGCACAGACTTTAGCCATGGACCTGCATGAACAACTGAAGAATACAGAGAGGAACTGGAATAAAGAAAAAATGGAATTGCTGGAGAGATTTGACAATGAAAGGAAAGAATGGGAATGTCAATGGAAGGTCATGCAGAAGAAAATAGAAGAGGTACTTTTAAACAAAAATCTGAACACTACCATTTTCGCTTGGAGTGCAGTGACATTGAGTTGCTTCAATTTTTTTTTTTTTTTTTTTTTTTTTTTTTTTTTTTTTTTTTTTTTTTTTGTATTTTATCCTATTTCTTTTGTGTCACTGGAAGTTTCTAACAGCTGGTGGAAGGGTAAAAATCCAGGGATTAAGCAGTATTTGCAATTGCTCATTTAATAGTCACAAATACAAGGTAGGAGGTGAATGTGGCTTTGTGATCTATGACATTATTGGCTCTATGGACAGCTGACAATTTAACTGGGCATGAGACATGTTGCCTATATTACACATGTTTTTTTCAAGTAAATACTGAACAATATGGGGTTTAGAAAATACATATTTAATAACAAAAAATTTAGGTATCATAATTATCTAGTAAAAAGGCTTTAGATGACACAGGTCTGCTGGGGCAAATGGTAATATTAAAAATAATATGTATATGAAATACTGCATGATACAGAATTATTCTGGCTAGAATCTGTTCCTTTTATGGATGACCCTTGGGAGAGAAAACAGGTACAGTAAATAGCATGAAAGTTCTGAAACCACTTGTGTTTACACGTACTAGCAAACATTTGCAGTGCTATTTGCAATGCATCTCCTTCCAGAAATATTCACAGCAATTATTTATTATTCTTTTATCCCCAAATTGTCCCTGCAGCCAAACTCTCTGACACTCTCTAATGCATTAACTGAGTCTGCTTGGCAGCCTATAGAGGCAAGATCTTTCATTAGTGAGCTTTCCACATTTTTCATCTAATATACACATAGAGTAGTTTCACTTGCTCTCTGCCAGCACTGTCGTGTGGCTGAGCAACACAGGAATTTATGGCAGAGATTGCTCACATGAAACTGAGAAGGAAATGGTTAGAACCAAAGGAAGAGCAGCCATGCACTGCCCATTAAACCAGCCTGCAGCAGAACTCCATAATGTCAACTCTCTTATATTTTACCCACAATTCTTGCAGACTTTGGTATGATGGTCTTTGCCACATTTTGTCTTTTGTGTTAAGACTTTTCTGTGCAGTCTTCCCTAATTTCACTGCCAAGCTGAGAATGCTTCAAAAGTTAGTAATGTGATCTGTATATGTAGTCGAATTTCATTTTCTTAGGTATAAGAGCTGATTTGGAATGACAGTAATGAAAAGGACCGTTTTCATTGTGTTCTTTATTAGCACAGAGATTAGGAAAGCAAGACAGAGACAGAAAAAGTGATAGAGAATGGAATGGGGCTAAGAGGAAGAGAATGAAGCAATTTGCTGGATACTGCAGGACCAAACAAAACTACAGATTATATCTCAAGGTTATTGGAATCCTAAGATCCCCTCTTAAGCTGTGGCTATAGCTGCTGCTGATTTCAGATGCCTGACATTTCTTCTCCACAAGCCACATGGCTGGAGAAAAGGAGATATATATACCTTTTAAATGCGATTATTTGTAGAAGGATTTCCTCAATAAAACTTGTACTTACTTATCAGCTTGTATTTTAATTTGGCAGTTTTCTCTAACCCACCAAACTTAATTCCTCTAGAAAAATTTGTGGTGTTTAGGAGATATTATGGAGTGGTATCCTTCCTTCTTATTGGTATGCTGAATACATATGAGGCTCTTATTTCTTGGAAATGGCAAAGTTCAGCCCTCAGTTTCCATGAGCAGCTGGGCTTTGGGAGTGAAATCTGAAAACCCAGGATGAGGTCAAGTGTTAAGTCTCTGAACGTGAGAATACTTCTAATCCACAGCACTACCCATGAAATGGCCACATGTTCTGCATGTTGTTATTCTTTTCCACTGTCCTTCCAAAAGCTGTTGTGATGGCCTTGTGCACCGTGAGAGGGCAGGCAGATGGCTGTTCAGAGGTGCCTGTGTGCTTTCTTCATGAGAGCAAGTTAAGAATGAATGTTTGTACAGAGCTGTGGGATTCTTGGCACTGGAAATTATACTGTAAGCAGAAGAGATTTTTATGATGTTGCCATTTTTTCTAATTTATAATTTACCACAGTTCCTAGTTTGAATGTGCTGTGTAACCAGAATTAACACCATTTACTAATGAAGCCACTGGATCTCAGCAGATAACATAAAAGAAGAGGGTGACAGCACATTGTCAAATAATACCATTCTGCAGTACTGATTTATCACTCCAGTCATAGGAAAGAATTTCACTTGTCTGAGAACTGAAAGAGTCTGCTCTAATGTAGATGGCATTGTATTTTATGAGAATTCACTTCCTCTCCTTCAAATAATATGCTTTAATAGGCTGTAACATAGCCAGAACACTCTCTCTCTGTCACATTCCCCCACATTCCCTATCCATCAGATAACAGTTGTGTCCACCACATAGTGTGCTGATATTACTTGGAAAACAACCATGCAGCTTTCTGCCCAAGACAGGGCCAGTTATCTCGTGACATCTCTTCCAGTCCCAGCCAGAGGTGGAAGCCATACATTAAAATTATGGCAGAGTTTGAGAATGGTAACAGCCTTATCCTGTGGCAATCATGGTGTTTGAATTGTCACACTAGGTGACTCAGCACTTTCCTACTAACACATCTAGAATCTTTCTAATCAGTGCTGCTGAGTGAAGCATCATTCAAAACAGAAGATAAATATGGGGGCTTTGACATAAAGTTTATTACAATACCATGATTTAATAGAAGGTTCTGTTGCTTTTTCAGCTTTACCAGGAGGTAAAACTCAGAAGGGAGAGCAATATGACCATCCATGATAGCAAGGCCATTCAGAGCAAGATGCTGCAACTGTCCATGCATTCCCCTACTTTGCAAGAGAGTGACACAGCAGAGCTGAACCATCAATACAATGTGGCAAACAACAGAATGGAGAAAGGGAGTCTGCTTGGTATAACAGGACACGAATGGAAGGAACCCAGAGACAAGAGCAGAAACAATACTCTGTTAGTGGATAATCTGGCCTTTGAGAACCACGAAGAACCTGAAGACAGCCTCACCATTAAAACTTCAGAGCAAAATACCAAGAATTATATTGGTGATCTCAATATAGTAAGTAAAGTATGAGCATTTTTCAGTTACAAGGAGGAAGAAAACACTGAGGACTTTGGCCTGCCAGGTTAAGCTAAAGAACTGATCTCCCTGATTTTAGCTTTCCACAAGTCACTGTTTCTACTTGCCCCTAGGTTTGCTATCAATGAGTGTTTTGCCACTGTTTGAATGTGTTAACAGTATGCTCTTTACGTCTGCTCATAGGGTGGGGGCATTTTTGTGTCTTTCCTCATAATACTTCCCTCTGCTGTGAATCTTAAATGCAAATAACCACAAATTTCAAATTAATTCTGGAGATATAGTTTTAAATGTATATATTAAAGGACTGTTTTTATATTTATAAAGGCTCTTAAAGAACTTGCCAGAGTCAGTGAAGAATTGTGCAGCTATCAAGAGGAAATTCGAAAGAAGTCCAATCACAGAAGGTAAAAACATCTTTGGACTTCTTATGTTAGAGGAAGGAAATTAATAATTCTCCTTATGTTTTTCACTTTGAAGGCAGGTTTGCTGTTGGATTTATTAGTTGGGCAGTTCCTATCCTCCTAGTGTTTCAGTGCTCAGCATAGACCACTCAAATGAAATGAAATATGCTGAAATATGATACAAAGGCAGGCTTTATTAGCAAAATGGATTTTATATACAGAACACACAAATTCAGATTAGTATTTATATGAGATGAAATTGTATTTGTTTCTAATGGCTGTACAGAGGATTGGGAAAGTGAACAGATGTTTCTGTCTACTCTGGCCCCATTTCCATGTAGTTTTATACAACACTGTATGGGTTTGTCAGGCTGGGAATTTCTTAGTTAAAGCCCAAATCTAGCCTTAAGCATGGGACATGTGTCAGGAACTGATGATCCAAGAGCAGAAAGAAAGCAAGAGAGGGAAGGACTACCATACATTTGTACTAATGGAAAGATGGCAAGTCAGACCCTGAAAAGTATGGCAAGTGAACATTCCATCATCTGTTAAAAATTCAGTGTTCATTGTCTTCTCTAGCAAGCTAAACACCAGACTGCCTCTTGAGTTGAGCAGAAATTCTCAGGTAAAACTGAACCTTCTCAGATGCTCCCAAAGGTCAGAGGGATTTCTCACACTCCACCATGTGATCAGTTAAAAGTCTGTCACTAATTCATTATTTTAGCTGGGCTACTCTTTGTATCTTTGGAGCAAATGGATTCATAGCTGATGCATAACTTTTAAAGATTCTTTTTTATCATATATCAAAAGACAGATCTCATGTGTAAGGTTATGAACCTAAACAAGGGATACACTGTGTCCTACAGCTTTCTTCATTCAGTTCATAGTGAACTATGAACTCCTATGAGTCATTAGAACAAGATCCTACTGTACTTACTGTAGCAGAGATAAGAAAACAGTCATCATCTAAAAAACTCAGAAAAAGAATTTTAGTGGCAAAGGAAAGGAATGCAAATTCCTTTTGTTGACCTTTCTTCAATTTTTTTGTGTGTACTTCAATTGTGCTGGGTATATCAGCTGCAGTGAAACTGCTCCCAAACCTTTTTAAATAGCTGGGGTTAAAACACCTGCTTCTGAGAGAATTAATCCATGCTGAGGTCCTCTGGAATGTTCCTTATTGCTCATCCCTAAAAGACCTCTTCTGTTATTTCCAGAATGAAGTCACTTCCTTTCCTGGGGGAATTTGAAGAAACCCAAAACACAGTTATTTTGCCTGAGATGAACCATGTGTCCAGCAATGAATCACAGACTTCAGTTGCTTTTGAAACAGAGGAACATAATAATAGGAAGAATCTGATGAGCTCTACCAAGGCTTTGAAGGACATTTCTTATGGTAGTCTTACTGGTGACACAGGAACAGATTTCAGACCTTGGCAAAAGAAAGAAGCTCCACCAGTTCCTCCACGGAGCACTTCTCGGCACCTAACAAACTCACTTTCTGCAGTTGTACAGCTTTCAGAAGCACCAGTAAGAGATCCAGGTATCAATAGCAATTGCAAGTCTCAGGATTGCTGGAATGGGGGGAAACTCAGGAATCTTTCACCTGTAAACAAAAATAAATCTGCAATAGCCTGTGCAAATGAAGGGCAGGCTGTGAAAGTCCCTGGGATGATAATTGCTGCAATACCTGTAACCAAAATTGAGTGCAATGTTCCAACAAGTTTCTGCCACAACACATGGGCATATGATATGGGCAAGCTTGGAAAAGACAATAAAAATGAGCCTTCCCCACTGTCAGCCCAAAAGAGTTGCTCAGATGGAAATATGGTCCAAAGCAACAAGATGCATCAGAAACAAAACACCAAGTCTCACAGCAGCCCTTTTTACAGTAATGATTTTTATGCCCCTGCTACCTCGCACAATGATCTTTTGGATGACACCAGGTATCCTTTGGGAAAGACCCAAAGAAATGAAATGCTAGCAGCAAAGATTGATGAGTTTAATCGGACTGTATTTCACACAGATAAGCGTAACAATGCTTTGCAGGAAAACCAGGTGCCTCAAACAGCATCAGAAGATCACAAACCCTGTGGTCCACTGTGTGACTCTGCTACTAGCAGGGCAGAAACTGTAAATACGTCTTGTGTTTCAAATCACAAGCTCTCTGTAGCAAAGGAGCAAGAAACTAACAACCCCAGCAAAGCTGTCAGGACAGCAGGGCAACAAAAACACATTAATGGACTTCCAAATACTAGTGGTTATAGGCACATGCTTCACGAGCATGACTGGAGACCAAGTAATTTATCCGGCCGCCCGCGTTCAGCTGACTCAAGGTCGAACTATGGTGTTGTTGAAAAGCTTTTGAAAACCTATGAAAAATCAACTGCAACTTCTCCGTGTAATGCAAAATGCTGCAAAGATAAGAGGACACAGGCAAATTCTGAATTCACCAATGGGGGTTGTGAGACACTGAGCCAGTATTTAGAAATTCTCCAGATTGAGCAAGAAAAACAAGACTTTCCAAGGAATTCAGCCAGGCATACTGGGCAGCAACTCAAGCAAGGAAAAGAGAGACAGAAGTTACCAGAGGTAAGGTTCATAAGAATGACAAAAGCAAAACAATTCCATTTCATAGCAAGCCTCAGACTCTTAAATGGGGCAGACTAACATTTTATTGTAACTAATTATGTAAAAATAGATACTTTAGGCCAGGATCTGGATTCAGGAGCATTTCCTCTGCAGATTAAGAGCTGTGGGAGGGCAGGAGCATGTAAGTAAGAATGAGCAGTGAAGATGTGCCAGATTCTTATCCCTACTCCTATTCTGCAAAGCTAGTTTTTTACTACAGTGCAGTTATGCTAAGACTGAACTAGTGGGAGCTTCAACCAGGTTTTAACACCCTCTCTTCCTTCCTTTAGTTGATGTGTTATGTCATAAGACTTCCCATAGGGCTTAAGCAGACTTGGCCATGCCCCAAACCCTAGAGGTCTTAGATAATGTTTTTCAGTATCCAGGGTGCCACTTGGATCAGGATTTCCTTGGAACTGCCTATGACAAGGGGTATTGTGACTCCATAAAATTTCCAGTAATAAAGTAACCATCTCTAACTCATTTCTCAGTTCCAGCTTCTCCTATATATTCAAGCATAGGCTCACAGAAACAGAAGAGGATGGCATGACTAATTAATTTATATTTGGCTGAAGTTTATTTTCAGAAGTTTAGAAATACTGCCTTTGCCAACATTCTTTCTTAATGAAAAGACAAACAGATGGTTTGGAAAACACTGTAAAGTTGCAGGTTCTGTAAAAGGCCACAAAGAACACAAAGAGATATGCCTCTTGGAATCTCAAAAAAGATAAGGCAGGTATGTTTTGAGCTGGGAAACTTAAATGGGTTCAGGCTGTCAGCTGGTATGCCTTAAACTGGCACAAATACACAGACTTCAGTGGAGCTATATAGATTTAAGCAGCTGAGAATCTGACCATGCAGACTTTCTTCTGCATGTCTTTCTGACAGCCTTGCTGTGATGCAATGTCTTGCTTAACAGGCACATCTTTCCTTCAGCACAGAAAGAAAAAAGCTATGAAGATTCTGATTTCTTTTTCATCCAATAAACTTTTGACAGGCAAACAAATTTTCATCAATTAATATGGAGGAAAGGAATAATGACTTTTTCCACGGGCTCACATTTTATATTGTCATTTCCATCTGTAGAAATTAAGTGTAGAATACTGCCTGACCAGGAGTTACCATTTTATGTCTAGCAGAATTAATATTTCAGAGATGTAAAGAACTATATGTGGCTTGAGGCACTGGGTTTATTTTCATTATTTCAAATTTAAATCAGTGTAGCTATGATCAAAATCTGTTGAATTTCCTCTGCATCTCTATGGCTCTGCTGGTAGACATGACACTGTATTAACACATAACCATTCTGAATTAGTTACCAAGTTAAACAGCTTCACACAGAACTGATGGAAACAGAGTTTCCTGAAATAGAATCTATCAAAAAATACCTAAGAAGTATGTAGATCCTACTTCAGTAATATCAGATGGTGTTCTGAGTTCTACACTTGGAAATTTTACATCATTCATTGACAAATAAACTTCTAGAAACTAAAAGACAAGAGGAAATGTCAATTTTGTCTTGCACTATCATTTTATACGTTTCCTTGTGTCTGCCACTTGTCTTCATATATTTTAAACCACAACTGATATGAGAATCCCTGTACATAGAAATAGCTGTTCTTTTGCATTCTGTGCATTGCTGCACTCCTTTTAATAGCTTCCAACCACCTGTTCTGAGGTCACCACAAATGTCTTCCTGCATTCCCGCTGCATTCCACAAAAGCTGTAACTTGTTAAAGCGAGGACTTGCCTCTTTGTTCTAGATATGTGTGCCAGCTAAATGTTCAAGTGAGAAGGGCTTCTCCCGTCCTGCTCGGCCAGCAAATCGACGCCTACCTTCCAGATGGGCATCCAGATCCCCATCAGCACCGCCTGCTGTGAGAAGAACAGTGTACAACTCTGTCTCCTTTCGGTCAGAGACCTCAGTAGTCTGAACCCAGAGCTGGGTTGGAAGGTGTTGTGAAAGCTCTATGCCTTCACTATAACTGTGTTTGGTATGTGTTGTGGCAACCAGTTCCACACTGTTGTGTTTTGTCCAAGAGTGACCTCCACCACATGCCGGACAAAGCGTTCTGAATCTTAGGTCATCATCACCATGGTCTTCAGTGTTTTTATTGAGATGAAATAGAGATATCCCTGGTTTTCTCTGTTTTTTGGGGTTTTTTTTAATAGTTCACAAGGAATTTCTTTTGAACGGCATCTTTCTTAATTTGTCAATCAATTTTGAGTTGAAAAATGTATAGTGCTGTATATTCTGACTTTTCTGCAAACAGCAGAATGTAAAGCTGTATGCATGATCATGTGTTTGTAGGTGCATGTGTTGGACTAGGAAGTATACAGGCCTGTATTTAGAAGAGACAAACTGTGCTAGTGTTGACATTGAAATTACAACCTATATGCCTACATATATATAGATATACTTTGTGTTTATTTTAAAAAGTTTGAAATATACAGTCCTGATGACATTTATATTTTGTATATCTTTTACATAGGTTCAAAGGTGTAGTATTTAATGTAAAAAAACTAAATATGCATTTTTGTGACTGATCGCAGTGATAATGCCTTGCACAATATGTATCTGAAGCAGACTAGCTTGACTGATTTGTCAGTCATGCTTCATGGCATCCTCGTTCAGTTTCCTAACCCTAATGCTAGGTCAAAATTCCCAAACATATTTTTTTCTGAATTAAAATATTATATGATTTGTAATACATTAGCCTTTTTCAGCGCCAGAGACATTTCTGAAATGTTCCAAACCCTTTACAAAGCTTAAATGTGCCATTATATATATATAGCATACTGTAAACACTTTGGTAGATTCAGCTACTCTAACATACAATTTATGAAGGGAAGAAGAGAGTTGAACATGCTCAATTCTGTAAAACTTATTTTTCCTTCTAGCATTATACTTTGAGGTTTGGCAAAGTAAGATAACAATGGACTTGTTTATTTTTACTTAAGGCAGGAGAACAAGCACTGTTGCTCCCAGTGCTGCAGCTACACTCCTTTTTTACTCTTCTCCGAGACTAGAGTGCCTGAGCTATTTAATTCCTTGCTCCTGGACTGACTCGTGGTAGTCAGTTACGAAGTTTACTTGCACTCTGGCAACAAGCTGCATCTAGTAGGGAAATATTGCATCGAGCTATGATGCCTGAAATGGTGCCCGAAATCCTGACACCTGGCATTGTGACTCTGGTGTTGCCATCACTTGACTTGGTATTATTTGCCATCTGAATGACATGCACTGAGCCTGGCTTGTTCCTTCTCACAGAGTGAAAAGTATGGATGCTGTCCAGGCTCTGAACTTTCAGAAAGACAGTGACCTTCATCCTGGAATTTTTGCACCTTTCGTTAGGCTGCTGCTGGATACACAGTGCAGTAACGATGATAAAGGTTACCTTTAAACAGCATGTCTAGGTCAGAAGGAGTAAAAAGGCACTTCTTCAACATCAACCTGATCTTGTCTGGCAACTTTTCTTCTTCTTCTGGAGAATCATAGTGTGTTCTAAGAAATTTCAAAAATCATCCCAGGATCCACTAATGTGCACATCTTCTTATGTGAATGTAAAAAGGATTTCAGAGAGAGTATAGGCTTTTGTCCTAGTGAATTGTATATGTGGAATATTGGGAAAAATTAATGTGCTTAATTTGGTAGTGATCTGTTTTTCTATTCCAGTCATGTTGAGAATTCATACCTTTATCCTTACTTTAAGGACCTTATTCTTCTTTCCTTTGCACAACTTTGATTTTGAAGAGAGAGAAAACAGGAGGTCCTGTGTTCTGAGCAATAGCCTGTGTGGTAGTATTGGTAACAGTTCAGGTTTGCAAATATTGGAGTGAGCAGGCATTAGAGCCACAAATCCCAATTTATCATGCCATTGTGGCTGTCTGCTTGGCAAAAAATACACTCAGAATAATTTGCTCTATCTAAACTTCTGGTCCTTTCTAGGTCTATCCCACAATACATGAAGACATCAAGCAAATCAACAATTCATCAAAATTTACTCAGACATTATTGCAAAGTTATTGCTGGAAAAGATACAAGGACAGAAAATCTTGAAGAAAATTCATACAGTTTGGATAGAGACAAAAATCTGTGTGCTCAAGTGAAAAATCAAAGGTTCTATAAATTTGACTGTGTGCCCTAATTCAGAAATTGCACTCCATTAACTTCCTCAGAACTAGAAAAATTAGACATAATACATGGTAAATTTGGAACATGGTTTAATATTCTATCTAACTATGAAAATTGGCAAATCAAAATACCTTGCAAATTGACCTTTTAAACACCTAAGTAGCTGACCAGCTTTGAATGCCTAATGCTGAGGAAAGGGTAATATGAGAGAATTGTAAAAAAAATGTGGTGGTTAACTTCAGTCACTGTTGACTGCAAAAACACTTCTTTAAATTACCTTTATGGTGAAGTTAAGCAGTTTTGTTCTGAGAAATTGTGATGCAATTTTGTTGAAGTATGTAACTCCAAAAGCATTTCCCTTGATTAGTCAGTGAAGGTGTTTTTTTAGTTCCCTTCAGTTTCTTTGGTTGCCTTTGACATAGACCACATTGTTGAATCACAGAAAAGGATCAAATACCGACAACATTCCCTGATGTATGTAAGTTAAATGAACAGAAGGTTTTTGAAATAAACTAATAGGATGAGTCCATTTTGTCAAGATTTTCTGTGTCCATCTAATTTTAGACATTGGTTCTGATGCCTAAAAGTATCAAAACTGGTGATTTTGGTCTGCAGACGGCTAGATGGAAAGCCTTACTTTAGAAAATTGCCACTGTCACTGTTTAAATACTCTCTTCAACTGCCCTTTTAATGGGGCCAGTGGACTGTGGTGATTTTTCTAGTTCCCATAACTGTGGTTATTGAACCACAGTAAAGGCTTTATTCACTTATTTGCTGTAGGGGGAAAAGCTCCTTTGGGCTTTCAAGTTCCCCTGTGTTGTTTCTGACAAGGAAATCTACACATATGCACAGACTTGTGCAAGAAACACAAATGATCTAAGCCTAACTTGACCTTCCTATTAATCCTTGTGTCACCAATGGAAGTGGTGAGCTTTGTAAGCCTGTTTCTGAAATAGGTTTTAATAATTTTACTCCTCCATACCCTGTCTGAAGTCTTAATGCAGACATATGTTATTCTTACTTGCACTCTGAATTAGTCTCTCTTTATTGCATGTCTTAGTAACTCCCTGGAGACACAGTCAGCTGCCCATTGAAATGGGGACATCACTAGGAATCAGATGTCTGGTACTTAGTTGACAGAAAGCATCATTCTCCTTCATGCCAGGACATACAGCCATAATCTTACCAGACTTTTTTATGGAGGAGTGTGGCAAGGTAGAAGCCTACAGAGAAGAATCTTTTAGATCTTACTTGCATATGTAACAGAGCAGGCTGCCTGGAGGCTAGAAAATTGGCCTGACTCAGACCCTCTGCTGGAGGCAGAAGGAGTAGAGGAGAATAATTCCTTTCAAAACCTCTGCATATCATTCCTCAAACTCAGAGTACACTTCCATTAGGTGATTTTTCTTTACAATATAAGTGACAGATTTATGTATCTTTAAAACGTTGCTGAAGGAACGGACTTTGTTTTCCAGCAACAACACAATTGTCCTTCACTATAACACACACTCTAAGAGAGTTGGCTGTTATATGTAGGAAAGGATTGGCAACCGGTGTAATAGAATTTTCCAAAGCATTCAGAACATCAGTTTATTTCTCCAGTTGTCTATTTAAAAAATTGGGGTTTAAAATGGGGATTTTGTATCCAAATGTCTTCAACAGCCTATTAACAAAGATCTACAGCAATCCAAAAGGCAGGCCTAAGAACTTACATAATTCTCACTGTGCTGCTATGCAAAGAATTTCTTTGGCTTTGAGATCTGTAATACAGAACTCTAACCATTTCATGCTGATATTCTCAGTAATGCTCTTCTCATTTATAGTGGTGTCTTCAGTTGTGTACATGTCTTTACACTGGAAGGTGCTCTAAATGCACTAAATCAAAGCCCCTTGTTCCCTCTGGCCTTACCACCCCTCTTTGATTTGCAGTCTGTACTTTTATGTGGTTTATTGCCATTGGTCTGAATGTATATGCCATACCATAGGACTTTCTACCTGTACTGCAGACAAAATATTTTTTGGACAGGCTGTTCTAGAAAGTGCTGATATTACTATTGTCATTCACAAATATATTAGCTGTTGATGTATTGTTTTGCATTACTGAAAATGCACTTTCTTCATCCACTGTTAATGGCATACATTATACAAAACTCGTGCTTTTGCATTTTGAAATGACAATTAACTGCTTTTGCACTTCAGTTCTAACCCTCTCCCTCAAACCTCTTCTGTTGGCAAAGTTCTTGTATCAGTTGAGACGCGTTTCTGATGTGTCCAGTTGTTCCAGTTGCTGTGTGGCCGTGGCACCTCATATCTAAGGGTGCCTTGCTAACTATGTGTTCTGGTTTGAAAGCAAAACCAGTGAGAGACTCCAAGTCAGAAATACAATTTATTGGGAAAAGGGAAAACAAAAGACAAAAATACACACAATGATACAAAAGGAAGACCACTGGCAAAGTCAGAATACAACCTGACACCCGCTTTGGCCAGCGTGCTGGTAGCATCTAAATTGGAGTGGCTGCAGTCTTCTTGGAGTGGCAGATGTGGTTGCTGTGTCTTCTCGGAAACCTGTGGAAAGGCTGCCTTTCTCTCTAGAAATTCCTGGATTTATCCAGGTGGGAATGCCTAGCTTCTCCCCCTGGGTGGAGCATCTCACAATGGGCTGATGTTATTTTGAGTCACAAGGTGTGTTCTTAATCACCTGTTAAACAGAACTGGCTCTTGGAGAGTGTTATCTCTGAGTCATGAGGCGAGACATTGATGGGCCTATTAACAGGAGACAGGAAACCTGTCCAGATGCAACTGCTACTTGGATGGTAATAGGAAACATCTTGGTGCTCAGTCTTGGACACTATGTTGCTCTAGAAAGAATTGTACCAGAATTTCCGTGGGGTAAGAGAGATTGAAGCATCAACATGATCAAAGTGAATATGTTGTTAATGCCTTTTCTCTAGTACCTGCTGTCAGTAATGTTTCTGTTAAAGGGTCTGGAATTTGTTTCCTCCTAGTGGTGCATGTTTGTGTGTGTGTATGGCTAAGATTCACTGAAAAATGACACTGTAGGGAGTCCATACATGTTATATCTTAAGATCAGATTATCTAATGTGTAAGCCCAAAATATACTGGTCTATCACATGAGATAATTTTTCCCTTTACTATGGAGTAGATGCAATCCCAAAATGAACAGTGGGAAGAGAGCAGGCCCTGCACAGGTATGTCTAAGTTATGTAATGCAAGTAAGCAAGCTTTGCTGACTGATACTACTGGTTGAGTTAAATCCCTTGACTAGTCAACTCATTAAAGCCAGAGGTTCTTTAATATTAGATCTCAGTGGATGCTTAGACTTCTACTAACCTGCTAATGTATCACGGGGATTGTAATGCTGAGGAGTCTGATTTTGATTGCCCTTCCACATGGAGGGAGGCCACTGGCTGTGGCAGATGGGCCTGCACTTCTGCCAGTGCCCCTCAAATTTCCCTAAATGAGTTTACTGCAGCTAGAATAATTTCTAAATCATATTCACGGTAGGAAAGGACTGTCATTAAAGAAAATTGCAGTCATATGTGAACTCTGCAAACATGACACTGCCAGCTGGCATGGTGACACAGAAAATCATACTGAATTTTTCTTCTGTATCACAAGATATCTGCAGCAGGTGAGCTGTTCTGGTACCATATGTGATGTAGAGCTGCTTAAGATATTGTTGGAAGAACACCACAGCCAGATATGTGTGTACATATGGTGTGCTTGTTTCTTTGCAGGATCTTTCTAGTTTCCACGAAGATATTCTGATTGTTTTGGGAGTTTGGGATTTTTTTTTTCCCTAATTCAGCTGAAGACACTTGACCTACCCATGCTGTTGCTGGTAAGAAGTTTCGTAGGAGTTCTTCTGAAGCCAAAATATCTACTCAGAGTGTAGCTGGCTACAGCTACAAAAAAGGAGCTAAAGGAGGTAAGACAGTGAGATGTAAGTTGAGCAAGCCAGTTCACAAACTGGTTCATACACTCTTAGATCTTTGTGTACACACACACAAACACTTGCTCATGCACTCACATCTTAGGAACTTTTCTTCCAGGAAGTCCCACAGTATCCAGTGAAGCTGATTTTGCTGTAAGACACTTTACTGCATATATGAGCACCACAGTCAGATACATAGTACATACAGAAAAATGATGTCTAATATTGTATGTAAACAGACTCCTCCCAAAGAATGGTGCTGAAATCTTTACATAAAAATAGCATGTGACTTAATGGGATCCAGCAGTTTCTGAAAGTCCAATTTCATGTAAGTAAATGCAATCAAATCTTTTAATGAAAGAAGTGTGCTTATGCATGTCATCTTTTCCTTCAAAATATTATAAGCCTACCTTACAGGTCTGATCATGATTTTGCCTCTTGTACTGTGGAGAAAAAAAAAAAAAAAAAAGAAAAGAAAGGTAGTAAAAATAGAGATAATAAGAAAAATTCTCAAGCTTAGTCACGGAAAAATGGCTGTACTGGTCTCCCTGTACATGGACGTGACTTTGTCAGTTTAAGATTAACAGTATTTTCCGTGCAAAGGTCTTCTATTTCTCCTCTCTGTAGTTTTACTCCTTCCTTCCCTCTCCTTCCATCAGAAGGGGATCCATTCAACCACCTCAGGAGAAGAGAAATAAGCTTGGTAAAAATAGTTCTATGGAGGCTTCTTTTCACTTTCCAGCTTCTCTTCCACAGCCCTCCAGACCTGCAAAACATATGATATTTCTACAGACCAGATGAGAGAAAACAGAGAAAGATGGCTTTAGTTATCTTTCTGCAACAGGCACTGCATAAACCAGTTTGGGACTGAATAATTTAATGCGTCCTTTTTTCTACTGTAGTGTGGGAAAAGCTTTTTCCTTTTCTGTGCAGGAGTCTGTATTCCTTTCAACCACCTTTTGGATGGATTTCTGCAATTTTAATTCACTTTACAACAAAATTCCATAGCAGTTGGGGCAGAAAGTGAGGAATTCCTCATTTACTATTGGAAGTTGGTCAAAAGCTAAACTAGATGTACAAAGGGCCAAGACAAATTTAAAACTGCTTAAAAATCTCTTGCCAAAGTGATCTGCAGTCAGCCCACCAAGGTTTTTAGAAGTGAACTGTTTCTTTAAGCTTGGTTCCAACTTCTTTCTCCTGTAGTGAGTGGAGAGTGGATGATGAAAGTAAACATTCAGAAATGAAGATAACAGTGGTCTGGTGATTTAAGTAGCATTATGCTGCTTGCAAAGCCTCCTATGAGTTATGTGTTAGATATTCTGTTTTTCCTAGAATGCCATTTAGTGCCAGCCTGCATGTATTTTGGCTTAGACTGCTGTCTCATGGGTTGTATACATTTAGATATGTCTGGGAGAACCAGGCTCATGTAATGCTGGAGCCATCACCTCTGTCATCCTTCGAGAAATATTTGAGAAAATCAAAGCTCACTAATTCCAAGTGCCTGCTTTCCTTTTATGTCTCTATACACATAGATATGTGCACATCACATGGATATATACACTGATATTTTTTTTTTTTTTGCTTCCTTGTTGTTTTTGCATTGTATGGAAACAAGAGTGGGGCCTGTACATAGTCTAATAGTCAGTCTTAGCTAAAATGGAACAAGCAAGGGTGTTATGCTGGACTTGGGATCCCAACTAAAATCCCAATGGAAGGAAATGTTGAGACATTTTAGGGTAGGAAGTTGAACCAAGTGATTTATCATTTCTTTCAGCTAAAGCAGTCCCAATCCCATCTCATGACATTTTGCTCAAACACAGGTTTGCATCTGCCTTTACATATATATATGTATATATACCTATATATATATGTATACATATATATATATATATATATATGAATACATATATATATTTCCCTTACCTACATTGTCCTGTGATTTGAAGAAAGACAGGCTGTAGATTGTGATGCCTTAGTTTTAGCTTTCATATTTTCTAGATTCTGTACTGCATTAGTATATGACTCTCTTCATATAAAGTGTTAGCAAGTTCTCTTCACAGTCTGGTTAGACAAAGCAATCTTTTTCCAGCCTGAGAACCAAGGACACCGTTACAGCTTCAGGCCCAAAAAGTATAAACAGCTAATTGAGGAGACCAAACTGGGAGGATGGGACTTCATAACCTGAAGCTGTAATTGGACAATTAACTGTAATATGTAAATGGGCCAAAACTTATAAAAGTGTGAAAACTTGCCACCTGGCATCCATCTTGGGTGTAGCCTTGGCCAGGCTCTTCTACTGCCCAAGGTGTATCCTTTGAAGGCCTTTTAATAAATACCTACTTTATTCCTTTAACTCTGTCTAGCCTCTGTTCTAGGTAGCCTCTCAAGACATCAAAAGGACTTTAATTAACAGTGAAGATTTCCCCAATTCAGGAAGACTGGATTCAGTTAATTCACTTGGCACATTCCTGTGTCTGACAGGAATGTATTGAAATCAGAGAAGAACTGTCTTCAAATTCAGACTTTTGGTTTATTTTAATTGCTACTTGAACCTCCCTAAAATCCAAAATCAAATTCAAATCTGAGAGAAATCTGCCAGTCCTGATGCTTCCCACAGAGTTTGACATTGAAATGACTGAAGAGAGAAACTTCAAGTTTTACATGCATGTATAAGTACTAGCAGTGTACAGTAATAAATCTCACAACACTTCATGCAGGCTTAAAATTTCCTGCTAATATTTCACACTGGTGATCACTAGCCTGTAAGACCAACCAAGAAAGGCAGCAGGAAGAAGGGTCTTCTTGACACCCACAGCAAGTTTAGGGTTGTTTGAGGTTGAAACTCACAATGTTACTTGTTGAAAACACTGTAAAAAGCCCAAAACCCAACTTCTCTTTCTGGAGCAGTGTACACACCCACTCACTTCTGACTAAAACTGTTTTTCATGACTGTGATATTACCCACCACTGACTTTCCACATTATAAGAGAGGCCAGCTGCCGCAGGTCCGGAGTAAGGAAATGCCACTCTTGGTTTTCTTATTTCTTTGGCAGAGGCACAGACAATTTGGTTTTCATTACACACACAGCTTTTATTTTTAGGTTGGATCTAGAGGAGGGGATAGTCACCATCTCCATCATTTCAGACAGGCTTTGATGCACAAAATTCTTTAATGCTATCACACACAAAGTACTTCTGATCACTACACTTTGTTTGGAAGTAGAATAAAAGATTGTGATCCAGCTAAGTAATAAATTTGGAGGTTGGGAAGACCACTCTTCTCTCCACAAGCAGCTTACAGTGTGAAAGCATGCTAGATATGAGATGTTAGATCATTGCACCCTTTTAGGGTTTCCTGCAGTCCTGTGGAGCAAGCATTAACAATCCCAGTTTTGAAGTGCAGGAAAATGAAGCAGAAAAAGAAATAGCAGGGAACTCTTGACTTTCTGGGGGTAAGTGGGAGGAAGGAATTGACGCAGAAGATTGGAGCAGACACAGCTGTAGCAATGTAAGATGGGCTGTGCTCTTTTCTACTGCCCTTTGAAGAGGGAAATGGTGAAACCTGCACCTACCTTACAGGCCAAACACTCTGACGGATGTCAACCCACCTAATGCTGAGGAAGGGAAAACCCAGCTGATTTTACATTGAATTGGGTAAGGAACTTCTGTGGTTCATTCCAAAAGCTCATCCTGGGAAGGTGAATGCCTTCTGCAGTGGCAAAGGAGGCAACTGATGAGAGGTGACCTCTGCTACTGAGTCAGAACAATTGTGCTTGTTGTGATGGCTCACTGGAGCTCACAACATTATTCCAGTCCAAAGATATTACTCTGCCATTAACATGCCTTTGTTGTGGTGCAGAAGACTTTCTGTCACCACTGCCCAGCAAAATTGGTCAAATGTGATAATGCACCGTCCTGGCCTGAAGCAGCATAGAAGGTGTTCCTGGGCACATACTGCAGCAGGCTGGTTTGTTACAAAGACAGAACAGCCAGAACTACATTGTATTAACAATAGATCTCATTGAAGACTGAGAAGGTACCTTTTGTTCTGCCTAGATGCAGTTCACAGGGAGCAATTTACTGGTTGGGTACAGTCTGCATTTGCTTTCATAGATTAGCAAGGAAAGAATTTTTTAGAGATTTGGCCATTATCCCAAGTAATTTGATAACTCTGTCAAGCTTATTCTACATTTCAAACTGTGTAGCAATTGGGCAAATAGTTCTATAAATCAAATAATAGTTCTATAAATCTTTATTTACAATCTTAAGAGTCTTTTCTCAAAATGGATGTATGCTCTCCTATGGCACCTCCTTGTACGTATATGTCTGGTCTAATGACTGCATGTTACAGTAAGTTTTCTCTCTCAATCCAGAGAATAGAAACAGTATCAAGATGGATTATGGGACTGTGACTCTGGGGACATGTTGTCATTTGTTTGATCTACCAGGACCTGCCTTAGCTGATCTGGCTCAAACCACTGTGTGAGATTCTCATATAGGGACCTAGGGCTTGCTTATTTCTGCTGGAGTGAGTGAGGCACTTTCATGGCTCTGTGGGCCACAGCTTGTGCAAAACAATGGTTATAATAATGCTTTCTTTGGCTGACTGTTCTCTTTAGAGTATGTTAGTCACTCTGCAGACATAGAAGAGAGACAACAGGAACTTCTTTTTGGCCCAGAAGGAATAGTAACAAATCCAAAATCCACTGAGATCATTAGAAGTCCTTTCTATCTTGGATCATACCCTGAGTGTTTAAGATCAATCTTTTAGCTAGCATTTCCTATCACTAAATTTGTGAGAAACAAGCCATGAAAGAAGGACCTGAACAGACAAAAAGAGAATTCTTTCCTTTGATTAACAAATATCACCCAATTACGCTTTGGCAAAATTTCCTGAGTGTTAGTCCTAGTTCTGGGAAAAAAAAGAGTGCATGAAAAGAACTGCACTTGCACTGTCATGAAAATAACTTACTGTTAAGCTAGTGGATAGTTATTAAAATGTTGCTGAATTTACCATATAAGGCATATTGGATTCCAAGCTGGACTGGTCTGTGACTGTCAGTTTGATTTAACAGATTCCATGCATCAGGTTCTAAATGTGCAATACTTTTTTCTTCTGCCCCTGATTAAGGTCTTGGATCCATACAACTCTCACATTTAATTGCACTGTTCTTGGTTAAGAACACATCTTTAATCAAGTGCTGGGCAGCCCCTGTTAGCACAATCAGATGTTCTAATGAAAGAAAGGAATTGTAGGTGTTGCCAGCAGAGCTCACACAGAGAATGTTAAAAAGGCAGGCAAGCAGAGGGCTGAAAAAGTTTTTGTCTCTTCTCTTTAATCACCCCTCCCCTTTCCTGCTGACATTTTCTGACTCAGTAGAAGCTGCCAAATCACAGATGGTTGTGAGGCCTGTATGAATAAGAATAAAACAAGGAAGCTAGTATTTGAGAGAGATTGGAACAGTAACAAATAAGACTGACCTGATTATTCAAGCATGGTCAGACATAATGCCAAACTGCATCTTCTGATATTTGCTATGTGATTTATATATCAGTATAAATTGCAGGATACAGTCAAAAAGTGCTGCATCCCTTTTGTGTCTCCTCTGCTGTGAATCTAATAGTGTTTTTGTGCTCTGAACCTCCTGACTTCTGAATTTTGCTGTACTGGTTATATCAAACACATTTGGAGTGTGCAGCTATACCAAATCAGATAATGTTTGCTTCTATAGCCATAAGCATGGATATTTTGTTGCCAATATTTTTAATTGCTAGGCAACCAATATTCCATTTTGATAAAATTGTACTATTGCACAGTGAGACTTGTAGTTTCGGCACTATAGCAGAATATGGAAGTAAAAGAACACCACATTGTTGACAATAGTTCATACTTAGATTCACTCTGAGGTCACTTCTGCTGCCCTGTCTGATGCTTTGTCAGTGAAGGCCCATTTGGAGAAAAATAATAGATTCAGTTACTGAAGTTTAAAGATTAGAGGCAGAAAGAAGAATGCTGATCTGCAGGAAAGAGTCATCAAGCTCTGCTTCTGCCCTCCTGACACTCTGGCATCTGATTAAACTCCTCCAGGAGTAGGGCTGCAGCTGCAGTACAAGCCCAACTAGACCTTGGCAGCAGACAGCAGTTTCATGTACTTTTTGGGAGGGAGAGGAAAAAAACAAAGGAAAACAACACAACCAAATAACAACAATAACCCCTAGAAGTAGGAACATGAGTTAATTCATTCTGGAGATAATGTTTCTCTGAGTGTCAATCACAGGAGTATGTATCTGTGCATGTTGATGGGTTGTCGCTTTCATATGTTTTGTTTGGGGTACAGTGACATTGTTCCCACTTTGTAGCTGGAGAGCAGAGGCACAGAGAGACCGATGTTTTAAAGGCATTGAACTATGTAATTCTAGAGAATTTGTGTGGGATTCTGGTCTCCAAACCAAGTTTCAGCATCTACCCAGCTATTGTCTTTCGTCCCTCCCTGGCCAAACTTGATTGTATGGTAGAGAAGGAAATTGAACCTACCTCTCACATCCCCCATTATAGCTGCATTCCCACCAAGACTGGGATTTGAGCCCTGCATACTTGTCCTGTTACAATTCTGGACACCGCTTTAAGCTGTAAATACACTTAACTTGCCTTTCTGCATTAAGAGGAGTCTGTTTTAATGGAAAAATGGGTTAGCTGTGCATATGGTGAAAATATACATTTTTAACCTGCTTTTCTTTCATTTGGAAAAAAAAAAAACCAGGTTAAAAACTTCCTTTCAAGAAACTGCCTTATTGTCTTCCTGATTAACTTCTGTCTGCATCATTTTATATGCTTTTAGTCTTGTTTCTTTTTATTTAATTTTTTTTTTTTATTTCCAAACATTGTATATCTCAGACTTTTCAAGCATCCATTAAGGGGAATTTTGCTTTGCCTCTAGCTATGCTTTGGAATGGTCTCTAATACCATTCTGTTCTCTCAAAATAGGATTAAAAATGTGTTTTGCATAAGAAACTTCCCCTGAATTATGAAATGACACAGAGCATATTTCATACTATTCTCCATCACCTTCCTTTCGTATTCTGACAAACACCAGCTCTTGTCATCACTGCTGCAGACTGGGCAGAGGGGTTTTTTTGTGGTACTCTATGCCAACACAAAGTTAATTCCTAACATGGATTACAGATGCCTTGGGGCATATCCACACAAAAAAGAGGAATTGGGCCACTCACTGACGTGAGAGATGGTAAGCCACTGAATGTCACTTTGCAGTTTTCTTTGAGTCACTTCAACACAGCTTAGTCATGGAATTAGCACCTAGGTCTCAGTGAGCCCTATAGGTTCACATGGTCCTTCTGAAATATCGTTTTCAAGAAGATCTAGACATTCACTTGCAAGCAGTGAAATTATCATGTTTATTTGTTACTTGTGTGGTTAGAAAACACACATGAAAAAGAACAAACTTTCCTTTTAGAAGCTTGTTATTTTGTTTTGCATAGAAGTGGGCAGCACATGTTAATGTGAGACCAAACCACAGACTAAATGACATGTCTCTTTCTGCAGACAAATTTAACTCACATTGAAGTCTACGGGCGTTTTGCCAATGACTAATGGAAATACTAGCAGTTCCTTAGGGTCAAACAAAGAGCACAACAATATCAGGGAAAAAATAGCTGAAAGCTGCTCTTGAAATATATATGTAAAAGTCCTGCTTATAAGAAGTTCACTGGCTGGACTTGCACATCTGCTCAGGAGCAGCCTCCAAACTGTTTGGAAATTAGTATTATACACTTTTATTAAGGTTGCCAGCTATCTTGTTTAGCAAAATAGTACCTTCTCTCCCTTTAAAGAAGATGATAATTAAAGAATGCAAATGCAGTACACAGAATCCTATTGCTTAGACCTTTATCCTGTTTAGTGCTCCCAATCCCTGGATTTATTTGAGAAGTGTTTAAGTGGATTAGTTTGTTTCAGGAAGTGAACTGCTGTCTTAGATTACCAGAGTGTATTTCGTATTCTGCCAAGGTAGGGTTCCAAAAAAGATGCCTTGTAAAATAGGATAGATGAAATAAAGTAGGAGGGTAATAATTTCCTGGGTAATTGTTTTAAAACATCGAAACACTAAGAGACATGCATTTTAATGTAAGAAACACAAATGTAGTTGAGTACTTTTTGGAGGCATCAGGGAAGATTTGGACTGCATTGTGTCAGACGAACAAACACAGTGATCATAATTTGTGTGCATGGGATTATTATGATCAAAACAAGGTGTAACTACTGAATCTTCAAATGCTCCAGTGCAATTTATCCGACCAAGAGGCATCCTGCACCTTGCATTTCATGTGACTATGCAAATATTAAGAATCTTTTTAATGCAAAGTGAGGTAAATCTTCTTTCCTGTGAGCTCAGAGGCTTACCAAGTTCAAGGTCAGCAATGACTCATTTCTGCATGCTTAGATCATAGCAGAGATACTAACTATGGTCTGGTATTGGAAGTATCAGGTCTGACCACCTCCTAACATTGCATGTTTACAGATTTACCCTGGTGATGCTATTTACACAGCAGTGGTCATTCTGTCTCTATGGGCTTCAGTGGGGCCTGTGAAACCAGATAGCTTTGTCAGAAATGGAGGAGAAGGATGTGACCAACTGACCATGAGAGTCAAGTACACCTGATGCTATGCAAAATGTTACATCCCTAAAGCATTGAGCAAGCAGTGATTTGATTAATGTGAATTCCCATTTTGTGTCAGAATAACCACTGGACAATCCAAGTACAAGTTTACCTTAGTACCTGGTGCTTGCTTGGGCTACTTGAGCAATACAAGGACATTACAAAAGGGAAAGACACACAACTTTTGGCAAAATGTACATCTCTATAATGCACAGTTTCTCTGAAAATCAGGCTCCAGACATTAGCAACTTCCCAGGACACTGTCAGAGTCCAAAGTCTCAACACGCAAGAGGCACAGACAAGAGCAAGCCAACATCACCTTTCTCAAAGGCAAAACTATATTGGGATCCAGCCTGACAATAATGTACTAATGGGTATTTCCAGGTCCTGGCTTCTGATGTCTGTAACTTACTGAGAGCAATGTGTTTCACCAAAGGATTATTGTGTACAAGAGATAAATGACTGGTTTATCTCTGGGGCTACTTTATAGTTTGGTCTTGACTGCTACCTATTACTCCCACTGAATCTCAGTCTAACTCTTGTCATGTTTCTCTGGCAGTTAAAAAAAAAAAAGCAAGAAAGCACAAGCAAGTTTCTTAAAATGTTCCCTTTTGTGAGACAAAAGGAACTTCATACTATTAGTTGCTGTAGGCAACCTCCACATAGATGTGAATGTTGTCCTGGAATACCAAAGGTGTTCTGTCTCCTGGCTTTCCACCTATCAAGAAGTTAAAAAGCATTATGCTTTCTGGAGAAACCAGGGACATAAACACCACTTGAAAAATAGATACATCAAATTATAATAATTACGATTGTACTTATCATATTGCAGTATATACATTGAAGGTTTTTCTTTTTTTTTTTGTATGTTTTTGTATCTGTTAGGAAACAGATACAAAAGGTCTTTTCTCAGTGTTTGTCATTTCTGAAGAGGGAAAATGGCTGAAAGCTGAAAATATGTGCTTCTCCTTGGTCCAGTTCTCATTAAGTACACAGTATCTGGATTTTATTTCTTCATGTTCTGAGTATCTGAAGTCTGCTGATTGATTTGTGAAGGTTTTCCTTGAGGTCATATGGACATGAGATATGTGCCACATGACTGAATTGCTGGTTAATTGTCATGTGACCCACAAGACCTGTGTTATCTCTAGTAGTCCTTTATGTACCTGTTGCAAGTCTTCCACAGCCACAAAGTAATGCAAAAACAACTCAGACCATCGAGAAAACAAAAAATGGAACCCAAGGTCTACAGCCAGACCTAACAATGCAGGGCTTAGGGAGTTTAGGTTGTTCTCCCCTCTCTACCATTCATTGACTGTGCAACTTTGGACAAGTGACTTTGACCTGACATCTTTCTTTCTTCACTTTTACTTTTATTCTCTTTCTCATTTACTTGAAGGATCTTATGTACTTGGTATCTCTACACTTTCCCCATACAAAGAACTCATAAGCTTATTGGATTTTTCATCCAGCTAGGATATGAACCTTTTCATTCCTATGGCCTTAGAGAGTACTCTTGTGAAGCACACCTACAGATAAGTAGTGCAAGTTCAGTGAAGGGATTAAATATTAACTGCAGCAAGGGCAGTCAATTGTGCAGTGCCTGAGTGCAGAAAACAATAGCCATCAGCCTCAAATATTTCTAAGTGAATCTGACTCCTAACGAAACCACTGCTGTGATTCACAGCTGTTATGCCATGTAAATACTTTTTTCAGAGACAATAAAATATAATTGGAGTCAGATTGTTGTTATTGATTAGAACATAATGCATTAGAGAGCACCCTTCTCCATGCACTCTATTTATAGGCCCTGCATCATGGAACAGTCGTTACAGCTTTTCCATCCTCATTGTACAATCATGAACAAAGCATTAAACATGCATTCCAATTAGCCCCCTAACTTGAGCCTGTCAAAAGTGACAGGGGGTAAAGTCAGCCAGACAATATAATATTAAGCATTTCTGTAAGAATCTAAGCAAGCAGAGTGAAATCCAAAGGAAAAGGGGTGTGATTTAGCAAGGGATATAAACTTTCTTTCTATGGGGTGTCCTACACGTTGAAGATGTGGTATGTATGTTTACTCTGCCAACAACTTTTACAGGGCAGATGGCACTATGTCAGTATTTTCTCCCTGCAAAAGTGGCTCTGTGCCCAGCTCTGCAGCTTTTTTTCCACTCCCTCCAGGAATCTGCAGTCCCAGGAGAACCTTTCTTAAAGAGGTTTGCAGTGGAAAGCAAGGCTTGTGCTCTGCCAGGCCCGATTCACTTTAAACTGTAGTCAGCTCAATGAGGTGCAAGCTAGCAGGCATGTAAGCAGGAAAGTACCTTTAGGCTAATGCAATGCAGCTGCATGCACAACTAGAGAAAAACTACTGTGCTAGCAAAATACTCTTCCTACCCCTTGCTTTGAGTGCCACAGAAGGCTCAACTTTGCTGCTTTCAGAGCTGTTGCTGCAGGCTGGTAATAGTGCAGGACCACAGGAAGCCTCTGATTTAAAGTCTGCTTTCTGCAAGGGCACAGAAAGTGGCCATCTCAAGAATGAGGTTTATATAGGCTAAGATCGATGCTGTGACAGCATGATGTGTTCCCAGGAAAAATAACAATTTTAGTGCTCTTGAACAAGCCCCTTTGGTCTAAGCTTTGGAGTAACCTCCCACAGCCCCAAGGGTGAGGTTGCTGTCATACAAAGCCCTCCTTCCTGATAGGAAGCAGGTAGTTAATAACTAGAGTCCCAGCAGAGCAAAGCATATAAGCCCATGATTAACTGCTTGAAGTTAAATATGTGCCCAACTAATTCACTGAACTGGAGCCAAAGGATGGAAAAGGTGATAGCAAGGGAACATTCAACTGAAAAAGCAGGGAAAAAAAAGAAACATGACAATCCTTAAGAAATCCTATACACCAATATAGTCTTTTTTTTCCCCCTGCTTGCAGCCTAGTACATCCATGGTGTGTTGGAGCAATTCACCCCAGAGGGGTCTCTATTTCAGTGGAAATTGTTTTAGAAGAAGTGTAGCTTATTGGGATTGCTAGTAGCGATTGCTGGTACTAATTGTGTAGCTTTCTGGTAGAGAAAGTGAGTAGCATTTTAAAGTGAGTAGCAAACAGCAGTGGAAGAAGATCTACAATAAATGCTGCTGTTTACTAGCTATGAACAAATACAGCTTGCTACAGGTTCTGCTAGAGCAGACCCCAGACCTCAGAGCACCACAAAGCAAGGTGCACTTGTTATAAAGAGCCACTGAAGGTTGGTTGAGATTCTTCTGAAGGTACTAAATGTTTTTTGCAAGACTAGGTCTTTCATTCGTCCTTCATGGTATGACATAACAGGAAATTCTATTGCTATGATATATTAACTTGGATGTTTTAGGCCTGGCTGACATTTTGAGCAAAATGGGCAGTAAAAACACCAATCAAGCTGAAATAGAATTTATGTCTACTTCAAGGTGTTTCACACTTTCTGCTTTGGGTAAAATGTGCCAAAGGCAAATGCAATTCTCAATGATGTTTGTCTGCCTTGGTTCCCTGCAGCCTCAGTGGTGCCTGTGAACAGACCATGGAGCAGTGCTCCTGCATCTTCCCTGCAAAACTTTCATCTCATGCTTTTAGTGGCAGTGGTCCCTCATGAGCTTCTAGTTGTTAAGGTGTCTCAAGTGCCTCCAGACTGTAAGTAAACAAATTATATATCTAGAGGAAAGAATGCATATTGCTCCCAATGCACAGGGTAAAGTGCAGAAGAGGGTGAAGGAATGGGTAGAGCATGATGGATTACTTCATATCAGATTCCTGTGGGCCTCAGGAGAACATGTGGTTCTGTACCAGCGCTGGCTCACTGCGTGACTTGGAGGACATTGTCTAACAACTGCTGAATTGTTCATAAAGTGCTCCTCAAGAGCCTCCTTGTGCCTGAATTCATGTGGAAAGGGAAAACAAAAATCCTTAGGGGATTTCTGTCGTGCTCTGCTTCCCTGGCACATGACAGACTGATGGACATCAGAGCGCACCGACATTAAACGAAAGAGGAGATCACCACAAAAGGAAGCCAAAAGATCAGGCACTGCTCCAGGCATGGCTGCTGATATATAAAATATAATCCAGCTGGCATGCAAAACATTGTAGCTGCCAGACATATCCCATGATGAGCTCAGGGTGGTCTCCAGGGCTGGACCACTGAAAGGAAAAAAATGCACTAATGGCAGCAAGATGGGGAAACTTTGCCAAGTCAGGACAAAAGTCACATGTGTGCCAATTTCCATGCTTGTGAGAACAGCTCTGCTATGTCTGTGAGAAAGGACCTACCCGTGGGCAGGTCACACACACACACACACATGCTCAGCCCAGCCACACACGTCCCAAGGTGCCTCGGACTCGCGTTGCCCTGCGATGCCACCAGGATCAGATGGTGCTGCTGACTCAGGCTGCAGCTTGTGTTGCTGCCAAAGGGGACTTTACTCCCAGCCACGCATTCCTAGGGCTAATGTTTGTTTCCCTGCTTAGCAGGCAGGATCTGGGGAAAGGTGCAGGTGAAAACCAACCCAAAGGAAAAATAATGACTCATGTTCAGCCTGAGACACTTCCTGACTCAGTTTGCCACGGATATCTACTTCTGCTGGTGACAGTGCAAGGGAGGCTTTGGACATGTGCAGCAGGGCCAGTCTTGCCCCTTTTGGTGACAGTGTGAAATTAGATCTGTGCACATGAAATCCCAGACTGGTTCATACAGGTCAGACTTAGACCAGCATTCAAGGGTTTGTTTCAAGGAGACTGTTTTTCTGGACTGTCTTTTAGACTGAAATAGAAGTAAGTATTATTCTTGTGGCCTGCCATGCCAGCGAGCTCTTGGCCCAGTTTCTGTGCCTCCTGAGAAGACCATCATCCTTTCTCTTTGGTTTTTGCTGTCAACATACATTTGTCTTTAGCTCATATGCTCATCCAAAGCTTGTGACTCGGCAGACTTCAGCACCACAACATGCTGTGCAGCCTTCACTGGTTGCTCCTCTTGTTTTCATGAGGTTTTGCTAATGGCAGCTGGTGTCTGCTCCTGTTGAGTCAGAAGTGCCCACATCCCTGTTTTGCAATTGTCTCTCATGCATGTCTTGTAACATATGGTCAAAACTGTCACAACTCACGCACTCTCAAAGATAGATCTTCCAGAGGCTGATTTCCTGATGTCTAATCCCTGCATAAGCACCGTGTGATGGGAGGGGGAGCAGCCTTCTCTCCCTCTCATATAAAAGGCAGCAATTCATGCTAATGCAACAAGCATGTTTGTGATAAGTACCTCATGTCTGCTCTGAGCATCCCTGTGGTTAGTACTTGTATTTGTATTTGTGTACTTTTTCTGCTCTTCAAGCTTTTATATTCTGGTTTCCTTTTCCTTTTGTACATGCCTGGTCAAATAATTTTCTCATTACACTACACTTTGTTTCTTTCCACTGTGTTTTTGTCTACCAGGGATGTGTCATCTCCTATTGCTCCTTTCACTGTTTCCATGTGCAGCCCTTCATACCCCTCTCCCTGCATACCCATTCATTTGCTACTGCCTCGGCCCTGGGGTTGCCCAGTTTCTTGAAGCTGTTTTGAACTGCAGCAAAACTGTGTTTCCACTCGGAATGTCAGTACATGCACAGACTTGAGAGTGCCAGCAATGGTCAGTCAGAGGCCAGAGAACTTCCCAGAAATTCAAATCAGCTTGAGCCAACAGTTTTTGATAATAAATTGTGTCAATAAAGAAAATAATATTGGAAATTTAGAAGCATGTACATTTACTCTTCCAATATTTTCCATTTACTTTCAATTTTTCCTACTCTCTTCTAGAAAGACATAAATGTATGAATTAATGATCAGTTCTGGCCCTGCAAATACTAAGAAATAACTTCATGGGGTGCCCTGACTGCATTACCTGAGCAGAGCACTCTGACAGTGTGTGCACATGTGTCTATGCATGTGACAGCCATGTGACAATGTGGTTTCACCAAAGGTGGCAGGCGCAAGCCTTGCATTGTATCATATCAGATTTCCCCTAAAAAATGGTTGAGTTCTTGAACATAGAAATATCCTAAATACAGACATTTGCATTTTCAGGTTTTGTCAGACTTCATGATAATATAATAATAATAATAATAATAATAATAATAGTAATCCCCAAATCCCTAAACCAAAAATACTGCTACAGAAAAAGCATTTTAATTTTCTGCGTTCTCCTGTGCCTGCCCAGCATTCCTCTCTCCTAGATTATCAAGCCTCATGTCAACCTGCTAGACTATCTTTCTTATAAAAAGGTGATGTGGGAAAGAAGGTGGTGAGTGGCACTGGATATACATACAATGCCTGATTGGAATCCTTGTGTGTGACAGAATAATGAGAACATATATCTGTCCTCAGTTCATACATCCTCAGTTCAAACATACATCTCTCCTCAATAATTCATTAATTATTTGCATTGCACTCCGAAATTCTCGGGCAGGAGGCAGGGCTCTGTGGTTACCCCTAGCAGCAGTAGCAGGAGTGGTTTTAGCCATGCAAGAGGGACTGGTTTGGTGGCTGAATGCAACATTGTGCCCAATGCCATTGTGCGAAAACATTAAAAGTTCAAAGGTATTTCATGGGTCATGTTACTTTGGCCACTTCTCTCTTTCTAATATTGAAATATTGTGTGGTTTTTTGGAAGAGACAGCTTCCCTTAATCCACCAGGATTACTTCCATTACAAACAAACCTCTCCCAGTAGATCTGGAGCCTTCGCTGCCTTGTGCCTCTTGGCTCTGACAACGATTTCCTGAGTCAGGGTGGGGGTGGGAAGTGAGTGCCAACACTCCAGCACAGCAGCAGCCCCCCAGAAAGCCACTCAGATCTCACAGATCTCACATCCTCTGCCACATCGGTGCCAGCCCCATCAAAGCATCAGCTAATGCAGGGGCAGAGTCATCGAGCATGGCTGGATGGGGACCCCAGCTCTGGAAGAAACCAAAGAAGGCACAAGAGAGGGCTGAAAGAAGTGGGTGGAGGCAGTGGGGAGTGAGAGGGGGACCTCCACAAGGAAAGGCCCCAGGAAGATGAAAGGGAATGAAGTGGGATGCTGGAGGGCATCCCACTAAAGGATGAGTACTCCCACTAAAGGAGAGTGGGGGACATGGTAAAGAAGAGGATAGGAAGGGAAAAAAGATGGTGACATGGAAAACTATGGAAAGGATGACAGCAGAGGGGAAATAAAGGGAGAGGATGATTTCAAACACCCAGAAGAGGTGCTGAGGAAGGAAAGGAATTGTCCGGGTGACAGAGGTACCTGGAGAGCAGACCAGCAGTGGAGAGAGCATGAGGACTGACAGGAAAGTTGTAGGCAAAAAAGAAAAGGTAATGGGGAGAATGTGAAGGGATGCTAGACTTTGCATAAGAAGAATCAGAAAAAGGGAAAGAAAACATACAGAAAATTAGTGTGATAGAGATAGATAAAGAAGGAAAGTGAAGAAGCAAGGAACTGCCCAGGACTTTTAGAAACTTCAGTTCATGCAGATCTGTTCCAGCCCAGTTTTGAGGGTGACTCTCAGGATGAAATCAGGAACCTGTGTTAAACAAACTCTGAATTTTGGAAACTTCTTTCCAATAGTAACGAAGCAGAATGCTTGAAAACTGGCACATTTCCTATTACACAGAGAGGGAAGGAAAGAAAAAGAATAGGCTTGTCCATAAAGGCAGTAATTACAACCACATGCTCTTACAGCAGAACTATTTTTAAAGGATCACTCTAGGATTTTTTGTTTATTAACTGTCACTGGGGAGGATAAGTGTAGTAAGTGTGATAAGGAATTAACCAAGCTGTGTTTGCAGTATTGCCTGCTGATGGATGGAGCAGTGCTCGGATGCTGTGCATCCATGCCTGTGCTGTACCTCATGGGTAGCAGGCAGGCAGCCAAGGTGCAGTTTCTCCAGTGGATTTAGCCAGACTGGTATTGCAGCGCTGCTGGATGGGCTGGGCTCCCAGAGTGGCAGCTGAGGGGAGGAGGAGATTCCCTCCTGGGATGGAAGCAATGTCTCCCCACCCTGCTTGGGTGACCAGAGGTCTCTGCCAGGCACGGGCCAGCTGGAATAGGGGAATGGTTTCCAGCCACTTCTCACTGGCTTGGCTTCTCCTGCCTCACAGGCTGAACCAAGGCAAGGGAATTCAGCCCCTAAAGCAGCCAGCTCTGTGTCCATCAACACTGCCAAATTCCCGGAGCAGAGACTTTATTGCGTGCAAGCATTGAGAGCAAAGCTAACAGTGGGGGGAAGTTTTTCCATCAGGTGTGTTGCTGGCATGAGCTTCATCTGATGACATGATGTTGCTTTTAATCTCTTATATGCTCCTTTTGCCAAGTGTTTGAATTCCAGCTTTTCAGTTCACAGCTTGTGCCATTCCTCACACAGGGAAGGAAAAGCTGCACACAAAAAAAGAGATGCACGTGACATTTTTGGTGGGGTTTTTGGCTCATTCCTGCAGCTGCTGTCCCTGGAGGCTCTCAGCTGAAGCCCAAAGGGGAGAAGGCGGGTGGCAGGAGGGCACAGCCATGGCTGTAGTGCAGAGGCAAGTCCGCCTGATGCACTGCAGGGGTTCTGCCACTGGCATCAGTCAGTGCCACGTGTGCTTCCACCCCATACCCTGCAGCCCACCCTCTCCGTGCCCCCACCCCATCACTGGGAGGACATCTGCCCTGAAATGTATACCAAAGGCAGGCAGTGGGTGTGGCTGATCACAGGCTGGACAAACCCTTCCCTGTCTGGTAGTGCCGCCTGTAGGGAAAGCCACCGCCAGCTGTGCCAGTGCCTTTCTGCTACTGCCCATGGGGATGCACATGCCTAACAAAAATTGCTGTGTTTTAGCACCCAGAGCAGAGGCTGCTGCTGAAAGAGTTCAGCAGATGGCACAGGCTGACACCACGCACTGGAGCTCTCCTCTTAAGGAATTTCTCTGTTCTAAAATGTGTTGAAATCTTTAAAAAGCATTAGTAAATACAGCAACTAAGTACTCTCTCCCTGCATTTTAAATAACTTATTTACTGCATGTGACATTAAAAAGCTACGTTTGATGTCATGTTGAAAGAGGTATATATGCCAGTATCTAGTGAGGGTGTGGTAGCCCTGCAAACATACTAGAGGGGTGGTAAAAACCTGCCTGTGGTGCTGCATGGGGAGGCATTTGCCCACAGCAGTGACTCCTTTAAAGACAGCAGGAAATTAAAATTCTGTAAAAATCAGATGACCCAAGCAGCAAGCTTTTTTGGACATCCAGCAGGAAGAAATGGCATTTGTTCCATGAAGACATAATGAAAACCACTTAACAACATTAAAACAAAGTATGGATCTAATGAGCTCTATGGAACAAGAAAAAAATAGTATGAATACTAAGAGTAAAAATTCTCAGCATATTCAGCTCTTGAAAATCTCTGCTTACAGATGTGAAAACAGCTTTGTTTGCTTCATAACTGTCAAGGTTATAATGTCATAAAACAAACTTCCTGAGATATTAATCTGGTTTTATAGGTCTTTCCTTACTGATGTAAATGTTCTTGGAAAATGGTCTGAGCTCTGGCATCTCATTAGAAATGGAGATGTAGTGACTGAAACAGACTGTACACCCGGTGTACAACCAGGCTGTATCTTTGCCACGGCCCATGTCCTGATACTCTGTTCATGCACATGCTTGTTAGGAACTTGTTTTTCAGAGATGCTGATAATAAGTAATTCCTGCTCAGGTCAGGAATGTTTCTGGAAGCAGAAACATTTTAAAAAACAGATCAAATGCAGTTTTCTGTTTTGCTGTTTCCACTTCAGTATGTCAAGAGCACTCCGTTGGTATATTGTGGACAGCATGAACTCCCTCCTTTCCTCCTTCCCTGCTCTGTGCTAACAAGTTGCTGTTTGTTACTATAGTTATATTGATTATTTTTAATAGACTAGGGAATTGCCATGGAAACTGCCAGCCCATTTCTTCTCCTTCTGCATCCTGGTATCTCTGATTAGATCATAAATGTAATCTGAACTAGGTGTCTTCCATGGCAGTACCTAGGGTCAACTGTGTGCATCATTCTTGAGGGGTTCACAGAAGGAAAAGCAAGGTAAGGAAAGAGAGAAAGAAAGGTCTTCTTCTACTGTGAGAAATGCCTGGTGCTCTGAACACAAAGTCATTTGGAAAGCATTGGGCTAACTCAGCTTCTCTTCCAAAGGAATGCCTGTGAGTTTACATACTTCTGGCTTTGTCAGATTGTGCTACAGAGCTGTCATTGTTTCTTTTATTAGCTTAATAGCTTGTATGAGCAATATGGCCATACGCAGGTGACATGGACCTTAGCCATACTTTCTGTGGACCTTTGCTTGTTGGTTAATACATGACTACCTGCCAAGCCAGGAATTCCTTGGGAAGTACAGGCATAAGTGAATGACACAAAAACTATTTGCACATGGAACAACCTGGGAAATTCCAAGTTGCTCTGAGGTTGAATAAAAGAAAAATTCAATTTGTATGGCACAAGGCCTGAAACAGAGGACAGCTTCACTGTTCAGGCTAGTTTAATACCAGGAAAATACTATCTGCATTCTGCAATAGTTCACAAAATGATAGGAAATAGAGATGGGAGCAGCTTCAGGAAGAATCTCAAATACTGAGGCAAGATCAGCCAGACTTGAACTCCCTCAGAGAGCTCCCTTCCCATGCTTTGTTATCCCTGATATTGGGAGACTGCTATCCAAAAGCTAAAAAAGACATATGATATTGAACTTCTTTTAAAACACTTCCTTCTTGTCTTACCTGTTATTGTCATGGAGAATTATTTTTCCCTTTCTCCCTACAGCTTTTGCTTTCATGGCTACCTGGCCTTCCCACCAGAAATCCTACTCCATGGCAGTTCTGTCCATGTTGGTTTGCTCTCTGCAGAAAATGATGGTCAGAAGGGTTTCTGCTGTAGAAAGATCCTGCATGAACTTTAGACAAGACCTTTGCTCAGACTTATTTACTGCATTTACAACATCAATGCTGTCAGAGCACAAGCAGAGCCAGAAGGACATAAAAAACTGCCTGCTCAGGATATTCTCTGTGCAAGCACACACACCCCCACACACTGCAGAGCCTCTACCAAGGCAACCCACATCTTTGCTGGCTTTTGGATTCTTTGCAAAAACATTGCAAAGCAACTTTCAAGGTCAGGGAAATGGGGAGAGAGCACACAGGACCAGGTAAAGATTGTTCTCTTGGATTATCATAAAAGGGTAGTCTGCAGTATTTTCACTATGGTAAGTGTATCAGAACATCTGAAAGACATGAGAATAGCTAAAAAATTAACTCGGTCTCAGCCAGACCAGCTTGCAACACACATATTATTTCCTACTGTCAAAATGTGATTGGATGCTTTATTTTTTTTTTTTTTTTTGGTGAGAAAGGGCTGAGTGGGCATCTTGAATGGATTAATTTCCCTTCTTAAACAAGCTTACAAAATTGCCCACAGAACTAATCTATATGAAAATTTTCTCTTGGTAATAACTCTTTCCCCTAAATTGTATTTTTTTTTAATTCAAAAAATCCATCTTTACATTAAATCAGAGCTGTAGGGTTATGCAATTTTGGTTTCCTTTTAGTTACAAAAGCAGTGCCCCGGGGTTGGCAAGGACTTTTATGCACTAACCTCCATGAACCACTACAGTGCTTGCTTTGACCAGTGCTGTTCAATTCAATGTCCTGATCCTTTTTGTTTATTTCTTAATTATAGAGGGAGCAAAAGCTAAATAAAATTTCAGATGTTGCACTGTGAGTGAAAACCTTTCCATCACTCTCTGCCCTACATTGCTTTTCTTCATTACCCATTCTCAGGCTGCCAAAAACCATTGCTATGGGCTTGGGTTAATTTGGCAGGAATGTGATTGTTTGATCTTATTTGTCCTTTTTGGACAGGTAGTGTTCAGCTCTGGTATTAATTATCATGAAACCTCAGTTTTGAGAGAAGGCAGGTGCTATGACTGGAGACTAAGAGCCCAAGATCTTAGGAAGGATTGAAAGGAAGAATGAGGGAAGGAAAAAAAAAGGAGAGGAACAGAGGAAATTCCATGGAATAAGTAAAGCAGAGGACCACTAAAGTTCAGATAAAATTATCTGGGGATAAGTAGCCAGAACAGGCATGGTAAGGGGAAAGGATAAGGCTTGATATTTACATGAACCCTTACATAAGGTAAAGTACATCCTACACAAGGATGACTTAAAAAGAGGCAGGGTATAAGGTGGGTAAATGCTCCTCGTCCCATTTTATGGGTGAGGAGGTGAAAATTGGCATAGGTATGTGGTGGAGTTGTCCAGCATCTTGCAGGAAACCCTGGCAAATTCTAGGCAACTCTCTCAAGCCTTTGCAGGTGTTTTCTTTCCAGGTGGAAGATGAGGAGCCATAGAGACCAGTTTCTGCTTCCTGCAGGATGATGTCCAGCTTGCTGGGGTGGCCAGAGGTGGCACAACTGAGGGCAAAGGGTTGAGGAACCAAAGAATCAGCATTTCTGTCTCCCTCATAAGCACAACTTCTAGCAAGTCTTCCCAGCTTTCAATATACACTAGCAAATACAAAATCTGTGTCAAAGGGTAAACAGCTTCATGGGTAAACAAGCCATGAACTTTCCAAGAGATGATAACCTCATCTAAAATGTGTCCTGCCAGTGATCTTTTGTCTTTCTTTACATACTTCTGCTCCTGAGGACCTCCTATGGCAGAATCAGAAACAGCAGTGAAAACAAACTCTTCCATCTCCAAGTTAAGTACCTCACACTGTTCCTTAAGACTTTGTCCCATAGCAACACTTGCCTTAAATTCATATGAAACTACTTTTCAATTACTACATCTCTGTCTCAGTGTTTTCTCTCTGAATTTTGTAGGCAGGATTCAGAAACTGAGATCCCAGCATAGCTAAGGGGAAAAAGAACAGCTGAGCACACCAATAAATTAAAAATAGACATGGTAGCTATGCTGAAAGGGACAAGGTTCTGAAATCATGCTGTCTGGCTCAGCATTCCCTTCAGATCAGAAAACCTTGAGCAGGAGGGAGGAATTCACTCTTCCTATATGATTTCACTCATATCCTGCTGGGGACAGAGCCCATTTCCTTAATAATGCAGTTCTGGCTAAGGAGGAGCCAGAACAGTAAATACTGATGTGAACAGAGATCATAAAGCCCTGCTCATTTGTATTTTCTTGAAGTGTTATTCTTGAAGTAGCGGCAATAGTAAGGGGGTCTTTTGTCTTTTTTAGGTATCTTCAGGGAGATGTGATGGTTTCCTGATTTGTTGTTCTAATTGGGTGAAAGAAAAAAATGGAAGACGGAATTATTAGTCTGGAACTCAGCATGCTTAAAACAGAGCATTTCTGGGCTGAGGTGTTCTTGAGAGAATACCTCTGGATACCTAGAAGTTTTTCATGACATTCATCTGGAAGTTGCCTTTCCTCCTTTAATCTTATCCCCTTTGGGGAGATTTTCACAGAATTGCTTGAGCAATTCTGATAGGAGAGATATGGCAATTTCTTTCTGCTTCTTTATGTAATTGGCAGAACATTTAACCATTTAATTGCTATTGATATCCTCAGGAATTAGGCATCTAGGTATTTGGGGGATTTGAGACAAACCTCTGTGAAGAGATCTCCTTTTTTGCACTTATAAAATTTCTGGTTAGTCTCTTTACACCCGAGTGCCATAATCTGCCTTGAGTTCATGCCGTATTCCTTTGCCAAGCTTGCCAGGACAAAATCTACCCCTCACTCTTAGAGCTGTAGGCTGTACATCCTGATCTTCCTCTGTTCCCATCCAGGTTGTGGGGTAAGAACCGCTCCATGTCCTGGCAGCTCAGGGAGGATGTGAAATGGGGATATATGGGGATGATCATCAGAGGAAGATATTTGCTCAGATGTAAGTTAGGTCAAAGAGAAGGCTAAAATATTCAATCCCCAGAGCAAACAAAATGCAGCTGGATGAAAGTACTGGCTTGAGCTCTGTCCATTCTCTGGCTGCCTTGGGTTCTTGCACCACTAGTAGTGACTAATGGAGCTTTTTGATATCAGAAAAAGAAAACAGTCACATCCGCCCTACCTTGGCTGGCTTTAAAGCATGTGCTTTCTTGCACTGTTTCTACATAATGGATTTTGAAAGATGGTTTGTCTTTGACAGCCCTTTTTGAAAGGCTCAGCTGACCTTTCCTAGGAGCTAAGACAGAAGTGAGCTGCCTGCATCATTTCCCCCTCACTCCTTGACAGCCCCCTATACGTAACAACACTTACAACTGGCAGTTGACATTTACATTGACTGAATAAAATGACCTCAAAGGAGAGAGGCTTTTTGACATAAAAAGTTTGTAAAATGATAGTGAACGTGTGTGATCTGCAAAATAAAATATAAAAAAAAGTGGGACCCAGTGAAAGGGGAGTTTGAGAGTTTTACTATGTACCTGTGCTGCATCACAGTCCAAATTGCTCTTTTCTACCTTGAATGTCTGGATCAGTTTCCTCACTAGCATTTTTATTACAGCCAGCAATCAGGAACACAGGAGCACTGGCTCTGAACTTGCTCCATCTCCTGGCTGCTGGGTTTTACTATCTTGCCTGGGAAATCCAGCTTCAGGCCTGAGCTTTCATTAACTTCCCACCCTGTGAAAGTCTTCTTTAAAATGGTGGTATCATACTCTGGGTACTCCCATCAAACCAGACCCCTCTAGCACTGCCAACCCTAAATCAGTGCTGAGGCAATATTTGAAGACACAAGCAGATATCAGAGTGTACGATGGCCTGGATTTTTAGAGGATGCCAGCTGCTGCAGTTGCAGTCATGTTGCCTACATGAAGAGAGATTCCGGTCTCCTTCTCCACCTGTGATTTCCTAGTGCTTATATTTTGGCCTTTCTGGGTCCATCATCTCTGTCAGCCCTTTAGTAGATATAATAAAGATTTATATTCTTAAGGATTACTGTTGCTATTGTAAGACATTAAAGAAACAGGCAGGAAGAACCTGGACAGGATTGTTTAGGAGCTCGCTGAAGATGATGCAGTTTATAGCCTGTCTCCTCTGATTTTTATATTTTGCCTTTCTCCACATCTCTGCTCCTTGGCCATTTAAATGGAAAACTTGTTTAGATTTGACAAATTGCATTTGTGATTTTCACATATAATTTTATTTTTTTTTTAATCAATATGTGCAAATAAAATATGTAAGAAACTAGCCCTTGTAAAAAGCTTGTGCAGCCTTCTGCCATGCAGTGGGCAGTCCCTGACTGAGTACACACTACCTATCTAAGCTATTTCATCAGCTACAGGAGAAAAGACACACGGACAAAAAAATAATGGTAGATCCACGAGTTAATCTCTCACTGGGCACAGAGGAATTGTGGGTCTCTAAACATGTGACCACAATTTCCCATATTGTGGTGTTTCCATTTATGGTGACTGAATATTAAGCTTAAGATCAGCTTTTTGAGTAATGGTTGCTGATTCTCCTGCTTACAGGGCTAATTTGTTGCTTCGGTGATTTAAAGGAATTAGATCTTCAGATCTGGCTTCCTGTAAAACAACAGGCCATTACACCTAATCCAGTATTCCTGTACTGAGTGCAATAACTCATTTCTGATGCAAAAGTAATGTGTTTACATCAGGCTTCTGGAAGAACTAAAGACCACAGAGATGGAGAATCTCTCTTACCATTCAGCGTGTTCTGGATTGTTTGGTTTATGTTGGTATACGCACATACACGCACACATGCACATACACGAAGGCAGGTTACAGGTGTATATCTGATTTCTCACATCAATTGCTTAGGCTTCATTTTCCAGCCACTGTTACTGTAGCACTATATCTACACAATTAGAGAGAATTCAAACCTGATGTATTTTCTCATGAAGTGTCACCATGAAACCATGACAATCTTTTTGTCATGATTGAACTCTTCAGGTCATTTTTTTTTGTTTGCTTGTTTGTTTGTTTGTTCCCTGGCATAGTGCCTAGCTTGTATCTCTTCTTCCTTGATGAGGAACTTTGCAGGTTTGTGTTGAAGCTATTTTCAGTGAATAGTTCCAGTTTACCAAGAGGTCAAGGTCATTATGGTTACCAATCTTAGCATGATCTTCTGTATTTTTTCCATCTTGTCTCATCAAAAGCAGCATGCCTAGCAGCTCAATAGAGGTGATTCTCTCCCTCTACTCTACTCTTGTGAGACTCCACCAGGAGTCTCAGAGCCTGGGGCCTTCAATATAAGAAGGTGAACCTGTTGAAACAAGCCCAGAAGAGGGCCACAAAAATAATCAGAGGGCTGGAGCAGTTTGGGTTATTCAGACTGGAGAACAGAAGGCTCAGGGAAGACCTTATAGTAGCCTTGAAGTACCTAAAGGGGGCTTACAATAGAGATGAAGAGAGACTATCCACAAGAACTATCCCCTAGTGATAGGATAAGGGGAAATGGCTCCAAACTGGGAGAGTTAGATTAGATATAGGAAGAAATTCTTTACTTTGAGGGTGGTGAGGGCACTGGCACAGGTTTCCCAGAGAAGTTGTGGATGCCCCATGTTTGGAGAATTCAGTGCCAGGTTGGATGCAGCTTGGAGCAACCTCATGTAGTGGGTGGCATCCCTGCCATGGCAGGGGGATTGGAATTAGATGATCTTTAACCCAGTCTTCCAACCCCAAACCATTGCATCATTCTATGTGACACTTCGGGATGTGATTTTGTGCTGGACTAGGTACAAACCCCAGTGCTGGATTAACAGTTGGACTTGATAAACTTAAAGGCCATTTCTGACTGAATGAATCCATGATTCTAAGAGTCTGTATGTGCAAGCTACTTTTATCAACTAAACTCTTCGGTGGGTGAAATCAGGCCTGTCTTACACTAAATATTTTTCATGACTTGACACCACATGGTCTTGACACCACCCACACATACCACATTGAATGTGACATCAGGTTAGATGGCCTATAATTATTTGAATCTTCTTCTGTGTTCTGTTTAGATACTTCCAGATTTGTGATTTTCTCAAGTATACCATGTCATTGATCAAGGCCATTGATCTTTTGTTGCTTTTTCTTTCTATGACTCCTGGAGTAAAGCTGTCCACATCCAGGCTGTAATGTATATTTGGATGTTTTAAAATCCTACTTGAACCTTTTAAAGAAAAAATACTTTATTTTATTATTTTCTGGAACATTTTGTGCATATGTTGATGCAAAATTGTTCTTTACTAACAGAGCACTGGTTGCAGTTTAAAACTAGTCCTCTTAATTAGTTTCTTAAACTGAATTCAGTTATGGTAATATATTACAAAGCAGGACCACTAAATCCAAATCCATGACATCAGAAAAATGTATTTGTGGGCAACTGCTGCTTATTACTGCAGCTTGTGACAAGGATAAGCTTTACAAGAAAGGTGCAGCCTTAAGGAAACCGAGGGGAAAAAACCCTCTTCCATTTTTAATAGCTTTACTATGCAAATCAATGCACTTAGCTTACACTTACCCTTTAATACAGATAATGTGGTACCTAAATTTAGCACTGTAGCTGAAAACATGTAATCCTTTGGCTGCACCACCATTAGAAGATGATAAAACTTGTGAAACATTGCATTTTATTTTTTTATGGAACTTGCACTGCTGGGAAGTCATGGCTCAAATTTGCAGTTATAGATTATTTGAATAAATGCTACTTAGAGGGAAATCTTAGGGATATTTCAGGAAATTTCAGGGATAGTCCTTAAAAATTATTCTGGGTTTACATTTCTCAAAAGAAGAATGTGAAAAATTAGATTTAACTGTAACTTCCTTTGTCTTCTTTCCTGTTGACACAATTATTTACTCATAATGTGTAAATAACTGCTAGCAACCAAATGCTCTGCAAATTTGATTTTTATTTGCTGCAGTACAGGTGAGTTTCTGCTACTGTGTTCCTTTGTTAAACTCACCCATGTGCTGGCATTATTAGAGCTGGGCACAAACGCCATTCCCCCTCACACTGCTTCTTGTTGTGCTTGCTCTCAGCAGTGACATGATTGTTTCTGATGGTTGGTTGACTCCAACTCCATCTTAAAAGTCTCACTAGAATTTTGATTTTTTTTATCTTGGGAGACATTGACATAAATAGGAATGAGGAACTCCAGAAACTATGAAATCATTTCGTTTCCATGCAAACAGGCTTTAGAGGGGACATTTTTCAAACAGTAAATAGAATTCTGTCAGAATGATTTCTTGGGTACACAGATTGTATTTAATTTCTAGTCTTCACCATCACACAGGTTTATTGCAATGTCCACAGGGATAAAGAGCAGAACTGGAGATCCAGAGCCCTAACATGTCTTCTACCAATAAGGCAACTCAAAGCACCTTTAATGCCTGCATGGAGGAAAGACGCTTAACCAGAAGACTTTTTTGAGAGATGAAGAGGACGCAGATCCAGACTGGAAGATGGAGAAGCCAAACCCTGTAATGTTCCATCTGTTCTGGTTAGTGAGATACTTTATTGGTTAGATAAGTAAATGTTTTGCTTGAAAGACACCCTAGGGTGGTATTGTTCATGCCAGAGGCTCGTTTGTCTCCTGCATATTTCAGCATGATGCATTGATGAGAGAAAGTGCTCCTTGGCAAACCAGAAGACAGCTTCTGAAATAGAGGCTGAACCTCTGTTCAGAAGAAGAGGAAACTCTCATTTGCTAATTTTTTAATTGCAAAAATTAGGCTAAATTCTCATTTAGCAATTTATTTTAAGGGCTCATCAGAAAACCTGTCTACTAGCTTGTAAAGTTATGCTCCATCCAATTTGACTTTCCACAACTGTCACTGAAGGTGAAGTCTGTTTTCTGGAATGTTCCTGTAAGAAAAAATATTTCTTCATTGAAAAATGAAGCTTCCAGGACTAAGGGAACAGCTGGAGTTCATTGATTTTTAACTTATGACAAACACCTCTCATTATGTTTTGCAGTATGAAGTCAGTTTTCCGTTACTTCCTGAGGAGAGAAGATGTTATGTTTGCCTTCCTGATTGGGCTGCAACAGTTTATTCATTTCCTAGGAAATTTCCTGGGATTTCCATTTTCCACCAAGGTGCTTAGATGCCATTAGAGTGACGAGGAAAAAAACTTTTTAAACAAGAATTAAACCCAGTGAATCTGCAGGAGCTTCAATTAGCTGTGCTGCCACGGCACAACCTTACTGTGGCTGGTTTCAGTGGTTTATTATTAAAGCCAGAGGAAGCACTGTCAGGGGTAGAGCTGAGCAGTCTGTTAAACCTATTGCTGAACAAATTAATGGAAAGCTTAATGAAAAATAGTTTGCTTAAGAGCCTTTTGAAAGGGATTGTTTTGGCATGGGTCAGATATTTTTATAACCAATGCAATGTAAAATTTTAGTATGTCCCATCTAGACACAAACCCAGAGTTTTTTGACTGAATTTTCCTTGGATTTTAGGGATTAGTTTCATGCTATCCCTTCTCCTCTTTCCTTCCCTGCCTCTCCCAACAAACAGTTTGAAGAGCAATCTCAGTCTTAAGTCGACTGAACAAACCAAATGTTTTAAGTAAATGCTGCCCTGTAAATAAACCAATTCTTCCCCCTTGTGGCATTTCTAGAAAGAATCACAATTTGAGATGTTTATGGTAAGTATTTTGCAAAGCTGACAAGCACAAGCCCTTGTGTTACATTTGTAGCTACAGGCAGGGAGAGAGAGAAGGACAGTAGAGATCCGAGGCAGAATTTGAAGATGACTTGTGTCACTTTTGACATGAGTTCAGGGCACAGCAGTGCTGCACCTCCAGGTACTGTGGTGCCTAGCTACACCAGCTGCCCGGCAGTGCCTGGCCTGGTGGGCAGTGTCTGGCTCTGCTGAGTGGCTATTCTGTTTCTAGGGGACTTGTGCTCTGCTAGTGACACCATTTAACTCCATGCTGCCCCAATGATGGCTGGAGTCAGCCAAGGTAGCATGTCCCTGCAGAGAAGAGTCACTCCTCAGCAGTGCCTGATAAACAACCTACTCTTCTTACCCTTGTCCCTCATTTAAACAGAACCCACCGAGGACTTCTGTCATTTGATATGCTGTCAAAGCAGTGAAGGCTTGATTCCCCACAGGAGATCATGCATTCCTGTGACTAGGTGCAGCAATGGCAGAGGATGATGTGCCATTGCAGAGCACAGAGCAAGTTTCAGAGAAACTGCAAGTGAATTTCAGGACATAATACCATGTCATTAATTTTATGAAGTTATCAAACTATAACTTGGGGAAGGGTTTTGCTCACCACTGCTTTGCCTGTAGAGACTTGGAGCAATAAATCTGTATAGCAAATAGCTCTGCCTCTCCACATTTATCCTCATTGTTTAATGCCACATCCCTGCCCCAATATTTTGCTTTTGAGCAAGATTTGAGCTTTTTTTAGGTTTGTAATGAAAAAGAAAACAAACTTCCTGGAAAGAAGGGAGGGGAAATTGCTCTTGGTTCATGTCACAGAAACTCCTGTTTGAAGCTCTGACCCTTCAGCCCCAACACATCTTTGCGCGTTGTGAGCCGCTGAAAATCTCTCTTGTAGACTTCGCTGTATCAGTGTGTAGCTGTCACAGTTACTACCAGGTGTTACAAATCGAGTAATTTAACGGCAGGAAAGTACTCCTGCCATTAAAGTCTTTGCAACACCTTTAACTAAGGCAGAGCTGAATAGCATCTGCACATTTTTCTTTCACTTCACACTGCAAACAAGGTAAGGGGCACACATTTCCACCACAGTTTTTCCTCCTCAGAAAATCAGAGCCTAAGTCTACTTTTGACATGATAAAAAAAAAAAACAAAAAAACCACCCAAAATAAAAAAAAAAAAAAAAAAAAAAACAAAAACAAAACAAAAAACCAAAAAAGACCACTTTTCAATCTGTTTCAAAAGCCTGGCCTGAAGAGTCCCTAAAAATTTGTGCTGCAGTAAACCAGCACTCTTATTTTTCATTCTGAGTTTTAAAATAGCAACAACCTCCTATTTAATTTCCCTGGTAACTGTACGGAAGAGAGTAGAGTATTCCCTGGCATAGATCTGCAGAGCAATAACTGAATTTCATGATGAACAAATTTCAAAATATCATCTGTTTTCACCACTGCAGCATATTTTTTTCCTTAATTCTCTCAAAATCCCCTGCCCATAATCAAGTCTTCTTACACAATCCTATTTGTTCCCACACAGGTTCCCATGTATTTGACTACCATGTTGGTCAGATCCATTGGTCTGCTGTTTTGCAGCACCACAGCTACACAGTGTCCATAAGTCTGAAATGTGTTTTGTAGCTGCTATGTATTGGTGGAAGTCTCAGGTCATTAACTGAATGCAGCTGAGGACACAGAGGAACTGGCCCCAACATTGCAGCTTGGAAAATCTCAGCTTAAAATGACAGACATATGGGTTCTACACAAAAATGTTAGAAAATTGGCATTTTTGGTTACCTCCTCTGGTCAAATCACTTAGACATAATGAGGAGGTTGATCACTAAGGGAAAAGCCAAGGCTGGGCTGAGATAGTGCAGTTCTGGGTGGTGGAAGCAGCTGTTCAAACCATGGTCATTTTGTAAATCCCTCATAAAAGTCAACTTTGTCAGGGTTATACAGCACCAGTTTCCCTGTGCTATTGCACAAAGTTGGTCACCTTGTCTATATATTATCTTGGAAAAGCAGTTCATGGTCAGCAGGCAGCTGATTCCTGCCCACAACTGGACTGGGAAACAGTCTCCTGCAAGACAGCTGAAAACACATTTCATGGAACATGTGTTGGAATATTATTATCTCCAGTAAGATGGAGACATATCTGCTTCTATCTGATGTCTGTGTTCATGCCTTTTCATAATTATGGTAATGTAGCTTCTGTTGCTTGTCTGTGATGGTGTGAGTGGAGGCAGGCCAGCTGCAGGGGTGATACTGGATTATTGGATTACAGAGATACAGCTGGCAGGTCCTGTTCTGGCAGCTACAGCTGTACATAGGCTTTGTAGGGCAGCCACAGTTTGCACAGTTTGGGACACCATTGACTGAAGTTTAGGATATAGCATCACACATTCCTTGCACACAGTGATATGCTTTCAAATGCTTGGTTTTATTCTTCTGTAGCACAGCGTACTCAGGAAGGCACTTGGTACTGGACACTGATTTATAAACTCTGAGCCCAGGACAGAGGGAACTACCTTATCTGACCACCTGAAAAAACAAAGCTTGCATTTCACCCACTTATCCCCACAGTGACGAATGTAGCTATTTGAGAACTTGATTGGAAGATGTTTGAATCAAATGTACATGAAGAGATAAAAACCCCACTGGTCCTCTTGGCATTTATTCCCATGGTTAATTCCTCACTCCACCCCTGTGATTAAAAAATGATGTGTATTTTCTCACCTAAAAACATGAAGGATTTTTCACATGATATTAACTAGTTCATATTAGTTCACACCATGACTTTTTCTCTGCAGGCACAAAGGAAGCTGGTACCTGCTCCTGATGCAAGCATAAGGATGACAGAACTGAGCCAAGGCATAGGTGATGCACAAGCCTCAGCCTGGCTTCTGTGTGACTCCCCTGGTGCAGGCACCTGCTGCTGGCATGGGCTGCCTGCCTTGCCTGCTCAGCACCACCTGTCCCTAGGGACCTGCCTGTCAGTGCACCTGCTCTGGCATCTCTGCTGCAGAAAGGGTGGACACTCCTCACAGACAGGTGAATGCTGCAGTAAATGAGGTGCTGAGGTCTCTTCCTATCAAGAAGCTGCAACTCCAGAAGTCTCCACTCTGAGGCAAGCTTCAGGTACAAGGCCTTGTGCTATTTACTTCTTGAAGTAAAGTCTGTCCTGGGAATATCAGGCCAAACTAAAATGCATATTGGCCAATGTGTTGTCTTCTCTGAACTGTATCACAAACAGCAACACAGTGCCAGCTATGATGTCCTATGTTCCTCTGTCCTGCTGCAAAAATTGGGTTTCCCCATTTGTCTGACCCTACAGGGAATTTGAACTGGCATATTATTGTAGAAATACTGTATTTCTGCTTTGTTTTGCTGAAGTATCACTCAGTTACATTGGGAGTGCATATAACTACTAATAATGAATAATAATATTGTTTAATCTGAAAGAAATGCTGAGATAACTAGAAGCTCCTTCATTATTTCTTTGAAAGCAAAACCCATGATTGTCCCAGACCCAGGTCATGGCAGTCCCAGATAACAACAGGAGTACCAGAGCTTGCAGATTCTGTTTCTGGCCCTCATGAGCTGTGGGTAGTCATGCTGGAAGCTCACACCCAGTCTGCCATGGCTGCAATGGCTCCTGCTGGGAAAGAAAAGGGCAATTTCACCTCTGTTCTGGAGCAAATGTAGGCTGAATCACATGGTACATGTCCCTGTGAATCACACTGTTTCTATGACTTTCAAGTTCCTGGGACTAAGAGCAGCCACTCATTGCATTTTCCTCTAAAAAATTAGTGCAGCAACTGAACGTGAGGCTAAAGGATGTGTCTGAACAGTAATTCTGTGTCTACTCTCAGCACCCATCCTTAATCCAAGAGAGTCGAGCTAAGGTGGTCCTGCTGCTAAAGCTGCCATTCTTGTTTTACGCTGAGGCAAGGCTATGTAGAGTAGGTCCCTCAAGATTATCAAAACATGCCAATATTTCAAAGAGCATGGGAGGTCAAACTGGGTCAATATAATTTGTTAACCTCTGTCTATGTTTCTTTTCCAGTTGGATCACTATGAAGTGTCACATGCTAGAGAAATTAATCTTGGTTTTCTCACCCAAGCCTCAGTAAATGGATTATGACCTCTGTCTCATAGCTGTCACAGACAGGATGACACTTGGGCATTGATATATGACATAAATAGTGTCTGCCTATCAGCACAAGTCCTGCAGCTGAGACCACAAAAAGCATGGCCACAACAAGGGATCCTTTTGTTTTGTGCCAAAATTGTTGGCCAGAAAATACCCTCTTTGCAAACAGATTTGATTGTCTCCAGTCTTGGTGAGACCAAGGAAGCAATCTGTGCACAACACCTCATCCGTCCTCTTCTCCTCATCTTTTTTGTTTCTCTCCTGACACTTCCCTTCTGCTTTCACTGCATAAACTTGCCATTATTATTAATGTCTTGCCTCTTGTTCCTTCCTGCTTTGACTTAATAAGGCAAGAAGAGAGGAGCAGCCCCCATGAAAGAAATAAATATTATTACTACATGGGGATGAAAACTACACTGTTCCTGGGTTGTAGGCTACCACATTGTCATTGTGTTCCTGGGAGAGCCAGAAAAGGCAGCTAAAGTCCTTAAACTACCCATATCATATAAGCTATGATATCCTGGAAAGTGTGCCAAGGAGTCCCAAGTATCTTGGGCAGATGAACCTGTTCCAGCAATAAATTTCTTCTCTGAGCTCATCCTGCTTGCGAGGTGACAGGGATGCATGCAGTACTTTGATGCAGTGCAGGCCTTAAGTGTGTAAGCATGGTGTCAGAGGACAGCTATATTTACCACAAATGCTGCCTGTGTAGGAAAAAATGGAGGTTTTCCCTGATGTGAACTGCTGTGAGCTACGAGTCTCCATGTATCAGACTGAGTGCACCTGGGAAGAGTTCTCAGAGCACAGGACAGTGCAAATAAAATGTCAAAAAGACTTTGATATACTGGAGAACAGGAAAAGCAGGAATTTTTTTATACACAATAAATTTTGTCAGTTTAAATTTCCAAACATAAGTCATATAATTGTGTAAGATTATCAATTTTTAATTTTTAAAGTTCAATTTATTCCTTTAGTGTTCTTAAAAAAGTGATCCAAATTCTTCAAATCTGAAGAATCCAGATAAAGAAGTACAATGTATGTGTGAACATCCCTTTTTTTAAATTATGATTTTTATCCTGAAAATTATGCTGTTTGCACATCAGTCACTTCCCTTAAAGTTTCTGAACCCTTTGTTTTATGTCAGCCAAGTCTGACGGGGTCTCCAGGACTCAAAGATATTCAGATTCTGGAAAGTTCCAGAAAAATCAGCTGAGTGGACTCAAATGAATTCTCCTTCCAGGGAAATTTAAGCAAAATAACTATTACTCCCTCTTCCCACCATGGGTCACCCACTGCATCAGAAGCCAGGCAGCATCTATATTGGAGTTTGCTGCCTCTGCCTTGGGGTGGCCAATGGGGAATGTTGTACTGTTGAAAGGAGTTAGATGAGCCACCAGGCAGGCACAAATCCATAGGAAATTACATCTCTTTGCTTTTCTTGCTCACAGGAAAAAAATGTCCAGACAGTCCCAGTACTGAGTCTCCTGGCTTGGAAGATGTAATGAATGTTGGTCTTGCTGTAGTCCATCATCCTTTCCCTCCATACAGCGCTAAATATACATTATGATTAGTAAATTAATGGATTTTTTGTGCTGTTTGAACTAGTATTGATTCCACTCCAAAAGCAATATGAGGCACCGTAATGTATCAGGGACTTGAAAAGTCCCAGGTTGTTATGTGTTGGAAGGGCACAATAGGAAGAGGAATGAGCTCATATGGCAGCTAATACAGAAAAAAAAAAAATAGGAGAATCACTTCTAGTGTTTTCTACTTTCTATTTTTCATGTTTGACAAAAGAAGAGTCCTGAAAAAAGGTCTCTTGAAATAAATGTTCCCAGGCTATTCTATTTTCTAATGTGGAAGAGCTTATTCACATTATCTTGTATTGACAAAGGCCTTATCAGTTACAACAGGGCCGTTTTTAGCTACACCATAGAAAAAGCCTTTATCTCTTCTGAGAAACCTTTGTGAGAAGAATGGCTCAGCCAGCAGTCAGTTCTGGTTCTGAAGCCAGGTGCTACTGCAGGGACCCACCAGTCAGCGGCACTGAAGCTCACCAAGAGATGGGATCAGCCAGCCACCACTGCATCTTTTTGATGGAATTTTTTTCCATCTTCCTCTCAAAGACCTGTACCACATGCATTTCAGGTGGTATTTCAGCCTCTCTTCTACTTGGTAAAGGATTTGTTGTTGTAGCTGTTTGCTGTTTGACAAACAGCTGAGATGCACCAGATACACCAATACAGGGGAGACCAAAGTGCTGTGGAGTGGCATAAATACATGCAAGTATTAATGCTACTTAAGGAAGACTATGACCTTGCAGTGACCTGGCAGGTGACAGACAGAGCATGTCTCATGCACTGTATCCAGACAAATTTCCCGGTTCACTTTTTCTTTGTCACCTAATCCTTCCTCAGTGACACTTGGAACAAAGTAGCTGTTCTAAGACTCCCAAACAGTTGCAGACAGGTTGGGTGCCAGGGCCCCAGGTAGGATTTTAACCACCTAGAGCTTGAGGTGAGGCTACAACACCATGCAGGACCTTTGTGCCGAGTTTCTGGGAAGATTAATTTCTGCTATTTTTATTTGCAGTGCGGTAGTTTTGGGGTTTGTTTGTTTGTTTGTTTGTTTTTAAATATGATATTATGCTTCCTAGCCATCTCTTCCTGCTTGGATGAGAAACAGCAAATGGAATACTGCACAGCACACCACATGGCCACAAATGTCTGATCACATTCAATGAACAATAATACCAATATCTAATGTTAGAAAACACACTTTAGAGAATGTCTGTCTAGTTCTGTAGAATCCATCCATCATTCTGTAAAGGGAAAGGGGAGGTAAAGGGAAAGGCAGGAGATTCCCCTTTATTACACACGCACACACACACACACACACACAATTTGCCAGCTGCCCTTCAAGCTGATTGATGCTAACAAGTGTAAGGAGAAGACCAACAGAAATCCTAAGTACCTCTGAAAATGATGACATGGTATCTCATCACCAGCTTTATAGGAATAGAAAAATTAATTTGTCTGAATTAAATAAATCACTAACTGTGATTAATTAATTTGATTTAGCAGTTAAAAGCTGTACCCTTTGTTTTCTTGTGTTACTGCTGGGAAGTACATGTTGTTGAAGCATTAGAAAGCAGAAAGAAATTCTGTAATGATTCAGGCTTTTTGTTAGTATTTCAAATCCTATTTTATTCACATGTATCTGAAAGATGGTAAGAGAAATGATAAAATCGACGAAGCATTCATTTCTTTATGCTATTTCTTGTCAGGGTAGGCTGGCCATATTTTCAGATGTACTCCACAGCAGTCCCAAAATAAAGCTGTCTGACTGTACAACCACATTATGCACAGCCAATGCAAGCATGAGCAGCCCTGCCTCAGGGACACAGTGTAAATTTACACTTATGCTGACTCTAGACTGCCGTCCCCTGGTTACCTTGGATAGTCCAGGGATTTTGCACCCCTGTTTCTTCAGGCCAGCTGGCAACATACACCTACCTAGACCAAGTTGAAGAAGATTTGACTGCACTGCGAAAGAAAACATAGTGTGAACAATAGAGTGACTCAAAGATATCAATATTCCAGTGTTATTTATGTTAGGTGTTATTTCAGGCTGTATTTATTTGTTTAAAAATAACCCCAAACACTTAACTGATGGGTTTGTATGCTGTTTGTCCTGTTACCTTGTGTTGACAGGGGTAATTGGGCAAGGACAGGAAACATCAGCACTCAACAAAAATCTCTAGAGGTTTATTTCACTTCCAAATCTCTCTGCATTTGCTTTTAGCTTTGAACTAAACCAGAAAAGCAGTACATTTTGAAACTGTAAAAAAGAGCAATGGGTTAGAACTTTAGATCTGTACAGGATTATGCTTTCAATAAGGAGAAGTGCAGGGCCTGGTTAATGTTTAAAGGCTTTAAGAATAGTAGACACTGAATTTTTTTTTTGCTGTGAAAACAAAGAAATATATATAAACCCAGCTTTTTAAAATGGTTAAAAAGCAGTGGCATGAAGATATAAATCAATTTAGCCTAATTAACTACTTCAGAGCTATCACAGCTATTAACTACTATCACAGCTATCAACTAATCTTTAATATTATTAAAATATTCAGATTTAATACTATGAAATCTCAGGTGACCATCAGAAGTTTCTTTTTTTAATAACCTCTTTTATCATGACAATATTTTCACATACTTTGGGCTTTTATTTAATGTTGGCTACTACAGGATGACCTCTAAGCTGGTCCATTTTCCCATATAAAGTCCAGTAGCCTTGGTGAACCCCGAGTCACAGGATTCAGCAGGCAGCTCTCCCCCAACCCAGCTGACAACCTCATTATCCATCTTTTGAAATATTTCAGCTGTGGAAGTGATACACTTATGTAACATGTACTTGAGAAAAATAAAACCATCTCTGCTTTTAAAGAGGAATGCTCTGCACCTCCTGCCACCACTTAATTCTCACAATTTCTCCTTTCTTTATAAAGTATAAACTAAAAAAATATCATGAGTGAAAAATAGTGATGACCAGAAAATATGAAATAGAAACAAATTGGCAGATGAGAACAGGGGATAATGCTACCTTAAAGAGGTACATAAAAATATTCCAGTTCTTCTCATTTAGCAACAACCCTCACATCACATCACAGCATTTTCCATTTTACCTGGAACCACTATCTCTTCATGTGAAAGGGATCATTAGAACAGTGTATTAAACAAAACAAACACCAGTTTAGTGTTTCTGTGACCAGCAACAACAGGAACTGCAGCTGGCAGTCAGTGTGTCACCTACCCCAGTACCTGAAATGGCTGCAGGACTTGTGCCCCCACCACCTCACGGTTTCCATGCACAACAGCTGCTTCTCTGGCATTGCAGATACAGGGGATTCTTGCCAATGGCCAGACTTGAAGAAGTCAGTCCTGAATCAAGGGTTTGTCTCTGCTATAGCTGCAGAGATGTAGCTGTTGTGAGGATGAAGATGTTGCAATGGATGGTGCCTGCAGCAGTGCGCTCAGCCATGTGCTTGGTGGAAACGCAGCAATGCTAAAGACTGAAATCTGCAGCCAGATCTCTGCACAGTTTCTCATATGTGGACCTTCTTCAGAGGTATCTAGGCACAGAAGTGCCAAAGTAGACCATGATTTTGCGTTACAGCTACTGATAACAACTGGAGCTGCTCTTCCAAAAGCTCTAATGCACTGGGAGGCAAGAAGGAATGTGGTTTGGCAGGCAGAGGGGGCCTGATTCAACCAACTGCTTATGTGTCACTGAAATCAATGGTGCTATTTAGGGGCTTAATTGCTTTGCTGAATCCAGGCCAAAGAGACAAAAAGCAAGATGGTTAAGCTGCAAAGCTTGGATATATATCTTAAATCTTGAACACTTACATCCTTTATCAATATTATGATTCTCCCCAGTAATTCACGGTTGTTCAGAAAAGTTTCAAAGGAAACACATGCCTTACTTTTTGGCCCTGACTTAGCAAACATTTTGGTGTACCATTATTCATGTAGATGGTGCCATTTTCTTAAGAACAGAAAGACACAAGTGAAGTGCCACAACAGGCTGTTTTTGCAGGTCAGAGCTGTATTTAGTATCTACAGCATTTAAGCATTCCTACCAAGGTTATACAACTGCTAGAGACATCTGGACCTAATATTGAAATGTTCCTATTGCAATCTGTGTGTGCGTGAATATTCTTGTGCCAAAATATTTATTTTAAACTGTCTTTAAAAGAAAGAACAATAAGTTCAAGGAGTTATAATTTTTTTCAGTTGTTTTTCTTTCAATAACAAACACACCTCAGACAAATAAAAATTAACTGTTTCAATACCGGTGTTTAAATAATACTTTTACTCACTGGTTAGTCAGTATCCATAAAGAATGGCTGCATTTGCCCTAATTAATGTCCCATTTCCAGGAAAGGCTTTAATTAACATCTGACATTTAAGCAGCACTACAATGTGGTGTGCAATTATCACCTGGCCTACTTCGCTGTGATTCAAATGCTCTTGGAGAAAAAGATGCTATTTTTTTCTCCTGAAGTTTTATAGAATGGATGAGCAACAGAGACCTAAGGAAATGAAGGAAAGAAAGCCAGAGCTTCAAAGAGATGTAGGGTGGAGTTTTCCAGTACAATTTCTAGCCATCCCGGTGGCTGGTTGCCCCCTCAAAAGAGGGGGACCCACTCAGCTTTGCCCTGGGCCACGCATTTCTAACCCACTTCCTCTCCCCAAACTGGCAAAGCCCTGAGTGCCATTAGGAGAGTCAGAACTAATAATACAACTGAGCCCATTTGATAATTCAATGCTGCTAAAACAGGATGGTCTTCCTTTAGTTTCCTTCATCTTTCCCCTGCTTTGTGTCCCTCAGGCTCCACCAGCAGCAAGCCAAGCTGGCTCAGTTCCTTAGCCCTGGGATCAAAAGAGAAACTAGTTGCTGTGCTAAAGCAGTTTCCTGACAGTTTAGTGAGCTCAGCTGGCTCACCCATGGTTCTCACTCACAGGATTGAGAAGGGAGAAGTGTGGGACCTCCACCTCCCAGTGGAAGTGGGCTGGAATTTTATCTTGTGAAATCAGATCTTATCTTGTGTAGGATGGTACACCACACATAAGCATGTTTTTGTACTGTATGTATTTTCCATCAGAAAATTAGTGTCTAATCAAATGACAGTGTTGGTGAAGTGAAAGGTAAGAGCATGTGGCAGGGACCTGATGGCCCTTTTGGTTGGTCTGAGGCACTCTTTCCACAGTGAACTGTAACCAGAGAGAGGACTTTGTAGTGCAAGAACGTACTTTATCCTACCCATTCAAGTTGCTTTATATAGCATGGAAACATGGAACAGTTTAGGTTGGAAAAGACCTTCAAAGCCATAGACTTATACACTAATTTAAGTAGTTATTAATGTTTAAATACCCAGTATTTGCTGGGTCACTGAGAGTGTGAGTAAGCACCAAGCTGTGGCCGTGGTGAACCTCTCTCCTGCCCTATGGCCTGATGAATATTTCATTATGCTGTATCAAGAGAAACAGCTTTTGGCACGCGAGCAGGAGGAGATCCTTGAACAACATGGACAGAGAACATAACATCAACACATTCTGACAAGATGGGTATGGAGCTACCTGGGAAGAGCTGAGCCCTTTGCAGACACATCCAGTGACTGAATATTGTGTGAGAAATAACACACTGGCAACTTTGGTGCATGAAGTGGAGGATGGGCTGACAGACAAGTACTGAGGTACTCACGGTGATTGTCCCCAGCCAGCGCCTGCCTAACAAAATCAAACCAAATGTAACTTGGCATGTGGGGCTGCATTTAGAAAGTTGCAGCAGTTCTGGGGTATTTCAGATATCTGCAGTGAGGACAGGAGAGAAAGCTGGGGTGGTAGTCTTGTTAGCTAACCTGATATAAATTTTCTCTTCCCATGAATCACAGCTGTCAGGCACCAATGGGATTTGGAAGCCTCTAGGGTGAGGCTGTAAGGAGATACTGAATATCATGATTTTGGATCCATAAATCTAAATTTTAGAAATATTTCAGAAATTTAGGAATAGAATGCATGTGTCCACCTTTTTATGTGGGTCTAGTCTTTAGAGTATATGTTACACCATCCTTTAGCCTGCCACACTTCCACACGGAGCTGATGATATTTGCCTCCTAAAAATTACAGTCAAGGGACCCTTTATGAATTGACTGTGGGTTTATGTGTTAGTATCCAATAATTCCTGAGATCTAAGCCCAGATCTGTCATCTATCTGTTCCACTGCTCTGAAAGGAGTTCATAAAAATAGCATCTGGGAGCTCTGTATCTATTGGAATTCAATATTTCAGTCTGGCAACCTCGAAACCAAGCGTGAAGCACTGCTCTTTTAGGCAGTATATTGTCGCCAGCTTCTCGGTCGGCAACAGGGAATGGGCACATTCTATATAATTTGGGTGATGACCTGACTCTCCTCGGTCGGTACTGCTTCAGCAACACAAGGAGAAAGTGCTATTGAAATCAATGGAATTATTTGAAGAATAAGAATAAGTGACTTTGCAGGATTGTACATTTTTTTCCTCTTTCTTTTTCTCTCTTATTGTACAGTCAAACATCTAGGGGACTAGTCACAATCCTGCTGAAAGTTACAGCCTGTCTGTTCTTTAATGTCTGTTTTTGAAGATGATCCCATCCACCTGTTCATTTTCCTACTCTTCACGCTTCATTCTTCATTCTCTTCACGCTCTTCACTCTTCATTTCCTATTCTTCACGCTGAGTGCGTCCTAGTCTTTTCCTTATGTCCTATATGACGCAAGGCAATAAAACCAAAAATGATGCAAACTGGTTTATGGATCTGCCGGTCCGGTTTGTGCTACTTCCACCAAGCGTTGCTAGGTGGCAATATATTACCTGGAAAACCAAGAGCTTCCAGCCGCCGTCGCCTTTCTCTACTTCCGACCGAGATGGGACGTGCCTGGGCATCGCTCTGCTCCAAAAGAGGACAAGCCCTTGGAGCGGGACCTGGTGAGAGCTGCTGCGCTCACACAGATCTTTACTGAGGTTTTCCAGACACAACTGCACGGCTGAATCCTACTGGAAAAATTCTTTGTGAACCCAAGAGCAAAAATAAGAGTGTTGTAAAAAAGGAAATGTATCCTTCTATTGTATAAAGATAGCACTGCCTGGGACTAGACTATTTCATATTCTCGATTCTCTGAACAATACAAAGTTGAAACTATCTGTTCAGCGTGAAAAGCGTTTGTTTTCGCCACATAAATGATTAATTGAAACCCCCTACATATTCAATCATATTTTTTAATGAACTAGGCCAATTTTGGAACATTTGTATTGCCAGTTGGGTTGAAAAACAGCTTTAATAAAGATGGAGAAGATGTATTTCCAGATACATATTTCAGCCATGCTACAAATACTTAAAATTGAGTAATCTTACATATATGTCTCAACAAGGACACGGAAAGATTGGGTCATATTTGCATAATGTTTAGAATATGCAAAACACCAAGTAATCTTCATTGAAACCATTTATTTCCCTTGATCTGGCTGCTGGCGAAACCGATGGCACGGCCGTGTGTGACAGTGCCATTTTATGCCAGCCTCAAGTTTACACAATTACAGTTTGATGCCAGGGTAGTTTGCGGCTTGCTCAGCACTTTGGCCCAGCTGCCAGAGCTGGGTACAGGTGAGCGGCACCTGGAGCCGGAGAGGCACAGCGGCCAGGAACAGGACAGCTGGAAAGAGCTCCCACTTAGGCTGACAGGTAAAACAGATGGATGTGCAAATGGGGAGCCCAAGTCTCTCCTTGTGGCGACGTGGACAGGGAGCTAACATCTCTCCTGCCTGCTGCGCAGCCCCAGGCACAGCAAGTGGGGGCCCCGCCGCTCCAGGCTGGATGCTCCCGGCAGCATCCGTATCCTAACCTGAGACCTTGTCGGAAGCCAGCGGAGAAAGGAGGATCTTTAATTACCCTGACCTGGACAGAAACACGGGGCTTGGTTTTCAGGGATGGGGGCGACCGGTGCAGAAAACAACAATAATGACGACCTGCTCATGTAGTATTTAGCAACCTTGGAGCTGACATGTATGGTCTGCTTCAAAATTGCTTAGATTCAGGCAGAGTTCTCGCTGCTTGGGGTCACGCCTGTACGGATGTGGTATGAAGACCTCTCCTGCTGGCCCCAAGTCAGCCCCCAGCTCTCGGGGGCTCAACAGGCTTTTGGTGCCCTTTGCTCGGCGCGGGGCTGCCCCGACACCGCCGCTCCCGGGGCGCGGGCCGGCGGCTGCGGGCCCGGCCCGGAGGCCGCGGCAGCGGTTCCCGGCGGGGCCCTTTCTCCGTAGCACCGCCCGCCTGCGCTGCTCCGCCCGGGGCCAGGTCAGTGACCGCCCGCGGCCCTGGGGGAGGAAAGGGGCCTCTGCCGGGGAACGGGGCTGCCGAGGCGGCGCGGGGCCCCGGCAGCGTCCGGGCGTGGGGCAGGCTCGGGGCGTCCCGGTGCTCGCAAGGCCTCGGAGCGCCTGCGGCAGAGGCAAGGTGGCTTCGTCGGTGCTTGTGCTTAGCCCTGACACCTCGGGTCTCGCTTTGGGAACAGCCCGTCACCGCCCACTTCGGCCCTGCTCGGCACTGAGCCCTGCCTTGACGGTTGATTTAACATAAATCATTCTGTAAAAAAAAAAAAAAAAAAAAAAAAAAAAAAGTGTCAGAAAAGCTTCCCCAGGTCAGACCGTGCAGGGAGGTTGCCATTGCTTCCCGGAATTCAGTGTGTGGAGCCAAGGAAGCAGGAGGTGACGGGCAGTCCTGGTGTGGTGCTGCTAGTTCCCAGTGCTGTTACAGGGGGACAGGAGAGTCGTGGCTGCGTGGCTGGTTCAGACCTCGGTATATGGTTTTTTTGGTGTTGCTGTCGACAGGAGCACTTATGGGTAGTGGTGGTAAGGGGAGAATAGTAAAGAACAGTGAATTAAGTGGAATTCAGAATACTTCTTGAGTACAAAAGTTACACTTTTCAAGGCAACCATTGGGACAGCATCAGTATTTGCGGTTACAGCTAGAACTGAATTCATGTGTTCATGGTTCAGGGTTTGGTGACTGAAAGGCAAATGGTGGGTTGGTTGTGGTTGTTTCCATTCCTGTGAAGTTGTGCATCTGCTCTTAATGGTCTCTAAAACATACCTAGTGGGCAGTGAACTTAAAAGAGTTTTCTGCCACTGTTATAAAAGCTCCTTTGATGACAGGTGTGAAGAGAACCTGTGAGGATCAAAGCATTAAAAAATAAAGGGCCCAAGTGCTTTTTGAAGAAAATAACAGATTCTTGCCCTCTGGTGTGAAACTCAAAATCTTTTACTCACCATGGGACCAAAGTCAAATGTTTTTAGGTAGTGTCATCTGTGTTTATGGAAAGGCTTCCTTTGTCAGTTGTTTTGCATCATTAAATGCCATTATTTTTCTGTGGACTTCAGTATGTTTCTTTGTCATTTGTTTACTATTCTTCAAAATAATTAAAATGTGATTAAGAGAGAATGTAATTGTTTAGGGATAGAAGGACAATTCACATCTAAACTCTAGCCTACAGGGATCATTAAAAAATCCAAAACTAAACAAAGAACACATAATTTGGAAAGCCATAGCTTGCTATGCCCAGAATTGGGCTGCCCAGAAACAATGAAAATAACAAGAAAAAAAGAAAGATAAAAGCAGAAATGAGGTGTAAATGGTCAGCCAGCTTAAAACTGAAGCTACAGACAAGGTTTTTTTTTTCCTACTTACAGTGTTAAAAGGTTTTTCTTCCCCCAGTTAATTTTTATTTCCTATGTACATTATTTGGTGCTATTTCAGTTAGTTAATTTGGACATGTTCTCACTTCTTGTTCTCTTAGCTTCTGGATGGATAAACTTTGTTTCTAATGCTGACATCTTGAAAGTAGGAGGCCCAAATCTTTTGCTCTCTCAACGGTAATACAGAGGCTAAAAAATTGTCCTTTAAAATGCCGGCTACTTTTAAAGCCCATTTTGAGAAGAGTCAAAAGGCTTTTAAAGTAACTTGCTAAACTGGAGGGACTGTTGATCCCATCTAATTTGTCTACAGTGCAGGTACCAGAGACAATGTGCTAAAAATTTGAGCAGGGCTCAGCAAGTTTGAGAGCCATGACATTTTGAGAAAGGCATGAGGGATCAGTCCTCTAGTTGGGGAGGCAGAATCTCCTCAGCTCCCCAGCTTTGTTTAGTTTCTGTATTTGCAAATTATGTTTTGTCAGTGGGTTTTCTGCTGTTGATCCCTTAGCATGCTTATGATCTGCTTGCTTTCAGCAGTGAGAAAGCCAGCTGGGAAAGTGATTGCCCTCAACTTGCTTCATCTGGTAATATTAGAGTGGGAGAACCTGTTGGGCAAGGTGTTTAAGTTAACCTAACCCACGCATCATGGAAGGAAAGTAGAGAGATGGATAAGTGGATGAGGTAGGTGGAGGGCTCTGTAACCTTGAGGTGAGGGGTGGTGACAAGCAACTGGCAACAGAGGAATCTTGCGTTTGAGTCCTCCCTGCTACACCTTTCTTGTGTCTGAAGGCAGGGTCTAGTGACTCTTCACTGTGAGACCAAGCTGGCCTCCTTTTGGTTTTGAATCTCTTTTCTTTGTCCTACACCATAATTTATTTTCTTTCCTTATTCCCTATAATAACCCACCAGCCCACTGCCCAGGGTTACAGTCAGTTGTTATTTTCACTCATTTTCAACCTACTTTTTTTTTTTTTTCCTACAAATGGGCTATTTTCATGCTTTGTTTCTCCATCACTTGCCTTTTTATCTGCTTACGTGCTATAGGATCAGTTGTGCCAGCCTCAGTACTGGGCCACCACTTGCTTTCCATTGATTGGCCACTACAGGAACCTGGTGAAGCATCTGCCAGTCATGGTCACTGCTCTCTAGTACAGGTAAATGCCTTTTAAAGTGACTGGTAAGCCACCCACACAGGGTTGAATTGTGAGTCATCTCATCATCATCCTCAGTTCACATCTTCTAACCCTTCTTCCCTGTCTTTGCACTTCTGTGCTTGTGGCTGAAATTGCAGCTGCCAAAGGTCTTCATCAAGTCAGGTTTTCTTGTTCTTCTTGACCAAGTGCCCTTGATACCTTTGGTAGTGTCACAAAAGTGCCTTTCTAGTTGTTTTTTATTTAATCAATTTGAATTTTTTCTCCTCCCTGAGACTGATTTTATGTATTTTGTCTGTTGAATCCCTTTATTTCTGTTGTGTTTCATCTCAGTATACCTTCATCCAAACCCAGAAATTCATTTGATGGGGTTTTTTTCCAGTATCTATATCTGCACATCACACCTGTCACATCCTGCCCCAGATGAAAGGGCATGCTTATTTCTCTGATGTATTGAAAACACATCCCTGCATCTTTTTTTTACTCATTTTCTTTTTCCCTGACTTGTGCCAATAATTCAGGCACCATTTTTGAACTGGAATTTTTCTTGCTCATGTATTTTAACTTGCTGATTTAACTTGCTGTGTAGTGCAGTGCTTCTTGTTTGATCATACAGCTCCTAAGATTCAGTTCTCTGGTTTGTCTTCTACCCTTTCTTCTAGAAAGTTGCTACCCACAGCCCTTACCTCTTACTTTGGCCAGGTATCTTAATGTTCAGTGACAATTGCAACTGGCAGCATTGCTGGAGGTTGTTGTTTGATACATCATGTGTTACGAGACATTTGGGTTGCAACAGAGTAGTGGTAATGGCAAGGGCAAATACCCTTGTTCAAGACTTAATAATTTCCAAAAAAATCTACTCAGGGAGCATTGATGTTGGTGTTATCCCTATTATTAATATGTTTTATTTACATTGTAAAGAGTGAATTTTACCTAGACAGTTACCAGAGGCTGTCAGAAGGCCTCTGATAATCTGCATGCACAAAAATACATAAATTGTGAATGCCTGCATGTAGATACATGTGCTGCTCATGCATAATGTGTGTCAGTCCTTTGTATGTGTTTATATTAACCCACAGTCTGCTACCCCACAGGCAAGAGTGTTACAAAATCACTTGATAATCAAATGGGATTTAAACTGTTGTTTTATGTAAGAGGTACAATAACTGTGGAATGGGCAACTATTGGTGCTTACACTGTTGGCTTCTCTCTTGGTTGTCACCAGTGGTATATAAAGCTGTAGCACTTAAAAATTGTGAAAGATGCTAATTGGCTACTGTTATTCCTGTACTGTCAGGTTGGGGTTTTCTTCATTGTAGGAACTGTGCATAAACTCCCTTTGCTACAGAGGCTAATGGGTATAGAATGCTGCCTATTTAAAATTAGACTAAGACTCCATTTCTGGAAGTATGTATAAATAGATGTGATTATGCTAAACTGAAAATCTGAAAATTTTAGTGTTAATAAATATCTCTTGGCTGGTCCTACAACATCGTAAGTATTACTGCAGCATCTTTCTTTCACTGTTTTTATGCAAAATACAGAAATAATCAATCTCAGTCATGCAGTGAATTGTGAGTGCTCTGTACTGATTGAAATTCTGGATGTTGTTTGCCAGATATCAGCAGAAATCCCTTTAGACTGAGAGAGCTCTAGCTCTTCCTATCGTACTTTTCTTGAGTGGTCAACTCAGACTGAACTGTTAAAATAATCTTATTTTTATGAAAAAATAGTATTGGGCACTGACCGGTACTGCAGGAGATGCTTGTAAAGAAAATAATTCAAAAATTATACCTTGCATGAGTCATTAATCATGAGTCATGATCAGCAGGCAGTGGTGTCCAATTTGTTTTCTAATCCTGCACTTGCTGCTGTTCTTTATTACCATAGTGATAATATTAAAGAGCTGTTAATGCACATAACCACGCAGTTGAAAATGACAGACTCTCTTTTCACTGGAATAAAATTTCCATATCTTAAGTCTGTTTTGCTCAGTATATTTCTTGTCATGAGAAATTCAGTAGTGTATAAAAGTACTGAAAAAAGTTTAAGTCAGCAAGTGGTTAAGTTAGCAGAACAGCCTTTTTGCCCCCTCCTCTTTGCTTTCAAACCAGTCACTGGGGCTTCCTAGAGAATTCAGCTAGTCTGTTTTAATATGAGAACAGGGGACACTTTGTATTCATTAAAAATTGGGAGCTGGTTGTTCAAGGTACACTTTACAAGGAAGGGCTGCACTGTCCATGTATTTCATGTTTGTTCTCTCCTGAGCAAAAGCTAGCAGCTGGATGGAAAGTTTTATTGCTTTAATATATGCTGAGGAATTACTACTGAGGTTTTAGAGAAAAGGGAAGCCTGTCTCTCTCTTGAGAGACTGAATATAAAAAGAATCAATTAGGAGAAATGAGCTTTAGAAACCCATTTTCACTCTTTAAATAAAATTTTAAAAGCTCTGAAAGGTGGTAGTTGAAGTGTTGCAGACTGTTAGAATGTGCATAGATGGAGAGTGTTTGGGTGCAGCAGCAGTCAGGGAACATTTTTTATGAAGTAATGAATCTCGTAATCAATTAGATTTTAAACTTGATTAAGATTTTTAATTATTTTTATTAGTTTATATTTTGGAAAAGTTCATCATGGCGGATTAAAGCCTTGTTTGCCAACAGATATTAAAAAATCATCCCTTTACGTTTTCTTGTGCATATGATTTTAAAATGCATAGATTTGTGTAGGTCTTACTAGTTTCTTTGTGTTGAGCTTGTGAGATCCTGTTGTATTGGTGGGTGAAGTTTGGCAGGACAGGTATGAATCTACTTGCATAGATGGCTCTTCACAGTTGCCTGGTATTGGTGCATGTACCTTCACATCCCATAGCGTGGTTGCTCTGCAAACTCCTCCTCCCTTTGAATGAGAACTATACCTGCACCAACAGAAGCACTTTCAAGTTTAGTGTAGAATGGTACAGCCAGTGACAAGATAAGTGTTTACTTGACAGGGCTGTTCACTTGTTTCATTAGGAGCTAATTGTGTGTGGTTTTTAATGTGCATTTAATTGATCATGTGTAAATAATAAAGGTTTTAAAAAATGTTCAGTCTGTAAGATACCCTGAACAGAGCATACAATATAGCTGTCACCAAATTCTGTCTCAGTGAATGTGTTTGTGTTCTGAGTTCACCTTAGAAAAACTTTCCAACAACTGCTTGCCAATTTTGAAAGTATCTTGTTTCTGCCAATTATGATTCAGAAAAAAAAAATTAGCATCTACAAAAAAATGAGCATCTACCATGTCTTCTGAATGTCTTTAATGGCCAAGCCCATTAAAAATTAGGTTGGGGCAAAGGTAGGATTACTCTGTCAAATTGCAAAATAGCAAGAGGTTTTTTTCACATGTCCTGTGGGGGTTCTTTTGATTCTCATTCTGATTGTTTTCTGAGATGACTTTATTTCCAGATCAGCTGTTTTCAGTTCAGGCTTTACTCAGTTTCTTTCAAGTCACTTGTAAACTGCTTTCTACAGTAGACCCATTTCCAGAGTAAATAAATTAAGGCAGAGATGCAGATCAAGTGTGATATATGTTAATTACTTTCTTGTTGTTTCCTGATCTACAGTCATACACTGTAGAGTGGAAATAGCAGAGGAATAAGCCATGGGTATACTGGTACACAGAAATACTTTACAAGTATTATTACCTTTATAAAAGGCAAGTATGGCACTCAATGCATAATACTGTTGCACACTTCTCATCCTTTGGAGCACTGCACAGATTCTGGGCCCAAATGAAATTAACTCAAAGTGCTATGGGATGACTGGGAAAAGCACATAGCAATCAAAGGCTAGGCTGACTAATTCGTTTTAAGATGGGGTATGACAACTGTGTTAATGGAATAAGGTGATAGGGAACAGATTTCGATATAAGAATGATCTTCAGTTCTTAATTTTTAAGTTCCTCAAGTATTTCTCTGGGGAATGTTTTGCTGTAATACTTGCTACAGAAAAGCAGGACATCCAGATCTTGAAAGTTGTGGGATTTGATAGGATCTTTCCTCCATTTTAGGTATATTTTTAGAGGGAAGGGTGAGGGAGGGTTTGGAAGAATAATACAAAGTAAATTGGTCTAGTGGAGTACATAAGAGTCTTAGTTTTTAGTCCATAGTTTTTGAGCCTCTTTTGTTTTCTGCACACAATAACTTTTTTGGCAAATTTTACAAGGAAGTATTTTAAAAGGTGCTAATACCTGGCTTAACTACTAAAATCACTCCATAAAACTCCTTCTCTTAACTTTGTGGAGATTGATTCAAACCAAGAATTTTGCAAATATAGTTTGCAGTGGTTTCTGTTAACTGTTATGATTGTATCACCTTTATATTAGTTTCTGCTGTCATACTTCCCTCTTTCTCAGAGGACTGAAGTGGATTTCGAAGGAAATTTCCTAATTTTTTTTCCCCTCACTCTATGTATTTCCAGAAATGGCCCTTGCTCTGTGGAAGAACTTTCTTCAGATTACAATGGAAAGAATACTACAACAAAGAAGGTTGTCACTGTATAATGGTGCTGATGGTTATGAGGAAGAATTGATAAAGAAGAAACTTCAGCAGTTTTCTGGTGGATCCATCATCTTTTCCAAAGAAGACAATGGCATTGCAATACTTACTTTGAATAACCCAAAGCTAATGAATGCCTTTACAGGTATTAATTAGTTGATGGGATTGCTGGTTGGTTTTGGTCTGTCTTTTGTTCAGTTCCCTGTTTTGACATTTTGCCTAAAGAAAGTGAAACACTTTGCTTTATCACACCTTAGTTAAAAGAATAAATGTGTAAGTTTTATTCAGATGTGCAGTAAATGTGTCCAGTGTTTTGTGTAGTAACTTTGCTATAAATGTCAGAAGAATCTAAGAAATTCTCAATGACACAAGGACTGTCTTGCAGAAGGTGCTTCTCTCTGTGTTGTTTAAGTGTTAGCACAATTCTGCCACTGAGCTCTTTCTGGCATCTCCTCTCATTTTGTCATCACTGCTCTGAAAATATGGTAGGCATTTTTGTGGGCGTGAAACGATGCCACCTCCCTTTTATAGGTGATGTAGAAAGAAAGACTGAGTTTTCTGCTTGGTTCTTTACCTAAAGCCTTCCCTGTACATTAAACTGTAGTTTGGTCTTTTCCACATACCCAAATTGGTTTCCATTTGTTCTTCATTTGCCTTATGTCTTAAATATCAGTGACTGGTTAATTAAAGATCAGATGAGCTGGGTATTCTCAGCTGTTGCAGGTCAGTGATCTATTTAATATGCTTTTACACTGGAGAATACTTAGCTATCAAAACCAAATGCCCTATTTTATTAATCTTGTATTATTGAGAGGGTTTTGTTCTCCGAGCTGTTTGCTGTTTCTTCTTAATTGTCTAGTTTAATTCCAATTTATGCCCCTCTCTTCAGATGTGAGTGGCACACATCCAGGGTGTGAATCTGCTTGAGCTGGAGCTGTGTATAAGCCTTTACTGTAAGAATGTTTTTATCTTTTAATATTTTCATGTGGATGCATTTGTGTCATCTTGCTAATTTCTTTGTTGCTGTTCTGTCTTCCTGCCCAGTTCTCACTGTTCCTTTGCTGTGAGCAAACATTTTGCAACATACTAGCAAAGTGTGCCCTTTACATGCAGAATGTCAATCTAGTCTTTCCACTAGTGATTGTTAGCTGAAAGGAACCTAAGAGAGCAGCAGAATTGGTGGTAATGCACCTAGATGGTTCTGCATTATCTTTTGTTTCACTTAAAAAACTCATGTATAAAATCATTACCTAACTTAAGAAGTTGTAGCTAAAAAAATGTTAGCATAGGAATTATCCTTCTGCATGCCTCCCTGTCAACATACATGCTGTTATACAATCATAATTATATGGTTGTTTCTCCTTTTTCTACAGATTGGTTTCTATTTTTGACTCAAAACAAAACTGTGTAATGTACACCCTGTAGACTGTGTGCTTTTAGCTTATTTGTTGTGGAAGTTGAAAGGGGCAAGAGAAATTAGCTGTAACAGCAAAAGGAGAGAGCAGACTGGGTTTTTCTGCTCTTTGAAGATGAGGAGTAAAAAAGTCAAATTGCTTAAACCAAACTTTCATAGAAACTGGCTAATATGTTCTCTGTTTTCTATGTGCTCGGCAGAAGGGGCTCAGAAGTGATTGGTAGCCATGCTGAGCAGGTGCAGCTGCCATTTAGGCAACTGATAGCTGTTCTTTGCCTATACAATGTTCTGTGTAATGTTAATGGGCTGAAATCATATCCCACATCTGGAGTTGAGCACTCAAAATTAGCAGATATTTTCTCTCTGGCTCAGTTAGTTGTCTGTAAAATAATTTCTTCTCTCCTTACAGGACTGCTGTGAGAATAACTTATTAGTGTATGTCAATTAGATGCTCTAGTAGCAAAGAAGAGCTACAAAAACCACTGAGGAAATTAATAGCTCTGTCTTTGCTGTGGATCCTCATTAGCATATAACAAATGAGCCATGGGATCAGGCAGTTCTATTTTAAAGCAGTGTGTAGAGCCCTGTAGAGAGCTGTACTCCATTTTGCTAGGCAATAGCTACAAAAAATTGTTCTGAAAAATCTTACTGTTAATTCAAGAGATGCTGCTTCTTTGTTCTGTACACCTGTGCTAGAGACTTTTGTTTTCTTGGGAGGGAGAGTAGAAGCAAAATCAGACTGGTCCTTTTGCTGCTGCAGTGAATGGTATGGCATCTTAATTTATACTGATCTTAATTTCATTTTTAACATTATTATTTGTAAAATGTAGTTGTTGAGAAACTGCCAGGAACTTAATCCTTTGCCTTCAGTTGTGTATCAAATAATGCTCTTCAAGGGGCAGGATGGGGTGTGCTACCCCTGAATTGCCTCAGCAGAACCTGGCTGACTTCATCAGCCAGAGCCTGTAGATACAGCTACTTCCCCATCAAATTCTGTTGATTCTGTGTCTCAGAGCTTCTGAATAGTGGCAGATGTGAATTTATATATCCATGCATGCTCCCTCTAGAAAGCTGCAAAACATTATTAAACTGTTGAGGGAAATTCTGTTTTCCAGCCATTTACTTTACACAGCAGTTTTTTATCTCAAAGGAATTGTGTTTATTCTAAGCTTGAGCAACTCCTGAAATCAAAATCAGAACAAAATTGTTGGCAAATTGCTAATGGGCGGTATGGAGATTGTTATGCCTTTTTTCTCTTCTTAATTGGAATCTAATAGCCACCTGTTTGAAATGGTCTCTCTGGAAACAAATGCTAATAATGTCAGCTTAAGCCTGGTAGAACCAATTTCAGCGACCCAAGCTCTCACTGAACTAAACTTGAATGTAGTTTAAAAGAGAAGAAAGCTAGGCTGTAGGAATTAGAAAATAAGGATGATAGTTTTTATTTTCTACAATTTACTTGAAAACATTTGTTCTCAGATTATAGTTGAAATGCAAACAAATTATTTATTATTAATTCTGTAAAGAGCATGAACTTCATGGTATCAAATACTGAAAGACTAAGATTGGCAGAATGAGGATTTGCTTTAGTGTTGTGCCTTCTTCATTATATCAAACATCAGGAAATATATCTGTTGGTAAAATAATAGTTCACTGTTGTCAGGAATGGAAAAGAGCCTCTCACAGGAACGTAGAACAGGCTCTGGCCAGTGTCTCTTGTCCCCTGCTATTGCATGTAACAGGCTCTATGGATCCTGCATTTTTTCAGTTAACTCGACTTTTTTCTTGGAATACTCTGTGGAAAGACTCTTCAATACCTCACTGCTTTGCCTATTAAAAGAACCACAAACAGGGTTCTGCTGTATTTGACTCTAGCAAAGCTTGGATGCCAGCCCAAATACCTTTTTGTTAAGAAGACTTAAGAAGGAAAATATGCAGTAAGTGAAATCCACAGGGTTAATGCACACCACTTTGAACAGCAGCATTTGCAGAAAAGTTGTTGAGTGTGCCATCAGGCTGGAAAAGCATTTCAAGTGAAGACCCACAAAAATCTCATCTAGGTCTAGTTCTGCTCAGTATTTTCATTCTTGGCTTGGATGATGAAACAGAAGGTGAACTGCTGAAATGGTCAGATGACCCCATATTAGGAGAGCTTGCAAGATTATTTTTTGGAGTAGAGGAGAGGCATTCAGTGATCTTGATTAGCTGCTGCAAAGAACTTAAGATCAACATGGTGAAATTCAGTGAAAACAAATGTAATCTGCCACATAGAAAAAGCATGACCAAATTATAAATCTAGAAGGGAAAGCAACTGACAAAACTGCTAGGATTTTTTAGAGGATCATAGTATGGACTTGACAGTGGGTAAAAAATACCCCAACTCAATGCTATTCTGGTATATAATATGTAGTGTCCACTTAATTATTGACTACCTCAGAAACATTGTCAAACTGTGTTATTGCAGTGGCTGAGACCAAGCCTAAGGGAAAAATACTTGACTGACTGTTCACTCTTGATGTGGGACAGTGAAGCTTATTTCATAATGAACTATGAAAATAAGAAAAAAAAACATAAGAAAGAAAACATAAATGTCCCATGGACTAGCTGCTAATGGGAGATTTCAGAAGAGGATGAGTGCTGTGCATGCAGGCATAGAGTTAGAAAAACAGCACTGTTGGCAGAGGAGAGAGTCCTTGAGAGTATTAATCGAAGACACATTTCTATCTGAAGAATGTAGGCATGTCCGTCTTAATTCTTGTCAAAGAAGTGTAAAGCTGAGAATGTCATCCACCTGTATGTATATTGCTTTCTGAAATTAGTTTCTGTAAATGTTTTCTCTTAAGTATATAACTGGACAGAGTCATAGGCATTCAGAAAGGAAGAGCTTTAAATTAATGCAAGTACATTCCATTGCTGTGGAAGATGCTGCTGTCTAGGATGAGCTCTAGAAACAGGAGTTTGTAGAGTTCCATGTCAGGAGGGGTAATTAAGCAAATATGATGTTTATGATGTATTATGATGAATTGGATGTTTAAACAAGAAATAAAAAGCTAGTACTGTATGATGATGTGCTTTATAAAGAGTCTTTTTAGAAAGAAACCTTTGTTAATGTTGACTGTCTGCCAATTGTTTGGGCAGGGAGGAATGTCAGTAACTTCAAAATGACTAGTTGGGCAGATATGGATGGATACATATAAATTCATCTGTCCTGAATGTATGCAATTACAAGCAGAAATAAATCAGACAGAGGGTTTTTGTTTGTTTGTTTGTTTTGTTTTGGGTCTTTCTTGAGTGTAAAACAAATATCGTTCACAATTTTGGGAAGTGCATCCTTGGAGAATAAATGCATGTCAGTGATTATGTGCAGGATTTAAGATGGTATTTTCCCTTGTGATTTTAAGCCCATCACTTATTAACTGTAACTTGGTTTTGCTGGTGGAAAATGTAACAAAAAACATGATGATGATAATAATTTCCTGTTAAAAATTTTGTTTCTCCCCTCTTGTGGCAGGTACTATGATGGTAGAACTCCAGGAGAGGGTAACCGAACTGGAAAACTGGAAGGATGGCAAAGGTCTTATAATCCATGGTGCAGGAAACACTTTTTGCTCAGGATCTGATTTGAATGTTGTCAAAGAAATATCCAATTCCCAGGCAAGTATTAATACACGTTAAGGTTTTGGAGAAAAATTAATTTTTTGAGATTCCTTTTAGGCAGAGGTGTTGCACTACACTTCTACTGCAATTTGACATACAAGTCACAGAATGGAGCTTTAATGGTCAAAAAAAAATGCTGTCATCCCCTTCAAGCCATGGTTTAACTGTTATTCTAAATGATTCATAACTCTTAAATTCCTACACTATATGTTCTTTTTAGCCCTTTCTTTTAAAAATGTCATTTCAGTTGCTCACAGCAGTATATGGTGAATTTACACATCAGATAAACTGTGCTTCCATAGTTTGACCTTTAGAAACAGATAAAAGTAATAATTTCTCATATTCTAAAGTAAAAAAAAAAGAAATTTAAGTAGAATAGCTGCTATTACAGTGTCACTACAGAAAGGTTTCTATTTTATCAAAACTGTGCTTGGACTTGCATGAAATCAAAGAACAGATGCAATTCTTGTGCTGTACTTGAGTCATGTGAGTCTTGTGTGTCTCTATGAAGTTGAAGAGGTTGTGGTTTGATGGCAATTTTTTGCTCATGCCACCCAGTTGGACAACTTTCACATGTGCTACAGTTCTTTCCATGGATTAGTATGTGGACTTGGCAATGTGTGAAATAGGGCTTTGCCAGCTGCCGGGGAAGAGGGTCTTCCTGCGCTGCTCTTAGACCTGGTTTGCAGATGTGGTATGTGCCAGTGCTGCTGCTTTTTTGTGGCCACTGCAAGTTTCAGGATTTAACCATGTAAATAAAACACTTAATTGGCTCTTCCAGTATGAATATCAACAGAAAAACTGGTTAATCTGATATTTGTCTTTAGTGATGATTTTTTTTTTCTATTGATGAAACTAAATATGATAAACCCCACAATGTCTTAGATTTTATTTCTGGCCTCGTAAAATAAAAAGGACAGTTCAGTTTTCAAAGGGTATAGGATATTTTGTTTCCTTTTGGGAACATCACAAGGGAGATGCTTTTCTTAGTACAGAAATGTCATGCTTTATAGATATAAATGGATTTGGGGGACATTTTCATCTGGATATTTTATAAGAACTGGTAATTTTAAAAATGTAGATGTAGATGTGATTTTTTTCCTAAATTGATTTTTTTTTATTTTGATCTGCAATTCTTAACTTCTTTGAGCATTATGCCAACAGAAAAGGAGCTGAAGCCAAGCAAGGTCAGTTCTTTTCTTATTTGCAGTCTAGGCTTTCCTTCAGAGTTCTGCATTCAGTAAATCTCAGTGTTTCTGCTTCCATACATTTTGTATTCTCTCTGTATTCTTATACAAATTACTTGGAGCCACTGCACTGGCAGGAAGGGCTCTTGCAAGGACTAGGTTCGATAACAGATATACTGGACAGAATGAAAAATATATATGTTATAACTTTGTTGAGAATTCTCTGCACATAATCGAGATCTCATGCTAGTATTGAAATTAAAGCCTAAGAGTCACCAGAAACGCTCCAAGAATAGTTGAACATAGTTGCTTTTCTATTTCCTTTGGAGCGTTCAAGCTATTTATCTTTTACTGAGAGTTTCTTTATAATAGCTCCTAAAGCATCTGTTTGGTGGGATTTAATAGTCTTTATTAAATAAAGCTTTACTAGAATATGGAATAGCATTTGCTGTTCTTCAGTCTTACAGAACTCTTCTCTCTAACTTGATGCAGATGAGAGTGTTTCGTCTAGTTTCAGGTTAAGTTTTCTGTCCACAGGCATCTTCAAGGCAAAAAAAAAAAAAAAAAAAGGTGAATAGCTTCATGCCTGAACTGGTATGTCTTTCACAGTATCACAGAATATTCTGAAATATTCTGAGTTGGAAGGGACACACAGGGATGATTGGCTCCAACTTTTAAATGAACTGATTGGACCCACAATCTGTCATTATTAGCACCATGCTCAAACAACTGAACTGTCCTTTATATTTTTTTCAAGGCTGTTTTAGCCCATAGCTTTTAGTAATTGCAGAAAACACTTTTATTGTATCCAACCGGTTGGTTGAGGGAGAACTGTATTTTTCATAATTTTCGGTACAGTTTGTTTTTTCCTGTGGTGCAGAATCGGCAGAATAATGGCCAAGAATGTTGAAGGATTTTCGTGCCCTCTAGTGGCTCTTTGTCCTCCTGTTCCGCTTCATTCTTTTCCTTTTTGTCCACCTTCTCCCATGTTCAGTTGTTCCTAACTCTGAAGCAAACCTAGGTCTCCTGCCTGTTTTTCTTTTCTGAGTGCTAACGTTACATAACCAAATCACAGAAGGTAAACGAATAGTGGAATTTAAATAAAAAATATTTTTCCTTCTGTCTTTATAAGGCTTTGTAAATTATTCCCAGAGTAAGAACCTCATTCTGGAGTGAGACTTGAAAAGTTGTCTAGCTAAAAAGCAAGAATAGCTCTTGAAGCAACAGCTCAGAGGAAGAAGCTCAAAGAAGAATTTAGCTTTCCTTGGTCCCTGTCTAGAAGCCCTAGGACATAGGTTCCCAAACATAAGCTGTGGAGGGAGGACTTTGGAGCAGTTGGAGATAATATGGAAATTATGTTCTATCTGTAGTGCAAATGGGTTCGAAGCTCTTGCAGCAATAAGAGCCAGCATTACAGTTTTCTACTTTATGAAGGTGACTTTCTTCTTCCCTGCCTCTCCGAGGCCCACACCAAGCTATTAATCCTTTTCTTCCATATGTAGTACATTTTACCTCCCTTTCTGCTAGTTAGATGTCTTCTTATTTCAAGGACGGTATTAGAGCTGCAAATATAATTATTCTACTAGACTGCAGCGAATACCTCTTAGAGTATTTTATCTGAATAGTAGCCTTATTTTTCTTGTCAGGAAGTTTTGAAGGGTTTATTGCTTTTTTTTTTTTTTTTTTTTTTTTTTAATGTGTGTTTTCTGTGCAAGCATTTTTTTCCATAGGATACACAGTAATCTCTTTACCACCTGAGAGAATGAAGACTTTATTTTTGTCTGCTCAGACATAAATGCATTTTTCAAGTTTGTCTGTTCTGGAATTAATCTTTAATTACCACTTTGGATTTTGTCATGAGTTGAGAAGGCCAGTTTGAATGCAAGGATTCTGCTGTGATGAAGTGAAAAATCATGTTTTCTAAAGAGCTTTTGTGCAGCTTCATCCTGACAGTTGTAATATGGGAATTGTGCAAGTCTGTGTCTGAGAACTGGTACCTTGTATGTCTGTGTGGGCTTTGAACTTAGCTACTAAGGCAGCTATCACAAAGGGTTTGAATGTTCTTTAATTTGGAATGAAAATATTGCTACTGTTCTTAGAGGGTGTAGGAGATGGGTACAGTGATAATTAAAAGCCTTTTTATAAATCAACAGGTGCTAAAATTTTCAAGCAGCCCATTAGTGTAGTAAAACTAAATACACTGATTCTTGTGTAGCAATTGTCATGGCAGTCACATCTGCCACAGATCTGTGCCTAAACATCATAATGGTGGTTTGCTTTGGACAGAGCAGCTCTTGGGAATACACTACTAAAAGGACAATAAATCACCTGAAATTGGCCTACTGTTATTTCAAGGTTCTATTCCAAAGACATACTGAAGACTTACTGCATATATTTTCTTTCCCTGAGGTATGAGTCAGAGGCTTTTAATTCAGGCAGATTCTCTAAATTGTCAGCTTCTGTAAAATTGTGTTTTAGAAATTAGAAAATTCTGGTAAAGAGATGTTTGGTTTGGTTTGTTTGGACTTTTTTTTCTTTACTATTTGAAAGATGTGCTGAAATTTTTACCTTGTTTTTTATTTCTGCGGTGTCCAAACATAATTTTTTATCTGGTATAAATAATACATGTTGTTCAATTCAGTATGTATATGAACATGGTGGTTCTGGATCATTTAGCCCAGTTATTTGTCAAGTTCCTGATTAATTCTAGATGTCTGAGAAAGAGGATAACAACAGGGAAGGCAGATAGATAATGATTTTTTCTCAAAATATTTACTTAGCTCCCAGCAACTTGTGACTAAGCCTTCTAGAGCTAGAGGTGTTGCCTTCTGTGTAATAACCTTTTGTTGCTGTGCCTGTTGTGAGTTTATGTAGTTGCTCTTGAATTCGTGTAGAGGGTGTAATGCCCTACTGCCAGGTGTTCCACATTTTAACTAAACATTGTAGGAAGAAATATTTGTTTTGAACTTATTTTATTTGGAACCCTTTAGTTCTTGTAGTGGATTAGAAGTAAACAATTGTAACTTTTTTACTGTTGATTGCAAGGAGATGTAAAACACAAAGGATGAGAGACATAAGAACAATCTTCTTTCAGGTTTGGTTTTTCATTTGTTTTGGTGTTTTGTGATTTGGTAGGGGTTTTTTGTTGTTTTGTTGGTTTGGTTGTTTTGGTTTTTTTTTTTTTAGCTGAGATGCTTTTGGCCCAAACAATAAAAGATTAAATTGGTAAATTGTATCTTGTCTAAAACTTCATGGATTTTGGAAAGTAAAAAGTATGTAGCACACTGTGGCTTTGTACAGAATTTAAAAACTCAGATTTATGTGTGTTCAACTTGAAGTGAGAAGAGGAAATTAAGAGGAAACACTAAAATTTCACAGCATAGAAATTCAGTATTGCAATTACTTTAACAGTGGCTTAATTTTAACTGAAATTTGTATAAGTCAGTTGCTTTCTGATTTTTTTTTAACCTGATTTATACTAGGTTTTCTATTTGTGCATAGTTGGGTTGGGCTAGAATTTGGGCAACATGAACCAGAGACAAAACCCAGCTGAAGTAAATATAAAGAATGCTTACTCCTGTTTACTTTGTCTATGTGTTTAATTGCTTCACATTAAGATCATATAACATTTTTTAATTTCCTATTCATTGTAGGATGGGATGAATATGTGCATGTTTATGCAAAACACCTTAACCAGACTCATGAGGTAATATATTTTATTTACCCATTTATGAAGCAATAATGAGTATAAGAATGTATTTTGGCTAACTCTTTAATGAGATATTTAAAGATAAATATGTAGTTTTATGTATGTAATTTTGAATCCCAGACCTTGTATTCACACATGTTAATCAGGTAGGTATTTATGGATTAAAATTAGACCTTAACATTTTGCAACTATTACACTTTCCAGAGATTGGAAAAAAAACCAAGACAAAACAAAACAAACAAACAAAAAAACCTAGGCTTATATGTGTAAAGCTAGGAGATACCCAGAATTAAGGAAATCTAGGCCCTCAGATTTTCTGAAACTCAACCTCTCTAACTCATTGGAAATTGATGGCTTTTAAATAATAAGCAGCAACAGGTTATGCAGCCTACATAGGTAATATTTATTTGACATATTGATTTAATCTTCCCACTTCACAAGAGGAGTGTGTCAGTTCTACCATCTGGTAATTCTGAAAAGAACACTCTTTCCTTTAGACTTAGCTTCCCTTAAGGAGTTACATTTCTATTAAATACATTTGGGGTAGAGTCTGTGTTTTTCTGCTTAGAGCTCTTTGAAGATGAATATTCTTTGTTTTCAAATAATCTATATGAGAAAATGTTATGAATTAACATTTTTTCTGTAAAATTACCCAGGAGATTGGAAACTTACATTAGTAGTACTGTAAGGAATCCTCAGGATTGGAAGACATTTGCATAAGCTTGTCTCCATGTAATTGAAATTGATGGGGCAAAGCTAAGAGGAGGAAGATGTGTGAAGATTAAGTCCCCACCTCAGGTGTGTAGACTTAGTGTATCTTTAAGCTGTGGTTCAGGGGGAGCACTGAGCTGCTGTCTGGGGACATCTGTTGTAGATAGGATTAGTCTCCCTCAGACCTGAAGCTGACTGTGATCCTGAGAGAGGTGCCTCAAATGGATTAGAGTGTGGATGTAGCCATTTTGGATCCACATCTTCTTCTTTCTCATAAAGCACAGGAAAAATGAGATTGCCCTCTTCCAGTGGGTTCTCTTGTGCCATGTATTGCATGAACTGCAGCTTGTAAGTGAACTTGGACTGTAAGTGTTGGTGCTTCTGTTGAAGGAGAACTAAAACCAGACATGTGGTTATAATTAGGATGCAGACTTCTGAATGTGGTTTGTAAACTGCTCAAAAAGCTAAATGTCTCTTCATAGTAAATGATGAAACAGCTGTATTAGTGTGCAAATTCTGTAACTAACCAGCTGCCTTCATTTCTTAAGGAACTTGCCTTATCCTAAGTCACTGTTCATTAGTATTCATTTCACATCAGCAGTGGGGAAACATACTCTTCTTTCCCTCTGTCCTTTGAATTACCTTGAACATGATTAAATACAGCACCAACAAAGGTAACAGATTGCTGCTTTCCTCAAAAGATTTTGTCTGCAAAAAAAGTTTTGTTGATGACTGAGATAGTAGCACTCTGTTTGAAGAAGCTGCTGAAGCTGTCATGGTAAATCTCATTAATTTTAGATAACCCAGCCCTTCAGTTCTTTGTGTCTCTTTCTGCTGCTTTCTGTGGTGCCCTGGCTTAGAGTAGAATCTTGTGTTGCTGTCCTGTTACTCCTTGCAGGCAGTCTTTTTAGGTATATTCTATAGCACGTATTTTTCGTAACGTGTGTTTTTCAGTACATGATCTTTATTTTGATTCCATTTAAAATTTCTGTGTTGCTGTTCCATTTTGGGGTTCTGTATCAATTATGCAATAGTAATTTTGACGTAAGTGTAATTGGTGTTGTGCTGATTGCCCACAAAGATGTAGTTATTTGATAAAATTGGAACAGTATATTTTTCTCAACTTTTACTGTAGAAATGGTTTGGTTTAATTGTTTTGTAATTTCTGAAAGTCTAAAAGCATGAATTTTGCTTACTAAATTCTCTTGTGCAGGTTGCCTTTGATCAGTGTTGCACTAGTTCAAGGAAAAGCTTTTGGAGGAGGAGCAGAACTTACCACAGCATGTGATTTCAGGTAAGGTTAACATTGTAGTAGTATTGTGTAGTATTATGTTGGGTCAGTGATTTACTGATTGTCCAACTGAAATGTGAGAAGTAGGAGGAGGTATCACTTCTACCAGGAGTAAAGATCCTGGGTTCCAAGGCATTTGCAACGAGATTTTGTCACCAGACTTCATAGGAAAAAAAAGTTGTGATTTCTGCAAAGTTATGTGGTTTGGATCACAGTGTAAAACAAGAGTAGTAAGGAACTTTAGCAACTGACTGTGTTACACCAGTCCAAGTAGGTCCAACTCACCCTTGAGTGAGAGGTAGGAGGGTTGCAAAATTGTGTATCTCCCTGTGTCTCTTTTTGTAAATGTCATAAATAAAAATAAATAAATCTCTTCACTACTCTTGTATTTCTTGTTCTGGGTTTATTATTTGTAACATAATTTTGTGCTACACAGCTATTGAAACAAGAATTTGAGGTGCAGAGGAAAACAAATGAAGTTTCATCCCTGTTTTTTTTTCCATGCAGATGCAGGGATTTGCTAGCACAAAACAACTGGCAAAAAAAGAGGGCTTTAATTAAACAGGCAGAACAGGAATGGGAAGACACTAAAGTAATAAAATGTCACTTTATATAAACTATTGCTAATGTGCAAACAGCCTACAGATGTAGCAGGATAAGCACAGTGAGCAGCATCTCTGAAAATGAGGAGCTTTTAGTGAAGTTTTCATCTAAGAAAAGGAAATGTGCTCTTGAAAAGGGCCTTAGTGCCTGAAGTGGGAAAGGAATTACCCCGAACAAGCTGAAAGAAGGTACACTCCAAAGTAAAGTAAACTAGAATATTACAGTGCTGTTCCAGGTATCAGGAACAGACTTTGAACCGAGGAGGTGTTATCTGCATTGTCTGAGTCACTTGGAAGCAATCTTCCTTTGCTTTGAAAGTAGATGTGGCTGGATCTTTTTTCATATCTGCTCAGCACACAGTGAGCTGAAGCCCCAGCTGTGATGTGAGTCCAGGCTGTGTTACAAATAGCAGAGAGGCTTCGTGTTTGACAGCTGCAGTGCTGGCAGGAGAATGCACCTGGGAGACTCAGCAGACCTTTCTGTATCTGTGAGCCTGTCAACAGAAAGTGTTTCTTGTTATCTCTAAATAGGCGTTTAGGGAATGAGAATATAATGAAATGGAAATCTTTTGGCTTTCTAAAATACGTAGTCTCTACTTACACTCCAGCTATGCTGTTTTGACATGCTGTGTAATTATAGGCATTATCAAGTAGCTCTTATTTGCATGAATTGAGCAGCTGCAATTCCTCTCATGCAGTGCCATAATTTTCATAATAACTACAGCTGTTGATCCATCTTCCATTACTCTCTACACACCCATCCAGTGCAACTACATAACAGCGATTCAGGAGCAGCAAATGGGACTTAATTAATAACAGCAACAAGACAGAGAAACATACTCTGTGCTGTTATTGCTCTTGAATTTGAGAATTTTAATACTAGTGAACAAAATTGTAGGGTTTTTTTGAGGACTGTAAGTAGATATTAGTGGAATAGGTATTCTGTCCTCAGTCACTAGATGACAAAAGATGAACATGAGACAGAAATCAGTGATTTGTTTTCTTGTTTGAATAAACTGTTTGGACATTTTATTTTTTAAAAACAAAATGAGTTTCTTGTGGTTGCTTTTAATTTTAGATTTTCAAAGTTCTGTTTTTCACAGTCTCTGTTTAAACTACCAAACTGCTTGGTTTTGGCCTGAAATATTTTCTTATTTTTATCTCTGCCACTTTGTACTACATTAACTATACTGATATAGTTTGAGCAACTCACTTGAACCAAAATGACCTAGGTACCTCCTCTGAAATGTGGTCTGGCAGCATGATACACATCTCTACTAAAGTAGAAGTGTGGACAAATCCAATTTTAAAATAGCTGAGGTGGTTTAAGATATTACTGATACATTCTTCCTGTAGGGTTCATGTGGCTAATTGTCTCACTCTGTTTTAAGCTGGTTCATTTTAAATTGGATTTGGGGGGGCTTGTGGGAACTTCGGCATATTTATTGCTGAAATAAGGACAATGATAAGAAGTGAAAGCATCTTAGGTTAGTCCACGTTTAATCTGGAGGAAGAAGTCTTCTTAAAACATCTTCTTCAGTCTTAGCTGTTTTATGTGTTGTTGCAGTATGGCTCTCCAGAAAAGCAGTATCCTTATAAAGATCATAAACATGTTACTAGGGGAGAAAAACCTCAGACCAGTCCAGACAAGGGCAAGGCAATTAATTTCCTTTCAGACTTTTTCTGATATGAAAATTGGAAAGATAAAACTTCTGACACTAGAATTATTTATCTCAATTATTACTGCAAAACTGGGTAATGTAGAAGGTTGCAAGTATGAAACTTGCTCAGACAGCTGTGCATTTTAGTAATATTTTCAAGAAAAACTGACTTTTTTTTACGTGTGCCACAGTTGAGCTCATTAACATGGCTCGTGTTTTCTGCTGCCAAATGTTAATGTATTTTACATCTCTGCATGACACTGCAGCCATTTCAGTGAGGTGCAGAAGTGAATGTGATGTTGGATTTAGTGATGGAATTTTACAAATAATTGAGGGGCCTGTTTTCCTTTATGCAGAAACTTGAAGTGTGTCATTTTGTGCTTACACAATGTGTGAAGGTAAGGAGAACGGATTTGGCAGGATTGGTTGAGGACTTACGGACAGGAAAACAGGAATGGTAGTGGATTGTTGGCAATAAGCTGACAGATACAGGGAAGAGACAATTGGTAATGAATCCATTTGTGCAATTAGCAGATCACAATAATCTCTGAGTGCGGTCGCTGCAATGCGCTACCAAATAATAGCCAGAATAACTAACTTTGAATTCTGAGCTGTCTTGTCTTCTATTTCATATTGGTGCCTTTGAGAAATTTCGCTGGGGCAATGTCTGTGTAGGTTTTTTACACACGTCTACAACTTCAAAAATTTGGTCCTGCATCGCCTGGCAAGTGGACTTCCATGGACTGAGTGCTTCTGAGACACAGACTCTCTTTCCCCCTACCTCCTTTTTCCTCTCTAATGCTGCTGCAGTCCAAGTAGAGGTGTGTCTGTGTCCCTGCTGTGTTAATCAAATTTAAAAGTTGGTGTCTTGAGGCAGAGGGTGAGAGTGCAGAGATGGAAAACTGCCCATTTCTCATACCATTGATCTCACAATGGGCTCGTAGGTAGAGACAGCAGTGATTTTCTTCTTTAGAAAATAAATTAATTTCTTCAGCTGTAATTGATGTTGCACAGTTAAATTGCAAAGGGCCAGTTTCATTGCTGTTAAAAGTGCTGAGCTAACTATTATCTTATGCTAAAAATACTGCATTTCTCAAATTGGCCTCCTTTCATTTTAGTGGTGTGTTTTCTGTATTTCTGTGAAATATGTAGACATGCTTAGTATTACATTTTAAGATGTTAAATATGTTCCATGAAACACTTAGTAAGAGATACAATGAAATCAAATGTTATTTAATAGCTTTTGGTGTGTGCGTTCCTGTGATAATTTATGTTTATTTGATTCTACAAGTTGTATTTAGTGCATTAAATGCAACATATAGGAAGTCAAAGCAACAGAAGATAATCTAGTTTCTGCATAGGTGTAGCTACACTATGACCAACTTTTCAGTTGTTTCACCTTTCAAAAAGGAGAAGTGGAGGAGGAAGCTGTAAAGATTTTAGTATTCTGCAGTAAACTTTTTTAAAAATAGGTTTCAGAACATCAGAGCACAGCACATGAGCTTCTTTGGAAATCTTTTACTCTGTACAAGGATTTGGGCTTTTAATTTTATCAGGAGGAATATTTAGGTGCACAAGATACTGCTGTTTGAAATAAGGGTGCCTGAGGACATAGTAACATTTTTCATTGGGTAGAGCCTGATATGAATGTAGCAACATGGGGTTCACATATTCATGAATTCTTGCAGAGTCCAGGCTCACAAAGCACTTTTCATTCATGTGACTGTAACATTGCTACACATCATCAGAGAAGAATCAATTGCCAAATCTGAGAGTGGGTTCTCTGTAGAAGCCTAAAAGATAAGGGACTGAAATGTGTATGTTTCAAAAACTGATAGCTGGATAGCCATGGAGCCAACCAAGGATTGTTGGTAATGACATACTGTGACAAAGAACAGGATGTGGGTGGAGAAGGGGTCCCTATGGAGGTACAGCAGCACTTTTCTGGGACAGATGTCCTTGTTCTGGGACATCAGAATAAGCACAACACAGTACAAGGCAAATGCAGGAATGAGGCTGAGAAATGGACATGCACTGTAGTGGAGGATTATGACCATCAAAGACTCTTGAAGCCTCCAGCCTATTTCCAGAAAGATCTAGAAGAAAGAACTGTGCATGATAACTAATTTGCATAGAAAGTGAGAAGCTTACCTCCAGAACAGGATGAACATATCTATAAAATGTTATCCCCACAAAGCCTGGGCATGTGTGCACTCCAGGACCCTGGATACTCCAGCTGGATCAATGCTGGGAGTAGAACAGGTGATCTCTCTAATTTTCTTTCTTCCCTTCTTTCTCTCTCACACTCTTTAATTCATATCTCTCTCTCTTCCCTTTCACCCTACCTTATCCAAAACCCACTCCTGTGTGCTTGTGTTGGGAGGTCAGGGACTCGAATAACCATGTCCATGCCAAGTGTGTAGATTATTAATAAAACTCTATAAGCTTTTGCAGGTCCTCTGACTTTGGCCATTCCTTTCAACCATAAGTGTTTACGGACCTTGGGTTCTCCCTTCTCCTTAAGCGTGGGACACCACATTCTCACAGCTTCAAGTGCTTGCTGTGTGGCATAGATCACATTTCTAAACTGTACGGAATTTTGGTCTCATATATATATACATGTGTGTATTTAAAATCTACTGCTAATCAGTTAGCAGTTTTAGACTTCCAGTGCAGTCCTACATCACTTCACATTTTTAGAGCCCTGGGGGGTTTGTTACTACAAGTTTCTGGTTATGATTTTAAAAGTCTCATATTGCCTGCCTTTAAGAAGGCAGTACGTGGTACATTTGACATCTGGTTAAGTAAGCACTGCCAGAAATGGGCTCAAGAGCTTTTGTTATTTGCCTTGTATTTATGGGCTGGTATTGGGGGGGTCTTTTACCAGTTTTCATTTGGGATTGAATTTTGTGTGTTTACATTCTTTCAGGCAGAGGCTTTTTAGATGTAGTCTACAATTCAAATTTACCACTGTTTGATTATAGTAGAAATTTAAATAACATCAGCAAAGCATGAATTTGAGTTGATGCTTTCTTCCTGAAGTTGTCTTTTTGCAGGGATTTATTTCATTCTATGTTTTTTTTTAATTTGTTTTGGGTTTTTTTTTTTTGCCTTTGGGAGGCCAAACCATCTTATCCTCGGTAAGTGAATTTTTTCTTATCAGCATATGTCTATGTTTCAGACCACTTGTACCATGCAATCTTACACCCTTTCTGTTGAACAACCCTGTCTGCAGCAGATAAAATGTGCTGCATGATAATAATAAACAGAGATAGTCCAAATAATGGAAAACTTAGATAAGGCAGATTTAGAGAATACAGGTCTAGACCCATTCTGATACTTGCTGATACACTGAGCTGTTAATCCACCATAGAGAAGTATTTAAGTTTCAAAGTGAATTTGAGGAAAAGAGTACAAATGCACTGGAATTGTCCATTCTACTTTCATCTGCAAAGTGACTAATTCCCAGTTTAGATAAACAGGCATTTGAGGTGTTTGAGTTTGATGCATCCTTTCTGTTCTTCACTACTGGTTTTTTTCAATATATATATATTTATTATCAGATAGCTCCACAAATTGGATAATATAAAGTGTGAGAAGCACTTATATATTGCAGTCTGCTGGTTTTGAGGTGAGATTATACTGAGCTGTGGCTTCATGAGCACAGAGTGCCTGAACAGCTTCCTTGAATATGGGAGGAGGGTGTCCCTGTTGCATATTCCCAGCTCACTTCTTGCCTGTGGTTTGCCAAGCACCAGTGAAGTTGCCTGTATGAGTCAATTATCTCACTGAAAAGCAACAGAAACCTGGGGTTTTTTTTCTGTTTTTACAGTTAACTAGAGTGACTTGTAAGGTCATATAATATTGACTGAAGCTATTGTGAAGGAGGAGCTAAGTCTAGGAGATAGCAAAGAACCGTAAGGGCTGAGAATACAATCTACTCCTTTTGGCTCTAGGGAGATGTTAAATACTTTGTTTCCCTTGAAGCCACAGCTTTCAACTGCCTAACTTTACAGTGGATCAGCTTCAGAATGTCTTCCTGAGTCCCTGTTAGCTCTTTCATATTTCAGCCCTGTCATGTGCTATTGAAGCACTACAAAAAGAACTCTTCCTCTGTTTATCACTCCAAGTAGCAGTATCGTTAACGTTGTAGATCTCTGAAGGGTAATCATCCACATCAGGGTTGCTGTTCATTGAAAGGACCAGATGTTCCGGAAATAACTCTATTTTCTTGGGTGTAAGCAGGCGTTGTGTGGATCTCAACCTACTTTCACTGTAAATATTGCCTTCGAAATTACAATTTCCAGTCTTCCTCTTTAGCCTCTGGTTTTATTTTTGTCTCTGATCCAAAGCAACCCAAGGTCTTAGCAAAGATTTGGAGCCCCACAGGCTGGACCTCTGTGTTCCTCTTCCTTCCAGATTTATGCAAATTTGTGTGAAATAAGTCTGTAAAGCGTTTGAACTTTTTAACCTTGGTGGCTTCAGCTTCCTACTTCCTGGATTCTGTAGTCAGTGAGAATTAATTACTATGCTGTGACTTGGCAGTCTCAGTAAGAATAAATCAAATAGTAAATTCTTATGCTAAATAGATTCCTATTGTGCTTAAAGTTGTGTGTATAAGAACTTCTCCTGTATCCATGGTCTGTTACTAGGTGTTATATTCCAGTCCTATTTTGTGTTCTGATGATTCACATTCATAAACAAAAAGCAAATATACAGACTGAGGAAGCCCCAGTAATTTAAATCAGCATGGATTTGCATATGTGTGAAAGAGACAATGATTGTAAATAAAAAGATAGCAGGGGAAATGATACTTTTGGTGATAATTGGTCACACTCTTAGGCATATTTATGGGATCATAAATATGTTTGCTGAAAATGTGCCTGCTTCTTGTCCAGGTAGTCTGAACATGACATCACTGATCTGAAGTTGGTTTGAGATCCCCATCAGTATAACTAATACTTTATATTAAAAAGTAAAGAGGACAACAGCAGGTTACTGTGTCAATGTGGAATTTTAATGTTAAATTATCAATCTCATTTATGCCTTTTTGAGTTATATCATTGTGCTCTTCCCCTCCCTCCCAAAAAAATCTCTGAAGACGTGTATCATATCTGGAAAACTTAGGTCACATTCACCGTGATAATTTAAAAAAACCCAAACCATGACAGTCAGTATTTTTTTGTTTGAAATTAACATGGTATCCTGACAAAGTGGCAACATTCCATTATCATTGAATCACCAGTGATTTCAACTAAGTAAATGATCTCTCTTTGCTTTAGTCAGAAATTGTGTAGGAAGTGCAAATGCAGCATTGGTAACACCGCGTGCAGAGACAGCTGAATTTCAAAGTGTGTCTTGTTATCCTGTGTCTTGTGAAGGGTTGTTAGTGTGATGTTACATTGTATTTCAAGTTCTTTAATGCTGTGAGTTGCAGAAACCTGGTACATCAAATCCATCATAAAGTATTAGAAGAGCTTGAATATGGCATCTCTCACGGCTGATGTCAAGAAATGCTGTTCCTTTACAGTCAGCTGAATTCGGGCAACTGAGGTGATCTTTGTGTTTTTTGACATTTTAGATGCCAAGCTCAGCCACTACTGGGAAGCCCCTCCTCCCCTTTGTGTATCAGCAGTAGAGATGAGCAGAAAATATGATTGAAATGTTCCTGCCTTAAGAGATTCTTTAATTTGGTCTGGGAGAATTTTGTTCTGCTTTCTATGGTTTTGTTAAACATACATGATGAAAATAAAGATGTGGGAAGCTAAAGTTATAAACATGGTTTGCATATGCTGCATGAAAGTGTGCACATAATTAAAAAAAAATACAGTATTTCCTCTTTGAAAACAAGCTCCACTGTACTTTTTTTTTATTTCTTGAGGAATACTGTCATTTAAATTTGACTAAGAATTTGTAATCAAACACCTTTGCCTCCAGGTGGTCTTTTTCATCAGAGAATCTGGTAAAATATCAGTGGATCTTTCTTGACAGAAATTTTTTGCTTTAGTCTAAAAAGCATATCTGTTGTTGAAAAATGTTTGCTTGAACAGAATCCAAAAAGCTCTAGTTTCTTTTTTAGGAAGGAAAGACTCATGTAACATTTCAGATTTCCAGCATGAGTAATTTTTCTGTGAGCATTATTTTGGCATTCACTTACTTGTGTACAGAGGCTTTGGCAGTGTCTAAAGAATAGCTTAAACCTGCTTCATGGGTAAGACCCAAGTGCTATGACAAGATGAAAACTGCTCTGAAAATAATTGTATGGTAACTGAGGTGCCTGGGACCCACTGACACCAGGGTATGTCAAATATAGTCATAACTGGGAATTAGAAGAAAAGAGTGTTAGTAAGATACTGGTCATTAGCAGGGGAGGAGAAATGGGGCAGCAGCCCATGGATTGCTGTTGTACATCTGCAGGTTGTAATGAGGATCCAGATACTGCATCTTGAACAATGGGACATCAGTCCGACTTTATGGCTCTGGGTGATTCATGCAGTGTTTAGAGTTTATACTGCACACTTCAGGAGAATTAGAGCTCCCCAGTGTAACTATCTGCTTTATTCTCTTGGTTCTATGTGTTCTTAAATTGTGATCTGAGCCCTGCGTGTGTTCAATAAGCCTTTGTAAAAAACCATACTGCTCCTCGCCAGTGTGCCCACAGGGGGTGTTAAACAGGTCCAAGGCAGCACCTGTGGACAGGGCAGTCTTTATTGCTATCTGTGTAATTGTAAAAAGTTTATCTCTCCTGCCTAAGAAAGACCTTTTCATTTACTTTTTCTGCTGTTTTCTGAAACTACTCAGCTCACTTGGATGCTTAGGCACAAGGTGAAATGAGGGAGTGATGTGTGGCTCACACAGCTTTTGTCACATCGCAGATTGAGAAGGGGGCACCCAATGTGTGTGTGCAGCACACACGGCCTGGCTGCATGAGTCCTATCCCCAGCCAGCCATGGGGATGGGCCAGCCCTATCCCCATCTTCGCCAAGTCCTCCTGCGTGGTGCTGCCCACCCCTAGCACTGTGGTGGGGATGGAACCTCTGGGCATTGCATGGGAGCCTAAAGAAGTATCATCCTGGAAAATGGGGCAGATTCACCTTGTGGTTTGGCCAAATAATTTTCTTTCCTGTCAGTTTATTGAAAAATGACTGGGAAGGGGAAAACAAAATAAAAAGGCTCATCGTACTTCTTTTAATACTGCTAGTGGAGTTTTAATCAGTCATGCTTTTTTGGGGCCCTTATTTCTTGTCTTGTGATCTGCTGTCTAATTCAATTTTTCATTCCTGCTGCAGAAAATGTCTTTCTGCAATTTCCAATACCCAGCTTCATTTATCCCTTCTAGAAGGAATGTAGATTTTCATAACATGCTTTTTTCTCTCCCCCCTTCTGTGAAGACATAGGTGAGAAAGTGTCAAGCCTGAAGTAACAAATTCAATTTAAACCCCCTAATCAAGGTCTGCTGTGTGAGCCTCCATCTGTACCTGACTCCTGGGAGATCTGGTCCAGAATGAGATTGAAAGTCTGTGTGGATGGCAGCTGGTGTGACAGCAGACATCACCTGCAGGAGACTTTGGGGAGACCTTACCTACCTTGTCTTGATTGAGACTGTGCTACTCACCTTGCAGGGTATTAGCAGCAGTCTTTCCCTATGTTTCTTTCTTTTTATTATCCTTCTCTCAAACTAACAATCTTTCTGGCCCTTTTTTAGCCCCTCTCCTTAGCTCAGGGAAGTGTTTAAGAAATTCACTATTTCACTTCTCTGGTTGTTCTTACGCAATCATGTCTAGACCAGTTTTAATCTGGGTCTTGCCAGGGCACTCTCCCAGAGGGCCTGCTCTGCTGCCTTACTGAGCTCCTTTGTGCTGCTGATAGGCCTTTTCTTGAGTTTTTTCAGTGCAGACTTTGCTACTGATGAGATGCTCTTTTTTGGGGGACATGCAGTTCTCTCTGTCTGTCTATTATAATTTAATTCCAGTTATCCAAGGGATCTTTTTCTAATAACAGTGTTATTTTTGTGCTTCTTCCCTGGAATGGCTTCCTTTTGAATTGGTAGTCTTGCAACCTCTTTGCATTGACTTTATTGATCTTGGAGGCTTCTCTTACATTGAATATCTCAATATTTGGGCAATAGGTCGTGGTTATCTACACTTTAAGTTCCTGTTTATTCCTAGGGACCGCATTCCTCCTAAAATGGCTCATGTCCATTTTGCAATTTCTGCATTGATGTCCCAGTGTTCCAGCTCTTCCTCTAACCCTTGTTGTTGCTACATATTCCATTTTTTAGATTCAGGATTTCAGAATTTTAGCATCAACCAAATGTTTTGGGCTTATAGATGAAAGTGTGACTTTGTCATTCGTTCTTCTGCATTTCATTTGACTCTGGGTGATGTGAGAAAGTGTGATAGAGTCACATTAAAAATTGCTATTTTAAGGCCTCCTTTGAAGAATGCAATTCTCATTGTTTAGGTCCCCTTGCTCCCCTCTGGGAAGTGCCCTCAGGTTTCCCAGACAACTCAGAAGAATGTTAACTCTTATTTAAAAAAAATACTTCTGTAATTAGAAGTCTATTTACTTGATGTGATTTTTACCCTAATCCTTAGTGTTCCATGAAATGCATTGGAAAATCTGACTGGAGGACAGCAAAGGTAAGGGGTAAAGGCAATATGTGCTAGGGAGACATGAGAGATTTTTCTGGGCTACTTTATGTAAAGTTTGATTCTTAGCTTTTGTGGTTAGTGGGGGGAAAATGGATGCACTAAGAGTGTTACAAGATAATTCAGTAACTATAAATAAAAGTACATATAGTGTCGGTAAAGCAATTTGAGAAGAGCTGTGAGGAAAGTAAGGTTTTGTGTTAGTGAAATTTCCTAAGATGGCATCAAGCCTACTCCTTTGACACTGTGATTTAGAGTGTGCCTAGAACACTCTGTGCTTGGGAGGCCTGATAGGATTTTTTTTTTTTTTGTTTTGCTTCTTGGGGCTTATTTTAATTTATTTAAATCTCAAATAAAGAAGGTATACTCTTGTGATTTTAATTGGTGGAGTGTTTTTGAATCACTGAAAGGATTTGAGAGGGGTGACTTTCTGATGGGCTTGTTAAAATAGTAGCTGGTCCTACTTCTTTCCATTGCTTTCTTGTAGAAAAAGTTAAGGATTAAAGGTGATAAACAGGAAAGAGTATTTATGTGCACAGTCTTCTTTTAGCCTATTGAAACTTGAAATTGCAAAGCATCTTTTAGCAACTGTATCTAAGATAAGCACAAGGCATGCAGTTCCCACAGACTATCTTTAAATCATTTTGTCTTCATTTTTATGTTCTTTAATAGTTACCATTTAGTTATCTGTCAAGTGAATATCTGTTACTAAAGGATTTTCAGAAAGAGCAAATATTTGGGAGGGATTGCTTTTATGATGCCATAGTGGTCTGTGTAGACCATCACCTTGTGCTACCAGCATGTAGCACAAGTCCTTACTTTCATTGGTATTACAGTATTTTCACTTTGGAAGTCTCACTTTGTGCTGTTGCGGGTCTGAAGTAGCAACTGCTGCACTATCTAATTGCCTTATTATTTCTCTGCATAGGGCAGAAACATGAGAAGCTCTCAGTGAGAAAGAAGATATGGAGGGATGCAGAGGGAGAGATGCAGAGGGAATTAATACTAGTGAGCTGTGTTGGGAAAGCATGTAACAGTTATGGCTTGCCAATATTCACTGCATTGATCCAGTTCAAAATTCTGCTAAATAGAATTAGCAAGGAGTTATTGATTAAATGTTTAATCAGTGTCTTTTTAGTTCTTTAAACCTTATCCAATTAATCAAGTGAGATTGAAAGATAAGTGAAATTATTGCTAACTCTTCTCAGGATTAATCCACTTGTTAACATTTTTAGAGAACTAGGGTGGGTTTTTTTTTTGCTAATAGAGTGTGTAGTCAGATGACTTTCAGAAAAATGTTTAGCCATTTTGTGTAGATAATCCCCTTACAGAGTATCTAGGTAATTATTTGATGGTGTACTGATAAAGAGACTGCTGAGACACTCCACTGGATAGGCAGAGAAGGATCATTTAGTCCCAGCTTGCTTTTTTGGAGGAGGCTGTCTTATTCTTAAGGGTTTAATTCTAAAAACATCTGTCGTGAAAATTTTAGTAAGGACTGGAAGCTGCTAATCAGCAACTTTGCTGACTGGCTATATTATTTTAGTGTAGTACTGCATATTTCTTCTGCAGAATATTCTTCCCACAGTACCTTGCTGCTTCAAAATTTATTTTTACTGCAAAAATAAATATAAATGGTTCATACATTTGTAGTTTTAAGATGAGTTTCTGTAATAACTGTGGAAGGCTTATGTATTGGAATATTGAACAAGATTTACAAGATGTCACTACCAGAACACAATGTTGTTGTCTAATTAACTCATTGGTGTTTAGGTTTCCAGGTCAGGTCTCTGCAGGCACAGACTGCAGCTTTACCTTTAGTCATTTCAGGCTTTCTGTGGCTTTGTGAAAATATCAAGGCAGTAGTTTATGTTCAAATTGTGTTTTCAAGGTTGTACTCGGGAATTACTTCTGTTCTTAAACATTCTGGAGAAGGTAGGGATTAGTTTTGCAGCAATTGCCAAGGAACATTCATATATAATGCCTGAAAAATTCATATTTTATTGCTAAGGAAGTTCTGTAGTTCCTTACATGTGATTTAATAGCTGTCTTTCCATGGTGGGGAGTGCAGGTATAAGACAAATGGGAAGGTGCATGATATCTAGTATATCTTTCTGACTCTGAGACTTGGAATACAGATACCAGAGGTGGATTGAGCACCAGGTACAAGTTAAACCTTGCAAATCCAAATGCCATGCTAAAGGAAATGGGGAGAAGGCAGTGAGCTTGGAGGATTCCAAACTCCTTGGTATGTGCTATACATGTACTGTTTAAAGTAGTGTGAAGTTCCACAGTGCTTGACTGCTTATCTTTGTGATTATCTTCGCCCAAACCTCAGGCTGACAGAATTTGCAGTCTAAATGAATTGATCCTTATGGTCCAGCTTTCAGAGCTGTGCCACTTGCCTGCGGCATGATCCCTTACTATCTCTGCCTGAACCAAGGAATGAAGCTACAGAATTATCTGGATGCATTTGCAGCAAAGGTGATGTTTCTCTCTTATGCAGTGCTTTCACATCCAACTACCCACTTCTGCCTTATCCAAACATTTATTGCATTTCAGCCATTCACTTTAAAACTGCTTTTTTTTTTTTCCTATTTAAGAAGCTTAGAATGTATCCTTGATTTTTGTGGTGTACTGAACCAACGTGAAATAAAGGACTTCTATTTAATCCGAAATCAAGGGGTTTGCTGTACAGATAAAAGAACAGGTAATTTATTTCTTGCTCTGATGCTACAAATTCAACAATCAAAACTCTCTCTTGCTTTGTTTTAATGTATTGTAACAATTTAGTTGACTAAAAACATACCATCACTGCATATGTTCAGCAGTACTTTGTATGTAAGAGTAGCACTTTATTTTGTTGGATTTTGTGTGCCTCAGCAAGAGAAGTGAGATCAGATTACAGGTAGTACCTGTGTAACTCTTCTGCCTGAGTCCCATTCACTTGCTTCAGGAACCCACCATCAGTACTGGGATCTGCTGTGTCTGTGCCCTGAGATCTTGAGGACAATGGAGTGAGATTCTGAGGTGCAATTTGCTTGTGAAGTGGTGGGACAGGGATTGTATTTTTAGTGTTGAGAAGGTGAAACTGGAAAACAGGGAAGAAGTGGACAATGTACTGGCTTTCTTGCTCACTTAAGGTCCAGCATGCATGTGAGAGCTGCTGCTGTTGTGAATTGTCCTGGTAGCATTCACCAAGAAGAGTTACAAAATCCTAAACCAGTTATAGATAAGCTTTTGTCTACTTGCCAGCAAGATCATTAAATTTTCATGTCCACCTGGCAAAGGAAGTTCAGTTTGCATGATAAACACCATCTGCAGATAATGTCATACCTGACCTCTCAACAAACTCTTGAACTTGCACTCCCCAGCAATGTGTATTTTAAAAAGCTCTTTTGGCCATGTGTCAGCATAACACTGCTGTTACTTAATTTAAAAAGAGTTAATTAAGCTGATGCCATATTGATGAATGTATTAGAAAGACATACATGTTGGGCAAAGAGTATGGCAGTATTGTACATCAACTTTGTTCTTCTGTTCTTTGCTGGTTAAAACACGTGTTTGACTCTTGATAACCTTCTGTCTCTTACCATTTTCCTAGAAGTTTCCTTTTTTTCTTTAATAGCTCTCTTTTCCTGTGCCTGCAATAGTTGTGTGTGTGCTTTGGGTGGTATTTTGGGTTTGTATGGCCAGGTTCTGGTAGCAGGGGGGCTACAGGGGTAGCTGTAGGTAACAACTTCTGTGAGAAGCTGCCAGAAGCTTCCCCCATGCTGGGTAGAGCCAATGCCAGCTGGCTCCAAGATGGACATGCTGCTGGCCAAGGCTGAGCCAAACAGGAATGATAGTAATGCCTCTGTGATAGCATATCTGAAAAGGAGAGAAAAATTACTGCGCAGTTGCAGTGGTGGCCAGAGAGGAGCAGGGTGAGAACATGTCAGAGGAACAGCCCTGCAGACGCCATGGTCAGTGCAGAAGGAGGAGGAAGAGGGAAGGAGGTGCTTCAGGTGCCAGAGCTGAGATTCCCCTGCGGACCATGGTGAGGCCCCTGTAGCCTATGGAGGATGCCCTGTAGACCATGCAAAGCTCTACCTGCAGCCCCTGGAGAACACCAACACCAGAGCTGCTGAATGCCTAAGAGAGGGTTGTGAAGCTGTGGGAGGCCCATGCTGGAGAAGGGGGACCTGTACATCTGTGGAGAGAGGAGCCCATGCTGGAGCAGGTTTTCTGGTAGGACTTGTGGACCCACGCTGGAATAGGCTGCTCTTGAGGAACAGCACTCTCTGGAAGATTGAATCACACTGGAGAAATTTGCAGAGAACTGTCTCTATGTGAGGGACCCCACCCTAGAGCAAAGATAGATTCTTCTCCCTGAGCAGTGGCAGAAATAACACGTGATGAACTGACCATAACCTCCGTCCTCATCTCCCTGTGCCAAAGTGGGTGTGTGGCTGACCACAGACATTGCTTTTTATCTGTCTGGGTGTCTTGCATCTATGTTTTGCAAAATATGTAGTTCTACTTGAAGTTTTATTATTATTTCTGTAACTCATTCTACAACATGCTAAAATCATGGATGTCTTTTAATTGTACCCCAAGGCCTTTGACTCTTGTTTTTGGACAAGTTTCCACTTTGTGTTGGTTCAATCACCTAGCAGATAGGCATTACTGAAATTTATAGAAGAAGGTGGCAGATTTGGTGAGGGAACTTACTGTGACCCAAAGATGTAAGCTCTGTTTATTAATTATGTTAATATTGGTGGTTTGAGAGCAGTATGCCAAAGTATTTGTGCGGGAGATTAAAGTCATCTCCTGCAGTTCTGGCTGCCGTGTCTAGGCACAGCCATAGCTGGGGACCAGGTGCTGCAGCACTGTGTGATGTTGGCTGCCTCCCTCCATGGAGTGCCAGTCTCATGCCAGCTAATAGGGGAGGATCGGAAGTCAGGAGCTGTGTCCTTATGTGACACTGGGAGTCAAGCAGGGAGCAGGAGCAAAATTCAGGTTGCTGACAACACATATACTGTTTTAGGGGTCTTATTTCCCTATAGTGGCTTTCAAAAGCATAGTTGTAGGAGATTTTAAAAAGCATAAAATAGAGGGTGGTATCTGTCCCTCCCTGGTAAACTTGACTAATACCTTTGCCTTGACAAAATGCTGAATATAACTCAAACCTTGAAATCCAGGAAATGATGAGGTAAGGGCTAGCACAGATCTTAATATAATCTTAGTTATGCCAAGGAACTGATTACACCCATTGGAATAGCTCAGTAACATTAGTATTTATAATAAGCAGGTATGAAAATTTGAGAAAGTATATTTTTGTTTGCATTTTTGGCTTTTATTGTATATGCTCTGGCTTCAAGTAGCTGGGAAATACTTTAGCAAAGGAAAGCATAGCTGTTAGCTCACAGCAAGTGCTGCCTTTGGGGAGCAAGGTACCTTTATAAGGGTGGGATTTGTTAGTCTGTAATGTTAATAACAAGCAAGGTTTCTTCTCACATGCATTGCCAGTGATGTGATGAGATGCAATGTGACAGTCAGTTGTTTGTGGGTGCAATGAGATGTCACAGAATGGAGGAATCCTCAGATCAAAGGTGGAGGATTTGTAACATTTAGTGCAGCTGAGAGCATTTTAAAATGTACGGTAGCAACATTTGCTGTAGCTCGTTTGCTTTAGATGACTAACACAAAATTGGATGTGGCCCATGGTGACTGTGCTTTCCTCCTAGGGGCGTTGTAGTATTTGTAACACGGAAATAAAATGTTCTCAAAGAAGGTTTCACCTGCACTTTGGGACTTATATTACCTTAACCTCTTATTTCCAATCTAAATTGTGAGGATTTTGCTAGCCTTCACATTTCTGAAGGATATTTCCCCGCTTACTGTAAGGTCTTCTGTCACTTTGTACATTAATTACATTGAATAAATATTTTTTTCAGTACTGTCGTGCAACAGATTTTCTTTATTAGGGCAGGGAAGGCATATGTGTAGGGGACTAGCAATATGACCTTCCCTTGTGATACAGGGGACCCAGATTTTAATTCCTTCAACATGAAAGACAAAAACAGATGAACTGTTGAAATCAGGGTTTTTTTGTATTTATCTACTACTCTGTCTCAGGGCCAGTACTGGTCGAATAAGGTATAAACAGCACAGCAATGGTGCTTTGGTCTTTCCAGCTTTTTCCCATCTGCCTCTTTATGTTAAGTAATGCTTGATGTGCTTTTCTTACATAAATTCTTTTAATGGGAGATCAGATCTGTCATGTCTCAGAAGGTAGACCCAATACCTGTCATGCAATAAAAAGGGAAATACGTACGCAAGGCTGCAGCTAGTGGCATTCAGAGGCTGATCCCAGGCTGGCTTGGCAGCTGCTTCTGCCTCTTCAGACATGAGCTCAGGTCTGCATTGCTTTCTGGGGTATGGGGATTGCAAGCGAGTGATAAATCTAACCGAGTATGGTGGGTGGTTTCTGTAAGCAATGGTGTGACTTCAGGAGAGGATTCATAGTTGAAAAGTCTGAAAAACCAAAGATACCTTTCATAAGCCTGAAGGCAGTCCAATACTACAGTTACACCTTCCACTGACTACCACTTATCTCAGTATCTTTTGTGGAGCTTGTTCAAATGAGCATTGTGGAAAGACATGAATCCCAGTGAGGTTCTGGAAGCTGCAGCCTCGCAGTCTCTCTGTGAGTTAAGCTGTCAGTGGTTTACTTTCACTGTGTTTGGTTCCATTTTCATTGAGGGGGGTGAAAACGCTGCAGGGAAACACAGCCCTTCCCACATATTTAACGTTGTCTGAAACAATCTCAGATTCAATATACAAGTGCAACTTGGCCTCCCGGACCTGTGCTGGCTGTCCTGTGAGACTGCGTACAGGTTGTCTAGCATCAGATGCCCACTGCCTATGACCCTTTCTTTTCTAGTGCCTCACATCACTTGGCACAGCTAGAATTAAACCCTTAATAATGTTTTCATTATTGCTTTTCCAGTGAGACACTGGGTGTGAGCAAATTGCAGAGTAAGCTGAGCAAGTAAAGGAGTTCTGGAATACTTGCAGAATCATTCTTTTGAGAGAAGAGACCTGAGCTCCCTGGGATTTGCTGGGTCTGGAAGTACTTGATAATGTTAGCTTAAAGCCTTTCCTCCCCTGCAATACTCTGCTGTCTTCCTTTTGTCACACAACCTTCCCCTGCTATCTCTACAAAAAGGCTTTCATGCAATCTGGCCCGTCAGCTGTTGCTTTTGTGCATTGTGCTGGATCTGGGATAAAGCGTAAGCTCTTCAATTCTGATGCTGTACAGTGTGGCATGAATGCTGATGGTGCTCTGGTTAAGAATAAGGCAACCAAGCAAACATACAATTAACAATAACTAAGCAGATGTGAGAACAGTGAGTTCCTAGAAGTAGTTGCATTTTTAAAGATTTTCCTTTTTGTCCCCTTTTCAAAGCTGCTCACCTCGGTATTTTCGCTATTGAAAACTGCATGGTTAGGAAACAGACTTTTGTGTAGACCTCAGTATTACAAGATTTGTCTTCAAAAAGCCAATTAGTGCTTGAAGTAGAAGCTAATCCACTTCACAAGTGTAATTCCCATCCTTTGCCTTACAATCAGCAGCAAGCAACCACACTGCTGAACATCACTTTGAGAAAGAGCGAGCACTGGTCTGTTTCTGTACATCTTTTCTGTGTGTTTCTATTTATAGAGGTTTTTTTCCACTAACCTAACGTGTGTCAGTGTGACCACTGTGTGAAGACAGAGCAATCTGCTGCAGCAGAGCTCCTTCAGGGAGATAGCTTAATGAGCCCTAGGATGAGTTCTTAAGTAAAGGAGGTGAGAAGCTATAGAAAAGAAGTGTAGAAAAGAAAGATGTGACATCTTTGGAAAGGAATATTACTTACCTGGTAGAGGGGAGCAATTCTACTACACATTGCAGGCATAAATAGAAAGCAATTCTATTGTGCATTGGGAGCCATAAGTTGAGCATCCATCCTGATTACCATTTTGGCAATGAGCAATTAGAGCTCAAACTCACGTGGATCTCTAAAATCTGGAACAAAAAAGCCCCACCCATTTTGTAATCACCATGGTGCTGACAGAACCTCCCCAGTTCAGATCAGTAGTGAGACCACATCCATCCTCTTGAGAAATGTTTTGTACATTAGTTTGCTTGGGTTTTACCCAATACCCTCTTGGTTTATGAATGAATTAGCAAGGCACTGTCACACTGTGAATAAATGCAATCCTCTGTCTGCAGTTCTGTTTTCAACACTTTTTAGAACTTATTAGATGTATCAGTATGGGCACTAAGAATCTTTACTTGTAGCAGCATATGTATCTAATTTTGAGAAGGGCCAAAAGCTGCAGTTATGGCACCATGTGATGTAAAAATTAAGATACTCCAGCTCTGGCTGTAATGAACACGCTGTCAAGTTGTATCAGCCTTTGGAAGCAGAGGGGAGGAGAAAATAGAAAATTAAGGGCCATCGAGCTGAAAACAAAAGTCAATGCATGGATTGACCTCTGTGTGTTCTTCGTTGACAGGTTGATGACGCCTGGCAGTGAAATTCGGTTTGTCCACAAGCACATGGGCCTGGTGCCAGGCTGGGGAGGAGGTGCCCGGCTGGTGCGGATCGTGGGCAGCGGGGCAGCCCTGCAGCTGCTGGGCGGGGCTGCCCGGGTGGACCCCGAGAGAGCGCTGAGCCTGGGGCTCTCCGAGGAGACGCTGCTGTCCTCCGACGAAACCAGAGCGCTGGGAGAGGCCCGGGCCTGGCTGAGTCGGTACACAGAGGGTCCGGCCGCTGTCATTCGGGCTGTGAAAAAGGTGGTGGCAGCAGGAAGAGAGCTCCCATTGGAAGCTGCCCTAAGGACAGAGAAGGACATTCTTGGAACTGTATGGGGTGGGCCTGCCAATTTGGAGGCATTGGTTAGAAGACCAAAACATAAATGATGGTTTATGCATAAGAAATGGGCTTGACCTTTTTGCAAACAAAGCTTTCAGTAAAGCAGCCGTTAAGCTGAATCATTTAAGGTCTTGTCCCTTTAAAATGGCATTAACATTCCTGCCATTTAGGTCAGACAGGCATATTTGGTGTGCAACTACAGGGAAGTCCCAGGCAGATTCTCTACTGTCCTAATCACCCACTGAATCGAGATTAGTAAAATTACTATGTAAAGGTAAATGCTGTGCTGAAAATAGAACTATAATTCATTTGGAATGAGGCTGAAGATTATTTTATTTGGTGTTTTGTTTTTTTTTAACTAGTATGAAAATTAATTACTTGAAAGATATGACATTTATTCATTTGTGGAACAGGTGCATCTAAAGCTGCAAAATATGAGTTCCCCAACATGAGACCAGTTGGGGAACTCATATTTTATCAAATACGCTCTTTAAGCAGCTTGGAAAAAAAGATTACTAGTGGGAGGATAGCTTTTATTTTTTCATTCTAGTTAGTTCTTTGTGCAATTGCTGAGAAAGTATCCTTCAATTTTAATGGTGCTTTTACAGGAGAAGCTTTGAGTTGCTGAGAAGCTTCTAGCACTCATTCACTATCACTGATTCAGGCTTTTAAATGTATTTTGGTGTCTTCTCACTGCTCAAGGAATCAACTACACACACATGCATCTGCATGTTCCCATATCCTGTACCTGTGCAAAGCTGCTGGCCTGGTTCTTTACACAGAATCTAGTTGAAATCTTGGAAGGCTATGATGTATCATGCCCTGAAAAGGTTTGTTCTTAGGTGACCGGGTGATGTGAGTACTTCAGCATTCTGGTAAGATGTGAGTGGATATGTCTATGTCTTTCTTCAATGCCTTTTTACTGGTAGGGTATATTTGGGCTGACTAGAAGGTTTGGAACTCAGTCTCCACTTCATGCCAATGACTATGCGAGTAATTGGATAACTCAGTGGGGAAGCTTTTCCCTTTAGAAATTAGAAACTGACACAGAGTGCCTGCTTTAAAAATAAACATCTGTGAGAGCAAAACCATACAGACATATCTGTGACTGAGAGTTTCCTGTACTGTTGGTTCGGATGCACTTGCCTCTAAATCCAGCAGGGACTGAGATCTGAGCCAAGGACCTAAGTACTCTGTGGGAGCATGTAAGGAAGGAAGCTCTGGGCTCTGTGCCACTGATGTGGATTCTTCACTGATGTGCTCTGACCAGGCATAACTGGCTTGAGATCATGGAACAAACTCCCTTAAGAAAAGAAGGCAGTACCTTGGATGGAAATCCATGTTATGCTTTCTAGTGTGGCAGGAGTCCTGAGTTTTAGACAGTGAGGTAACTACATATGTTTGAGGACTTGGGGACAAATCAATGTTGGTAGTTAGGTTTGCATTGCCTGTTAAGATTCTGCAAGTTTTGAGCAGATTCTGTGATCTCCTGGGGATATTTTACTGTGTGGTTTTCACAGAAATGAATATAGCCTGAAGCAACCAAGAGAAATGCTGAGGAAAGGGATGTGTTTTGAGTTGGCATCTCAGAGAAGGTAAGGAACTTACCTCCAACCTGTTGATCCCACACCTTTGCCTTAATATCTGAAGCACTATTGAAGATTTCAAATTTCTCTTCCCCAAAAATAAAGCTCAATTTTCCCTTTCAGGTTAGAGAAGAGACAGGAATGAGAACATGGGGAAGAGAGTAGTGTTTTGGTTTGTACCTTTCTCCCCCAGCTCCTTTTTATCCAGTAGCCCAGTGGTTACTCCTGTGTAGCTGGATTCTTTCCCATTCCCTAAAGAACTTCAAAACTGTTACTTCAGAAAAGCTTTAGTATAATCAGGCAGCACTTGACTGTTTAGTAGTGAAGCTGTTCTGTTTTTCATGAAGTTTCTCAAGACTTATGAGGGATTCCAGACTGCAGCATCACTGAACCTTCAAGGCACACTCCAGTCCATACTCATCCAGCTTTTAGAAGCAATAGCACATAATGTTGTTGTGAGTCAAAAAAAAAAAATGTTTTAAAGGGCAACTGATTATGTCTTTGCTTTTAGCAAGAATGAATGTGCCATTACTAATACTGTTACTGTTTTCAAAATTGATGTGAAAATTACTTAGAACCTGAGTAAGACCCTTGAATTTTTTTTTCTTTGGCGTATTAGGCTCCTGAGTGTAGTCTGTGTACTGGGTTATAGAAATTTGAGAGGGAAGAAATTGCAGGACAAAGGCAGAATCTGGTTTCTTTCACATTTTGAACCAGATCTGTGCTGGCAGTTAGTGAATGGTAAGTACACCTCTGGGGGATCTCTTTCCATTTTGATTTATAGACAATGAGCTTAATTCTTATTTCAGCAAATGTATTTTCCCAGCCACCCTCTCTGATTTGTATCAAAGACCAATGTTTGCTTGCTTCTAAGAAAATAGGACAAATAATTAACTATTACACACCAAGAAACATTCAGAACAGCTTCAGAGAGGGTTATAGAAACACATTTTGCTTGTATCATAAATATGCCAAGCATAGCTACAGGACATTCTGAAGATATTACAGGTTGTGATCAAGGATTTTGTGAGTAGTCTAATGCCATATTCTCTGGCTTATTTTCTTCTAAAAGTAAGTAGAGTCCTTCATACAAAAACCAGCCCAGCTAAGTTAGCATGAGTGCTAGGATGAAAGTTCCAGACTGAGATGAAATGGAATCCCATTTTGCCCATTTGAAAGCTAAATGCTTTATTTCACAGAATACTTTCTGATCATCTTAAAGTAACAAATATCTTTAACCAGCAGTTGATGAATGTTTGTATTTTCTTTACAATTATTAAAGATGTCAAACTTCATCTCAGGGGTTTTTTCCCCTTCTGAAATGGCTTAAAAACAAACAAGCACTAAATGCACAAAATAAATTAGAAACATCAAAATTGATTGTCCCAGTCTCCTAATTAAATAACATACCAGCTTTTGTATTTCCTAGGGGCTAGTTTGCCAGCTTCCTCATCAACTAAGTTTCCTATTACTTTGTGAAATGTCTGTGTGGATTCTGTACCAAGCTTGTAAAGGTGTTGGATATTGGAGATCACTTTTAGCAATACAGATACTTCTATCTTAATTGCTGCTGATAGAAATATATTTACCAGATGGTCCATCTAGATAAGCAAGGTGTTCTTGCAGAATGCTTGGTTCCCTATTTTTTTTTAATTTTTTTTTTTTTTTTTTTTGAGCCATGAAATAGGATTCCTGTATCTGTGGTTATCTGTTCTGGAAATAATGAAATGCTGTAGATTTTATAGTGTTTAAATTTTCTTTTTCATTTTCCATTCTGGTCCTTTGTGCATTTTTCTGGCTATGCTGCACAAGGTGAAAATCACTTAGTGCATGGAATTACATTCAACCACATAATGCAGTATGGCTGTGGCTTTGCTAAAATGGACAGAGAATCTATTTCCTACTGAAAGTAATGGTTTAAATATAAGATGGGAACTATCAGTTGCTACTTTTCTCTAGCTTGATCTGGGGAGTGCAGTTGCTACTGTGGCTGGTTATTAAGGTTTCACCAGCCTTACTTTAACTAATTTTAGTGTTTCACAGCTGCAGTCAGCCAGCAGGACCCAAAAGCAGCATCACAGGTATGGGGCTGAACTCTCTCTTGGGTCAAAAACCCCAAGGATAATCACTGACAGAATTATTTGTAGACTGGGCTGTAAATCCTAAAATTGAGTATATAGTGAGTCATGTTCCTCTGTTTTCTTTCTTGCTTTTTTCAACCCATACTCTCACATGAAGTGTGTGCTCATAGCTGAAGTGTTCTTAGTGAAGGCTTTTGCACCAAAACTCATACTTAGGTTAGAGCCACTGTATACTAACTCAAATTACAGAATAAGACAGCTAGCAGCTAACAGAAAAAAACATTCCGTCCAGTTTCCTTCCTGGAGTCCAAGTAATATGCGTATTTCCTTATGGGACTGGAAGATGATGGTAAAAACCTGTGATCAAGAGCATTTACTCCTAGCTGAGAATGGAGGAAATCTTCCTTATTCTAGTATTGCCTGCACTTTCCTGACCCACTGATCTCACCTGTAGGCAGCAGAGGAGGGACACAACTTTTTCCAAGATCAGATATGTCAACCATCATTAGAGTAAGAAGAACATAATAGATGTTTAAGTCTACCATTTTTAAAAGTCAGCTTTTTTGATTCCCTTCAAAGGGTTGTTTCCTTAAAGCAACTTTTGTCTTAAGATCAGTAATGCCTATCAGCCACTGTCCCTTACTATTCTGAGATATATATACTAAGAATTGGAGTATAATTAGCTTTATTTTAAAATAAAGTCCAGAATCAACTAATGCTGTTTCTCAGTCTGAAAAAAATGTTAAAGAACTGACAGAGAGATAAAAGACAAGCTGTGTTTCTCAAGATCTGGCTTCTAACATTCAGAAGTCTGTTGAAATGCAGCTCCTACACTGCTAATACAAGCACAAAACTAACGTTTCTGTGCTGCCACCATAGTTTTGCTATGAACATATGAACAGCACTACAGTCCTTAATATCCATGTCCTTTGTTATAGGATCAACTTTGATAACTTATTCTCTTTTATCAGCATTTCTTAAAAACATTTGTTTTAAAAACTTTCTTATCAACATTTGTTAAAATAAGGCTGTGTGTGATACTTCTGCCTGCCATCAACAGTGAAGTGAGTTAATCAGCTCTTCAGATGTCTGTGTGAGTATTAAGCTTGCAACTCACGATTTTTCAGTAAAAGACGATACGCCTACAGCGTTGTGTTTGAGAGGCAGCCAGTCAGGAATGCAAGAATGTCAGGATGCCACTCAGAACTAGTTCTCCCTTCTGGTAAACACGGGAAGCTGTTTTTTGATAATTTTATTTGAAATTCCTTCAGTGAAGTTCAATTAAACTGGAAATATATCTGAGATTGTTACTGATAAAATGTAGTTTTATTAAATAATAACTTCTGTAACAAAAACAAGACAGATCAAGAAAGATCTCAAAAAACAAAACTACAAGGACTAGATGGCAAAGCCAGTGAAAAAGCCATGGAGAGTGTAAAGGTAAGGATTTGCAACACAAGTTAACAGCATTTTTACATTTCCATTGAAAGAAGGTAAATGATTGCTCTTGTCTAGTAAAAACACATTTTAACTCCAAACTCACATCTATTTTCTCACATTAAATTAAGCATCCTGCTCACACCCAACACCTTGCCTGATTCCACATAGCTTAAGTGTTCTTTTCATACATCAATCCATGCAGAAAGTAGTAAGACACTTAATGCAACAGTCAGATAATGAAGACAATTCATTTTGTACAGTAGATATACATTGGCCAAAAAGGAATAGAGTATCTTCAAGGGGAAAATGCTACAAAATAAACACAAGACATTTTCAAGAAAACTGGGCATTGCTAAACAGCTTTTAAACCATTAACAGGACAACCCAGTTTCCTAGAGTTAAAGAGTCTTCCAGCTGAGACATGTTAAGAGACTTAAGTTAAAACAGGCCAAATCTGTTTTCTCCCCTTCACCCCACCCTCCCACCAAACACACTGCTAGGTTTGAGTGCAATGCCAATGTGGACAGAAAATTTACAGAAAATAGTACAACTGAGTATTTTTTTCACATGGCTCTAGATTTAAACTTCAGTGACTGTGCACTGTCCATCTGGCCTTCTAGATCTTACACTTGTGTTTGCCACCCCGCCCCCTGCCCCTGGTCTATCTGCTCCTGCCTGGCTTGCACCAGCACTCAAGTGTCTCTGCTGACCAGAGGACGGGTGTTGCTGAAGGTGGGCAGACACATCCTCGCTGTCGCTGCTGGCATCCGATTCGGTCTCCTCAACAGAGGTGTCGGGGGCTGGCACCCTACCAGAAGATGATGATTCGTGGTCTTCTTCTCCCTCTCCCCTGTGACTCCTTTCAGCCATACTGTCTCCATTTATTTGTAAGTGGGAAAAAGAGTTCTCTAGAGAATTGCTTGCATCAGGTGATGGCGTTGAAGGGCTCACGAGCTGACCATCTAGTGCTGGTAGGGGCCTCACAGAAATGGATGCTAGAGGCTGCACAGCTGCAGCCCCTGGAGTCAGTGTGCTGTCCGCACCGTCAGCGGAGCTCTCTCGTGCCAGGTTGACGGTGTCACAGTCCAGCCTCAGCCCAGCCACTCCCTTCTTTGGTATATCTATTATGTCCCGTTTTATTTTTCTGCGACGCCCATGCTCGTTTCTCCTATACTGAACCATATTTTCAAGGTCTGCCACGTATAAAAAACCAGCAATTAGCATTTCAGTGCTCTTTTTACCCTTGGAAAAGGCATCTTCCAGCTCTCTGCTGGTACGTTCATCATACTGCCACCAGCCATTTCTACCTTCATAGTACCAAGCATATTCTCCATTGCCTCTGCTTGCTGCTTTGAGTTCTTCGGGTGACAATAAGGTTGGCTTGTCAAGAAAATCCTCAGGAATCTCCTGCCGGCAGAGTGCGCATCGTTTCCCAAGCCAAGAAGCGCCCTTAACACACAGATAGCAGAAAACATGTTTACAGGGCAGACTTACTGGATGGACACACGTTTGCAGACAGATAGCACATTCAGGGACTTGCAGGGAAGGTGCTGCATTGGTACATGACTCATTTGTCTTCCTGTTTGTGGGAAGCATATTGATCGAATGATCTATTTCACCACAGCCAGCCATCCTGCAGAGGATCAAAGAAATTTAAATCAGTTTATTAGGTCAACTTAAACTAGCACCTTGCATCACATTTCACCTCAACATCCACACAATGAGATGCTGACTTCAAATTAAGGTAAGTTACTGTTTTCTGAGGTGACAAACTACATTGAGTACTGGGAAAATTTCTTTTGCTGATCAACCTTTTATCTGTTTAATTTGCAGCATGTTAACATACCAAGTCAGAAAACAAAGTTTGGAATTTCCTCTGTTCATTCCCTGAAGTAGAGTTGATTAATGAACCTTCAGCCAACCAGTTACTTGGGTGGCTCCTCAGGAAATGTAAAGAACTTATGGTTCTTTCCTCAAGAGGTGACATAGCTGCAAATTGAACTTAAATAATCTCTCTTCAGACTACTTGGTGATCATCTGTTTGATTAAGGGATTTCCTGAACAGTATCTCAGACTAGGTTTACACAATAGAAAATAAGCAGCACCTAGCTGAAGAGTTCCCCCACTCTGTTTCTTAGTTCCCATGTACCACAGTACACTACCCTAAAACTGAGCTCAGAACAATCACAGGGCTGCAGAAAGAACCAGATTTGAAAACTGAGGTGGCCTTTTCAGAAGATACCTTGGACTCCTTTTTCTTAAACATTAAGTGAACTCCCTGATATATGCAAGTGCCTCTTGAAAGGAATCACTGCAGACCAGCAGAAGCAGCAGTGTATTGCAGAAGACACACAACTCTGACTTGACTGGCTTGTGAAGTCATTGCCTTTACTTTCTCTGGCCATATCTTATTTCTGTTATTAAATACGATTTTGTAACTGTAAGAGAATGGGGAATGCAAAACTTCATCACTTTGTCATTGTGTAGGACTTAAGCAATTGAAAAATTCCAGCCTAAATATGCAAATGCCTTCTCAACTACATTTTTGCCATGGCAATCTTTCATGGTCTGTTTCTGTTTCCTTTTATTTATTAACAATCAAAACCAAATACCAGATACCAAATGAGGGAGGGGAATGGGGCCTAAAAAGGTGCCTTTTTTATTAAAAATCCCCAAGAAACTTCAAGACTGATATTCAACAAAACAGCCTTTCAGTGAAAGTAGTCATTGTACAGGCAGCTAGGAATTGTTAATGCAAAACTACAACAAGCATGCGGACCAGAAGGGACCTTTAGAGTCACCTAGTCCAGTCTCCTGCTCCAGATGGCACCAACACCAATACTAGATTAGACTAGCTGTCAATTTGTCTAGCTGAGTTTTTTTGAAATCTGCAAGGATGGAAATACCACAGGCTCCCTGGACAGCCTGTTCTAATGTTATACACATTTCTAACAAAATGCCTAGTATTGCTGTAAAAGCTTCCACTGTTTTAAAAATCTTATAAATATATGCTGAGATTAAACAAAAACCTATGCTTCAGTGTCTATATTTATCTTTACAATAATATATCATGTGCTATTTACGTAAAACATTTTTCTCTATGCTGTCTGTTCCCTTCTATCACTAAAACTTCCTCTTGAAAGACCAATGCCTCTTTAATCCTTTTTTTATCAAATAATTCTTTTAAAAGCTCTACAGCTCCAATACTTTTTCCTGAAGCAGCACAAAATTGTACCCATCTATGTTTCAGTTTCATATCTGAATTTCTTTTTCTGAGATTAATGACCAATCTGCATAACAGCTCTTAAATCAGCATGCCAGATACACACACAGCATTACCCACCAGCTGGCAATTGTGATTTTACTGTGCAGTACACACCTGTGAGAGCCATTCTAACAATGTTGTGAACAAGTTGCTTTTTGAAAGCCTCGCAGTTCTGAGGATGTATTTTGCAACAGATTTTTATAGCAAATGTAGGGGTTTATACCAAGAAACTTATTAGAAAAAGGGGAGAATGAAGTCTGTTGAGATTTCAGAATACCACAAACACAACCAAACCATCATTTCACAACAGAAGAGCTGAAAGAGAAATCCATTTGTTTATTAATTTGTGCTAACCATGGCAGAGGGAAAGGATCTTAATTTTTAAGTGCCCCCACAATGAGACAGTACAATGCAAAAAAGCACAGCAGCAGATTTTTACTTCCATGCTACAGTTTTACAAAAGGATGCTTCTCCCTGAATATCCTTTATAAAATTATCCTTTTCAGAGTAAAAGATTAAAACAACCTGTAGGTAAGTAACTTCTATACAAGTCACCTATCATAATTAAGATTTTGGAGGTGATTAAAATGCAATGCAGGGATCAAAAAGGCAATGCACTTTGACAAACCAAATTGTGATACCATGAGCTAAAGTAAAGAGAGTTTACCCTGAGGTAAACTAAAAGAAGAATTAAAAGTTCTCACCTGTTTACGGAAAGCAAAAAATGCTAACATTTGAACTGTGCTCATTAGGTTGCCCATTAATTTGAGGGATCTTTGGTTCCTTACTAGTTCCAAGATAATAATGCAGGATATGAAAAGGAGTAAATGTTTTTTTTTTTTTTTTTTTTTTTACTTCCTATTTGATTTTTAATGACTCTAAGGAAAATGTTATGTATAAAATTAATAGAGCTGGAGGAGCAAACCCTGATCTCTAAAAGTGCTATGCAGGAACATAAAACTCTGATACGATAAGCACAACTGCAGTTGCATGAGCTCAGATTGCAGGACAATTATGCACTTGAAGATTTATATCAACTACAGACTCTGTCTCACTTTTTGTTTTTAAAGCATGATGCTAATAAATCTTTTTTTTTTTTATTTACCTTTTTAATACCAAATCTAGGTCATGGAGTTTGTTTATAAGCTGGTAGGAGGATGTACACATAGGTTTTTACTGAAGAGGTAATCCTTCAGAACCAAGGACAAACATCTTGGACTGCTATTCTGCTATGTTATGGCTGTGGAAGCATTTCCACTGCAACTTCATTTTACTAAGAATTAAATAAAACTGACCACACAGTATTTTTCCTGAAATTAAAAATAATATTTTATAATAAGGTTCAATCAAAACAGGCTTTATATCAGAACTGTTATCAAATAGGAAAGCTCGGTTTTGGGGGGATTGGGTTCCCTTTAAAACTCTCATGGCATCATGGAAAATCATATTCTTGACTACTGACTAAGAATTAACTAAACTCGAGGAATAATTCTAAAAATAATTTTAAGTATTTAGATCCTCAGTTCAGGTATAAATAAGGGACCAAAAAAAAAGCTGAACTCTGCATTTTAATAAATACAGCCTAAACCAACTGAGACAGAATTAGTAAAAATCTTGCAAGATCCCACCTCTTGTGGTTTTAATTTGTAGTATTAAATAATACAGTTAATTTTTAAGCTATGGGGCCTTCATCAATACATGAAGTATGGAAGAGGAGATGTGTAACAATTACATGAAAAGACCTCAGGCCTTCTTGGACTCTAATAGAAGAAAATGTAAATTCCCACAAAACCACTTCAAATTCCAGGTCAAATTATAACTGCAACTAAGCAGTCCATCAAGGAGCTGACATGTTTAAGTTCATTAACAAAATAACAGCTTACTTTTGCTTAGTAATTTCTACTGAAGCATGCCACAAGACTGAAATGTCCTCTCTTCAAACATCCCCAGCTAGGATGGCAGGTCCTCCTTCCCAAGGCTGGCTCATTCCTGACTTGTCCTGCTCAGTGGTACACTACAGCATTTCAGCTTCTCTGCAAACTAACAGAAAGCAAATAATACCACCATTACAATGTTGTCCAGAGGTACGAGCAAGCAAAGTACAATGCCATGGTTCTGTTACAGAAAGGAAATTACTATGCTTTTATTTACCTGATGCATGTTATTTTCAATAAAACTATCACTGGACTTCTGTTTTATTTTTTGTAACCATCAATTTTGATCCACAGTTTTTATTCAGATGTCTGGCTCAAACAAATCATCTTTTTTAAGCATTATAAAAGGCAATTATTTTTTACTATAGTAAGTTAATTGCTCATTTCCATAAAGTGACCTCACAAAAGGAGTAACACAAAAGGAGAAACAAGACCAAAGTTGGGAGCATGTTATGTTTATGCAAATTTAATCTCTAATAAATGATCCCTTATATTTAGGAAATTTAGAAAGTCACAATGGCTTCCTGATAGTTTCTATCTGTATCATATGATCCCAAAGGACCACCTAGCCATGTGTCTTGTCCTGACACAGACTACTATCAGAAGCTTGAGGATAAAGCAGAGCACACGAACAGCTGATTTCCCCCAGGTCTCCTCCATATTTCAAGCAGAAATTTTCCTCTTCATATTCCAAGGTTCAGAGCCTTGAATCCTCACACTCTTTTACATAGATCATTGCATCCATTTAATGAATGAACCTCAGAACCACTCAGTACTTTCTTCTTTATAAATCTACATTTGTATGTCCTCATACCAGCTTATAAACAAACATTTAATACCTACCAAGGTAAACAATTAACAAAAGTTAATTAGGACCTTCCTCTATTTCTTTAAAATGTCCTGATGGGCTCCAAGGTTCAACAATGGAAACAGTGCATATGATCTCTAAAAAAGAGGACAAGGATGCAACTTAGCCTCCACACCTCACAGGTAATATACCCCTCTTTAGGCTAGCAGATGATGTCAGTCGCAATATATCTGGTGAATGCCACCAACCAGAATCTGAGCCAAGTCACTTCACATGAACATAATAATCACTAAGTGTCTAACAAATACCTTAAAAGTTCCTACAGCAGGGAAGTAGGAATCTGCAAACTCAGAAAGGGAAGGGAGACCATCACTCTTGCATTCTCACAATCTAAACACGAAGGTCTTGACCTAAGAGAACCACTTTCAGTGGTTCCTCTGTAAAAAGACAGATAAGCCACAGAATCACCTCTTCCTTCTGGTCTGTAGCTTTCTGGATGGTTCTCAAACATCTTGGACTACACTTTCCAGTTGCTGCAAAACATTATAATATAGAAATGATTTGAAGTAGACCTGAGAATGTCACCTCTTTGATTTCAATTTGTTTAAGGAAAGAATCATTTCAGCATAAATACAGTGCAGAGCAGACATGTAAGAGTTGAGTAAAGTCAAGGAGTGGTAAGTCCCTGAAAGAACATGGAATATTACAGTGTTCTGTGCTATAGTCCTTCATCAAATGATCAAATAGTTATCATTAATAATATTAGTGTTCAGATAACTTCAGTGCATGAAGCATTACTCAAGTATGTTATTTCTTTATAGCTGAGCTCCATGTAACATTTTGTACAGCTATTTTTAGAATAAGCTCCAAAGGAAAAATGCAAATATTAACAAGACTATCCACACCTTTTCTCCCTTCATAGTTCTAGCAGATTTCCTTTATTCACACATCAATCTGAAACCAAGAGCAGCAATTGCATCAGAATTGTGGCTCTACTAATCCACTGAGACAAGCTACTATGTTTTCTATGATCAAAGAGACAGCTGCAACAAGCTTGATGCTCTGGGTGTGGTATCTAGTCCTTCATCTTGGGAGCTGGCTTTCTGTTACTTCAATAGGTATCACCTGAAGCCTTTTATCTTCTCCCTCTCATAATGCAGTACTAGAGGTAGCACATCATAAAACCAAATGCTATGTGGAAATGCCAGAAAAAGGCTGGGTCAGTTCTCAGAGATTTCTTAGTAAATAAAAATGCATACACATATTCAAGATATGTAATTATAACTAGAATCCAAGGAAGGCATAATTACAAGATTGTAATAAGGCAACCTTCCAACTGCAGCAAAGGTCTTGAAAAGAACTAGTTCACACACTGACATCAAGTAACCTCTACATTTCATGACATTGCTACTTATTTAATAAGCCAGTCTTGAAAATTCTACTAAATGGACTACAAATACTAGTGGTTACACACACATACCCCTTCTTGGATGAAGACTCCTCCTCTGAAGTGACCTGGGTAAAGGCTGTGCTCTATACTTAGCAATTAATTTTCTCTTTTTCCTGTACTACGAGGTGTTACGCTATCTGCAGCAACCTGCAGATATCCCTTCCTAAAGACCTGCATCCTATCACATACTGATTTTGAAACTTCAAAGATGCAACAGACAGAAAGACAATGTCACTGATCAGGACCATCCCCATCCAAACTAGAACCAGCATGGAACTGTTCTCTTTGTCCCTTTGAAAGTCTCTCTTACTGGGAGAAATCATGTCCACTTCTTCCACACTTTCAGAATTTGAAGTGGTGAACTTCCTACCAGACCTATCTCCCAAAATTACTTCAGGTTCTCCTTAAGAGCAATGTTAAACTTTCACTAGGTCAAGATAGAATGAAACCATTTCTAGTTAGTTCAGCCAACTGTGCTTGTTAAATTATGAGACCCACTAAATTATCAGGCCCAGCACTGTTATCTATTTTTCCACCCTTATTCCTTTTCATTTGGGGAAAAAAAAAACAGCAACAATTACAAACTGCCCCCCACCCCCTGCAACTAACAACCAACCAACCACCGAAACTAAAATCAGAAGCATACATATTTAGGAAGCCAGCTCCTATATAGTGATGAAGAGTTACCTATAGTCTTAAGCTTCCTCTGTAAGTAAAATCTTAGCTTTTTAAAAACACGCAAGTGCAACACTGGTGAATTCAAGAAACATCAGCCAAAAACTATTATATGAGTCCTACTTCAAATAACAGAAATCTAGGAATACTGCAACTCCATACAGATTATTTTAAAATAGCTATCACAAAATCATAATTTCTCCCCTTGAAAACTCAGCAGAATTACAGTATTCTTTCACAAGAATTAAATATTTGGATTTTTTTCCATCAAGCTCCCTAATTTTTAACTCAATTGGTGGGCAAGTGGGGAAAAATTATCCCCTTAATTCTGCCCTTCCCCATAAGTAACCATGAGCCAGACAGTGTGGGAAGAAAGAAGGTAGCTGTTTTATTTAATGAGAAAAATCACTCTCTGGTCTGATGGTCTTCTAGTGTCAATACACTACCAGCTCAAGGTACTGAGTCTCATCAGATACATTTAAAACTGTCCCTGGCACTGGATAGCACAACAAGTAAATAACCTCACTGTTTCCTGTGCTTGCCTACTTTTTTCTATCTGTTTCTTAAACTTAGAATATTCTCAGGAATTGCTAATTGTGATGAGGCTTCAAGATGCCTCTCATTCCTTATTGTTGGCTATTGCATATTAGTAAACCCCAACATTTATATGTACACTTGGAATTGAATCATAGAAGAATAGTCAAGTGCAGAACAGTCAGCCATTTCAGTATTAAAATGCTACATGTATTGAAAATGAGGTTGTTCCCTATGCTACAACTGGAGCAGCGGTCTTAGATTTTGAGCATATATCCTATTTCAATCTATTTAACAAAGAAAAATGTTCATTTCTCACTCAAAATCAAAAGTGTGCAAAAAATGAAATAGAAACTGGTTCATCTTAAGTTACCAATGCTTCAGAAACTCAAATAAGAACAGGGACATCTCTTCGTGTGTATATATATATATATATATAGACTTGATTAACATGCAGAGAAGCGAGAAAAAAAAATCAATTTCAATATGAGGACTTTTCCAGAGACTCACTATTCAATAGGCTATAAAAATACTGCAATTCCAACTCTTTAAATAAACAACAATTCAATTATATCTAAATTGATGCAATATATTTTGAAGGAAAGAAGAACAAACTTTTTTTCCACTCACTACAGATTTTGTGTTATAGCAATTTAAACAACTGGCACTTCATCAGACTTGGAAAGAAACTACAGTATTAAACACACAAGACTATAAAGCAAGTTCTTGCAAAAACGTTCAATATTTAAGATTTATTCAAAATTCATTTATTCAAATGATTCAGATTTCAGCATGTCTTCAATACTATGACACACTCTAATTTTTGGTACTGCATTTCTAGAGATGCTTCAGAATCTATTTTTGAGTAGCCCACCATCCAGAGGCAGGAGCTAACAAAGCAAGAAGGACTGGATTTTTAGTATTACAGACCTGGTAGAAGCAAAACGTTTTAAAGCTCTGCTCCCTACTCCTCCTTATAACTGTTAATATAATACTGTATATTACGCACCAACAACAAAACCTACAGCGTTTCTCAGGCATATCACTGAAAAGCTGTACTAAGATTAAAACCCCCCACAGTTTCAATTTAACTATTTCACCATTCCGATCGTCTTGTCCGTACAAAAATCTCGCGTTTAGTTAATATTTTACAACAGTTTTTCAGTGGCAGCAACACGTACCGCGTCAAAAGCGGGACCCGTTTTCCCATTTCACGTCCCCTTTCAACATTCCGAAGGGATGCAAAGCAAACACTTGAGCCGAGGCCGTCAAGCACAAAGAGACAAAAGCACTTCCATTAGGAACACTTAGTTACTTCTGTCTGGGTGCTGCGCTCCCGTGACCGCCCGTGTCGCTCCGCTCACGCCGCCGGCGGCAGTGACCGAGGCCGGCCGGGCACAGCGGGGACATCCGCAGGGGAGAAGGCACACACTCACGCGCGGCACATCGCCCTGGGAATTAGAGCGCTGCGCCGGCTCGGCCAGGGGATTCCGCCACGCGTGACACCGCCACGGCTAATGCTCCTGACCTATTTTAATGCCCAGCACAACGAAACCCTCGACTCACAGAACCACAGAATCAATTCGGTTGGAAAAGACCTCCGGTCATCGAGTCCAGCCGAAGTCCGGGCCCGGTCAGGCACTCTGCGCGCACCTCGCCTCGCACCGGCATCGGGGCGCCGCCTCCTGTAGGGACACGGCTCCGCGGAAGGGAGCCTGGCCCGGCAGGAGGGACCGGGAGCTTGGCCGGCGGTCCCGGCTCTCCCTCCCAGCTTCTCCGTGCGGGGCCCCGGGAAGGGCTCCCGACAGGGCTCTGCCGCCGCGGCCCCGACACCCGGCACGTGATCCCGCGGGCGGGGCGGCGGCGGGCGACACCCCCACCCTCCCCGCCGCCAAAACAATACCGGGCAGGGCTCTGCCCGCCGGGCGGCCGCCCCTCGCTCGGCTCAGGCCGGCTCAGCCGGCCTTTTGTTCAGGGCACTCACCCGCGCGGGAAGGCCGCGGTGCCCGCTCCAGCTCGGCGGGCGGCGGAGGGGAGAGGGGCGGCAGCGCCGCCCCGGCCCCAGGTGGCCGCGCAGGGGGCGCTGTCGGAGCGGCCTTTGGTGGCCGAGGCCGCCGCCGCCACCACCGCCTCCCCCGACTGCTCCAGCTCGGGCGCGCCCGCGGCGGCCGGCGCGGGGACTCACCCGCCGGGCCGGCCCGCGCCGCTCAGCTCCGCTCGGGCCCGCTCCCTCCGCCCGCCGCCACCTGCCGCTCCCTCCGGCCCCGCCGCCGGGACCGCGGGACGAGCCGACGTCACGCGCGGGCCGGGGCGGCCGAACGCGCCACTGTGACGCCGCCGCGGTGGGGGCGGGGCCAGGGGCGGGGCGGGCCCGGCCCTGCTCGCCGCGGGGGCGGGGCCGCGCGCGTGATGCCGCGGGGAGGCACCGCCCCGGCCGCGCGGCAGCGCTGTGGCGGCGTCACGGCGGCCCCGCGCGGCTCGGGCGCCACCCGGGCTGAGGGGAAGTGGACGTGGCCGGCGGCGGGTGCCTTGCGGGGGAGCCTTGCCAGGCGGTCGGGAGGGCCCCGCCTCACACATGGGTGTCCCCTTCCCGGACCCCCTGCCCAGGTCGTGCCGCCTTGTGGCGGGCTGACCGTGGCTTTAGGTGCTCTCTAAAGCCGTCCTGGCACTGCCCTCCGCAGCTTGGCAGGGGTGGGGCAATATAACGAGAACCTCGTGGGTCGAGATCGGGACCGGATGAGATCACTCACGAATTGCCGTCGTGGGCAAAAGAATCTTGACGTGGGGAAATGAATTTGGTACCAGTCAAATCAGAGCAGGATCATGACAAACCCAAATCTAAAAACACTATCCTTGCCTTCCTTTCTTTCCAAGCTGATTTTTGGCTTCCCAGTCTTGATTTTTGGGATGCAGCCCTTCAGGAACAGCCTGCTCCAGCGGGTGCCCCCTCGGTCTCAAGTCCTGCCAGCAAACCTGCTCTGGTGTGGGCTCCTCTCTCCATGGGGCCACAGATCCTTACAGGAGCCTGCTCCAGCACAGGCTTCCCACAGGGTCACAGCCTCCTTTGGGCACCCACCTGTTCTGCCATGGGGTCCTCCCTGGGCTGTGGTGGATCTCTGCTCCCCCATGGACCTCCCTGGGCTGCAGGGGCACAGCTGCCTCACCATGCACCAGGGGCTGCAGGGGAATCTCTGCTCCGGCGCCTGGAGCAGCTCCTCCTCCTTCTTCATTGGTCTTGGGCTCTGCAGAGTTGTTGCTCTAATTTTCATTCCACTCTTCAGTTGAAGTTGTTGTACGGACTTTTTCCCCTTATATCTATTATCCCACAGGCACTACCCCTGTCACTGATAGGCTGACCCTTGGCCAGCAGTGGGTCCATCTTGGAGCTGTCTGGCATTGGCTCTGTCAGTCACAGGGGAGCCTTCTGGGAGCTTCTTACTGTAGCCCCCTCCCCAAGCCCCTGCCACACAAACCAAATACATCAGAGATGAAAGGTCTGGAAGTGGTGGAAGCCTCAGTGTGTGTATTACCTGGAGCTTTCTGACCAGAAAAAGTAGGCAGGCATGCTTCCTTGGGATTCATTGTTCAAGTGCCTGGTGGCAGTGCTGGGGGAGATGAACTTGCACAGCTCTGACTAATGCGAAGGCAGGTTGCAGTTGCCCTTGTCCACTCTCCCAAGGAGGCCAGACAGTGGATTCAGCGGGAGGTACGAACAGTTGCTGGCCTTTCCAGAAGCATATTCTGCAGTACAGGGAAACTGCAACTCATTTTTTGCCTGAAAATTTAGGTGGCTTGACAGTCATGCTTCTATGCCCAGCCGTGCTGGGGCAGCTGCAGAGGTGGTCACCCATAGGTGGAGATGGACCTCAACAAGACCCAGCTATAACTGCAGGGGGTCAGATTATCCCAAAACTGAGCTGCTCCTGTAGGCGAGGTGCAGGGAGAAAACCTGTGCCACCTGCTGTTGTCAATCGAGAAGCCTGCTATATTAATATTTTAATAAAGCAGGATGGGAAATAGTAATCCACATATCATTTAGGCTAGAATGGTATTTAGATGGGGAAAGGGACTGTGCGTCCAGGTACTCATTGCACCTAAATAGAAAACTAAATGCTTCAAGGTGCAAACTGTCTACCCAAGGGCTTGTTAAAATTAATCTACTGTTTGGCTGCTCTTTTTGATTTTTAAACCCATGGAAATCACAAGCATCAGAAAACATAAGAGATGAAAACTCTAAAAATACTAAATTCTAAGTGTAATCTGGAATACTAGAAGAAATGTTGCAGTGGAGACAGCTACAATACACAGAGTATCACCATATAATTTCAGAAGGCTTTAACATTCACCCATTGAGAGTAACACCTTACCACATCAGACAACTTCAGGTGCCTGCCCATACAGCATAACATCATATCATCCCAGAACATAGCAAATGTTTACCCTTCTTGTTCTTTAGCCTGACCTTTTATACCCCTCCATGCATTGCACCTGTGTGCCCTCTGTTCCCTTTGGTGATTGGTCAGTGCACATGGGCACTCCATGGCTCATTGCTTCCAATGCTGTTCACCTGCTTTTCACAGCTGCAGCCCACTGGGGGATAAGGCTCACAGCAGCCCCACTCCCAATTAGCACAAACTGTGTACCTACAAAGAAATGCATTTCATTGAATCACGCATTATTTTCTAAACGTTCAGAAAAGCCTACCCAAAATTTGCATTGGTTTTAATAAATGTGACATGTTTGCATCCAAGGACAAGCATTTACATGGTAACATATGTTCTGTTTAGATAGTTCTGTGTGAGGCTGAGTCAAATAATAGAGTTTAGGGAAAAGGAAAGGTCTCTTACTGGTAGTGTGGGCTCAGCAACAATAGCCTTAATCCTTTACTGAACCAAACCTTGATCCTGTGGAAGCTATTGAGGCCAAATTCCTGTCGGTTTCTGTTAGAATCTGACCTAAAAAAAGAAAGCAGGCTTGTGCTCTTAAGTGATCTAAAGAGTTCAGGCAAAGCTACTCAGACTGCATGCAGCTTTGTAAGAAAGGCAACATCTTGGGAAGACTGTACTTAGTAAAAAAGAAGTCTGTGGCTGTGTGTGGATAGGCTTGTGAGTTTCACTGCAGCTGCAGATAGACTGAGAAAATGTGCTTGTGAAAGAAAGATTTTATTTTATACTCCATGAGTTATGGAGCAAGCATGGCAATCAAAGGAATATCAGACAGTGCCAAAGATAGTAACCAAAGAATTAAATGCATTGCACCTTACTAGACTAAGGGAATAAGGACCATGAAGGGGTATCTAGTTGAATAGATTGCAATAAGGGGATCAGTTCCGGTAATACACCTTCTAAAATGTTCCCCACATGGTTATCAATCCATATTACCAGCCCCTGTTTCAGTCAGAACAGGTATTATTTAAACATCTTTTTTTGTGTTTCTGTTTTTGGCATGGACACAACCTATTCATTCCACTGATTGCTTTTTCTATGCCTGTTACTATGTACCTGTCTGTTACAGTTGAAGCCTCCTCAAATGTACCTTTTCTACATCTACTTACTTCCCATTTTTGTTGTCTGCTATGTTTCTCCTTGTGGATTTTCATTGCTGTCTACAATGTCATCACTGTGAAATTTATGTCTTTTGCTCACCACTAAATTATTAATTAATACAGTGGTTTGAAAAGTAAAGATTTGCCAAACTAATTCTTAAAAAACACCACTTCCTCTGCAAAGTGTCTACAGTCCCACCATTAATATTTTGCTGTGATGGTGGAGAACTATTAATCCATATGTGAGTGTTTCTAGTTATAAAACATTTTTTCTGCTTCTTCAAATCTATATGATACTATATAAACTTTTGCAGACGTATCAATGTCTTATATTCCTCAAGAGCTCAATCCTTGCTGCACTTGGTACAGCTGAGATGAGCGAGGAGAAAAGCAGTTTCCTTCTGCTATGGTTTTGAGTCAGTTTATATCAAAGCAGTTTGGGAAGTTGGTGTGGAAAGCCTCAAAACTGTTGCAAGTTAATGCTATCGGCAGAGGAGTGAATAATGTGTGGTATCATGCCAATTCCACACTCCTGCACCTTTAGCAAGTCCTCTGTAAAGACCAGAGAAGGTGTAAAGTTAGCAGTGCACTGCACTTGTCTGTTCCTTGCAAGGAGCCAGAGAGGGGTTGAGAATCGAGTTACAATGTGTGAATGTACTAAATACAAATCTTGATGTTGCTTGAGTGGCACATTACTTTATAAACCTCCTGTTGCTTACCACCCCCTGCATTCCTTTTCCTCTAAGCTGTCCTAAAGCAGGAGATCCCCATGTTGCAGTGCCATTTTCATTGAAGTAATAAATGTCAAACTATCATCAAAGACTAAGATACACAAATTTTCCAGGATTATTTCTTTTTACAAATAATATTTATAATTTTTCACAGTCCAAGACACAAGCTTATCCCTTGTGCTACAAGTGTTTTAAGATGGTGTCAGTGAGACAAAATGACATTCACTTGAACTCTCTTGAAATGCAATTGCAGTTGTGCCAATGATGTATGAAATGCAAGTTGATTGATGGAAGTCCAAAGCCCCTTTCGGTTTGCAAGTGCTTTTTTCACTTTGACTCTCTAGAAACTGGTGAGGTTTATGCCTGTTTCAGCAATCTGCATTTACAGTTCTGCTGCACTGTAGCTAAACTGATTTACAGTTGCTATTTGTAGATTCATAACAAAGTGTCAGTTAAAGGCCAAATTGGTGTATGGAAATGCAGCTACTGTACCTCATGGAATATCTGTATTTTGCTTACATAATCTAGATATGTAGTAACTTCTGCCAATAATGCTGTTATTTAACAGTTTTGGAAGGATTGTGCTGGTTAGTCATGAGAACAATCCCATTTTGCTTTAAAAACAGGAAGCTGAATGATGCTGAGGAGGAGGAGTGGGAGAAGAGGAGCTCAGGGCGAGTTCTTTTACTCAGTTCTCTCAATCTGTTACTTTTACTGTATCTGTACCCGTTCTGTCTGTGAACTCCCAAGGAGAGATCCTGCTTCTTTTGTTTTCATTTAGTGGCATTAAAAAATTCCACACAGCATACAAAACAAATTTATTTTATTGCCCCAGTTGGCAGGCAAGGTAACATTTTCTTCTGCCAATAAGTAAACATTGACTTTTTCCATTATCCCAGCTGTCAAAATCATATCACAGTATATGTTGCTGTGGAATTGAAGTCATCCATATGGTGATGCAGGCAAGCAGAAAAATCCCACCACAAAACAGTTATTGCATTACAATACAGTATGTTTAAATATTTTAGTTTTTCAGGCAGCAAGTTTGCAGGATTAAAGCCTTCTTTTCCCAAAAGAAATCTTGTGCATTAGTCTCATCATCACTTGAATCCCTTTCTCTTTGACATCTTCCCTATCAACCAGGGGAGCAACTAACCTCATAAAAAAAAGAATTTTGGGATCTTCAAAATCATGATGTTTACAAAATGTACAAGATTAGATTTTGGGTTGTTTTTAAATTTGGCCCCAAGTTTTACATTTGTAGGATTTAACAGTAACTTATAACTGCACATAAAATGTCTGTCTGTAGCTATAAGACAGGCTTTATTTTAAGTTTATTGAAGCTGAAATTCTTGCATAATCATACATCTTCAGAAATGAAATCTTGAAAACGAGCTGGAGTCAGAAGATTCTTGATATATGGAAAAACACAAGTTAATCACAAGGAGGTGGTAGTGCACTCATGCTGTATTTTATTTTAGTGAAAGGAAAGCAAACTATAAAAAAGTGCTGTTGTCATCTTCATCTTTAATTTAAAAAAATAGTGAATGAGCAATTGCAATTTCCTTTTGTATCACTAGATGGTATATGGTAACTGTGGGGAAGCTGAGCTCTTAAAGAAAAAGGATATAGTATAGGTACTGCTGTCTCTCCTGATCCAGATGTTGCACTGACCAGATTCCTTGCTTACAGAGGGAATGCCTGCAAAGCTGTTCCTGACACCTAAAACTGCTCCTTGTTGTACCAAACCCCTGGCTCTGTTGTAGGCAATGGCAAAATCTTACTGAGTGATTCTATGCTCATTTTTTCTGGGAAACTGCACAGTACTTAGGCCTCAAACTCAGAATTACATTTTTGAATAGGGGAACTCTATATTAAAATGCTTGAAAACACCCATGCTTTATTGGAAAATTAGCAAAGTCTTCAAACACTGTGGATCAGACCCTCTGAGCTACCTGCTGATGAATGCTCAATAGGTGTAAAATTCCATATGGAGACAGAACCAATGGAAGTTTAGGTTTGTAATTTTAATTATAACAATATGAACTACCATATAGTTTCCATGCAAGGACCTACTTTTACACTAGAGGGCATATTTTTATTTTCTCAGGTAATATTTTTGAATACTACATTATCACAATCAAAACAGCATCTCCTATAGTAATTATATATATATATATATATATGTAAAATATGCTAGTATAAAATGTTTGCTAGAATTTTATAAAAGAACCAAGAAAATTTTATGCTGTTCCATTTGAATTAACAGTTCAGCAGCTTAAATGGAGCTATTTCCATGTAGTTGCTGTAGTAGTCCATGACACTGCAGTTTGAAAATTATCAGTTCAAAATTAAAACTTTCCTGGATGACTCTGTCCTCTGGGCTTTAGTTGTGTGAAAAGGGTGTCAAAGTAAAATTTATAGAGAAAAGTCCACAGTTCAGTTGTATTTCTCCTGTTCCATAGTACCCAAAAATTTCTTAGTGGTTTTTAGAAAAAAAAGGTGTCCAGTTTTCAGAAAAAAGGTGTCCAGCTACTTTGCTATTTGGTGGCTTGTGCTTTTTGCATTCCCTTGGTCTCTTGTATGCTTACACTCTGTGGCTTTCTGGGTGAGAGACCCATTATGATGGGCAGTATCATCTGAAGCTTTTATAACCATTTCTCGCAGTGTCACCAGATTCCCCAGCAGCAGGAAATCCTGTGGAGAGGGACTCAGAGTGCAGAGCTCTGTTCTTCACAGCCTGACCCTGCTGGGCCTTTGCTCCCTTTGGTCTTCTCCACAGTGTGTGGCAGGCTCCTCAGGAGGGAGGAGCAGAGCTGTGTTGTGTGGTGTGTAATCCCCCAGCACTGCACCAGGGCAGTGAACGAGGAGAGACTATCTTTCTATGTGTTCACCAGACTTTTCTCCAAAAAGAACAAAAAGAAGATGGAGTTGTTATGGCAAAATCTCAGAAGGAAAGCAATTTCAATCAATGCTTAAATAATTATTCTAATTGCAGTTTTGATGATTGTCACCTGTAGGAGCCATACAGAGTGAGACAGCAGTGTTTCTTCCATCTATAATATTACCTTTACATTATTACCTTAATGCATAGGTAATATTACAGATGAAACACTACCACTTGCTTTTGCATCTGTCTAATAAAGTGTTTTGAGACAGTATGACAGCATTACACAGAAATTTCTTAGTGGCATGAAACTTTGAGATGACAGGAGTTCATTGAGGATTCGATGCATGCATTAATCAGTAATGCTGTACTGCCTGTTATATCTTAGAGTTTGATTAACAAATTCAGTAAGGAGTAATAGTGTCCATAAGCTCATAAAGGGATGTTCAGCATAGCTTGTAAAATAAATAATACAGTCAAAATTTAATAATTCTGATAACCCACATAGCCCCCAGGCCAGTACTTAGATATCTTATGTATTGCAAGTAGTTTCATTAGATCCATCAGGATAGACTGCCATTATGTCTGTGAATATCAGTGTGTGAATATCAGTGTGTGTTTAACTGCCTGCTACCTGCAACCCACTTGGATTGGCCCAGGGTGCATGTGGAAAGTTTTATGCCTTCTCCTATAGAAGGGAATGGTTTGAAAACATGACAGTGCAATTAACCCCTCTGTAGATCTTCTCTGAGGGGCTGAGAGTGACAAATTTGCATCCTGGTTTAATTTGCTGCCAGACTGGTTTAGAAATGGCATGAGCAAGCTGCCCTGATAGCACCATTTATCAGAAAGAGATGCCCCAAGAGAAGATAAATGACTTGTAATCTCAAAAGAGAAGGGGTGCATTTTCTGCAGCCTAGAGTGCAAAGCCCTTTCCTTCTGTATGCTTAATCCCTTAACTTCAGCCATTTCCCGCTCATTCGGTTAGCTCTAATAGTCCTAGCTGTTCTGATTGAGTTCATATCAGTTCTGTGGATTTCATAGGATGACAAAAATTACCTGCAACAATACTATATTCTCTCTCTAAACCCAAATGAAGAGAGCAGGCAAAGGAAAATGGAAGACAGGAAAGGAAAGTTCACAAAAGGATCACAGTACGTTTGTGATCCCAAATTTGCCTGATCAGTGGTAATTTTAAGTAGCTATGAAATGAACTATAATACTGACCTGTTTTACAGGGAATCTTATCAGAATTCATTAGATACAGTCCTTTGAAGACAGAAACTACAAAGTGGTAGTATTCTGCTGACCCCAAAATCCTCTCCAGGTTCCTAAGTGTCAGTAGGTGACTCTCTGGGTAAAGCAGCTGTTTTCAATCTGCAGTTACGTATCATTTATTGTGCATACAATAAATTATTGTATCTATTATGCATGCTTGAGTTTATATCTGCTTGGATTTTCTCTGATGCATTTTTTCTTATCTTTAGTTTGGTTGATAGGATCTCAAGATGAAATTAATTTCTTCAGTTCGTGGTGAGGCTACCTTGGGGATGACTCACTTGAGCCTTTGTGTGTACCAGTGCATAATTACTGATCTCACTGGAATTTAAAAGTGCTATTCCAGGGCTTGTTGTGTGAATTAGGTCTCTTGGTACATCCATAACGTTAGCTTTGAGTTTGTTTGTCGTTTAGGTCTGTTTTATAATCTTGAAAATCTTCTGATGTATTAATGCATCATTAATTTTCAAGAGTATGTATTCTGTTAAAGGGCTAAGGTAAGTAGAGCTGACATTTTGTTATTTCATTTGAAGTCTTCACAAGACCTGCATTTCTAGAAGTGTTCTAATTTCAATGCAGAGCATTGAAAGCTGGGAGGAAAAAGCTATGGAGTAAGATGTTCTTGCTTCTTGGCTTCCAGCAGTGCTGATAAAAGCTCATGAGGGGTTCATATTAGAAACAGATGAGGAGTCTCAGTTCACCACTCTTCCTGGTTTTGGGTAGGATGCCACTTTGGACTCAATTCTGACCATTTTTCTTGCTGAGTAGCACTTAACTCTAGAATTATTTTCACTGATTTCAGTTAAGTCATTTGATTGTATGATGATCACTTCTTTCACTGTTGTTCTCTCTTCAGGGAATTTGTGCTAGGCTTTTTAAAATTCAGGTAAAGGAAATGGCTACACTATTTCCAGTAACTTTGAAATGAGCTCTGAAAAATCCCACTTTAGCATTTCTCCATTTTGTGGCACCACTGAGCACCACTGCCTTTAGCTGTGTATTGCCTTATGTCACAGTGACTCACTCACAGCCAGTAGAGCTCAGTGCCATTCCATGGAGTTAGCAAACTTTCAGCTACTCACATCAGCAATGAGTAATGTGTAGCTTTTAAAGTATACAAGTATGTGATCAGCAAGATGTGTAGGTTGTATTTTCCAATTGTATAAATTCCTGAATTTATATGAGGGCTGAATTTATTGCATCTATTTACCTGGGGCCTCAAGGCTGCCCCCATTACTCCTTTTTACCAGGATGCTGGAACATCATCCTGGTAACATCATAATAACATCCAGTGTATGTTATTACACTGATCCTGTATTAAATTCACTGCTGTTAAAAGAGGATATAACTAACTCCTTGGGTTCCAGTGAAGTGACACTGGTTTACACCATCCACAGACTCAGTTGTATGATTTCATCCAAGATTCCAACACAGCTGGATAGTGAAACAAAGTTGAAGCGTAATGTAATGGCTTAAAGAGTGAGCAGTAAGGCTAGAAAAGGTGACCAGATATGTATGCATGCATGAATGAATGAATGGATGAATGAACTTAATTGTAATTCATATTAAAGATTCTGCAAGGCTGTAGATTTCAAAGATGAGGCTGTACATTTTACAGGAGGCATAGTGCTTGGTTTGAGCAGAGATGATGAATGAATCTGTACTTTCATTTGAGTTTCCATGGTGTGAAAGGTATCTATGTGTTTATAATGAATGTGTGCAGTTGTATACATCCTCAGTATGCAGCTGATGATACATTGTGCTTTGTGTTGTGTAGCAAATTTCTGTGATGCTTAGGCCCAGCAATGTAGATATTCTGTGTAGGTCAGGTAAGTTAGTGCTGGTGGTTTTAGTTCAGCTTGATGTGATATCAACTAATTATGTCGATGGAGTGATTATATGCAACATGTAGCTCACTACACCTCATTACTCCCACCTCAGTTTCTAGTTTGCTGTAAAATAACAGCAGGAGGGATAAATTACAGAACTCTGCAGGAGAAGCAGAAGGCTTTGCAAGATTTGCAGAGGAATATTCAAGACTCAGGGTATCTGGATAGGTATGGCGGATAGTTAACAATTGCTGGGTATGTGCAGAAGCTGGATATTTCTGCTGAAAAGATTAGCAGTGGTATGATTACTGAGTCTATAGTCCAGTCTCTGATATTATCAGGCTTCATTCTTCAGTGGGGCACATAGTATCTATCATTGTCCCTCTTCGATTAGCTGAAGAGCTGCTGAATCTTCTTCAGGAGCCCAGATTCTGTGGTATTATTTTTTCATTATCTCCAACAATGGGATGCAAAACTCTTGTAACTAAAATAAGGCTGGGAGAAAACTTACAGCTTTACACAGAGCGAGAATTTATAAAAGAACATTCTTTGACTGATCACCCATAAAATGCAGTAGCAGTCAAGATCTCTCAGGAAAAAATGAAAGCCCATATTGGAGAGTTGCCTGGGGTGATAGTAGACTGAAAAGGACAAAGAACGGAGGACTTGTATTTTAAACTCATTTAAAATTATTAACTTTTTTGGAATAGACAAACAGTCCAGTGATGACAGCTTAAGAGCTGATGCTCTTAGTTGAGTGCCCGTAACTGTCTTTGTATAAACTTTTAAACCAAATGGACCAGGTCAAAGCTGGGTCACTCTGGAAGATTCAATATGAGTATTAAATACACTTCAACCTCTCTAAGTGTCTAAAGATGTGCCACCCATTTAAATTTCTGGAAATGTAGGTAGGGTTCAGATGTCTATGTGCATGTGTCTTGGGCCTCTTGAGATGTTGTAGAGTTTCTGAGACACCCACTGGGGATTGGTACATCTAACACAGTGACTTTGGGACACCGAGGTTTGCAGTGGTATCTGAACTCCAGGCAGCTGTCCCAGGGCATCTCAGATGGCAATCCTTGAGCTGTTCAGGAAGCTGCACTGAGCTTCTAGGCAGTACAGTCAGAAGAGCCGCTGGATCAACTCATTTTGCCCCGAAGTGACTTAGAAGGCAGGTGAGAGCTATGCATAATTTCGGATATGACACGAGCTTTACAGGAGATGTGCCTTTTTTGACTTTCCGTTTGGAAGTCAGCACGGGCTTGATAGGGAATGTAAAACAGCCCTGGGCACCTCCCTTTGGACAACTGCATTGCCCTCCAGCCTCCACTACTGTATTCACCAATTTAATATTGACAAAAACAAGATTTTAGACACCTTATCTGTGCAGACACCTCCATGGAAGCAGTGAAAATTGGGCATGGTAATCTCAGTGTGAACCTTGTCCTTTGCCTCAGCCCTGAAACAAAGCAGTCATGCAGAGAGGCTGATTTAGCCAATGAATTGTGCTCCAGAAGGTCACTGACTCCTGCACCGTAAACTGCTCTTTCTGGCTGGGGATCACTCTTGCCTGTACCCAAGCATCCATGTGTTGGTAGAAGCCAAAGGTTTTAAGGGCAGCTGTGATCAAAAGAGAGACTGCAGTGGTCAGAGCTGCAAAGGCTTTTGTGTCCTGATGGCAGATGATGAACAATCGAATCCCAAGAGCTTGCACTTGTGTTCTTTTTAAAATATGAGATATACATAGAAATTCCCACTGTGTGATGGTGGCAAAGGGACAATGTATTCAAGGGGCACCAAAGTTTTAATCTTTCCACTGTCCATCTGTGAGTAGTAAGATGGAGTAATGCCATTATAGAATAATTGCCATAATATTCTTTAACAATGGGAGTCTCACTGATAGTTGAGCATATTAAAGTTAAGGGATATCATTTCTCATGATGCAGTGAAAGGCAGTACCATTGTCTGCCAGTATCCATAACTTTACAGGTAATTGCAGCTATGTATGAGTCATGTTCTTGGTTGATTAAATTTGTTTACCCAATAATTGAAGGCTTATTGTAGTATAATTGTAATTGTAGTATACTGTGTTATTTCTGAACAATGGAAAAGTAAAGGCTAAAGGGTATCCAGTGGAACAAACTACCTCCTGCATGCAAATAAATTGTCCAGTTGCTGTTATAAACAAGAAGCATTGTGTTCTGCCAGACTTGCAACAAAGAAATCATTATATGTCTGGCCTGTGTGTTGAAGAACAATGATCACTATTTCCAAAATTAAAACCATAATTAACCTATTATCATGAGTCCACAACACAAGAATGAAGAAAATGATAGTGTTAGGCCCCTCTGAGTCTCAGATCCCCAATTAGCAGCCCCTGAATCAGTGGTTCAGATTTTTCCCACATGAAGATTGCTTCATGCCTGACTCTCCGTTGGTTATGGAGGCATCACCCATGGTCTGAGTCACTGAAATGCTTCTCTCATTATCTACCTGCTATGCAGGACAATGCCAAGAAAGGCAAAGTCTCATAAGGATGTACCTCAAACACCTTGGGAAGCAACTTAGGTTCTGTTAGTTATTAGAAACCAGAAAATTATATAGGAGACATCCCATTAGTAAACAGTTGTCACAAAAACTTTTTTTAGCTACTAAAAATAAGCTGAAATCCCTTCTTATGCCCCTTTTCAGGCCTGCATTTCACTTTCCTTTGGGTGTTGCTAGGAGTCTTGGTCTTGATCATTTTGTCTTAATAGAATTGTGGAAAATAGAGTAAAAAAAGACAAAGGTACCATTTCAAGATTTCTACCACAAAACAAGCTCTCTAAATTACAGCTGAGAATATACTGACGTGTATGTAAGTCAGTATTTTTTCACATCCTTATTACAATCCAATGTTAAGGCCAAGATCTTCATTAATTCTTATGTTTTGTAAGTGTTGTTAATATGTCACTGAATTTAAAATGAAGACATTGTTCAGGTTATCTGGACACAGTGACAAATAGTAAAAGTCAGTAAAAAGTCTCCGGGTAGGTCTTCAGTATTGCCTAAGCTTCTGTGGAAAATAAGTAAGAACATTGCAGCTAAAGCATTTGCTACATTTATTTAAACTGGCTGCCAGTGCAAAAGTGACTTCAAATTTTGAAATACAAAACTGCAATGAGTCAGAAAAGAAAGAGAACAATTTTAATGTGACTCACCCACTCACATCCTATCTCCAGGTTTAAGGCTGCAACCAGCTGTGCAGTCTGGAATACCCTGCATGTGTAGGGTGGAAACTAAAGCCAGATGGCTAGATCTTTTCTTTTTGTAATGAAAACCTTGAAGAAAAAACATGATCGAGAGCTAGAAATCAAGAAGTTCCAGGTAAAATATGTTTTACTGACTTAATATTATGGTCAGATTTCCTATCCCATCAGTTGTTCATGTAGCTTCATTTCTTCCTCTACACTTCTGCCTCCTGTAGTGCCTTTGGAGGGACTTCTTAAATCACTGCTTTCCTCAAATGGATCCTTCCTTGTGCTCAGATCAGTTCAGCAGCCCCATCACTTTCTGCCCTGCACACCCGTGTTTTGCTGGTGAGCAGATGTAACTCTGCTCAGCCACCGAGGCCGGTGTCAGAGATCTCAAAACAGGTTTTCTTTTAGCAGATGCTGCTTTGCTTCCTGGCCATGTGATCCTAGCTGCCTTAGCACGCATGGTCTGAATTGGAACAGTCACACAATAGGAACACTGTTCTGCTTGGATGTCTGCTCCAAATTGGGACACTCCGCTGTGAGCCCACCTGTCTACTAGTCCAGTGAAATGTCACTGTCCTGGACCCGGGTATTTGGAGTATAGGACTCTCCCTGTCCCTTTGCACGTGTTTGTTTTACTTGCAGGTAATAGCATATACATGAAATAAATCACTTCCTTGGGTGATTGATAGACATTGATGCACACACCTGGAGATTCAGTCCAAGAATTCACTTTTTAATTCTGACTACATTAGATAGCTCTTTGCTCTGCTTTCTGAGGATACCTGCATGGGATCCTTGTTTTCAGGATACACTTGGAGTGGGAGGACTATTTCGATATTGGGAAGTCCACACATGTTGACTGGTAGCTCAGGATCTGTCTGTTGAACGCCTGCTTTGCACACACTTAATTTTTTTTCCTCCCCAAATTAGAGAAACTGGCCATCAAGGTGGAAACTTGCTAGGCCAGCTCACTACCAGTTTTCCATCATGGTAGCACAAGTTTTTTTTTCCTCTAAGAAAGATGATAGCATTTATGTTTTGCATTTTTCTTCCAAATTAGGAGGCTCCAGTGTTTCTTTGAATCACTGGGAAACAAGGAGAGTAAATTTTATTTGGAAAAGAGTAGGATTTATTTGGAAAAGAGAAAGTATTTCTTTTCTAAAATAATGGATGAGGGAGCTAGGAATGCAAACATGCACATCCTGAGAAAGGGTAAAATTAGGTACTGGCTACAGATGGGATGGAAGAGATATGTTAATTTTAATGCTGGGTGTCTTGTGTTTTGTTTTCTCTTTTGCTAAATGCCCTCAGTGAGTTATATTGTTTAGTGTATCCAGAAAGGGAGAAATTTGTACAGATAAAGAATTATTTATTTCTGTTTCTTTCAGCTGATTCCCATTTGTGGCCATATCCCTTTCATCATTGTCAGTGCTGCTGTATTACTATTACCTGCTTCATAGGTAGGTAGGTGTGGGAATATTTTTCTGAAATTTTTTTTGAGGCTTTGATCATTCTCAGGGCTTTTGCCCGAACAGTTTCTAGTTATACCACTTCTTTCTTCAATTGTGGTACCTTAAGGGGACATTATACTTCAGCTGATACTTCTGGCAATACTGAGTAGAACAGAAGAATTGTTTTATATATATTACAGGTGATATTTCTGTATGTGTGCCCCAGTGTGATGTTTGTTTCCTTTCTGATATGACACTGTTTACATTCAGCTGTGAATTACCACTGCTGCCTAAGGGGCCTTTTCTTCTCTGAATTTGTACGCTCCTGCCTTCATGTGGTGATCTTCATTTTCCCCTTTGATTTTCATCTTGCTGCTTTACAGAAGCCCACATGAACCTTCTCAGCCTTTGGCCACAGCCTTCTGAGAGATTTGTTCTTGTGCTTAGCTGAGGAAAGAAACCATGGGAACTTCAGACCAGCTTCAGCAGAGCTTGTGCAAGGGAACTCGTGTTTGTATAGACAGCTTTATACAGAATTGTAAGTCACTGTTACTGCTTGCATAAATCATGTGCAAAGACACCTTGACTACAGATCTATGTCACTGTATTAAAAAATCAAAGTAAAAGATGTTTAAACCAATATACAGTGCTGTCAGTGCATCCTTTAAGTAATCCTCTGAGTGCTTTGCATCACCTGTTGCCTTATAGCAAGCACAGACTATCCACTTTTCAAATTAATACAGAAATTCCTTTTGATACTGTCAACTGCTCTTCAAAACATGGTAGTTATTGCTCTCCCACAGGGGGAGATGGCTGAACCATGAGGAGGATTCTTCTGCAGCTCCCCCTTGTAGCAATAAATAATACAATGCATGGTGCTGCTACTGTGATTTTTGATGAAGTAACATTTCAGAAAAACTAGTTATAAAACACACTAAGTATGATTTATAGGCCTGAAATGATGACTATCCAGCATTCCTGAGTGATGGATTATTTATTCTTGCAGTCAGAAGACAAAGCTTTCTATATTGAAAAATAGCTGATACCTCTTTAATTACAGCCTAGGTACAATGTGCGCATTGTGCTTCTTAACCACCCACTGACAGACACTAAAGTGCAGTGGACCTGCATTTCCTAATGTAAGAAATTGCTCCTAGGATCCTGCAGGACCCATGAGAAAATTGCAAAGAATTCTTACTTATCCCTGAGCAAGTCTGTCTCAGCTGAATAAAACTTCTAAGTCTTTCTAAAACCTTCATTCTTAAGATCTTATATTGAGATGGCCCCCTAATGGTGCACCAGAATTTCAGCTTAAGGTGCCCAGCTGACTTTCAAATAGTTACTTTTAATTATCATTCTTTTCTTTCCCCTGGGATTAATTTTGAAAATGCAAGTCTCTGGGTGTATGTGCTTAAGAATTTTTCTTGTGTTGGCATTTCTCTCTTGTATAAAAAAAACCAAAAAACAAACCAAAACAAGAATTTAATATCTCAAGCAAGACTTCTACTGCCATAAGAATACTTGGTTTTCTTTTTCTTTTCCTCTAAGCATCAAGTACAATATGTCTAGACTTCAGTAATGCATTTGGCACAGCAAATGTAAGGTTGTAGGAAACAGGCTGTGAAAAGAAACCACAGATGAGGGATGCTAATTACATCATTTGATGCACTACTGGAGCTCAGATAATGCCAGCAAGGTAAAAGGATTCATAAGGAATAGAATATGTGCTCTTGCTCAAGATTATCTGGGAAGATATCACCAAAAGGTACTCCAAAGAGGATTTGTCAGGATGGAGAGTAGCAGGTGGCTCAGCCCTCACTATTCATTAACTAGAATGTAAACAACTTAATTAACATTCAAGAAGACTGTTCATTTGTTACAAATCCCATTAGGAAGTGAGCTGAGCATCTATAGTGAAGAGAATACAGAAATAGCACAGTATATTCCAAAGGTGTAGAAATGGGCCAAAGCTGTGGCCCAGGAGGTCAGGCTTTACCCCTGGGATTCATCTCAAAGATGACTACAAGAGACTAAAATGTGTGAATGATCTCCCACAGGCTCTCAAGGGTTTTAAAGTGTAATTTTGGCTCATCAAATATCCTCCCTCTTTTAGAGGTGTTTGATCCAAAGTGCAGTCTCCACCAGTCCTTCTGTCCCTGACTCCAGTCACACACAGGAGCACATGAGACATCCAAACCACTCAGTCTTGCTCTCAGCAGAACTGGGTTGGTTATCCTACATGAGGCACATCTACGGAACAGAAGGCAGAGGCTGGTGGGTAGAAAAATATTTTAGAAAGAAGTAACTAGCATCTGGGAAAAATAGAAGCTCCTCACACTCTGTGAATGGTCAAAGTCACTCTTTAATGGAAGTAACAGACTAGAAGAGAGTAATATCTCAGGTATTATTAGTGAACAGAGTGACAGCAGGACATAAACCTCTGACATGGGAGACATTATCACCAAACATGACAGAATCATGATCTTCAGCCACTGTTCAAAAAATCTCCTTCTTTAAAAACAGGCTGAAATTTCCTTGCTCATTATTTGGTCTGTGGCTTGCAAAACCAGATGCTTTTTTATCAGCTAGTTTAGAAGAAACAGGGGAGTGTGGCAGAGGGAGGGGGAAGGGCTGATAAAAGGATGACCATGAGTTAATTATTTTGGATATTACTTTTCCAATAACTAGCAGGAATACGTGGTTATCCATCAGTGTCTTGTGGACATAGTTTACCCATTTTTAGTTCCCTCCTGCTGTCTGAAACTGTCAGAGAACAGAATTATTAGAGTAGCTATAGGACAGTTTACTCACTGGAGGTTTATTTTATGAACAAAGCATCACTGTGAAAAATAGCCTCCTTTACCATTTGGAATTGTGCTTTTGCTGTGAGATGTTTTTTCAGTTTCTACCATTGTTCAACTTTGACAGCAGACTAAACCAATACATCATTTCTTATGAAAAAGGAACACAGCCCTGAGCAGATTGTGCTGATTTCCATAAGAAATATTACCCACATTTTCCTTTCTCATGGCAGCTTCCTTTATGAATGGCTATGTATTTAAACAGCATATGGATGATATAGTAAGGATTGAATAATTTGTAAAACCAGGTATTTTGTGCTATAGCCTAAAGTAGGAAGGGAACTGCCCTCCTGTTTTTCAGTCACAAAAATTACCTCAAAATCACAAAAGCAGTTCCTGAATATCATATTCTGGGAAAACACTGGAGTTTTACTAGAGCAAAGTATTATTAGTTCCTGTACTGCTTCCACCTGGATAATGTCTATATGAACATGTGTAGAACTTTAATAACCTGTTTAGACACAGGAGTACTGGAGTAGACTATAAACGAGTAGAGATTACTTAATGAATAGATTAAATAATAGTGACAGCATGTTTTTCAGCTTCTTGCTTATCTGCAGCCAGGCAGCACTCTGTTCCCTTCTCTGCAGTAATTTGTCTCATTTCTGGTTTCCTTCTATATGCACATCAAGAACTAAATTAATTGAATTCTGGGATCATTTATCCTAGTCCTTTATTCCCTTTATACAAGAAAATGTGGTTGCTGTTGCTAATTTAATTTTGTTCACATCATCCTTTTAAAGGTGGCAGACCAACTCTTTTCTCTCCTGTGCTTGCTATATTGCCTCATATTTTTGTGGTACCTGCAGAATTTGTTCTGCTTCCACAGTAGTGACTGCAGAAGAAGTTATGCTGCCAATTTTATCCAAGAGAGGCTGCTTACCCTACCCTTCTTTCCCCAGGCTGTGATTCCATGATTACAGGTGAGTCTGCTAGTAAGATGGTTTGGTTTCATTTTGTTTTACATGGACATTCTTAGCACTCTGAAACACTGTATAGAACACCATCAACAAGAATTTGCCCATGAAAACACTGAAGTTTCTGTGTCAAACCAATCAATGGGTACTCTTGCTTTTTAAATGCAATTATCATTCCAGATCTGAAAGGGCAGGCCTAGACCTACTAGGAGTATCACAGTGAAGTTAGGAGAGGAAAATGTTAGGGGCAGATGCATTATTAAAATAGTGAACAATAGTGAAAAAACATGCTGATTTCACTTCTCTTTAAATTATGCCAAATTATTGCAAAATACTAGGAAAAATCCAACCCCCCATTAACAAGAGGCCACATGAGAAAATTATTTGTGGATATGTAACAAGAGAGTGTGCTTGCTTGTGAGACTGCAAGGTCTTTAATGAGTAAGCTTTGTGCTAAATAACAGCAGTGAAATAGCAAATCTGAGCCTGAAAATGTAACCAAGCCCTTGCTGATGGACTTAGGAAAGACTGAAGATGCAGCTGATGCTTGCAGAATGTCACTTTGAAGAGTAGCTCTTATGATCAGCTGTTATGTCATCCTATGCAGAGTTTTTTGTTTGAATTTGTGCAATTTCATGTGAACCATGCGAACTCAACCCAGTGCTGTCTCTGCAAATAACAATGCATAGCAAGTAAGTACAAGTGTCATGGTAGATTCATGCTGCATCAGAAAGTTCAGCCTTCAATAAGTTTCAGAGCCTAAAACCACAGAAAAAATAATTATAATGACTCATGAGGGCTATAGAGGAATTCTTCTGAATTAATAACAATATTCATGTGCTGCTTTCCCATCAGCACGTCAACCACAAAGACACAGAGGCTTTTGGTAGAGATGCAAGACCTTGTGGGGGATGATGGTGATGATGATGGTCCTATTCTGCTGATGGGTTCTTCTGTTGCCTCTTTGCTACAGGGTACAGCAAACCCTGTCATCTATTTAGTGCATTGGTCAGCCTGACAACTCTGCTGTGGTGGCTCAGAATAAAGCTGCTGGGACAAATTTAGTGAAGGGTTCAGCAGTTCAGCACTTAAAGTCTTTAACATTGGATTCCTTTATTTGGATCTTCAGGTGAGAGAACAAGCTACAGCTTGGTCAGAAGGTCTGAAGCCTGGGACATAACAGTTGTTTGGTTTTCTCTGTCTCTTTGTTACTGATGACAATTCCTTCAGCAGCTTAACTGTCAGAAATAGCACTCGATGTGTGTTTATTTACTGGCCTTAACTGATATTTAGTATTTTATTTCAGATATATTCTTTAATAATTAGCACACTATGAATTTGGCTTATAATTAATGTCCATTCAATTTAGGTTCCATTTTAAGAAAAGCTGTTCATAATTCTCTGGGAATCACTTCAAATTGACTCTTAAGATTTTGAGGTATTTTTTAACTGGGAAGCAATTGTCAGGGAAGAAATTTTGCACAGGTTGAGTCACAGCTACTCCAATTACCTAATCAAATCTTCTTCAATAAGGTCCTACGAGTTCTCACTAGCTCTCACTAGCATGTAAGATCATTGACTCCTGATTTTACGCATTTATTACTGAATGGGCAAAAGGTGTTATTGCAATACACTTGGCCTACAAAGGTCCATATTCTCCTTCATTTTCTTGGGAGTCCCAATTGAGTAGTTCACCTACCAACAGGACTTCAGAAAATCTTAGTTGCCCAAGTGACTTGGATATACTTCTTAGTGCTTCACCATGGCTATAGGCAATACTATCAAACATTTTTCTGTGTGGGAGGTAGCTACATGACAGCAACTTCCTTGTTCATTTCCAGGAAATAGGTAGCATGTTCTTTCAGGTACTAATGCTATAAATTATCACTGCCATGAGCCAAATTCTGTTTACATTTTTATTTCTTGCTGAAAGGTAACAGCATTCCAAGTTCTGCTCTTGGTTAAAACAGACTTGTCACTGCCTCTTGCATAAGCAGGGGATCTGTAATAAAGGTTTTTGTGACAGTGTATAACAGAGCTCACATTTGTGTCCTAAATTACTTTCTTTTCCTTTCTCCCTCTTTCTTTTCCCTCAGTCTAATTCTTGAACTACTTGATACTGCTTTTCCAGTCTTCTGTTTATCTTTGCCAGATAAATGGCATTCCTTTGACTCCTCCAAGTGTTGTAGTACAGAATAACTGAGATCAGGGACATTCTGAGTATAGCATTTAGTTTTGCTTTTCCCTTTTTTTTTTTAATTCCTCTCTGAACACTTCTGTTCATTTTTATAGATTTTGTTTGTGGTTCAAAAGAAATTTTTCCATAACAAACCCTCTTGCCATTTAGCTCCTATATTTAATCAAGGCAAGGAAAAAACAATCCTACTGGTTAGTTTTAAGAGTTGCAGACAAATCTCCCTGAGTAAAACTATTCATGTGGTCCAGCTGCTGACCTAGTTTGCTGAATCCAAGTAGGGATGCTTCATCTGGCCAAAAACCTGTCTTTGGAGGGAGTAAATTGAACAGTAAATTCTTTCAGAGCAGCTGAACATCCCTGTTTGCCCACCAGCACTGCAGACAGATGAATGACTGCAGCTGTAGGAGAGGGTTTGAAGCACTGGGTTCTCCTTTCTGTTGTGATACCAACACCTCTCAGCTCAGAACTGCTACTTGCACCTCCTCTGGTGCCAGCTTCTGAGTCTGAGGATTTCTCATGCTTCTGAGCATGAGAATTTCTTCTTTCCTCTCTCTACATCAGCATCACTCAGAGCCTCAGTGGTGCACACAGGTTCTGCACCTTCCACGACTCTAAGACCAGCTCCTCCTCAGCTGCTGCTGCCAACAAGGTGGGAAGATGTTGGTGGAGAGATTTGACTGCTGCTGCTGCTTGGATCAGTAATGGGATACTGAGACCAGACCACTCTGGAGGAGGGTATAAACAAGTTATGCAATGGAGCTGGGAGCTCACAAATAGTCACCCCTGCTCCAGTCTCCGACTGCTAGGTGCTCCTCATAGGCATTCAGCACACCCTGCTTTGCTCTCTCACCCATTGTGTATAAGGTGTGTTACATGTGTATGATACTCATCTCTGTAAAATTCAGCCTTTTGGTCTTCTCAACTTCAAAAATATAATAAATGCATATAATCAGGGACTGGTTACAGAACATTTTAATTAATTCTCATGAATGTAGGAGGCAAACTGTGGAAGCCTTAAACACTGTGTGGTTAGACTACTGCATCTACATGTGTCATTAGAAACAAAGCTCTTACAAAGCAAGACCATCCTACATTGCTGTCTGGATGATTAGGATATTACTTGAAAAGTCACTGGCACCTGTCACTCAGGTATCCTCAGCCTGAGAGACAGACTTCAGTCTGGGACAGGGTCTTTTTTTTTTTTTTTTTTGTGAGAAACCTAGATAATGAACAGGGAGGAGAACTGACTCCTGCCACCTGTTCTAGTCCACAGTGGGTGGGCTGCTACCCCCGTGACAGCTGTCATTGGGCAAAACATGGTAACAGAACACAAATAGTGAGGTATGTTGGTTCCTCGACATGTTTCTGGAAAGGGTAAGTCCATTTCTAAGCAGCAACTCAGTGTGTAGCATAACCTGTGTTTCACTGATGGGCCGCTCTAGCCTCTTAACATACCCAGAATGGTACCACAGGATTTGGTTTGTCCTCTGAACAGTGGAGATTTTCACTTCTGCTGTGTCAGAGAGAAGAGCCGGAATAGGAATTTAAGTAAAATTGGGCAGAAGTTTGCAATTTGTATACATTTGTAAATTTATTTTCGTGGGTACTCCTTTGCTAGATGCACAGTGTGGGTGTAAGTTGTGTTCTCTTCTGTCTGTGAAGCTATGAAATTATTCCCTTCCCCAGCAGAAAAAGTGACACCATCACTGTGAAAAACACATACTTACATGATCTATTTTTCTGGTTTTTATTAATTCAACGTTGTCTCCTACAAATACGATTTGTCATTCACCAGAAGATTTGAAATGTAGACTTAAGTTACACATAGGTATAAAAAGCATAAAACAGCACACGGTACCACTGTATAGACCAGAAACATTGTGTTGTCCACAGATAAGAGTGTTATTTGAGCTCAGCTCTTTTCGCTTCTACCTCAGGGATCCAGTCTTCAAAGCTGCAGATGCTTCTGCTTCTTATTCCTCAGCAGCTGAAGCCCTGCTGGCTTTCGCCTGATGTTTCTCACCCATGTCTGAAGCATGGACCAGGAAAACACAGGGCAATCCCATCCTGCTCCACCAGAGGTTGTAAAACCTTGGGCTCCTACTCGCTCTTCAGAAATGTTTTCCTCCTTCTCTTAATTATGTACAATATATGAAGGGATACGATTTTCATCTTTGACTTAGACATATCTCTTGCCTCATACTTAAACAATAACTTGAAAAATATTTTACAAAGAAAAAGAACATTGTTCATCTGAAAGTCATTCATTATTATATTGCTATATTTTATACCCTATTATTATTATATACAAAATTTCTTAATTGCCTTTTACAGATGCATGGAAGCATATAATATAACAGTTTTAAAGGATCCCATCTTTAGATTTTTTTTCCTTGGCTCATGTCAATCTCTTTAATAAACTATGGTTGCTTGGAGAATATAGGAAGTATTTGGAATGTTGTTTAAAGTTTAATAATAACTGGTAGCATTGTCCATTTGCAGCCTGAATGGTTGGAACACCTGTCAGGGCGATCTGGTAGAGATAGCAGCATCATAAGACTTAAACAATCATGGAGGGCCATTAATGTGCAGTGTCAACGGGTGCCAGGTCCTGTTCTTTGTTTGGGGCTTTCCTTTTCTTCGGCTGCGTTTTGTTGTTGTTTTCCCTCTGTTCTCGGTTTTGTCTTCGGGCTGCTCGCCCTTTGCTTTCCTGTCTTGTCTCCTTGCTTTCATCTTTGTTGGATTTTTTTCTTTTCTCCTCCCTATTTTTTTTCCCTGAAAGAAATGATGGCACATTAGAAAATTTGCTCAGACTATTGAAATTTCTGAGTCCCTCACTTTGCCATAACCTGTGAAACCAGCCCTGGTTTAGCACCTCCCTTTAAGGGCTGGACATTGGTATTTCAAAATGTACTATCACCACACCCATGTCCCAGGGGATTCTTGGTATTGCAACATGAATCCCATGGCAAAGTGTCTGCTCCATCACAGGTGTGTGATGGTCTTCAGACTAAAATGTGTCTCAAATCAAACTCTAGACCATTGTCACAAAATTAGGTATTCAACTACTTTATTGCTTTAAATAAGGTGAGATGTTGAGGAATTTGTTGCTGCTACAGACCTCTCCAATAAAGCATCCTGTCCCCTTAAGAACATTAAAACTTTGTATATTGGCTGTGGAGATGATATAATAGAGTGCATTTATGCTTGAAGGTGAGGAAGAAATATTTTATGCTGAGTGTGGTGTGGCACTGGAACAGGCTGTCCACAGAAGCTGTGGATACCACATCACTGGAATTGCTCAAGGTCAGGCTGGACTGGGCTCTGAGCAACCTGATCTAGTGAAAGATGTCGCTACCCATGGCAGAGGTGATCTTCAAAGATCCCTTCCAACCAAAACATTTCTGTGATTCTATGATTCTGTTTCTTAGCTTTACAAACCACTGCAGGAATGATATTGGCTTGAATGTGTAAGTACACACGAGCCTAAAACAGATTAGATTTTGTGTGTGTGTGGAACTACTGAGCTATGCAGCTGAAATTCCCCTGTAGTTGGATGAATCCCAATGATATCTTCAAAGGCAACCTCTCTGGAGACTTTCCTGATAGAGTGTCATACTGACCCCTATGCCTTCTTACATGGAGAAATTTCTGGACAAGTATTGAAAAACATCTGCCTCAATTATTTTTTATGATATCTCAATAATGATACCAGTGAAAGTAATGTATCCTTCTTTGTTACAGAGAGAGTACTTTTTGTTTTGAAATTTTAACAGAGATAATCCAGGCTTTCCTACACCAGTGTAGGGGGAGTTACATAAACCTGGCAGTAGCTCTTGCCATTGAGGGTGCTAAATTTTTATCAATTTTGCCCATTCCTGCCTCAAAACCAAAGACAGTGGTTTTTGATGCCTCACTGAGCTCTGTGGGAGTATGTCACAATGAGGGAGTAGCTGCAAGGAAGTGGCTTTGTTCTGAGAACAAATAACCATCCAAGGAGGTTCAGGGTGCAGGTCAGACAAAGGGAGAGAGATGTAGAGGAGGTGAAGAGAATGCAGAAAGCAAGGAGCAAGATCAAGATGTGAAAATATGCTCTATCTTCTCTATCTTCTTCTTGTTGTGTAGCTGTATGGGAATATTTCCATTCTCCATTCTTTACCACCACTGCCTGGGATTGGAGAGCAAGGGAAGGTTTAGATACACACGTTAAGTAGTGACCAATATCTGCCTTTATCATTCATTGTTTCTGAAACAATAAAACTTTAAATATAAAATGATACCTTAAATTTCAGGGAACCAGTCAGAGATTACCTGAATATACACCCACATACCTGCTGAATACCTCTCTGAATTTGTAAATGCCATCTAGGATGCACAGAGATGAGCAGGGGAGACCTGCAGAACTGGTATGGGAGACTCAGAAAGAGCTACTACCACTGGGAGAACTGGGAGATCTCTATGCAGAAGTAAGGCTGCATCTTACCCAGCTGTAATGCTGTCTCTTACTAATGGATAAATGACAGTATGGGATTTCATTCCAGTGGTTTGTAAATACTATTGGCCCAAGATGAAATGTTATTTGAATGGAAACTGTCCAGACATTCAGTGTTTGACATTACTCACTTGGTGATTAGCCAAAATCATTCAGCTGTGACTTCCCAGCCACAGTTCTTTAAATATGTTGGAATGACATGTAATGGTTTCCCATTCAGTCATGGACCAGGATATATGTATTTATATCTGTGTGGATACACTAAGAATAAGATATCTTTGTCTAGCTAGAGACTTATCCAGGCACAGCTTTACTGTTTCTGTTTTAATCAAACTGGTATCTTTACAAATGACAAGGAAAACTGATCTCTGGAAAATACTTAAAACTGAGTCATAATTATCTTCTACTCTGAGGATAGCTAGTTTGGAGTCCTCTGTGCAGTTTTGTACATGATTTAATGTTACCACCTCCATTCTGCTGCCATGTGTGAAAAGATCTGACCTCTAGATCTACAATGTTATGGTAAAGCAATATAGCATAGAAGGGTCATCTTTGCTGGCTCTTTAGTTCCTTTCACTACTATTTTTTAAAATTAGAATTTTTATGTGACAGTGTAATGCTACTCCTAGTCAGTTTGTGTTTCAGTTTAGACCCAAGAGAAGATTCTACCAGCAGTTCTCTACTAGCATTGGGATATAGCTGGAGCCCCGTTTCTGTGTACATCACCCTCCCTCTTCATATCCCTTCTCTCTTCTTCCCAAAGATTTGTTCCTGAATATTTTTTCTTCTTTCTTCTACTTGCTGAAACTCACTTCATAGAAGCACATTGAACTGGGTACCATGTATCATGGAAATTCATTGAAAATTTGGGCATTTGTCTATCTGTGAAATGAAAAGTGCAAAAATTACATGGGCCATTATGTTTACAAGTTCATCTCTGAATAAGAGTTGGCCTTTCAGCTCAGGAGAGCTGATAAAAAAAAAGATGAAGAATGATTCTTTATATGAACAGATAGTGATAGGACAAGGGGGGAGAAATTTAAACTAAAAGAGAAGAGATTTAGGTTAGATGTTAGGAGGAAATTCTTTATTGTGAGGGTGGTGAGATACTGAAACAAGTCGTCCGGAGAAGCTGTGGATGCCCTGTCACTGGAAGTGTTCGTGGCCAGTTTGGATGGGGCTTGGAGCAAGCTGGTCTTGTGGAAGGTGTTCCTGCCCACGGCAGAGGTGCTGGAACTAGATGATGTTTAAGGCCCCTTCCAACCCAAACCATTCTATATTTATATGACCTACTTTGCCTTTGAAGAAGATAACAAGGCAAGGCCATTATTAACGCTGGAACTCAGCGAAGAAGTAAACGATGCAATAACATGACCTGGAGGAATATATTCTCCTGGAATTTCAATTTCATTTACGAATAATGTTCTTGTTAGAAAGTTCTCCCGGGCTGAAGCCTGTAACATTTTATGCACGCGTGTGTCTCTCGGTGTGTGTCGCTGCCTGCTCGCCGGGCTGTGCTGCAGTGCCCGTCCCGCCCGCGCGGGGGCGCCGCGGTTCCGCGCCAGGCCGGGCGCGGGGCGGGGGCGGCTCCCGCAGCCGCAGGTTCCCTTCCCTGTCCCTGCCGGTCGTGTCCTAAAGCTCCCGCCCGTGCCCTTCCTGCCGCTGTACCGTCTGTCTTTGCTTTATTTTGCCTGCGGGTCAACTTTCCCGATGAGGCACGGAATTCTTACTATGATGCACTAGCGTTATTAACGTTTATTTCTTCTTACAGATTAAATACAACCGTTCGAAATTAAAAAATAAAAATAAAAATAAAAAAAAAAAAAAAAAAAAAAAAGGATGAGTATTTTCAGACAGGAGATGAAACATTTTCCAGTAGAGTGTTTTGCTTATGAAGAGAATAAATATAATATCAGAGAAGTATTCATGAGAATCTAAAACATCTCTGATATTATATTATTCAACTATTATTGTTTCAAATATTATTTCAACTATTGTATTATGAATGTATAATACTTGCAATATATATTACAATAAAGTAATTAATTGGTGTTAAAATAGCTTCTTTGTTGAAACTAAATCTTTGTACAGACAACTGTACTGGAAGAATTGATCTGCAGGCACTGTGAGTTTTCTGGTACACAGGAGATACCTTGCTGCTTCTAATAATAGCAAATTCCTATATTGATGAAAATCTAGTGACTTGATATAATTTTGAGAAGTGCAGCAGTTCAAATTAAATGCAGACATAAAATTAGTTTGGATAACAATATAATTACATGTCTAATCAGATTCAAGGTGCTGAGTTCTTGTTAATATATTTTATAGCCCTGGGTCAAAGAAATTCCTGTGTCTGTATTTATGCAACCCATGTCTGAATGCATCTATTTAAACAAGCCAGGGTATTTCAGAGAAGCCTTTGCATTATCTCATCAGATGTGGTATTTCCACTAGATGTGCAGCTGTATTTTATGGATTAGTGGGAGGACGCATTGGCCATTACTTGGGAGGCCTTGGTACTCAAAAGCACTGTATGACAGACAGTTACTTAGAAAATCATGGCTGACATGGATTAACTACCACAGGTGACAGATTTCTTATGCTTTAAGCATTGTCACTTAGTCCCACCTATTGTATTCAGCTGTAATTATTACAGGAGACTTGGGTGCTGAATTCCCAAAAAAACATAGGAAGACATAAAATCTGATTGTGCAAACTGCTTCACTTTTAGGGGGGGGGGGGAAGTATTACAGGGAAATCCCAGAGGGATGAGAATCTGGCATCAGACATTCGTGATGATTGTATTTCTTTCATCACTCCCATGAAGACATTTACCATGGGAGAGCAAAAGGAGCAAGAGGGTCATGGAACTGTTCCTGTAGGGATTGCAGACACTGATGTAACAGACCCCTCTTTGGAAGGGTCCCACTGCTTCTACTGTGACTGTCACCACGGACCACAAATCCTCCCCACTATACTGTAATAAGCTGAAGAGCTGCAATAAAAGACCACAAGCTGCTGCTGTAATGTGTTCTTTCACACCCCTCACAGCCTTGTCTGACCTCTCGGCGCTTTCCTGGCTACTGGAGCACTGTCAGCACTGGTGCTGCAGTACCAGTGCCCCAATCCCTCTGTACCTCATGAGGCACAGGGACAAAACCTAAAGGTTAAGTGCCACTACACCATGTTGCTCACCTTCCCACCTGTCCACACCCTTCTCAGAGGCATTTTTAGTCCTCTTAGACTAAAAGTCTGTCATGCTTTCCTCATCATGTGGCCTGGACAACATCAGCATGACGCAAAGAAACCATGCTGAGCAAAGAAACCAGGAAGAGAAGCATGCCCCAGGCTCTGAACTCCCTTACTCTAGCTCTGTCTACAATACAGTCATGCCATATTATGCAAATGAGCAGGTCATTCTCATTTTCAAGAAAAGTGACACATTTTTTTTCTGGAACATAGCCTGTAGCATGTACTCACACTACTTGCCAAGATAACATCCCTCCAAACCCCCGGCTGCCCAGTGATGCAATGGACTTTCTCCTTTCATTCCCAAGCCACAAGTGGCTGATTCATCTGGTATGTCTTTTTGAAGTTTAAACAGCATAACTGCGTAACTTTTTTCAGAGCAGTCTTTTTTTTTTTTTCCTTGGCTATTGTGGCCCTATTTTATAATCACTAGATTTCCGGGTAACCAGTGTGAGGGTCAACAACTTCAGAACAATCTAGATGCTACATGACTTAGTGCATTTCTTGGCCTGCCTTACCGCTGGAGTTGTTCCAAATGCTGAAGAGAATATAGGTAAAAATTTTAACAGAGCTAAGGTCTAAAGACATTCAAGGAGTAAGAAACTTGGCCAAACTTGTGTTCTCCTGCTGTTGAGATGCACGACGATAGCCTACCTGGTTTCCATACCAGTCCAGATGGATACTGATCTTAAGGCACGTGTCATATCCATAGTTCTATGTAGTGATCTTAGATAATCCAAGATACCTGGACAAGCTCAAAAAGTGGGCCCTTGGGAATCTCTTGAGGTTTAACAAGACCAAGGTGCTGCACCTGTGTTGGGACAACTTGCAGTGTCAGTATAGGCTGGGGGGTGAACAGATGGAGAGCAGCCTTGTTGAAAAGGACTTGGGAATGCTGATGGTTGAGGCTGGACATAACCCAGCAATGTGCTCCTGCAGCTCAGAAAGTCAATGATGTCCTGGATTGCATCCAAAGCAACATGGCCAGCAAGGCAAGGGAGGGGTTACTGCCCCTCTTCTCTTGTAAGACCCCGCCTGGAACACTGCATCCAGCTCTGGGGTCCCAGGCACAAGAAGGACACCGAGTTTTTAGAGAAAGTCCAGGGGAGGGACACCAGGATGATTAGAGGGATGAAGCCCCTCTCCAATGAGGAAAGACTGAGAGAATTTGGATTGTTCAGCCTGGAAAAGAGATGGCTTTGGTATGACCTAATTGTGGCCTTATAGTACCTAAAGGGAGCCTACAGAAAAAAGGAAAGGGGCTTTTGACAAAGGCAAGTAGTGACAGGACAAGGAAAAATGTCTTTAAAATGAAGAACAGTAGGTTTAGATTAGATCTTAGGAAGAAATTCTAGAACACGTTGCCCAGAGAAGCTTTAGCTGCCCCATTCCTGGAAATGTTCAAGACCAGTTTGGGTAAAGCTTCAAAAAACTTGGTCTAGGGAAAGTGTCCCTGCCCATGGCAGGGGATTGGAATTGGATTATTTTTAAGGCCCATTCTAATCCAAACCATCCTGTGATTCTATGATGATGCTATACCTCAAAAGCTATTGATATTTATGTTTGAGCAAATATATTATGGAACTTGGTAACAAACTTGTTCTTATGTGTCCTGTCTCCCCTTAAGCATGGAAATACTTCTCTAGATGTAGACTTTATATGTCATTGTATGAGGATCCTTAAGGTTCATTTGCCTCTGAAGATAGGATCTGGACTACTGGATTGCATTCACTTGAAAAATGTTCTTATTTACATTATGTGTGCTAGCTTGTCCTTGCAAGAACAACACTGAAACAGGCACATTAGTGGGAATGAGAATGTTGTTTCCAAATACAGAAATAGCTCAGGCCTGCTCCATAGCTGTTGGCATAAAGCAGGCAGAGAGGAGTGGGAGGAGGCTGACCAGATTAGTTGTGCCAAGACAGGAGATGTCAGGTTTTTCACTGCTGTAGGAGATAAGGAGAAAGTTGTATCCTGTTAGGTGTATGGGAAGTCAGGAGATATAATTTCTTTGTGGGTGGTTGGGAGATGACAGTTCTACATTCATGAGCTCATAAGCAAGGTCTATGGAAAGTCCCTGGCTTGTGATGACCTCTTGCAATAGAAACTGGTTGGATGTACCTTTCCTGTGCCATAGAAAAGATATTGCCAATGGCTGAAAATAGAATATCCTCCAGTCAAAGAAGCAGCCAGAGAAGGAGAATTCCTATAATGAGTTCTGTTTGCTGTTTGTGGAGACATTTACTGCTGCCTTTTCAAACAAGCGCTTGTGGGGATTTATTCCCTTCATGCTTGTCTGTTGGGACTAAGGGAATTTGCTAGCAGCCTTGTTTTAATCAGGATTAACGTGCTAACAACACCAATTTTGTAATTACACAACAGTTTTTATCTTATAAGAACCCGCAGCTTAGAAAGTCTGAACACTGCTTCCAAAGACAGGAAAGTAATGGCAATTTAACAGACCAGAAAATCACTCCCCATTCCTTAGGACAGGAAATGACCTAGACCATGCTGGTATTTAGGAAACTGGCATTTTCTTCTTTTGAGATTTTTAATGGTGACTTCTGAATGGGATTGGGTTTTTACAGCTCTCCTAAGAGAGGGAAAAAGGTCCATAAGTCCAAATCCACTTGATGGGCCTCTTTTAAGACTAGGAGAATCAGGAACCAGTACAAAGATTGGGAATAATAGTGATTGGTACCAAAAGCCCTTACCCTGTTGTTAGAGCATCAGGATATTGGGAAAAATCTTTAATAGCCTGTTTTCCTTTTAGTCACCAATAATCCAAACCTTCCTGTTAGCTTGGATCGAGGTCATAAATACAGTCCTTTTAAGAGACTTATTTCTGCTGGTGCAGTCTTTTGAACAAACCAGAAATAAAAATTTGATGCTGCATTATGTCAGAGCTGCATGTTTAGTCTGCCACTCTAGAAATAATCAAGAAAAGTTATACATGATAAGAGACAGATGCTAGTGCCTCAGCAAACATTTGAACTCTTTCTAGTACAATAGTAAAATGGAGAAAACCCCCAAAGAATCTTGTTTCGTTAGTAGTCAAATTTGTGCTCAATGTGCTCTGAAGGGAGGGATGAGTGAGAAAAGATGTTTTCCTTGGTTTTACTTAAACTGATTCCCTCAATGGAACCTGGTAATTCAGATGATACTTATATGACCCCAATGTCTGGGTGCATCCTGAGGAATGCCTTTTTCCATTATCGACCATGACTCAGAGCTGGGCTATACTGGTGATTGGGTACAGATCCTGGAGGCATTTTGCAAGTGCTGACTCCAACATTTGATTCAGGCCAGCAGTTCCTGCCCTGGTACTATATACCAAGACCAGGGAGCCTGGGCATCTTCCACCACTTCATTTGCTGGTATAGGTGCACCTATATCCTCCCCCTGGAATCCCCTCCTTACATTTTTGTAAGTTTTCTGATATGCCAGGAAGGTAAAGGAAGATGAGGAGTCAACAGGATGCCCTTCTGGCCCCTCTCGGCACGGTTCACTTGTCCCTTCCACTCTGAGCATCGTTTGTTTGCATTTCTGCCTGGGGTGACACCTGTGCTGACAGGTAGACAGGAGTCCCTGTGCACCCAGGCCAGATGAACAGCTGGATCAGCCTGTCAGCAGCAGGTAACATAAGGGGACAGCAGCTCCTGATGGGTTCTCTCAGCAAAACCATCAGCACAGAAGCAGGCTGTTTTTACCAAAATTCACCAGAGGCACGATTCTGACCTCTATGTTGTACTTGCTCAAACACACGGAGGTCACCAAGGTTGGTGTTTGGTGTAATTGAAGGGAGAATTTGTTTTCAAGGATACTTTTCAAATCAAGGTGTTGAAAATCGTCTGTCTCTTTCTGTTTTGTGTCTCCAGTGTGTGTGTAGTATTCCAGATGGCCAAAGCATTGATTCTCCCCTCTCTAAGTAGTGCAAATATTTCCAAATACATTTTCATATTGAGTAAAATGACAGGTCAGGCTTCTAAATTTCATATGGATCAGAGACTCCAAAAGTTCCCTCTCTAAAAGGGTGACATGGCATTTAACTTTGGCCATCTCCATACGTTTCTGAAGGATTTTTCTTACCTATTGAGAGAATACCTGGCAGTTTACCAGCTGGAGAGAAGCTTATGGAAAGGATATTGGGATCACCAAGACTCTTGGGCTGCCTCTGAAAAAGGCTCAGGGAATTTATATACCAGAAGGATTCAGAATTTAGCCCAATGAAGCCTAGGAATCTTGGACCAAGTTGCCAAAGGGATCTCAGGTTTTAAGGCTGTTGAGTCTTTGTCAGCCTGCTGAGTGGGCTGCCAGAGGCCAACCCAATGGACAAGCTGAAAGGATACTAGGCAGAAACCTAACACAAGGGCAAGGTTGTTTCAAAAGCCTGCCTACTTTTGACTGGGACTTCAAAGAAATCAGCAAGTTTCTGGGAAATGTGATGACTTTGGTGATCTGGTATTTTCCATTTATTTGGAAAATCAATGCCTATAAAATATTTAAAAAGTATTTCTAAGTGGGGTTCATGGTGCATATACATGAAAGGAACTTGAATGCAAATATTTTAACATTGCCCGCGATTCTTCAATTTAACATGAATCACAGATAGGAGTTGTCCATGTGAATTTTATCCAGGCTGTCTTTCCTTCTTTTATTTTTTTTTCTTCCCCAAGAATGCGATAAGTTTATTCTTTTTAAATTCCTCTGAGGATGAACTTTGCATTTATAGCTTTTTGTAGTAACACAGCTTTGCACACTGAAGTGAGCAGCCAGCTTTATGAGTAGCTGGAAGTGGAATGTGAAGAATGGTTTTGCCATGCGACAGTGCATCACTGGAGCCCACTTCAATTAGGATACTTCACAAACTGACTGCTCATGAGATGGATGCAGGCAAGCCCCTGTAGCCCAAAGGCTGGAGGAGATGCAGCCCCCACTGAGATGAGAATGCAGCCTCTCATGACAGAGCACCCCAAGTGCTAAGGACGGTCTGGAACACCTGATCCACCTCCACCAGGAGATCTGCCCCATGTCCTGTCTCACACAGATCCTGCCAGCAGTGCACAATGGCTATTCAACACAACTTGCATGTTTTATTTTTCAACTTGGCAGGTTTCTTAAGAGTGTTACAGCAGTGCTGGTAAAATGGTAACACCCCTAAGTGTTCCTGTGGTGTGTGTGCAGTCTGTACAGCAGGGCTGGTTATAGAAGCTGAAGTGTTGGAATGCAAGAAAGGTTCTAAGGAACCTGATGCAGAAGTTCAGCAAGTGATATTTTCAGTGCAACGATGTATTGCACAAAGTCAGGATCCTCTCTAGCCTCTCTGGGAAAAAGTGGGACTGTGGGGATCAGCAGCCTCTCTCTCCAGCTGCCTCCTGCCTCCAAGAGAAGAAGACCACTGTACTGTAGTCACCAAATATGTTCATGCTTTTCTTTCAAACTGAGTAACAAATAATTTTCTTGCCTGCTCCAAGAAATTCTGCTTCAGTCAAAAGCAGAAATTGCTCACTATTTCTATAGATTTAAGCACCACCTGCTTTTGTTAGCAACTCCTTTGGCACTCTTTTATAAGACCTGATACCAATCCTGTAGCCACTAAACCAAGTAATATTTAGCAAGGGTCTGGAATGGCATACTCAGAAACAGTTTACAGACAGTGTAAAAGTCTCAGGAGTAAGAAAACAGCAAATAATTGGTGCACACATACCGTAGCAAGATACTATAAGGAGCAGGATGTTTTGTCTAAGGGATTCAGAACAAATAGACTCTTACTCCGACCTCAACCAGAAACTCTAAGAAGTTATTTAAAATTGTTGTTGTACTTTTGAAAATGTTAACCAAGATGTCTCTATGTCAAGGAAGTTAATTTATGTGCTGTAAAAGAGTTTCTTTCAGATAAAAACCAGAGACTCCATCAGCCTTAAGTGTTCACAGGTATTCACAGAGACAAGGCTCTTGCATCTCTATGTTGCATCTTCCATTGTGTCACAGTTAAACTTGAGAGATTTATGCATCATAGCTTCAGTTTAACTTAAGACCACTATGGAAAAAAAATCCAGCAACAAAAAATATACTGTGTCTGGGAATGCAATCCTTTGTCTCAGTGACAAAGACTTTTTTTCTTTATAATACCATCTTTAAATGACTTTCTTGGGTTCCAAAAGTGTAAAACAGAGGTAAGAGTTCCTTAATTTTGGTGCTTTAGACTCTATGGATAAAACCCACTACTGCTGCAAGTCAGAGTTGCCAAAGTGTGCATAGAGTTCTCCTTACTTCAGTTAATGTTTTGAAGGACCAAATTTTGTACTTCAAATAGAGTGCTCAGGATTCCTTTTTAAAGAATTATTGTTTCCATGCTCAAGCTGAAAGGTAGCAAGGGCTGGATCACCCACTGGAATTCCCCACCACCACCCCATGTCCATACAAGAAATATAGTCAGTTCCTCTGGATTTAAACTAAATACTTCTGGTTTAGCAATGCACATTTCTGCTTAGGCAATAAACATCTGTCATCTGCCATTCATTAATATTAATTATAAATGGTCACTAGCTCATGGGATCCAAGTCCACCAGCTGAGATTTTTCCAACTTTGACCTTGTTAGGGTTTGTATAAAAAGTGCTCAGAAGGGTTCTTCAAAGCTTGAAGCCAGCAATAAGTGCAATTTGCAGAGTGGAGCATTTAGATTATTCACTTAGAAAAAGGGCAGTCACAAGGGGTGATGGGGAGTGGGGGAGGGAGGGGAGGAGGGAATACAGAGCCTGAAATGGACCTCCTTTTTTAAATGCTTAAGAGTTTTAGCCCTTTCTGCAGGCTAATGACAGGGAGAGGCATTGTCCATAATGAAACCAGCCCATCCATTAAACATTACTGTAAATGAAAGGTTGCATGAATTAAAGGTTGTTCATCTCATGTTTCAGGAATGTAGCTGTGTTTCATGTCTGAAGCCTGTTTTCCTTTTAAATTGAGTTCTTCAGATGACAAATGAGAGAGAATTTCAGAAAGCAAATGGGCAGAAGTAAATACACGCTCAAGAACAAAGCAGAGACATAACTGTAGCTGTAAATCTTTACACTGAGGCTACTGTTTGCTGTAGATATTGGGTAGGATTAGATTAGAATTGAGAAATTTCATTGCTGGGTCATTTTGCTTGTAAAACAAAACAACAATAGAAAACCCCCACAGTTAATTGTCAAATTCTGACCTTAATGTTAGCTGTATATGTTTCTCTCATGGAACACCAGTTAATTTTTTTGCTACCATTTTGAATTTCAAGGAACTAAAAATAGAAAACTTAGAAAATGCTTTTTCTGAATCTTGCATGGCCACCACATTTTAAAATGAAGAATGTTGGATTTTTTCTTCCATTAATTTTTTGTCACTGCAAAATTGCTTCAACAAAAATTACTGAAAAAATAATATTTGTTTGCATCTCTCATTTTTTTTCAGGCGTAATCATACAGCAATATGCCCCTCATGGACCATATCTGCATCTGCTCTTAAAATAGACACATTTTCATTGGCAGAGAGTTCCTACCTTATATCTCTGGTAAATTAGCAAGAAAATCCAGCCCTGTAATCTTCCTGTAACAATCATTCAAAGCTCGTGAATACAAAGAGAAACATAAACTGATATCTCTGCAATGCAAATGACTAAACTGGACAAAAAGAATGAAAAGTTGATTTCAGTTCTTTGACTCAGGCCCAAATAAAAGTCTGAGCTTGGAAAATGACAGCAGGAGGCCTTATGTTAGTGGACAGAGATACTTGGATTTGTGCTCTGTAAATAGGCAGTATGCTGTCTTTCTGTGGGAGTTTTGCAGAAAGCAACAGGCAAGAAAAAGATTTGTGGAAATTTTGCCACCATTTTATAAATGCTTATCAAAGAATTATCTAGTCCCTTACTAGTCTGTGAATCTGAGCTACTATACTTAGGCTGGCTCTGATGATTGTTTGTCTAACCTTCTTAAAAATCTTTCACAGAGATTCCCACAACCTCTCTCCCAATCTTTAGGATCTCTGAGAATAACATTGGATGTTATCATCTCATTGGGAATGTTCTGAAGCTTCCTTGGACCTTTATAACACAAGGTTATGGCAGTAAGTGCTTAACTTCATAACTTAACTTCCTACCCTTTTCAAAGTGATGAAGGTGAAAGAGAGCTGGGAGGTGGCAGCCGAAGCAGACCAAAGGCTACATCAGGTGTCAGAGCTGGCAGGGAGAGTGAGCTGAGAAGAGACAATGAGACTGGAGATGCAGAGATCTGGGTGGGGAAAAACAAACAGAGCTGCCTGGGTGGGGAAGAAAAGGCAAATATCCCGAGAGATGAGGAGAAGCAGCGGCCAAAAAAGTGCTCCTTTGTTTTCACTTTGTTACAAAGGAATGCTGAAAATCCCTGCTTTATGGTTAGATCCACAATACTCTGAAGTCAATGGGATTTCAGTGGGTCTTGGATCAGGCCCTTTAAAATGAGGGCAGCTGTAACACAATAATGAATGAGTGCCATGCTGCCCATGACTGCAGTGTTATAACAGCATTGCTATACATGGAAGTGTTCCATAGCCCAGGATTTAGCTGATTAAACAGTGCTGGATGTGTCGCCATTAGAATTGAAACATCCACAGCCTGATTTACTCTGTAGCTCACATACCCCAAATGTTTTGCATTCTTGGACTAAATTTGATAGATGCCCTATCAGACTTCTCTCTTGCATTTGTTCCTCTTTCCAGGACACTCAGGTCAAAATAGTGCAGGGTTTAGGTCTCCAGGTGGTGAGAGCGAGGCTGACCCTGCTCCCAGCAGCCACATCCCTTCACATTTACTTTGTAGCAATAATGTCCAAAAGTGAGGAAACGGTTTGATGTGGGGTCTGCTAAAGCATCAACAGAAAGAAGTGGTGATGGTATCCCACTGTGGCACACATCCTGGAAGAGCCTCATTTCCTCTTCCAGCAGTGACAAATGTGTCCCTTCCTCAGAAAGTGCTCCTTACATACTAGGAGTTAGGGGAAGGACTTTAGAAGCATTAACTGTGAGTTGCGATAGAAGACAAGCGTGGGGAGAAAGATGGGTATGCAAGGATGTTCTGGCAGAGGAAGGAAGGGATAAGGCATAGGAGAGAATGACACGCTGCTCTTTTGCACATTGTCTGTGCCCTGCGGCACTGAGAGGGCAGAGTGGTCACAGTTTCCTGTGTGCTTCTCCCTGAAATGATGGGAATTCGCTGAAGGTGAAGGTGCCGTGAGTAAGTTGTGCCACAATTGTTCCCAGCTGTGCCAGGGATGAAGAACAGAGACTAAGCTGACTCCTGCATGTCTGCATAACATAACTGGGAGCTTGTTTAAGGACTCTCTTTGACCTGCCCTCTTCCCCAGTCATATCTGCTATGGAGGGAATAGCCCCAGCTGGTTTGGTGGTAAGCCAAAAGGTGGACCTGGACTTTGTGGGCAAGAAGACCTCTACTTTCTTTTCTTTCGCAGAATAGACACAGATGCAGATTTCACTTTCTGAAGCTGGAGCTTTCAATCACAAACATTTTTATTCAAGATGGAAGAGTTTAGGCAGGTGCTAGAAATTTAGTGCTGAATGAATACCTGATGGATACTTTGCAAGGGGGAGGAGGAAGGGTTCTTAAGGGCCTTGTATTCCCTTTGGCTTTTCCTACAAAGCTCAGGCATCTAAAATATAGTCAGCTAAACAATTCTGGAGCACAAGGAGGCACCAAAAGGGAAGATCAGAAGAGAAAAAGAGCTGATTTCTATCCCTTATTTGGTTTAGTGATCTGAGGAGGACAGCTCTCACATTGTTCACATTTTAATAAAAGAATGCAATCAGCTTTTTTCTGATTCACTTCCCTTACAAGAACAATTGACCACATACTTCTGTCTCAGCTTTGAACCTATTCCTGTTAATATGAGGAGGTTGATGCTTTTTACCAACAGCATACCCAGCACATTTTTTATAGCATGCTCCAGAGGAGCTCAGGGCATCTGAGTCACCTCCCCACTGCTCCTCAGGACAGGGAGTAGGCAGAAGGTGGCAAGAGAGGAGCTAGCAGCAGGAAAGGAGAACGTCTTCCAAGGAGCACAGAGACAGTGTCAGCCCAGCACCCTGCAGGGCTTTAACTAATTTTGATATCTGAGGGCACAACTATTTTCACCCGACTGTTCATCAAGATGCATATTATTCAGAGATCACAACCTTGGCATGGTGTATGTGTATAGAGGGTGTGCATTCATGTGGAGCACCATATACAGAGGCACACAGCATGGATGTACTGCCTGCCTGTGTGGTTCATGTGTGTTTGTCAGAACTGGGAGGTTTGATGAGAATTTAATGTTCACAGTAGCACAAACAAAATAACTCGTCGTGAAATTGAACATTACTAATAATCAGTTCAGATTTTAATGTTTCAGTTTGCAGGTAGTAACTTAGTAAAACTTTCAAAACTGCCTATGATCAAATCTTGAAAATGCTATAAGGTTAAAAATAGTTTTTTTCCAGCCTTTTAAGCCCTCGATTTCTAGTCAGTATATCCTCTACTATTAGCTATTTTGGATTCACAAATAATTTTTACTCATTTTGGCCTTATTTTTCCCTCTAAAGCCTATTCACCCAGATCACTTCTCTAGGTTGTGCCCATGTCTGCCAGCCAGTGGCAGTGGCAGTTGGGTGCTGGCCGTGCTCTGCATCGCTTGGGGTATCCCCAGGATGCCATTTCCCTTCGTGTTGCAGCTGGTGGATTCCCGGTCTCAGCAGCCCTACTATTAGAGGCTGGAAATGTGCTAAAGTTAAAGAGTCAAAACCCTTGCAAGGAAAGGAAATGAGAAGCCCTCTTGGCAGCAACAAATGGAAAATAAACAACCAAACTCTTCACAAGACAGATTCCTCAATTATAGTAACTCAGGCTCACAAAGGCCAGAGTTAGGACCCATTGGCATATGCAATATGTAAACACAGGGATGCAGTAATTAGCTTCGTGTTCATTTTGAGGTTTCAGAAGCCCTGTGACCTGCCATGGAGTAAGGTCATTAACCATAACCACACTAGTGACCTTCACACAGGACACCCCATCTCTCACAGTTACACGAGCGAACTGTGTACTGGGACATCTCCCTAGCTCACGTGCTCCAGCCCTCTTGTTTTAAATGCCACTGAGCTATATATGAGTGAGAGGATGTGACTTATGGAATGGACTGTGATAGGAATATCTTTCCCACATAGCCATGCTTAGGACTTAAATGTGATTAAGTAAAAGTTGTCAATATCAGAAATATTTAGAATTGTAGGTTTTTTGTTTTTTTTTTTTTTTAATCAGAAAAATATTTGCTTAAAAATAGTACTCTGAGGAATCACGGAAGTGGTGTGGACCTCCATTGCCTTGGGAAGATACTTTTACCTTTGGAGTATAGAGTGTATAGGGGTAGACTATTCATTTGAATAAGTAGATGTACAGCCATTACTACACATTTATCAACAGAACAAAACACTGCTCTGACCTGATTTTGCCAAGACTATGTAAAATTAGTATTGAACATGAGTAGTTTTCAAATCCAATTTTTGTTTTATTGTGGCTGACCTATGGTTCCCCTGAAATGCACTCGTCCTGCTTGGAGTCCCTCCTCACACCACAGCCAATTGAAGACTTCTTCAGGCATTGTCTGATTAATATGTTTGGAAGCATTATGTGGATATAAAAGGTAGAAGAACTAGTACAAAGAAACAACAGAAATTAGCTGAGTCTCAGTTCTCTAGGCTATTTAATGGAACCTGCAGTTTTATATTCACATGTATGTTGTGCAGTACAGAAGTTATTATTTTAATTTATTTACCCAAAATTTCTGCACTTCCTCATTAAAATTCCTTAGCAACAAATCTTATTCCCTTCTGTTCACCAGTCTGCATCTAGAATTCAGCTCCTCACCTCAAAGGCATTTTCTCTCTCTTATTCCTGCTGTAAACTTAAAAAGAATCATAGCATAGCGTCTTTATTCTCCTTAGAGCTTAAACCATTAACTGGCAAATTACCTCAACTGCAGGGGGCTGTAGTCTTTTGAATTTTGACTAAAATTATCCCTCTTTCTCTCATAACTGTATCCTGCTTTCAGACTGTACAAGATGATAACTGCTACATTCCACAGTGAAAAAGAAGCATTCTATTCTATATTCACCCTCCCATGTCTTCATGTCTAATGCTTGAAATTTTGCCTATCAGGAACAGGAACTTTCTTTGGTATGTATTGGCACAGAATGGGACACAGTTAAATTAATATTGCTTCTGTCCTCTGAACATCTAAACACCACCAATGTGCATAAATTCAATATTAGAACGAGAAACAATTGAAAGGTATTTATTTGCTTACAAAAATGCAACTGTGTAACCAATGTCATCTACCTATTGGCTTGCATAATACCTAGATTTCTAAGGTGCCTTCCGTGTTCATACCTAATACTAATTTGGTGAGTTCTTTTATTATCTTCAAACTGATGAAAACATATTCTCTGAAAGTACTTGAAACTGTCTGATTGCTGGGGGGGGTTTAGCTGGGACTCAACAGAAAGTCATATGGTGAATATTCTCTTCTTGGCAGAATTAGTCCTGAAAACATGCAATTCTTTCCCCACAAATACTTTTGTATGCAGAGTATCGGAATTTCAGAATATTTGTCTTTCGTCCAGTAAAAGTCAATCTCATACATTTGAAGACAGTAGTCCAAAGGAACTTGTGTTAGGTCAGAGCACATTTATTAAGGCAAAGAAATAATGTTGATGGATAATTTGAAGTGTTTGAGGAGCTCTGAAAGTTTTGCTTTTCCAGTACATCTATGTGCCATTTGCCATTAATGGACACGGCTACAGGAAATGCATGTTTCACTTTCTATCTGTCAATGAAGGGTAGGAGCCAAGAACGTATTATGCGTGGGAAGGTAAAAGTTACAGTACACTACACTGGGTGAACAAAACAAAAGGTGTGAAGGAAAGAAAGGAAGAAGAAAAATCTGGAACTTAATATCATATAGTCATGCAGACTAAAAAGAATACAACATCATGGGATTAAAAGAGGAGAATGATGAAATAAATTACAGTGAGGTTTGGATGGGACTGAACTACAAAATGAGCCTGTATGTGAAACACATGGGAATTACCATGTCAGATCACACTGGGATCGACTAATTTAGTGCTAAAATAAGTGAAAAGAACCTTTTAGACTAATTGAGCTATTTGTATCCTCATTATTCCCATTTGTTTGCATCTATTCTGAAAATATTATCATCTTCGCACAGTAAAACATCATTGCATAGCCAGTGAAGGGGAAATAAAGGGTTGCAAGACATCTCATCAACTTCAATTACACACCAGCAGATGGAAACAAAGAAAAAAAGCCCCCTTCATCTGCTTTATCTCGTTTTGCGTAGTTGTTCCAGAGACATGTCCTTGCTGCTGTGTGATAGCAGCGCCTTCACTGAGTAACATCCTGTCACTGACCTCAACGTCTCGAGCAAAGTCATTGAGGCATCTGTGACGAGCACACCCCGTCATCATGTGGTCTTTGACCTAAATCCCTTAGCCACAGACATCTATCCAACATGGAAACAGCCAAGAGTGACCGAGCTGACCCTCTCTTCATGGTCATGGAGAAAAGATTAGCAGCACTGCTGGTCACGGCCGGCTCTGCTGCAACACTTCAAAAGCCAATGGCATGAAAGTTCAACTCTAAAGCAATGCCTGAGTGGCCATGGGGAGTTGTACAATACAAAAGAGCCATTTCAATATTTCTCAACAGTAAATACAAACTTATTGACGTTCCCTTTCAAGTGTTTCTGTTGTCACCTCCTTCTGCACTCACTGACAGGGCATAGCTAGCCTTAAGAACAGAGTCTAGCTTGCTTTCTTGGGCAATTATTCTATTGTTCAAAGGGGAATAAAAATTTCTTTTTGTGTAATAAGGGACAGTAGCAGTAGGGAAGATATGTTGCCTGGAGATTAAGTTGGAAAGCTTTATTTCCTCATTTCAGTAGGAATAGAAAGACAACTTACAGCTTAATTCTTACCTTCCTAGCTTGTCGCCATAATTCATCCCTTGAAGCTCTTTCAACCTGATGTTTCATATGTAATATTCCTCAGTTTTATTAAGAATTATCTTTCTTAAAAAAAAAGTTCATCTCCCTGAAGCAATAAATGTGAATGGAAAAGACTTCTGTGAATACTGAGCAGGTAAATGTCAGAACAAAAAAAAAAAAAAAAAAGTATCTCAGACACAGGCATACAAATCCCAAGGGCACAGACTGAGTGTGAACACAGGTTCCTCATTTGAAGGAATTATCAACTGAGTGCAAAGCAGGCTAAAATGTAGACTTTGACTTGCTCAAAAGAAGAAAAAAAGCCCACCTTTATGCATATTGCAGAAAAGAAGGAAAGAAAAAGATTCATGATTGTGAACAAATTCTTGTGGTGCACAGTATTTTTCAAGTAGGGTTTGGCTCAAATCCCATAAAATAAGAATGGACAGAAAAATACGTGAGCAGTTTCTTCTAAAGTTCTTATTACACAGGAACAGCAGGCATTTCTCAAAGAGAAATGTCTTGTCCAATCTGAAGCGTTTGCCAAATTGCTATAAGCAAACACATAATATCGCCTCAAAAAAAACCCCCAGTTTCATAGTTCAAAATTACAGTTCAGTCCCATATTTTCATCTCTGTCAAGATTAGGCTTTGGTAGGGAAAAAATATGGACTCTTTTTTCCAGTTACAGTGGGCTAATGAGAGGCTGTTTCAAGTTGTGCCACTGTGTAGAAACAGAAGCAAGCATGGACATTTTGAACATAGAAATCTGTAGGGTTTCTAAAGGGAATCAGTAAGTAGGTTGTCTTGACTGTGAGCTTGACACAGGTACAGATCTCTACCTCTTCAGGACTCTGCCTGACACAAGGAGAAGGAGGTGATAGCTATGCCCTGTAGATAAGTAGATCTACCCCGTTCTTGGGTGAGGAGGAGTCACCTGTAGCTATCTGGTCCATAAGATCGTCCTTCTAACTATAGAATCACAGAATCAGAGAATATGCTGAGTTGGAAGGGACCCTCAAGGATGATCAAGTCCAACTTCTGGCCTTGAGCAGGACACCCCAACAGTCACACCATGTGCTTGAGAGCATTGTCCAAATGCTTCATGAACTCTGTCAGGCTTGTTGCTGTGGCCACCTCTCTGGGGAGCCTCTTCCAGTGTCCAATGGGTGAAGAACCTTTTCCTGATACCCAACCTAAACCTCTCCTGGCACAACTTCAGGCCATTCCCTTTGGTCCTGTCACTGGTCAGCACAGAGAAGAGATCGGTGTCTGCCCCATCTCTTCTCTTCATGAGGAAGTTGTAGACAGCAAGGGGATCTCCCCTCAGTCTCCTCCTCTCCAGGCTGAACAGATCAAGTGAAAGTGACCTCATCTGTTCCCCATAGGGCTTCCCCTCAAGGCCCTTCAACATCTTTGTGGCCCTCATTTGGACTCTCCCTAGTAACATGATTGCCCTTCTCATGAGGTACATCCCCAGGGAATGAGATAACCTTCAAAAGGGTTACAAGATCCAAGCCCCTTGAGTGTTTCCCTAAGTCATCTGCAGCAACCCTGGCCATCATTTAACAGTGGAACAACGGGTTGTTACTTGGTACCAGCAGCTTCTGCTGCCTCAGAGATGTTCACATGGAGGGGAAGTTGCTCCACCCCTTCTACTCACCCTCAGAAGGGGTGGGAGGAAAGAGAGAAGTAGATGAGATGTGGAAATGGGAGGGACAGAGAAAATGGGAGGAAAGGAGAAAAGGAAATAGTCCATAGTTCCTCCAGAGTAACTTCATTGAGGACAGATCAAGTAACTTCCCCTCTGCAAGAAGGGGAGAATAATCAAACAACAGTATCTACTGCGTGGAATTTATTAAATTATTATTTCATAGGCTTCTTAAGCATCTCCCAGTCTTAACACATGTGAGGCCATTCCCTCACTGCCATGCTGGGGAATAAGTCCAACAAGCTGCCTTGCATGGAGGGACAGTTCTGCTGGCAATCTTGCTTCTCGGGTGAAACCAAATGGAGTTTCCCTTTCTGCCATGCAACGCTGTGATCGTTCTCCCATGCGGGGACTCAATGACCCAGATGCAGATGGCAGGATCAGGTTGTGTTGTTCAGCCAGAGCTAGTAAAAAAGAGTTCAGGCTAGGAGAAAGGCCACAGCACTGCATTTACAAGAGTTAAAATCTTGTAGGGAAGCATGAAATAGGAATTAGTTTGAAGGAATGCCTCTGTTGAAGCATGAAACTTGGCTGCCTGATACCCAACAGATAACACCCACCATGACATGTTTTATGATGGATCTGTTTGTTCTGAGCACTACAATGCAACTTTTCATCTTGGCAACTCTGTCAGCAGACAGAATTGAGAGACAAAATGCCTTCCCTTCCAGCCCACCCTGTCCTCTCTAGATCACACAAAGCACATTTTTTGAGGAGTGTTAGGATTTTATTTACTGCAGACAAAGGCATAATTCTCTCCAGCCCAAAAACCACCACATCAATGGCAGCTTTGATGAAACCTGAAATTGGGGCCTAAGAATTCAGGTGTGAATTATTAGAAAAACACCATATCAATCGCATATTATGATGATGATAACTTGGTACCTTTTCCTTCCTTCTGACATCTCTTTCTTTGTACAATACATTTTCTGCTCTCAGCTGTAGCTGGGCAAGGATTTCCCCTTGCTGATGGATGCTGTATGATCTCTTTGACCCTTACTTCATTTCCTCTTTTGAAACCACAAGTTTTTCCTTTCTTCATGCAAGGGCTCCATGGACTCCACTCACTAGTTTCACAGTGCACTGCAATAAACATAGAACAAACTTAGCCTGACCAATATAGTTTTGTATACAGAATACATATGGTACATTATTTTCATTCTGCATCAGCCAAAAGGTGGCAAAAACTAATGGAATTAATCAGTAGTGAGTTGTAGCAATGAATTGACAGAAATTGGACTGTTAAGAATATGCAGCACAAAATAATGTCAAATAATTATGACAGTTACTATTTTCTACTCACTGTTTTACAAGGCAAATTCCTGACACAAGGCAATAGCAATGCAACGTCTCAATGGAATCAGTTACTGGGGTTTGTTCTGACTTTGCTTTGATTTGATGGAGATGTAAATCCTTTTAGCTTTGGTGGAATAAACTTTGGTCATGCCTGTGTCAAAGGTGAGTAAAAGCCATTGGGTCAAGCTGCTGCAGCTTGTCTCAAAGGTGGAAATTTAGAAATTGATACTTATAAAGAACCAACTGATATCAAAAGATGTTATATTGGAAATCAAGTGTCTTTGGCCATCTAAAGAGCCATCATCTGAGCATATACAAGCTAGTAACAGGCAAAGCAGAGCAGAATTTGGGTCAATGTGAGTCTTCAAGCTTTTTAGAACGGTGCAGGTTACCCTTTCTAAACCAGAGTGATGTGAATGTGCATCCTGTACTGTTTGGAAGTCAGAAGGTGTGTCATTTCACACTTGTCCAAAGAGTGTAAACAAAAAATGGGAGTAAACTTGGAAGGCTAACAATATACTTTTAATAGCTAAACTTCTCTTATGCCATCTCACTATCTTTCTCTTTAAAAAAGAAAGTATATATATATATATATATATATATATATATATATATATGTTTTCTTTAAGTCCAATTGCATGCTTAAGATTATAAGTCACCACTGAAGAAGGAAAGACTTCCAGCTCCTCTATAAGGAGGAATTAGCAAGTCAACACTTTTCCAGATTCAGAATTTAATTCAAAATTTTCTGCAACCTAGAAATGTAACAGACTTCAGGCAATCTCTGAACCTTCCTCCAGTGGATTGTCATATGTGTAATTTTTTTCATGTTGCACTGGAGCTCTTCTGCTAAAATAATTGGCTTTCATGTGCACAAAAAGGTTCTGGTTTTATTCCATAGCTTTAAATGGCTTTTCCTCTCTGAGACTGATTCATTGTTAAAGCAGCTGAGTCTACAGCAGTTGGAAACAGCCATCAAGAAACAAAAATGATCCCTTGAATTTCTCAAAGATTAAAGTCTTTGCTTGAAAATAAAACCATAAAAGCCTACACTACCACCTGAACTAATATATATTTGAGAAGGAAAACGCCAAACTACTGCGCATTATTTTTATTCCTGCATTATTTCCCCTCCAAAACACTTGATGCCAGAGAGAGCTATGTGCATGATACTGTGGAGAAGATTTCCATCATGGCCAGACTGTGCCTAAGTGCTCCCTGGATGCTGGTGGCTGAAGAGGTTACAGCTTGCACTGCAGCTCACAGCCCTCAGACACCACAATTCACAGCCAATGTACTAAAATAAGCTGAACCCTGCCACAGCTTCAGTGTGACCGTGGAGGGGGATGCTAACTGCAGCTGTTCACAGACAAGCATATCACTTGCTCTTCTTTCATTTTTAGGGATGGGTGAAGGATGGAGCAGACAGTTAGGTGTGGTAACCTCCGAAATTGCCCTTGTGTGAATAATTGGAGCTTTTGAATCAGTGGCTCGACATACAAAAGCAGGTCTCTTCTCCACAGCCAGTGAGTCACAATGACATCAATCTCACTCCTTCAGTGTCAGTGGCACCCTATTTAGTGTTTCATTTTAATCCTCATTTTCTGAAGTCAGGTGATTATGCACATATACCATTTTGGAGAGTGGAGTTTTTTTGATGGGATGTTTCCTTAATGTGTTAGTTTCTAGCCTTCACCTTTGAAAAGGTAAGTTTCAAAATGTTGTTGCATACATACTTTGAAGGCTCAGGTGGTAAAAGGGAGCTAAAGTAAAACCATTAGTATTTTTTATCTTTTTTAAACTACATGTGGGATCTGACTCAGGGTTTTTGAAACTTTGATATTAGTGGTGCTGCATAACACTATAACCAAGCAAGAGATGTATGTCTTGCTACCTCAGAGCAGACCAAACAGCTTGTCCTTCCTCTGGCAGAATTGCCCTTAGCATCAAGGTTGTGTGCCTCTTGTGAAGTGGCAGACTTGGGAAATACCTGGAGTATTTTGTGATGGGGAATGCATCTTGTTATGAAGAACATTTTCATTTCCCTGGTGTTGTAACTGATTATGCCTTCCTTGGATCCCACATCCCCTCTGAGAAAACGAGGCAGGACATGGGGAGCAGACTCACCGATGCTGGTGCACTCCATCGTGTGATTGTTGGCTTCCAGCCCATCAGGGCACTTTTCAAGGCACTTTCCACTGTATAAGTAAAACCCACTTTTGCACTTTGTGCAGAAGTTTCTGGTGAAGCAGGTATCACAGTCAGCTTTACATTCTGAAATGCAAACAGTAAACAACAACGTTGTTGCTCTTTGCTATGAACTGCCATGGGCTCTCTCACATACACCAGACTCACACAATTATAGCAATGTCAGACAATCCTCAAAGGAAGCACATTATGTTAGGCCTTCTTCCTGGCCAGTACACATGGTAAGGCCAGCCACAAGTGACCCTGGCATGGGGGAGAATTTAGAAGGGCTGGCCTGATGCTGAACAGCCCCACACTGCTAATCTTCTTGGAGATCTATGCAAATGGCAGGCAGAGCAGAGCACATGAGAATAACACTGTGCTGCTTCTGCCCTACCCTGGCACCATATAGGTACTAATTAACCCCATGGTACACAGTGCTGGGTCAGCTCCACACTCCTATCTCCTGTCTCCAGGAGATAAAAAAATATTCATCTAGGAGAAAAAAAAAATATGCCAGAATTTAGAATCTGTTTAGGAGTGGTTTTGATCAACATATCTTTTTTTTTTTTCTTTAAATGGTTCCCTGATGTTCAATCAGATGTTCTGTAGTATTTAATGCATTCTCTATATGACTAGCCAAATTGGCATTGCTGATATATTTCCCAGTTCTCACAAATTTTTAAGAGAAATGCATAAAAGCTTATGTATGACACGGCTCATGTTTGATATGCAAGGCCACACACTGCTAAAAAGTGAGCAAATACTTTGCAGTGTCAAGTTACTCTGTAAGACTTTGCTCTGGGGTCCATTCATTAAATAACATTTATTACCAGGTAAAAACTGGGAGAGTTTCTTGGCCATCACTCTTATGTTTTTATAGAACCTGTGGGATTAAAAATAGTGAATTCAACAACAAAAAGAAGAGTGGAGAGGATATTGTGATCTTTTCCAGTTCATTTATGGTTCAAAAAGCCATAGTGGGGTCAAAATGTTGCCTGAGCAGTATAGATTGGCTTCTCTGTCCCTCAGCCCAGAGACAACACAAACCGGTAAATTCCCCCAAATCAGGCTGAAACCTGGCCAGCTGAAGCCGTGCCAGCTTCTACAGGCATTCAGAGGACTACAGTGAGTGTGAGACAAGCTATAAAGAGACCAGGGCAAACCACATCGCCAAAGAATGCCACCTGCCACCTTATTTCCTTGTCACAGGGGTCAGGCAAGTAAGGGCAGTGGGTTAAGCAGCTCCAGCCACCAAGATTCAGCATTCCTAAGTTCCCTCTCTCTCTTCAGAGCTGCCGGTATTCTCTTGCTTCTGGAGGGCAGTGCCTGGTGCCCACCAGTGCTTCCCCTTCACATGAGGATGTAGAGGAATAGGAGGCCATCACCTGGGTTCTGGGCAGGTCATTCATGCAGAGCCAGGATCCCTGAGCTTTAGGCCATTTTGTGGTCTTTAACTTCTTGCTTGGGTTAATATTTACTGCGCTACTACAAAAAACTGAGCAAATAAGGACATGGCCTGTCCATCTCCTTCTCTGTTGACTTGACTCCTAAGGAGACACAGCATTCAAGAGAGAACAAACAAATCCACGTGCTTCCCCTTTCCCCAGCACTTACTTGCACACTTATTAATGTCGGGATACCGTGTCCCATAGTATCCACTTGGACACGAGGAAAGGCATACTCCAATCTGTTTCATGCCAATCCTCTCCAGAACAAAGAAGAGCCTGGGCTTACATGACAGGCATCCATTGTAGTCAGAGCATGTAGCACACCCTCCTTGGCAACCCTGGCTCACATTAGGATGCACTGAGAAGAAAAGAATTAAAAAAAAAAAAAAAAAACTGTGAGAAAACAATACATTAAACAAGACCATGAAATAATGGTTCCTCTGCACTTGGAAAGGTGGACCATCCATCTCTCTGACAGCTCTTAAAGATTGCTTCATTTTTTCTTGTGTCTCTTATGACCTGACTTGTCATTTCAGACATTATTTCATCTGCATAAAAATGAGAAGCTCAGCTGACATTTTCACATATTGCAGAAATGATCATTGAAATAAACTGTATGGAACAGCAGCATTCTAGAGAACATTCATTTTTCTTTTCCTTATTTTCAGGGTTTTTTTCTGCCTTGTGTGCACTTTGGCTCAGCAGATAAATTCATGTTCACTTATTCTTACTTTTCCTAGTTGGATGATTAAAAATCGATCTAGTGTATAATTTCCTTCATTGACTAAATGCCATTTGATTTGAGTTCTACTGTGCAGGAATATGCTCTCATAAGATCTGATGATACTTTGCCTTAAAAAAAAGACAGGAGAGCCATCCTTCTCACCCTCCTTCTTTCCCTGGAATGTTCTCTCTGGCATGTTTTTAATCTCTAACAATTACAACCTGATGTTTAGACTTAACTGTGGCATTTACTCTGCTCCAGTCTCAGCATGTAGCATAGGTAGGATTATATTTGCCTTTCAATTGAATTGTTCTAATTCTTCAGACAAGGAAAGCAAAATTTATTACATTCACTGCCTTACTCCTTTAGGGGCTTGGGTATAGCAGGAAAGAGGATGCTGTTGCAGATTATCTTTTCAGTAGCAGACATCAATCTGCTGTGTGATACAATGAAGTGTATTGCTTCTCAGTGGTAGAGAATAAAGTTTTGCATCCTCCTGTACTTTAGAAGTTGTTACCTACTTTTAATTCCTTCTTGCTTGCTTTCTTAAAGAAACTGAAACTAAAAAAAATAATGGAGCTTCAAGTAACTCCAGACCCTGTGTTCCCTCTTTTTTTGGCCTTGTCTTGAATGAAAAAATGGTCATTTTCTTAAGTGCAAGCTTTAATCTCTCAGCCTAACACATCTGGTTATATTTCATATATAGAAGAAATATAGTCCTCATTTACATGTGTACCTTGTATTTCTAAATACTATTGGCTTCCTGTTCTGCCTTCTCCTCAGGCAGTGATAATTTTATAAATATGCACATGCATGGTGTGATTGCCTATTTTAGTGCTTTGATTTTATTTTGATCTGCAGACACTGCTAAATAGCTTGCACACACGATTAACTTGTCTTTTTCAACTCCTTTCTGTGGTGCCCATGGAGGCAGACCAGGAGTCCATATGAATTCATGGCTTACAAGTTCAGAGGCACCACTGCCTGCTGCTCTGGGCAGGGCTGCCTGGCAGGGAAGTTCAGGAACACCTCTGTGCTTTGTTCACTTACACTCTCTGCAGAAATGACATGCCCCATGAATGGGAAAAGCACTTTGCTGTGCTCTGAGGTTTCAATGACAAGTCCTGCGATCTGAAGAACCTCAAAGGGAATTCAAGTTCACTCTTCCTCTTTCATAAATAAAATGAGGAATGAGGGCTATTTTTCTCAGCAGGGCTGGACATACATGAGATGTACAAACTTTGGCCTTGCTGTGCACAAACAATTTTCGTAAGAGTACAAGAACTCATTTCTCTGTGCACACTGAGACACTCATTTTGTAGCATAACCTAGAGGAAATTGTGTTTACAATGAGGACATGACACCACTATGAGAATAAATGACATTCAGCAGTGAGAAGTTGCAACCCCAATTCAGTTATCATACTTGCTTTCACTAGACTCTCAAAATACAGGGTACTTAATAAATGTAACACTTTTTTTTTTTCTGAAAACATTCCAAAGGCACAGAGCTTATTGATTTTGAAATTAAGAGCCTAGGAATTTTTTTCTTTTTAAAGTTAAGTTAATGGAAATTAAGTAAATCCTTGTCTCTCTCTCCTCTGTCTTGTGGCCCGTGTATGAAACTACTTTAAAAGGCAGATGCAGTAATGTGATCTAAGAAGCTGACATTATTTAAAAACTATCTGTGATTTTCCTTCATTTAGTCTGACAGTTGGATGAAAAAGCAGCTGAAGTACAAAATATTTGTCATCAAAGCTGCTGTGTAAAATATGGATGATCATTTTTGACGGGAAACATATTATGTGTGAGCACCTGTGACACATCATTATTAATAGATTCTCTTGACAGAGAAAACATTATGTGCAACTGCTCTGAGGTCAAGATGTGTGTGTGAGCTGAGACAGGCAATACTTTACTATTGAAATATGATAATTCTCTATAGCTAAGATCCATTACATGGCCAATCTCCATCTCCCCTTTAACTCCAGAAGTACTAAGTATAAAATAAAATGTACTCCTAGCCATTTTCACAATTTCTGCCTCTTTCCATGCATTCCAGAAACATCTCATACAAATAACACAGCAAAAAAGGAAAGCATAGTTCCAAATGGAGAATGTTATTTCTAGTGTTATGGAGCAAAGAATAGGACAAAATATGCAAATCAAGCTCCACTGATTTCATGTCATGTTATAACTAAATGTGTGAAGCCAAGTAAGCTCCTGTTCTTGGAAATTCTTAAAGAAAAATATTACTGAAAAGTCGAAATTAACATTTTACATGAAGCATGTGTTTTTTCTCTTAAAAACTATTGAAGAGATGCACTTTTTTGATTGTCTCTTACTTCATCTGACATTTTTTTTAATCTTGTATCTGTGTAATAAAATAGTTTTTCATTTGTCTTGCAATAAGGGTAGGCCCTTATTCTGACCCAGGCAAGAATCAAAGCAGGGAGGGACAAGCTACATGCTCCAGAAGCTGGCATTCTTTGAAAGCACTGGGCTTTGTCATTAAACACGGAAGAAAAGAAATTGTGGAGCAAAAATATTTGTGCCTAGAGAATGAGATAATGTGCTTGAAATTAGGCATCTCCAAGCTCCAGCTGAAGATCTTGCTCTTGTTACCTCTCAGCCTCCTCCCTATGTGGTTCAGATCCAGATGCTTGCCATATCCTTACAAGGTATGGGCCAATCCTTCCCCTGCTGCAAAGGCTGGGTGGGATTGGAGGCATTCCAGAATCCATTCAATCTTCTGGGTACAGAACTGGCCCTTACTCTTCCTCTCTCATTGCAGCAAATTGTTAGTACCTGAAGATCTCAAGTGCTTCACCAACTGCAACCATAACCCCAAGGAAGCAACCAGAAGTTTTATCTCTTTTGTGTCCCTGTATCAGACACTGAGCTCAGAGTTTAAGTGATGTGCCCCAGGAAGCTGGAAACATAAACCCCATCTAGTGAAATCCAGTCACGGTACACCAGGTGTAAGCATTGCTTCGAATTTCTATACTAAGGTAAAGAGTAGAAATGGGTAAGTAATGTATATCCACCTTAACAAACACTTTGAAGTGAAAAAGCAGGTGATAAAGCATGAGGAGAGCACAGATCACTCCTGTTAGCCACAAGTTATAGATGTGGTAAGAGGGATGAAGAGAGATTCAGTGCCTTGGCAGAGCATCGGGCACTGTGGCCTTGTGGGTTAGACACTGGTTGCAGGACCAGGAGGTATGGAGTGTAGCATTGCAAATATGTCCAAGACATGCTCTTGCTAAATACACTTGCTTGAAACTACTTGGTATTTGGTGCAGCCTGCTCCATTACAAAGACACAAAAAAAAAAAAAAAAAAAAAAAAAAAAAAAAAAAAAAAAAAAAAAAAATAAAATATTCTCAACAACTTTCAGAACTGACTCAATGGGGATGAAATATTCCATGTATGATCCTACTAATCATTGAGTGTTCCACCCTCTTGTATCCAAACACTTTCTAAGCACAGTGAAATCATAGACTCTCAGGGATGGAAAATGCAGCATAGCAGTGGGCAAAGCAAATGGTGGGAGCACAGAGACCCACAGACAAGTTCTTTCTCAGCTCTTACACAAACATCAGCCAGAAGTGATACAAACTACTCATTTGTGGACTCATGACTGGCTATAGGTCCAAAATCTATTCCTTCTTTTTTCTTTTGGTAAAACTTAAATACTGGAGATTAGAGAAGACCCTAAATGAATGTTGAACCATTCCCATCTCCTGTCTGGCTTTAAGCTCTTTTTTTCCCAGAGGGCTCTTTTTTTGCAAGCCATTTGCTTTAAGTCTCATTTGCAAATGAAATCTCAGAATATTTTCCAAAGACCTACTCTAGAAACAATGAGTCATGCTCTTTGTTAAAAGTAGAAAGTTAAGGATAAGGAGCTGAGTTTGAATCTGAACTTTTGTGGACAAGAAGTTAGATTTTGACCGTGTGTAGCAAATGAATTCTAAACCTTTGCAATGACATTTTTCAATCAGTTTTACTCCATGTATAGATTAAAATTTATGGGATGAAAAAAAATGGAAATAAGAAAATGCAGGAGAAATCCAGCTGGGCATACGTTCTGACAGCCAGGGGAAAGCACGGGGTAGAAGAATATTCTTTGCCCATTTGCCACAGCTGAGGTGCACGGTCTCATCACCGCTCTCCAACAACAAGATATCCCTTTAGAGGTTTGCTCTTAAAATGGATGTGCTAGGCAAATGGAATCCATCCCTGCTGCTGCTCCTGGTTTCTCAGGCTTGCGTGTTCTCACAGGAAATATTTTCACAGCAGAGCTGCTCTGGAATTCAGCCTTCCCAGCTGGGCTGCCCCTTGCTGGGAGAGTCAGACCCCACCTCAGCTTTTACCAACATGCAGCACCCACAGGGACATTAGCCCTTGTGTTGGTGGGATTTGGTTTGGGAAATCCCATGGGTTCTTGTGTAATTCGATTGCTCTGGGTGCTCACTCACATTCCTTTCTCTTTCCCTTGCCTAGTGAGAAGCAGCTGCCTGTGGTGGTGGCCTGAAAACAATACTTCATGTAAAGCAGAGCTACTCTCAATCATGCAGACCGTCCTTTAGGCAAGCGCAAACAGCATTTGGCAGTCAGCTCTTCTAATGAGAAAGTCATTAAGGAATTCAGTTTGCAAACCACAGCGTATTTCCTCAGACTCTTTCTTGGACAGTGTCTCTTTGTGTGGAAGTGCGCTAGAGGTGGGACACACAACGGTGGGGCAAAAAAGCTGAACTGTTGTGTAGGCAACAGGCAGTGCTGAGCAAGGATGAAGCCCAGGAGTGGTAGGACAGCTCTGGGAGAGCCAGTATGCATGGGCTTGATAAATTTGTATTATCAGTGCTAAATAGATTGCCAGCCTGGGCCAAGGTGAAACCTGAGTTGAGTCTTGCAGGCTAAGCTCTGCTTGATCACTAGGCTTTAAATCACCTGCAGGGAGGCAAGGGACTGGATGTGCTGTGATAGGGGAGCAGCTGGGGAAGATAAACCTGTACATGGCAATTACTATGCTGGATTGGCAATAAGTTTACTGGGATGCAACTGAATCGGTGGTGATAGCTGAGGAATGTGGACTTGCTGTTCAGCCTCCTCTGGATCTACAGGAATCTGAGACACCCGCAAAAGAGGCAAAGAGGAAAAATCAGTCTAAAAGTCAACTGTTAAAGGCTTAATGTCTTTTGCTTCTCTTTGTCATTTGATCTTCACAAATATTTTAGGACTTCTTTCTGAGAGGGTGGTAACTCCTCCAGAGATTTGCCTGACTTCTATTCTACTTCAGACTATTGCTGCCTTCTGATATAAAACGTGTAGCAAAGAGGATTCCCGAGTGTCTTCCTATGTTTTGAAGGGAAAAGATCTTATACGAAACAAAAAAATTTTCCCCAAACATCTGCATGGCTTGACAGTATTTTTCTCTTCAAGAGGCACTTCACATCTGAGGGAAAGAAATCAATCTATTTTACTCACCAAATGTGAAGAGTTCTAAAAAGCAACAGAAACGTGAGTATGGGACTGTTCCACAGTCTCAGGGAGTATTCATAAGTGTTTTGTAGTGGTGTCTATGAGCAAGAAGGCCCTTGGCCCAAATGGCCAAAACCTCACTGGGGATTGCCTCATCATTATTAAACACATGTCTAGCAGAGTGATCTTGAAAATTAAGTATACTGGCTGCCAGAACACATTTCCCCTGAATTCAGTTAGAAAGAGCATCAACAGGCTGAAAAATCTCACCAGGGGTGCAGAGTTTTATGCAGTCTCCTAGCATCTTCAGCACAACAGAAATCAGCCACAACAACCACAAATGGCTCCTTGTCATTCCAGAGAGTTTTGTAAATAAACTGAAAAATTTTTAAATTCTTTTCATGGAGAGAGAAGGGAAATTGGCTTTTTTTTTCCCCACATACTATGGAGCACCACCAACATTCAAGGATCCAGGAAGTTTAGCCAGTATAGGAACCAAACAGGATCTCTGAGAAAATTACCTTAAACAACCTGATAGTGATGGTGATGGTGAAGGTAATACTTTCTCACATCAAGTTCTAAATCCTGTAAGCAACTACAGATATTATTTTTAGAATCAGCTGTAGTTGTTTCCAAATACCCAGCCTTCAAGACTATACATTATGAATTTTTTCTAAAATGTAAACTCAATTACATAATCTCTGTCTTATTGTCTAGATAAAAAAAAGCTGTTATAGAAGGGCAAGTATGTGATCTATTAAAAGGAGTAACCTAGTAATTGTAGTAACCTAATAATTCTATAACCAGCTGTGTTTTGACAGTTGTCAGATTCAGCTACTTGTAAATAAAGCATCTGTGCTCAGATAAAAAAGGAGGTGTGACTTTTGGAAAGAGATTATATTTGATGCACATATAGACAGTATTTTAATACTCTAGCCCTGCAAGTTGCTGTCTACTGAGTAAAGAAGCAAAAATGTAAAGGCTCATTCTTTGAAATGTGTGGTCTTTCTGCTTGATGGTAACTTTCCATCTCCCATTTTTGTGCTTCTAACAAAGGTTGTGAATTCTTACGCTATCCTGGTGGCAGCAGAGGCTGTACCCCCCCACACCCCATTTGCTTCTACTGTTTTGTTCTCTTAACATACTGGAGACTTTGATTGTTGCATATTACATAGATGCTCGTGTATTTGCAATCTGTATAAGGAACACTCAGCTCATACTGTCAACATTACACAACTACAGTAGCATTTGCAAGTTTCTCATTTCCCACAGGGTCTTTTGAGACCAGAGTTTTTCTCTCAAAGTTTTGTTTCAGAAACCACAGAAAGAACAGCAGGATGTAACAGATTTTACTTTCCATGCTGGGGACTAGGGAGAAGGGTTTAGACAGCAAAAGCCTGTAATCCCATGTCGAAACTATGATTTTCTACTACCATGTTTACAGCATTAAAAATTAATAAGCCAGACAGCAAGCCAGCCCACTGCCTTGGCGGTGCTCAGATGTGCCTTTGGTCAATTACTTAATATCCTCTTGATTTAATGTATTTTCCTAAGTGGAACTGATCAAAAGTTTGTACTGAATGAAATTATTTCTTTCTGTGTAATGATTAAATTCATACCATACTGAAGCTAACTGGAAGCCCCAAATATGTTGCTTGCAGTGGAACTGTTCTGGACTGACGCCTGCAAACATTGAAATGGAACATGTCTCTTTAAATTCAAGACTCACATCAAGATTTGAAGTCATAGTATAGGTATTAAGGAGTATCACAGTGCTAGAAAATCTCTAAAAATTGTGTTCTACAACTTGTAACAAGGAAAAACTCTGATCTCACATTTTCATGAAGGAAAAAGGCTAACTTCTCCAGGCTGACTGGACCATACATCTGCCAGTGACACAAAATACTGTTCAGAATTCCAAGCTGAAATTAATGATTAAAATAGTGCTGTGTAGTGACACTCAGCAAATGATGATCCAACTGTTTTCACCTTTCCCTTATGTCACTGGGACTCATGCTAGTCTAAAAGAGAAAGAAGTCAAACATTTCTGACTGCAAAACATGAACACTATGATGTGAAATCTGATTAAACTCTGGTGGAAAACAGACGAGTCATCATCACCAGTCAGCTTGGACTCATTGACAAAAGTCCTGGGCCCCTAAAGTCAATGGTAAAACCTCTGTGAAGAAAACGGGGTGAGGATAATTTGTTAATCAACATTAGTTTGGAGCATAGTTATCTGATTTTTAGAGGGCAGTGTGATTGGATGGCCTGTTTAGACTGGAATTAAGAAATAGGATTAGTGAGATTTAAATAGGCATTTGAATCCTGAGAAACTGACTCAGTTCAACAGTTCTGTGTGCCTGGATTTTCTAGTGAAGTAACTATGAATGGCACGTAGTTAGGGCTTGCTTTATCACCCCTTCTGCGTGCTGCCCTCCCTTTGAAGTCTGAGCCTTTCCCTCCCAACCAGCTTCACTGCCTCACACACTGACCCACATGAAAGAAATTTAGCGCTCACACCAAGCATCGTTCACTTCTCCAAAACCATAACGCATCTGACATCACTGCAGTGACACACAGCAGGCAGTTTACTGTTGAGCTACAGCTGTGCTACAAAGTATTTGAGCTGAATTATTGGGGTGCTGGTGACAAAATCAAGGCTATCATCGGTTTTGTGCTAAAGCAGAGAAACTGTTCATTTTCTTTGTGGTGGTACACCGCCAAATCCCTGAGGGCTTGCACACCAATCAGGTCAGTTGATTAGAAGGGAAAATGAATTAAAATGAGTTAAAACTACTGTTTGTTTTTTTTTTTTGTTTGGTTTTTGGTTTGTTTATTTTTTTTAATTAATGTAACATCTGTAATAGTATGTCTGTTATCCCAAATCCAATTAACAATATAACACTGACACATCAAATTTTGTCAAAATATTTGACAAAATATTTCTATTTTTGAAGATTGTCATATTCTAATGGAATTTTATTCAATTAATAATTGTCTGAGTGGCTTTAATTTAAAATAGCAATAGCAACATTGTAAAGGTGATAAAGGATTATAAGATACAGAATTTCAATTAAAAAGCAAAAAGAAATTCTACAGTAAAAAAAATAAACTGAGGCCACCTATTGACAATAATAGGTAAAGAAAAACAAAACCTGATAGCCCAATAATAATATGTAAAATCACAATTAAATAGCTAGGAAACTTTGGGTTAGTGTTATGAGTCTTATTAAACATTTTATAGTAAGAGCTGAAAAGTCAATGGTTTTGAAGCCATTTTGATGTTTCTGTACAATAGCAAAAAGATATGAAAAAATGTCTAATTTGTCTTTAAAATTTGTCTCTAGCTTAAACGGAAAAAAACCCCTCACATTTGGAAAGATTAATGGGCAAACTACAAACTATAAATTTTAAGGATGATTTTTTTATTTGTCTAATATATTGTGTAATATCACTGATGTGCATTGAAAGTGACATCTGACACTTTATGCACAATTGAAGAAGTGGTCGTAAAAATATACTTCTGTTGAAGTATTTAATTGCTAACAGTGGTAAGAGTCACATCATTTAGGCTGGCTCAGAGCAGCATCCTGAGGATGCATGTTTAATCTTGCTCTGCATGTTCAAGGACAAATTTGTAAGACACATCTTCCTAACAAGGCTCTCACACAAGAAAATTATCCATTTATTATTTTGTGGCCTAAGAGAGCTGCTTTTTCAGGTGTTGGATGCCTTAACCAGCTTGCAAAATATCCTTAGCACTTTGCAATGTGCTCTGTTGAAGAATATTTTTCTAATAACTCCAGTAATGAGGAAGAGAGGACTGTTCCATTCTGTTCTGTCAAGCTGTAACTGAATTAAGTTAAGCTGATGCAGAATGAATGATAGAAATAGAACCCATTATTGCAAATAGAACTGCCTAATATAAGTTTTACCAACAATTAGTTAGGCTTCAGTGAAAACTCAACATCCCCTAGATATTAGAAAAACATGAAATCACAGTGGTTATTTTAAAGTATCCAACATGATGAATATTTGGCAGTTCAGCTGGTGGCTAGTGGCTTGCCACCACATTGGGCTGCCATGAGACAGGGCTCGGATGTAGATGACCGCAACAACACCATTCATAATGCTGGGCTGCTGCAGAAAAATTGTGCTAAAAAATTACACAAGCAGTTGCCAAATTGGAATAAGTGAAAGGAAAGACTGAACTGTGCCCTAGAAGGAAAATATCCTCCTTGACTGGCTTCTTGACCTCCTGGACTTGCACGAAGGAAGTCAAGCCGTTTGTCTCACAGAGTAAACTGCTACCCCAAGTACCCAAAAAGCATATGCTCCTGGTGACAGCAATCAAAATCATCCATGAAGGGATCCATGTCTGAGGTAGAATAATGAACCTAGTTATCAGCTTGTAATCAGTAGACCACCAGAGCTCTGCATGATATTAGAAATCAGCAAAAAATATTGTGATGATGTCAGTTCTGCACCTCCAAAGCAAAAATATACACAGTCCAGCACATACGAAAAAGAAGCCATGTGGGAAAAGGTAAAAGGTATAGGTTAACTTTCAGCATCTGGTTACTTTGTCTTTCCCTTACAATACCACTGAGTTATGTGCCTTTGAAGAAAGTTAGGGGTTCTTAGGTTTGAAGGTTGATAAAGTTGGCTGGTTAAGGTCCCTTTCTAGCATTGTAAAGTACTAGAATCTACATTTTCAAATCTAGGGCCTCCAGTGAGACAACTAATCTCCTGCTTCATTCCTGTGTATATATGCTCATTTTCAGAATGGTTGCAGAAGATGCAGGTGGTCAGAGGTCTGAAATTGAAGCTATTTATTCAGGAGGCAAATCAAAGAATTACTATTTCTCTTCTACAGCCAAACTTGGAAATTTTGGCTTTATCATCTTTGAGCTTTAATTTTTTCATCTGCAAAGGAGAAATGATACTTATCTCTTAGGATTGTGAGGTGTTTAATTCATGGATATTTACAATATGTCCTCAGCTTTGGCTGAAACTTCTGGCTTCTTTGCAAGCTTCAAGCAAGCCTTCATGAGAGAGTCTGTTTCTGGCACCACATTAAACCTTGCTTTATAGAGGGTTCTCTCATATACATCAGATTGTTATGGGCACAACTATTGAGTCATGGGTGCAAGTGTGGTAACAATTTATTGTAGTTATTCACACAACATTTTCATGCACAGATTTCAAAGGCAGACTGAGACAAGTTGAGAAGCCAGTTCTTTTAACTTTCTGATTTCTGCTCTGTGACTGACGAGATTAGATTATTGGAAAACATGCTATTAGCACTGGCTTGCAGCCAAAGGGTCTGCTATGGATTCTTCAAGGGGTGCTGTACTCACTGTAAATTAAGGAAAAGAGCTGGGTAAGTTACTCCAGCGAGGAATGTTCCCTTTGGGAATTGTCCACAGCAAATGAGAGCTGTGGTTGGTGAGCAAAGAGCAACAGGGAGAAGAAAAATAACAAAAAAGGTCAGAAATTTCAGGGAAATAAAAGCCTCTTTTCTCCTCTACACTGAGCACTACGTTAACAAACTTTATGTTTCTTGATCTACTTTTAGATGCTACTTTTATGCTACTTTCTGCCTACCCAGACCAAACTGGGAAAAGAACCCTATTCAATTACCGTGTAAGCCCATGATTAAATTCCTCCCCATTCGAAAAAGCACATCAGCATATGGTTACCTACATGCATATGTTACAGACCCCTTGACTTCAGTTAGACTTGAATACCTGGTTAAAATTAAGGACTCATTCTTGAATGGAGGCTCTTGTGCTTGGAGCAGACACTTATTGTAGGCAAAAGCCTAAATCCTAACATACTTATTTTGAAAGTAATGCATTGAACTTCTCAGTCATTAACTAATTCAAACTAAAACATTTATATTTTTTAGCTTCTCAATAGTTTTGGGTAATTTTGTATTAGCAAAAAAAAAAATTAAATATTTTCAACATAACAACCATGTTTTCATGGTGTCTCAGAGAGCAAAACCATTATTCATTTCTCCTTATTTTTAGAAGATTGGAAAAAAATTCTCTTCCCTAATACTGCAGAGAAAAGCATAGCTCTGTGAATTCAAAAGACTTATGAAAGACTTCTAGCACTACTTTATTAACTTTTTAAAATTAATGTTCATGCATTTTAAATCATTGCCATTATATTTGGGAGTAAGATTCCTACAGTGCTTGGAGTCAGCAGCCCTGTTCCTTTGTGTCTCAGCAAGAGATTCAACAATGATAATAATTTCAGTGCTTTTTTAATATAAAAGTGTTCAACTTTTAGATTACTAAGTAGTTTTATAAGGGGATACTAAGTTATATCCTCACAGGAAGGCAAACAGATTGCTTTGATTTCAGTAAGACTCAAACCAGTGTCCTATAAAAGGAGAGACTCAAAGCCCTGTTCATTAATCTCTAAAGTATCTTTTTCAGCTTAAATCTGCTGTTTGCCTTATAATACTTTCCATACCAACATCATATGTAACACTCCATATGGAAAAAAAGCCAGTACCACAACGGTGTTCTCACAGAAAATTAGAAAGAGGTGTTCAAAAGCAAGCTAAATAAAAAGGAGGCCAAATGAGCAGGGAAAACATTTACAAAGTTTATCATGTACATGGGAAAAAGAGAATAAGTATAATTTATGCAAACTATTGTGATTTCAACCATCCTTAAAACCCCTGAGAAAATTATATAAACACATAGCAACAGCATCAGTAAGACTCAAAATATACATGCAATTCTATAGGATTTTCACCCTGTGGTCCTCAAAGCACTTTGCAACAATCAAATGAGATGCAGCTCCATGCTGTAAGTAAATGCTTTAGGGACCATATTACCTTTAACAACACATGTTTGGAGAGGAATGGGAAATGCACTGCCTGTCTGTTGGCTGCTATAACCAGTCTGAACTGAGGCATTTGGGGAACCTCTTGGGTTGAAGCTGTGACTCTTGCCAGCAAATCCAGATTGGTTGCTATTGGTCTAACTCTGCTTTGTATTGCAAGAAGGAGGCACAGCCATCCCAAAGCCCACGCCGAAGCAATAGTTCAGTACCAGGGTTTAAGAAGGGACAATGCATCACCTCACTGCTACTTTTCCACCTATGAAGATCTCTAAGCTTTGAAGTGTCTTGTTGCTTCATAAGGCTTGGGAGCTGCTGGTGGCAGGTAGGGCGCGGCAATGAGGGAAATTGGGATGCCATCATGTCTTCACTTCCAGCAGGAACAGTTTCTTGGTCACAACATAGGGACAGCACTGTGTTAGACCCTGCCCCAATTCTCCCATAACAATTTTGTAAGCAAAGAACAGGTACATGAATATTTGTCACCAAAAGGCTTTCACTTGTGTAGAACAGGGCTGAGCTCAGACATGCTGAGGCCTCAGTCAAGCCTGCTTTTAGAGATAAAAAAAGCATAGTAAAATCTTCAACTAGCTTAGGGGACTGATTTCTCCAAAATCAGCCTTGTCTGTGCACACTTCACAACAGCAGTTCTTTGTCTAGGCAGTAAAAAAAAAAAAAAAAAAAAAAGGCAGTCTGTAACAAAACATTGCCCCTAAAATACCTATGCTATAATGATATCTACCACTGGAAGTAAAGATATAACAAATCAATGGTTGGAAATAGGTATCAGTGAGACTGTATTAATTAAAACAAAATTCAGAAAGCCTTGGTAGATAAAATCATTGCAGCAGTCTCAGGGAGGCAGTATAATCTCAGTCACATGTATGTTTCAAATTAGAGGTGAGATATCTGTTAAAAAGCATGCTGTAGCTCAGCCATAAATTATTGTGCCTGGGAAAGGAATCATTGAGTGGATCCAACAGTTTATGCTGAGCACCTTATGACATCTCTTGCTGCTCTGCCCCTCTCTAGGGGCACGTGCTGGCAAGATAGTATTTTGTTAGCATTTTGCATTATGATGGTATCAGCAATATCACAGTTTTCTTACTCACAGTGGGTTGTGTTATGCTTATCAATCTAATTCTAACAATTTTTTTTAAAAGACAACAAAATAATAGTAGATAAATCAAATAAAAGTGCCATACTTCTAATATAAGATGATGATCCAATATTTTCTTTTTGATTTGAGAACTAGTTTTTTCACAGGAGATTTCAGAAATTAAATAAACTTTAATTTTCTTATAACAAACTCCACATTGTTGCCTTATGAAGAAAATCGGAATTTTATGTCTAGTAAGGTTTCTATGTAGCATATCTGATGAATGAGGCATCAGCGTAAGCAAACAGATGGTAAGAAACTTGTTGATTTTACCATTATGTATTTGTGCAGGATGGAGAATGGGAGAATATCAAGAAAGTATCCTTTTAATTTCACATCATTTTCTCTAGCTGTGTCTTAGCCACTTGTCTAATTCACTAGCTTACTAATGTTCCTGTTTCCTGAAGAGATCACTGAATCTGCCCCCCTTCAGCTTTTCTAGAGCATGGGTATCTCTTCTGCTTGGCCTTCTTAAACTCCTATATATGCACACATGGAGGTACAGAAGAAAATAAGTTGCCTTACATGCTACCTTCTTCCCTGCTGTGACACAGAAGCCACCAACTCTGTAACAGTCACCATGATCAGAGATGGGAGTAGTCACCAAGTCAGCACATTCCTGCTTAGAAGCTCATGCCCAGCCCTCACAGTTGTCCAGGTTGCTTTTATTGATTTCTCCAGCTAAGATCTAAAGTCACTTATAGAACATCATGAGTAATTTTGAAAGGTTGGATATGACTATGAAACTGAGTTGAAAAATGAGCACAGATTGATGTCTAGGATAACCCAGACCCATTATCCAGACATTTTATTTAAGGTACGGGGATAAGAAATGAGACTAGTCACCTCAAAAACTAGACGTGATGCTAAGAGGTCTGCCTTACATGCATTATTTGTGAGTACTAGACATTTCCACCCTGGGAAAGCATCATAAGTGGTCTGGATAAGCTCCAGGCCTTTTTCTTGCAGGACTTAACCTGTTCAAGGTGGACACTGGAGTCAAATGTTGTATCCAATTTTTACCCCTTCTGTATTGGAACTAGCACACTCTACTCACTGATCACTGACAATATATAGAGTAATTAAAATTTTAAAAATCTGTATGATAGAAAAGTCTTCTGTAATATGACCATGCATAGACATATATCTGCTGTTCACTGTGTTCCTAGAATATAATTTATTTCTTTAAGCAAACAAATTGGCCAACATGTAGATGTGTTTATACTTCTTCATTCATCTCACTTGGTTGCAAAAGCAGCATTTTTTATTCTCAAAATTATGTCTACTGGAAAGAGACTTATGCTAGAATTAACTCTTAAGTATTTCATCATAAGATCCAGAACAGTGTGAGTGTTCATCCTTTCTCAGCCCCTAATATCCTACTGCATAGGGAACATTTAAGATACTATATAAACAGGATAATTTTGGAATACAATAAGAGATAAAAAAAAAAACCCAGCAGACCAGTGTTTGTCTTTTCCCCTGTAGCACATGACAATTCTTGATACACTTTGACGTGGAAGGGGACTTGGTGGTTTGGGGGGTTTTGGGGGTTTTTTTGTTTGGTTGGTTGGTTTGGTTTTGTTTTGTAGGTTGTTTTATGGTTTTTTTGAGGTGGGGGGTTATATTTTTGGGGCAGACCAGAGAAAAGCAAACATGTCTTAACAGAGACTCTGAGTACTCTTGTGGCTTTATACGGATCATTTAAAATACATTGGTCAGGGTAACACACTCTGCCTGTTGCTGTCTGGAAGATTTGCAGGCATTGTACACACTCTACAGAATGCTGTCTCTGTGCTGATATTTGTAATGATAACACACTGACGCTCAAATTACACTGTGTTCTGGCTGCTGCCTTCTGTCTTGCCCTTTCTTACAAGCAGCCTAGAGGTAGGACTTTCATATGCATTTGTAAAGAGTCTATAGCTGCAAACATTAATAAGAGCTATCATTTAGGAGCAGTTACTTACACTTTGTTTAATCTCTAATGGATTCTTCTAAATATTTACAATAGAACAGTTGTCAGACCAAATGCTGGACATTAATGGCAACTTCCCAGCAGCCAAAAAGGAAAGGAAAGGAAGAGAGGAGAGGAGAGGAGAGGAGAGGAGAGGAGAGGAGAGGAGAGGAGAGGAGAGGAGAGGAGAGGAGAGGAGAGGAGAGGAGAGGAGAGGAGAGGAGAGGAGAGGAGAGGAGAGGAGAGGAGAGGAGAGGAGAGGAGAGGAGAGGAGAGGAGAGGAGAGGAGAGGAGAGGAGAGGAGAGGAGAGGAGAGGAGAGGAGAGGAGAGGAGAGGAGAGGAGAGGAGAGGAGAGGAGAGGAGAGGAGAGGAGAGGAGAGGAGAGGAGAGGAGAGGAGAGGAGAGGAGAGGAGAGGAGAGGAGAGGAGAGGAGAGGAGAGGAGAGGAGAGGAGAGGAGAGGAGAGGAGAGGAGAGGAGAGGAGAGGAGAGGAGAGGAGAGGAGAGGAGAGGAGAGGAGAGGAGAGGAGAGGAGAGGAGAGGAGAGGAGAGGAGAGGAGAGGAGAGGAGAGGAGCTACAGGTTCTGCATTGAGTAGCTTGGTGGCACTGAGCAAAATGGTCCAACAGCAAGTGGGGTGGTTTGGTCATGTAAAACTGCCTCTATTCTTGTTTATCTTGGGGGAAATGACTGTTTGCTTTGCAAACACTGAAGTAAATAAGCTGTGTTAAAGGCCAGTGGCTGCTGCAAGAGGTGGAGGAGCTCCAAAGTGTTTGGGGGTGTCAGCATAGCACCTGCTCTTCTCTTGGGCAATCTCTTGGCTGGTAGAACTGGAATCTGCAATATTTCCCTGTTGTTGTGGCTCCCTGATACAGGTTGATATGGACTTTAAAATAAATAAAGTTAATAATCTGAGGCTGAAGGAAAGCCCTTGGCGGGACTCATCTCAGGCTCTGAAGTTACCTTGGCTCTGGTGAGAACAGGGTGCATGGGGTGAAGCAGGTGTGGAGGAGGAACAAGAGGATAGGCAGCAGTAGGAGCCTGTGGCTACTGGGAGGGACCTATGTGCCAGCAGCTGCTGGCTAGCAGATCACCCACCAGGCTGTCCAGCAGTGTCTAACAAGTGGGGTCTTGGGCAGGCAGGAGGAAGGGACAGTGGCTTCATGACTGCTTTGCAGCAGAAGTGTTGGTACATGGGAGGGGGGCCTGAGACACGAGGCACTTGTGTGTCTCGCTATCCCCCACTGTGACACAGCAGGTCTGTACTTACACAAAAAGGCACCAAGGATTGTTGTCTTTCTTTGGAAAAATATCCATTGACTTGAAAATGAGAGCCTTGCATGAATTAGAATCTATGAATTTACCCAGATATATAAATTTTCTGTAGCATTTGCTATTGTAAAGGCCTGTCCTAATTTTGAGATGTGTGCGTGTCTCTGTGTGTGTGTGTGTGTATATGAATGCATGTGTGAGAGGGAGAGAACTCTCATTGCCTACAACTGCTCTGCCAAGATAAACTTTGGAGCATTTTATAAATTAACTCTGCTCTATGTGTTTATTTTTCTTTTGGAGATTCTAAAAAGAGACTGTTCAACCCATCTTATTAGGGGCAGCACATTTTTTAAAGAGAAAAATAAGTTCCGACTGCACTGGAAAGTATTTGCTATTTTCAGCGAAAAGTATTCTTTCCTTCTGACCTGGCATATTAGATAAGATTTATATTTCTGACCTGACATTAGGTAGTTAAGATTTATTCTTCTATATTAACTTTACTGAGCTTGCAAGCTATTCATTTACAGCATAGGGAATATATTTATGGCAGAAGCAAAGAAAGTTCACTACAAAGTAGTAAAATATGTTATTAGGAGTGTCTTGTAGACTGATGAAAATTGTGAGTACCCTTGCAGCTGGCTCCCTTCTGACTCTTTTTTCCTTCTTTGTTATTTCAACTTTAAAACTTGAATTTGAAGTCAGTTTCAATGGCAAATAACTTAAAAGAGTCCAGATGATTCTAATATATCCACATATATGTACATACATTTACACTGTGATTGAGAGGTGTGGGGAAGGGGATAACAAGTGACTTGAATTCTCTCCGTGTTCTGCTGGCAATGACCCAGGCATAAGTAACATTGGACCTCACTCTCCTGCCAATATAAATCAGGAGGAACTCCACTGGGGTACAAAGCTGGTGTGTGAGTGAGCGCTGAATCAGATCTGGAGCTTTTCTCTATCCAAAGGTGTGGACCCAGGCAATCTGTTAATGTCCAATTGACTTAAAGAGGGGAACCGCAGACTATGATGGAAACCTGGAAGCACTTCAAAACTCTATAGGCAGGTTGGAAAGGTTGGAAAGTTAGAGGGCTCCTATTGAAATCAGTGGCAAAACCTCCCATTAACTTCAATAGGCAAAGAATCAGGCCCTAGAAATGTCTGGAAGCCAGAGAATTGCATGGCTCAAGAAAAAGGTAATAGGAGCTGATGACTTGTACCAATAAATCACCAATGCAAACCTGGCCATGCTTAGTTTAGACTCAAAATTGCTTTCATCCGATGTTTGTTTGAAACTTTTTCATTGTAAAACCTTAAAGAAGAACTGGCAGCTGAGAGAGCTGTCTGAGCACGAGGCCGATGGCTGGACAGGGTGTGGTACCTCCTCTGCCCCTGCGTCATCAGAGGGAGTCCATCTTAAAGAGAAGGAAGAAGCACTGGCCTGCCTGTAGAGACAGCAATACTCACACTCTGCTGTGAACCAGATGATTTCTAATTCAGAAACTTTCAGACTAACTCTGTAAATCCACTTAGACTGAATATTTTGGGGGAGGGGGATTATGGCTCCACAGCAAGCCAAGAGGAGAAGTAGATATTTCCATTTGTGGACATTATTTAACTCCTGTCACAAGAGAGAATAGAGACGTGCAGAACTTTGAGGAATTAAATGTGTTGGAGAAAGGGCTTGGCATAGGGAAAGTTGGGACCATCGTGAATTACAAGAGCTGGGAATTGCTTATAGAGTGCAATGAGCAGAGCTACACATGGCAGTTCAGCTGAGGAACTCTGCTGCCCATCCTGCCTGCAGAAATGCAGCTGAGGAGGAGGATTCTACTTTTGAACAAACTCCTATTTTTAAGTTGTACTAAGTCAAGGCCAATTGCCCTGCCACACATCTTGACCATCCCTGATACAGTGGTGGGGAAAAGAAGAACATTGTGGAGGGGGCCTTCCTCCCCCTTCAATATTTTTGCAAACAGTGCATTTTTCGGCTGGTCCCTGAAGGGGAGAGCAGTAGACAAACTGGATGGGTAGTTTGGTATCTGTGCTTGGTCAAACAGCCATAGTCATGTTTGATGTCAGCTGACACATTCAGAATAGTTCACCACTTTACAAACTTCACACTTCCTATTCTTGCATTTGATAGACCTCAGGGCTACATTCTCTGTTACTGTATGCAAACCTTCCCATCGTTCCCTATATCTGACATAGGCTCCAAGGATTCACATCTTTCTGTATACAGAGATTCATGGCTTGTTTTTACAATCTGTCTCTGTAAATCAAAGTTGTTCATTGCTTCTTTTCTCTCACCGAGAAACCCACTGCTATCATCAAGTCATCATACCACAGCTCAAGGGCATCCTTTCTCTTTCCACCATTCCTCCCCAAAACCCTGGTCTCAGCAATGCAAGTTGCAAAAATTTATAATTGAAAGGGGAAAACTGTCGAGGAAGAAACTTGGTTGTAGAGACAAACAAGGGAGTGAGGACGAGAGAACACTAAAAACATGTTTCTTTGGGGTGACACTAAGGAAAAATAAAAATTTCTAAGACTATGAGAAAATAAATATTTTTAAAATTGATTTGACAAAAAGCATATTATTGTACATTCTGTATGTTGTATGCATCATTGCATGTGAATTCTGGTGTCTGTTCTGGTTCAATGCATTCACCTGCTAGTTCTCATTTCCAGTAGGCTTGAGCTACGTTCATGTGTTGAATGGACTATGAGAAAGACATGGATCACACATGTATTAAATCTGGCAGGCTAATGGAGCTGATCTAGACTTATTACTTCCTCTACCACTTGCCACTTCAAAAAATGCAACATTTTGTGTCTATTCCTGTGCTCACTTATTTAGCTAGTCTGTTCCAGTGCATGTTCTCATTTTGTGAATTTCTTTAGGCACTACTTTGAAAGATAGTGCTCAGGTTCAATACCTGTAGGAAGAGAGGGAAGGCAAAGAAGGAAAGTGCTCAGGAATACACAGTGCTGGGCAGGGTGAATAGGTGCAGCATGGAGAAAGCCATAAAATATTTCTCCTACAGTTTTAAGTGGGAAATTGCATCGATTCTCTGACAAAAGACAAAATACCCTCATGTTCTATACCAGCAACTCACAAAATGAATTACAGACTGCATTTCTACTCCTTTTCTTGGTGATTGGCAACAAAAACCTCCCACTTATCATGTTTATTTTGTAGTCTGTATAAACATTTAGGCTGGATTCAGTGCACATGCAAATTTTATGCTGGCAGGGCTCTGTGAGATACTTGCTACCTGACATGAGTTGTAACTAGAAGCAGACTCAGTCCCTTAACCTTTGTGACATGTTTATTCTGCCTAAAGCATCTCCCATTAAAAACAGTGCAGAGGCTCTAATTGAAAAGCTCGGGTTAGTATGGCATGTGCCTCATGATCGTGACATTTCTTTTTGCTGATAAAAGAGAGAAATATTGTCTTTCCTTGCACATGCACAAATGCAGTTGCAGAAATGCACCCATATGCATGGCCAACCCCAGGAACATTAGCAGCAGTGCTGCTGCATTGTCACAGTGGCAAGGAAAGACCCTCATCACTGGAACCACCAATTTTCCCTGCCCAGAGCATAACCTCTGGAGCACCGTCTTCCTTCCAAGTGGCTAAGCAAATTCCCAGCCTAGTGATAGAGGCAATTTGAAAAGTAAGAAAGGTTTTTTAACCAAAAAGGGAAGGGTCCGTATAATTTTCTGGTACAGTTTAAAACATGACGACCTCATCAGAAAAAAAGAGAGGGTCCCCTACCAAGCTTCCCAGGCAAATTTTTTTGTTGTTCTTTAATTTAGCATTTGGTTTAACCCACATAAAACTAATTTTTTTTTCCATGACCAAACAGATGATAAGAACAGTGGGAGGAGAGATGGAGTTTTCAGACAAACCAAAGGACTTCTCATGGAGTCAAAAACTTCTATCTGAGGTTATCAGCATGAATTTCACCTATATTTTAAGACAATCTCAAAGTGAAAATACTTTAATTCTTGCTTGTGTTGATGTGAACTTTAGTGTATGTATAGGAATGTATATATACAGACCTAGATATTACTGTGTAAGGGAGAAGGGAAAGATGACAATGCACAAAGATGTGTTTTTCCAATTCTAGGACAACTGCTGTGGGGTCAGGGGGTTCTAGGGAATTAACTATATAAGCCAGAGAATGTTTCCGTAGGAGTTAAGGAAGATGAGATGGAAGATTCTACTTCTGAATAAACTCTCTTATATGCAGTACTGCAATTTCTGTGACTGATCTCTTTTGAACAAGATGTGTCCAAAGTCTCTGCATGCTTCCAGATGAAAAACACAGATCCTTTTTCCTGTTCCCAGAAGTAACCACAGCCAGTCAAGGAACCAGACTAGAAGGCTCAACCAGCAAGTTCATAGATGAATAACTTACTTTTCAATAAATTATTCAAGGCTTCAAAAAGGATTATGGATTGACTTCATAATGCTTGGTGGTAGCTTAGGTTAGAATCCTCCTCTCTCACATAATTAAGAAAGTAAGGAAATGCAAGAAAAGGATATTCTTTTGATTAATCTATTTTATCCGGATTTAGGTGTGATTTATCCTGAGGGAGAAATGAACTCCTCTGCTCGTGGGTAGCTGGAAATGATGTGATATCAGAAAGAGGTGAATAGCTGCCTGTCCTCATCTTGAGCTGATACAGTTCACAGTTTCCTTTGTGGCCAGCCAGATCCTGGCAAAGAGTAGTAAGATGCCCCCACTCTGATCACTACCCACTCAGTGCTTCTAACCTCCATAAAGCTTGGGAAGATTTGTGTTTAGCAGAGTATTAGCAGGTAGAATATGTAGATACCTCATAAATGAAAGCCTGTTTGAAATTTCTTCCATAATTTTTACGTTCATAGAGTGATTGAGATGATACAACCATTATGTATGTCACTGCTTGTTAGATATACTGAACTCAGAGTTAGTAATGTGTCAGCTTACTTGTTCTATGTTTGAAGGAAGCTGGGGCTTTAAAGCAGGATTAGTTTCTTAATTAACTACTCGGATTAAAGAACCCAGTCATGGAAGAGAATAAGCACTTTCAAATCATATTGATTTTGTAGGTTTGTAGCAGAAATAAATTATGCCAATGGAGATTAAATGCAATATTTTTGCCCAAATCTGTCTAGGGGAACTCATTTTTTGTGTTTATCTGTTCCTCAAAATGACTTTGGTCTATTCTTCAGAAATAATGTATGACCTAAGCAGCGATGAGGATGTCCTTTTGCTGAAGTTGAATCCTACTGACAGATTTTTACACATCTGAAACTTCTCCTCAATTGGTAGCTTAAAAAGCACATTTAAATATTTTCATTCCTAAAGTCAGGGCCTCAATCTTAAAAATACTTGTCTAGAACATAGCACAAGTTATAAATTCTACACTCTCATACAGAATTCTACTTTCCCTTTTAATACGCCCTCAACTCTGAAACTTGTCAATTGCCCAACTCTTCATAAAAGATAAACACAAGAGACAAATGTGTGATTTCATTTTGGACTGCAAAACAGAAACTGTTGTGGGTTTTTTTTTTTCTTTTGCAAAACACAAAATCATGTCATTTATTTGCCTTCCAGGCCTTCAGGATCTTGCTATTAAACATCTGTGGCCTGCATGCCCCCCACAAGAAGGTCTCATTTCAGCTGATTATTTTTAGTTCTGTGTTATACTAAAACTTTCTGGAATCTTCATCCATCCCCGTGTATTTGCGAAATACTTGCACTTCACATCTTCTGACTCCCATGTTGAATAAATAGCCTTTGCTCCCACTTTTCTATTTGGGAGGGCTAGCTCTTCCCTCAGCAGTCACATCAAGTAATATAACACCAGCAACTCATTATTCAATGGCATAGAAAAAGTGAAATTAATAATGAACATTCTAGGAAAAGGAAACAAGGTTATGAAACACTTGCCGACACTGGTTTGTGTAATCTTCATGATATAAGCAACTCAATAATGCTGGGCAAGTGTGTGTGGGAGGCTCACTCTGGAGAAACTGGCTGTTTTCCTCTCTCTGACCAGTTGAGCTGTTATGATAAAAAATGTTGTTGCTAAAGAAACCTGTAATAAATCCTAATGGGAGTATTGCATGTGCTGATAACATACATAAACTTTGTAAACATATTAAAGTGTCGGGTTTTAGTAGCTCTGGTTCAAGTGGATGTTCGTAAAAGGTTTTCAAGGAATGCAAAGGAAATCTTGTTCCACCAGCTGGTTGCTCCTACGATTCTGGTTTATGTGAGAACCTTGTCTTCCTTCCTCTTATAACACAGCCTCACCCTGTAGGGAAACTGAGTTAAACTATCTCAAGCCCTACCTCTGCTGTGACTTCCCATGAAAACGCTATCACCAGTGAAGCTGTATACCCAAGGAGTTATTTGGGGAGAAATGGGGTGGATGAGCTGGTGCTTGGTAGAGGATTTATGCTGTTTCAAACATCCCTGCTTTGTGTCATGCTGTACTTCATTGACACTTCTATCAAAGTACAGCTGGCAGCTCTGAGCAAGGTATTTCAGTTGTCTTTTAGTAGGAGAGAAGAGCTGGGTGCCTACAAAAGGGAAAAAATCCAGCACACTGAACAAAGGAGTCTTAATCTGATCTGAAAAGATGAGGTCAGAAACTGTATCAAATCCTGGAATTTAGGTGCCCTAGCACTACTAGACCACACTGCAAACCAGTACATTCTTTAACAAAAGAAAGGAAAATTCACTCTTTTCTTCTTAAACATACCAAGAAAGGAGCAGCAGCCTCGCTGCCCCTTAATGTATCCAAAAGCTTAGCTGCTAAAACATTTGGCCAGGAACTGAAAACCTAAGCTAAATTAATTCTTCCATATAGCATGACTCTAGCCTATCTGTATTGAAATGCTCTAATGAGATGATGTTTTTTCACCTGGATTTGCATGTAATCTCAGGTTGCTGCTTGCAACAATTTTAGTTTGCACAGGAAAGACGAGGGCTTGAGGTCTGGGTATGGAGCAGGAGTGCATGTGACTTTATTCCAATGTCAGTAAGCAATCATATACAATATTGTGTGCTCCGTGTGGAGGAATTTTGCATTTATATATTTATTATTTGTCACTATTTATTCATTGCACTTTTTTAACAAAGGGTCTCTTTAAGAGAAAATCTCAACATCTCTTCATGAAAGGACCTGAGCTCAGACAGATGCTCAGTGTCAATAAGATGAAACATCATGTTAGAAATGACAGAGCATCTGAGAAATGTCCATGTGTCAAGGGTGAGGTAGAAATTAAGCATTATTTGAAGGTGAGGGACTCATATTTAAATCCTGTCCTTAGACACCTTATGTCCAGTTCTTGTATGTAAACTTTTCTGTGTTTGCCCTTGCCCTTTACAGGAAGCCACAGGAATCACAGATCGTTACTATCCCAACATCTATCAATGACCTCCTGTTTCATTTTACAGTGCCCCAAAATCTTCTTTGCCCTGCAGAAAATATTAAATGCCTGAAATCCCATCTAGAACCTTGCAATTTTAAACACGAAGCCTGTCAGGATGTAATTCTGATGCACATTAAGAAGCTTGAAAGGATAAAGTTTATATCAGCACTACAAGAACTTGGTGTAAACCTGTGGTTTGGAGTTTTACTTTTATTTAAAAGTACTACTATAAGAGCATTCCTTTATGTTCTTCCTCCCAATTATTCTGTTGTGTGGAGCCAAAATATCAGTGCACGGCTGGGGTGCTGCTTCAAGCTGGCAGGAGCTCAGTGCCACTGCCACAGCCAAAGGCTCTCCCAGTTCAGCTCTGGTTCCCATAGGTGAGTTCTTGCCTAGGAGCACTGGAGCAAGATGTGTTTTGTGGCTCCTTTGCTTCAGTGGCTGTTATGTTTGTTTACAGGAGTAAGTAATACTAACATTTTAAAATGCAAGGTCGATAACTCATAATCTAGAAACTGAAAAACACAGAAATGTTTATTAGTCAGCTGTTGTACAACCATAGTACAATCATTCCTTAAGTAGCATTGCTCACCACACTGCTCTGTACTAGCAACAAAAAAAAGGTTAAAGTACTCATTAATAAAATCTGTGAGATTTTATTATGACAAAACATCTAATTTTAATGATTCTGCTGTCACCAAAAACTCAGTTATTCAATTATTTATAAAAGACTTGGAGTTCTCCTTTTTTTTTTTTTTTTTGAGAGCCATAGCACGTTTTGCATGAATAAATGTTCTCTGAGTACTTTTTTCTGAAGCATTGTTTGTGGCAACAGCAGACAGACAGACTTTTGTATTAATATGTACATGGTTTCAGCTTCCTTTTGTCATCTGATAAGATTGCTTTGTTCAGAATTATTTTGGTAAAAAAATTGGCAAAGTGATTTTGAGTAGTTCAGACTCCAAAATTAGAAGTGAGGCAAAAATATTTTCTTATTAATTTTTATATCCCCTCCACCAAGTTTTTGCAGCTTCTAATTTAAATTCGAGCAAAAGGGACAATTCACTACAGGGGGAAAATCGTTCTTAAGAACATCCATATTTTTAAAGGAGTATTGCTAGTAGTCACTGTCTATAAATGACTGAGTATGAAATGACAAACACCTTGCTAATGTCAGCAATAAAGTGCAGTGGTTCAGACAGCACACTTGCTTTGCAAACCAGAGAGCAAAATGAGCATGCTAAGCAAGAGAAAATGAGTAAGTCTGATTTTTGAGTTCTAGCTCAGATCTTATCAGGTGTAACTTCCATAGTCTCCAGTGAAAAATTTATAGCAAGAAGAAACAGCAGAATAGGGATTGGCAAAGGCTTGGTACATTAAGGGCAAAGCTCAAAAGAAAAAATTAGTCTCAGTTAACTAATTTGGCTTCAGTTGGCTCAATAGGTGGAAGTAGTAAAATAGTCGTACTTTTCATATGATTAAGAAAGAGACTGCCTTCCAAACAGCTTAAGTATCATAGTTTTGAAAGGTAAGAGGCATTATTTTATCCTCTTTAGGGGCTGTCCATATTTGAATCATGCAATTTTGCAAGTATTTTAGTATGGGATTTCTTCCAAACTCAAAATGTATCCTGAGGTCCTGCAGAAAAAAGCTCACTCCAGCTCCAGCATAGTCCATAGGACTTTCTCCACTGAAAGTAAAGGAGGCAGGTTCAAGCTCTAAAACCTTCTTACTAATAATAGCAATATTTTATTCTGTCTGCAGAGACGAATAGGACTTTTCATGTATTTTCAGGTATACCATCCTACATCAATGTCTTTGAGAAGTTGTGGTAACGTGTATTTAAAGTCTAACGTGAATTTTATATAGTATAAGAAATGTCTTCAGCAGGTCATAGGAAAAAAAATTGAAATTATCACCCTTTCAGATATCAGGTATGAGATGGGTACTGGTCAGTAATGTCCTTTAGTCTCCTGGGATAACAACACTTATCGTTCCACATATGCTGGTATGATCAGGAACAGATTTTACATACATACTGAGTTATTTATTAAAAAATAACAACACTAGCAGTCTATCCTTATCACACTTCTAAAGCTTTCAGCCACTGATAGTGATTTCCTGATATTTATTTAATTTTTAAAGATATCACTACAGTGAAAGTTTACAACATGATGGAACAGCTTCTGCTTTCAATGACTGCAATAGGAATTTTACTGTCTACTTTTAAATGGACAGATTCTCACCCAAAAAATGAGAAATATAGTTGCACTTAAAAAAAAAAAAAAGTATGCACTTGTCGCCAGCAAAGTATTTACCCTCACAGTGCTCATATGAAGACATCACAGAAAAAAATTATCAGCAGCATACAAACACTTTGAAAGAGAACTAACAGTAATTCAATCCTGCCCAAGGGGGGCTGTTTGATGGCTGCTTGCCTGGCTAACTTCTACTTAAAACTGCTGCACTGAGATAATAAATTTTTTATTTTTAAAAATTGGTAACAACATTTATAGTACATACCAACTCTGTAGTACTGCCATCTGTGATGTGCCAACCCTGAATATACATGTAGATATCAATAATATATATAGGTGGTGAACTATTAAAAGAATTGCTTCTACATTTAAGAGTTATTTTAACTAATAATATAATTCCTTTTTTCTTGCTGACATTCTACCTCCATGTGAATTGCACCCTGCTCAAGAGTATAAAAAGACTGAAGAAATATTTTTACCAGTTGGTGTTTTGTCAATATTTTCCTGGTTTTTTTAATTTATATAGCTATCTATACAAATGGGCTGTTAAACATCTCCCTAATTTTGAGTCTGTAAGTAGTTGAATGCAAATCAAGCCAGAGATGCAGAGTGTTTGCAGACTGGAGCCCTCCACTAGTAATTGTGACCAGAAGCAGATGCTGGAAGACTTGCAGTCCCGCATCAGCAGAGGAATGGACAGAGGAGCAAAGGAAGGCAGGCAGGCAGGCAGGAAGGAAGGAAGGAAGGAAGGAGCGAGCGAGCACTGGGTATCCTGGACATGCTGTTGTAGTGAAAGGCAGGAGACAATTTGATGGGCTACCAATAATCATGGGAGCTCTACATCCAAGTTAGATTTCCATAAAGTCATGCAGATTATTTTACTCACAAATGTAGGAGCATAGTAGATATACAGAATTTTCTATCACTTTACTTATTCTAGATTTCCAAATTTAGTCCATGGCTCACTGCTAGTCCACAGGGTCATGGCAAATGGTCTGCCGGTCACTCACAGACCCACAGCAAATAATACTTCATTTCTGCCTACTAGAAAGTCAGTGAGAGATGTGCATAACTGTCAGTACTAAGTTTTGGGGGTTGGTAGTAGCCTGCAGAGACAAAATATTTTTTGAACTATTGACTTGATCCTCTTTTTTTTTTTTTTCCTAAGCAAACTGCAATCACTGGCCAATACACAGAAATTCTTATTTATTGGTACGCTAGTCTATACTCAGCTGCGTATTACTCTGTCTTGTAAGACTTAAACTAGCAACTTTGTTAATCTTGATTGCTCTTACCAGAATAAAACCACAAATTTTTCTGCTAGTGGTATGTTTGCTTTTAAACTTTTATTGATTGTGTTCTATGTCTAATTCTGGACCCAATCATCTGCCTGCAGTTTGTTGTTGACTTCAGAGGACTTTTATCTCTCCACAGCCAGCTATATCTTTACTACTGATCATGGGACAGAAATTCAAGATTCCCCAACTAGAAAATTCAGTGGGAGTTTTGGAGAGCAAAAGGATTGCAAACTAGACATTTCTCATAGGGAGGATTACTTTGGCAATAGGTACAAAATAAGTAATGCTCCAGGAGCAGATCCTTCTGATGGGGTAATTTAAAAAAGAAAGTTCAATTTATACCAGCTGGGACTCTGGCATGGCATATTCTGAATTAGCCAGTTCAAATTTTATAATTTCTTTACGTTACAATATGTAGGTCTACAATATAATACATGGAATGGAGGAGTCTGATAATAACCAAAACAAAGTAAGTTGGGTTCACTGACTGCTTGATGGGAAGTTATCTGTACTATATTTAAAAATAAGTAGCTTAAAGAGAAATTTAAAAGCATTTCTCTAGAAAGGTGCTTATGATTTGTGATTAAAGGAGACTATCTGAGCAAAAGAAACAGAAATCCAAGAAAAGTGTTCCACATAGTAGATTAATTTGACAGTTGTTATCTTTATCTGCACACTGTAATAAAAATAATATATTCATTATGCATTATTCAATAACAGCGATTCATAGGTTTTTAAAACTGAAGTGATTAGTGCAAGTGATCATAACCACTCATAATAACTTTCATAAACACCCACTCTCTAATTTTTTCCTTCAAGCTAAGTAACCGCTATTTATACCAAATCATGTTTTACAACCAGCTGGATTTGAAGACCTCGGCCAGTAGACGATGTATAGCACGTCCAGGTGAGGTATTCTGAAAGGCTTTTTGCCTTCACTGCCAAAATAACGAGCCAGATTCCCATTCTGACCTTCTACCCCTGGTTTTCCAGCCACTTGTTCTGCTCTGAATTTATCTTAGCTCTTGCATTTTAATCATAAAACTTTGAGCAAGTGCTCGGTACCTTCTCCACGGTGTACCAATCACCTAAATATTCTCGGCCAACACTTCCACCTCTCTTTCCCGAAAGTTACCCCGCTATGCAGGTTGTCTGAGGACGAACGAGGTGGGACGGCGCTCTCTTGGAAGAGTACAGCGCGTCTGCCCCGCCGCTCGGAAGCGGCGGCTGCCCTGCGCCTAGCACGGCGAGCGGCCGGGGGCAGGAGGCAGACCTGCCGTCTCCCGCCGAAAGCGGGGCCGCTCCCGGGCCGTGCCGAGCCGTGCCGTGCGGCGGGAGCCGAGCACCTGCGGCCGCGGGCTGCCCGCCGCGGCACGGGACAGCAGAGGTCGCCGCCGGCCCGGCGCTGGCCCGGCGCGCCGCGCACCAGGTGCCGGAGCGAGTCCGGGAGGAGGGAGCCCCGCTCCGTGACCTTCGCCCCGCGGGGGCATCCTACCCCCGAGCCCTGCCGTGCCCCCAGCCCGGGGCTGAACCTCTGCCGCGCCCGTCGGGGTACCCCTACTGCTGGGGGTGGGGGGCAGTCACAGCTTGCGGGCCCGCGGTTGCCAGGGGTTAAAGGAGTGGGTGGGAGGTGATGGAGGCTGCGGAGCCCTCCCTTGCCAAGGATAATAAACCGGATGCCCTGACATGTTTTACTTAGCCCTTAGTGCTCCCTCTCTGTGAGGCCGTGGGGATCGGAGGACTGGAGACCCGGTCTCTCTCGTCCTCAGCCCCGCTTTAGGGGCACTTTAGGTGAATCAAAACTTGTTTGCAGGAGGCAAACCATACAAAGGAGGCTTTCAAGGGCCAGCCGGGCCAAGCAGGGCAAGGGAGCGAAGGCTGAGCAGGAGAAAATTAAAATAACAGTACCTCCCCTCCCTGAGGAAGTAACTCAGTTACTTCTTGCTGATGAAATGCAGGGTTCTGTGTTTTATGACATTTCCTCGGTGTCTGCAGCTGTTAGGGAGGGCGGGCAGGCATGAGCAACCCCTCCGCGGTAGGTGCGCAGAAAATGCCTCCTCCCCTGAAACAGCGGCGGGTCAGATTCAGGCGGGGTGGCCAGGCCGGGTCGGGGGCTCGTTCCGGTGGCCTCTGCTGCCTCATCCCGCCTCATCCACGGCTCCTTGCGGCGGGGTCACGGCAGAGCTCCGACCCGCGGCACTGCCGAAGGTGTCACCGCGGATTCGAGCCCACGCCTCACCCCTACGCCGGAGCCAGAGACCGCCTGACCGTGGCAGCGCCCCGCGACCTGGACAGCGACTTCCCAAGGGGGCGACTCGCTGCTGCCTCCTTGTTCTTTCTTCCCCGATGACGGGGGGCTCTCCTCTCTAACCCTCACGGGGGGCAGGGAGCTTCTACCAGCACCCTGGGTACTGCACGTCTCCCCCCGGGCCCCCGCCTGCCTTCTGCCTCTGCACCGGACCCGGGCGGAGATGGATCAGGGCCGGTTAAATCAGAAGGGATGGACTCGCCTCATCCCGTGGGATTAAAATTTTAAAATTTAAAAATTATGGGGCCACAGTCCCAGGACGGTGTCAATGGATGACTAGTGGCCAGCGGAGGCTGAAAGCCAACAGGCCGGACAGAGCCACGACACCCCCAGCCCCCCTCCACATTGCCAGGCGCCAGGTTTAACGTATAGCGATAATCTGTAGTGCCCGTTCTTGGCAAGGGGGCTTCTTGACTGGGATGGAGAAAGGCGCTTAGGGCATACCGGCAAAAAGTTACCTGTCGTGTCATCGCCCTTTCCCTTCAGAAAGAGGGAAGACCTAAGAAAGGACGTTCCCTTTCACCAGACATTAAAATGTAAAGCACTAGACGCAGGTCTTCCCAGAGCCCGTGCTGCTCATCCCGGTGAGGTGAGAAAGAGGAGCAGAGAGAGGTCAAAAATCGCTTTCATGCCTCCAGTTGAATGAAACTGCCTGCAAATTCGCTCGGCCGCGCCGCTGACGCGGGATTTAGGTCCCAGCGTACTCGCCCGGGCACCGGGGGCACGAAACCCCCCGGACAGGTGAACAGCACAACGAGAGGAACCAGAAGTTATCAAAGTATAAATCTCTTCGCACTTACTTCTTCCCTGTCGTCGTACCCTGGAGGCGTGCTGGCTGCCAATGTATTCCATAAAGTTCAAAGTGATAAAAAACCAAGAAATCAGTCGCAATTGCATAGTAACCCTTTGAGAGTTCGTCTTCTCCTTTTCGTCCTTTTTTATTTTCCTTAAAAAAAAGAAATAATAAACCGGGGTGGTAGGCGGCAAGGGATGAACACAGCAGCAGAAATACCTGCACTGAGATCCAAAACTGGGCTTGGCCGGCTTGATGTCTTTTGCCTTTTTTTTTTCTCTTTTTTTTTCTTCCTTTTTTTTTTTTTTTTTTTTTTTTTTTTTTCCCTTCCCCTTCGCTTTTCCTATTGCACTTTCCAGCAGTCTGCCCCGCTACCTGCCGCAAACCTCAGAGGGCAGTCAGCAGCGGAGAGGAGCCGAGCAGCCGCCGCCGGGGTCCATGCCGGGCCGGTGGCCGGCAGCATGTTGTGAGGGTGCCGGGGTGCGTGCGGCTGTGCGCGCCCGTGTGTGCGCCGGGCGGGCGAGGTGCCGACAGGACGGATGGATGGATGGCGGTGGGAGAGGAGTGTGCGAGGGCGGGAGCGGCGGGGGGGCAGAGGGAGGACCCAGCCCCGCCGCCACCGATCCGGAGCAGCCGCGCTCTGCGCCGTGGGCACCGCCAGCCGCCGGGCGCAGGTGGGCCGGGCCCCCCCGGCTCTCCCGCCCGCCGACCAGGAGCCCCCGGGCTTCATGCGGGAGCTGCTCCGGAGCGGGGCCCCGGGGGAGAGGCCCCGGGGCGGGGCGGGCCGGGAGGAGGCGAGCCCCAGCGCCCCGGCACGGCGGGAGGAGGCTCCCCGCTCCCGGCCGAGCCCCCTCGGGGAATCGGCGCCGGAGCATCCTGCCACCAGCCTCGCTGGCAGTCCCCTCCCGCAGGTCTCCGCTCGCCTCCCCTCCGCCGTCGGCCTTGTCGGGGTCACCCGGAGATGCCGCTGCCCCCCGCGCCCCGGCCCCTCCGTGGGGAGGGGCGCCCCCACTCGCCGGGGGGACGGGGCGGGGTGCTCAGCCCCTTCCCTGCGGAGGGGGACACGGCGCGGCACCCACTCTTCCCCGAATTTGCCCCTTACATCCCGGCTCGCAGTGGAGGTTGGGAGATGGGAGTGAGGTGCTGAGGGGTCTCCAGCCTCTCGGGATTTTCTCCGTTGTGGCCTTTCCCCACTAGGCAGGGGTTTTCCGGGGTGGCTTCTCCGGTGGGAAGGAACAGAGCAAGGCCGCGTGTCCTGCAGAGGCTGGGGACCGTCCCCACGGCCGGCTGGCGGCAGGCGACACACGGGGCTGGCCCCGGGCTGGGGTCGAGCGGAGCCGTGAGCCGGGGGTGAACACAGCAGCCTCTCGCCCGTGCCGCCGGGACCCTCAGCAGAGCGCCGGCAGCAAGGGCGCAGCTCAGCTGCACCTCGGCGAAGCGAGGCCGCCTGTTTGACAGAAGGGTATCGCGTTTCTTTTCTCCGGCAAAGGTTTCCTTTTGGGGCGAAGGGGAAGGCTACAAAGGGGGTAGTGAGGTTGATTCAAGGTAAAACTGGTGATTTCACTGAGCCCTCTCTCGCTTGCCTTATCTCAGTGCCTATCGCTGGAATGAGAGAGTGAGCTCTGTAAACCGGCGCTGATCACATCAAGAACCTCAGTGGTGTGAGGAGCGGCCACTCTTATTTGTAACTGTTTTCCCCACTCCCCCCGCTGTCCCTCTCAGAGCTGTTAAATATCGGCACCATAAAATGTGGGGGATTTAAAGGTCTGTGGGAGGCTCCCTTTGAAAAGGACTCTGGGGAAAGTCTTTCTAATCCAGGATACTTGAGCCGGATGGGGTGGGATTGCCAGAGAAGCATAAAATAAAAATCATTCAGTAGACAAAACTAGGGGCTACCCTGACATGTAGAAAGTGCATTTGTCTCGATGTTTTGTTTCATTGAAGATTGAAACTTCTTGTGTGCTAGTGTGTATGAATAGCTGAGCAAGCCAGGCGAGTGGCATAAATAAACAAGGCAGTGGAGAAAGGATGGGACATGTATGAGAGCCAACCTGCAGCTAGCCAGCCTACTCAGTCGAGCAGCATTAGCACCAGTGGGCAGAGAAAGCATGTCAAAAAATAAATGCTCTACGAGAAACATAAGGAAAACATTAAACAAATGGGGAGTGCACTCCCTCTCCTTGCTCTGACAAAGCACAACTGAGAAACTCTGCTCACTGTCTCTCCAGCCTCTTCCCTTCGTTGTGTCCCTGCTCCAGCAGAGATGCATGGGACAGATGTGTTGGGAGACAGCCCTGGGGACTACATGGGTCACCCAAGAGCCTCAGCAAAATCGACTTGTGGAGTGTACACCAACCGAGGGCCAAGCAGTAGGGCAGGGTATGCATGAGTGACCAGCAGCAGGGGGGAGAGGTGGTTTATTTGCTGTGGAAGAGGGGCAGAGACACAGACCGAGGAGAAAACAAAAGCTGTGCCTTGACTCAAGACAGGATCCAAAAAGCGGCAGGGTGAGAGGACGCCAGGAGCCTGGTTGCCTCCAAAAACCAGCCCCATTAGGGGGGAAGAAAACCACCCAACAACAATAACAAACTGAACCCATAAACAGTTACTGCCGTTCTGCGATAAAAGGGGAAGATTTATATTGTTGAAATGTGTGGAAGGAGCTTGTTCCAGAGCAAAACTCTGGCATGCAGTTCTCTGTTTATGTCGCTCATCCCGATGGATGAGATATCAGCGGCAAAGTTCAGGCTGACATCAGCCCTGGGGAGGCAGAGCCAGTGACCGGGCTGGGCTGTGCAGGGCTGCACAGCTGTGCCTGGGCCTGTGGTCAGTGGATGATGAGTTTTGGGGTGATCCAGCATGCAAGAAGCCTCCCTTCACCAGGCCAGGAGACGTGAGGAGTCAGCAGCAGCACACACTGTGGAGGGAGCTGGATGCAATGTTTCCTTGCAAGCAAAACAGATGAATTGGAAACAGTTCCCAGGGTGGTTTAATGCGTCTCTCTGTTTTGGGGTTTATTAAAGAGGGTGGGGAGGGAAAGAACGGCTGATGGTCTGTATGTTGCCGGAAAGTCAGATATGTCTGTTTTACTGAGCTGCAGTGAAGCCAGCAGCAGGAGTCTGTAAAATCAGCTAGGTATTGTTTTGCTATGGTTTGGATTTTTTTTTTTTTTTAAGAAGCGTAATCCTTTCGTCAGAGTAATAGTGTGTGGTGTTTTCAGTATCGTAATTCCTGCCCATCGGTTTCTCCATGCAAAATCCCACAGCTAGAAAATGTTGATTTCAGTTTTCCAAATAGCTAATACATCATATTAGAAAAAAAGGTGGCCTCAGGATCCTCAGATTATATCCCAAATAAAATATTAATATTCAATTAATAGCTGATATTGTGTTTGCTTAAAATGGCACTCTAGTCATAAAAACTAACCATGTGAACAGGACAGCTGAATGCTCACCCTTTGTCATTCTTCTCTAGACTGGAAATAGTTTGTGTAAGTGAACAAAAGAATCACTAATTTGCCTTTTCTACTTGGGAAACACAGTAAAGGAATAAAGGATTACTTCTCATATATAACTTGAAAATGAAGCATACTGTGTTCGATACATATCCTTGTTTTTCAGGTACTGATCAGGGGGTAGATGGCATAGATCAGACTCCACCACCAAGGAGTCATTCCTGGTAGCTTCCCCACAGATCTGGGTCAGTAATGTCTGAGAAGGGAGAAGGGTTGGAGGACTGGAGCAGGAGTCCTGAGTAACAGTTGCACAACTCAACACATCTACTATTTGTTAAACACCCACAATATTCTTGGCACCACACAGGACCCCAAATCATGACAGTCTTTGCTCCAGATTTCCCTTTTCCTGTACAAACTAAGGGCAAACACAGTTGGCAAGGCACACAGAAAGACACCAATATGTAAAAAATTACCCAGAACACACACGCACACAGACACACACACATATATCTAAGTATTTGTGTTTCTGTTGTGTGTGTCTTTTCCATATTTCCCAATCTGACAGTTGTTACTTTTCTCAGTGTTTCCTAACACAACCCATTTGTTATTTAACCATGTTCAATTTAGGAGGTTAATCTCCTGTAACATCATGAGTATTCTCAAAAGCTGTTAATATCACAAACAGAAGATTGTATTTGAATAGTCTAAGTATACCGAAAAAAGTGAGTGATGAAAAATGCTTTATTCGCAACAAGTTGAACTTAAGTATACTTTTTTAAAAATAAACTGATTCTTAAATATCCAGTCCCAATATTCTTAATAATGTCTTTATGTTTCAGATATTTAAAATATCTAATGGCAGAACACTAACAACATGTGCAGCAGAGAACAATCCTGCACTGGCAACAAATAGACTGGATGACCTAATTGATTTTTCCCATCTCTGACTTGTGCAATTCTGTCATTGTAATAAAATCCCAGTGTAATCAAAGTTTACAGGATCAGGTCCTAAATTAGCATGTCAATCTGGACTACCACTCTGTCTGGGTCAGGTCCAAAGTCTGCTGCTGTCAGCTTGACCTTTTATCAGTCTGAGATGTGTTTGGATCTGGTCTTCGGGATCATACTGGAGGAGGGATGAATTTTTGTTTTATTGTATGCGGGGAAAAAAAAAGGCGCATTTGTAGGAAAAACACACAAACAAATTTTGCAGCACAAACCTTCCAGATGCAGTTTAGTTAAGACAGCCCAACAGGAAGGCCTCAAAATGAGAAGTTTTTGGCACAGAGGATGTTTTAGCAGTTAATATGAGGATGATCAAACCGTGCTAAGTCATTGTTTCCCTGTATTCATATTCATATTCATTCTATCAGTTGGTCTTCTCTTGGTCTTGCGATCCAATTGTAAAACTCTTGGGATACAGACCAACTTTTTGTTCTGTGTTTGCAGAATCTGTGCCTAGAGCAACTGTGTCTGCAAGAAAAAATCTCAGCATTGCCATGGAAGTATCTGTGTATTTTGGGTGCAAATACTCATTCTAGAACAGAAGCAATTAACATAAATGTTTGTCTAATGTATGCTAAATTGAAAAAAAAACCCAAAACTTTTGATGGAGGGTAACTTTAAGCACCCAGAAGGCAATACTAGAATAACTGTACTGGCTTAAATTCATGCATCAGTTTGCCCAAGTCTGATTCTTCTGTGATGACAGCCCATAGGGTGGAACTATCACTGGGTAAAGCTGGAGGATGTGAGTAACCAGCAGCAAAGGTTCGCAGCCGTCTGACACATCCATTTGTCTAGGCATTGATTTCTCTATGATTTCAGTATTTGGGAGGAGCTGTTTTCTCACTTTGGCAGTATTTCCTGTGAATTTCTTTGGTGTTAATGTCCATCTAAGTAGATTCCACATTTGCCTAAGTGACTTGCTCATTCCCACTTCCTGGGGTCTCTGTTGGTCCAAGGGTTTGGGAAATATCTGTCTGAAAAATGAAACACAAAAAAGTTTTTTTTCAATTTATTCAGTTTCCTGGTCTGGTATACCATAAGGAAATGAAAAACCTGACATGTAAAACAGCAAGGGCAGGGAGAGTCTCAAATAGGTCAGTGAAGCAATCTCACAACCGTAGGTGAGATTTCAAATGTAGGGTTCCTTGGAAAGGCAGGGACAGGGGAACAAGCCCATTTCTTCATGTGTGTGCTCACTCGGTACACAGCATGGGTGACAGGCAGGTTGCCTAGTGTTCATACAGAGGAACAGGTGGGCATGAAGAAGGATGATGGTGCACAGTGTTGACAGAGCTCATGTGCTGCAGTTCCAACTATCCTCAACAATGCCATGCCATTGCCAGGATATACTGAAGCAGTTCGACTCCAGTGGCCTGAAGCCATAAGAGGTATTACAGAGTTGTAGGAGGTGTAGCTAAGGAACCGGGCAGCCACTGTCACAGTATGAGAACAGAGCATACAACCATGGGTTACCCTTCCCTGTCCTTCACTAAACATTGGTAAATGTGTCACTGATACTTATTCTGTGGGATGTTTCAGTATGAGGCAGATAGTGCTGAGCAGTCTGGAACACTTCTGTACCCAAATGCTCTTGTTGCTTACTTCAAGGCATAAAGTGAAATTCTGGAAAACTGCAAAATGGTAGTCCTGAAGAATATTTATTCTCTGCTTGACTCTGGTGCACTGGTGACATGGTACTCTTCAGAAGGACTTTTAAGCTCAAGCTGATATTCATCACTATGCCTGGAGAGTTTGAAGCAATTGGATATGTTGCATCAGTTCATATTTTGCATTTGGTTCATCAGAACTGAAAAAAGCCCTTGTACTTCTCTGAAAAGAAGTACAGATGTTCCCTAGTGAGAGCCTTACCCTTTTTGTGTACCTTCCAGCATATTTCTGACCGCTGTTCACGAATGGAAAGAATCACATCGTGTTTTACTTCTGCACTTAGTTCTCTTTTTGCATGAGGCTGATGACTGGTCCTTGAATAACAGGGATTTAGTGATGTGGATCTTCTGCTAAGCTAATATCTACATCTACTACATTGAACAAATTATAAATCAGGCATCAGATCCCATGGAATAGGGAAACATCTTCAATTTAGGAGTAGCAAATCCTATCTGGTAGGCATATGACTTTGCAAGTGACATCCAAAATTCTATATTTAGATGTCTAAACTCTCCAAATAAACTGTGGCAATAGGTGTTCCTTCCAATCTGCTACCAGAATTGACATTCATCCTGAACTGAGAGAAAGCAAGAGCTAGCAATAAAGAAACACTCAGCTCAGCTAGGATTTTCTGCACAGCTAAATATCCATTATGCCTGAGTCAGCCAGCCTCCTCCATCAGGGGAGAAATTAAGATCCTTTCTTTCAAAAAAAAAGTCAATTGTGTCTTTTTCTAGAGTTCCCTTTAGCCCAATGGCAACGAAACTTGGCCACTATGTGGACCCATGCTCCATGAGTACCTTCCACGGGAATGTGATTCAGGGTGAAATTGCACCCCACACCCTGAGCTCTCAGTTATGTGATTCTTTGGCTGAGGTTGCTTCACAGGCTGCTGTACTGCATCTGTGCCACCATAAACATTCTTGGTGTCAGATGATAAGAAGGAAATTATTTTAAGGCACATGAATGGAAATCTTATTTTCTGTCTCTTTTTTGAAAGTATGCTTGCACATTTCACATTAAATGGAAATTTATTAGCAGAAACTGGTGTCTTCTGGCTGCATATACTCTAACCACTAAGAAAAGTCACTATTGTTACCATTTCTATTTTTCCTGTCCCTGTTTTTGTAAACAAGTTTTTGCATGCTGCTTGATGAGATGGGCCTGGTTCCACTGGTAGCTGGGTCTAGATCCTCAGTGAATTTAGCTGTTTGACCCACAGTCTGCTCACACAAGAGTCCTGCCTGTGCTGGCTCTGGGTCTCTGCAGGAGCTGTACTCTGAGGAGCATTCACCCCAAACAAGGAAGGACATTGTGAATTTAATTAGATTCTTCCAGCTTCAGCTGCTGCTGAAGATGATTCTTAAATCACAGCTTTCTGCACAGCTATCAAAATCCCTTTTGGATCAAATCTCTCCTACCAATCTGCTTTAATGTGCCTGCAGAGTTTACATACACTGATAACATTCAGAGCATCACGAGGAAGATTTTCATTGTCCTTACATTATGTTGTCCCACCGACCTTCCATCTAAGAGTGAAATAATATCTCCAACTGCCTAATCTGTTAGTTACTTATCTTTAATAGTTAACTGTTTGAGAGGGTTTTAGTACCCACAGACTCATGGAAAGGCATCTAGGGTAGCACTTGCAGCAGGACTTATTACTAAGGCTTATTAAGGACATTATTATGACTTTTTAAGGACATTGTTAAGAAATGGTGTATTCCTGGATAAAACATTTATTTATAACGTGTGGAGGTAAGAGGGGGTTTTATCTGCAGCAGTAGCTTCTACAATTGGTATTGGCAGGTTATTCAGCGGAAACCAGGCTGTTTAACCATGGGGTATGTATATAAAGAACACATGTATATGTTTTTCAGGAACTAGAAAGCTAATTTTGTAGTATGGAGTCAAGCAGGGCATATGGTAGATAACAGTCCCCTTTCACATTCTAACACAGGATTGAGATTTCTTAACAAAGGCAATAGAGTTGCAAAACAGCATGACTTTGTTGCAGTTAGTAATTAATGAGGTGCTAAAAGTGCCTAAACAGAGGATCGCAGACAGAGAATGCATGACTCAAGAGGATAAGAAGCCCCCATCATTTCAAACAACAGTGTCATTTAAATAAACAAGCAGCAAGTCGCTGGGTGTGTGAGGTGGGAAGGGAGAAGCAGGCAGCAGCAGCATACTCTGTCAGCCAGCACTTTTCTCCCTCTGAGAAACCAGTTGTGCTTTTCCAAATGCAGCTAGAGTCTTTAGGTGTGAAACATTTGTTTAATCTATTATTGGGGAGCGGGGGAATCACACACTCATCTATGCTGCCACTTTTCTGGTGGCATGTTAGTCAATTCGATTTAAAATCAAAGAGCAGTCATTGCCCTGAAGGCTGTTACCAGCGAAGTACTGTGCAGGATGAAGTCTACCTGGCAGGCTGGTTTTTGTTTTTTTCCCCCTCATAACAGACATAATTTTCTGTGTTCTCAAATGAGATATAAACCACTTGGTTTATGCCTTCTTATTTTATGTTTTCTTTTTTTTTTTTTTTTTTTTTCTTTTTTTTTTTTATTTTAACAAGCTTGGGAGATTTTGTGTCATTCTGCAGAGCACTCCGGGATTATTATTTATTTTAAGCAAAACTAGTGCCAGTTCAAGTATTATATGAAAATAGTCAAGGTTTATGAAGTGTTTTTCCTGCAATGTTTACTTTCTTTCCAACCAAACATTTATAAATAGATTGAGAGAAATGTGGCAAAGCACCAAAGTCATCCACTGAGATATTTCATAAGAAACTATAACGTAAAAGTGGAATAAAGGAGCACTTTTGGAAGTGATGTTTGTTAGTGAATTCTTTTTGTGTGGGGGGATATGATGCAATATGTCATGTTGACTCTCTGGAGTCTATGGCATAGTGATCCAAATTTATTCCTGGAGGTACTGCTGTGCAGTACATGTGTTGTAGTCAGACTGAAATTATCTATACATTGATGAAGCAAGAGATAGCAAGGGTTTCTTCTTTCCTTTCTTTTGTGGTTTTAAAAACCTAGCAACTGAGAATCCATCACATGCTGGAAAGTAATGGACCTAGTTAGTAAGAAATACAGTTTCTCTATTTTCACATCCAGACAATTCAGTAAGTTCACACTTTTTTTTTTTTTTTCTTTTTTTGTATTGTATTTTTTCATCTTACTTTCTGGCAAAGAGAGAAGGAAAATTGTGCCTGTCCTGTATTGCCTCTTCATTATTATATGTGAAACTTATGGAATGTATTTGATGTTCTGCTTGTTTTTCATTAGAAACATAGACATAAATGCTTTGAGAGACTGTGTCTTGTTTCCACTGTGTTCTTTCTTGAAAATTCAGTTTTTTATTCTGTGCTACCTTTTCTTCTGTTCAGTATCTCACTGTCACCTGTAAACAAACCTGTGCAGCTGCCCAGAGTGGCAGTGGGAGCACTAGCAGGTACAGAGAGAGGATACATTGGTGTCTCCTGTCCTGCACAACAGGACTGAGGGAGTTTCACCAAAAGGCTTCCAATGACCTAAGTGACTACATTGGCCCTGCTCATTTTGAAAGGGGTAACCGATCCCCATTCTAGAAAAAAAAAAAAAAAAAAAAAAAAAAATAATAAAGACATTTGGGAACTTCAGATGTTGCAACACTGTGTTGAGCTTGTTTGAATCCTCAGGGGCCAAAGTGAATGAAGGTCCTGTTCTACAGCAGGTCCCTAGAGACATGCGTCTACTCTGACTCAGCACTGCAGACCTAATGAAAGCCCTCTTACTGCATTTAGTTGATGAAGACAGGAAGGCTTTGGTCTCCTCTTTGGAAAATGTAGGCATGCACAATTACAGCTCTATCACCTCTTACTGAACAAGAAGATATACCTTTATTTCCTGGTGTCAGTGAGGCACTAAGGTGCTCTGGTCTGAGCACTGCAGGGGCTTAGCTCTAACTGGCAGAGAGCTCTGTCGAAGAGAGGCTGCTGGGCACAGAGGGATTCTTGCACTTGGAGAGAACTTCGGTGGGACTAAAGGGAGTTTCTGCAACAAAAAAAGGAATCTCCTGATTCAAGCTTTTCCTTAAATATACTCTAGAGGGAGTCAAATCTAAAAGTTTATTTATCTTTAAAGTATTTCAATTGCAGTTCCTTTTTAAAAGGTTCTATTTGTTTCCTGTTTATTTATTTTAGACTGGTCTATTAATACAGCAATTTTGGTTGAATGTTTGTACTTTTTCAGATCAGGTAGGTGCTAACAGTCCTTTAACAGTCAGTACTCAGAGTGATATGTCACTGTCATGGCAATAAATAGCCCTTGAAACCAGCAGTCAGTTTTATCTTTGAAGGAAGCAGGGCCCTAGGAGACAAAAGTAGAAAAGAAAGTGAAAGAGTTTCATATTCCAAAGAAATTGAGGTATTGCTTATATCAAAGTCAATTTTTCTACCGTAATTTCTATGACTTCTGTGTCTGTTGACACCAGGTCTATAACATGAGAACTTCATTGTACAAACATAACTCTGAAACAGATATCCCATCAAATTGCACACTAGTATCTTGGAGGAAGGCTGTGGCCATATTCTATTTAAAAAACAAATCCACTTTTAACATCAATATGCAAACTTAGTTTGAATATGCAACTTAGTTTACAGAGATCACTGGACTGTGTTTTATGGAATTAAACCTATATCAAAGGGCGAGGGGAGGGAAGACTGTGCCCCTTCAAAAATTATTTTGGGTGACAGCGTCTTGTGGAGCAGATCTACCTCTCTTTAACCTCGCTTTGCGTACTTATGCAGTGTAGCAGCAGACACGAAATTTTCTGCTTTTATTTAGCTTCCACTGTTACAGCTGCTAAATGTCTCCTGGCTTTCTGACAACAGCAGAAAACAAGCATTTGTCAGAAAACCATGAGTTCAATTTCTTCCCTTAGAGGAGAGAGCAAGCAATGCTCATGAGGTTCCCCTCTAGCGATTCCTCCACAATCATTGAAGGAATTACACCCAGTGCCTCACAAAAAAGACTATCTGGTATCTGGAAACGCAGAAACTCCACAAATTCCCTGCCATCTAAACATTCAGCAGAGATAATGAGTGGGAGGTTACAGCTAGCAGTTGAATTTCAACCTGGTTTCACTCATCAATGAGCACAACCTGGTGTGCTGAGCTCTGTGCTGTGAGGGGATCTGTATTTTTTCATGGCAGAAATGAGAAGGATGTGGGGGGTATAGACATGGAGTTAAAATTGATCTGACCACATATTTGCATATGAACTTGTCTTCTTGACTGCTTCTGTAGTCAGTGGAAAGACACAGGTATTTTATAACTGATTTATTTGTCTTGTGATAGATGTCTAAAAGAGCTGACCTGAATAGTGTCTTAAAATATGTACATGCCCGAAGTTAAATAACTTCCCTTCTGCACTATTGTGTATAGACAAAGGAAAGTATAGAGGCAAGGTCAGGCGACTGATAGGGTATAAGAAAATAAACCCAAGCTCACTGACATTTCTGATTTCCAAAATATTCATGTTAGCTTTGTTTCACCCAGGCTTGAGGCATTTTGCATAAACCCCTGGAAAGCACCGCTCCCTCACTCCCTCCCTCCCTCCCTTCTCTTTTGCTTGTGCCTCCTAGGGTGATAAGAGAGCTTGTCTGCCCTGTGGGAAATCCATGCTCATGTCCCTCTTTGCCATTACATTTGCTATAGACTCTGCAGCAAGAAATTGAAAGGCACATCTTACTTAATGGTTTGCATCACATGGGCACAGGCTTTTCCAGACCATCATCTGCAGCTTACTGTCCATGTTCTTCCCAGCTTCCCAGGTCCATGGTAGCACATTGCCCAGGTTGCTCTCATTGTCCAGTTCTCTGCTGAGCAGCTGGGAATCCCTGTCACTGCAGGCTGAAGGATGTCCTTTCCTCTGTGGCAGTCTCCCTGCTGGAAAAGTCCTAACTGATTTTGGAAAGAGGAAATAATTGATCAGAAATCACTGGTTACAAGAAAGGAGAGACACCATGATATCTGTATTTGGAGAAAGGAGGAACAAGGGATTGATTTCCAGTTCTCCATATACTAGAAGGTACCTTACTCTACCTAACCCAATTCAACCAAATGCAATCCAATGCCATCCAATGGTTTATGTTTGGCCCTAGATAGAAATACTTCAAACTTTCCTGGTAGCATCAATGAACACACCACGACTTTCATAAGAAACTTTAGCTTCAGTGCATCCTCTTTTCTTACAAAGCTGCTACACTGAAAAATTTGGTTAAATTCCTCAGCAATATATTTCCTTTAGTTCTTTCTAACCACAGCATTGAACCTCCCTTAGGAGCAATGTGGGGCATAGGGCTGGTGGATGAACTATGGCTGTATTTTTCAAAGAAATCAGATGTATCAAGAGGAAACAGGATTAATATGAAACATTGCCCTACACCACACATTGCCTCAAAGAACATATTTTTCTTTTCTTTCTTTTCTTTCTTTCTTTCTTTTCTTTCTTTCTTTCTTTCTTTCTTTCTTTCTTTCTTTCTTTCTTTCTTCTTTCTTTCTTTCTTTCTTTCTTTCTTTCTTTCTTTCTTTCTTTCTTTCTTTCTTTCTTTCTTTCTTTCTTTCTTTCTTTCTTTCTTTCTTTCTTTCTTTCTTTCTTTCTTTCTTTCTTTCTTTCTTTCTTCTTTTTCTTTCTTCTCTCATCCTTCCTTCCGCAACTTCCGCAACTTCCGCAACTTCCGCAACTTCCGCAACTTCCGCAACTTCCTTCCGCAACTTCCTTCCTTCCGCAACTTCCTTCCGCAACTTCCTTCCTTCCGCAACTTCCTTCCGCAACTTCCTTCCGCAACTTCCTTCCGCAACTTCCTTCCGCAACTTCCTTCCTTCCACAACTTCCTTCCACAACTTCTGTAACTTCCGCAACTTCCTTCCTTTCTCTCTTCCTTTCTTCCTCTCTTCCTCTCTCTTCCCTATTTTTTTCTTTTCATTATTAAATGAGATGGATAATTTTTTCCAAAGTTTACAAAGATGAAGTGTATTCTCTGGTGTCACTCTTTATGTGCAGAGATTGGCTGCTGCTCATCAAATTCAAAAAAACAGCATCACTAGAACATAATAAAACAATATTTTATTCAAATTAGATGACTGGCTACTGCTTTGGCCTCAGCTATGCTTTTATAACTGAGTGGAATATTTCACACTTTTCATCTTCAAAGCCCTTTATAAGTGTTTACTCATTAGTCTTCACAGTGACCTCAAGAAATATCATTTTTATGTCGTGTCCATGAAGAAAGTGGAGACAGAGAGGACCTGATGAAAATCTCATTTTTCTTACATTTTTCTTATGAGTTGCTTTCCAGCAGAACTCCTGTTGTGATAGTGATGGACAAGGCAGCAGCAGCCACCAACATGCAAACACTGCAATCTGCCCTGGGCCATGAATAGAAGATACATATGGTTGTTGAATTAGCAGTGATCAGTCACAGCAGTGTTACTATTATTCCTACCTATTGGTGGAACTGCAGCAGTGGGAATGCTCTTTAGAATAAAATCAGTACAGACACAGCAAAAGAGATTTCCCCACAACCAAGCTTATTAGGTATTGCAACACAATTCTTGTGTAAATACTCCCATTTAGTTCAGCTGGAATTATGAACTTTTAACTCAGGATGCACTGGAAGTCATAGCTAGGTTGTGGAGAGGTGAAAATAATAGTGTCAGTAATTCAGTTTAAATGGCTTTTCTTGGTTGGATTTTTTCTGCTTTTTTTTAGGGTTTTCTTTTTCTTTTTCTTTTTCTTTTCTTTTCTTTTTTTTTCCTTCAAAGAAATTGCTGATCTTGAAAGCAGATGCATTTAAGCCTGTTCTTCCTGTGGAGGAGTGTGTTGCAAGCACTCTTACATGGCAATGGGGTCTGCTTCCCACAGGGCGTTGGAGGACTGAAAAGGCAGAGAACATGTGGCAAAAAATCAGGGCTATTGAGCAGTTTTTGAAGGACAGTGGATTAACATTAGCTCCACAAGATGCTAATTAATGGTAGAAATGCAGTGCTGTCATCACAAGTACTGTGGCCCAAATTTGTACTCTCAGGTGATCCACACTGCAGAGCTGTCTGCCTCGAGACAAGAATTTCCACATATATAAAAAACAATATTAAAAACCCTTTAGGGATAGATAATTAAGTTAAAATTAATAAGCATTCCTCATCCAGATTATTTTTCAGTGATCATCAGTTTCCAACATTTTGCCTTCACCCAGTTTAGTTAAAGAGGTGAAGTCAAATCTATCCAAGCCCTATATAAATATTATTTCACTTCTTAATACTAGCTCATTTGAATTCACTTAACAGCTCTTCTTGACAACTAAAAAGGCATTTTAAAAGAGGTGGAACAACCTTACTAGTTGGGATTTATGCCAGCTATTAAAACCACAGAGAATGTTGTACTGGGGCAGATTACATTGCATCTGCTCTCCTGGGGATTCTTGTTCCTGCCTCTGCAGTGCCTTTTCCAAATTACTGCCAAAGACAAACACTGCAATATTCAGGGCTGTTATGTCTCTGCTGCACCAAAAGTTTCCTGGTTCAACTAAACCACTTACACACAGAACCTTAAGATCCTGTCTCCTACCCAGGATTAAAGAGTAAAGTTCTCAAGATTTTTGTCCTTGCTTTTCTGGCTCATTACCAAGACCACTGAGGAGCTCTGCTATCCTTTGCAAAATCTCACACAAGCAATATGTTCCCTGGCAGTCAATGCCTGTGTGAAAGGGAGTGGCACAAAGACATAGAACAAAACTAAACTCAACTTTCTTCAAGTTGAAGCTGAAGGAAAACTCTGAAGAAACAAAAGGGGGGTAAAAAAGCTTAACAGACTGAACTCTTGCAAATGCCATTCTTACTTGTGGCATTAACATTTTGTGGTGGATTTGGTAGAACTGGCTCCAGAATGAGTATAAGACGGGTATCAGACAGGATTCTGCAATCCCTCCCAGTGTTGTTCAGCATTAACATCTGCACAGTTTAGGTTAGTGGTGTGCAGTTTATGTGGCTGGCAGGGTAGCTGTGCCACAGTTAGAGACACTATGACAAAGGCTTGTTACCCAGGGGTAGTCTCATGAGAATAGGGCTCTACTTCTTCCAGTGCCTGCTGGGATCCAGAAGCCAGGTAGCTGCTTTGCTAGAGGATAACTTCCAAGCTGGGAAGCTCTGCTGGACCTGAGTTGGTCCTGCAGGGAGACCACTTGGAGAGCCTTGTGCTGAGCCAAGACACCAGAAGTTGCAGTGCTTCAGGCACAAGGTCACATGAAGGCACCAGGTCACATGAAGGCTTAGCTGAGTCTGGCCCTGTGCTAAAGGTCTCATCTCTTCCCAGATGCCCAGGTACTTATGGGATAAGCGTGTGCAGAGGTGGCTCTGTTTTGGGATGGCTGGCACTGCCTTACAGAGCCTGAGTTGCCTCTGTGTTCCACATACTCTCACTCATTTCTGCCTTGCTATGTTATCTGAGCTTCATTGAAGATCCCTGCTCTCCTCATCCTCCACTCCAGACAGCACAGGGTTAACTGAATTTGATGAGCTGACTGAGCCTAACTCTTAGTTTTCTCCTGCAAAAACAGGCTGCTGGAAAGGCTTTGGTAGAGATTGATCTGACTATGAAAAGAGGTGTCTATCTGAAGACTAAGAATGAAAGTGCCACCCTAAAATGAAAACCCCAAAAAAGACCAAGAAAACAGGAGAAATACATCCATTTAATGATGCCCCAGACTGTCTAGGTGGCAGCCTGCTGGGGCAAGCACCCTCGATTAATGGAATAACCTCTCACCCCTGGAAACTAGTTTAAATCTTGCCTTAGGGTAATAAAGCAAAATTGCATCTGATGGTGTCAAATTAGTCCCTGGTGGACTTTTCTGCACATCACAAATTCACCACAAATTTCACGTAGTTTGTCATTATTGGCAGAATCTGCTGGGGAGAAGTTTAGCATGAGAATAGCTCAGGTTTTTTAGGCTGGAAGAGTCTTTTTGCAAATGGCTTTAACACTATCAGCCCTTCACTGTCAGAACAAAGCCTCAGATTCACCCCCACTCCTCAAAGCAAGGGAAACAAATAGAGAAACTGCCATCTCATGACAGACTTGAACCATTATTCTCGCTCTCAGCTTTAGAGCCAAGGTGGTTTGACAGAGACAGGTCTGGCCTATCCCAGATCGACATCAATGTTTCATTTGCGAAGATATTTGGGGTTTCCATCAGTCTATAAGAGATAAAAATAATATAATCACATGTTAGGATTTAAAATAATCAAACTTTCTAAAAGACGGTGGACTTGGCATAAATAAACTGCAGATTCTCTTGAAATATGACCATTTCACACATACTGCACTGTGTGAAATGGTGGCTGGGAGACTCCCTATGTCTGCAGGTGTTCATCTGCTTCAGACACAGACACATCTCTGTGTCTCGCTCTTGCTCTGTACACACAGAATTTGAGGATAAAGAACTCAAAAAACCTATCCTATGCATTAGAATTTTGAACAAATTAAAGAAACAAAATGACTTTTTTTAAAGGCTTCAAAGAAGATTTAGATTTATAAGGGTGGGGGAACAAATAGAAAAAAAAAAAAAAGAATGCAGAGCAGCATCAGGAAGATAGTGTCTGGAGTCATTCTCATAGCTAATGGGATGTCACATCTCTCTTCTCTTGGTTCTGGTACCTGAGCAAAACCACCTTTGATGGAGCTGCTCAACAGTGAACTGGAGAATTTAGTGAAAATGAAAGTCCCTTCATTCAACAGTGTAATTTGAGAAAAAAAGACCTTTTCTCTGGCCGCTGTGAGAAAGAGACAGTGTGCTGGCCCACAGGGTGTTGGACTAATAACAATACCTACTGATGCAGTCTGGTGTTACCATACAGTGCTTTGAAAATATCACAGCTCTGTTTGTGCTATTGCTGGATGTCCTTACTGCTAGTCATAGCACTTGTCAAACGGCTGCTTTCCAGATTTATTGGCTTTGCTCATATCCTTTTGAAAATCCTTAATAATGGTGTTGAATTGGATATAAACATGTGCTTAATGTCTTTGAACATGAAACTTAAGCACTTTGCAAAGATTAGTGGAAATAAGCCACAGTAACACGTGAGTTTTCTTTTAAACAACAGGAGGAAACGCTACACCTGTTTTTATGAACAGTCTCACTTGACAAAACAGAATTTAGAAACACTGAGCTACCCTGTCGTGCTGGTCATTTTGGCTGAACTCCCCCAGGATGAAGATGGCAGTGCCCTGCTGAAAGCCTGGTGCTTCCCTGAGCCCATGATGGGGATAGGCAGGAGGATGGCTGCCAGTGAGCCTGCAAATGGGAATGGGCTAGAAGCTCTGGAAGTTAGGGTCATATCTAGGGGTGCTGGAGCATGAGGACAGCACCAAATCCAGCCCTTGACCTGTTGTGTGCACAAGAGGGCAGTTTCATGGATACCTCTTATGGTGTGGCCAACTCAGACAGCTCTGTTTTGCTGTGTTTTATGCCCAACCTTCTTCCCCAGCCTGCCAGGATGCCCTGCTGTGTCATTTTGTGGAGACCTCTCATCTCTTTACCTACTACAGGGTGTGGTCACTGAATAATGCAAATAAATAGCATAGTGGAGAACATAAATTAGAACTTTTTTTCCAATATATGCATGTGTAATGTCATTTTCTACATAACTAAGAAACATTCAAATAAGATAAACCTTAGAAGTTCTGTCTGAACAGAAGAATTCCTGTGTCCATTCCTACCTGTTCTCACCTTTAGCATCTCCCTTTGAATGATTAACATCACAATTTTGCATAAAGCTTTCCTCTAGCACAGTCTGTTGTATTGCAGATTCCTATCTAGCTCTCTAATATGAGCAAGTGCTAACACTTAAAATCTATTTTCTGGTGGAAGCAAGTAGCTGGATCAAGCTTTGAATGAAGTTAACTTTTGTAGCTCTAAAGGACATCTACAAAGCTGAGTTAAGAAGTGCATTAAGATGAAATACTCAGGCTCAAGTCATAGAATCACAGAATTACAGAATAACTTGGGTTGGAAAGGACTTTTAAGGGTTATCTAGACTAACCCCTCTGCAAATAGCATGGACACCTGCAACTAGATAAGTTTGCTCAGGGCCCCATCCCCATTCCTGGCCTTGGAGGTTTCCAGGATGAGGTATCTACCACTTCTATGAATCACAGAATCATTTAGGTTGGAAAAGACCTCTAGATCATCAAGTCCAGCCATGGTCAACTAGACCATGACACTAAGTGCTATGTCCAGTCGTTTCTTGAACAGTTCCAGGGATTGTGACTTCACTGCCTCTTTGGGCAGTACATTCCAAAGTTTAACAACCATTTATGTGAAGAAATTCTTCTTGATGTCCAACCTGAACTTCGTCTGGTGACTTCTGAGCAACCTGAACCTTCCCTTCTCCTCTGGGCAACCTGTGCCAATGCTTCACCTCTCTCATAATAAAAAATATCTTTATATCTTCTCTAAATATACCCATTTTTTAGTTTAAACCCATTGATCCACATCCTGTTGCAACAGGCCCTGCTAAGAAGTTTGTACCCATCTTTCTTATAAGCTGTTTTCAAATACTGAAAGGCTGTAGTCTTCTTTTCTCCAGGCTGAATAATCCCAACTCTATCAGCCTGCTTTCACAGGAGAGGTGCTCCAGCCCTTTGATCATCTTCTTGGCTCTCCTTTGGATCTTTTCCAAGAGGTCTGCATCTTTCCTGTGCTGAGGGCTCCAAAGCTGGACAAAGTACTCCAGGTGGGGTCTCACCAGAGCAGAGTAGAGAGGCTGAATCACCTCCCTTGACCTGCTGGGCAAACTGCTTCAGATGCAGCTCAGGATACAGTTAGCCTTTTGCGCTGCCACCTCACATTGCCAGGTCACATCCAGCTTTTTGTTCACCAGTATTCACCTAAGTCTTTCTTAGCAAGGTTGCTCCCAATTCATTCTATGCCCAGCTTGTGTTTCTGGTTGGGATTGCTTCAACCCAGGTGCAGCACCTGGAACTTGGCTTAGTGGAGCCTCAAGCAGTTCCAAGGGACCCACCCTTGGGCTTGTCCAGGTCCCTCTGGATGGCATTCTGTCCTTCAGACATGTCAATAACATCACCCAGCTTGATGTAGTCTCAAATTTGGTAAGAGTGCACTCAATCCCATTGCCTATGTCATTGATGAAGATATTAAACAGTACTGGTCCCAGAACGAGTCCCTGAGGGACACCATCTGCAACTGGGCATTGAAGAAAAAACATTGGTTTGTACCTCATCCTTCTCCTTGACAATTGTCACCAGTTTGTCAGTCTGTCCATCTAGGGGGTACGCTTTCTTTCATCTTCCTTTTCTGATTAACATATATGTAACAGCTGTTCATGTTATTCCTTGCATCCCTTTCCAAGTTCAACCCCAGCTGCACCTTGGTCTTCCTGACCCTATCCCATCCCTGCACAACTGAGAAACATCCCTCTGTGTATCCAAGGGTGCCTGTCCCTGCTTCCCCTGCCTGCACATTTGCTTCTTTTCCTTTATTTTGGCCAGCTGGTCTCTACTCAGCCATGCCAGTCCCTTGCCATTCTTGCCCAATTTCTTGTGCATGGGGATTGAGAGCTCTTGCACTCTTTCCCTGTAGCAGAAAGACACAAGATTTCCTTTGTTGCCTCAGTCTCTGTCTCTCACCCATAAACTTTCAGTCTGCTGCTCTTCAGAGGCAGCTCTTCACACTCTATCCATTTCTGGATGTAGAGGGCAACCCATTCGCCCCTCCTTCCTCTCCTGTCCCTCCTGAACAGCCTGTAGCTATCAAAAGCCACATTCCAGTCATGGGATTTATCCCACTAAGTTTCAGTTATGGCAATCAGGTCATCACTTTCTAGTTGCACAGTGGCTTTCATCTTCTCCTCTTTGTCCTAACTTGGTACTGGAAAGGTGAGGAAAGAAAAGACAAGACTAAGAGCTGGAATATATTCAAATTGTTTAAAAAATAAGCCTCTTTTCTAAAGTACTCTCTCAGTTCCTGTTTTTTGTAAAAACTAAAATAATCCCCAGAGTGATTATTTTAGAATCAAAGCCTCCTGTACTGTTTGCCACTTTTTAGGAATGAAGTTAAATTGGCATTTTACTTCAGCTCAATTTCATCTTCCATATAAGAAAAAGAGGGAATGATTGCCAGCACATGCAGAGAGGAATAGAGACATGTACGTTCCCTGTCACACATAACCTACCCCAACCTATTCAAATAATACTTTCATCAAAAAATACTGGTAGAGGGAAAGGTCACGGGATGTGATGTACAATGGGTAGCTGAGGACAACTGAGATGATGTCATGGGCAAGATCTGACAGCAGAGGAAGGATACAGATCTACACTTTCATTAGTCATGGTTTCTGTACAAATCCGTGCAGAATTTTTTCCTTAAAAAAATACATCCCTTAACTATTTTAATCTAAACCAGCACTGTTAGCTAGTAAAAACAGTGAGGTCTCATCTTTTTGCTGTCTACTCGCTAACAGCTTAAATTAGACTTAGAAAATTCTTTCTTCTATGGATGTCTGGGGCATAAATTACACCATATGTTCAGCAGTAGTTTAAATAAAATATCATTCTTACCTTGACAATGACACTGAAATTTAGGAGCTATGGCTGCAATCACAATGCAAACACTGAAGTATTCTGCCTAATCTTTGTAAAATACTGTATTGCTTTCTTGCTGCCTTTAAACTGCATTATAAATATAGCATTATATTTGTGAGGGGAAAACCCCATGATCTTCTAGCTTTGTGCTGCCGATATATACAAATCAGAAAATTTAAATGTCATGAGGAACAATCCACAGAGTGAAAAACTTTTTCCTAAGAACATATGGACCTCACTGGCCTCAGGAAATTTTTGAAGAGTGAACACATATTTCATCAAGATTTTTGAAATCCCAGGGGTAAGGAAGGAATGAAAACATGACAGACTAATTTAAAATGGCAGGTATTGCACTTTTCCTGTTCAACACTGGAAATCAGATACCTGATATTAACAGAAGTAATCATTTTTATTACTCCTATTAAACAGGCTAACACCTGCCATCTCCCAGATTTCTGAAAGGGGTTGAATTTTTTCCCTCTGCAGAGGTGGTTATATTGCCCTGGCTGGGGGCAAATGCCATTACTTTATAGAGTGATGTCTATTTTATCTTCCTAAAAGACTGTACCTGGAAGAGTCTGTTCTGTGCAGCGGGAGAAATAAACTCTCACTGCTGGACCAGAAGCAAAGGCAGCAGCCTCTGAACCCAGCAGGGCCAGACATTTCGTTTGCGGAGGATGGGAGGCAGCTGCCCTGCTGCTGTTCATCCCGAGAATGACCCCTGCAGCAGCCTGGCTGCTGGAGGTAGTGGAGGTCAGGATGCTCAACACTGTGCCATGGGGATCTGCTTTCCCCTTAGCTCTTCTGCTATCTCACAGCTTGACTTTGGGAAACTCATTCACCTCCCATGTTTTCCTCTGCCCTTTAGATGGCAAGTAGCCATTTAGATTGCTCATTTTCCTATTCAGGGCTGAACAGTTTTTAAACCCATTTCCATGAATAAAAGTGGACACAACTTAAAACTGACGACAGGCAGTTGAATTCCTCCTTTTCCTGAGTACCCTTCACTGCCTTCTTCAGCCACTTGCCAGCTCATCGGACCCATTTTACTTCCAAAGTTCTAGAATGACACTTTAATAATTTAATACTTTAATAATTTAATTCCTTCAATTGAAGTGTCATTTTCAATGACCACCTCTCTCTTTTCTCCCCCACTCTGGTAAAGCAGAGTTTACACAGAGATAAGCTTTTTAACCTTCTGACTATATGCAAAAGTGATTTGGGTAGTCTGACATAAAGCCTGATTCCAGGGAATTTTTGCAGTTGTTGCTGTTGTCATAGTCTCTCAGCACAGGCAAGTGGGCATACAGGATGGTGATGAGAAATTTTCTACCAACCCTAAATCACAGGATTTTCAAAGACATTGCATGTGTTTTTCAGGCTACTGCATGAAATATTCCCTTGAGAGCCCAGAGGGCTTGGATTTACTGCTGCTGGCACAGGGTATGTGTTACACTCTGACTAGATGAGTTTTGCCTATAAATCACATGCAAGTTACCAACTTTTGCCTTTGCAGCAGAGGAATGGGAAGCCTGTCCGGGGTGATGCATGGTTGATGCTTTCTAGTAGCATGTAGATGAAATATTGCAAAGTTGGAACATTTTACAGAGATGAGTTTGCTGCGCTGGCATTCAATGCAGCAAAACATTGTCATGACTTCCAAATTTCTCAGAGGTTTTCACAAGGTTGGTTTTTCTCAGGTTCAAGGACACATAAGTCATGTTACTGTCATCAGGAGAAAGAAAGCTTTGGTGACAGAGTCCTCCTCAAGACAGTTCCTTCATCTGGGCTTGTTGTGTGGTCATTGATTTCCCCAGAGGGGCAGTAAACCAGTGAGGCTCTCACACAAGCGATGTTCTAAGTATATTCCTTCAGCTTTGAGGCCTTTACTGCTGCCAAACCCCACTAAGAGGCATGTTAAGTGGTATAATGGCACTGAGCATCACTGGGCACAGACATATTTTCAGCAGTTGTGGAGAAAACAATCTGCCTTGGTAAAAATGAATGTGCGCTGTGAAAACCCTGATAAGAAATATGAGATGCTAAGATACATCAGGCTGGCACCAGTTTTCAGTGATCATATTGGTGGCTATGTCTAGAAGCAGATCAAACAGCCAACCTCTCAAACTCCACAAGCAAATGACATAGGTGTCTCCTGCAGGTGGCTTTCTGCCTATATGAGAAGATCTGCACATGCTAGAAGAAGAAAGAAGAGGTGAAGAAGAAATATGAGAGAAATTAAGAGACAAGAAACTTCACTGTGTGCACCAAACTCCAGGTTCAGAGACGTGAGCCCAACTTCAGCCCTTCTACCAGCATCTATGGTTAACCCTCCCTAGTTTTCAGCCAATGCATAAGTAGTAAAGGGAATTAGAAATATGGACTGATAATTACCATTCATAAATAACACAGTTCATACAGATCTGAGTTTCGGTGCCAGATGTCTGGGCTGGCATTGAATGATGTTTCTCCAGGAACAGAAAGAGCGTCACCACACTGGTATGGCACAAGACCCAAGCAAATGAGTCTGGGAGAAGTGGCTCAGTGCAGTGCTGCACTCTGCTGCCTATCTTGTTTCTGGTGTTGTCACTCATGGTACTGCATGGTGCCATGAGGCACTGAGAGTATGCTCTGTGGTTATGTAAGGACACAAGGTCTGGCTGGGTGATAGCTGCCATCTCCAGGGCAGAACTGTAGAGGAAACAGTCTTCATTGCTGCCAGTGCAAAATCAGTGCAGGACTTGAAACAATCTTTACTGTGGGATGCAGAGGAATTTGCTTCAACGCCCAAATCTTAGTAAGTTTTTGTCTTTCCACACTTCTCTATCTTGTGGAATGGGGATGCTAGAGGCTTGCAGGCAGCATCTGGCCTGCAGGTTTGATATCTCCTTCCAGAATAATGTAGATAAATTGAACATGGCACATACAAAAATAATCCTCTCCTTTTTTTTGAAGAAAGACATATCTGGACAGGAAGCATGGCTGGCTTTTCCCTCTCTTTTTCCATTATGCCAAAGACATTGCGCTGTGCTCCACAATCCTGCACTAGAAATGCACGGTACTTAAGAAGGGAGAGGAATTATCAAGAAATTGATGAATAGGAAGGTAGAGATTGCAGATAATGAAGTGGGTGTTTCTGACCTCACCAGTCTTTATCTGTACATCACTTATCTAGACTTTCAATTAGCCAGCCATGGATTCAGAACTCCCAGAGCAGACCCATGTATCACTACTTTTAATCGAGCAGTATTTATGAAGTCAGGCTTTGTGATGTGTAAGTCACTATGCTGCTTCCAAGACCACTCAGACACTTTTCAATGTCATCCAGGCTAATACAATGTGACAAGCTAATTCTGATTCCCTGAAGGGACAAAATGAAGATCTCTGTTCTGCGGTCCTGGCATATTGGGGTCCAGAGGGTTGATTAATGACTTGAACCTTGCAGTAATTTGCTTGAGGCTGGCATTCACCAATACATCAATTCCACCTTTAAGGCTCTTCCTGTCAGATCAAAATGTACCAGAAAAACATAATGCAAAATAGTGATTAGCCTTACTAGTGAATAAAGTAATTTTGCTAGGATCAATTTAATGAGTTGATTGCGTTGCCTTATCTCCCCATCAGTTAGGTTTATGTGGATCTGGCATTGTCCTAACTGTGGTTGCTACCTTGAAAGGATAACATTAACAAACTCCAAATAATGTGTTCATGTGTAAGAAGAAGGGTTGCACACATTTTATGCAGATAAAATGTTCATATCTAGATGACCTGGGAGGACTGAGATTCAGTGCTGTCATTGTGGACCCATAGCCAGGCACAGGAGGAGCTTGGAAGGGAGCAGAGGAACAGGAACTGGCTCCAATTCCAGTCAGACATTGTGGTCAGTGTTTCAGTGCTTCTCACTGTGCTGATCCTCTGCCTCATTTTGTCAGGGCTTTTACATTATCTGGGAAAATTCCAGCCTCGCAATCATCCTATGACACCCCTTGGGAAAAGAAAAATGACACAAAAGCATAGTAAAAATAGCTGCTACTGTATTACATGGCAGTTCTCCCACAATTAAAACCCCCTACCCAGATTTTTGATTCCTCATGGAACAGTAACAGTCCTCAACAGCAGAGAAATAGTTATGTAGGTGGGAAGAAAACTCTAGAGATATAAAGCTATTTATATCAAAGAACACTTCCCTCATGAATGAAGGCTTTTTGCTGCCCTTGAAATCCAGCCCAAAAAAACTTCCAAAGCCTTTGGTTGTTTTCTCTGCACATTCTGCTGTAGCATGTTTAAATTCTGCTTTATGATAGCACTGGTCAGCAAGCACATGATTTTATGAGGTGGGTGGCAAGAAGACCCAGTGCAAGATGCACTGTTTCTGTACAGGTGATAGAGCACTGAGGTGATGACAGCACTGGATTTTATTTCTGCTGGCTTAAATTTTATTTCACATATGTTTTGCTTTCTGCTTTAACCAGATGATGATTTCATTTATTTGATTGCTATCTTATGAACCCTATAACATCTTATATTATCATGAATCATCTTGTATCATCTGCCTGCAATGACACAGCCCTCCCACTGAGAAACAAACCACCAGGTCAACCTGGATTCATACTGGTGACAGTGATAAGTGCCTTAGTGACAAAGAGCAGAAGAGGATAAAGCAGCGTGAGCAGAAAACAAGTTTTAGAGTAAAAAAATGTATTTCCAAGGGTCAGACAACCTGTTTCAAAAGTGCCAGAACTTATTTTGATAGGTAGAATTTCCTGTTGTGATTTGAATCCCAATTTTTGACAAAGTTTCACAGTCATAGATCCATGGTCTATGTCTTGCTTGAAAAAAGGTAAAATCAACTGAGTTTAAACCTTCATATTATACACATGATTGCAAACTAAAACTGCCTTGTTCTGTGTTTCAGAATTTTATATTTATTACATTGTGCAGATTTTTATTCTTGTGTGATTTTAAACCAGATCTTTTTAGTCTCCAAAAAAAGCAAGCATATGTCTTCTGGCCAAGTCTTTGCAACACAGAACTCTTGGTCTAGTAAAATACCACTAACAGTGATACCATTACATCCTTTCACCCACAAGGTGAGATTTGCTTTTATTCTGTACATCTGCAGCAGTGGGTTTGAAGCAGCCCATGGTGGTTGGCTCATCTCACTATGCTACATTTCAGAATAGTTACCTCTTTCATTTTCATGACCAATTAGTGTTAATGTCTGCAGGAAAGCTTGGATGACTGGAGCTAGCCCCCAGGGCACCATATCCCCACCTCAGCTGGTTAAGGTCGTGCAGTGGACTCTTATTAACCTACTCCTCCTGAAACAAGGGAACACCGGGGAGCAATAACAAGGTGAAAGAGGTTGATATTTTGGCAGGTACTCCTGACCTATATACTTTGGAATAGCCTTGGAAATAGTACCTGACCAAATTGGGAAAGGTAGGAATAAATTCTGCCTTTTCTTTAGCACAGGCTGTGTTACTGAAATTAGTGGGGAAAATGCACTCCCAGGAAAAGGGATTTTTCCCCTGAAGCCTCATTGTTTCCTTTGTCTGGCCAAAGTGAGCAAAGCTGATATGAACAAATGGCTTCATGAAGCACAGCTTTTGCTGGAAAACCCCAGTTCACAGCTGTGAAGTATGCAGCTGGCTTTCAGATAGCTCAAGTCAGGCCATTGCCAAGGGGGTAGGTGTGTGCCATGAGGCAGTGCCACCCTGGCAGAAGCAGGGATTCAAGGCTGCTTGAAGTTGTACAGTGCTGTGGATCCACAAATCTTGTCACTGGGAAAGATGAACAATCAAGATAGCCAGTGCAGGAACATGCTGTCAAGGAGAAATCCTTGTCAGCACTTGTCCATCAACAAAAGGACGCTCTTCCCACCAACCCTTATATCTTGCCTCCTCTTCCTGTGATACAGAAGGGGGACCAGAGAGCTTCAGTTCCTTCATCCTCTCACAGGCTGAAGTTTCTGATCCACATTTACTCTTTCTCATTGCTGGCGGGCAGCACAGCCTTGTTTTTCTGAAGCTGTAAGAAAGGAGTTGATTCAGCAATAAGCATAGGCTGTGCTGATTTGGCTTTTTCAGTGGCTGTCAGCCATGAGTATTAGTCAGGATCCTCCAGTATCATTTGAATCTGGTAAGAATCCAGTCTGCTGCTGAAAGTGGAGCTCTCATGCTGTCCTGTGGGCTCAGCCTTTCACTGCCAAAGCCCACCCTACTGCTGCTACTAGCACTTATGTGAGCCTGTGGTGAGCTGGATCAAAGAAGGTACCCCATGGCTAACTGAACTTCCTCACCCACTCCTTTGCCCATGGAAAACTCCATACTGATAGAAGCAAGTGCTACCTCAGAAGTGCTCGATCTGTCTCTGTGAAGAGTTTGTGAAGATAAATGTCTCAGGATACCTAAGAAGGAAATTAAATGGGCAGAAAGGAACTTCTTGATCCCTAGCAGTCGTGGCATTTGTTTTCAGATTATCTCCAAATGTCAAAAATGGGGTAAGACAGATCCATTTCAAAATACTTGTGGCTTCACAGCACCTCTGTGTACAGGTGAGGAAAGTTGCACCTGCTTAGTCCACACTGCATAATGCTGTTTCATGTAGTGTTTCAATGGTATTCCTGCTATTTGAGAAAACTATACTCAAGTGTCAGGAACCCTGATTGAAAATATGTACAATAAAATTCCCAGCATAGTCTGTGAAAAAGACAGTGTAGTTCAAGTAATATCACACATTTAAAACTGCAAAAGACAGTTTGAAACCATGTGTTGTGTAATGATCAGGGTGCTAAATCATGTGTCAAAGCTGAGAGATCTAGTTTCTCTGAAAAGTGCTGATATTTTTTGATGCTGAATAGAAGCTGTGTTTAAAAGAAATGATCAGAAAGCAGAAGTCAGTTTATGAGAGCATTAGTGCTTCAGATGTGGTTTGTCTACTTAGCAGCAAACCTAGCCTGTAGCAAACATATTTTGGACATAAGAAACAAATAATCTTATCTGTGCCCAAACCTCACATAACCATTTGCCTTGATAGTAAAAGTAACAGTGATTAAATTCCTGCGGCAGTGAAGTTGGTAAAAGAGATCTCACTGTGTCAAAGAGATCTCACTGTGTCAAAGAGATCTCACTGTTTAATGGTTGGTGTCCTTCTGTTGGAAATGAAGGCTTACTGCTGCTTCCTGGCCAAGTCTGTAATGCATTAGTCATTTCAGTGATTTGAACTTCATCCAAGACTTCCTCAGAAGTCTTCTTAATAATCTGTCTGCACTGTCTTGCTCTTGGAGTTGCCCCAGAATGTCCCTGCAAATCTGTTGCACCTAATATACCTGGTATCCATAATACCAGTATTTTGATCTGGTAATTCACTAAGAACTTGTCTATACTATGATCTCTGGACCAATTACTCACCATTTCCATAAGAAGAAAGTTCATTTCCATTCTGAAAAAATGGAAGCTACTGAAACTCTGGTAGAGACAGAAAGACAAGTAGAGCTGGAATGGCAATTAGCGGCATTGGGACCGAGGGAATTAAGCAGGTTTCAGTCAAGACAGCCTCAAACTGGGATTCTTTGACCCCTGTACAGATAAGAAGGAAGACCAGACTGGAGAGGCCAATTGAGAAAAGCCAAATACAGCAGTCTAGAGACCACTGTCCTTATTCTTACTGATGCCTTGTGAACATTACTGTGGGGCCATTAACAGCTCCAGATCTTTCCTAGTACTGACAAATCACTTATTCAGGTGTAAAATATTCCCTGAGCTAAACTGAGGTTTTCTACATAAAGCTTTATTTGAGCATAGGACCTCCGTTTTCACTTCTGGTCCCTAGCAAGTGGGACTCAGGGCAGCCTCTAAGTAGAGAAACCACATAATCAGATACATAAAAAATAGTTTACAATATCCAATGGACCACAATGCAGGCATTAGTGATAGAAATCCTGCAATTCTTGCAAGTGAAATTGCAGGATGCACTGCTATAGGGTTTATTGATCCATATGGTTTTGGGGTTTTTTTAACTCACTTGAGATTTCAGAGGAAATTTGGGTTGAAAGCCCAGTGTGTAACTTCAGTCTACTGGCTGACCTGAGATCACTTTAAGCCCCAAGCGCTTGCAAAATGCACAGATCTCACTGCATCTTGTAATGAACTGTGTTCCTGCAACCTCTCTTAGCATCCTACTCCTATTAGCCCAAATTTCAATGGCTGGTGGCACAGTGGTGCTGGGCAGTTTTTTCTGTAGCAGAAATTTCAAGGCACTGTGTTGGAGAATGAGCTCCTAGCATTTTTTTGGTAACACACATATTTCCTCAGTCTTCATTGTACCCTGTCACCAAAGCTTAAAAGAGGCCCATGAACAGGTAGATATGCTCCTATCAAAAGCTTACTCAGAACTAAGTTCAGCTCTTCTAGTGCCAATTCAGACTCAAAGTATTGTCAGCATTACAGACTAATAATGAACAAACTACATGCAAGTCCTGAAATTTGAATTTTGTGAGGAATTTTAGAAGTCTTTGACTGCATAAATACAACAGCAATGACTTACCTGTCACTGCAGTCCTTTGCAACTAGCAGCATTAAACTGTTGTAAGCCACAAAGCTTTAGCCATCTGAAGGTCAGTTTATAGGGAGATGTTTAAAAACAACCACCCATTTCTGGCTTGATGTTTTTTTCTGGTTTGTGCATCCTTATCTGGATTGGAGCATGCCCATCATGCAACTGCTTAAAGCCTACCCCAGAAAGCATGGCAATGCAGTCCTGGCACTCTGTTCCAATATTGACATTCAGAATGAGGAAATGCTGTAGTTATTAAAACCTGCTGTATCTACTTGTAATCTCTGTGATCTCCTTAACAAAGCCAAGCTGCCTTCTTCAGATGCCAGTTACCCTACTGTACACCTCCTGTCTCAAAATATGCTCTGAGGCTCAGAAATGAAAGCTGGATTAGTGTCAACAGTTAGAACAGGTCTGTAGAGTCTGTGTCTTACCATCTGTTAGGAAAAAAATCCTAGACAGAAATATGGAACATAACAAATAGGAAGGAAATGTTGCTAGGTTGGTGGGCTGAGAGCACTTCAGCATAGGCATCTGGAAAGGAACAGAGTCTTTCCCAGCACAATGAAAACAATTCAGGGTAGTGCCACTTTATACTGCACTGTGAGCCACAGGATATGTCCTTCTGAGTCCTAGCACCTCATGTGAGGCGTGCACATCTGGTTGTAGTAATGAGAGGATGGCTTTCTGCAGTAGCAGTGTTCAAATCCACACTCAGATAACCCAGATACCAGGGAACACCTGCACTAAATTCACTAGGGGTGGCCCGTCCTGATACACTCTGTGAAGACATGAGACTCTTTAAGATTTACTCTCCGCACTTGAAAAACCTATCACATGACCTTTGTTTGAGCAATAGGACACACACAGTCCAAATCAGTGTTTAGTATGAGGATCTGGGTTCAGGGACCAAAACAAAGTCAGTAGCCAAAAGTAAAGCTGAAGGTCAGGGGAAGGGCTAGCAACAACAGGCTTCAGTTGTCAGCCAGCCCAGGAGCAACTGCAAATGCTGGCTGCTCTTTCCAGCCAGCAAACTGGGGTTACTTTAGCATGACCCAAAACGGTTGCTTATTCAGTCATTCCTGCCAGGCCTCGCTGGCAGGGAGGTCTGGTCCAAACCTAGGACCCAGAAACATGCTCTCAGTTTTCATTTGAGAAAATAAACAGAGATAGGGTTTCAAACTGTGGGTGTTAAACGCCCATGAAGAACTTGCACGGTACAGGTCATCCTCCCTTCTCGGCTTGAAATATTCCACATGAAAATCTGGCAGACCATATCTAAGCAACAAACACATTTGTCCCACTGTGGGATCTATTTTGAGGCAATACTTAACCAAAGGAGGACTCAGCCTGAGGAAAGCATTTTTTCCCAATCACTAGTAACTTGCAGAAGCAGTTTCCAAATATGCCTAATGTTGAACAAAATCTGATATTAAAGTGAATGCCTAAATCCATGGCCATCAATGGAAGCCAGTTAAGAGCAGACTAAAAACACATTTGACAGTCTGTCCCACATAATTCCCTGTGTTGGAAACAGCATAGAAAGATTAATATCCAATAAAGCTAATATGAAGGAATACAGAAAGTGATCATTCTTTCAGCTTCTTGCATTTTGTAATTCTCTTCTTACAAACAGTAATCCTGTCAAATATCATGTCAGTTTTGCATTTTTTTTTTAATGGCAGGATACTTTAACAGTCATTACTAATATCTCTTGGTATGCAAAGCATGACCATGATACAATGCAGGAAAACTTCACAATTCTGAGAGCAAAATGATTACATGCAAACCTCAAAAACCTTTTCTACTTGTATATAGATTTGTATAAATTAATTTCTTTAAAAGAGGCTTGCAGATTTTGGACAGTATTAATATGTTCCTCTTGAGTGGAAATTGAGTGATGATATCAATTACATCACAGTGCAACGTCTTTAGGAAGCTTAACTAATTTGATTGACTTAAACTGGAATAATTCTAGATGGATATAAATATATCTGAGAACAGAAATTAGTACCTATCTTTCCTTTAATTAGGGAAATAGCTCAGGAAGTCTCATTGAAGCTGATGAAATATCGATTTGTTAGGTTTGCACAAATTAAAGATGCACTGAAGTTTGTCATGTACTAAACCCTAAGTTTTAGTAAATGTTTCAAAAATTTTTGTACTTTTCATGTGACATTTTGACAGGCTGACAGAATAAGCATCATGGCATTTTATGATATTGCAATTTGTAGGAAATTAAAAAATAAATTTTAAACAGTTCTAAAAATTAAATCTAGTAGCATGAATTCTACATTTATTATAAAGGATAAGTACTCTTTTTTTTCCCCCAGCTTTATTCATTACAGCAAAAATGGATTAACTTAGAATAAGTGATCCCAAGTTTTATAGAAGGTTGTGTATGGATTTACTTGTAGCTCTGGGAATGCCCAATAGAATAGAATTGCAAACAACAATACAAAATCCAGTTTTTTCAGTAAATGTGTAGTTAGAATACCATAACTACATACCTATTTCTCAGGACAATCACATGAGCAAAAATTCTGGTGTCAAAGACACACATTCTTTGCTTCCTTTCCCTGCACTCATTACCTCACTGCACCTTGTCATCCTGCTCTGAAGTCATGACTCTCTTAGGTAGGCCAGGGAAAGCTGCTTCTGAATCCATACTATAAATCAAGCTATTCTGATGTTATCCCAATTAAAAAAGATTGTAAAAAAAAATTACTGAACAAGGAAAGAAAACTCCAAAATTTCTACAATCTTGTGGTTGCTTTCACAGAATCACAGAAGATTCTGAACTGAAAGGAAGAATCCACAAAGAACATAAATTCTTAAGTGTGGGGATTGAACCCACAAACATTGTCATTATTAGCACCATATTCTAACCAGCTGAGCTAATTTCAGGGTCTTTCTTCCATATATTTATTTTTAAAGAAGACACCGGGAATTCTAGCTAATATTCCAATTTACCCTTTCTATTTAATTTCATTTCACTAAATTGTTTCATTTTTAGCTCTTTCCTTTCCTCCTCTTTTTGCTAGACCAGATCAAGAGGCCCTCCTACATATACTGACATTGAGACACAATCATGTGATAAGAACATAAGTTTTTATTCATTGGGATTCCTGCTTCCTTTGCTGCAGAATATGACAAGTTTGTAGTGGAAAGGGGATCTCAAGGAAGGGGCAATCTCACTGTAAAGGGGAAAAGTGCTCTCCCAGACAATCTTGATTCCATCACAGCAAACTTTCCTGCAAAGGGATTGGCAAAACTTTTCCATATCATAATTTGTTGCAACAAAGGTGGCACATGACCTTGTAAGATATAGATTCTTTGAGCCTTCTCATATGTATGGAGTCCAAACACTAATACATGGAAGAGAGAAATCTAAGCCTTTAATAAATATCTCTCCATGTTTTGTCTGTTTTTTTTTTTTTTTTTTTTTTTTTTTGGGAAGTATAGTGAGATTTTTACTTTCTGGAAGCTTTTTTCCAAGTCTATAGTTTGGAAGTATTCAGAAAACCACAGTCTAGCTGACAAATACACTATACATTTCCAATGCATTCTCTGCTGTTTGGCTACTAAACCCACCATAGAAAATGTAATTCTGTTTAGTAGTGTGACTCTGGTTCGCCAATGTATATGAGTCCATTCAATACAGGCAGGGTTCACTTTCTTGTTTCAAGGGTTTTCTAGGCAATTTTCTAAGGTACTCAGGTATTCAGAGCAGTGGAAAAAATATTTTTCATTTACGTGTCAGTACTTTTTTCTGCATCCAATTATAAACATGGGATTTATTGATATTTTGTGTTAATGCAATTTAATTTGTTAGTTTCTACTTTCTTGACTTATTTGCATAAACTATAATACTTTAGCTCTTCCTTCTTGCTAGAAATCAGTCTCTTATATGGCAAAAATCTTTCCTGGCAGTTCTGCTTTCTGTTACTTCCAGACATTATTTTGGTTCTTTTCTTGCTGATTTTTCTGGTACAAAATATTTCTTCTGTCACATGCAATTTTACTGTTAGTATCTCGAAAATTCTCTGTCAGGATATTCAGTCTGTAAGCATTTGTGGGGAAGAGCTATTTGCTACCATGATTTTTTTTCTTTGCTCTTTTAAACACATACAACTAACTTCTTATTCTTAGAATATGGGAAGAACTGATGCCAAGGAATTTCCCCAGAGAAGGGAAATTATTCTTCTTTGGCCAGACTTGCAGCACACTCAAATGGGTATAAGTCCATTCAAGACAATGAATGACTTCTTGATAATTTGTATGATGATAATCTAATGCATTTTAGTTAATTATTTTATAACAGAGGGAAGGTTGGTGAGTATGTATCATTTTAATCAGTTCATATATCTCATGTTAAATACTTAAGGAGGAGGCATCCAGGAATAAACTTAGAGGCATCAAAACCCCATAGTCTTACAGTTGTTTATCTTGGGAAATATAAGTGAAGGCTGGTTAGCATAGAAGATTCTTTTCTGCAAAACACTGTTTCTTCTGCTTCAAATGAAAAGATTTATGCTTTACTTTATGTTTTGTAGAGTCAATCATTGTTTAAAGGTTTTTTAGGAGGCCTCAATGTCTAAAAATAAACCCTGACAATAATGATAATTTATATAAAGTGGAAAACTAACGGAAAACAACTCCCAACACTTTGATAGAAGGATTATTAATGATATTCATATAATCTGTTGTTCATATTGCTGTGTGCATGTTTTTGATCAAACCTGTTTTTTTTCCCCTCACTATTTCACATATAAGATGACAAAAATGGCACGCTAAATTGACATTTGCAGGACAGAACTAGGATTTTCTGAAGTTATCTTTGCTCTTTTCAGATCATGTTGTCCAGTTCTGTCAAAAAAGAAAGAAAGCTCAACAGGCTTGAGCACAATTTTACAATCTGTCTGCTGTGGTCTGTGCCAGCATGCTGACTTTTATGCTTCTCTTAAGGAGCATAGATTTACTAAAAGCAATTATAACCACATGGGAACATTCAAGACAAGCAAAGAAGGGAATGAATTAGAAATGAAAGAACGTGGAAAAGCGTCTTGCACAAAAATCAATGGCAAAAGCAACTAGCATTTTGTAGGAATGAAACTGAGCAGATATCAACCACATCAGATAGTGATGAAAGGACAGCAAGTGACATTGCCATACAGATGATGTGGAAAGGAGTCCAGCCAAATGATGTTTTCTGGATGAAGCCAGCAGCAAATACAATCATGCTGTGCTGTGCTGTGGCGTGACAACCTGTCACCCTTGTTGCACATTTTTTTTTTTTTTTTGTTCTCTTTAATTGCGAACTAGAATGACTCAGCACATCCAACCTTTTTTATCTGCTTTAGGCATTTGGTACTTATTGGCAGCCAAGTTTAACTATATTCCCAAGACTACCCAGGTAACATGGGTGAAAGTGGAGATCTGGACACAGATGAGGAAACATGGTGAGGAAACATAGTCCATTCCTTCCTTTTGGAACCAATGATGGTCCATGCAATATCCAGATCCTTCCAGAAGTGGACATTTGAATATTCCATCATCAGAGGATGGACTGGAAATATTCCAGTGCCTGCTGCAGTCATGTAAATGGAAACACTATGAGGTATGTATGTCAAGAAAATCAGAAAGTCCAGAAAGCCCAAGTAACTCATGATCTAAGAGATTCTGGGATCCACAGGCTGGACATTGCTTTGCCTTCTTCATCCAAAGGTGAGAAAATGCCTATGTGAACCAGGTCTCTGCAAAGCAGTGTCTTTAGCCATTCCCTCTCATGACAACTGGAAATGGTAACAGTTGTCCTCGCCCTCTCCAGAGAATGTGCGGTATGTGATGGCATTCAAGAAGCGTGAGCATCATTTAATATTCTCCTGCCCAAAGAAGGTTCTCACTCTCCTTTCCATCATCAAAGAAAAAGCTCTAAACTGCATAGGAACACTCATGGTAGTTCCTTCTTACCCCATTCATGAATATTTAATTACTAAACCAAAACTTAAACTGTTGCCAGCTAAATGATGCATTCCCCTGTACTTCTCCCTCCCCCCCCAAAAAAAATATAAAAACCCAAAAAAAACAAAACAAAACAAAACAAAACAAAAAAAAAACCATCAACCAAACAAAAAAAAAAAGAATTGTAGGAATACAAGAGAAGTAGTGTCATCATTATTTTTCAGGTAGGGAAAGAAATGAGACCCAGAAGGACACCTGTTCCACAGTGGAGCTGAGAAGGGAGTTTAGCATGGAGACAGAACATTTGAAGTATTCTCCTGCTTTCCACATTTCATAGTAGTTGCAATGGACACATCTGTGTGGAATGAACTGGCTTCTCCCATTTCCCTGCAGATCTCCCTTATTCCCTTTGTAGCTGTAGACCTGTGGAGCAGACCAGTGGAGCCTGGGAGCTTCATTTCAGGCTGTCAGATGTACTAGCAGGAAATATCAACATAAAAACCCTGACAGGCATACAGACCAAATAGACTTGAAGACCCAGTCTTTGATTTCATTAAGGTTTACTTACCCATGTGTAAGATAATGAGTTTTTAAGTCTCAGGTTTATAAGTGGAGATATCTATTGTTAAAGACAATAAGAAGCAGAAAAGACTTACGGAAATACTTATATTTGTACAGATCTCTTTTGAAATGGAAATGTGCTTGCAGTACTAGGAAGACAACAATAGTTTTATGACAGCTGGAAATTCCTCAAATAGCACTTAGGACATTCAAAATTAGTAAAAAGTACTCCTTAGACACTACACATAAAAGCTTAGCTCCTGGAATTTAGTGGGAGTTTCATCATCAGTTCTAGTGGAGTCTGTATTTCAATGCACAAGTATGAAGTCATAGAAATCAGAGATGGCAAAAGCTGCTTAATCATTCGGACCAGACATAAAACTATGGGGATTTTTTTCCTTTTTATTTTTATCTTCATAGAGTTGTTTGGTATCTGAAAGCATTTTGTAGACTCTTTATTCTGGGACCTTCCTTCCTTCCTTCCTGAACTGGAGAGTAGGGCAAGCAGCTTGGAACTTCTAATGTTCCTGACTGATGAATCCATTCCCCTTCTCCCTCCCCTGCTAGCAGCAATACCCTCTCATTGTCCCTGAAGTATGGGAAAGAGCTTCTGTCCCTTCCCTTCACCCCTAGGATACTTTCCAGTGGTAATATACATGAGAAAATCCCTGCCAACTGACAGCACACAGCAGCCTCCAGTAGCCCAGGTTTGACTACTGTGACTTTAATCTGTCCTGTGCCAGTTCAGCATCATACCCTACAATGAACATTTTGCATCTTTTTTAGGCTTTATGCAACTAATTTTTCACATAGTCTAAAGTAAACTCTTAAAGTAAAATCTTAACAATCAGAATGCATATGGAAAAGGAAACCCAAGATGCTCTCCAGTTGGGAGGAGGATGATGTCTACCCATAAAATATAGTTGGAAAGCTTAGTGGATTTGGTCTGTATAATTTAAACGGATATCTACAGTCAGTCAGGTTTCTTAAAAGAGGGAGATAAGTTAGAGAGGGAGTGGACATGAAAGCCAGGATATTTTTATTCATGTCTTGGCAACTTTGTGGAACACAGGAGATCTTGTGAAGACAGTTGAGCAGGTGCTCTAGTAAGGCTAAAGAAGGTGGAGCAAAGTATATGATATATAGTTATTAAAACAGCAGATCACCTGCAGAGATATTTTCAGAAGAATCATGGGCCCTTGCACCTTTTGGTCATGAGCAGGTCTGCCAATCTGTGAGTGCATTGTGACTGTCTTCTGTGTAGTGCCTCTGAAGGTCAGGCTAGAGGACACTGAAGAAAAGGCCTGTAAATCATGAGCTTCTTTCCTTTTATGCCTGTTGAGAGTTCACTGGTAGGAAGCTTTAGGAATCTTTTGTCTGTATACTTATTCTGTTTGCTTTAATTTCTACTTCATTATTTCTAGTCATACATCTTGGTATAGTCTTCTCTACCCCTGGTGATCTATCACAAAATCTTCCCAAGGTGGTGAAGCATAAGACAGATGGAAGATGGGTAGGGAAAAGGGTGCCCTCAGAGGTGTGTGCAAGTGCCAACACATTAAATAAAAAAAAACTAAACCAACAAACAAAAAAGACACTTTTTTTGGGTGTGGTTAACAGATATATTTTAAAATTCTACTTCAGGAAGACATGATAAGTACCTCCCAGGAGCCTCTTCCTCTAACTCCCTGAAAGAAGAGTTGGGTGACCAGCTCAGATGTACATCTACACTGCTGACACACACATGAAGTAAGAGGAAGCCCAACTAGATAGCTGCTAAGAAATCTATATACCCATATGACATTTTCATTTGGAGGTGCTGAAATCAAGTCTTACAAACCTGAAGTGAGCTAAAAACTAGAAATTGATTTATTTGTTCTAGACATTCAAATGTGAAAATTGCACCTTTCAAGATTGCACTGAAAAAAATCCATTAATCTTTTTACTGTATTTTAGCTTTTCTAAGACAGGATCCTATAGTTTTATCCCTATAGGGCTACATCCTAGATCTACAGATAAGACCTAAGGATCTAGTGATCTGGAAATCTGTAAAATCTTAGATAAGGCCTAGAAGATGCAAGCCATATGTTTGTCTTGCTCATCAAATCCTGGAATTAAACTCATCTGTAAATGTATGTTTTATCCACTGCCATATGGGAGGGGTATATTGTACAAAATATAGAAGAAAATACAGGTCTAGGTAGAGATGAAAAATGCCTGGTAAGAGTACTTTGCCTTGGAGGAGGAATGCACTTATGAACATACCACTTGCTTTCTAAGCTGGATATGTGCACTTTGCATACACTTATACACTTTGCATACACTGAGCCTGAACTACAGTCCAGTGTCAATAATTTCACAGTTTTCCTCGCTTCTTAGGAACTGTTGTGTTCTATGGAGCTTTATAGTTGAATATGTACTTGTTGGAGGGGCAGATCATATTGTCCAAAGCTTCCTGCCTGTGAAAAAATGTCATAGCAGTTAATGTAAAATACTATTTGTCAAGAACTGCATAGCAAATCACACATGATCTCTCCCTTTCCCGATTAAAAACCTACCTTTAAGAAATGTGGCAATAAGCAGAGGCACATGGGCTGTTTGGCAGTCTGCCTGAAAATCCTTTCAGCCAATGAATAATGATTACACTACAAAGCATCTGCTATCCAGAAATAGACTGTACTGTCTCCCGAACCTGCTATTGTGTCTTTGGACACAACATGGTGGAGGTGAATGTATTTTTCCTTCTGGTCACAGTGAGGAGCCAGATTTTCATTTAAATTAAAGATGTGATTAAACAAAGTCCAATAATTCAAAATGTTAGCAAAATATTAACATATATAAACTATTTTGTTTCATATTTTTCTAGATGAAAGGTAAGTATTTTGCTATAAAACTAGAACAGTTCTAATGGAAAACTATTTTCCAGAGGTCTTCTATAAAAAATTCTACATTGATAGAGATTAATGGCTGACATCCCAAAACAAAACTTTCAGGCAAGTTAGTAAACACAGAGAGCTGTCAGGACAGATCCAGCCATTGCAAGCACTCTTTCTCCACCACAACAAGAAAAGTATTTTAATTTTCATCAGGGACTTAGCTGATAAATCAAGAGCCAAGCTTTCCTCTCTTTACAGGCAGAGACATCCAGAGAAAGTGCTGAAGCGTCATAAGGAACAAAAATGCCTCCAGAAGGCTGGGTGGAAAGACCAAGCCATAAAGAGTTGGAACAATTATGAATTTGAGAGAATGAAGGAAATAAGTGTTTTCCTGCTTTTTGTTTGTTTGTTTGCATGTTTTGAAGCCATGGTGCTGTGACTTGAGTCTCAGCCACAGAAATTTTCTTGGTCTACTGAGCAAGGGAAATAAAAAGGATTCACAATTCTTAGAACTTCAGAAAGAACATGATATTGTCAACTGAACTGAAATTTAGGAATTTTACCTATGGACAGCTAATTCCAATCTTTGCCTGGAGTTTGGCGACCCAGTAGAATTTAAGAAGCAAAAGATTGCACATTAGGAACTTGTCAGTAGGGGAGCAGCATTAATAGAAATGCTGGCTCAAGTCTCCCACATGTTAAGAGGCTCAATTTAAAAACTTGTGGATATAGAATTAAACCTGAACATAACATATGTAAAAATAAGTTGGCTAAACTTAGAAAAAGTTTCAGAAATTTTGGAGTTGGTGGATTCAGCTTTACTCAGAAATCCTAAAAAGAAAAAAATAAATATGTATTCTGAGCAAGACTTCATTTATGTTTGCTTCCCAGTGCCTTAGAAAGTGTGTTAATTTTAGTCAGGTTATCGCAACCTGAAAATATGTACAAAGGTGAAAAGGATCTCTGTTGTGTTGTGATAATGATTAAGATGTGAATCTGCAATTGGTTATGCATTAGCTGCATCTTTTTCACTGATAACATGAAGGTCAGGATATGTAAAATTATGCATAACTGTAGACATTGGCTGGATCAAAGTCAAAAAGTAAGCAGACAGCTTTGGGATCATGGATCCAAACTTCGCTTAGATAGTTTATACCATATTAACTTTGTGATTTTTATAAACAAAAAAAATCACCTGATCTTTCAGGGTTGGACAGGTAGCCCTCAAGAAATTATTGAGGTTTTGTAAGTCAAAGAGAGTTACAGATTTCTTCATTTGTTACAAATATTGAAGAAGCTGAAATTATAGTCCTAACTTTAATACATGAAAGAAGTTTATCCTCTGACATACAAGTTAATGCTGAAGTAAAAAAGAATGCAAAATTGTAGAACTGTTTATAGCTTTCTGATTCTTTTCCTTATGGGGAAAGTTACTTATTGCAATTGTTTTCTCTTAGCATCATTCTCTTATTATATATGAACCTTGGTCCAGGCATTTTGATACTATTGTCCCACATCAAACTAAACATTACTTGGCAACAGGCAAGGACAAACAGATAGGCTTACAATTTGTTTTTATAATTAGCTACTGTGTCAGTGTGAAAGCTAGGATACATGTCCAAGGTATATATATGATCATGAAGTGCCATGCAAGGTTACCTGCTAGGCTCATTCTCAGCATTAACCACCATGAACAAATGGGTACATAGCAGTGTGCAAACTTGGGCTCGGCAAGGGCAATTTCAATGATTAAAATGTCTTATTACTGAAGCTGCTTCTAGACATTTAAGGGAAGATGGACCATGACAGGACCCCACAGAAAGTTAGAATCATCCCACCTATTTCAGATCGTTGGCAATACTGCTTAAGTTACAGGCAGAGACTTTCTAAATTTCTTTTTCTGTCAGTAGAGAGAGAAAAGTTCACTGCCATTGGCAGATGTCTAAAGTTAGGGGGGATGAGTGAAAGCACAACTGTTTCCAGGCATAGGCAAAGTGGCATGTATTGCCTTCACATCTTTCCACATATATTTCCATAGAAGGGTAGCTCACATAAGGTGTAATTGAGCTTGTGCTGCTACAATTCAGATCCCCCCCACCGCCCCCCCCCCAAATGAATAGATGCTACCCATTATACAAAAAATTCAAAATTTATTAGTTACTTCTCCTTAAAGCATTTCCTTTTGTACTGAAAATTATATCAAAGTGGTCTTCATGCATAGTAGAAGGAATTGTCTGGGCAAAGAGAAGACATGGCAGTGCTGGGAACAGATATGATGGGAGCAAATAAGCTGGTCATTGGTATATCTGCTACTCTGGGAAACACCACTCAGGGCTCTGGTACGAGAGGAACCTTAGGACCTTCTTAGGTCCCCATCAGCCCACTCAGGAAATTCACCACTAAACAATACATCTGCTTAAGCTGTGTGAAGCAACACTGCAGTTTTTAACTATGTTTCTGTTTGATAAATGCATTCTGTTAGGAGAATGTGCTGTGGTGACCTATTTGACTCTGTTGATTTCTTATGCCTTGCAAGAGCCTTGGAAGCAATGAAAACACCTTTAGACGTATATATATAAATGAGTTTGTACATACATATTATGCAAAAACTGTATTCTGGATTTGATAATTTCTGTGAGTGGAACTTCTGTTCTCATCTGGCAGAGGTCTTGTACTGTATTAAGCTGTGTGATTTATACAACAGGACACATCAGAAAACCAGAACAACATTGTTCAACTTCACCTCTAGAAAAATTAGAGATTAGTTTTGTATTTTGTATTTTGAATCACTTATGACCAAGCAGTTATTAGGTATTTTACTCTCAACACATTCTTCAAAATGTTTAAATGTCTTTCTTTGTCAGGGTTTTGTTTATATTTATGTTTTTGTTCTTTAGCATAAATGTATCCGGTCAATATTTTCTTGATGGCAGAACCTCTCTGTGTAATGTGTGCATTTGTTTTCTTGAAAATGCAATGAATTTGAGACACTTTCAGTAAAACAAAGAAGTGTTCTGCAAATTCTCTTAATTCTTGACAGCTCTGCCCCAAGGACAGGACCATTGGGCTCCCAACCTTGGGCAATTGTTTTTGTCTGAGAACAGTGAACCATCAGAAACTCCTGTTACTGCTCAGGAAATGTGTTGATTTCTATTAAAAAGCTGCAGGATAGAGAAAGACATGATTTGGGCTTAACCATTATTTGGCCCAGCATTGATCACTCACTAAAGGAAATCTTGTGCCATTCTCCTCATCTTGTTTTCCTACAAAGCAGTAAAACTGTTTCTTTGTTGACTCTATCTGCAAATATTTTTTAAAAAACTCTAGACTAATGGCTTAAAGTTTCAGATCATTCACTCCATCATTTTGATTCACAGCATGATGGAGACCAGATAAGATGTTTAAATACTTCAGTGATAACAGGAGGGTTGCAGAGAATCCAAATCTATTTCACTGGGCTCAAAAAAAAGCAGAACATTTTCCTGGAGCTTAGAAAAGGACTATATATACTGTGTATTGTGTGTCAAAACAGACATGTCTGTGTTGCAAGCTGATTCAGGTTACTCAGCTATTTCTCTAAGCAGACACTTGTAGCTCCCTATCTTTTATTTCTCTGATCTAAAGCAGCCATAACTTGCAAGCATGGATTTATCACAGAGGTGAGAGGAGACAGTTTTAGTTCTCTGAGCCATCAATCTGGGCAATATGTGCCCCTGTATTACATCAAGCAGCTGTGGCCACACAGTTGTGCAGCCTCTCCATTCAGATCAGAGCTTCAGCTACCTCTGTCTTAAAAGCATTTCCCCCCAGGACCCCACCCCAGCTGCCTCTGTGGGTAAGATTTGAACAATAAAATGAAAACAACTTCCAAGTAGTTTCTATATTCTCTTGTCCCTCCTTGCAGGAGGGATTTGGGCAATTTGGGCAAAAGTGTCATAAAAAGAAAGTAATAGTAAACATTTTTCTTTTCTTCCTAAATGGATGTAAAGGGAAGCAAAAATGGACAGCTCAGGGATTGATACATGCTGTGTCAAATGACTAGAGTTTTATGACCTCAAGAAACTTGGAATATTTAAGACTGTGCATACTGGCCTGAACATCAAGGTTACTGTTAGTGTGATGTGAATTGCTTGAATTTTCAATATTGAAAATTTGGCCTCAAAAAATGTGGGTGCCAGTTGCAGTAGAGAAATACACCTCTTCCAAAGCAAGCATTGTCCCTATTCTTACATTATAGAATCACCACAGGCAGGCATCATCATGTCTATGCTTAAGGTGTGCTAGAGGGGAAAATGACAAAATTCCTACTCATGCCTGAAAAACCAAGGATATGGGTAGGACTACTTTTATTCAACTATCTAGAATATTTATCCGTTTGCTGCCCTGTCAATTTCCTAAAACAAACCCACTAGAGCTCATTGCCGCATTCCTCGCTGGAACAACATGAGTATTAAATAGTTCAGAATATATTTTGAAAGCAGATGTTGCAATGCCTGGTATAAATCTATCCTCTGGTGTTCTTTTTTACTTCATTAACTTCACCATATTCATGACAAACTGGGTAAAGCAACAGAACAGTGGCAAAATAAATGGGGCCTTTACAAAATAAGATGCTGCCTTGTACCTCTAATTGAATAGAACTGGCCCACCATGCCTTGGGTTATTCCAAAATGTCTAGACTTTCTTATTAAAGATATCCCATTTTCTGACTTTTGCCAAGAAGAATAAAAACGTCAAAACTTGCATAAAATGGCAGATGGATGCAGTAGAGGGGGGAAACTAAAAACAAACGCCTTAACCAAACCCCAACAATTTGCATCAGTGCTGAGCAAAATAATTGAAATTCTTAAGAACAGATGTTACTTCAAATTCACAGGCACAGATCAATGTTTCAAAGAGTAAAGAAGTTCATCATCTGAAGGTTGTGTTGAAATTCAGGAGCTGAGCAACTACAAGCAGAAGAGATGTTATGTTAGGATTTGGTGAGGCTATATGCCTGGATTCATAGATGGCAACTCCTATGTACCCATTAAATGTTCTTTAAAAAGTTACAGGCCATATAGGACATTCAGAGTCATTTTTGGTGGTCATAGGTGAACAGCACAACTAGTTTGCTGGCATTTCACATTTTCTGCATCTTGTTTTAAATTCTTTAGATTCACTGCACTACATAAAAATGTGATAGTTTGCATATAGGGAATTGTGGTTTTGTTCAGATCTGTGGTTTTTGCATCCTGGAAGTCTTGTTTTGAGACCAAATCTGGTCATTCCAAATTGATTACACAAAAGCTATAGAGTAGGTTATAATTTCCATGGTGTGTGTAATATGTGGTGTAGCTGATTGGGCACTCAGAAATTGTGGTAGACCCTCCAGCTTGCTAACTTCCTAACTCAGCAGATCACAAGCTTTTATATACATATATGTCCCGTAACAAGGATGGTGATGTTATTACTGTAGGTCTAATTAGATATCCTTTAATGTTGCTTTCACTCAAAAATCTTGGAGATGCATTTCATCTGGATTTGGTTCTTTTCCAGATTCGTTAAAAAGGAAATAATTATTCTGTATTTCCACCACAATTTAAAAAATAGCACTAAATACTTGCAGGACATTGCAGACAGAAGGGAATTAAAATAAAACCTCATCAAGAAAAGGAAACTTACACCAAGTTACAAAAAACAAAACCAAAACCCTGCATGAGTAATTGGATCCCAAAATGTAATGAAGTGTTGGCTGAATGTTGTGCTACATACCAAATACTCCCTTTAACAAGATGAAATCTGAAAACAGTGGAAACATAGATCAGAGTTGCAGCTCAGAAATGATAGTAGAAGAACAAGGAGCTGTGTTTGAAATAGGATTCCCATTTGTATATATTTTAAGTTAAACATATTTTTGAAGAGACCTATTTTTTGTGAGCAACTAGAATCCAAATGGAATAAAAGCCTCAAATAAAATCTACCAAGGGCTTAAGGGAACTGGCACATCACATTAGTAGAACAACATTTTTTCTCCTAAGACAATATTGGCACTAGGTATAAATTAAGAGGAGAAAGAGAAGATAGAAAATGTTATTTATACTCTAGTAATAAATTTGAGTTGGACAATTTTTGATTGAAATATAGTGACTCACAAAAATAAAATAAAAATTAGATGAGTTTGTTTGTAGTCACTGGACCTATTGATAATAGATACTCAGTTTGTCATAGCTCTGGAAAGAGTCAAAGATGGGATGCTGCATGAATACACTTGAAAGATATTTCCCTCTGCTTTACCTCTCTCCAGCTCTGGAGTTTCCAATGCTGTGTAGGACAAGGATGGATTAAGCAGAAAGGGAAGCTGGACAAGATTGCTGCAGCCCAAGCCTCCCAAGGTGTCAGCAGAAAGGCTACCAAGAGCTTAACACAGCACAAATGTTACTTGACTAAACCTGACACAAGAGTGGGATGCTGAAAGAAAAGCAAGGTTTTAAGTCTCAGCTCAGTAAGTGAGGAGCAGTTACAGGAGCGAAGGAGAAGGAGGTCTGTCCTGTGCATTCTGCTCAGAAATCACTTCCACACCTCCATTCCAGTGTACAAAGTTGCACGCCAGTACCATGGGCCTCCACTGTCCTCTCTGTAAACAGGAACTTCAGTATCTTATACCAGTGTCTGGAGATAGAAGCAGACACAAACTTAGGGAGAAATACCTGCTTTAGGTCCAGGTTTACTTTACAAGGACCTAAAATTCACTGAGGTCTGAAACTTCACTGTATTAAAAGGCTGCTATTTAAAGCTTGAACTGCATTTTTCAAAATAGAGACAAACACCAAGTCAGAAGAATTTGAATTTCTTCATATTGTCTGTTCTTGTCACAAGTTAGTGATATTCGATTCTTTGATTCTGTGTAGTTCCAATCATCCCAGGAAGAGGAATTTTGCCATGCCCTTTGCTTAAGTGTGACACATTAAAATATTCCCACTGACATGAATAGATCTCCTCTGAATTTTACTGGTTGGCTATGTGCTAGCAATGTTTCTTTTCAACAGAGAATAAAAGCAAGTGAACTTCTTCCTGCACACTGCAGGGTTTATTTCGTTTTCAGAAATTGCCCTTGGTTTAATAATTTTGAATTTAAAGGGAGGTCAGTGGTATAGGCATTATCAGACATCCAAGGCTCAATTCTCCTAAACATATGGGAGCATCCCCCTCATTCCCCTGCCCTTATCATAAAGGTGTTCATGCTATGGTCCAGAAATGTCTTATTCTCTTGAAGATTCTATTCTTATCTGCCAGTCCTCTGTAGCAGATATCCTCTCTCACACACAGTCAGGTCTCCGGAGTGACACTAATTATCTGTGTATGAGCAACTGAATCAAACACATTAAGACATTTATCACAGGATTTTCAAAAGTGTTTTGTCACTCATCTCCTACTAAAAGGCACTGGAGATTGATTTGGATCATTATCATCATTAGCAACCTAAATAACTGGTCTTAATACTCTAACCTATCACCATAAAGCAATTGAATATCTTGCATAATGACTCGCACACATCCATTAGATAGTTTGCCAGACACCAGAAAATGTGTAGAAGAGTATCTATGGACAGGATAAACCACAGGACCTGGAAATCAGCACACAGCTGACTATGTTTAGAAGACAGTTTTGTTGCCATATAAAAGCATTATAAATATCCATTGGTAATATCAGCCTGTTATCACAGAAATAAAGCATTATGTATAAACTTGACTGCATTTCAATTAACGAACTTGAAAGTTTTAAACATGTTTTTAATATGTTCTCACTGGCTGCCAAGGCTGCACTTCTGCAGAGTTTCTTCCTCATCATTTCTCACTGATGCAAGTTTCCCTTGTGTAGGATGGGGTGATGTCTTGAAGGTAAAGCTATCTTTTGAAGAGGCTGAATGAAGAAACTCTGTTCCTGAGTACTGTCCCTGATTTCTGCCACCCTGACCTGCCTGCCTTGGCCCCAGGGATGTTAAAAAATCTGGGAGCCAGGCTTTAATACCCTTAGAAATGTGTAAGAACCATTGTAGAAAGAAGGGAACAAATAATAGTCCACAAAACCACAGTAGAATCCCTTCTCTTTTGTTCTTACAAGACATTTTTCCACTTAAAAAATAGAGCCTTTTACACCATAGGAGTAATATAAAGCAAGCAAAGTCCACCACTTGAACAGATAGATCCTTGCATGAGTGAGAGACATGCCTTGTTTCTTCACCTTGTCCCTTTAACTCAGATTTTACCCCATATTGTGGCTGACAGGTTGTGCAGTGAATTGCAAAGCAAAGGCCAGCCTGTATAGCAATGTTTCCTGCCATCACTGCTGCTAAATGTTTCCCTCAGACGAGGATGCGTGGACAGAAGAAGGAAGCTCAGTGAGTTTTGTGTCTTTAATAGGCAGAGCACTTTCCCTCTCCAATGAGACCATTTTCCCAGCTGGCATAAAGTCACTGACTTTGCTGGAGCTCACAAAATGTAACACAGATGAAAAGCTGGTCCAAAATAGAGTAACAAACATTCAGATGAATAAATACTTTAAAATGTTTATACCTAAGGGAGAGAAACTGAGGAGAGAGAGGATTAGCTGTGCTAGAGGTGTTGAATGTGTGGATAAGCGAGAGTCACTCTTAAGCATCCATCCATACCTTTTAGACTGTGAATAGGGTGTCCCTCACCTCTGGGTTTTCTTCTCTCTTTTCTCCTCCCCCCACCACAACATGTTTGGCATTTGGAAGGTTTGAAGTAATTTCTTCCTTTGGCCTCACCTGGGATCTTTGCTGTCCCAGAACCTCCTCCTGACCTCAGTGTTGTGTTTTCATTTAAAGTCCGGGATGTCTATAAATGTCAGCAGTACAGGGCAATTAGAACTTTGAAAAGGGCTGTAACATAAACCAGCATTATAGTGAAATGGATACTGCCTTAAGCTGCCTGAAATTCACTTGCTGTTGGAAAGACAATATCCTGCCATTCTCCCATGGTGGCCTTCAATTGAACACATTTGGCTGAGGGTTGACCCATTATTAGGATAAGTCTCTGCATGGCTTGAAACAATGAAGAAACACAGGGGGAGAGAAGACAGCAAATTGGGCTGGTAGTTAGCCAGCACTAAGCAGAAATGTGACACTGGATTAGGCCTTTATAGCTGTCTGTGGTGCTATCTGTGAAATCCAATGCTCTCCTTGTTTCCCTGCATTGCAGGCAAAAGCATGTGGCTAGATGTTGAACGAAATCCCCCCTTCCTTTTTTTTCTTTTTTTTTTTTTTTTTGACTAATAGCCTCTAAAACATACCTTTTGTAACTCTAAAAATAAACATTCATCACAATAGCAATTTCGCTCCTTAGTACAGTGCATTTTTCTCATATATCATTGCATTATGTTAATTTATGATGTTTCTGGGCACCTCTGTCCTTGTCCCTCCAGTGAACATGTGCTGCTTTCTCTAGCTGCTCCAAGTTGCTATATATAAACTCTAACTCTGTCTTGACATCAGCTCCATTAAAGCTGTTCAAACACCCTCAAAACTCAACACTCTCCCACTGTGAAGGAGAAGGAGAAGGAGAAAAATTTTCTGCACAAAATATGCTCTGAATTCATCAAAACTATGTTTCCTTTCTTTCATGATGCAAACTAATGTAAAAGCAATATGGTAACACTCCCTGAGCAACTGGGAGTACATGTTCAAGTCAAGCAGGACAAAAAGAAAAAGACAAAAGCTCCAAAGAAACTTATTCAATGGATTTCTATGCAAATACCTATATTTCTGCACAGAGATTTCATGGAAACTGTCTCTCTGCTCCTAAGGCAACATTTCATGTTATTGCGCTTTGTTATATACAAAAAGTCCATACAGGCAGAATGTTGCCAATTTTCTGACAGGGAATTTTGAAAAGAGATTTCTCTGAATTATAAATGTTTGGATTCATACACTGCATTTTTTCCTCCTTAAACCTAGTATGGAAACACAGAGCCATGAAACATGCCTGTGAATATAATCATGCTTTCCTGCAACTCCTTGGAATTCAGTCAGTTCACTGATCCTGCCCTACTACCCAATAGATAGGAATGTTCTTTTATGGTACCTTGACTTTTCTCAGAGGTCCCACACTGCACATTCACCTATACACATTTAATCACAATCAGATTGAGGGGATCTAATGCAAAACCTTGAAGAGATTCCCAGCAGACTTTGGGTCAGGTTGTGAAGGTTTTTGAAAGGATACTTTAGCAAAATGGTAGGATTTCAGCAGAGCCACCACACCCAACAGGGACTGTCTTTTGCTGGCCACTGAGTATTGTGCTGTGCTATCCCACGAGCATCCCTGGCTTCATTTTGTGAGGATGTGCACACTGAAAAAAGCAGGAACGTGGATAAGTTGTAAAGACTGATTTCAGAGCACATGTCTAAACCTAGTCAGTATGATGCCATTTTAACATCTGTAATAAAACTAGTCCTCTCCATGAGATACACAAACAGGTCATGGCCTGTGAAATTGTCAGAGGTGTCAAGGGAAAACCAAAGTATGAGGTTGACGCTGGAAAGAATGTGTAATTTACTACACAATGGTCAGTGCAAGCTCTTTTTCCAAGCAGAGCTAACTCCCTAGAAGCAAATCTTTGTGGCTCCATAGGGCATAATATGGCTGTTCCAGCACATTTCTAGTCACTCTGAGATGTTTTGCAAACAGCATGATGTGCAAGTTTTATCTCTGACCTTAGCAGTCCTGTGATGAAACTTAAAGCATGCATGGTCTCAAGTAAATATGTTGCTTACATAGGAAGCATGCCTGCACAGCAAGCAGTATAGTGCTGTGTACTTCGTCTCCACAAGGGTCAAGTCCACCTTTGGGAAACGGGCAGGAATGCAAAAAGACTATTAAATCTGTCTAAAAATCTGTGCTGTCTGCTGAAGACAGAAAGGTATATGACATCTGGAACAGGAAGAGCTTAAAACAGGGGAATGGATGCCTTTTATATATATAATTTTTTTCCTGATATAAAGTGTAAGTAAGCCTTTAGACATTTTTATGTACTCTTGAAAGTTGTATAACCTACCCACTCCAATCTCTAGCCTGCACAATACCTGAATTATATTTTACTATGGAAGATATAACTCCTGTGTTACATCTCCCACGAACAATTTTTAGTGATGAGGGAACGTGCTATTATTGACTGCAAACTCTTTTTCAGCTGCTAATGCACAGACATCCAAAAGTCCAATCCAAGACTCTGTAAAGAACTACATCTCCCAAACTATACAGAGATTTATGTTTCATGGGTCTTTGTCAATGAGTTTCATAGGCTGGACACTGAAATCTGAATGATCCTCATGCTGTGAGTCATGCTCTGCAGGAAACTTTTGTTGCTCTGTGAAACAAAATAAAAGCATAGAGGAATAACTGTTTTTTATTTGGGCTCAGGAGAACATGGTCCCAGCTGTGCATCAAAACATGGGCCCACAGAGCCTGGATGTCCAGTTTAGTATAGTTCCCTATTTCTACATGCCAATGTAAGAGCTGCCAAATATCCCATGTGTCATAGGGTTTTCCTTACTCTATGGTCAAATACTGTGTCTGACACAAAACCAAAAGACATTGGTTTCACCACGTTTTTGCAGCAAGCACTTTCCCAGGTGATCAGAAGATGGGATCTTGGAAAGAGACTACAGAGCATATACAGACTTTCTAAGGGGGACAGGTAATGCCCGGCTGAACTTACCATGAACCTAATCAAATCACTCCCAGTCCACACAGTCCCAGATATGAAGCAGAACTGGTCCATGCCACTGCCCTGCCCGCTGCCTCCAGGGTCTTCCTCGGATCCTGCCATGCTTGCAGACCTGGCTGCCCCCCACAGGCATGCAGGCCCTTTGACCCTCAGTGCTCAGTCCAGGTTTCTCTTGCTCTGGAGCACAGGTCGAAGCTCCTCAAAAGTCTTCACTATGAGTATTACAGTCTCAGGGATATCAGCTTGAAAATCAGCATGTTTTACCTGCTTTACTGCCTTAGGCCAGTGTAGGATAAGGACCAAAATTATGACTTAAAATGAAGGACCGTTTTAACCAATATAAATAAGTGCACCTCTGAGGAATAGTCATTTACTGCTTTGCTTTGACTGTATTTAGTTTCTTCATTGGGACAAAGACACTCAACCACTGGGGTAAATTCTGCACTCAGTTATCACAGTATAAAACCTGATTACTCCTTCAGCAAAAAGCAGTCATTTGAGCCTTACAAGGGCATCGCTAAGAAGAGAATTTGACCACAACTTACACTATTTCTCACAATACCAGCTGTACATTAGCCACAAAAACATCTCAGAGATGCTTGGATTAGTCTCAGTGGTAAATTAAAACAGGTAATCCCTTCTTTAGAGATGATTGTGTGGGACAGTTTACTCCCCTTCCATGAGAAACCTTCCATAGGGCTCTTAACCAACTTCTGACTTGAGACTCTAGTTCTAATCCTTCCTACATGACTTAAGACCACAGAGAGTACAAGCCAAGCCCAAATCTGTATATAGCAAGCCACAAGATTGTACAGCAGAACACCACCAGTTTGCAGGCCAAACACATAACAAAATGTGGGATGCCCATAGACCACCTGATTACCTTCTGAAGTGCCCAACATAGCAGGCAACAGAAGGGGCTGCAACTCAAGGGACTGTGTCAAGGAAGATACTGAGACTACTTCTGCCTTCTCAGGGGAATATTTACAAGTGCTCCTAAGGAAAAGTGGGCTTTCCTGGGAGATCAGCCTGGAGAGGACAAGGTTCTATGTAAACCTTATAGCAGCCTACTTGTTTCAGGGGTGTTGGACTAGATGACCTTTAAAAGCCCTTGCTAACCCAAACTATTCTGTAATTCTATGATTCTTTGATATATCAGCATAAAATGTTAGTCATCATACCAAAAAATGTATACAGCCCTATTGTTATCTTGTGGTTAAAAATCACACAAATCAGGAAAATCACATCCATTTCAGTTATGATCTCATTTCTGTACGTGCTGCATGGCCCTTCCCCCAAGTACCCTGTTCATAGCAGCTGACTGAATAACATGAAACAGAAGAATTATCACCAACTTTACAATCATATTTGCCACACAGATAAATTATTTGGTAGATCTACATCTGTATTACTGAACCAGAGTACAAAACACATGGGTTAATGTGTTTGTGGAAAAGTGTGCAAGCAGTGACATAAACCACTGCTACTTTTATTTGAAGAAGCTGAAATGTTATATTTGAACATGTTATGCAGAAACCAAGTAAATACTTTAAATAAATTTTTCTTGGCTTCTGCATTCTTAAATTGAAGAGTTTTGCTCTTCAACCAAATCAAATACATTGTCCCTGGTACACTTTAAAAAGACAAATAATGAAGGGAGGTAATATATATACTTCAATATTTTCTCTCGTGAGTCTGGTTGCTAATGCTTAAGAATGCAAGATAAAATGAATGAAAGCCTACCTTGGGAACCTTGAGTAAATTCCTTGCGCACCACACTGGCACTTTATTGCATAATTAAATCTATTGCAAATGTACTTTATCTTCATTACACATGACAACTTCACCTTTTCTTGCCTTGCAATCTTCTATTTAAGCCTTTAAATTCAGATATTCTTGCTTCTCCAGACTTATATGCACATGCAGTTTAACAAATTATGGAAATAATTTATTTGGGAAGAGTCAGAGTATATTTTTTACTCTACACCTTGTTCAGAGTTGCCAGATAGGCACAGTTAATGCAATGTGTAGCAGTCTGGCCCACAACTTACCTGTGTGAATGCTAAACCAACTGTACTGCTTCCCTGTGTGTGCTTATGTGACACCACTGACTGCAACACCATAAAACCAAATAGAAGCCATTTGCAATGTACCAAATAGTCACATACCAAGACAGAAAGCACTGAATTGGAGAGCTGAATAATGATTTATTTCTCTTTGAAATCATCAGTGTAGTAGCCTACCACTGTTCAAAAGCACCCAAGCTTGTGTTCTGGTTGATAAAGTGCAGCAGAAGTTGTAGGCCAGCTGCTCTCAGTGAGCAAAGAACTTAAACCAGGGCCAGAGGACTATAGGAAACCACAGAAGGAGATGACTCTCTAGAATCCTATTTGTGTCTTTAATAGGATGGCTGGAGAGGATGAAAGAGAACCAGAAGCCGGAAAGTGGGAGACGCGTATACCCAGAAGAAGGGCAGGTGGAAGGAAGCTGTGGAGGAGTAGCCCAAAGCAGTTCTGTATAGAGGATAAAGCACAGGGACATATCACACACAGGAGAGAACATGCCCACTATGGATGTCCTGCGGATAGGAAGGGAAAGGGATACAGATGGGCAGAGAGGGGGATACAGGTATCCAAGGGACATGATCAAGGAAGAAAACAGAATAAAGCAATGCTCATTCTCTGAAATCTTTCTGGAGAGGACCTAGGAATTACAAACATCAGCTGAAGGGAGGAGTCCAAATCAGAGCAGAGCAGGAGAGGCAAATAAACTGAAGGGTGGGTGTGAGGGGTAGAAGGAACAGAAAAAAAAGGAACTGGCATCTCTGTTGGGAGGAGATGAGAAAGGAGCCCATGGAACGAGGTCTGTAATTGTGCTGGGGAAAGGGAAGGAGATTTGATGGAGATCAGATTAGTGGCATCATGGTGATGAGCTGTGGGGAATGGTGATGGCAGAAGTGGATAAAGGATTCATAAGCAGTAAATGGGAAGAGTTTATTGAAAAAGCTGAACCTGAAAACTCAATGAGTTTTTGCTTAAAAACCTCATCATGTTATGCCACATGTGAGGAAGGCTGCTTATGTCCAACACAGGAAAAATATGGAAAAACAGTATCTCTCCTCTTGTGACAGCCATTCCCTGCTTAACCCCTCAAAGTTTTCTCATTTCACTGTTTTTCATAATGTAGGATATGTAATATCACACACTAACGGGACTTTCTCTGGCAAAGGTTCCAAATTTGAGCTTCAATAAAAAGGTATGGCAGAGCTCGGAACTATTTTTTTTTCCCATGCTTTTTAATAAGTTTGTCTGGAGTCTTGTAGCCAAATAAAAGACATGTTCTATGGTCTGGATACCTTATCACCTAGGTGGGATTTAAATGGGAGTTCTGGTTTCAGGACAGTCATTCCTCCAAACCATCACACCACATTTTTCACAGTCCACAGTTCTGGACCAGATTTGAAGTCTGATTCTTAGTGGTGAGTATACCAGTTTGAACCAGACCTGGGACATTTTTGGATCTGCCTGACAGATTGTTCTGTTCCTCTCTTTTGTGAGAAGCAGCAAAGTGGACCACAGGGATCAAGAGTACTATTTGCACTGAAACACAGCCCTCTGATGGCATAATTCCAGCTTGCTGAAATATGAAAGGCAGTTGAAGAGATCTCAAGGAGAAAGGGACCTCTCAAAGAGTTGTGCCCCATTTGTTGACCAGTCCTTGTGTTCTGGGGGGAGAGATGGGTCATATGCTGTAAAAAAAAAAAAAAAAAAGAGATTGAAAACTGGATTCTTCTGCCCCATTTATGTCCCCTTCTGTCATACAGTGTTCATAGGGATCATGGTAGCAAAGGGGATTGTGGCAGAGAGCAGGATCATCGCATTCCTTCTTCCACTACCTCTAAAATATGCTAAAATACATTAATGGTTTACACCATGGTAAGATTAAAAATCACTGTATATTTAGAACTGTTATACCTGAGATGCTAATGGTTTCTATTTCAAAGCACATTAAAACCTACAGTGCTGATGTTCGTGGCAGCCTTGGACCTCAGTAAGCTCATATTACGTTTATAACTACAGCCTTTCTTTTGTTTCCTTTTTTGTATAGCATATGCATGACATTTTATTTTTATGTTACAGTTCAGAAAGTCTTTTAGTGAAGCCTCATGGCTAATTTTGGAGGACTGAAGACATCCAAACATTACGTACCCAACCATGCCAGCCACCTGCTACATCTACATGACAGAAGTAGGGAGGTGGTATCAGCCTGGATTTGATACTTGCCTTTTGTAACCAGTGTGTGAGAATCTGAAGGAACGCCCACACGGCTCATGTGTGCCTGACATGTTAGTAGCTTCTCTTGGGCAAAAATGTCAGCTCTGTTGTAGGTTGAAATGTTGGTTATAATAGCATGGTTAATATTCCTACCTCAGAGATGAACTCTGATCAAACCTTTTGTGGTTTCCAGTTGCAGCTGGTTTGTGTTTCCCTTCTCTTTCTCAAAGTCTGAGGACAGGTGTGGGATTTTCTACAATACTCACCAGTTCTAATAACGTTTATATGAGAGGGGAGACATTTATTAACGTGCTCCCACTGCAGCAGCACGTATGTAAACAGAAAGCCCAGCATGCCAGGAGCTGCATGAGTAGGTGTCTGACAACAGTGCCTGTGCCCAGGGAACTCTCAGCTCAGCCATGCAAGAAGAAACTGCAGGAGAGACCTAGGAAAAGTCCCTGTGTAGGTCACTGAGAGAGATTGGATCTGGGGAAGGCAAATCCATTTTCTCAGATCTTGAGTCACAGCACAAGTTTACTGTCACTGGCCAAAGCCAACCAGCCCCTCAGTAACTCAAATAAATTATTCTGTGGGAACACAAAAGAACCTCACTCTGCTTTAAGGAAATTAAGTTCTTCTCTCTTTTAATTAACGTTGTAGCTCATTGTAACTTCAAAATTAAATTGATATCCTGAAATGACAAATTAAATTCACTTCTCTTACTGAAACAAAACATTTAGACTTTAGAAATGCCTACAATCTTCTCTTCATCTTTTGAGTGGAGCAAGTCTATCAGTTCATAGTTGCATTACAAAGCAAATAAACTTTATATTTGTCAAAAACGCATTCAGTCGGGTCTACACATAGCCTTTCAGCTTCTGGATTGAAAGAAATGAAATGAAACATTATGTTTAACTTTTTAAAATATATGGTATATGATAAGAACCATAAAATGATAGAATGGTTTGAGTTGGAAGGGACCTTAAAGATCATCTGGTTCCAACACCCCCACTGTAGGAAAGGACACTTTGCACTAGACCTGGTTTCTCAGACCCCCATCCAACTTGGCCTTGAGCACTTCCAGGGATGGGGCAACCCTCTGTGGGCAGCCAGTTCCAGTGTCTCACCATCCTCATAGTGATGAATTTCTTCCTAATATCCAAACTAAACCTACCTTCTTTCAGTTTAAAGCTGTTCTCCATTGTCCTATCACTGCATGTCCTCCCTCTCCAGCTCTCTTGTAGGCCCCTAAAGGTATTGGGAGCCTGCTACAAGGTCTCCCTGGAGCCTTCTCTCCCTTTGCTGAACAACCCCAACTCTCTTAGCCATTCTACATAAGAGAGGTGCTCCAGCCCTCTGATCATCTTCATGGCTCTGCTCTGGACGTGCTCCAACAGATCCACATTCTTATGTTTGCATCTCCAGAGCTGGATGCAGCACTCCAGGTGGAGTCTCACAAGAGCAGAGCGAGAATAACCTTCCTCAAACTGCTGGTCACAAGTCCTTTGATGAAGCCCAGGGTAGCAACTTTTCAAATGCTGGTATTTTTTCTAGGGGTGAACTAATCCATATCAAGTTACTGGAAATCAGCAACAATTAGGATATCAAAGCCCAAGAGGACAGGAAACAGCCAGGTCAGTCCATTTTGTGAGATTTACCTTTAAGTAATTTGACAGTTTTAGATCATTAGGTAATTTTATTTGTGTAAGAGCAGAACAATGCAATAGGTAATATTTGCCTGGTTTGGGAAGATATAGCAGGCAGATAAACAGTCCCAGACACTTTCAGTTGGATATATAGCATCCTGCTGTGTAAATAGGGACCAACTTATTTCAGGTAAAAAGCAAATAGACAAGCATATGAAGAATAGGACCTGCCAGATTTTCAGTAAGTCAGGCATTGGCTGGGCTGTCAGCACACCTGTACATGGGTAAGGCAGGGTCTGAAGAGACCCAGGGGTTTAGGAGAGGAGAGGCTAGACTGTGAGGTGTGACTGGCTGATGGGCAGCTAGAGGGAAACTCTCAAAGGCCAAATGAGACTTTCAGTATGACTATGTTATCCTAAGTCTGCTGGGATTTCTGAATTCTTTAGCAAGGGTGAAGAATACCTTGTCACAGGGGTTAAAACTGACGTTGTTTGGTTTGGGAGCCAGCTCCCCATCTAGCCATATAGTGAAGCAATGTTATCTCCTTCTGTGTTCATAATATCATATGTTATGTCTGTGTGCTGTTCTTCAAGCTTTCCCTTCTCAAGTATTCCAGAAACAGCTGGTAGTTCGTATATATCTTAGTCAGAGGTAGATTTGGGAATGTAAGTGGTAAGGACCAGTTGTAGACAGTCTCCTTTGCAATGTGCTCTGTGAGGGCCAATGCACATATGCAGTGCTGCTTCTGTCCCACTCCCATGCCATGGTTAGTGGGGACAAGCAGGCAATGGCTCTGGGGGAAAGCAGGGATGAGCACCAAGGTGCTGCTCCCAGTCTGTGTCATTGAGTGGGCTCCTGTGGACCATGGTGCACAGGGAAGGCTTCACAGAGCTCTTGTGGGACCTGGCTGTGTATGGCAGTGTAGGTTTGAGTGTGAAGCAGAGCACCAGTTTCAAACCCAAGGCTTCTTCTTATTCACTGAGTATCATCCTTCTTCATACAACATGCTCTCGACTGCCAAAAGCAATCCCAAATACCTCTGCTCACCCTCTCCCACTGATAATGTTGGTAACACAGTCAGCCTCTCCCAGAAAGGAGTGTATCATCAGCCAGATGAAGCTTTCACGCAGGCTGCCTGGCCAGGCAGCAGCCTGCTCTGGGAGCAGAGTGGCTCCTGCAGCTCTTGGGCTTGGGGTTTCACTGGGTGAGCTGTTCATCTGGATCCTGTTCATCTTCCCTTCAAATAAGGGAATCTGAGGAGTTTGTCTCCGATTTCTCCAGTGACACCAAGTTATGTAAACACTCTTGCTGCCGTTAACAGCTCGCCATTTTTGCTGTTTGAAACATAATCAGTTTGTATAACAATATGGACTGATTTGGGTATCCAGTCCAACACGCCCTGATTGCCTTCTGTCTAAACATTTTAGTGCTGTAAATTTATGGGGACTCTGCTGGCCTCTCCAAAAGACCTCTCGGAATCACAGCAGTTTATAATGATACCACAATGCAATTCAGCATTTCCAAGAATTACTTTTGTTTTCTTTAGAACAGAAAGGGTTGGTTTTTTTTTAAGGGTGGGTTTTTTTTCTGTTTCTGACCAAACAGAAATATTTCTAGTTATTGTATTTTAAAATAAGCATTCTCCTTTTTTTGTTTTGTTTTGTTTTGATTTGTTTCCCCTAAGTGTTGGCCTGACCTTCTGACTTCAGCAGGAGCCTGGGAAGGGTGTCTTAGTACCTCACTGAAAAGACTGCAAGCATCCTGCTCAGAGCTACATGAGTGCCCAGTCAGGTCCTGCCACTGTGCCTCAAAATGCAGCCTCAGACACTGGGGAATGTATGCCTTGGCAAACCTGAGCACAGAGGAAACTATCAAACATTCAGAGCAATTGTTGACAATTTCCAGTCACCACTAATTGCTTGGGGCTTTCTTGGACCCCTGCCACATCTATACCTTTGTGTCCTTAATCACTACGCACCCTTTGGATATTATGTCACACCTGGGACATAGGATAATTTATCACTTGCAGACGGATTAGCATCACAGCTCGCTTAGATAAATTTTACTTTAGCCTTAGTCCCAGAGGCCCTTCTTTTATAGCACAGTTTTATCCATTAAAATTATGACTTCCAAAATTCTGTTGTATTTTATGGCTTCCATGAGATATTTATGACTGTTACTGTTTAAGTGGACATTTCTAGAGATTTACTGCAGGAATAATTCAGGCAAATAGCTCAGAAGAGGTACTGCCAATAGCTTACAGTTTAGGTTTGGTGCTGTTTAAAGACATGCTGTTTTCAGTGTGTATGCAAGTATGGAGTCTTAATGCATAATACTGAAACACCACTGAATATGTATTCAAAAAGCCCTTTCCATATAGACTACTTCTAGACAAAATCCAAACACTGAGTTTTAATCTTCCAAACTCCCTCCTTCCCCAAAGCTGTTAATATTCTTTGCTTTTCTGCAAAGTCTGAGATATGAAAGCAGAGGCCAATTAAAAAGAACTTGTAGAGCCAGCACTGGCTCTGTGAGGGGGGACATATGAGAGGTGTTTCTCTTTTCCTAGTTGCTTAGTTTGGTCCTAATTGGGGTAATGCTATGGGTGGCCAGGGGCCCAAAGGACAGAGCTCAGGTTGCAGTTTGACAGAGCCGATGAAGGCTTAACTTGCTGCAAGGGGAAAGTTGATCTCTGCCCCTTTGATCCTTTTAGGGCTAGAGCTGGTCCTCCGTTTTATGCTGTGGAAAGTTTGAGGATTAGGAAAGTAGCCTCCATGGCTTACAGCTCATCTCTGTGAGAAGTGACTGATCTGTCAGGCAACGCTGCAATAGATTTCCCAGCCTTTTTCTCCTTGAGGTGAGTGTGAAGGCTTTTACAGCACGGCAGCACAGGAGCAGGAAGCACTCTTGTTATCATGCTGGCTTCCACGCTTCCAGCATGCTCCTATTTTAAAATATTTCAAATTCCTGATGCCTTGGTGAAATTGCTCTGTTGGGCAGCTGAGGGGAACCCCATGGAAGGTCTCCAAGTGCCTCGCTGCTAATGACACACCAGGTGACAAAAGTGCTGGGCTCAATGGGGCACAGAGCAGCAGGAGATTTTTCACGAAGTGCCTCACTCCCCTGGATTTTAGGTAAAAATAACACTTATCCAACTAGGCTTGCAATGCATACTTTGAATTAGAAATCAGATTCCTAAAGACTTCTGAAATTTGACACAAATTACTCTTCAAAACATGCATCATCAATAATTTTCACTAATTAAGTTAATGTAATTGAAGACAAAGGACCAAATCCCTCCCTGCAGCATCACAATTATTTCCCCAATGAGTCAACTTGTATGTGTGAAAGGTATGAATATGGCCCTCACATATGCTTAAAGTAACTGATTCCAAGAGGATTTATCTGTTTGCAGGAGCAAATTCATAAGAAATGACAAGAGGAAGATAGCCAAGTTTAACTGTCAGTTAAAGGTAGCATGTCTTCATCTGTCTGAAAGAGAGATAAGTGTAGCTGTGGGAAGATATTCTGATTGTGCATAGCATCAGCTGCAGCTAACTAATGGCTCACTTTGGTCCTAGCATCCCTGCCTCTGTCAAAGAACTGCAGAGATTGCTGCAGAAAGAAAAGGGGTTTAAATTAAAATGTGATTTAAGACTGACATTGGTCTTGGACTGACCTTTACACATGGCAAATTTCATCCTTTGAGTTTCTTTCCTCCCCTCTCCTCCCGTCTCTGCCTCCAGATATGTTCTTTTTTCCTTCACTGCTCTCCCCTGCTGAACTCTATAGAGTTTTATAACAGAACTGAAAAAACAAGAAACAGACACACTATTGTATGCTCAAGCTCATGCAGGACTCTAAAACTAATCTTTGTTCTGGCAAATCTCATGCAGCATTGACTGCTTTGCTGGCTACTTCATTCATCATATGGAAAATGCATTTTAGTGACTACCAATTACAAGAGCCAAACAGTGGCTTTGTCAGTATTACATGGTAACCATTACCTTTGTAATTGCATAGTGACTGATGTTCAGTATGATGTAATGACAGGTTAAATAAATGCATACTAATTTGTCCTGCTAAAAGAAAGGAATGCCAGCACATTAACACAATTGCAAGTTATTTTATATGATTATACATGAAGTAAAGGTATGCATTTATCATAAAAGTTGTGTGTAGCTGCTATGTTTCAACTTCTAAAAATTCTTTCTCACCTTTAGAATGCTTAGAGATGCATAATCTCTCTTCACCCTCGTTAATAGTGTTTGCAGAAGAAACATTTAAAATGTGTGAGATATGTTGGTGTTGGAGCTGTTATAAGACCTGAAATAGGTTCGTTCTTTCTTTCTTTGGTAAAATGTTATCTTAAAATTTTTCCTTTATTGAAAAGTTAATTATTATTAAATAAATTATTAAATATAGTTTTATAACTACTTAAAGCAATGTAGGCCTAAATTTTGGATAGTATATGTTGCCAGGTGTTAAAGAAAAAATATTAGAAAATTATGTGAAGTCAGTTATTTACTAAAATATACCTAATATAGTTGAAGAAAAAGATTTCTGAGAGACATCTTGATGTGAAAAATGTCAGTGAAACATAACTGAGAGGCTGGGAATTAATCTAAGTGAAATTTCATGGATAGAAAAGTAGAAGTAAAATTAAAAGCCCAAAATGAAAAAAAAAATTGAAAGTTGGGAGCAAAATTTAGAGATTTTTAGTTCTGTGTGGAGAGCAGTAACTCAGGAAACCAAATGAATAGCACAAGAGTTATCCTGAGCCAGAAAGACCAAGCAGTCACAAAACAGGTTCCCTCTGTATCCATATTTCAGTTTGGATATTTGGGTTAGTTTTCCTCTTAGGTTTTCAAAACCTCAGACTTCCCAGCTCACAACTTGTAGATAGGACTGTCTCTACCACAGCATCAAAATGGCAGGAAAGGTCAGGATTACTGTTGTCTTACTTTGGATTTGGCAAATCCAGAGGAGAAGGAAATTAGGGAATTTGAAAACTTTTGTGCCAGGAAAACCCATGCCTGAAATGTTTTAGATCATTTCCCACACACAATTTCTTACATTTCCCTCCCATTTTAAATTCACCTTGTCATGGTTTGACACGGAAGTGAATTTTTTCCAGGAAGTTGGGTCAAACCAATCAGTGGTCAGGTTTGGATATTGGCACCTGGAGTGACCACTGAAAGCATGGACACGCCTCTGAGAACACAGGGGGTTAAAAGCAAGAACTCCCAGGGGAACTCTCTCTTTTGGTTCTGGTCGTCAGAGAGTGCAGGCTCTCCCCTGCCCAGCCATGGGCTGGGTGGGGGAGGGGAAGCCATGTGGCCTTGTCCAGGTAGGCCGAGGGGGCTGAAGGTCTGGAACCGAGCCAGCTCCTGCGGATGGAAGGGTGGAGAGAAGCGGAGATGCCTTTGCCCTCCCTCCCCCAAGAGGGAAAGAGACAGAGAGCCTGGCGGCACCTGGAAATTTGCCGGCAGAGGAGAAGGAGAAGGGGGGGGATGATGTCCAGCGTGGGAGATGGGATGCTGGACCGAGATATCAGCCGTCCAGGGAGTCTGAACTTTTAACCCTTTCCAGGAAATGAGGGCTTTGTAAAATATTACTCCTCCTTGATTTGTAGTGGAAGAGAGACAGTCCGGGACCTGACATGTTAGAAGAAGAAATATTTAGGTGGGAGGAGATGATGAAGTAGCTTTTGGCTGGACTTTTCTTGTTAGCCATGGACTGAACCAAAATCTCCTGCAATAGAGACTGCATTTTAGGGGGATGCAGTGGTGACCCAAGGAGACCTGCTTCAGCAACCAACAGCACAGGAATGGCAAGAACAGAGGAAAGCTGAGGAGGGAATGGTGATGCCCTCTGTCTTCGGGAAAGAAGATGATCTCTGTTTCTTGGACCCTTGGCCCCAGGGGAAAATGGGGGGGACTGTAGTCCCAAGATGAGAAGCTGAACTGTTGTATCTTTGGGTCCGTGGCAAAGCATCCTTAAAGCAGCCCTATGAGCAGTCTGTCCATGCACAGTGGTGAGAGCACTGTGACATGGAAAAGAGAGTGTCACACTGACAGATTTTCTCTGGACGGTTGCCATGTGTGACAGGGAAACACAGGAGGTGGCAACTGTGTTTCCTGGGGGGTCTGTGGTGCAAGAGAGACTTCTCTCTCCCTTGATAGCTTGAGTATTGATTATCTGAAGGGTGGTAATTCGATCAGGAATCCCGGGTGATGTTTCATGGTGGGTGTTTTTGGAAATTGGGAGGAGGAGGGGTGTTTTAAAAGGTCTTCATCCTGGATTTAGTTTATGTGTTTTCTGTAGTAGTAGTAGTTTAATAAAGTTTTTTTTCCTTTGTTATTAAGCTTGGGCCTGCTCTGCTCTGTTCCTGATAACATCTCACAGCATTTATTTGGGGAAGGTGTATTTTCATGGGGGTGCTGGTACTGCGCCACTGTCAAACCTTGACACACCTTCAAAATCTTTCTCTTCTCTTCTCTCTGAAATTGATGTGTCTTTCCTCCCCGTCTCCAGATTATAGCTCTTCTAAGTGTTTTAACATTTAATGTTCTTACTATGGGATGTCTTCTCTTTCCTTGATACAGCCTGGTCTTGCTTTGCAATTTACAGACCTTTCATGCTACCAACAAGTTTAGGGCAAGAAATAGTTTATAGAGGAAAAAGATTACTTTTCACTATGTGAAGAAATTCACAAACATCTAGAATTGTAAATTAGCTTTTAATTGTTCAATACGTAAATCTGTGGAAATTTTCTTCCTGGCAAATACAGTGATTTCTGGGACTGTTTCCACTGTTTGTGGTAATAATTCCAATAGCAATTTTCTAATACAGGTGAGGTTTTGACTAGATAACATTCCTACTCACACAGACAAAGAATGGCTCAGGCCTTGACAATGGTTGGAAGTCTTTCCTGTCTGGTTGGAAATCAACTATAGTCCCATTTTGGCAGAGAGAGTGCCCAAACTGAGAAGTTATATTCCTGTTGTAGCCTTATCTTCTTATACCTCACAGAGGTAGGCTTTATCATTTCAGGCTGGATATGTTAAAGTGAGGAGACATGATTGGTTTCATGCCAAATTAAGGAACAGAAGTCATAGAAAAAAATGCAAAAGCATTCTAGCTGTGTTTCTTGTCTGCATGGCAAACACAATGAAGCTAAATTCTTTGGAAAGTGCCAAAATTCTCCTGTTGCACAGAAAGGCTTGTGGTGTGGGGCATTCAAGTACGTCTGCAGGATAAGCTGTGTGAAAGCAGCATCCATCAGGCTGGTCTGTGGAGGGGTAGCTCCAGTGGGATCAGTCTTCTGGTACCACTTCTGCTGCTACTGTGATCCAGAAAAACTGGCTTCACACACAGGTGTAAGATGTAGCACTGACCGTGATAGAGATGTAGTGAGGAGGGGTGAGGGAACAGAGCCCAGGAGGCAGAGGGCCAAGGAGGAGAAGCTACTCATGTAAAGAGGTGGGTATCACGTCATCATCCTCTTGTTTCTATTCCTAATTTCGTTCACTAATTTCTTAAAATTAGAAAATTAGAAAATTACTTTTTCCTACCATACTGGGTAGGGAAATATTGTTTTTCACGTCTTTATGAAGACTCATGGACTTCAGGAATTTTGTCAATTGTATAAATTCTCTCTGCTATCTTTGACTAAAACACAAAGGAAGCAGCAAAATGTAATAATATCTGGAGGCTATATCCTTTTTCTGATTCATAATGCACAGCAAGATTATGTTCTTATGCAGAAGGAATCAGTTGCTCCTTCTTTCCAAGCATGCAGTAGATGTTAGAAGCTATGAGAAACTTAGAGAATCTAGGTTTCAGTTAGAGAACAACAGTATTATATGAGCAAGTATTGTCTTGTCTGCTAAGGCTTCAGAACTCATTGCACAATACCTTCTATACCTGAATGTGGCAATTATTAAGGCACCATTACAACATAAATACATGATCGATCTGTCCTCCAAGCTGGGAGTTTAATTTAGTGAAATTATACTGTTACCAGGGAGGAGCAATTGCTAGATTGACACGCCATCTTAATTCTACTAGCTCTGTAAGGTTGCCTAATTGCATCCAGTCATTCAGCAATACTTTTTTCTCTAACTTCAGGTTACTGTCATGCAATTATGACATAATTACATGGTTATTTCACCATATAAAAGAAAGTAAACCACAAAGATTCTGAGCTTGCTTCACAAGCCCTGTTTAGCTTTAAGCAGAAGTATAACCTTAGACAAAGTCACTGTGGCTTTCCTTGGACTTTACGTAAACAGGGCTGGGCAAAACAATGTGCAATGTGCCAAATTTCTGAACTGCCTTTGAGTCTAAATACAGAAATTCAGCCTCATTTTGGAGTTTTAGCTTACTTGAATGCATTGATCTCCATATACAGATGTGAGCATAATTTGGTCAATTTCCAATTAGAAAAAATAGGGGGACAAGAGATGAGAAAAAAACCCAACAGTAGAAAGTCCATAGTTTAGGCTATTCGTATATATGTATATGTGCATTTCTAAATTTAACTAGACTTCTATTTAAATTTCTTCATCATTGAAATAAAATGTGTTTAAATTACAGAGGGAAAGCATCCCCAAACTTGCTACTGGCTCTCTGAGTGCTGCAAGTGCCATTTTCCAGAAAGTGCACCATGCCTGAAGATGCTCAGCACATGCTCCTGGTGCTGCAAGATGCTTAGGGCTTCAGTAACAGGTGTGTTTGGCTCCACAGTTATTTTGAACCAGTTTTACTTTGTCTGCAAGGTATTGAACCAATTTTTTTTTGTTATGTTTGGGCTGGGGTAGCAGTAGAATTTGGGGCATTCTCTCTGTCCCTGGAATAGAGAAGACACAGGCAGCTGCATGCCAAGCTATCTTCCACTTTCTATCAGTGATGGGAGGGCTTTCCATCTTCAGAACTGGGAGGTAATTCTGCATCCATGCTAGATCAGGCATAGGCAGCATGTTGTGTTAAATTAAACTTGCAGGTTTTTTTGTTATATAGTATGAACTACTGTTTGGGGAGACTGGCATGAGAGAACCTGAAATCTTCACTCTGGCTTATTGGTGTGCGGGGAGCCAGAGATGGTTTTGGCCAAAAAGGCAGAATGTTATCTCTCCGGTCTCACTCTCTCTTCCTGTCACCCCTTCCATATGCCGCAGTCACAGAAACAAATAACTGAAAGCCCATACTCTCTTCCAACACGAGAAAATCTCAACAGGCAACAGTTGCCCTTGCTATATCAACTTCACCCTCTTGTGTTGGAAGAGCTAGAGCTGTGAAAGGTTATTTTCCAAATGCTGAAATGTCCAGAACATATCAAAACATTTTAGATGTGGCACATGGGTGCTGCAGGACTCCAAATCATCAATTGCTTGTGACCGAAATAAGGATTAATTGATGAGTAAACAAGTAAGTAAACACTGAATGGAGTACACAAACGCAGTCAGCCTGTCCTAGCTGTATGTGTGGGAAAGTAGCTCAAATACTTGAGAAGTTTGAAATAATAATAAAAAAGACATTTTTAACATCTATGTGACAGTGAGTGATGAGATTTTGTCTATGTATTAACTCTTACAGTAGCACTTAGTTGCACTATTTCAAAGAAAGTGCAGCCCCTTATATTTTTGTTTAAATCATGTATGTGCATGTTTTCAATTAATATAATTTGTAAAGCACTGAAAGCTTAAATACCTTTATCAAACATTAAGGCAACTAAGCTGGCATTTAGATTCTTCATATTTTCAGGCAATCACATTTGAAAATGGTGTATATAGTATATAATACTTTAAAAAATTAATATTTTTAAAATAAGCATTTTGAAAAGTAGTGCTTTCTCAATTCACTGTTCTATCATTTTAAAAGTGGTAAATTTACCAGTTGATCCCAATCCTCAGCCCTGCAGCTCTTTTTGGCAACATTTGGCAAATAAATAGAAGGGCTCTTATTTTGTCTTCAGGCATGCCTATCCAACTCCCTTTGACTGCAAAAGTCTTGTGTATGCATGTTGGTGAGTTTTTCATGTGAATGAAATCTTTTGCATGAAATGTCTTCCCAAGACAGATTTCCCTCTTTTTCCTTCAATGTTGCAATTTGGTTTTGGCCTTGAAATATGATAATGGTAGAAAGTATAGAAGCAGAAAGCACCATGTCAAAATAGGCCCAACTCGGTAAATTTATAGGTAATGCAACTTTGTTATTTAAAAATATCTGGTTGAACCAAATTCTCACCAGTAAGTTACACCTATGGCAAGTAAAGGTAAGAATTGAGAAGCAGGCAAAGGCCAAGAGTAAGAAGAGCAGAGTAGAATAAGAAGACACTTGAAGAGCAGGCCACATAAGGTATTGCCATGATGTGAACAACAGGTGAACCTTGTCCTTCCTGTCATTGAAGGAAACAAGTCCTTAGCTGCACATAGTTTCTCTAATTTTGCCATTAGGCATAGCCATTGGGCAGTGACCTTAAAACTACTTATCACAGAATCATAGAAACTTTAAGGCTGGAAAAGACCTTTGAGACCAAGTTCAGCAGTCAACCTAACACTGCCAGGTGCACCACTAAGCACCACATCTGCATGTCACTTTCTTTGAGGTGACAATCAATTGCCTTTTCTTTCTTGGGCAGCAGATAGGTATAGACACTTCCCTTTTGATTCGTGAGTATCAGAGCAAGTGGGAGTGTCAAGCTGGGTGGAGTGGGAATGTCAAGCTAGCATTTTAATAATTTTTATCATTAATACCTTATTTCATTGACTTTTGAAATAAGGAGATATGTAAAACATGAATCTATTAATGATGCCCAGCAGATCAACACTCAGATTTGAGGCTCTTGTAAAAATAAGGGGTTTGCCTTTTCATGTGAGACCATTAAAAAAATCTATTATGAACAAGAAACAAGATGGAAGTATTGATGTTTGCTTTTATTTTCTGAGCTCTGCACAGAATTTTATTATATTAATATTATATTATTTTAGAATATTACAAATCTGCAGATTTGGAAATAAAGTATTATTTATCATAAAACATTATTATCAAGATAATTGTGGTTGACAGGAGGAATTTAAATTTGCAGTCTGTACACTGCTGTCCTGATACAGTCTCTAGAGGCTGAATGTGTGGACAGATGCAAGTATAGCAAGTGACCTAAGGAAACTGTCTCCCAGCTGCTCTGGAGAAACAACTTCTGACAGGCCAATAACAGTCCATGACATTTTAAGCCATCACAGGGTGGGGCTTACGCTTCTTGCTCATGACATTTCTGTGCCAATGGTCCCAGCTGGGAGATTTGAAACAAACAATAAAGGGTGCTCCTTCCCAGGACACTGGGGTGAGCTTTCCTTACTACAGGTTATTACGGATGGTAACAGCTTACCAGTCCAGGGACAAAGCTATGGAAGAGAAGTTCTACAATGACTCAGAAAACATGAAAAGCAAGTAGATTATTTCTATATTCTCTCAGGAAGTCCCTAAGCCACAAGTTACTGAAAGCCCTGAGAACACTCCAGGGAAATATTTCTGGAGCCTTGTGTCATTACATTCTATCACCATTCCTGGTGACAGGATCCTGGGTTGGATGAACCTTTGACTCAGTATGCCCATTCTTTGGTTCTTATCTCCTTGCATTCACCGTCAGTACTTCCAGAGAGTTCTTGGTGGGGTTTGTTTAAATTACTAACCATTTTGAAAAAAACTGTTAATACAAGCCCACCTTGCATTTAGTTGAGACTTGAAAGAACTGGCCACATTCAGGAAAAAGTCTGAAATACCAGTTTGAATGGGATACATAAGTGAGATTTCCTGACTCAGTTTTAAAATTGAATCTATAAGCTGTTAAGATCCCTTAAAAATTTATTTTGTTTCACAGATTTCAGCAGATAGGACTATTCAAAAGAGAAAACTATTGGGAAAGAAAACACCAAAACAGTCTAGAAAGAAAGCACCAAAAGTGTCTTGTGGCCTTTAATAAGTGCAGCCCTTCTCTCCCAAGGGAACATGTCACTCTGGTCTTTCTTGCTTGAGAAAACCTCAAGCAGTATTTTACATGTTAGGGCAGTATTTCAAAGCAATCTATCTTTTCCCTTGACATTCTGATCTTTAAAATTAGACTTCATGACCATTTTTTTTCCCTAGCAACAGCAGCTGATGTGAATAATTTAGGATGGCACTGAAGACTTCCACCAAAATTGGAGAAGGGAAAAGAACATGCAGAGATCAGTAGGATCTCTTGGTTTTTACTGACTGGTGAGAGTTGAATGGGACCATAAAGAAAAATAATTTTATTAGATGTCATCATTCTGCTGTGATGCTCACTTCAGACTGAAATCAGTCTGTACAATCCCAAAGTGATGGTGATCACACATTAGTGGCAATAAGAAGCATGACGTTCTCTGTTATTTCTCCTGTATGTTAGAGAAATTAGTTTCCACCTTTTGTGTTTGTCTTTCATAGACACATTTTTTCACTTTTTTTCTCAGATTTTGCACAGTGTCATTGAAAGTGACTGGCTTCACCACCACCATCAACCCTCTGCTCCTGCCTCCTGCTACATTAAATCAAAGTGCATAAAACAGTACAGCAATTTTCTCCCAGGTCTGTGATCTTCAGTGTTACCCTGAAGTGGAGATGAGTGAGGATGATGGCTGGAAGGAGAAAGCATGAAGTGGGATAAATTCAAATGCAGCATTGGACCCAAAAGGAACTGTAAAATTGTGGTTACTTAAAAGTGCAAATCTGGTTTGTTTTTCAAGTATTAAAAACAGACATTGCCTTTGGCAGCATTTTGGAGAAATGTGTCTTAACAAATTTCCTGACTGAACCAAGGAATTATTCAACATTACTTAAAGACTTGAAGCTATGGCCTAAATAGTAATTAGCATACTTGTTATTGGCATTGATGCTTTCCTCTGTAGAAAGCAGATGTAACTGTAAATATGAAAGTGATAAAAAAATTCTCTTTTCAGCAGTCTTGTAAGTCATTTGGAGATTTTTTCTTACCATCATGTCATTCTCTCTTCAGAGCTCTATTAACATTACTACTCCAAATACAGAAGGACAAAACTAGCCAGAGATGCAGGAGTATTGCAGCAAAGTTGGCGTGGCAGAAAGCTATTGAGATCAAATGGTGATCCATAAAGGATGTTCTGTAATCCCAAGGAGAAATGCATTGATGGAAGCAATGAACACATGGATGTTTTTAGTGATGGTGATGGCTGGCATTGAGTATTTAGCATTTGGCAGGGATGAACAGCCAGCCCAGGCAGCAGAGAAATTTTGAGCCATCTGAGATTTCTTCAGAACTAACAATTTACTTCTGTTCCTTTTTTATGAAGTTGACAATCTGGAATTCATGGCTTGCCTGGTGATCAGCTGCACTAAAGAAGGGAAATGAATCAGCCTGTTTCTGTGATGCAGTGTTTTCTTACATTATATATGGTATGTCCTGTGGCACTTTGTTTCAAACAGTGCTTTGGCCTAACATTCATCTTCTCAGATCTATACTATAACTCAGACAGATGTCTCAGGAGCCTTACCCCGAAACTCTGGGGGTAACAAACCAAAAAACCAAAACAAAAGAAAGGGGAAAAAATTGATTTGTGGAAGGAATCCTCTGAACCTTAGAATTCTCTACTTTAGAAGTCTAAGATCAGAAAATCATATATTATTCCAATTTAAAGAAATTTAAAAAATATTCTAACACCAAAGATTTAGTAATTAATGAAATTCATGATGAAATTAAAAAAGGTCTGAAGCATTAAATAATATTAATCTTTGTGAGAAGTAATCAACAAAAGGAGTGGCCAGAGTATGCTGACCATTCCTTTGAAGGTTTTTGGAAGGTATTTCCCTCTTATATAGGATGACAACCAAATAATCTGCAAAGTGAGATATATCAAAAGAGGAAAGAAATATTCTGGAAAGTGATCTATAGCAAATATTTGCTTTCAGGGCAAAAATGTTTATTGATCTAATTGTTTTGATGTGCAAAATAGGTCTTTCCAATGCCCAATTTTGAGCCTGGTACCTAAAACACTGGAAACAAGTCATGAGGGGTGAGAGAGACAGAGAGAGAGAGAGGGAAGGAGGGAGAGAGAGAGGAATTTACATAATGTTTAATATGTAGTTACATACCTGAAGTCTGGATTTATTTCAAGTCCTCTATTAACCTAGTTTATGCACAAAAATGTCTGGATTCTGAAATCTTTCTCATTCCCCACCAGGTAGAGAAAAATTAATTTTGCTGTGTCTTCATCAATTAGAGAAAGTGCGCAAATAATTAATTCACATGGAGGCACCTGCTGAACAAACACGTAAACCCAAAACAGGCATTTAAGGTCTAAAATTTCTCCTTCAAACCTCTATAGGAAAAAAATTACCTTTCATGAACATTTTACTGAAGCAAATATTACTTCAAAAAAGGCACCAATGAAAGAGAAAGATTTTGTCAAAGCTTCAGCTTTATGAACATTTTCCAGCTAGATTGCTTTAAAAATATGTAAGTTTATGAGTTGAAAAAATTCCCCTCATAAAATCAGAAGTTGCTGTCCATTGAAATACAGCATAAAGTAGCCTATTCCATTGCTGGGGGGAAGTATGACATGTGGAGGCAGAGCTGGGAGGGTAACTGTGCTGTTCCCTCTGTGGCATTTTTCCCATCCACATGGGAACACCTTTAAGAGGGCTGCCTGTCTCCTGTGCTGGGAAAAGAGACCACGCCAGTACAAAGACTGCTCAAAATAAATATACTACACAGTTCTGCAAAAAGTGTCTTCTTTGCTAATGCTCGCCTACTTCTTCTGTCATGAAGAAAGTAAGAGACAAAACATATTACAGCCTTTATTGCCTTTGCAAGTGATATTTTTCTGTTTGGTAAAAATGTGTGTTATTGTTTATTTTTAAATTCCTCCGCCAGGCTGACATCATGCTCTACACATTATGAGAAAAAAAATACTGCAGGGATTTTTCTTTTTTTTTTTTTTCTTACTTTCCAGAGAATGTAGTGTTGCAACTACTGGCAAGTTGCATAGACAAACAGTGAACGGATGATACTGCATTTAACTCCTCATTGGATCATTTATCTCCACAAAACAGAATTATTCTTTTTTCTTAAAAGATACTATTTTCAAAGGTAGCAGGCAGCCACCAATCTGACCTACACTTGAAATACCAGCTCCTAAAATACCATCTTTTCATGTGTATGCTATCAAGCCCCCATGTTTTTTCCGATTCAGCCTCAGAGAATAAATAAAATTTAAGTCTTTAGCTCACAACTAATTCTCCTACTCAGCTATTCCCTTCATTTGCTCTGGCCTCTCCCTCTATTCCAGGTACTTTCTCCTGACCCTGGGTTCCCACAGTCCTGTCTTGCTTTTTCTCTTGCCCCTCAGTATGCCTTTTCAGCTTTTCTTTAATTCCAAAAGTTGACACTAAAATTACTATGTTGGGGTGGGGGGGGGTCCTCATTTTAATGTGAATTTGAAAACAGAGTGACTTTTACTCTGAATGGCTTTTGTTCACACAAAGGAATGTTAAGAAACGAGGAATGAAAGATTTATTTTCTTTCCTCAGTAATTTGTAGTAATGTAGTCTTTGATCACAACAAATTCATCTTTGTGTTGGTCCTTGTGGCTTACTTAAAAAGGGAAGTGTTTTCCACTTTAGATGCTGGCATTTGCCTTATTGGGTTACCTGGGCCAAGCCATAATCTGCTGGGACTATTACAAATATAATAAAGTCCTTAGGAGTTTGTGTTCTACTTCATGAGAGCTCAGTAAGGTGGTTTTTCTCTCATGATGCACCAAAGTGTAAATAAGAGGCAAATCCCCAAAGCACTTGAAAGGAAAAAGTGGCGGGGACAGGGCCAGTAACAAAAACAACATTTCAGACTTGATCTCATCCTACATTGTTGGGATGTTGTCTTGGTTCTTGCCAGGACAGGATTAACTTTTGCAGTAGCCAGAAGGATTTAATGGCCAGGACCTGGAGGTTATTCTATAAAAAATAGAAAATAGAAAATAGAAAATTATACATCATGTAATTTTCCAGGAATGGGGGAGTGGGTCCCTTCTGGTGGAGTAACCCTAGTGTGAAGTGAGCAGTCAGGTAGTGCTGCTTCCGTTACTGATATTGTAGCTGTTACGGTTTGTTTTTCTTGTTCCATTGCAGTTTCCAGTAAATTGTTCTTATCTCAACCTGTGATCTTCACCTTTTCTGCCTCAAATTTTCCTCTTTATCCTGCCACATGGGGAGGCAGCAGTGAGAGAGTAGAACGTGGTTTGGAGTACTTCAGTGGGAACTGAAATTGAAGAATACCATTCCTAAACAATGACAAATGTCACCAATGTTGAGAAAACAGGAAGCAAAATACCTGAGGCTTCTATAAAAATTTGATAGTATACCTCCTTTACCCTGCCCACTCTTACATCAGTTGTCCTCTACTGTTTTTTGGAGAAGTGACTGCAATAAACACATACCAAGGGAGAAAAAATTTGCTCCTCCTAGTTTCAATGTCTCCATTTATCCCTTTAAGGAAGACTTTAGAAAGAAACTTACTGGGTTGGAACAAGAAACCAGACCTTGCAATCAGCTCTACAGTCAGTGAGGCTCTGCACAGGCCCAAGAGGCTGGGGAGGAAACCTCTAATGACCTGGCTGTGGACACCTTTTATTTCATGTGACATCAAGCTAATGCAATGTTTTAGAGGTGGTGTTGAACAAAAACATTGTCTCTGAGCCCCATTTGAGAATACAAAGAGTCAGAACCTAAAGTCAGAATTAAGCTCTGAAATTTATGGCCGTTTTGTGCTGGTGTGCTGGGTGAACAAAAATCCCAACTCACTGAGTGTTGGAGGAGAGTTATCTCCCAGATCAAGACCTTGACTCTGCATCTTGCATGTAGCTTAACATTTGCTTGTTCACTTCCCATGAGAGTCATCTTGACTCTGTCTGTATTGGTAAATTAAAGGTGCTTGGAATAGTTCTCTGGTACTGAGCCCAACCCACATATGAGAGTTTGTGTCCACATCATTAACTGCTCTTGCCCTCTGGAACAGGATGACTGCATCCCAAACTGTTGTTTTGAAATGATCCTTGGACCACTGTGGGGGTGCTTGCACAGCCCACCCTTGGAAAAGTGCCTGGATAACCCCACCTGCTAAGATAAGTGTGTGGCTGTAAACAGCATGTTTGGATCGAATACGCAAAACCACCCCAAAACTCATAGTGTTAAAGAGGTAGATGACCATAAGCCAGAGTAAATAGCAATTACATCAACTTTTGAAACAAAGAAGGAATTAAGCTTGAAAGGAAATAAAAAAGAAGGATCTCAATTTGTAATAGGGGTGGAGATCGTGATGTGAAGACAGCAGTAGTCAAAACCTGATGTCCCCCCGGCAGAGACACCCTGCAGCACCCTGACCTCTGACAGGGACAGCAGAGCCAGCTCCCCATGGAGCAGTCAGCACCTGGAGAACAGGCAGGAGGCATGGAGCCCACCTCAGCGATAAGCCCTGACCTGTGGAGGTATCAGTGGGCTACAGGGAGCAGCAGGGGTAAGTGGACAGCTGGAGATCCCCCATGACTGTGTGTGCATGTTTGCATGTACACGTGAGTTTAAAGTTTCTTGGACTGGAACTGGAAGAGTGTTGAGAGGTTTGTAGGTGTTTATTAACATGCTGGAAATGTGATTCATCTGTTATGTTATTGATATTTTTCTCATGAGAGGGCAAGCATCCTTCAGCTGCTCCTTTGGAGGTGTTCTCCCACTAAATGCCAGGAAATAAGCAGTGTCTGTAAGAGTAACATAAGAACTGGTACAAATATAAGAAAACCTGGATTTTCTTTTTTTAAGTGAAATGCAGCAAATGTTGTGGAAAATAGCACATCATCAGCTGGTGAGCAGTTTGAGAGAATTATGTGCAATAATCCTTTACCTTTCTGACTTCACCCGGTCTTTAATACTTCTTTATTTACATATGTTTACATTAAAATTTTAAGTGTGGACCTCGGTGTGATGGTGGCTAGAAGATCACATCTATATCTCCACAGGATTTTGTAGTCAGTCCCTGCAAAATCTGTGCATGGGAATTCAATCTAACAGTGGTCACACACACACACAGCCCCTGTAATACTGCTAAGAGCAATTTTCATGCAAGCTACTCATGGAGAGAGACAGTTCGCCTTGCTTTGGCACCTAATTCAGTGTTCAGTGAAGTGATGGTAGAAAAGAAATCTCTTGACTCTGCTAATGAGGGAGGAGGCAGCAGAAGAAGATAAGGTACCCTGGGTGTTGGGGCAGGCAGGCAGGCAGCATCTTCCATTAGAGACCCTTGAAAATATTTTCTCTCCACTGGGCAGGCAGTGGTGCTTGATGAACTGCCTGAAACCTCGGTATGAGTTTGTTGCAGGCCAACTGGATCTCAGCTGGTAAATCCTTTGGGCCTAATTTAACACCTAGTAAAGAAACTGGAAATTATCCCATTTTATTCACTAAGTTTCACAGTTTTTTATACATCTGTTTGTCTCTCTTTCTTCTCTCTAGTGATTAATATAGATTGCACAAGAGGAGTAAATATTTAAATACAAACATTCTCACATTAAGACTTTTTTCTAGTTTATTTTTGGGGATTTTGTTTTTAAGTGGGGCAAAGACAGCAAGGTGCCTTTTCAGACTACTTCACTGCCAATTGTTCACTCTTCACCCCCATCTACGGGTACAGAAATCCCCAGACTAGCTCTGAAGGAAATATTTGGTCTAATAAAGGACTAGTATTTGTGATTGCTTTAATTGCATATGATTTAGAGTAACAGTCATAAAGTGTAGAACAACAGTCATAAAGTGTAGCACTATTTTAAATCTGCGTATTCTCAGCAGGGACTCAATGCAGTCTGAGAAAAGCAGGTAGAATAAAAAACATGCCTTGCATATACTTTATTGCTCTTCTATGTCATGTAAGACTTCAGTAAGATTTGTCTATTGTTCAGGAAGCAAAAAAAAATTAGGTTCTCAACATTCTGACATATTAACTAATGTTAAAAATATTAGTGCTGAAGTGAAATCAGTCCACATGTCATCAGTGATTTTACTGTTAGGTCTGCTCTGGTCTGTAGCCTGACCTAAATTCTTTCTACTCATTCTGTTTATAAATTTAAGACTAGCTTTACAAGGGAATTTAGGCATGACTTCACTGCACCTGATGTGCTGTCTGCATCCAGATCCTTGAAATAGCTACTTGCCTAATGGCCACTGGGGAGTACAGCACCCATTTAAATTAACGAGGGTTAGGCTCCTAAGTAGGTTTCTGAGGAACACATTTAGGTGCCATTGCTGGGCCTGCTGTAGCTTGCAGACAGGGAATGCAAGTCAGACAATATGGCTTGACAGTAAAGTTGCAGCAGCTAATTCTTGAAGTGATAGCCTCAAAAAAATAATAGTTAACAAATGTTTTGGACTTTATCTGGAAATGATTTGAACACTTCCTCACATGGCAAATGCATCAGCTGGTATTCACAACCAGCCACTAACTGAGTAGGGACATGCCTACACCATTCATTTGGGAATGCTGGCATCTCCCTTATTCAGCAGGCTAGACACTCATCTTTAGCCTGTGTGGGACTGAATTCAATAACCCAAGTCTTCTTTTGTAAACCAACGTATCAAAATCACCTCATTCAGCAATATGTGGTCGTCTCACTCTCTTTGTTTAAATTATGGCCAGCAGTGGTGGCACTCAGATTTCATGTTATACATTAGTCTACACAACAATGTACTCTCTGGACTATTCCTGTATTTTAGCAAATGACCATATACTGAGAAATGCATCAGAAGTCTGGACCGCAATGACCATGACTGATCATAAACACATGACGCAATGGGTGAACAACTGGCTCATGGGTTGCGCACAGAGGGTTACAGTGAATGTGGTGACATCAGGCTGGCCACTGGTCACTCATGGAGTTCTACAGGGCTCTGTTTTAGGCCTTGTGCCCTGCAGCATCTTCAGAAATTACTTGGAAGTACAACTTGAAGGGATATTAAGCAAGTTTGTAGATTATACAAAATGGGGAGTAGCTGTTTTCTTCCTGGAAGGCAGAGGGGCCCTATAGAGAGATCTTGACAAATTAGAGAGATGGGTAATCATGGAAGAAATGAAGCTGAACAAGTGGAAGTGATGAATTCTGTATCTGGGATGGAGCAACCTGTGTTGTGTGTATAGAGTGTGGAATGAAAGGCTGGAGAGAAATGCTATGGAACGGGACCAGGGGGTCCTGGCTGAACATGAGTCAGCAGTGTCCTGGAATCCAGGTGGGCCAAGTGTGTCCTGGGGTACATCAGGCATAGCCTGGCCAGCCAGGCAAGGGAGGGGATTGTCCTGCTCTGCTCTGCACTGGGGCAGCCTCGCTTGAGTACAGTTTTGGGCACCGAAATATGAAAAAGATATTGAACTATTATTAGAGACCATCCAAAGGAGGGCCGCAAAGATGGTGAAGGATCTGGAGGGGAAGCTGTATGAGGAGTGGCTGAGGTCACTTGGTCTGTTCAGCCTGCAGAAGAGGAGACCGAGGGGAGACCTCATTGCAATTTACAATTCTTTCACAAGGGGAAGTGAAGGGGCAAGTAGAAAGTACAAATCTTTTAACTTCTGTGACCAGTGACAGTACTCAAGGAAGAGTCATGAAGCTGAATTAGGGGAGGATTAGATTAGATGTCACTCAGAGGGTGGTTGAGCACTGGTCCACGCTCCCCAGGGAAGTGGTCAGTGCACTAAGCCTGTCTGAGTTCAAGAATCATTTGGACAACTTGCCTCTCTGGACCATGATTGCCATATTCTTACTTGTCACAGCAGTTCAACTGTAGCAATAGGGCAGTACTACCTTAAAAATGGGATATACATTCCATGGGCTCAATCTCCAAAAGCAGAGAGACTACAGTCCAGGTTTCCCCTTTATGGGTGAGTAATGCAACCAGTAGACTCATAAGCGAAATATTTCCTTGCCCATTTCTTTTTGAGAAGAAGATTGGAAAGTGGTGACTTGTTTTCGTGAAAGAAAGTCATCTAGCACTGATGTGAACAGAGTTATGTGCCTGGACTTGACTTTAGGCAGCACTTAATCTATCTGGATTCTTTTTCTTCCCCTAGATTTTGCAACCTTTTATGAACCAGTTTAGAGTCTTGTATGCATAAACTGGTATTACTGGGATCCTATACCCATCTTCAAGCCCTAGTTTGACACTTATATCTTGCCTTAAATTGCATAAAAAAAGGTCTGTGTAAGAGCCAGGAGCGCATATAAATTCTACATCTCCTGCAGTTACCTAAAACTGACCTGTTTTGGCTTCCTCCTCAGCCCAAGTATATTTATTAAAATTTAAAATTCTGTAGCATTGACTTTCCTGGATGTCTTGGTTTGTGGGTTGGATGCATAATAAGCATTTGTGAACATTCACTCATCCTTTACTTTCAGAAAAATAGCTGACTGTAGGTGCCTGGAAAATTTTATCTGTTTTGACTGCAGAGATCTATCTCCTAGATATTTGGCTTGGCAAAGTTTAGCAAGCACTGTCATCATCATCTCCAGCTTAGAACTAGAGGTCCCCTCAAGACCTTGGAAAGTTCTATGGTACAATCCCATCAACACAGGACTTTTTCTCCTCCTCCCCCCACCTCGTGATTCTCCTTCTAGGAGTTCAGCTGCCTGTGATCCTAGGCTTAGTTTTGATACAGCCCAGCTGTGCAACCTTAGCTCAAACTTTATGGAAAATACTGAGTTATGAGAAAGAGCTGTGAGAAAGTACGTAGACTAGAATCAGCCAAATTATAATGTAGAATTGAAGGCAGAGATAGGATCAGTAGCATGGGTAACAAATGAAAGATTCAAGGAGAAAAACACTGACAAGGAAAGTTATAAAGTCCCACTGGAAAACACAGCGAGTTGGAAGATGGCACCTCAGTGATACCAAGGGCTAGCCTGCTCCCAGAAGCAGCAGCAAAAGCTGATACTTTTCACCTGATAAATGCTGGCCTGGCAAGCAATGTCCTGCAGGGTGTTTATTAGGGGTGGGGAGCATGCTGATTCTTAGCCTCATAGCTAATGCTAATGCTTCCTACCTCACTTCCTAGCTATCTCTTATGTGCCCTATCCAACACGTAACTCTCTTGTGGGGTTTTCTGTTGGTTATACCCTATTTTGTGAGTCTGTCCCTTCATACATGGCAAAAGTTGCCTGAATTAAGAGAGCTAGGGGACAGAAAAATAACCTGTCAAAACGTGGCTCTGTACTGCTGTACCTTAACAAGGTAATACAGTATTGTATAGGGTACAGTTTAAATCACTAGAGATATTTTTATATTGCATGTTTCCTTCCCAAGAATTATTACACTTCAGATGTGCTAGTTTTAGTGGGTTAGAAATCTACAGCTGCCTGACTGGAGACACATACCAGTGTAACCTTGTAATACAAAGAATGGGAAATATCCCAGAGAAGTTCAGTGTTTGAAAAGAAAAACATCAAGACCAACACAACTCTCCTTATGACAACTGACCAAAGGAAAGAGATTATTTAGATACATTCTCATGTTTGCTAGCATGAGAAGGGGAGAACAAGAAGGCTAAGAAACAACACTGGTAGCACAGTGTATGACTGTAGATACCCACAACGCTGGAAATCAAAATATCTCTTGCTATGTTTAAACATCACATTTACACTTCCATGTTGTATTATAGAAGACTGATGGTACCTAAAGTCAGCATGAGACAGGTCAGCTCTTCTCAGGTTTGGACATACAACTTAGGAGGTAAAAATTCTGATATATCAAGAACTGTTGGCAGAAGAACAGCAAAATTTTCAAATTTTGCATTCGGATGTCTGAAATTAGGAATCAAAGCTTTTTTCGTTACTGTGAAATCTTATTTCATTTTGCTGTAGTGGTTAACAAGTGAAACAAGGCAACTTTAGCAGCCTGAATGTTGAAAAAGGCAACTTGTGATTATTGGCATGAATAAAGTTGTCAAAATGTTCCCTCTCTTGATGTAGTGTCAGCAGCATTTGGATCTTTGTTAATATTCTGCCTTTCTCAGCTGTTTATTCCTGTATTTATTCAATAGTACTTCCTTTGAATGTAACTCTGCTTATCTAAAGTAGAAGATGGTGAAGTAGAACACTCTGGAAACTGCATATTAATGTATCATGCCTTTTATTTATAAACTCCAGGCTTCTTCAGATTTTTCTTTTATTCCTGTATAAATGTGAACTTTTCAACTTGGATAGTCTCATAAAGCATTTTTAAAAAAGCACAAAAATTGCCAGTAGAAACATATATCTTAAAGTAATTCATATTTTGGCATGTAAAGTCCTCAGTTATTTTATAATGGTTACTTTATATTGTTCCCTTTATTAGATTTCTTTCTTCTCTTTTTTTTTTACATACAACTGATTATGTCCATGGAAACTAGCCCTAATTGTAGCTTTACAGGCAGGCCATGTTTTCCATCATTGGCACATACTGATGTAAATCACTGGGGAGTAGCACAGGACAGAGCTGCTGTTTTCTGTTATGCTGCAAATCAGAACAAGATTGGTATTTCTGATTAATCATTTTTGCAAGTGGCCTACCAATTCCCTGCCAGATTATCATGTAATAAATAAAAACATCACCAAAGATATTAGGCTCAGCACTGATCAAAAAAAGGATGCTCTTTCAAGGTAGATGTTTCTAAGTTTCCACTTACTAAAGTGGCCTTCACAACCTAAGTTCATTTTACCTATAAAAAGCCTATGTGCTCTTCCTGTAGGTATGCAGACATACATATCATCCCTTCCTTAACCCTTGATGAAGCATGGAGCCTGTGGCAGCTCTATCCAGGCTGCTGCAGGGATGCAGGGATGATACCAGTGGTGCAAGAATGCCTCCAAACCTTGCTTTTCTAAATGGCTCTTTGATGGCCATAAGACTTGGGAAAGCTGGGACACTGATAAACAAAGAGGGAGACTTGGAAAAAGTATTTTTTGCCATCAAGACACCACTGAGACTTCCAGAGTTGTGGGGGATGCACAAGCAGAAACTCAGCAGAGGGTCAGCAGCAACTCAGGTCTGGGGAGCACTTATTTTGCACTGCTGGGGGGCAAAGGTGGGTAGCCTGCCCTCATTTGTCTGTCACCCCAGCTTGGGGCAAAGAAAGGGCTCTGAGTGAGCTTCTCCTCCCCTGGGCAGCCAGACCAGAGACCTGCCACAGAGAGGAAGGCTTTCATCCAGGGAAGGTGAGCCAGAATGCATGCTTGGGAGCTGGCACTTGCTCCCCAGCTGCTGCCGTGCTTGGTGGGAAGATGGAGGAGATTTCATCCATCAGTGCTGCCCCAACAGTGAGCTCTTGGTGTGCGGGGGCATGGGTGAGGGGATGACAGTCGTCTTCAGCAAAACCTCAAAAACACCACAGAGGAAACAATGCTGGGCGGATACCGAGGTAACTGCTGCTACTGCTTTGCAGTTTAGCCCTATTTTGGCTCTTGCTTGGGCTAATCATTATCCTTTTCTTTAAAGCCAAAGGTCCTTGACAGAAGAAAATACATGTCTCTTAGGGGCCATCCCAGCCCTTTTGGGTAGCTGTACCAAGAGGATTTCAGATAGTACATTGATGAGTTTGCCCTGCCCTGGCAGACAGGGAGAGCTTTCTGGCATCTCAGTTTTGATCTCTGGCCTTTTCCAACCCACTGTCTTTGGGTACAGGTTTTTGGAGGGCTAAAGTGAAATTTAAAGCTCCTGTTGTGAAACTCTCCATTGTACTTTTCTGTATGTTCTTCATAATTTGAAAAACAGATATAATTTTAATTATCACTGTTGCCTCTTTTGTGTTAATCCAACATGCACTTATCTTTGCCTGAAGGTTTTGCTGACTTTGCAAAAAACTTGCTTTAAAACACCTGAGAGTTAAAAAAAATAATGTTTTTCCACTTTCAGCCTCTGAGATTTTGAGTCTGTTCTACATATTCTACAGAACCTCATGAATTACAAGTACTGAAACGTACAAAGGTGTATTAAAGTGTGTTTGCATTTATGATTTTTTAATTCCCCAACATTGGATGGTGTTGAACTGACAGGAAAGCTAGAAATATAATGTCACAACAGAAGCACCAAAGTTTAGCTGTTAGAATCTATGAGCTCAGGCACATATGCTCTCCTAACAACACTGCTCATTCAATCACATTCTAGCAGGCTCCCGTCAGGAAGCGCTGATTTGTTTAACTCTATTAAGCTTAGATAAGAAAGGTAAATAATATGTCACCCAATATAAGACAACCACTCCAAAATAAGTTTGACATTGGCCAACAATCACTCTAACATTTTTGTGGTTTTAGCAGCTTTGGAGGCCGTTGAATGGCACAATGGGGGAAAAAAAGAGAGCAGGAGAATGAACGCCCGCTTGTTGCTTTAGCCTATTCGAGATGAATTATTAGGAAGGACAGCCAACACTCAGGCTAAACGCTAACAGATGTGGCGCCGAATGTGCCATTCAGACGCTGGTGGTTTGCTGTGGAGCCGTAGGAAGTGGCCGCAGTGGGTGGCAATGGGAGTCGGTGTCCGGACGGTGAGTGGTGGGGCCTAAGGGGGCACAGCCCCAGCTTCCCGGGCAAATCCCACCCATTAGTGAGGCTGACATTGCAGCTAAGTACACGGTTTCATTTTTGTACCTGATTTCTGCCAGGAAACATCTTGTTACTAGGCACGTCTTTGACAACAACTCTGAGCATGAGGCAGGAGAAAGGACTCAGGTCTATTTGGGGGCATGGACAGATCTAAAACTGCTCTGTTGCGTAGGAGCTATACAGACCAGCCACCAAAGCTACAAGGCCTGAACAGAGAGGCCTCCCTCAGTTCATTGGACTCACTCAGGTTGTGATGAAGAAATAACTTAGCCATTGATATGTTTAGGAAGTGTTTTCACAAAGTCACTAATGGCTTTTGGTGTAAGATGGGGCTGGTATCCATTAAGAGCCAGTCTGGGGTGTACTGGGAGCTGTGTGGTGTGACAAAAACAGACTGGTTGCTTCACCTTGCAGACATCTGCCAGTTGTTTTCCAACAGAACAGTTTTGCAGCTTCTTGGCATGTGAATTAGAGTTGTGTAGCTCTGTGTTGAAACTTCACAAAGTAGTAGTAAACTGGTTGAATGCCTTGTGGTGTTCAAGGATTCAGTGAGATGGACAAAAAAGTTTTCAATGCAAAAATTAATATTGCACAGTGATGTGGGAGGTCAGTCAAGGAGCACCAAAAACAATAGCAAAGACCCACACAGGGAGATGAAATTAACTTGTGAGCACGTTAAAGCCAAGTTTGCCCTGTAAAAGCTATCACTGGTCATTCAATGAAAGAAGGCATTCTTACAACAAGCTGGTTTCATAAAAGAACAGAAGATGGTCTGTTGGCCAAGATATGCTGTATCCCCTCCCACCTTCCTGATTCACAAAGGGTAAGAAAAGGTGTCAGCCAGCGGCTGAAGAATTTCCAGAACCATGCTCAGGGGACTCATCTTCCTGTGTGCAAAGAATACAAGTGATTTCTGCCACTGATCATCAATGATTTTTTTTTCCTGAATGGACAGCTCAGTTGGATACAGTAAAAAATGCCACTGAAGAAAAGATTGTCATGATTTCTTCCCAATCTTAGCCTTTTTTTCGGTTTTACTATATCATGCTCTGTACTCTTCCTGGTACAGGAATAATTTAAATTATTAAATAATATTGATATTAATTTAATTAATATTAAATGTCTGCTCTTTATCCACTGTGTCTTCTCTTCTTCATTTGTGGGGACTGAAAAAAGCAGACTATTGCATGTTCTTTTCCCTTTTCTTGCTTAAACTGGTCAAATCCATGTTTCCAGGGTCAAACAGTTAATCATTGGTAGTTGGATTTCTTATTCATCACTCCAGTTTCTTGCCTGCCAGATAAGACAAGACAGTACTATAGTCAAAAGGTCCTTAAAGCTGTAGTAGCAGCATTTTAAAATTATTTCTTCCAGCTTGATAAATTTCATAGCTCTTAGGAAAGGAAGCTGTAGAATATCTTGTCTGGGGAAGCAGTGGACCATTCACCAGCAGCAATGTGTAGATATAAGTTTGCTGGACATCTGTCAGGAATGACACAGGCAATGTTACCTCTGCATTTAGAGTGGCCTGGAGACCTTCTGCAGTTTTGCATCTCTGTCCACCCAGTGGATGATCAGGGCCTGCCCCATCCCTCAGTGCACAGTGCAAATGCCACTATGACCATATCGCATTAGCCTGATCCTTCACTTATGTGGAGGTGGGCTTGTGAACTTTTTATTTTATGGAAATCTTAACAGCATTGAACAGCAGGATTTTGGCTCCTTCTTACAGTGTGACAGATTTTGCTGAAGAGACCACAAGAATTTGATAGGTAGCCTGTATTCCAAGTCTGAGTTTAAACTGCTCTGAAAACACCAGTTTTAGTTGACTCCTGTAGGGGGGAATATCATTCCTAGTACTTTCATGAAACTGCTAACATCAATTTTGAAGTAATTTTAATGTAAGGAACACAAATAAAAAACTAATAGACTTGAATGCACTATAAACCACTCTGGTGCCTCCTATCCAGGTCAGTCTGGGAAAGACGTAATTATCAGAGCCATTACCAGACTGAATTTAATCATTGGGCAAAATACAGCTGCAAACTCCATCTTTACAGGGACAAAAGCATCAAATTCAACACCCTGTCATTAAGTAGCAATAGAGACACCAGGGTCCAAAAATTATCTTCCAAATCTATTCCAGGGTTCCCTGCTCTTGATACTGTTGTGTTCACCAAATCAGCTGGATTTTAAGGGTGCTTACCCTTTCTTTAGGTCATAGTTTCCCGTGAGCTAGCCAGATCTGAATATGAGTCTCCATGACTACAAAAAAAAAAAAAAAAAAAAAAAGCCTTTCTGGCTCACCACACGGGCATGGATTTATCCAGGCATGTGCAGGAGAGCTGGCAGGGATGGGGAGAACTGTTAAAACCTCACCTTAGTAGGGCTGCCTGGGTAGAAAGCAGATATTGTTTGATATGACTAATCTCAGACACTTGCATAGGCTTTTCCAAGAGGCCTGTGTTTTTCAGATGCCAGTCTTTGTGGATTTTGGATTTCTTATTTAGATCTTTTGATTTCTTTGCCCAAATTTCCTTAAGCAATCTAGAATATGTTTGTCATTTTATCACATGCATTACCTATAGTTGTAAAATGCTGGTAAACCACTTTCTGGAAAGACCACAAGAGAATGTTCTTTAGAATTACAAATGAGTTGCGTTGGGATGAGCTTCACATTTAGCTGTTTTATCTCACCTCCCTCCCTCACTCTATGAAGTTGATAGAGAGAAACTTGAGTTGCAAAGCTGGCTTTAGTCAACATCTCCAAAATTCAGCTAGCTGGAATCTGTGCTTTTGCCTCAGTTTTTGAACAGCTGATATAAACCAGTAGACATCCACTGATTTCAAAACTTCTGCTGTTGAATTATGACAGCTGAACTCTGGCCCATTTTGCATCTCGCCATTCCTCACCACAGTAGGCAGTGAGTGCAGAAAGCACACACTTCTCCATCATAGCCACCCCCAAAAATGGACCAGACCCTAAGGTGAATTATGTGAATATAGGAAATGTTTTTAGAAGAGGAATTCATTTGTGAGAGGGAAATCATTAAATGAAAAGGGTGGCTGCACAGAAAAAACTTCTCTCTGTTTAGGAGCAAGGTCTTTGTGAGCACATCTCAGTCTAGCAGCCAGGGCTATGACACTTATTCCACAAAAGCTGCCTAAATATTTTTGACTCCTGCTCAACATTGTTACATTAAGGCTTTTGAAAAAGTAAAGAGATATTTCACTTATTGTTTCCAAATGATACAAAAGAGAGAATTACATTTTCTGACAAAGACAGTGATTTTAAGAGTATAAATCACTACAGTCAAGTACTCAGCAAAGATTCCCTGTTACTGGAAAATATCTGCTGCATTTTCAGTTTTCTATACTTCTGAATAATTGATTGATTAAATGTCTTTTTCTTTTCTTTTCTTTTTCCAGTATGAATTGAGTAATAAAGAGTACAGATTCATCATGGAAGAACAATTTAACTTTAGTACACACAACAGTAATAAACCTTTAAGACTGTGTAGAAGCAGTAGAAACAGAAACACATATCTTGACTGAAGAATTTGACACTGTGCTATGCACTGAGCAAGCGAGTAGGAAAGCGTAGCCTGGAGAGTCTGTGGAAAATGCTGAGATAAATTTTCCAAGAGACTCATAATTTTTTACACTTCCATGAGAAGAATGAATAAAGAAAGGTTGCAATTGGACTATGTCCTGGCCAGGTGCCATTCAGTGCTGTTGTAAGTAAGCTGGGTGGTTGATAAAACTGAATTTACTACATTTTTAGAGGACATAATAATTAGAAAGAGCATACATCTGCTGGAAGAAGGAATAAAATAAAAAAACAAATAGAGTAACTAAAGAAATGTTCTAATGCAGTAATTATTACAGAATTACAATATTTCTATATGAAGACAATAAGAAGTACCTGTTTCTACACTTTGGTGGAAAAACATGTTCATGGTGGGGAGAGATTGATTAGACAACAAATCTACAGGGAAAAAAAAGAATAATTGGAAGATGAACATGCTTGCTGTGAAATGGACCTTGGGGGGTATAAACTTTTATAAGAGTCTTAGAGTGATGTTATATGATCCTTCAATTCCATTCAGGTTTTAAAGACCTTTGCTTGACTCCAGTCTACAGTTATACTCTAAAGAGTATGTGGACCTACAGGAAAGGGTTCAGAAAGCAGCAGTTTAAATCTCCTGAGAGGAATTGGTCTTTTTTTACTTCGCAAATGGAAGAAGGTGCTCAGGAATGGAAGAAGAATACTCAGGGCAAGGACATCAAATGCTGTTCCAGAGCCTCTTTTACTTGGGGCCTTCAGATAAACATCTGAAATGAAATATATAGAGAAATGAAATACATAGTTTGTTTCTGAAATGAAGTAGAAAAGTACAATCTTCTGAGTTCTTTCGAAAAGGACCTTGAGATTTGACATGGTTCTTGTGATTAACCCAGGACTTACAGAAGTTCATCACTTCCAGAAACATCCAACAAAGGTAGTGGCATTTAGAAAGCTGTTTGTGAAGATTTTACAAACCCTTCCAACAGAACCTGGAGTTCAAAAGTGTGTCTTTGCTATTCAGGATACATGAAGAGACATAGGCTGCATGTGATTGGAGACACTGAGGGGAATACACACAAAAGGGATTCTTCACAGTCACCAACTCAACAACACTGGTCAGGACCGCTAGAAGAAATGGGCTATCCTTCTATTTTGTGTGCAGTGGGGTTTATTTAGCCTGTTAACCCTGAATAAAACACAACAACATGCTTGACTGGAAAAGTAGTATTTCTTTGAAGTTATTAAGAAATGGAAAATCCACTACTTCTTTTGTAATTTTCTTTAATGGTTTAACATTCCCTTCCCTTGGGAAGGGGAAAAACCCAACCTGTTCCAAACCAAACCAAATCAAACCAAACTGAAACAACCAAATAACACCTCCCTTCCCCCTGTCTGCCTTATTTCCAGTCTGAATTTTTGTAAAACCCTTGAGTGTCTGATTTTCTTTAATTTTTTTTTCCCAAAATGTGGATAAAACTTTCTGTTTGTCTCCTTGAGAAGTAAAGTCCCAGTCTTTCTGGTGCCTCCTTTTTTTTTGTATTCCCTCCAAGTTCTTGACACCCTCTAAAAACTACAGTTACCAGAAGTGGATATGATGCTGTACTATCTTTCTGCCAGTGCTGAATACAAAAGTTAATTTACCTCTCAACTCCTACTCACTGATCTGTTTATTCAGCTATGAACTGCAGAAAGATGAAATGACCTCTTGCATCATGGGTCTGGTTCCCTGCTATTTGAATTGCCCAACCATTTATAAGAACTAGAGCTGCTGCACTGTGTCCAGCCAAAAGTCCATGAAGGCCACTACCACTTCTCTGCCAGTAGCAAGTCACAGAAATTAAGGAAAACCAGAACAAGTTTACAGTGATCTTTTTCCCAGTATATTTCACAGTTTTCATCAGTTTGCAGTTTAATGACCTCTTAAATAAAAAGCTGCACTTCTGTGCTTAATAATCCTTGATAGATTTTTTCCCCATTAATTTATGTAAGCTGATACTTTCTAGTTCTTGTACTGTGAAAAATAGTGAATAATCCTTCACTGTTCATCTTCTTTATACTGTTCATGATGTTTTATTTCTTTATCGTGTATCCCTTTACATTTCCCTTTTCCAAGACAGATACTCTTAATCTAGCTCACCCTATAGAAGTCAATGCCTAATGTTGTATTTTCTGATATATTTTTCTCATTTTACACTTTTATTTTGGAAATGGAGACAAAGAACTGCACATAGAATTCAAGATGCAAGTTCTATTTTTAATTTGTTTGTCCTGGTAAGAGAGTTCTGCAAAAGGACTCACCACCAATACTCAGTTACCTAAATTAGTTATTTAAGCAGACTGGCCAGATTTCCAGGACTATTGAGTACCCACTGCCTTCCACTGAGGTAGTGGAAACTGTGGTTTTCGCTCTTCTGAATATCTGAACCCTGCTGTGGACATTGAGCACATTGGAACTAACCTTTATAATACAAATATATCTTGGAAATAGTCTGTTTGCCCAAACAGCAATAGAATGAAAAAAAAATCCTCTAACTCTTTCACATTTTTTAACGCTGAGGTTAAATATGCAATCATGGGCAGGCAGGAAGAGGGTGTGCAAACTCTCTGCAACTGTATAATTTCATCATTTTTATGAGCAGTGGGGATTATTTTTTTGCAAAGATCACTATGCATTATAAAAACATCTGATTTTTGAAACACACTTCCTGGCATCTTAGATTTCAGCAATATTTCTTCTTTCCTTATTGTATTTTAACTTTTTTTTATCTTTGGGCTTTTTCTTCCCCCCCACCCCCCAAGCCCCCCTTCCTCACAATTTCTTGGAGAAAATATGGCTAATTATATCTAACTTAGGTTACATTTATATTGCCCTATGGAAAAGAAGTGTTTCTCTTTTACAACAGCAGTGGGAATGTTGAACTGCTTTACTAACCTGATGCATTCCCTTGCAACAGATAGGGGAAAAGTTTTAGTTCTTTTTAGCAGAAGATTTTTATAGGTGCAACCCTTAAATTCTTTGCCATGGATTGCAACTTGACTGAAAGGCCCAAGTGAAGAAAAAAAAGGAACAAATAATGAAGCAAAATTCATGAATTTGAGTACACCTGTCTCTTGTACTGGAAAAGTCCCATGGAAAAGTAGTAGTATTGTTCTCCTCTATGAACCTGTCTCCTTTCATAAGCATTGCACAACTTTTTTGTCCACATAATTAAAAAAAGAGAGTTAGTGTCCTGGGAATTTGTGTGCTTCATTTACTAGCATCTGGTGTACTTCTTTCTCTCTCTTGCTTTGTTTCTCAGTAACATACAGAGTAGATTACGTAGCACAGAAAAGACAGGGAAGTCCACGGGACTACTTATTTCTGGAAAAACATGGCAGTGTGGTTTTACTGCATTAGGAAATGCATCTCTCATTTGCCTTTCATGGGAGTCCTTCAAACATGAAATAAGCATTTGGTGATTAAAGTAAATGGAAATATTGGGGTTTTTTTTGCCTACAAATGGTAACTAGGGACCCGTATTGCAAGGATTTCAGATCCTGAAGCAGTAGAGGATGGTAGAGTTTGCTGACAGAGTTTGGACAAATAAATAACAAGTCTCCTTGATGAGCTCTACCTGAGTTTTCTTGTAACAAGAAAATTCTTCACCCCCAGGATGGCAAATGAAAGATTGTCACCATTTCCAGGACTGCAGCCTCTGCCTTCTTTAGTCAGAGGAGTCTGACTAAAGACTGGAGTCAAAACCATCATTGCCAATGTTAGCAGTAGTCTGTTGGCCAAGAGGATTTCACCAAAAAGAACCTACCTCAATATATTGCTACTTAAATTATGCCTATTCCAGGACTTGTTATCAGAAGCAGAGCATTGCATAGAGCTAGCAGAAGATGTTTCTCATCTGATTGCATTTTTGTGCCTACAGCACTGCAAAGATAAAGCCTACATTATGTGATGGACCTGTTAAAGCTGTACTTTGTGCCCAGTACAATAAGAGATCTGTCTGAATAATGGTCCTGCTTTATTTAAACAATCATCTAATTCTGAGAGGTGTGCTTTGAATTTCCTTTCATAAGCAATAACGTTCAAATGAAAGAGAATTTTTCTATTAGGACACAAGACACAGTGTCATAGGTGCCACCTAGAAAAATGAATGCTGTCTTGGGAATCTAGAGGCAGGACTTATGGCCTCAGCCATGATTTTGTGTTGTTTACAAAACCTGGAAAAGTGATCCTACTGCCTTTTTTTTTTTTTTCAAAATAAGGATAATTGCTGACCTCTAGACATGCAAATCAGGATCCATCCTAATATTTGCCTTTTCACACTCTTCACACATGTCCTCTCCTTCAGCTCCAGCAATGCTGGAGGTGTTTGTGGCCTCAGATCTAACAGGGTTTGTCTGGCATTACTTCAGAGCATGTTGATGCCATGCATCCTTTTCATCCTACACATGCTGTGACTTTGCTTGCATCCTTGGTCAACTACTTCGAAATCTAGCATTGCAAGTACTGTAGAACAGGTAGGATTATTTTAGCTGTAGGTTTGGCAGCATCTTTGGGAGAGAAGATGTCTGAACACCAGCTCTCAAAGCAAGTGCTGAAGATACTTTTGGGAAAGCCTGTATGCAAGAACTGGCAGCTGCTCCCTCCAAAGCTGTTGGCATGACTCCTCGGGAGCCCAACGGATCCTTAGCAGCCAGAAGCCTGCTGGGACCAGATGAGGTCAGGGGAGGGATCCCTGGGCCTTGGATCAGACCCAGGTAAAAACATAACTGGCTTTAATTTTGCCAAACCTGGAGAAAAGTGAGAGTTGGCGCTGAGAAATTGTTGGAAAAAGCAAACAAGATTCACACATCCTCAAATAAGCTGAATTAGGGCAGTAACATAAGGGTGCCTCTGCAACCCTCAGGTCTTTGTTATGCTAGGGGAGAAGAGAGGGTGAAAATTGTCTCCCTAAGGATTTGCCTTACAAATTCTCAATGCTCTTCTCACCCTCAACACTGTTGAATGGGATGGTGTGGGATGGGATGAGAAGAGATGAGATGGAGATGAAGCAGAAAACCTAGTATCCTACTTACACAGAGTTCAATATTGTGTTGATTAAGAAAGAATTATTGGATTATTCAGAGTTTCACTTTACCTGAGTCCCAAGAGACCAGTTTTGTGTTACATCTCACTTACTGTCCCTTTCCCAAAGTAATATTGAAATCTTCGTGCACAATCTAAATGAAGCTGAACCGAACATATTTGCTGAAGATGCAGACTGAGAAGTAGACCCAAACCATTCATCAAAACTAGAGGATAAGATGTTTTTCTTGCTGTGTTGACACTTTGCAACTTGCCTCCTGGTGTGAACTTTTAACTGCTATAGCAAAAGTATAATGCTTTTTTTTCCCAATATGATTTTGTTATAATATTGATTTTTTTGTGAAGAAAAAAAAAATTAGCTAAACTACAAGCAAACAAAAGAACCCAAACACCAAAGCTCCCAAATAAACGAAACCAATGAACAAAAAAAAAAAAAAAAAAAAAAAAAAAAGGAAGAAAAGCCACAAAAAAAACACACAAAGAAAAAAAATCCCAGGTAATTGATATCCTCAAAATTGTGCCTTACTGAAGTCAAAGGAAATTTTGCCCTGGCCCTCACCAATGCTGCAAATCCACTCTGATCCTTCTGTAGACCAGGGAAGTGAGGCCTGGGCTCACACTGAAGCAGTTGCATGGCAGTGACACTATAACATTGCTGTGGCCTGCTGGCCTTCAGCAAGGGATGATATCTGAGCAAGAACATTGCAGTTGTTCAGGGAGTCACCACTGGAGTTGCATGGAGTTGCACTGTGAAAGCTGTGACAGTGCAGAGCACACACACACATGCCAGCATAGAGGCACAGAATGACATTATATATAAAAGCTTCCCAATCCTTTTGAGGCCCCTGGGGTGAATATGCCACCAAATCTGGGCCAGATCCAGAGCTTGCCTGTTGTTGATCCCAGCACTGGATATTTCTCCCAGCAAACACCTCAGCAGGTCCTGGCTGGAATGGCCCCTTGTTCCTATGAACAGAGATAGTCCTATTGTTTCATGCAATATAAATGCCACTTTTATATTGCTTCACAGTCTAACTATGCATAGCACAAATAAATGGGCAATGGCACCTTACGTGACTCTAGTGCAGCGCACTTTACATTCAGTGTTGCAAAACAGCCTGGCTGGGCTGTGACCTTTTGCTTTTGTCAACCTCCTGACTCAAGGAGAAATAGAAACAAGCTCACAGATTACTTAGTAATGAATAATACTCCAGATGTTTTTAACCCCGTCTTCTGTTGGACATCAACAGAAGCAGTTGATGGGTGCAGCTATAATATATCTTTACTCTCAAAGAAAAAGAAAAAGCTGGCTCTTGTTCAAAAGGGAAAAAAACCACAGTCACGAGTGACTTTACTAAAAGAGGCTCATGAAATGTGCCTTCTTCAAATTAATCTTACTGGAATCCTAAAAATCAGAGGGGTGCCACAGGGTGTTAGGTTAGCAAGCCAGAAGCATTTGCTATGACCTTCAATTCCTCTCACCACAACTCATGCCAAAAAACATCTCCAAGTAAGCAGATTTGTATTCTTAAGAGGTTTGTAACATGGGTGAAATTGCTATGTGTAAATTTTTTCTATGGGAAAAAAAAAAAAAAAGGAAGAGAGAAAATATTGCAGCTGCAATCAACCCAGGGAAACTGAAGCAACAAAATGGAGTGAGAGCTGTAGGAGTGAGGAGTTCTGTCAAAGCTTGAATGTGCTGCTGAAAAACACCAGTGAAGATGCCCACATTCCTCTGCAGAGAAGGAAAAGATGATGGTTAAGACTGGCAACCCACACCAGCTTAGTGGCTGGTCATGTTTTAAATGGCTATTATTTATTCATTAAATAAACCAATTAAATTTCTCACCTCACTGAACAGCCACAAGAAACATCAGTCAACACAGGCAGGCTATTGAAGGAGGAGAAAGTGACTAAGAAATACCTCTCTTTTCTTCCAGATGCCTGGGAAATTTGGTAGCTTTTATCAGCATTCCAAGCAAACTCAAAAGGCAGATACTCACATCAAAAATGTTCCATCAGCAGATCCTTTGTTTTTCTCTTCCTGAATGTCTGGGGCAGAGAGTGGCAGACACTGGAGGAGGGATGGAAAAAAAAAAAAAAAGTAAGAATCTCCATCACAATTCTTAAATTGGAAAACAAAATTATTATATTGAAGGAAAAAAACCCCACCCAGTTATAGTGGAAATAAGGTGCATGAAAAATGTCAAACTTATTGGACCACCCAGCAAGTACCAAACTCAATAGTTTCAAATGCTTCCTGGCTTGTTTCCTGGACAGACATGCCACAGGCAGCAGGGTGAGACTCTCACAAGCCCTCTCCACCCTTCCTTCATGGTCAGCAGCTGATAACCAGCCAGACCTGATCTGACTCACATTGCAGCAGAGGGTAATATTAAAGGGTAATATTAAAGAGCTGTTTCACCTAGGAGAATGCAGCTATTTGAGTATGCACAGCTTTTTGTTACTTCTGACTTGTAGCCACAGGGATGCATCTCTCATCCTGCAGTGCAGAGTTTCCAGCAGAAAGAATGTCTTTAGTACCAGATGACAAATTTACATTTATTCCGTCATGCCCAGAAGCAGAATTTCAGAGGTAACAGTTCCTCTCTCCTTTCCGCTGGGCTCTCAGCAGCTGCCAGGTGTACATCCCATGCCTGGCTTTGAGGCAGCTACGCTGGCCCTCCACACCTGAGCCAATGACATCCAAAGGCTGGATTTTCCAGCACACTAAGTCTTGGCTTGCTTTTGCTTTCTACTGAGGTCACCAGCATCACTTTTCTCCATCTGAGGAAAGCTGGACAAAATGATAGAAGCATCTTAACACCCTGTTTAGAATCATCCCATTTAGAGATCATTACAAACATTTTGAATCTATCTGTGTTTGAGATATGTATATTTGTCTTCTCTTCCTCATATTCTCTTTACTTTTCTGTCAGCCATTGACTACATTAAAGGTAAAAAAGAAAAATTATTTTCAAAACATTGATTTCTCTCCCCCCTCTTTCATTGATTTGAACTCAAGGAAACAGGTTTATATATTTGATTCAAAGAACAATACCATGGCTGCCTATATTATATGTATGTAATGGGGTATTATAGTGGCATAGTACACTGTATACTATGTGGTGAATTACTGCACTGAGTTCAGATATATGATACAAGCTGCAACAGACTGTGTGTATTTATGCAGCATATATAGAATGTGTATATGCATTATATGTATACCTATAGGCTCATACCTATATGGTGTATACTTTGATATAAAAATCAAGAGTGTCTGTTGCACAACATATATAATAGAGTGTCTGGGCTTCAAACGTGGCTTTTATGTGTCACAGTATTCATGTGCAAATTGCTCTGTGTCGAAGCATTAATGAGGCCACGTGCATTTATCAGGTATGTCTCTCTGTGCGCTTTCACTGCAGTAACCTGAGATTATCGATGACTTCAAACTTCTGCAATATATGCAGTTTTCTTCCATGCCACCTATTTTCCCATGCCTCTCTGTCTACTGGATTTTGGTTAAAGAAGCTGAAGTATGAGCTGTATCAGTTCCAATGCTGACTGGCCAGTCCATGCATGTGTCCCAACTGGCTAGCTGGCAGACCAAACCAAGTAGATAATTACTACTCTTACACTGTAGCTTTTTGTTTAGTCCTTGAACTGGGCTAACCTCCATTACCAAGCTACTGACTCCACAAAGTTTACAGAAATGTAATTTTATGTGAAACTTCTGTTCTTCTGTCAAATTTGCTCGGAGTTAACCAATAGGCAGCAGGAGAAATGACAGACATATATAGAAACAAATAGATGGAGGAATTGAATGTGTATAACCCAGTTTCTTAGGAAACAATGAAGGCATTAATGTTCTTAGGCACTTCAAAGTTGTACGTCTAGTCTAAATGACTTGTTTTGGTCACTTCTACCCTCAATGAAGAAGACAGGCATATCCAGCAGGCATTTGACCCAGTTAAGGATATGTAGAGGAGAATTTCTTAAAAAAAAAATTTGTGGCACTCTGTGGCATATGGGCAGCTATTGATTGGGGTGGCTGTCCGTTGGTTTGTCACAGCCATTAGCTGGAGCAGAAGCTGTGCTCTTCGGTGACCCTGGCAATCAGCCTGGGAAGCTGAACACTCCTGAAGAGGAACCAAGCCCAGGTCAATCTGTCATTGTGCAGTTACACCCAGACCTGTGTTTCTATAGACACGTCCGCTTCTTATAGTGCAAAATTTATTCAGAAAGAAAACAGCAACAGTGGTGGGGAATATTTTTCATTCCTGGCAAAATTACCAGCTATCAGGCTGTGCTGCTGGGTATGCAAAACACAAGAGGGCTTTCTGCATAAGAGAAAACTTTCAACAGGTCCAGTATAGGCTGGAGGTGTCAGGCTTACTGCACAGGCTCAGATGAACCAGCTGGGCAGAGCTGCTCACCTGCCCATGGCAGATTCACTGCATTTGTTGGTAGAGGGCAAATATGACTGGTTTGATGCAGCCTGGACTCATCATGTTTTCTGTGTGTGCATCACACATTTCTCTGGCGAGGGAATTCCAAGGGAAACACTTATAATTGTTGCAAGTGTTATTGGAAAATGTTATCAAGAAAATTTTTCAAATAATAGTTTTAAAATGTGCAAGGTCTCACTGGAATAAAGCAACATAGAATGGCATAGGTGTGGAGCAAGAAAGAATTACTGGGCTTGCAGATATATGACTAAGCATAGGCTTATTAGGAGAGTGCTGAAGGCTTCAGCAGGAAAGATTGAAATTTACAGACACACTCAGATCACTTGAGAATCACCATTTTCACTTCCAAAGTCATGACCAGTCACACCTAGCATCTATGAATGCAGAGAGATAGTCTGAAAACAATAGCTCTGATTTAATATGCTTTTACATCTTGAAATACTGTGTTTATGTTTCTTAAGCTGGAGTGGTGCTAAATTTGGAAGTGTTCTAGAGCACTTTTGAAAGTGATGTAAAATATCCATATCCTCAACAGAGAGAAATGCAATCTTTTGATTGGGAATTAGACCTGCTGTAATCCCTACAGGTGAAATTAGCTCAGCTGTAGTTTTAGGAGGCCTCCCTTCCAAGTGAAGAGGGACAAAGGATTTCCTTCAGACTGTGGTTCATATTATTGTTCTTGCTTTCAAGTGCCATCTAAACTCTTTGTAGACTGATGAATGTTGCTACCCCTTGGGGTTATATCAGGCCACAAATTCCTAGAGTTGTTCTTTGGTAAAAAGTATAAGAATGTCCTCTCTCTTAATCACTGGTAGACTCTCTACAAAAACCCAATGCACTCCTTGAATTCCCTCAAACCCTCACCTTTCTGGTGATGCCTGCAGAGGACTGCAAAGGCCTGTAGTTGTTATATTGACCACAGCTATTTTGCTGTCTCCTTATAACCTTCCCAGAAGTATATTGTATTTATCTGTGGCCACTGCTTGCAGACTGTGAGATCCTTATATCAGGAATAACCTTTATTGCTCTGTAGTTTTGTGTCCTGCAGTTAGTGTGATGGTTTTATTGTGCTATAATCCTTGACTGTAGCTACAAGAAAATGACTCAAAATGCAGATCTAGCTCTAGGCAGAAGCTCAATTTCCCCAGGGACTCTCAGGAAAGATAAACAATCTGTAGCCAAGCCTACTTACCCATAACAAGGCCTTACAAACAGGTTAGCAGCTGCTGCAGGAAGAGGGGCAGCAGCATGTGTGGTGGCAGCCTCTCCTGGCAGTCATGTCCTCTTCTTCCATTGACTGTGGTTTCCCCATGTACCAAAAGCAGCAAGCTCAGCTCTTGAGGAGTCATTCCTGGTTCTTCACCACATTGGTCTTTTCTCCATACCTCACTTTATTTTCCCTGGCAGAAGTTTCCTCAGCCTTAGCCTTGGCAAAGAGAAACTGTTCTTGCTGTGCTGCCCAAGGAGCCTTGAACCGGCACCATCTCCACACATAGAAACATCTATGAATAAGTAACCAATTTTGAAGCTTTCTCAGTTCCTATTCAGTAATTACACATTGAACTTCAATGTATTTTAGCTCATTGTAGGTGGGAGATGAGTATTCAGCAAAGGTAGTAGCTAAATGCCAAACGTTCTTGATTCCCTCCAAAGCACACATGGAATAAGATTGCAGCCTTATATAATGCTCTATTTGTTAGAGGTAGAAAAATAGGAGGGTGTCTGTACAACCATGTCTAATACTTTGGTCAAGCTGTATTAATTATATACACTATTATTTTTCTATGCATGAATCAAAACAGAGGATTTTTTCCCTAGCTATCAATATAGGAAAATGCCATATTTATGCAGGTGCAAAGTGCTCTGTGTGTGTATACCCTGGGCTAGGTGAATGCAGACTCTTGCTTGGAAGCCATTTGAAAAATACCACTGATTTGTTTGGATTTTTTTGCCGGCAAGGATTGGTCACAGGGTCAACATATGGGACTGATTTAGGGCATTATTCAAATGAGCACCCTGTGCCACTGCTTTCTTGCTCTCTCCCAAACCAGCAGCAAACTATTCCAGCAGTCAAAACAACAGTCATTTTGGTAGAATATACACTCTAATCCACAGTCTGTGAGTTACACCTTAATGATTTATCCAGACTAGCTGCTTCTCTATTCCCTGAAATCTCCCCCATGCTGTTATTTTAAAAGTATGAAAGTACATATAGCGTAAAAAAATGTAAGCATGCATTTGTCTGCTCGCATTTGTATGTTTGTGCCAGTGGTGGGAAGTTTAACATTATAGATGACCTCATGTTGCAAAAATCATCTCTGCATATATATTTTACTAATGCTCTGGAGCGTTCTGATCAGTGTTCTGGCAAGGTCAGTGGCTGGGATTAAAATGTTCTAAATTGTTAAAATGGATGTGATTTAAAAATGCCTCCTCCCTCCTCACAGTTTGTGAAATATTCTCCAACTGCTGGAGAAAAAGCAGAAGCAAGAATGTAAATTTTCAGTGATTAAATAACTCGTTGTTCACTACAGGCACAGTAGGTCCACCTCCTGAATACCAAGCCCTTCAGCAGAAATGCTGTCTGGGAGGAGAAGGAGAACTCTTATTGCTTTTTGCTTACAGTAGAGGAATAAATGATTTGACAAATTGCAGGTCATTACAAAATCAATGGAAGAATATAGTTAATACTTAATTTAGGTACTTTCCACTTAAAAAAGCTGGTAGTTTAGTAGTAACAACATCTTTCTTGGAAAGTGGGGATGAGTAGCAATGAGACAACCAAGGAAAAATTGAAATCTGCTACTGTCCACCTGTGGGGTGAAACCTGGCCAAACTTCAGCAGAAAACTAGATTAGCTGGACTTGTGTAGGGCTACAGCAGACTGATATCAGATATCTATTTATATCTTGGGGTTCCCTCATGTGCACGCAGACGCACACAAGCATGTACAGAAACTATGTGCATACTGTGATCAAAAAAATATTCACAGTATGCACATACTAAAAAAGTGAATAATCCAGAAAACTGTCACTGAAGTGCCCCAATTTCAGAAAGTGAAGTTTAGAAGAGATGAATACCACCAAATATTACTTTATTTTTATCAGTATCCTTCTCTGATCTATTGTGCTGGTGTTTATAATTTATAAGCTGTGTTCCATGCTTCTACAGGTGATGGGTTTCTACATTTTCCTCTGTTCTTGACTAGAAAAAGCTTGTAAATGGTACCCTCCAGGAATATGTGTGCAGAGAGGATATGTAAGGTACAAAGAGTACTAGAACTTACCAGGACCAGAATTCACTCTATCACCAAGGAAGAGAGCAAACTGGGAGCCTCACTGTGTCAGTCATTCCACCACAACCTAACATTGCAAAGAGGGTAATGGGAGTCCATATGTTAATTTTGTTCATCAGATGCTTGGTTTTGGGTACCACTACCAGCCTGGGCATTGGTACAGCCAATGCTGCTGTTTCACAGAATAGCCTGTTTCCCCTTGGGCATATGGTGGCATATGCCAGGGCAAGTACTCACCTGAGGACATTTCCAAGAGCTTCTGGCCATCATCTGCTTCCTATAATGCCGTTCTCATCTCCTTCAGGTGCTGTTCAGCTCCTCAGAACACAAAGTTGAGGATCTCTGAGAATTGCCTGTAGTGAATTGCCTAATCCAGTTTACAGGCCTCTTGCCAAATCATATACTTAACAAGTAGAGGAAATGTTTCCACAGCTTTACAAATGCATAAAAAGAGATCTTCAAACCTTAGAGGAAAGTGAGAAGCTGCATGTTTTGTTCCCCAGCTTCCCCCACAGAAAAAGAATGGTGTCCACAGAAAAAAAAAACAACACATTGCTTAGTTTTCCCACTTTCACAATGGGATGGGGCAGCTATGGGCATACACTAAGTTTATGTTTTCCCTCACAATGACTGAACACACAGAGAACAGGAAACTCAGCTCTGATTCATGTAAAAACATACAGCGTACAAAATAAACCACTAAAAACTCTCCTTCCCTATATTGTCTAATTTGAGGCTCTTCAAAACATGTGGGTGAGTAATCAACTTCTTAATAACTTTATTGGAGCTATGGGAAAATGAAATAGATTCTTACTATCTACATTTTGTCACTTACATGCTATCTGGTAGTGTGCTGCATCGCATATCTAAAAAATCACTGGGAATACCATTATATAGCTTTTTCTCACTTAAGTCTTTGATCCTTAGTCTTTTTTTTCTTTCTTTTATCTCTCCTTTCATCAACTGTAACCAACAAATCTCTTCTACTCTTTCTTACTTTCTGTTTGAAGCTTTATCACCAGTAAATTATATTCAGCATAGTTTGCAGTGATACTGGACATGCATGTGGAAGAAAGTGGAAAGGCGTGGTGACAGCCCATGAAGGCATTACCTGGAAACTTTTCTGCTGGTCCCTCAATGATACGGCATCAAAGAAATCTTTGCTTACACAGAGATGTATCCAAGACCTCTTGGATATCATCTGTTTCCAGTAATGCCCTGCCAGGTGATTCTCACAGGAGGTTTCATTTTCTGCTTGCAGAGGTGCTTATAAAGAGGGCGATTTTTTTCAAGCTTAAATAATGGTCCCAATGAAACCTCTCTCAGAAAACAGTATAATAACTCCATGGGAGAAGAAGTTGGTGGGCATCCTGAGCATGGATTTTTTTTTTTCATAGTACTCAGGACTCACGCATTAATATAATTTGTGCATTAATAAAATAAATATTATAATATAATATAATATAATATAATATAATATAATATAATATAATAATATATGAAATAATATAATTAATATATAGGTTGTTAAAGGTTAATTGCACTTCAGAATTTGTCTTTCCTTAACAGCAGTCTATATTTATACCATCGTTAACTAGGATGACAGAAGCTTAAGAGAACAGACGAAATTTCCAAACATTTCTTACAAAAATAAGTTGTGCAGACCAAAGCTGTCCAATAACTGGGAGTTCCACAAAGATCAGAAAACAAAGAAGGCATTCCCATTGAGCAGCGGTTTCAAACAGGTGGGAGGGCAAGGCCTGTGTATTTGGCTTTTTTTGTACTGTAGGAACTGGGAGTACATCCCAGATCCAAATTTGGAGCACCTCCATGGGACCACGGATGTATTCATCCTCTCCTCCTTCTCTTCTGCCAAACTGGCAATCACACTGCCACAAAGCCCCGAATTTTATATGCACCCATTGAGTACTTCTCATGGAATCAGAGGAAGACAGTTGTGTGGGATGTGGGCCAAATACTCTCCTCGTATAGGAGTACAGCTCTAATTATAAAGCTAGAAGTTTTGTCTTATTTACATAGATATTTCATTAGGAGCAATTAGTGCTTGTAGATTAGTTTCAAAGTTAAATGTATAGGTGAGAGCCAAAATGAGGACCAGAATTTAATATACAGAAAAAGCAACTCTGTAACTTAGTATATTTATGGATGTAATTCTCTGAGACCACATTTGTTCCTGCACAACTCTGTTCAAATCAATAGAATTACATTGGGGATTAATTCACTCTTTAAATTTAACCACATTGAAAATAACTATAATGTCCTATGACTACAATATTTTCATTTTCCATAGGGAGAAATTTGCCAATATGTAATATGGTCTCACGTACCTGATTGCACATTACCTCCAAAATCTGCTAGAGCCTGCAAGAATAGTAAAGCTGAAGAGACCATGCTGTTTAGGTTGGAAAAATGCCAGCTGTATCACTGGCTGAACATCCAGTCTGCCTTTGAAATGGATGCATAAAAATCATGTTCAAATAATATGACATATGTTGATTACTAGATCTTAGAACTTCTTTGTTATTTCAGGAAATTTCTTTATGTGAAGAAAATGGAGCCCAGTCCTAAAGAGGGCCATGACAGCTACTGTTCCCAGTGACTTAACTAGGAACTGTAGGAACTGGAAGCGCAGCACTGGGAGCTAAAGGATTTGTTATTGTCACTTTAGTCTGGCACATGCTTGGAGAAGTTTCTTTAGAACCATTAGAATCAGAGACATATATAGAACTCTCATAGTTTGGTCCTAACAGAGGTCTTTAAGACTGTATGACTTATTTGTTTTCTGAATTCATGGTCTAGAATGATCAGTAATTCTCTAAAGGATAAAAGCATAAAATACTAAGCTCCTGACTAAAGGGTAGACCTATATCCCTTTATTTTCATCAGTCTGAGCTTCCCAAGTATTTTAATTAAAATATGACACAAAAATATTTGAAAGAACTGGAAAATGTTCTTAGGATATTGTAGTTTGTATTTTCACAAAACCTCTTAAGAGTATTTTAGTTTGGTTTTCAACTACAACTAGATGTTAATTTAAAATAGTTTATTAAAATAGACCTTTGGAATCTGAAGGTTCTCATGTTTTCCATTCAGAATTTTTTTTTCCATAGTCTTATATCCTACTCTCATTCAATGCTAACTTTAAAACATTCAGCTAAATTTAAAACATTGTTTTAAATTTTCAGTTTGCTTCAGTTATTGAAGGAGTTGATGGTACAAAGAAAAGAAATAGAAATAAATGAATCTCATGAACTTGTTTTCCCATTCAAAAGTAACTTTTAAATGAAAATTACACTTTTAGAATAAGTTTTTCAATAAGTAAATGAGTCTATCCAGGGACTAATTGCTACTGATAATGAGGGACTATGTTGAAACAGGTGATTTTACTCCAGGCTTCAAATACCTATGGATATTTTAATGCCTATTATGCAGTGCTAAAAATCTTGTCTCCTGAATTTTTGTACCAGCTCTTGCTGTCTGCTAAAACATCTCTGCCTTTCTTATATACAGTTTATATGCTACATCTTTACCTCACAGATTTGCTCTCCAGCCGGGTGCCACCACCAGTTTAAGAAAGGTTTTCCTCTGTGGTACAAATAGTTCTTGGAGCATGTAGATCTAAATGTCATCACATTGCAGCATTTTAGCACGGGGTGATGATATTCTGTTTTGACACAGTGTCATCACGCTGCATCCCAGTAGGAAGATGTTTTGACACAAAGTGCTAACAAAACATCAAAATGTTAAAAATTGCTCTTTAATATTCATGTGTTCTGTGATGCCTGGAGCATACTAACTGATAATAGCAAGCCAGAGGACCAGTAAAGATTGCTGTTAATATATTGAATTTTTATACAAACAAGTTCCTACGAAAAATTGCTGCCTGGGTGAAGGTGAACACATGTCCTCCATAAGGACTATCAAAGAAGATGTTACAAACTTAGCATCTTAATTTACAGAAAAAAAACCTAAACCACGAACTCACCCCAAACCTTCTTTCTTGCCTCTTTTATTTTGTTTTTAGAATGCACAAAGAAAAGTTAACTGATGGTCAGAAATAGTAGCATGGGAGAGTATGAGGCTAATCTGAGAGACTGGAGGTGGAAACTATTGTAGCTGCCTACATGTGAAAGAAGTGGCCTGTCTAAGAAAAGGACTGAGTTTTCTAAGAAACAACTCAGGATTTTGGGGTGTGAGGTACAGTGAAGGGAGGAAAGGTTTCAAGCTGAATAGAGTTAGAAGGAGCTAGCCTGCTCAGGGTCCCAATTTTCTGGTCTGAAACTCACAGTTCAGCATCCTGGATGGGAAAACAGTCAAACAAGCAGGAAAACTGCGAGAGGTTTGCATACCAGAGTTGGAAGCAGCAACTCTTATCAATTGGTTCACCTAAAGCTGAAGCTCTCACAGAAGTTTCTCAATATGCTTCATAGAAGGAATACAGGCAGTGTTTTTACTGAATCCAGACCTGAGTTTGTCCTGAATAACAGCCCAGTGCTTCAAGGCTGTAGCTGGGGCCGAGAAGCTGAGACTTTTCACCACCCAGGCTGAGATGAGCAGCAGCAGCATGACACTGGGTCAAAGGCAGGATTTGTACAGTCAGAAGATCTCCCCACTGCCCAGTCTGTTCCCACACAGCACTGACACAGACAGCTGCACAAGAGCCACATTATTCATCATGTTTCATTAGGATAATTTTATTTTCATCAATCAGCTAAATTGTCTTATTTTTTTTTTAGCCACAGCAAAAACCAGTAAAATAATTACTTCACTTTATAATGGTTACTTTATAATGGTTAGTGGACAGCATCACATTTTCCTGACATTTTTAAGGTGTAAAACCCCAGAACTATTGACAGTTTTCACAGAGACCAGTAGTTGCTTTTCAGTCTTCAGAGCTACACTTCTCTTAATGACTTTATATTTGATATTACAGAGTTTACCAGAAAGGTGACATATTAAAAAATGACAAATAACTCTGGAGAAATTTTTGATGCAGAGGTATACCTAAATTCTATAGATTAGCCTGAACATGAAATTATCCCTTGTCATCTGCAAATATGCAGTGCATGCAAATACATACTGCTTTGTGAACAGCTACTGATTTCTTTGGATCTATCAAAAGATTTAAAGTTACTTAGAAAAATGTGTGTGCAGAACCAAATCCTTAATAAAACCTGTGTCTGGACATGCTATTCTTTTGTCATGAATTTTCACTAGCTGTAACAGTACAGGCTTGCTATCATTATAGTATTGAATTACTTGCACTAGTGTCCATGAAACTTAAATTTCATCCCTTTCTTTAAGAGGTGACAGCCAAGAAGAGACTCACATATTCTCACAGTCTGAAACAAATATTTTAGTTTAACAATTTAACAATATTTTATTCTAAAGGATTATCGTTAATGTAGAGATTTGGTCCTAAGCCCAGTTCTCCAAGGATTAGTCTCTCCAAAATTTCTGGCACATGTTTAAGTTACATTTGAATATAATTAATGATTGTCATGAGGAATGGCCATAACCAGCAGTCTGTGCAGAACATGTCCTTCACTGTTATAGGCTGAATCCTTTAATAGCTCAGCACCTTCATTTCTTATTGACTTCTTTCAGAGCCAAGGTGCTCAGAATAAAAATTGACTGGATGATGACAATTTCATTTTATGCAGCTTTCAAAGTTTAACAGTTGTTTTGGTTTCACATTGAATTGTCTGTTGTCATACTGAAACCTTAACTGCTCAGTGAGGATACCAAGCAGCAGTTCTTATTTTACTTCAACATCACTTCAAATCTTGTAAAAAACCTGAAATTACCTTCCCCAAATGAATGGAGTAGAGCACAAGACAGTGTCTCTTTTTTCTTTTTTTTTTTTTTTTTTCTTTTATCCTTGTAAGAAAACCAAACAAAAACCCCTCACAGTTCAAAACTTTAAAGGAGAAAAATTAACCTGAGGGCTTTTGTCCAATAAATAAATGGGAACTTCAGCACTTTCTTGACTCTGGGCCTCGGGGTGTTGCACAGCCTTCACATCACTCAGAGGCCCTTGGGAAATGCTCTCTTACACCTACATGGCCAAGGTGCATGACTGGTGTGTGTGTGTGCACAAGCCTTGGCTTTCAACTCCGAGCAGGGTGAGCAGGAGCAGGCACCACCACCTTGCCCACGCGGAAGCTCCAGTTTGCTCCGCAGTGATAGCACACATGCAGTCCTAAAACAATTTCAAGTTGCTTCAAGACAAAATCTGTAGTTAGCAGGTGATTGGGTTTTTATAAAAATGTATGTAAATGGTAAACACATGCTTTAGGGCTGGGTTCCATGGCAGATGGATATGATTATAGCATGCCATTGATTTACAGAGATGGCTAGGAGAGTTGTCGTCTCTCTCTCTTTCTCCACTCCTTCATGCTTTCTATGCAGCCAAACATCCAGCTCTGCCACAGAGTTATCTGCATATGCCCAGCAAGGCTGACATGCCTACCTCACATGTGCTGGCCATCTGTACAGTGCACGGGCAGGAGCTTCAGCGAGCTGCTGTGCTCTGCCTGGGATTCCCTGGACAAAGGAATAGGAGCTGGATCTACATGCACTTGCACCATGTCGAGGGTGTGTGACCCCACATTTGGCCAGTGTGCTGGGGGCTGAGTCCAGCCCCAGAGCATGACTGACTTCAGCTGCAGGTCTGCCTATTCATTGTGGGGTGTTCTCCTTTCAGTTCTAGTCATTCTGTCAGTGCTGCCATTGATCTCCATTTGAATCACCTTTCAGAGCCCAGATAGAGTGAGGAAGTGATTGCCCTCTGCAACTGCAGCCATGAGACAGGCCTCTGAGCAAATCCTCTCACTTACTCAATTATCCCTTCACTGAAGTGATTTGCACTGCCGTGGGCGGGGGGACCTGAACTCCCAGTGCACCGAACTCATTTATCAGGTGAAATGAGGCAAAGAAAGTGAGGTCAGTGAATGTCCATGCTGCTTACAAGCTGCAGAGCCCTCAAGCCTGTCATTGCCCAGATTACTTTAAAACTCATTCCCTTCCCAGCACATGATCCCCTTTATCAGCCTCTGCTCTCCACTTACTGGCAGGAGGAAGCTTGTTAGCCTTTTTCACCACATCCAAGAGAGAGATGGGCACCACTGACAAAAACCACACCGCAGAAAGTAGTACTCATGCTACTGAAAAAGGCTTTCTTCATTCTTGGTGCATCATCTGAGAAACTCCTCAGGCCCTTGATATATTTTGGTGGAAATCAATATTGGTAAGAAGACAAATCAGGAACAGATGGAAAAAGATCACTTAAGACTGGCGTTTTGGGTCATCCTTGGACAAGAAATAGCAAAATAACCACATTACTAAGCAAGTTTCAATGAACAGTTTTAGCCTGGTTTCCTGTAGAAATGGCTATGCTATCTATCTGTTTTTCTCTCTTGCTCCTAATTCCCATTTCTACCAAGATTCAGGGAAAAATTGGGATATATGGGAGAAAGATTTCATTCATGAAAGTCCTGTGAAGAGAGATCTGCTTACAGAGAAAAGATATCCTTTAAGTGTCCCAGCTAAATCTGAGCTAAATCTGTAGGACAGGAAATTTCATTTCTTTTGACAGCATACCAATGAGTTTTCGCTATTACAATCAGTCTTAATAAACAAAGTGGGCCTAGCTCAGTTTTGACAGGCAACATTTGTGTAGAGTCTGAAGCTTGAGACTCTGAAGTTTGAGAACTGATGTTTAAAACTTCACCACAGAACTATGGCATAGCTTTCAAGGACTAAGAAACCCAGGACTTGTACAGACTGTGAGGATTCTTCATCCAGTTCAGTACCCTCTTGTAATCAAAGACTTATGAGATACCAATGAGGAACAAATGGTGAGGAGAATATGTGCATCTTCCTCTAATCTGAGAAGCCTAGATGCCTCTCCTAGAGACAGTCTTGATATTTACTTGAAAATTATTGATATTTAGATATTGAAATGTAATTCTCAACTATCCCATCCCATCCCATCCCATTATTTCTGTCTGGATTTGACACTTGAGTGAGTGGTGCAGAGAGATTTTGTCATCTTTCAGGATCATGAAAAAGTAATAATAATCATATAGACCAAGTTTGGCCATTCATCTTTTTCCTTTAGTGTAAGGAGACACTAGTAGATCTGCTTGTTCTGACATCAAACCCAGATTTCCTTTTATTTAAACACAAATGCTTTTTTTTTTTTTTTTTGTTCTTATCCATCCTTAAGATTAGGCAGGATACTCTGGTCATGAATTTACTGCTCTTGTTCACATATGCTTCTACAGAGTGTGCAAGGTTTGAGAAAAACTGAATATGTATATATGTTTTTGCAGAAAATCTTGGGCCAGTGGTGAACACATTCTCCAGCTGAGAAAATGAGTGGGATGCAATGGAATCCTACTGTTACTATAAGAAGATAGTATTTGTGCACACTAGCTGTTTCAGAAGTGATATAGCAGCTGCTTTTTTAAAAAATTAAAATGGACATTTACTTAAAAGAAATTCTGGGGTTTCATTCATATGATTGTGGTACTTCAACAGAATGCTTTGTGTTTTGCTATCTTTCATTTTCTTGTCTCTGAACTAGAGTTTTCAGTGCTGGTCTGGCATAAAAGCAGTAGTTGTACTTATATGGCCTCTTCCATAGAGAGCTGCCCAAGGAACTGGAATTGCAAAGACAATCCCTAGGAACAGGTTCTGAAAAGGCTCTTGCAGCAACTTCCCCACTGCTCCTCATAGAATAAAGAAAAGATTGCTAATTATCCTCCATTTCTCCCATTTCTTGTGTGCATGAAGTGTGCAAACAAGTTTACACATTTTAAATCTCAGGTGTTATTTCTGTAGCATTCCTGGGAAGAGATTTTGTCTCTGTGCCACTGGCTGCATTATTAGTAGACAGAGCAGAGTTCTGACCGCTGCTGATGGTCCCCAGAGCCACGGTGAGTTTGGCTGCAGCTCTGGAGAGACATCTCCTCTGCCCTTCAGACATCTGCCTGCTGTCTGGCGTGGAAAACAAAAAAGTATAAGGCTTGAACTTCATACCTTAAATGCATCTGCTTGTCATAGGCAGTATCATATGAAAGAAAATTGAATACAAGCTGTAGGATGGTCCAGTTCAGGGTAACACCCTATGTTGCTCTCAGAAAACATCTAATAACACACATAAAATAATCCAGAGCAAAAGCTTCACCTTCCTTCTGAAACCATATATTTTGATGATGATGGAAATATGCCAAAGGCTAAGTCTGCACACAGAGCAACGTTGAAACCAAAGCAAGTATTTGAAGACCATACATATAACTTCCTTTTTCTCGCTGCAGAGCTGATGGAGTCTCTTCTCTTTGTGCACAAAGGATTTTTAGAGAAGTTTCCTTGCAGATGAGGTTTTTTTCTTATTTACTATAGACTGAATCTACTTTTCTCTTCATTATGTACAATTCTGAAGTCTGTTACTAAGGATAAAACAAGGCTCTGAACCAAGAAGAAAAACAGTTATCAGCAGCATTTTCTGAACTGGCCGATTCTGAAAAAACCCTGCCTGAGGAAAAGACAAGATCTTGTTTTAAGAAGGGTGATAGTTTGCATAGAAATCTTAGAGTCCTAAAACACTCACCCCATCGAGTGCTAAATACCTTTGATGAATATGAAATGCAATGTGGTATGCAGATGACAGAGCAGACGCTTAGAAAGCGCAAAACAAAACAAAAAATCCTAACCCTTGGACAGTGAGATTAAGCAGATAGGATGATACTGTACAGAGATCCAAAGACACTACATGTGCGGACATGCACTAAATCACAGCCTTTTATATCATGCAGGCTGCCATTTCAGATCCTTCATCAGCTCCAGTGAACATGATGGACTGTCTGGTGAGTGGGTGCAGTGCCATGCTAACAGATGGGTATGAACATAAACAGGCAAGAGACTGCACAGGAGCTTCAGGACTGGCCCACTCAGGTCACAGGTAAGACAAGAACGAATAAATTTTCAAGTTGTTTCTATGGTTTCCACTTCTTGGCATCAGCATGTGTGATTTGCACACCTCTCTGGGGCTGGATTGTTATGAAAGATTGCTCTAAAACAGTTTTTGAGTATGGAGAAGGCAGGATCTTTAAAATCCAACTACTGTCAGAGCTTCAGGACAGAAGGTGGAATGATTGGAGACAAAAAAGCATGCATGAAATTTCCTCTCATTTCATCAACACAATACCCCTTTGAGTAAGCAGAGGTCTGCATGCCTTCAGTCAGCTCAGTGTTGTCTGCACTGAGCAGGTGTGGAAGATGTTTCTTCCACAAAAAAGCCGTCTTGCAGGCAAACCTTGCTGATGAATGGGGCCTTCTGTGTGGCCACAGTGCGACCAAGTGATTTTCTTTCAGTGGGTAGAGGTTATTCTAGTGGCTTTGGCATCTCAAATTGAAAGCAAGTTGCTTGAGCAGCAATCTGTTTATTTACTCATTTGCCACACAGTATGCAAATCTGTCAGATGACAAAAATCCGCCTTATTCAGTCAACCAAAACTATTTTTGCAAATAATTATTTTTCCTCTTGCTTCATCCTTGAGGAATTAAGTCCCCCTTGATATAGGATCTTTGTCTCTCTCATGGTTCCTCAGATGGAACACTCTGCAGCTTTGCAGATAAGTTTGTCCTTGTCTATCATTTATATTATTTTAGTTTCAAGGCACCAGGTCAAACTCTGTCCTCACTTACTCTCATTTAACCACAGAGACTTCAGTGTGGCTGCAATCGAGGATGGAATCTGACCCATTGTGTTTGTTTTCAGTCGCAATAAGCATGACTTAATGTTGCCTTCTTCTTTATTTTAATCTCCTAGGACAGCCTGAAGAATCAGATGTTGAATCTCAGGAGATTTCTCTCCAGTGAAATATTCTAAATATGTGAGGAAAAATGTTTTGTCAATTCCAGCTTGTTGATTCACCCCAGCCAGCTGGCTGGGCAGTCTCAGCCACTACATGCTGCCATGCAAACTGGGAGGTCAGAGCTGGGCGCAGGCAGGCAGGATGGTGGGACCACGTGCTAGAGCAGATTGGAAGGATTCCATATATTGTTGTAGAGGATGTGTTGGGTCTTCTGAGGGAAGGGGAGGTTGTGTACCAGCTGTCGCTCAGGACTTCATTTAACCAACTGAAGAAGAGGTAAGTGGGAGTTAAGGCATATCTCCCTGTTTCCACCATCCTTAATGAGATTCTGCCCTGTCTTTTCTACCAAAGGCATCAGAATCATGGTGCACCTATGAAAATTACCTCTCATGAAGATCTGATATATTTTTTATTGTTCTTGAAAATTAAAATGATGATTGACTTTTTATGTGACTTATCATTAGAGTTGAGGCTAAACCGGAGTTTTTCTTTCCTTGACAAAACTTATCCAGATTCTGCAAATAACCTGGAAAGTTTCAATTTATCTCTGACACACCAAGGGATTTCCCAAAAATTATGGATTTTCACTCTGTAGATTATTTGCACTACAATAGCAAAGGAAAGATGGCAATGATGACCCATTAAGAACATCCTCTTGACTGGGGACAGCTTAGATAGGCACACATTTCAAAAAAGTACTAAGTTTATGTTTATGTGTCACTGTGTGGAAGAAAGGCATCATGCTACAGGTGGCATGGGAGGGCACTGAGGTGTTTGACAATTCAGAAGGAAAGTGTGTGTCAAACAATAGCAAAAAAAATTTTCTCCAAAAGTGCAAGTTCTCTTTGAAACCATGAATTTGTGACCAGAAGCCCTCTGTGTTAATGAGATTTCAATACTAGAGGGTGTTTTAAGAAAGTAAGGCATGACTGTTCCACTAAGGGTCACATTTTCATAGTGCTTCAGGTGCTTAGATCTGTGTATTGCCCTTGCCTTGGACATAGCCCTACAGACCAAAACAATACCGTTGGTGCCTTAGTGTAAAATTAACAGGGAAAACAACCAAAGCAAAGGAGCAGACACAGAAAGCAATACACAAAGAGACAAGCGATACAAAGCAGAACCAAACTTAGACATCAGAGGTCAACCCACAAAATATTGTGAAGGGTAAACATGTAAAATGAAGTCTTCCAAGGAAAGTAGTGACAAAATGGTTTCTGAGAAAGCTGCAGGGCTCCCTCATATGGGCTCCTTATGCAATATGTACCCCTTGCTCTCCTACATTTGGCTTTGGCACACGCGTGACACACAATAAGAAAGCAGTCATGAACCATTTTTTTTGGTGTTAGAAATTTTAATTCAACTCTAATTTCAATGAAGGTTTGTTGTAGAAATTGAGAGGGCTCATTATAACTGCAAATAGATATAGCAAAAAAATGCACAGCTTTGTTTTGACCTTACTTTTCTGACTCTTACTTCGCTGACTCTTACTTCATTTAACAAGAGAAATGTCTCAGAGAATTGGAATCTGCAAGACCAACACATGATCAGAATTACAGAAAAAGAGAGAGGAACACACTAAACAATGTCTGCAGTCAGAAGTGAAACAAGTTTCTTATTGCAAACCTATATAATTTGCCATAATATTCTATGCACAGGAAAATAAACTTCAGTCAATACAATCAATATTCTGACATTTCCTCCTAAAATGCAAAGCCTGCCTTGTAGATCATTAGTGGAAAGAAGTTTTAACAGCACATTTTGTAGGCCACTGGAGTAAATTTCAGTCTTTGCATTTGCTCACAAAAATTACAGCACACTAATAGTTTCAGGGACTCAAAAACTACCTTCTCACCAGAAAGCTGTTGCAGATTTTCAACTGTCCTCAACTGGTCCCTGACAACTTCTGCTCAGGGTTGTCACTGTCAGTGTGAATACTGTCAAGGACCCAGAAAGGAGAAATGTTTTGATTTCCCAAAGAGAAAACTAGTGAGCAAGCTTGTTGTTGAAGATAGGTCACATTGCTAAATGTGATGTGATATTCAAAATTAGGCATCCTTCAGAAGGATCCTTATTTATGTAAGCAATTAAATTACCTGGTTCTTCCTTAGGGTAAACGAGAGGCTTCTTCCAGTTCCTTCCTTTCACTTCACTATGAATTTTTTAATATGGCTCTAGATATTTCCAGTTCCTCCTAGTCTAACTTAAGTTTGAGACTTGTATGAGTTGCTTCTATGACCGATCTCCCAAAGTCCATAGATTGTCAGAAAGGCTCTCAAAGGTGAATCCCCTCCAGGTGCCCAGGTCTTGGAGCACATCCCAGAGGCAGACCCTGCCCCTGGCCACTTCTTGCTGACTGGCCTTTATTCAGGAAAGTTTTAGTCCTCATGACTGAAACAAAACATCCTCAAGGAACTTATGAATAAGTCCATTTGCTTCCTGCTTCAAACACTTCTAAAACATTAACCTGAAGCATAAACGTTTCTGCCTTTCATTTCCTTGGGGATGACAGGAGAGAGAGACTGAGACTGATTGCAAAAGCTGTAGTGCTTGTCTGAAGTTTTTAGCCTGACTCTGGTCAGGCCCCAGGTGACCAGCTAATGAAAATAATTCAAACTTTACCAAAACAAGAGCCATTTATAATGTGGAAATTCTAGACAGACAGCTCTGCAAAACCCTGGGAACAAACATGGAGATAAATCTTTGCAAGAAAAAACATCTCCACCTCACTACTCGCAAGGTCAATTTAAAATAGCATTGTGGGGCACAACCCCCACATGTGGCAGAAAATTAGTTAGTATTAGGTCTTTCTTAAATACATCCATAGCTGTGTTCTTGTTCCTTTGGATTCATGTGGTATGAGGAAATATTGGCTTCAGAAATATTAGGAAGAATTTTGATCCCATGCCTTTTTAAGTAGATGGATTTTGGGATTATTCTTAAGAACAGTTTCTTTAACTGCAAATGAAAGCGGAAGAAATGACCCATTGAAAATGGGTATAAAAGCCCTGATTTCAAATAAACACAACACAGCCATGAAACAAGACATAGAACAGTAAGAGGAACACGCATGAAAGAGGAAATCAGCTGGGGCTCTCCACTAACAAAACTGGAAGCCTTCAGATGTCAAAAACCTCCCAGGAACAGGAAAAGGAGGATGGATTGCATGCCGTGGCACAGAGGCTGTGCAAGCTTGGAGCAAGCCAGCACCAATGAATCCCAGCTGCAGGTAACCAGTGACAGGGAGCCCCAGCATCCTGGGCAAAGTGTGTGCTGGGTCTCCCAGGCTTGGTGGTCAGCTTCTGACCAGCCCTGCCCTGACTAAAGGGCTGTACATCCTGTGCCCTGTCATCCTGTGTGCCAGGAGGAGCTCCTTAGCAGCCCAGGAGCCTTGGACTGGCAGGGACCTCCAGTCGAAGAAGGCTGCATTTATTAGGAAAATGCACATTATCTCTTGCTGGCTCAGGACCACCCCAAGGGCATGCCCAAAGACCAAACATTGGGGAAAAATTTGGAATCAGTCTCAAAACTGTTCTGAGACTATCCCTCACACCAAACAAAAGAAAGGGTTTCTCTCCAGTTAAGTTAACTTAGAAGCCTTATCTAATGTGTTATAATTCAGGCATTTAAACTGCATTAGAATGAAGTGTTTTTAAAGTAAGGTCTGTAAATAAAATGCCTTCAGTGGACACACAACAGACCTAATAATTACTTATTTATATGAACTTTTTAAAGAATCTGAAACATTTCCATGTGCATATATACATTTTCATCTTGCCATTTATTAATACTTTATTTCTTAATAGTTATCTTTGCATTCACCAAGAAGTCTGCAGAGACCTAAATTGCGCTCTGCTTTCTGTGGAAAAGCAATGATTGGAAAATTGACTTTTTAGAAACGGTTGTTTTCTAGGGATTTTAGATATGTCCTAATAAAAAAAGTTGTTAAAATAATAAACTATTTACATTAAATCATGACCTAATATAGAGCTGAGCAAAAGTTCTCTTTTAATATCTGTCTGTTATCTGGCTGAATAAATGTGCACATGACACTATACTAATGCTATGGAGAGCAGCTTTTTAAATGTATTTATTACTTCAAAAACAAATCAAAAACAAGAACATTACATAGAGCCTCAATATATCTTCATATTAAACCAATCCTTCTGGATATAGTTGTTTCCTTCAAGTTCTCACCAAAAGAAGAAAATTATTTCTAAAAATGATGGAGAATTCTCCATGTGGTTAAAATTCCTAAATTATCATTGCTCCATTATGATGTGTTGTGATGTACCAAATTAGCATAAGCATTACTACCTTCACCATCACTTGGAAGCAGTTTTAAAAACATGTATGTAATCACTGATGAAATTCAGATCTATGTTGCTTTTTTTTTTCCCAGGTGTCCAACATTATTTTGATGGGACTTATTTCAGTACATTATTGAAACTGTCAGGAATTAGCAAAATGAAATTAAAATAGAAGTAAAACCCTTGAGAGCATCTAATATTGTAATTCTGCTCCTTTCTAGCTTCCCCGAGCACAGCTGTCAAGACATCACACCAGGAAAAACACTCAAAGGCTTTTGGTGTCTGTGCTCAAGGGAAGAAATGTGTTAAACTAAAAAAATGTTATACTGGCCAAAAGGGCTTGGAGGAAATGTTGTCAGTCTATTACTTTTTCACTACAAGATGTCTCACCTCTAAATTGCAAGATAATATATTATAGTTTGTTCTTTACTTAGTACCAATCACTTGAGCCAAATCATTAGTGTGATTAAAATTCATATGAAATATAAAAACCTGAAAAACTCTCCATGAAGGTTTATAGTTGAATATGTACTAGTAGACCCCGTATTGGAAAATGATGGGAGAATGACCAAAGTCACAGCACTCACTAGCAGTGCCTACTAACAGACCTTCAAATTTCAGATGTAAACTCCCATGACCCCAGCTTTCTATCCCCTAAATGGGATCATGGCCAGGAGTTTCCTGCAGGCAAAGCCACTGGTGGTGCAGTGATGATGAATGGGTTACTTCCTTCCCTTTCCCTCCAGGAAGTGCACAGGTTAGACATGCTGACATTCAGCAGCTCAGGAGGTGTCCACAAGGGCTGTGGGATCTGTTGCCTCTTCAAGAGAAGCCCCTCTCCCAGGTGAGCTACATAGCTACAGCTGACTCCCATAGCTAAGTGGGGGAACACACAACCTCCTAAAAAAGGTGTAGGTGATGTTCATAGTCTGGGTGGGGCAAGGTGAAGGGGAACACCTTTCCACTGCTAGTTTACAAGTATTTCAGTCTTATCCAAAACATATCACGAGGGAAGCTTGGGAGAGGCAAGTAACTTCATCCCTACCTCAGTCATCCCTGACAGTCACTCCAGGATGCCCCCAGGGTATTCCATTATAAGCTTATCAGGTCCTTTTGGCAAGTAGATTCTCAGATTTGCAGTAACAGGCTGAAGTTGTCTGAATACATCACTGTTATTTTCTTAACAACTGTGCTGCCAAATGTATCAACAGAGGCTAGCCTGGGTCTTCCAGTAACTCAGCAATCTGATAACTCTCTCAACAATTGTACTAATAATTAACAGTTCCTTAAAGTGTGTCCATGCCCTTGAGACTGATTAACCTGGTATCTAAATTGCAAGATCATAAAATAACATATTTTTACATATTTTTCCAAATAAATCTTTTTAGAAAGAAGAAAAATTTGCAGGGAAACTTTTATGAACAAGCTAAAGGATAACAATTATTTTTTAAATGACTTGTGAATAGTTTCCGGAAAACACAGACAAGTTGTTGAAAGAAGAAGGAGGCCAGATAGACAGGAACTGCATAGAGCATTTGATTTGTCATGACTGAGTCACTCAGTTGTAACCCAAAGTGAAAATTAAGGTCCAGAAAGTTATATTCAAATAACTTTTAACTCTTGGCTTCATTTCATGTGAGCAAGCATGCTGCAGTTGAATTATGCTGCTGAATTTTTCCCAGCTTGCACTGTAGCCTTTAAAAAATGAGAACCCTGGCATTTTGTATAGGTCAAGCTAAGTGGTATCATAGGTTAAGTTCTGGCATTCAATCTAAATGCCCTAATGTTTGTACTTTACAGCCAGATTTGAAACATTACTTAGTCTACAGCCAAACAAAGAGTGTTCACTGCAGAAGCCCCCTCCAAGTGTTTTTTACTCTTCCTTCTCTGCTTTCCTGTGTCAGAGAAATGCCTTTTCAAAGTGTCAAGAAAACCATTAGGCACTCTCTGCACTTCGAAGCGATGCTGACTTTCTAAGAAGTTTGAGCTGAAATTTTTCATGTCATGGAGCATTTTGATTAAAAAAATATTATTGATAGAAGAGTTCAAGTGGCATACGCCAAATGACTGGGAAATAAAGAGTCCTTGCTGTTTCTTGTAAAATCTATCTTCTAAGGCTTTTCTATAACCATGGTAGCAAAGGCTCATCATTCTTACTAACTTTGGGTGACTCTGAGTTTCCATTAATCACCTCCTAGGAAAGCAACTGTTCTCAGTCCTGTGGACTGTTTGTCTCATCTTTTCCTGCTCAGTGTGCTATGGTAGCCTTCACTTTATATTTGCCACAGCTTAATCACTTAGCAGCTCTCCAATAATGATGTTGTTCAGACCCAGACCAATGTCATCAACTGGGCATTTACACACAGTACTTTGGTTTTGGAACTTAGTGTAGGCTTTAATTGCAGAAGACTAAGGAAAATTCTACAAGAGAAAGTTAAGAAGCAGAAAGTATAATTTGAACCAAGTCAGATTTTGCAACTTACAGTAGATGCAGTAGGTATGCTCAAAAACCTTCTTCTGGCTTTACAGATTCCAAAGAATATCCCCTATTCTTATAAGGAGTAATTCTGGTACTTGAAGCTCCCTTCCAGCAGCTCAAGCTTTAGCAAGCAAATGACTTAAGGGAGCTGCACTACAAGACCTGATGTTAACAACTGCTTTTCAGATGGGATAAGGAATCTGCCCTAATCAGTGCTATCAGCAGATATATCCCACCTGTACTGCAGAGTGTTGGGTGGAATCCTATTTGTGCCACCTGTATAAAACAAGCTGGAGCCCTGATGGGGACAAGAGACATACATAGACTCTATTGGTACCTCTGTACCTCCCACTTCACCTCTCTGGAGGGCTGAGCGACTGGTTTTGGTTGTTCACCAGCAGTTAGGCACTGTACAGCCCATGTCACTTCATAGCTACTACCAAAGAAAGTTTTTTCCCTCCACTGGAAGCTGGTTAAACATATGACAGCTAAAGCTGCTCTATTTCCAAATGAGCAATACCACAGAGAGACTCACTTTGGGTTGAGTTCACCCATTTATTAAATTCACATTTGTTTTCCTGACCATCCTTGGGCAGACAAGACATTAATACCATATTTAGCATATTTTTTTCTTCTTCCTTTTTAATCAACTGGTACAGAAGCCTATAGGTATTTCATATTTTTGAAATATCTAATAAATTAGAGTGCTTGACTTTAATCACAACTGCACTGCACATGCTTTGGTAATCTTTTGCCTCATCTACTCCAAACTATGCCATTTTGACTTTTGCATCTCATCTTGCTCCTCTCTGGTGTGTACAAAATGCTGTTAAATCCGATTTACTCCCAAACAAATCAAGTCTTTGTCACTTCTCTTTTTCAAATACCTCCTGCAGATTCTGGTAAATTCCTACATAACATGTGACCTCCTTATCAAAAACCTCTTCACATTGTCTGATTCCCTGGTGCAATACCTGACTCATCCATGGTTAAATATCCCTTTTGTTTTCTTTCCTGGCTTTGCTATTTTACATGTCTTTTTGCTTTCTATTTTGTGTCAAATGGCTGCATTTTCTTCATTTCAGCCCTTCCTTACAAGGCATTTCTCACAGCAAGCCTTTCACTAGCGTCCAGATGAAGCTTTATCTGATAGGCTTAAACTATATTCTTGATGCTTTACAGTTTTACAATACATTGTAACCACCAGTAAACTGTACTTACCAATACTGTGTGTGGAAACTAAACTTGATAAAAGTCAGCCCAAACTACACCTTGGAAATCTATGACTAAAAAAACCCCAAAAATCACACAAATATTTCACCTCAGCAATCAGAAATTAAAAGAGAGGGGGATCGTGTGTGCATGTCTTTCTGGCCCAAAGTCTGATTTTTCCTGATTTCTGTCAATGGAAGTTTCACTATTGGCTTCAATGTGCCCAAGGCCAACACTGTAAAGGGGCTCCAGCAAAGAAAAACTGATAGTTTATGAGCAGCCTTGCTTAGGTTGTAAACCCAGTAAGTATTACTTGATTTTGACCAGCTTGCTTGTCTTCCTTTCAGCCTCATTTGTTAGGACCCATAGAAACAAATGAGTTTCTGCTATTTACAACAGAAGAGAGGGAGCTAACATGCATCATTGTGGATGCTACTTCAGTATGTCTCAGCACAGAATCAGTTTTCAAGGGAGTTTCAGCTGTGAAAGAGTCCTCAACCTTGCCTGCAGATACCCTCTGGGCAAAGACTGGCCAGATCAAACACACCGCTAAAAATATTTTAAAATGGGTCTAAATATTTCTATATAAATTTTGTATATTGTTGATGATGGTTTCTTTAATTTTTTGTAAGAGTTTTTGTGATGTTAACAGTGGCTCTTTGCATGTTTTTTTATCTGCTTTGAGTGCCTTTGATGGGAACTACCAAGCATATAGAGAACTCATTTAATGACCCACTCCTTGGGAAGAGGAAGATGTGGCCTACATTGAGGTTAATGAACTGCATGGCAGAGAAGTTTATAAGACCAAGTTTTAACCCATTTATATTTTAGGGATGTTTATGCCCCTAAAAGCTGACTATGGGGAAATTCCCACATCTCCCATTAAAATGCTCCCACCTACTGCTTTACAATGGAAAGAATACCAGAAAGATCTTTTAGGGCAAAGAATTCAGTCATGTTATTTCTACTATCCCAACTAGAAATGCACTATTGCAACTAGAAATATTGCCACATTATTTGTTGCTGAGCTTCTTCCAACAGAAATACCACAAAAATGCTTTTTTCTTGGGGAAAAAAGTTCTTACAAATTGTATATATCAACATAGCTCAAATGAGTACTAAGTATTTTTCTTTTTTAACATTACCAGTGTTTTGTGGCCAAGCTTCCCTTTTCATTTTGAGGAGACAACATCAGATTAGAGATCCTGCTGGAAAGAAATTATCACCAGAGTCCTTACTTGGTAAAAGATGAAGAAATTATAAATAAATAAATGTACAAAATTTAATCTTTCTTTAGAAGTAGGTCAGAATTCTATCTTTTCTGAAAAAGGAGATTGTCTGGTGTATTTAAGCAGGATTGACAGACAACTTGATATCCTTCTGGTTGATCTATTTGTATACATGTTATGTCCTGGTCCATTCAGTTGGCTTAGGGGAAGGTTGCTTGATTCACTCTGGGCGGTGTGTGAGAGAAACAACAAAATTCTCAGGAGGTTCAATATCAAACTTTTACCTGCAAAATTTAAAGCATCAAGGTAAGATAAGGTACTTGGCAAATTTTAAAACAACATGCAGACAAAGTAAAGCACTTCACAAACTTTTACTTGGAACATTTAAACTTAGCCAACTTTCACTTATCCAGACACAACAAGGCTCTTATTAAGGTACTGACTGGAATTTTTCAGTCTGGCTTACAATATACTTAGAGAAGAAGAAGCTGGGAGAAGAAAGAGAGAAAGAGAAAGAAAGGATAAGAGCAGAAACATCTCACCACCCGAGGATCCAATTACAAGATTTTGTTGCAACTTAGATGTGTGTTGGTTAAAGTGTTGGTTGAAGTTGTTGCAACTTAGATGTCTGTTGGTTAAAGCGTTGGTTGAAGTCTTGATCCACAAAGGGAAGACACAAAACACAAGGTTCAATGGGTTAATATTGGCTCAGGCTAGGTGGGAATGCCCAGGTACTTCCCCTGGGGGTGGGGATTTACACTGTGATGTAGCACTGTGGATCATGTGCAGTCCTCTGGTGGAAGGCCCCAGAAATGAGTCCGGGGGCACTTCAGGATTTTTGGTGGTTTATCACCCCTTCTAAGATATGACAGCTGCCTCTCCCATCAGTATAGTTGAGCCAAATATACCCAATCAGAAGTGATGAACACCTTTAGGCCTACATGTGAATGTTGCAATGTCTCTGTGGAGTGGTTGTGGGAGAAAGTTTTACAACTGAGTAAATTACATCCCATCAGAAGGGATGAATAGTGTGAATGTCCTGATACCTTTTCCAGAGAGGAGTCTTACAACTGGGCCAGTTGTACAAGGGAGAAAATTGGCATGATGATAAAAAACACTACCTCAAAGGGTTTGCTTCATAGTGGCTTCTTCTCTTATGTAGTTAAAACCCCAGATGTTGGCAAAACAAAGGTTGATCTATCATGGTCATCCTATGGTGCTCATCCCCTCTGAATGTGTGACCTTCAACATCATCAACAAAGCACCCACTGCTTTTGCAAATGGCTGACTGAGACATTAACTTTTCAATCTATCAGAACACATTGTTATACTGGTCTTACAAATTCTGCTATTAGACCAAGCACTGGTAGGGAAATCGCTTCCATTTTCAATAACTCCGTTCAGGTTATCTTCTAATTCAGAAATATTTGGTTATGTGAATGAAATGATGTGTCTTTCATGTCTTCTCTTCAGTTTACTGCATCAAAAGATCCAAAGACTGACTTGTAAGGTCAAAATAGGGAATGAAAACCTCTGAAATTCTGCTGCTTTGGTGACACAGCTGTTGGAGAGCAAGTTAATCAAAAGGGAGGTGTCCTTTCTACATTCATCACAATTTGCAAATGGTTCTCTGCAAAAAAAGAGTCTTGAAATCTCCAAAATCTGGAGGAAAGCTAGATAAGGCGAGAAAGCTTGCAAACAAATATATGGAGATCCATGCTGTGAGAATTCAAGCCCACAGCAATTTCCTTGATTAAACTGCTTATCATAATTTTGTCACGTTGCGTGTATTGTCTGTGCACATTTTGGAGGATCACTGGGAGGTAAAGCTTGCCAAAAGTTGCTTGGAGGAGCATATTGATTGTGATGAAGCTGGATGCTGGATTCCCTCTACCTTGGGGAAGTTTAGGTTCAGGTGAGAAGCATCTACCTTATGCTGCTTAACTTGAGGTATCAAACTGGACCACCAGTCTAAACTGGCTCCCCAAATTCCCTTCATTGAGTTCACATTTAAAGTCTACTGAATTTTATGGCTTGAAGTCTCCTCTAGGTAGCAAAGGTGATAATTGGCCTTGCTTTGACCTCCAGGAATGAAAGAACTGACCCATAAAGATGAAGAAAAATTTTATGGTTTATTAAATATATTTCTATTGTGTCCAACACTAAAAAAGCTCATTGTAACATTAGCATTATCTTTGGTTTCTTTTCATTTCCCTTCAGTTGCTCACTCAAATACTGCAGTTCTGCAGTATCCTAGGGGAGCAGCCCAGGAAGGCTGAGGCTCATGAAGGAGCTCTCAGATCTCTTGTAACTGCACCACCAGTTTCCAGAGAGTGATGCTTCAACAGACTACAGGCAAACAGAGATGTCTGAACACAAATAAGACAAAGACAGCTCCCAGACTGAGTACCAGAATGGGCTCTAGGTTGGTACTGAGGAACAGAAACGTCTTTCCTCTGACTCACGCTGCTTTTGACTGCATAATATGGCTGCACTGAGCAGCCAACACACTGTCATGGACAGAGAGGACATCGGAAGTGGGCACGCAAAGTAATCAAGGAAACAACATCTAGGTAGGCCCCTTCGCTCCAGCCTAAAATTGATTATTTTTTTCCCAAAAACTATTTGGCAGTCCCTGGAGTTGTTGAGTAACTGGGCTAGAAATTTTGGTTTGTTTTCTTTATACAAAATGGGATTTTTATTGTGCAATAGCATTGTTCTGGGATGCAGACAGCTTTTGCAGTCTGTCTGCAGCTTTGTATTTTTAAAGTATCTGTGTTTTTAAAACAAAGGTCAGTGATCATGCTATCAGGTCATTACTGCATCTGTGTCACTGAGGGATAAGAGCATGCTGATAAGTGGGCCACCAACTCCCCCACGCCTCCAGCAGCAGCTTGGGTGCAGCCATCTGCAGGGCTACTGCAGGAGTACTGCATCCTCCCACCCTGCCCAGCCACACTGCAGATCAAGGTTGTCTTTCCCAGGTGTTCCCCGTCCAGACAGGCCACAGAATGTGATTTAGTACTGCTGGTAATCAGCACCTAGAGGTAAATTAAAAGCAAGACTGTAAATCCTGACATGCTCTTTCATCCATGACTTTTTGGTTCTTAACATCAAAATAGACTGACATTCCTCTGTCACATGGCAGGGCTGGGTCTTGTTTTACTGAGAAATTGAAGACTGCAGCCACAGTGCTCCTGCTGTAATGCTATAGTGTGTGGGAAGAGGGTGAGTGACGTGTTGAATAGACTACTGGCTTTGTTCCTCTGGGATCCAGGTTTTCAGCTGAATCTCAAGTCCTCTGTTAAATGAGTAGTCTCTGTTCCACTCCTGGGAGAACAGCAGTCTGCATTAGAAAACTGTGGTGTATTAATTCATCAGGCTCTGTAGCTGAAAGCTAGGAGCCAGATTCTCAGAGAAAGTTAATGTCTTCCTACTGGAGAGAGGATTACTTCTGGCCCTCCAAGTTCAGGTCAGAAGTCGAGTGATGGGCATCTTGCCCATGAAGAAGCCAAGGACCCTTCTGCCAGAGCTAGTCTCAACCACAAAATGTAGCAGTAATGTAATTCTCCAGCTAGCATCTGCTAACACGCCTCCGAGGCAGCACTATTATTAGTCCAAAATTAAGTGAGTAAACTGTTAGTCCAAAAAAGCCTTAATACTGGTCCACAGTCTGATCTCACTGTTTAACTATGAGGTATTCCACCAATGTCAATAGAATTACTCAGCCCTTAAGAAGATTTGAATCTAGCCCAATGTCATACAGATGTCAACATCTCAGCACATCATTCTCAACAGTAAGCCAGATCTCACAACATATGGTGTCTACTGATCAGAGGGGAGTTGGTCTGTACCATTTGCTCTTCTGGGAAAAGGCTGTAAGAAACAGAATTCCAGAGCTGTAGTAGGAATGGAGAGATTTGTGTTCATGCTCTCTGCAGAGATCTGGAAACAGGGGAGACAAGGCATAGCAAGAATATTTTCCCCAAGGGCAGCAATGGTGTTCTGACATAGGAACACAGCTTCCAAGTCTAAGTCAGTATCTCTGTGCTGCCCTATATAGTTATTCCTGTTATCTGGAGGCTCCTTTAACAGGAGTTCTTCACACAGTGCTAGGCTGCTTCATACAGACATACCTGAGATACTCTGTTTCTGTGAGGGGAAGATAAAGTAGTATTTTCATTGGAACAGCTGTGAGTAAGTCTGTGCAGCTTGGTATGACCTATATGGAGCCAAAACAGTTGTATGAAATTCTGTGGTGTGCCTTTCCTATTTCCTTTCAACCAGTGAGACATTAGTCCACCTTTCACTTAGCATCTCTTGCACCATCATATCCATTCTATCTTTCCTTCATTGTCTCCTTTCACATCTCATTCTGTGATGACCTGCCTTGAAGCTTCACTGCAGCCCTCCAGGACTCACCTCTTAGCAACACCAGCATCCCAGTCACCTGAAATGACTGTGCTCAAATAATTAATTATTATTCTTCATTGCATACATTAGAGAGAACTTTCCCATCTAATAATGCTTTAGATTAAAACTTATCTGAGCTTTCAGCCACTTAAGAGTTCTCAGGCGTTGTACTTCCAGTCATAAGTAAGTCATAAGTAAGGTCAAGCTGAAGTGTGAACAACTGCTTTTTTCCTTCTGAACACTCATTCATTATTAATCTCTCAGCTACAAGTGTGATGACTGGAGTGTTACTTCAGGAAGACTCATAGCAGTGGGGTAGGGGATCAGTATCTTAGACCTATCTCTTTTAGATAAGCAATTAGACCAATGTTATGAAGCTTGTGTGGAAAAAAAAAAGGGGATTTATTTCAGATCCTTAGGCACTTCAGTGGATTAGCAGGAATCTGGAGGCTAACTTACTTCTTGGCTCCTACATGTACATGATCAGATTTGTAAATGTCTGACTTAATTTTCCATAAGGAAACCAAACCATGAATTACCTAATACTAAATACTCAGGAAAGAAGACAAACTGTTTTGGAGATAGGGTGATGTAGCAGATCAAATGTACATAGTTATCAGCTGCTGCTTGGGAAGGTGCACACCTGCAGCATCCTGGAAATCGTATCAGCAGTCTTGCACAAAAGGGCAGACAGTCCTGTTTTTAAGATAATAATTACAGGGAAAACTGGATGGGGAGCATGCTGTGGTCCTAATTGCATCTAAATACAAAGCCAAGTGTTTTAAAGGCAGTGTTTAAACCAAAGCATATTCCCCTTTCATTACTGGACCTTCAAGGCAGAGTGCATTCATAGCAAATTTTAAGGCTTTAAAGTCCTTTCCCATACATTAAATCATCAAAGACTTTTCTGTGTGTATTTTGGACTGGCTTATGGCCAGTCAGGGGAGACCTGACCATTTTCACTGTATCTGCTTAGTGTTCCCACAGCAAAAGAAAATACCTTAGGTAGGAAGGTAGGAACCAACCTACTTGCTTACTGTTAAATTCACACTACTTGTGTTTGCCTGAACAGTGGAGAATACAAATCCACATTATCTCAGGACTGTGATTCCTTTTAAGACTCAAAACACCACTAACAGAACCAGAGGAAAACTCTGTCCCTGCCCTTAGCAGTCTAAGGACAGACTGCCAGAATACCCATCTCTCACAAAAAAAAAAAAAAAAAAAAAAAAAAAAAAAAAAAAAATTTCTGTGATTAGCTACCTGTCTTCCCCAAAGAAAAGAAAAACACCTCAGAGCTTCACCTTGAATCTTCTAGCATAAGAAAAGCAGGATAAATCCACAACTAATAGTCTCCTCATGGAGATGAACCTAATGAATGTGGTGCTTCACTCTGATGTCTCCAAGGCAGACCTTGCAGCTGATGTGGCACCTGACATCTTACCTCAAGCAAGGGGACTCAACCAACTTTATCAAGTGTGAAAGAACAAAGCTCACAGTTCCTACAGGCAGGTGTAAAGGAGGACAAAGTAAGGATATTGTATACTGAACTGCACTTAATGTGCTATTTGTTTGGCACCACATGCCATCCAGAAAACCAGGTGAATGGAAAAAGCTGCTAGGCAGAAAAAAGAGCAAACCCTGTAAAGAAAAGGTAAAGCAGCTGCCTATGAGACAAAAACCACAAAAGTTTAACAAGTGATATTTTGTAAACTTCAAGTGTATCCTATATGGTAGTGACCAAAGTGGAAGTTTACACAATGTGCTAGAGAACTGAGTTGTGCATGGGAGAAAATAATTTTTATCACCTTTCACACCCATAGTATTTGTGGACCAATTCCCACTAGACCCTGATTCAGCTGCAATGAGTAAAGGAACGACAGAAAACTGGCAAGTATTGCATACAGGAAATACTGCAATCCGTGTCTGTAGAGCTCAAATTGCAGCAAGATGACATTTCAAGCACAGGTGAAACACCTGCTGCACATTGCTCTGCCCTCCTAATTTCTGAACCAAAAGAGACCACTGAGGAATCCAAAGGTATTGAACACAGCTAACTAACAGTGGGCAGGATTTTTTCTTCAACCCTGTGTCTAGCCAAAGCCATCCTTTAACAGTGAAGAGAAAAACATGTATCTTAAAAAAAACAGTTCCAGGATGTTTGAGGTTTTGGTGTATTCAGAAGGAATGGGAACTTTGTGATAGATGAAAAATGAGAGAGGTAAAGGATACTCTTTGCATTTAAACAATTCCTCCCTAAGGTAAGACAGAAGTAGAGGATCTCAATGTTCTTCCTTTGCATTTGACAGATAAGCCTAAAAACTGCCCCATCCTCCTGAATTTCCTAGTCACCAATCCAAGAGCCAGCTTCTCCTTATTCCTCATGGTTAAAAGGGTTTTGTCCAGACTGTACAACTGTTCATAGGTAGAGTTCTGCAGTCCGAGCATTTCATGGAGGTAATTAAAGAAGACTTAATAGCAGACATATACAGGAGGTATCAGAAGGAAACTTGACATTATAGACTTAACAATTAATTTTTTCCTTATCTTTTTGCCATTTCTGTGCTTATGATGCAATAGGGCCCAGTTGTACTCAGTGGCAAAACTTTTGCTATTTTTGTCACTTGAAAGCAGACAGTCTTTGAGTTCACAGCTGGAGAAAAAAGACCATACCCAGCTGCTCAGTAAGGGAATAGCATGCATGGAAGAGAAGGAAAATAAAAAAGGGAAAGCACCATGTGCCTGTTGGCCTCCCCCCTCTCCCACCTCGCCTCTTCTGCATCCCCCAAGGTCAGGCACAATCTGTCCCTTTGTATCCAGGAAAGAAATAGGACGCAAAGTGTTAGGAATTTCCTAAAACTGTCTTGAATCATGTGCTGTTTAAGTAACTGTCATTTTGCTGCCTGGTTCATTGACACTTGGGTCTTAAATGGTGCTTGTGGAGGAGTAATATTTTCAGCTCTGAAGGGGTAAAGAAAACAGTTTTAGAAAAGAAAGCCTTTGAACACTGATATGCCAAGGAGGAATATGTTGATATGCTTATTTCACATAAAGCATGCATTCTCCTTGCATGAAATCAATAAGACGTTAAAATAAGTATTTCACCAAAGTGTGGCATTCAGGAGAGGGCTATTTTCATAGAAGAAAAAAGTTAGAACAGATGGTTGAAGGAAAAATTAGTTTAGAGACATAGAAACAGCTGAATAAACTTTCAGTAGTCTACGAGAAAAAGAGTCTCAATCTTCTGGTTTATTCTTATTTTCCTATTTACATTCTTTAAATGCACTGGAAATGGCATTCAACTTTTCTAATTTATTAATTAGAATTTTTTTGCCTTTTTAATTTATTAATTTTTTGGGGGTTTGGGTATCATAATATTTAAGGTCATGGGGAGGAACACTGTTAAAACAGCACTAGATTTAGTGTTACTCTCCTTATGTTAATTTAAAATTCATAAACTTAGAGGCATACGAGGCTTCAGAACTATTATTAGTCCACACCTCCTGAGCACACAATGACAAGAGGTGGGATTAAGAATCAGTTTCATGTATTAGAAAGAAAAAAGTCAGTCATGACTTTCCTTAGATAGTTTCTGCTCTATAGTGTAGTATACAAATGTATGTCTGTCATTGCCAGCCTCACCTGATATGTTCAGTGCCAGTGGAAGAAATTTTGTTCACTGATTTATTTCCTTACAGATTACGTAGTGGTCAGTTCTTTCCTGGGGTAACATTTAGATTTAAATAGACAATAAGAAGAAAAGTGCTGGAAGCAGCACTTTACATGTTGAAAATAATTTCTACTTCCAGGCATGTGAAAGGCATTAGATAAGCAACTTTTTTCAATGATATCAGACCCAATTTGTATCAGTACTGATCTGTATTAAGAATTAAAGAGTTGTGAAATAAGACATAGTCTAAACATTTATTAGCAATTAGAAAGACCTTACAATAGATATTGTTATACATTCTTTTCTGCATGGTAGACTTTTTTAAATCTCAGTTTGCATGTGAATCCATAATAATTATATCTATATAATAAAATAGTAATTGCTTTTCTGAGACATACAGGGAATTATCTAAGTCTGGGACAGGAAGATGAAGAACATGAATTTTTGATAAATAATACATATATATTTGATTTGATTGAATGTCAGGCAGTGGTTTGGTAATCCTAAAGTAATTGGAGATGGCTGGAGAGGTCTGAGTCACAGAGATAGTGGGAGTGTTTGCAGCAAAAGTAATGAAATAGAATTTTATTATAATAAAAATATTATTATTTTAATTTCAAAATTCTCCTCATGGTCAAATACATGTAACATATATCCAGAAACTAATCTTGTTTCTCTCATGTCAAATACAAACATAATAATAAACAAAAATAATTTAGTCTGGAAGTGTTAAAATTGCTGGCATAGACAAGGAGTTTGAGTCTTGTTCGGACTCAGGAACTCAATAAGCTATAAAGAAATAAATGTTTTTTTCATCCTTAGATTTAAAGTGAGAAAATATTTTCCTGATGGCAGAATAAAAACTATAATAAGGTTGAATTTAATGACTGATGCCAGAGATACCATCTTCCTCATTTTTTATAATAAATTTTCTTCACCACCAAAACAAAGACACTCAATTTTATATATTTTTTACATTAATATAAGAATGGTTTTATAGATAACTAAAACTCAAAGCAAACCCAATGAAAATCAATAAACAATAAAATCTAGATACAATTTTCTGTTATTTCAGCAGAATGTCAAATTATTTCCAACTGAAGTTTGACAAAAATATTTTGTTCACGATTTTTAGTAAAAGTTATTTAAGTTTTATATCCTATCTATTTTTGATCTTCCATGAAAAAATGTGAATATTTTGAGTAACTTTTTTTTAGCCTACAGTGTAAGAGTACTTTGTTTACTTCCCTTCATAGTTTCAAAGCAAACATCTTATCTTGACTTCATTTTCAGTCTACTAATTTTTAGAGCAGTGTGGAACTTTTTTTCTGTACAATAATAGAATGGAGCCAAAGCTGTGTTTATAACCTGTGTTTATTAAGAGAGATAAGTAATTCCATAATAAACTTGTTTTATTAATAATCTAATCTTGTTCCAGTGGCTGAATGAGAGTCATATCCTTCCAGGACAGCTTCCAGGACAGGACCCTCAAGGAAGATAATTTTAATTTGCTGGTAGAGACGTACACATGGAGACTTGAAAGACCAGAGGGGAAGCCAACTGATTTATGAATATGATCAAAAGTCCCTTTACAGAAAAAGATGATATTATTTTTATTAGAAAGATCTGAACTTCTATGTTCGAGTTTAACAAATTCATTGATGGACACACATGAAAAGGCCTAATTCAGCTTCTGCTGATTTGTTTTTTTGTACAGTTTGGATGAAGTTCAGATGAAGTCATGACATCTATGGTTCCCCATGTCATCCTTCAGTTTGCCATTATGTCATGCTAGCACTTTGAATTGCCTGATCCAGGCCTATATCTCACATGAAATGTTCCAACCACTTGAGTATTGCTACTATAAGGTAGCAATAAAATGACTAGTCGGCCACATCTCTATCTTTATCATATTGACATTCCAAAAGACAGTTCTTCAGCTTGTTAATGACTATTTTAAAAAAATCCCAAGTTTCAAATATTCAAACTGATCAAATGAGGCATTAGATAAGTTTCCTTCTATTTGTCAAAGGTAGACTTCATTGAATTTTTTAATGATTTTGATGGGTTTTGAGCAAACTGCTTTGTGAAAAATGTCGCCCCTTTATGTCAGAAAAGTGTTTTCTGCATGTGCTATTAAATTAAAACTGTTCTCTACCATCAGGATAAAAACTGGAACTTAAACATGAGCCACAAGTGGGAGACAGCTTGGGTGAACATGGATTGACCTTCCAGGTCAGTTAATACAACCTTTGAGTTATGGGGAGATCACACACGATTTCTGTTCATGTTGTAGTAAATGTCTAAGTTTTAGTTTAACAAAACTTTAAATGTGTCTGTCGTTGGACCCCATAGGTAGTTGTGCTTCCCTTCCAACTGGATACGTTCCTATGTTGTGAGAAGAGTCCACCTCTAGCCTTCATGAACCTCTGAAAGAGCTCATGGAAAATCAGGTGCTGTAGCTAACGTCTCTGCCTTGTCCTCATTCCTGAGATTTGGAACCACCATCCGACAGCCAGTCTTTGAATCTCCACACTGTCTTTTTGCAGGCTTTTGCAGTTAACACAAATGATCACCCAGAAGCCAAACAGATCCCTCCCTGTTTAACCCCTAGGTGTGGTGTGTAATATACTCACCTTCAAGATTTTCACAGTTCCTAAAGACAATATGCTCTTAATGGGCAAAGTACAAGAGAGACTAAAAGCTAATAAGCAAACCAACTGAAAACAAATTCTTTGTAATTAATTCTTTCACTGAGGGACCATCTGTATAGGACATCACAATCAGGAAAACATCTGATATCCTGAGTTCCTACCCTGGGTCTGCTAATCTAGAGCAAATAGATCTCCATAAATATCCCTCTTCTGTCATTAGTTTTCAATCAGCCTCTGGAGGTGGTCAAGGTTTGGTGTCAGGTGTACCACTGGAAGGTAATTTCCTCTTCAATTAATTCTTTTACTTCAGAGAAACACTTTATCTTTTCAAGAAAATAAATTTTGAGGGCAAAGAATGCAAATCAGCAAATCTTGCTAATTTTTTATTCTGTGGCACTAATGCGAGGAATCCTACCACAGATACAGCTAAAATTGAGTAGCAAAGACAAAAATGATAAAAAAGAGTTATTGTCTCACATTCAAATATGTAGCAAATTCATAATTTCCAACTGGATTCATATAATAAACCGATTCTTCATATCGACATCAGATTTTGCAAAAGTATTGGTGAACTGGGGTTCACAGGAAATTGGTGAGCAGCTGGGACTGATTCTTCCATAAATTTTAATGCTGACCATGTAAGTAAATTTCATTTCTGAAAAGAAGTCAGCTATGTTTTGATACTGTGCTTTGAGATTCTGCCACAAAAATTAAGTGGTCAAAAGCAGGAACAGAATTGCCAACACTTGGGATTTTATTAGGAGAGAGATCACTTTTCTTAAAACCTGAGCTCCTGAAGTCATATGATTACAGGAAACTGTCATGTTTCATTCTTTCAGAAGAAATAGTTTTTACCTTTTGCGGTTGTGAAGAAAAGTTGAAAATATAAATCCAATAGCCGGGGCCACCAGATGACAAAGTCACCAGTATTTTAAGGAATGTGATGGTTTATGAAGGCCTGAAGTTGAGAACACTGAAATAATGCTATTCAAACAAAGAAAGCAGTGAATAATGATGTGAAAGTAAAATCCAAAGCGTCAGAGTGCTTCCTCTATCCTACTAAAGAGAAGAAATAGCATGTATAGTGAAATTCCACAGCTTCAAAGCTCATCCACATTTTTATCCTGGAGAAGTTGTTTAAAAATATATATCTTTATTCTTGGAGAATGGAGCATGTACTATGTCATATGAGAACTGCTAATACACTAATGGAAAGATAAAGGAATGGTTTAGGTCTACATGCTGGAACTATACTTTTCCTGTTTCTCCAGATAAAAAACAAGAGAGATATGTCAAATAATATGAAGCCAAGTTATTGCAGAATGTGCAGAAACTACTTCCTGTGAAGAAAGAAGGTTTAATTAGCTAAAAAGGAAGTGTACAGAGGGATGATAACTGAGAGTTGGTCACCCTCTCTCTGATGAGATTATCCTCTGTACCTCTGAACTTTATTATCCAAACAAGTCCATGGCATGATTTGGTGCCTCCAATAAGCTTGTGCTAATTTTTACTCATGCAGTCAGTCAAGAGGCCCTGAGTTGTTTGCAGAACAGCTCTAACTATAAAGAATAATTGACTGCATTAACTGTGGGTGCAGGAACATTATTTTAGGCATCAAAAAAAGACACTTTTTTGTCATGATACAAAGTCTATTGAAGTCGACAAATAACTTTCAGTATTTGAATGAAAATCTTTGGCCAGTTTTGCTAATACATTTCTTGTACCTTTATTTTAAAATTGATTCACCCGATCATCCCAAGAAGTACAATCCTAGGTCTCCTAAAACAGCAAAGAGTGTGAAAACAGGATCAGATTGAACTGACCCCTGAAGAACCATGTGCAAAGGCCAGCCACATTTCTCCTTCAAACATACAGACCACCAGAATAGAGACAGACAACAGGTTTTCAGTTTGGGTCCAGGGCTAGAATACTCCTTTGCTTACTCCTGGACTCATCTGCTTTCAGGCTGTGAGCTGACCTTGCTCTCTGTCTGAGGAAGATCAAGGCCATGTTGGACTGGGCTTTGAGCAGCCTGATCTAATGGAAGTTGTCCTGGACCATGGCAGGTGGGTTGGAACAGAGTGATCTTTGAAGGTCCCCTTAAACCCAAACCATTCTGTGATTCTATAATAAAAGATCATCAACACAGCTTTCTGCTGGAGTTCAGACATTGATTTTTAACTATTCATGTGCCAAAAGACTGGCTCCACTCCCTGTTACAAGGAATGAGACTGGTTGCCCCCCCCATTGCTTGGTGAGCCAGTTTCCATGAAAAACGGGGTGATACTGTCAAAGTCTCAGGGTGTCCCACAGCCATGCTGTGCTGCCTATTGCAAATAGAGAGCAATCCTGCCTGAAGCAAAGCAATGAAAACCCATTGGAAAATCTCACTCTATAAAAAAGTTTAAAAAGCCAAGAACTAACACTTTTAGCTGCCATAATCTATGGCAGATACTTGTTTGGACTCCCAGTATAGTGACACTGCATTTTTTAGGGAATCTATTTAGTGTGAAAATGTGCCAATATTAGTTCAGGTATTCTGAGGGATTTAGAGCTGTGGGAAGGAAAGCATATAAAAACATCTGTAAGATGGTGTGGACAAAATGAAAGAACAAAATGAGATAGTAAAGGAATTACAGGAAGATATGGGATGAGATGTAGGAGTCATTGAGAAATTTGGATCAAAAAGCAGCTGTCACTCTTATTTGTCCTTTAGCAAGAGTTTAATAACGTCCCCGACTGAGGGATCCCACTGTGCTAAAAGTATTGCATAAACTCACTGTAATTTTTACAGGCATGCTCTGCCCTGTACTGTTGTTTCTAATCTCAGTTGGTGAGCAAGGGCACAAAGGCACAGAGAAAGTAAGCAGCTTGCTCAAAGTAGGTTAGTGGCAGAAATAAAGATAGGATCCAGATCTCCTGCAGCCAACTGGATGCATCCCATGGAGAAAAGTGTAATCTGCCTCCCAAGCCCACAGAGAAGCTTCCAGGCAGAAAAATCTGTTCAAATCAAAAACCAAGGAAAAGGAGAAAGTGTGGGCTTGAGGATCCTAATTGGCATACTTAGGAACATGCTGGCTATCTGTGACTTTCTCCCAGTGGAAAGCTCCAAGGAAATAAACAAGTATAGATGATTTAAGCACAAACCAAGACTCAGTAGCTACTGCACTCAGAGCCTCTGCTAACACTGCAGCTCATTCTCTTTTCAGAGGAAGGAATAGCACGGCAAAGACAGCACAGACCTCTCACAAGTGTATTATACAGGCAGGACAAGCAAAGGATAAGTATGTTATTCTAAGCATTAGTGGTTTGGGGCAAATTCTGCACTAGAACAGTTCTTTTTAGCTAAAAAGTAGAAGTTCATTTAAGTCTGGGTTTCCTGACATTTTATTTCAGTTTCTGTTCCAAGATGTTTCTCATCATCATCTTTTAGCTGTTTAGAGATTTCGGAGACTGCAAAATGGCTTCTGTCTGCTGAAATTTCAACATGGCTGTAAAAACCCATTATTTTTAAAAAGTGGCCTATTATCTAGCCAATACGCAATACAAATGAGCAAATCTCCATCCTGTTGCACACTGCCATTAACAGGAACAAGATAATTTGCTTTAACCTCCACAAAGAAATTGTTAGCAATAATATAAGCATGGCATGAAATAAAGCCTTCCAAAGGAAAGCATGATTGTCAGTGCACCTGAGGTTTTGTTAATGTCAAGAGTTTCAAGGCCAAGGAACAGACTTTAAAAAGGAAATTCTAAGACAGAGAGGAAACATTATTCAACTTAATATTAGTACATAGTATTTAAATGCAATGATCCATTAATTGTACAGGGAGAACATTACTTTTTTCCTCCAGAAATGTGATGATATTCTGCTTAAAAGAGATGTAGTATCTCTGCCAGTGAAGCATGTTAGCGTTCCTGCATCTGCCCTCAAAGAAGGCAAGATGAAGCACAGGGATACTAGAGATTGGGCTCTTCTACTTGTATCTCTGATACGAGCTAAAGGAAATAATCATAATCATCTTTGGAAGCCAGATTCTGAATAAAAATGCTCAAAATGCAGACATCATACTTTCCAAGGAGTTGCTTCTTCATCTTTCTATTGCACATGATGCATTAGTGTCAGAGGGGGTCACAACACAGACATAGACCTTTTGCTTCCTGTGCTAGTCACTCAGGTAATACATTTTGCCTGCAGGCAAGCACTGCTTGGTTCCTCCCAGATTAATCCCATTTCTTATTCTCTTTAAACACAGATATCCATCACATGCATTTTTCACTATCAGCTCAGGGGGAAACTTTCTTTACTTCACATTTAAATATGTTGGATTTTGGATATTATATGATAGTTACTGTCTTCCTTAATAAGAAAAACAATTACAAAATTCTAAAATCATGAATGATACCCTAAAACCAATTAAAGCAGGGAAGTTGCATGCATATCTAGAGCTTTGGTTTCCAGCTCTAGATAGGATCATCTTTAAATTGATGTGTTCCCAGCACAGGTTGGCTCATTATTAGCAGAGCTCTGGAAGGTAACTGTGAGTGATGAATTCCTTAGCCCCTAAATGGCTCTGGAAGTTTAACTTTTTCAGGTACATGTGAAAGGGATCATTAATTTGGTCATTAAATCACAGGACAGAGTCTGGCAGCATGGAGATAGTGGTAGCAGTGCTCGTTTGTGATGATCTAAAGTATATATGAAACTAGCAGCTTTATTTTTTTTTCCTTTCTGTTTGTGGAAGAGTTCAGAAGAACAACATTCTGTAAGTCAGTCTGAAGGAAAGATGATGGGATGATGCCGATGCTGGTTATTATTGTAATTTTTTAAATGATTTCACTTTCACTTTGCAACACAATCTCTCTAGGAATTTAATACTGAAGTGTTTAAGCACAAAATCCTGTTGCTGGAACCTATGCTCAGAAATTCACTTTCAAAAGCAGGACTTTTTGTATTGCTGAATCCATTTATCTATTTGTAAAATATGACTGACATTTATCTACAGGGAATTTATCTCTAGTCTTGCTGCTCAGTTGTTTGGAAAAAGCAGAGAGGAGGCAGCCTGCTGGTAACACATCACATGTTTTTTATATTACGACCTCTGTGTCTGGGATAGGGTTTCTGGAGTTCACAGCTCAGGCTCACTCTGAGGCTGACCTGAATGTACACCACTGGATCAGCCCCTGAAAACATTGGCTGGGTATGAATGGAATGGATGCTTTAATTGATGCAAGATCAGACTTGTATTAACAAAGTTCAAAGATCAATTAATTCAGGGGCATTCTGGCCTCTGTTTTTTGATTCTACCCACAGGCCTCACAGGGCTTTACAGTTAAGAGGAAAAAAAAGGGGGAAAGAAAGAGGGATAGAGGTATTGTAAGGGGTGAGTATCACTTTCCTTGCAAAGTCTGGAACTGAGACTGAATTTCCTATGCCTTCAATCTCCAAGACCATTAGGTTGCAGTCACCACATCTTTTGGGAATGGGACCTTTGCAGGCATGCTTCCTGGAATGATATCTACATGCCCTCTGGGGTGCACTGCTCTGAGGGAGAGCCAGACACAGAGCTCAAAATAAGGGAGTCTACTGCTTGTCTCATGTTGGAAGCTGCTGTTGGTGGCTCTCTAAAATGGATGCTTTCCCTCTGAAATGTTGGCTGTAGTTGCTCCAGAGTTTCTGGGTCAAAAATCCCCACTCATCTCAGTGGCAGAAACATAGTGAAACCACTTAAAAGAAGCCTGGAGGGGCTGATCTCCCCTCTGCCCCCAGCAAGCTCTCAAAGGAGAAGCCTGAAAATTCCCCTCACACAAGTGTTTTGTTACTGCTAGCCTTCACATTGAGGGACATTATGGGGTGGATTTATGGAATACCTTTAATTGCCTGTCTTGGTGAAGCACCTTGTCTCAGGAGGCACTTCAGTCATCACTTGATCCCTCCCACCCTTTATTCCCTTCTGCTGCAGCTTATATCCAGTCCTGGTGGACTCACCTACAGGGATTTTGGTGAAGACCTTTGTCTTCCCCTCAGCAGAGGGGGTTTCTTTCTTTTTCAGTCTAAGTGAGGCTAATCCAGAATTTGGCAATTTAAGAATTCGAACTCTTAACAGAAGATTCATCATAACTGTATTAGACATAGGTTATGCTCAAAAGACTAAGCTGGAATAACCTAAGGTGTGAATTAACCCTTACAGGATGGGGTTTGTGAATATGGTAGAAACTGTATTAACCTTTTTTTTTTTTTTTTTTTTTTTTCATTTAAGTTCACAGAGGTCAGTTTTGATTAGAATGAAACAGGGTTAGCTAAATAGGAAAGCTTCTGAGGAGCTCACTTCCCAACATTTTTTATGCAACAGGCAACATTATTTATATTCAACAGTAAGGTCAAATATGACCTCTGTGTAAAGGATACTAAACCAGCATCCTTTACTGCCTTCTGGACTGAAAGTGGTGGCAGAGAGTGCTTTGGACTCCTCATGAGCTTGCTTGCTAAAAGCGTGTGCAGGGTACTGAGGCATGAGGGAGACGGAGAGTGGGAAGCAAAGCGGTGCTTGTGAGCATGTGGATTGCATCTCGCCCCGACTGCACAGTGCAGCTGTACATGAGCTGCCTATGAACCTTCAAAGCACAGGAATGCTCACACTAACAAAGCCACCGAGCAAAAGCCATGTTTGAAGCTGCTACTGCTTCCTCAGTGACAGTTACCTGGTATGTAAAACATCTTGGCATGAAATTGAGATATAAGTCACACAGAACAGGGCTGGTTTGCATATCTACAGTGCTAAAGGAGCATGCCCTTAGCTAGAGAAGAAAATGCAGCAAAAGATCAGTTTGTTACCAGACTGCATTGTACTCACAGGAGGAATGAGAATTTACAAGTGACAAGCACCACAAGATGGTGTGCACCAAGTGCCAGCTCTGGGCCACCATCCAAAGTGGCTTTCCTCAAGGGAAATTCAGTTCATCCAGTATCACCTCACTGGCTACATTCATTCACTTCTCACAATGTTTCAGAGCTCTTCAGAGCCGCAGCTGTGGAGAAGTCTTGTCTTTTTGGCAAGTGTGCAGGATGGCCAAGCATATCAAATGAGCTTTCTAAGTTTAATTGATAATGACAACAAGTCTAAGACAATCACATATAAAATTCTCTCTTCTCTCAGATGTTGCTGGATGAGTGCTGGCACAGCCGCCTTCCCTCACAAACATTTCAGATACTGTTTCTTACTTTTTGGCTAGAGCTTTCTGTAAGACTTGGAAAAAACCCAAGATTTATCATGGGTCCGGGTTGCCTTTTTATATTTTTTTCTACTTCATTATTCTTATTCTTCTCAGACAAAACACTGCTTGATGCACTTAAGAAAAAATCATCCTCTAAATCTGTTCTTGGTTTCAGTTCTCACTGAGGGTTTGGGGTGAGATTGGGAATGCTCTGAAGCAGCACCTTTGCAGACAGCACATTAATGACACAGAGGTCAGATTCATTTCACTTACACCTTGGCTAATGGACTTTTTACAGAGTACATACACACACACACACATACACATGCAGCTTTCTGTGTCTCCATAAATAAAATCTCCTCTGAGCACAAGATTGTACCTTTATGGGACGTTTATGAAGTGGCATTGTTCAGTGAATTTCACGTAAATTTGTGTCAACATTATGTCTGGGCCAATGTGCTACAGCTAGGAGATGGAAGTGAAGGTTTCCAAACCTCAAGAGCGTTCATCAGTGGGGTTCTGAAGCAGGTATTTTGCAGACAGTGGAAGCACACAGGGAAAAGGGATGTTAGAATATGGTCTTGTCCCAAAACCAAATACTTTTAAATCTGAATGGCTGTTTGGATCCAATTTATTTTTCGGCACACTACTGAAATATGAAAGCTATTCATAGAAGAGAGATCTGATGGTAGACTTTCCTCACATGTGTGGTTCTAAATTGTGTCTTGGTTCAGGTTCAGGCCTAGGGCAAACATCTTCTCTGCTTCACAGTGACCTACATTTTCTGATTCAACCAGCTCTGCCCTCCAGCCTCTTCCCAGTGTGGTTTAAAGTGCTGCAATCTCTGTTTCTTCTCTTCCAGCCATAACAATCAGCCTAAGAATGTCACCAAAATGCCCCTTATATCTCTCCTGAGTCCCAAGTGGAAATTCTTCTATAAAGGCTCAGGTGGGTGGTGATCATACACCTACCAAGCATAACCACCTTGCAACAAGAGATGCCCATGCTTGCTGCAGCCCAGCCTGATAACCCATCACTAGTGAGGAGCCCATGGCTGTACAGGCATCATCCTGGGCTGTTCAACAACCAGGACCCTCAGGAGGTGTTTGACCAGTAAAAGGCACATCACTCTAGCTCCATCCATTAAGCCTACTAAGTGCAGCAAAGACAAGAAATAACACATTTTGAAAGGTGGTCCAGGGGAAGACTTCTGGCCACATTTCCAGTATTTACCTTACACAAAGTAATAAACACACCGCACACAGAAAAAAATCAGAAATGGGATTTAGGTTGTTCATTTGCAATGAAACTAGAAACCTAATCTCAGCTCTCTCTTTCTCTCATTTACTTGCCCAAGCATGGCCATTTTATCTGCAAGAGCAGATTGCTGAAAACAATCATCCATGTATTATCCATATCATGCCTCTTCAGGTCAGAGATAAATAAGAATAAAATGTTGATGAACTCTCTTCTCATCAGTTCCCTGGTTTCCCTGTCAGAACAAACATCTAAGGCTGAGACACCATCCCAAAGTCAGCAACTGTTCACCCTATACCATAGCTTTCCTCTGTAACATATCACTCATTGCCTGGCTCACTAAAAATAAGTTGCATTTTTTTCTCCACTGAAACCTGTATGAAAGAGCCAAAGCCTAGACACATCTGCAGCAGAAGAGCTATGGCTTTTTATGACCATGACCTGAAGTGACCATATTAATTTACTCTTCTTCCTGGCTCTGTGCCAAATCCCACTTGGATGATCCACACAATGAGCCCAAGTTGTCCAAAGCAGACAAGTGGGATTTCAGTTTGCTGCTGTGTAATTAGGCTCAGTAAATGACAGTGCACTTCAGCTGAAAACCTGGTGCTGTTGGGGTTGAAGCAAGAGTGAGGAGCTGTGGGAAGACGAGAGGAGAGAAAAGAAAAGAAGAGGAAAGAAGAAAGACACAAAGAAATTTCCTCCATAAGGACTGCAGAACTTTCCTCTTCTGGACTGAGACCAGGAAGCAAAGCAGAGACACCTCTAATCAGTGTTACTCAAGTGCACCTATACTTCCCCCCCTGCTTTTCTGGCTGATACATTTTAATTCATGAGCACAGATGTCACAGCTGGCTGCAGGCCAGGAGCATGTCCCAGATGGCCTTGGTTCATGTCCATGGAGGCTATGAAGCAAGACCCAGGAAGACTATGAAAGCATGGGGGCAGCAAGGAAGCATGGCTGACCCCATGGGCAGGCATAAGCATTTTGACCAGGTAGAAGAGCAGATTCCTCCAATTCCCTGGGTCAAAGATGGATGCCGTTTTCCGGCACAGTGGACTGTATATCCACCCACCAACCCCCAAAGCAAGGAGTAGATAGAATCACTTCCTATGAGTAGTGGAGAGAGATTGTGCACTTGAAAAATTTCTGAGAAGTCATTATTTTAAATACAATCACCTGGGGGCTGCACTCTGAGCTTGAAGGGGACAAGCATTACATTTATGTGCCTTCTTTTGCTCTTTTTTTTTCTCAAATTGACTGGGACATGCGTCATGTGCAGAACCTGACCTCTGCCTGGTTACCAAGAAGGGTGCACCAATATTTTCAGCCAGGAAAGAGTTGAGGAGGATTAGCTTTTGTAGTCAGCTCTTTGGCCTGACCAGCCAACACAGAAGTAAAAGAACTAAAAAAACAGACCAGAGAGTAAAAAATACAAATGTAATTATAAAAATACTGTTATAAAACATGGAAACACAGTAATTTTGTTTTATGTGTATTTTTGAATGAAGCTCATTTGAAGCTCATGTGTAATAAATTAAGCACATGAAACTTGCCCTAGATCTCACAGATTGTAGAAAAAGGACCGGGGACAATCACAAGGGGCAGTAAAGTAGCAAGGTGAGGTCCCCAGGCTAGCTCATCAGTGGAAGTCATCCTTCCTTCCTTCCTTCCTTCCTTCCTTCCTTCCTTCCTTCCGCAACTTCCGCAACTTCCGCAACTTCCGCAACTTCCGCAACTTCCTTCCTTCCGCAACTTCCGCAACTTCCGCAACTTCCGCAACTTCCTTCCGCAACTTCCTTCCGCAACTTCCTTCCGCAACTTCCTTCCTTCCGCAACTTCCTTCCTTCCGCAACTTCCTTCCGCAACTTCCTTCCGCAACTTCCGCAACTTCCGCAACTTCCGCAACTTCCGCAACTTCCGCAACTTCCTTCCGCAACTTCCTTCCTTCCGCAACTTCCTTCCGCAACTTCCTTCCGCAACTTCCTTCCGCAACTTCCTTCCGCAACTTCCTTCCTTTCCTTCCTTCCTTTCCTTCCTTCCTTCTTCCTTCCTTTCCTTCCTTCCTTCATTTCCTTCCTTCATTTCCTTCCTTCATTTCCTTCCATTTCTCCTTTCCACGTCTGCTCTCTTTTTCCCATTTCATCTCTACTTATGTAACACCTGTGTTGGAGAAAAATAAAGTTCTGACCATCCCACAGTTCCAAAAGCAATTATTTAATGAAAATATTGTAAAAATTGTTAATGTAAACAGGAAGAGAAGTTTTTAATTAGACATAGGAGAAAAAGCAGATTAGCCCCAGGATCTCTTGTGTGGAGATCATCGGGCCATTACGGCAGCTATTTTCCTGATGTCTGCATGGACCGAAGCCAACTACTTTTTGCTCCTGCTGAAGAATCAGGTTAATCAAAACGATGACAGCCAAATGGACAGAGAGCAAGATTCATCCAGGCCTCTTTGTCTAAACTCCAGATGGAATTAGAAAGTTAAAGCACAGACAGCATGTCCAGGATGGCCAGGCCCTCATGTGACAAGCCCTGTCTAAAAATCGTTCCCATTAATTTGCAACTGTCAATCACCTCAACATTCTGCTCCGAAACAATGGCTGGCCCTGGATCACAGCTTCTCCCCATCTCCTCACACTAGCACAGCTGAGAATTAGGGAATTTTTTTCTTGATTAGTAAAGACATTTTGGTGCAGTGCAACATGCTTGGTTCAAGAAAAATGCCACTTAAAAGCCAAAAGTATCTTTACACAAACCCACACCCCCACCCTCTAATAAAGAACTAAAACAATTTAATGGGTTAGATTTAGCAGCTGAGTTTGGTCTGTGTGAACAACAAAGTTTTCAGCTTGGCACTCACATAAAAAAAGAGAAAGGAGGGTGGAAGTTGGTTTGAAGTGAAATTAAAAGCAGGGGAAACAAAACCCAAGATTCACCACCCCACTGGAGAAGAAGGAGACATTGGCATCTCTGTTTCACCCAATAGCTCATGGGTGGCTGCTCTTGCCCAGGATGACCTTACCCACAGAAGGGCTGAACGTGGGTTCCAGTCGCTGCTTCAGTGATTACAAGGAGAAGTGTCACCGGGAGACAATGAGAACATCTTTCCTCAGTTGTCTACAACCCACTGCTTTCTGCACTTTCTTGAGTGGCTGTGGGGCTGGTAGCTGGGCTCAAAGTCAAACTATTAAAGATAGGATTGAAGTATGGTCTCAAGTTTTGTTTTGGAACTGGAGATATAGGACAGATGGGAGGTAACAGCAATTACTTCTGAAGTTTTGTCATCTATTCCCAGTGAGAAAACAGCAGAAACTCAAGTTCCTAAGTGGCTTTAGGATGACTAAATATATACATCTATTTGAAGATATATTTACTATTAGAAAAAAATTGCCTTGTTCTACTGTGTATGTAAATTTAATTCTTATCAAATTCTTATTAACTCACTATGCAGAGAATTCACTTTTTTTTTTTTTTTTTAGCCCACATTACAGATATTTTGAATCTAATGCAAGACTCAAGCACATTTTTAAAATCGGATCACATTCAGAATCCCAAATAAAAGGATGTAGGATTAATTTTGAAAAGTGAGAAGGAATTTTTAGAAGTCAAAAGATATTATTTTAAATGGTAGCTTTTATTTTTTCCTTTAAGATACACCAAATAGTATTCTAAAAGAAAAAAAAAAAAAAAACAAAAAACAAAACAAAAAAAAAAAACAAAAAAAAAAAAAAAAAAAAAAAACAAAAAAAAAAAAAAAAAAAAAAAAAAGATCAAACCAAACATTTTAAAGTGTCTTCAAAGTTAGGTTTAGGCTTTTTAAGAAAAACTTCTGATTTTTTATTTAAATTTCACCAGAACTGAAAATCTTTCTCTAGCTGTTTAGTCCAGCAACCAAATTGAAAAAACCTGTTCCTCCTAGCAATTAATGTAAAACAAAATAATTTGTAGCCTGTAATTACTTTCCTGAGTATATTACTCCACTATCTGGATAAGCCAGCCTGAAGACATAAAGCCAGAGCCAGTTGCCGTTTCGTTTTCCAGACTTGGGCTGAGTCACTCTGCACAGCCTCTGCTTTTTCTGTTTGCCTGTCTAAAGACACATACACACAATATCTAACACATGCATGATCCAGGGATGACATCATATGCTATTTTAAAGAATAACGTTTATCTATCGTATTCACATGAAAATTATAGGTCCATACTTTTCCCTATTATTTAGACTTTACCTGTGAAATCTGTTGTCATAAGAAGGGGAAAGAACTGCTAGCTACAAAAAAATGTGATACAAAACAGCAGTCTCTCACAACCAATCTTTTGTTAACAGTGCAAAAGAAAAGAAGTGAAATAAAATAGATTAAAAAGAAGGACAAGGGTGTTGAAAAATTACAATTACTTCGCTCCTGGGGAATGGAGCTTTTGAAAATTAATGTAGTCATTAACCATCTGGCTTACTAAATAGTTAGCAAAAAGTTTCTCTGAAAGACTTGGCTTTACATTCATAACTGCAGTTTATTGGTCCATTGGCACCAGCATGCCTAAACACAAGGGAAAGTCAATACTGTATCATAGCATTGCCTAGCTAACACCTGGAATATATTCTCTGGAGTGAAAACAGCAGGGAACTGACCAGAAATAACCTCTCCTGTATTATTCCTTCAATTAGACCAAAACAAGTTTCCCTTTGAAAACTTAATAATAAACACTGCAGGTCATTCACTTGTTTGGAGCCCCTTTGGGAAAGCTGAGCAGATGGGTCCCCTTATCTAGCCCCCTCGCTGTCACAGAGACAACAGCCACAAATCAGGACAGATATTGATTTTAATTGGAACCAACAGCATCTACATACCGTCTTAATATCCACATCTTCCTGGAAAAAAAATACATCTTTTTAAAAGATTGATTTGTTTTGTCCTGTCAGGTTGATTAGACAGAATGAGGTAATTCTTTGCAAGATGAACAATTATGCCATTTTTCAGGTTCACTGCTTAAGTAAATACACACAGCAAATCCCTAGGCAAACCCGAGGTCCATTTCAGAGCCTTTGTACATACAAGCAGCATAGATTAAAACATTGTTCATTCAAACTGAAGCAGTTATATTCTCATTATCAGATAGATTTGAGGTGCCGTCAGGGTCTCTTCAGTGGTTTTCACTCAGGCGGGAGAGAACCAACAACACAAAGTGAACATCTACTTAAAATCAAATTATCTGGAACATTTTCACCACCCCCAGGGAAAAAGCAGTTCTCCTTAAAAATCTTGTAAATTCATCAAGCCTGCTATTCCCCGAAGAACCTCAGATGCATTGCTATTTGCCTTTAACAGACACGAGGGAGCTCTCTTCCCCTGCCCCCACCCCCGTGCAAATCTCTTTCCCATACGGCATGTTAATTCCCGCAAGGGAGGTGAGATGAACAGGTGCCATGGTTCTTGACTTAATTGCTGCGAAAAGTAGAGCACTAATAACGAGCTGTTCACTAGAGACAGTTTCCATCCTGGCAAAGGAGCCCTGCCAATCTGGGGGGTGTCAGCCAGGCAGCAGCACCATCGCCCGGCCGGCTGCTGAGGCTGCGGTGGCAGGCAGATTGCTGTCCTGGCAGCAGGCCAGCCTGAGTAGACCTCACAGGGTTGTCCTTGTCACCAGCATTAGCACTGCCCTTCCAAGGGAGAGAACTTCAGCCTCCTTCCCCCTGGGAACTATAAGAGATATTTATATCACTAAGAGGGTCATCTCAGGGGACCTCCACAGACCCCACAATAAAACAAGCAGTAGCAAGAAAAGGACTGGAGCCCTCCCCACGCGTATCCCTATGGATTAATTAGACTGGAGAACAATTAGGCATTGAATTAGGAGTCTGGGGTACAAATGGAAGGATCACCCAGGGCTTTTGTTACTCCCTTCTCTATGGGCAAAAGACCATCACAACACAGGCTGGTGTCAAAGTCTGTTCCTACCCTGTCTTTGCATGCTCCATGCACTGACGATCACATCTGGACTTTTTTGGGTAACATCCCAAGGAAAAACATTTGCAGGGGGCCTACACATGAACACCTACACTTTCTTATTCACGAGCTCATGGAGCCATACTGCAGAAGACCACTGTCCATCTCTGACATTGTGCCCCAGCAACATCCGCTCTTTTGACTAAGATTCAGCAAATCTAAGGATTATTAGAGCTTTTTTATCCAAGGCTGAATGGGGACACAGGGATGCAGTAGGTCTCTTGCATCTTGAAAACCATGTAGCACCCTCAGATCACTTCTCCCCTTCACTACTTGATACGCCTTTCAATTTCCTCTCATGCCACTCATCTCCAGTCCCCCTGCCAGACTGCCCTGTGAGCTTGGCAAGCTTTGTTTCTTCAAGTGCATGCTTATCCTGCACACAGGTTTTCCCAAGCTCTCACTGCTTCTATTAAAAGCCCCCCTGGAGATAAACTACAAGACTAGAGCTAATTACCATAATAATTTGTTAGAGCACTGCTTTGATCCTTTCTCACCTACCAAGTAAATCCTGTTCTACTCCATCCCCTAAAGTGTTAGATGTGATTACACAACTAATTAACACAAGAGACTGGATTTTAAAGTATGTATGATAGTAATTCAGATAAAAGTTTTGATCTTTTGATAAACAAGGAAGTGGGCAAACTTGTCACTTCCCAGGAGACTCACAGCAGGTCAGGTATCGCCAAAAATCTAACATGTAACATGAATGGCTTAGAACAGCACTAAGACAGGAAGTTATACTGTTCCTTCACCAGTTTCTGTAGAAAACATAATTTACTTTTTTTTTTTTTAATTTGCGACTTGAGTCGTATTTTATTTCTATATGTAAAGTATAAATTCTGTTTGATCAGAAAAACCCCAAATATTTTCAGAGGCTTTATCTCCTTTCAGGATCAATTTAAATTTGATTTCTACCTCAGAATAAGATGGCTCTGAGTATTTTCAAATTCCTTGGTGTGTCATCACTATTTCATTTCTTAGGATGCTTGGCAAGTTACACAGATGAACCCTCACTGTATTTCTTTGAATAAATAAGAAAGAGAAGAGAGGGAGAGAGATCACATGTCATGCTCTATAACTAGGTCAGCTTACACAACTAACTTTTAAACATGTTAACTAGAATTTAGGAAACAGAATCAGAGCCTACTGGATATTTACACCACCTTTAGAGATTTCGACATTGAGTCATAGGTAAAAATGGAACAGGAAACCGGATGAGTGTCTGGGAGCATCCGGAGCAACATAACTTCTATTATTAGAGCAGTAAGTGTCTCTTCATTACTGCTTCACATTGTCAAGGACCATGCTATTAGTAAAATAATTTTTTTTTTAGAATTTTGGGCACATTGTTTTGCAGCCATGGTTCCTACTAAGTGGCAGAGAACTTTTCAGGGCAGAGATAACTGGTACTTGACGATTGGCAAAACAGTGCTAAGAAAGAGTTATGGACCACTACATTCAACTTATTGTTTTCTACTGTCATTCTAGAAGTACAATATTAAAATAAAAGTTCCTGAAACAGCAGTGTGCTCCATACAGCCAAAGATGGTGCCCATGCACAGGGGGTACCGTTCATGTCAGTTTTCATATTGGTCCCAGCACATCTATTCCACTGCTTTTTGTGAAGGAGTGGTCTGCATTCTTGTGGTTGCCAGCAAGGTACAGTTTCTACAGAGGTTAACGTATTCAAAAGAGATTTGACATGATTCACATGTCCAACTGAAGCATGCTTGGAATCAATTTTCAGTAGAAACTAGAGATCGCAAATGCTGTATGGGGAAGGAAGGGGGACTGTGGGTGAGGTGGGTTAGAAAACATGTGCCTCCAGGAAATGTTTAAAGCTGTCTTCTGGTTTTATTTCCTGCCCCCTCTTTCTCTGTCTCCATCTCCTTATCTTCTTTTCCTTTCTTTCCTCCCCCTTCTCAAAAGTAGTGCATGTGTTTGTGTGTTTGGGTCAAATTGATAGGTTTGATTTTGATGACAGCCTTGGACTATGAAATGAAGGAATTTTCACAGAAAACTTCTAAATAGAATTAAAATATATCTGCTACAATTCCTTTCTTTTTTACTAAAAGACTAGAGGGGGAGGAAGAAGAAAACTACAGTTGTATGATAGAGGTAATATTTTATGTTTCTGTCATTAGAGATACATAAATAAGACGTGAATTTTTTTGTATGTTTGTCTCCCCACCCTTGGTATCAGCCTTTAGCACAACATAATAGACACTTAGGAGATTCTTGTATGACAATTTGCAGGCGAGCAGAGGATTACCTTATCAGATCTGACTCATGACCAGTACATTCACCCAAATGGCCAAGTCTACAGATCATTTCAGGGCTCACTGATGTTGTAGCATTCAGCATGCAGAATGTAATTTATTAATCTGAGGTTTGGTTAAATAAATAGACTTTAAAATAAATAGACTTCCATGTGCAGATGGATCTCTTCGTATGTAAGCTGTACTGTATGTGGAAGCATTTACAGCTGAGAAAGAATTCTTACCCATTTGGTAACTCAGCTGATGCATTTTCTTCTGTTGTTTTTTACCAATGAAAATATCAATATAAAACTATTACCTGCTTAAGCCACAAAGATTTATATTTGCAGAGGTATAATATTGCTGTTTGCACCTTTGCAGATGTACATCCAGGTAATTTCCTAGTACTTCAGTTCAGTTAGTGAACAGTTAAAATTTAGTTAAATATCAATTATATAAAATAGCTTATACCACTTATTAACAATATACTTGAGTTTAGATAGAACCCTGCGACAAAGAGGGCAACTTCATTACCACTGCTTTCATCAAATTTGAATTTGACCTGCTGACCTCTGCAGGGTTATAATGCAATTTAATTCAGTCACTTCAGGTTTCATTTGAGGTACTTTTCACTGAGAAAGGAATTTAGTTTCATGTGTGCTTGAGTAAAGCTGCCAAGAGAAGTCAGGCATGTTCCTCTCATTTATTCCAGTTCTGCTTTAACAGAACTCATCGACACAAGCAAGAGGAGAATTTCGTTCATTGTCTGACCCTACAGCTATGTGTATCTCATTCTTAATGACTGGAATCAAAAGAAAACTGAGCAAAAGTACAGCAAATTGGTCCCTTGGGTCATTTTTAATGATCTCAAAAATAAAGGCCCTGTTAGCTCTTTCTCATTCTATCCTGATTGATTGCTGATGCTTTTGGGGGAAGAAAGGCAAACCTAATCCATTGCACACTCTGAGGTGAACACTGAGATAATAATCATACATGTTCCCTATTAGAGAGGCCTTTTTCTTAGTAATATTTTTTCTCATTGGCTTCATTACAAGTGTCAAAACATGGCTATCATTTGAGAAGTCAGTGAAAAAAGTCCTCCTCATCCTACAAACATTTTTCCCTTTGTCTGCCTACTTTGGGACATTAGGGAGTTCATTTGCAGGCAGGGCCAAATCCCAATTTCCCTGTGAAGTAGAAAGTTGGCATTGGTGAATGTTAAGTGAGAGAAATGACAGCAAATTTGATCTTCTTGTAAAACCTGCAGCATTTATAGAGCAGCAGTTCCTGTAAAATCACTTGGCATAACCTTACCAGACAAGTGCTAACAAAAAAGCTTATTTTAGGATGCTGTGATCCATACAGTCCATTTCACCTGAGCTTCTCACTATTTCTCTTCTTTCTAAAGGGTCTCTCATGGTCAAGAAAGAGATACAGGTGGAGATTTAGAACTCTCTCTGAATTTAGGAATTGGTCAGGACTTAAGTCCTACTCCTAGCTTCAATCTACTATCATTGGTGGGATAAAGGGAGATTCAGCATGTAGCTCAGGGTATCTGAGCCCTCAGGGAATGTGTGCCCTCTTCCTCCTCTAGAAGCACTTACTCTCAGTTTCTCTATGCTAAAATAATGGATATGAATCAGTCTGCCAAGTGAGTTAGACTTACACACTTGTTGGTAAGCAGGTCTATTGGACTACGTAGAGGGTCCTGATCTCAGATCTGTTCTTTCCTTTGCAGTATGATACCAATGATTAAAAACCTTCCAGAGGCTTCCTGCTCTATCAGCTGTATTCTGTTGGTTATCATTGGACAGCCTAAGGACAATTTTCTAGCATTTTGTATTTTTTCTTGCCATTACAAATTCTGCCTCTGATGGCTAATGACATTTCTGAGTGGAATGCAAATCTTCCCCAATGTACTCTGGCATGCATTTGAATGTGCAGAAGAAACAGGCTCTTTCATATTTCAGTCCCTGAAGTCTGAGATTTAATTAATCATCCAATTCTTAGTTCGAGATTTAATTAATCATCTGATTTTTAGTTCAGATGAGTAAAATTGCCATGAGTGTTCATTTCATCGTGTTGCCTTCTGGCGTATTTCCTTCTTCTACCATTCTTCTATCCTTTGGAGTCAAATGCAGATGCAGAGAATAATTCTCTGCATTTTTATTACAGAGAATTATTTACTTGATCAGAGACTTGAAAATTTGCTTCCTGCTAAAACACACTTTTATGATTTTTAAAACTAAATAATGAGACTTTTCTATTTAATTATTTTATCCTGAAGGGGAAATATGTATGAAAGTAGGATATTGTGTAGGTCTCTGTGTGTGTGATTATGGGTAATTCATTAAAAACACATTCTTCATCCTGCCTGCCCCTAGAAATGTGAAAGGTTAGATTTTTTAGACTTGCCACCTGTGAGATGAGGGATCACTAGTTCCTTCTTCCTCCCAAGGACCCGCAGTGCTCATTCTTGCTATAATGAAGAAGTTGATTGATGGATGTCGCCCTCTATGCTGCTGACACCCTTATCTCCCCCTGCTTTATGCAACAGGCATGACCTCCTTCAGCCAGATGGTTTCTGAGTGCTGCATCCACTGCTCACTTCCACCAGCCCCTTGGTGTGCTCACCTTCAGCGCACATGCCAGTTGGCAGCAACCTATATGTCTGTCTGTCAGTGGCTCTGTAATGAAACCAATTTATTAGGTTACATAATCCTACCTCTTTAGGGAAGGGGGGAAAAATTGCACAGTGCACTGGAAGAAATCTATCCTGGCTTCTAATTCTCAGGACCCTCTGAGATAACTTCTTTTTAGGAAAAAAAAAATTACATTCAGTTAATACTTACTGTTTTACTGCTTTCAGAAGGGGGTCAGAATCAAAATGCCAGATGTGGCCTCCTCTGGGTTTTGTAGAAGGTCAGGCCCAGCCCAACTGCGTCATTGTTTTCCTGACACAATTGCTTTGCAAGCCATTTTGTCAGCCACTGTTGTTTTCTTTAGAAAGCATACTATTTTGTTATGCTGATGAACCCTGTTGCTTCATTTCACACTTCTTTTACTGGGGATACTCAGGAAGAGGAGAAACCTGGGTAAATTTTCATTGTGATGCTTATTTTATGCACAGGATTGCAACCTACAAGGTGTCACTGCAACTTGGCAATGAAATGCTAGAGGTTTGGATGCCATACGTGAACAGTGAATTTGGAACACAGGTTGGTCTCTCCATATACTAGGTATTTTATAACAGGTAGCAGCCCTGCACAGCTAGGTTCCAGCTCCAATAACTTTCATTGTAAGAAGACAAGATGACAAAAAACCCAAACAAACAAGCAAACCAAAACTTCAAAACAAAACAAGACAAAAAAACAAAACCAAACCAAATTAAAAAACCAAAACCAAAACAAAACCCCCAAGAAATTTTAACTGAATATTGCCCAAAAATCCAACTATTAAGAACTTGTTGGCCAGAAATGCCTACAAATTACAGCAAAGTTCAAGATCTTATTGTGCTAACTGCACCAGTGAAAGGCAATAACAACAACATTAAATTCAGATTCAACCTGTGTAATGCCACCATCTAAACTTGAAGCATAGTTTCCCTGGGTTCTCCCATCAGACAGCGAAGAGCATATTCAGGAGATAATTCAGGTGTTAGATTAATTGAAATGCCTTTTAAAGGTGCCTAATGTTAATGTGGGCAAACCTAGACTTAACAAACCATTATCCTTTTATAAGAAAAAAAAAAAAAAAAGAAGATACATTATATATGAAAACAATAATCAAAATACAAATTAGAAGCACAACTAAATTTTGGGTTAATTTGTCTTTGAAAGGAAAACAAATTATATTTGAAATATATTAAAAACTATGACGTTTATAAGTCAGAAGATAAATATTTCTGGAAATAGCTAATTGCAAATTCTCAAAAGGAAAAAAAATACTGTGTTTTTAATGTAATAGATATTAAGTACCCAATGCTCTACTCAAGAAATACTTTTTCTTACTAAATCAAAAGGGCTGGGGACTGTTCTTTCCAGCTGTGATAGCAAAGTGCTTTACATCCAAACTTCCTATTGGTAGCCATCTCTTGCTCATTCCTGCTGACTCCTGAACTATGTCTGGGAACTGTTTGGAAGAGTGGTTTTTGGCACAGGCCAAAACTGGGCTAAAAAGCAAAATAACAAATTAACAGTAGAAGTGATCACGTGGCAGTATTCTGGCACTGTTCTAGTACTAGTACAGAGAGAGCCAAACTGGCTACAACTGATTTACCTACAGCTGGCTCAAGAGTCACACTTTTAAGCAAGTCATCCAGCTATAGCACTGGCACATGACAGCATAGGGAACAGGCCCTAAGATTCCCAAAAACAGTCTTTCTGCAGAGCACCTTACGTAGCAGCTACCTTACCTCTACTTAAGTCCCAGGTTTCTTTATACACATAATCCATATTGAAACACTGAATTAATTCATTAAGTCATTTTTTTGGTCCAAACACTGAATACAAAGCAGCAGGCCTCGATGCAGCACGAAATGCAAAGATGCATCTGTTGGTGTTACTGCTCAAACCCAGGCTGCCAGCTCCCCCAGTGGAAAGATTTCTGCATTGAACTTGAGTCAAGATTTTGTCTATACAAATGCCTGTATCCTATGCTTACAGAGACACAAAAATAACCAGAACACTCCCTAACCCCAGAGGGCATCGATGCTGCATTAGCATCCATTCCTTGTCAGACTTAACATATTTATTATACAGACCATCTTTGGGAAAGGACCAGACATCACAGTGATTGGTGAACAAAAGCGGAAAAGAATAAACACAGTACAATGGATATCACTCATGCAGAGTAATTCATCTAACATACAGAAACAAGGGAAATATCCCCAATCAAAACTATCTGCTCCTTAAGCCTAAACATTCAATAACTTCCCAGCTTTGGAATGTATGTGCATCTCCTCCCTGGATTTCCTGTGGTTTATATTATCATTTGCAAGGTATATTATGACAAGTTATTTACTTTGGGCCATAGCCCTGAGGCATTTGAGTGTCTTTCCTTTCACAGAATGTCATAAATAAACATGAATAATCTGCATAAAGGGAGATGACTTTATCTTATAACAAGTCAGAAGAGCAGACTATGCTCCTCCACACACAATTCCCTACATGTATTCTCTTTTGTCTGATCATGAAAGCTTTTGTTTGCCTGTTAAATAAATAAACAAAACTTTCCTGTTATATTGTACAGAACTGCATTCACATTAAAACAACCCCTTCTTCACTTAAGACAAATAGTTTTTACCAAGAAAAGATACTATTTTACTGTCAACATTATTTTTTCTAAGCTACGCTAACAGATGAATAATTGTGCAGCCAATAAACAAGCAATTCAGTTTAAAACCAGTAGCATTTGTCAAACAACTGTTCCTTAACACCGCTCTCTGACATCTCCCAGCATTACCTCATGAGGCTGGAGACAGGGACAAGGAAGGCTTTTAGATTAAACAACAGAGACTCACAACAGCCTAGCTCCCAAAATAGCAGAAAGAAAGGCAAAAATAGTTAGACATGCTGATTGTATTGTTATAACTTAAATTGTACTCAGATGCGAACTCTGACGTGCCAAAAGCTGTAAGAGCTGAGCATGAAAGATCAGAAAAGTGACATCTGGTATTGGATGCCCCTCCAGACATGACTAATACCATTGGTATTGTGTAGGCTTTGCCCTTCCTAATTTAATAGTCAAATGTAAAGATTAGGCCCCCACAGCTCCTACAGTATCACAAGAGACTGTTTTACTGTATGTCTATATAAAATTCTCTACTGTCCTTCTCCATGGAAGTCCACAGATGGTCTGCCTTTGAATAGGCATGTATATCTTTCATATTGCTATGGACAGTTCATCTCATTACTTCCAGCTGGTAGATTTACAGCTGAACCATATGACTCCATCCATTATTAGTGGGAAAGGAGGGAAATTTGACCACTAAATATTGATTTTATGCAGGAGTAAGTTTTTCCTGCACACTATGTGACCTATATATGCAGCTAGATCCACACTTCATCTTAATTTTCATTAAAGCTGAAGTTATGTCTGTAGATTTCCACCGCATCATAACAGCAGAGTCCAAGTATTTTTAAGTATTTGACATTGCTGTCATGAGTATCATAAAATAGCCATTATTAAGAATTTAAAATTATCCCTTCCCTGACGTTTGTGTCTGATGTCAGGAACCTAGATATGATTTTTTTTCTAACCAGGATGATTCTTTCTCTCTAAGTTTAAATACTGGTTGCTGCCACACGGGAATATATAACTTACATTATTATAAGTATTTTTAACTTATTGTGTATAGAGCAGAATAGTAATAAACTGCATCTTTCCTGGAGCTCTTGCAGATACAGCCTTCAAAATATTCTGACCTAGGGAGTGTGCTTGCCTATCCTTCACAAATGGAGAAATTGTGTCATGCAAATCCAGCAGGCCTGTTGCAAGTCACAGAGCAAACTGACACAAAGCTAGCAGCAGAAGAGCATCTTGCCACATATCCTAGTGTCTGTGAGACCCAAGGGTGCCAAAAAACATGTAGATAACGCAGTCTTTAAAACAGTTAACCATTATTTTGTTACATGTTAAAGCATGACGTAGAAGTCCTGAAGGGATGACAGGGAGACATGGATGACAACAGTTAAGGATTGTGGAAACGTTCATCTGCAAGAAGAACAACATGGAAAATTCTACCAGCCAAGGACAGAAATTCAAAAGAGCTGGAACTGAGAAGGTCAGTGTGGCATCTCTTATGAAAGAGACTTTATCTTTACTTTTATATTTATTTATTTAATTAATTAATTACTTTATAATGAATTATTTTAATAACAAAAATATGAGTGCTAATCAGATTAGTTTGGGAACAAAATTAGACTCAGTTGAAATACCATAGCAATTCTTTGCAAGCGCTTACTCCATAGCAAGTGGGTAGTAGCTTAAAAAAAAGACCCCAGAGCTGAAAGGCTCAAGTTTTGTCACTTCATTGGTGTGGAACAGTACACCAGCTCTAATATAGAAGATATAACACGTGAGCCTTGCTTATGGCATGCTAACATTAACCTTCTTTTTCCTGTAACAGAATAGTGCAATTATTCGTTCCTACCTGCTGTAGGAACAGCTCACATTCCCTTGGATATGAATTAGCTCTGTATATTACTGTGAGCCAGTAGATTTTACACCAAGTCATTACAAATGGTATCAGAAAGCCTGTTAGCAAGCTGTAAAAAGCATACACAGAGGACTCAAAATATTATCTATGGTTCAAATAGAAACTTCAAGTTGCATCCAGCAGGCTTAACCTGCACGTTATCAACACTGAAGGACAGAAGAGAGAGCAAACCTTGCGATTCAGAGTTTCACTTTGGTTTGGCTGAGCACCCAATATTTGAATGTTCATTTGGGTTTCATCCAAGACTGCCTGACCATTTTTGATCTACAGAACTAGCTTGGAAGTCTTGCAAAAAACAGAGTACTCTTGTGAAACTTCCAGTAATTTCTGATTCTGGTTGGGCTTGGAATACAGTAAAAGTAGTTTCTTTTTGTGGTGTTTCACAGAGTGGTTAAACTCCAAGCACAGTGTCAGTGCTTAATAAATAATACCTAAGTATAGTCTTTCAACACTTCCATTTTCAATCCTGATCAGATATGGGAAGTGAAGAAGAGTGAAAAAAACCCCAAAAGAAACCATCCATTCAAATCTCACAATGTCTTTAACATTTGAGCTTTTGTGGTTTTGAAGACAGAAAAGCAGGCCCCGTGGCTGCTTTGCAATAACACAGTAACTGCTATCACTGGAGAAAAAAGAGATGGGTTTGCTGGCTGTAGTTAGAAGAGCCACTTGGCTGTGTACCACATGGGAGAGCCCTTCCAAAATCCATGCTAATAATGAGGTTGAGGTTTTAGGCTAGTGTTCTGGATGACAAAATATATCCCTTATCTTTTAACATCCAAAAGTTCTCAAGCTTAAAAACCAATCAGAACTTTTGAGTCCTTTAAGTTCTTGAAGTTTTCTCCTTTATTCTCAATGCCTTCCATCATATTTTTTTAAACTTTAGCACAAATTTCAGACTCCTTATAAACAAAAAGGCAGCTGAGATGGCACTTTTTCCTGTCCTTAATATTGAGAGGGGCAGGAGAAGGGGGATATCTGTGTGACAGCTGGCCACACAGCAAACCCAGTTTCTAAGGAACAAACCGTCTTGAGGTCTCAAACACCAGATATCAGATTTAGAGACGGGGATGTGCAAACTGCCCAGGGAAATATCAGATATTTGCAAATAACAGACATAAGAAATGCTGCAGCCATTATTAAAACTTGAAGGCATGTGATGATTGCATAGAACAAACTGATATTTCTCTAACTTGAAAGTTAGGCACTTTTTCTATTATAGATCCTTATCCTAGGAACAAAGCAATAAATGTATCCATTTTTCTTTTGGAGTGGAAAATAACGAGCCTAATAATTACTTTTTCTCTGATAATAACTCAAATAAAAGAGAAAAATATGAAAAACTGAATTTTTGTTCTTATCTTTCAAGTTACATTAACTTGTTTTTCTACATCCAAGGAAAATGAAAATGAAAAATATATGGTTTAAAATAGTTTAAGCCATGAATATGAGTCAGTGCTGCTAATTTTATGATACATTCCATCTAATTAATGTGATAGAATATACTGAAGATAGGTATATATAGAATATGGAAGATAATAAAATACTCCATAGATAGGACTAATATTTGCAGATATAAACACACACACAAACATACACACTTGTACAAATGCAGGTAAATATTGCACCTATTTTGTAGGCTATTTAAATGTACTCACATTGCACTAAGAACAAAAATACATCATAGTGGAATTTTTCTTCTACACAGATCGTAAAACAAAGATAAATATCCACAAAAACACCTATTTAATTTTCGCTTTCATAGAAGAAATTTTTGGGCAAGCCTTCTACAGTAATAGGGTCTATGTTAGTGAGTACTATGTATTTTTCATACTTATCTTTTGACTCTGTAGCTTCAGTTTTCTGCTGCAGCATGCTTACAATTGTAGCTGAACATTGACATGACTCAACACCTTGGAGTAAGCTTTGGTTATTAAAACTGCATAGCACAGTAGACCCTCTACTCCCATGAATGAGCACTGAATTAATAGTTTTCTGTCTTAAGATATCTCAAGATCTCATTCCTGAATAGAAATAACCAACTTGAAGGTTATCCTTCTATAAATAAAGTTAGGGTATTTTTTTTTTCTGTGTCAGTTTATGTTTACCTATGTTGAATTTTTTGCTGCTGTTCATTTCTCCATCACACAGCACATAAATAATATATAAATATATATAAATAACTATACGAATAAATAACCCCTTTTTAGTTTATTGCAGACAGCTTTACTACATTAAGTAACTGAGGATCATCAACAAACTTTGTCACCTCTCTGTTCACCTCTTCCCAAAATTATCTATGAAGTCCATTCCAATGGCCTATGCTGCTAAGGCCCAAGCACATATTACTGTGGCACTACTCTATACACTTTTCTGGTGTGAAAATTCACTTTCTGTTCCCATCCACTGCTTCCTAACTTAATTAGGTTTTTTTTTTTTTTAATCTGTGTGAAGATCTTCCTTCTTATCTTATGATAACTGTGTTCCTTCAGAAGCTTTTTGACAAAGACACCATTACAATTGAAGTATACCAATTAAACAGTCCACTGTTAAAAAATGAAATGTGTTTAAACATGTTTAAACCAGATTTAATTAAGCTTCAGAAAAGCTGCATTCTGATTTCCATCTTATCAGCCAATAGAGGTACACCAGGCATTTAGAGCACGTTAACACATTATGACTAATGTACATGAACACCCATTTTTGTCATCAAGTGTAGACAAAACCTTTTCTTAGACATGCCATGCTAGAATGCCAGTCACAGCAATCTCACTATGAACCTGAGCTAAGTCCTGTAAGCTGGTGTGTGCTCACTCTGGACACTTTTGCTTCTGTCATTCCCAGTGAACGGCACCGTTCTGGTTCAGAGTTCTGTAACCGCCAGGCTGACTAGCGAGCGGTGCAAGCTTGTCCTTTGCATCACCAGCTGATTATATAATGGGAAACACATGAAGCTATTTTAGCTTAATATTATTTTTTCACTTGCCAACATGACTTTGGTGCAACTAATAAAATAGGCAATATTTCTCTATGTTCTTTTTTATGGACTTAAAATCTAAAACCTGTTTTTAATGTAAAATGAAAAAAGTTTTTATTCCTTGGCCAAGCTGGCATATACCAACTTCTCTTCCCACTTCTGGTTGTAATAGAAAGGAAAAGGGACATTCTCCTTTCATATGCTTTGATTACCTTATGGATAAGGTCCTTCCTCCAATTTGTGTAGTAACTGCCCTGTAAATGATTATTTAGCTGGATGCAGTTAAGTTGATTCACATTAGTAGTCATGTCAAATCAGGCTTCTAATGAAAATCCACTGCTGAGAAATGATAAAGTGAAAACACAAACATCTATGAGTGTAAAATGGGAGCATCTTGGGTCTTTTAAATATTTCTGTCAGAATCTCCCCAGAAAACTCCCTCCCCCCACCAAAAAAAAAAAACCAAAAACAAAACCAAATAATCACAAAACAAATAAAAATACCTAACCAAAAAGCACAACAACAAAACCCAAACTATTAATTATTAGCTCCAGAAAACTTATGTTCTTTAAATTGGTTTTATAAACCTTTAGTCACTTGGTGTCAGTTAAAATTCACAGGCCTTAATTATGATTCTCTTCCTATGACCCCAACAACCTGTGAATTTTCATGTTTTTTCCTGTGGTTAAAGGCAAAGTAGAGTTCGTGAGTTTCATTCTGTTATAGTTTCCAAGAAATTGTGATTAACTTGCTGTGATACACAGCTCCATTTTTCTTGTAACTTTGCCCTACAGAGTAGCCTAGAGTGCTGAACCATAACACAAGAGTTTCTTCTTGTTGTGGTGATTTTGTATTTGGAAGAACAAAAGACTACAGGTTTCTACTTAAAACCTTGTGGTTCTTATAGCTGTAAAGTCCCCACTATTTCAGACAGTGAAGAAGATATTTAAATAAGGTACAGTGTCTGAATTTGCCTTTCTTTGAGATCCATGTTCAGAAGCTTCTCAGGCAATGTTTGTGTCTGCTACTTTGGGTGAAGGAAATCATTATATCACCCTCCTAACAAGCCTGCATTTAGACAAATGCTTTTGGTTGGAGACATAAATGCTGGATATCCGGTGGGCCACATGGCCACAAAACCCTCACTATTGACAAAGATAGAAAATAGGTTTAGTCCTTTCACTGCAATAATTATGATCTGATGAAAGAATTATATGGCTTTTCACATGAACTGGGACAGAATTATTTTTTAAAAGGAGCTTCAAAAATATTAGAGAGGCCTTCAAACCCTCCATAGACCACTGGCAATCCACAGAGAGTCAGCTGTTATTCTCATTTCCAGCTAAGAGAAACAAAACGGCTGGGAGGAGATGAAGAACAAAAGCAGAAAATGCAAGTGTTTTGTTTTTCAGAAAGGGAAAACATTTATCACACTCAGTACAATACAAATGCATAAATACTTTCCTAGTATTAGTTTTCTATGCAAGCAACCGCTGTCATTGCCATAGGGGTATTATGGGAGTGCACATAGCAGAGGAGGCAGCCCACACAGTTCTGAAGGGGAGGGGACCTAGGAGTGAATACCAGCTCTTTTACACAGAGATCATTTGTATTAAAAAGTGCTTTAACACCCCTCCCAAAGGAATTTGATGGGAATTTTTAATATCAGTACTTCCCAGGCAAAATCCTAGTTGTTTACTCTGCCCAGTTTGGGGTAGTGAAAATTTAATTTCCTTAAATTCTTCCATACCTAATTTTCCTTCTTCCATACTGAAAAAAACAAACTCTAAATAATTTTTTGTGTAAAAATAATGTGAAAGCATTGTGTCACTTAAGCTGTAGAGTTGTAAAGACCAAATATTAAAGACCAAATGCTATTTAGCAATGGGGAAACCACTCTAAACAAGTTAACAGAATCTGTTTGCAGTCTCTGACAGTGTGATCAATGGTGAGGATGTGGCATATAAAATTATTTGTTAAAAAATGCAGCTTGCTGGGATTTTGTGTGGGATAAAAAGTAAGCTGCAAATATCCAGTGTAACCTCTTGTCTTAGGCTACAGGGCACAGGTCCCATTGGGACTTCTGTGTTCAGCTGCCAACCACTCCACTTTCATATTATAATGCTATTCTGTATCTAAGGCATAGTCCATTTAGGAGTCTCTAACATTCTTCAATTTATTCCAATTGCAATTAAAAGCTGCACAAAGCCACTGCGGCACAAACCAAGGAGAAAAACACAGATCCTGCAGAGTATAAAAACTAATGCCTTCTGGATTTTCCAAAAACATTGGTAATTCCAACTGACTTTGTTTCCATAAGTGTTTGTGTTTGTACACTCAAAAGCCAAAGTAGCCTGAGTCATAAGACTTTTCTGAACATCAACTGAAGCCTTATTTTTCTCCAAGCTTCTCAAGACAAACTTGTGATTTGATTTTACAAGAGTTGTCACTTTTGGTGGTCTATGAAACTTTTGATGTCAAGGGCTTTTGTCAGGCTTTTGATGTCAGGCTTTTTGTTTGTTTGGTTGGTTGGTTGGTTTTGTTTTTATTTTGGAAACTGAGATGAAGAGCATTTAAGAAGTGAAATGACTTACCGGGGCTACTAGAGGATGTCAACCAAAGTTTTATTTTCTCTTTCTCAGTCACACACTGCTGCTGGACACTAGAGTCTCTTGTTCTGGAGCCCCACTGATTCATGTGTCTGTCCACTGTGTGAGAAAGCACAAAACCACGGATTGTGATGGCTTGGGATCTCCAGCAGCACACTACAACCTCATCTACTCTAGTGAATTAGACAGTCCCAGGAGTTGTTCCATTGAGACTTGATTGTCCACAAAATTGCAGAACAATTCCAGGATCATTTTTGCCAGAGACTGCTGCTTGCTAGTTTCCCAAATAATTCCACTGTATGGTCTGGAAACAGGCATTCCTTACATAATGTTTCTAGTAGGTAAATTGGAAGTAGCTATCATACAATGGAGAGTAAAGAGATTTTCACAATATGGATGTGGGATCTTCCATGCCAGTTGACTTTAATGCCAGAGAATGGCCCCAAAACCACCTAACTTACCAGAAAAATTTGTCCAGGGAAATTTTTTTTTTGCTGTCCAGAGCAGCACTCTTGCTGCTCTTCTGGAACCCTGTCCATGGCTCAGTTACAGTCCCTCACAGAAACTGGGGTGTTTTTACAAAAGATTTTTTTTCACAAAGCTCTAGTAAATCAGTATTTTCTCATCAAACTATTTCATAAATACTCCAAGACAACTTCAATAACTTGTATTTTCTTACCACAGCCCAGAAAAACCCAATCATTTAAACCCAAGAACTTAGATGTAGATGTGTCCATAGAAAGAAGAGAGTCAAAGTGAGATGTGGAATGAGTACATTTTGTCTGAATTCATTTAACACTCAGCCTCTTAATCTTGTTATAACAGTCTTCCTATTGAAAATCTCTACCTTCTCCCAGTAGTAGTGTGGTGCAAGTGAAAATTGTGAAACTTCTCAGGCCATTATTTGTTAAGGAGCGTTTCTAGGGTTTTCATAATCTTGTCACTGTTCTTCGATTCCCTTTAGTGTGTCAGCTTCTTTCTAGCTTTGTCATGATAAGTCTGAGCACAATGGTCAGGCAGTAATTCAGCTCATACAGTGTACATAGATAATGCAATTTCTTATTCAATTGTAATGTCGTCTGGTCAGCACACGCAGACCATTGCAATGGTAACCTCTTACCAACTGTTTTCTATATTTTTTCCAGAATATAGTCTCTCCTTTTACAGGATGTTCTTTATCCCTAATAAGTCTTTCTGTTTAACTGTGTAAACAAGCCTGGTGTTTAAATGAACAGGCTTTAAACAACACAGGAAGGTCTCAGTTTTTCACAGTACCACTAATTATTGTGCTGTAAGGTAATATCCCTTGAATCAATTAATTAGAGTCTTACATAACATAGGATAATGTCTGCTAGAGACATTTTAAAGAAATGGTTACCAGCCTTACTAGCAGCACAAACTGTAGCATACACACCTATATTCAACTGATCCTCATTTTTAAAGGAAAAAGGAAATTTTAGGTTTTATGTGTGGTGACATGGCCTCACTCTTTTCAATCTGTTTGTACTTGAAAGGAAACTCCACTGAATCAACACAAATTTTTCACATATTTTGAGAAGAGGTCTCTTCAAAAGGATTCTGAAGGAATGTAGGAGCTCACTCACAGGTTAATGTAGCAGCTTCTATCATCTTTAGTCAGGATGGGGGATTCTGAACCTGAACATAACTGAAGAGAACAAAAGCCATGTGAAGTCCTACTGCAATTTTGCTGGAAGCATTATTAAGTGCTTTTGATTTTCCTCAATTACATCTAACTCTGAGACCAAACTAAGTCATTTTCCATAAAAGAGGGCTATTTTCAAGATGCAAAATGTTGAAAATAAAATTTTCAATCACTGCTATGAAAAGTAAATTATTCTTTTAAGCAGGAAAATTTCCATCATCTATTTTCTGGCTCAGGTGAAATCTCTTGTAAAGTTTAACATAATTCTGGTCTCTGATTACTTCCATAGAGGCATTCTTCAACTGTCCTGATTTTACGACATCTATTCCCCATCTATTCTATTTTTCTGCCTTCTCCAAAATAATTTTGCTTTTTGTACTACCGCTGGTATAGAGTGGGCCACAGTAACATTCTGCAGCTTGGCTGTTCAACAACAACTAACCACTTGCTTCTGGCAACCTGGATTCCCTGGCACAAAACATCCTGCCAGCACTGTATAAACCATTATTGACTGCAGTCTTCAAAGGATCAATATTGTAGACAGTCATCAAACAAGTACACCATTGGCACCCTCAATTATTAAAGTTTCCACAGATATAAAACCTTCAGTACCTCAAATACCTGCCACTGAGGCTCCCAAACTGCCTGTCCAAAATGCATTTTTACTTCTTTGTTTTGTTTATTGGCATTAGCCCAATAGTAACTTTTTTTGCTCTTCAGTAGTTCTGCAGAGTAAAAACATTTCTAATAATATTTTTGTATCAGCAGAAACTACATAATGAAGACAGTAAAAAACAATAGAAGGCTAATTTCACTTATATGGCTTATTCTCTATACTTTTTTTTCCTCTGGGATAGACAGAACAATATCTACATGCAAAAGGAAACTATGGAAAGAAGAGGATAAAGCTGCAGCATGGCTTTTTTGGAATGGGATATAATAAAATTATAGGGAATCTTGGGGAAGTGCTGAAAGGTGGGTTGGTGCTCTAAGAAAGTAGATGGTCTCTGAATTGTTTGCCTTGCCTTTCACCAGCAAAGCAGAGGTTTTTACATTTCAACATGTAAATAAGGAGATATCCACTGAAATAATTGATTCATATTATCTTTTTATTCTCTAAGTAGATGACACTAGACGATTAAGAGTTCTTTGATTAAGATGACACTAGAAGATTAAGAGTTCTTTGAGAGAACTCTTGGTTGAGACAAAAGGATGTTTTACAGGGGTCCTGCATCAAACTTACAGCTTTATAAGCAGGACTCTTGTCATGACCACATCACTCTTAGTTGAAGGGGAACCATCATTTTTTATTAGAACTTCAGGAGCCATCATTTAATCTTCCATTTTCACCCATCATCACGGTACATAAAGGCAGGACTTCTTTGCCATACCATCTATGGACTGTAATGTCTCACACAGTTTTAAGTACACAAACTTCCTTCTTCCAGGTGTTCCCCATCCCACTCATGCATTCATTTTACATGAGCTCGGCTGCATTAACAGTCTGTGCATCTGGAATGTAGGCAAGGAGGGCTTGGTGGGTGAGGCAGAGGTACAGAAGAAAGCTCCAGAGATTGTGCTGGGTAATATGGAACAGGCCTGATATGATTTTAATTAGAGCTCATGCCACAGGATCATTTACTCTCAAAAAGTATTCAAGGACTTGTGAGCTAGAAACCTCTGTTTAGAGGAAACTTCTCTGCCCTAGGCTTCTTCAAGATGTCACTGTATTAGCTAGTTTTAAGTACGTGTGGTTCATTCCAGATTCAGTGCCCCCAAGTGTTTCTGGCATGATAGTCACTTTCTACTCAACTCCTGTCACTAATCGACAGAGAAGCTGCTGCAGAGCTTGGGGATATTTAGGAAGAATAGATTAAATAAAGTAGAATCAGAGCAGCTTGGTTTCAAGTTCAATTTCTTTTGCTAGCTCTTTATGCTACAGCTTGCTGCCTGCTTTTGACCTTCTAAAAGCAAATTCCTCTGTAAATTAGGTTAACACTGCTTATTTCAAGAAGCACATTGAGCTGATGAGCTAAGATGTTAAATAACACTTCATAAGAAAAAACTAACTGTGAGTACAGAGAAATTGTGGAGTAGATCTAGGTCTTCTAAGCCTGTAAGATAATTAAAAGATTCTTCGGAAGACAAGTTAGTATGCAACCTTTAAAGCAGTTGTTTTAAGAAGGTAGTACATTTATTAGGGATGTGATTTCTGCAAAGCACATTCAGAATTTTAAAAACAGGCACACTGATGATATACAGCTATGTCCCTGGATTCCTCATACATCCATATAAACAGAAAACAGCTCTTTGGAGAGCAGTGAAACCTTTGGATTTCACTGAGGTTATGTTGCGGTGAAAATCATCATGTTGGAATTGTGTAGCCAAATTTTGATAGTGGAGGGCTGCCACCGTGCCCACCCTGAAGCTCCTTGGCTTCGCCTGCCCAGCAGGGGCATGGTCAGCTGCAGGGGACACTCCCCTATGTCTCGAGGAGAGTCAGGGAGCAGCTAAGACAGAGCACTTCACTGTCTGCCTTGTATGGAGGAGAGGCGGCGTCCGAGGAGGTAATGAGGGAGTCGACTCAAGGCCAGGGAAAAAGTCTCAGGTTTAATCCAGGCTCCAAGGAGCTCTGAATGCCAGAGCATCCAACAGCCAAAAGCGCCCCCGAGGCTTTCGCAACAGCTCAAATACCAGGGCGGTAACCAGAGGGAAGGGACGCCACCTCCCAGTGGGGGGATTCAGGGGAGTGGAAAGCAAAAGGACAGACAGACACACAAACCAATGGGGGAAGTTTAAGGGAGGGATCCCTGGCCCTCGTCCACTCACTCGACGCCCAAGATGGAAGATTCTGGGAGAGCGGGATGGGGAGTCAAGTGATGGACAGGGTACCAGGGAGGGGACAGGGGAATGACTGGGCATTTTCAGGGAGATTGGCATTGAGGGAAAGGTGGGAAAGCTCGGGGTGGAACCATTGGGAGAAAATGGGGGGTGAAGGGGCAAACCATTACAGAACTGTTACAGAAATATAAAAACACAATACAACAGAGGGTCTACAGTGGTGGCTTTTGTGAGAAGCTGCCAGAAGTTTTGGCTGTGCCTGATAGAGCCAATGCCAACAAGCTCCAAGGCAGAACCTCCAGTGCCCAAGGCTGAGCCCATCAACAACATCCTCTGGGATAATGCATTTAAGAAAGAAAAAACCACCCTGCACAATTTCAACTTCAACTGTGAGAGAGGTATGGCAATAAGTGAGAGCAACTCTGCAGAGCCCAAGACCAATGAAGAAGGAGGAGGAGCTGCTCCAGGCGCCGGAGCAGAGATTCCCCTGCAGCCCCTGGTGCATGGTGAGGCAGCTGTGCCCCTGCAGCCCAGGGAGGTCCATGGGGGAGCAGAGATCCACCACAGCCCAGGGAGGACCCCATGGCAGAACAGGTGGGTGCCCAAAGGAGGCTGTGACCCTGTGGGAAGCCTGTGCTGGAGCAGGCTCCTGTAAGGATCTGTGGCCCCATGGAGAGAGGAGCCCACACCAGAGCAGGTTTGCTGGCAGGACTTGAGACCGAGGGGGCACCCGCTGGAGCAGGCTGTTCCTGAAGGACTGGCCCTGTGGAAAGGACCCAAGCTGGAGCATTCTGTGTAGAACTGCAGCCCATGGGAAGGACTTACACACAAAATATTGGTAGAGGTGTATCTCCTGTGGGAGGGACCACACTCTGGAGTAGGGGAAAGGTGTGAGGAGTTCTATCCCTGAGGAGGAAGGATTGGCAGAGACAGTGTGTGATGAACTGACTGCAGCTCCTGTTTCCTGTCCCCCTATACCACTGGGTGGGAGGAGGTATAGAAAATGGAGTTAAATTAAGCCCAGGCAGAAGAGAGAGGTGGGGGAAGATGCTTTTAAAGATTTTATTTTATTTCTCTTTACCTTACTCTGATTCGAATGGTAATAAATTAAGCTAATTTTCCCAAGTCGGGTCTGCTTTACTCACAATGGCAGCTAGTGAGTGATCTCCCCCTGTCCTGATCTCAACCCACAAGACATCAGTTATATTTTCTCCTACCCAGCTGAGAAAAGGGGAGTGATAGAGCAGGTTTGGTGGTCACCCAGTGTCCAGCCAGGTCAACCCACCACACTCATAAGAGTGGGATACGTACTCGCTGTGGTTCTATGCAAAACAAACAGTAGCATTTCAAAATAATAACAGTGAAGTAAAAAACACACAGATCAAAGATTCTCTTGTTAAAAGATACAGCTCAGTGATGAAATGTGTTCTCTAGCTCTGATCTAAGTGTTACAGCATTGATCTTTGAAAAAAAAAAAGGAGCTGGAAGAAACTAAAAAAGTGACACATGCTGCTTGCCTCACTGAATGTGATTTTAATACTAATGTGGAAATTTTGCATTGTGCACAAACACTTTTCTTTGGGGTGGATAAAAAAAAAGCTCGAAGAATTCTGTATCTATTTTACTGGTGATGACAAGTATGTTAATTGCTTGCAGATAACATCTGTTCTAGTAAAATCAAGATGCAGACTCTCACTGGACTGCTAGCGCTACACTTTGCGCTTTGTCTAGGAGGTCTGTTGCTCTTTGCTGAAGTTTGAAGGGAGTTGAAGTGCCTTTGAATTTTTTGAGAATCTTCCAGTAACTGAAACCAAATCTGCCAGGAGTCATGGGTCATGGCAATGTCTCTCTTTGAGCACAGGACTTACCTTTGAAGCTCGGAGGCTTTCACTGACCATGACGACGAAGTGTGCTCTGGTTGAAACAAGTTCATGGTGATCTGCCAACAGCCCTGCATGTGAGAGCCTCTGATTTCTTTCTGTTTACAGTAGACGGTAAAGGGCCTCTCCTGCTAGAAAAGTGTGAGCCTGGTAAACATAATGTCAGATCTAAGGAGCCCTTATCCTCCACAGACCACATTTACAATTTTACAGTGTGCTTGTGCAGGCCATGCCATGAAGTTGCTTACCAGATGTGCCTATTGAATCTGTCAATCACAGTGTTGAAGAAGCAGCTCCAGACTGTTACCATTTCCTACTTCCCACCATGCATTTGCGTATGTGCTTTGTTGCAAGCTTGCTTTAGCTTCCCTAAAATACTTGAATCAAATTAAAGGGAAAATTCTTGTCAATCTGTTATTGCAATAGCATTTATGAAGGAGCAAGGGACAAACTCCTGCTCAACCTTGAAGAGCAGACCATTATTAAAATCCTAATTACACAATGAATAGCAAGTATAGGTTTGCAGCTGCACACTTAATAGAGCTTGTCCTATGCCAGCCAGGTTCCCACTAGGAATAAAGCTCAGCTGTATACTGAGAGATATTGCCAAGACTTGTGCTGTTGGTGGAGAAAAAAAAGAAGTAATTATTTGGTTTTACTGTTTTTTTAAAGCTCTTCTCCTGTGTACGGATAAACAACTGCACAAATGTAAGATGGAAAAAAATTACAAAACTGCTGAGTTGCTGAACAGAAGCTTGTAGTGGATTGCATATGCAATCTACACTGTATCTATCTATGGACAAAAATCTATATCAGATTTATCACAATCATTAGGGAACACAAGTCAATGGTCTTTTACTGTTGTGGCAAAGCATAATTTTATTACTGAGCTGTAAATCCTTTGGCTTTGGTTCTTTTGCTTTTTGTACTGTTCACAAAACTGCAGTGGAAGTAAAAGCATTTATCTCTTGGACCCTAATTAAAGAAGGTTGTGGATTGACTAAAGAGAGCATTGAGAACAGCAGCAAGAATGATCAGAGGCATCATAAGCATACAGAAATAGTGAAGGAATTTGGGCTATATTTTATGGAGAAGAAACAACTAGGAGAATCATGACAAAAGGTAAAATACTGGTAGCTACATATTAGAGCTATGAAGAGAGGGGTAATAATATACTGTTCTCCGTGTTCAGTAAAGATGAGAAAAGGGGCTGCAAGGTAAACTCACAGCAAGGAGGATTTCAGCCTGAAACCAGAGAAAACTTTCTAACAAGAACCAGGAACAAATTGATGTGAAAGATTATGAAGGATGAGCCTGCCCTTTCTGGTAATGCAGCTGCTCCTGCAGTGGGTTAAAGAGATAGTTTAAAAGGGTTCACAAAAATATTGGCAGACTTATTTAGCATACCGTAACAAAAAAAGAACCACCTAAGGAAAATGGTCTTTCTTTTTATAAGTTATTCCTAAAAATTCTAAGCAGTGTCAGTCTGAAGAGAAGCTGAGTGGCAGGGAGTATCATTAAATATCTGTAGCAATGACAACATAATTTTTATTTTTGACCCTGGGTCAGCTAAGTTTTGAGGTGGTTCTAGCTGCATATTTTAGTCGGAACAGGCATACAAAGGGGATTTTTAAACTCTTCAACTATATTGCATTTGACTGTGTACTGAAAAAAGGTCACTCTTGGAACAGTAAAAATTACAAATTGCTGGAAATGAAAAAGTAAAGGAAATCTCTCCTTTACCCCTTACTTACTGTGCCATTGTAGGGGAAGGATCCTTTCCCCTAGTCTTCTTTCAGCTCAGGAAAATTTAGCAGCTTCCTGGTATGCAATATATCACACACATAACCCCAGCTTTATTCCATCATACCTGAGGCAAGGCTGTGGGTCTGCCCGCTGCTCCTCTGGGGACTGGCAGATCTGATGGCACTGGCCTGCAGCCACACCTGTGCTCCTCACCCCAGCCCTGCACAGCCACACTTCTCCCCTGGCATGGCTTGGATTGGCTTGTTCTGAGGGAATATTCCAGACCTCCCATCTGCTATGGCTCCAGTCTGAACCCAAACAGCCACCACCAAGAACAGGGAACAGGCATCATTCCTCTCTGCTCTCAGGTGCAGCCCTTTCAAGGAGCACAGTGCCTTACATGTAGTGAATGAAGGAAACAGCTCCCATCCATCACAGCAAGAAATCCTCCTGGCATCACATCCACTCACAGCAAGAAAAGCTTTCTGATATATTTTACCCTGCTTTGTCTTGACACCATTTTTTCATTTGCGTTTTCTCTAAAGGAAAACTGTAGAGTTTCCCTGCATTCCTTTTCTCTCAGAAGGGACAGAGATAATGTTTCATAGTAATCCAAATTTTTCAAATATTGCAGAACAGGAATTGTGGAGAGGTGCAACAACAGCTGAGTCTGTATATTTGGTGCACCAAGAAACTTCGTATTAAGTCATGTGTTATGTCAACATTCATTTCTCTGCAGGAACCCCCCAACTACTGCACGTAAGCACTGTTTAAAAGTCTCTTTATGAACAAATAAAAATCTGAGTCTCAATAGTATAGGGAATCTTCGCTGCTGTTGGAAATTAAAAAGAAAACCAAAACAAATTACAGGTCAAATTACAATAAAATGAAGCTTGGCAGATTAACTGGAGAGTGTTTTCAGTGCTGGTTATTCAATTTACCAGCTAGTCAATAAGGTTTGTCTGTGTTTTTAAGCACAGAACACTGAATTCAAGAAAAGTGTGAGTTTGTTGGGTTTGGGGGCTTGTGTTTGTTTGTTTCATAAAAGAGTAGTATCAATCATCTCTTGCTGTAGAATGCAGCTCTGGAATTTATTTTGGTACAAGTTATATTTCACTGCTTACTCTGTAATAGCTTAATAAAATGAAAATTTAGAACAGGAATTAAAGATTTAATTTAATTTCATTTATTATAATACAATACAGTTTCAATTTATTTAATATATTTAATAGTTTCCTAAAATGAATGCCTAAATTTAGGCTCTGCGGTATATAGAAAAAGCTCAACTTGATTTTGCAGGACTGCTTAAAACCAGCAACACTTACCAAGGGCATTCAGCACTTGTTGACTGCAGAACATTTACTTGCCTTAACTTTGGAGTACTGAGAGTCTAAATTAAGGTATCCATTCCAAAAATATTGTAAAAGCTGTTATAAGTTCCTTGTTTACATCTTTCTAGTTCACTCTGTCTGGGTTCTTTTTCCCCAATTCCATAAGAAATCAACTAGCTACAATCAGATGTTGAAACTACTTTCTCTAATACTGCTCTTGTGTTTCTGTAGTTTCAACTGTTTATTCTTCATGTTATACAAATAAACTTATTCTAGTTAAAGCTTTTAGTTCCTTGTTTCCCTCTGTCTCCCTGCAAGTTTTAAGAGTAAGTTTGTGTAACCTGATAGTTTTGCCTATTTACAGAAAGACTACTGTTACCTCCTTCCCAACATAAGTAAATTGAAATATAAAAAAATTATATTTTTGTATGGCCAACCATACAGTCTTCCCAATTTTTTTTTCATATGGAATGCTTACATTGTATCGAAACAGAAAAGCACAATTATATAATTCAGCTTGTATTATTATTAATGCATTATTTTAAACTAATACACACCTTGATGCCAGTGTAACCACTACTAAAATCAAAGGCAAGAGAGAATAATAACTGCCATGTCACAAACAAGCCATAAAAAGGCAATAGATATACTGAAAAAGAACCTAAAAGCATAGAATACCAGGTTGGAAGGAGACCTCAAGGATCATCTGGTCCAGCCTTTCTTGGCAAAAGCACAGCCTAGACAAGATGGCTCAGCACCCTACACAGCTGAGTCTTAAAAGTGTCCAACACTGGGAGCCCACCACTTCCCTGGAGAAATTTCAGTGGTTGGCTGTTCTCATTGCAAAAAATTAATCTTGTATCTCATGTGAATCTTCCCAGGAATATCTTGCAGCCATTACTCTTTCTCTTTTCCATATGACTCATTGTAAAAATGGAGTCTTCACCTTCCATGTAGGCACCCTTTTAAATCCTGGAATATGGTCATAAAGTCTCCAGTATGCCTTCTTTTCTCAAGGCTGAGCAAACCCAGCATTCTCAACCTTTTCTCATATGAGGGGCTTCCCAGTCATTTGATCAGCTTTGTGATTCTTCTCCAGCCTGTCCACATCTCCTTGCGTAGCAAGGACCAAAACTGACAAGCACTGAGTAGAATGGGAACATGCTGTTTCCCACTGAAACATTGTAAATCCCAAAACCATTCAGTCACTTGCATTATGACCTTTCAGTTCCTCTTTCTGACAATTGTGCAAGATTGGCAAAACTGACTTCTTTTTTATTTGGGGGGAAGGGGGTTTTGTTGTGGAGTTTTTTCCTCCCTTCTCTCATTTTCCCTACTTAGATACTGAAGATAATTAACTACCATGAACTTAGTGTCTAAATTTAGAAATAACAAAACCTATTTCAGCAGCACCATTTCAATATTTCTTTCTGCTCTAAGATGCCTGTTATTACAGAGCAAAATTAATGCAATTGCATCTGTGGAAGCCCTCAGTTGAGAGAAGATCCATAATACACTGTACCATAAGTGTAACCGGTCTAATGAGTTAGCAAACACAGCTCATTTCTGAGGCTGCTTTGCTTTAATGATTTACCTGGAGAAACAACCTTTGAAGGAGTTCCCACTGGAAATCAAAGTAAAGATATGGGGTCAAATCCACACTTGTATGGAATCATTTTGATTCCAAAATGAAAAAGGAAGAATAGGAGGGAGGAAAAGAGGGAAATAAGGAGCCAACATTGCTTAGAGTAAAATTCCTGCAGATTTAGGTTCAAACATGACCCTAGTGGTATCTGCTTAGAAAGCTGAAAGTAAGGTAACCCTAGCAGACTTGTCTAGAAGGTCACATATTTGTCAGGTGTGAAGCCAGAAATCTAAAAGTATCAATGAGAAATAAAAATATACAAAAATTACAGAGCTTTCCCACAGATTATAATGTGCAGATTATATTGTGATAGAGGCTAAAAGCACTTCTTTTTAAGGCTGAAGGATTTAAGAAGGCTCAAATCTACACCTTGAAAGTGTTGAATGCATTGGAATAACATTTCTGGGTTTTGATTGCCTGACAATGTGCCTCCTATTTAAGAAAAATTACATATTTTAATTGTCAGTTGTTCGCTGATAAACTGCTTTAGAGATTGTGATGACACAATTTTCTCTGAGGCACACAAAGAAAAGTAAAATGCACAATTCCCAGTTCATTTGTGCTTTCAACCATTCCCTCTTGCCAAAAGGAAGAGCCCTAGTCACTTGTTTCAGAAGGAAAGAGGCAAGATTTATCTTAGGTGCTACTGAAGGTTAAAACAGAATATTACAAGAAATCAAAGGATACCATGGAGAAGGAGAAAAATTGAGGCCAGCTGAAAAGATGGAAGACCCAAAAAGGACACACTAAAATGTAAAGAGGGAAATTTGCATCCTACATCTGTTGTCAGGAAGGGAAAGACTCCCACTAACAAAATCTCAGCTATTTTATAGCAGGTATCACAGTGTCCCCCATGAAAAGATCTTGAGGCACCTGGAAGAAGAGTTGTTGTTTCTCTGAGCAGAGGCACAGAAACCGTCCCCTGTTAATAGTAACCATCATCAGAAAAGGGAAAACCTATGGATATTTCCACAATAGATGGAAATCTCTTATCAGTGCTGAGTGGGTTTCAGTACTGAAGTACAACTACATGTAAAGTGCATGCTTTTGAAACGTCTTCATAGCATTGCCAAGTCATACCAAAGTCATCCTTTAGGTATGTTAGTCTGTGTAAAAAAAGATGAGATATACCAAATCCCCAAGGGAATGGAGGCTTTGAAGGATGTAGTACACACAAAATGGGAGTCAGCACTGACTGGTGAATACTGCTTTCTTAATGGAACAGTGGTCAAATCTCTGCCCTGTGTGTTTGCAGTAGGTGGTATGTGCTAGGCTACTGCTGGCAAGTTCCAGGAGAAGGCATAGATAAGATAGGAAGAGAACACTTCCTCCCTGCTTTCTGTGTGAACTGAAACATAAAGTGGATAAAAAGATGTATTTTGTGAAGTTGGCTCATAAAGCTTCAACTCCACCAGCATCTGGGTCCTGATAGATGTCACCCATATGACACACTGCTCTGCTCTTCTCATACATCTTTAACCTCACTCCAGTCTTACTCTTTAATTCATCTCTCATCCTCAAGCTGAACTGCACTGTTTGTATAACAAGCAATGAGGAAGCTAAGCAGCAGGAGCAAGAAAAGGTTTTAGGCAAAAAATATCATTTAAAACAAAATACAAAATGCAGAATAGCTCTACTGTTACCATTAAATACAGCACCTTATTCAGTGTTAAATGTAAGCTACTAGCATTTTTCATTACAGAATTACAAGTCGGTGCTGAACATCTACAAATTCCACTTGTATTAAGCAAATTAGTCTATAAATCCAGCTCATTGTTTAAGCTCCATTTTTAAATTTTATTCCTTAAATGTTAATTCAATTTGTGTTTGTTACAGGTAGGAGTCTGTTTGGGACACAAACTTTTTCCACAGCAAATATGTAATAACTCTAAAGGGGTTTTGGGAAATCCATCAGAAAAAGAAACAAGGAAAAATTTAAAATACTATCTCTCACTTATCATTAGATATTAAAGTCCATGTCTACCCATGGATAAGTCATATTACATTGAACTCAGAGGGTGCTATCAACACTCAGAGAGCATTGAACACCTGTTCTGAGGGTAATGAAGTGTGAATGAAACCCAAAGTTTTTTTAAAAGTCTAATCCATTAATTCCCACAATGATGTTTCAAAGCAAAATTTTAAAATTTAGGAGTTTTATGCCTAATACTAGAGAGTGTGATCTGGGAGGCTGTAAAGCATTGATTAACATTCTTTGGGAAAGTTTGGATATTTCCTTGATGTGTTTCCTCTTATCTTTGTTTCAAGTTTATCAAGATCCAGATCCATGTTATACACGTCTAATATTTTTACATGTTGCTGGAGTCCTCAATTTGGTGGACATTACCACATTTTGAGGAATGTTGACCTCAGTTTCATAGTTTTTTGCTTTGTTATTGCTTTTTTATTTATTTATTGCTCTACAGAGAGCATTCAGAAGATCTAAGCATATGGGTATGGAAAATGTTAAATTGGGTGTAAAATTAATACTTAAAGTTAGATAAACAACAAAGTTATTCCTTCAACATGAGCTACACAAATTCCCATCTCATAGGGATACAGTAGACCTGGAAGGGAAGACTTGGGTTGCTGTTTTCTCATGGAAACATAACAAATAATATAATTCATAAAGTCACAACATTTCTTCAGAAATTAATAGGTTGGTGCTTTTCATACAGTCAGAAAGAACAATGCAAGGAAACAAAGTGTGCATGCTACAATAAAAGGTGGGAAATAATTTCCTAAAATTTATCTCAGGATTAGAAGTGCTGAATAAAAAAGATTAACATTCAAAAGAGAGAAATAACCAGAAAAGCACTTAAGACATCAAAGAACTGAAAATCACCTGGACCTGTTACCACCTGTGGGTTTGGTGTAGTTACTCACGTGCTTGCACAAGGAATTACCACAGCCATAGTTCTACATTGAGAGACGCCAGTGAATGGATGACACATAGGAAAACAAACCAGATTTTCAAGTACTGGCCAACAAAACGTTGGCCTCCTGCTGTGTGGAGATCATTAACATTTATGGTGCCAAACCTAACCTCTGACCATTTAATCAACCAAAAGGGATGAAAATGAAATACAAGAAATACAGTAGATTATTGTCTAATTCACAAGCTCATTGTGGAGACTGCTAAATGTAAGAAAAGATTCTGTAGAGTAATGTGGACAGATTAAAAATGACCTTTGATTCAATCATGGTAATGAAAACATCAGGATTGCAAACAGCTTCTGTAAATGAGTATATCCTCTCCTGAGTTTAACTGACTGTGTCATGAGGGTGCCATGAGGGCCAGTGGCTCCTTGCGGTCAGGCACTGAGAGTCATGGGACTCCTCCACTGGGAGGTGGATGGGCAGTACTCCAGTGGCAAGGGCAGCTGGGGACAGCAGGACCAGCCCCAGCCCTGGACATTGGGCACTCCCCTGAGAAGGCACTGAGGATGGGCTGGGACACAGGCTTGCACGTGAGCCTGGCTCAGTGGATGCACAGCTGAGCAAGGCAGGGCTGTGAAGAGTTGGAAGGTGGCCCTGCTATGGCAGTTCTGGGGCAGGGGCTGATGGCTTTGGGGGGCTGAAATGGGGCCCTGGACTGTGTGCAGGGTTTGGGAGGACCTGAAAGGGCTGGCCAGGATCAGTAAGGCCTGTGGATACCTCCATGTCCCTAGAGATAATCTTTAGTTTTATCTGACTTCATTCAATTTCATTTCTCAAACTGATTATTTTTGTAATGAAATACATAGAATAAATTGTTTACCTTTATCTTAGTTGCCATCCAATCATACAAGTGATTTTAGGGTACGTCATAAACTCCAACTACCTATTTCTCAAAGAACCAGCAGACTGCAGTGGCAATCTGCTGTTGGTCTGCTGTTGTACTGTCCAGGTCTCACTGTATGATCAAGGGTATTAAAGAGGATGCAGAATATTCTTCCACTAACCTGAAGTTTACAGTCAAAAGGAGAGGTAACAGTAACAGATTGCAGTACATGAATGGAAAGGGGCACTTCAGCTAGTGAGTTCTGATGAGTGCTCTAGTCCTGAAGAGCACTGAGGAGCACTTGGATCTAGGGAGGGCTGTGCTCTCTCAAAATGTTCTCCTAATGTCAAACAAAACCCTGCAGTGACCATATAAGAAGGGGCAAAGACAGAATTTTGGAAACAAGACATAAAGAAATTAATTATATGAACAAATAAGAATTCATTATTCTTTCTGCATAAATCTCAAATCATTCAACATCAAGCAAGAGTAGCCTTTCCCTCTTTGACGAATAGACTACAATCTACACCAAACTGATCTCATTCAGTATTACCTAATCCCCAGTGGCAATGCTAGAAACCATGCTGTTCTTTGTGCACTGCATTGTACTCTTTTGCCCTTAAAATTTTTCTTCTTCTACAAAGGGCTCTGTAACATGCAGATAAATGCCATTCAATGTTGAATTTTTATGAATACAATACTCTCTAGTGATAGTTCAAAAATCCAAGAATAGGCTGTATGAACATGTAGACAATAGTGATCTATTTTGAAAGGCAAAACTACATGAAGCCAAAATATTAGAGTCTGAAGAGCCTTCACAGTTTTCCAAGGCCACCCAGAAGCAGAATTAATGAATGTTTTAAGTACACCTTACATGCATCTACAGCAAGGGCTCTTCCATGAATGAATAGGAAATAAATCTCAGGCCTTCTGTAGAAAGTCCACTTCACAGAGAGATGAATTTCATTTATATTTTGAGATATGCTATTTAAAAAGGAATTATCTTAACTTTAAACAGTTTAGACATCAAAAGTTTGGATCGTCATTTTGGAGAGCAACTGTCACCGTACAAATCCTGTTTCATTAATTTAAACATTTATAGACAACTATAGACTATAAATAAATAAAATATATTTATCCTGCAGCTACTGTCCTTTCCTGGCATGTTCTACCTGATTGAAGGTGTCATAAAATAGTGTCAGTAAATCTTTGGCGATCCTTGTTGTGCTGTACTATTTTCTCTCCAGCTTTACCTTTCCTATTGTTACTTTTAGATTTTTTTTGCTGTGCTGTCGTAGTTTTAGCAGCTGACCTGTTAGAGCATACATTTATCTTCCAACTTTCATGTGCCTTAACTCTTGCATAACAAAAATCTGCTTCACAGAGCTCTGAGCAACCTTCCCTCGTAGAGGCCGTGGCAAGAGGTATGGGTTGACAGACTCGTCTCTGTGTCTCCTGATATTATTCATTGTGCAGTCCTGGGCCAACCATAGTCTCCATGGTCTTTTCAGTTTACATTCCTTGTTCTGGAAGATGCCAAGAAACAGCAAGAAAGCATTTATTAAATTAGACAGGGAGACATTACAAAACAGGAAGGGAGCTGGATGGATGAGTATTTATCTTCTGAAGGTCCCAGCAAAAGACTTGTTCAAATTGCTGGAGATTTTATTTGGTTTGGTAAGCTATAGGCTTCTACTACATTTCATTGGCTAAACTCCTCTTTTTAAATCTCATGTGCACTTGTGGCCTTTATGGAGATACAAAGAAGTATGTTATTTTGGGTAGAGCTATACAGGTGTAATGGGGAGAACTTACTGTTCATTTGTCATCAGTGGGAAACTGTTCCTAATAAAACGAAGGTCACATAGAAGGCACCAAGCTTTTTGTCATTTAAGATCTTCATTTTTCAAGCAGGTAAAAAGGTACAACATGTATGACTCCAAACTCAAGCTCAGCTGAAACAAAGCATTTGTTGCATTCTAAACTCAGAATGAGCGATTACTTTCTATAGGCTCTATTCTGCAAAAAATCCAATTTTTGTGGTTTTGGCAATAGTTTCCTTGTGGGCTTCAATGTTTTAATTTTCACTGAGCTGAAGTTTCAATCAAGAGACAGAAGTTTTTCCACACCTCTCCCTTGAGAATCAGCCTGGAGATTCTGGCAACAGTTCTTTTCAAATATTGAAAAGATGTCATGATCCCAAAGCACATAGTTTTTTGCCTTATATTTACTCATCTTTGTAGTCTACCTTAACCCTGTCTTGACATGGGTCAAGGTTTAATGTTAGCATATATATGTTTAAACAGAAAGCAAGAACTAATCAGTTGCTTTCTCTTTTGAAGATATATGGGTAGAAGCAAATATCAGTAACATAGTGTGAGAAATAAAAAAAATAATCCTATAGATGGTGCAATTATCTTAAACTAGATTTCTAAATTCAGAAAATAGAGAGTTAAGGTTAAACTTAAGAATCCCAAATACATTAGCATGTGAAAATGCAGGAGAGTTAATTGTAAATTTACTTAACTTACACACTTCTACTACACATCTTTTGGCTATAACTTCTCTGTAGATTGAGTATCTCTGTACATTGTAATATAAAATAAACTGTGATGAAGGTATTCCAATGTGATACCTGAATAAAAAACAAAATATTTTTTAAGAGACCCTTATTTCCCCAGTGTTGCTTAATTCCAAGAAGAAGAAACAAAACTGAACAAAACAAAACAAAACAAAACAAAACCATACAAAACAAAACAAAAACCAAACAAAACCATACAAAACCAAAACAAAAATAAAAACCAATAAACAAACAAAACAGAACAAAACAAAACAAAAACCAAACAAACAAACAAAAACAAAAACAAAGACGAATCTTGGTTCTGTCTTTGTAATCTAATATAATAATTATTATGATAATTCTGCTACCTCATCTCAATTTCTGAAGTTTGAGGTGATGATAACTGCATAATATCCAGGAGCAAATTTTTTCTGCATAGCATATGCAGACTTTCAAATATGAGCTGTAACAATTGTCTGGAGTCATAGCAAAAGTTTAAATACAACAGATTTACCCTAATTTTTGTGCTTGTGACTTTGCAATCTAAAAACCATTCAGCATATTTCTATATGAACTACACGAACACAGACATTGTATAAATCCACACATTTTAATGCACAATGGAATATTATGTGAGTTTGCAATTTTAATATGCCACAGGGAGGATTAGATACAGGTAAGTGCATTGACAGTGCCCCTAGCCCAATGGCATTTTCTCACAGAGTGTATGGGTAAACAGATTCAGAGGGAGTTCCAAAATCTCCTAACTTCCATTGAAATTAATATAGATGATGTGACTTGGGATATTATGCATACAGAGTATTGGTGTGCAACTGCAAATGTCCAAAAGGCCTTTAAAATGTAGTTGTAAAAACTGATTCTGATGTTTGTTCTCACTCAGATAAATTCTGAGTAAGAAAGCAACAAGAGAGCATCTCCCAGCCACCAGGTCCATGTCCTTCTTCTGCTCAGTAGGAATGAGCAGGTAGGCTAAAATGTATCCAGTTCTTTGGTATTTTGAAATAGACTATAGTGAGTACAAAGTTATCTATTTTCCAGGTATGCCTTAATTCATTCCCACAGGAAGACAAATCAAGTCTTTGTAGAAGTCTGAAGGGGAAATGCATTTTGTTAAAGAAACAGTTCTGGCATCTGAAACAACTAAATATTTTCCCCTGTTTTCATATAGAAGGTAGCAATGGTATCTTAAAAACACAAGAAAACAAACAAACCACCATGGAGGCATCTCAGATCTGTTGCCTTGCAAGAGCTGTTCAAAAGCAGGCACTGTGTTTTATCTCACTTTTATCCTCAGGTGTAAGAACACAGATAAACAGCTATTGGGAAGAATAGTATTTTTTGCAAATTTCCATCTAACCTTACCAGACTTGCTGATGTGCCAGTGACTTGTGGTCAAATGGAAAGAGGTGAATCAATTAAAAGAGTCTATATGACTTGTTATTTGTCTGGGAAGTGATGATGTAAATTCACCCTCTTAAGTCCTTTAGGAGCAAAAAAGATCATTCAGAGTTTCAAAATCCCCCTTCCAAAAAAACGCATTTTTTTTACAGTTGCTTCAGATAGAAGAGAGAAGACCATCGTTAGAACTTAAAGGGCAGCTGAAATATTTACCCTGATGAGCTATAGATAGACAGAAGGGGTTACAATTGTATATTGCAATAGTTCTCCTTAGAAGTACAGGAATATGAAAGAAACACTGGAAAAAATGCTTACAGCCAAGTCAAAGGACATTGAAGAGACAAACAGAATTGAAGCAGAAGCTAGGAGAATTTCCCGTGATTGATAGGTAGATGTGTATCAGTTCTAACCATTATGAATCTTTGTGGAACTAGATTGGTTGATTCAGGTGAGTTAAACTTCTGCCACAGTTTAAGTGATTGTCTATAGGAACTGCACATGAAAGTCTGGGATGCTATAATCATATGGCCATAGACACGGATTCTCTGAGGCAGAGAGGGTGGTAGAAATTAATATATTTCAACACTGAAGAAGGTAGAAACTAATTTGGCAGAAGGAGATTTTTCTGAGGAAGCTGCAGTATAGAATAGGATACACACAGTGGTCACCACATGAGAAGGAGGTAACGCCTCAGGGTGTTAACTGCACACAGCATCAGTTCCTGGGCAATACCCACCCACACCACCCACACATGCAGAAGCTGTAGCAGATACGGCTCTATTTTAAATGTTCTCACCACAACTGTGGCTTTTTCTGAAGTTCAATATCTTCCAACAAATATCAAAAAAAAGCAAATCAACAACGTAACTTTCTGTAATTTCAGAATACCGCATTTCTCCAGCCATATTAACATTAGAGTGTAGATGGAGGACAAAACAGTGGAATGGATCCAGCAAAAGCTAAACAGAAGCTTATCACATTACAGTCTAAATTTCACATGCAGTAGAAAGCAAAGTAATGAAACAACTCCCAACAGGAACATATTGCAATACTGAATAGTCAAGTCTGATAGAAATGAGAAAACAAATTGCCTTGACTACAAGATGCTAAGGTAAAAACAGCAATTAGTCAAATCCCCTGCCAAAATATAGATCCTTTCCTTTCCTTTCCTTTCCTTTCCTTTCCTTTCCTTTCCTTTCCTTTCCTTTCCTTTCCTTTCCTTTCCTTTCCTTTCCTTTCCTTTCCTTCCTTTCCTTTCCTTTCCTTTCCTTTCCTTTCCTTTCCTTTCCTTTCCTTCCTTTCCTTTCCTTTCCTTTCCTTTCCTTTCCTTTCCTTTCCTTTCTTTCCTTTCCTTTCCTTTCCTTTCCTTTCCTTTCCTTTCCTTTTCCTTTCCTTTCCTTTCCTTTCCTTTCCTTTCCTTTCCTTTCCTTCCTTTCCTTTCCTTTCCTTCCTTTCCTTTCCTTTCCTTTCCTTTCCCTTTCCTTTCCCTTCCCTTCCCTTCCCTTCCTTCCCTTCCCTTCCCTTCCCTTCCCTTCCCTTCCCTTCCCTTCCCTTCCCTTCCCTTTCCCTTTCCTTTCCCTTTCCTTTCCCTTTCCCTTTCCCTTTCCCTTTCCCTTTCCCTTTCCCTTTCCCTTTCCCTTTCCCTTTCCCTTTCCTTTCCCTTTCCCTTTCCCTTTCCCTTTCCCTTTCCCTTTCCCTTTCCCTTTCCCTTTCCCTTTCCCTTTCCCTTTCCCTTTCCCTTTCCCTTTCCCTTTCCCTTTCCCTTTCCCTTTCCCTTTCCCTTTCCCTTTCCCTTTCCCTTTCCCTTTCCCTTTCCCTTTCCCTTTCCCTTTCCCTTTCCCTTTCCTTCATTTTGAAAAACTTGGGTTTGGAATTGAGAGCAGAGACCAGCCAAGGGTGATTGTGGATATTTTCAATAAGTGTTTCAGTAATGGGCACAAATCTCCATCACCCAGCTCCAGTGAGCAGGATGGGAAAGGAACCTACTCACAGACACACTGGGGGTGTAATAGTCTGTCTGAACAAAACTATGCACTAAAACTCCTGTCTCAGTGTGGTTGGAAACTTTACTGTATATCAGAAGAAATCCAGACAAAAGGGCAGTTCCAAGAGAGACACTACAGTGGCAGCCTAATGCAGTGTGACAGATTGAGTGAAATACAATCTGCAGTAATAATTTACTGTATTACCAAAATCTTGCCAGGTAGCTGATGGTTCTATTGCAAATGGACAATTTCAGGATACTCAAAAGTAGCATGTCACAGAGCATCAATTAGCACCTGCTCATCTTTAATTTTTATAGCCTCTTTCTACAACTAAAATAGTAAATAAAGTTCTAGTTTTCTTGCTAGTAAATGAAACAGGTGCTGTGTCCATTTCAAAACAAATATTGTATTATAATAATTGACTCAAGAGCAGCAAAATTCATCCATTACAAGAATCTTTACTGCTCTTCTTTGAGTTTTTACAAGACTTATAAAAAAGTCATTTCTGCTCATAGCATAAAAATATTTTCCCCTTAAAACAGTGGCCTGCTTTTAATAAATCCCAAAGTTATTGTTGGCTCTGCATTTCTACATGTAACCAAATGAATATTTTTTTGTGTGTAAGTCCTGAAACTTAATATACTCTGTAAAACTGCTCAAATCCTTCAACAACTCATTTAGTCTATGCAGATGTCAAGAGAGACAGAGCTGTATTTTAAACTATTATATAGTCATGATAGTCCTTTCATTCATTACTATTATCTCCCTAAGTAGAAAAGGTTGTACTGGCAATGTTTCTACTGGATTGCTGTGGAAAGAGAAATTTGCCTTCAGTGCTATCAAGGAGATAACCTACTTCAGAGCTTTATCTGCATATGTGGTGCATTTTTTCAGATTGATAATAATGATATATGGGGGAACATTTATTCTTTCTTTTGCATATGAGTGACATAAGTTGTTGGTTATCTAACTAGTTTCCTTGAGATAAAATTTCATCCATTAAAGTCAAAGGAAATGTAGTCATTGCATTTGCTACTATTGTGATTTCACCCCTTATTTTAAACACAAAAGATACTCCAAAAAAGTCTTTAAGTCAGTCTTTTCTGTATCTGAAGGAAGAACAGGTTTTGACTGTTCTCTCAGCTTCATTCCATGTGGAAGGCACTGCATTGAACCATGGTAAAATATTTAATTGATTTTCTCTATTTTCTTTTCATGACCAAAGTATTTCATACTTACAGTATGAACTATCTTTCATGTAATCTTATGGAGCAATATACAAACCACAACTATCTTGTGCTGCATGTCCCTCTGTTTCTGAGTGTTTCAGCAGATGGCTGGTACTCAGCACTTCCCTGGAAACTCACACTGTACTGGCTTTAACCAAAATTAAGCGATTAATTCTAGTGAGGGATTTACCTACTCCTACGTGACATAAATGCACAGAGAATCCTTTCATGCCCAGCTTGGGTGTGACAATGATTTGGAGCACCGAGTTACTCTTACAACCAACACTTTTTTGGGCTTTTTTAGATTAAAACAGCCATATCTGTTGTGTTTAATGCTGGACTCAGTACCATCATATATATGGCCAAAATTCTGACAGCCAGCTAAAAATTACACTTCTCTTGAAATGCATCTCTGTATCCTTACAATTTTGATAGAACCTAACAATCTTTTTTTTTTTTTTTTTTTTTTCTTAGAGCTGAGAGTTTCTGTACCTTCAAAGTTATTTAATTTACAGCACCCTGGGACCACAATAACAGAGAAGAGACAAACAACTGAACTTAATAACATCTGAGTTTAGGCTTTTATAGGATTATAGGTATGTATTTTAGAAAAGCATTTAAAGGCTTTAGATGATACAGAGCATACCAAAACTGGGAGAGAGTGTCAGAAAAAAAGTCTTGCCAAGGGTTTTTCTCAGTAAAGGTGGAAAGATGGGCTGATTGAAAGGTTGTTTATAACAGAAGCTTGCCTGTAACTTTCCAGTACATCTAGAACCACCAGCAGAGATGTCTATAATGTGAAATGTCTCTCCTTGAGTTTGGTTGGCTTGTGTCTGCTCTGCCTGAGGTGGCTGCTCAATGCTTTTGCTCACATAATGTCCACAGAGAGAAAGGCTGACCAGTTCCTGGATTCAAAAAGAAAAGCAAAATTATAGATCACATAATTTAAAAATGACATTTTGAAGACCGATTTTCCATTTTTATATTTCTAAAATCCTATTACCACCCATGAATATCAGCAAAACCCAGGAGGGCTACAAGCACTCAGCACCACAGGACCTGATAGCTTAGGGTGACTTTGTTTTCCTCAAATGGTAGGGCTTGGTGACTACAGGCTCAATCTATGGTCTTTCTCTTGACAGTTATAAAAGTTGCCTGCCCGTAGAGTCAATTTTCTGAAAATAAACCCAGAACTGGTGCCCAAACCAATTTCAGTCACAGAGCAGCCCCTGTGAACTTCCCTCACCAACAGAGCTGGTGGTGTTGCGGGTAGAGGCAATACCCAAGGAGCTGCCTCAATGGCTGTCCTTGTCATTCCTCAGGAAATTCCTCAGCTGGCAGCCATTTCAGTAGAGGGAGGCTTCCCCTCCCCCGTTTTTTTTGGAAACCTGTTCCAAGGGTTTCTTTCAACCCCGACCACAGCTTCCCTCTGCGTGCTAACAAAGCAGTGAGCAAAGGAAGCAATCTTCAGTCAGCTCTGCTCTGAAGGGCTGGCAGAAACTGGAGTGCAGAAATGGGGAAAAACCTGCCAGGGGAAGCAGTGAGGTGTGTCAGTGCACAGGGGACCATGCAAGGGACAAGGAACTGACTCTAGAAATGGTGGCAGCACTCCAACCTGAAGCCAAATCTGCTGATTGCTGCCTTCTTCAAAAAAATCTAGAAGAGTAAATAAACATCTGATAAAGGAGTCAAAAGCACTTCATGTCAAATAATATGAAATTAGACATTGCAGCCTTCTGCTGGAAATCCTCTAGCATTCTCCTATGAAGTGGCAATGCAGACGTTTCTAAAAGAAGCTCTTCAGCAAAAAAAAAAAAAAAAAGCTCTGGAGTGTAGCTAAAGCTATGTTGTGCTTAACTTTTTTTTTTTTTTTTTTTTTTTTGTGAAAATAGGTACCATACTTTAGAGTTCTTGTAAGAATTAATTAAGGAAAATAACATTATTATCTCAAGCAGTTTACAGAAGTGGGTTAAAATTAATAGGACTGTGCCTATTTTATATGAGGACCCCTAGAAGGATAAACTTAATTTTCCAGACACACAGTAAGGAAAGAATTAGAATCTTTTGCTCTGATCATTGATCAGATTATAATTAATAAGATGTCTTTTACATACATAATACATTGTATTACATTGAGGCAAAGGTAAGGTTGTTTGGTGGCTTTTCATGCGAAAATATATATGTTTCTATTTTGGTGGTTTTAATCTTGTATTTATAAGACTTTCTGATCTTACAGTGTTTGTTTTAGGAATACCACAACAGCCTCATAAAAGGATTTTATGCCAAATCACTGGTATGTTCTCAACCTCACTATAGATTTTATCTAGGAATATGTATGTGCATTCAATCACTTGATTGAACAGCTAAACAAGAATCAGGAAATTTATTTTCAGTATCAAAGTGGAGTTACATTCTCTTCCCCTAATAAGGTGTTTGCAGACAGGCATCTGGAGAAGCCCACCACCACACGAGACATCTCTAACTACATGAAGTCAGTGTCTGTCCCTGCAGTTATCTGGGAAGGTGACATCAGCAAGTTATTTCAGCCAAAGGGACATATAGAGCTCAAAGTTTTCTTGCGCCTTTGACAGATTTAAATTTAATTTGAAAAGCTATACTCCTAAATATTTTGTATTAGTTTAATCATCCCTTAATTTTCAATACATTATTTAGAAATGTCATCTATTTTCCATTTTAAAAGTGTAGCCCATTTCCTTTATTTGTCTTTGTTTTTATAATATACCATTTTCTGCAATGATCTATCTGCCAAAAATAAAAATTACTTTCTCTACTGACTAATATCAGTACTTTTCCAATAAATTTCTCCTACAGAGAATCCTAAGTCAAAGAACAATGAGTTCAAAACAGCTTTATAAATGGTGTGCAACTAGACAAAAATATTTGTCAGCATAATTTCACATATTTGCCATCTCTTTTGGACAGGGACAGGAGATTTGTTTTCCGGCAGCATCTGAGGCAATGGCCTCCACTTTGTATATAGGATTATTTGTGTCAAAGCAATTTTGCATGCTTTTCAGCCGTAATGCTCAAGGGCAGCTGAGATCTATGACATTTTGCAGTTGCATGCTGGGACTAGTCGTCCCCCACGGGGCATACTTCTCTTATTAAAGGGATTACAAACTCCCCATTTTCTGCATATCTGATTTAGATCTTCAGCTCCATGCAAGCTGCCAATGCAATCACTTTGTTGGGCAACATTTGGATGTTTCTCTCTTAGGTTTTCCAGCCTGTTTTAATATACAGTATCTGCTCTGTTCAGATCTTGGCTGTGTTGAACTTTCTTTTCTGGAGCTGCAAAATATCATAAGTTTGGCTGCCTAGCACCACTGTCTAATGTAATACTCCCTAACCCATCTTTAAAACCCTGCCAAAGTCAGATTACTGCAAACATGAAGATCAGATATGTCTAATATAACTTTAGAAAAACCATGTGCTATTTCCGCATTGCTATTATTGTCCTGGAAAGAAAAGCAGCAACAAAAGGATTTGACATCTACTGTCTGCTCTGGTAGTTGCGGTGGCTACTTAGAAGAAATAGATATAATGCACATGGCAGTCCTGCAGGACATCTACATTTTTTTTTTATTTATTTGTTTTAATACAAATTCTAATTAGGCTGCAAGTCTCATATACAACCCTATATTGCTTTCTTCATAAAAACAAAACAAATCCTGAAACTTTCAGAATGTATTATCTTTCTATATTGGAAGTCATCATACACGACACAACCAAAGCGTTTTCCACCACAGCTAAATGAAATGCCTCCTTCTATTTCTCTGCCAATATAACACAAAAATGGTCACAGCAGTGGCTCAGGAAAGGTTTTTCTGTTTTTCAGACATACAGTTTTCTGTTTCCCACTGAAATAGACCCATTGTATTATTGAAAAATTATTCTGAAAACTTTTATGTTTTATGAGTGCAAAAACAATTGATAATAAGTTCTGTAAATTGTCAGATAAAACCCTCCCGACTTACTTCAAAAAGCTTTTTTGAATTTAGAGACATTAGTAGAGTTGATCAGATAAGGGATTTCTTTCTGAGAGATGGATAAATTCTTAAAATTTCATGGAGCTTTAAAAATACCCCATCATAGCAATATTACTATAGCTAGTTACCATGTCCACAGAACCAAGAAATGTAGTCCACTGTACTAAAGATAACCCTTTTTTCCCCATTATTAAAATGGATGTTACAATGAATTGTCCAGTCAATAACTAAATCAAAGCTGTGCAAAATATCCAGTACAGTAATTATCCTATAGCTACTAGACTTCCCACATTTTATTTCCAGGTTCTTCTTCAGGTGTGCAGTGAGTTTTCATGGAAAGACAAGTTTGAGAGACACTAACACAGCAATGCTGAAGCCAACAAGAGGAATGTTTACTTTGAATGACTTCAGTTTGGAATTTGTCGCTGTAATATCTGTGCAACTGACCAAGGGCGACTTTGGCCAGGTTTGTTTGGCACCAGTGACCTAAAAACCTCACAGGAAAAGAGACTTGTACCTCTGTAATGTTTAGATTACCTTCCCTTTTTTACTTCTTATGAGCTCTGGACATCATCCCCTTAAGCAAAGTTGTCATCACCACAATGCTTTGGGAGAAATCTGAGCTTTGTATGCAGCCTTCTCTCCATCAGAAGAAATTACAGCAAAAATACAACTACGTGCAAGGAGTGTACAATGATAGCACACTGATCCTGGGCATTTATTCTCCAAATAGTGTTTGGTGTGCAGTCCTTGAAGGGAAAGACATGCAAATAAGACACCTGGGAATTTCTGCAACACAAGACGCTCCTGAAGTACTGGGCATGCTAGCAGCATGACATTCTTTCCATATTTTCTGCTGAATATATCTTGAAAATGTGTAAATTTCAGCCAGAATGCTTTAGCATAGTTGGTTGAGCATGTAGTTGTTGTGCTAGTAACACCAAGGTTGTGGCTTTGATCCCCATATGGGCCACTCACTTTAGAATTGAATTTGATGATCCTTGTGGGGCCCTTCCAACTCAGAATTTTCTGTGATTCTGTGAATATGGACATGAAGTGACTGAAAAATATGGTATACTGCTAGCTCTTCAGGTCCCAGTCATCTTCTCCCCAGTCCCTGGTGAGTGCCATTCTAACACCACTGCAGAATTCCAAAAATGCATATTTTATAGTTTGCATTGCCCTAACCTCCTCTCTCTAAGTCACCTCGTGAGAGACACACTGTCAGCAGAGTCTATCCTGGGCCCTTGTGCATGGTTTGAAGGTCAATCACGTTCTGTTTATGTGTATCACAGGTGAGTTCTCAGGGGTGAAAAGACAGCCAGTTCTGCAGCACTCAGAGAGCAGCACCTGTCTGGCTTGAAACAGGCTGGGTGTACCCAGAAAGAGTAAGAGCATCTCCTCTGAGCTAACCTGCATGTGCTGCCTATCCCACAGCCTTTGGTGGAGTCCTTACTTCCAGCTACACCAACAGGGATTGACTAAGCGCTGATCATTACATCCCTTGGGATGCATTTGTATAATCCATGGAAACAGGACTGCAGAATTCTCCATGCTGGCCCTGTAATCACTAGATAAATACTGCTTCTGCTAGCTAGCTATCATCAATTAAAACAATATGCTCAAAAATATTTAATGGTCCCCATGCTAACCCCAGTCAGGACTCAATTTCTGAAAACTCTGTGGCCAAACTAACAGACACAGATAATAAATTGGTATTTTAAAAACAAATAAATAAATAAACACCAAAACTATGTCTGTAATTAGGCAAACATTTCAGTGGGTATATGAATCTTGCTAATATGACATTCACAGTATAAAACAGATGCAGATTTTTCCACATTAAGGTCTTAAGATAGGATATTCCATCAGTCCACTCCTCAGACAATTAGCATATTAGCTAAATTTGCTGACAGACATTCTATGTGAGATTTATATCTCCTTTCAGTCCAAGTGAAATATTTGTCTTTCTGCAATGTTTTCCAAGAACATACAGCATGTTTGAGAACTTTACTGTCCTATTTTGATAGCTACATCCAAAATTAAGCTTAAAATGAATTGCCCAGCCCAGCTCTCATGAAATGTCAAACTGAAGCTGGCAAAGAAAGATAACAGATCATAAAGGTGGCATTCTCAGGGAGCTAACTGGTGCCATTATACTTTAGGCTCTCTCCGTTGCTACTCTGTGTACCCTTACTTGGGTTTATAACTTGGCTGCAAAAATGTTTTCTGGGCGAAACTTGGCAGACAAAGTCTTAACTTGAGCGCAAATACATTTTAAAACAAATTTCCACAAAAATAAAGGGAAATATCTGTCTACAGTGAGGCTTTGAGCAATGCATAGTGAAACTGGTAAGCTGATCTCGCAAGCTGCAATACACCCGGGTACAAGCCCTGAGGGTTAGCTCTGCCCAGCCTGTCACTGTTCCTCACAGAGGAATCAACACCACAGCTGCTTTCACCCTGAAAAAGACTCTTCCACCAGCTCAGCTGAATCAGAAGTGGGGACAAAAAAGAAGCCATGATGCTTGCAGGGCTGAAAAAGCTTGTCCTCTATGGAGCAGCTGCTGTCACAGGGCTAAGAGCTCAGGGTCACAGTCTTGCCCCCACTTACGAGAGCCTGTGGCAGAGTTAGAGCCCAGCTCTTCCATGGAAAAGATTTGATGATTCCTCATTTTGTGTGATTTGCAAATACCCTTCTATCATTCACACCCTCTATGTTCATAGAATGTGTGGAAAAAATCACAACATCCGTACCTCCTTCAGTGGTGTTTTCTCTGCTGGACTGCCAAAGCAAGTCAGATATTTGTTAATCCTCTTTAAGGTTCCCAGTACAAGTCACACTGCAGGTTGTTGCCTGTCTCCAACAAGACCACCACACAAGGAAATAACATACTTTTAAGTCACTCAGAGTCAGAGAAAATTAAACCCTGTCCCACTTACCTGCTCTTTTTCATTTCAGGCACAGTGGAAAGGTTTCAGCAGTCTTGAGATAGTCTGATTTTACCATCTTGAATTAGGTGTTATCCCAGAGACCCTGCAGAGCAAAGAGCCACTAATTTCACCCAAATATCTGAAATACACAAGGAAGTCTTCTCTTTTTGTGGTCAGATACCACTTGCATTGCAGCAGCCGTGCTATACGGTAAGGATATATGATATGGCTGGACCATCTGTGTGAAGCTGTGGGGAAGATTGTGAAGGACTCAAGTACTACCACCTCGTTTTTATTCACCAAAAATGTTAGCTCTTTTTGAACTAAAGATGTTTGTAAGTGATAGCTAAATTCAGGACAGAGAAAAAAGTTTCTGATTAATAAGAAAGAAATGCAGAATTTTCAAAACAGTTCATTTCAACATTTCTAAAAAGAAGTGTTTAGTTTTTCTGGATTAGGTTCAGAAAGCTCATTAAAAATATTCCATTAAAAAAAACCCAAAACAACCTACCAACAAAAAGCAAACCAACCAGAGAAGAAATGGCTATATATGGCATATAGTCCATAGTTTGAGCCCTCTATTTGCATATGAGGAGCATTTTGAACATCCTATCTTCCTGGAGAGGGCATTCACTCGCCTTTGAACAAGTCATTCTCACTTGTCCTTTCTGTCCCCATGAAAGTTTATTTGCTTCAAACCACCCCAGAATTCCCAATATCTGACTGGTAAGAGGGTACACAGCCTTGGTTTAACATTCCTGTTCTGACTCAAGCTCTAAGAAAAAGCATCTCCATACTCTCCTTCTCAGTTATAAAGTAAGAAAAAGAGCGACAACAGGCAAAAAATCTGAAACAACATAACCTTAGTTTCCATTTTGGCCATTGTGATGTAGAATCAAGTAATGGACTTGATTCTCATAGCACATGAATTCTCATAGGCCAAACTTAAGTTTTAACAAATCTGTACACTTTCAGAAAAATACCTGTCTTCACTTCCTCAACACTGTGTAGTGAAATATGGTCATATTAAGTGGTTGAGACTCAAGTTCAAACAATGAACTTGTGTCACAGAAGATTTAATGTGGTAACATTGTTCTAGTAGAACTGAAAGGTAGATGTATAATCTAGAAGATCTGGAAGAATTGAAAGAGAGCAGATTTGTATTAGCTCTTGGCATCAAATTTTATGGTATTGTCAAGAAATTATGAATTTCTAGGAACAGCATAGAAATGTAGATAAGAAACATCAAGACCAATGCCTGATTTTACAGTGGGTAGGCAAATCAAGTCCTGATACTGTGAATCCAGCTATTTCTGTTCAACACAGCTCCTGAGACACTGGCTATTATTAGATTAAGCTCCTGGAAACATTTGACCAGATCATTATATCAATATCAGATACATCTTTTGACCCAATCATCTACTGAAACTAGCTGGTAGTAGGTAGTAGGAAATATTATTTTGCATGTCTTTCAGTGCAAGAAGTCTCAGAAACTACTTTTTTACCAGTTCCCAACAGGCAAACAGAGATGTCCTCTGGGACTCCTCCGGGAGCTCAGCCAGATTCACCTCTTTAAGTTTTTCTGCCTGTTTCCTCCTGTGCACATACTGAAAATGATGCTATATGTATATGTATACTAAACAATAGGCTTTCCATAGTTGTGTATTGTTCTACCAAGACATTCCAAATGTGCAATTTTTTTCCTGCAGAAGACACACCAGTGTTTAAAAAATGGGCCACCTGCATTTTTTGGAATTACAGTAAAAATTAACTTCAGCCATGTGTGAAATTAAATTAAACATATGAATTTAAAACATTTAATAAAGAAAACCTTGATATCTTGATTTAAGGAATTTCATGGATGCAACTCTTAAAGACAACTGCAATACAAAGAAATGGTGGGGTTAAATGTTGAACATATGAGAAAATTAAACTGATGTGTGTAATCTACTATAAACACTGTTAATTGTTTGTTTTTCTTGATTTTCTTATGCTCATTCTCTCTCCAAGTCACTTGGCGTTCATTCCTCAGTAAACGAATTACTTCAGGGCTCTATTAGATTTATGTTCACTGCTCCCAGTCAACTCTCTTATACTCATGAAACCTTATTCATGATGTGCAAGAAAAAGCCTGAAGAGACCTGAGATCCAGGGGATTGGCCAAGTTTGATAGAAAATATGGAACAGGACCATTGCTAAAGTCAGTCTTTTCAGGACTGACTGCAAGTCCTTTAGAGGCACTCAGAGCTTAACTTGCTGTGGCATCAGTGGCACTATTTGAATGCTTAGGACCAGATGGAGAGCTTACAACTGTTCCTCACTGTTCTAGGTTTCTGTTCCAGTTTGTCACCAACAAGCTCAGACACTGGGTTTCCATACATCCCTGCACACGGCTGACTGCAGCAGAGTTACCAGCGGAGGCTCAGGACACGAGATGGCATGAGGAGAACCTCCTGACTGATGAAGGCTTTTAAAAGCTCAAACATGGTCATTAGCTGCATCCTTACAAAAGGACAAACATCATTCCAGCTCCTTTGAAGGAAGCTGGGTTACAATATTCTGATAGACCAAAGCAGCAGTTTAAAATTAGTTATAATTAATAAGGTTGACAGCCTTTGAAATGGCTGACATTTTGTCTTCACCAAGTTGAAAGAGAACTGTTCAATATTGGCATTTTTCTCCGCCTCTGCCACTTTCGCTCTCAATATAATATGATAAAATTTTGTTTAAAACTCTGCTATAATTTCTCAGTAATCTGAGAGGATAACCACAGCTGCAGTTTTGAGGTTACCAGCAATTCCTGCTACTGGCAACCTTCCGTCAGTCTTGTTAAGAAAGTTGCCACAATTTTACCACAAATAGTAAGTCTGTGGCATGCTGCAGGACTTGCATACAATTGCCGTGAGTTTAACAAAGTGATCGTTTCTGTTAACAATAGCTCTCTAAAACTGCTTGAAAATTGGGCTTCAGCCAAGCCAATCTGGTTTACATTATGCAAAGTATTTTAATGTGAAACCTTTTAATAGAAATCATCACTCGAGTCACTTTGAGATTATACCTCCTATCTGCAAGACTTGAAAAATTGATTGTAATACTTGCCTTTTGGATTATCTGTACTGCTTTATACACACACACACACACACACAGAGAGAGAGGGAGAGAAAAAAGTAATTGGAAGCATGTCTAGCCAAAACTTAAGTACAAGATATTTTGTAAACATTATTAAAGTGCATGTTCAGCAAATCCATTTGGCTGCATTAGCTCATACATTCATGCAGCTTCTGAGTCCTTAAGCTGTGTTGCTAGTAGTACAGAAGATGGTCTATACTAAATTGTGCTTGTGTTGCCTTTTGATTTCATAGGTTATAGAGATCTTATGCAAAGTCAACTACAAAAAATCTAAATCTATTAATACATAGTGATATCTAGAATTAGGTAAAACAGGCCTTGTTAAGGATTTTTAATGAAATCTGCTAAAAACTTCATCTAAATTGATTAATTTGGACAAAGTTTCAGTTTTTAATGACTTTGCTGATCACCACTGAAACACTGAATCATCATGGTTTTAATTGCATTATTTATTTTCTTATATCTGCAAAAGTATAAAAATAATTCTCCAAGATAAATGACAATTTAATCAATGATTTTAAGCTAGGGCATTCTTCCTGTATTCCACAAGTCTCCAACTTTCATTTGAGTTGCCTTTTTAAAAAGACATCAAATATCAAAAAGTCTTCTGTAGAAAGCTAAATAATTCATATTTGTTACCAGAGCTGTTTTTGCAATAAGTCCAGTCATTGGCATGTAGTTTCTCAGAGGCATGTGTAATCAAGCATGTCATTACATGTACATTTTGCTTATAATCAAATTTTTCAATAGTTCTTCTTATTGTACAAGTTAGCCATGCCTCTTCTTGTTTTATGAGTTGCATATCTGTGAGAAGTATGGAAAATTTAAACACTGAAGGAGTGTGGTTTTGTTCTAAGAAAACATTGTGGCTGGTCATATAAGAAAAGTCCTTCTTAAAAGACTACGGATTTTTATATTTTTTTAATAGCAATAAATTCACCTATTCAGCAGTTTTTAATTTTTTTTTTTCAGAAGAGCTTGACAGTATATCAAATTGACCAGTCATTAAATGCTGACATTATAATGCAGCTGCCTTCTCTCATGATTATATCATTCTCTCCCTTACTGAAAAGATTTTAGCCCAACCATCCATTTTATAGTGTTTTTTTTACTAAAAAGTAATATGTTTTACTGATGAAAATGGAACCAGTCTGTTCTTCAGGGTGAAAAACAATTTCCAAACCTCTGCTATTTTAAAGGCTGGCACAATGGTAAATCTACAAATCCCAACTAATTTCACTGGTGTTGGATGTCCTTGAGACAAAACAGATGCTGGAGCTCTTTTTCTGTACTGCTCAGTGTGAATTTTTGGATTTTGGAAACCAATTAAAAGGGATAGGAAAATTATGGGGAACTTTCACTTATATCACCTTTCATCCTTTAACTATGATTAGACTGCTTAATCTTGAATCGATATAGTGCCCAGAAAGATCCTCACTATTCATTCCATTCCTTCTGACAGTGGAATTCCAAAAAAACAGAAGTGCTGTAAATAAATGGACAAACATTGAGCTGAAAAACTTGCAAGCATTTCCTTCCAAAATCTTTAACTTAGGAGTCATCTAAATTTTTTTAATATTGTTAGTGCCAGTCACACACACATTTGATCATGTGACATCCAGCTTGGACACGATGATAGAAGAGATTACTTTCATAAATCTTAAGACTAAATGAACTGATCTCTAGGTAATGAAGGTCTTGGCTATCAGTAAAATGTCTCCTCAGAATGATTCATCTTCAAAAGAATTTATTTCTTCTTGACCCGAGGGCAAGTTAAATTTGACACACAGCCCAACGGTGTTTAGACTAAATGTAGTCTTAATTAGCACTGTTAGGACATTCTTTTAACAGTCTGTGGCCATGATGATGACTTAAAAAATCCTATTACTACATTTTTGATACAGAATTAGATACTACATTACTAATACTGTGGCACTTATTGTTCACTTTCAGACAGAGGCTGAGGTACCTTCTTGTCTATAGGTTTGAGTCCATCCCATACCATAAAAAAAAAAAAATCATCGTAAAACACTACAAATAAACATGGATTTGGATGGCTGTCTTTACCCAAAGAGCATGGGAAAGTTATGACCATATTAGTGAGCTAGGCGTTTTCCCCACTATATTTATAAACCAAGACAGAGCTTATTGGTGAACTTACAACATTATTCAATTGCTCTTCACAAAGTGAACAAGTTTTGAATGTTTTGCAGGTTTCTATAGATAAGGTGTAATGGCTCTGCTGAGACACACCAAATTCCTGGTTCCCAATGAAGTATTTAATCAATGCCTTCTTTCTCTTTTTCTAGTTTTGAGCCTTTGTTACAGATACAATATTGCACCTATTTACAATCAAGTTGATTTTTTAAAAAAATGTCTTTCAGCAGATCTGCCTTCTGCTCTCTCTCCAAATTATCCTGCTCATGTGGTCTCCTAATCAGACTGCTGTAGCTGTGTATGAATTCCTTCTTTTTTTCAGAACAATCCAATATATATTGTTATGATGAAATTTTAAAAGCAACAATGTAGCATTAAATTACAAAGACAAGCATTTATGCAACCGTTCAATGCCCATGGCACAAAATGATAGTCTGCAGTTGTACTCCTCCAGAAAGAATTTCCTTCTTGAAATGCTTTGGCTACTTTTTTGGCATGAAAGAATTGACTGTTGTTTCCTAGCATACCAGCATGCTTGAAATTCATCACAATGCAATCAGCACAACACTTGCTCTAACTTAATCTGAACAAGTCAACTTTGCAAGGACTTCTGGTAGATTTTGTCATGATGAACCAGTGAAACAGAGTAGTCCCTTCAACCTTGAGTTCGTGCTCTAGATTTCATTGCCCTTCTGTAAGGTGGTTTCTGTTTCTCCAGTACTACACTCAAATATGTTTTCTTTGCCTTATAGATTCAGGAGCTTGACTCGACATATCACATTGCATATGATCTCCTAACCAGATGCAATAATCAACCCAAAGAGAAGTCATGTAACAAATGCCAAATGAGACAAACCTTCTTCTGATTATTCACTCTTCTTGAATTTTTTTATACTCAGAATAATAATTTGCAATTCTTCTCATAAAGGAATTTCTCTGCACACAATAGCTAAGCACTTCATATCTCTAACCATTCACTCTAAGTTTTTAACAAAGAATTTTTTTCCAAGGCAACCTGAGACTTTTATTCTAATTCGCACCATCATTAGGATATTTTGCCATCTAATCCAAACATAAACTGTAGAGAAGTTAGATAGAAAGAGATCACAGAAAAGAAGTTGGGCATCACAGGTAGAAAACAATGGGCAAAGTCTGAAAACTAGTCTGTGATGAGTTCTCATATGCCAGGGTTTACTCTGTGAAATGGTTTTGCAGTTTATCTCAGCTGCTGCTTCAGTCAATGTATTTGTACTGTCCAAGAGTAACTCTTCACAAGATAGGCTGACACCAGGCAGTTAAGCAGCTATTAAAAAGCTTGTTTAAAACCACAGACACAGAAGTGCTTTTGCATATGGGCCTATATGAGCAAGATAGAACAATTCAAGAGACTCTTTCCACTTCCATATTTCCATTTCAAACCTTCCTTGCTGATATACACTTGTAAGGTCTATGCAGTTTCTGTTTATGCTCATGAAATACTATACAAAGTGAATCTACAAACAGATTTCCTAAATGCCCTTTTAGCTGCATCTGGTTAGGAAGCCCAGAGTGTCACTGGGCCATATTCACCCCCGAAGCATCCAGATGAGGTTGAAATTCAGTCTCTGAATTTGTCATGTTTCAATTGGTTCTGTGCTAATTACTGCACCTCCTGAAATTTAAATTGTTTTTTAACTTCATTAGGAAGAAATCCAGAGTAAACTCTTTTCCCTGTTACCATCAGCAGAAGCTGTTGATGGAATATGCTCAGTCACAGTGGACCAGCCAGAATGAACAGGCTTTGGTTTCCTGTTCCAAGGAAGGAAACAATTGGTTTTTCCCTCAAGTACATAAAAGAGGCTGCTGCTTTGTAGGTAAACGTAAGAAAAGGTGTGTAAGCCATGTACTTCCTTTTGCAGCCAGCTCAGTTCAAAAAGACCAAGATTATTCTGCATGTATTTGAAATGAATTCAGGATCAAGTAACTCAACATGAAAATCCAACTGCTGACAAACTGTAGTTCTTGAAATACACACCATGTCTCTACTTCAAGCTGTGGAAATTTTACCTGGCAGAAGTTCAAATTCTGATGACACAAACAAGTGAGAAGAGGAGACAAGAATAATTAATTCTTCTATATCTGCTTTAGTTGTTAGCTATGAAAACTCTATATGAAGATGGGAAAATATTTATATTTTTTATGCTGCATCTTCAAAAAAATAAAATTACTTCCTGATTAAAATTAAAAACACAGCCAATTATGCATTAAAAATGAAAAGTAGCTATATTTCTAGTGCTGCCTTTTCTTCATTAGATGGGCTAAGGTGTATACTGAAAAGCTTTTCGAAAAACCCCAGGAGTGATCATTTCATGCCCTGATCTAGGTAGTCCGCCTTAAAGATATTTCCTACAAATGGCATGTTGCATGTCCTCAATACCCAGATTTGACAGATTGAAGAATAAAATCTCAAGGTTCAGTTGCTTTTAAATGTTCCACATTGTCATAACAGATGATTGACAACAGCCACTGAATCTGTGGTGGACTGTCCCAACTTTGGATACACATCTGCTGAGCTGCAGGTACTTAGAAGGGAGTTTTCTCATTTGCATTCTCCAACTTTGAAAAATAAACCACAAAAAAATCTATTCTTTCAGCTGTTAACACCAACCTTTAATTTAGCTTGCTTAATATTGCTGACCATCTCTCATCTTATATTACATATCTTGCCTTAAATGTTCAGCATCACCTGAAAAAATAAGGCGCTTGGACTAAACCCTGTCAAAACTCTTGCAGGCTGCATCATGCCTAGGGAAAAAGGTCACAAAATGAATCTGCACCTGATTTCAGGGTGTTACATATCAAATTTGGGCTTTCTTACATTTTGAAGAACCAGAGACAGCTTTGGGTAACTGTGGTTTCATGCCTGGAAGTGAAATTGCTATTGACTTTTCACAATCTGTTTTATATTTTTTATATATTTTTATATATATTTAATTTTCTCATTTGCCTGTAGTTTGAAAAAACACATGTAACTTTTACAGCCATTGACATGATGTGACAGTAGATGAAGAAGAGGGATAGAAGCAGTCCAGAGCCTCATCAGGTCTATTTTTTAAAGTATCTTGTCCTGCCATCTTGCTATCATATGAATTTTCCTCAATAGTCTGTGAATGGTATTTTAGCTTTCCTGTACATACTTTTTTTGGCTTACATACTAAAAAGCAACCCACCATACCCTCACTTGTTTTTATAATTTCCTTTACTCATATTATCCCTTTATGGTGATTAAGAGCCACAGAGGGCCTTGAGCTCTCGTGAAACTCTGTAAGTAAGCCTCTTGGTACAGCAGCATCCCATAGGTCCCTAAGCACAGTCCCCACCTGAGTCAAGAAAGCTGTAGCCACTGAGTTCGGTGGGAGTAGGATAAGACCTTAAGGGTTCACGAGATGGCAAGTTGCTCACCTGCCTCAGTGCTTGTAGGAGAGCGGGAGCTCATACGACACGGTGGTGTAGGGGACCTCAGTTTCATACAGCCTTGCAATGTCAGCCTCACCAGAGAGCCTGATAATCCACAAATGATACTCTTGGCTCTTTACGCTGTTGCCTGGTAATGAAAGCAGAGAAAAGATTCCAGCCGTGAGCCATCACCCTTCAGTCCTTAAGGGAAAACACACATATGAAGAAAGGCACACAATTATGCATGTGCACACATATGACTCCCCATATATCACGAAATGTCTGGCCAGAGCCATGGCTGGCCTGTGGAAAATCTTATCTTGGTTGGATTAAAATATACCTCACATCTTAAGCCTTTTTCCTTCATGAATGTAGTCATCTTGTTACCTCAGTGAACCGCATTGTATCCAATGCCTTGTATGTTTGAAAAATTATATGGTTAAGCAAGACATTTCATAATCATTAATCTATAGTTAACTTAGCCTGCTGTATTATGCAATACTATGAGGACCAGCTGGGGCCCACTAACCAGAAAGCACTTTTATGGTTTCTCTTAAGGGCCATTAAATCAACGTGATGAGAGCACAGCTGGAAAATATCCTACAAAAATTTATCAGATCCCACACAATATGTAAAGGGACCACTCTGTGCAACTGCAGACTCAGCACCAAACACTCTCAGCTGAAACTGCAGGTGGAGGAACATTTACAGCACAGCTCGTATCCAGTCCTGAAAATGCCTGCTGCCTCTCCCTTTTTCCTTGTCTATGGGGTTTTCCATTTGAGACTCACTAGCTGCTATAATCTCTGTGGATCCCTTAGGGGTAGATTAATGGGATCATCTGAGCAGCCTTGTCGGCAATTGCCATGCTGCCTGCTTAAGCCGTACAAGGCAGAACTTCCTAACACTAAAACAGGAGATGCTGCCAGTGCTGCCTCCTTTATCTTGAGGACACTCTTGCAGGGGCCTGGAAATTGTACACTTTCTTCCTTCATGTTTTGAAACAGAAGGCAAAGAAGAGGAAAAAGCTATTAATCCCTAAAACCCACACGCTTCACGACTGTTCACACATCATAGATAATGCAAAATAATTAAGAAGGAATGCTGTAACTGAGTTATAATGTCCTACAGAATTAACATCTGATGAAATAAATCAGATTAGAAAGTGAAAGGCATATTAATCAGAATAGAGCAGACAAAAACCCCCTCAGCACTATACCTGCTTCATGGATGCCTGATGGGTTTTAAGCCTCAGAGCAATTTCTTTAACACCTTTCTTAAATGTCTATTAGGACCTGATCCTAGGGGTCTGTTGAAGCTAGTGTAGTTTTGCTGTGGAATTAACAGTCTCTGGATCAGATCCATAAATGAATCAAATGAAAATATGGTAGAAAGAGAAGAGCTAAGTTTTTAAAGAACTCTGGGGTTAGGGGCAAAAGAGAGGAAGTGCAGTCCAAAAGGGACATTACAAAATAAATAAAAATGAACCAAAGCCAAAAAAAATTCTGGGAGATTCCAAGCAGTGGTCCACAGGTATTTTTGCACACTGGTCTAAAGGTAATCATTGCACATGTCTGATAATCACAAATTCTGGGGTGTGGTCTAAATGCACATTAGAAAAACTTGATATGAGAGGCGCTGTTCCTACCAGACCTTACATTCAAATCTCTGCAAGGCATAGACAGGCGTCTTCCTACTTCTAGGCACAACTGGCTGTGATAAAGCCAGATAGTTTATACATCTAGACTTATCATGAATGTTTTTTATTTATGCTTCCTTCCTGTCTTCTCCAGAACAAGCAACCCACACAGTCTGCTTCCCTTCTTCGCTCCTCTTAATTCATGATACTGTGCCGTCTTTAAATAAGACATTCTGAAACAGCTGCTCTCTTCAGTGTTGCAGTAATACCAAGTAGCTTAGGGTAGCAATTAAATGAAACAAAGGGGAAAAAAAAACATTCCGGAAATTTGTATGTGTATGAGGGAATATTTTGAAGTAGAAATGAAGGCCACTGCCAAATTAGAACTTAGCTATTCACCACAGCTAGCAGCTTTCCACTTGCAAAGGGAGCCATAATCTTAAAGGATCACATTTTGGCAGATTGCATATGGGCAGTAATTACAGAATAGCACATAGCATCATGCACATATGAAAAATACATATGCATTTGCAGAATAAGTATGTGTGCATATATGTGTGCATTTGAATATATGTTATGTGTATGATTTACACTATGCATCTTAATCTGTGCTGTATTTCCTATGCATATGATATTTAGATACACAGACACATAACATATATCTTGTTGTCATACTTCACTTTGATTAAAATTCCAGAAAGATCAATCCCATGAAGACATCTTTTCCTTGTCACTCCTCCAGACAAGGCAAATCTAGTTTTAAGTAGCTTTTCAAGACCAGAGGACTCCAAGAGAAAAGATTAATAAAACCTTTTTCTGAACCACTAAAGTCAATGGAAGATTTGTCACTGTCTTCAATGGGTGCAGGATCAAGTTCTTTTCAGACTGAATAGGAAGACTAGGATCAAACATTAATGAAAAAAATCTGTGCTCAAGTGGAGAAAGCAGCACCTTCTTCCTCCTGGGATTTCTTCACAGGATTGTGTACCCATATTGCAGGAGCCACAGGGAAGAACTCTTTGGAGTGAGGAGGAGAGAGAGACAAGTGGTGACATAAGAAGTATCTACCTCCAGGCAATTCACTCAAAAGAAAATTCTGCTTCACACTGTGCTATCTTTTCCTTCTAGTCCTCGCCTCTACTGGAATTGCACTGAAAACATGTCAAGATCTTCATGGGAAATCTCCCTTCCAGACATGATGCTGAAGACTAGAAGCATAACACAAATGAGATTCAGGGCACGGCTGAGGACAGGGACAGCTGGTGCTCATATTCAATAATTCCTTAAGATTTTATGCCCCCTCCCCCCCGCCCCCATGGTATTCTCTGTGTGTGCAAAAGGTTCCACATTTTCCCTAGAAGAGAAGCTTTAAAAGAACCTCGCTTAGTTTTCAAAAGTGCTATTGGTTCTTAAATATATTTTGACAGGCTTGCTGCTGTTAAAATGTATCAACATAACCAAAGCAGAAATACTCTCTGCAGTAGTTCATGGTTCTTTTTACTGAGGAAATCTGAAATGAGTTTCCAAACCCAAAGCAGGGGAAGTACTGAATTTTTGAATTTTAAAAACACAGAAAGTGAACCCTCCCTGAGGTATACAAAAACGTTGAGGGAGAAATTGTATCTTCCCAAGCTTTGCCAAATGAAATGGGAAGAGGGGGAATTAATTCTTTTCAGAAACAAATGAGAAAACAGAGCAGAAAAGCTTGGGTCATGAGCACCAAGCAGGCAACATCATTGCATGTTGCTGCATGCAATGTCTCCACAGGAAATGCAGTCTTGCACGGGATGCTCTTGTCCTGTTGGAGTGTTGTGCCTCTAGACCAACATGTGGTACACAGGAGAAACCAGCAGAAAGTTCTTCTGTAATTGTACATTGATATGTGCCACACCCATAACTGCCACAATATGTCAGATTTATCAATGCTGTGAAAAATCCCAGTAGAATCCCAAGGATTTGCAAACATAATCTAGTTCAGATTCATATTCCACTATCAATGGCAACTAATGTAAGAAAGGACAGAGGCTGATATTCTTGCTATTTCAGCTTCCAAGACGATGTCTTGCTGTGTTAATCCTTATTCATATCCAGACCACCAAAATGTACAAAGTGCTCATAACCCCTTAATAATATTTCAAGAAAATATGTGGGTAATATGGCTTATTCACCTCTGTTAAATATGATCAGGGCTTGAATATTATTTCTTTTAAGATTTCTCTAAATATTTCATGATCCCTTAGATCATAATCTGCTCCTTGCAATTTTGATCCCATCTGTTTCATTTCATCCAATTTCTTACACTTTAAAGAGTATTTTTCAAGAAGGAATATGTTTTTTCTCTTCTTTAAATACTTCCTCCTCATCTTTCATCCAAAATCAATATTTTTAATTAAAAATAAATTTGATTCAGAGTTTCTGGCAACTCATATGTTCATTCTTGAGACTTTACTCAAAATGAAAGAAAATCTCAAGGTCCCTGCAGAATTAAATTCCAGAGCTAGTAAAAAATCCTTACAATAAATTTTCCAAAGCTAAAAGTTGAAGTTTTTTCATATACTGGCCCAAAAGTAGTGAAATACATGGGTAAGCTAGGGACAATGAGCATTAATGAAAATAACAAGACGAGAAAACAAAAATCTTCCTAAGTTCATTGACTAAAGTTTAGAAATTTAGAGGCATTACTGAAATTCTATGAAGAATTAGTTTTTCTACTCTAAGAATAAAAAGTAATGGAGCAGGGATTTCTCCATTCTATTCCATATCAGAGAGATTCAAAGACCTTTATAAGCAACAGAACACTTTGTTTCAATATGACTGATAATTTAACTGCATCACTTGCTGATAAAAAGAACCCCAACACATAAAACCTTTTAAAATCTGATGATTTAAGAAAAACACAACCCCAAACCTGTTAACAAATAATCCCTAAGTGAAAGAGTGCTTATTTGCTGTTGCTAATTGGTACTGTCCAGTACATGGCCTCAAGTTCTAAGGCCTAAGTTCGACTTGCAGCTCACCAAAGGCTCAGCCTTTGCTTGCATGGGGGTAGTTCACATAGCCAGAACTCAACAAATTAAATTAAATGAGCAGTTGGAACAGTCTCACCTCTTCTGATTGTAATGGGTTCAGTACAGATAACAGTTCAAGGAGATAGGTCTTGTATTATGTCTCTGAATGTCATGTGGAGGGAACCTTGGATGTTAAATTTGCTGTCAGTGAAGTTTCTCAACTATCTGGTCATGAATATTCCCGAAGTACACAGGACCTTATGGTATGCAAGGACTCTCAAAAAAAGCCACAAACAACCAGTTTCCTCTTTTAACTTGAATAAGGTTCCACAAAAAAACCCAAAACAAACCAAACAAACAAAAATAATTAAAGCAAGAGTAAGTAGTTTTTCTTGAATTCTTTCCTTTTGTCAAGGCACACCTGCTTTGCACTGTAAAACCCAGTGAACAGAGTCAGTCATGATTTAGAGCACCTGTCTTTAGCTGCCAATTCTCCTTGGAAGGCAAAAGAGTACCCAAATACCAGGCTACTTTTGATATATTATATGATGAAATTATTTCATACCAAGTCACACATATCTCACATTTTTATAAGGTCTGGCTTAGTGAATTTAGAAATGTAGTCCAAAGTAAAGAAAAGCACTGTCTTTCAAACTCAACTCATCTATATTCTCTACTTTGTACATTGCTCACTGATTAATACACTAGACAGAATATTGTTTTTCATGGATGCCACGCTTACATCTCTCTCCCTCTCTGTTGTGCAAAGAGTTGGCTTGGATATAGGTACTATGAATTAGACCACTACTGTGTCCAAATATTATTGTGATGCAAAAGGTCAGATTGATGACCCTTTGAAAATGTCTCCTTAGTCCAAGAATCTGTTCTATTACTAAGAAATGGGCATTCCTGATGACATGCTGTTAACACACAAAGGAAAATCTGATCAACTCCCTCCTTCACTCCACTTTGCAAATGACCTTCTGCTTGGGGAAGCATTGTGTAAGCAATATTTCTTTCCTGATATAAGGAACATTATTCAAAATGAAAACCCAGCCCTCTCTTTGAAAGACTTTGGCCTGTGACATTTCCTTTTAAAATGCACATGAGTATGCTGATTCTCATCTTATTTATACCCAACCTTTACAAATATCAGTGGAATTGCTTTGAATTTATACTGCTGTAAATACTTAAACACAGTGGTGAGAACTCATTAGAGTTGATAATTTAACCCATTAATTTATGAACGATTAACATGATGGGCTGGTCCTTAATTTACCATGAGATCAGACCAGCAGGCAAAGAGCAAATGGAGAAATAACTCTCACTTTTATGCACAACAGCCTGAGCGCTTCTAATACTTTTTAGTTGTATTTTAGTTGTATTCAGTTGTATTTTGGCATTTGGTGACAGGATGAGACTTTCTCGGAGTCAGTACCACAAAAGACAAATTGCATCACCTATCAATATTCTTTTATGTAATACACATACATAAAGCTGTGGGGATTTAAACAGGTGTATCCTTCATCAAAGGGATATAAAAAATGTTATGTATGTTGATACTGAAGACTTTGGGCACTAAACTGGTGTTTACTTTAAAAATCGAAACCCAAAAGAAAAGAGTTTGAAAGTAATTAATTGAAGAAATATGACCCAAACAAACAAAGAAAACAAACAGACAAAAAGCCTAATCAAATTAAATTATACATTTTCTCCTAGGTTCAGCAACTTTGGAGCAATTTCCCCTAAGTAAGTCTAAGTAGCAGAAATCACAAGTTAGTTCAAGAGCTTACAGGTTGTAAATGTAACTAGATGACAGAAAAATAACATTGAACATTCACTTCTGAGTAAACCACTTACAAAGAGATATTTTTAGGGTAGTTTATACATTCTTAGTTTCTTACATGATGTAAGTATTAAAATAGAATCTTTCCCAAATGAAATGGAAATAGCATCAACTATCCAATTGGCCTTTAAAGGCTTAAGCTATACATGTGTGTGTTTGGGTGCTTTCTTCTCCAAAAGTTTATCAAATGGCAGCCAGAGGCAGCTGAAGGCATGAGGTCTACTTCTCTCAGGCTGTCAATCATTTAGCAGCTGCCATTTGCCTTAAACATTTGTTTGGAAAAAAAAGTCGTCTATTTTTTAAATTTTGTGTAAATAATTTTTTTATTTGCTAAGAAGCACTGAAAAAGGAAAAGCAGTTCCCTAATCCATTGATGACAGTTACATTACACTGCAAAGGAAGGGAAGGAAAGTCAGGAAAGAAAAAAAGCCACTTCTCTACAAGCACAACTGCATTAAGAGCAAAATTTTCAATCAGCATTCTGGTCTGCTCCCCTAGCAACTAGGAGAGAGGTTTTAGCCTGGGAACTTCAGAAACCGGATCGCACAGCAAACAATCCCAGAGGAAATATTTGTAAGATGATTTTGTAGGAAAGCATGGATGATCATGGTATTTGGTATTTGCCGTTAGTCTGCATGTGTTTTGAGTGCTTATTGATAACACAGCAATAGAATTTCTGTGATGGTATGGTAAAAGCCTTTGGCATTGTCTGGAAAAATACAACATGAATGACCAAACTAAACTGATCAAGGAATGAGAATTCATCTGAGACAAATTCAGAGCGTAAAAGGGGAGGGACATTTTCTTTAAGGACCCTTACCTGTATTTGCACAAACAAGAAACTAAAAATCTGTGCTTATGGTAGTATTTTACAACAGACACCGAATGCAGCTTTAGGTTTCTTTATGTTTCTGCTTATAACTGTTCAGATCAGCTTTGAGAGAACACATTTGAAGTCAGAAAATAGGGTTCTATCTAAATAAAAAAATATAGCATAATTTTGTCAAAAGGAGAAAGGACACCTAAAAATGCAATAAAAAGGTACCAAATAAAAATACAAACTTGTTTTGGTCTTTTGGGGGGAAAATGTATTGATATTTCTTGTTTAAAAGACTATTTTGAGCATTGCATGCTTTAAAAAGTCAAGTTTAAAACAAGCCATTAAAAATAATTTTCACCTTTTTAAACTGACATTTTAGAACTAGAATTTAGAACAAAACTCTGAAGCTCTTCATAAAACAGAATTTTTGGTGTTCATTTAGTTATTTTTCTGGCCCACACTGAGATATAATGGTCATATCATATAGAGCAAATTAGCTTTTGAAAAAGTCATAGACAGTGACGGTCAAACTCATAAGAATCTTAGAAATAATTTAGCACATTTAGAAAATTCAAAGAACTCTCCACAACAATATCAGCTGAATCTAATGAGAAAATAAATTCATTTTAGTATCCAAAGTCATGACAGACATTTCATTATTTAGCAACACATCTGATTGCAAAAAAAAAAGAATAAATGAAAGCTGCTTAAACACCCATCTTTTTACTGGTTATGTTAATAAGACAGATCTTAGGAATAAAAATAATTATAATACCAAGAAAAAGATTTCTTTAGTCCAGCATCATGTGTACAACATTAGCCAGTAATGGATGTAGAGAGACATTATAAGAAGAAAACTTTTCTAACATAGTCCTTTTTCTGGCTCTCCTTCCAGTGCTCAAAGTGGACTTAGTGCACTTAGGGACTTGCTGAGGCAGAGGCTGAAGCCTGACCATCAGCTGAAGCCTGAACATCAACAGGGTGTAAAAGTTGTAGATAGATCTATTTTCCCTAAAGACACATTTTTTTTTAAATTCATTTACACTGTGAGTCTCTGCAGCATCCTGTGGAAATGAAAGCAAACATTTGATAATGTATTTTAATTAACTGGACTGATTTTTCTGGCCCAAGTTTGAGTCTATTTCATCTCAATCCAAAATATTTCAGCTGTGGAGGAGGAAGTGTTAGATTTTTTTTTTCTTTTTTTGTTTTTTGAGGGTTGGATTTTTTTTAAGAGCTTGCTAGAACAAATAAAGATAGCAAACAAGGATTTTATTTCTAGATGTTCTTACTGTAGACCAAAAGACTTTTGAAAACATCAAATGTAAGATTACTTTTAATGAAAACCAGAAGAATAGGAAAGTGAAGTCCTGATTTGAGTTGTAGTCTCACCCCACCATGTGTAAGCAGTCATTGGATCACTGGATCTTCAAAATGTTTTGGGTAGTGGACCTTAAATATGTCTGCTTCAGCTCAGCCTAAGATATTGATAGGCACCAGACTTTATTATTGTTATTCCAATAGAGCCATGTGCAATCCCTTTATGTAGGGGTTACACTTACCTATATAAGAGATAGAGAAAGGACGAAAAAAAATATCTCAAATTGTTCAGGTAGAGAAGGAGGAAAACTCAACTGATTCCATGGCCTTTTCTTAGGACTTCAGAAATGCTTCACTCAAACAATTTTTATTATTCCAGAGAGAAAAGAGAAAAATTAGGGAGAAGATAGATATTCTCGCAAAGATTTTTAATTTTTTTTAAAAATTTGCAGAAAGTACATTTGTTATATAAGAGAGCATTTTCCAATGCAGCACTAGCCAAAACTGATTGCAGTTAGAATTTGTCCTCTTTGGTTTTGGTTTTGGTTTTGGTTTGCTTGGGCTTTTTCTCTATAATAACTGTCAAATTATATCCTACTTTAACAGCTCAATCTTTCCTTTGGTACCACCAGATATGAGGATGCTGTCAATTCCCTCTTAGTGTCAGAATATGAGCAATCCCAAGACAACTCTAAAAAGGGACATGATATATCAGAGGAGGACATATGGGCTGGATCTGACAGACGTAAAACATGGTTGTGTGGTGTCAGCAGGCAAAACCACTGCTGAGCCTTTGCAGTCAGCAAGCAGGTTTTCTCTAGCTGTAGGGAGAAGTGTTTGGGGGATTAAGCCATGACTCCATCATCAAAGTCCTCTCTCTTTTGCGTGGGAATACTAGCAAACTTCAGGATCCCAATCTTAGTCTTCCAAATGGTAAGAATTTTAGATGCTTTCATAGAGGACCTTAATAAAGTTCTATTGCCCGCATCCTTTACTTCCAACAGCAGACCTGCAATTATGAAGTAGTGATAACCACTGTCTATCTTAGTAAGTGAGATACACAGATGCTCTGTGTCAGTGGTCTGAGATGCTCTGGCCACTGGTCTTTGGAGGACTGGTGAGCAAGCCAGTGCACGAGACAGACACAAGCAGTGCAATTACCCAAGGACCTATTGTCTAACTCCTTTGAAAGAATCTGGCACAGCATTTGGTCTGCATCTGTTCTCCTTGTCTCTCTGTGGCCAAGGTATAAAACCTGTGAATGCAAAAATGTGTGCTTGGAAAAATCAGTGCAAAACAAATCCACTTCATAGTCAAAAGTCACCGTGCAACAGAAAGGACATGGAGACACTTAAATTTCCTATTATTCCAGCAACATTGAGAAAGGGACTTCTGCAGTCTGTTTGTCCATTCAGCTACATGCCACCCAAATAACACCGGAACACAATCCCTCATTTCAAGCAACCATGGTGAGAGGACAGAAATCTTAACTAACAAAGTTCTTTGGTTTCATGTAAGTCAGCAACTGACTTATAAAGCATATGCACATTTGAGTTCAACTAGGAGCAGCTTCTGTGAAATTCTGTCCGGGCAGACAGTTTAGAAGGTGAGAAGGAAACCAGATTAAAGAGTGTGGAAAAGAGAGACAGGAATTAGGGTAAAGCTGGAGGCAAGGCAGGAGCATAGAAAAGACCTCAGAGTAATAACTCATGGAGTATAGGTGAGAGGGAGAGTAAGCCATCAAAGTTGAAAAGACAGATTCAGAGATTACTGTGGTACAAAGGGAAGGAGATACACTTCCACAGTAGAATGGGCTTCACTTGTTCAGCTATTTGTGGAATAACATGTCACATTTATGGTGGTTTGGAGAGGAGATGAAGCATTTGGTCCAAGTTTGGAATGGATTTGTGAATAAGGAACAAATGGAGTTCACAGTCCAGAGAGGGGAATATCCTCAGAGCATCCCCAGAAATTTTATTACAGACATCTTTCAGAAAGAAGAGTGGAGAAAACTGTCTCTATGGCTCCTTCTGTCTGAAGATATATTCTCTTATTTTCCATTTACCTCATCAGTTTTGTAGAAATAAAATCAAGCTAAACCAGGCTCTTGCATTTGCCATTTCCAGCTCCTTCTATTCAGAATGCAACTGCAAGAGGAGCAAACTGCAATTAAATTTAGCACCTTTTAAATATTTCATTTCTTTTTTATAGGTCTAATATGCAATAATTGGCAGAACAACTAATTTGAAAATGTGTAATGCCAAAGGAAAACATTCAATATCTTTCCATTCAATACCCTGAGTATTTTCTCACTCCAGGGTGTAAAAACATTTGTTCTTGATTCACACAGTCATTCTAAATCCTTGCCAAATTATGCAAAGAGCTGTCAGATTTAATGGTTCAAGTGTCTTATTCCTTATTATGGGACTTGGACAAATAAAAGCAATACATTGTAAAAATAGGTACTGAAGCTACTGCCAAAAGTCATCACAAAAAGATGCTTTTATAATATTCTGTCCTGTCTGCATTGCCTGTCCCAGATCTCAAGTCTCCTTAGGGTCTGAATTTATTCTGCAGTGCACCTGTAAAATACAACCAATAACCACTATTTTTATTTTATATATACAAAAACACTCCTCTTGCAAAGGTTACAGCCTCAGTTCAGTAATGTACTCATAGAATCATAGAATATCCTGTGTTGGAAGGATCATCAAGTCCAACTTTTGGCCCTGCACAGGACAAACTCAGCAATAACTCACTAAGCCAGTTACTTGATCCTAATTAAAGAATAGTCACAAAAATTTGTGGTTTAGGGTCCTTCTGAACCTGTCTTAGAAAATGTGTGCCATGTCATGCCATAAATGAATTATACATCCACTTGCCTGGTCACATGTAGAACCTTGGAGATAACTTAATCTTTGGTTGAGAGAGAAATAGAAAAACAAAACAAAACTAATGAACAAACAAAACCTCCAACAACAAAAACCTAGTTGCTCCTAAATTTCATTTTGCTGAGTTGTTTTCTGCTTAGTATCCCTTCTAGCCCTGTGTCCAAGTCTTTTATGAATATGTTGGCACATCTTAGGCACAGGGCCCAAGATGGAGCTCAGGGGAAACCCACTAGTGACAGGTCCCCAGTCTGACATCACCCCATTTGCCATAACCTGTGAGCCAGCTGCCCATTCAGTGCATGACTTGTTTATCCAGCTGAATGCTGAACATTTTGTTTAACACCATGGATAAAGTGTCTTTGACTCTCCTGCCTGCATGACCAGGTAATCATTTACAGCTGGATCATCTTGAAATTGATTTCATCTCAAGATCAGAGTGAGATATGATCTGTAGCTGAGTATAGAAGATGCCCAAAAGACTTACCATGTTCTTCCTCCTAACTCATTCTTCATCATACTACAAAATTATTGTTGTGGGTCTCAGAAAATCAAGTAGAATATTTTAAGAATCTGGAAATAAACAAGTTTGTCAAACCCCTCCCTAAGTTTGAATGAAAAGACCACAATTCAGCTTTTAACCCAAACAATCTGATATGATCATAAAAATGTTTCCTTCCTTTCCTTCCTTCCTTCCTTCCTTCCTTCCTTCCTTCCTTCCTTCCTTCCTTCCTTCCTTCCTTCCTTCCTTCCTTCCTTCCTTCCTTCCTTCCTTCCTTCCTTCCTTCCTTCCTTCCTTCCTTCCTTCCTTCCTTCCTTCCTTCCTTCCTTCCTTCCTTCCTTCCTTCCTTCCTTCCTTCCTTCCTTCCTTCCTTCCTTCCTTCCTTCCTTCCTTCCTTCCTTCCTTCCTTCCTTCTTCCTTCCTTCCTTCCTTCCTTCCGCAACTTCCTTCCGCAACTTCCTTCCGCAACTTCCTTCCGCAACTTCCTTCCGCAACTTCCTTCCGCAACTTCCTTCCGCAACTTCCTTCCGCAACTTCCTTCCGCAACTTCCTTCCTTCCTTCCGCAACTTCCTTCCGCAACTTCCTTCCGCAACTTCCTTCCGCAACTTCCTTCCGCAACTTCCTTCCGCAACTTCCTTCCTTCCGCAAGTTCCGCAACTTCCTTCCTTCCGCAACTTCCTTCCTTCCGCAACTTCCTTCCGCAACTTCCGCAATTTCCTTCCGCAACTTCCGCAATTTCCTTCCGCAACTTCCGCAATTTCCGCAACTTCCTTCCTTCCGCAACTTCCGCAACTTCCTTCCGCAACTTCCTTCTGCAACTTCCTTCCTTCCGCAACTTCCTTCCGCAACTTCCTTATCCTTACAAGTGTGGGATTTGAATTCTGACATTAGAAATGCACTTCAGACCACAACTGTACTATTCATTAAGTGAATATCACCAGCTTTCAGACATTTCACAGTCTTTCTTCCCAACCTGTAGTCATTTTTGTTGGCAGAGATACCTTTGCAAAATTTGATATGTAATAAAAGTTAAAATAAGTATATTTTTCAGTTTCCACTTGAGTGTGTCAGGAAACTGGGACTAAAAGATTTATAGTTTTGGGTACAAAACCTAGTTAAGAATTAAGCAAAGCAGCACTCTTTCTCCCCCGAAGTAAAAAAGCCCTGGTGTTGCAGTCAATAGGATTTTTTTCCATCTACTTCTATGAGAAGAAGATGATCAGATTTCAAGATGTAAATGGAAATTTACATTACTGATCCGACTAACTTACTGCTTTTAAGGAGAAGGGAGGCACCTCCCAAAGCCATAGGAATTTATTTGCCTTGATTAAGAAAGGTGCAGTACCCCCTGCCAGACATCAACACGACAACATAATTTGCAATCCTTCTCCAAATAATCTCTGCATGCAATCACAATGAAAGTGCTGTTGAGAGTGGTAACCCTGGAATATTCTTTGTCCTTAAACAGAAAGATCACCAGAGGTAAACATCCTCTCTTCCTCTGGCTAATTTGAACTATTAAAAAAAAAAAAAAGCTATCTCTAGACTTGGCCTTCACTGATCTACAGAAACATTGGAATACTTTTGAATTAAATTTATCGTTCTTCAACCCAGGACAGTCACTGCAATGAATATATCCAAGAATTAGTCCTAAATTAGGATTTTCCAAACAAAAATAAAATCTTGCACTGTCCTATGTTCTCTCTGAGTTATTGTATTTCAAAGGAGACAATGAAAAAATGGGGATTTGGGGCAAGTTATATTAACAGGTTTTCTTTCTCAACTTCTTAACACAGGACATCTTTTTTTTCTTGTTTACAAGTGTTAAGAGTGCTGTTGGTTACACTGCTCAAGTTTTTCCTTTCCAAACAGACAGCACACTTTACTTTTTGACCCTTTTCCACCCTCCTGTCCTCAGCTCTAGTGCTATAGTATGACACTGGCTTTGCTTCTCAAAAGAAAGAGAGAGAGAAAGAAAGAGAGGAAAGTATTTTTCCCTAAAAAATAGCTCCCCTTTTGGCAACAAACAAAGGAGAGAAAAGTACATCCAGAGAAACTGAACTCTTTAAAAGTGCTTTTTTGCTGTTTGATGACACAGGCATGTAGCCAAAATTTACCCATTGTACTTCATGTTCAAAATTTCTACACACAGCTCTAAATTGCTGACAGCTCTTTAGCTACAGCCATGCTACCGGGCGCCATTATAATAGTTCGCCATACCATTATGATGTGTCAGTGTTTATGACCTGTATCCCAAAACTGGATGACACTCAAATCTATTGACTGCCTATAAATCACTTTTTGGAAAAGATTTAAAGTTCTGAGATTGCAAGTAGAATTACTATTGCTCAAGTGGCCCCATCTAATCTTTTTTTCATTGAAAACACAGAAAGGTTATGGAATCATAAAGCCCATGTGGAACAAAACACAGGAAAATACTTATTGTTCTCATATAGAGGAACACACATAATACCCACAGTAGTATGAAGGCCCAGAGGGCTTTTTTTTTATAGGTTCATGGATGAATTTTTTATTGCTACTGAATAAAGTGTTCTTGATATAAGTATTTGACCTCTAACACTAGCAAGATTTCCTCTTGGTGGCCATTAGAATATAAATCCTACTTCATTAGATCATAGAATCATAGAATCACAGAATAAGGTGAGTTGGAACGGACCCATCAGGGTCATCGAGTCCAACCCCTGGCCCTGCACAGGACACTCCAGGAATCACACCATGTGCCTGAGAGTGTTATCCAAATACCCCTTGAACTCAGTGAGCTGAGGTGATTTCACTTACCTCAGCCTCGAAAAACTTGAAGGCATTCTGAGCAGAGCAATCTTCTTCACAATCTGTGATAAAATGACCAAAGAGGGACAGCAGGAAAAGCAGAGGGAGGGGTTGCTGACTCCTTCAAGCTTCTAGGTCTTCAGTTAGCCTAGCTGAGTAATGCCTGTTTCTATAGTCAGGCAACCAGAAGAATAATGTGCTTAGCCCTGGGGTCACCTCTCCCTCATCAGTCCAAGCCTACCTACTTGCATAGAACTAAGCACAACTAGTCTTTTGAAGAAAGGATCAAATTGTTTTTTATTTTTATTGTGAATGTCCTCTGAGGATTTCAGTAGCCACATTAAACTTCAGTTGACAGTTAAAAGTGGAAGTTAGCCTCTTTTGTGTCCTAGAGAAAGCCTTTGTTAATGTCATTCTTCATTTTGTCTTTTTCTTTTTTAGTAAACTTGTTATCTCTGTTCAGCTCACCGTAGCTTCTGAGGACTTTTAATTAAATCGTATAACTGATTGGATTAAAAGGCATTTGTTTCAGTTTTGCTGCATGTTTTTTGGAAGAATTAACCATAGCTACTGGCTTAGCAGAAAATTATCTCCTGATATTTTTATGAGTTTTTCTTGTGTTTTCTGCACACCTCTGGTTCTCTGACACTTTCCATTTCTAAGATGGGATCACATCTAAGACATTCTTTTTCCTCCTCTACCTTCCCAGGGCTATTCAGCGATCCTGTGGCAAATAAGACAGAAAGCCAGGAAAAATATGTTATTGGCAACAAAGTGCTATCAGAACTTCAGTCCAATGAGTTCTAACAAGTTCTATGCCTTTGGTTCCATTTTTCAATTATAACAGTTATTAAGTCACACCCCTCTAAGTTATTTCAGTAATAAATCACTTTGTCCCTTTGGAAAGATCCCATTCCGTTCTGGGAAGCACTTCCAGCGGCTGTCAGAAGCCTGCACCCTGTTTATGAGATAGTCCCGCTGGACAGCAGAAAACACACACAGACCATGGAACCACCATTGTGACTCTTCCTGTACAAAAATCACCCTGGTTTCAGTGGCAAATTTTACTAAAAGCCCAGAGGAAAAGCCAGGCAAGAGGCAGAACACATACCTTTTTGCTGCCTTTCTGCTGAACAAAGGCTGGGGTACCTGCAGTATCTGCTTACAGGCAGCATCTGGCATTTCTTTGAGGAAAGTCCCTCACTCTCAGCCACCATATTTATATTCGGTATATGTGAAACAGCTCGGGTTAAAAAGGCTTTCAAATGACTGCACCACATGAGACCTGCAGCTCGCAAATTAATTGTTTGAAAAGGTAGTGAAAACTGGCTCCTGGCATCCTGCTCCTTCACCAGGATCTTTCCTATCACCTTGACTGTGTCAGGGAGAATGTACTCTGCTGAGCCTCTACATGCCTGATCTGCAGGTAGAGAACTAAAGCCACACTGGTCTTACAAGCATCTGCTTCTCTTCCTCCACCTGCTTCCTCTAGTAATTGGGACACATTGGTGAGTCTTGCCATGTTTCTTCAGAAACAGGAATGGGAAGAAAAGTCATGAAGTATGCAACCTTGAAAGTAGTCAAGATAATCACTACCTAGCAATAACTTTTTCATTGAGCAGAAAGTACATATCAAGTTAATGAAAACAAAAGATAAGCTGAAAGAGTGGGGGCTAGCTGGAAGAATTACAGAAATCACATCTACTCACATCAGCTACAACTAGCAAATACCTGATGGCACCGTGGGGCGTGGATTTCTGTGGGGGCACAATGTATGATGTCCTTCAGAAAGAGTTTAGTTGTAGTGAATCTAACTCTTCATGCATGAAGGATAAAGCTCACTTATGCTGATGTAGTTAAAAACTGATTCTGAAATTAAAACATTTTCTTTATAAATACAGTATTTGTATGTAATCTAAAAATACAGGACAAATGATACTGAAGACTGGAAAAAGCCACCTACTCATACATCTAACATGGAAACAGTAGAGAGACTGGGCAAGTCTGACCTGGTCCAAAAGAAACAGCCATTTTCAGAGGGTTTCTAACCTTAGCAGAGAGCACTGTAGGCTTCTAAAGTAGCTACAGGGATGTATATGAAGAGCAATATGCTGTGTCATGGTTGGCTGGTGAGAACGAGGCAGAGGAGAGCTTGCAATGGAGCAAGTGACGAAGATGGATTGATTCAAGAGATGTTTAAATTTGGTTTATTATGGGGCTGCGATTGACTATGTTGCAAGCTGCCCACCTCCCAGAGAGATAGGCATGTGGGCCATTCTTTGATTTCATAAATCATCCACTAACATACCCAGAGCATTGACCTTTTATGGGGAGGGAGCTCAGGGCATCCAGCATAATTTAACACCAGCATGTCGGATGGTGTCCAGCACAGTTTAACACTCCTTAACCTCTGCCTCATTAGACATCTGTCCTGTCATTTATCTTTCTGTTTATTTTTCAAGTGATATATTATTGGTAATAACTAAGGAATGGGCACTGATGTTACTCTCCACGGAGCTGCCATTAGTCAGCTGGAAGTCAGGCCAGCATCTCTCTGAAACTGGTACACAGAATAACTTTTAAAATATTTCAGATATTCTTTGCCAAGCAATTTCCTCCTGGCATGGGCAGGTAACACCCCTATTGTATGATCTTTTATTTATTTTTGCTCTTTCCAGACCAGATTTTAGGAGTTTTTAAAACAAGCAAGTATTATTACTGTTGGTAATAAGACCTGAATTCTTTTTTCAGCAGAAATTTCATCCTGTCTGTGACAAGCATGGCTAAATAAGAAGCCAGCAGGGAAATGGCAGTGTCATCCATTCCAACCACATATATACACATACTTGTATATGGAGACAAATACATATACACACACAAACACACATGCTCACACTCTTCCCTCCTTCCTAGGCCATCACCATAATGGCAGATATTAAGACTCCTTTCAAAATACAAATAGTTTAGCACATTTATAATTGACTGGATATTGGAGATTTCATTTATGCTGCCTTTCTTTATCAAGCAGCAACTATTTTTCCAACATTTGGTATATTGAGTTACATTCTGGGAGGGGAATAAAAAGCAAAGAAAGCATGGGGCCACAGTGAAGGGAAAATGAAGTATTAAACATTTTTTCTGTATTGTGTAACTAATGTGTTGTGATACTGGATGGGAAGTAAATTCCAATGCAGATTCTTCTATGGTACACATGGTACTAAGCATGAATTTGGATTTCAAGCAGACTATAAAGAAGGTACAAGTCCAAAAGGACCTGTAAATTTAAAAAAAAAAAGGCATTTCAGATTTGTTTATACTGCAGATATTTGTGAGTCAGCTTTATAACAGCTGTAACACCTTGAGAAAATATTGATCATGTTTTGTTTAGCTGAATATCAATATTTTGCTTTTAAATCCATCATCACATGAAATATATTGAAATTTTCAGCAATAACAAACAATTTTATATGAGCAATATTACCACTGAGACACAGATTGAAATAGTTAAGGAACTCACTGGCTGACCTGAAACGTCCTCTAGTTAAATACACACATGCGCGCGCACATACACACACACACACACACAGAGAAAAAACTTCAGGGAAAAAAAAAATCCTAAAAAATATGAAATGTCCTGAGAAACTGCATGAGACAGGTGCCCTTGAAATTTCGATTTTAGTGGTGAAAAAGCCCAAAGCGATGGGAGGCAAGCCTGGCTGAGGCAAGCAAGCACAGCCAAGAAGGAATTCATTGGATGGGAGGGAGTTTGCCGGGGTACCAGAAGCTTTGCTTTCCAGATGTACTTTATTTATAAAATGTTTAATCCTTTTAAAACTACCTACATCCCACACAGATTTGGCATTGCTTTATTGCTTAATTAATACCATCATCTAAGGTTTTGTCTAACACCATGATCAGAGAAAAAAGCTACATGCAAACGCTGCCAGATCTAACAGGACACAATGGAAGAGGTTTTGCTTTAATAAACAAGATCTTTGTTCGTTCACTGCCTCATTTCATACTATACAACTGGGCATTTAGCTGTACTTTTTTGAAAGTTAGGATCATGTAACTGGAGTTTAAAACTTGAGGGTACTGTCACCTTGACTCAAACGCTTCAGTTATTTCATCAGCAGTGAGAAACTGCATGTACCAGTGAGCCACAGGGATGCCTGTGCGTGCACTAGAGGATGCACTTCTGAAAAGGCAGAGTGATCAGAACAAATCCAGCAAGGTGTTCCTAGGAGTATGAAAGCCACCAAACAAGGTCCATGTGAAATATCAAGTATTGTTGGCCGTTTGGGTCACCCACGTTGACAGAAAGGGAACTCGTACCAGAACAGGTGCAGAAATGGCTCTGGGATGATCCAAGTAACAGAGAGTTTATTTTACAGGAGGAAATTAAAAGACAGTGGCTTATTTAGCCAAGTAGATCCAAGTCTGAGAGGGGATACAGTCACTCTTTGTAAATACAGCTGGAGGATAAACACCAGAAAAGGGAAAGAGCTTTTTAAGCTTAAAGACAATGATCTGGCATAAGAACAAAGAGGTATTAGAGAGCCATTAAAAAATTCAGGCTGGAAACTGGGTATAGATTTCCAGCTCTCATAAAGGTGAATTTCTGGACCTTCCACCTTTTCAGCCTTGTGGTCAGAATTCACCACTAATTTGCAGCGGATTATGTAAGATTTTACATGACAGAGTGCAACAGGCCAAGCACACACTGTGCGTCAATGCCCTTCTCAGCCCTTCCCATCCTTTCCCAGACCGCCATGATTGTGAATTAGTCCAGACCCTATTTCTGGCTCATGTTTCTGTCTTCTTTTCCTTTGCAAACCAGGGCATGAAAGGCATCAGGATTGAAATAACTCATACATACTATGTCCATATTTCAGTAGTGTCCCCAGTTGGGTGTCAGGGTGTCAGCTGTCTAGATATGTGGATGAGGGATCTTGCAAAACTCTCTCAGTCAGAAGAAGTCTCCCAGAGTCCATTTCTGCCCAGCACACAGACTGAACTCTGTACTCATTGCCTAATCATACTTAAGAGCATCATTTAAATGTTTGTGTGTTTCTCCTAATTAAGTGCCAAAAGTTTGGAGCATTCTCCTCAGCTAGGAGAGACTCAACCCAGCCCACCCTTGACGTAAATCTGATGACACTAACCAAGCTACATGAGTCAAATCTGGCTCTTTTTTTTTTTTTTTTTTTTTTTTGCCCATTAGTAATAAAATGTAAAGCTTTATTTGGAAAGTACATAATAAATAATCATGTCAACAAAATTCATCATTTCTCCAGCATTACCTTATAATGAAATGCAATGATGTTAATAAAAAGCAGGCCATAAACAAAATACTGTTTAGCTCTGTGTTTCTAGTTAAATTCTAAGGCTTTTAATTTTTGTATATTGTAGTAGAAAACAGATTATTCAGAATATTCTAAATCTATAAATGCATCTAATGACTTGAAAAAAAAAAATTTAGATTTTATAATCTTCTGTTATTATCTAAAATCCCAGACCGGGTTACTACAACATACAAAAAATGGATTATGTTAAGCAAGAAATTTAAAGATCAAAATTTCTGTAAACACTAATGTAACATTTGGACACAATAAATTCAGCTTCCCTTTCTATGTTAATGATATTCTGGGTAAATGCCTGCAGTTCATTTACTTTGGAAAACATTCGATGAAAAAATATGAGCTTTTGTTTGGGTTCTGTCAGGATAGATAGCGTGCTCACTAGCCCTGGAACAGACCCCCGCCACACACAGGCACCCACCACATGACACTGAACCTGAAGAAAGCCTCCATCTGAACCTCCTTCAGACTGTGGTTGCAAACCTGATTCATACCTGTGCAGAGTTGTCCTCTGCACTGCAGATAAAAAGAGTAAATAGCAGTATTTTTATCTCTCAGATAACTCAGGCACAAAGCAGTTGGTGGGAGTTTTTTTTTTCCTCAAGAAATCAAAAACCTTGGCCTTGGTGCAGTGTACATCCTCAGCACACTGGGACACAGCCAGCCCAGTGGCACAGAACTGGCACCCAGTGTTGGTCTGATGGATATGGCGCTCTGGGCTGTCACTTCTGGTACCTAACACAGACATCTGCACTGCCAACCTGCAAAACATTGGGTTGTAACCTGTGCTGAGAACAGGTCCCCAAAGATACATTCTCCTAGCCCTAAAAGTGGATGTTTAGTCTGAGGATACAGAGATGGCATGAGTGGGATGGGGTCAGAGGTCTGCTCTGCCCAGATTGGCAAGGCTTATGAGCACAGCAGGAGGGGGGTACTGAGCTGGAGGATCCCTCCAGTCCACCTCACTGAAGGGCTTTTGGGACCATACCAGGACCACAGCACATGTGCCACCATGAGACCCTTGGCATCACAGCATGACCAGGATAATGCCCAAAACCAGATCTGCTCTGCTGATGGGTTTCAGCAGCTCCAAGGATGTTTGACATGAGCTGCCAATGTGTGTTTGAATCACTGTCCAGAGAAATCTTTAAATAACCATACCAACAGTGTGTGAAAATGACCATGAAAGTATATTCATTGATCAAAAATGCCATATCTGAATAGTTCTTGAGAAAAATTGCAATTTTTTTTTTTTTTTTTTTACTAAAGTATTCTCTTTCTTTGTTTCATGCTGTTAACAATCCATGCTGTCTCAGCACAAATGACTGACTACTATGGACATGCTCCTCTTCACATGCTGAGACATGAGGTATAGGGTATCGATTCACTCTGAGATGGTTACACCAGGGTGTCATCTGGACCTGCTCCAAACCACAGGAGAAAATGGCAATGTGATAAGGTTGAATATCAGCTTTCCAAAGGACCCTATCAATAAAGTTAGTAGGAAAGATCTTCCAAAAGATACAGATACAGATCAGATGTCTTATTTTCCTCCAAGTTCACCTCTAAAATTTGTTCATCACTTTGGGTTCATCAGGAGTGATATTCCTTGCATAGAAGCTTTTGTCTGTCATTCCATCATGCATGCCCCTCTCTTTCAAAGATTACTTTTAGTCCTAAGGGTCTGTTGCAAAAATGCTGCTTGTGGCTACTGCAAAACAATGAATTCAGGGCTGTGAAATTTCCAACATTCACAGCAAGTTCATTTAGTCTTCAAGTGTTTTTCTGGCATTTTTTTTTAGTCAGAAAACCCTGAAATATCTTTAGATACATCAATTAAGTTGTTGAAATTTCCCAATTATTTCTGTTGGAACTCCATTTTATTCTGATAACAGTGGTACAAAAATTTGGAAGGTACATACATTTCCAAGAAATGCTATCAATTCCCAGTCTAATTTAGGTTCCCAGGTGCCCAAATTATTTTTTGAAACTAGATTTAATAATAAGAATCTATTTCTAGTTACAAAAGTTCTTTTTCCTGATGCCAAAATATGAAGCAATATAATCTGATGTTGATGAGCTGTTCTTTGTCTAAGGTTATCATTATCATTGTACACAACCTTCAGAATTCATACTCTGAATGAGTTTCCACTGCTATGTGCAATATTGTCTGTTTCTTGACTTAACTTTTTCTATAAATCTGTCATCCATATTTAAATAAAATACATGCACAATTCCTGAAAAAGGAGGTTTCGTAAAATAGCATTTAGTGTTAAGACATTAAGGGAACACATCTAGACACATGCTGAGTATCATATCATTCCTCATCCCACCACATCCATATACTATAGCTAGATAATTTCACTGTGGCACCAGAAGGCCGTGCTTTTCATTAACCAAAACAAAATCTTCTGTCACCTCCAGAAACACTGTTGCCTTTTCTCCTGCATAGGATATGGTGCAGCTTTTTTTGAAATCTTCAGACTTGCTGACAGAGCAAAAAGCAAGGAGCCAGATAACCTCCTTCTCTCCCCTCAAAAAAGGCTATTGAGCATACCTACCTATCTTGCCAATTTTTATCCCATCTTAGAACAATATCTAACAAATGTATAAATTGAATATTTAAAAAAATCTATATGGGAAAAAATAAAACTAAATGCAATGTGTCCGAATGGCATTTCAGTTATACAAAAGAATCTCCTTCACACAGTTTACAAGATGGTGGTTTACAATGAGTAGGGCTATATGGTGAAGATATTAAAACACTGACTTATAAGTCAATGTCTGCGTTGATATTAATACAGCCAAAAAAAGAAATTGTGCTCTCAGTTGAGGTTTGGAATAAGTGGTGAAGCAGAGATACAAGAAGGCTGTTTTGAATGGCAGGAGCTTAAGAGAAGGTGATTGTCAAACCAGTGGTGTTTGGAAAGGAACGAAAATCGAGACATTGCAAGCCTAAAAGAGCAAGAATAATGGTAGGCAGATAAAGATAGGAATGAATTGCGGAGAAAAAAATGGCAGAAATCTGGGGAGGACTTTGAAAATACAGAACAGAAACAGAAGCGAAAACAGAAAGTACAGAAACACTTAACATTGTAAAGAGAGTAAAAAGTTTAAAACAAGAAAACAGGTCCATAATCCAGATGTCTCTCTGTCATTACCTGATGCACAGTAACAAAAGTCACAGACTCACTGTTTCCAACAAAGGGCATAATTCCACACTATAAAGTCCAGTTTCTGAAATATGGGAAGAAAGATTATTTTTGTAAACCTAAACTGGGAAATCATTGAGGTCCCCTTTGTACACTGATTTACCAGCTTTTCCAAGGAGCAATATTGGAAGAGAATATTATGAGTTCTTATCAAATATGGCTTCATTTATTTGTCAGAAAGTTCACAGAAAGTACAAGGAACACGGCAAGCTAGTTTATTGCTTACATCAAGGGTGGGGGGTGGGAGCAATTTTGTCCCCACATCCTTCTGCAGTAGCTGGGTTGTCTGAAAATAAAAAGGGGAAGGGAAGGGAAGGGAAGGGAAGGGAAGGGAAGGGAAGGGAAGGGAAGGGAAGGGGGAAGGGAAGGGAAGGGAAGGGAAGGGAAGGGAGGGAAGGGAAGGGAAGGGAAGGGAAGGGAAGGGAAGGGAAGGGAAGGGAAGGGAAGGGAAGGGAAGGGAAGGGAAGGGAAGGGAAGGGAAGGGAAGGGAAGGGAAGGGAAGGGAAGGGAAGGGAAGGGAAGGGAAGGGAAGGGAAGGGAAGGGAAGGGAAGGGAAGGGAAGGGAAGGGAAGGGAAGGGAAGGGAGGGAAGGGAAGGGAAGGGAAGGGAAGGGAAGGGAAGGGAAGGGAAGGGAAGGGAAGGAAGGGAAGGGAAGGGAAGGGAAGGGAAGGGAAGGGAAGGGAAGGGAAGGGAAGGGAAGGGAAGGGAAGGGAAGGGAAGGGAAGGGAAGGGAAGGGAAGAGAAGGGAAGAAGGGAAGGGAAGGGAAGAGAAGAGAAGAGAAGAGAAGAGAAGAGAAGAGAAGAGAAGAGAAGAGAAGAGAAGAGAAGAGAAGAGAAGAGAAGAGAAGAGAAGAGAAGAGAAGAGAAGAGAAGAGAAGAGAAGAGAGAAGAGAAGAGAAGAGAAGAGAAGAAAGAAAAGAAAAGAAAGAAAAGAAAAGAAAAGAAAAGAAAAGAAAAGAAAAGAAAAGAAAAAGAAAAGAAAAGAAAAAAGAAAAGAAAAGAAAAGAAAAGAAAAGAAGAAAAAATGTTATTTCTGTGTAATCACATTGCACTTGGAAAAGCCCTCCTCATTAGCTTTCAGACATTAAAAGAATCTGTGTTCCTTGTTAAAAGAATAAATCTTGGCAAACTACCATTGTGACAGAATGGGTTATATCTGTGTCAAATTATGAAGGCTGTGTTGTTATTAAGAGTGCAAACAAGCCAGGACATGCCCAATTACAACCCATTACATTGAATTCATATGGCTGCCAGACCTAAAAAGATTTTTCACACCTCAGGAAAAGGCTAATTCCCATAAAGCCTACATCCCCTCGGTCTGGGTGTGCTTATAGGTGCGGGTGCAAAGGGACACACGTGAAGTCTGCCTGTGTTCAGAGCTAGGAGGAGAGGAGCCAGCTCCAGTACAGAAGCCACGTAGGATGTGTCTACACAGTCGATTGCAGGCAGATGTGAGCTCCCTTAGCCAGCACTCTGAACTAGCAGGCAGAGTTGCTAGCCATGTTTACTGTGGCACAGAGTCATTTTTGAAAGAAACAGAAAACAAGAAACAACAGCATTTTAGATCTCTGTCCTGCCTTCCTCATAAAGGTCTGGGTTTGGGCCTCTCCTTGTCTATACAATTTGTATTGCACTGCCAGAGAGCACTTATTAGTTGAGGCTCAGCGTGTTCCTTGCTGCAGCTTTGCAGTCTCCAGACCATATGTGCAACAAACGCTGCCCATGAAAGACACGCACTCACACACTAGTACACCACCAATCTCAAACTTTCAAGCAAAGCTACTCTGCAGCTCCCAAAATACAGCTAGCCCAGTCTAGCAAGACTGGAAGAATGCAGATTCTGTATCTACCCAGATATGCCCAGAAATGCCCATCTTTTTCTCTCTGCAGCTGTTCTGCTCCTGTGGAGCACCAACTCTGTGTAGAGGAAACTCTACAGGAAAGCAGGGTTCTGGTCCTTCACTGTACAGCGTCACCACTGACTTTGAAAATTTGTAAAGGAAGGGGACCAGGAGGCTTGCTGGCTTGTCTGAAAATTACTGCTGGTTATATTAGTGTTTCACTGAGCCTTAGCTACAGACTAGAAACCACATTGCAGCTGGTGTTGCTACATCCTTCCAATGAGATTATGAACTAATTAAAGCAGACAGGAGTGCTGGGAGGCATAAAGCATTTTTCACTGGCAGAGGATAGAGTGGCCAGAGCACATCAGTAGCCATGTCATGTCTATATATTAGGGAGAGAATGAGATCAGACTTGAGGATTCAGAGTCCCAAGACTTGTTTATAGCATGATATTTAACTCCCACATCCTGCAAAAGTGAATGATTCACTTTATGTATTATATTTCATTGCTGAGCACAGCAAAAAGAGCTAAACAAGAAGCTGAAGCTACACAGTCTGGTGCAGGCAGAGGTGTGGGATGCGACATGTAAGCAGTGAGGTAAGTAAGTAACTCATGCAAGCAAGTAATTAATTAAACCTCTGTAACACTGTCAGGGATTTTTTGAATCTTGATTCATCTTACATGAAATCTCCTGTAGGACTATGCTAGCTTTAGAGACTGTGCACTTAATGAAGTTTCCCAGGTGCACGAGACTGAGGAACAAGACAGACATTCATGAACATTCCATACTAAATAAAGACTTGTTATTGGGACAGTCACCTAACAGTAATTCTGCTCTGCCTGAGTCAGGGACTAATTTCAGATGGAGTTTTCTATCTGTATAAGTGCTCTGTATATCTGGCTCTTGTGAGAGAAATGTTGGGACAATTCAGTTACTTTCTCCATCCAAATTTCTCACTTGTATTGGTGGCATGTCAATACAAAACAAAAGGCAGGTACTAATAATTTTAAAGGGAAGGGAGAGGGAGAGGGAGAGGGAGAGGGAGAGGGAGAGGGAGAGGGAGAGGGAGAGGGAGAGGGAGAGTGCCTCATACCCCACTCAAGAACTGAGACACCAACTTCAGCAGAGGGCTCTGTGTCCATCTAGGAAATGCAGCCAGCAAGAGGCCTGTACACCCAAGTCACATACTGGAAGCAATGCTGAATAATAGATCCTCTGCTGGATGGGATGTACTGTCAACATGAGACAGGTGACCATGGAGATAGGCACTCAGCTGGACTATAAATAACTTCTTTTTAAGGAGGCATTTCACAACCAAGGCCTGTATTTTGTCAGCTTCCTCATTAAGTGCACATAGCTGTACTATGCAATTCATTTTTCTGCTGTCTAGATCTAGGTTAGATAAAGTGCAATGAGTATCTATTTTCAGAGCTGGGAGGAGTTTGAAGGCATCATCCTCAGTACCCTAAGAGGGATAACATGCTCTGTAAGCACTATTCAATAAACCATGATGATAAAAACAAGGAACATTGACAGAAATGCCAAAAAATAAGTTAGAAATACTAAATGCAAACTGTGTCATAGTACTGTGAGGATGGATGATTGTTAAGTGGGAACTCCAGCGCAAGTGGTCACCCTATTCTCTTGAGCAGAAAGACAATACATAGCCAGGAGTAACACTTATAAAGTTTTCCCACCTTGGCAACAAAAGTTACATAAAAGTCAGAGGTGATAAATGTCAAGTAGTGTCCAGAGAATATCAAAAGTAAGGTGTCCATGAATAAGCATCCAAGAAAAATATCTCAGCTTCTCTCTGGGACAGTAAAGCTACAGAGTAAAGCTGTGTGTATGGGTGTGCATATGATACAGCTTACTTAATGAAGGTCTATAAGCTCAAATCATCTTATATATACTAAAATTTAAGAAAAATAATATAAAAATTATGACAAAGTTAAGAAGATGTGAATAACATTATCTGTCATTCATATCTGGAAAAACTTTGCTTGATTCTGGACAATTTATTCTACACCTACACTCTGGTGACACCACACCTGGAGTGCTGCATCCAGCTCTGGGATCTCAGCACAGGAAGGATATTGACGTGTTGGAGAGGATCCAGAGGAATGCCATGAATATGATCAGAGGGCTGGAGCACTTCTGTGAAGACAGGCTGAGAGACCTGGGCTTGTTCAGCCTGGAGAAGAGAAGGCTTCAGACTGACCTCCTTGTGCCCTTCCAGTACCTGAAGGGAGTCTACAAGAGAGCTGGAGAGGGACATCTTATGAGGGCATGGAGTGAGAGGACAAGGGAAAATAGCTTTAAACTGGAACAGGACATTAGATTAGATATTATATTAGATAACATCCAAGGATGGTGAGACACAGGAACGTGTTGCCCAGACAAGCTGACCCTGGAATTTTTCAAGGCCAGGTTGGATGGAGCTTTGAGCAACCTGTTATAGCAGAAGGTGTCCCTGCCCATGGCAGGGGGTTTGGAAGTAGATGATCTCTAAGGAAATGTTCTCAAACTGAAACTACTCTGTGATTCTATGATTTGTAGCAAAACTATAGCTGAGGATAAAATCTCCATTTCAGAATGCCCTGTTTTGTATTGCAAAGTTGCTGTTCTGAATCACAGTAAGAACTGAAAATTTCCAAGTCATTCAGAAATGAGCATTCTGAAAATAGAACTTGATCCAGTAGTATCAGAATATTTAATCTGAGACTCTAAAAACATAATATAAAATCAAATAATGTTGAAATGAAATAAGATTTCAAAATGAAATGCAAGATGAAACTTTTTGTGTTTCTGGAACATTTTTTCCAGTTTTCTTTTGTAACAAAATTATTGTGACTCTGACAGTTTTATTAAGCAATTTTCATTCCAGCAAAAATACATTCTCTACTTGAATTTGGTTTTATTAATATAGCTGTGGCCAACTGTATTCCTACTACTCATTCACTTGAAAAAAAATAAAAGAAAGAAGGATATCCAACAAAATTATCAGGCAAAATATTTAGCACCAATAAAGGCAAGTACAGCCATAAGTTTCAGCTCAGTCCAGCGTTTTCCTAGGAATCAAAACCAGATGAGATATTTAAAATGGGAAAAGAGTTTCCATAGAAAACATTTACAAAACAAAAGATACCATATAGCACATAGGTCAAATATTATTGATTACAGAGAGACTTTCCCCCCAAATGAGTTACTCTGGATGGCCTGCTATGGCATTTTATCTACTTTTGCAGTGAAATTTTTGATGCCACTCAGAAACAGGTAGTGCATTAATGGACAGAGAGTCAGCCTCCTGCTGTTTGGTCCCCTCTCTGTTACTGGGCATCCTACATGAAGTAGTGGATATGTTTTGCAGGCTTCATTGCTGGAAGACCCCTTTCCCCCACACCCTCTGTCCCAAAACCTTTGCATTTTCTTTTTCAGAATAATTAAAAACTTGGCTCACAATCCAATAACTCCCTCATCCATAATTTTACTGTTTGGAAAGACCTCTTTTGGAGATAGTTTTCACAGAAACACTTCCAGAGGTCCCCAGTTTCCTCTGCTGACATAGGTCTAGCCATCTCTTTGTTCTTTTTTTACTGTGTTTACTTAGTCAGATGAATTTTATGTCACGGTTTGCAAGTCTGCTCATTCCTTTCAGCAGTATTTCCTCCTCTTGTTTAAAACTTGCTGAGTGTCTTCTTACATTTATGAGGGAGCCCATCTACAGTTCAACCAGAACACTAAATGTATTATACATTCTGTTTCTAACATGCCCCAGAGAACTGTAATTAACAGTGCAGATAAAAAAAAAACACAAACAGGCTGTAGTGTTCCTTAAAGGAAAGAATTAAGAGGGAAGCTCACAAAAGTACAATTCTTACAGTCAGTCAGACAGACACACTTATCTGCTTCTCCAGCGTTACCTCACAGGCAGCAAGACACTTCACTGCAAAATTTATCAGCTATGAGGTCATTAATGAAGCTGGCCAGTCTCAGTAGTCACTTAAAAGACGATAGTGCTCAATGATAAAGTAAAATACTAGAAGATAGTTTTGTTATAGGCAAGTGGCTGACTTATGATTTTGTAGTTTAAAGGATTTTGACAATGCATGCTTTGAAATTTCTGGCCTAGATTTTCAGCCAAAGAGCCATTTACATATTCAGCTCTTTCCCTCCACCTGGCTTTAAGAATCTAGGAATATGAGTGAGTCCTCGCCAAAGAATATAAAGAAAATGCAAGAATTTAGATTTATAATAGAGCTGATGTAGCTTAGTTTGGAGAAATCTCACCAAACAAGCAAGCAAGCTCCTTTCCTTAAAAGACAGCTCTTTAAGCTTGCAAGCTATGGAGAGTTTTACTAATATCCATGGAAAATTCTGATATGAAAGTAGGAAAGCAGCAAAAATTTTAAAGTATAATTATAAGCTATGCAATCAATATTCTCTTTATGCAAGCTCTTAGGTTGTGCCACTTCACTGTTGTCCCAATTCCCACTCAGAGGAGCCAAGAAGAAAGTGTTCCTGCATGGAGCTGTCATCTATAATGTAGCAAAGAGGACCTGAGCACATCCTGTTCACTCGTGGGAAGGTTTGTAGACCACAGCTTTCAGCTGAGCTCACCCATAAGGAAGGAGCCAAGCTGTGAGTGCCAGGCTCAGAGCTCACACACACACATCAAGTCCAGACACCACTGGTAAGCACCACTGAACTCGGAATGAGGGTCAGGGCTTGAGGCAGCCCCAGATGCATACAAATCTCCCACTGATCACATTTGCCTATGATTCTATGTCCATAAAACCATGGTCAAGCTCCTAAATAAAGTGCTCCCCTAGACCAAAAGGTTTCCATTATCCTACACAGGACCATTGGGAACTGCTTTCTCCTCCCAACAACCCCTCGTGCTGCCCCCCTGCCTCCCTCCCATCTCTTCACACATCCACCAGTAATAAATTCTCTGCCCCACTGTACAGAAGCTGCTTCTTATCAGACCCTTAAATATACATATCCTAGAGCTACAGGAAAATTACAATCCAAATTGTGCAAATTGAGGGCCACATCTTCCACAAACCAGGCAGAAAACTGCCGAATGCTTGAAGGTATATTTTCACAGTTAAGGCACACAGCAGATTAGTTTCAAATCAGCTGCCTAATCAGGGTTCCCAGCAAGGCTGCAGGCTCATTTTTCAGAGATGAAGAGAAAAGCTTTCCTGCCACTCTAACTACAGTCCTTATGAAATCTCAGAGCGCAAAGCCGGCTAGGCACAGGCTGGATTTCTCCCTCGCATATTCCTTCTCTTACATTTCAGGCTGTCCCTTTTCTCCCAAGAAACTAAGTACAACATACATCTTCTTATCACAGTTTTTTTTTTCTTTTTCTTTTTCTTTTCTCATTTTCTTTTATTATATGAGATGCACTTTTCCAAATACTGTGTCACACAAGAATTGACATTGGAGTTTTATTAAAACCAATTATACAATTGAAAGGGGGTAAGAGAAAAAGGTGAAAACCCTCTCCCACATTTTTAACCTGATTACACAATGGTGTGTACCTCCTATTGTCTTACCTTCTTATAAGGATGGTAGATTGCAAAAGAATTTACTGTACAGGTATCACACACTTATTAACAAAGTTTCTTAATTTCCTGTTTCAGTTTAAAACTCAGGTTATAGGAGTGCTCACCAAGGGGACCCCATGTGGGACACCCCACTCTGTAAAGCCATCTCTGAAATATATTTCTCCTAACTTGGAAGTAGACCCTGCACACTGACATGAATATCTCTTCTCAGATGCAGAGCCCTCCCTGTTTTCTTTATTTGCAGGTTGTGGCCTGCATGGAAGCAGCCATGTTTCCATGCAAGCATCTCAGCCCCTTTGCTGCTGGTGCAAAGTGAACGCCCTGGGAAGGTGGGCAGCTGCGAATGGTCACAGAGTGAGGACAGCATTCCTGCTCATGGCCATAACAAGTATCTCACAGCCCCCTACCCAGTCAGCAAAGTGCATCCATGAGACACTCTGAACCCATCTGAAAGCCTCTTGGAGAGCTTTTCCAACTTTTAGGATTTAGTCTGATTTGTATCCTTTTCCTCTGTCTTATGTAGCCACAGAAGGTGGCCCATGCATTTGACTGGGATGGAGGAAGCCACCGTCCCTTGTCAATTTCCTTTGACTGGTGTTGTGTTGTTTTCACTGGTCAGAAACCCCTTTTCTTCACAGCCTGCTGTAGGATTATTTTTTCTGCCTTCTGGGAAACACATCATTGTTCCTTAAATAAGATAATGAGTTTGCTATAAAGCTGACATTGGTCTAACCTGCAAATAGAGAATTAACATTAATGCCATGCATGACTTTTGCCAAATCCTTGCCTTGTGTCATCACTTTGATTGGCATGTTTGCAGCACACATTGCAGGAGCTTGATTTGGTTCACAGCTCTCAGTCATTTTTATGTTCAGACATATAATCTAATGAGGTGAAAATGGAAAGCAGCCCCTGAGCATTTGGCTATTGCTGGGAAAGAATGCAAATTAAATATTTGAAAGAGTGGGGCACAGGGTAGTGTGTCATGGAGCTTCGGAGTTCCATCAGGTGCCTCACCAGCTTGCACAGCCTTTGTGTCCACATTGTCTGCCTGTTGGATGGAGCTGAGAGACAGAAGAATGACAGTCTGGGGAAAAGAAAGAAAGACAGTAATTATGGGACGTATGTGATTAGCATGGTAGCCAGAGAAATTAAACCACTAGTCCCAGGAATCCTCCCTTCTATAAGGTACCTGTGGTGGAAGAGAAAAGCTCCTCACTACAGAGTTCAGCTGGAATCCACTCCCTGCTAGTTTAGCTTGATTGCTTTTTTGGATACCTACTGTGGGGGTTCAGTTCCTTGACCTTCCTTTCTATAGAACTATATTGTCCTGCCACGAAGAAAGGCAGATTAAGAATTTACAGGGATCCTTCCATCACTAGACTCTGACAGGAGTGCTCAGGGAGTTCATTTTTCATGGCTTAAATTGCTCCAGGCCAGCATTCTTATCAAAAAGGTTTGGTTTAATGTAAAACACAGACTTCTTTTCTTTCTTTTTAATTTTAGCTTTGTATTAAACAGCACTACAAATTTCCCTTTGAACAGCAAGTCCCTGAGCTGCTTTCCTTTGAATAACATATAAATTTAGACTAAACTTTATTGTTCCTGGGAAAATCAGTCTAGTTAAGAAGTTTATAATAATTATTAGAGAGGCAAAATGTTTTACATAAGAGCTGAAAAGTCTGGAAAATTCCTGGTGTAATTAGACCATGGGTTCATTGTTTCCTTGCTCTTTAAAGGTACCAGCTTACAGCATAGTTTCCAAACTTTGTCTTTTGGGTGCCTTGGGATCTTAGCAAGGTCAGAAAGAAAAAGAATTAACAGTCTGGTAAGCATTAGCTGGCACACTGACCATCTCTTCCAGCAGGGTTTCCCCCCACACCTCCTAGCACACAGTGCTGTTTCTCCACAAGCATGTTTCCTCCATAATTTCCCACTGTTAGTTCACTACACAGCTGTCATTCCTCAGGTGGTGCCCCTTGCAGGGCAGGGTGCTGGCATGATGGTGAGAAGCCCCTCAGGCCCTGCATCAGTGCAGCGCTGCTGTGGGGCAAGGGGGAGATCCAGGCACCCCTGAGCACTGCAAAAGCCACTTTCTGCCAGTAGCACCACAGGTACACTTAGGCTGGGAGCCAAAAGTTCATTCCTCTTCCATCCATTAGGTGCTTTGAACTCCCACTCCATCTGCAAAAATGCCTGAACTATTAACTGCCAAGCTTCTGGGTACTCAGAGACAGGAAGCTGTTTCACTTTACAGGGAATAATTAAATAAAAATTTGGCAAGAGAGATAGAGCTGCTGTTAGTGCAATTCTGGAGTCTAGCAAGCATTCATCAGAGACTCAGGAAAAGATTTCTGTCCCTGCTCCAAGGACAGTGTGCATAGTCTTAGGTTAAACCTCCCTGAACAAAACACATGCAGCAGAGCAAAGGGAATAACCAGAAATCAGGTGTCCTTCCAACACCATATTTCCAGGTGCTCTTCCTCTGTTTCTCTGTCCTGTCATCAGTCAGACCCCACAAAGTCATGATCAGATGGCCCTAAGCTAGAGCTACAACATCTCTAGAAAGTGAGAGAAATAGCAGCAGATGAGGAAAGGACCTTTACACTCACATCCACAATCCAGTCTATCAAAGTTCAGGTCTTCCCTGAAGTTGCTGCCAGGCTGAGCTGTGTGAGTAAAGGAGCTTGGAGAACTCTTATGTGTGATTCTTTCTGAGGAGCAGGTCTAAAACAGTCACCAAATGGTTTAGTGAACTCCAGGCAAAGGTAACAGCTGGAGACTTTTACAGACAGATGGAGAGGTGTTACAACAGAAATGGAGGTGCCTAGAGTGGCATCTGAACACAGATTTTGAGGATCTGAATTTTGGAAATAGAGCTAGATTCCATTTGGAATCCAATCTTAAATTCCTATGGTGAAATAGAGGCCAACTGCTGCTGAAGTTTATGAGAATTTCAGTATTGGCTTCAACAATGCCAAGAGCTTCTATTTAGAGCTAGAATGGGAATACTTATAAATTATAAAAAATAGTCTATTTAGCAAAGAACATGCCATTTTCTCTAGCCCCGTGATCATAAACTATACATATATGACATGAAATACAAATATTTAATATGGCACTTATAATTTCCAAAGAGCAAATTACAAAAATATCCATTTTTTTCTAGTTCTGAAAGAATATATTAGCTACCTTCTGCATGTAAACCTATCTAAAATGCCTGTGAAGCATACTAAAAGTCTGGGGGATCAGTATCACAGTCAAAAGCGGTAGATGGATGGTTTCATACTTTGTGGGAAAGAATTGCTTTTCAAATAAAAAGTTTTAAAACTTCAGAGATATTGATGTATTCTCAGCTAACCAGATGCTGTATACTAACTGTGTGCCAGTATTCTCTCAGTGCTGGAAGAGAAATAGTTGAGACAACATATTTGATGGATTTGTTTAGGGATTTTGTATGCATATGGAAATCATTTGTTTCTCTATTGTAAAGTATGTTTGATTGTTCAGTATTAACATTTAACTAGAAAAAGTAGCTACAGTGCTCCCAGTTGTGTGAAGCACAAGCTAAACTAAACAATAACTGAAAAGCAGCTTCAGCATATCTCATGCTCATTAGGAGAATAAATGATGCAAAAATTAACTGATGACAGATATGCAGATTTCTATAACTCAACAGTTTAATGTAAGAGTCTTACTTGGTTCAGATACACAGAATGAAATCCTAAAGGACTAATGTGAGTCCACCTGCAAAAAAAAAGTGGTTTGGTGAGCATCAACAGGTTATGAGAGAAAGTTTCACTGAAGTGCTAGCTACAAAATGCAGTCCCTAAAGAAAGAATAATACCTTGCTTATATATTCTCACAAAAGAAAAACGTCAGTGTAAAAACTTTCTTCCTTTCTGTTCTTGGGGTTCCCAGAGGTGAGAATTTCAGATGGAGCTGCAGCCACATGTGGCACGCACACTGTGCAAATTCATGCATTTCAGGTGATACAGAGGGCATTGCATTCATTATGTGCACACTGCAGAGATGCACATGCACATTCAACTAAATGTATTCCAGACTGATTAGACTGGAACATCAGTTGTGCACACAGAGAAATGGCCAAATTCTTTCTTCTTCACATGAGCTTCATTTCCAAGCAGCTTGGATTTCCTTGGACATGTCATCTGATAGACCTGGTTTTTTTCTATTCATAATCGAATGATGGTGAAGAGATTCTTATTTTACATAATATATTCATTATTCCAAAGCATGATATTGTCATCCTATTTTACCTTAATTGAGGTTGAAAGTTAAAATTACCAGATTATATGCTTTCTTTCTCTGAGTGGTTACATGTAACTACTTTTCTGGTTTAAAGTTCGCAAAGCAAATTCAAAATTTACTTTACTTATATTTATTGTTGCTCCAGCATAAGATCTGATTTCTTGACAACTTTCTCAAACAAGCAACTTCAAAAGCAAAATTTCATTAAAAATTTACTAACGACACAAAAATAAACTGGACAACTGTTGGGTTTTTTCTCTATCCAAATGCACAGTAATCAATTTTTTTTGCAATCAGAATCTGAAATAATATTTCTAAAGGCTTGCTTTTTGTGAACCAAAAGACTTGCATTTATCTGCTTTATGCAATTTAAAGTGTAATATTTCTGCAGATGAGAAGATAAAAAATTGAAAATTAACCACTACATTTTGGCATACAATAGAAACCAGATTTTTTAGGTTTATGTATAAGAAATCACTAGAAATGGGGCCAGACTGCTTCCTAGACTAGGGTCTGAATTAAAATCTCATCAGTAAACTTTAGTTGTACATACCACAACAAATATTTTTGGGGGGTATTTAGAGCATGGATAGTTTTTATTATTTCTATAGCAGTATTATTTCTACAGGTGTATTCCTCCTGCCAGCAAAAGAAAGAAAGAAAGAGGGGGAAAAAATCCAGGTTTAAATTTTTAAATATTTCACTTAACAATAATGAACTTCCTAATATCAATATGCTTCCCAGAGGAATCTGGGTAAAAGTTGCAGATGCCCATCCCAGGAAGTGTTTCATGGCCAGGTTGGATGGGGCTTTGAGCAACCTGGTGGAAGGTGCCCCTGTCCCTGGAAGGGGGTTTGGAAACAGATCACCTTTAATGTCACTTCCAACACAAACAGTTTTATATTTCTATGAAAATTGGGCACCTGCCTCTGCATCCACATTTGTAAGTGCTTCCATATTTGCAAGCTTTGAATCAGTATATAAAAATATCCTACAAGACCTGAAGGTGGAAACGAGCGTGGCATCAAGCTGGAAAGGCAGAGCAAGGATTTACACTGCTAGTATATACCCATACTACCTTCACTGAAGTCTTTTAATTTGTTCCTCAAGTCTCTGGGCTAAGTGCTGGGCTCATCCTCATGCCTGCTGTCCCCTCTCCCCCCTCATTTCCATAACAGCCTGTGATGCAGTGTTGGTGAGTAGGGGGCTCAAATCCACGTCCAGTGGGATGGGATGGAAGATCCTGCTCAGTCCACCTTTGTTTGGTGGCTTTTGGGCTGACGTGGGTAAAGGGAACTTCTCCTGCCGAGGCACCTGCTGCAGCCTCACAGGAAAACAATTTACTGAAGATAGCCTCAAAGCCTTTCCCATGAGACTACAAAGCCCCACAGCAATGAAATGCTGTATGGTCCCACACAAGCCTCCTTTCTCTCTCTATTTATGACCATCTTTTACCACCTAAGGAAGTAACGTCAAAACATTCCCAATGTTCTCTCCCTTCCCATGAGAGGACCCAAACTGTTGGGCTGACCAACCACTGTCAAGGCAGGCACTACCCCTGACAGCTTTTGCCCACAGTTCAGCAATGCTTTTATAGCTCAGTATAGCACTGAGGACTGTGTGAAGCACTCTGCTCAGGGATTTGTGTTTGAACACCCGTGCCTGGTTATGGAAGATGCCCACATTTTCCATCTCTCCTCTATCCTCAGATCCAGGGGTACTTGGGTGAGGAGTCCAGGGGCAGAAATAATTGAAGTCAAGCCATGAATTTATAAAAGATACAAAGGTCCGCACTGAGGAAAGCTGTATCTAGTGCAGGTAATTATTCAGATTTTTCTAATCAATGTAAAGTAGGTTAGGACTGTCCCAAGTAGGCAGACAAAGTAGCTAAGTGGGACAATATACAAAGAGATTGCCTTTCTGCCTCTGCATTTTCCATCTGATATTCGTTTCAAAGCTATTTGGGATGAAAAGTAAGTTTTGTTATGTGATCTGTGTATATGTACACCCTTCTCTGGTCACAATAATGTCTCACTAGCAACAGAGAAATATGCTCTTAAATTTGGGAGAAAAATATCCGTCTCTACTTTCAGCAAACACATATCATCACTTTGAAGTCCAGTAAATATTTTTATCCAGTTTGACCACTTTTGAGAAAGGAAAAGTGAAGAACTTCCATAAGATTCTAAGGTTTAATTTGAAATTACCTTTTTTCAAATATTAGGTTAATATAGGATATTTCTATACAGACAGGTACCAAGAGGAACAAACTGCTTTGCCCACCTGGGAACAAAATGGGCCAGATACAGAGCAATTTTGAAAAAGAAGTGAATTTATTTATGTTTCGTAGTGCTATTCTCAAGCTATGCCCTCTGCTTCAGTCTTCATGAGTCTAAATCAAGTCTAAACAGTGATCCCTTTATTCCAGACCATTTGGAAAGAGGCTGATAATCACTTCTTTCAATATCTGTCTATTAAAAAGAAAAAAAAAAAGGATAAAACCACCCTTATATTTAGCTTTACCTCCAAAAGAAGACTTCAAATTAACCATAATCTGTACTAGTGTGCATTTACCATCCAAGGGTCACAGGAGAGCTCAAGCTGGAAAGGAACTTGGGAGGTCAGATGTGTTCAGCACCAAGGTCAGATAGGGCTGCTTGGGGCTGTGCCACCTCAGGGCTGGAACCCCCCAGACTGGAGCAGCACAGACTCCCTGGATAGCCTGAACCTCTGCCCTCTGGCCTCAGGGGAGGGAGTTTCTCCCTCTATCCAGTCTTCACTTCTCTTATTTTAATTTATATGTGTGGTCTCTTGTCCTTCTATCATGCAGCACCGTGAGCAGCCTGGGTCTTTCTTCATATAGTCCAAACACGCTGTGCACTGTAGACCTCAAGGCACAATAAATTTACCTATGCTTATGTTGTCACTGGCAGGTTGGGTTAAATTGCTTTTGGAGGCTGCATCGTGAGCTGGCAGCTTCTTTAAACTGTGATGGTTTTTTCTAGCCATAGTTCAAGCTGGTCAAATGTGTGCAGCTCTGAAAGTGCTTACCTTTGCATATGAGGGTTGCTCGCTTCGTGCCAGTGTGACTCCACGCTGTGCGGGAAGTAAAACCTGTATGGAAATATTTGTATGGTCAGGCTGAGATAATGCAGAAGGATCTTGTGAGACTGAGCAAACAATAAAACAGCAGAGTAAATTCATGGATATATATGTAAAGTGATATGGGAAAAGTAATCTTAACCTCATATATAAAATAATGGGCTTTGAGCTGACTGTTACCACTCAAGAGAAAGACCCTGGGATTATGTTCTATAAAAACAACTCCTTCCTAGCAATCAAAAAAGCAAATGGAAAGTTAGGAATTATTAGCGAAAGAGTAGAGAGCAAACGCAGCTATGCAGCTGTATAAACTTGTGTTTCTTGAATACTGTCTGCAGTTGTTGTTTCAGAAAGCACAGAGTAGAAATGGCAAAGGTTCAGAGGCGGGTGACAGAGGTGCCCAAAGGTATGAAATGGCTTCTAGGAGGGGGAAAAGGCTGAGCAGAGTTGACTCTGCAGCTTGGAAAGAGGTGAATAGAAGGGCATTATGGTCAAGGTCCACCAGATTAATAACTGCAGCAGGATCTGCACTTTTCCATCTCTTCTACTCAGTGTCATCCAGTGCAGCTAATAGAAGCCAGTTTCAAATCTAGCAAAAGAAGGAGTCTTGATGCACAAGGAAGACCTATGGAGCCCCTTGTCCAAAGTTATCTTGGGACTGGACTCAGAAGAGCGGTCTGTTGAGAGTTAAGAGAGAAAAAAAAAACAAAAACCAATGGGGTCAAGAAATTTCCTGACTTAAACTAGTAGGAATCTGGGACAACATTCAGGAAAAATCGGAAATATACTTGAATTGCCCTCACTCTTTTAGGGACATTTGCTTCAGGCCACAGTTGGAAACAACACATTGGGTTAGATCGTCGTTGCTCTGACAAAGTATGGCCTTTTATAAGGGGTTTTTTTTCAGGGTCCTGGTCTGTTTGTTCTGAAGTTTTGATACCATTATCTATTCACCTTGTGACCACTATATGGAAATAAACCTTCACAATAAAAAAATGCATGATAAAATTTCTTTAGCTTGAAAATCATGACTAAGAATTTTTTTTTTTTTTAATATCATTAAAAGACTTCCTTTGTAAGCTGGTAAAGAAAGGTTTAACAAGAACCAGTGATGGCAGCTGAAGCCAGATTAGATGGACTCAATGCAGGAGCAGTTAGGTAATATGCAATGGGCTGTGATACACAGAAGGTCAGGCTAGATGATATAATGTCCCTTCTGGCCTAAATATCTCTGAGTATAGTACTCTGGCAGCCACATGAATGTTGAAAGCAAACTCCAACCCAGTATGTTTTCTGTCAGTCACACTATATCTAGATGGATTTTCATGCCAGGTTTTTAAAAACTTGTCCTGTTGATTTTATAACTCCATTTTATTTCTCTGGTTAAGAAGATAATATTGAAATTCTAGGATAGCTTAAAGTCATGATAACCTGCTACCATCAGTTTGCATTTATGTGTGTAAATATTTGGTTTAGTTTCAATTAATGCAATATTTTCATCTTTCAGTTCCCTGGTGTTTTGCTTTTAGACTGTAGCTGCTCAGAAAATACATTTTTTTCTCCCTCCATGAAATCTTGATTTACAGATTTTTTTTATTTTCATCAGAACCACAAGACTGGTGAGTCACATATGGATTTCCCAATCAATAAAAGAATGGCTCATTCCCTGCAGAACAATGTTAAAAGCTGGAAAGTGATTCTGGCATAGCATGCAGTGCCAGAACAGGGGCCTAGGTTGGTTTTAAAAGTGGGGAAAAGAAGAAATATACGAATAAACAAAACAAAACAAAAAAAAAAGTAAGCAGATCAGAAACCCTTTGATAATTTCCTGGCTTTTTCTGAATTAATACAGGTAATACCAGAAATTGTTGTAAGGTTACTGGCTTCAGTCACCTCCTGTACTCCCTTCCCACAGTACATCCAGAAATCTATGCCTTCCTCTCTCCTTTGCATGCTCCTTCTCTCTCTGAAACTAAGGTTTCAAAATAATTTAAATCACATGTAAACAGACCTTCTAGTTTCAAGTTTCTTTTGGAGTAGCCCATTAACTCTAATCACCTCTGATTCATAATTTTGGGTGGCATTTACAGATTTCTACAAGTATACACAAAATCCACTGCAGATTTTATTAGCCCTGTCTAATAAAAACACATGCTTGAAATGAAACTGCTACTTTATCTAGGCCATAAATTCTCTTTTTGTCCACTTAGGAGACAAGTTTTTTGTAGAAGTCAGTGAAAGCAAAGGTTGTATCTGCATACAGATCAAGATCTGGTACATGTTAAAAAGCTCATAATTTTATCACAAGGCATGTAAAAGGACAAAGGTTAGCAGCAGTGTCCTACTCTTTATACCACATGGATTTGTTTCCAAAGCAATTCTCTACAATAAATTGTTTATAGGTATTAGTCATTGGTATCAGATTAATACATGCTCTTAATGAGTCAGTGGTCTTGATTGAACAAGCTATTGGGACATTTTCACTTTTAATGGCCAGGAATCTACCGAAGAAGTAACAAATAATACTTTAACAAAATCATGAATATATGTCCACCAATCAATTGATCATGCTGACTTAAAGGATTCACTAATTTTACCAATACCTTGAATGAGCTCAGCTGGTTAAAGCACGGTGCTAATAACACCAAGGTTGTGGGGTCAATCCCCATATGAACCATTCACTTAAAGGCTGGGCTTGAGGATTCTTGTGGGTTCTTTTTAATGCAGAATATTCTGTGATCTGTGAAAACTAACTCAATAAAACCCTTACTCTTCAGCTGCTTCTGTAGAAAAAGTCTCAAAATCAATACAATAGCATGTGCGAAATATGTCAAGAATGAGAGAGCAGAAACATTCCAGAATGTAGTTTTCAATAGGGTGTCATAATTCCATTATATCATTCTTAATGTGGTTCCAAGGAACCTCAGTAGTTCAGATGGCAGTCAACAAATAATTAAGGTACAAATAAAAGCAGTTGTACATTTTGATTACGATAACAGGAAAACTTCAACTCCTAAAAACAGCAGCCATAAGTCACACCCACAAATGGCAAAGAGTATCCCAGAAACAAGCACCTGAAAAGTACTGATGAATAAGCAGGTGGAGAGCTGAGACTGAACTTCATACACAGCCTACAATAAAATGGCAAATGCAATCCTCCTATGTATAAGGAGAGAACCGGTGCCCTGTGGGAGAACCCATGGGATTATGGAAATTAGTTGATCTCTCATATAGCACATCCTATTTATTTTAGAAGGATGCACAATGCTCTGGTGAGGGTTTTAGAAAGATGGCAAAACAGTGGAAAGGGGAAAGGAAAGAAAAAGAAATCCAATTCAAAGATTGGAGAAAATGCTTTCATATACAGCTGGTGATGGAGTAAGAAGTGAAACTAGCCAGCTCTATGGCTCAGTTAAGATACACATTTGGGAGAGCAGAGACACAAATCTGGAGCCATAGGAAAATTACTGTTTAATATCTATGAAATTAAGTATTAATTGGAAGGAGATCAGACTTCTCCCTCAAATGAAAAACTAATTCCAATGACCTACATAGTTGTGCTCGTATTACTTGACTGCCAGAAGGCACAAATATAAAATGGTTGGCCATTCACACAAATTTGTAAGAGGAAGGCTTTAGACATCCCAGGCCCAGAATATCCTTCAATGTGTAAACCTATGCTTGCAGTCTGGTAAGAGCTAATTCTGAGCCACTGGAGTGGAAAAAATGATAACCAAAAGATATAGGGCATGCACTGCACAAAGCCTGACCCGGGAAGCATGGTCAGAATTCAAGTACCATGGCAGGTGCTGCAGCCAGGATGGACTTTCCTCAGCCTTGTTTCCTCAGCCCCAGCTGTCTTTAGGCACTTAATTCTTACTTCTTCATAACTTTAGGCATGAGACCAGTATGGTGGAAACTACTTCTGAGCAAATCAGCTGTGGTTTTTAGCTGGGTGCAGGGCACTGGCACTGGGTGCCAGCAGCCCACCCATGGTTTGGCATCACTCAGAGCACAGAGGGGGTGATCAGTGCTCCCAGGTGGAATTCCCAAGGAGCTGGAGCAGGCACACAAACACAGCCCTCCTGCTATGGAGAACAGCTCCCAGTCTGCCTGGTCTGATTCAGGTACTTCCCAACAATACAGCAATACTCCAGTGTGGGCCTGCTGCTTGTGGGTAATGGGACCAAAGAAGGTTCCTGCATGGAAACATTTGTCATGCTCTTTGGCATGTGCAGAAGAGGAACAAAAACCAGTCTCTAATTAAATTTTAGTAATCTGAGTGAGAGTACACTGGCTTCACAAAACAAGGGGAAGTACATTCATATTTAAGAGCAAAATAGCTAGTGCAATTTGAAAAAAAAACCAACAATAAACCCCAAGAAATTCCAGCATTTTTTAGATATTTAGAAATCTAGATATTTTTTTCTTTTTTTTTTTTTTTACCAACAAGCACTGTTAACTGCCTTCAACCCAGAAAAAATCCACTGACCTTCACCATGGCTTTGCCAATGACGAAACTGCAGGACCTGATCCATAAACATTAATTAAATTTCTGAGTCTATTACCTAGAGTCTGCAGTGATTAATTCCTTTAAGTATCCCTAATTCAATCCCAATAGGTAAATGATGGCAACACCTACTAATACCATTAAACTTAATAGTTGCTTATAGCCTTCACTAAAATTCTTTTTTTTTTTCCCAAATTTTAGACTACAGAAGGAACTTGGCATAGAATTTTTGAGCCTGGAAACAATTTTTGTGCTTCAGATTTTCAAAGGGATCTCCTTGGCCTCCTTTAAGTTATAGAGACTTAAGAAACACAAAGACAGCATTTGAGAGGGGGCTTTTCTTATTGGTGCCTTGATGAAACTCATGAGTGGATGGCAATCCCTTGAAAGGTGTATCAGTGTGTTTGCTAACAGCCCTCAGGTTCCCTCATTTCTCACAGAGCACCTGCGTGTGTTTATAAATGATGTACAGATATCAGTGAGGGGCCCAACCAACAAAGCCTGAGTCTGGATTCAATCATTCTGAGAGTTCAGTGGGTTTGGATCGAGGGATTTAATCTGAGCCCATTTCTTGTAATTTATTTTAAAGGTGAAAGGGCTTTTCTTCTGCCAAGATGAGAGTATAGGGCTGCAGGGATTTGCATTTCTCTTGCAGCTGTAGACTTCACTTGTAAATATGGCCTCAATTCTGGAAGCAGCTTAGCTCAGAGAGATCTCTGCTGCGACAGAGCGCCCCAGCACAGCCGGTCTCCAGAGGGAGAGCGAGCCACACCAGCTGCAGCCTGAGGTCAGAGAGAACCAGGAGAGTTCACCACAGCATTTCCATACAAAAGCTTCAGAATGAAACTTGATGGCAAATCCATCAAAGTTCCTTCAGCACTGCCCTCCTGAACACCCCTGCAGCACCAGCCTCTGGTGTCAGTGCCCTCGGCCGCAGGGGGAGAGAAATATTCAGCCTCCAGTAGCTTATTGGAAATTTAGGGCTCTTGCTACAGCTTTATGGGTTTTTAAAACTGGATTTTCAATAGGTGGGACAATATTCAGAGTCTCAGTGGTCATCAGCACCAAGAGCCTAGGCTGCTGTGATCCCCTGCCCCCAGAGCTTACACAGAAGGAGGGGGTGGTAACAGAGGAGGTCAGAGGTGGACAAGGGAGGTTGTGGTGAGGGACCCAAGCACTAAGTTAATGCTTATCTTCAGGTGATTGTTAACTGACTACCTTATTCATCCCCTTAAAACTAATTTGCCTACAGGCTACTGCTGGAAGTTTCAACTCCTGACATTCCCCTTCCCCAGGGATTGCTCCAGTAAATAAATCCCCAAAGTTTTCATTGAATTCTCCCCTTTCTGGATACCACTTTTCCTCAGCCTTTCCTTAGCAGAATGCAATTTTGATTAAGATCAGCACTTGACCTGAACCTTGTGAACCCATTGCCTCTGGGTATCACAGAGCTAAGCAAAGAGTGCTTGCATGTTGTCCTTGATCAGCCAGGGAGGCTGAGTAGGGAAAACTCACATTCTCAGAAATATTTTCAAACAAAAGCTTCAGAATGAAAGTTGATGGCAATCCATCAAAGTTCCTTTGTGAAGGAGTAACAATTCTACCATACCATTCCTATTTACTGTTGAATTTCAATCCCTCTTGTTTTACCATATCTTTCATGAGAAAATTAGGAATTTATCATTTTTAAATGACACTATGAACTTAACTAAACCACTGTCCTGGATTTTTTTTTCCTTTTTTTATATATTTGATGAGGAAAGAATCAGTTGCATGAAAGAAAATCTTATTAGGAATTCATTCTTATCACAATAAATAAAGTTTTACAATTGCAGAGATTATAGTATCAGCAAACATATATATGTCATAGAAATCTGTATCTGCCTGTGTACAGATACATACACATTTACACACACATGCATTTACATGCACTTCCAATATTATACTTACTCATGTTTGCTCTTGATAAATAGATACTTTACAAAGGTAAAAGCATAAGTAACATTATTAAGTTTGCTTTCCTTGCATTAAAATCCAGGAGGCATGTGATGCAACATCTTACAGTCTCTGTGCTACATCTGACTAGCTCATATTGAATACAAGCTCTGTTAAGTTGAAAGGATTTCTGGTTTGTTTCAACTTGAAAGTGATTTAATATGAGGCCCAGAGAGAAAATCTGTCTCAGTAATCAAATTATAACAAGTAAGGATTAAAAGTATTAAGAAGTTTAAGCAATCTTTTAGCTGCCCTGTGTTCTTGAGGTCATTTGAAGCTGGCTGTGGGAATAAGTACAATAAAATAACAAGAAGGAAAAAACCAAAGTATTGTAGAAGGGAATCAAAGAGCGTCCTTCAGGATTAGATTATCATACAAGAAAGGGACTGAAACATTTGCCAGGATCTTTAATTCATTTTCCTTTGGGAAACATAATTTTAAAAGGATATTCTAATAACAATCTTTCTTTTCTTTCTTTCTAAAATAGAAGGTCTACATCTTAAAAATGTAATGTATTTATAAAAAAAAAAATTCAATAAATGATGATAATGTCTACTAATTAATGAAATAAACAGTATTACCCAAATACACGATTTTGGATACTTGGCATATGGTATTCCTTTTTTATTAGTAGTTATATGCATACATATAAACATAAATAAAACAGCATATTCAGTCTAAATCAGTAGTGACAAATGCCTGAAGATCAAGCAGCTTTAAAGCAACTCATGTAAATAAGTGTCTCAGTGCAAAAGAAAGCCAAGCTTTTGTAGGTCATTTTAACAAGCTTTGCATAGAGACATCCTGAACCAACACACTACTAAGGTATTGGTGGCATCCCCAACTTTCTGTAAAAAAAAGCTGAGGGACGGGAAAAGAAGATCAGGACACTGAGCCCATTCATTTATGAGCAATTAAGGATTTTAATTAGGTTGTGATGGGGGAATTATGAACATCTGTCATAGTAAGTTTTTTTCTAGCAAATGACAACTTGTTTGCATGACTCAGAAAAACCCAAAACTTAACCTAAGTGAGGGAGCACAAGCCAGAATGCATGGTGCAAGCAAGCTGGTGTCCAGGTTTGGTCAATAAGCCTCTAATAATCAACTGCCAATTACTATTAGATGGTCTCCACCACAGAAGATCCCTTCCCAGGGAAAACACTGAGTCCATGCAGTATTTTGCATACATGTGTGTACAGAGGACTGTTTTAAAATAAGGGGTGGGGGTGAAACTGGATTGAGTAGATTCATTGGGGCACAGCTGGGGTGTAAGTGCTCTTGGCAGTGAGTTAGAGTCTCACTGTCAGGGATAAGGAGAGCAAATAGTTTCCAAAGGTGATGAGCTGTACTTTCTTGCTGTTCTCTTTGTCTCTGTAAACTGAGAACATAACTGATTTCCCTTCTGACACATAAATCCAGCCAGTCACTTTCTTCACAATGACTTTAATTTCATTATCCACTTATTTTAAATCAGGCTGTTACTGCTTGGGCAGCTTCATTAAGAAAGTATCCAAGGCATGGGGGCTGAGAGAGTTGGGTTCTCAGCTCCCCATGAAATCATGGCAGAGTGTCCTTCTCCTTGAGTTTGGAACAGAGCCAGATACCATGATGGGTATGGGAAGAACAGCTTCACAGTGAAACAGGAGGCAGGTGTGCATGAGGGTGCTGGCTCCGAGAATTTTATTCATGGCTTACAACTATTATATATATATATATATATATATATATATATATATATATATATATACACCATATATATTATATACACACACACTTAGGTACACAGCATATTTTTGCTCAAAGATGCTGTGATTTTAGTCACATTTTTGGACAAGATATTTCTGAAAACAGTGATTATTTTTTTTTTCTTTGATACCTTTTTTCTTTTATACTCTTTCTTTTCTGGTGGCATCATAGTCCCAAAAATCTGAAAATCATCAATCTGCATCAGACAGGCCTTCAGTAAGTAATTTTTACTGTAATATTGACCCATATATTGCTCTGAATAGAAGAGATAAATGTGATTTTTTCTTTCAAAGCTATGGTGTTGACAGTATCTCTTTAAGTTTATTATGCTCAATTATGAAAATATGGTCACTTAATAAAAATCCCATTTGTTTTTTACCTAAGAATTTTAGTTTCAGTAGCTCCTATGTTGGTATGTTTACAGTGTAGAAAAAATATCTGAGCAGAAGCTGTTGTGAATTTTTGAGTAAATACACACACAAAACATTATGTGAATATGTTCCTCTAGAGCATTGGGAAGAGTGTCACTTACTTAGGTGGTATGTGACTGCCTGAATCTCACCTTGCTTTTTTGTTGCTACCATCCTGGATTCCCTTTAAGGAAGTCCTTGGCTGTGGAAGGCTTTGGGTTCATGACCACTGGATTCAAGATGTTGTCAGTGAGGGACACTTGATAAATGTCTGATTGCAGATCTTTGTTCACCAATGACTTCAGAGAAGGTTTTCTTATGCTAAAGGAGTTGACTCTTGAACCCTCATTAGGAGGTATGAAGCTCACTTATTGGAGTGGGAATCCTCTGGGAAAAGCTTTTGATAAGTCTTATAAAGAATTAAATAATGAAATTTCTTTTTAAACACACTCATGCATACCATATGGAACTTCACTGAGGCGTTGCCAGTGATTTCAGAGAAACTGCTTCAGAGGGACAGGGGTTTGGTTTCCTTTAGTTGCCCAGTGCACAGATAGCAGGAGAGAACAAATTCTTATGCTGTCTCCCTGTTTCCTGATTGCTGGGACTTTAGCTGTCAGATGAAAACAGAACAAGACAGTGAAGACATCCAAGAAAGCACATGTACCAGGGTAGAGGGAAGTGCACCCCTTCAGAAGAATTATCTACCTCTCAGTCAGAAGTAATATCAATGGTGACTTGAACCTAGTCAGCAGCAAAACAGGGATATAAAGCAGTAACAGTGGCCCACACCATCTGCTGATGAGAAGATGTGAACCCAAGGCGTCTCAGGAAGAGAAGAGATCACAGGGGGAACCTGCAGTACTCCAGCTGTTGACCCATAGCAAGGACACCACCATGATGAAAGCTGCTGGTCACCAGCGAGAATAAAACCACTAAGCCCTAAACATGGGTTCTGGCTTAAGAAATGAATACTGGAATCCTAGCATGCCTTTAAAAACAGCAATATATTACCACACCATCAAGTTTTCTGACATTATTTTGTTTTGTGGCTAAGAGATAAGCATTTGTGAGGTCACATCTGTGAAACATTGGAAATTACCTCAGAACTGAGATTAAGAGAAATATAATCTACTGAAAAGAGGATTTTCAAAAGCTCTACAGTCAGAACAAAAAAAATATGCAATGGACGCCTGCTACAGACATCACATTCCTTTTCTTTTTTAATCCCAGTAACTTTCACATCCTCTGCATCCAATCTGACCAGAGGGAGGCACAAACTGTGTACCCAGAGACAGTAATACACCTGTCACCACCTGCAATATGACCATCACCACAGATGTACAAAGTACTGTGTTTCAAACTGAAGCATTTTTTTCAGAAGCCCTCAAAACACAAAATTAAATTAGTATTTGAACAAAATCTGGGAGGACGATTCAAATGAGAATCAAAAGGTTATAAAGCTAAATGCTTTTTCAGAGCCAGTGGTTGTCATAGTATCCACTTGTACAACTTTTTTTTTTCTTGGAAACACAGAGTAAACACTTATTAAAATGGACCTCAGTGATGCAGTAAATACATGAATTTATTACTATTTGAAGTCAGATCTGGGTGAAGAAATGCAGGAGGCACCATTTCAGAATTTGTTTTCCTTCTCAAACCAAAGGTCCAATGATGCAAAGTCGTTCAAGTGACCAAGGAGATAGAGATGCATGCTTATTGTCTGTTTTGGCCCATCCTGGGGGCCCCAAGGCTGCAGCTAGGCAACCACCCTCGTCTGGGTCAAACACAAAGACACAGATAGTGCACATAAGTCTATCATGTTGTGAAGAGTAAGGTATAATGTACAGCTGGCATAGCAAAATCTAGTTAAAGAAACACAGTTTCTAATTAGTTTCGTTTTTTTCTGTATTAATAAGGTTGTGGTTTTAGCTGTATGAGCTAAAAGTCTACTGGAAAGAATAACACATGATACAGGCTGAGTTCTCTGAAGGCTTTAGCTGGATGGGAGAAACCAACATCCTGTTAAACAAGATGACATTAAAATTATAAATAAGGTATTTAAAGGTGAATGGTTTGGGTATGTTAAACCATGCACTTGAACTGCTGTGGGCATTTACACTTTAAACTTTCAACATATTGGGTGCTTTGCATCTCTTCAAAAGAACAAAAAAAGAGGATGTGCAGTCTCAGGACAAATTTATTCAATAAAGACACATGCAAATAATAAATTTTTAATTGCATGTGAAAACACAGCCTAATTAAGTCATGTGAAGACTTAATTCTGCTTTTAAAATTCAAAACAAATATTTTAAACTTGTTTTTAAAGTATTCTTCTAAAAGTATAAAAAGTATTTTAGTATTTTAAAAAATAAATTTGATATGTCTGTGGCATCCACACTTTCTTTGTTAAACAGCAGCACTTGATTATAACTTTGTATACAGACACTCAGCATCTGCCTTAGCCCACTGTGAATAAGGAAAACAAAGGCAACTGGTAAGCGGATAAAGCAGGGATCAAGTTTTGAACTGCTAGCCAAATTTATTAGAAAAAATATTGCTGATATAAGCTACTTGGATCTACCAAAGTCAGTATCCTCATTGTAAATAAGACAAATCTGAACAGCTCTTTTCTGGAAACACCATAGGGCCTGCTATGGCTAAGAGGGTTTGGACACTTAACTATATCCCACTCTCATTTTTCTGTCAAGATTTTTCTTCCGTAAAATAAAGATGGACACAGCTTCAAATCCAACTCATATCCAGAGCTACAAAGGTAGTGAAGGTAAGAGAAACTCCTACACTTTCAAAGTTTGTTTTAGGGGAATGAGATATGTGCTTCTGTCTTACATCCCCATGACTGCAAAAATAGAGCAATGATGTTGGAAGCAAGGTCTGGAACAGCAGCCTTCCCATCACACACTGATTTTTTTTTCTTCGCTAGGCTGCGTGTCAGCCTTCTGCCTATGTGCCTTCATGTTCTCTTTAGATGGAACAAATTCTCTGCAATGGGATGCTACTCTAAAAAACCAAAAATTGATGATGACTGCCTCAGCTTCAGCATCTCATTTTTTTTCCCTAAATTCTGTTTTGAAGGTTGCCTTGGGTTGTAACATTTTGGGAATGCAGACTGGTATTCATTTAGGAATTCAGTCAGAAGGAAACTGAGTATTTTACACCAGGATAAGGTAGAGGAGAGGGGAAAATGGAGCATTTTGGATGGGCATAAAGTGTCAATGATAACTTCATTTTCCAAAAATCCCAGCTTTGGGAAGTGTTTAGTTTTCTCAACAACACCTACTAAACTAAGCCTCTCTGGGAGACAGAGAAAACACATTGGCCACATATATACTAGTAAATCAAATGAATGTGGGACTGTTTTCAGTCACTGAGTCCAACTGGCATGGAACAGCATCCATGCTCCTAAATTCTCATCTTTCAAAACATGCTAGCATCAGCCAAATTGCCTGTGATCTCTGAATGACCTTTGGCCTCTGGAAATCTTTACTGTACTCAGCAATTGTTTGGGATAGTGCTAGCTGGTCCAGGTCAAAATCATACTAGGAACACTTCTAACAATTTAACAATTAGATGACCAAGCTATTATGTCCAGGAACATTCCCAACACAGTATTTATTAACATAGATGTTGCAATATTCATTCTCCACCCCCAGAAAAGGCACAGATGTGAGTTAGGCGTCAAGCAGGCTGTCAGGACTTGTGTAGTTTTGGGAATATAGAAAATTAAAGTCAATTAAATCTTCAATTTACAAGACAGAAATTTGGATTTTGACATTCACACTACACCTAAGACTTCATGTAGGTATATAGTATTATCTTGATCTGACTTCATAGTTCTAGTAAAGCAAGTACTTTCTGAATGACCAAATGGAAGCTTCTAGACTCGCTTTGTTTCATACAACAGCATGATTTCCCTCTCTTGAAACAAACAGCTGAACAGATGTTTCTCAGCTGCATGAAACATAATACAAGATTTCTTCAGGAAAACAGATTTTTTTCTGGTTTTGCACTCTGCATTAATTCTTCTGCACAGCTCTACTTAGGACAAAATTCTAGTTTAAAGTACCTATTTCCCATTTATTGTTGACTTGTGATGTTATAATCTATAGCTCCTTGTACTATTCCTTTCACTATTTGTTCAGATTTTAAATGTCTGAAAAACAAACTGTAAAGTTGAGCCTGTATCATGATTGGTTGAAAAGGATTCCCAATAAAATTTGCTAGATTTCTGACAAAGATGTAAAGCTACTGTTGCAATGCCAGCTGAGGATGTAGAAGTACAGAGCCTTAGGTTTGGTGTTGAATGTGTTATAAAACCAGAAGTGCTTGATGGAGGAATATGTTATATCAATTTTTCAGTTTTGGGTTGAACAGCACAGCTAGTCCTCCTACATACTGTGAGGGAAGGGAGTATTACCTAATACATTCCTTTGGATCACTACAGCAGATAAAACTGGTCCCTTCTTACCACAGATCTCCTTCAGAATATGTCTGGTTGCTTTGTAATTGGACACAGAAACCTTCCAGCTCATTTCACAGAATGATGGATTTACTGGCCCTATGAAGTAGGTTGCTATGCTTACTATAGTGAAAGACTGTAAAAGCAGTAGGATGCAAAATGTTTATGTCCCTCCATTTCCAAGGCTTTTGCCTGCTCTAAAATGTGAGCTATACATAGTAATAAAAGAGCCATGGGATGTTGAAACAGACAAAAAAGTATTGGCCAAGTTCTTGCTGCACAGAACCGGGGACCAAAATACACTTTGAAGCAGAAACAGAGTCCAGGCATCTCCATCAACATATTAAGAAGTGACAGGGAAGATAGGAAGGAACTGAGTCATCTGGATAGAGGGAATCAGTGAAAGAAAAGTAAAAATTTAGATTATCCATCTCTTCTCTTAATATATATCATAGTTATCTAAACAAGTGGAAGCTTATGAAGTTTGTTCCTCACATTCTTGCAGAGATGCAAACAGCTGTAGATTGTGTAATTTCTTAGTTCAAAGTATTAACCTGATTCCTTCAGTACTCAGTGCACAAAATTTAAAAAAAAAGCATCATCCCTTTATCACTTAGAAAAAAGTCTGCATCTGTACTCTCCCTTGTGCAGCTAAAGTAAAACCAACTTGGCAAGAACCATGGGATAAATTAGACCTTAGAAAACAATCCAGAACTTCAAATTAAAGAAAGTCAGGATATTTTTGTTTTACATTTTTTATGAGCACATATTGAAACATGCGACTTTAGTTAAATCTAAGTTTTCAGCGGAAGCATCATAATTTGAACTCTTGTTTTAGAGAAAGAAAGATTCTCACTTGTTGAATAGTATTCCAAGTATAGATAAAGAAAGAGAGGAACACACCTAACTTCAAAGAAGCAAAGATCTATTTCATGTTCCTATACAGAAACAGGTAAACCTAAGTTTTTACATCTCAGATGAATGTCCTAAGTCCGGGTCTAGCCTTCACTGTCAGTTATGTTACTGTCCATGAACCATTTAAAAAATTCCTGGATTTTCCTTAAGTTAGAAAAAGTCTTTTGATTAAAATAATTTTTGCAAGATGAAAAAGCCTTTTTCCTACCCAGCTCCACTTTTGATTTGCACCCATTGTACTGAACATTGCTACAACTGTCTGGAAAGCAACTCTTGAGCACACAGAGGCAAATCATTGCTGCTGCCTAGAGCTGATCAGTGCAGGAGAGAAAGGGAGCAATCAGAAAGATTTGATTACGACTCTTTGATTCTTGGCCAGCACTGGCCATAGAGACAGCATATGTTAGAGCAACTCTCAGGCTGGTCCAACTTACACAAGATGACAATGGTCTTAAGACAGTCAGATGGAAATTTTCTGGAGCATAGTAGCACATAGTCCGATCCCCTCCAACCTCTGGCTTTTTTATTTTATGGGCTGTGACTGGTAAGATTCAGGACCATGCCAATCTAATGTCTACTAAGCACTCTCTTCTGCTGGGAAATTTTCATTTGGCCAGATACAACTGAATTCCTGAGGCGCAGAGAGGCCAGCATATGGAACTGAATCTGTCCCAGGGTATTTTTGGTCTATCATCTTGTTAACTCACCAGTTAGGAAAATCTTCTCAGCTTAAAAGAGCCCTGCTGTGGTGTCACATTGTGGTGATCCCACAACTTTATAGTACACTTTGCACTGGAACTCAATGTCACTGGCACATCTCAAAGTGAGAGGTCACAGTAAGGAACATATCAGCCAAGAAATCTGACAAGATACAGATTTCTTCGTAGTAGTGAAGCCAAAATTCACAAAAAAAAAAAAAGTCTGAAGACTAAAAGATAGCAACACTGCTGGTGATAACCACCATCTCTTACACAATTGCTGTCACGGTTACAGAAGAAAACGTAGCAGAAGGAATCAGGGAGTTAAATCAAGATTTTATAAAAAATGTGCATGTGTGGGTGTGTTTACAAAAAGACACAGCAAAAATCTTTTACCCAAAAAATGTCCCCCCAAAAGACTTGTTAAATTAAAATCTTTTCAAAAAAAAAAAAAAGAAAAGAAAAAAAAAAAAAAAAAGAACTATTTCTAGTCAGTATAAATGGTAGTTCAGATAAGAAGGATGTAAGGACTATAAACTAACTAAAATTAACACAAAGTTGCCAAAACTCCTTTTCATGTAAGAAGAAATAGCTTTGATTACCAAGCTTATAGTTTATGTTCTCAGTTTTGTTGAATTTTAAAGGCTATGCTTCTTTGTCATGAGCTTATCTGTAGTTCTTATCACTGGTATCTGCTCCCTAAATTGCTAGGAGAGAATTTGCTTCCATGCAACTGAGTCATAGATGTAAAAGAAAACAAGCCATCAGTTTTTGGTGTCAAAATTAAGACTTTACTGGCCAATTTTTTCAATATATTAAGTATTGCATAAGTCCTTATATGTTGAAAGCACAGGGATCAAAGATTCCAATGACGCATATGAGGATTCAACTTTTATGCAAATCAGAGCTTATGGCCTTCTGTCTGGCACAGAGAAAACGAATCATGCATGTGCAGTAACTACATGTAAAAGACTGGGGATAAATGGAACCTTCACCACCCTTTGTAGCAGATGCAAAGAAAAAATCCTTTTCTTCATTGCAGCTTACACCTTAATAATGTAAATGTGCTTGTTATTTTGGCAGCCCTTTCTACCTTCTGCTGAGATTGGGACTTTTAGGCAATCACTATCAAGCCTGATTAACTTCCAGAGCTGCTCCACTCAGTGTACTGAACTGACAGTGAACTTCTGGAAACAGGACTACAGACAGAGGTAAATTAAGTGAATGGAGTAACTGGGAGAAGTAGAAAGCTGCTCTAGTCTGTGAGAAAGGGCCTCTAGACATGAATGAGAAGAGCACTTTGCATTCAGCAGATATCCTTGAAATTTCACAGCACAGTGTAGTAACAGAATCTACTGAAGTGCTAGACCTGCATGGGGAATATTCACATCACCCAGCCTTGGGCAGCTAACCCAGTCAGCAACTCCTTTCCAGGCAGCTGAGGAAATTAGACCCAGAGGTTTATTCAAAAATAGCAAAGGGCCTTAAGAGATCACCTAGCCTGCTTCTTATCCTAAAACAAGATCAACCATTATGTAAGCAGTTGTACCACCACAACCTGTCATTGAAGGTGAAAGCTTCACAACCTCCCAAGGCAACCAAAGAGTTCTTAGTTTTTAATGTCAAACTTTTCCCTATCTTTACCTGTATTGCCATCAATCCACCTAAAGTCTCCCTTTTAATCATCATTTGGGTCCTAGCCACAGTGATAAGTAAAGGACTCCTTTGGAGTGTGATTTGGAAGAGTGAGAACAGAGAGTTTAGAGAGATGTGCTCTGGAGTGTGGCCATCTCAGGTCAATGCCTAGCCATAAAGACAGACCTCATCAGTCCTTCCCCACTGGAACTATTCTATGCTATTCTAGTCTAGTGTAGTCTAGTCTAATTATTTTTAAACAGTTGTATTTCCCTTTAGGATAGAACTGGTTCCTTGTCATGGCAAAAAATGAGAAAAAAATCCCTATGTTTTTCAGCTCTGAAATATATAAAACCCATCGCCAGATGAAAAGTAAAGAGCAAAGTGAAGTGGAAAAGGAAAGAAAAGCCAGTGGCACACAATGTTTTAATTAATAATATAATGTTGAAACTGGAAATCATGAGAAAAGTCAATATCCTTTACCTCATAATAAAAATGGTCTTAAAATCTTTTAATATTATTAAACTAACAGTTTCAAATGCTTTAAAATTCTACTCCCAACTAGGCTGGAGATGTGAAAGCTCTTAGAGTCTCTTTCAATAGCGGGCTGGCTGATGTGACAAAGAGCATGACTCTCTTTTTAATTTTTGACTTACGTGTTCAGTTGATTTTTCTTTATTTGAAATAATGGGAAATGAGATGCTTATAGCCTTGGGGAGAATTTGCTCACACTCTTCAGCAAGAATACTTTCTAATTTAACTGAAATATATGAAGTGTGGCCAAAATTATCGCAATATACTGCAAAAAAATTAAAATATTTAATGAATAGTGGCATGCTGGGACCACTACCTCATGAGACTTTGGGAAAACCTTGGTGGTCTTCTCACTTTTGCAGAGGAGATTCAGGACCAAATCCTGGGAGTGGCTGCACTCTATTTAACACTAAGCCCAGGAAAGGAACAAAAGGCAGTATCATCTAATTGTGGCAGAACTTTAAAATCCAGGTATCTGAAGACCTTTTATGCCAAATCAATAAAATGCTATTATACCTTTAATCTCATTGTAAAAAATAATTAAAGGGACTTCAGATTCCCAAAGCACTTGCAGTAACCATAACTTTCCTAGTATTCATATCTCACCCTCATCACCCGTTCCCCACACACTAAAAGGGCTAATGATGTATTTATTTTGATGATGTTTTCTAAGGCCAGCTTTTCCTTAATTTAATTTTTCTTGTGGAAAAAAAAGAGATCATTATCACTAGACACAGCTTTCGGTAAATTTAAGATTTGCTCTGATCTCATTCTTTGACATAGTGGCTGTCCTGTGTGATGTCTAGACTCTTAAGTGATGCTTAGACTTTTAAGCAGTCCAAATACTGCTAAACTTCATGAGGGCTTTCCACTTCTGTTAGAAGAGAGATAAACACCTTTATATCTGTATTCCAAAAGTCCCTTTTTCTACTCATAAAGTAAAGTTAATTTTTAAGAGATCACCTTTTCCTTTGGTTACCATTAGGAAACAAAAAGCATCATTTCATGGGGCAAAGGAAAAAAATATGCACTCAGTTAAGAGTCAATGAATACACTGCTAAAAATAAGTCCTATTTGTTTTCAGTTGGGGACAACTTTGTGGTGTAGAAATATTTTTTCAAGTTTTCTCTTCTCACCAGGGAACTGATTTATTAACAATCAATTAGTGCTTTCAGAAAAATCTCTCGTGTTTACAGCAATATTTCTGCTTCACTTATTTTTTAACTGTTTAGTTTTGTGTTCTCATAGACTTGTGAAAATTAGTTATTGAAAAAGACATTTCTTCATCTTTTCCTTCTTGAAGGTCAATGCCAGAGTCCTGCTTATTTTATGGTTTGAGAGCTTTGTTCAGGCTTTTTTTATATATCCCGAAGGATGGATATTCTACCACTTTTCTTGGAAAACTTTCTACAGCTTAATAGACTTCATTATTAGCAAAAAAATCCCATAAATCAGCCTAATTTTCCTATGCTACATTTAAAAGTGTTATTCTTGTTAGTTACAGTGTCCTGGCTCACCCTGCACAATCCCACATCCTTCCTTTCTTTTTAATATCTTTCAAAATTCTTGGCTTAGTTTTCTCCCCTACTAATTGGTGTTACTCATTCCTTGTGATCGAACTCTTTTCTTGTCAGGAGACACACAGATAATGCTGGGGACATGCTGTCTACAGATATTTGAAAATGTTTTCCAGAAGTTTTTGGTCATTTTAAAACTACATAACGTCACCAAATGATATACTGTGGTAATTGGGTATAGATAGACTCAGGTTTGCAGAATTCTTGCCGAGTAAAATATCCTTTAGTAGCATTTACTTCTGCTAAGGTGCCTGTGTTTGTTTAACCAGACTATAAAAACTGATAAAAAGCTGAGAGGCAACACTTTTCCCTTCTCTTCCCCTCAGGATCTTCCTCTGTCAAATCACAAAACACAGAACTGAACACCCTGAAGAAGACGGTGAAGCACAATTTTATTTCATAGAATCATAGAATGATTTGGGTTAGAGGAGACCTTAAAAATCATCTAGTTCCAACCTCAATGCTATGGGCAGGGACACCTTTCACTAGACTAGTTGCTCAAAGCCCCATCCAACTTGCCCTTGAGCACTTCCAGAGATGGGGCATCCCCAGCTTCTCTGGAAAACCTGTTATGGTACCTCACACTCTCACAGTAAATAATTTCTTCCTAATATCTAATATAAGCCAACTGTCTTTCAGTTTTAAGCCATTATTCCTTGTCCTATCACTACATGCCCTTGCATAAAGCCCTTCTCTGGCTCTCCTGTAGCTCCTTTTAAGTATTACTGTTCAGTACTTCTGGTACTGAACAACTTTTAGGCATTTCCTGTTTCTGTTCGTGATGTGTGTTTGCAAGATTTGAACAGATGCTGTCTAAAACCCTTAGCAGTGCTACCACTGAGCAGCTAGAGTGGTGCTTATGGCAGAGAGGAACATAAGGCAGGACTATAAAGACACTGTTTTTCCACTCATCAGCAAAGCTGCTTCAGTGAGCAGAAAGGTAGATTAAAATATTCTCTCCCCCTAGAACTGGATATTGCAAGATATATATAAGATCAGAGAAAAAACAACTTGTGTGGCATCACTACACTCCTGTGTACCTCCAAAGGCCAGCGCAATTCAACTCCTGATATCTTAGCCTTGTCCAGTTTCAGTAGGAAAGGTAACTTGGCAAAAACAAAGGTAGTTAAATTTTTCTGTGAAATGGATCAGTTTGAAAGAGTAAACATCAAAGTTGTCAGATACCTCCTGAAGGATAGGTTAGATCAAGAAGTTGGAAAGCTCCTACAGAATATCTGTTGTTGGAGGAATAGGAAACATGTCTGGTGGCGAGATACAGGAGCAAGGGGTGCAGGAAGCAGGGTCTACAGCAGGAGTTTAACAACAAAACATTCACTACCTAATGAGAACAAATACATTTGAAAATATCTCTAATGCACTGACAAATAAACTTTTAATAGGAAGCGAGGGGTGGGGAAGATGAAATCACCTCAAAAAGTTTATTTGGTATAAACAGTTTCTAAGATAATCAAAATTTTATATGGACTTACTATTCCACAAATCTTAAAATCATTTTCTCTGAGAAAGCACTAACTTTTTCCAGCTTTTCCTCAGATCAAAATTACCTTTTTTTCTGTCTTCTTGAACATGAAAAGCCTCCAAGACAAATGATGATACCAACCTTTTTTGTCTTGCAAATGCTGCTTGAGTAAGTGAGATAAATCTGCTGCCTAGAAGATAATTTGGGGAGAAATCTTGTGATCAGACTTCATAGAACTTTATTACATATTCATATAACTGGGACTCTATCCAGCACTTACCATGGTGTTTTTCCTATAAATCTCAAAATCCTCATGTGAAGATGATGACTGTACAGATACAGCATTTGCATGGAAAAACTGAGCAAGAAAGTTCTATAATAACCTGGAAACAATTCTTTAATGTGCTATTCCTTCCTATAACACCACCTATCTACAGTGCACTGTGACAAATATTCCAGATTATGATTTGGTTAAAAGTCTGGCTTCCTGTATAGTTTTAAAACAAGCAGTTCTCTGGGATTTTAAAACAGAAGTACAAACTGGCGGTAATAAAATGCTTGTCTTTTATTACCTCCAGTTTGTGCTGGAGGTAATAAAAGACAAATTTCACTTGTCTCACCAAGTTCTTGGTTACAAGCTTTTTTTGCCAGGATAGCAAACATTCATAGTTGATTAATTTATCCAAGTGTAGCTCTAGAGTTTGCAATGCATTTCTGCTGAGAATATTTAATACTCAGGAAGTTTAAGTGTTTAGGTTCAGATCTTCCACGATACACGTGTGTCTGCATTCCTACTTACACATTTAACTTACATTTTGGCTTCTTTTACGTTCTTCAGCTACTTAACTGCCACTTAATCCAGGGAGGATCTAAATTTCTGCTGGTCTGTATATGTGCAGATGAGCCACATCTGGTGAGCTGCTTGAAGTCCCTGCCATGCTCCAAGTGGAACATGAACTTGATCCCAAGATGCCTGGTCCCAGCTGAAAGACTTAACTGTTTGGGTAGTGGCCGCTGAGGAGCAGTTCCCTCTTTTCTCTCCTGACAAATTTGTTCCATTTGTAGAAACAAATTTCTGGGCAGAGGGATTGAGTTCTGGTTCCACATTACTAGTACACAAAGACAGTTTTACTCAGTTTTAACACACAGTAAAATTACCTTTCTGCTTGTCCAGCTACACGAGAGGCTAAAAATTCCCTAGAGCAAGATTTTCACCTCTGTCCTCTCCATCCTTATTCTGGACATAGGACACTCCCAGCTTGTTTCCCAGGATGAGATTCTCGGGTTCCCTGCTGTGCCACAATGATTATAAAATCTTGAAAACACACCTGGAACTGAAACTTTTACAATATGCAGTCCCATTAAGGGGTAGGCAGTGTTTCACTAAATACTGCTTTACCTAGGTACTTTACAGACTTGCCATAAACTCCTAAACCCATTAAATTCAAAGACAAAACCCTTTCAATGTCTTTGAAAGCTTCAGTATCTGTGAGATAAGCAGCAAACCACTTAAATATTTCGTTTTAAAAGCAGTCTCTGAAAATAGATGCTAGAAAGGTCAGCTGAGAGACCTGTCAGGGCTCATCATGCAGATCACAACACTGTCTGGCATTTACCATCAGACACGTGGCTGTAAATTCAGTTCGTAAAAGGAGTGGTAGTGGCAGCGCTGCTCACTATTTTCTGCTTTTAGCAGAACTCTTCTGTTAAATTCCTTATTGTCAATGGCAAACTGTGATCTTATTGAATTTACTGGCTGAACTCTCACAGCTCCAGAGCAGTGGATGAGAACTTTGCCGGCTCAGGGTCAGTAGCACTGAATAAGCAAGCACACTGCCATGGACATGCTTTCATCTCCCTCTAAATCCAAGTTGTAAAAGCAATAGGCACAGGTTTTAAACACTTTTTTTTCCTTTCTGACAGCCATAAGTAATCGGCATATCACCTAAACTGCCTGGAAACATCAATAACGGACCATTGCTCCTTTGAGACTGAAAGGCAGACTTCTCCAATATCCCAAAGGGATATTTCTGGTGATGTTTGAGCAAGCTTCTTTACATGACCACAAATGAGTACAACAGGTACATTACTGACTGCCTTTTGCTTCCTCATCTTTTAGGTAAAAACTAGACCAGATTTTGTGTCTGAACATATTTTCATAGGATTTACTTTTGTTTATCCATCAAAGTTAAAAGAAAAGAAAGAGTCAAGTATCAGGTTTGTGCTGGAGACATGCCAAGTCCACCTCAATTCAGTAAAGGAAAGTTGAGACCTATTCTTCTCTTGAAATATATGGCATTTACATAAATGATTAGCCAGAATTCTCATGTAAAATAATTACTTTCTTCTCAAATCTGAGAGTTCAGTATCTTCATAAATACGTGCTTATAGCATTGCACTGTGAATGTTAATTTGGATATCCAAAGAGATGTCAGTAATGGCATTATACTATAGTTCACTATATACCTTTCATTCCTCTGTTATTGCCATTCCATCTAATTTTACTCTGTTGAGTTCTTCAGAATTTTTAAGTCACTAATGTTCAGTTCCTTCTTTATTGTTAACTAAAGAAAGGATTTTAATTTAAAAAAATGTCTTGAGATGAGGGTATTACTGTACTTTTTTACCCTCCTAGAAGAAGGTTCTAAACATTTGCATATAATTCTACCAGATCAAGAGGTTCACATCTAGTAATAACACATAAGTTCAACTTTCAGTAGAGGATGTCCTATTATTAAACACTGAAAGTTAGTAGACAAAAGAATATTTTGGGTGAGAAGGCAAAAATTGAATTATTTCATTGTACTTTAGGAGTCAAACTCTTAGAAATACAAGCATAAGAGTACCACAGAAATAATTTAGAATAAAACAGTAATTAATATTTTATATCTACTTGTTAGTTAGGCAAATTATCTCTGCCTTTTTTCCTGCATTACAGGCTTGTCTTTTTCTACAGGGAAGATAACTCAGTTTCAGTCCTGCTCCTATACAAACTTTAAACCAAAGCAGAAGGGTGGAGACTTGATTCTAGAGATTGCAAAGAAACAGAACTTCCTACTACTTTTTTCCAAGCAATATGTAATTCTTTCCTTGGTTTCACCATGACTACAACCTTTATAAACATACCATACGATTTACTAAAGTCATACAGGGGCTTGGTTTCTAAGCTTACTTGATTCCCATCAGTCATATTCTGCTTGATGGCAGCAGTGAGACTGTTTGCCTCTGGAGTGTTAGTCAGCAATTGTTGGTATAAAAATCCATTCCATCATTATAGGATGTATGCTTCTATGTACAGAGAACCTTATGGGCATCTTGTGTGATCTGTTCATCATCTTTCATGGCACCACACAAATTAGTTCAGTAAGTGTTTGCATTCACTGTTTTTGATACAAAATGTGTCAAGAGTTATCAGTAAAAGAAGCTTTTTTCCCCATGAGCTATAATGCTATGCCATGGGTTTATCTAATTTGCACAGAGTATGCATACTCACCCCGTGCTTCTCCATAGCTGGAGAACCGAATGTGATAGAAAGTCACAAACCTCTATACTGAAAAGGACTCAAAACCTTGCAAAAAGCTGACAAAAAGCTTGCAAAAAAAGCTCTATCTGTCCTTACATGCAAGTGATCAGTAAGGCTGAGACTTTTCAGCTACTACACAGTGATGCCCATTGCAACATTCAAACTGTCTCTCCATTCAAAAGATACCTCATGCGCCAATAGAAACAATATAAAATTAGCACAGGACTTCACTATGGCTAATTTGTTGTGTTTTTGCCACTGTGGGTTCACAAGTTTCAGCAGCAGTGCTAATTGAAGCAGTTTTCTCCAGTTTCTTTCCTAGCCTTACAAGTCCTTCTGATCCTTGCACTGCATTTACTACAGCAAATCAGATATCTGGTCAGATTCAAAATAAACTTAAAAGGAGAAGTTTCCCAAATAGACATGAACCTTATGGTTTAACAGAGCTAACACATTGTCCACATGCACCTCTCCATGTCACTGCATTATCACACCAGGATAGACTACCAGGCTTCCTCATTTGTGGATGGCAGGAGGTGTTCTGGGCTCTGATATAATCAAACTAGAAAGAAACCATAAGAAATTATACTTTTGTTTTCTTCATGCTTACATTCTGAAGAATAATAATTAAATTCAAGTGGCCAGATGATTTGCAATTTTCAGAGGAATACCAGAGAAATCTTGACATCATATGATGCACAGTGCAACTTTTCAAAAGCAGGGATGCAATGGTTATTTGTTGATTTTTTTTCCCCCCTGAAAGTTCATGGAAGTCCCCAGGTAGAAGGATTTCCCATATTTTATTCTTCAATTGAAAAACAATTCATCAGCAAATCTTTACTGCACAGAAAATTTGATCCTACTAGGAACAGTTTCTTTTCTGTTAGAAGAAAAAGATTATCATTTTGCCCATCTACAGAAGGAAGCTCATCTATAACTCGATGGGTAAAATGTGTGGAGGAAACAGCAGCCTAAGTGCTCTCTTGCTGATGAAATGACATCATCAGGAGTAAACAACTACGTGGTTTCCTTGAATAGGTGTGCACCCAGCCACTATGACTCTTGCCATTTCCTCAAATTGACCTGAAAGGCTCACGTTGCTATGTCTGTGCTAATCTGCATGATCCACCCTAGCATGCTGACTTTGCAAGCACAGCTGTATTTCTGCAATCAGTTGAAATGCTTCTTTTGAAAGTCTGGTCATCCAATACATGTTTTTTAATGAGGTATTACTATAAAGGCTGCACTGTGTAGTCCTTTTAAGGATAAACTTACTCCAGATGAAAAGGATCATCTAGTTTAAAATGGTTAAGGTTGATTTTTTTTTTCCTGATTTACTTTCAGCTAAATAAAACAGGAGGTAAGATGCATAACCTTTCAAAAACAGGGCCAAATCCTGCAGTCTGCACAGTCTGATTGAAAGCATTGCATTTACCCAATAAATATTTGTGAACGGTACCCACTAATTCCAGAAGGATAGACTGAAAGTTATAACTGAAATTTTTGAGATCTCTCAGGCAGTCAGGCCCCTACAAATTATGTTGTTTTCTCACACATATCTATCAGACCCACTGAAGCCTGTAATATGTGAAGAGAATATCAAAGGAGAGGATCTCATATAATATTTCCATACAAAACACCGAAGTAATGCCATCATAGCAGTATTATCATATGCCCACTTTTGTCATGAAGCAGAAGTGGCAATTTCAATTAAATTACATAAAATGTTCAAAATAACCCTCTTATCTGAATTGGTATTTTTAATAACAAATCAATAATCTCTTCAAATATTGTACAAAAATGGAAGTAAGGTTGTCCCTCATCAACTGCTCCCTTTCCCACACTCATCCCTCCCTCCTCTGAACTTCTGTAAAACCTATGACATTAATTCACAGAAGCTTTCTCTTTTTCTGCTTTTCTGATCCTAAACTCCCTTAAGAAAGACTCAGGACTGTGTTTGTTTCTTTTACTCTTTTGATTATATTAATATACTGCTTCTGGGACGAAAAAATAATTCTCATCCTTTGTTACTTTTTCCCATACCATCAATTCCTGAAACATATTTTGAAACTTTTACTATTTTCTTGAAGTTCTTCCACTACAAAATAGATGAATATTTCTGCAAAAAGAGAATTTATAGATCATAAAAAATGCAGTGTGTGGGTGACCCAATTATTTTCTTTTACACTTGTTTGGCAGAAAGTTTTCATTGTATTTGAAAGCTAGTGTATAACCAAAAGATTTCCCTTCTTGCTGAAAAAAAAAAAAAAACAACAACAAAACACTCTCAGTGCATTGTAAACATACTTGCTTTCTTGACCTTCTTCAGGAAAACTGCATTTGATTCAATTATGGAAGCTTTTCAGAGGTGAATAGGTTAAAATAATTTTTCTATCTGCATTTATATGACCACAGTTCCTGTTTCAGATGTTTAAATAATTCTAAAAGGACAAAAATAATTATCTGAATTATAAAAAAATCCCAAAACACTGTAATGATAGCTCCTTCCTGTTATAATGTTACATGTTATATGTTACTATGTTATACTCCATTTTTTTTTGTGCCTACTGAGAAGTAATGCCAATGCAACATCTTTAGAAAATATCAATATTTTCTGCTCACTTCCAGCAATATTTTTAATACTATATCTAATGCGTTTAGTTACAGTAGCCATGAAAACCTCCAAAAGAGTATAAGGCTTTGCAAATTTAGATGTTTCTGGGAATGATGAGCTGTCTACATAATTTTTACATTAGCACCCCACTAGAGTAAACACAGACATACAAGCTTAAACTCAAAACCAAAACATTATTTTCAGCAGATTGACAGCTAAACTAGTCTCTTCTGACTTCATATCTGTCTCAATATCTAGCTCTGATTAAAAGCTTTCAAGAATTCTAGCAGAGCCCAAAAATTCATATTCTTTAGAAAAGCAAGATCCAGAACCCCAGCACTAAGAACATCCAGCTACCTATCCCTTGCATAGCATAGACTCACAGGATGGTTTGGGTTGAAAGGGACACTAAAGATCCTCTAGTTCCAGCCCTCAGGCTGTGGGCAGAGACACCTTCCACTCGACTAGTTTGCTCACAGCCCCATCCAACCTGGCCTTGAACACTTTCACAAAAGGGGCATTCAGAGCTTCTCTGGGAAGTGTTCCAGGGCCTCACTACCCTCACAGTAGAGAATTCCTTCCTTATATCCAATCTAAACTTACTCTCTTTTCAGTTTGAAGCCATTACCCCTAGTCCTGTCACTCCATTCTCTCTTAAAAAGCCTCATTCCATCTTCCCTGAGGACTCCCTTCAGGTACTGTAAGGCCACAATTAGGTCACCCTGAAGCCGTCTCTTTTCCAGGCTGAACAAACCCAATCCTCTCAGCTTTTCCTCTTAGGAGAAGTGTTCTGTCCCTCTAATCAACTTGGTGGCCTCCTCTGGACTCATTCCTGCAGGCCCATGTCGTTCCTGGGACCCCAGAGCTGGATGCAGCACAGCAGGTGGGGTCTCACCAGAGCAGAGGGACAGAATCCCCTCCCTAGCCCTGCTGGCCACGCTGCTTTGGATGGAGCCCAGGACACGTTTGGCTTTGTGGCTGTGAGTGCCCATGGCTGGATCATGTCCAGTTTCTCATCTACCAGCACGCCTAAGTCCTTCTCAGCAGGACATGCCCCAGTTGATAGCAATATCTTCAAAGAAAAAGAGAGGAGAAAGGGAAAGAACCATCATGCACCAAAATTTACTGAATAGTTTTGCCTTTTATTTCATTAAAATGCTATTGCAAAATTTTTGTTTTGCTATTATCTCATTCCTCTGTCTTTATAGAGAAAAAAAAATCATAACATGAAAGAAGTTTTACCACACTCCAAATGGACTGTTAATTCAAATTTGAAAAACTCGGTATGAACAAACCTACCAGTTCACCTGAGATGAAATGGAAATTGATAAAAATTCAAGCTGATTAAAAAATCTTCCTTTTGCTTTGAAACAATCTAACCTAATAAAACTTATGTGTGGAAGTATACGACTGCATGATTTTTTAAAGAGAGATTTAAACTCAACAAAACAAAATAGAACAGGAAAACATTTTTAAAAGGGCAGAATTCACAAAAGTTTTTAACCTGGCTTAATGCTACAAGCTGTGGTGTGAATGTGAGATCAATCAAAATAGCAGAAATGTAAATTGTATCACATTTGCAGTAAGATGAAGAAATTCATAACACAATTTGCCCCACTGTAATTAATGCTTTGCTATGTCTAGATCAGCCTTCCACCATTTCTTTTCTGTACACCATGAATATTTTACTTAAACAACTGCAGTCTAGACCCATCTTTAAAATGCCATGTTTGGGAAAATTCCACTTAATGTAACTAAAAGCTGACTTATGCACTTCACTGGTTTAGGAGCTAAAGACTTAAAAGGACTGGCCTTTTAACCCAGTCTCTCAATAAATGTAGGACAAGCTCCTCATATGTCTTCTCACAACAGCCAATGTTCTTAGCCATCGTAATATCTAGAAAGTGGGAGGGGGGGAAATAAAGAACAAACTCTCTAACATAAACATTCAGAGAAACAGGTTTTAATATGAAACATTGAACAGCAAGATCCTCCAAATAAACCAACCTAAAATTTAACATATGATTGAAACCTGGAACATTCAGTATAGCAATCTGGTAAAAAAAGGGTCTGATAGGAAATAAAGAAATACTGTTTTAGTCAGTTCATCTTTACAGAACCCTAAGATTTCTCCAAGTGTTCTAGATGTACAATAAAATGGGACGTCGACAGCATGCAACTATATTTAATAGAGGCGAGTTAAATTAAAATTCACGTCTAAGTATCTGAACACAAGACAGTTTCCAGCACCTCTTATTGAAACCAGTAAGTTTTTCCTTTCTTGGCTTCACAACATCAGCTGTGGTCCCCATAGTTAGTTCAATTAAGTCATATTCCACAGAGGAAGGATGAGAAATATTATCTTCTAGACCATATCTTGCTTTGATTATGATTCAATTCAAAATAACATATCCAAGTAACATATCCTGGCAAAATTAAGATATTTTACGCACTACCAATGACTGTAAAATCTGGCACTCAAAAAATTCACTTGTATCAGGAGATGAAAAGTTGGAAGTATGGGAGTCAGGGTAAAGTCAGTCATCCTTTCCACAGAGTTTCTAATGATTCTGACTTGGAGAGATGCCAGAATTCCTTAATAATATCAAATAATAACATGGAGCAGCTCTTTGCTCCTTGCAAAGGGCCAGTCATCACAGATGAAAATTTAGAAAATCCAAGTAAACCAGATCAAGACTTTTCTGGAACAAAAGTAGACAAAATCTCTACTGCTTCACCTGAAAAAAGTGAAGGAAAGGGAACCTATGGAGAATGTCCAGCCTAATATTTCTGGAAAGTTTTGAAATTGTTCTACCATACTCTGGATTTCAATAGCCTCAAAACATCATTCAGCAGATAACTATATCAACAGCAGCTCTTACCCTTACCCTGTGCTAGGACTTTTAATGTGTGAAAGTAAAACCAGATGGCACAGATCTGGTTGTCCCAATGACCAGATTTAATTATTTCTGTTCATGTAGTGACATGCAAGGACCTCAATGAACTAGAGAAACAGATCAAATATCTTTCACCTTGTTGTGTACAGCAGAGAGTCTTTGGGAACTCTGTGTTCTGCTTTTGAACTCTATTCTGCATTTGCAGTCTTGTTCTTTTTTTATCTCAGAAGATGTTTACAATTTTCATCTATGAGAACAAAACACAGGACTAGGATCTGAGGCTGTGTCTTGCCAGGACTGACATTCAGTGGGGTGACTCTTCATGCAGAAGAGTACCCAACATAGATATCTCAGCATGTATGTATGCACTCAAGAAAATTTCACTTTCTCTCATGTTCAAGTTACAATTTTTATGTATTTTTAAATTCTGTTCTGGAAGAACTCTTCAGCATTGTTTCTTGGTAGTAAAAATTCTCAAAATACTTTGCTAAGCCCATAGCAAATAAAGGATGTATGCTGCTGCAAAATTGGCTAATAAGATCCTAAGAAATTACAAAAATGTTTTTTCCTCTTGACATTAAATAGCTGATTTTATATGGGTTGTGATGCACTCTCTTTACTTAACATAAAATAAGTAATTAAAATGCATTTATTTTGCTTTATATATGAGAACTGTGCGATCTGAGACAAAATAATTGGTATACCACATTAATGATTCATGCATTATGATGGAATCCACAAAACAAGTCTATGTTTGTAGACTGTGTAATTTCCAATTTATTAACAGGCAGGAAGCAAGAGAAAAAGCATTATACCTTCTCCTTCTACCAGCCTCTTTCAGGAAGGCAAACTCCCAAAATGGTTGGAAAAGATCCAGAGGAGGAGTTGAGTTTTGTGTCTCTGAATTTGGGATGAGGCAACTGGCAGGGCTCTGTGCCAAAAAGGTGTTGGCTGCCATCACAGCTGTACCCAATGTGGACTTAGAACAGGAAAGCATTTCTATTTATTTTTAGTTGTTTTTGTAGTCCTTCTTTTGAAGAAATTATTATAAAAACTTTTATCTTGTCATCATGTATAAATTATAAAGTATATTTTAAGTATTAAAGGGTTATGTCCACCCCACTGTGGGTTATATATCAAAATTCCTGCAGCTGTTCTAAAGCGTATTTTACTCTGAAAATACTCCAAAGTTCTGGTTGACTTGAATTTGGACTAAGGATTTTGCATTTATGAAAGGGAGACTGGTAAATGTCTGGACCTTGGAACTGACTTTGTGATATTTGGACTGTGAGTACACATCATGTGGTGAATTAGCATGTGGTGTTCTTATGCAAACAATAAAAACAAACAAAGAAAGAATTAAAAGTACATTTAAGAAAATTAGTTTCAGTGTATGATTAAAACAATCCCATAATAGCAACAATTTTGCAGCAAAGGTACATACTTGCCAAAAATATCTGCTAGTGTGGAAGCTGAGCATTCAAAACCCTCCATTTAGCAGCACTGCAGATGCTGTCACTTAGTTAACACTGAATATTACAGACAAATTAGGCACAGTCTAGAAACTGCTTCAGAGCAAGGCAAAGCAGTCAAAAGTACTGGGGCAAAAACCTTGCTCCTATTCTTAGCAATATAGATCACTATATGACTTTGATTTTACACCAATCCAATTGGGTAAAATTTGGCCCAGAATATATCTACAGACACACAAAAAAAAAATGTTAACAACTTAAAAAAAAAAAAAAAGTTTATAATCCTAAAACGTAAAAATTATGGTAATTTCAAAAGCTTCACCTAAAATGTTCTCTGTCTCACCCAATTGATAATGTCCATTCAGCAGTGCCCACCCAGCTGAGACCCTAAGAAAATCTAATGCTTAAAGGCAGTTTCTTCATCCTGATTGAACATATGTAATAATATAATAACAAGAATGACTCTCATTACTGGAAACAAAATGCACAATTATGCATTTTCTCTTAATGCTGATCTCTTAAGTGTTAAAAACTTCTGTTATTTACCTCAGTTGAATTGAGATTTGGATCCTACTGCAGAGCAGATAGCAGGTAAACAGAGAAAATGAATTGTGTCTCTAAATCATAACTGAGAACATAGCAATGTAAAGAAGTCATTGTCTTCAAAATTTTAGTAGTTGGTTTTCATTCAGACCAAAAGGCTTCAGTTCTTTGAACTGCTTATATTGGAGGTTACATCTGTTCTTCCTGATTTTTTTTGTAAGGGGAAGGGTTTTTCCCAATGCTTTTGGTCAAATCTCTCATCTACTACTTATGTTCTGTACAAACACATTATTCCACTTCAACAACAAAAAAAGAGAGTATTTGGACTTCATCAAGGCTCTATTATTTACTACACTTCTGCAGCTACATATCTGCAGCTAAAACCAATCAACTACTGTGAAATATTTTCCACAAGCATTAATTCAGATTTTTAAGAAGAGATATATTTTAGCTCAGCTTTTCCAAAGTTAATTTCATTAAGTTCGTCATCAGGAATATGGATTTAAGCAATTTAGGCACACTTCAGAAAATGTTTACTGAAAGGCATGTTTACATCTGTCTTCTGCAAGCTTCCATCTAAGAATTATTACATATGTTTAAGTGGGATGAAGAAACACAACATGCAAACTGGCTGATTATAGATTTTTGCCTTTCAAATTGCAATCAGTGAAAACAGACAGCTGCTTACTGAGCTAAAAACCAAGACTTACTAAGAATCACAGAATGACTGAATGGGTAGGGTTGGAAGGGACAACTGGAGGTCCAATCTCCCTGCTCAAGCAGGGTCCCCTAGAATATTCAACAGAATATTCCACAAACAATTCTGAATGGTGAATATACATAAAGAAACTGAATTATACATCAACAGTTCATGATAAAGAAGAAAAATTTTGTGAATTATTTGCTCAACAACATTTTAGAGTACTGCTGAAGAAATTTTTCAAATAAGATAGACTTGCTGTTGAAAAGAAATATAATTGAAAAAAATGGTTAATGATGAAAATTTCAGAGACACTACAAAATTTGATCAATCAGCACACAAGGGTTATAGGGTAACAAAATCTAATTCCTTAGCAGATAAACCAAAAAAGATAATCTGACATTGAAAAATATGAAAACAGGATAAAACCCACTTTTTACTTGCTTAGGATACCTTCTGTTGTCTTTCTCTTCTGAAACTCAAGGAATATATTGCAATGTAGATGAGCCAACAATTCTAGCATGTTTCAATAGTAGTCTATTGTAACCTAATAAGAATAATTGAAACAATTTTTGGCAAGTCTCAATAGATTCAATGTTGGATTCTTTTTTCTTTTAATACTAAGGAATTCTGTCAAAGAAGGATTCATGCACAAATTTGCAACAGGGTTCCCAAATCCAAACATTTAGAAACCACATTTTTTTGCAAGATTTAAGCGTGGCTAATCAAATTTTAGGCTGACTCATTTACATGAGTTCTTTATTGCTAGAAAACTATGCATAGATTTTGGTCAATTTTTCAAATTTATCACCAATCATTTTGTTAGGGGAAAAAAAAAGATAATACACAGGAAAGAATATATTAAGATAGTACACATGCTGTAAGCTACAGTAAATCTATCATAGCAGCAGTTATAGAGTTGCATATTGTGGATTGGCAGAACTGCATCTTATTTACCTAGTGCTAGAGTTTGAATCATTACCATTCATTTCTCTGCTGGCTCCATACAAGCTCAGGAAAACTGGAGAAATAATACATTAAACTAGTGTAAAGGCAGTGTTTCAAAGCAGCTTAGGAAATTTGAAGAAAAAAAAAAAAAAGCTTCCCTCTTAATCAGTTACCTCCTGCAATGTTGACAAGGTAAGGAGAACACTGATTCTTACTAGCAGGAAAATACCAGGAACAACCTCACCCTGAATTCAATTTTCCAAAAGAAGCAGACTTTTTATCTTTTATCAGCCCTGCCCCAGCCTGGAAATATGGGGTCTGGGTAGATATATGAATAGAAAACACTGTAAACAGAGAACAAATTTGACACTGCAATTCATTCGCATGCCGGTTGCTCCACTTACATGCTGAACAAGTCTCAGAGAAAATGTTTTGATGTGTTTCTTTATACTCTCAAGAATGTCCTGCTCCAAGAGCTTACATGTCTCTGGTGTAGATTAGTTACGGACTTTTCATGCTGATGAGGTAATCCCCTTAATGTACTATACACCATAGGATATCCTCCTCCTCTGTTTCATGTTCTGACAATGCTAAAGGTCAGGAAAGTGTTTCATGTGGTGACAGGCTCCATTGAAAAGGGAAACTACAAGAAGAGAGGAAAATATCTTTTTCTTTGAGTTTACAAGGATAATATATGAAGCCCAGGTAAAAAAGGATAGTCAGTGCATCTTGCATTGAAACTACACTCTTAGCTTTGCTCAAACGTTGTATTAACTTCTAAAGAGGCATTTTCAATACAGTGATTGGTAACATGGTGGTACTGATAGAGGAAGATGAAATCCATACTGTAACTGCTAAGTTTACTCATAGAAAACTTAGACTTCACATCAAACAGTAACAACATAAAAATAATTTATGCTGAATGCAAAAATTATGGCTCTAAACACATGACTTTTATTAAAAGTAGACTTCCTCTGTAAGACAAGCATGTAAAAATTAAATTAACTCAGAAATAAAGATATTTTGTTACACAAATTATGTCTCAAACATGGTCCACATTTCAAAAGGGATGCAGACAAAAGTTAAACTTACTAAGCTTTAAAAATACTACATACAATCTTTTTAACAGACATCATCATTTTACATGGAATTTGCAAGAGAAAACAGGAAAAAAACTGATATTTCAAAAGTGCTTCTTTATGATTAGTAGTAGGTTGCTCCTTTGTGCCATAACTTCATGTTGTTATTTCTTTTAACAAAAGTGTCAATTTATAAAGTCTCGTTTTTGGTACAGCTTTAAACATCCAGCTTCTAATTTTTAGAAGTTTTCTCAAAAAAGTATATATTCCTCAGAGAAAAAAAATATTAACAATATTAAACAAATTGGTTTTAAATCAATAATGAACACACTATATAATAAATTGCTTATGTTTACATTGGATCTGATGCTTTCTTCTTTATTGCTAATAAGGAGGGAAAAAAAAAAAAAAAGCTTTATTTGAAGTTTTAAGCAAAGGCAACAGCATTGCTAACAAAGGTTCATCTTGTGAATTGTCTTCCAAAAGGATCAGGTAAGTTTGATAAGGAAGATAGAGCATTTCCTTCACATACACTTTTCTCAGTTTAAAGCCTGCTACTTGTTGGCATTCTTGCTTATGTTCCAGTATAAATGCTCTGCAGCATCACAACCATCCTCTCCTTCTGTTTAGCATTGAACTGAGGGGTTAGAAAAAGAGAAACAGAAAATACTGGGAAGAAACTCTGCTTAGTCTTCAAAATTAAGAATATTAGGAATGTTATGGAAACTGGAGGACTCCTCTGGGAGGTGAGGCATAATTAAATTTTCATGCTTGAATAAAGAAATATGATATCAAATATTTAGCAAAAAAAACTTTTAATCCAGCAGCCCATGTAGTTAGAAAAAACAAAACAAAAAACACCCAAAAAAACCAAAAACTCCAAAACAAAATAAAAACACAACCAAATGGACAAAAATGTAACATAACCTATGAAAAATCCTCTCAATTCTCAAAGAGAATAGCCTGATATTTTACATTGATGGGTTCTTCAGAGAATAAAATAGCCCCACATCTGAGCTTCATCTGGGTCTTATATACTAGAAAATACCTAGAATTTCTGAACTGAAAAATAGCAAGCTTTATAAAGAGATTTGAAATTTATGTGCATAATATTTAGTATATACAGAGGCACACTTCACACATCAGAACAAATGTTTTATACTACAGGTAGTAGACACAAAATACTTTCTTGGTAATTTTTAAGACATCAGTCTTAAAAAGGTGCATGGCTTCCTGCTTCACCAGGAAAACAAAGAGTGCCATTATAAGAGTCTTCCTTAGAAGAAAGGAGTATGCAGCATATCCCATCCTCTTTTTTGAGTGTAAGTGGGCAAGCAAGAAGAAAGAAAAAAAAAACATTAGCAAAAATATCCAAGGTACAATTCAGTTAAATACATGAGCATTTGTTTTGGAGAAGCTTAGTGTAATTAAGCATCCATTCTACCCAAGTAAAAATTACTTGGAAAGGTGTTTTCTTTTTATTTCCAGAAAAACCTTGCAAAAGATGCTAGGTTTGTGAAAATAACACACCAAAGTAAAACTGCTGTGCTTGCATTTGTCTTGCGTTCTTAATATTGCATATTCCTCCAACTCTTGGCTATAGCTGCACTGTCAGCTAGATGTTTAACAAATAAAAAAGTTCAACAGAAGGTACAGGGCATGAACAGTAACATTAACAACAAAATTTCTTGGTGTTCACAGATAGAAAGTTACAGTAAAATTAACAGCTTCTCAAGCCAGTAAGCTACTCTCCATTTTGTTGAGACTTAGCTTCAAAAATTGCAGTCAATGAGAACTATCATTAAAGCATAGATCTACTTTCACAGTCTCACAATGTTTGTGTTCATGCTACACATATACAGAAATATCTGTGCAGGTCATTGCAGGTGACAGAGCACAGAAACAGGTTGCCCAGAGGTTGTGGAGTCTCCGCTACTGAAGGCATTCAAGAATTATCAGACACAATCCTGTGCCATGCGCTCGATGATGACCCTGCTTGAGCAGGGAGGTTGGAGCAGATGACCCACTGTGGTCCCTTCCAACCTTACTCACAGTCATTCATTTTGTGAATACTAATGTGCCTTCAAAAAGGATTGAAAGTTAATCTATCCTTTGGCAGTACTTTTAAATGTTGGACTTTTAAATGTTGTTGCTGCCCTAAAATAAACCTTCACTATGGCTCTCCAGTCTTATCCAGAAATGGAAAGGGTAACAAGGAAAACAGACGACAAAAGAAGATGACATTTTGTTCACTTCTGATCTGAATTTTCAAGGTTTATTCCATATGAATTTGTAGGAAAAATTTCCAAAATAGGCTACAGGTAAAGTATCATCAAAATTAATTACTGTATGAAATTCTGGTGACAATTTAGTAAGATATCCCTTATCTTTATTGAAAAAAGTTTTAGAAGAATATTGTTATTAGACTACATGAAAGCTACTGCCCTCCATTACCGAGAAATCTGGAAAATGTGGGAGCCCACAGTTAAACTTCAACATGAAACATGAAACATGAATGGTGAAACTACAGAAACAGGATTTTTTTTTTCTTTTTTGTTGTTGTTGTTATTGTTTGGTTGGGGTTTTTTTTAATTATTGTCTTTTACCTCACTTTTCTAGCCAATCTTCAGGAATCATAATATTTAAACAGGTGACCAATTTTGGAAGCATACATAATTTTTTCTGAAGAGAAAAATCAACTAAAAAATTTAAACATTTATATGTAACCCACCATCACTGGTAACTTAAGCTTTTACTATGTGAAAAACAGCTTCAACAGCTATAACTAGAGGCTTGCTTGTACTAAGATTTCAGGCATGCAATAGAATTTTAAAAACTAGCTTACCTCTTACTTAAATGTTTTCCTTTACCTGGTTTATTCATAAAAGTTGCAGCAATTCATTAAAACCTACTTGTTATATAATATAATCTGTGTGTGTACTTACCTACTAAAGTTGAACAAATGAAAACAATTCACATTAGGCTATCAATTTTAAAGGTCAGCACAAATACAATTACACCAATTTCAGCCCCATATAACATAAACTCCAGCTAATCAAACTCTACCCCTGACTGCATTTATCTGAAAGTATTTGCCCTTTATAAATTTTGATTTAGGATCTGTCCTATTGCCAACATACCCTTTCTGTGTTTCCTAAATGCTTCGGAAACAAAATAGGAGTCTTTCTGTAGAGCCTGACCTAGTGTCAGAAGGTTGAGCAAACCATTGATGGAGGAATGGTTTTATTTAACTTTGCTTTTATTTGCAAAAACAAAAGCTTTTATTTAACTGCAGCAGTCACGTTATTAGCGGGTAGTAAGTTTGTGTCTACATTAGTGGTCTTTTAAACCCGAAATTACTTTAGGGGTGTTTAGGTGTTTTTCTATACTCCACCATGTTCTCCATGCCCTGAAATCATTCCCCCAGGAAAGTGACCTTCTCAGTAAGAAACTTGATCTTATAGGTATCAAATGACCTGAAAAGATCTTTCAGCAATTTGGTCAGGATAACATTAATAACCCAGCCCACAGGAGAATATTATGTATCAAAGTCCATGTAAATTTGATGAATGTGGATTGCAAAGAAACTGACAAACCCCCAACATTGTTCACCAAACAATAAATGAATGAATTCCAACAGATTACGTCTGCAGAACCACGAACTCTCAGGTGGGAAGACTCTTCAGGTTCTTCAAAAAGTTGCAATTCTGTATTTAGCACAACAGAAATGCTGTCAGCTCTTCTCAACCTAGAACTGAAGCTACTCAAACATGTAAGAAAATTGTTCTACTACCCTCTTTTATCATACCCAAGTAAGCTATCACAGCAGCTACATTACCATTAAAATATATGAAGGAATCTATATGGCAATACATATGCATAGTATATGATAATACATATACGGAACTGAAAAACAACTACACACCTTGCTTTGAAACATTCTAATGAACTTGAATTTGACACATACCTCACAGCTCTGGAAAAAAGAATTTTGATTTCATGTACTCAGCATTTTTATTTGAAATGCAAGTCACACCTTCTAAAAACATAGTCTTAAGTCACCTCAGAACCCTATGCATTTAGGATTTACATGCCCTTAGTTGCTCTAAACTGATAAAGACTAATGGAATGCCAACTCAGCAAGTCAGGCAGTACAAGCTGTGTTTCATGATCAAGGCTGCTAAATAAGTAATGGCTTGTACAAGAATTCCCTTCATAAAACCACACATAGAATATACCCATTTCTAAAACTGAGGCTATGTTGTACAAATAACTATAGACCTCTAATTAAGAAAACTACATGATACTGAAAGATTAAGCTTTGAATTAAGAAAAAACTTCAAGATCCTTCATACCTTCCACCCTCTCAGCATAAATCAGGAGAACATCCTATTTTGGATGTCAATGGTATTTTTTTCTTTTAAACATTAATTTCCCATATATGTCAGCAGTATAGGCTTGGTAGTCTTCAAAAAGATCAGAAAGTGTCACAATCTATAGCATACTTTTTAGCAGGAATAATTGAAATACTTGCTCTAATGGAAAGTTACCACAGGGAAAAAAGAGAATTTTTGCTCTATCCCCACCTTATGGCTAGAAAAAGAATTTTTCTATTACAGCATACATATTTCTGGATTTATTTTTCTTTTACTCTATGACTATAACCAGAAAATACGAACTATTTTCATTATGAAACTTAAGGTTCTTTTTCAGCAGTCACTCACTTCTCCACATAAAGCCACAATGAAACTCAGAAGCGTGAATGTCCTCTCTAGCACCTGTGTTGACTTTCTGACTCAAAACAACAGATACAACTTTACATTCAAATAGAACAGTGACTACTGGGTCCTGACCCATCAAAGTATACAAGTTCATCTATTCATTGACACCATTAGGACTTAGATCCATAGACTTAACCTTCACTGACATACCATTCTTAATTCCACACTTTTTACAAGTTTTAAATATAATAATCGGGTGATTTATACCACTCAGAAAATATTAAACTTACATGCTCTACAAAAATCAAAGCACAGTATGCATGAATGCATGCTGTGAGTGTGAGCTGGAACAGGGCATACTCCCCACCAGAAGACACTCAGGTTGGCAAACAACAGATGCGCTCTCACCAGTCACTCCATAAGTGAAACAAAAATAGCAGCAGCACCACTCTTCCATCAGTCATCTGCTGATCAATAAACATTTTTCTTCTTCTTTTGCAGCTTAATCAATTATGATACTACCTTGGTCCAGGGTCTAACACTAGCCACATCAAAAGCTGAAAGCCAAGATAAGGGCTACCAGAAGTACTTTTACCAAATTCTATTTCTTCATTACTTTACCCCTTTTCATTGATGGTTAGAGTAAAAGGGTAGGGTAGGATGTAAAACAGAACATAGGGAAAGTTGCAAAGAAGAAAGAATAGGAAAAAAATGGATGTCTGAGTGTGCCTCCAATTTTTTAGGACATCCATCCTGCTTTCTGAGGAAATGAGGAGTTTTTAATTGTATTGATAGAGCAACTCTCTTTCCAAAAACTCTTGAATCTTATACTTAAAACCAGAGGAAATTCAAAATTGAGTCAGTTGTTTCAGAACTATAAATTTCGCAAGGTTTTACAAAAACAGTTGAGCATCACCATGACTCTTCCCTCAAAAACCCTTGCCTTTTTCCTCCTGCTGGCAAAGAATCAACACAGGAATTCAAATAACACAACTTCATTAGGTCTACTATTACAGATCTCGTTTTAAAAAAAGTTTACATAATTTGATACTTTGTCATTAAACAGAGACATGACACATGAATAAACTATCACTATAGCCTCCAAGTTTATAGTAATTGTAAGTGTTCATGGGTATTTAGACAATACTACTGTAAGTCTTAATTTCAAAAATCCAGCAAGGAATACTGTATAGAGAAGAGATCCTAGGTATATACATGAAGGAGAACAGAAGAGTTGCCAAATAGGAATACAATTAACTTGACAGTGAACATTCAAGAAGATACTAGAAAAACACAATAGCATTTTACGTTTTTAAAAGCTTAAGCCCACTTCATTGGCCCCATTAATTTTCAGTATTTATTTGACATTTAGGAGAGAAATCTGAATATCTGCCAAGCTACCCAGGTCTTCTTAATACCTGCCTGCTCCAGCTATTACAAAACATTCACAATGTACTATCTAAGTCCCTCTCCTATTAAAAAGAGGCAGCTTCTTAACCATGAATACACACCAAACCCACTGTACAAAATATTTTAAAAGTACACTGGTAGTTGGTTTTAACCCTTTTTTGCCTCCCTTCCCCAATAGTAGCTGATCATTAAGCAATCTACTACATGAGACTATTCCACTAAGCTCAGAATGGACCTTTCTCCTAGAAAGATCAAAAATGAAAAAGTTAAAGTGATATCAAAACAAGTTCCAAAAGAAGCTATAGCACTCAAACAATGAGGAAGAGGTATGTGATTATATAAGACACTTAAGAAAATATTTCAGGGAAAATGAAGAGAAAACATTTCTAAGGAAAATCTGGTGTTGCAATAAAATTGTTAAAGACAGTAATTACAAATAAAGATATAAATACCTAGTCAGATGTTCCTTATTCCCGAGAATGTACTTCTGATTATTACGTCCACATATCCTCTACATGTATATGTTCCTGGCCTTCTTTGTGGATTCCAAGGGAGTAAGAGAAGAAAATGCAGAATAAATAATCTAGTCAACCCTTACAAGAAGCTGAATGCACTAAGCTCTGTGAGTCAAGTAAAGCAGGAGAATAATGCTTCCTTCCTTTCTCCACACAGGAAGAGGATGACTTTTCCAAGGTTTTAAAGCATTTTAAAAAGTACATGGACATGACATGAAATTATAAGTACTGGCATTGCTACAGTTTCTTTAGACTACAAAAATATTTCTAAAATGCAATTCTTTTTGCTGAGTTTCTAGAATATACTTGGTAAGGTGTCAAACAAAATTAGACTACTCAATACATAACACTTGTAAAGATTTTTTATTTTAAGAACAGCTCACTGTGCATATCAAGGATCAGCTACCATATATTCCATAAAACTGCATTATCAGTTCAAACCGTAAAATTTGTCCATAACTTTATTAATATATTTATTAAGCAAAGCGTTCAGAATATCAGAATAGGAACACAATATGATCTGAATTTAAGAAGACATTTTTATATAATGTACATTTCCAAACTTTTGACAAGTTAGCATGACACACAAAAGAGAGAAGGAAATAGCTTGGCACTCATGCCAACTTGTCTCTGTTATTTTTACAAGATCTAACTTCGAAAACATCAGCTGTGCCAGATCTTTCCTTTTCCATAACCTGTGTATCTGCCCACACCAAATGAATTAAAAACCACAAAGTTGTCTCATATACCACATCAAACAGGTCAGCTTAACAGTTCAAACCATGATTTAAAATACCAACTATGTATTCTTTCCCCAAAACACAGAACTTTCAACCTACTTTTCAAAGTAATCTCAAAATTATCAAGACATTTATAAATAAACTGAAGACAAGGTATTTAATACACTTGTTTCTACCGTGATTGTTTTGAAAGCCATAATTTTGTTCAGCCTAGTAAATCTGCTATGAACTGCACAATCTATAGTAGATTTAGTGAAACCTGTAATGGTTTTTATTTTTTTTAACAACTGTACCCCTTAAGAAGTTTCACACTTTTCATATTAAATGTCACATTGTACCCAAAGGGTATCTATGGTACAAGCATTCCTCCATCATTATGAAATAAGGTACATCAAAAGTCTTAAGTGACAAGTGACACACATATATTCAAATTATGCATGAAGTGTATGAAAATATACAATTTAAGTTTTTTTTAATTTTTTTTTTAAAGAAACAGCAAGATAGTCAGTCAGGAGATAGATGTCAACAAAACTACACAAGTTCCAAAAGTGCTAAAGCTGGCTCACGGTATAACTCAAGTTAGTCAGAAAACATTGAAAAATGTGTTTTAAAATTCCAGTGGTCTGTTTTCTAGCCTCTGCTTTTCTTTAAAATAACCTGCAAAGAAAAAAAAAAGTATATTTATCAACACAATTCAGGCAGCAGACAGAGATTCAAAACACTAGGCTACTGAGACCAAAGGTTCATCTGGCCAATCTGTTTCCAAGAGCTGTGCTGCAAAGTGTAATATTCTAGGGAAAATATTAGAAATAAAGCAAAAGTATATAGAAAGATTTAAATTTTGAGTTTTTTTTTTTTTTAAGCAAGAACATTCATAAGCAAGAATTTGTGAAATAAAAGGCTCATTTTGAAAAGGCTTATTTTGCTGAGAAATGGCAATAGTACTCTCAAGCCGTCAGTAGATTCCTTGAAGTTCTTATCCCGTTAGGCCTAGACAAAAAGAAGAAATAAGGTTTGCAATAATACAGCTCTCATGCTCAATTTTTGTTTGCAATGCCTCACTTCTTTCTATATCAAGAGCACACAGATCTTTGGAAGGACATCTTTTGGTTTGGAGTTTAAATTGAAAAATGAACTTCAAAGTCCAAGTGGGACTATTTAAGTAAAATTATTAAAATATAGGCAGTTTTTCCCTTCTTCCCACCTTAAAAAAATAAATGGAGCACAAAAATGTTCAAAAAGTGTTAAAATTGCAGTTAAAAAGAAACCATAATTGTCTTACGACTCCAACTGCAACATTTACTTGGCTGCTCTACACATCCTGTATATGTTTCCGTAATTACAGTAATAGAAAAGTATAAAACTAAACCTTTCAGCAGAAGGAAAAAAAAATAGTGAAGATAAACAGAAGCCACAGGACCAAAATACCAGATAACATCAAATTTTGTCCTCCCATTTTGCTCAGCAGGAGAAGGCGATTAAAGAGATAAAATAAAGAGACTGAATTCCTTCATGACAACAAGGTAAAGCAGACATATCCTAGGGAGTGAAATGAGTTACAGAATAGAAAAAGGATTTCAGTCATATTTTGACACTAATTCTTTCTAGAGAGACAAAGCTGCGTAACATCTTCCCTTTTCCCTTCTTTTGCATGTACAAAAAACTCACCATGCTCTGCAACGCAGCAAATTCCTTCTTCACAGATATTCATACAGCAATTTTTGTTATGCTGAACTACCCATATAACAATCCACAGTCTAATTCTCCCTTAGTTCTTTCCTTGCCAAATATATCACACAAAGTACCTGTTTGTTCAAGAAGTATCCAAACAATGCTTCCAGGATCCACTACGAACTTATTTCAGACTAAGCAGGTAAGAACTGAAGATGTAAGAAAGGTATATGAACCTCTCTGAACTATTTCTCATCTGTTCCACAAAGCTTCACTTATATCACTGAAGTTAAGACAGTGCTTCCTTGATGTAGTATCAGCTGAAATAAGGATCCTCCAACTTTGGACAGCCTTTCAGGCCATGAAGGCTTGCTGGTAGACCATTTTGCAGACTTAGCCATATATTGAAATTATGGCTTTAAACAGGGAATAATCAAGAAAATTTGGGTTATATTTAATTGAGCAAGGAGAGTTAATTTGTTGCCTTGGTAACAATAAATTATGCCAGTGATGAACAAAGAATATTAAGTGTCTATAGGTTTTGGATTATAAATCAAATATCCACTTTAACACAGAAATCTTTTGTATATGCTGTCATAATACATTTTACAAAAATGAAAAATATTAGAAGTGTGTTAATACCTTCGCTGCAAATATGGTGTGCTCAGGTTTTATTATTTTACTTTTGTTCTCAAAAGCATTTGTCCTGGCTTCTTCTGCTAGCCGACGGAGAAACAATAAGAAATTCAAATGAACCTTTAAAATAGAGAAGAAAAAAACATTATTCAAGCTGTTTAAACACAGTTTGCTTTTTAAAAGATTCATTGTTTGCAACAGAAAATTTGCATATTATACTGCTTCCAAATTCCTGAAAGGTGTTCTGAGGAAAAAAAAATTATCACTCAGTTCAAGCCGCAGTAAATTTCCAAAATATTCCCTTTGTGCAAGACTCTTGTAAACAGAGTTTAAATTTAGTATACTTAAATGATAAAAGTGCTTTAGAAACGATCATGCAAACCACAATTTATCTAAGAGGAATCAATCTGATTTTTATTTGCAGTTTCTAATAATAAAATGTAAACACAAATATCAGACAATAAAAAGTCTTTTTGCTTACTAGTAAATATAGTTAGTTTTCAGTGACTACAACCACCAGACTTTTATGAACAGCAAATTCCTGCCTTATCACCAGATGGACTACAGACAAGTTCAAGGACTTCTGCCCCTTTCCAGTGTAAAGCGACATTGACATTAATTTCTCCAGAAGTTGGAATTCTCCAGTGTCAGGAGGTTGCATCCATTTTTTCCCAGCTCATCACTTAGCTTTTTTACATTAAAAGAACTGGTCAGGCAGTATTCCTTTCCGTATGGAATGCTGGTCTGCTAATACAGAAGCAGGAAAAAATTGTAGCAGGCAAGGAAGGAACTGCTCCAGCTTGGACTAAAACTGCCAGCCAATAGCACATTTGTGTGGTAATTAACCGACAAGACAAACTTCTTGCATTATACAGGCATTATGTCAACTATTTTAATAACTCAACCTGAAAAATTGATAATTGCACCTTTTATAAATTAAACTTTCAAACAACATTACCTCTGCTACATAAAGTGTACAAATAGACATTTTCAATCAAGAGCTTGGAAAAATATTACTGAAACACATGAAAATTTTATTTGTATGAATAAGGTGATGCATTTATTCTGCCATACTTATCTGCAAAGCCTGGAAAAATGTAATATGGAAAGTTACAAATTAAGAGTTTAAAAGAAAATACTTTGGCAGTGGATTTGCAGCACGAAGAATCTGTTATATGCTCCTGTCACAAGACCTCTGTTCATATGACAAGCAGTTTAGGTGGGTTTTTTTTAAACATCCTCAACTAAATGAAGCCAGAGTGCAATAGAAAGATTTACATAATATTTAACATCATTTGAAAGCATCTACTACACAAAAAGCACATGTGCTTGCAGATTTATTTCACAAAATATAAAAGCCGTTTTAGAACCAGTCTTTAATTATTCACACTGAAATTATCTCCAGCAGAATCAAGCAGTGGCACTAAAATAATGATCAACAACAGAATTCTCACTATTAAACGTATCAACATGGAGATTAGATTTCTGGAAACAACCTGAAGGAGAAGTGAGAGATGGAACAAAAGCTTCCATACTTGCATGACCTTCTTCTGAGATACCTAAAGGCAAAAGTGTTAATTTTAAAATTGCCTTATAAAACTGCATCTTCTCTCAGAATCACTGTATCTTTATTTTCCTATTTTCAAAGTGAATTGCTGCATGTGGAGAAGCTTCCCCTGTATTCCAATAGATTTAAACAGTTACATAACTAAAATCAGAACATTCCACAACAGAGCACACAGGTGAATAAATATTCCAGGTTATTCAAGGCAATTGAGAAAGGCTAGTGAAAGGCAGAATGACTGAATACCATGACTAGGACAGTTACTGGCAAGTAACTAAGCAATACTATATTTGTTTAAGGACATTGCTTTACTACATATTAAATTATTGTCCTTCTGCATAAAATTTAAAAACAGTTTTAAACTAACTAGTCATGAAAATCACCTTACAAAACTGAATGTTTACTTTCCAGAAAAGAAAGGCTGCAAAATTTTAAGAACTGATGTAAAAAATTCACAGCACTGTTTACACAGCAACATCCATACACCTGTTCAACAGAACTCGGGAATTGCATGGACAATCACTGTAATTTTGTTTTACTGCCATAACTTCAAAACAATTCTTTAGACTGATATTTCACCTTCAATGTACACTTATTAATTATTCTATGGTGATAACCAATTAAAAAAAGACCATTCAGTGCAATACTTTAAGCTTTTCCTGCAATGGAAACACACATGTGCTGTTCCAGCATAAAAGAAGCACCTGAGATCCTGCTTTTCTTCTATTATTGCAAGCTAGAACAATGCTTGCATATTTTCTTCTCTGACCATTGGGGAAATATCTGAACTTCAGTACTAAAATCATTACCTCTTATTTTCAAAAATAGCCTTGAAAAAACCTAAAACACTATTTGCATATCTTCATCCAAAGATATTATCATAGTCCTTAAACAAAAAAAAAGAAAGAAAACAAAAAAAAAAAATCAAACGTCTTCCTGAGAAAGGCTAATGAAATTTGATAGCTACATCGCACAAAGAGATAGATGTTAACACTTAGGAAACAGGTTCTGACAAAGCTTCAGATTTCAAGAAGAGACTTGATCAAAAGTGAAGAAACCTCATCCAAGTATTTAACTAAATTTTCTGAATTCTTGTTACAAACTTTCAAACTTGTTACAATCATGTAAGAAGACACTGGTTTATCGAGTAATAATCACTAAAGGTCAGGGAAAAAAGAAAGCAATCTTATTTTCTCCTAAGGCAGGCAGACCACTTTATTGAAATGGGCAAATACTGCAGTAGATTCAGACATAAAGCATGGATCATTCTGGAAGATAGCCCAGAAATTGAACTAGCACATTTCTCATACTTCCCTTGAGAAGAAATATGCTCTCTGCTCAAAAAGTATATGGCTCCATCTTGTTAAGACAGCTACTATATAAATTTCTGATATATGCCATCTAATCACTCTGTTACAGAGTTTGCAGAGAGTAACATGGGCACTAGAAAACATACTAAGAATTTGTTACTTGTCTTACTACACAATAAACTCACCAATCTTTTTTTTTTGTTTGTTTTCCTAAAAGAGGCATAATTTCAGCTGTGTTGATTATTTAGCCATGGAAATAAAGAGTGAAAGAGCTGTTAGACACAAGCCTAGTTGGAAAACATCATAGACAACCACCACACCTGGGCATTCTTGTTTAAAGGTAAAATAAAAAAGCCAAGCCTTGTAACATAAAAGTTGTGTAATTTGACATCACCAGAAGAGATAATCTAAGTTTACATCACCTTATTAAAATTTATTCTGATCTCATCCTTTGTGTTGCAATGAACATTTGCATGGCCATATTTTAAGCTGGATCTGATTGCTGTTGTTTATAAGTTTCAGTGAATTCAATTCACTGACTGTCTTTGCAGCTCAGAGAACTTTAGTGCCAGGACCAGGAAGAGATGGGAACCAAAGGCCAAGATTTGGAGGGATGTCCCACTTACCCCTGTTCAGACAGCACAGTAATTTGAAGCCAAATTTTCATTACCCTGGAAACACAGACCAACTGTTACCAAGGATTGAAAAAAAAAGTGTGATTGTGTGCATTTGATTAGTTGACTACTGCATTCCACTGAGTAAGCTTTGAGTAGGTCTGAGCATGAGTAGCAAGGGGCCAGGTCCTTAGTCCATAAAAAAATCCAAAGGCAGCAAAAACATCAGAAAGAGATCATATTTTTATTAGCTCCACCCCATTAGAAAAATATTTAATGTCTGCATTCAAATCTAAATACCCTCAAGTAATTGACATTTTCATTCATTTTAATCTCATATTTTAATTTTATATGTTTACATTTAGCTTCATATATCCAGATACCAACTTGCAAGATGATGCAAGACAATTTTTATATACATACGACGCGTGGATTTACAATTCAAGTCAGGGCCCATACTAGGATACCGCATACTAGTGTTAATGCTTTAATGCTTTGAGAGCCACATGCATTTGTAAACAAGAGGATATCACAGTCCAGCAAGTTATGTCCACTAACTTATTTCAAAGAGTATCTTTTTCATGCATTTTTTTTCAACACGGCAACTAGCACAAGCTCTCTTGAAGTCAGGTTTCCTTCCTGTAGTCAAATAATTTCTTGGTGAGACAAACCCTACCTGTGCCACAAATCCCTTAGAGCAGGTCAGAAGCAATTCAGCCTTATTGGCCTGTTTTTGCAAACTTGGCTCTTTTATCCGCACCTTTTTGGACCTTTTTGGCAGGCGTTTTTAAACCATGATCAGGACCCCAACACCTTACTGGATTACTAACAAGACTTGTCATCTCACAGTTTAGGGCAGAGTCTACTTAGATGGCCTTCTAAAAACATATGAGCACTCAAGATGCCATAGCAGCTTAGCAACTCATCGATCACAGCTCAACTGACTACCTGTACGCCCGAACTGATCTACACAAACACCTGCATCTAGCAGCCAGATAATCCAATCTGCTGTTTCTCGGTGTGTCTACACCAAACTCTATGAACATCAGCGTGTACATGGAGTGACACAAAGCCATGCATCAGCCCGTCCCTGAATCCCCAAGGTCGCTGTCAAAGAGCTACAATACAGCAGCCATCAGCAAGACGGAGAGCGGCAATCTCTGCTCATCCGTATTTTCTCACAGACCAATCGTCTGTCCCTCCTCCCTGCCTGCGGGTCCCTGCAGAAGCACCATTAGTAGTAACTGGACATCCCGTCACACCCAAAGCGCTCCAGGGGGCACAGGCCAGAACATTTAGGGAGTAAACGTCCCAGTTTAGGGCCCGCTGCCCCCGGGCCACCAGCGCAGCTGCGGCTGCCGCCATGGCCTAAAGCGGGAGCTCCCGGACCCCCCGGGCCAGCCGCAGCCTCGCCTCTCCCTCGCCCCTCTCCTTCCTCACCAGCAGGTCGGCGTTCGCCGCTAGGCGTAACTGCGGCTTGTGCTTCTTTAAAATTTTCCGCAAAGTGCTGCGGGGCGCCGTGCTCTTCATCCTCCTCCCGCCCGCCTTCCTTCCTCTCCTTCTTCCTCCTCCTCCTCCTCCTCCTCCGGCCGATCCCGCGCCGCCCTCGCTCCCTCCGCCGTTCGAATCCGCCGCCCTCGCGCAGCCGCGCGCGCCCGCCGTGACGCAACTTCCCAACGGCCGCGCGCGGCACCGCCCCGCCCCGCCCCGCCCCTGCCGCCCTCGCGCCGCTGCCCGCCCCGGCGCTTTCCCGGGATCCGCGCCGAGGAGCCGCAGCCGCGCTTCCCGAACCGCCCAGAGGCTGGGGGGAGAGCGTTCCCTCATGTCCCACCGGCCCCGCCGCCCAGGTGGCGCACGAGCGGGGAAAGGCTGTCCCCGAGCAGGTGCTCGAGGGACAGGCGGGTCCCGGTGGACACCGCCACGGCCGTTCCCTTCGCGAGCCCCTCCGTGTGGGTCCGCTTCCCTTGTGAGCGAACCGAGAGCTGGCTTAGGCCTGGCTGTAGCGAGCTACGCACACCTCCACCCAGGCCTTTCTAGTGGCAAGGATCGGAAGCGGAGCGGGCAGTTCCCCGGGTGCCGTTCCCGAGCCATCGAGCGGCCGCTGGCACATGAGGGAATTTCCCGAAGCGCAGGGAACGCGACACGGGTCAGAGGCACCGGCACGGCGCCGCCTCAGCCGGCCTCGGGTGGCGGATTTTAAGTTGGCGATCGTGGCCCAGGTGTGCCTGGTGTTTCCTTGGCGCAGCAGCCGAGGGAGTTGTACAGCACGCAAAAGCCCCACTTCGACTGTGTGACCCTGCTGGGAGATGGGGCAGGACTGCAGGACCAAGAGCCTAATTAGTGCCATAATCTTACACCGAAGTGAGCCTAGAGTGATAGCTGTGTTCTACACGTAAATCTGGACAAAATCCTGCCTTAGTACACGTATGGTATTGACTTATATGTACACAGAAACACACAGTGGTTCTGAAATCGGCCACCACTTTACGTGTCATCCTTCCTCCAGCATCTGTCCCTGCACTCCTGCTGTAGCTGACAGATGCTGCCGACTGAAATACGGGTTTCCCCACAGAGGGGCCCCTGTAGCTTGGCATTCTCAGTGTATTTGGACGGTGTGTACTTAGTTGGAGAAGGGGTCAGGATTTCATACTGAGGTATGGGGTTTTTCAGCATATTTATTAGGGTTTTTTTGTTTTCTTTGGCCTATGGGATGCTTGCAAATTTAAATGTTGATAAGATAAATATATTGTCTTAATATGTTCAAAATACCAGCACCCAGATACGAATCAGTTTTGTTGAAGTATGTTTTTAAGTCTGTATGATTTAGTATTTTAGTTAATTTTACAATATGCACAAAATGTAGTCCAGATAGAAGTATGATATCTGACAGCAGGAGAGAATTTAAGATTTGCCAGTTCTTCATACTCTGTCAGATATTTGAAAATGATGCTTTGTTCTTTCGGTTCTGACTGTCACTTGCCATTAATCCTCAACAGCTATGTTGATCTTAAAGTCAGGGTCTTAACATTTTTTTCTGTGAAAGAATAAGCACGCTAACACGCAGAACTTTTTTGTACAGTACAGTTTAATAATAGTCACAGTTAATGGCTCAGCAGCACTGCTACAAGTAAACATTTGGGTTTTTTTCGGTTAACTGAACGGCTCTGACTCAGGAGCTAGATAGGGTCATATACTGTAATGCTCATAATATACACACAGAAACTTGCATCGGGATCAGCAATAACTCAGCATGTCAACAGATTCAAATCTACAGCTGGGATAGATCAGTAGTTCCACTGGACCTTACATGGGCTGAGAACTGGGCCGTAGTATCTCGCACTGTTGGTGGAAAACTGGTATGGGCGAGCATTTAAAACTGTAAAAGAATTGCAAAGGTGCCTCTACTGTAGGTCTAAAACTATTAAAATACACCACACAAATTTGAAACTGTGCAGTGACCTGCATAAAACAACAGATACTGAGACTCAACACTAGTAACTGTATCTTTTAGTCATGTGCTTGCTATGTAGGCAGTGACTGAATAATGAAATCTACTATTAAGTGTTAGAGTTTTGTTGGTTCTGATGGTTTTATATTTCTAGTGGACTAGGGTGTTGTTTTTAGCCACAGAAAATAGTAATTTAAAGTGCTGGCTCAAATCTACATATTTACCACATTTCCTTACTTCTTAGGTTTTTAAAAAATAACAATAGTTACTTCAAGCAATTGATAACAGAAGTCAAATGTACGTGTAATAAATTAAATGTATGTAAATTATAGGTTATGATTTACTGAATAAACATAAAATTCAGTATTTCAGACTTCTCCTTGAATTTACAGTTTAGGCTATTTATCAACAAATATTTCTGTAAATATGACTTTAGTAGCTTAATTTTAATACACAAATATTGTAGAAAAAGAAAAAATTTCAGTTCTGTACATTATGCATGGCAAAGGACAAAAGTAATTTTATAAATTAACTAAATAAATTGTTTTAAAAATCACAGCTGTTTCAATTATCTGGTGTGTATTAACACAAGGATTAATGTTTAGATTACAATGAATCAGAAAACTGCAGTCTCATTATATTTTTGATTTTGATCATGACTGTTTTCTTTCTGATAGAATCCATAATGTTCAGTTATAATATTATGAAATATTTAAATAAGTAAAAGAATAACAAAAAATGTATTTTAAATTATTCTTTGGAAATATTATTGAAATTGCTAATTTTTTCATGTTTGTGCAGCTTTATAAAAAAGGCAATTCCATGCTTTATAGGCAGATTTTCATATTTTACCTGTTCAAAAGCTGCAGGAGTTTTGAATTCATTTTATAGAAGCAGTTGCCTTGTTTTCAAATAATGTTTCAAGAATGTCATATTTTTCCACTTTTTAGCAATTGCAGTTTTTAAACACACGTTAGTTCATTTTGTGAACTTCAGCTCAAGCACAACATCTTCCCAGTTTACAGCAATGCTGAGCTGTGTTTTAGAACTAAAGGCATCATCTGGGACAGATGATTAGAGTGAGGACATTTCAGCAATTAAAATAGTACTGTCTAGGTCTGACTTCTTCAGGAAAACAGTCTTTTCATGTTCCTTTTTATTTATTTTATTTTTTTAACACAGGCGATTTCAGTGACATTATCACTTTTGTTTCCAGATCGTGTGGGTTTCTTGAAAACACTTCCATACATTTCAGTGGCTAAAAAGGGGCCAAGTTTGGGGCCATCACTGCTGAACCGCAAACCAGTAAACATTTAGCTCTCTGTTTCTGTAAGGAAAGAGATGAATTTAAAGACTAATTTTATCCATTGCTCTGGTGCACTGGAAGTTGAAATAAGGGTAATATTTGGAAATGAAATTAAAAAGCCATGTTTCCTTTCTGTCCCAAAACTTTTGTTAGCACATCCTAACTTGTTAAATTTGTTCTCCCAGTCTGAACTTCATAACTATTAGTTTAACTGTTTTGTTTCTGGATTTTGACATTATCTTCAGTCAAATTATTCATCAGCTTTTCATCAACTCACAATTTTAAAGTCAATCTTCTCTCCAAAAATTCTGAAGAATTCAATTTAGCGAATATGTTGAAATTAATAATCACATTTTATAAATTCTTGCTAAGCCAGAGGTCCATCAGTTTCTTCTCTATTCAGGTAGAGACTGTTTAATACTTTCTGGTGGTAATCCAGGTTCAGTGGTTGATTAAAGACTTTGAAACATATCCTGGATATGGATGTCAAAGCCTAAAATCTTTTGATGTTTTGTTTGGTGATGAAAAGATACCTCTAAAACAGAACATAACAATTCAGCAAATGTAAACTCTTCTATAGTGTAGTTGATAGGCTTGATCATAGTGATTAGGGTATACAGACTGACTCTCCTGTTACATTTGTATATTCTTTCTGTTGGATAATTCAGGTGTGGTTGAATACTTTTGTAAAGAAACAGGAAAAGAGATAATACTGAGGAGCAAATTTTATGTTCTCTTCTCTTGTGTGGAACTTAAGAAAGCCTCTTGCTTGAAAAAGAAGGGGGAAATGGCAATTTTAACAAGAAACTTTTGCCTTGTGGATGTTGCTACTGATGTAATGACAATAATTTAATTACAGTAATAAACACTAGTCAAAACTCTGTTTGGTATTAGGCTTTTATTTTCATTAAGAAAGGAGAGAATTCTCTAGAATCAATTATTTTCATTACTTTTGGGGTTTTTTTTAGTTCTATTTCTATCTGTGTTCCAAGCCCAGAACACTAAAAAACAAGAAGGGCAAAATATAATAAATTATACTTGAAATTGTGACTATTTGCTGATTTAAAGGTTTACAATTTAAGCTTCAGTTTCATTTTTCAGGACATTCTGTGTATCAGCCCTCTGTATATCAGGCTCTAAGAACCTGTCTGAAGCCACTTGACTTCCGCAGGCCAGACACCATCTGTCTGTTGTGACTGCTTTGATTGCATTCATAAAATGGATGTCATTCATACTGAAGCATATAAATCACAGCTCAGCAGTCACTCTTACCTTCAGATATATTCCTTGTGCACTTCACATGCCATCAGCTAAAAGTGTATCAGTTTCACTGCTTTTGAAGTAATTTGATGCAGGATCACATTGATATAACTGTCCAATACTTTATTAAACTATGTAAGAGGAAAATTATTATTTTATGTGTTTTCAATGAATACCATAAAGATTAATAAATTACACCCAAAAAATTACTTCAAATACCCACTTCATCTGTGTTCATGTAACTTTTCTCATTATTTTTTCAGATTTGTATTTTATTTGTATTTTGCTCCCAGATCTAATACACCTATTTAATGCCAGTCTTATTTCTTCCCCCAAATTCCAGAAGGAACAGAGTGTTATTATTCTCTTCAGATGTCATGCTTACAACGACTACATAAAAACCAGAATGATCTTCCAGCACCTGTGCTCTGATCAGGTAATCCAGACCTGCCAAAAAGACCCCCTTCTATTGGAAACTTTTGCAAACCTAGACAGTATTCTGAAAAATGGCTGTTCTCTGCCTTAAAAATACATATTTTATGCAAATGTGTTATAAACAGAGAAGAAAGGAGAGCACAAAATTTAATTATATTCCCCGTGATTTTACTTTACTAAAATCTGGCCTAATTAGCATGTGATAGCCATAGCCGCTAATAAGGACCTCAAAGATTAATAGATGGATACTTCTTACCCAACTGCCAATTTTCTAATTATATTTATCAGGGACATTGGATCAGAGGAGGTGACCACAAGAAGGCCTGAGACTGATGGTTGTTTTTCCTTAATTTTGTTCTTCACAAAAGTGTAGCAACATCATTTAGCCCCATCTCTCACAGGGACCACGTTTTTTCCCTGTTGACTTCTTCTTCAGTCAGAAAGCAAGCCCTAGAAGTGTGATATGCAACAGCATTTTCCTACCACTTCATTAATTTCCCATGGGTTATGTCAACTCTGAAACACAAAATGATGTGCTATGGAATGGTCTGCTTAGCTATGCAACTTTCTACCTGTTTCCTGGCCACAGCTGCAGAGGAAAATGGGTGATCACAATCTGAAATATCCACACCTGAAGCAAAAACTTAATCTCTTGCTGATGTTTCAGATTGTCAGTAATCCTCAGCTCTCCTAAAGCAGAGGTGGAAGTGGTCATTAGGCCAATGTAAATGAAAAATACCCACTTCTTGCCTGGTACTGCCTACATACCCCATGAATGTACTAAAAGAAGGGATATATATGCATATTTGTTTACATTAAAGCCAGTTAGAAAACTGATCACATGTGTATCTCAGATCAAAAAACAAATACAGTTAATTATATTTTTTAATTAATAAATGGTAGGTGATAGCCAGCGGGATGCTTGCCTGGTGCCTGATTTGCCCCAATAACCCTGATGACAGACTTCGGCAAACTAAATTCAAAGAGAAACAACAAAGTGACAGGTTATGTTTCAGATGAGGTGAACAGATTGCTGGTCACTTAAATCACACTTTTTGTGACAGAAGCCAAGCCATAACATTATTGTTATATGTGAACATGATAGGAAAAAAAGGAAGAGTGGCCACTGAAGTGAAGCAAGAATGTAAAGATTGCCTTCAGAGTGCATGGAATACATATATACTACAGCAGGAATTGCCATTAGTCTTCAAAGTTGGCATGTATTGTGCCAAGAAGACAGGAGAAGAAAAATAAGTAATTTTTATTTATTTCTTTTACCATTGTAATTAATAAGGGAGTCAAAAAAGATAACATTTCAGATAAAACACAAGTAATTCAAATAGGCTGTAATCAAAATGTGTTTTTTCCATGAAGACTTTCAGAAGTTATTTATTAACTGCCAAAAGGAATATACAGTCACCTGAGAATGAAGTAATATAATATATGCCAGTTTACTGCAAATGGTTCCTCAGTGATCTGCTTTCTTTAGCAAGCAGACATGAAATCATTTGTCTTCAAAATTATGTTAAGAAATTAATGATCTAATATAAACTATCAAGAGTGGGATGCAAAGTTCAACTACCTATTTTTTTGTGTGAAGAAAAGTGATTGAAAACATTAGGCTTGTATTAATAAAAAATAAGCACTCTAGAGAACTACGGCATTACTCTTTAGTTTCCATCATTACAGAAATGCTCGTATTTCTTTTGAGTACGCAGAAGTCTTTGACTCTGTCATGCTTTCTGCAAATTCACAAACAACTTTTTTTTAGAGCAATTATTAGAAAAATATAAACCCCTGTGAAACTCTTCCAGATTGCATTGAGAATCAGTAGTTTTCTAAAGATACCAAAAGGAAAGTTTTAAAATGCTGCTGCTGTAGCATAAAGGAATGAAAAGTACTTCTTCAGAGAATATGGTGAAGTACAGGAATTACTAAATTCTTTTCCCTTCGGCTAGTTAATTGCTAATTTTATTCTTGGGAATGTAGTTTCGGGTCTGGGTTTTTTTTTAATATCTTGATATACAGAGTTTAGAAAGAAGCTTCAAAGATTAATTATCCATTGAGCTAAAAATTCTTTCAGTAGCTTAGACTCATTCTGCCTTCTGGGGACAGTAACATTTGCAGTTGCATATCCAATTAAATGGAAGTGGTAGTTTAGAGAGTGAAAGATAGTGTATATACTTTTTTGAATGTAAAACACCATAAGTATTACTTAAATAAATGTAACTTTGACCACAGTTTTGTAAATAAACAACTGCTGATACTATCTGTTTCTTTCCGTACAGAACAAATACATTTTTTTCAAACAGTGCTTGACACAAAGGAAAACAGCAAGGGTGTACTGCCTCAGGTTAATAAAACTAAAAGATAGCAGCTTTAGCTTTGCACAGAGGCAAGATGCTGCTCTCTGCTGTAAGAGACTGCACCAGAGCCGTAGCCCCTACACCCAAGAATAACCATAGTGACTGTGGGGACGGGAAGCCATATCAAGTTTTCTTCTCCTGCCCCACATGACTGTGTAAGCCTGTTGTTAAGAAGTACATAAATGTATGTGGAAGTGCCACAGACATAAGAACTAATTTAGTAAACAGAGGTGCAATACTGATTTTCTAGCCACATTGAGGCTCCCTACCTGAGCTTACATAGGGTAACTTAACTTCCACAAAGCTAAGAAAAATATCTATTTTAAGCTGGAAACCACACCTCTTGCGTCAGCACAAATACAATTATAACAAAACTAATACCATAAAAACACAGAGTGAATCATAACACAAATGAAAAAAATTTTTGGAAGGAACATTCTGTAATGTAAGCTGACACTTGGAAAACAGAAGTCAGCTCTAAGGTCTCTCATCTTTACCCTCAGTATTTTACATTTTGTATTTAGACTGCCTTACCTGAATAGTGGCAGAGTTTTGTTTTCCAGTGTTCGGTGATGTTCATCATCGTAAGTAAGGTTGCTGTGATATTTTTTAAATACCTTTGCCTGGGTAGGAGCTGTGGCTCCTTAACTTAACCCGTGATGCACCAATTGTACCAGCTGTACTATGGTATGTTTCCCTTGGAGCAAGTCAGTATCCTCACCCTGCTGTTCATTGCCACCCTGACTGATGGTACTTTGCCCCTGTACAAACCAACTCTTCAGTGCTGCCATAAAACAACACAATGAAAAGCACAACATTGCTGTTCAGAGGCAGCTCTTTGCCTAAAAATTTGGCAGGTATGTGCTTTTTCAGTTTTTTGTTGGTGTTTTTTAAGGGTAATACATTGATACTGAATGATGCGCTTCCCTGTAGAGGGAATAAAAATATGCTTATGCTTGTCATCGGGAGAATTTTTTCCATCATGTTTTTCAAACTGGTCTAGAAGTATTTGCTGTTTTCAAGTATGTGTTTGCAGTTCTCTAGCATTCTTCCCAGTTTTATCTGATGATGTAGTGATATCACTAGGCCACCTCTTGTCTGCAAAATGTCCTGGAAGGGAGACAGGACAGGAGAATGAGGGGAAAAAACCCAAGCATATAAAGAATATGGGAACTCAATGGTCTAGTTTTTATGGGGGACTTTCTATGTAAAAGTCATTCAGTGGAAGGCCTCTGGTCATTGGTATGCTCAACTGTTCTGCAGTGCTACGAGTGAAACAGCTATAAAGACAGCTTAATTCTCCAGCAACATTTGTAACATCTTTACAATGCCTGTGCAGAATGAAGTAGATGGAGACAAGGAGCTATTCTGATCCTAACCTTCCATCTTTAGGCAAAAGTTTGCCAGTTTCTCTAAAATTAAATTTAGAGGCCTCTGAATATTAAACAAAATAAAAACATAGAACACTGTAGTGGGTTGACCCTGGCTAGATGCTAGATATGCACAAAAGCCACTGTTGTCACTCTCCTCCAAAAATGGATGGGAGAGAAAATATAACAAAGGGTTCACAGGTTGAGATAAAGACAGAGAGAGATCACTGACTAAATACTATCATGGACAAAACAGGCTTGAATTAGAGATAGTAATTGAATTTATTACTAACAAAATCAGAGCAGGATAATGAAAAGTAAAATAAATCTTCAAACACCTTCCCCCCACCTCTCCCTCCTTCCCAAGCTTTACCTCCCCACCCAGCAACACAAGGAGACAGGGAATGGAGGTTGTGGCCACTTCATCACACATTGTTTCTGCCACTGCTCAGGGAAAGGCATCCTTACCTCCCTGGAGAGAGGAGACCTCCAGTGTGGGGTCCCTGTCCCACAGGAGACAGTTCTCCAACATGAATCCATCCCGTGGGCAGCAGCTCTCCATGAACTGCTGCTATGGAGGTCACTTTTCCATGAAGTGCAGTCCTGCTCCAATGTGGATTTCCCACAGGGTCACAAGTCCAGCCAGGAAACCTGCTCCAGCACGGATTCCTCTTTCCACAGGTCCCTGCCAGGACCCTGCTCCATTGTGAGCCTTCCACAGGTTCACAGCCTCGTCTCACGCACCCACCTGCTCCAGTGTGGCCTCCTCCAGGGACTGCAGGTGGATCTCTGCATCCCCATAGTCATCCATGGTCTGCAGAGGCACAGCTTCAGCACTGGGAGCACCCCCTCCCCTCCTTCTCCACTGACCTTGGTCTGCAGAGCTGTTCCTCTCACATGTGCTCATTCGGCTCCTTCTCTGGCCTCAATTACTTCTGCACAGTAACTCTAGTTTCTTCTTAAATACATTATCACAGAGCCATTAGTATCATTCCTGATTGGCTCAGCCTTGGCTGAGCATGGAACACTTAATCCCAGGGTCATGGGTTCATGCCTCGCATTAGGTGTCAAAAGGACTGCAGGAGGTTGACACTGGCGGTGCACCGGGTGCCCACCAAGCTATTCTATCAGTCCTTCTTCCCAGCTGGACAGGGGAGAGAAAATAACTGGAAAATTTTCCTGGCAAATGACTCCTAGGTTGAAATAAGGCAGTTTACTAAAGCAAAAGTTTGTGCATGCACAAAGCAAGGAGAAGAAACACTGATATTCTTATTCTCTACTTCCCGTGAGCCAGCCAATTCTCAGGAAGCAGGGATTCAGCATCCGTGGCAGTGCTCAGGAGAGCAAACATTGTAAATAGCAAATACCACCTCCTCCTTCTTTCCTTAGCTTTTATACTTGAGCTGATGTCATATGGTATGGAATATCCCTTTGGTTAATTTGTATCAGCTGCCCCAGTTGTGTCCCCTCCCAGGATTTTGCCCACCCACAGCCTGGTGTGTTATCAACCCCTTTCTAGCTACCAATGCAAAGCACAGCACTGCACTGTAAGGACTGTTATGGGAAAATGAACTCCATCTCAGCCAGACCCAATACAAACATATGTTAATAAATGCATATGCTTTAAATGTTTTTTTGTAACATTATATTTTGAGCAGATTAATCCAATTTGGGTGCTTTGTGAACTCAGTACTCTCGCTGATTTCAGTAATTACCAGCATTATACTTGCCTATTACTTTTTTTACAAAAAAGTAAACTGATTTTTACTTCCAAAATAGATTTAACAATTGCTTTCTGTAATTTAACAGTTCTTACGCTTTTTAATTCTATATATGGATGACAAATCTTTATTTGCCTTTAGCTACAAGACTGAAATATGGTTCTGAAATACATCTGTTTGTGTAAAGATCCACAGACATCAGAACCCAGATGTATAGTTCACAGCCTTACTCCTTTTCTGTGTGATTCCCAGCAGAAAGAAGAGTTTTAAATAGTTATCTTTTATACTTTTTTTAAAATCTGTTCTTTCTTTAGGAGTCAGGTGCCTCTAGCAGGCCCAGCAGAATCTGAGAATCTGTTCAATGAGAATAAAACTCTTCTTTTTGACCTCATAGGCCAGCTTTGTACTTATGAGTATAGTGTTAGACAGTCACGGATCTGAGAGCAAGAGGCATGCTACCCTCAGGTACTTAAGGAAAAATTCTCCCTAAATATAAGGTGGTCTAGTCAATCCCCACTGTTGGGGACAATGCCATTCATTGGCCTCTGGGCTGGGAGAGTTGGCTGGGAGAGTGCTTCTTGTCTCAGACCAGAGCTGCTGCCTGGTCTGCTATAAACACAGTAGTTACTACTGTTGCACTCCAGACTTTGTGCCTGGCCCCTGGTTAGTGTTCTGCATGTGCAGGCATGGAGTAATGCAGCAATGACTATGGCACTTGTCACTGGGGCTGAATGTTAAGAGTCCTGAACAAGGAGTTGCATGCCAAAATTAGAAAAGCTTAATGGTCAGACTTAACAAGGAGTTTGGTCCATGTCAGGATTGTTTCTGGGTTTTATTTTATGCTCCAGCTAGGCAGGACCAAGGTATGAATCTCTACTACCCTTAGAGGCTGTCCTGACCACTAGCCTTCAATAACAGCCACCTGTGCTTTTTCTTTCGAGTCCTTGATCATGCTCTGTTTGCTACAACACTATTTCAACATGCAGAATGGAAAGTAGGCGTCTCTGCATGTCCACAGCCTTGGGGCATGTCCACAGCCTTGGGGCATGTATTTCAACATGCAGAATGGGAAGTAGGCATCTCTGCATGTGCACAGCCTTGGGGCATGTCCACAGCCTTGGGAAATGCAGTCTTCAGCCCCAAACTTTAATGTGAAAATGCACTAAAAATCCTTTTCCTGGGACAGATATACTCACCACAAAGGTATTGTAGAGATGAATATGAAGAAAGTACCAATTAGCAATTGATTATACAGAGTCTGGTCCAGAGGTTCTGCTCTGTTCTTCAGCCATTTTAAAGAATTATTTTTCATTCTTTCCTTGTTTTGCCATGGTTTTGTTTAGACAATATCAGTTGTGGAACTATACTGTTCTTGCATTTTAAGCAGAGCTTAGAATTATGTTGTCTAACACTAAGAGTTGCTTGACGTCAGGGAGCAAGCACGTGATAAAAAATGTATTAAATCTTCTGTGAAACAGCTTAATTTCAAAATTTTATTTTTCCTTACTCCAGTGGGAAACAGTGCAATAGCACAGCAACCAAATTAAACCTGCAAGTAAATTACTACAGGTCTGAGCATAAATTTGTGGGAGAATGTGTTAAATATATTTGTACAGCTGTACATACAGAAGATCTGAATTCTCCTAACAGCAGTGTCTGGACATGAAGTTTTGATTTAGATTGTGTTCCTCTGGAGACTCTGTTGCATATGTATATAAAGCTGAATTTAGCAATTAAATGTGATTTCTGAATTTTACATCCATAATTGCCTACTCATAACAAAGTACAAGATGGGGCTTGGAATTTCTGTCTTGAGAAAGATTTGATTCCATATTTCCAGATCTAGCATTTCTCTGGTAGCTTGAAGTCTCCAATATATGAATTTTCTGTATTATGCATAGAAAATGTCTGCCTGAACCTATTAGAGCTATGACTTGCTATATGCATAACTAGATGATTAATGCATTTTTATACAGCATTACCTGTATTCTGGCATATCATAAATATGATTCATATTCTTATGACTCAAAATATAATTCTGGCATATCTTAAATACTTTTCATGTATCAGCCCTGATTTGTCTATTATCTGCTTAGATCCACAAATCTCTATTCACATGAACAGGAAAACCTCTTTTTAGCGTGCGTCCTGAAAACTGTTGCTTTAAGCATATAGCATTTATAAGCATTATATAAGCATTTCCTTTTCTTAATCTCAATGAAATTTTAATATTTTAACAAATTTTTCAGTACATGAAGAACACCATATGATCACAAATATTCCTCCAATCTTTAAAGTTTAGTAAGTGTCTGAAAATTATTAGTGAAGTTCCTAATACCTCTGCAATACCCTGTACCTGTGCAAAGCACAATGTCATGTGTTAAATAAATACATCTTGCCTTTTACAAGATGTCTTCCTATTGACTTCCAACTGAAGCACAACAAAAATGCTAAAAAAAGAATCCTCAATAGCTGCATGAGTAGCTGTCCACTTACTCTAGAGATCAATAAAATGTTTGGCACTAGCACTCATTCACATGTCAAAGCCAAAACAGAAAACATAGTTCATAATGAAGCGCAAGGACAAGAATGCTGGAAAAGCATTCTTGCAAATATGTGCTACAAAACTGTACCACACTCCACTCTCTCTGTTGCTTTCATGTGCAGCTCAACTACATTTCAATAAAACAGTGCCCAAATGCAACTCAGGAATGTGTGTGGCTTCTGCAAACAGATGCAGAGCCAAACACCAGACCCTGTATTAGTGTGTGGATGTATTGCACAGCTGGAAGAACAATTCCAGATGCGATGAAATAGCATGTGTTTTTCTTACTGTGTTATCTAAAAGCTTTATTTATAGGGTGAAACTGTGTTTTAAACGTGATCTTGACCACATTAAGTTTTGCAAGCTGTAGACAATGTGAATTTAACAGTGGTGTTTATGTTTTCTGAAGTCTTAGCTGTATGACATACACTAGTAGTTAAAAGTGATTAGTTCAAAATCAAGTTGTGTAGAGATCTGTAAATTTCAGTTGCTGCCTGACATGTGGATGCCCATCTACTCAGAAAAAGTACTCTGGGGACCCAAACAATGTCACAATCCTCTATTACCTGCCAAAAGACATGTGAGGAGTATGTGCTGCACTGTCAAAATCTCTGGAGAGAGTCTGAGGTTCATAGGACAGACTGGATGGGACTTAGAGCTAAGTGATGTAGTGGAAGGTGTCCCTGCCAATGGCAGGGGGCTTGGAACTAGATGATCATTAAGGTACATTCCAACCCAAACCATCCTATGATTCTGTGATTCTATAAATCATGGGAAGGAGGCAAAAAGAGGAAAGGAGGACAAAAGGAGACATTTCCTCACCCTCAAGGCACTTATAAAACCTGACCTTGCCCTATATTCCACAACTGGAGGTTGAGCTGAAAAAAACGCTGGAGTTATAACAGGGATAACAGCTGACAACAGGAGCCTGTAAATATTTACAGTCTCTGAGGCACAAACTCTATGAGTTTGGCATTCATTGCACTTGACCATTTGTCAGGACTGCCTTGAGGGGTGTGAGGCACTGAGCAGGCATGGGAGAATATGCAGATTTTAGGAACATGGAATTTCAGAAAGAGACCTCAGACAATCACATGCATAAAATCTACTTATTTTATGAAATTGAGAGGGATTCACTCTGATCTAAATTCATATAAAGAAAATACTAAAAATCCAGAATGGTTATTAATTCCTCCTGAAATAAGAAATATTGAATGTGTTTCAATGCTTTAATGAAATTTAGTCCTTTTTTTCCCAGTACAGATACACTGATGGCTTTAACACTTATGACACCTTTGCAAGCAAGTATCCAATCATCACAGAGCTACAGTAGAGTTGATAACAGAAATCATGATCCTCATTTTGTGACAAGGTACCTGAGTCTAAGATATCAAGACTAAACCATTGCCCTAAAATCTGAACACATGCAGGCCTATTTAATAACAAATAGGTTATCGGGACTGAAAACTTTGAAGTATTACTTTAGGACTGTGGCGATAGATGCCCAAGTCTGAAAACATTGTATAAGTTAGTGTTTTGTTTGCAAACACTTAAAGCATGAACAGTAATAGTTATTTGTCTGAACGTGTTTAATAACATCCTTAGAGTTGCTTATTTTTTAGAATATTTCTTCCATGACACAAAGTTATCCTTTTTCAGCAGATTTGCCTTTTGCTTCTTCTAGAAGCAGAGTTACTTCTGGACTAACAAATTTCCATGTAATAATGCATGAATTTTCCTTTTATGAATCTAGATAGTTTTTCCATCACTTGTATTCCAGTATTTCTGAAACCAGGTGTTAATTTTCAGGAGGATAGGAGGTTTCCAAGCAGCTGCCAGGACTAATACAGCAGCCAGCAGTAAATGCTGAATAAGCTTAGGTACAAAATCTATACCATCTGGTTTCAGGACTCCTTGGCCAAAAAATGTGAGACCAACTCCTTTCATGTCCAGAAATCTTCCTGTTCATTGGAAATTGTGAAATGGATGTTACCTTTACATTACCTTTTAGTTCACATCTCAGAGGAAGATTCAAATAATGGTCTTAAGAAAATATTGCATAACTGTAAAACAGGAAACTAAATAATGTGCTCAGGTTTTATAACAAGACAGATGAACACTATTTGACAAGCTGAGATCAAAGTCCTTGCTCCACCTCACAGCAGTCCACTTTTCCAAGCTGCTGTTTCTCAAAGTCAATGATAGCTGCCAGTGCTCAATGCAAAAACAAGGTCCCTCACAGGAATGATCTCCCCAGACCAGTGAGTCAACAAGAAGATACAAATTGAAGCCCTTGAGGTTTGATTTAAGACTGGAGAAGTAAGGCCTGAGGTCCACCTTGGCTGCCAGTGAGGAAATACTTCTGGTTCCTTAGGTGTCTGTAAAGATCAACTATGTTCTACATAAAAAATTGCTATACTGCAGTTGTTGATAAAAGAATGGCTTAAGAGTGGCTTAGTTCAAAGACGTGAGTATGAAGGCACAGATACAGTTGGGCCTCTTTGAAGATAACTGAGGAGAGCCAAGCTACAGAACTTCCTCTGAAGACATGTGGAAAAAGAGTGTTTCTTGCAATTTTTAAAGTCCAAATCATTTAATCGTCTCTCTCAGGCAGTCATTTAGAGATATACATAATCCACAAGGTCACTTTGTTATCAAATCCCTGAAGGTACCAGGTTATCATCCCATCCAAAGAGTCATTAGTGTCTTTTAGCTTTTTATGTCTAGATTACACATTAAAAAAAATGCGTATCATAAGAAACCATACAACCATATTTTTCTTTTGCTATCACCACTGCTTTCAACACACTGATTAAATCATTGCTTTAAGTGGATGATTAAACCCTTTTGAGAAGGGACTGACAGCCAGCTGTATTTAGCTAGAACAGAGAATTACGATTCCCCAGTCCATAGGCACTATCACAATGCAGATAAAACTGCAGTGGTAGTGCTGTTGTGTTCCTGGTAACCGTGAATTTGTCTACACTGCTGTATAGTAAGATTGCCCTGAGCTCCACAGAGCAAGTTAGAATATCACTATCATCTGACTAGTAGTAGGTTTAATTGGAGACCGACTAGCTGGAGGGCATTCTTAATTAACAATTTCACATAGCCAGACCATTTTATAATGCAGTGTAAGTAATTGTTTCAGTAAAGGCAGTGATTTTGCTGTGTTTATGCCGTAGAACAATAGTGCCATTATAAATCTCAAGATAGCACTCAATGTACTTCAAGAGAGAACTTTAGTTACCTTAAAAAATTTAAAAGGCTGTGGTCCAAAGTTCCACTTATCTCTGAATGTATGATAAATGGTTGATCCACAGATAAGAGTTTTGCGGTTGCATCCATGAAGCATTGTAAGTGATAAGTTAGACAGCTGTAGTGCACTGATATTTTTCAAAATGGCAACAAAGCACACATCAAAATATTGACCAAATACTGGCTAACCAACCATTATATCCCAGAGCAGCTTCTCCCCACTGTTGAAGCTGTAGATCCCACACATAAAAAGTCGGAGTAGTCCACTGCAAAACCCCTTGGAGAAGAGACATGCCACAAAGTTCAACCCAATTCAACAAGCTTTCCTGTTACTAATTTGCATCTATTTCATTTCATTATTGCATTTATTAGAATCTTCTATCTATTTTACTATTTCTGATCTTATGACAGGTTCAGGGACTAAGTAATACCAAGAAACATGAGTTTTGTTTCACATTATATGGTCTAGTTCCAAAAATTCATAAATCACTTTTGATACCAGAGAGAAAACATTTCAATGAAGGGAGGAACATGCACAGTCTCTGTCCAAGAAGAAGCAGCAGAAATTTTCTCTCTCTTTTTCAGTGTTAACAGTCAGAGAGAATACACCCTGGAAATCAATTTTCTTTTACTGGAACTTGATGTGGGCAGTTGCTTGATGTGTTCAGCTTCTGTATGGCCCAGGTTCAACAAGACACTTAAAAGCATGGCTGACTTTATTCATGTGGGTATTTAGGTATGTGCTTAAGTACCTTGTTGAATTGGGGCTAATGTTAGGTCGTAAGTATTTACTAGGTCAAGCATCCAGGCTAAAAATTTCTCTGTTTTTCCTAGTAACACTGCAAGTAACTCCAGTCACACAATACATTTGGAAGTGCTTGCAGTGAATTTATCAGGTGATGTTACCCAAGGCAATGGAGAATACATTCTTGTTCTGTTGGAGAAACATATTCATTTGCCTTCTCAGCACAAACTCTGCAGACTGCTGAGAGGATATACAAGGGCCAAACTTCAAACATACAGCATAATAGAGTAACATTTTATTTAAGTATTTATGCTACTGCAGTATCCAGGAGTTGAAGCTAGTCTTCTGCCCTATTGAATTAGGCACCATAGAGAAACATGAGGCCTCTGCTCCAAGTACTGCACACCAGGGCTAAGCAGTTGGAGAACTAAATATATTTGCCTCAATGAAACACTTACCAAGACAAATCAAAAGGCAGAAATATTAGGAAGGAAAAATAAAATCAATGACTGCTTTTTCCTCCTGTAACTCTGGCTATTAGCCTGGACATTAGCCTATCAAACCCACAAGTGAGTAAGTTGTTTAGGAAACAGAATGAGTCCAAGCATTGAGGGAGTATCACTGAGTAAAATTTTTCTATTTTCTTGGAAGAGAAGATGTGATTAAGATGGTGCTCTAGTCTGCTCTTCAGCCCTCTGTTACTGAATTCTAACTCCACGCCACATTTTAGACACAAAAGAATGTTCAAGGCCCTGTGACAGAAGAAACGATGACTCTTGCAGCTGCTGGCTGTAGCAGGCACCATTAGGAAGTCATAGAGTCTGGCTGGGAAAACTGGTGCCTTGCTCAAGCTTTGACAGTGTTTGGAACTCATACTCACTGTAAGTGAGCCAGTTCCCTTCCTATCTCTACCATTTTCTCTGTATAAATCCAATGTCCCACTGTGTTTTAACTTTATTGTCCTGGCAAAAGCACTTCCAAAACCTTGAATTAGTACTGTTTCTGGCTTAAGACTGTTACAGCTCTACCTAATCAATCTGTGTATGTAGAAGAGCCGTCAGTGTATACATGGCCATAACAGATCCTGAGCACATGGAAAAAGAAAACTAAAGAGGTATGAAGAGGGAGCTGCAATTCCCAAGGAGAGTAGAGCAGAACCTGGGGCAAAATTCCTTGTGAAACCAAGTTTTACAGTTCCATTGCTCACTTACTGCATACTTATCTTCCTTCACTTGCTTTTCTTCAGCTGTAATCAACAGAAGTGTTTCTCAGTGTCTTGAGTTTACCTCAACATCAAGACATCAATAATTTGTTTTTTTCCAAGGGAAACTATTTTATGACTGTTTGCTTCTAAGTAATTCAGCAAGGCTGAATGTTGATCTTGTGAGTTGTGGTGTCTTTTTCTGGAACCAACCCCCCACAATCAAAATAGCCTTATTTTAACTTTGTGAACTGAAATGTCATGCCTTCCAATTTTCATACAGACTTTCTGTAAAATTTGATTCAGAGTGTCAGCTCATATTATAGGGTATATTCCCATCTTGGTGGTATGAAAAATCTTTGCTCTTTCAAAAAAGCCACAAATGTACTGGCATGGATTTCAACAGTAGTTAGGTACTGTTAACAGTGACAAAAAATTATGGGAGACTATTTAAACCATGTTTCTGTTTTAGAGTAAATTGGATACAATGCTGAAAAAGGAGAAGTCATCACTAGGTTAGAAAAACGTCTGTCTCACATCTCACCCATCTTCACTGTTTTATTTCACTAATGGGATCTATATATATTTTGAACTCTAAGATTAATATAAACTGTGAACGTCTCTTGAGGAGGGGGAACACAGAACAATGAAATGATAGAACAGAAAAAGAATGAAGCTGAAAATTAGGCCAGAAGATTGAAATCAGGACAGATTTAAATCATTCTTTGCTGTTTTGTTCAGCTTGGTTGTCTGATAAACTACCAAGCAGGACAAAGTTCAGGAGACATGATATACTGCATGTTAAGTCTTTGTTGTTATAAGGTGAACTCCTGTTCTCCGGCTTGCTCTCCTCATCTCCCACGCTTGTTGTTTTAATACAGAGGAAAGTTCAACTCCCCCTGCTTAACTCCAGTACCTCTTAATGAGGGAACTGTAACACTATCCAGTCATCCCAGCACACGTCAATCAGAATTTCATTGCTTTGCACAGCTTGACTTATGTCAAAAAGGATGGTTAAAATTCACCCAAGTCCTGGAAACCTCCTGTTGAGTTAAACAGATCACATCTTAGCTGCGGGAGGATTTTTTGTTTGCTTTGGTTGGGTTTTAAATGGTCAAAGGGCAAGAAGCATTATTTGCAAAAGCTCTTTCATATAACTGGTTCTTAGGATTCTGGTATCAGCAAGATGATATACATCATATAGTTAAAGAGACAAAAGCAATAGATTTTCATGTGCCAATGACAAGAAGCATCATTTACAGAAAATTCTGATCATTCAAAATGGATCCTCTAGCCTATTGTGGTTAAGAAAAATCTCTTAGAAGCATCCACGCATTATCTTTGACAGCGTGGGCTTTACATTTACAAATGAGTAAAAATCAGAGCAGAAGGCTCAAAGCCAGCCAACTAGAATCATGGAAGGCCATGTTATTTATGGGCAGCAGCACTTGAACCATCATTCCTGCCTCATTGAAGGCTCACATACACATTATATGATTATTGCAATTGCTGCAGGAGAAACAGCACAAGTAAGCATTTGCAGACACTTGGATTGTGCTTACTGTAGCTCAAGTTGTATCTTCCAAGAGCTTTTAGAATATTCTTTTTTTTAAACTAGTTTGTTGTTTCAGTAAAACTGAAAACTCTATTAAACTGTGAAATTATTGTATTGTGTTACAGGAAGCCTCCAAGTTTATAGAAATAGGAATGTCTCTGTGATGGAGGATAAAAGATTCATGTTGTCCTTGTTTACAAGACAGTTCAAAGGATACCATAAACTACTACCTCTGAAGTGACAGTGCTAGGCATATTTTTCTCTGTAAATAGAGTCAGTACAAGGAGATGACATTTAAAAATGGTGGCTCTACATCCATAAAAGATTAATTATCTAGAGGAAGCATAAATTGCTTATAAGCAATAGCCCTTATAATTTTAAATGGTGACTCAGGTACAGGGAATGACTGAGTAGGGCAGTCTTCTTTATTCTGAAAAATAAACCATAAAGGAAAATAGGAGGAGTTGACATAATCATAAGAGGCATAGAGGTGAATAAGGATCATCTGCTCACTATTTTTTCCAGTGAAAAGCCATAAGGGCATCAAGTGAAGACTGCATCTTCTGATCCAAACAAATGTGGCACGGAGGATCTTCTTGTAGTTTGGGCAGTAGTGGATATTGTACAGAGATGTGTTTGAGGGGACACTACACCAGGTAATGGAAGAAAAATCCTTTACAAAGTACTAAATGCATAGAAACTACACCTGATTCTGGAGATCTCTCAGCTGGCAATTGTGTAAAACTGGGAGCCCTCATAGCACACTCGTTTGCTCGCTCTGTTCTTGTTTTTCCCAAGTCATCTGCTTATGACCGTTGTTCTCAATGGATTTCTGCCTAAAAACATACTTCATTTATGTTTAATACCAGCTACCCAGCCAAAGCAAAGGACGATGAAATATAAAAATCAGCAAAAATATAAGTGCCATCAAAGAGGAAGAAAGTGTCAAAACTAGAACATGTGGGTGGGGCAGAGGCATGCCAATACTATCACCACTCCTTCAAGGCATCCAGCTCAAAGCAAAAGAATTGGCATTGTTCAGTGGTGCTGCTCCCAAAAGGACGGGGTCAAGTGAGGGAACACTAGATCCCATCAAGTTTCCTTCTGTAGCTGTGAACAGTCAGCATAGACAGGGCCAGGAGAAGTTTGACAATAAAGTCTTGTAACTTTGTGGGTGCTCAGGTGTGGAGGTAAATGAGAAGCTGAGGGAAGAAATGCAGCCACAACCTCAAGACCTGAAGGACCCACATGAACTGCAGGCTAGTGCACTGAATGCACAGACATGCCAGATCCCCTCTCTCACTGGAAGTCAGGGACCTTATAAACCAATTTGTGCAACACTAATATACATCCATTGCCAACTCCACATTCCCCCTGAATACTGCCTAGTCTGCACTCATTCTCTGCTTTAGTATTTACCAAAGCTCTTTTGGATGAAAAATCTAAGCACCAACTGGGGCCAGTCCGTGTTGGGCAGGCAGCATCATCCATCTCAGTCCTGATTGTTTTGGCACATTTCTCTCTCCACATCTCACACGAGTCAGGGCTCACACTTTCTGAGGTGAGTGAAGACTCTGGTATCATTAGCATGTCCAATGGTGTCTGTGAGGAAAGGAAGGAAGAGATAGTACTTGTAGCACAGTGCACTCCACTGATGTGCAGCAAGGATAAAATCTAGCCTTCCAAATGGCTGAGACTTAAGTAGTTCAGAAACAGACCGGTCTGCCTCATTCAGTCCACAGTCACTCTTTGGTGTGAGTATCACCAGGAATATCACCGTAGCCTATAAACAAAAATGTAGCAGCACTGTTCCAGCACCTCAGAGTTCAAAACTCAACATCTGTACAAGGTTGTATATGGATGTTTCAGGCGTTCTGGATTCTTGGGCGACCCTGGTTGCTGTCACTGGACATCACTGCTTCCAGCACAGCCTGGAGAACCCCCCTGTGGCCATCCACGGCAGAGCTCCACAGCTCCCACAGACAGGCAGCCATTCTGAGACTGACCCCAGGTGATCTTGGAGAACATCCCAACAGGTGGCATCCCACAGCCTTGGTCTCACCACCTGGTTGCCTGGACAGGCTGTTTGTGAGCCTCCTGCAAGGCAGCTATGTCAGGAAGCATGCCATGAGCATGGTTTCATGTCAAAGGTTGTGTAGATGTAGGCAAAGTGATTTACAAAGCCAAGTGAAGAGAGAGCTAAGTCTATTCAAATAGCAGATGCCATAATTCATCCTGATTAGCCTGGGATGATTCAACAGCTGTAACCATTTAGGCTACAATTCAGAAAGGCAAATACTTTAATCTAATGCTAGCAGGGGATTGCCAAGGAAAGGGAAGAACTGAAAAGAAAATACATCAATATTGCAGACTTCATCCTGGAAACAGAATTCCAAAACTTCATTAAAATTCTTATACTGAATGTATAAAAATATATCTCATTTATTAAAAGAAAAAAAAAAAGTGTTCCAATTTGTTTAGAAGGATCTAGAGCAGCCGTGTTGAATGCAATGTAGACAAAACCTAGGTCCAAGAAAAATGATGAAGAATACTATTATCCAGCAGTTCCTTATCGTGGAAGCATCTAAAATTTACAGTGGGCTCCTCTGTTATGTCTTTTCATTGTCTTAAAGCTCCCTAAGTGCCTGCATAGCCACAGCAGATCCTCAGCTGTGAGGCGTGGTCTCACTTATGCTCTACCATGATGCAGAAATTAGGATGTCTCTCTGCAGCTGCAGTCCATTACAGTTTGCTTCCAGCACATGTACATGTGCTGAGGTCGGCACGTAGCACAGCATGGCTGGCTACTCACAAGAGCATGGCCAGTGCTGGCAGCAGCTTTTCCTCTAGGTGCTCTGGTAAAGGACATAAAAGAACACAAGATTAATGTAGCCTGGAGGAGTCTGACCCTGCAGGTGAGGTAGAAGACCATCTAACCATCAGTGTAATGCAGCTGAGTCACTGACATTATATTAGGTTGACTTAAGCCTTAAATATGTAGTCCCCTTATGGGATAATTATTAATCCCTATCAAGTGGGGGGAAAAAAAAAATGTGGTCAGGTAGTGTCTTTCCTTCAGTTCCTTGTCTTTCCTTCACAAGGTTAGTTGCTAGTCTTCAATAAAAACCAAAAGGAGACACTTATCTAGCTCTGAGTTCCAGTTGGGATAGAGACTTCCCAGAACAGCCAAGTCAGTAACTGCAACACCACTGAGTGCAAATGCACTGATATCATCAGTGTATGAAAAGACTTAGATCCTCTTTCAGCCAATTTATTCTTATAAATTGTTTACTATTGTTAAAGTAAACAGAGTTTAAGGCAAGCTTTCTCTCTAGGGCACAGTGGCTAGTCTTGGGAGAAAACTGGAATTTTTAAGGTCATTTGATACAAGCTGCTTTTCCTGAAAGATACTGTTTTTTAGTGACAGAGAGAAAGTTAGCCACCTGTTTGCACACAGTCAAAAGGAGTGGTTAGGCTCAGCCTCCTAATTGTTTACATTTGACATTAATTGCTGTGTGCAAAGTCAATGTTAAAGTAATACATTTTAAAGGGAACTGGGCACCTTAAAATTGAAATAATCTAGGAAAAAAAATACTGAAGACTAGGTAAAACTGCCTAGCTTATTTCTTTTATGTTTAAGAAACTACAGGAAAATTCAGCAGAAGCATTTTGTGGTATGTCTGTGACAGTACTAGTACCCCTGGGAGAAGAGTCAGGTAAGAGTTCCAGAATGGTGACAATTATGCATTACATTATATTTTATATCCTCTTATGAGAAATTGCTTCCTTCATAAATTGTGTTCTTAAAAACTGAGCATAATCTGATACATGTAGGGAAGGAAAATCAGATGTGACACCATCAGAAGCTGATTTTTAAGCAAACTGTTTCAATATAGGTAAGGAAATTTAAATAAAGATGTCATTTAATGTCTTGAGATTATTACAGAAATAATCCTAGCCAGACAATGTCAAAATACAGCTGATCCAAATTATCAGATTGTACTTTGAGGGTATGTTCAAATAAAGTCATTCAAGTAGTGCCAACCCAGCTTAATGATGTATGGCACCACACAAACTCAGAGACTGTCCTGACTCAAACTGAGCTAGGTTTGATGTCTCTGCACAAGTTTATGGTTAATGCATAACCCGAAAATTTCCTTTGGATGATCAAAAACTGACTGTATCTATTATATGCCAGGAGGGGAAAAAAAAGTGTTTCAAATTCTGACCAATCTAGCAACAACAGATAAACTTCAGGGGTTCAGAGGACAGCTGAGGTTTGAAGTGACTTTTTACAATCATCTAGTCTACTCTCCCTGCTCAGAGAAGAGTGAGCTAGAGCAGGTTGTCCATAACCTTCCCTAGTCAGATTTTTAAATATCCAAGGATAGGTGTTTCTACAGCCTCTTTGGGCAACCTGTTCCAATGTTTGATCATACTTATAATTTAAAAAAAAAAACTTTTTCTGTGCTTAAATGGAGTTTCCTGTACTTCAGTTTGCACCTATTGCCTCTTGCCCTTTCACTGGGCACTAATTGGGAAGCATTTGGCTCTCAACACACTACCTTGTTCCTCTATTCTACCCTCCTAGTCATAAAGTTTTTTCCTAATGTCCTCCCAAGCCATATTTTGTGCCCACTGATCCTTCCTATGTACTTTGCCACGGAAGATAGAAGTTTGGCTCTGACATCTTTGTATTTCTATTGTTAGGAATCACACTTTAGGTGGGTTTTTTTGTTGGTTTTTTTTGGGGTTTTGGGGGTTTTTTTGGGTTTTGTTTTTGTTCTGTTTGTTTGTTTTTGTTTGTTTTTGTTTGGTTTTGTTTGTTTGTTTTTGTCAGGGAGAAAGAAGTCCAGCTTGCTCAATCTCTCCTCAGAGAGCTGGGCTCCTAACCTGTTTGGTAGCCCCTCTAGTCTCTCTCCAGTTTCTCCTCCTTGAACTGGGGCTAAAATGAGATGCTGTATCCTGGGTATGGCCTCCCAAGCATCAAGTAAAGTTTGATTCTAGCTTTCTGTAATTAACCAGCCATGCTGCTCTTAATGTTGTCCAATATGCAGTCTGCCTTATTCACTCATTTGTTCATGAGCCCTTGCTCCTAATCATTGTTTGGAATCAATCAGTGTAATGACATAGAGAACCTAGGCTGCTCTTCGAAGATAGACCCCAGAGTCCACTGTTTCATTTTTCAGTGACAAACTTATTTAACTCAATATATGAACATCACAGAAAATAATAAAATAATTCATTCCAATTGAGCATCTCTGAGCCAGTCTAATACTTAATATGCCTTTAAATTTTGCAGACTTATGGTGCTAGTCTATGTGATAGGTCAGAGCAGACTTTTGCTATAAGGGAGCCTATTTGAATATCAAATATGAGGATCTAATTCATCCTTAGTCAAGTAGGTCAGAAAGTAGCACAAATTTCACAATCAATGTTTGGTATATGCAGGATCTGTTTATCTCCAGAAAAGTGCTTCAAAGCCAGAGCATGACTTTTAGAAGTATTGATATGCACCTCCACCCATTCCTTCAAAAAGTCTCACTGAAAACCCAAACCTTCCATCCTGGCCTAGATGAGAAACATTGGCTGAAGGCCCAGCAGTTCTTGCAGGCTGCCTAAACTAGGCTTGGGTGGACCCTGAAATGAGATACAGTCTCTCTTTTCATTATGATGGCAGTGGTTTAAAGATAAGCAGTGAAAGAGAAGGAAAATTAGAAGAATTGTATTCAAGCTGACTGTTAGGAATTTCAAGAAAAGGTAAGGGGTAGAGAATGAAAAAATGCAAATTATCTTTTTAGAATAATGAAGAAGGAGTAAACTGAGAAAATGACTTGCATCCTCTGCAAAGCATTTAGCAGCTTCCACTCTCAGTAGCTTCAGTGGGAGAGGTTGTATTTTGCCAGCTGCTCCCCGTGTCTTTAGCAAAACCGTGTGCCATTTGAAACACTGATCTCATGCTAAATGGTCATGTGCCAACTATTGTGAAGATGTCTGATCTGGCTGCCCAAGTGGAATTGCACAATGAGCAAGAATGGAAATAAGCAGGTGTTCAAAAGTACTTGTGTTCTTAAGGGAATGGTTGTGCAAGTCCCTGACTTGCACTGTTTTACAAAACACTGGTACTCAATGACACCCATCCCTTGATTGTGACCATGGCCATAGAACCAGCAGCTTCAGAAGCATTTTCAGTACTGGAGTGTGACCCAGGGGATGCTCATCTCTTGTCTCCCAAGGAAGAAAGAGTGTTTGCATTGAAGCAGCACAGACACAGCCTGAAGCTTGTGTCTTACCATGGAATTACAACCAGAGAGCGGCAAGAACAGGATTGTACCATCAGACAAATCAACAGCCAAGGGCAGCTTCAGCACAGACCATACCCTCACTAACAGGGCACGATGCCACAGGGTCTGTAGCACAACCCCTAAATAAGGGATGAACCAGGGACAGGGTCCACCCAGGGGCTCCAGTCAGGAGCAAAAGGAGAAGGAGCTGCTGACAGAGTTGGAGATAAACTGCAACAGGTGACTGAGGGACTCCAGCTAGATACAGAGTAGGACTAAGGTCCATTGTGGAGGCAGGGCTGGAGGTAGTCACACCTAGCTCAGGACAGGAGAGAGTGCTGATTCATGACTGTACAGAGAGCCCCTGGACAGAGGAAATATGGGTGAACATCCTGAGTGAGGCCAGTTGGGGCCACTAAGGCCAGTTAGTGACCTCATATGGCCCTGATTCCAAGAGGAGTCATTTCCACTGTGTGGAAAGATGCCATCTCAGACAGCAGGAGCAAGCTGGAAGGACAGAAGCCCAAGCAGAAAACCCAAGCCATCAGCCTGGCTCTCTTCAATAATGGGGAGTACATGGGCCCAGAGAGGCCAGATCTTGTTTGCAAGGAATCATTAAAAGTTGTCCTGAGACCAGCTGATACCAATAAGGCCTCATGATCCCTGTTGTCGACAGCTCATTCGCATAATTCATGGCAGCCTCCAATTATCTGTGGGAGCTTAGCAGGCCGGACTCTTCGCTTGTGAAGGAGGTTCCACATGGGCAGGCACTTAATGAACAGATTGGATTATAAACACTGGCTAATCTTTCCCACATGTACACCTGAAGAGTATCACAAGTGACAGCTGTTTAAATTTCCAAGGAAATTAATGATTCCTAAAGAGGCAAGGCTTATCAAGGCTTTGACTGGGCCTGATAAGAGACAGCCACCAAAGGGCAAATTGTTTATAATAGTCTATAAGTGCCTCATTCTATGGGTTCATCTTGGGAAGTTTTATTGACACGGTCCCTTTTATTAATGTTTGTGCTGGCAAAGACTAGAACAGCTTGGTTCAATCTACTGATGATATTAGGCTACTAAGGCCTCTAATGAGCACCTCGTATCTTCAGGTCACAGTCAGTTTAAAATGGCCAGTACTGGGGCCAGGACACCATGGGCTCAGCTGAACCCTACGAGGCGGCTGCATTTTGCCTGCCCCATGCAGCGCTCACGTCCTTGCGGGCCCGTCTGCAAGACTGCTGAAACATTAACTCATGTGTGGTGACTCATTTTCTGCACTCAGAGTTTTGAGATCTGTGGGCTCTTAAGGGCTGATGGGAAGAGCGTGATCCAGGTTTACTGTGAGACTGTAACCAACCTTTCCTAACAGATCACATACAGAAAAAGAAAGCCCATTCCTCTGTTCCCTTTTGCAGGAAGCCTGTTCCTTTACATTAGGACACAAACCTTCCATCAGTCACTCTGGCATTCCTCCTTCCCCATAAAGCATGACACAGGACACACTCACATTTCCAAGGGGTCTTCTCAGAGCCTGGCTCTCTTTCAAAGAAGGCATCATTAAAGAAAAGCATTCATGTTGACCTGTGAAAGGGGCAATATGGAAAGATCCTTATTAAACTCAGGGGTGAAAAAAAGTGAATTAGATACAGCAAGTCATTTTCCTCCAGCTACGAGTAATACAATTCCCACGCAGAACTGGGTAGTTATGAGATCATTTTAAAGTTCAAACTTCTCTTCCTGGTCAAGGAGTGTTTCACAAAGGAGCATGGAAGTAATTTAAATTCAAGACTACAGACAAAACAAATGGGCCACAAATGGTTTATAAATGTTTTCTTGCTTAAGAATAACTCTGTGATCCATCACTGAGTTCACTGCTGAAGTGTTTGGCCACAGCAAGGAACCTGTTCCTCCTGCCACACTGGTGTAAACCAAAATTGATTCATTTGAAACAAATGGATGTAGGTGATGGTTAAAGTCAGACTAAAGCAAGTCTAACTAGGAGGAGCCTGACTGCTGTTTTATCTAAACCCATGGTAATATTACTGTCTGACCCACTGCACTCAATTAAGCCTATTTTTATGTATGTCATATATTCTGCAAAGCAGCTCTTTCCCAGTTTATGTTCATATAATTGCACTTACTCTGCTTGCTGAAGAGCTGACCCAGTATTTTCAACTTTAATTTCTCTGTCATTCATCATCAAAACTAGTTGTAGGCTTCACTTAAAGAATGCTGAAGTCTCCTGTGACTGAGTAAATCATTTCCATATAGGTTATTTTTTGTGCTTTCTCTAACTAGCTCAGCACTTTTCCTGGGAATAAATAAGAAAGAAATAAACCTCTGATATTCTGATTGGATTAATAAATAATGGATATTTTAAAATACAATATTCAGGCAAAAGATGATCTATATACTCACAGTGCATGTCCATACACGCACATTATTTCCTCAATTTTATTTTAGGATCTTGCATAATTGGGATTTTTTTTTGAGATGTTGAATATCTGCTACAGAGAATATTCTATTATAATCATAACAATATGATACTATATTAGGAAAGGAATTCAATTTATGGGACATTTGGAATCTTAGTTACATTTCAAGCCTGTTTGCTTTCATGAGGTGAAGAAACCAAGAACAGGCAGCCTAAGGAGATGTTGCTAGCAGGTAGTAGGACTGCTCTGGTCATATTGGTTATTTACTAACTTGCTGCTGGATTTCTAACATAATCAAATTTCTGAACAGCATATGCAAAGAAATGGCTCTGCATGTGTTCCTCAGTGGCTAATACAGCACTTTTTAATCAACTTTTAATGCCTCTTCCCTTAAATAACAAAGAAAGCATAAAGAATACATACAAAATGAACATATATGTGATGCCAGTTGGTTTAAGGCAGACAAGGGAAAGGATGAAAGCAAGTAGAACAAACCAGACTTTTTCTTGAGCTGCACCTTGCTATTTCTTTCCATGATTCTTACGTCAAATATTCCATGTTTGTCCTGAATGAAGACTCTGACCTACTCCTTGATCCAGGGAGGCTGTATCCCCAGCAGCTGGAAAGAACAGACTGGCTCACCTTTATGGCAGAGATCCATTGACATGGCATGTAAGAGTGGAAGAAGTGAGGAAAGAGAGGATTACTTTCCTTCTCAAAATGGCTTTGCAACCTTGCCAGTGTTATCTATGGTATCACAATCCTGTCTAAATGCAGCTGGGTTTATAATACACCTGCATAGCCCTCCAAGAATTTCTTTCCTTTCAAGGACTGCCTATGCCCAATTCTCAAGGTCAGATAGCTCTATCTGATGAAAGACTTTCTGTGGCAGACAGTCCCACAGAAATAGCAGCGACTGCATCTCATGGATCCCACTGGGGGCATAGATCTGGGGGAAAAAAGGATCAACACAACCCTTTTCTTACAGGGCTCAAATGGGCTGAGAGAGCATTTACAAGATTATGTGCAACAGTGCCATCTGATGGGCTTACTCAAAAGGGTAAACAAGGTGATGAGGTATCTGTAGACCTGGCAAGCTACCCTTGGTCTTAAGAAAAATGAAGACCTGACCAAGGAATTCTTATTGCATAGCCTTTTACCAAGAGCCTGTCTCAAAAGACTTTTCAAAATAAATTTATGGGTTTTTTTGATAAAAATGATTCGTAAGAATCATTATAGGGTTAAAATGGTTTCTAAGGTGAGATATTTGATTTAGTACCATGGAAATTTTTGATTGAGGCGCTACAGCATAGGAAGCATACAGGTCAAGTTAAATGCACTAATTACTGGATAATAGACTTCAAGTGAAATTTCAAAGCTGGAAGCAATGAAAGGGAGTTGTAGGTTCAACAGACATCTGTCTCAGAAAAGCTGGTGTATTACAGGGCCAGATTACACAGCTATATAGGATAACAGAAAGCAAAAAAAGGATATAATTGATCAGCATTTATATGTTCATACCCTTTTCACAATGTGAATGTCTGTGGGCTTCATCTTTTCAGAGTACATTGCCCTGAAATAGTTGTTAAAAATCTGTAGGAAAAATACATTTAATTAACAAAGTTAATACAGAGGTTTAGATTTTTTAAATAAAATTAATTCTCCTCCAAGACCCCAGTCAAGTGATTTTGTTTTGGAGAATGAAGCATGTTTATTACACATTAAAATAAATAAAGCATTTAGAAATTAGGCTTTTGAGTTTCAGACATGAGTTCTAAGTGTTTGGGGTGATTACTAGACTGCCTTCTAAGCCTCTTCTTTCTATAGTGCATTACATTTTCATTATTGTTAAAAAATTTGAAAAGATCGCTCTTCTTAGATGAACTCCAAATATAAAAGTGACCTTTTAATTGATTTGCATCTTCATTGCTGTATTACAGCATAGGTAAAACAAACTAATTTCCCCAGGTCTGTATTCCTATGAACATGCATAAGTCCACAGCAAAATTTATTTCACTTGCTGCAGTGAAATAGCAAGAGCTGTCCCTGGTCACAGAAATCAGTTCATGGACCTGTAATGTAAACAGTTTTTATCAATGAGCCAGGAGAAGACCTTAAATCATTATTTATACAATCTCTAAATAACACAAATAGTGGTAATATATATAAATACTGGAAATATAGATATAAATATTGGAGAGAAAGGACTTTTGAAACAGACCTGGACCATCTTGGTAAGTAGGGTTCAAATCCATGTTATTTTGTTGAGCATAGGTAAATTAAAATCTCAGGGAAAACATAGGACATCTTTTCAGGACTCATTTTGTCTTCAACAAGGAGACTACTAGAAATGTTTAGAGCTTGTGATAGATAACTGGTTGAATATTACCTGTCTTCTTTTGTGTTTGTTTTCAACTTCCTTCCTAACACTTCAACTTCTACAAGCAAAAATCATAACTTTTTTATTCCACAAATCTGTTTGTCTCAGAATACAAAAGTAATGCTGGACCATTGTCATACAAAAAATAAGTTTTTCCAGAGATGAAATATAATATGAAAAATTTTGTTTTACCTTGTGATTTTCTTTGCAGTTCTATCTTCTGTCTAGGGAATGTTCATGAAGGAATGCTCTGTTCCAACATCTGCCTCAGAGAGGGATTAGATGGATAAAATATGAAAGGCCAGGGTAGAAAAAAGGTTTGTGTTGAACCAGGAAGGGATTGTTTCATGTATGGCTGTTTGGAGTGAAAGAAGGAAATGGAGAATTATGGCAGGGACAGAGGGAGTGGGATTAGTGAGATGTAGGCATCTCACACATCATTTCTGCTTTTGGAAAATTGAAATTAAATACACAAACACTATAGCTGAGATATCTTTGTGGATCTACCTACAGCAGTCTTTGATATTACCAGAAGAACAGCCAGTTCTATGCCAAAAGCTGATAATAACACTATATGATAGGAAAGTTCACTTCATAGTGAGATACATGGAGGTAGCACTGATAGAATATTTAGATTCTATAATTTACACATTGGCCCTTGTTAAATCCAGGAGATATTTTTCAGTATAGCCATAACTGAAAAACTTGAGTAGCCAGGGGGTTTTGTGTATGTGTGTTATGTGTGCAATGCAGTTGTGCAGCTAAAAAGGACCAAATCCAAATGTCCATAGAAAATGTGTCTAAGTAACACCAGCACTTGTTGTGAGTGGAGCCACAGTGCTGGAGCAGGGCACAGAGGTGTACGGCATGGTGCTGGTTTTAACTTCATGATCTGAGGAAGTGTAGGAAGTAAATAGGCAGCCCCACTTTAACTGCTTTTGTAATTGATCTCTAGGTCCTGTGGGAGCAACTCATTCTACAATGAGTGGTTGATATTTAAATTGATGGTTACCGTTTAATCTTCTGACTGGTATCTCCTTTGTCAGTAGTTTAGATCTGGTTATAGACTGCAAAGCAAGATGGAAATGTGAACTCCAGCCAGTAACATTGTCAGAGTTGCTCTAAACCTGCTAAATCAATAAAACCAGAGGCGAGGCTTCATAAATCACTGTCTGTGTATATAGCTGCTGTGATCCAGCTCCTTCTGTGAGCCTGCATGTGGCCTCCAAATAGAGTCCCTCACAGTTCATCTTTTTGGTCTAGAGGTACATCCGTGATAAAGCAGATTTAATGGGGAAGATCTTGCAGCGGAGCAACATAAACTGTATGTTTTCTTTCTTCCCTCTCACCAAAAAGCTGATATTCGGTTTCTCTCCTGTCCAAGTCAGATTAGCTTCCCATAACAGCACTCATCCATGACAGTCTCCAGTATTTTCCTTGATGACAAATTGAACTCCATAAACTAGAACACTTACTTTTGGAACTGGCTGGAGTGGATGCTGGAAGAGCCTTCAGCATTTGCATTTGGAAAGGGGCAAAGCTGTGTATTTATATTTGAGCTTTCTGCCTGTGTGTCTGAATGTATATGTGATCTAATGCCAAACTAGAAAGTTCATATATTAATTGCAAAAGTAATGTAACGTGCAGTGCGTATGGAAAGGAACATTTTCATTTATGGAGCATGACACACAGTGATATCTGTAATCCCTTGGTTTTGTTAGCCAAGAGGAGAACAAATAATACTATTTTTTATTTGTGAAGAATCAATATTTTTAGCAGTTTCTCAGTAGTGTTATTATTTTATGTTACTTGTATTATGTGTTACTTGTACATTGCTAACACTGATTTTTTAAAAAATCTATTGAATTAGATTTGAAGAGAAGGCATTAGCATATTCTCTTTTCTTTTTTTGTTTTTTTTAGGTCATGTCTTTTTTAGCTTTTCTTGTCATAAATGCAATGTTTTGCTGCATACTTAACATAAGCTCTAAAGTTCCAAGGGAGCTTTCAAAACATGAGGAATTCTTATGAAATAGAGGAAGGAATGAAATAAAACTTAACAAGGTTTCAAATGCATCAAAAGCAAGAAGCGTGGCAAAGAGTCTATAGAGTCGACAGATTCAGCTGTAAAAGAAGTTTTCCAGAAATATAAGATCATTAAAGAAAAACTTAATGAAATCTTTACTTAGTAAGTGAGGTTTCCCCCCATCTTTTCTTTACAGAGGGCTGAATCTAATAGGTTGTTTTAAACTGCAGTGTCAGAAGAGATTTTTGAATAAAATTCATAAAATGAGAAGTAGGAAATCAGAAGGACCAGATGGTGTTCACACAGGTTTTCTGAAAGAACACACACGCCAATGTGAAAATGTTATGTGTAATCTGTCACTTAAAATCAATCTCTTTCCTAAAGAAACAGAAAGCAACAAATGTGATACCATTTTTAAGCCATCAGGAATAATTTGGGGAAAGTATAGATCAATACGTCTCACTTCTATATAGAGGAAACAATAGAAACTGTAATAAAATCTAGACTTGATAGCCACATGGAAAGATTTGATTTAGTAAGGAAGACTCAGAACTGCTTCTTGGTGAAAGTCAAGCTCAAATATTAAATATTTCTTTAAATGGGTGAGTGTGCAAAGAGCTTTCCAGCAATGTCTGCTCAGTGTTCCAGGCACAAACAATAGAGGGGAAGATGAAAGCTTAATTAAGCCTCTGTATGAATCCCTGTTTAGTCCTGCATGCAGATAGGTCTAACCCTTGAATATCAAAGAGTGCAGCAGTCTTAAAAAGCATACAGAGACAGCAACTCTGTTGGCACGGCAAAACTATGAAGAAATGACAGCTCTCTTCTGAGACTGAAACATCACTGAGAGTCTAGCAGATTCATTTTGTTGGAAAAAACAATTTCAGATTACTGATGACAGAAAAAAGAGGAATCTTTAAGGTCTTATAAAAATGTCATGGCATGGAACACACATGCAAACTTTAGAGACAAATAAATTGCCATCTGTTTCAGTATTTTATTGTGTTTTCACTTAAAACAGAGTCATCAGAACAAAAAGTCCCCTGGTTCTCTTGAGCTGTGAACAGTGAATAATTTTTCTTAGCATAGCAAAAGGGCTACCGTTAAATGGAGCTTGAAGGTAGTTACTATATACCTTTTGTGGAAAGAAAGGGCAACGACTCTCCTCCAAACCCAGAGGAAACAAAAGTCTGGAGTAAGGCTCTGACGTTTGGAAGAGTTAAAGCTCCAGTGAGAATGAGTGGTTTAACCAGAACTTCTATTCTACACCACTTTTAGCACTAGTTTCTCACATTTCCCTTCCCATTCTTCAGGATTATCTTCTGCAAAATCTGGTTCTTGCAGGCACAAGGAACCGCATGTGAGGATTTGAGGTGCATACTAAGCCAGGAAACAAGGAATGGGAGTGGGTGGATCCTTGTTAGCACAAAGGAATTGATCCCATGTGTGAAAGAAAAATACTCATCTGCAGTGTAGGCAATATCTGAGCAAACCCAAAATTCCTAGGCCTTTTCCCCAATACTGAAAGACCATGACATTCACAGACGTAGTTTCTAAAATGCTAAAAACCTGTGACTGATTTTCATGGATCTCAAAATTATCCATAGCTGCCAGAGGAATGGAATAATAGCACCCTCATTACTGAAAGGAATTGGATTTGCAGCAATACCAGGTATAATTGCTCTTTCTTTCCTTCTGTCTTTATTTAGATTTATGTACATGGGGTAAGGATCTATGTGTATTGCCAAGGGGATGTTAGTTTTTTAAAAGCACTATAACAAATATTTACAAGCGATACTGCAATAAGCAATTTTAGAACTGCAGCCTGTCCTCATCTTCTAGCATTTTATCTGCACTCTTTTGGAAATGGGTCTTTTAGTCTATCCTAAGCTAGTGACTAAGACAATTATTTTTTAGAACAAACCTGCTTATGGCCAACATCTCAAAACTATACACTTGTCTGTGTTTAAGAAGAGCATCATACACATATAGGCATTCATATACCAGCAGTTATATGGCCACATTATAAGGAAGTATTTCTCCTTTTCCGATTCTTGTGCACCAGAGAACACCTCTTTATATATGCTCCATTTCCCCTGACATCTACCACAATTATGTGCAGAAGAGGGGCATGTCCTGATATTTCGAAACAATTCACTTCACAGAAGGAGTTATTGCTGAGTGTTTCCTTAGCAAAAGGCAAAGCAAGTAGCCTCTCATCTTGATTAAAACCCTCTGACTTTTGGAATCTTCTGCTAAATTATATTTGCCATACAGGAAGGGTGTAGGAGGGAGGAAAAGAATTGAAAAACTCCAGTCTTCTGTCAGTTATCAAGTGTTTTAAATTTAGAGATTTTCCCATCAACTAGAAACTAAATCCATTTGGCTTTTGCCAGAGAAAATGGGTGAAGATGCCATTTCTAAAGTGTGTAAAGACTTTGTGGTTCATTTCACAATAATATTTGTTGAACTTTTGTGGCACGCTTTCAGAGGAAGCAAGACAGGGCTGTGTTAGTCATGATTCACTAAATAGTACATCCTAATCCTTCCTAGTTTTTGTTTATTCGTGCCTTGCTGTGGGATTTAGCTGTTAGCTCATGGAAAGAAAAGGAAAATCCCAGCAGATAGAGGAATGCAGCCTTCTAGTCCGCAATTTGGAGACAGGTTTGAATATTTCTGTTAGGAAGACTTGCTTCAATTCTGACAGAAACCCAAATGCACAGGGAATGGAGAAAAGGAGCAGAAATAGGTTGTCTGTTTCTCATGTGAGAACTGGGGACACCAAGCTCCACACACAAGATGTCCTGGAAATCAGACGTACAGCTTGGTGAGGCAATGAGGGGCAAGCTGCACCTTTCTCCTGAGAACTCTTCACACCTCTGACCACTGCTGCTGCCAAACAAAGCTGCAGTCAGGCAGACACCATCTAGCTTTTGGTATGTCAGGGCACCTCCAAGCAATGTCACCATGAGAAGAGTGCAAGCTGTGCTAGAAGTGTCCCTATGAGCTCTACCTCCTGCCTCATAATGTTGTTTCAAAAGTCACTTTCATTCTCCATCCCTCCAGGCTGAGCTGACTGATAACTAAACTCCGCTTGTTTTTTTTTCCATCTGCTCTGAAAGAGAACCTGTTCATTGTGAGAGCCCCTTTTGTCAGAGGAGGGTGTCTCCTCTTTGTTTTATATCCTCTTGACTTTTACTGGCCATAACCTTGGTGGAGCTGGAGGAGGGAGCTGAGTCACTGCTGTGGGTGGTGAAGCCCTGTCCCACTGGTGGGGAGCAGGCATGGATGGGTGGCGAACAAGGGAGTGAGTGTGTTGAAATCCTGCCTCTGCTTTTCCAGTCCAGGTGATCCTGCCAGTGACAGATCTAGTCTGAACTTTAGCTACTGCCGAGGAGGTCAAGGGCAGAGGGAGTGGAAAACCAAAGCCTGTGGTGCATAATGAAGTCCTTATGTGCTGAAAATTCATATTTGATATGCCATAGATGGAGATATTGACAGCCACAATCTGTGATTTGTGGGAAAAGGTTTTGAAGAGAAAATACGCTGTCTTTACAAAGGCTGGCAGAGAGCCGGCATGGGCCTGCAGAGCATTGGGTCTGTTCATTGATGGCTCCCGTTAGAGAAGTAAGGAAGAAATAATTTGATTTCATTGTTTTTTGCTCAGTTTCTCAGTTGCTGATTGTGTAGAACAAGAGCCACAGCACCCAAGAAGGTTGTATTTCTGTTCCTCAGCCCGTCATGGATTTGGTGTGTGAATGCAAGTCCGCTCTGTTTGGGGCACCTTGGTTTCTTCATATCAGATTTTCTTCTTCACAAGTCTTTGCAGCTTGCCAGAGAAAATGGGTGAAGATGCCAAGTATCAAATATTGTTATTTACTAAAGTAATTTGATGGCATTTCTAGTCTTGGTCTATCAGTCCTCAAGAAAAGTCACACTCCTTTGCAGTGCAAATGCATTTTCCTACACAAATTACTGTGAAAAAGAAGTAGTGACACTCCATAAACAGGATGAATGTGTATTCTGTGACCAATGTGTGAGAAAGAAAAGACTCAATCTGTTTCTTCCTGAACTGCTTTGAAGCAACTGGGATAATAGGAGTCAAAAGCATGGTAAATTCATTAGTTTAGACCTGTCCTTAAAAACCTCTTAAAAAGGTATTTAAGATCCATTAATATGGAGGCATGTATTCTTGATTGTAACACTTTTAACATTCCTTTTGAATTGCAATAGGAACTTTTTGCTCAACTGCTCCAGTATATTGCCTATCCAGTTCATACATCTTTCATCAGTAGTCATTGCTAAGGTTATCTCACTACATTATTTCTCTTCACTTATTCTTGTAATATTGGACTCAGATTTTCAGGACCCAATTTGTGAGCAAAGGTTAGACAATCTGTCCCTTGCTGGCATGATGTTCAGTAGCTGTTCTGCTGCCCCAAACTGCAATACAATAGTTTTGACCCAGAACTGGACTACCAGAAATTAATTCCTGAGATCCTGAAACCATGTTGAACATTCATTCTCTATAATGAGTGGTCCATCATATCCATATAATTTTATCCCTCTGGTTCACCATATTACCACAGGTTGACAACCACTCACATTTCTCACTTCTGTGCTAAGTGATAGAGCAGACACCTGCATCTGGCGGCTGTAGATTTTACTGATACAGGAATTCTCCTCAGTGTTTCTATTGTGGGTTGGCCATGACCCATCTAGCCAGCTACCACATCCACTGGTATCTTGGCTGTGTCATCATGGAAATATATAGATAGACAGAAAGATAGATAGATTAAAATTTATAGCTACAGCTATGTCTCTTCTGAGAAGAGCTGTACCTGTCTGAGCTAAAGGGATGCACCCTTGGCTATATTCAGGTGTATATTCCAAATGCAGTTCTTCCCTATTGCCTTTTTAAATTTCTCAAAACAGTACTGTAGTGTACTGAAGTAGTAGTTAAAAATGGAGACCCCAAAGAATAATCTCCCATCTGTGGTGGCATTTCCATTGTTCATGGTTCTGCCAATGGTTCCTCAGATCCCCCACTTTTGTCTAGGCTTTTTTGGTTTGTTTTTTAATTAGAATGCCATATCACAGTCTTTTTTTCAAATTAAATGAGATCCACCATGAAATACATAATTTTGTGCATAAGAATTAGAACAGGATAGAATTATACTTTTACTAAATCTAGATGTAATTTTAGGTTGTTTGAATCGCTGTGATAGTTTTTACAATAAATTGGAATTTGTATTTGATACTACCTTGATTTAATATAGTTTTCAATTCTATATACTACTTCTAATTTAGGAGATGACAAATAAGCTGTGGAAAATGTTCGTTTTCAGCTCATTTTTGCAGTATTATTGCATTTGAGTCACAAGAACAGATTTTTATATTACCAACAATATATTCTTAAAATATAGTGGATTAAATGCAGAATAAACACTAGGTACAGAACTCTCTAGATTATTTCATAAAGTGTATTTAATTTAAAAAAACTCTTCTCCTCTCAAGCAATGAAGCACTGCCACTTCATATTTTATTCTTCAAAACATTGTCTTGCACAGATTATATGTCATGCAATCTTCATCTTCACTATTTATGGCAAAACCCATCATAATCTCCAAACTTGTGATCCTGTCTATTAAGCCCATGAGGCTGAAGTCTCTCGTAAGTTCTGCTGTGAAGCCACTGATGGCCTGACAGGCAAAACCTATGGCTCAGTTCTACTTCAATGACATTTATTTCAACAGTTTTCCTCCCAATTTTCTTCTGCGTATGAAGCAAATTACAGGCACTTATATAATGATATAGCATTTTAGGATGCAAGCAGCAGTTCTAGGGTATTCAGCATTAACAGGGTCATGCTTCATTCAAGGTTGTAGAAAAATGTGCATAAAAATATTTGGGTAAGCATTCCCCATGGTCTGAGTCATTTCATACAACAAAACAAAACCTGGAATGTTTTTGGATAGCTAAAGTTTACACAGATTCACATGCAAGTTTGGAAATGTCTGGAATAGATGATAGCATGGCCTGCAGAGCTTAGGATATTGCATTTATTTCAGCTTCTCTCTATTCAAATTCAGCCGCTTTCAGCCAAGTCTTTTCAAAATTATCTTGCAGTGATACCTTGCGCTGCTGCTGCCACTTTCCGTTCTTATGAGGAGTAATCAGTGGATTTAGTCATATAAGGACTATGTTGTACTCCTGCAGATAATAATATGCAAATTCTCCCAGAATCTCAGAGTGTGTCAGGTTGGAGGGGACCACAGTGGGTCATCTGGTCCAAGCTCTGGCTCAGTCAGGGTCATCCTAGAGCTCATAGCACAGGATTGCATCCAGATGGTTCTTGCATATCTCCTGTGAGGGAGACAGCACAGGCAACCTGTGGGCAACTTGTTCCAGTGCTCAGTCACTGCTCAGTGAAGTTCTTCCTCATATTCAGGTGGAACTTCATGTGCATGAGTTTCTGCCCATTGCCTCTTTCCTATTGCTTGGCACCACCAAGAAGAGCCTGGCTCCATCTTCTTAACACCCTTCCTTGAGACACTTGTAGTTGTTGATGGGGGTCTCCCCTCAGTGAGCTCTTCCTGAGCTTGAATAGGCCCAGATGCCTCATCCTTTTCCAGTAAGAGATGCTTCAGTCCCTTAATCACTTTCATAGCTCTCCACTGGACCTGCTGCAGAAGCTCTCTTGTGCTGAGGAGGCCAGAACTGCACACAGCACTCCAGATGTGGCCTCATCAGGGCTGAGCAGAGGGGGAGGATCATCTCCCTCGACCTGCTAGGAATGCTCTTCTTCATGCAACCCAGGATAGCATTGACCTTCTTGGCCACATGACAACAGTGCTGGCTCATGAACAACTTGTTGTCCACCAGGATCCCCAGGTCCTTCCCCACAGAGATGTTTTCCAGGAGTTTGATCCCCAGCCTGAACAGGTGTCTGGGGTTATTCCTTCCCTGGTGCAGGACCCTGCATTTACCTTTGCTGAATTTCAGACAGTTTTTCTCTGCCCATCTCTCCAACCTGTAAGGGTCCTTCAAATTTTAATTATGATCTAGTTTCTTCATACTGCAAAATATGTCACTAAAAAAATTAGCAACAAAGTGAAATAATTAATATTGTTTCATTAAAACAATATTAAAAATCATATGTCATGTTTTGTGGGAATGTCATGGGGTAGCCAGTACTACCCACCTTCAGTTCAGCTGGTGATCTTTCACCTACCAGTAGCCCATCCTGCGGGGAATGTATGTCCATGGGCATTTGCAAATCTAGACCTGAATCGAGAAGTACAAATACAAGGGGGAAAGTTGTTATTTTGCTAACTGGGTCAGAATATCAGATTCATGTCTGCAGTTGAGACAGTAAATTGTTGCTCAAAATTTTCATTTTGGAAAACTGTCAATTGTTTGCCAACTTGGAAAGAGGGACAGAAAGTGGCAATGTGAATGCATCTCTATAATCTTTTCCTTGAAGTGTTCCTATCATCCAGATGTTTCCGGTGACATCTGTCTCTGCTCAACAAACGTATATTGTTGCAGACCCATCACCTTATGCTGAGTAATTGAAAAAAACAACATATACTCAGCTCAGCAATACCCTGTTTACAGGAGAAAAGCTTTAATTTCAGCACTTTCAACTTAGAGTGTTATTTGGAAAGATTTAGCTCATAAAAAGCCTCACAGTTCATGCTTTGAACTCATCATGACCTGAACATTTTGTTAACAAAGTACCCTGTTAATGTTTTGACCAAAAGAACTAATGTACTTGGGGATGGTTGTGTTGCCAAAGTGGTGCTTGCTCCTAAAAAGGGAAAGTTTTAATTCTATTTTCTTACTCCTAACTATATATGGAAATGTCATCAATCAGTTCTGAAAACAGAGTGTGCACTGCAGTGCATTTTAACAGCTTGTGCTCCTGCCTGCGTTTGGCCTAACCAATCTCCCCACACTGGAGCTCACAGCAGAAGTCTTTTGCTGGGTCTCTTTACCCTCTACTAGCTTGGGTACATGTGAATATAACTTTTGTTTTAATCACCAGCAATTAATAATAAAAGAACAAGCTAATCAAAAGAGGGGTTAATAAAATACATTGCCACTCCCAGACATATTTACAACAGAATTCCTTGACTAAGGTGGTTTTGCTGGTGTTTTACTTTTTAATTAAGATCTAAGCCATCTAAAGCCTTCACCTTCCATAGGTGCAACCTTCTGATACTGTCCTGGTTTTAATGCAATAGAAATGTCACTAAAAAATGGGTTCTAAACATTTTAATCAGTTCCCTATTATTATCATCTACCAAAAGACTTCCACAACCAAAAACATCTTTTTGCTTAAAGGGATGCATTATTTAAGCATTAGACCAACCAGGAATGGTAAAAGGTAGCCTTTTCTTAAGTAGTTAGTGAGGTCAGACACTTTGATTTTCTAAACCAAATCCCAAGAAATCCCTGAGAGATAAATTCAGCACCAATGAAAGTAGTGATCACTTGGAAATAGTACAACAGAAAAGAAAAACAATAATTAAGAGTTATTAAGAAGTGCTGTATTCAACAAATTAGAACTGAGTCCTAAAAAACCCAGTGCATTGGGAAATACTGCATGTGCAGTTGTCATTTACAAGCTACTTAATTATACTTCATCTCTTTTAACTTCTTCCTAATTCTTGATCAAATCTGAAAAGTAATATATATTGTGCATATTTTAAAAGTCATATTAGCTCCTGTTTTGTTGGGTTTTTTTTGTATGAAGATCATAAAACATTTTGGTTTGGTTTGGTTTGGGTTTTTTTTTTTTTTTTCATTGCCAGTCATCTAACTTACTATTGTCTCCTTCATATGAAAATAACAAGCCCTTCTCAATACTTTCAGAATTGCATTTTAGGAACTTGAACCAGTCATAGTTGATTTGGTTTATATGGAAAAGGGATTTCTACAACCCTCTGGTAGAAGAGCTCACATGGAAGAAAATATCAGTCAAGTAGACAGGATGCAGAGAAAAAAGCAAAAGAGAATAATGAACGGGAGGCTTTGTGGCTTCTTAAAATACTTCCAACTAAATGTAGGACAGCAGAGATTTTGTCAAAATTAGCAGTCAACATGATGTAAGTGTGTAGGATAAAATCTATTTTGTTGGTGAGGAAAAGAAGACTATTGTAACTTACTTAGCTACAGGATATTGTTTCTGACACTTTGTCAGCATGTTGTTATTAATATGGAGGCCGAACATTATTTGTGTCAAAATTGTCACTTGAAGCCCTCACTTCCCAGCTGACTTCAGCTTCTTAATCATATGCAAACTCATGCAGTTGTTTTTATTTTGAGATTCAAACTCTTTCTGAGGCCAGAATAGTGGCAGATAAACAGAAAAAAAACAGAAACCTTCCACAGAGCTCAAACTACTGAGCACAGATTTCTAAAATTAGCAAATTTTAGGTAGGAAGCCTGATGATCTGTCAGGGACAGTTCACCTTATTAGAAAACAGGATGCACAGTTAGAGGAACTTACTTGGTCTTTATCCATGCTTGCAACACTCTCTTTCTTGAAGAGATAATGCTATATATTTCAGAAAGTTCAGTTAATTGTAATGCTTACATTAAATGCTGAAGTTTTATGAGAACAATTGGATATTTACATTTAAGCCAGTCCCTGTTGACGAGGGTTTGGGGGAAATCTCCTTCAGTGAGTATATTTTCATTATTTTCATGAACAGTCTAGGTGATGGAAAACTGTAAGTCCTTATTAAATCTGCAGGCAATAGGAAGGGTGGAGCTTCCGATATGCTGAAAAGCCCAAAATGATCCTGAAAACTGAAGTCGCATGGAAAAAAAAACAAAACAAAAAAAAAAACAAAAAACAAACAACAACAACAAAAAAAAAAAAAAAAAAAAAAAAAAAAAAACCAAAAAAAAAACCACCCAAAACCCAAGATTGTATTCAAGAAGGAAGAACACAAAATTCTGCATTTGGCCAGGAGGAATCATCTTCTCAGATGCTCGATGGGGAACAACTGGCTGGGTGGATAAGAACAGAAGAGGATCCTGGGATTATAAAGCACTGCTGTCTGAGTATAAATCAGCCAAGTCATCCTGCTCTGGGAAGGCCAAACACTAAGCTAGGACTTATAAACACAAAAAAAGACATGCAGCAGCTTCTGCTCTCCTCAGAAGATAACACCTGCTGTTCTGCTTTAGCCAGTTTTGGTGTCTCCACTTCTCAACCCACTCTGGCTCTATTTTCTAGGATGACTTTTACTCTAGACTTTGGAATACCTTCTTTGGAAGACATTGGGCCAGCCAGTGTTGGTGAGGACATGCAGAATGAGCAGGGCTTCTGCCATTCCTCCATACTCTGCTGCTCTGCTATACGCAGTGCCTGAAGGGCACTGGGCTGCTCATTTTGTGTAGCTTTTTTGGGTTTTTGCGTTTTCATCTGAGCAGTTAGGCCCAAGCCCCACATCAGACACTAGTTCTGAAACGTTTCTGTTCCTAATTTCTGCAGAACTCTAGGTTCACCTCCAAGCCCTTCAGATAGCAAAATGTCATATCACATTTGTATTGTCTTTACCTCAGCAGTTCTGCAGCACCGCCAGGCCAAACATCCATGGGACGGAAGGGGAGACAGAGGAAGGGATAAAAGGTCGGGTCTCCAAGTATCGCACATAACTCATCCAAGGGAATGAAGAACTTTTGCATTCATAATTTTACTTGAGTTCAGGCCAGTCAGCAAACATCCTTATTCTGAAAAATATGTTGAACAGCTATTGAAATCTCACATTATCTGCTGCCAGCTTTTTCTAATTTGTTTCTGGTGACAACAAAGACATTTACTTGATCTGATTTAATTTTTCTTTATTCTGTAAACAGTATGCCCTTCAGAAAGCTGGGATAGTCACAAATGAATCATCATAGATTGCATGGGGAATGGCTTTGTGAGCAAAAGCAGCCACTGCTGAAGTCCAGTATTCACTCTTGCCTACAAAAGACTTAAAACGTTGCTATTTCTACTGCAAGCTAGTCACAACACTGATTTCAATTCCACCATCCAGACAACACACCACCTCCCTCAAGTGGTCAGCAAATTAAGGGTTGTTTTTTCTGCTTCTAGGGTTGTTTTCTGACACTGCCCAAAGAATGTGTTGAAGAGCGCACTTTTTATAAACATTAATAGATCAAGTTTAAACCGTTCTGGAAAAAAAAAAAAAGTATTTTGAATGGTATAAAGAGATAAAAGTCTCGTGGAAACAAACACTTAGCTGGCATCACTTTGGCACTGCAGGCTTTTGATGAGAAGAAAACTGAAATAGCTGGTTTTTTTGTGGATGGGCCCTAATAGCTTTCTGCCTGTGGTTACAGGCATTCAGTTACGGTCACTGCCACGGCAGGGATTGTATAAGCACATAAGCTAATCAAAACAGTGGCACATTTGGAAAAGCACCACTGTTAATTCTGATGGCTTGCTCAAATCCTCATTGGAATAATTACAGTTTTCTTCTTTTGTTCAAAATGCTCTCCATTTAGAAACAGTTCTTTTGTAATTTGCTGCCTAATATGTACTTGCAGAACAAACTGGAACAATGTTGGGGAAGAGCTCATGGGAACTCAAGCCAGAATTACATAAATTAAAAAATCAGCAATAATGATAGTAAGAATTTAAAAAGAGAGGAAACAGAGAGCTTCATACTACAGGAAGCAACCCAGGCATCGCTGCCAGGCTTCAGGATAAAGTTCTCTCATGGAACAATGTGCTTATAGAAATACCTTACAGAGAGACATATACTCAACACATGAAGCAATGCCTTTGTATGCACACGGACAATATCCCCCACGGCAATGGGTAAAGAAATTCCTGCCATGCAGCCAAGTCATGCTCATCTACACATCACCGGACACCTGTGAAATTCTGTGGGTATTATCCAAGAGGAAACATAATATTCACTCAGACTACTACTCCCCTGTCAGTGACCAAACACTGTGATATTCAGTGTTGCCTCATATGAGCAAAGACTGATAGCAAACACAAAAGGAAAGCAGTTCAGGTAGAACAGGGCAAGCAATGAAAAATTAAGAGCACCATAAAAAATATTCAAATTTATAGTCTCACCAAAAATATCTAAATAAATCTGTCCTACAAAAGCCTACACAACACGGAGGTTTAGAGAGAAGGCAAAAAAAAAAATCAGTCAAAATTTTTTCAGATGTCAAGTCACCAAGAAGTTAAAGTTGTTCATATAGGAAACACAATCCTCATTTCAAGGCCTAAGTCAGTCCCCAGCAGAAGTCAAGAATAAAATTGTGAAGCATGACACATATAGCCAAATATATTATAAACATTGCTTTTGCTAAAGGCAATGTTCTGTTCTAGGAAGTAATTTTTGTGTTTCTTTTGCTGGATAAAACTGCAATCAGGTAGCTCCAACCACTTCTTTTAGCAAAAGCATGTTAATTAAAGCAACACTACCCAGCCTCCTTCTTGGCATTAATGAAGTGCCAGAGGAAGGAAGCCTTAAGCATTTATTTTCCTCTCAGAGCATCTAATATCCCACAGTACAGCTGGTGGAAAAATAGTAGCACATTTCCTGACTAGGGAAAGAGAGAGAGAGAACATATTTATCACAAAAGCCTGATGTTTCTTCAGCAGTCTGTCTGAAAGCTGTTGAAAGGATAATGTCCTCCACATATCTGAAAGAAACATAAGTGTATGAAAAAAGCTTCTCCTTGCCTTACTATAGCACCAGGGTGGTTTAAGTTGGCTGTTGCAGGTCTCTGAAAAATATGGCCAGATCACACTGTACAAAACATGCAGGAGTTGTGACAGAAGCAGGGCTAAAGACAGCAGCCCTTAGCTGTGATACAGATAGGAAGGGAAGGAGATAACTTGCAAGGTCATCATTGCTAACTTTATGTGATTAATTGACAGCTACACTCCCCCATCCAGTTGTCTGCTATTTTCCCTTATTCTATGGCTGCACCTTGAGCTGCCTTTCATTCACTCTGGTGTCTAAGAAGCCTTTAGACAGAAAAGTGAATCTTTGGTACCAGATGCGAGCCAAACTAAACTGCCACCTCTAAATATCCCTGAAGCTTATAAATGCTTGAAATTCAAAATTATATTTAGATTCAGATCTGGCTGCTTGAGGTCATCTTTACACCTTTTTGTTTAAAAAAATAGCATTGTCTGATTCCCCCAACTTTTTTGCTTCAGCCTTTCAAGTCATGGTCAGATTGGCTTACCAGAGGCCCTGGCAACCTGCAATATACATCCCTCTCTCCCTCTCCTGCCTCTTCCCTTCATAATCTTCCAGAGATGAAATTCAAGATTGCCCTCTAATTATAACAGGACAGCTTCTCAGACAGATGACTTTCCAAGTAACCTTCTCATTCCACTCATATTCAGGGAATGAAAAAGTATTCCAGAGCATTATGTGATGACGGATGAGGGCCAACATTACAATTTATGTTTGTGACCTGGCACACATATAGAAACAGAGAGTATGATTCAGTGGTTTCTGCAGCCTTAATCCCTACTAAAGAGTGGCTCTGCCAAGGTAAACGTGACATTTTAAATGAAACTGCTTTGCATACACTGCATGGAACCTGAGATCCCACTTTTGTACTGCGGTTTCCTTCTGAAATGTGGCTACTGCCTGACAGGGCAGAGTAAGTGTGCAGTCTGGGCTCCCCTGTGCCAAGAGTGCTTGGTCTGCTTCAGCAAAAGGCAGTGATGAGTAGACTGTGCAGAAGGAGCGAGACAGATGTTTTTTGAACATGTGCATTCCCAAGGCTAAGAAGAGGAGTAAAAATAAAGGCTTCATCCCACTTTCCTTCCCCACCCAGGCAACTCCCAAGCAACAAAATCCAAATTAGGCCCCACATTTATAATAACAGCACATTTCCTGGTCAATCAATCATTAATCTACAAAGCTATGAAAGGCAATTCGTCTCATCATTATACACACAACTCAAACCAAGGTTTTAGCACTGGGACCAGTTTCCTCTTTCCTCTCGACATTGCTTCCTTTGTGCTCTTTCTAAAAATAAAGTATTGACCACTTTAGAAAATGAGGAAGAGAAGGAATACAAGTCATTTAGTGCTCCTTATAGCACCAATCCAACCCAGGACAAAGAGCCAGCTTCTGCTTAATATATTATTAGCCAAAATCAATGGGTTTTATCCATGAACTTACAGGTAACTGAACAAAAGTCTGTTCTATGCAAGAGCCTCTCTGCATCAGTGTGGCAGAAATTGTACTGGTTTTCCTCAGGCAAAACCCCACCAAAATACATCACATACAGCAGGCTGAGCAGTACCACAAACTACAGCTCGTCTCTCACTCCCTTGCTATCCCAAAGACCCTGCTGTGAGAGATTTATTTAGACTAAGAGCAAATCATTTCACCCAAACATCCCATAGTCATGAAATGCCATCAGTCATCGTAATCTCTGTCACTGGCCTGACCTGGAGTACCATAGGTACGACCTGTATACTGTATAAATTACACGTCTTCAAATGCTGCTTAAGCCTGGAAGTAGAAGAGCATGGAGTCAAGAAACAGCTAGTATGGGTTTCCTCAGCATGCTCATCTCTGCCTGGAGAGAACAAGGAACATTTAAGTATTCCCATGCCTCAATTCTCAACCACTCCCAGCCATTTTCGTTCACTCAGATACAGTTTATATGTAAATGAGAAAATTTGATGCCCCAGTAAAGTCAGACAATGCTTTGGACTCTTGAGACTGAGAATCCCAAGTCCTGTCAGAAAGAAAAGAAAGATTTCTCTTTATTTTTGAAAATGTGACTGTCCTACAGAAACCTATTGTTGGGACTCAGGTAAGTGGTTTTTCTTTGAAACTGGTTTAGTCCTTATGCTCTGCTATGGCCACAACAAAAACTAGTGAGTCTTTACCTGCATCCTCAACACACACACACACACACACATACACACATCCTCTCCCTTTCAGTTGTCCCTGCACAGAGTGCAACTGTGCAAAGCCAAAAGCTGTACACCTATACATTTCTAGCTGAATCTGCTTGCATTATAACCCTTTAGACCTGCTTATATTGTGTACTGCACTGGCATTATCTATTTAAATATCATATTAGCAATAAATTTAATCATAATTTTCCACATAATCAGTTATACTTTTTGCATCCAACTGAGAGTCTTCTCTCTACTGCTCTGCCACCTCTACTTAATATGTAGGTTTGAAAAAAAAAAAAAAGCTGAACTAATAATTTCTACATTTCTTTGTTTAAATGTAGCCAGAACAAGACTATTTCAGTTGTCTATTTCATGTGAGCCTACTAATGACAACCATCTAGGCTTTTCACCCCCTTAATGCTAACAGGAGAGAAGGGTTCAGAAATTCCTGTTCCTTTTGAAGAGGATGGGTGGAGAAATGGCAAAACATTTAATGAAGAAATAAAGACAACAAACATTTGAAAAATGATTTTTCATTCACATTTCTTATAAGTATTTTGAAGGACAGGAAAGGGAACAATCCCATGGATTTTTCTAGTCAAACAGGTGTGAAATGGACCCGTTCTTATATCACAGAGGTGCCAGGGAGTTTGGTTATCTGCTTTCACCATTCTAAATATTTTAGTTTAGCCACTGTTACTCCCCTACTTCTTTACTCCTCTAGTTTCCCCACTAAATAAGCCCTGACCAGATGCAAATACCACCTAAAAGGGATAGCACAGATTTCTTATCCTTTTGGCAAGGTCAGTGTGGACTTCAACCACATTTCTAGGCAACTAGACACATCATCCTCTTTCATGCAACTATAAGCATTTCCTAAAGCAGTGGAATCTTCTACTATTTAAATATATTTTTTCCAGAGCATAATTTAAACAGGATTGACCATAATTATATATGTTTTGGAAATTGGAAGAAATGTATGATAGGAAATGGATGTTTCCTGCTTTCCATCAACTTACTTTGAGGCTCTTCAAAGAGGTCTCATAAGCTTTGAAAGATTCTGTTTTGCTTTTACTGATTACATCTTTTTGATACTAAAAGCCAGAGTTTACAAGTCAATGAGTCCATCACATTTTCTTCTCTATACAACAACAGAGTATTGCATCGCAAGAGTAGCAATAAGACAAGGAGTAATGAGTTTAAATTAAAAAATAGTCAGCTTAGACTGGATATAAGGATGAATTTTTTTTATAGTATGGGTGGTGCAACGCTGGCACAGGTTATCCAGAGTGGTGGTAGATGCCCCATCCTTGGAAACATTCAAGAACAGGTTGGACAGCAATTTGAACAACTTCATCTAGAGGAAGATGTCCCATGGAAGTAGGGTTGGAACCAGATGACCTTTATAGGTCACTTCCAACCCAAACTCCTCTGTGATCCTATGGTTCTGTCTATCTTTAGAAAAGTAGTGTGGACAAAAATGAGAATAAAGCAACTGGCAATGAGGAGGAGAAATAGTACAGTGGTTAAAAAAAAAAAAAAGGAAAAAAGAAGAAGAAGTACATCCACATGTGTCTCTCCAACTACCAGCAGATCACTGCATCTTAAGAATACTTCACATTGGAAGGAGGGAAAAACTGAAAACAGCTTTTAAATGCTGCTAGCTGTAAAAGATATCTGGATACAAAGATGTTTTAATTTAATCAGCACACCCTCAGCTCATTATTCCATAAACATTTCTGCAAAGATAGAAAGAAATTAAAACACATTGTAACATAAGAAGATTATTTTATTTGGCTAAGCCATAGTATTAACTTTGCAAACATTGAGACAGAAGATGTTAAAAACTTTCAAACTGTGCATTAGCACTTATTTCAACTGACCAGTTACAGAGGAATTTTGGAAGCATATTACACATCATAGATTTAGGATCAGATTTAGCCATTTTTTATTGATATAAGGACCCAGAAGATTCACAGGTCACTTGTAATTTTTATTTCCAAGGAAAGAAAAACAAGAAGGTTGTGAACAAAAGTCCTGCCAGTATTCAAACAAGGAGAATGCAATTGAAGTAGTGGAAATCAGAAACCAGACATGTGTAGTCATTTGAAGTTTCTGGCATACAGAAATAGGCCTCCAAAGTGTGTCCTACCCCTTTTTAAACCAGAAAGAATTTGTGTGAGTTCCTGAGGGAACAGTGACAGCTGCTCCCAAGGACTGGAGAGCACTTCAAGATGACATCCTGAGCAGCACTGTCTGTTAAATTCTGTAGATGATCTAGGTGGCAACCTGTTCTTCAAATCTTACCTGCAGGCACAAGCAGGTTTGCCCAAATGTTAATCCAATCCTCTTTTCACTATTTAACTGAGATTCATTTGTTCCTTTCTTAAATGTTCTTTGGCATTTCTATCTTTAGTCCTTTTATGTCTTAAAGGCCATGGTCTGTAGAGATAGACACACAAAACTCTGCTGCAGGATCATTTCAGTGCATGACTACTGCACCTGGACACTGTACAAGTCCTTAGGAGAAGCATGTGGAATTAAAGATTGTGAGAAGCAGGGCTGGTATCTGCCTCTGGATAGCAAAGGGTTCAAGCAGAAAGCAAAAGGGACTGAGCAGCCTAAGAGGGATTAAGCCCACTCACTCTCTAAAAAGTGTTCTAACCACCAGATCACGGAGTGTGCTGGTGGAGGAGAGCATTCCTCCTTGTCCCCCTTGAACTGAGCCACAGTGCAGCTGGGCATGCAAGAGCTGCAGAGAAAGGCAACAAGTAATATCATTGCAAGAATGGTTAGGGCACTCCTCTTGGAGGCAGAGGGTACAAAGACCTAGCCCATTTTCCCAGCTCTGTTCTGCATTTTCTTTAACCCACAACTATTGCAATGAAGGGAAATTCATACTCTCCCAAGTAGGGCCTAACCTCCTCTTCACAGTCAACTAAGTACTCAGCTGAAGTCACACATCTTTTGCTGCTGTTACTTGTGGTTCAGCTTTCACAGAAGGGATACTCTCATGGCCATACTGTATCTCAAGTGGGATACAGTATGGCCTTGCAGCTCAGTTATTTCTCTGAGATGAAAAGAGAAGTTTGGTCCTTGTCCAGCTGAGTGGACCCAGCATTCAAGGCATCCCACTGCCTGTGAGAGCACTGTGACTGCTGTGGGAAAGGAGCATCCCTCTGCTGCCCTCTCCCATGAGGTACCTGTCCTCAGAAGAAAGTTATGCAGACAAGCTGTTTGAGTACAGACTAGCACCCAGTATTTCTCAAAAATCTGCTCTTTTCTTAGTGGAAGATGTAGGTGCCTAAATTAGGTGACCTGACTGACCATAAGAGGTTGTGCTTTTCACACAACTGACACTGAATGGGAGGTGCAGGCTAAGCAGATGAAGAATACACCTAATGCTTGTGTGTGTATTTGAAGAAAATTCCAGTTTCTTGAGCAGCTTCCAGTCCAGTACTCTCTCAGGTAAAGTCAGAAGAAGTTAAGACACACAGGCTCACAGACAGAGACTAATGATCCAGCCAGACTGCTATAAGCTTTTGGTTTCTGTTGATACAAACCAGATGTTGGTGAGATCTAAATTTCTAAGTTTGTTTAACTCCTTGGAGCATCATTTTAGAATAAACACAAGAGGCTTCTTTTCTCACATCTCTCTTTTCCTTTGCATCAGACTTACCTTAGCTGAACAGGTTATTTATTGTTGAGTCAACTGGGAAATGTCAATTACATTGCATTGTTTGAAAACTTGGATGGAGGAGGGGAAAGAAAATCACTGTGAAATTTTCCAGTCAAAACTCCGTTTTTGCCAGTCATTTGATCCGATACAGTGGTTTGCCACTGTCAACTATAGATCCATTGATAAGTTTAAGAAGACCAGAGAAAAATCTTACACTATTCAGCATAATAAATAAATATAGATTTAATGCTCATTAGAAACTGGTTTAGGATTTTAGTAAAATAGTATTACTCTCCTCTCCCTTGTGATTTATTTACTGTATGTGGCACAAGTGCTCATAGAAGTACTTCAGAGAGAGTTCATCTGGTTAAAAGAGATCAACAACTGTCCTATTTTACTTGTGTGAGCTAGTGTTCAAGCAAAATATGAAATTTCAACACCACCTAGAGCAACTCTATGTAATTTCACAACCAGCATAAAGTGCCTTGAGTTATGTCAACACAAATGTAGCACCGCTGATGCCACAATGAAATTTGGGAAGGGGCAGGTCATGAAAGGAATGTTTCAAAATTTTAGCTTGCTGCCATGCACTTTGCTCCAACATAACAAAAGTACACCTAGGAGCCTAGGTGTACTCCATGGGACTCCAGAGTGAGGAGAAGGAAGTGTGCCCCTGGCAATGCCACCATGGTCAGCAAGAACAAGCCTCCCCAAGGTTTATCCCCTCTTACAGAGCAGGAATAGCTGAGCTCTCTATGCTATTATGTGATGCTTGCCACTACTCTTTAAAAATCTCAGTCCCAAAAGTCATGAGAGGAGGAACAGGCAAGACTAGAACCTCTCCTGTGCCAACTCTCCCCCTTCAGACTAGCTGACCCTGATCCACTTTGCTCCCAGATGTTTGAAGCCTGTGTTTCTAGCTCACAAATGGGAAAAATTATCTTTTTGAAAGGAAAATCGCTTCAAACATGGAAATTGTGGGAAGAGGAAGCAGACCAGAATAAATGGCATGGTGAAGTCTCTGACCAAAATAGTCTAAATTATACCTAAAAAGTGAGCAAAAGTTGAGCAAAAAAGAACACATGGATGACCTATAATGAAGTTTTCATCTAGAAGATAACAGTAAGTTTTTGCCATTTCCACTTATTGCTGAGAAAATCTGTTGCTCTGCAATGCCTTTACATTTACAAATTTGCTCAGATGTTCAGTGCAGTGGTTTTCAACAGCACAGTGCTGCCCAGCTCAACAGAAGTACATGCAGGGAGGATTTGGTAGAAATACCATGATTTTTTTCACTGGAACTGATCAATAGGGCTAGAAAATTTGTAGGAATTGCAACTGTCCACACTGCAAAGATCTCTTATTGTATAAAATTGGAGTGTGCAGCTAGTGGTTCATGAAAATCAAATTAATTTTACATTAATTTTCTCATCAGAAAACCTATTCACATAAACATTGCAGGAACTTTTTTTTTTTTTTTTAATATATGAACCATCTTCCTCCCCTTCCCCCAAACTGGCAAGGATGATATATCTCTTCCAAACAGGAAATCAGATTTAAAGTAGCCAAGAAGCAAGTGAGTAGCTGAAGAGGCCACTTTCAGACTGGGAGGTACAAAAGCACACAGCAAGGCAGATCTGTAGATCACTGGCTTACAAAGCCATGGAGCACTTCATAGTAAGTGGATGTGAAAGAGATGATGTTTGCAGTGCTGCAGATGCCTAATCCATTCAACATGAAAATAATAGTAAAATCAGTCTCCTGGATGTGATGAATCTGCAGGGATATATACACATGTGCAAGAAACACTCTTCTTTTATTAAAATCAGAGAAGAGGAATTCTGAAAGTCCCCTCTTTTTGTGAGTTGTGCTCTCAGTCTGGAAGAAATTGAGAATGACTTCATTAGAGAGCCTGTCTCTGGCACTAATCAATCTGCATCTTTCGTGACTGGTAAAAGGGCTGATAACCCATTTATACTGCCCATAGATCACTGACAGTAGTCCAGCAGGCTGACTGATCAGCCAGGCATCTGAATAATAATCAGAACGAGACAAAATAATTATCTCTGGCCATAGATTTCTAACACACATTTAACTAAAGCCTATCCTTCTTATAAAAATGTCTTCTTTTCTGTCAGTGTTGTAAAAGTGCTGCTTGACAGACCTGGTCTTCCTTGGTCTTTGTATGTCTGACAGCCCTGGTATGGCCGGCTACTCTGCAATCATTCCCATTTATTAGCTGGAGGCTGACAAGTCCATTGAATTCCACTCAGCAATAGAGCATGTCTTCTGCTTCTGGGATTACTCACCTGCTTTGTTTTTGAGCAATTCTTAAGTGCTTTGCTGGAGCAAACCAAGCCACTCAGCACCACCTAAGACCTGGATTGCAAACTTGGATTCTGCAGATGTACATGCAATACCTGACAGAGAATTCAATTTAGGATAAGAAAAGCTGATGGATATTCATAGATGAGTAGGTAAATCACAGAAGATTTGATGTAGGAAGGTCAGAAGTAGAGTTACACTGGTGTAATCCTTAAAGATAATAAAGAAAACATTCAAACCAGATGTTTTAAGAGATCTTACTCAACACAGAATTAACAAAAGGGAAATAGTCCTTGTTTCAAAAGGGACAGGACATGCTGGAACAGCCTAACACACTGAGATGACAAATTTAGGTTAAACATCAGAACTTAACTATAAAATCACTTGGGCAGAATTTCAGGCTCTGAAAAGAGACAGATGAAACCACAAGATCTGCAGCTATGCAAGAACCAGTGACATACCAGGGGACATGAACCAGAGCATGGTCCCACAATGTAAGCGACTCCTTGTCTAGATCACCCAGGTTGATGCTGTGCTTTTCTCTACCCATCGATAGACCAAGCTTCTTCTGTAAAAGGCAATGGGAATTTTGCCATTGACTTCCAAAGGAGCAGCAGCCCTATGATTTGGCTGTGTACAACTTCAATTAAAAAGTCTATGAATCACATCATTCTGCCCTTGGCAGCTGACAGATGAAGACAGCGGGATAGGAAAAGAGCAGCTCAAGCAAATGGAAATTATTTTTCTTTTTATTTTCTTTCTAAAGGAAGATACTCAGCATAACTTATCCCTTTTTTCTCCAATTCTGTTACAAATAACTGTCTGGTGTGATTAAAGCGAATTGCTAGCATTTTATTTACTTTTCACTATCAACTAGTTTGATCCTGTGATATTTATTCACCACAAATAAAACCCATTCCCACAGAAAAAAGGTTTTCTTGTTCAGGGGTCGTTTGAGTCCTCATTTAGCTTGATTTTGACAGTTAATCTGGGCTTTGACTAATGGCACACCCTTGTGAATAGGGCATGGGAAACCTCCCAGAAGTACTTCTGTGATCTCCGGTGATGCCAGTGGAGCTGACTGACTGTTCCAATTGGAAGCAGACCTTTCACTGCCTCTGTGCCGTGACACCCAGCTGGTTTGAAACACATCATTGTACACACGTGCCTGCATTAGACACTGTGTGGGTTGAGGTACATTACCAAAAAAAAAAAAAAAAGAAAAAAAGGCAAAACCAAAAAACAAACATCCCAAGATCACAACTGCAGTTACACAGAGGGCCACTGTACACAGTATTTTCTGAAAGAACCTAGGAAGGACACAGAATAGTGCCACTGAATAACGACTGATGCTTAGACAGCTTTGGCTCAGCTCCAGGCTTCCTAAATGCCCAAGTACCAGTCATTAGCCAATATAAGTCACTAGACATGACACTGTTGATTCCATTAACACTACATTAAAAATTGGGCCAAAAAAGCCACAAAAAAAAACTAACACCAAATGAAAGACCAGAGGCTACAGGAAAAGCGTTATGACGATGCATAATGGAGAGGCTATTCCTGCATTCCTGTGGGCTCAGAGATGCTGCTGCACAAGCCAAGCCACCCTGCATCCCCACCAGTTCTGCCCCCTCATCTCTACCACGCTGAGTGGTGCCATCTCAGGCCAGCCCCAGCACTGACATCTCAGATGCTCAAGTCACTTGTATGTTTGGGTCACACTGATTTCAGTCAGATCTAGGTACATAAAGCAAGAAGCATTTTGAAGAACCTGGGCCTCAATTCTGTCTGTGCAAAACAGACATTTCCCTTTTCCCATGCTCTGTAGGATCTGTTTTGATCTGCAAGGCTTTTAGAGTACTTCCTTTGGGTATGTGCAATATTCAGACCAGCAAGGCTGCAGCCCTAGAAAAGGTTTCATAAACATGAAGCAAGCACATGATTAGTCAAAACAGAATACACATTCTAATTGTGATTCAGTATTGACCTTACAATAGAACTCCCCTGAGACTTCAGAAGCAGTAGCTTGCTAGCTTCAGATAAGTACCCCAAATGACTCCAAACCTAGCTAGGGTCATTGCCAATAGGGCTGACTCAAAAGTACTGCAAAGATCCTTTTGAAAGTGTTTTCCTAGAGATAATATTACTCTCTGCCTCTTTCTCCCACTAGCATCCATATTCCCCAGCATGGTGACCTTGTCATTACCCAGTAAATTAATAGAGGTATTAAGATAACAACTTCTTTCTCATAAAAACAAAAGCATCAGAGGTGCAGTAGCCTTTACCAGACTGAAGCCCACTGATACAAAGCTGAACCAAGACAATGTGAGATAAAACACAGTACAGCAATAACCAACAACCTGTTTTGGAGAGAAATATTTATTGCTTTTTCTTTTCTTTTATGAAGGCATCAATTCATGAAGGGGAGCCTAAGAATATTCCACTGCATAAATCCTTTTATCCACATGGCCTTCTTCATGTTTGTGCCAGGTGACCCCTGGTAGTCTTCCTATTTAATGCCCATAATACACATTCTCTTTGCATAGCACTTAAAATCCTTTGATACTGCACAGAGCAGAGTTTAGAAGCTTTGCAAGCCAAGACATTTTAAGAGATTTATACAGAGAAATTTTTGCCCACCTGCAAAAGCTGAAGCATTTCTGTGATTAAAGTTCATTTATACAAGATTCCATCCATGTAGGGTTTTTCATTTAAAAAATTAGCACATTAAAGGATCCATATATATGTGTTTGCTACTAAAGTCTTCAGTGGGTCTTACAGTGTGCCGCTTGGAAGAACAAATTTGATTTCATTTGAAGCAGTCTGCTTACTCCATGCCTTTGTTTTAGCTGTAAATTGTTTTATTGCACTATAAACAAACAGAATATAGGGAAGAGAAATATCACAGATGCACAATTTCTCCTTTAATAATATCTCTACACACACTTATTTTTATTGTAGAATTAAGAAACAATCTGTTCCTTTTCATTTGCAATGTCACACTCTCAACAGCTATTAAAATCACTTCTTGAGGATCAAATTAGAGCAATCAAATGCCAAAAACAAAAAAGAAAGAAAAAGAGAGGAGAGAGAAACCCATCTCATACAAAACATTTTGATAATTTACTCAGTCTAGACATGGAGCATAAAGATAGTGGCAAACATTTTCATATCCCATTACTTACTCCCTGAGCCATGCTGTCCCTTGTTAACTGAAAAGAACATCAGATTAATCAAAAGAATAGAATAGAAAGAATAATAGAAAGAATATAATAGAAAGAAAAGAATACCCATGATAGAATATTCCACTTAGAACAAAAGGAGAAATTATTATCATGTTATAAAATTGCAGATGGTAATTCAAATATCTGCAAGGATTGCAGGCAAAGAAGCAATGCTCAGAATTCTAAATTAAACAACTAAAAGGCCTTATGAAAAAAATTAAAAGAAGCACTCCAACATTTAAAATAAAATGTGTGTATTAGGATGTTGAAAAAACTAGCAAGAGCAGCAACCGTGGAATAAAAATTATTGCAGGGTATATAAACACTAGTTAGAGGAATAGCATGGCCTTCTTCCATCTTGGAAGGCTGTTATGTTACTAAAAGGCAGCAGTAAAAGATCAGAGCATTGTTAATCAGCACGAAAGGAGAAGATCAGCCAAGAACAGCAAAAAATAAATATATTTTTAATGGCTATTAAAAATCCCAGGTCTTCTGGCCAAGCAGGGAGTCTGAGATGTCTGGTTACCTCACTCTAGCGGGAGACACGGCAATTGAATTTACCCTTTGGTGTTTACACAAAGGAGGCCAGCTTCAGCAGCACCTGAGGTCTTTAGAAACAGACAGCACTGGGGAGCCTGGACAGCTGCTCTGGCTGCCCTCTTGGTGTTGGCTTGGTTAGACAACATCTTCATCTGTTTGTACAGAGCAGCTGAATAACCCCGAGATGCTGTGGCACTGAACCACCATTCACAACAATAGCTTAAGTCCACAAAGCCTGAATTCCACCTACATTTAATATAGTAGGTTATATTTTTTACAATGTATAGAATTTCCTACAAAATTCCTGTGCTTCCATGTTTCCAGATGGGGCTGGGCCCTTTGAGGCACTTAAACAATAGAAAACACTGGAAATTTTAACTGCTGGGAAGACTTTCAATAGAGTTCAGTGAATGAGGAATATGAAAAGCAACACATCAGGGTTTCAGTGACTGTAAGTCTCACAGATCAATTATGTACCCACTAGAGGAGCAGGACATGGGGTCGCTATGTTAAATAAAATATTGTCTAAATCCTACGCTCCTGGAGGAGGATCTCGCTGCAGGAGTTTTGATATCCCCTGCGGTCATTCAGGAGCTTCCAGACACCTCTGCCACAAAGCTTCAGGCTAGACTTATACCCAAACACCATCTTGCTAAGCATTTTTGGCAGGACAGCATACAAATGAGATCAGACTGCTAACTCAAACATATTGAGTGTTGCTCAATTACTGAAGAGAATTGTTCTGCACGAGTCAACTTTTGCTCACTCACTTTCTAATGCAGAAGTGGATCCATCTTTCACAGCAGTTTCTGAAGTGGAACAAAGCTAAAAGGCTTATTTCACAGGAGTGTTCAGGAAAAGTAATGAAGTGCCTTGCACCACAGACCAGCTACTGCTGCAGTGGGACTTACTGCTGTACATGTGACACTGTGACCAAGGCGAGAGCTGATGACACCCTTCTCTAGGGAAAGTAAAGACTGAAAAATACAAGGTTCTAAGACATGATACTTCTTGTGAATTATATGCCAAAAATTGCCTCACCCATGGGTCATTTAATATGCAGTTTCAAAGCAGATGTATTTTTCTAATGCTATTTACAGATCTCTCAAATTGTAAATTAAATTCCTTTTGTTGCTCAGACATTTTTTTTTCCCCTGCTGAAATATAACACTGATATAAGTCTGAGTGTTATTTTAGGATGTCTCTAATATTTTTATTTTTATCTTTCACTTCTTTTTAAAGTTTCTCTGGCTCCCATTAAAACATCTGTGGAAAATAAAAGTGGATTTACATTTCAATAAGAAATTTTTGCTCATTATTTTTTTCTCTTGAATGAAATCTCTCCTCCTATTTTTATGCTTTCATAGGAGGAGATCCAGTCTTCTTCTGCTGTACCTTAACTTTTTTTGGTTCTTTCTGAAACCTTTAAGCTAGGTTTAAGGTAATTCTTTAACTGATTGGGAGAAAGGAAGGATTCCTTTACTCACCTTATGCTTTGGCCATTCATTTTTAGCAGGATCTCAAAATTATATAGATTATATTCACAAGTAATATATTATTATATTTTTTGTGTGGGTTGCAATAACTGAGACAACTTTGGATTTTTAAAACTCCATTTGTTGTTGAAGCATTAAATTCAGAGGCAGCAACTGGACTGATCTATGTGAAATGCAGCAGAGTCCAACCAAAGGCAGTTCAAGAAAGCAGCTTTTAAGATGCATGGCACATTTCAGCTAGGGTTCAGGGTCTGGATCTGAAAGTGAACCAAAGCCAAGAATAATGCTCCATTTATTTGCATGGCTTTATTTCTCATTTAGATTAAAAAGGGAAAGAAAGAAAACATAAAATTGCTTTAAATCTCACAGACCCAAATGTAGTCAGATCTGCAGAGTATAGTCCCACAGGTTCAGGTTCAGGAAACAGAGATTTAAGTTTCAAATGGCTGGGGTTTACATTTGATGGTGCACTTAAGGTGGTCTAATCTAGCACTTTACTGGATTATTTTATCTTAATTTTTACTATAAATTGAAATTGAGAGTCAAATGTTCTCACCCAAATCAAACAGCATGGCCTCACAATGTTAAAATCAGGCTAAGTATTTTCAGGAACAAGGAATTTTGGCAGTTTCTACAAATCAGACACCATGTAGACTACGAGGATATACTGCACATAATACTGCTTTAATTCCTAACACCAGCAACAGACTACTCTTTGATAGTTATCATTTCAGTTCTGCTTTGTTTAATTCTCTAGGCCTTTTCAAAGCTACAAAATTCACAGCAGGAGAGCAGAAATACTTTGGAAGCAGACTTTACCACCAGTTTGCTAGGACTTCATGAAGTATGATCACATCCAGAATAGTAAAAAAAAAATTAGAATTGCTTCAGCATCATACTGCTTGAGCAGCTTCAGTGGTGGAAATAACCTGCACTTTGCAGCCAGGAGCACAGGCGAGTCAGTAATGACAGGCTGGTTTGTCTGCTATGGTCTGTGTCACCTCAATCCAGTGCTTGATAAAAGCAAGTATCTTATGTGTATTGCAAAAGATGACTTATTGCAAGATCTTGTCACTAATCTGTCTGCTTGGGCTCCTGTCATTCCTCCTCTGCAGGACAAAGGCAATGATTTCCACATTCACCTGAAACTCTGAAAAGCATCTGTAGGACAAAACCTGTTTGAAAAGAGAGAAATTTGTGCATCCTGACAAAATAAGGCTGTAAAAAAAAATTGCCTGAGGGAGGTGGTAAGAGCAAAATAGATCTTCTGCTTATTATTTTTCTCTTTTTTTTTTTTTTTTCTTCAAAAGACTAAATGAAGAGAAGCACACACAACCAGACTAATCCTGCAGACTCCAGAAGTCTAACTTCTGGGGAATCCTGTTGGAGACAGAAGTATGTGGAGAGCTCCCATGTGCTTTTGATGACAGCACATTTATTCTTCCTCAGGTTTCTTTACTTACTATGAGAGACAAGACTTCAAGATTTTTCATTTCATGAACATTGTAGGAAAAATTCAAAATGTGGTCAATCCTCTGGGAAAATAAACCTTTACCTTCTTGCTGTTTTGCTGCTTAAAAGTCTTTCACCTAATTTATTCTGATTCCTTGACTCTTATAAATTATGGACTAGATCTACAGCATCTAATAAATTAGTGCAGCACTGCTAACCAAGGCAAGTTCATTTATAGGATATAGATCTGAATGCTCTGTTGCCTTCAGCTATGTCTTCTGCAGTAAGCAATTTCCCCAAGCTGTTTTAATTACTTTAGAGTGTCCAGATATCTTGCACTCTATTCATGAGATTAGCTTTATAACGTTTATCTGAAGTTTCAACAGATTATGTAATTTTAAATTACTAAAGCAATAAAATTAAAGAGGGTTTTTTAAATTAAAAAAACAGGAAAAAAGAAAAAGCCAACCAAGCCCTAACAAGTTTGCCAGCATTAAACTGAAAAAGAAGCAGTCAGAACTGGCCAAAAATTCAACATGGATAAAGCAGGTTATGACTGGGAAATATGGAAAATTATTCATCCAACTGCATAATGACTTAATAAAAATACATACTTTACACACTGCAGGCTACTATGTCACCATTTATACTTGTAAAAACAATCTCCTTTTATCTCTCCAGGCTGTGGAACATCTGGTAAGCAGCTTCCATTCTGCATTCTTTGTTGCCCACTAAAACTTTAGGGTTTGAGGAAAACCCATTACCCAACTTGCCCCTAAAAAGTAAATATTTTAAGAGATCCACCAAAATGTCTGAGGATAATTCACTTATTTATGGACATGCTATTAACTTTATAGTTAAAGCCAGTTCTGCCTCAAAGGTTCTGCTTCTGATGGTGGGAAACCTGTTTTTCATGGCAGATGAATAGGAAGGAGGATAGCCCTTCTTAGAAGGAAAGCTTTTAATGACTTTTGAAAACTGAGGTGTGCAGTGCAACTCAATCAAATGTAGTAAGTAAGCAGACCTGAAGACTGGGCTTCTTGAAATATTTCTACCATGACTGTCTTTGGAGGGAAATTTTCTCACAAGCATTTTCTTTCTAACTTTTTTTTTTTTTAATAGCTCTCATTAAAAATATCAACACCCAAAACTTTTTCTCTCTGACCTGCCACATCAGTGTCCTTCCGAACAGGCAGGGTCTTCCTCATTTCCCTCATCTTGTGATGCTTCCTTCAGTTTCTCTCCGGTCATACCTGTGAGCAACAGAAGGAAAGCTATGAGACAGCAGTGGAGCTGAGCTGGCAGCTCAGATGCACAGGGTCTCCTTTGGAGCTTTTCCTGATCTTGTTTAAAAGTGGAGTACATGGGAGTGGAAAAATAATATTCTGTAAAACAAACCTAGAGATTTAGTGCAGCTACAAATCTGCCAGTATTTTTACATTCCCTTTGCCCCAGAGAAGCAAGTTTTGAGTGGTTCAACATTTGCCCAACTTATTCCCCACACAGAAACGGTAACTGGGTGCCATGAGATGGCAGGAGGCAGAAACACCTCTGGAGCACCTTTTCCTTCCAGGAATGCTTCTGAGTCTGTCACTGGGACTCAGTTCTTACCATGCTCAGCAGGATCTAAGCCCAGGGACCTGCTGGGGGCTTAAGCAGCAAAACATTCACACCTGCCTCTGCCCAGCACTTCCAGAGGACCCATGCCAAGGTTATATGAGGGATCTCATTGGCTTTGAGCTCTTTTCTCTCCAGAGCCTTCTAGGCCTGGCTCTGGCTCCACACCAGAGTAAATGTCCAGTGGCAGCCTGATGAAAAGCTGTACAGGGACAGTTGCTCTGAGAGGAAAACATCTGAGTTGCAAACAGTTTTGTTTTAACACTCTGGGCAGGATAGGTCAAGTAATGGCATGGTTCTAAGGATGAAAGGCATTGGAGTTACATCATTTCTAGACATTGCAAAAAGACACTAGAGCATGAATCTGAAAAGGTTTGCCTCAAATTAGCATTGAAAACATATGTACAGGTTCTCAACTGAGCTCTTAAGGCTCATACGATTTGTTATACTGGCACTTCCCGCCCCTGGTTTTGTTTAAAGCTACCCAGATGTGCAGTATGACAGAACCCCAGACATAAGGCATGCACATTTACTGCTCTGCCCCAGCCCTGCAGACTGTCCAACAGGTGGGACTGCTGAAGATCATATATGCTGGTGGTACCAAAGGAAGACTAGGAGGGAGATGCTCTGGGTCAACAGGAAAATACAAGTCATGGGAAGGGAGTTCTCCTTGTTTTAATAACTAACTGGTAGGATTCTCTGGAGGGAGCCCATGATGCCAAGGGGAAGGTACAACTGCCTGCCGTGGCCTCCCTGCCTTTCCTTACTCCCATCTCAATTGCCATTTCCTTCCTGACTTTGAAGAGGAGAAAGGAAGATCCCTGTCTTCCTCTTATGAAACACAGCTCTCCCTCTCCCTCGTGCCCTTCACTTTGGATGAAAAGAAATGATGAACACACAACAACCCCTCCCCTGGGGCTCCCAGGCAGGGTAAGGAGGCACCGCTGGCACAGGTTTCCGTGTTTAACTTACAGGATTGCATTTATGTCTTTAGATTTTAGCCTGTTTCTTTTTAAAAGAATATACTGGATAAAAGTCATTCCTTAGGGCAAAAAAAGACATTTGGCTTTGAGTTTCATTCAACTTATTAGTCCAAGCTGCTTGTGGTACAATTGTAATTGTGCCAGCTATCTAGTTAAATGTCCAGCTTGCTCCGGTTCTGTGTTTCTCCTCAGAGTAGCTTGTAGCTGTACAGAAAAGAGTACATATCTTAGCAGTTGGAGGAGATAAGAGAAGCTATTACTGTAAAGTCCCCAGGTTTCAGTATTTAAAGGGTAGGGTAGTTTTGATCTGCATGTGCTGCTCTTAAAATGTTCTGGTTTGTGATTATTACTTCTAAATTACCTACTGGAATGCAAACATGAAAAAAAAAAAGGAAACATTCAGCAGAGAATGTCAGCAACAGCAAAACACTAACAGAGAACTAACAATTTACCTGTAAGAAATTATCAGAAAATGGGTTCCAGCTGAATAAATAAAGTGAAGTATTTTTTGAAGTTTAACCTGCAACACTCTTACAGATCTAGGGAGAAAAAAGATTCTTGGACAGCTACTGGGAAAATGACAGGTCCTGGGTGGGAGCTGGGACATTCTGCCTCCTTCAGGAGCCAGGCTGGAGCTCTTGGCAGTACATATATCCCTTCCTAGATCTCCAGGAGATTTCTTTGTGAACTCTGATGGTGATTTCCAGGCATGTCTTTATTTGTAGATGCCCTAAAATATTAGGCTGGAGAGGCAGAGTACGTGGTACTGCCTTACATCCTATTGCCACTGGGCTTTTTTTCCTTACCCACCATTTATAGGCCTTTTCAAGGCAGGCCTTGAAAAAACCATTGCCCTTGGCCCCTTGTTTGTGGCAGCAAGGGAAGACAGAGACAGTGGCAAAGCAGAAAAAGCATACATCCATCATAAGCAAAATTCCAGGATGGGCAAAGTTTGAAAGAGAATCCTTAAAGACCTCGCTTAGGACTGCTCTAGGAGCTGCAGTGGCTGCTTTTACACCAGGAGAGACTCACTTAGGAAGGTCAACAGCATGGAAGAGTCTATCAGAAATGCCAGAAGATGCTATACAGGGAGGCCTGTTTCCTCTGGTATAAGACTTGTATGAGATCAGACAGCCAAAAAGATTGTTCAATAATGAAAGCTGCTCTCTTATCATTACATGGACATGGTCATTTCTGCTCTTCTTCAGCCTCTCCTGAAAGAGAAGAAATTTAATGATCTGCAAATATATAGAATATGATATTTGTCGCCCTGGTTATCAAGAGTTCTCTAAAGCCTTCTGAGTTTACATTCTTGTAGAGAACTTTCTCACACAACTTTCTGTAAATAACCTATTGTTTTGCATTCTTTCATAGAGGCAGAGAAATTTGATGTACAGGTAGTTTGTCCAGTGTCGTTGGAGAGGTGGCACGTTCACCCTCCAATCCACTGGCACCTTTTGAGAACTATAAAAGATTGGAGTCAGAAAAAATAAATTAGTCTCTTCATCGTGACCAAGGCTGCGGTGCGTCATTTTTGCTTGTGTCATCTGGTGACAGATATTCTATATAGTCTAGAATATATTCTATATATTCTAGAATATTCTACTTAAATAGAATATTAAAGTACCCAGAAAATACAAGTGAGAAAGGGTACATTTCTCTGGAATTCAATGAAGGTTAATGCAGTGTTTTCAAACAAAGCAATAACAGCCCTCTTCAAAGCAGAAGTATCCCATCAGTGCCCACAAGGACAGAAAGAGGGCTTTGTGATTTCAGGACCAGACCCTTTGGGAATGAATAAAATAGAAGGCTGTGTTATTCTGATAACATTCTTCTGTATATTTCAGTCTCCATTATGCTCTGGACACAAAACATTTAATTTAATTAGGGATAGAACAAGAAGGCCATGTTATGGTTTTGGTTTTGAAGAACTACATTAATCAGGTTGTGATTTGCACAACCCAAATAGGGGATGGTTTAAATCTAGGTTCCATTTTTAGCCAAACCGCCCAAGTCCAGAGGGGATAGAAAGCCCAGATAAAAGGGTTTGAGTTTAGTCTCATGTCTATAATGGACAAACTGGAGTGGTTTGGGTTTAAATGCTGCAAAACCTCATCACTCAGGTTTTGGTTCTGCAAAAACAAAAACAACCTGGGGTTGGTTTGGATGTCATTCCATTTTATCTAAATCACTAACAATGGGGGAAGGGATGTGGATGGTTGTGTCCCATCTCCAGCCTTAGCAGCAGCTTTAACAGCACTGTTGCAAATTTTCCTGTGACTTTTCAGGAGACAGAAGAAAACAGCCAAAAAAAAAAAAAAAAACCAACAACCCAAAAAAAAACCCCCACAACAATAACAACAATAACAAAAATAACAACAATAACGAAGATTATCAAATCAGTTTAAGATTCAGTTTTTTGATATGCTAAGCAACTGTGCAAGTTATCAGGCTAACACAGCTGCTGGCACCTTTAGAAAATCTTGACAGCACAGAGTGTTTTGTAGGGGTCTGAGCCAGCAGCACTTTACAAGTCAGGCTCCTGACTGGCAGAGCTGTCACCATGCTCCTGAAGTTTGAGAGCCAAGGATCTGCTCCACTGAGCCAAATTTCATTGCTGTAACCAATCATGTAGGCCCCATTCATAAAGTCAGTCAACTTGGATAGAAGTAATTAGAGCTATAAAACATTAGAGATTTAGGAATTCAGAGGGCATTTGAAACTGGGATATCATATCCTCTGAGCTGAAATGTTAGCACTGTCCAGTATAGGACATGTGTTGGGAATGGTTAGAAAATGAACATCTGATTGACAGTTATGAAACAATTCATTTAAACAATGCTAGTCATAGAGTAATTCAGTACTTTTTATTATTCTCTCTTCTACTTCCTCTGGCTCCGTATTGATTTTTCTCAAATGCAAGTTCATCTTTAAAGCAAGTTGTGAACTTTTTCAGAAATAATCCTAGGTGTGTCCTCTAGAAATAATTTCCCTCCTTTTTGATCACTCTATTTTCAGCAAATTAAAAACTAATATATTTATATAAATGTATATTTATATGAATATATACATTGTCAATTTTATTAAGAATCAGACACAAGCAGTTAAAGTTAGGTGCTCCTTTTATTTGGACCAGAAAAAGATGTCAATATAAGGTTCATTGAAGATACTTCCTTCGCTTAAATCAGTGTTGAATCAGTTCCACAATCAGCAATTGCATGTCAGTATAGTCCTATCAAGTAAATAAATGAGACTATATTAATGAAAGGTAAAACATTTCTGTTATCTTCTTCTTATCATCTGATCACTAGATCCCTCTTCTTATACTGCTGCATCCAAACCCTTCTTTCACACTCAAGTCCTGCATATTAATTTCCTGAAAATGACTGCTTCCCCTCCAGACTCTAAGGCTGAGTGATGATTACACAGACCATCTGGGAGAGCTGGGCCAGCATACACATCTACTCTCCAATTTCCCAACTAATCTGCTCAGTACATCCGTGTTTCCAAAATGCTCGAGTCCGTAAAGTACCACTCTGGAAGACAAAGTGCATTGGAGGCACGTGTGCTTGTTGTCATATTATTCATTCTAGGTCACAGTGACTATATAATACATTGATCAATCTTATTGTAGCTTGCCTTATCCATTTTTTGAATTCTTTCAGTATCTCTTGTTTATGCATTCATTTTTTCTTTCTCTTGTCTTTTCTTTCACCTCATTTTTTCCACTTTCTCAACTCACTTCAGACTACGCCCTTTTCCCTTCATCTCTTACCACAACTCCTCTATATCCCTTCTTTCTCCTTATATCATTTTATATATACGTATGTATATAGATCCTTAATATCAAATGCCCATCTTAACCCCTTCACATGGAGCCCTGACCATTATACTGTTGCACTATAATGACACCAAATTGCTCTATGGAGATGTGTGTCCCCTCACACAAAAAACAAGGATTACTTTGTAGCTTCTGTAATTTTTCACCACTGCATTCACCCCTACAACCCCAGAAAATTTTAATACTTATGAGAAGGAAGATTGTTCTTTGTAACTGTAATTCCTAAACCAGATTTTATGTTGACATATTCTGGCATAACTGTTTTACACAGCATGAATTAAAACTTGGATTTTTTCCAATTTCCTACCTCAACTTCTTTCAGACTTCCAGTAGCACTCCAGAGTCAGTATTGAGTAGACTCAGAAAAAAAATGAAAACAGAAACAAAAAGGTGGATAAACAGAGAGACCTTCTTTTGCAGATAGAATTAAAAAAAAAAATTGGAAAAAGCTTTGAGACGGAGGGTTCTTAGTTTGGCAAATTTTGTCTGAAAGGGTTGTGGGCATGGGTTTTTTCTGCCTTTCACAAAGGAAATGAAATGCAAACAAGTCTCCTTTATAACTCATTTGAGACTTTTTAAACATTGAGAACTCAAGAATTTCATTACTAACATTCCCATGGCAACTGTAACTTGTCCATATTGCACGTGTATATGGCACCATAAAAACTAACACTCCAGGCAGCAATAGAAAATTTCTGAACAATGCTTTTGTACTGTGTCAGTTATTGCAGAAATTAAGATGCTGATTCCATCATATATGTTGTATCAAAATGTCAGCCAGAAGGCTAAAGCAATATTGGATAATTTTCTTAAGCACTAAGACATTCTCTTAACTTCATGAGAGGAGTTCCTTTAACTTTGGCATCATCCTTGAACATTCTCCATCTTCACGCACCTCTACACTGTCCTTGGCTCTGTCCACTACCATAAACCATGAGGTGAGAAAAAGCTGCAGGTTTGTTGCATGCATGGGAGATGCAAAAGGCTGGCAGCACACCTGCTGGGGTTCATCACTGACCCTGTTTCACAGGAACACGGGAACAGGCCATGACAGAGATGTCATTAATCACAATGGCCAACTCTTTGGTCCCACCTGCAGATTTGAAGTGTTAGATCCTTCTGCAACTTGAAATGCAAAGCTTCCCCCCAGTCATTGGGTTGAACTCCTCGCTGTTATGCACAAATTCAATATTCAGGGCACTTAATAACAGTGGAAACAGAGCTTTGATTTTCTTTCACATGGCCTCAAGGTTATGCTTCACCATCAAGCAGGAAGTTTTGCTCAGTACATCCACATTTAAAAAATAAACCTTCTATGAGATGTATAGTGTATTATGAGCAAGTCATTGTGACACTGTCACCAAATGGAAAGATGAAAATATGGGAAACTCCTGCTCCAGCTGTGGTTTTGGCAGTTGTGAGGCTGTCGCTGGCTTGAAGCACAGTACATGATTGGCACACAGAGCTATTCAGAGGAACAAGGGAAAGGAAACACTGTATAGTTCACATATGATTTGACCTTCCATAATCAAATTTGTTAATAATAACCAGTAAATAGCTGAGTGGTAATGAAATTATACTCTGTGGAAATTTCTAGACAGCACCAAAACTCTCATGCTGAGTTCTGTAAAACACCACCCTTTTAAGGAGGAAAGAAGCCATTTGAAAAACAGCCTTGCCATCCTCCCTTTGATCACATGCAGCAGATGGATTCATTTATGGCAAAATCAATGGAATGAAGAAAGGAATTAAAAGTAATCAGGTAGCTGAGCAGTAATACATCCAAGAAATAGAGTCAAGGCAGCAAAGACAGACGTATTGTCAGTGACTGAGGGCTGAATAGAGACAGTGAGAAGGAGAAGAAAAGGAATTTTGGGGAAGGAAACAGCAAAGCAGAGCTATAGGCAGACTCCCAGTCTTGGAGTTTCCCCGAGCAACTCTGTTCAATGACACTACAAAGGCAAAGTACAGCTGCTCGTAGTGGGGAGCAAGCTTAGCTGGCCTTGGCCACAAAGTGTGGCTAGGTGGACTCCCCCAGCAAACTCTGCCTGGTGCTGGGCAGGCAGGAGACCTTGGGCCTGAAGGTACATCTACACACAGAGACCTAACAGGCATGTAGAGATATGTTTGAGCAGGGCAAGTCCACTGAAGCCAAATAAAGATTGTAAGCAGTGAAGATGAAAAGATAAGTAATAGGCTAGTCTGATTTTTAACCAGGTAAAATAAATTAAAGCTCCATGAACTGGTGCTTGGAGATTCTTACATATATATATACACACACACATATATATATATATATGTATGTATGTGTGTGTGAATGTGTATACATACATACATACATACATACATACATACATATAGATATAGATATAGATATAGATATAGATATAGATATATGGTACATCACAACCCACATGGTGAGGAAGGTCAGAACAAATTATCATGATGCTTTCAGCTGGCCTTGCACTTGATGAATCTCTGAATATATGAATTCATATTTGAAAGTACAGCCCTCTCTCATGCCCAGCAAGATACACTGTGGCTCCAGCAGCACTTCAGTAGGAGTCACACAAGGAGAAGCCAAGTAGGAGCCACACATGGAAAGTCACAACCAAGCCAAGCAGTGGGGCTATTGCAGTCACTTTTTATGCTACCTTTGAAGAAAAATCTGAAACATTTCCCAGTCTTTTTTCGGTATGTAAAAAATAGTTGCAAGATCCAGGTCTCAGCATGGGGACAGGAAAGGTTCTGTTCTGCAGCTGGCCATTTTGCACTGCTTATCTCACTGCCACCACGCAGTTTTGTCAGCACAGTGCTGCTTCCTGACTAGTGCACTCCATGACTCTCATCTGCTGTCAGTGCATCATGGGGAAGGGACTTTGTTTATGCACATACATGCACGTGTGAAACAGAGCTCCCTGGCACTACATGCATATAATCTCTGCTTTGACCTTTTCCCTTTGTTGGCTTTGATCACACTGCAAGATTTTTTTGTTGAGGCCTTACTATCTACCCAAAATACTCAGGAAGCATGAAAAGGATAAAGCAGTGCAACGCTAGCTAAACAAACAAACAAACAAGCAAGAAAACAAACCCAAACCATCTCTAAAGTTTGAATTTTGCTGCCACATGATTCTATTTTGGCTTCTGTTCACAACATTTAATGATAACCACACTGGTGGCTGAACTCAAAGAGCGTGGCTGCGAATCCAAACCCCTCTCTAACTTTGCTGTGTTCTTCCAGATAATTTCATAACCCCCTTTTCTCTCCTTCATATTTCCCCCTGTAGATCACCACATTTGCATTTGTAATATTTGAAATCATAAACACTGATTTTTTTTTTGTCTGGCTGCCATGGAAACACTGCAGCCACTCCACCCATGAGCACATTCATCTGCTGCCTTTCCATTCCACTCAGGCCACTTCTGGAGCTGCATGATGTCTGTTCCCCAGGCTGGCTGTGGGGCTTGTGCCCTGTGGAGGGAAAGGGTGTCCTTAGCATGGCTGGGTGAGCCCTCACGTGGGCAGGAACCCAGAGATGCCCCACTTCCAGGAGGGGTTCCAGTCAGGGCTGGTGCCTGCTCAGCCATGGGATACAAACCACAGTGAGTGAGGTTTGTTCATTCCAGCCCACGGGGAGCCAAAGTTGTTTTTAAAGGGAACCATGTAAATCCCAGTGCCCCATGGAGTGGCTGTAGCCCCAGCTGGGCTCATTTGGGGTGTCAGCAGGGACATGGTTGCTTTTCACAAATGGGTCTCAGAATGACCCAAATGCAAATGAGGGCTGCAGAAAAGCCTGTGTCCCCCCTCCCCCAGCACCCCTGTCCTACCAGAAAATGCTTTGGCAAGACAGAGGAAGCTTGTTGTTTTTGTTGGCTTGCATTTTTCTTGCATTTGAGAGACCTAGGCAGAAATTAGTTATGCTTATGACAGAAGGTAGTGAAAATGAAAATGAAAATTCCTGCCTCATATATGCCTCTGTCACTTCTCTACAAAGTGCGTAGGTTTTCTGATGTGCTGTCTTTCTTTGTGTTGCTGGGGTTTTTGCACAATAACGTGCTCAAAAGCCTCTGACAGTCCACTTAAATACAAACAGCAAATTAGATCTACCCAGACATAACTGTCTTTATACTTTCAAATAAATTTGCAGTTAGAAACTGAATTTGAAGACATACAGTTATCTTTAGATCTTACACCTCTGAAAAAGTAGTGATTGCCTAGTTTTCTACAAATGATCTTGAGTTTATTTCTGAAGTTATCATACACTGAAAATGAAGAATGAAGGAGAAAATGTTCAAGAAAAGATCTGACTGACACTTCACTACATGAAGGAGGACTAGCTTTCAGTTAAGGACTGACCTGTAAAGGGTTACATCACTGAGAGGGATATTTCCTCTGAGCTAAAATCTTGGCAGAAGAGGTCTTACAGCTCACACTTAAAAACAATAGCTCTGAAAAGAGCAGGTACCAGAGGCTGTGGTGTTTTTAAAACTCTGTTATATCCTAACATTTGCACAATGACCGTATCCTGAAAGGGTTGGATTTTCTGTCTTTTTAAGATCTGATTGATTTAGATTAGAATAGTTATTTGGTTTTCAAGAAAGAGTTATTGTTCCCATGTGCAGCAATTTTTATATGGCCAACAAAGCTGTGTGATGTTTCTAGCATATGGTGCAAGTGCCTTTAATGGTTGGACTTGGTGATCTTAAAGGCCCTTTCCAACCTAACGATTCTATGACTCTATGATTTACTTGACAGCTCACTTTATATTTAATCCAGAAGCTTGGGTTAGAAGTGGGAAAACACAAGCAGTGATTAGAAACTCTTTAGCTCTCACCTGGCTCTTCTCACTGACTCCCTGTGTGGCTTTGGATGCTGAGCTGGAGCAATTTTTAAAAACAGCCTCTGAGCTGGACTGCTGAGCTTCTGGCTAGTGTGAGACACTGTAGGCCTTCTCTTAACATTGCTGTAAAAAGTCAATTTTTTTTTTTCTTTTGTCGTGAAGTGTTCAGCTAGCAACTTAACTAAAAGTTACTGGTCCTAAATGTCTGTATCAGTTTCCCCATTTCAGAATGCAGTATGCTAATATAAATCTGCTTCATCAGTAAAGACTGAGAATCAACTACGTAAAATCTAAACAAAGCTTCGATGTTCACTTTGAATAAGTTCATACTTAGTCTCTATTATTTCAGTACAGAATTAAAGTCAAGTTGAATCAGGATGTACATGTGCTGTGTAGACAGCATAAAGGAGGCCTTCCTTTGCTGGAAATCCAGAATGATCTTTTTTTCAGCCCAGTTCTAATGGCATTTGATTGAAGTGTTTACTGCAAGTCCAACAAGTCCCAGCTGCAAGAATCCTTACTCAAATATACAGGTTGACTGTTGCCACTTGCGCCAAGAAGCCTTCATACAGGATTTGTGGACAGCTGGGGCTCAATATCCAGTCAAACCAAGTGGCAAGGCAGTAGGGAATTGTTAAAATCTGTGATCTACTACCAAATCTTATAGAGACAGAGGGGTTTAATAAGCCCTGGTTGTATCTGCAAAAGAAAATTTTTCCAGCATAAGCTGTCTCTGAATAAAGCCACATTCTGGCGATTGCTTCGGATGACTTCACTTGCACCAATCACAGGCATTCACTTATTTTCAACCGTTGTTGCTCTGTTGTGTCTGCATAAAATGGTGGGGTTTTGAAAGGGCTCCCCAGCTTCCTTACAGCAAAGCAAGAAGCGTCCAGAATGAGAGCAATTCAGAAAACAAGTGTCATGAAAACAATTTGCAATTTTACAGGTGACCAACCATGTAGAAACATTGGCTCCTCTCAGGTCTCTCAGGCACTCCCCAGGGACTTCTTCTCTCGGTTCTCACCTGTCAGTGCTAAGATGAAGAATGTTTTGTTTCCAGCATTGTCATCCAAGCAGGTAGCATTTGGAGAAGTTTCTGGGGCTGAGGTCTCCTTACAAGTCATTATGCTGGGTGCTGCTCCTTGACAGGGATTATTGGTGGGCCTGTGAAGAATGAAATTCATCCCCCTCATCTGCATCATCACGCAAATTATACACTTTCCGTAAAGAAGATAATTTTAAAAATTAAATTTAAATTAAATAAATAAATAAAAATAAAAATAAATTTAAACATTTAATAAAACATTTAATAAAAATAAATTAAAATAAATTAAAATAAAAATAAATTAAAATAAATTAAAACAGTAAACCTCTATATAAGGACAATCAATTATATAACATAGGGCCAATGCCATGCTGACCACCTCATGACAAGAAGTTCCTTCAGCAAGTATTGTCTTTTTACAGACTGTCTACTCTTGTATTCCTAGAATTGTTAGGATCTCCTTAACTCCAGGGTTAAGGAGACATGGGTGTTTCAAAAGCAATTGCCAGTTTCTGAGCACAATTTTCAAAGTACCTTTGTTTCTAAGCCCTGGTGAATTTGAGCGGTGCTTAGAAATCAAACACATGGTCAGGTCACTCAGACTTGTCCAGCCAGGAGTTACCAGAGGTTGTGCATGAACTGAATGGCAGTAAGTGTCTGGGTGCACACAAGGACAATGTAATTTGACCTAATTTAAACCTCTCATGCTATGAGGTAAATTCAGAGTTGCCACAGACTGAAAGCAGGCACACAGGGAGGTAAGGCAGCATAGTGGGCACATGGTAACCTGCTATGCTGCAGGGGTTGTGGGGTTGACTGGGCTCGTAGGTTCCCAAATCTCTTTCCAAAATTGAACATAAGCACATCAAAAAATACACAAATCTCACATGTAAGTTGGCAGCCTAAACTCAGCTTTGTGAGTGCCACAATAACTTTGGAGGCACTTTTAGAGATGGCTGCTACCAGTAATCACAATGCTTGGAGAAGAAGGAAAAAGAAGGCATCAAAAATAAAAAGTAACTCTATTTCTCATTCCCTCAACTGAAGGAACTATGGAACCTTGCAACTTACAGTTTCCCTCAAATAGTCACAGTGAGGAGGTAACTTGGTAGTAGAAAAACTGAATTACCATGTACTTAACTTAATTTTCAGAGAGGTTTCTAAGGAACTTATCATGTAATTTTCATAACAAAGTGTGTAATTATTCCTCTTTTTTATTAAATAGTAGCCTCAGGTCTATTGCTAAATCACATGCTACAATAAAGCTGTTGTTTTGTTTGAATTTAATTCATAGACTTAACAAAGGACACCCTGGTAGAGCTTGTTTGAAATGGAAAACTGCTTACATCCCATGAAAGTCAAAGAAAATATAATTTATTATACAGTCTTCTCAATGCCTTTATAAGCATTGTCCATGTTCTGGAAAATCGTGTCAATAAATCAGCACTAACTGTTGTTTGAAGGTCAGGCTAAAGGTTCTGTTTTTCTTGTAGTTGGCTTCTGTAGGTGAAGAGATATTTGGCTTCATGGCTAGATATTCTTGGAATTAATTTTCCACCAAGTCTTATGCTACTGAATGTAAAATATTTCTGCCTTTGAATCTGTCACATCATTCTGAGGAGCTAAATCTAATTGCCACCTCTTTAATATATTTCTTTTCACATTTCTGTGGCTTTTTAATTTTTGTCTGTATTCTTTCTTTTTCTGCCTTAGGCACTTCTTTTTCCTTTTCTTTTTTTTTTTTTTTTTTTTTTTTCTGGCTCCAAAGACCCTTCTGAATCTAAGTACTTTGTTAGGAGCCAAGCTAAGAGCAAAAATTGCAAGTGAAGCTTCACCACTGTGTGCTGACTTCCTTATTACTGTAGAAAAGGGTCTCACCTGTCCCACAGGACTGATGGGGGGAGGTGGGTGGCTGGGTGGAGATGCAGCCTCAGGAATCTGCTTCAGAGCATAACAGTCTCAATGGAAAGAGGTGTAGTGAACAGCTGGAGACAGACATGTATGGACAGGGGCTGATGAGCAGGATACAGAGGAGAGAGCAACCCTGCAAAGCTGGCTGGCTGAGGGTTTCCAGGCTCTAGCTGTGGGCACTGCAAGTGATGTGGGAAGGGCAAGAGGCCACAATGAGAGTCTAGCAGGCCAGGTGACCTGGAATCTGCCTGAAAACAAGCTAAAGGTAATTACAAGGATGCAACTTTTCCATGATCTCATACAAGGAGCCACTGGAGGGAAGAGCTGTGTGCAGGATGTTAGCACAGTTTCTCTCCCATCATATGAGTTCACTCATCATACACCACTTGGCACCAGTCTCAGGAGACTGGATGCACCAGTGCCCATGAAGCCCCGGCTGTGCAGCCCATTTCTTTGTTCCCTGTGATGTCAAAGTGTCATCATTCCCAGCACAGTATGAATGGCACCATCCTTTCTGCTACAGCCACCGAGGCTCATCTCACCCACCACTCATGGGCTCCATCTTGGGCCCTGTGCTCTTCAATGTATCCATTAACGACTTGGATGCAGGAGTGGAAGGGATGCTAAGTAAGTTTGGCAACAATACTAAATTGGAAGGAGCTGTTGAGTCCCTTGAGAGAGGCCCTGCAAGGAGACAAACTGAAGTTTAACAAAGACAAGTGCCAGATCCTGCACCTGCCATGGGGCAGCCCTGAATGTACACACAGACTGGGGAATGAGATGTTGGAGGGCAGCGCCACAGAAGGGGACCTGGGGGTCCTGGTTAATAGAAAACTGAACATGAGCCAGCAGTGCCCTGGCAGCCAGGAGGGCCAAAAGTGGCTAGGAATAAAGCACACCATCACCAGCCAGGCAAGGGAAAGGATTGTCCCACTCTGCTGTGCACTGGGACAGCCTCAACTCGAGAGCTGGGGGCAGTTTTGGGCACCACAATATGAAAAAGAGATTAAATTATTAGAGAGTGTACATAGGAGAGCAACAAAGATGATGAAGGGCCTTGAGGGGAAGCCATATGGGGAGCAGCTGAGATCACTTGGTGTGTTCAGCCTGGAGGAGACTGAAGAGAGACCTTGTTCCAGTCTACAACTTCCTCTTGAGGGGAAGAGAAGGGGCAGACACTTGATCTCTACTCTGTGCTGACCAGTGACATGACCCAAGGGAATGGCCTGAAGTTGTATCAGGTGAGATTTAGGTTGGATATTAGAAAAAGACTCTTTATCCAGAGGATGTTTGGGCACTGGAACAGGATCCCCAGGGAGGTGGTCACAGCACCAGCCTGACAGAGTTCAAGAAGCATTTGGACAATGCTCTCAGCCACATGGTGTGACTCTTGGGGATGGTGTTGTGCAGGGTCTGGAGCTGGACTTCGAGGATTCTTGTGAGTCCCTTCCAACTCAGGATATTCTATGATTCCATGAAAATAACAAGGACCACACAGCAGACTGGGAGCAGATTACTTCAGAACAGAACTGAATTTTGGACAGGAGTGTTTGGATATGTTCAATGGAAAAGAAAATATGGGTTCAATATTCTGCAGAAGGAAATTAAGTCTTTGCACAAGATAAAAAAAACTACAATGAGAGAAAGAGAGAAGGAAGGGAGGAAGGGAGGGAGGGAGGGAGGGAGGAAGGAAGGGAGGAAGGGAGGGAGGAAGGGAGGAAGGGAGGAAGGGAGGGAGGAAGGGAAGGAGGGAGGGAAGGGAAGGGAGGGAAGGGAAGGAAGGAAGGAAGGAAGGAAGGAAGGAAGGAAGGAAGGAAGGAAGGAAGGAAGGAAGGAAGGAAGGAAGGAAGGAAGGAAGGAAGGAAGGAAGGAAGGAAGGAAGGAAGGAGGAAGGAAGGAAGGAAGGAAGGAAGGAAGGAAGGAAGGAAGGAAGGAAGGAAGGAAGGAAGGAAGGAAGGAAGGAAGGAAGGAAGGAAGGAAGGAAGGAAGGAAGGAAGGAAGGAAGGAAGGAAGGAAGGAAGGAAGGAAGGAAGGAAGGAAGGAAGGAAGGAAGGAAGGAAGGAGGAAGGAAGGAAGGAAGGAAGGAAGGAAGGAAGGAAGGAAGGAAGGAAGGAAGGAAGGAAGGAAGGAAGGAAGGAAGGAAGGAAGGAAGGAAGGAAGGAAGGAAGGAAGGAAGGAAGGAAGGAAGGAAGGAAGGAAGGAAGGAAGGAAGGAAGGAAGGAAGGAAGGAAGGAAGGAAGGAAGGAAGGAAGGAAGGAAGGAAGGAAGGAAGGAAGGAAGGAAGGAAGGAAGGAAGGAAGGAAGGAAGGAAGGAAGGAAGGAAGGAAGGAAGGAAGGAAGGAAGGAAGGAAGGAAGGAAGGAAGGAAGGAAGGAAGGAAGGAAGGAAGGAAGGAAGGAAGGAAGGAAGGAAGGAAGGAAGGAAGGAAGGAAGGAAGGAAGGAAGGAAGGAAGGAAGGAAGGGAAGGAAGGAAGGAAGGAAGGAAGGAAGGAAGGAAGGAAGGAAGGAAGGAAGGAAGGAAGGAAGGAAGGAAGGAAGGAAGGAAGGAAGGAAGGAAGGAAGGAAGGAAGGAAGGAAGGAAGGAAGGAAGGAAGGAAGGAAGGAAGGAAGGAAGGAAGGAAGGAAATGAGTGAGGGCATTTTGGGATGGCAGTCCATAAATTCCTCTCATATCCTACTCTGCTACAATCAGACCCTATTTTAGATAATGCCCTCTTTCCTTGTGCTGCCTCTTCCCACAGGCAGCTCATGGTTTTGACAGCTGATGAGGTGAGAGGGTAGGAGGGAAGGACTGCATGAAAGATGTGAAGAAATTGTTCTGCTCTATTTGGATGGGAGAGCTTTGTACCATACTGAGATCTAACAAAACAAGTGGAAATTGTTGACATAAGTTTTGAATAAATAAAATAAATTAAAAAAAAAAAAACCCTACCAGCTCTGCAGTTCTAAGAAGACAATAATATTTGATTAAAAGACAAAACATGTATGGGGCAACTTTTTCATTTCCTGTTCATGATGGAGGTATTACTGACATTATTTAAGCTGTGTTGAAGACATAATGAGAGTCTAAGCAGATATAAATGTTCTTTTGGAATGTTATTTATAGTTCCTTGGTACCCAATGCCAAACGTTAATAAGTTTTATGAGAAACCAGTGGAGACTGTAAATTGTTAGACTTCTAATTTAAATCATGTTGCTGACTCCATTTGTTTCCTACACATCAATCTGGCATTCAGATAAATCTGATAAAATTCTCCAAGTTGGAGAGAGATTTGTTTTCTGTCAGTGGGAATCTAACTATTAGAAAGACAAGTTGTGAGGTTATTGGGAACAAAGCCACAGGCAGTAATATAGCACACTTGAATACTTCTTTATTATTTATTTAAATGTTACAGTATTTGATAAATTGCTTATGCAGCCATTTAACTGACTCTTCTGGAAAGTGTTTATTTGCAGTCACCTCAATGTCAGCAGTGAAATGAGCTGGGACTGAAATTTCATTAAGAAAGTCATATTTCATTATTATGACCCCAGCAATCATCACCCTGTGTACATTAAGTCTAAAACCTATAGAATGTAATAATAATAATACAGCTATGGCAAAAAATAAGCATGAGCAAGACAGGATATTCACAGGATATTCACTGTTAATGCACTGGCCATACCAGCAGTTTGGGCTCTTGTGGGACAAATAGCTCAAAGAGTTTTGCGTCTTAAGCTTTGAATTTCCTTTGATTTGTCCATTTCAATTTACATCCTTAATTTCCTTTAGTGCAAAGAAAAGCTCAAGGTACCTGCTCTGTATCAAAACAAGCCCTGCTGCTGTAAAACCTGAAGCAGGAGGCCAAAAAAGGAGGATAAGTTACAAGGATCCTTCCCAGGACCTCTCCTCTGAACACTTCTCTCAGAACAGAAGATGGTTTCCCTCCTGTGAGGAGTGAGGTGACAGAAAGAGGTCAGTCCTCTGTCCCCTGGACAACCACAGGGTGTGGACCAGGGGCTGGTGTTCCCCTGCTGTTGAAATGCCCGCGATCTTATTTCCATTTTTATAGCAGCTAAATTCAGCCTTTTTCCTTACTCCTCTGTAATGTGTGTCTACAAACCAGGTTGCCCCAATTCAGCTAAATTGGATTAAACATTTCTTCTCCCACAAGTCTATGTTGTAAGGACAAGATTCAGAGCAGATGAAGCCAACAGAGAGGAACAGATGGACATAAAGGCAGGCAGAGCTGTACAGAGCAGATGAGAGTCTATGGAACAATGCTCAAAGCAGTGTAAGCCCCTGCATGGTGGGGTGTTTTGCCCAGGTGTAGTCCTGCACCTGATTTTTTTTCCTATTCCATACCCTGTCACCTAAGCAGTGTGGTGCACCCCAAAAGCTTACCCCAGTGCACCCAGACACACTGACTTGTAAGCAAGCTGCAATATTTGCATCTGACTGTGTTGTGAAGGTTCCTGTGGTTTAGAAGTCGTATTTTGAGAAATCAGTACTTGGAAATAAGAGCCTGTTAAGAACCAGGACATGGAACACTTTGGTGGCTCCTTATGCCTTATAGAGATTAATGATACATGGGATTTTATTCCTCTCTTCTGTCAGTCATAAAAGTCCTCAAGGGATATGGGCATATCAGAATGAACACAACTCAGATACAGTAAATAAAATTAATCATGAAAGGTAGAGTTGTACTAGAGGTTTTGTTTGTACCTTTGAATATACCAAGTTGAATCAAATGAAAATCAGAATACCACAGGAAAATAGGATCAAAGGGGACTGTGAAGGACATGCAGCTCTTACACAGATTATCCACATCCTGCCTCCCAACAGTATTATTCAAACTCTGCAAAAGTTGATGTGTGTCACAGGCTTCAATGATTTTAACTCAGCTCCTCAGTGTTTTACAGTCCCTTTGGAGCAAGAGAAATGTAACTTGCCCCCTCCCGTACACCAAATAAAGTTTCCAAAATGGCACCTCTGCCTTGCTGACTACACTCTTTTCTTTTTTAATTGTACCTGTGAATCCCTGAGAAACCTCACTCCAAGTTCAGGATAAACTCATGTTTCCTCTGCTTGCCAGAAGAAAATGAAAAGTAAAGCCCATCAATTTTATTGCTCATAATTGTGGATAAAATGCAATATATTTGGCTCATATAAATTTGCTAGCAAATTATATTCAATAAAACCCTGGTGAGCAATTTAAAAGCATAAATCCCCCCATGCAGAAAAAAAGCTCATAAATTATACAAGAAAAAGGAGTGATTTCATCAAAGAGCCAAGATCTGCCCATGGAATGTTTCAATAGTACTGGATTTATAGTTTTCTGGGAGACGATTTATGATCCCTAATTTTCTGCAATAAAAAGCTCAGCGGGGATTCTTTGAATGAAATATCTTTTAACAAAGAAATAAATTAAAAAAAAAAAAAAACATCTGAGAGTGAATGCAGACAATGCCATTCTTGGAGATCTGCCCCTTTCGTGTTTCTGCTCCAAAATTAATCATGGAAGACCCTAATAAAGATTGCATAGTGAGAAGGGAAGTAAGACCATTAGACTTTAAAATAAATGCATTGCACAGTTGGAGAGGGCATTTTTAGTAATAAATTCAACCATGATGCTTCATAGCAATTGTCTTTAATTAAGAATAAAATGATCACACTGGGAAGGTTAAACATTTCCAAAATACACAGGGAGGATTGTGCTATGCAGATAACCTAGAGAGCGAGGCTGTGTGTGAATGGTGTGCACAGGCGTGACATGCAGTCACAGCTAGATGTACAGAGACATCCACTGACTTCCCCTAGCTTTGGAACTCTGATTCACGACCCTGGTCAAATCTAGTGGCAGTGGCTGGAGAGGTTACCGTTCCCACGAGCCATCAGTCACCAGGCAGCAGGGACCAGGGGTCAGAGTACGGATCTGCTGCAGGCCACAGACCAGGGCGCTAAGGTGAAGTGAGAACAACATTTAACTTCATATGCCAGGCTGTGAATTATGACAGCTGAAATGGATATTAAAAAGAAAAAAAAAATCTTCAATCATATTTTAAAAATTCCCACATGAATCACCAATGCTGTGACCAAGAATTCCTGCTTTGGGTATCTGCTACTGGGTGGTAAGAGAGAGAAGACAATGGGATGGATGGATGGATGGATGGATGGATGGATGGATGGATGGATGGATGGATGGATGGATGGATGGGTGGATGCTTGCCATAGTAGACTATGGTTGTTTCTCAAGATGTTGTTATTCTCATGTTTCTCAAGATGTTATTATTCTCATTTTATTTATAAGAAAGTAAGGCATGTAAAAATGTAAAGACCTGTATGAACGATCAGACAAGACTGACAATACTTCAACCTGAGAACATTATCCTACATGCCAGCTTGAGGTCTGTCTCCCTGTCCACCATACATTATCCACACATGGACCATGGGTGTCATACAAAGGGATAAGGATAGCCACCAGGATAAGTGGGAGCAGTGAAAGTACTTACTGCTGAGTACCTACATCACTAAATCTTTTGCTGTCCCAGAGTTCCAGATTTTCAGAAATAGAAGAAGGGTGAAGGTGCTGTTCAAGTAGATTTCCCATGTCTATCCTTTGGATTTTCCCGATTTATTTTTCCTGTGTGAGGGGTCTTATCTAGGAGCTCTAAGCTTTCAACTTCCATGGCAAAAATACAGACATGGGCAGTTAGGGGCTGATTCAATGCTCACACAAATCTGTAGATGAACGGACTCTTACCTTTGATAAGTATTAGACTGAGCCCTTGCCTAAACCCATGTAATACAAATGAAAAGAAAATGCTCAAAAACATTTTGTTTTGACAGCAAACAATGGACAGAAAAGGCCAGAGAATATATTTGACTGATCAGTCTTTTTCTCATTGTATTTTATTATAAAATAAAACAAGAATTGTTGAAAATAATCTTAGTTCAACTACCTCTTTCTTATATAGCCCAGCAGATTCATTTGACTGCAACAAGGAGGAAGATTTTTCAATAAATTATTTTAACTAGCATTGTAGCTTTGGAGATCTACCAGCTAAGAGTGCTGAGGCAGAACAGCTGGCTGAAGGGAAGGAAGTGTGTCTTTGGAAAGGTAATTTGTAAGTAACAAGCTTGCAAGATTTGCTATCTATCATCTATCCCTGCTCCAAAACTGTTTACAAGCACCAGGCATTAGCTTAGGAACCCAGGAGTTCCTAGCTCCTCTGCCCAGCTATTCATGCCAGCTACATCCACTGCTATGTTGGGAGCAGACCCAGCTACAGACTAGTTCCCTCTACCCCATGTGGTGGGAGCCCTGACTTATGGCCCAGGGGGTGACTGCAAAGTGCCCTTGCTGCTCCCGTGATGGGAACAGAGAGTGTGTGCCTGGAGATAACTCACCCTGCACTCCCACAGCATCTGTGGCTGAAGCAGACCAGGGGAAGGCATTCATCAAGATCTCATTCAGTGTTCCCTTAGGAAAAAAATACAGATTGCAGTTTGATAGTTTGATCATTCACTGCTCTTAAAGAGTTGGGGTTTTATTTGGTGGGGTTTTTTTGGGTTGTTTTTTTTTTTTTTGTTTTTTTTTTTGTTTTTTTTTTTTTTTTTTTTTTTGTTTGGTTTGGTTTTTTTTTTAACTGTTCTGGTTATCCATAGATTTTCCAGTAAACACATCTATATTATTTTCATCCACTATTGATACCAGAATGTATACATGTAGCCATATATTAACATGTCTACTTGGCATCCCAGTGTGCCAAAAAATTAGCATTTTCTTATGCAGACAGTGGTATCTGGCTTCCCTACCAAATAGCAATAAAAATTATTTGACATAAACAGAAACATCCCCACGAAACAATTTCCCACAAAATTAAGGTATTCAAAACTAGAGTTTTGTGATCCATTCAGTCAGCGGTCTAAATTTTAGAGACAAATTTAATATTTTTTACATGTCTTGGAGATAATTCTAGCATTTCAGTAAAATGAGACATCACTGATACTACAGTGACCACATGTGTCCTCAGAAGTACATCAACCAGTTGCCCTGGGCAGGAGCTGTTTCTCCTTAGGAACACATATTCCTGAACTGGCCTTTTAAACACACCTTCTGTGAATTTGTCCAGGACTTTGACATAACTTGGGAAAAACAAAATCCCAACATCTCTATCTTGATCCATAGAATAGATCCAAAGCAACCCTCCAGACTTTTACTTGATCCCACATGAAAACTCAGGTCAATCGACACGGCAATTATTCGTGCCATTGTGCAGCCTTACTGCATCAGTACAGGCTCCCAATGATCCATAAAAATAAAAACAGGATTTTTGAACAATCCACACATTATTAGTGCCTAAAATAGCAGAATTGGATTCCCACAAGTGGTTACATTCAGAGAAATGAAGGAGCCCTGCATGAAAGCTGTCCCTTTACTAAAAAGAGAACCAGGAAAATAAGAACCTGATTTTGCATATTGAAATGCATAAGAGGGCATCCAAAATGAGACAAAGCAACTAAAAGACAACTGTACAGCAGGTATAAATAAGCAATTGGAGTTGCAGGACATTCCACATATACAGACTGAAAACAGCCAGAGGTGTCCTGCCTGGGGAGGGGTCCAGCTTGAACAAACAGCCTCACAGGCAGCATATGTAAAACACAGGGTATTGTTTCTCATAGTGTGTCGTAGTGAGTAAAGTGAGAGTCATAAACATCCCAGTGAGAGTCATAAACATCCCAGAAACAAAGCTGGAAGGGATCTCAAGCAGCCATTTATTCCATAAGGCAGGCTAAGTACAGCTGAGGGTATATGTTGAATTTGTTCTTAAAAATCTCTAATAAAGGTCAAGGATATGTTAAGAGGTAGTAAGGTAATTAAATTAATTCAAAACACACTACCAGCCTTCCAAATGGCTGGGTTTCCCAAGCTCACCTACATATTATCTGCAAAGATGCTTTATTGAAGGGAATAAACAATATTTCTATTATCAGTTACAAAGAGAAGTCCTGGTTGTTGGGATCAGATGCCCAGTGCTAAAGCTGGTGCCTTTATTTTGTCCAGAATAGTCTGAAGAGGATAAGGAAGAAGTGGGAAGTGGCCCCTTTGAAAAAGAAATCTACTGCTATTGACACAAGTATCTCAGTACATCAATGACTTGGCAGCTGGATTCTGATGCCTTGCCAGTGTATTCAGAAACTTCACAAAATCACAGGCCATGGCACTGATTAGACACAAATTATGATCCTGAAGTCAGCCTCAGCAAAGTCACATCATTCAGATTTAATGCAAAAGTTATTTTTGTTTGTTATTGCTTCTGGAATCCCACAGCATAGAAGGCTCTTCCCAAATTTTTTGAAGGTGTGATTCAAGACCCAAATTCAATACAATGAGGATTCAGCAGCACCCAATCACTTAGGCTTAAGAGAGAAAAATTATTAAAAGGAAAGAAAAGAGAAGGAAAGTTCAACAGTAAAAACAGGTGCTTGCCAAATAAGTGAGCCAGGGACCTCTGGCCTAACTTACTCCTTTATCCACCTCATTTCAGACATAGAAAGGCTAAAATGGCTGAAAAGAAAAGCAGAGCAAGAGAGGACCGTGTGCTTTACTAAGGGTCAGTTCTCAGACACTCCTGGGAATTAATCAATAGAACACAAGAGAAAAAATACCTGGACGTAGTGCACTAACCTTCCTATGTGTTGGCTGAAGCAGTCAGATAGCCCATGGTGATTCTGGGCTACAGTGAGATAAATCAGTGCTGATGTTCATGCCAAACCACAGATACCACACTCAATTTGTTAGGGAATAACCCCAGGCCTTTCCAGCAAAATATTCACTCCTTCCATATCCTGTCAGTGAGCAATATGGAAAAATTTCCCTCTAATGGGTGAGTGCTGTGCCCTAAAACAAGCCTGGGAAACCATAGCTTGTACTTCGTGCATGAAAGTACTGGACAATTAGAAACTCAGCTGAACCATGCAGATTGTCTGCTGATGAGGGTAGACGCTTATTAAAAAAGCGTGGAGGAATTTACTCTTTGAAGTTTACAGCTGTTGCCATTTCAACCACAAAGCCAAGTTTACATCCATGACAGACAAAGAACACAGCACAGAAAAAAAAAGAAATACAGCTTGATAATTGCATGATGATTTTACACCTTTCTGAGGGAGGCTTTTTTCCCTTCTATTTCAGTGGCTTTATCCACGCAAGAACTTTTTTTTTTTTTTGTATCCTGGGAAGATGAAGTCTCTTCATCCCCAAGATGGGGTAGCTGGGACAGAAAGGAGTGTCTTTGGAGAAATTCTTGTCCCATCTAGGTCAGAGGCCAGGTTATTTTCAGCCTGAGCGGGATTGCTATTCTTTCCATAATGCCTTCCTGTCTCCACATTCCCCATAAAACTACCTCCACAAAAAAAGGGACTACCCTCCCAGAAAGGAGCAGGGATGGGATTCAGCTAGAGATGTAGAGCACATTAGCCTCCATGTGCATTTTCTTTTTTCAGTTCCCTGTTAAGATCCAGCAAAGAGTCTGGAAATGTGTTTTTCTCCTTACCTGGATAAAATGGTTACACTCTTTAGTCACTGCGATGACACTCTGATGCCATCTGTCTAATACAGTCCATTGGACAAATGAAGACAATCTTCCACTACCTTTGTGCTATACCCTTGATTAAACTGAGCTGCTGCTGTTCATACTTGACCTCGGAGCTGGGTGATCTCCTCACCGTTGTTCCAAAATCAATGAAACAAGATAAAACCAGCCACGACCAAACCTTAGCATTGCCACATGGCCTCAGCTCAAATCTTCATAATAAAACCTTTAGGAGACAGCCCTGAAGCTGTAGTTTGCTTAGTCTGACCAGAAGAGCACAAGTGTCAGGGCAGGTGTCACTCTGTGTTCATGATGCTGCATCACAGGTTGATGTCCTGGGGTCATGTGCATATGTGATGGACAAGGAGCAGCCTGTTGCCTATTTAGCTGGGTAGTGTATGGTGTGATAGGCACAGAGCTATCCCACAATAATTTTAGCAGTGTGCACTGGCCTAATAACTGTTTATTGCACAAATATTTGGGTTATGCTTAATAGCAGACTGTAAGGTAAACAATCAGAAAGGAAGAAAAATGGCTTGAACTCAGCCGGCCCTGCAGTTAACACAGGACAATGGGAAAGTCATGGGCTCCCAGGAGTCTGGTTCAGCTTCCTGCAGGGCCTACTGAACTGGTTGGGAAAGACAGAGCCAGAAGTCTGACAAGCAAGAAGCACAAATGAACTCTGGCTGCATCAGCAGGACTCTCTTTTCAGAGCCAAGGAGATCTTGGGGAGCTGTTCAGAGGCACCAGACCGAGACACAGGCACTCGCTGTAGTGTCTATAGAAGCAGAGACCTGCCTCAGTTGCCAAAGGGGCAGAGCTGTGGATAATTTGGAGGATGGGGAAGAACTGCTCATTTTGTAAATGCTTTTTGGAAAAGGAAACAATACTATAGTTTTGAGAGAGTGGTTTTGACATTTTTGTGGGCATGATTTGTCACACTGTCCTTGAGGGAAAGTCCACAGGCATCCAAATATGGCTTTTGGTGAAACCTTTCCTCCCTGTATTACAATCCCTGGCAACTCAAGGAAAGTTGAGACCCAGACTCTTGAAATGTGCCCCAGCTGGCCAAAGTGAGGCCAAAACCCCATTTCTAGTAACAAACTGCTGAAACTATGGATGTGAGCCCCACAGTTTAGACACTGGCAGTTGACTCCACCCTATGTCTCGTTCCAACGAGAGCATCAGACAGTGCCTGGTGTCTGAGCCAACCTGTCCTTTTCTCTTGTGGGCTTTGTGGCCCATCAGACACCAGAGGGGCAGAAGTGCTGCCAGTCCTGCTGTCTGAGGGCTTGAACAGACACAATGGGGCAACCTCTTGCCACCTGGAGAAAGCACTGCCTGTTGGTGCTGAAAATGGTAATACTCTTTGCCAGGGCCTAGTATCCTCTACTCTACTGCAAGTACATAAACTAGGCTTGTTTAAGTCACCTAAACTGATACTTACCCTATCAGCATATTAGTGATTTTCATTACATTGCAATAGATCATGTGCCAGGTCTGCTCAGCTCCCGTCTTCCAGTTCCAGGGCAGTAACAAGTACTAATGCATGCCCTGCTCATGATCATGTGAGCCATATCTGCACAGCATTGCCTTGTCCATGTTGCCTTTCAAGACCAGCAGCTCTTCTCTTCCAAAACCAAACTGCTAGTTTAGCTGAAATTTCATCAAGGCTCCTGTGGGCATTAGAGCTGTGCACCAGTAAGAGAGGACAGAGCCCCTGCTGGACAACAGCAAAGACTCACTGGCTTATGTATAAGAGAACAAGTGACTGCTAGGTCATATTTAATTTCCCCTCACCACACAGACCATAATTCCATCTAACCAGAAGAAAACATTGCACGATAGGGAAAACAGGCAGACCACAAACTAAGTATATACCACATGTCAAGTAAGCAGATGTCACAGGAAGGAAAATGCAATATAAAGGTAGGTGCTAAAAACCTTCAACTGACATCTGTTCTTCTTTATTTCTGTCTAAAATTCTGCCTAATACCTGATATCATGATCTCATTTTAATCCTTTCCAATATAAAGTGGTGATAGCTTCTATCTACAATTCCCTTAAAGACATTTTTCTCCTGTTCTGAAAAACAGGTACCTTCTTGTTACAGTTGAATTAATCTTTGATTGATGATTTCTCACCAATCCACCAGCAACAGTGGTGAGTTACTTTAGAGAAGGTCATATATGATCATAAAATGTCATTTAACTGAAGAAAGAATCAGCAGCAGAAACAAAAGGTTTGTGAATCTTAGATAGCCTGAACAGCACCTTGTCCCTTAGCAGGGACCTAGTCTGAAAAAGCACTACTAACAAAAGAAGAACTGGCCCACAAGAGCATCAATCTTTCTTCTTCTGTCCACAGTTCCTCATAGAAACTACCAGCTTAAAGTCTCAGCAGGGAGCTGGATGTCGAGTACCTCATGCTTTGGAAGCATAACTTGAGAAATATTACAGGGGGGACAGTTTTAAGGAATCCTCTCAAAAATCAGTCTTTGTGTTGGACATTATAAGTTCAGCATTTGACTGGTTCAGCACCACCAGTCAAATGCTAAGATCTTGGGTAGAAAGTACATCTTGCCATAAGATGTAGCAGCATGCATCTCTTCACAACAGGAACCCAGTCTGCTGTTTGTAATGCTTGGCATTCTAACCTCAAGTAAATACACCACATAATCTGCAGGATATGTCTCTGAGCATGCTTACATGGTAATAATGATGTTAAATAGAATGGGCTTATGATTGATGGTACCTTGTGAAATAAAGCAAAGCCAATCTCTTCCCACCACGGGAAGTACCAGCACAGTAGAAAATGGAAACAAGAAAAAATGAAATACCACCCAGGCCTGGTTTAAACATGCAAACTTTCTAATAAAATATCAGAACCAGATGCTGCTAAAGATGAGTGATAATTAAAGAAGATAAATTAAAGAAATGTTTTTCCAGGGAATGACTCTATTACACACAAATTGTTTCAGCATGGGAAAAAAATATAATAAAATTACTGCTGCTGCCTGTTTTCAAAAGTTTCCATTAATAAGTCAAGGCAGGTTCCCTGCTAAATTCCCTTATATCCAGGCTCCCTCTTTGCCTCTGTTGGTTTAATCTCAGTGTGGTTTAGCAGAGTGAGCAGAGGACTGAGCGCCAGGAATTTGGTTCTAACACTGACTCACTGTGTGGGCTCCCTTATGTCATGCTCAGGGCAGGTCAGGGCTGGAAAGCACATCTCTAAAAATGGTCCTGAGGGGTCCAAAGCCTGAAAATCTGCCCACTCTTGTGTCAGATGTGCACAGTTCACCAAATGTTTTCCCCTGGCCGTCAGTCCAGCAAAATGATCTCAGGCTAAGCTGGTGCAATGTGATTTTTTTCAGTCTGGTGTCTCATCACAAGAAATAAGTACACTGGGAGCCAAGTTATGCAGACACCTGTGCAAACTCACGGCAGGAAACACGGCTGGAGCACTGCAGATGAAGGGCGGATTCAGCAGACCCACTAAGACCACCCTGGAGCTTTATGTGCCTGTGTATAAACTCATCGTAGTCTGGGTTGTTGTTAAGCTTCATCTTAGCTAAACACAAGATGGTGTTTAAGCCCCTCAAAGACTTTTAATTTCTTTAGATTTCTCACATGCAGAATAGTGTCCATCTAATTGCCAAAGGCAATTTTGTAGCAAATAAAATAATGTGCTGCACCAGCAGAGGAAAAGAATAAAATAAACCCATGTTGATACATGGCCTAGTTCCCTTTTAACCACATGTTCCCCAGGCTCATAACCTCTGCAAAAGCCTATGAGGAGTAATGTGGTTTGCAGCGTGCTTGTAAGGTCAACAAATCTGGCGTGTTTCAGGCTGAGCGAGGGCTCAGACACCAGATCGGGTTCCCCCTCCTTAACGAGCCGGCGGCGGCCCCGCCGCGCCCGCGGCCAGCGCCAGGTGAGAGGGACAGCGCGGCCCCCGCCCTCCTCGGCCGGGGCTGCATCCCCAGCCAGAGGGGCCCAGAGCACGGGCACTGCCTTTTGGCGGCCGCATCCCCTCCCACAAAACCAGCGTAAGGCAGCTGCGTGCCTCGTGTGCCAACGGGAAAGCAACGGGAGCTTCCTGGAGGACCCCGCGCCCGCAGCTCGATCTCCTGGGTAGCGAAGTCAAACGGAATGGATGGACGCACAAGGAGTCAGGAACAGGGACAGGCCTCTCGAGCACTCAAGCTCCGAGCTATTTGCAGATGTTTCAGCTCAGTCTGGGAATTTACACTCGATCTGAGACTCTGTGCAAGTTAATCTGCGCACGGCCAGTCTGCCGGCTCCAGCCCAGCCACCCAGGTGGCGAGGCCAGCTGCTCTCTGCGCCTTTTCCTCACCAGCCTCCTGGGAGCCACAAGGGGACAAGGTACGGATGACAGTAGCTAGGGCTAGCTCCAAAACAGTAACAGGCTTGCTCTGCCAGTCAGACTCAGAGACAGAAGAGCAGTGTTGACCACACTCTTACTTGATCCTTTAAAAAATGCATTTATTAAGACCCTTTACTCCCTGCAGACCACTGAACTTGAAATAAGAAATATTGGTTACACAGCTCATAGGGAGATTGGTGATTTCTCCTCGATCTCTGTTTCAGTCCTTATGCAACCAGTGCTACAGGGCATCTGTCCCCAAAACACACTTCTCACCTGATGGACAGACAGACTTCCCTGGAGATATTGGATAAAAAAATTCAGTGGAGAGGTAATGGACAGAAAATTCAGTGGAGAGAAAAGGAGACAAGAGAATATGAGAGCAGATGAGAGGAGGAGAAGAATAAAGTAAAGAAAGAAAAGACAAAAATGAGAAAAAGGGAAGGGAAGGGAAGGGAAGGGAAGGGAAGGGAAGGGAAGGGAAGGGAAGGGAAGGGAAGGGAAGGGAAGGGAAGGGAAGGGAAGGGAAGGGAAGGGAAGGGAAGGGAAGGGAAGGGAAGGGAAGGGAAGGGAAGGGAAGGGAAGGGAAGGGAAGGGAAGGGAAGGGAAGGGAAGGGAAGGGAAGGGAAGGGAAGGGAAGAGAAGAGAAGAGAAGAGAAGGAGAAGAGAAGAGAAGAGAGAAGAGAAGAGAAGAGAAGAGAAGAGAAGAGAAGAGAAGAGAAGAGAAGAGAAGAGAAGAGAAGAGAAGAGAAGAGAAGAGAAGAGAAGAGAAGAGAAGAGAAGAGAAGAGAAGAGAAGAGAAGAGAAGAGAAGAGAAGAGAAGAGAAAGGAGTCATGAATCTGGGTGTGTAATTTACATATGAGGGAAAGTTTAAACCAGTGTGATTGGCAAGAATACAATGTTACTAAAAGCCACAGACATGCTAATTGGTGAGTCATTTAAGTAAACCTTATTGATCTTGTAGGCTTGCCAATTTTCAATTTTCACTTTTGCTTGAAAACAGCTCAGAAAATAAGACTTAACGAGAAACTCATGATCAGTGACTTTTTCATCCAATTTTTTAACAAATGTAACTCATCTATCTTGAGGGGTGTTTTTGTTTGACCAAGGGAGCAGTCACAGAGCTTCCTGCATTGGCCAGAGTCACACACAGAGCAGACCACGTCCTGTGTGATTTCCATATTCCCATTATTTCCATATTTCCATTGCAGCTGCAAACCAAGATATTCTTCTCAACCGTGATGTTCACTGCCAGCAAACAGTCTTAGGTGTGTGACAAATAATCACCATAGGCCTGTGGCACCTCAGCCACACCACTGCAGAGGTGGGGGATGCCAAAGGTGAAGCTTGGCTCAGCTCAATTTTCTGCGCCATGCCCAGCACAGGAGCTCTGAGCTGCTCAGAAATTTGACTGATATTGTCCGCATGAAGATAGTAAAGGAATGTGACTGATGTCTTGTGGTTCAAAGATGAGTGTAGTTTGACAATTCATGTAAAGGAACAAAAAAAAAAGTAAAGCTTTTATCTCATTAATCCCTTCATCCTTTACTATTTGAGCTGACAGGTATCCCTGAATATCCACCCTGCTCTTCTGCCACAGGTTAGGAAAGTCTTTTCCACCTTGAGAGAAGCACCATCATCTGTTGGACAATCTTGAGCTGCTGAGATAGAGAGATTGGCTCCTTCTCCCCCTCAGAGCTTCAGTAAGCAGGCACAGGCTTTCCACATTCTTAAGCAAAATATTTACTTTACAAGTGCTGAAACAAAATTTGGAAAAGTGAAGAATAATATTTATTTTGATGATGTTAAATTGCATTAAAGTCAAAAGTGAAAATTAGATGCACGCACATACACCAAGGGCATTATTCACTAATCACAGGAACATAAAAGAACTGGAAAATACCCTCCTTCATTGCCACTAGGAAAGTTGATCTGGAATAAATTACAGACAAAATGTATAATTAAACAAGCTATTATTATCCAGCGTCTTAGCAGATGCTGACCTCGTTTATGGTGATTGGGATAAGAATTCAAGCGAGGTTTGATTTCACAGCTGTGTCCACGATGCCTTGGACCTGTTGTGTTGCCCCAGAAATTCCCAGTATCTAAGTGTGCTGCTTATGGATTCCTATCCTCCTCAGCTGCTGACTGGGGAACTTTTCTTTAGCCTCTTGGAAACAAGAAAATTGTTTCACTGATCGGTCAGCCAGGCTTAATACTTGAAACCTGTGTTTAATCACTTTGAAGAAGCTTTAATATTCCACCAGTACAAGGAGGAGGGACCTTCCACTGCTTGTTGCTATTCTCTTATTTTTATTTTTTGCAGGTGTAAGCTTGTGGCTTAGTTACTGAAATAATAATTCTGTTGAAAATATCCTTGGCATGAGAGACAAGCTGCCAAAGTGTTATGGGCACAGTAATTTGTACATGGAAATGAGGATCCAGGGAACAACATGAACATCAGTGTCCTGAGGAGCTTATTATTAAAACATTATGCTGAGCTTTTATGATTTCTACAACTAATTAGCAAGATTTATAAGTGTCAAACAAAAAAGGCTGAATACAGAAACGATCCTTATTTTCCACTTAGAGTAGAAAACTGCTGGGTTCTAAAATAGTGGGGAAAGAAAGAGAGGGAAAACACCCTTATCTTTTCATTTGCCCACAGTTTAGACAAATTGCTTCTCTCTTTTCCATAGGATGAGTGAATGTTTCTCAGGTGTTGAGTATGAAGTCTGTGACTTATTCACATCAGTGGCTATGCCTCGTTGATTTCATAGAGAAAAGGTTTCCTGCTGTTTCATTATGGATTCAGACTAGCACCGGTTTTGTTTTCCAGTGGCGTGCTGGGGGAATGCAAGGTGTCTGAAAAAGCCACTTCCACCAATATATCCTTGGTTGATTCTGTTCCCCAGGGGTGCAAAGGGAAAAGGAGAGGCGTGGGAGGAAAGAAGAAATACCAAGCTAGTCTGTAGAGGAATGAAGGTTTTAGTCTGCAGCCACAGACCTGCGAGGACCTCCGCTGCTCCCAGGAGGATTTCTGGCTGGCAGCACCTGCATGACCTGCTTGGGAAGTTCACGGTGTGCATGGAGAGGCTCTGCATGCCCCCAGCCCTTTCCTTACAATTCTTGCATTTTTAGAAGCCCAAACATCTCCATGTAGTCATGGACAGAAAACCCCTGGCCAGTGTCATAAAATTCTTCTGGTCTGTCCAGACAAACCTTTCAGCCGGAAAAGGAGATGCCCTCCAGAAAATGTGATTGTGTGCACATCTCACTGCATAGGATGAGCCTTGCTCTAAGTGAGATAGAGACTGATGATCATTAATGAAGGAAGGAATTGCTTCAATACAGACCCACACCAACTGAAGCCAGATGTGATGACTGGTTTTGTGGTGATTGTAGCTAGCTCCTGTGTGCAGAACAGCTGAGATTTTACCCAGAACACAGCTAGCTGTTTTGGCCAGGGTGTCCCTGATCCAGGTTTGCCTTTGGGAAGAGATTCTCCAGCCACTGTCGGCATTGCCCTTTGCCAGAATCTGCACTCCTCCTGTTTCTAGCCAAGAGTACAAGGACCACAGGTGGGTCTGTGCTCCCCTAGCTGGGAATTGTGACCCATGGTGAGGGACTGAGCGCCACACTGGGCCCTCAGCTGCCTGAGCACAGAACTACATATAGGGATATGTTATGTGTGTACAGCCCTCTCAGGCAAACGTGACCTTCAGAGGATTGTATTTCACTTTTTGGTGGTTGTAAACATCCAGTGACAGACACAAGATCTTCATGTATCCCTGGGAAGGGCTTTGCCAATTCTGTATGTCACCACAATGTAATAATTAAAAATACACTGTCTTACTGCACAACTAGTGTGACCACAAAAGTCCATTTATAAAGTTCCATCTATTTATACTGGATCTCTATTTCCTCAGCTTAGATATATACAAATACCAGTATGCCACACTTCCTAATATCCTAGCATTTTATTATTTTTTAATGAGCCACTGTCATCACCTCATCCAGTAACTTTTTTTCTCATTCCTGTATTCCTAGACAGATGGCCTAAATGGGTATAATGGGATCATTTCCACTCCAGCAATAGTTTGGTAGCTGCTGCACCCATGAAGCAGAGAGTATGCCAAACTTTATGGTGAAACCCACACTGAGTAATGCCATATTCTCCATATTCACCTACAGAGCCAGTCCTTTTTTTTTGTTAACATGGAGTGGGAGCAGTTAGAAACGTTTTTAAAGAGTTTCTGGTCTAACATTAGATAGGAAGGTTTAGCAAGAGAACTTTTCACTGAAATGGCACCTTAGCCTCCTTGGCCAGAGGTGCTTCAGGCCATGGGAATATCAGGCTGGCACCTCCTACTGCAACAAGTCCAGTGAGAGGAACATCAGCAGAGCTTGACTTCATCATATAAACCCAGGGTTGCATATGGATACAAAGCTCCCAAAACAGAGCTGTGGGGGAAAGAATCCCACGCTGATGGAAAGAGGGAAGTGGAACAAAGGCCTGGCTGAGGCAGCACTGCCAGAATGACAGCAGAGCTAGCAGAGGGAGGGGAGTGGGGCAGGGAGCACCCTGTCATACGGCAGCCCCTCCATCCTCCATCCTCCAGCACAGGGAAGGGGGCCTGCCCAGCCTCTTTTACAGGTGTGCAGGGAACTGGGGGACCCACAGGCGGCTGGGGCTCTCCTCCCAAGCATGTGTGCTCCAGATGGGCTAGGATTGAACGCCAGCCAATATGGAATATTATTTATAATAACAATAATAACAATATTAATAACATAAGAACATCTGGTAGCATTTTTTTCCGTCTACCATTTGGCTGGAGGCAGAGCATCCGGGTGACAAGACAATGTATTTCTGTTTCCAATTTAGCCCCAGCTCAGCTGCTGCAGTGACTCAGAGACAGGCACTTCCAGGGACGCATCCCTGCTCCCAGTCCCGGCTGGCCCAACAGGTGTCCCGCCACAGACAGCAGAAGCACCTAAGATCATCCATGCTTGGATTTCCTTTATTGGCTGTTTCACAGGAGGCTGAGAACGGGTTTTTATGCTTCCATGGCTCCTTTCCATCCTACCCTGTGAGGAAGTCACCCAACTACAACAGTGTGCGGTTTCAGACAGAAAACAAAAGCTGGCTGTTTTGAAATCAAACCAGAAGCGGCTCTACTACATGTTATGCTATTGAAAGTATATTTGACTTCATACATAGTTAAACTATTTTGGTATTGTTTTGAATCCTAAGGCTTTCAAATGCATCCAGTGAATATGTCACTTCCACCAACAAAGATTTCAGTTTTGACACGCAACTAACATCTAGCCTAAAAGATTAATGCTGTAGTTAAAAACTACAGTTATTTCTTCATTATACTGACAGAAAGCTAAAAGCAAAATTACCATGGAAGATGAAGCTGTTGCTCCTAAAATGTATACAGATAGTTGCCGTAGGAATACTTTTATCCATCCTGCTCATCATTAATTTCTCCCAGCAAGTTCTAGCTGGGAAGTTGATTTCTCTGGGATCTAGTGAACTGAAGGTGGACTCCTCAGTCATGGAACAGGCTTTCACTTCAAAGCAGTTAACACATTGTGCACAGACTCTCATCTGCTATAAATTTATACAGGCTGATGACAAACTTAAAAGATGCACTATTAAAACTTCATGTTCAAGAATAATGTTCATTTAAGTATTTGAGCGTTCTCTCTCAAGTCGCTAAAGACTGAGATTTATGTAAAGTAAATGAAGGATCCCCCAATGCCTTTGGAGGCACGTATCCTGTTCTTGTCCTTGGGGTCAGCCAGCTCTGCATGTATGCTCCAGGACAAACTAGGTCTCAACACTCATTATATTATCAAATTTGCATATGAAGTAGCAAAAAATTGCTGATAAACCAAAAATCCAGGCCTTTGGTTCAGCACTTATCCAATTATTAAAATCAGTTGCTATAGATGACATCTGAAATAAAACTATTTCTCCTAATACACTTTACACACCACTCTATGAAAAGATTAATTATGTAGCTTGACCTCCTAGTTTAATCAGCTGAATTTGTAGGGCAATGCAAGGCTGCTCCCATCACCTTTGTCTATAGTGCTGTGATTCTTAAAATCCTTAAGATGAAAACTTCAATAGTGCAGCATTATTTGTAATTGACAAAAGCCAGGAATTTGGGTTAATTCTATCTCCAGCCTCATTTTAATCCCCACATAGGTTCCCTGTTGTCACAAATACTATTAGCATATGAAATCCGCTGACTGCTGAAGTTTGGGGAATTCCAATAATGAAGGAATTTCCACACCCTTAAATCTAACACAATTTCTGAAGCAGACTGCCAATATATATTGTAAAGCTCCCCTTGTTGGTTCAACACTCAGTGATAGTAGCCAGGAGCCTGCAGCTCTGGTACACAAATACAGGGCCAGACATTCCCCTCTTTGCCTGGAGAGGCAGTGGCTCCCTTTCCCCTTGGGGATGCTGGTGGTGCCACCCAAGTGGGAACCCAACATTTGCCTTTCTTTGGGATCTCATGGCAGGCCCTGGGTGCAGTGCTTACATTACAGGGCAGAACACACTTAGACTAGAAATCTGGCAGCTGAACAGCCAGAAGAACAGGGGAAAGCAGAGTGGAAATGAGCAGACTTGGGAAAAGAAAACTGGGAAGGAACAAAGAGAGAGCTGTAATCAGAAATCATCTGAAGCAATGCTGTTAAGATGTTATCCATAACAGAGTCCTTGATGACAGTCCAGGACTCTCAGCCTGGGCCAGGGAACTGTCATCTAGAAGGGAGTAAAATCTTACACAGGTTCATGCTATTAATAGTGACAATGCTCAGTAAATCTTACCATGTGCACTGGAAACAAGCTTTTATTCCTGTGGCTCAGCACAAGTCTTTCTAAATTCAGAATTTATCTGTCTCCCAGAACAGAGGTCCAGCTTTGCACTGTGACACTGTGTATGCATGGGCTGCATACATTTTTAGCATAAACAGGTATGATTCCCCTTCCTCTTGCAAGATGTTGACCTTCTCAGCGCAAGAGGGATAGAACTAGATAATCTTTAGGGTCCCTTTCAACCCAAACCATTCTGTGATTCCACAAAATACCTTCTCAGTCCTTCATGGTGTGCCTTACTTTACCATCAGGGTAAGAACTGAAGCAGTCAGCCAGTCTTTGAATACTGATTCTGTGTGTAGCAGATAACCAAACACCTTCAAGCAGAGGTGCTCTGCTCCCCACTCCAGGGTTTCAATAGTATATTGCCAAGAAATCCTGCATATCAACACTGATTTTCTGGTAAGACTTTTAAAATGCAGGTGTGGAAGGCTGATGAAAGATCCCCAGAGCAATGTGGGTTATGGTGTCAACATTAGAAAATGAGAAAGAATATATCATATTTCTGCCCATGTCATCTGAAAGAAAATCTTGTTTAGTGCTGAGCGTCATACTGTTAATGAAGGACAAAGATATCAAATAATAGGAGAGGGCACACACACTTGTGGCCACACAAAAAAGTATCCCTAGGAATAAATATTGCAATTTATTGGCTCTGGCCATGGAACCATAGATTACTCTGTCTTCTCAAAGAGTATGCAGCTAGCAGCAAAGCTCCCTCCTAACACCAGAGTAGTGTTGCTTTCAGTGAGCTGTGGGCTCATGTTGGAAGTGAAGGAAGAGAAATATTTCTCAGATTGATAAAGAGATGACCCTGGAGTGATCAGTAAATGGGAGAAGATGTGAGGATGACTAGCATCTTATTGATTGCTGTCAGCAAGTGACTCTGAGCACAGTCCCTTCCAACATCTTTATAAGGAAAAGTAAAATACTAGGGAACAGGAGAAGTCATCCAGCCCAGTAAATCAGGATGGACAGTCCATCTCTGCATTGAGTAAATGAAGGGTGGAGTGTTACACCCACTTAACTTCAACCAGCTTTTGCTAATGTGGGACCTTCACCACACATTTTGGGGGATCAAGAAACAAGAGTGCTACTGTCTGCATTACAATGAACAAAATAAGCAGCAAAGCGACTGCATGTGGGTAATAAAAATAATAGCCAGTGGGAAACATGAGGAATCATTTAAATGATGCAAGAGAAATGATATACATCTGAGTATATTTTTTCATAGGCAAACAGATGAAAACTGGTCCTCCAGCAAAGCTGGGGTACAGCCAGGGACTTAGATGTTGCAATGTTTTAATTTGCAGATTTCCTGTTGCCTAGCAGACTCCTCAGCCAAGAATTAGACAGTCAAGATACAATTCCCGGGGAGAATTAGGTGCCTTAGAAGAGTATTCCTAGAAACCAGCACACTGAGTATGAAGTTATTCACACTGCCCTGGAGAAACCACAGAATAACAGAATGGGACCACAGCCACAGACAGCAAAAATATCTCTCTGCTCAGCCCGAATCTCCCCCTGAAGGAAAAGAGTTCAAGTCCAGTTAAGTCTTTGTCACAGAAAGATTCATTGCTTTTTTCTTCACCTCTCATTGCATCCAGTATCTCAGTAGCTAGGTCACTCTTAACAGAGAAGAAAAACCTGCTTCAAACGCCCGCGCTGCCTGCTGTGCAGCAAGGATTCGGTGCCGACTGCTGCACAAGCACTCCCGTCAGAGCAGGCTCACCCCCGGCCTCCGCGCCGCGCAGCAGCTGTGCGAGGAGGAGCGGGGCCCGCTCTGAGGATGCGTGTGCAGGCCAGCAAACAGCTGTGCTGGGGGAAGGTGTGCTCCCTTTGCAAAAACTCGGAGATAGAAGTGCAGCTCTGAAAAGACCGGCTGCGGCTGCCATAAACCTGACAGCAGACAGAAGCTGAGGTGGACAGCATGGCCTTTCCAGTGTGCCTAGAAACCAGGACTTGGGTGCCCTGAGACATCCACCCATCTGACACTAACACACCAATCCCATAGCTGCCTGTATTACCCACAGGAAATGTGCAGGTCTAGATAACCTTTGTAAAATCTCAATGAGGAAGTTTCATAGCCAGCTCTTTGTCAGGATTTCCTCATCCCTGTATTAGGCATGGAAAACTGACAGACAGGTTCTTGTTATATTCCCTTATGTTCGCTACCTTGTGAATGAAGACTCTGCTCTCCCGGGCAAGAAAAGTGCAGCTGTAGATTTCTTTTGTATCAGAACTCTGTCAGAAATCGACCTTCTCTTTATGCCCACTTATTAAGTGTATAAGGGTAATATTCATGTGAAACCAGCTGATATATCCAAGGAACAACTATCCCAAAGAATATGTATGCGATTTTATGCAGCTAAGACTAAAATGTTTCTGCATGAGCAGAATCTATTTGGGTAATATTATAATTATGACAGCTTTGTACTGCTTGCAGGCAACCTCTCCACTGATTTTGGTTGGTATGCAGATCTTCAGGCACTAGAGAAACCTGCTTTAAAATAATTAAAATATACTTCTTATTGTCCAATTAAGAATAATCTTGACAGTCTAACCTCATGAAAACCAAAAAAAAACAACCAACATTTTGAAACTGGCATGAATTATATATGCTTTAGACTTGTATTAAGGATTTTTTTAAATTTAAGATAAATGTGCACTAACTTATTTTCAATATGGAATCACTCCCAGTCTCAGATCCAGCAGATCTCTCTCTCTGGGACTGCCAGTGAACCCTTCCTTCTGCAGGCAAGTAATTTTCATTAGTGTCTTATCTAGCTCCTTAAGACAGGCTTCCCTGCTAGATAAACCACTGCAATTTGAAACCACAGGGAAGCAAACTGCAAACCTCTTTGCCCAGAATGACTGTAAACACGCAGTCGAAATAAACAAAACAACCTTTGAGTTAATGAGGATGAATGCCAATAGCCACCTCATTTTCTGCTAAGTATTCTAGACTGAAAGGATTGAGATAAGCAGGACTCAGTGCTGCTGATGTAGTCTGACTTACCAGTTAATGGAATGTTCTTCAGAACGATGTACTCAAATTGGTCTGAGTAAAAAGAATCAAAAAATAGACAAATTTTCTGATCATAGGAGACCACCTCCCACCTCTCAACAGCACCCCAGACTACTCCCTTGTTATAATTAAGGGTATGTGGGGTATTATTGGTGGCAAAACTTTGTTGAATATACAGGACCTATTTAGCAATTGGCTGGACAAAACAATAGCAAACAGACCACAAAAACAATAGTCCTGTGCTGGCAGAGATGGACACTGGATGATGTAATTGACCTTCTGCATTTGAACCTTGTCATCTATCACTGGCTATGGGCTGCAGAAGAATGGAAAACGTGTAAGATGAAAACAGGTTTAACAATAGAAAAAGAAAACACAAATGCAAATGCAGAATGCAATATGATTGCTCAAGATGCAAATTATAACCAGACCCAGGGACAGATTAAGAAATGATGAGTATACTCAAGAGTGCCAGACTCCAAATAGTAGGTTACTGTAATGCCTCCTTTTTAACCCCACTCAGACACTGAGACAGCAATAAACTTCATTTGCAGGACTTGGCTCTTCTTATGTTCAGGACATAGGTAGAAATACACATTCAAAGCTCCAGTTTTACTTCTAGGTCTACAGCACACCAGAGGCAACAACTTAGAATTAATTTTTCAATAGGAAGAGTCCCAGAAAGGAGATCATTTCATCGAGGCAGCTAAAGACTGGATAAACCCTGTGTCTGTGGATGATTCACACATGATCTCTGAACACAGCTCTAGTCTACACGGGGAGCTATGTGAATGGTACTGCTGCCATCAGCTGAAAAAGCATCTTGGAGTTCTACTATAAGCAGCCTGAAAGTCTTTAGTTTGTAGAACAAGTTAATCTGCATTTCTTCAGTTTCTGCAGCTGGCCCCATGGCCCGAGGACAACAGCATGCTAAATGCTTCTCAACACTCTCCTTCCAAGATTCTTCATCCGTTTTCCAAGGCCCAGGCACATCATCTTCCCAAGCAAAATACAGGAAAGGAGATTGTTCTCCTGCTCTAGAATTGTTCTCCTCTCTTTCTTTGGGAAACAATGGACTTGCTTCCCAGTTCCTGGTAAAGAAGAACCGCAAATGCATCGCCACTTTGTCTAGACGAAGCTGAAAAGCAGAAACTTTACAAAGGAGAGAAAACCAAGAAAAGTGAGAGGCCCAAGCTCTGCTCACTTTCATCTCTGCTCCTCAGCTGAAGGTCCACAGAGCACCAGGGTTTTTACAATACCAGGAGGTGGCTGGTAAAATGATTACACCTTGTTTCAAGCAAACCCACACTTTCTAAGGAGGTTTGCTGAGACGCATCACCACCTGCTGGAGAAAACAGTGGGAGCCAGTCACTCAGACATCAGGTTTTATGTGTTGGGAGGACCTGTTGACTGGCATAAAAACATCTTTATTATCAACACATATAATCAAATTGTCTGATTACAGGATTAAGCTAGGATTTTGCAAAGCGATTAACTCAATTCCCAAAGATTTTCTAACTTATTACTGACCATTTTATCAAATAAAGAGAGGGAAAGAGAAAGGTTCATAGATTTTATAAGACTATATCATTCTTCAATAAAGAAAGGTTGAGAAATACTACCCTTTTTCAAAATATTAAAAAACATATAATATTACAAATCCCCCTGTTCTCTGCCATATGATTTTCAAAGTTATATTAAGAAAGGAAAAATAGAACCTTAAAACTGACATATCAGCCTCTCCCAAGATCCTTGTTACAACAGAAATGGAGCTGAATATATATGAATGACCTTCTATTTTGTGGTTTCCCAATTTCTTCTCTTGCATGTAGAATTAATAACAAGTTTAGGTTCCTTCTATTAGTTAGACCCTTGAATTAAAGCAATTTCTGTCCTCTGTCTCTAACAAAACATCACTGAGTTCAAAAATACCCCAACAGCTCTAGTAAGCTGTTACAGGTCTCTATTGAACAATTTCTTTGCAAATCAGATTGACATGGAACAATTTTGTTGGCCAAGAAAACCAAAAAATCAGCCAAAAAAAGAAGCAAAAAAAAAACAAAAAAACCAAACCCTGAACCTTTCCCCTTGGTTTTCATGCAAACACACAACTGTAATAATATTTGAGCATATTTTATCATCACAATCAACTACTTCACTCTTAAACAACTTACAGTACTTAGCCAGCATCCAACTAAACTGCTGGTCTCTCCAAACAATTAGTCACATTTTAAACCAATGATAACAGGAAAGATCATGGTTTCCATAATAAATATATATAAGTTGATCATTATTTTTATGTGGTTTCATTAGTAGAAACCCTACTTTGTATCTGTTTCTCCAATATATATCTTATTGTATGCATTTCAAGGCTGTTAATAATCAGATGACAACTGTTGGAGAAGAGAAAAGAAACCGAGGCTGGCATAGATCCTACCTCATCCTGAGTTTCTGCTTCTGGGGCAGGAGTCAGTAAAATGAAAGGTCTCAATAAACTTCATTCTGTCATAAGAAATTAATAGTAAAAAGGAAGGTGAACCCACAAAGAAACCGGAACGAGACCTTGGCATTTCAAACTCCCTTCCAATTCATATAAAGAGATGCTATTTCCTTTGGGTTTAAACCCCTACCCCACCTTATTGCTGGGTTGCAGATTATACATAGAGGCCCTAACCATTTACTTGACTGGATAAGCCCAGTGTGTTCCCAGAACTGCAACCACCAGGAGAACTCAGGTCACCAGTGGCCAGCCCAAGAGACCAGCTGCTCTGCTCCTGCTAAGGGGTGAGTGGTTTTACTGACACAAAGCAGACACCTTTAGAGACAAGGACATGGCACACTTTGGTCCTTGCAAGCCCTGCACCACAAAGCATAATGTCCTGCTTTGAAGAAGAGGTATTGACAGCACAAAATAAAGCACATGACTTCCCACTGCAGGGGGGAGAAGGGGACTTTAGGAGAATGTGGTGGCCTGAGGCAGCTGGGCACAGATCCCCTTTCCCTCTGACTGCCCATGTGGGCAGTGCTCAGAGGAGACCTGACAATGGCTGCTGGTACATTGCCTCAAAGCCATCTGCAGCAGGACCCTCTTCTCACAAGGACTGTCTGAAATAAAGACATTCAGAACCAAAACCCAGACTTTGGTGGGGGGCTTTTTGGGGCTGGGTTTTGTTGTGGTTTGGTATTTTTTTCAGGCAAACATTAATGTAACAGAGAGCACCTGAACTAATTGAAATCTAAGTAACAATGTGGGGAAAGGAGTGGGGAAAGAATGGGGAAAGGAGTAGAAAAGCTCGGTCATCAGTAATTCTGTACCTATAATAATTCCTAAACCTGGCTAAGCACCTAAGCATGTGCAAAACTGCATAGACTGAAGTCTCCCTCTGGCTCACCTCCAAGACATTAATGCAGATACACTCATCATTAATGAGATTACATATTTTGTGAAATCTCATTGTTTCCAACTCAATGCAAGAAGAGTAATTTTAGAGGGGTCAGTTGCCCTTTCTTATCCAAAGAACTTACGTCAATGTAAAATTACTAAGTGGGAGGAGAATTAAAGCATGTCACTGGAAACTGGACCATTTAAGTCTCTGGAGATATACATCTGGCTTTACAGTTAATTCTTTGATATTTTTCTTTAAAAGCCTGAAAGAGTACAAGCAAATGAATCCCAATTAAACCATTGCAGTGCCTGCAGAACATTTTTTCCATTATAGGTTCAATAACCTAAGTGAGGTATTTTAGTTACTTCTGTAGAGTCCAGATTTACAAAAACACACAAACATGCATGTCTTTGAATGCTGAAACTCCTGGTTTATAGAGTCACATACTGAGATCAGTTCTGAGGATACTCAAAAATTAACAGTGCAGTTATGTGTGCAATAGGACAGTCAGCAGATGGGGATCCTTTTGAAGAAAGGCACCCCCTTTGCCCCATTTACAGCAGCTGTGAGTCCAAGTGAAGCACACCTGGACACCATTGTAGCTGCAAAAGCATCTTACAGCTGTGGCAGAGACTTCTGCAAAGGTACAGTCCTTGTGCTTTGTTATGGACAAAGCAACTTGTGGGACTGGGTGCTTCACGTTTGCGGTTCAACAAATGTTCTGTACCTCCTTTTCCAGAACTTTTGTATTAGCACAGCAGATTAGTGGGACACTACAAACTGCCCTATCCAATTTCCCAGGTGCTCCAAATCTGCAAAGCAAAAGGTGAGTGGTACCAGAAGACTGTTGGGTGCCAAGCTTACAGACTGTCAAAACCTTAAGCCAAGGAGCTGTAAAGTCTCCTTTTCTCCACCCAAGCTATACAGAAGGTGTAATATTTCATGGTAAAATATTGCCATGGAAGATATTTGCCTGTGTTTTTTTTTAATAAAGTCTGTTTGGCAGCTATGGGGAAATGAACCATTAGGTATTTTTCCATCTCTAGAGTCTACTATTCCAACTTAATTTAGGAACAGCAGTCCAGTATCCATCTGCAGCAGTAAATGCTAGAAAGGCAGAGTTAAGCACAGACATGAAATCATAGGCTGCCGGAACAGCCAACACGATCAGTTATCCATATCTGGTAGCCAGTAATCTGATAGTCTGGTTTCTTACCTTTAAGACTGAAAATATCCATCATCATAGAATGGGAATTCATTTCTAGAAGAACAAACATAAAACTTTGAAAATAATCTTCTGGGCATGTGCTGGAGGTACCTCACCACACCGTCCTCTTCTTTGCGCTGATGTGTTGTATCCTGTGAAGAAGGCTAAGACAGCCTCTCTGAAATGTTGTGATGTTTTTCTCTTCACCTTGTCACAGCTCTGCTGAGTGATGGAGGAGGATTGAATGGTCTATTCTCTCTGGAGTGAGAGAATAGTGTCAACACTGCTATAGATTTCAGATCTGGCAAAATGTGCCTGAAGGTGACATGGAAGAACAGTAAGTTTTAAATGACATCTCCGCTCTCATATGACTCCCATGAAAATTTGCCATTAATAGCAGAAAGCTTTCTTAAAAATTAAATGTTATTCTTGTGTTTCTCGTGCTGAGTATCTCAGCCCAATGCTGATTTAAATAAGGCAGACACTTGTTTTAGATGTGGAGGATAAGCAACAATTCCAATTTTAATGAAAATCTATGAGTGTGCTCATAGACTAGCAATACTCATAACCATCAGTGCTCACAGACTAGCAATACTTCATAGATAAAATAGTCTTTCTTGATGTTAGCAATCACAGACATTAATTTTTTACTTTGGAAATCCTAACACAGATGGAGCTTTTGTGGAAGAAATCTTTCAGACAAGCTTTGAAGATAACTGCTACAATAAAGGATTGATTTTCTCAGTTTCCTAGGTCTTGATCTGTTTGCTGTAGTTTAGTATAAAACAAAGAGTAGCCTTCTTACAACTGACAAGCCTGAGTGAATGAAACCAGTTGTGCAGATTACAACCTTTGAAGTTTTACTTGAAGATTGTACTAATTGTCCAGAAAAATTTAACAGTAATTGACAAATTCACTTGCATTGTCTCTCATGGTACCGGGAAGTTTTGTTCAAGAGAACATTCAACATACTGAGGACAATTACTTTATATTTCACCATGAATTTCCCCACTTATTTTAAAATCATTCTTTCTTTAATGTACTTTTAGTACAGTCCTATGGATCATTGGTTCTTTCCAGTTAGAAAGCAAATTAATATAAATAGTGCCTACAAGCACTAAAATATTAAATACTACAACAAGAACCTATGAAATTACTAGTTTTACAGATAGATCCAGGTTGAGATTTACAGATCCAGAACATTTGCTTCCCTGATCTCCTAGCACAGACAAAAATCCCAGTGGATGTACAGATTTGTGCGCTGGTTGTGATCAGCCCTAGAAGAAAAGCTGGTGGAGTGGTTTGGGAGCTAGCCTAAGACTTGGGAGACGTTCATTTTCATATCATGTATGGCCTTGGGCAAGTCACATTTCTAAAATGGGAAAAGTGTCTATTTCATATGGATCTTCTGAGGACAAATGCATTCAAGAATGCAAGGCACTCAAATTATGAAACCATAGGAGCATAGAGGCCTTAAAGATCATCTCTTTCCAACTCCCCTGCCATAGGCAGGGACACCTTCCACTCGACCAGGTTGCTCAGAGCTCAGGTTGCATCTACTCTGGCTTCAACACTTCCAGGGATGGGGCATCCACAGTTTCTCTGGGAAAGCTGTTTCAGTGCCTCAACAACCTTGCAGAGAAGAATTTTTCCCTAATATCTAATCTAAACCTACCCTCTTTCATTTTAAAACTGTTACCCCTTTTCCTATCACTACACTCCCTGATAAATAATCCCTCTATCTTTACTGTAGTTCCCCTTTAAGTACTGTAAGGCTGCCAGAAGGTCTCTCTGGAGCCTCCTCTTCTCCGTGCTGAACAACCTCAACTCTCAGTCTGTCATCCTAGGAGAGGTGCTCCAGCCCTCTGATCATCTTTGTGGCTTCCTCTAGGCCTGCTTGAACATATCAATGTTTTTTTTTCTTATCTTGAAAGCCTGAGAACTTGTGGTTTACATAAATACATAAAGTTATCAGTTTCTCAAGGTTGGGATTGAAGGCACTTGAGACAGCATTCCAGGTTCGGACTTAGGTGTTTATTATTTTTTATCAGTGAAACAGTCTCACAACCATGAGTTCGGCAGCTTTTCATTAGCAAGGCACAAAATGGCTAACTATCTCTCATTACAAGGTCTTTTAGGACTAAACTATCCAATTAAGAAAGGACACCTTTTATTTTCCCTTTTAACCCAGTAACGATCCCCCGAAGTCCGCAATGCAGACCCTTCTGTCCAATCACAAAACATCACCCAAACACATGAAGAAGAAGGAAGAAGAGATGGTAAAGAACAACCTGTCTCCATCCTAAAACCTCCATCTTGCTTCATATTTATTTCTATATTCTAAAACCCCAAACTCTAAGTTTTTCACCCTGTGATATTACACACTTCTAACCAACTACATACTCAGTAATCCCAGTACTATCAATCAATTTTTAAAGTCTTCTCCACAGCCTCAGGTCAAATGCAATGTTCTCTTGTGGGTCTGTGCCTTTCAGCACAGAAAGTCTAAAATTCTCAGCATCCAGGATTCCAACAAAAGTAACTTTGTAAGCTATGTATTTGGCAACATTGCAGGATAAAGAGTTCTGGGTTCCCATATAATTTGCAGAAGGAAGGGCCACAGCAAGGAGTCTTAACCCTATCTTCCTGAAGGCAGATGTTCCACACAAGATGATGTTCCCTAGCCCAGAGATGAATGTGTTCTTGCATTTCACACACGGAAACCACCTTCCTGCTTCAGGCAGGATATAAACTCTGGCTTACCCACTGCAGTCACAGCTGCTGCTCTGTCACTCTTGTACCACTTCATCATCTCAGCATATCTAGTAAAAATATCCCCACATGGCACTTCCCAAAACTCCTCTGTGTGCTGCTCTTTGGTGGGTAACTGACTTAACCTGCTACACAACATTGCTGTTCCCTCGTATTATTCAGGGTGGAATTAACCAGTCAGTGATCTCACGTCTTCAGTCTGGCTTATGTCCTGCTACTCAGACCTTACCCACACAGAGAAGGACTGTCTCACCAAAATACAGAGAGAAAAAAAAAATCCACAGCCCAGAACATCCTCACACCAATTACCCAGGCATGCTCTTGAAATGCTTGGGTTAATACATTGCAGCATCCGAATGAAAGGAATCCCAGGACAACCCTCAGCCGACAGACTGAGGGGAAGGGACTGATTTCTCAATAAAAAAACAGTAGCCACTGAGATGCAATTCCAAATAGGCCAAAGACCAAAGCAGAAATATATTGTATTCCAAAAGGGCCACTTTCACAGTGTTGGAAACTATTATAAACCAAATCAGCTTGGAGAGATTTTGAAAGGAAAAGAGAAGTAGTAATTAGGAGGTATTTTAAAAGACAGCATCTGAATAAATAAATATCCACAATCACACACACAAAAAAGGTGATTTTTGCTCAGTGGCATTTACTGTGGTTGGACTTCTCCACACCTTAAAACTCTCCAAAATCTGAAGAGAGACTGCAAATGCTGCAGGGCTGCAAATCTCTTTATGTCCCTCCAAGGTGGTAAATCCCATGGACCATTTGTAGCTCCTGATCATTTGTACTGATCTTCATGGCTCCTCTGTGTTAACTCTGGCATACCTTGCCCCTGGATCACAAGAACGAAAGAAAGCTTTTGGCACCCACAACATAGCTCTTCAGTTAAGGGAAAAATGTAATAAAGCATTAAGTCTCAAGTGAATAAACAATCCCTAAAGGCAGCCCTTCTCACTTCAGTGTATCATCCCTTTTCTCAAAGGCATGGTCTGAATTTCCTTTTTCTGAGGTGAGCTGTTGGATCAGCTCATGGTGGTCATGAAGCCATGGTCTCTGTCACACAAAAGACCATCATTTGCTTTCCTTCTGCCAGGAGGTCCTTGGGCAATTCAGCAAAGAGCTTCACAACCTCCACAGTCAGCCTGAGGTCTAGGAGTGATGTGACAGAGACCACAGCTTCATGACCACAAGCTGATCCAACAGCTCACCTCAGAAGGTGGAAATTAATTTCCTTGGGATAATCTGTTTCAGCAAAATAGCCAGTTTTATGTTGGCTTGGTATGCTGAACTGGCACAAGAAATGCTCCAGTAAGAATCATGGTCAGTGTAAGTGTGGGTAACTCTGCTGCGTAGAGGGTGAGAAAAGCCAGGACCAGGGAATAGGGAAAAGGCACAAACCCCACTCCTTTCAGCAGCACTGCACTGTCACATTAGCATCCATGCTTGTGAAACCGCAGGCTGAGGACTTGCTGTGGAGCAATAACTCATCTGCAGAACCTTTCATGAAGTGCAATCCAGTACTCCCAAGCAGGATTAGTATCTTACCCACCAGCTCCCCAAAGCATCACACATATAAAGTAACAATCTTGTGAAAGGGGAAATAAAATTAGCTGCACAAATATTTAGATAACCCACGATGAAAGGAGAAGTAGGCAGCAGCTCATAGAAATTATGAGCCACAAACCCGATAAGATGGACAAAAGGACAAAAGGAAATAAATTCTGTGACTGCCAAGAGAGCAAGAGAGATTTTGATCTTTGGGTGTTTGCTTTCCTGGGTGGTTCTTGAATTACTGTTTTTTCTTGTATATCAAAACCAAATTGTCTCATTTTTGGATGGACAAAGTAGATGAAAATGAAGAGGGCAAAACTATTTCATAAATATTCTCATCCACTGTAACAGAAGCAGGGGCTTATATGCATGTATGAAATGAAGGTGAATTAACTGGCTTCACTATAAACAAAGTTCAGAAAAAAAGCAGACATTACCAACTAGAGTAGCTCCTCAATGAGCAAGTCCGAGTTGCACATACACAAGAGCTGTAAAAGAGCAGATGGACAAGTGCCCTGTCCACTGACTACAAGAACACTAACACAGCTGCTTGAGATTTGGCACTGACATGAGACTAGGTGCCTTGAGACTACACTCATGCCTAACTCAAGGCATCCTGAGAAGGAAAGAAAAGCTCAAAGCAGTTGGAGACAGCCTCTCAGGTTCATACTTGCTGAACAGTGATGGAGCAAAACAGCAGCTAATGGGGACAAGGAGTACACCCCATAAAACCAAAGCCCTTGGCCCACTGGAAATTAGTGGAAAGGGTAGGTCTCCCACAGAAGAACACAGGGGGCTGCACGTCTTTCCACGCCAGCAGGCACAGCCTGGAGACAGGAGATGCTGCCGTGCCCACACTATCTCCCATAATGCTTTAGAAGTTGCCACCTCCTTCACAATCTTCAGATTTGCCAGAAATTGCAAGTGGTGAAAGTTGCTATTGTTCCTAATCATTAACAGACTATGCCATCAATATAACTGGTAATATTCATGTTCCTTCTCCATGCAAGAGGTGCTTCAGGAAGGCCAGCAAGGTGCTTGGAGCATCTGCAGCAAGGAGCTCTTGCCATCCCCTCCAGGAAGCACTGGGATCTAAGACAGCGTGATCACAAGTAGCTTTCAGGTGCCTTTGTGAGCTGCAGCTTCACACCTGGATGGGCTGTGCTGGTGAAGAGGGCAGCCTGTGGCAAGGCCATGGGAAGAGGTTGTCAGCCTCCCACAGCACTGCCCATGCTCAGAGCACTGCCTTTTCTTGGCCTCAGCATGGCCATGAAGGGAGGAACTCACAGAGTGAGGGCTTAGTAAACTCACAAGTTTCCAGAAGACTCTCCTGGCGAGAGGGAAGAGGAGCAGGAACATGGGCCACTTGCCAGACATCGATTTGTCCAATTTAAAGAAATTAATTGAATTGTCTGTGGCAGTAGGAAAGCTTGCAGCTGCTGGCTCCAGGAAGCCTGGACAGTAAGACAACGCGGCGCCAACGCTGCTAGAATTAAGCAAGTGAGGTGAACACCCAGCAGCCGGGACTCAGGAAGCTTGGTGGCTTCACATCCTTGCAATGAGAGGCTTGCACACACACCGTTTCCATTCTGAATTGTTACATCCCAGGGTGGCAACTCTCTCTAAAATCCAGGCTGGCTGTTAACATTTAGTGTGGCTGGTACAAGATAATGTTTAAAAACTCCACCATTCTGCAATTAAAACCTTGCCCTGCAAAAGCCAGGGGTCTGTCCTGAGAAGTGGAACCCCAGCAGGCTGCTGAGGTGGTGGGACCCTGTGTCCCAGCCCAGGGAGGTGAAAGGCAGGGAGAATACTAACAACTGTTTAATTACAAAATTATGTTAACTTTTTTTTTTTCCCTCAGAAGATAAGAACAGTTGGAGAAGTATATGCTGTGGGGCCTCAGCAAATCTATTGCCAGGATTTGCTGTTTGAGGCTTTCATCCATCCAGTTTTAATCCAAATTAGTAGGAGCTTCAGAAAGGGATTCTGGCAAAGTCACAGCTGGAAAGATTTTCATCATTAATTCTGCCAGGCATATAAAAATACAATTGAAAAAAATAGGAAGGGGGTGGGCTATAACAGCTCTTGGCAGAAACTTGTTTTGGTTTGCTTTTAGAGTAAAAACAAAAACCAAAATAAAATCCGTATTTAATTAAGAAATAATCCTTATCTTTGTCTTCCTTGACATTTTTACATAAGGCTAAACGTGCCATTCTAGATTATTATAGAATTAATTTCTTTGCTTTGTAAAGAGGCAGAGCAGCTGGGGGTGAGCGGGGAGGGCTGGCTCCCCTGGCCCCAGTGGCACAGGGCTGTGCAGATTTTTGGCAGGTCATTTCTTGTAGCAAACAGCAGTAGTTTAACGAGTTCAGCCTGCAGCTTGTCAGAGGGAACACCAGAGCAGCACAGAGCAGAGGGAGGCAGCACAAGCACAGGTGGTGCCTGGTGCTTGTGCATGTTCACCCAGTGAGCACCAGCACGTCCACACTGCCTGGGACCAGCTCCTCAGCAGGGACAGGACCAGAGGTGCACACACACTTCTGTGACCGTTCCTGTTCCAAGCTGTGGAGACTAAAACATGACATTTTGCAAATGCTGACTTTGACAAGTACTGCTGAAGCAAACCAGCTCCTTTGCTCATGTAATTTCATTTATCCAGGAAGTGTTGCATTAAGGAATGAGGCTCGAGCAAGGGCACGCAAGTACTCTCTGCCACATATGCATTTTGAAGAAAGAGTAGGAACTTCCCAAAATGCTTCTAAATTGCTATGGGTCTGTTTATTAATGAGACACAAGGTTCCCTCGAGGACAGAAGCCTATGTCCTATGGTGCTGCTTATGATTCTGGTTATCCCAGTCTCTTTCACAGCTCTTATTGTAATAAACCCATTGCACCTGCCCAGCACTCCTGATCTCAGATCTCAAAGCTTTAAGCCAACTGCCTCAAAACAAATGTGATTTATAAAGGCATGAATTGTGACCACAGAGGCATCATTCCACCCATCATATACACTCACACAAAGAAGATAACCATGAACAACTCAGGAGAGAAGACTGTCTGTATGTAAATATAAGGAGCTAGACCAGGAAATCGGACTGGGGAATGAGATGCTGGAAAGCAGTGCTGTGGCAAGGGATCTGGGGGTCCTGGTCAAAAGAGAATTGAACACGAGTCAGCAGTGCCCTGGCAGCCAGGAGGGCCAACCCTGTCCTGGAGTGCATCAGGCACAGCATTGCAGCTGGGAAAGGGAGGGGATTGTCCTGTGCACTGGGGGAACACCACCTTGAACCCTCGCAGTTTGGGGTGCCACAACGTAATAAAGACATTAAGCTACTAAAGAATGTCCAAAGGAGGGCCATGAGGAAGGTAAAGGGTCTGGAAGGGAAGCCTTATGAGAAGCATCTGAGGCCACTTGGGTCTTTTCAGCCTGGAAACAACTGACAGGAGACCTCATTGTGGTCTTCAACATCCTTGTGAGGGGAAGAGGAGGGGCAAGCACTGATCTCTTCACTGTCATGACCAGTGACATGACCCAAGGAAACAGCAGGAGGCTGAGGTGAGGGAGCTTTAGGTTGGGTATCAGGAAAAGGTTCTTCCCCCAGAGGATGGTTGGGCACTGGAATAGGCTCCCCAGGGAAGTGGTCACAGCACCAAGCCTGACAGAGCTCAAGATGCATCTGGACAATGCTCTCAGGCACATGGTGTGATTTCTTGGGGTTGTTCTCTGCAGGGCCAGGAGATGCACTTGATGGTCCTGATGGGTCCCTTCCAACTCAGCGTATTCTGTGATTCTGTAACAGCTCCACCTACTCAAAGGATTTTCTCCACATAGCTGTGTTTCATGTCTAGCCAAAAATCATAGTATTTAAGGAACCTTGGCTATTAGTTAAGAACTTTCATAACTAAATTTATTCTGTACTGCAGTTACCCAATTGCATTTTCCCTAGTGCTACATCAGTAGGAGAAAAGACAGAACAAGGAATAGTTTTGCCTCCAAAATACACAGCATAATTCTCAGTGTTTAGTGGAAACCTTTGATATTGGTCTCAGAATAAAGCAAAGACACTCTGGGCTGTCCAGTCATGGCACTGAACATCCATCCCTAGACATCAGTCAGAGACATCCCATCTTCTGGGACAGACTCCAGAGAAGGAAATACTGCAATTAACTGTGACTACTTTGCCAATGGTATCACCTTATAGAGATGAGACTTTTAGGAGTTATGTATTTGATTATAGTTAACTACTTATCCTGTTACATATAATAACATAACCTGTTATTTTGCACTTTATTAATGAAATATTTATGAAAATGAATCCATGAAGAACAAATTTTAAAAAAGAATTTATACGTCAAGTGGCATTTTCATTGGAAAAAAATAACATCAAATAACTTCAAATAACATTGCCTTTCGGAAAGAATTACCACAGTGATATTATGCTGTTTTGAACATGTTTAGAGTTTTTCATTTTCACCTCTTTTATGTAAGGCAATAAAAATTTGGATTAGAATCTCAGATGATCATTAACATGTCATTGTACAAAATCATCTTTTTCCAGCACCTAAAAACTGAATTTTAAAAATATTAACTTTTGGGGAGTTTTAAATGAAGCAAAATATCCTGATCCTACTTTGCTGCTCTAAGTACTCCTTGTCAAACCTGACACACTCAGTGGAATCCCCTGCACCTTGGTTTGCTGTGGGTTTTCAGCAGCCTCTGAAGCACCTCCTGGGTGCTGTCAGCCAATATCCCAAGAGCTGCAGCAAAGACACCGAGATTTTCCTCCTGACAACGGACTTTACCTTTCAGCTGCCCACCTCACTTTATGCAACCTAAAAGAGTTCAAAAAGATCTTACTTGGCAAACCCGTCTCGAAGACCAGTGCCCTCAGTGCAGCCAGGCAGAATGTCCATTCTCCAGGACCTTGGTTCTGATGAGGTGTTTTAGCTAACAGAGAGCTTTCATCTCGTTGGAGTGGTGTCCTCCCCACCCACAGGCTCGGGAAAGCTGGAACTGGTGAGAGGCAGTATAAAATACAAAATACAGTGTACAAAATAACAGCATCCAGGACAGAGAACTGTAATGAAAACAGCTGTGAGAATACATACATAAACACAGATTTTTACAGCCCACTGAGCCAGTAAGAGAACATCAGAGAAATATATTAAAAGGGTAGCACAGGGGCAGGTAAGATATATTTTGCATTTTAAAATTTTAAATTGATCACAAAAATCAATTACAGGAAAGAATAAGGTTAGAGAAACAGTTTTTTTTTTGCAAATATCAAACAAAAAAGAAAGGCAGAGAGGGATACTGGTCTCTTAATTCTCCTGGGTACCCACAATATTATTTTTTTTAGGAGGAAGTGTCCAGACTGAAAAGACAGCCTTGTTCAACTCTGGACCTCAGTTTAAACTGCAAACCAAACTAAACAGCAAAGAAAGAACACATTAAATTTTTCTTCCCAGCTTCTATGAAGGGGTGGAGAGTCAGAAAAGAGAAACATGGTGGTGATGGGAGCTGAGCCAGCAGCTGAACCTCCTGCCAACTAACCCCAGAGCTCTTCTTGTCCAACAGGGAAACCTGCAACCACTGTGTATCATCCCCATCCCCCTTCCCTGCTCTAAGTGGACGTTTTCATCTCGGGAAAACTTGTGGCCAGAGGACAGTGCAAAGTCACAGGGTCACTACTCTCTGATACCCTTCTCCAGCTGATGGCCTTGAAGTTGTGGAATAGTCCTGGAGACATTGGAAAAAAAAGCATTAAGAAGAAATCTTAAAAAGCAAAGATAGAAGGAATGCAAAGATTCAGAATTATCAAGGCATTTCCTCCTTATAACATTTCTCCATTTAACCAATATCAAAGCAGCCTGAAAGCCCATGGTATGTCTTCCTAGCACCGTTTTTCAGTAATTTTGGTGAGCCTTGACTGACAGCTCACAAATATCTGACTGGCTTCTGGCAGCTGTGGTGCATATGAACATCCATGACCTTGTTAAGTCAGAACACTGAGTGCTTGTCTAATAGAAAGAGACACTGAACTGTTAAGGACTTCCCCACAGCCTTCCAGGCACCTAAAACAGGCAAAGAGGAATAAAGGGTCCACCAAAACCAACCATCAAGAGTTGCTGTTGGAAAGCCCATGTCCAGTGAGGTGACATTGCCTCTCTACTGGAAGGGATCCAGATGTTATCCCATTACCAGACACCAGTTTCTTAGGATGGTTTACAGGGAGAGCTGCACTATCCTTGAGAAGTTCACCAAGCTGACACATCTGCTTGACCCAGTGATAAGGAGAAACTACTGAGTCTGAGTTTCTGCAAGTTTGCCTCATAGCTTGAGTAGAAGTGTGAAGTTCAGCCAAGACCCTCGTGTTCCTACTAAAAAAGCTTTTTTGTATGCTTTTACTTGTGTCTCTTTGTTTTAACGAGAAGATCAAGAAGCAGCAACGCTAGCACTGATTGCAGTAGCAGAAACAAAAAAAATTGGTTAGAGCTTTTGTCCAGGTCTTGTTTCCATGTGGGTTCTCTGATGTTTAATGAGAGTTGAACTCATATTACAACCTTTTCCTTGGAAGAGATTGTCTTCTTCTGCACTCCCTCTGCCTATTCCAACAAAAGTGAAGCTCCGTTATCTGTAAGACATCATCACACCTTGACCTTCTGTTAAACTTGATCAAATTGGCCACCAATTATAAAAAGTATTAGAGAGATATGGCAGGTAGGGTACACAGTAAATGCACAGAAAATGTTTTCACTACTTTTCCCCTTCCTCTTCCCACACATATGTGGTAGGCTTGCAGTCAGAACACCACCACCAGGTAAAGGGATCCTATAAAAAGAGGGAGCTCTTTCCCTTTGCTGCCTCAACAAATTGCTCTCTACAGCAAGAGACAGCTTCTGCCCATACGACCTCGCAGCCGTTTTCAGCTCCTCCCTCCATCCCATTTGCCGCAGCACAACAAAGCACTCCAAAAATAACATTTATTTTTAAAAACTGGAAAATGGCACAAACCACCCCAAAGGAGAGAATGACAACGGCATGAGTTCAGCGCGGGCTCATGAACTGACGCTCCCCGCCAGGGACAGGAAACTGGAACCTCATGGAAAGAGACTGAATGGAACCAGAGCGAAAGGAAGTGCCAGAAGCCGCGGCCACTGATGGCCAAATCCTGCCGAAAGGATAAGTCAGCCGGCCGGCAGCTAGGGAGAGAGCCAGGACTGTGTCACAGCACTAGATCTATAAATGCCTGTGCTCTGGAAGTCTGCATGCACAACAGGCTGGAGCGTGCACACTAAGCATGGAGAAATTTAAAGATGAGGAACATTTCCAAATGATAGCTTCAAAGCTGGGGATCAGCAGCGACTGAACATCTGATTTCAATTCTAAATGATTTCTGATTAGCTAATGTTGATGCAGTACCCCAAATACACTGACCGTTTCTGTTCAAAATGGTATCCTTCAGTAATGACAGAGCTGGTATGTATGGACTGCTAAACAAAGGCCATTCCACTGCTGAAGGGACTAGAAGTTGGACCAGGCAAAGGAGAAATAAACTAAATCATTTTCAATGAACAGGCAGAGCCAGATTTGCCACTACCCTACCCATGTACAACCACTTAGATAATGTGTAAGGCAACTTTCAAGAAAATGGAGTTATAAGTGCATAATAAATACATCTAAAAAAATTCCTTGCCTATGAAGAATGCAAATTATTTTTAATTTGTTAAGTAATAAAAGATTAATGCTAAATTGTAATGCTGAAATGCAGACAGGTTTTCAGAAGCAGTCAGTTTTTGATGTAATATTTTCAAATGATCAATTCAAATTCTGCTCTTGAAAAATTTTCTGAGCTTTGATCTCACTCCAAGTTAAGTCCAGAATGACTATTATATGGCTGACATTAAAAGTGTCAAAACAAAGCGATTTATAATGGAAACACAGAAAATAAATCACTATTTGAGAACTTTTTAACACACCACAGATTACAGCCAGAAGGCCAGACTAAGTTGTCACTGAGTTTGTAAGCTTTCCTGCTGCAGCTGAGGACCACAATACAGAGAAAAGAAAATTCAGTTAATGAACTCAATCAGATACACACAATGACCTGTGCCTTCCTTGGAGAGCCACTTAAAAATTATGATCTACAAAGACACTAACATGACCACAGTCAGCGACCTGCAGCAAACTGAGAAACAAAATTCCTCTGGCTGGAGCACAGATGCATTCACCAAGGCCCTGCTTGGTGAACACAGACCAAGAAGAATATGTGACCATATTTGACCACCAAAATGAGCAGAGCCATTAACATCCTAAATTAATGGGCTTAGTGGTTTTCAAATGAGGTATTTCCATGATGGACGTGGTGTGGATTCAGCAAAGTCTGCCCTTTAACAAATACAGCTTTGGTTTCAAAGATTTGATTAGGCTTAATACCATTAGGGAACCATTACTGATTTTATGTTGTTGTTGTTACTGGTTTAACTATCGATTTCTGAACCAAAAATTGAAGACAGTTGGCGTTACCAAGAGTCAAGGTTTAGGAATGCAAAAGCAAATCCAAGGTACAGATGAGCTTCAGATGTGGACAGGTTTCACAGGATTTAATAGGCTCTCCAGAGTTTGTCAGGTCACAGAGGCTTTTCTTTTTGTGGGGTGTGCATGAGTCCAGTTGTTTCTTTGCGTTTGCTGTTTGTTTTAAACACTTGTGACCTCAGCCAGAGCAAGTGGAATTCATATGAGCAGTTATTGCATGCAAGAATTAAAAAAAAACTCACAATAACCTTGGTTTATTGTGCACCATTTACAGAAAAAACAAAACAAATGAGAATGATCTTCTTCATCAGCAATCCCTGATCACACCACGTGTTTTTAAAACAGCCAGATGTTCACAGTTTAAGAAGCCAAATAATACTACTACTTTCTTGTAAACGTTAATGGTGAAAGAACAATAATAATGGTTTTAGTCAATCATCATTAGTACTTGAAAGTACAAATATAAATTAAATAAGACTCAAAAAACTTGTACAATAAAATCTGCTATAAACAAAGCTAATTAAAAAGAACTGCTCCCAACCTGGGTTGTGGGTTTCATCTTGTTTTAAAATTAAAAGCAGTATTTATTTTTCTGAAGCATCCAAATGAATGTTCATATCCAGATGTCCTTACAAAGAAACATGGTCTTCATTCTTTTCTCATTTTTTAAGCTGTTTATATAATATTTTACTTCTGATTGTCCTTTTCTTCCTTGGCAATCCTCTTTGTCACACCACTGAAATACTTCTCACGGAAAGAATTGTGTCCCCTGTATGGCATATACTGACCATCCAACAAGTAAGAGTTCGCATCTTGATCCTGCATGGCATCAAAAGACAAACATTAGATTTGAGGGTAGCGTGTTCAGCACATATTGCCATCACTCTGCCTCCAGACTGTTTCAAACCATTACGTGCCAGGGTAAGGTAGTTAGGTTTTTGTTTTACAGTTCAACAGCACACACTTAAGTTGCTGAAAATATCTCAGCTGACATCACCAGAATCCCACTCTTACATGATCAAATGAGCACAGGTACCATGCACCACACAGGTTACTTTCCAGAAAAAGTATTTTCAGGAGAATTCAGTCAGTCAGAGGTCTGTGGAAGGCAGGCACAAACAGAAGACGAACACAAATGGCTAAAATTAGTTCCTACAGTTACTGAAGCACATTCAGAGAATTTTTTTTTCTGTGCAGCATTCATGTATTTCTGAAAGTTAAAGCTGACACAGTAAATCCCTACATGTAATACCTATTTGACACCAGCCAAAAACACAGTTTAGAAAATTGGCCCACTGTATATACAAAGGTTTACTTCATCATGTACTGTGGCTTTATACAATTAAGATACTTGTCAGCTAACATTAGCAATGCTGTAAGATAAACATTACATCAAACTTTAATCTGAGTGTTAAAGAAAACTGATGGCAACTTCTAAAAACAGTTTTATGCTTCTGCGTGATGTCAGTTTATCATTATGCTCAAAAGCAGGAAGAAACAATGACAACCGGCCTCATACAGAACAACTGAACGGCACAAGGAGAAAATAAAAAGAAACACACAACAGAACCAAGCCTCTATTCTGCCATGTGTTTCTTCTCAGGTTTTTTTAACCAATGCAGTAACATAGACATTGGTTCACTACCTTAAAACGTTTAGTTATTTGTTCATATTTGAAAATAAAGTTACTGTGGAGTGTTTTAGCATTAGTAGGAATATGGAAGTAGTTTTCAATCAATATTTTCATATTACAAGAGTGTTACAATGCAAGGATGAACATAATCCTAGTGGACAATCTCTCCCTTCAGCTTTTGTAGCTTTTTCTGTGTTTTCACCTACCAAGATCAACATCTCTCCTAGCTCCGAATAACTTAACGAGCATTCTAAAGGAGTGGAAGAAAAGGTTTTTCAACAAAGCAAGACGCTTGTGTGCATGTAGAAGGGCCCTCTTCTGGACACAATGAGATATTACTTCGAAGAAGGTCTCACCTGCTATGAAAGCAGACATCAGGAATGTGACACCAGCTTAAATTAACTTGCTAAATGTTCATCTACATAATAGATATGTAGATATCTATTATGTAAAGTATGTACACCAGTAGCAACAGCTCTATTTAAATACTGCATTGTTGGAAAATAGCAGGAGAAAATTACTTCAGGAAACCAAATGCAAGCACAGTATTATCTACTATTTTGGTCACCTGTGAGAGACTGCCGTCTCCATGACTATTCTCAGGCTGATAAACAACAAGCTTTTAACATGTTTGTGAAAAAACTGAAAATTACAAAATTGCTATAGACAGGAAACAAGAAGGATTTAAGACGTACTCCTCTCACAGCCAGCCTGTACCCGTTTCTCCAGCCACTCGTTGGAAAAGAGCACTTTTTCTTCCCTTGAAATTCCAGGTCAGAATTCCTTCTTTGACATAAACATGTATTTTTATATCATTGGGATGTTTTAACAAGAATGCTATGTAATTCACTTATTTTGAGAAATGGATGGGATATTTGACCCTGAAGGATAATGATACATAGATCAAAGATACTCTAAGATAAATATTAATTCCCACAACCTCTAAGAGGTCACGCATGTGTACAACATTCATCTTGATTCCATAGGAAACAAAATACTGATTTGGTAAGAAGAGATGAAGGAGTAAACTACCCTCTCCTATACCTCCAAGCTGGTTAGGGCAAAGAGAGGATGTGCTGTGTAGAAGAACAAACTTCATGTAGAATACAGGTGTAATAGGGTCATCTGATGGAAACAGGCTTGGAAACACCGCACAGCAGAATCTCATCTCAAAAATCTAGGATCTCTGCAAATACTGCTCACTAAATGAGAGATCTGCAGTCAGGCATGGATTTCACAGGAGAGATTACAAAGGAAGTTCCTGGCCCACATCACAATAATTCCAGTCTAAGAGGTTCCATTCCCTACGTCTCACCTGTACAGGCATGACTGTCTAATAAAGATGGCAATTACTTAAAAAAACAAAAAACAACAACAACAAAAAAAAAAAAAAAAACGCCCCACCAAACACCAACAAGAATGGGAATTGTTCCTTAGAACAGGGAAAAGAAAATAAGAAATCGTGAACTACCTGGAGATACCAGTCACTGTTGAGATTTACTAGGCAAAGGCAGTGTGAGGACTTACCAAGTAACTGAAATTCTTGGATTTCAGAGACTAAGGATTTCCAAACAAATGCTAACTTACAGTATTTTGTATCAAGGAGCTGAATGGGTGCTATCTGAACACCAGGGATAGGCTTCATTTAACTCTACAGAGAAAATTACTTGTAAAGGAAACATTAACAATTTATTTGTTCTAAAGACAACACTAAAATAGGTTTTAGAGATCTCAAATAATGAAGAGGTGGAAGAGAAGGGGATGCTGAATGATAACAAGAAAATGTTGTTTAGATCTTGGCAAATATTAAGTGACATTCTAAATATTTTTATTCATCTAGCATGCCCCAGTTCAGCTTCAAGGCAATTACACTCATTTAGCTTTTGTTTTAAAAAAAAGTCTTCGTAGCCTTATCACTGCTTCCTACCACTCTACATCTGGTGCTGGACAGTAGCTATAGAAACCACTTGAACTAATGTTATAGAGCTATAAACAAAAAGGAGCAGTTACCAAACCAGAGACAGCAGGGTCATATACCCAGGAACAGACACTGCTAAATTCAGTAGGAATAATTCTACACCAGTAACAACTCCAGAGTGACCACGTGACATGGAAATGCTTGACCCGTTCAGCAGGGTGGGTTTGTGTGCCTGGTGCTTCACAGTCCCTTCCTAGACAATCATATGCTCAGAGTTTGTCCTTCAGCCAAGTTTTCTGTTACATCTTACTATGTAATTTCTAGGCATCTCTCTTGGCATTAAAAAAGTGGGATGCCTAAGAGGGAGGGAGAAACACAGGGCTCTGGGCTGACATTGCAGTTGCCCCTGCCCCACCCACCCTGGGTTTTGTGGGGACAGTGTGCAGATGTGCCGTGGGGGAGGCAGGAGGGGAGTGTGCATTTTGGGGTGAATGCTGTGCTGGGAGGAACAGTGGCAAAAGTTGTCTGAAACAGCAATCAAAAAAACCAAAACTCTTCTGCTCATATTGTGCACATGTTGGAAGAGCATATTCGTATCAACACTGAGTTCAGGAAGAAACCTTTTCCAGTTGGCACAATTTCACTGTAAACTTAAAAAGAACAGACTGGATGCTTACAAGACAGTGAGTTATATACCGGGTTTGTGAGGTTTTTAATACAACATATGATCTCTCCATGCTTATGATTTCTTATGACAGATCAATACTTCACCAAGACAAGCTCACTTTTTGCCTTCACTTTGGTCTCCGTTTTACTACAAACAATTCCAATCAAATTGCACCATCAATTTCAGCAACTGACTGAATTCATCTCCAGTTAAGAGTTTACTTAAAATGTTAATAGTGAAATCAAAATTTGCTGTGAAATCTGCAATTTCTTATTGGTGGCAAACACTGGGGAAACTGAAGAACTGCATAACAGTAACTTGATTTGTAACATTTCTTATCCATTTGTAAATGCTGCACTAAGCTGAATTAAAAGGCAATTGAGGGCTGTTACAAACGAGTTAAATAATACAGACAGGAACCGTCTGGAAACATACATGTTAGGCATACCTATAAAAAAATCACTCTTTCACTTAGGAAAAAGCCAAGCACACAAAAGTGTAACTACTGAATTTTATGGTCATATCTGAGGAGTCAGAAGTATCCAATTCAAAGGTTGCTCAGGATATTAATAGAGGAAAAAACATGTTCCAGCTAAGGGACACTGGGGTGGGGAAATCTTAAGACACCAAAACGAAGTCCTAAACAAAGCAGGCAGTGGCTAAGGATTCAACGTGCATTTTGTTCTCTAGACAAGTTTTGCATCATCAGAAACCACACATGGGTTCTGGTATCTTTAAATTATCTAACAGACATCTGGAATACTGAATGTGAGCACTTGCACAGTCTTATCCAAGCAGCAAGTCTGCCAATTAGTCTCAGGTGCTCAGAGCTAAGCACTTCCAGACATGAACCTGCCAATCCATGAACTGAAGAACAGGTGATGCACAAGAGGAGAGTAACAAATGACGCAAGTCTGTTTGCAGAAGGGTTGATAAATTTTTTGGGTTAGAACATGTTACCCGACAGCACTGGTAGCAATCAAACTGCTGCCAAAAACCTCCCTGAACACCCTGAGATGCACATGTCAAAAACTTTCATCATCTACCCTCCTGGTTTGCTACTGGTGAAGTTGGCAGCTCTGAGGGTGAACTCCACACAGAGTGTTTATAAAGATCAGGTGTTGCTTGAGAACTGCAGTCACCACAAGCATTATGAAGGCAGCACTGAACCCCTGCTGTGTCAGTAGTGCAAACACCACACAGACACAGCAGCCTGACTGCATCTCCTGCCATCTGAAACAGCTCTTCCAGCTGACAAGGAATGTACTAAAAACACTTACTCACTGAGTGCATTTTCATTAAGGATTTGCCTCACATGTGTTTAGCATTTCTTGTAACAGTATTAAGTGAGAGAAGTAGCAAGAATGGAAAGAAGACCTGAATGCAATATTCCCTGGTCTCAATGCCTCAGAGGGGCACTTAGTGTGTCACAAAACAAAAAGAGAAAAAGGAGCCAGTGTGCTCTGCTGTACTTGTCACAACTTCAATATTATTCCAAAAGCTGAAATGTACCACTCTAAAGATGAAGTAACAGAACTAAATAAGGTTTGCCTGTACTGCAAGACCCACAAAGATATTTAGTATTTACTTGGGCATTCAGACACACTTTGAAATCAATGGAAACTTGGGCATTAAGGCAAAGCCTCTGTGGATGGGATTTAGAAGTGACCGTAAGTTCAAAGATCTTTTTCACACTGTCAAGGGACTTTTTCAGGATGAAGAGTTTACCAAAAACTGAGAATAAAAAGAAAGAAACGAAAACCAGAACAGTCCCTTAAATCACTGCTCAATTTTACAAAAGCACTAACTCTGATCATAAAAACCGAAGTGTGACAGAAAAAAGGATCAAATGCTGAATAGCACGAACTTGTCACGAACGCAACAGCTACTATTTTACACAATATGATCAAGAATTCAAGCTTACCTTGAATTCTTTCACCTTTTCCATGGTTATGAGGCGCCTTGATGTGTGGCTGGAAAGCAGCTGCTCGCAGTTGCTAATAAGTTTCAGGCATGGATGGCGGGGAATGATCTCTTCTGTGTATCTGGAAGAAATAATCATTCTTAATGCTGTAAGCTCATGAAGTGGAAGACCTGCATCTGAAACAAAATTCTTACAGACACTTCACAAAAAGGTTCACAGTTGAAAGTTGTTATGCACTTTAACCTGATTAAATAAATTCAGATATTGCTGCTCCAAATTTCTGACATCATATATTCCAATCATCTTGACATGCAGTGTGTAGAATAAATTAAAACCTCATAGTAAAGAGACACTCTCCCCATTTTCTGCACGTATTTAAATGAAGTTAATGTATGTACACATGGGCCTCTCTGTATAATTTCAAGTACAAAATATCTCAGCCAACCAGGAATAATAACTTATTCAGTCAGAGCTGTGATTTTAAAAATATTTTCCACAGTCAACATATATGAGGTTGCAGGAATAAGAGACTTTACTCTGGCTTCCTAAAAGGGAGATCATTGCACTTCTATTTCAAATCTTATTAAGCCAGGTCTTACTAGACAGTAACATTCCCAAACTTCAAAATTTGGTATTACAAATTTATCTCATTATAATTACTTTTTCTAATGGCAAAATAAAAATCCACCATCATTTAACATTAGATAGGATTTAATTATAAGCCAACGTTGCTACTGTCTACAGAAGCAAGAGTTACAAGTGTTTTAAATGCCCCACCTCTAAGCATACTAGCTTCTATATACAAAGTGCTTTCTCTAAATTGCTTTCAATCCTTCTATTTCTCCAAATGCTGAAAGAGAAATTTAAAGATTTAAGAGCTTTGTAGGGGACTACAGCAGCAAGAAGTATTAACCTGGCTAGTATGATAAATATGAAATATCCTTCCTATATACTGAAACATAGATCAGTCATTTATTCCTAGATTTTGTAATAAGCTTTCATGTAACAGTTATGAAAAGATAACACAGAAAATGGGATCTGGTATTGTTAGATATGATTTTGTACAAAATACCTGCTCCTATGATTCTCCAGTATTTGGGGGTTAACAGAAGTCAGACATTGAAACACAGAACTGAACAACTTAATACCTATGGCTTGATTTTCAAAGGTACAAATGAGGAGCTTCACATTTTGCCTATAAAGAGGTGGATTTTCTGAATGAAAGTAAAGGTGTTGGTCTGAATTAAAACAGGATCTATCTAGGTGCTGATGGAAAACTTGCATTTCTTAAGATAACAGCTATTAAATAAGTAACTCAATCCCAAATACAGATCTGCAAATAAAAAAAAAAACGCAAACAGTACTGCCTCTTTGCTTTACTCCAAAATTTCCAAATCATAAAACTACCTTTCAGTCACTTCTCGTGTAGAAACAAGTATCTGCTTCAGCTAGGTAAAGTCAGAAGATGCTTTTGGCAAAGGAGAATGAAATTAATTCTCAACTGCTTTTTCAATTACACAAGACTTTTGATGCATCCAGTACCACCAAACTGACTTTCTTTTACAAAGGTAGGCAACCTGCCACAACATTTTAGAAGCTTCTCTCCATAATCATACAGAAGGCTGATTTTAATGGAATTAGAAGAATTTGGACTCAACAATGATTTCAATGTCTGATTGAAAGAGTAAACTCTGGAGTGAGATGCTATCTTGAAGAGGGACAGATCACTATCACTTTGTTAAAAAGCCTTTTCTGTTTGCATTAATGAATGTGTTTCTACATTCTTTCAGGTAAAACTCAGAAACATGTCAAGAAAGAAATACAGAAGCAATGATTTTAACAGACATCCAATCCAATAGTTTCAGCTTTAATTTAAGATAATATACAAAGATCTCAAAAAATGAAACTCAAGGCAGGTGTTGCCAAGGGATATTTGACAGTGCAACATGTTAGTAGAAAGTATCTTCTCTTCTCCCCTCTTAATTGCTTTAGTGCCCCATGTTCATTTTTACAGCTAAAATAAAGTGACTATCCTACTATTCTATGCTAATTCTAGCAACTTTAGTATTTCAAGTCATAGCATGATGTACAAATTCACTTTTAAAAAGTGAACTCAACTAGACCTCCCCAAAACAGCAACTAAAGTTGACCCCAAATATGAAGTGAAACCCTTTACACTGCTGTAGTAAGGAAGCATGCTTTTACCAAAATTCAATGAGCAGAAAGAAAAACACTGGTATCTTGATGAACAAAATAAATTCAGTAATTCCAAAGAGATTTCATTGACATGAAGATTAGCTATAATACTATGAATGGCATTGTTTTGTCTGTGAATTGTCTTATGAGAAAAAAGGCCTACAATACTAATTTAATAATTTACTAAAAAACACAAACTACTAAGTGCACGCTCCTGTTGCAGAAGCATGTAACAGAAATGGCTCCTTTTGATTTCCAAATTTGCAAAAGAGCATGAGATATATAGGACTATCACAAGCCTTTTCCATCGTGAAACCAGGGACAATCACCACTTTATATAACAGTATAATTTGACTGTAAATAGAAATATATGACACTGTAGAAACTACCTACAGAGCACATCTGTATCTGGAAGACACTTTGAAACGGCTACTGTACATCAACTCCTCACTTTACAGTAAAAAATCTTTACAAAAACAAAACAAAAAACCCCCTCTAACCTAATCTAAGAGATGGTGAAATAAGGCGTGTTTTTCCTTATGCACTCAGCTCTGATCCCAGGCTGCACTTCTGAGCAGGCGGGATCCCGCAGTCTCTGCTGGCCTCTCTCGTCCCTAACAGGGCTGCTCTCAGATGCATCCTGCCTCTCACTGCCATCTCTTGGTCACTTGACTTTTATTTCTCAGAAGAAAGCTAAATCAGTAGTGACAAACCCCAAAGAACCAAGGATGATTTTTACAAACCTCTATCAACTACTTTAGCAGAAACACATACTAATACTAGCCTTGCTTCTACTGTCTTAGAAATCTATCTGCACCTTGAAAGTCTTACTTTTTAAGCTTAAACCTCAACCCACTGGACATGCATTTACAATGATATGCAAAGCCATTTTCTGTTCCGTAACAGTCAGGAATTATCTCCTTTCAAAAGCTCTGTTACAAAATGTGGCCTCCCTCATATAAAGTTTAAAATATAAAGTCTGGGCATTACTCTTAAGTGCTGGTACTACGGAAGCTCCTATGTCCCAAAGGAAAGCACAGTGAGAATGCACCATCCATTCTGACACACAACACAGCAGAAATTAACAGTACATACTCAGGCCTGTATATGGGCAGCCAGTAAACCAATCTTCCTCCCATCACCAGATATTCTGCCCCAAACTTCAAGAGGTCAAAAAAGATGTCACTTAGATGGTAACTGGATGAAACGAAGAAGTGATTTTCTGTGCTGAAAAAAAAGTACAAGTGTAAGCAAACACAAGAGCATGGGTAAAACCTAAATTTTTAATAGTAATTAAAAAAAAAAAAAAAATCAATACACTAAGCCACAAAAGCACTTCCTGAGCTTTGCAAAGCTACTTAGGACAATCCAGGAGTACAACTTCTACTATGAGGAATACAACTTCTCAAGTTCCCCCCTAACTGTCTCTTTGACTTCCACATGTACTAAAGATGATCTAAAGAACCACAGCTATGCTGGCAATAGTTATTTTGCACAGAATCTTTCTAAAGGAATTAAAGTCAGAAGGCAAGGAAGGCCAAGCAGTGGAGAAGCCATGCGGTATCTCTGAAAATAAAGGAGCAGTGGAAAATGCAAAAGAAAAAAGTTGAAGGTAAAATTACAGGTATGCCATTTTAGAGTGATTTTGCAGCCTGCAAGGATCAAAGAGAACTCTTCTGGAAATACATGCTAATGGTGGTTCAAAGAGGTGAGAAACAGGATTCAAAATCTGAACACACGCAAAGGATGAGGGAAAACAAAACCAAGAAGTTTTCAGGAAGTGACATAGTGGTTTTGCAAACAGAAACAAAACACTTTTTCTTCTTTAATTATAATTGCTACCATTTTTTAACTTCTGACAGCCAACTAAGAAGTAATAAATATTCTAAAACTGCAACTAGCTTTCCATTAAGACATTTATATTCTATAACAGAAAAGACAGTTTCCCCACCTTCTTTCATCCGATTTAACTGTTTCCTTTTGTGATCCCATTCTGCGAGGTGCTTCTCTGATACCATATGGTGCTAGACAAAGCAAAATGCAGAGATGAGAACCTCACCCTTTGTCCAAGAAACATACAATTTCACCATACATACACAACAGTGCACAAACTGTGGCTTATACAAGGTTAAAAAAAATTGAAAGCTTTTACAAAGTAGAAGTGAGTAATGGAAATTTCTTCAAGATCTGTTGAAAGCTTCTTGCTCCAAAAAATTATTTTAAAACTGTTTCAAGGAAATCCCTTCAGCTGTAAGAGCTTCTAGCAGCCTACACGTTTGCTACATGACAAAGGACAATGCTGTGTTATTTCTTAAAAGATATTCCTTAGATTTCCAACATGTGATGAATAATCCCATCCTTTTTTGCTTGACAGACATGAATATGTCCCCTACAGCACTTAACGAACCTTTTTCAAAGTGAAATTAAGAATATCAGAATTTCTTGTCAGCACATTACACAAATGTTAATTCTCACACATAGGAACCAGAGAAGGCTTTTTCTCATATGTTTTTTGCACATTTCTAATAGCACAATCTACTTACTTCAGGTTTAAAAAATCTGAGTTTGTGAGACTTGTTTCAGCATCACAGAAGCACCAATGTAACCACTGCAGATGTTTTACAAATGGTTTCACACTCAATTCTAAGTCCATATTAATATTCTACATTGTCTTGTTGCCAAACAGGCCAAATAAAAACCAGCAAGCAACCCATGAAGAAAAGTCACACTTCCTACTCCTAATTAGTATGAGTGTGTCATTGCAAAAGCCAGCACTTGAGATCAGAAATTGCTGTATCAAGGTCTTCATTTATCCTCTTGGTTTCTTTTCCCTCTCTTACAAGACAAATGGTGTTTAGTAAATAGGTTTCTAAAAGAGCAGAGGATCCTTTCAAACTGCTCCTGCTTCCAGTAGCTAAGTGTGTTGGAAACACATTGAAATTTCTGTTTGGAAGCACTACATTAAGCACTTAACACAAGTCTCCCAAAGTACATCAGAGATGCATGGCAGACTCCAATGTGCTGCCAACAGCAACACAGACCATTCTAGTAAGAAGTTTCTATGCATCAATCATGTTATGCTTTTACTGAAGGAGACTTCTTCAAAGGATGATTTTAAGCCATATTGATTTCTGCTGGTGAATGTAACATTCTCTCCATAGAAGTGTCATTATCAGCTTCATTACACATTAATAACTATCCTTAAAATAAATGCAGAGATGTCAAATGCAGATCCAATTTCCATAGTGCTGCTCTCGACAATCATCTCTGGAAACATGGAAGCGGCAGACCTGAGCACTCGTGCAGACATTTAATCAATGTACATGGGCAATAATGTTTTAGTCACTGTTACTGGGCAACAAAAGGCAGTAATAAACTTACGGTCTGTAATGATTGCATCAAACAACATCCCTTTTCTCCATATTGGTCTTGAAAAATCAGCAACGAGTGCATCGAGGTAGTATTTCTCTAAACCATACTGTCGGAGACTAGCTCTGATATTTTCATCTGGCCCTCTCCATTTCTGGTTCTTTCTGCTTGCCTTGCCTGGGAGGGGAAGGGGATTGGAAAGGGAAAAAAAAGCATACTCAACAAGAAACTATTATATAAGAAAAGCTTTCATATACTCTACCATTTAAATTAAAGGAAAATAATCTAACGTTACCAAAAAACCTATCAAAAGTACTCACAATAAACTTCATAAGTAGTAAGGAAAACTGAAAATACATGAGGAAAGTTCTGCTGAACCATCTGCATAGCATGTCAAAGAACACAAAGAACACACAGAAAACGTTGGTTTGCAAGATGCTCTCTCCATCCACCAGTCACAACCCTGTCCACTAGGTCAAATATAATTTGTATATTTGCAGAGAACTATGAGATTAGGGTTCCTGGGTTAGGTTTTGAAGAGCTTCCCACATCATAGGTCAAAAGAGCACATAGCTGTGGTAATGATTATTTGGAACTTTGTTTTGGTCTTCATTATTCTTTTTCAAAAATATTTCCTGCTTAAAAATAAGATAATATCTTAACTAGCGTACATGTGAATATAAATTGGTGAATAAAACTAAGCATGACCAAATAAATCCTGTGAAGATTAATGCTGCTTTACAATCCACTAAGTATCATCTGCTACCATCAGTCTTCTTAAATTACAGAGGGTAAGATTTCAGTGGCTTTGAAATATGTAACATACCTAATCCATGGATTGTGTTGTAATCTATATCAGTACCGCACACATATGCCCCAAAATGTGCTGAGGAGATTAGAAGGCCACCTACACAGGGAAGAAAAAAGGTAAAGTATAAACTTCTGTCATAAATGTCACCTGCGTTAGAATTTTTTCCTCAGGAACTTCAGGAGTCTATAGCAGCAGCACACTACACCCAAGGAAAAGAAAAAAAAAACCCAAAACAAACACTAAAAAAAGCAGTAGAACTATCAACCAGTTAGAATCACTATGTAATTATAATCAGACATAATAACACTAAGTCCTTTGTCTGCTCTACATGATTTTCCTTATCTTGCTATGCCCTATGTCACTCCTCATCTCCGGATATTGTTCAGAAGTTTTGTTTATGGCTTTCTGTATTTTAAGCAGTAAGATACTTTAATCATGAACCAAAACTTTTGATGTTACTTTGCAAGGAGCAGAATTTCAAACTGCTGTCAAACAATTGGAAAAAGCATCACCAAACAAATGGCAGTTCTACTGTGTCTGTTCTCAAAGCCAGTTTCTTTAACAGTGTCTAAAAATCAAACTTCTATTAGGGGGCTATTCCCATGTTGTAAGAAACAATGGTTAAGAGCATTACAAATGTAAGTATCTCCAATGTAAACATAAGTATAGAAAACATTTCTGTAATAATTTTCAAGTGTGGAAGCTACATACAAATGCATTTGTCTGTGAGTAGGCTGCCTACTTTGTCAGTAGTTTTACCAATGTTTTATTACTTACTTTGTCAGTAGTTTTACCAATGTTTTATTACTTACTTTGTCAGTAGTTTTACCAATGTTTTATTACTTACTTTGTAATAAAACCAGTTTTTTTAATTACTGCTATTGCGACATGCCTTCCTAATTAAAAAAGAACACCATACCAAAAAAAAAGTGTGATATCCCCTTGAAACTGACAACAGCTGAATAGCCCACAGAAAAGAATAAATTACATTAATTCTTTAACAGCTTCCAAATGAAACAATGGACAGACTGCAGGAGATTGACAGATACCTATGTGGTCAAATTATTAATGAAGAGGTCTGTGGCTACCAGAATGGTTTAGAACAGAACAGCAACTGAGAACAGGGCTGTGAACCCCACCGATGTCAACAGTCCTGCTAAATAAAGGGGATGACTGCTGCAGGATGAAGGGCTGACAATTTTCAAGCTGGCTGCGGGGGTGACACCAGTTCTCCCATTCACCAGGAGCGTGGAAAGATGCATCTCAGGTGGCTGCACTGTCCTGAGCCACCCACTGAGCACCAGCACATCTCTAATGTACCCTGTGTGCACCAGAAAACTTCTGCACCATATGGTAATGAACTCTACCAAAACCCAAGGTGAGCGAGAACAAAAAACTTTTAATATTCTTCTGCTTTTTCTTGTGAAATGGATCAGGGAAAAACAAGGTTACTCACCCCAAAGGAATCACCCATTTCCCTTCTTGGCTGCAATCCCTCAGAACAGATGGGCAGTACATCCAGAGGGTCAAGACAAATTTAGCTAGCCCTGACCCCAAGTATGGCATACCACCCAGTCCTACAAAAAAAGTAAGAAGAGAGTCCTTTGCCCATCTAAGAATATTTTTAATCACAGGCAAAAAAGAAGCTTGGAAATCATGAATTTACAGCTTTTAATAAATCTCAGCTTGCACTAGTTCAATTGTGTTCACGCAGAAGGTGCACAGATACTTACATACTCTTACATGGTCAGCCCTTTGATCAGTATATGAAAGGGTTAATCAGGGAATCACTCTGTCCCTGGTGACCTGTAGCAGAATGATGATGGCACAGAGCTTCATGCCTTTCTATCACACACTATTCCTCCACCTCTTCAGCACAGATAAAGTCTGGTCCTCCAGGATGTCAGAGAAAAACATCCTGTAATTTACAACCATGCAGTATCACAAGAATCCTCCAAAAGAACAATCAACAAGATTACTGAGATAACCTGAACTGTCTATGAGGAAGCACAAAATATTCAGGTAAAATACTTGATTTATTCTTCTAGAAGCTTCCAGGCTTCCTTCTGCCAACACTGAGGAAAGACTATGTAAATATGGATGGAAGTTAAAAACACAGTCTTGGCCATTCCAATTCTGCTCAAAAATAAAAAGGAGAATCAAGTCTTTTAATGGCCAGCCTGGTCAAAGAGCACTTTATATTCCAAGGAAAAATGCCAATTGTCCATTCTTATACTAATGTGAAAGACTCATGATTTGGCTTACGCAGCAAAAACCAGTTTGTTTGCAACTAGCAAGAACCATTTTGCAAGGCCATTCTGGTTTGGTACTATTCACTTTTTTAGTGTAAAAAACCAGGCAGAAACACAGCCAGGTAACAAAGCTGCACTAATAAAGAAATCTGAACTGCAGTTCTTCAAAAGGCTACTCAAATTCTGAATATATATCTTTCCAAACCCATCAGCTCAAAATGACTACATCACTTTCAACTCCAAACCACTTCCCAGAAACTGCAGTGACAGGGCACTGTTGTACTGACAAGCTCAAAATCTTCTGATGGTCCTCAAGAGACAACTGAAATTCCTCGGGTTTACTCAAAAGAAATAGGTGCAAAAGCCACTATTATTTAGTCATAAATACACTCTACTGACAAATGGCATGCCACCCAATATCTCCCGTGTCCCCTTTAATCCCTACCCTTTATATTACAAATGCCTAACAAAAAAAAAAAAAAACCAATTTAAATTGTAATTCAAACTACTAGGCAATTTGGGGAGGATTTTGTATATGTTACATATATGAATATATATGAACATATACATAATTCATATACATACATATGAATAATGTATACGTTTGAACCAAAACACATTTGTCTTGAATTTCTATAGCTTCATCATTTTTATGTGATTTTTAATACTTCTGTCTTTACTCTTCCTTTTTATTTTTCTTCAATTTTCATTCCCAAGAGAAAGAATGCTCTCAGAGACTTTATTTTGTGATTTAAGTTAGCAGGTTTTATAGTAAGACAAAATGCCACAGACACCAAAATGAAACCAACTGCTAAGAGGTAAATAGAGGGATTTCCTGAACCTTTCAAAGGACAAGCACGAGGAGAAAATTTCATAAGGTATTATTATGCATGAAAAAAATCAGGTCCTATATGAACAAAATTTTAGACAAAAACACAGAGTTCACCAAACCCTTCTGTTTCTAAAAATATCATATCCATACTCTTTTTCTATGTGAAGCATAGAAATGCTAATAAGAATTTATCCTACTAGTGTAGTCTTCTCTCTCCCTAACTTCTCTGCAGAGATTTTTCTTCATCTTTCCATTAATATAAGTATTTTTAAATCTATGCATTTCACATGTGGTCACCCTGACTAAAGTTTAGCAAGTTGAGCACGAGTCAGCAGTGCCCTGGCAGCCAGGAGGGCCAAGCAAGTCCTGGGGTGCATCAGGCACAGCACTGCCAGCTGAGCAAGGGAGGGGATTGTCCCGCTCTGCTCTGCACTGGGGCGGCCTCACCTCGAGTGCTGGGGGCAGTTCAGGGTGCCACAATATGAAAAAGACATTAAAGCATTAGAGAGTGTCCAAAGGAGGGCAACAAAGATGGTGAAGGGCCTTGAGACCTGAGGCCTTGATCTGTTCATCCTGGAGACGAGGAGACTGAAAGGAGACCACAGTACAATTTACAGCTTCCTCACTAGGGAAAGAGGAGAGGAAGACACTGATCTCTTCTCTGCAGTGACCAGTGACAGGACCCAAGGGAAAGACCTGAAGCTGTGTCTGGGAAGTTTTAGATTGGATATTAAAAAAAATAATACCCAGAGGTGGTTGGGGACTGGAACAGATTCCCAAGGGAAATGGTCACAGCCTGACAGAATTCAAGAAGCATTTCGACAATGCTCTCAGGCACATGGTGTGACTCTTGGGGTGCCCTGTGCAGGGCCAAGAATTGGACTCCGATGATCCTTTTGGGTTCTTTCCAACTCAGGATACTCTATGATTCAATTCTAGGTCAGAAACACAGCCTTTGCTACATTTTTGAAGAAACTACTATAGGTAGCTTAACACAATATACTGTGCTTTATAATTATACAGCACAAGCTGACACAATAGATCAGCTATTTCACATACAGCAGAGTTTCCCTAAGGCAAAAAGTACTTCTGTGCCATGCACAGCAATATGTGGAATAAAAGCTCCCCCTCCTGGCTAAGATAAGGAAAGCTCAGCTGGGGAAGGGTACCTTGTGTGAGCAATATTATCCTGAAGACAGGCTGTAACGGCACAACAAAGTGTTCCTCGTGGAATGCTGCCATGATCTCACTATTGCTATGCTGTGCTGTATGATCAGAAATGCCCTCAGCACTCCCCTAAAGAGCCAGCTCTAAAATGCTGCTTTGTAATGTCCTGGAAGTGAATGCAGCAAATGCTTAGCCAAATAACAATTCTTGGTCATTTTGATCTTAAGCAGTCCATGACACACATGGATTTGGTGTTTAGGCCATGTGGCATAAAAGACATCAGTGAAGACACACCTTTTAAAAGTGCAAAATAAACTGTTTACATCTTTGGAATTTGGTGTCCTTCCTCCAAAATCCCTTTCAGGTTAACAAACCATTAATTTTATAAACACCATTTTGCCTTTGGTATCATCTCAAATATCTGTTGAGCACCAGAAGTCATGACACCAGGTAAAAGAGTAGTGCAAACACTACCACAATCTTACAGTTCTTCCAACCAGCTGAAAAAAACCAAACATATACCTGTTCCAACAAATGGATCATATACAATGTCATTGGGTTTTACTCTCCCATGGTTTGCCATGATGAAGGAGAGGCAGGCATCCATGCTCGTATTTCCAATGAAGTGTCTCTTCTTTACACTGTAGGATTCAATGAGTTCTCTTTGGCCATCTGCAATCTGTTGAAACATTTAAAACCCATGTCAGATCCTGGATATAAGATATAAACAGATGCACTAACAGACTTGCTTTAGTGACACCATCCAAAACCAGGTAACTTCACTTCTTAACACATCACCTTGCTTTCTGATGTCTGAAAATATGACAGACTTCTTTCCAAGCAACAGATATCTTGGTTCAACACCTAGGTAAATTCTTCAAGACAGAGGTTAAAAATATACAAACATTTTAGAGAGAAAATTATTTCTAAGAAATTACAATTAGAGTAACTTTGCTATTATTCTAAACATCAGAAAAACAATTCCTGGCAATTCAGACTTAAAAGGATTTCAAAAATATGAGGATTAGGCACGCATGTTAAGACATGCGTGCACACACATGGATGCTTAAGGTCAGACAGAATTTCTTTCTTCACTGGCATTTCTGTCCCACTCAAAATCCAAATTTAGGATAGCATTGACAGGTGAGAATTTGAGGGAAAAGCAAACAAAGACTAAATGCTGGCATTTTTACATCAGATTTCCAAAGTAAGTTGGAGAAGACCAAAGCAATCCGAAACAAAACACATTCAAATGCTATCCAACACTATCCCCCCCCCCACCTCTCTCAGCATCAGTCTTACTGGGTAAACAAAATATACCTGCCTATTTTTTCAGGTTGGTTTACTCATTTTTAAACACTTCAGTAATTCAGCACAGATGGGACAACAGCTGCAATGTTTTGCAGCATTACCACAACACAGGGTGCTCACACATCAATCACAGCACAGAGAATATTCACAGGCCCTAACAGATCACTTGAATCTGTAACTTCCCTGTAAGACAAGCCACTGACTACAGCTACACAACCTCTGCAGTGGTCCTCCCTCCTTTCAGCTGCCCTTGACCCAGGACATTGCAAGCCCATATTCCCACCAGTGGCTAGTGTCATTCTGGGAGATCCTTTGAGGAGCTACTTGTCCTTCACAAAAACATAAAAGACCAGATTAAATTTCCTCAGGATATCCTAATAATGCAGCAGGTTTAGAGTGCATATGGCCAGCAGGCAAGAACATTTGTAGTGAAGACCACAGATGAGAGGCTCCAGACAGTTTTTGTACTTGGTTCCTTCTGCACTGTCGGTGTTTCCTTGGGCAGGCACCTGCCTGTGGGCTTGACTCACTGATGTCCAAAGCCTCAGGGATCAGTCTGCACCTTTCCATGGAGGTCCCTGCCAGGATCACTTGAAGCACTTACAGACTGCTCCGGTGAGGCTGATGCCACTCAGCAGGGCCACAAGCCATCCACAGTTCTTTGGAACAGGGCTTTCAGCTGCAGCTAGGTCCAAAAAAATATAACACACTACCCCAGCTGTGCAGTGTCACTGCTGTGCCGAGTTCTCTCAGTGGATGGCAAAACAAAGGTGTGTTTCCAGATACAACTTTTTTTTCCACCTCTAAATTGTTCATTAAAGCCACTTTTTCCTAGTCACAGTAAGGACTCCCAAGACTTGCTTCAGAGTATTATGCAATGACAAATTCAGACAATGGTATTTTCTACTTCTATTAAAAGTCCAAACACTTTTTACATTTAAACTTAAGTACATTCTCCTGAAAATACAAGCTTGCAAGAACTGAAGCAAACATGCTCACGCACCCATCTACCGAAATACAGATGAATGGGCTCTTCTGGAACATCGTTTGGGTTCATTCCATAATCTTCCAAAATCCAAAATATGTGTTCTGGATTCTTTAAATTTACTTTTCCTTTGAATGGCAGAAATTCAAGGGCCTATACAATAAAGAAAATATACAAAAATTAAAATATACAAAAATAAACAGGGTCATTTTTTAAAAATAGGTACCTTCCTCCCCCAAGAAAAACAAACAAACAAACAAAAAATCAGCAACCCCCCCCCAATTTCACTTGTGAAAAATGGTATACTACTATTAACAAGTTCAATTTTCAATGGTTTTTTGAAATGCCTTTCTTCTTAACAAAAATAGCTCAAAATTGGGGACCATAACACTTTTTATTAACTGAACAGAGCTCAACTTCAGAGGAAATTAACTGTGCATATTAATTATACAATTTTCAAGTTATAGAAACAACACGGATGATGAATAATGGGATGTGAAATTTCAGTGATGTGCAGCAACAGTTTACATACTTAGCATTATTTCATGTACACAAAAACTGAACAAACAGGGAAAAAAAGCTACGACTTATATAGATAATTTCAGTCTCTGTAAATGAAGTAAATTGAACAAATAGGTGCCAAAATAGAATGTGGAAGAGCAGAAATAAACAGTAATTTGGAAAAATTTCCTAAATTAAATACTGATATAGTTAGGAGGAGAGCACAAGTATAGATAAGAACATGATGACAGGAGATCAGCACACAATCCACAGCTTGCAGCTGAAGTAATTTGTTCCACATTCTGCAACAATAAAAACCTAATAAGGAGATCAAGTAATAGATTTTCCAAAAATCTAGCACCTAACTCTTGCCATTTGAATCTTGTAGTTCTCAGCAGTAAGCTTCAATTTCCCCAGCACACTGGGCTGAAATCAGCAGTGATATTTGTTTGGCATTGTATATGCCTTAAACAGTCGGTTTATGGGGGGGGAAAATAATTCAGACACAAAAATCTCATTTAGACCTGATAAGACATAAGCCATAAACTTCCTTAAGATCTTGAAGAAACTTAAATACACTGATAGCATGGAATAAGAAAAATATTAATAGATTAAACTAAACAAAGATTTCTTAACCATCTACTTACATCAATCTTTTTTACTTTCTGCGCTTGGGTCAGCGTTTTATTAAATGTATGAATACGTACTTTGTAAGTAGAGTCTGACTGTAGATATGGAAGCTGGAAAAAAAAAGAAAAGGCAAAGACACTTTAGTTAGTACAGATGCAGTGCTATTCAGTGGGCTTAAGGAACCATATTATCCAGATTCTTTATATGTATACCATCTTGTCTGTTGGATAGTTCTTCAAAGATGCATAGAGCTCCCCTGCAGATTTTCCATGGCCCCACAGTTCAAATATAGACCTGAAATTACAAAGTTTTTTAGAGTCAGTCACACAGAGCAGGGAAAATGCCTTACAGATACTTACTCCTTTTAACCTACTTGGCCAAGGTATTTAGGCTTTAATTCATGGAGTATTAAAACTGGCATTTAATTCTAGACAAATGTTTTCGTTTTTGTTTGTAACAAGTATTTTTAATCGCAGGCTGATATTTCACTGATGCTTTTCTTTGTTGGTAACATGTACCAAAAGCTTCAGAACTTTTCATATTGATTAGCAGTGCAATGGAGGTACTCCAGTGATCTTATTCTAAAACTAACACGTCTCCCCACAACCAGCAGTAGGACAGAAACATAAGCCATGGGCTAGTTAGGCTTTGTACATAAAATTAGCATACATTAGCTGAGAGTGCATGGTGTGCAGAACATCTGCAAGCCATTTTGTCACATTTTACTCCCCTAGTTGCCTGCAGCTGCTTTTTGAAGTGCAATGCTCCATTCTTTAGGCAAGAGCAGAGAGCCTAGGTAAAACTGAATACCTGAAACAACAAGTACTCAACAGGGACCAAGCTCTGAAGAACACAGCACAGACACCACAAGTTTAATATGGTCAGAGGGACATAACACACCTATGCTGCTTCTCATCCTGAACCATTCTTCAAGGCCTCTCTCACACACCTCATTAGGAAGCGTGTTATTCAGACACCACTAAAAAGGACCAGCTGGAACAATCACTCTCCAGCATATTCTTTTGCTCTTGAATTTCCTAGAATAGATCTCTGCTGCAGAAGTCAGGGCTGAAGGCTCGGATGCTGAGGGAGGGTGACTCAACCTTTCCCTTCCATAATTGTCAGTTTTCACATATCACTGGTTGTATCTTTCAATTCCATACATATTTTAGAAAAAGACACTAACTCAACACTATACAAGGCACACAAAACATGAGTGACACTACAAGTGCTGTCTCTGGAGTGAAGAACACCATTTTGAGAGCCTGAATTGATCATACACTGAGTAAAGAGGGCAGACAGGCATGCTACATAATCAGTCCTACAAGAGTCCTACAGGCTCCAGCAACACCTTACCAATTCTAGAGGGAAACAGAGACTCTTTATTTTATAACTCCATACAAAATTTATATTTGTAATAATAGAACAGAATCCCACTTCTTAGGTTATTATTTACAAGATTTTTCATCTCTTACTTTGCACATACTGTCCGCTTCATTAGTCCCCTTGCCATCTCTTCTGAAGGAATATTGAGAATCCAAAAGGGAGACTGCAATCAAGAGAAGGTAAGTGATGCAAATACCCAGCTGCAGGATGTCACATGAATTACACAACTACACAGTTCTGTTCTATAAAAACAGAACATGCATACCAAAGATTAAAAAAATTAATAAAGAATACATCTGCTACCTTTAATCATACAGAGAATGTGGGGATAAATAATTAATCTGAGACAAAACTGTTTACTCAGCTTGAATGTCTGAGAAATTCTGTTATGTATTTAATTTTTCCAATATAATTGACTTGGTAAAATATTGTTTGCACTTCTCTTGATTATTCATCCGCTAAAGACTGGAAACACCTCGTTACACACAAGCAGTAACTAAATCCCAAAAACATTCTCTGTCCAAGCACTGAGACCAGAATCATATGGCCTCCTAACTGCACTCCTCCTCTGTTTCATTGATTTAGAGGCAAACACCAATTCCAAACTGCTGCTGAGTGTTTTCAGTGTTTAGCTATCCTAAAAAGCAAGGAGAGCTTCCCAGCAGATGGCACTGCTTCTTTTCATGCTGGTAAATGACGACAACCTGAGGTGCATTTTGTGTATTTTTTTCCCATTTCTGAGTCTTTATTGAAATTGTGAAATCCTCAGTTTTGGGAAGATTCCTGATTTTCCTAAGAAACCTCAATATTTATTCAGCTGCCTACAGTTAACGAAAATACTGTAAAGAACATGCTTGCATAACATACACACACACAAGTAAAATATTTGGTCCTCACTTACATTTATACGAATTTCCTGTTCACTACTGAATTGTCCACCACAAAGGGAAAGCAAAGATGTTATTTCCTAAAGTGAAAATATAAAGATCAGGCTTTAGAATCTTATAAAGAAGAAAAGGAAAAGGGAGAAAAGAGAAAAGAGAAGAAGCAGCATGACACAAATTCTAATGCAGATGGTAGATAGGGCAGAAGTTCACACATAAATTCAGATTGTATGTACTATTCATGAACTGAAAATTAAGACTTGCCTGCTATTAAAACAGCTTTCTCAAAATTCATTGGTGAATGTCAGGAAAATTTCAGTAATTAAACCCTACCATTTCGGATATTTTCCTTCATCAGAATCTTTACTGCTCAATCCTCCATTCTCACAACAATATTCCTCTTACAATATTATCCACTCTCTTCTTAAAATATTTTTCTAAGTATTTCACATAAAAGTGATGTTCACTAGTAACACTGACCCAGGGCCAGGACCGGCAGATCATCTGGCTAAAAAAAAAAATCTGTCCTTGCTTGCTCCATTAAGTTTTTGACAAATCATGTTCCTAGCATAGCTCATCACAAAACCAAACAAGGTGAGCAGTCACCAAAATAAAAGAGAAATGGCTCTGCTTCTTTCAGCAGCTATATGAACCAAGTGTCACCAAAAGCTTGGTGATAAAAAGAAAACTTTCTGTGTTACATATATATCATCTCCTTTTTACTTCATTCGATGACCTTGACTAAAGAAAAAATCAGGTTGATCATAAATGGAACTCGGGTTCTAGTCCCACAAAGCAAATATGATAGAGAACCTTAATGAAAACAATGACAATAAAAACTTCAGGACACATTAAACATTTTGTAATATGTAACAGTCCAATCGACAAGGGAACATCACCCTGTGACACAGACCATGGCACTGAGTGCCACACCCAGTCTTCTCCTGAACACCTGCAGGGACGGTGACTCCAGCAGCTCCCTGGGCAGTCCATCCAGAGGGGCCCTGGCGTCTGCCCAGGGCAGCACCAGCCGTTCCTGCACCCAGGGCACGCTGGCGGGAGCTGACGAATAACTTAAACAAACTTTAAAATTAGTCACCAAAGCCAAAAACTTGAAAGCATTTTTATAACCCCAGCTTCCGCTTCTCACACAGAGCCCCGGGTACTCTGCTGGCAACCTCTCCTAGCGCCAGAGGCTCTGAAAAAGCGAGCGGCAAAGAAAGTGCTGCCCTAAAGCCACCACGCGGAGGCTCTCGCTGAGCCTGGGGCAGGAGGGGGAGCAGGGAGCCTGCGGGTCCGTCCCCACAGGACGCGGGGAGCGGCGAAAGAAGAGGCACCGCCCGCTCTCCCGGAGAAAGGGGACCCCGGCCGGGTCCGGCTCCCCCGGCACACCCGGGGCCGCGCTGTCCGGGAGCACCCCGGAGGAGAGGGGAAGAGATGAGAGGGCAGTGCCTCACCCGGCCCCAGCCGCAGCCGCAGCCGCGGTCGCGGTCGCGGTCCCGGTCCCGGTCCCGGTCCCGGTCCCGGTCCCGGTCCCGGCCCCCGGCCCTGGCCCCACGCAGCGCTCACCGGCAGGCGGAACTCGAGGTGCTCCTGCGCCAGCAGCAGCAAATAGCGCCGTAGCGCTGGTGCTGGCAGCGCCATGTCCGGCCATCCCCCGCCTCCCGCATGCGCCGCCGGCAGGGCAGGGCGGGAGCGGCGGGAGGAGCCCGGGAAGGGGCGTGTGACTGAGAGACCCCCGCGGCTCCTGCGGCGTCCGGAGCGGGACCCGGGGTGCGCGAACTCTTCGGGAATTACTGCTCATTTCATCTTCTCATCCTCCTTGTAGTTATATTTTGGGTGTGCTTTATCACGCACGCCACGTGTCAGTGCAGCAGTGCCTGCGTGTGGTTTATAAATAGCTCCGTGTACACTGGGGACACGCTCCCTCAGGGGTGTTTCACTGTCAGGGGCGCGCTGCGGCCTCTCCCGGCCACGTTTAAGGATCTGGAGCATTAAATAACATTAAGAATTAAGAGATGCCAAAGGAGTCGCATTCCTTTTTCCGTGGGAAGGAGGTCAGTGCCGGTGGCTTGGGTGTCGCAGCAGGTAGAGAAACATTCCCAGGAAAGCGGCAGAGGGCAAAAGTGGCAGAGGGGCAAAAAGGGGTTTGTCTTGCGGATTATGTTTTATTTTAATATCTAGTCTTGATAATTGTAATCCTGTACTCACTGGTCTCCCTGTTGTGTTGATCTAAAAGTTTAATCTTATCCAGAATTTGGTAAACTGCATTTTAGGACCAGGCCAGCTCAGCACTGAACCCATGTTCTGTGTTTTATGTGGTGATGTTGTTGGGTTTGTGGGTTTGTTTTTTTTTTTGGTGGTTTTTTTTTTTTTTTTTTTTGTTGTTTTTGGGTTTTTTTTTTTTTTTTTTTTTTTAGGGTTTTTTTTCGGGTTTGGTTTTTTTTTTAGTTTTTTGTTTTTTTTTTTTTTTTTTTTTTTTTTTAGTTTTTTGGTTTTTTTTCTAGATGGCTAAGATTTTGCTCATGACCTATGAGCACTGCACGGGACACCTTCTTGATGCATCTCCATAATCTCATCCTGCAGCTACTCCAGTTATCCCTTCCGGCAGTAATCAAAACTGAGTTTACTGTGAAGCTTTAGCCCTGATGATTGACAAGAAAGTAATCTAAAGCGACCTGGCACCTAAACGTGAGCTTTCCTAGAAGAGAAAGAAAAGGGGTAGATGTGGGTCCAGCTTGTTCACCTCAGTAGTTGAATGCTGAGACCCAGCAATAAACACATTGCTGAACTGCTGACAAACCCTGTGAGCCTGAGGTTGCTTACAAAATATTGGAATTGCTGAGAGAGCTTTAGTGGAAGAAGTCTGCTTTTATTTTTCTAGTCTGTCTCACTTTAAATTTCTTAGCTGTATTGCTTCCATTTTAGAAACTCCTTAGAAGGGGTTGTTGGTATTATTTTTAAACTTAATCTCTTTGAAACTGGCTTTTGCTTACTTTATCTGCGCTGCTTTACCTTCGGGGCATTGTTGCCTGTTCTCTCGAGGTGAATACCTGTTACCTGTGAAACTGTTTCCTACAGAAGACTTTAACAAAAGCCCTGGTTTTTTTCTTGCTTTTGACTTGAGGATCCATGCATAATCTCTGGCAGTGTATACATGTTGCTCTACGTAGTTTGAAAGTGGATGTACATTACTAAGATTTACGGAGTATTGATTCTCACATAAAATCAAAATGCTTTTCAGATGCTGTGTTTGGAAACAGAACATACATTCCTGTAATGCCACTGAGGAGAATCAAGCAGTTTGTTAGTGTGGATGTGGGGAGTCATCTTAAAACATTACAGAACTCTTAACTCTTCTAGGGAGGGAAAGGAAGAAAATTTACACTTTTTAGCCTTCAGGGGAATTTTATATATACAAAGTGTAATTACTCACCTTGAAATTTATCCAGGAAGCTAGAATTAACCACCTTCCTCGCACAAAAAATATAACAATGGCAATGTACAACAATCATGAGTTTCAATTTAAAAGTGAGAGACCATGAATGAAAAGCCATTATTTCATACGTGCTGTTGCTTATTATTCCCAATTCCCTTCTCTGGCGATTGTGTTGCCACTCTGCTCATCTTGTGCACTCTTCTAGACCCAGAGGCAACACAAGTGGTTTTTGACTGATCTGGAGGTTCTGCTGGGGAATTTAGGAAATCCGGTCCCTGCTCATGGGTTCACGTGCAACAGCACCAACATATGTACGTGGGCAAATGCCCATGAAGACTTACTTTTAAAACAACAATAGTTCCAAAATACAGAAGTACCCAATCTGTAATTCAGCTGTTAAACTGTTCAGAATTTGCATTTCTGTCCATTTCCCCGTAGAAAATCCAGCACTAATCCTGTGTTTTAACTTCAAATGTCGGTAGAAGTATCGGCTCTACTTATGTATGTGCTACCTGGAAACCCCGGCTTGCATATTTCGACAGGTGAACGATACGACCCAGCAAAGACATGGCTATAGCACATTCAGATCTCTGCAGGGATATAAAAGTCTGTCTCTAATTCACCTGAATAACCACGTCCTGCACAGACAGTCCATACTCCAAGCGCATGGACTGCCACAGGTGGCGGGCAGCCCGTGTACCTGCCCATCTAGGGGCAGGTGCGGCGCTTGCTCCTCTGCCTGCCCGAGGGCTGTAGGCGGCAGCCATGGCCGTGCAGCACAGCCTTTTAAGGGAGAACAATCTCTTCTGCCTTTGTCTCCTTCACTAAATAGGGTGCTGCAGACAGAGATGCGCTCGCTAACTGGATTTTTACTTCTCCTTGCAGTGCCTGATGAGGAAAATCCCCATGCTCCCACCATGTATTGGGGTTTCGGCTCCAGATAATATTTTCTGTGCATAATAACTTGCGCAGTCTCAGGGAACTTTGTCGGCACGGCGTGAATTTGTCCACCTTTAATCAGCGTTCAGGCCGGAGAGCGGCTTCCCACCCCTATGCATGGGTTGGTGTGCCGCTGCTGCCGCCCGGGAATGGTTTGCTCTCTCCGCAGCTCAGCCAGCACTGCATCAGATTGTTTGGGAAGTCAGCGGGGCTGCCGGGTACCAGGATAAAGTTCTTGGAAAGGCGTCATTGCAAGAGGAGTGAGTACTGCACTATGTGTTGCACGGAGGCTGCGGGGTTTGTTCGGTAACTGCAGGATCGGTGGAGCACCGTGTAATCTTGTAAGTGTAATTTACTAGTTCCTAAGGCGGTGTTCCTAAATTACTTCTGAATTTCACCTGAATCACTTTTACTTTCTTCATTGCTGTTGAATTATTAATGGACTTAAAATTTTCAGATATTTAACCTCTTCATCAGCAGCCTGGCCTCTCACTCGGGTAAAACTCTTCCAAAAAATATCAGGCTGATTTTTGTTCTTCCTTCACAGCTGACAGTGCACACAGGAACCACAGTTACAGCCAGTCACGGATTCGTTTGCTGCTTGAGTGCCATAAAACATTTTCAGAAATGGAAGGAGAAAAAGGGCAAAGTGCTAAAGCTACCAGTGCCGTGGGTGACCTGAGGAAAAGTTGGCAGACCTGGGCAGAGGATCACATTGAGTATCAGCGGAAGAATCCGTTCAGCAGTGATGACAGGCTTGCATCTAAACCTGCACATACTCACAGAGGAGATCCTACCTACGGGAGACCTCCTGAAGGGTCTCGGACAGAGCAGAGAGGGAAAGATGCTCACTCACATGTGGGTAAGGAAGTAGAAGAGCTGTGCTTGATCATCAGAAGAACTGGAGAGGTGGGAGAAGATGGACACGTGAGAGTGACATTCGGGCAGCTGTTTGAAACATATGTGACTATTTCCAATAAAGTAGTGGGAATCTTGTTAAGAGCCAGAAAACATGGTCTGGTTCATTTTGAAGGTGAAATGCTTTGGCAAGGAAAAGATGATGATGTGGTCATCACTTTACTACAATAAGGCTTTGTCCTGGAAGGAACTTTGCTGCATGGTTCCATTTGGAAAAACATCTAGATACCATCTTCACAGGTTTTGGTTACAGAATTTCAACTCGGCGACCTACTGGGACACAAGCAGGAGAGGAAATGGGCAAGAAGGATATTTTTGTAAAAATGGTAGAGATTCAAACAGAAATCACAGATTATGAGCTACTCCATCATGCTGACATTGGATTGTCCTTATTATCATCTACTAGCAAGTATATGGGAGTTCTTCAAATAACTGTGCTGGCCTGCTGCTTTTAGGTTACTGAAAGTATAAATTACTAACTTGCTATCCTACACCACTGATTCCTGCAGGTTGTGAAACACTTACTGCGTGGGAGAATGGGATTTGTAGAACGTGGAATTAAAAACTCTTCTGGGAATTCATATACTTCTTCAAACAAAGAGCCTGGTATATAGCAAAAATTTAGGTTCAGTCTCACATGGTTAAATTGAATAAATGGAAGTTATTGTCATGAAGTAGATAGAAATTCCCAAACTTCCAAAAATATCACAGCAAGGATACTTGATGGTTCCTAAATTAGTTGCATCTTGCTTGGATTTTGGACAGCTGCACTGGTTCTGGTATTTAATACTCTAATCTTACCATCATATCTTCTCCAAACCTTCTGTGTCTCTTGTTCTTTTTGCTTTCTATCTCACACCATTTTTACCTTTTCTGTTCTAACGCTTCAGAAGTCCACAAAGCTCTGCAGCCTTTTCAGCGAATTCAGCTATACCCCTTCAGAGACAGTAGGGTGCCATAATATAAAGATGTATAAGTCAGCAGATACGCTGTATTGGGGCACCTGCGCATTATTCATCATTCCCTTATGAATAAGGGAAAAAAAAAGCTCTTCTTTCACCAAAATGTAGCAATGTTTTTTACAAGAGGAGAGATACTGTAGTGCCAAATGCATAAATGAAAGTATAGCAGCACAGTACCATACCTCATTTACCTGCTTTCAGAGCACAGTTGTGAGCTCTTCAGAAAGAAAAATAAACATAGTTGTAATAGTGCTATGAAAAATAATCAGGAGCTGTATTTACAATAGTCCCCACCAATAAAGCTGTATAATTAGAAATCTAAAGTTCTAATTTTTAGCAGTGCAAATTCTGTGTGGTGTTAACTACAGTACTTGATGGGTCTTTAAGATACTGTTCTTGCATCAAAAGGTTATTAAAATTTAATATAAATTAGGAACTTGATAAAAGTGATGTGTAATTTTATGCTATTTATACAAAAGAACTTCTGTTGCAAAAAGCTTAAAAGAATGGGGTTTTGTTTTGATATTTTCATCCAATGGGGATTTGCATCAAACTAAGTCTTTGGCTGAGGATTTCATTATTTTCTTGCCTCCTTTTTTCTTTTTCTGGTGAAAGGACAATGAAAAGAGGAAAAAAAAAAAGGAATAAATTAATCTGCTGAAAGAAGTATATCTGGGGAACAGGGCAGTCAGATGCAGGTAGAGAATGGATTTTAATCACCACATAATTTTACCACATAGGAAAAGGGGCAATATGTGCTGCACCAGGCACTGTTGGTGTGCTCCCTTAGGTTTCAAACGTACTGCTTCTTTCTGAACAGATCTACATCTTGCATCTGAAAAAGAAGACATGTAGTTTGTGATCTTAACATATTTAAAATGCTTTGTTCTTTTTGGAAAAGTATTTCTTGCCAAATGACATGAGCGCACCTCTCAGGGTATTTCAGCTCCTGTTAGAGGAAGTCTTTACATGCATTCAGATTTCAACACAAATTGAGCTTTATATAGTGCAGTTATGGAATGAGTTTTGTTTAATTCTTAAAATTCTGAAATCCACTCAGTTCTGCTGTAGTGTTAGCTCATAACTTGCAGGAGGCATCATCAGGCACTTCAAGTGTCACCAACTGACTAATGGAATGGCACTATCAGGAAAAATAATACATTGTTGGACATTGTACAAATAATTAATTGCAAGACACACATGTGAGCTAATACATAGCCTGAGCACCATAAGATGCAAGTCCAGCTCACATAAATTTACTACATTTTAATTAAGGCTGGCTCAAATAGTTAAATATCAGCAATCTAGGCTGTCACTGCCATGTAAGTGGTAGATGCTTGAGCACATCTACAAGCACTTTAAGTACACCTCTAATCAAAACAGAAGCAGAGCAAACCCTTAATGACATGGTCTTCCCTACTTTGTAAGCAACTAAAAAAAGCTTGCTCTATTATTATATTTTTAATAGAACCAAGGATTATTTTATAACAAAACTATTATTTATAGAGGGATTTTTTTTTAAACAGTAACAGAGCCATGTTTCCAACCTGCCAGCTTTAGATGAGCATTCTGGAAAATGGGACTGAAATCTTTCTGTGTGCCCATGCAATGATTATAAACACCAAGCTGCCAAACTGGCTCAGCACACAGGTCGACAAATTCAGGCTTGTGCTTGCAGCAATAGCCAGTATTTAAAAAAAAGACTAAAAGACAGATAATAGAATTGGTCAGCTTGCCCACTGGTACACTCTAGAATAAAAAATTACTCCTGAAGCCTGTATAGTCATGAATGCATTATATCTAATGCACATGACTCAGTTTAGCTGCAAGTTTTACAAAATTATGCTTCATCTGTGATTAGATTAACATCTACAGATTAAATAGGAATTTATACTTTTCAACATGCAACTTGTTTGTTTCAGCAGGCTTCCATTAGAGTAAATGGAACAGAATTTATTAAATTGTTTTTGCAAAATTGTAGCATGTGAGGGGTTTTAGTATTACAGATTATTTGGAGTCGTAAGTAAACCCCAACCTTTTTAAAAGGTGATCTTGCCCTATTAAGCATCTTTCAGCTGTTTAAATCTCTCCTAAACTTCACTTTGTGACAGATTACCTCAGTGGTGTTTGCCCTCCTTCCACCTGAAGTCTGTAAACTCTGCATCTGTTTTGGACTGTATATCATATAGGGATTATCTGTGGCTTGTTTTGTTAAACACTGAAGGCACTGTCACCATTTCAATAAATATTGCACATTAGTTTGAAATTACAAGTTTTTATGCAGCATTTTATTGTTTAAAAGTTTTTCAGATTTCAAAGACAATTTTCACTGGTTTGCTCCCATTCTCCTATTTTTATTTACAACTCACACTTAAAAAGACTTTGGAGTAGTCTGAAGTGTTATTACCAATTTAAGCACAATTTCTTTTTATTTTTTAACAGCATTTTATGTGTATTTGTTTCACCCTTTCACCATAAAAGCATTATTCTCTGGGTTCGTGTTAGGTTGGGAGTTTATGTAAAACAGTTGAGCAAAACAGTACAAATAAAGCTTTATCATTCCTAAACATGAGGTCAAAAAAGCAGCTTTTCTCAAGACTGCTAATACTGGATCAAAGAACAGAGCCAGCAGCAGTGGCTAAACAACTTTGCTTTGCTTCTCCAAGCTCTTGGAGAGTAAGAACTGCTGAGTTCATGCTCCTTATTGATCTTTGCTCCTTAGAAAGCTCTACAGATGATTTCTGAAATTTTATAATTACTAAAAGCTTCTATAGAAGACAGTGATAAAGTTAATAGGATCTGCCCACTGTCTCTTCCAGGGGCTAGCCAGTTCAGTAACATATTGGAAGTATTAGGTTAGGTTTTTCAGAAAGTATTTCTTCACCCAATTAAAACAATTATCTTCAGAGTCTAAGAATGCTTGTCAATGCAGAAGGAAAACAGACCACAGTTCTGTGCTGAAAAACACTAACGAGAGGCTGAACATTCCTCTCAGTAATTAGTGTGCCTCTGTTTAATGCTTTGCTGTTTCAGCTGTTCTGAGCCCTGTCTGTTGCTGTCAGGGAACACGGGATATCCCCATCTTTCTCATCAGCAAAACATTGGAAGTGACATTACACCCAAATGTTTACCTTTCCAATTTTGTCATTAGTGGGGCCCTTCTCCAAAGTTAAGACATAAAAGTTGGCCTTTGTGCTTTCATATACATTTGGCAACATACAGAGTCTGGCTGGGATGGAGGTAACTTCCTTCAGAGCATCCCAGGTTTTGGGAGTGACTGGAAGTGCTGGTAACACAGCAGTTCTGGTGCTTGCTGAGCAGTGCACAGACAACTTCAGAGCCTTCTTTCTCCTGCTCTGCCCACCCTCAGTGGGCAAAAAGCTTGGAGTGAGCACAACCTGCACACCTGACACAGACTGGCCAGCAGTCATATATGACATATAATGTCTGGAATAAAAGCTGAAGAGAGGGTTTTTTTGGGGTGTGTGGGGGCCGCTCCTACTGGCCAGCCTGTGGGAGGTCATGAATGATTACCATTGCTTTATTCTTCCTCTTTCCTTCACATATTAAACTATCTTTATCTCAATCCATGAGTTTTTTTCATTTTGTTCTTTCTGTTCTCCCTCCCCACTGGGTTAAGGGTTGAAGAGTGAGCAAAGGGCTATCTAGGGTTAACCTTCACAGTCAACTATTCCATTGCACTGGAAAATCATCCCAAGATTAGCATTTATTAATCCTTTCTGACAACAGTTCATGTTGATATTTTACATATTACATTTCACAGTTCAGTACACTTACATAAATTAATTACAGATCAGAAAACATACACAGTATTAACTCTTGAAAGTCCTTAATGTACAGGTATTTCACTAAGTTAGGAGCCAGCTCAAATCTCTTCATCTATTACACAGTCAAAGTTCAGTGGCTTTAAGTCACACTTTTCCTACCAAATGTAACAAAACCCTGAAGGGCTGCAAATAACATGCAAGTGCCTACTAATACGTATAACAAGACATTAGGAAGAAGATCTTACAGAGAGGTGTAAACTCTGCCAGGTAGAAAATGCAGTTCTTCAGAAGAGTGCAGACTCTCTGAAGTACTGTAAGAATGTTACAACACATTGTATCAGTAAGGCAGCAGGTGCTGGATCCGCGGCAAACACAGACTGTTATGTTCAGGGAAGCTTGCAGGTGCAACAGATGTTCTCACTCAGCTACATCTGAATGCATTAAGCAAGGGCATTTGGTTAGTTCGGCACCAAGACAAGCTCTGTGAACAAAGAAAATCCACTCCATGTGTTCTGGCGTTTTAACTTGCCAAACAGTCTGCCTTATTATGGTACTGAAAAACAAGTGCTAGCATTCCTGATCAGAGTCATGCAGCAAAGGCAAAGTTCAGCAGGTTCCTTAAGCAACTTGGCATGTTCCAATTTTGGGCTGAGTCCCTGCTATCCCAAAGTCAAATCACATTGCTCTTATGTAAGTCTGCCACACACACACTGCAGTTCAGACTGGCTTCTCTTATGACTTCATTTAGAATCCAAGTTTAGCCAAGGCATTAGTAATCTGCAAGGGACTTGCAGTGAGAATAAGACCAGAAAATCTAGACTTTTCTATCTACTGCCATGCAGAACAGCAGTATATTAAATCCATTCTTTTGAACTCTTCACATTCTTTGTAAACATACAGTAACTAATTTCAAACATTGTGCACATAAGAGGGAAAGAAAATCTTTAGGTCTATTTACACATAAACTATATTCTATGTTACCCAGCATTATCACATTTTGGGCACATATTGTATTCATGTTTAATGTGTCACTGTGATGCAAGCAAGTCAGGTAACACGGAAGTGGTTTTGCACCAGAAAGTCACTGCTGTACTTTCAGCAATGTACCTACTCATCACTAGGCATAAGTAACACATCATACAAATGCAGGTGGGAACAAATGTTTGAAATGTTACCTGTAATCCCAGAACAATGCATCTTGAAAATGAAAGCTTGATTCTGCAGTAAATACTCCCTTTGGCACCATTCATATGCTGTTACTTGTAACTTGTTGCCTTGGTTGCAATACATTCTGCTGCTACACTTTGCCTTTTAATAGAAGAGCTCTCTGCCTGTGTGTATGTATGTATGTATTATGTATGTATCTACACAAATTAAATTAAAATTTTATCTAAAATACATCACACTTTTGCCAGGGAAGTATACAGACTGACATATCCAAATGGAAAAATTAGGTTAGCAGCTACAAATTCTGTGTGTATTTCCTCATAAGGAACTAAAGCTTTTTTTATCCTCGGATACTATTGGCAACATCAAACTGTGCAACCTTAAATCAGAGCTCAAAGACCAAACTGGCTGACAACACAAGCTTTCAGCTGGCAGCATTTTCAGTTTGCAGTCTCTCAATCAGTTGTTCAGCCTATGAAAGAGAGAAAGCAATATATTAACTACACCATAAGCCTTCATTTTACTGAAAATTCCATGTTAAAAACAGTGACACTAACAGAGAATTTGCTTTTCACTTTTACAGATTAAGTGTACAGGAGAAGCAGAATACAACAATTTCTTTCAACAGCAGACTCACAGTTTCCACCAAACACTCATGAGGTGATCAGAAGAGGAAACATAACCTGTGGAGGTCAGAGGAGCAAATGAACAGCAGATCTGCTAAAGCACTGACTTCATAGTCCTCAGAAGACAGCAGTGCTCAGAACAACCCAATGGTGAGACCTGGGACTCTCTCTGAGCCACTCCAGAACTACGTGTTGTGACCTCTCATCACCCACCCGGCTGCACCACCAGCCACGAACGCTGCTTTTTCAGCAACTTTGATTTGGGGATGTGCAATGGTACCAGGATACTGCAGCTACCTTGCAAGGACAGGTGCTTTGCTGTATCAAAGCAGTGAGAGTGAGGTTTAGATCTCTAGAGAGAGAGATTTTTCAAAGTGCTTTAGTCAGTGTCAGTTCAGTCTCATTGCTAATCTCTACTGACATAAATCAATACCAACGTTTCTGTAAAGCAGGCACTAGGTTTAGTCTAAAGATGACAGGATGAGAAAAACCACATTAAGTGATAAATGCAGTCATTAGGTGGATATGTTTTCACCTACACGGGATTAACCAGGTTATGTACAAAACAGTCCATCACATTTGAATATAGCCTTTTATATTAAAACCCAAATATTTACGAAGTGTCACAGAAGCACATCACAGAGCCTGAGCCTTGGGCAAGATCCAGAACTACTGTACTGTTTGCTGTTAGTCATTAGCACTCCATTCCTTAATGTTTATAAGCATAAAAAATAAAATTCTCTGTTTATAAGCATAAACATTAAGGTTTTTACCTTTATTTTTTCTCAGTTAATGCAAAATATACATAACTGAGAATTACAGCAACAACAAAAATATTTAGTCAGAGAATTTTTGGACACAGTTAAAAGGTTAGAAAGACACGGCATTTTCAGCTCACAACTGAAAACCTACGGCAAAGCTCACCTGCCTTACACTTACCGTGATAAACCAGTAGGAATTGATTCTGTAGTAGATCCTGGATAAGAACCCCAGCTGGCTGGCTGGGGCCAGGACATGGAGATGCAAGTGGGCGATCGAGCAGAATGGTGGCCAGTGAAAACCCATCCTTCAGAAAATGAAAAGAAGTACAAGATAGTGGTGATGTTAATTCAAGAAGAGGAACATCGCAGGTTATTTAACACGATCCACAGAACTAACAACTCATTGCATTTTTGATGTACACAGATGCAAGAACAAAAACATGCCCTTTCATTATACTACAAAAAGCTCTTCGAAAGGTCATTAATGTCCTGCTTCACATCTCTGTATTTAAGACACATTTTTAAAAGAAGGAGTTAAAAGAAAAAGTATCTTAAATGTATCCTATCTAGTTTTCAGCTGGAAAGCCAATTTTCATTATGAAAAGCTGACTCCCTATCCCTCTACAGTGCTCAAATTATGTTTACAGTTTTGAGCTATCAAGGGCCTTAAACTGAAGGGTCCAGCACCAAAATCCACTGAATTCTGGTATGACTGAAACACAATGTGGTGCCCTGCTTCAAAAGGCCAAAGTTTACCTCTCTTCTAGCATCTAGGATTTAGAGCATATTTGCAACACATAATGAAAGAGTAGCCTCTTGGGTAAGTTGTTTGAAGTGCCCTCCCTACTCCAAGATGTGTTCAAGAAAGAATCTCAGTGCTGGAACCCAATTTGTGCCAGAACTTTACCCAAAAAAAAAAAAAAAAGTTTATATTCAATGCCAGCAGATTTTAATTGAGAATTCATGCAGTAAGTGAAAGGTACACCTGATTTCTTCCACAACTCACAGTGCAGGTTCTGCCACCATCTCTAAAGTAACATTCTGAAAAGTAAAAAGCACACTCAATAGAAGATGGAAGATTTCTATTACATACCTTACATCATTCAAGTCACTAAAATTATTCTTCTGCAGAACAGCTTTTCCCACTTCCATCATTCTCTTCACTATTAAAACACAAATACATTTAATTTTAAAAATGTATTCTTTAGAATATTAACTACAACAGACTAATCTACATTGAGATCACAGACATGGGTTCTTCAAAATCTAAACATTGTAACTACTCCTAGTCAAAGAAAAGACAATCACGAGAGCGTGTGCAATGATTTACTTGAAAACTTTTACTGATACAAACTTCCACACTTGCAATGCTTTCCAGTGTGATATTATAAGAACTTTGGCCAAAGCCATGCTATCACCACACCCTTATTAAAAAACCCAACAAGTACTGATTGGTCAGAATTATGACTTTACACTAACTCCAGTGTTCTATCTCTACACAGCTACAGGACTTTGATCTCCAGAACCTGTGAAGCCCGGAGTACATTTCTGAGATGGTACATAAATTCAAAATAAAATAAAATTGTCAGTATTTCTTATTACTAGCACACAGTTTCGTTATCACTGAACAATGCAGTAATCCCAATACAAAAATTCAAGGCAGAAGTCAGAGGAATGGCTTTGAACCAAAAACAAACAGAAGTTTTTTTCTCTGGAGAAAACCACCCTCTGTTTACAAGAGAAATACAGTGATGCCAAGATTTGCAAAATGCAATTATAACTCTTTTCTTGCATCACCTGTAAATTTCCCTAAGGTGGAATTTCTTCATGGCTGCAGTTTCTTATGTTACTCAACACACTTAGCTAGCCATATCTTGTGAAACAAATTGCAGGGCAATGTCCTCTTAAGGGGAAAAAAACCCAAAATAATCCTAGCAACAATAAACAATGGCTTCAACATTTTGGAATTTTATTTTTTCAAAATTTTTTAAAGTTAATTGAAACATCATTTCCCTTTTTCATCTGTCACTCCCTTTTTTCCTGGCAAATAATGCAGCACTTATCTGAAAGTATTCATGTTATAAAAGTCTTCTGTAAGCTTTTAGAATTGCATATGCATATCTAAGACAATGCAATGAAGCAGCACATAAATGCTTTAAAAATAAAGCTGTACTTCCAATAAAATGCAGAAGCATCTATACTCCATGCAAACTGCAATGCTTTTCCAGAACTGCACAAAAAAAGGTGGCATTCTAGACCAGCACATAGAAGTTCCCAGAAAGGGTAAGTCCCTATCTACACTCACTCACATCAGCTATTTCCATGTTTACAAATTGCGTCCAAAATTGTAATTTACTTGACAGCCCCCTATTTCAGGCTGTGAAAAATGATTTTCCTTGAGGTTAAGCACACACTTGCAGCCTTACCTAGAGGTATATGCTCTGTCTTCAGTGTTTTGCAGTTTCCCATATGCTTCACGGGCACCACCAGGTAATGGTGCGGAGCACCAGGTTTTATATCTCTAAAGCAAACAAGGTCTTCATCCTAAAAAAGGATGCAAACGTTTTAAAATGGATAAGGACGAGGATACTGGCACAGAGGCGGCAACAATGTCCATACCCCATGTCCCAGTTGACGCGACCAGCAACAAAAGCTGAGGGTTTTTTGGAGGCAGCCTCCAGGCACGGTGCGCGTCAGCAGTCAGGATTCCTGACTTTCCTGACCTTCCGCAGTCAGGATTCCTCGGCGCCAGCTTTGAGGCTTCCGGCTGCTGGGCCAGCATTTACGGAAGGCACGGTGCTCTCCGTGCGAGCGATGTTTCCCCGCTGTGCCCCTGCCGGAGCTGAGGGCCCTCAGAGCCGCCGCGCCCCCGCGCAGCCTCAGCCGCGACCCCCGGGCCAGCCCGTGAGGGAGCGGGGAAGGAGGCGCCTCACCCACCTCGCAGGGAAGCAGCGCCGTGCCCGGCTCCTCCCGGCGGGCGATCCTGCAGAACACGCACTTCCCGTCGTAGCCATCGCGGCCGCCATTCCCGCCTTGGCTCCGCTCAGCGGCGGCGGCAGCACCCGCGGCCTCAGGCCCGGCCATGGCCCCGCTCCCGGTCCCGGTCCCAGTCCCGTTCCCGCTGCCGGCCCCTCCCGCTGCCGGGGCTCCGCCTGCCGAAGGAGGAGCGCCCGGCTCCTGCCGCCGGGCACACGCGGAGTGCTACTGGCGCTCGCCGGGAAGCTTTCCCAAAAAAACCCCAAAACAAAAAAATCATTAAAAAAAAATGGAGGGACTAAAGCCCTGTGAATGCATTCTGAGTTCATTAAAATTCGAATTGCCTCAGGGGCAAAAAAAAAAAAAAAAATCAAAACACGCTGTAAAGAGGGCGGATAGAAGGATAATAAGTGCTCATGACGCTGGATCTTTCTCTTTCTTTACCAGAAAGTTATGTCCAGCAATTCTTTGGTCAATACAAACCAAGAAAAACCTTCAAAAAATTTAGACATTTTGGCCCTATAGTTCAAGTTACTTGGATTTTTATATATACACAAATAATCTTAAAACACCATTTCAGCGCTGTTGCTGTTTGTTCAGGGTCACTAATAGAATTCCAGAGATTTTTCCAACTGAGTCTACATTTTTTTCTTCTACACTCCCAGCAGTGAGGGCTAAAATCTGATGTTCGTTCTAACTGCATAAGCTGACAGCTCTGAAATTGTTGCCTGCTCATGACAGCTACGCTAATTCAAAGCCAAAGAAGGATATTTAATAAAATCACAGAATGGTTTGGGTTGGAAGGGACCTTGAAGATCATCTCATTCCAACAATTCCCCCTGCCATGAGCAGGGACACTTTCCACTAGACCAGGTTGCTCAAGGCTCCATCCAGCCTGGCCTTGAACACTTCCTGGAATGGGGCATCCACAGCTTCTCTGGGCAATCTGTTCCAGTGCCTCACCACCCTCCTCCCATCAACTACTTCTGAAGCTAATAAAGGGTAAGTGGTAGTTAGCCTTCAAGTTCTAAATAATAGTTTCTATTTTAAATCATTTGCACTGTTCATTAGACGAGAGCTGCAGAATCACTGACCCTGCAACTTAAATGTATTTTGTAATGCAGCTTAAAAGGCACAAAGTGCTTGTCCCACAGGTGACAGGCTACAGTATTTTAAAAGGTAATGAGATAAAAGACTGAGATTTTCAAAAATCCTTTTTTTTTTACAGCAAGCAGTGCCTGTACAAACAGGACACGGTTGGCTGTTCTACCTGAGGCAGCTCAACTTGCCAGATGTGCCAACCTGCAGAGTGCTAGGCAGTTCCTTTGCCTGCTCCTTTTCCCTGTTACAAACAGGCAAATCACACCTTTTAGAGTTTACAAATGAGGATTGTTCTAAATAACTAGACTTTCCTTTGCTCTAAAGCAAGCCTTTGTGCAAAACATCCAACACAAAACTTGCACTTAAAGCAGCACCAAATAAAACATCTGCAATTACCTGGCTACTGACAAGCCTAATTTGTGAGTCTGTGTTTGAACACGGTCCTGTATCAAAAATCTGTATCCAAGTACCACTGAAGGAACACACATTTCATGTTGCAGGAACAAGATCTTGTTCTCTCCGAGAGAAAAATTACTAGTGACCATAATTTTCCAGTTATTTTAGGAAAGTTGTTACTGCCATTTCACTCAGAACAAGGCTCACGGATAGCACACTTGTTTAGCTTCACACGTAATTGTAGTTTGTTTTCTTTTAATGCCACTGCTGTACACAATGAAAAATCAATAAAACCCAAGAACCAGGTACTTTTAAGACATCTTTGATGTGCTTGGCTGGACATAAAAATATCTGTGAACACTTTGGAAATACAAAAAGGGTGCACGGACTTTTGATTTCTGGGAAGAGGTTGGTCAAAAACGATAAGGGGATACAGGTCATTCACTGCAGCTGAGAGTAGCAGCAAGAACTACTGGGTAAACTGCTGTTTACTAGCATTTCTTAGCCCTTTGTCAGTCTGTCTCAGAGTGAATTCAGAACACATGTGTCTTTAAGGACACAACATACTACACATACAAAAAACCCGAACCCCAAATCCAACCCCACCAAAATCTCCAACCTCCTTATTTGTGTTTGTAAAATACAGTATTGCTGAAATTCTCTTTTTTTTTTGAGGTGGCACAGGTATTTGTCAGCATAACCTGTAACTTAAGCTGCATCCTTTCATCTTTAAAATGTTCTAAAGTTTGTGAATAAAAGATGAAGCATCTGTAACAAGTTTCTGAATGCATAAATTCCTTTATTGAAAATATTGTGATAGCACTGCATTACATATATTCAATATTCATAGTTTCAAGGGTCACAGAATTTTGATTGAACAACACTGTTTTGAATACAGACCACAGCATTTAGATATGCTTTGACAAGGATAATATAATGGAGTAAGTTGTAGGTAGCAAGAGTGAAATGTATGCAAAATGTTGAACTTTGTTTCATTTTGTTTGTTGTGGGATTTTTTTGTTGGGTGTTTGTTTGGTTGGGTTTTTTTAAACTATTAAGTGGTCTTCTGCCAGCATTTAAAAGAGCAAAGAGTGTTAGACATTCTGGGTATCTTCAAAGCATTATGCTGTTAACAAATTCCAAAATATTTTAAAGCATTACCAACAAGAACTTTATTTATGGCTGTAGTAGACCACAAAGAAAGGAAGCGTGAAAAGCTCGTGTGCAGCGTGTTACAGGCTTACTGTGTATAGCATTGTTTTTTAAGACTGTGAATCTTCTGTGCAAGATTAAGATTTAGAAATGCTTTTGAAGGAAAAGCAATTGGCTTTTTTTAATTATTATTTAATCTATTCAAAAAGGAAAGAGCAGTAACCTAAATTGAGTTGTATTACTCAGTTAATAATATTCCAACAATAGATTGTACTGTTTTAATGCACACTACTGCCTCTAAAACCTGCCTTTCTCAGGACAATGAAATGTTCAAGTCTAAAGGCAGGACAGCATCCTAATATATTAGTTAGGCCTGGATTGTGTAAACAAAACCACAGTTTAATGGCAATGCAGCATTCATCAGCAAACAGTGAAGACTGCCAGTCCTCTCTCACACTCTCCCCATTTACCAAATGTTTTATAATTTTGTAATATATTTTATTAGTAAAATAAATTTTACAAATTTTGTAATATAGTCTTTTCAGCTTTGGCAGGGGGGGAGGGCGAAGTATCTGATAATTTTATTAAAAACAAACAAGAATATTCAGTTGACTGTCAAATCCTAAACCAGACTGCTGCTTGAAGTATTCTTTTGAAGGAAATTATATGTGTAATTATTAGGAAAACAAGTTTTACACTAACGTGACCTGGCCTGTTAGAAAAAGAACTTTCTTCTCTAAATCTCAATTGTATTTTCTCCTTAACAAATTCTTCAATTTGTAGAGAAATGCTCATAAAAGCACAGTGGGTGGCTTATTTTGAACCATTTGGTAGTGATACAGAACAACAGTTCTCTTAGTTATCTCCTTCATAATCAGTCAAATAATACTCAGGCAGGTGCTCAGAGCATGCTATCCCAATTCTGTGGCCTGGAACAGAACTGATAAAGTCTACACCAGGGGGCAGTTGCCAAGTGTCTCCATACACTGCCAAAATAGTTATCTATTAACAGGAATGTGACAGCAGAGTTAAGAAGAAGCACTATCCACCTTCTCCCTTATTTCAGGAAAAGAAAATGAAACAGAATTATGCACTCAAGTGTTTCTGCCAGGAAACAAACCCTCTAATTAGGGTATAATGGAAACCAAATCTCAATTACAAAATAAAAATATAAAAATTAACTTCAGAAATCAAATAAATTGATTCAGAATAAATGCCAATGCGTAAGAAACCCACTTCAACAGTAATTATCAAAATGAGATTTGAAACATTAAACAAAAAAACTCACAGCTAATACATTTACAAAAAAAAATCTACTATACAATAATAATAAATAAAATAATTTTAAAAAACATGTTCCCTTAAGTGCTGTGTACACCTATTTCTGATTCTTTTCCATGGCAAACAGTATACTGTAGATTTTGGTAAAATAATATTTTATTTTTGGTCAGCATTTGCATGTTGAACATAAATACACATGGAATGTACTAGACAGTTATAGTTCTTCCACAGGATCTTTTTCACAGTTACATAAAAAGTTTTCAACTTATACATCATGAACATTTTCATAAGCATTGTATCTTCAATGGAAGAGTACTGAAGAGGAAGTAAAAAGCACTTCAGAGTGAACTATTACTGTTCTGTCTCTTACTGCCTCTCAAAATCAATTCTTTTATTGTTGGGCCGTTCAGTTGGATTTTTTGCGTAGTCATGCTCTGGTACAAACTTGAGGAAAAAGCGTGTAACATTGTGAGGCAGCCTGCACCTTCTGGATAGCTTTAAGTGCCTAATGGATCCAGTCCTTAAGGCAGTCAGTGTTTCACTCAAATGTCCATACTTCTACGTCTTGTATTATGAAATCTTCTTTCTTAGTTAAGATGTCATTATTGAAGGTGCTGCAGGAGTTGCTTCGCCCATGATACAAATCTGCATCTAACCATAAACCAAACCGGCCACTAAAAGGAAATACACAAAAGATTTGGTGTTACGTGGAACAGTAAAAGTACTGGAAGCTGTATAAACAATCAAAGAAGCAATACAGAGCAATCTAGGTGACTCTGAGGCCAAATGTGAAGAGCTCAGTACTGGCAAAGCACTCCCCAAGAAGCTCATGGAGCCGTTCCCTTGCTTTTGTTTGCACCGGTGAGCGGGGCAGCGCGTGGGACCCTGCGAGTGCCCACAGCCCTGTGTCACCCGGCTGCTCTCACTGCCAGCTGTGGCTACAGCAGGGCACAGACCTTGGGGTCCCTTCCCTGTTTGGATGTGGACAGAGCACCTTCTGGTTATCCACTCCCAATGCAAACCATGCCCAGCTGTCCCATGGTGCAACCTCCAAGTAAGCTTTAGTTGGTTGTACAGCCTTAGCCCTTGATTTTGTACCTACTGACCTTTGAAACAATGACGTGATTATACCCTACGCTTTGTGCATTAACAGCAAAACAACATATTAAGGACCACTTGATAAACCCTAGAAACTGATGGCAAAATTGCCATTAGGGATTATCTTCCAGTGACAAACTGCTTCAGCAATGCGTGATCTATCTACCCAAAACATCTGGTTTCTTTTCCTGGCTGAAAACAACCCCAGCTCTGCTTGCCTAACATCAGTCACTCTAAGCAAACAAAATCGCTCTCAGTCTGTAACAGAAATTAGATTGCTGAGGTATCTCTGCTAAACAGCTTACTACAAGTAAGTTCAGCCACATTACTGCGAAGTTTTTCTTGCACCATTGTCCTTATTTCCATTAAAAAAAAAAACTGACTATATGATTTGAAAACCAAACACTCACCCTCCACCTCCAAGCTCCAGAGAGGTAGTGTCTCCATTGATGAAGTACGTGTTTTCGCCACTCCATTTAAATACCTGAGGAGGGGAAAAAGCATGAACATATTTGGACTGAGGATTCTTGTAACCTCAAACTACTGGGTACCCACACTTAGCAGCTAAAGAGGTATGGTCATCTTTTACCATTTTTTTAAAGAGGAAAAGGTAAGGTAGAAAGTAAAGGATCAATACATATTTAAAACTATGAATGAACAAAGCACCCTAATCCTTATTTTAAATGCTGCTTCCCTCTCTAAATCAAGTGGTACCTTCTTAAAAAGGAACAATGTGTTCAATGTGAAAAAAGTGCATAAGCTATGAGCAACAAGTGGTATTTCAGCAGCACTCTTATCTCTGTTTTGTGGTCACTGTGATCCCAAGAATGCATGAGATTATATCCTGTTCTTGATATCACTGCCTTTCCAGGTGAGTCTTTGAAAGTCCACACCTGAAGTCCTTCCACTCCTGAAGTCCTCCCCTTCAACTCACTTAAAACCCTCTCCTCACCCTTACAGACTGTCCTCTCGTCAGATAATTTCAGACACTTTTGCTTGAAGTACTGCATTGAAGCAATGAATGATTAACTGCATTCATCAACATCTGGCACTTTTTCTTCTACACTCAAACATGCTATTTTCATAAAAATCTCATAAATGCTTCGGAAGTGGAACCCAAAAATCTTATTTCAGAAAGTGGACACCCACCCACTTACCTTGAAATGTGGACTGAAAGTGTAGAGGAATGTTTCACCAGTGCCATAGTAATGGTCACTAAACCTGAAGGGATGAGTAGCATATGCTCCAAATATCTGTTAGAATAAAATGGTTACGCTACTTTTGCGGAAAGTGCAGAATTCAAGAGAAAACCCCCCAAACATGTCAAAATACTTCCTAAGAACAACTAAGCTGATTTTCATGTTAGAAGAACCAACTAGTGAAGTGTATCAGATGTGCAAGTGTTCCTCCCTGTACCCTGCAAGTTAAAAGCCAGACGGCAACAATGGCAGCAGCATTGCTGAATCTAGCAGCTACTGAAGAATGGGACCTACAGAGAGGCATTGCTTGTGACAGCTCCTTAACTGAGATACCTAAGAAAGGTATTTCCAAAGGCACTACTGCACTCACTGCAATTCTAAAGCTTTTGTTAGTGCTGTAGTACTTTCCTCTGGTAACTCTAGTTTAAGCAGTAGAAAATATAAAAGAATACACCAATGCTTTATTTTAGTATGACATGACTTCACAGTATGACTAGCATTTCATAATGATCATTTAACAAAACACTGCCCTTTCTGCTCCACCCCTGTGGAACCAGCGCTCCTCACCTGGTTGTCCATATCCTTGACGACAAGAAGAACTGGACTGTCAAGAGAAGCTGATTTGCGGTACAGAGTCTTCAGGCTGGTCCCATGCTCCAGTGTGCTGTATGCCAGGCGCCATGGGTAGCCCTGCACCCGCGCAGGCAAGCGCCGGGCAAGCTAGGCAGGGAGCAGGGAATGAGGGAAATGGTTACACAAGCAACACAGGCAGTGCCCCAGCCTATTCTCTTTCTCACACTCGAGAGAGACAGTACCACATCTAAGAAGGAAACCTGTGGGCTTTCAGCCATACCTGCTCTATGTGCATGTTCTCCAGAAGAGCGCTGTGATGCTTTAGGATAGGCAAAGTATCATCTTCTTCTTCTTCTTCATAGTAACTGCAAACACTCTTACGTCGTTTAGCTTCTTCTACAGTAATGATCTGTGGCAAGAGAACAAGTGTCCAACCTAAAGCACAGTTCTTAGACCATCAATCCTCTGTTGAAGTCAATTCATTTAAAACTTACTCCTCAGCTGTCACACTGTTTGGAGAAAAAACACCATATGGGATAATTTTATCAAGCCTATGTACCCTTAAGCAAATGGGGAAAATCTTTAGCTAGGGCTCAGTGCCACCATGGCACATAGCAAGCAACAGCAAAAGCTCTGAAATGGAGCTGATGAGAAAGGGGAAGCAATGAGGCCTAGCTACAAAACAAACAGGAAACCTTAAACGATCTTTTCCTTCCATTAATGTATCACCACAGCAGTCTCATCTAGGAGCAGGCATTTCAGGATGCAGCTGCAGAACCCACTGTCCTCTGCTATGCACCTACTGTGCACCTCGCTGCCAGTAAGGCTTCCAAATGGCTTTCATGTTACACAGGGATCAAGTTTTGCATAATTCCTCCACACCTTCAGGATCACTGCTGGAACTTGCAGAAGCTGTCAACAGCCTGGAGGTCCTGCACACACCTGCCCCTCAGGCGAGAAGGCAAATGTGCTAGACTGACTCCAGGTGTAGATTTAACCACACAACAAAGCACAGAAGTTTTGCATGAGGACCAGGGCTGGTAAGGAGCTCTCACAGCCCTAATACCCTCCATCACACTGGGCATCCCCAGTGGGATGAGAGCTACACATCTGCTGCATGTACTCATGTCCAGTCCACGCTCTCCCGCAGATGCCTGGAACTGAGCAGAGCACGTGGGCACTGGCACTCCAGTGCAGGGTCAGGAAAAGAGAGGAAGGCAGGATCACAAGGCAAAATGCAGCCTGCAGAACAAACACTGCTACGTGTCCCTGCACACCTAAGCAGTTACAGGTATTCCTGCCCATGATACTGCAAGAGCTCTACAGTTTCATCCTAACCCTCCAGCCTCTCCTTCTGAGACTGCAGATAATCCTGTGCTGTAAAATTTTTCATATGGTCGATTTCAGGAAAGGTTTGCACTGCAAAATTAGGGTAATTAAAAATCAAAAAACCGCCCACAACAAAATGTTCAAAAAACCCAATCTTTCTACTTGTATCATTGTTTTTTCACCTTCTGACTGGTTTCCCTTCCCTCCTCATCTCCCAGAACATTACTGTATATTTTTTAATTAACACCTTTAGACATTAAATCAAAAGTATGCAACTCCCCTTTTGAGGACTTTCTTTTAGGAATAGTCTCCCTTCCAGGAGTGGGGGAAAGGTACCAGATAACAGCAAATTAACCAAGAGGTATCTGTAGCAAAATACAACCAAACTCACTTAGGCAACCAGAGAAAACCTATTAACACAGCTGTAAATTGCAAATTGGCTCCAGAGACAGACAAGCCCCCTGTCTTCTCTGCATACACATTTATTCAGTCTCTGAACTGGATATGTGAATGAAGTTCAGTCAACAACTGCAGTAAGAGTCATCTGCAAGATCAGGTACTTACAGATCACACAAAAGCAGAAATGGATGAAAAGAATCGACCACTACAGAAACCAGATCTCCAAAGTCTTTCAAAGATTTCATGGGGCTGAGAAAGGAAGCCACCAGAGGTGGAAATGCCCCTCACCTGAGTACAGAGCACGTTTATAACTAGGACAGAAGTTCCATCATCACATCCACACTGTTCAAACAGGAAACAATTTGACATACCTCCACAAAAGGCTCCTCCTGGTTCGGTCTGGCACAGTAAATAATTTGAATATTCAAAGGCATTTGTCTCTTTTTCATCATCTAGCAGTTTATTTTCAGTACCCACTACTCTACCCCTGCTCTAGGGGCAAGAGTTCTCAGCCCCAAGAGTGACAGACAGCTACTGGCCATGGCATGCTGTGATAAAATTGCTTATATACTGCTCTACAATTAGAGTTTCTGTTTCCCCGCAAGGGAGAGTGAAACTTTCACAGTCATCATGCCCAAATTTGGACTTTATTCAATAGAGATTTCCTGGCAAACCTACTTTAAAATGGTGAAGCTAGAATATATTACAAATAAAAGAGACACATCTTTAAAAGCAGTTTCCAGCTTTTCTTCCTTTCAATAAATATCTAAATAAAACAATGAGAGACAAGCTCCCAAGTGTGGCCAGATCTCTCCTACATCTGTCTTTAGATCACTGACTCTCCTTCATTGTGGTTTTATGAAAATGGCATGCAAATAACTGAACAGTAAAATCTAAAGCAATGTATGACTGCACTCAGCTCTAAGCAAAACAAGGAAGGTGTTTTTTTTTATCTTTCAGCTCACAAAGCACTAACATTGAGAAGCTACAAAACTGTAAAAATATTAGCTCCTTGGGAATAGAGGTTGCTACAGTTTAAATGTAGTTTGTTTGTTTGAGCATTTTGATCTTCACAGTATGTTCTGTTGAAAAATGGAGCTTGGAAGGTTGCTACATTTAAAAGCTCCATTTTTCAACAGAACATACTGTGAAGATCAAAATGCTCAAACAAACAAACTAAAAAAGAGGGTTGTAGAATTTAAAGAAAACAAGTTTATGTTTAAGATGAATAATCAGATTACTTTTTAAATCACCATCAAGATATTTCCCACTTTGGAATTTATGTGTCTGTTTCATTTATCCCATGTCCTTAGCACAGAAAGTGTTTGAGCATTGCAAAATATGGTTTTGAAAAATGTGTGTAAGCTTATTTCCCATAGAAACTAGGCTTTGTACGCAGAAGAAGGAGATAACAAGCACAGGCATGCCAAGTGGTTAAAACAGATTGCAGAAGACCACACATGAAAAAGCCGAAGTCCAATGATAAACTTACCCCACTTACACCCAATATTCAAACAGTACTGCTGTGTGCACCCGAGAAGCAAGTCTGGCCTACCACCACACACCAATCCATTTCAACCAGCACATAGGAGTCTGGGTTGATGTTTACGTACATATATACATTTTGAAGAATTTATTTGTAGCACATAAATACAATAGGAAATACACGAGGAATTTAGCAATGCTGACCACATATGCCTGTATAGCTTTGCAAAAGACTAATATCACATCTTCAAAATATTTACACAACTTTTGCTGGTTGCACACCAGAGCTCCCAGTTGTTTACATGCTCTTTCTAGGGAGAGAAGAAATGAAGACTGAAGGAATATGACTACATTTGTGAAACAGATACAAGCCTTAAGGAATCCTCTATATGAAGCAACAACTGTTATAAAGAAACACCATAAAATCCTCAAAAGTACAACTGCTGAGATTCTTAGCAGAGGATGCACACTTGACACCCACATGCTGTATGTAAAGGCAGAAAGCACTCACCTCCCAGCTTTTAGTAGTGGGCTCACTAAAGAAGTTGTCAATCATGTCAAGTTCCTCCTTTTCTACCACAACAAAACCTTGCTCTTTGGCATCTTTCCCATATATTTCTGGTGACCACTGAACAAAAAATGTGTACAAGTGATCCACCCTGTGAAGAGAAGAGGAGGAGACAACCATTGTTCAGTGGTCCATGAACCCAAGACTGTCATGTAGCACAGAGGTTTTGCCCAATGTCAAAGCAGGGACAACTACACAAACAGGATACCCATGTACCTCCACCCTCCCATACCACACAATGCAACAGCTCCCTCCACCTGGCAGCCTGAACCACTTCAAGGTTTCTCTGCTTTCATTCCCCACAATGAATTTTTCTCCTCCCTTTCCTATATGCGAAGTCAAAGCATCATGGTAAAGCAATATGGCTTGTCCATTCCAACACAATTCATATTAAGCAGTCAAATTGATTGATATTAGGTCATAGACACAAAAGTTAACTCTGTAAAACATTCACTTTACCCATTTAGTTTGACCTCCAGCACGAAACAAGCAATGAGATCACCAGTGAAGTCTACACTACAGTTTTAGCTGCCCTTTAAAAGTTAGAGGCTAGCCACAAAACAATCTTCATTCTCTTAGCATTATGAAAATAAGCTGTTACTGACAGCTTTGCTAATGATATAGTACCAGCAGCACATGCTCTTCCATAAATGTAGTCAGCTCTCAGCCACTGTTTTTAAAAGATATTCCTTGACAACATCCATAACAAACCACAAAACAATTCCTGAAGAAGGAATTTACATATTAAAGTTAAAACAAACACGTGCAATTTCAAACAGGAATACAGCAGTGGATCCACTATACAAGAAGCTGAATTGCCAACAAGAAAATCAGACCCATGGTAAAGAGGGCAGGTAGAAAGATAATAAGTGCTTATGACACTGGATCTTCCTCCAGCTTTTCACCAGAAAGTTACGTCCAGCAACTCTTAGATCAACAGAAAACAGAAAAAACCTTTCAGAAATATAGACATTTCCCCCCTGCCCCCCATATTTCAAGTTACTTGGATTTATATGTATGCACAAATAATCTTAAAATACCCTTTCTGCACTGTGTACAATTTGTTAGGGTCACTAGTATAATTCCAGATTTTTTAAATGAGTCTACAAAAGACTAAAGAATTTATGTCGCTTCATCATGGAAATAATGAAAAAGGAATAAATTAGCATTACTGTCAGAAAAAGCAATCTTATTAGCTCTTTGCTAATTAATTTGAGCTTTAACAGAAAAAGACATCTGACTTGAGCACTGTGTATTTTACATACAGTAGTCCTACTCTGGAAAGCCAACTATTTCATTCCTACAAATCCCTAAGAAAAGACAATAAAAGTAGTGGTTTCTGCTGTCTGGGTAAGATCAGTTTGAAAGCATGTTTATGCAGGTGGATGAAGGAGAGCAGCACACTTGTATATCAGAATCATAGAATATATTTATGTTTTAAGCTACCTCTGGAAATCATCTAGGCCAGCTCCTGCTTATAGCAGAGCTAACTTCCAAGTTAGAGGAGGTTGCACATTCTTGTCCATTTGAGTTGGAAAATCTGCAACAGTGATTCTGCCAAGTTCTCCATGCACAGGTTTTTTTCTCTTTTATCTCATCACCATTTCCTCCGAAGCACGTGATCTGAGAAGGGCCTGGCGCCATCCTACGTTTTCTGTTTCTTGTCCCCTCCCCTCCATTTTTTAACCAAATGTCTAAAAGGAAGAGGGGCCTAATGACCACCCAAGTTGTTTGGCTGTACTTCCTTACTTGAGTCAGCAAGAAGTGGTGTGTCCTTCACTACTGCAGGACACTGACATGTTGAGTTTGCTCTCAACTTCCCCAAATTCTTTTTGGCAGAGCTACTCCCCAGGCCGCCTGTCCCCCCATGCTGCTGCAGGAACTGCTCCATCCCAGGTGCACAACTTTTGCATTTGCCTTTTCCAAATTTCCTGACATTTCTGTCAGCCTGTTGTGTTGAGGCCCCTCTGAAGTAGCCCTGCCCTCCAATTATGAGCACTCTCCAAATTTTGTGTCATTCCCCAAATGACAAAGGCATGCTCTGTCTCAAGGTCCATGTCACCAGTGAAGGCATTAAGCAGTATCAGTCCCCAGGAATACCATTTGTACCTCACTGCCACTCAGACCAACTACCAACCCTGTGAGCCCAATCAACTGAGGTCAAGTCATTTTACAAACACCTGCAACCTGCCTGTCCAGGTCATATCTTTCTAATTTGGCCATAGGGATATTGTGGAAGATTGTGTTGAAAGCCTTAGTAATGTGATGGTATCAATCCCTTGCTCTTTCCTTGCTCAAGGAGCTAGCAATCTCGAACAGAAAAGTTATTTGCCCTTGGCAAATATGACAGCTGATCCTCATCATGTCTTTCCCTCTGTGTGCTTGGAAATGGTGTCTATAAGGACTTGCTTCCTAGGGACTGAGGTGAAGCTGACTGCCCTATGCTCCCACAGATACTTCCTTGATTTTTCTGACAATGGTTGCAGCATTTGTCTTTCCAATTATTGAGGAACGCTCCCCCTGAACACAACCTTTCAAAAGATGATAGAAAGCAGCTTTGTAATAACATCAACCAACTTCCTCAATATACTCAGAACATTTCCTGTCAGGCCCCATGGACTTGTATATGCTCAGTTTATTTAAGCAGTACATAACTAAGTTTTCCTTTGCAATGGACTTTTGATAAATAAATCCAGACACTCCAGATTTAAGAAGCAGCAGCATAAAATAGAAATAGGTGATTACAGAGGTGATGTCATTCTGAAAAGGGATGCTCTACTAATAATTTTCTAACATTACGCTACAGTAGTATTTCCAAGCTACAAAATTGAAAACATGCGATCCAATTTTTAAATTGAAAAACCATTGAGGAACTTTGTTACAGTCAACTAGACAGCTGTGAAAAATTTATCCTAGAACTCAATAGCTGTTTTGGTGATCACATGCTTATGAGTGTAACGTGCACTAAAAGAGAGACATCAAAAAGCAAAGTACTTGGAAAGAGACAACTATAGAAACATGAAGTTAGTAACTCCAGAAAGAAAATATTCAAAAGGCTCTAAGTCCAATCACTGCTCCTGGCCCAGAGAAAGACATTAATCCAGAAGGATCCTGAGACTTTGTTATAAATGTGCTTGACTAAATGATGATTCTTCACAAATCTTGACGGTTGAGGTACTGTAAGACCTCATATGCTTTTATGAGCTTATAGAGACTTCTATGAGCCCTCATTATAAGACATTAAGCTATAGATACAAACAGGTTTTCATAAATTTCCTCTGTACAGTTTGGTATCTTATTATTAGGAGTCCAGGAATATTCTCCTTATAAAAGGCTAATTCAAAAGGATTCTAAACCTAGCAAAAAAGTGGATGCCTTCTCAGCAGCACGATCTCAGTGCAGCGTCTTTTTCATCAACTTCAGTGCAAATTATACATTCATAAACCAAACACGTTTGCAGAATTTACACTGTGGAAAATTAAAGAGATTTACTTCTTGACTGATGAACTAGTCAATGCTATTACTTACAAGCAAAGAAATTCTGCATTACTATCTGTGTCTTGGTGCAAAGCATTTTCTTGTAAAAGGTCTTCAGGAAATGTGTGACCTAATTACTGAGCTACTGCTACTCCAAATTCACTAGGGTGGGAAACCTACATACCACTTAAATATAAATCCACATAGTAAGAGCACACAGAGACTTACCCTCTAACACTGTAAGCTATACCCATTGCAAAAATAGAGATTGACTGATTTGCTGGGAAGTTATGTCCAAAAGCATGAGTGCCCGTCTGAACCTGGCAAGAAGCTGCCCTAGACTGAGTAATCTGTATATAAGGCAACTCAAGATGCCCAGCAGCCCTTCTGTGTGCTGAGGTGAGCACTGCAGTGACCAAGCAGGCAGCACGAAGCAATGCTGCAGTCACTGATTAACTCAGCCACGGCATGCTGGTCATAGGGCGACGTGTGCCAGGACACATGCGGCACCTGGGAAGCCACGCAGGGAGAGAGAACATGTACAGCAGGCACAAAAGGCAAATGAGACAGAAGATTTAGTGCCTTCATAAAGAATATCAGCCTAAAAGTCTTCTTTCTCTATTAATAAAGTTTCCAGAGGCTTCCAACAAAATAAAAAAAAAAAAAAAAGAAGAAGTAAAAATACTGTGCCCAGAAAGTAGCTGGAGCCTGCACATGGTAGAGCAGCTCTGCTAGGAGTTGTGAGTTATGGGACCAGGCCGAAATTGGAGCCATTTTCATAACTGATGACAGAAGCTATTTTAACAGCAAACACTATGATCATGGAAAAAAATGTAACTAAAAGCAAATCAGAGGAAGATTTAACTTACACTAAATATAGACATACAGACCAATTTTTTCACAATCTCACTCCAAATTTGGACAGTTTTTTATTTTGTTTTGTTGGGGTTTTTTTTAATTATGACAAAACATTAAGATGCTGCACAAGCTACTGTGACTGGACTGGAGAAAGTGTTTTATTTATACTGCTTTGTGGCCAACAAGATGAGTGTGTTATTCTTGATATTTGCACACATTAATATAAATTGCATTCCAAGTAGTTTTCGACTTAGTGAATTATCTCATATTTTGTCTAAAATACATGGCAAAGCTATCCCAAACAACCTACTTCTCATGGCACTCTCAAGATGCAACACTTATGTTTATATTCCACACAACAGTGATTCAAGAACATCCCCAGAAGGTAGGAAGTATTGTGTTTTGCTTTGGGAAAGCATCCAAGAGCTTGGAGAAAACATCATCTTGTTCAAGAGTCAAAGACATGCCTGGCATTAATACAAAGAAAGGTGTCTCACATTTAATTTCTGCTCCAATTTCTACTTGATCTGTCATGCAATTCTGGGATGTTAAAACAGGCATGAATAGCACTAAAAAGACTCAAACTTACAACCAGTCATTCACCACTACTTTTGATCAAGATCCAAACAGCAGCCCTGACATCAAAGATTTGGTATGTCAGCCAGCATGGCCAGGTGCTGCTACAGCAGCTCATTGCAGAAGTTACTTTTTTCTCATTATAAAAACTGAAGTACAAACCAGTTGTCAACACTTCAGTTTATATATGGATGAGGTCTGCTCACCATTCAGAAAGTTTCTGCTCATAAAAGGACAAGCAGGAAAGCTGTTTTCCAAGTCTGTGGTTAGAAGCTTTATAGATTTACCTGTTAAACACAGCAGTGATTCAAGATGATCTCAGGCAGCTCAGCAGCTTTATTCACTGTTACCTGCACTATCCCCAAAGCACTAACTGACCTTATGCTGTATTACAGCATTACTCCAAATCCTTGAAGTATTTACTCAAACTTCAAACAAGAATTTTCTGAATCCACCCTTTTGCAATCCCTGAGGAGCCAAGGACTGGGATCCACAGATAGCAAGAAAACCAAAAGCTATACAGCTACTCTCCCAAGCACCACATTCCAGCTGGATTAAACCTCTCCCTCTCCTCCAGGAAGAGTTCCAAGACAGCAACTTCCACACTACTACAGACAATCAAAACACTCCTTTTCAAACCACAAAAAAAAAAAAATAGAAACACTTAAATCAACACACATGATACAAATTTTAAATTAAAATTATTAAATAAAAATTATTTTGAAAGAAATGACTGCATCTGAAAGAGACATCTCTGAGATGGATCACAAGTTCAGATTCCTCCTTCCTGGCATCTAATTTACCAGAATCATTGATTTTGGTTCATAAGAGACCAGAGAATTGCTCTAGTTGCCTTCTGTCAAAAAACAGGATCACATATTTGATTCTTCACAGCCAGTGAAAATTCTTGGGTGATTTATGAGGAAAATCATAGACCTCCACTTCTCTAGTTTGTTGGTTTGCTTTTTTCTAGAGTACTATTTATGCATTAATACATATCTAGAGGAAAACATTTGTGTTCCTCAATTTTACTGCAAAGGGGCTATTTTTAATAGGACGAAAGACAGAAATCCTCACACCTGTTTAGTTAGGAGTGTCTCCCTTTTCCCACATGATGCCCTTTGCTCATGTGAAATGCCTATTTTTTTTAGCACTGACACCTCAGTAGATTCCATGTCCCTCCAGCTCCCCTTTCCCTCACTTACTAGAAGTAACAGACGGACATTTTTGTGCTAACAGGGGTGCAGCTTACCTTTCCCGAGGAACAGCAAACCAGTACTCTGGTTGCTTTATCTTTTTACTGTACTGTTGAGACATGGTCGTGCTCTGAGACACAAAGGACTTTCTCATGGGCTTGCCTACTTTAATGCACAGAAACATTGGAGGAGTCTTGCTCTTCTCCTCTTTTGAAGGAAGCATATCTGAATAAGACACAAGAGAAATGGTCTGCTTACAGGAAAGTACAAATACTGCAGCTGATAAAACACTGTGACAAAGATTAACAATCTTGTGCAAAGGAATACTCAGAGGCACCATACACAGAATTACACCTGACTTCAACAGCACAACTGGTTCAGTAAAACCACGTTCATCCTAAACTGAGGCCATTATTCCCATTTTGTCACAGCCTGTATCCCCCTCAGCCATACAACTGTTTACAGAACAGCCCTGTAAAGAAATAGGTAAGATGACGCGGCTGGGTGCTGCCTGCAACACAAAACAAGCAAATAAAGGGGACATGTTAGGGTCCGAAAACCCATTCAGGCTGAAGGGTAATCCTGCACGCACACATACACACACACACACAAAAAGCTCAGTTTCCCAATTCTGTCAGTCACACAGCCATACAAGCGCCTTTTATCTGTACAAGACAAGGCCAAGCCTAAAAGCAGTTTAGGCTCCTTAAATTGCTAGTGTGACAAAAAAAACTTGCTTATTAAACTATAGCTTCAGTCACACTGAAGTAGCCTTCTTTGTTTTAGCAGTACACATACCACCAGCAGAAACCCTTATGGAAAAAAAAAGGAAAAATCATTTTAAGAACAACTGTTCTTAAAACAGAGACTTCCACTGTAATCATCCCCCACCACCTGATTTGACTCAAGGGTATTGTCCACTGGTTCATTAAATTACCCAGAGAGGAGCATCAATGCTCCAGGACAGACTACTGCTTAGAGGCACTGGGCTGCCATAAAAATGGCAATATGTGTGCACATGCTCTGAACAGAGATTTCATTCTGGTATGTGCTTTCCTGGAACAGCCTGAATTATTTCTGATAATGCAATGACCAATCAGGAGAAAACTGATCACTCAGTAGGACTACACATGTATTCCTATTTAACACTTCTTTAAGGGTTTCCATAGCATGAGAGACACCAGACACATGCAAATATTGTCAAGAATATTTTGGTGCCCCCCTTCACAGCAATGCTCTACTACCTTGGATACTATCAGAAACAAAACTGACAGACTTCAACGAGGCAACAGTGGCTACCAATTAGAGAGCGACAGTTTCTAGGCCATGAAGTGTCCCTGCCAATTCTGGAACTGGATGACATTTCACTACCCTTCTTAAAGCCAGCAAACAGAAGTAAAGATTATATAAGAAGCAATCACTGAATGTGGAAAGAGTACACAAGCTATTTATCAAACTACAAGCTTAGAGAATTTGAAGATAGCAGGAAATATAAAATTGAAATACACAAGGAGTAAAAAAGAGACCATGGATTACAGAAAGAAGAAATTTAGAGAAGGCTGTCAATTGAAAGGTTACCGTCATAACGCTGTCCAAGTCTCAGAGGAAACAAGGATAACCAGAGACCTACCTTCAATTGGCACTTGAATTTTCTGCAGCAGCCACAGTCTGATTTCTGATTGAGTGTCTAACTGTGTTTCTTGACAGGTCTTGTCTACAGCTGGTACTAATGAAGAGTCCACAGACTCTTTCAGATCCTTTTCCTCTGCTGCTGCTGAGTTGATTTCTAATGAAGGTGCTTTCCTTTCAACACAGCAGGAATCAAGCTCCATACTTTTAATTGTATGGACTTCATTAGCTTGGGACTTTGAACAGCTAAGTGTAAGGTCTATGCCAATTGCTTTATTGTTTTCACCTTTCTGGATTTCAGCCTTGTGTAAATCTTCAGATGACTGAGACCCATTTCCATCTTTATTGAGGTAAAATTCAATAAGTTTATCTTTCTCTAGCTCTTTCTTAGTGTCCAATTCAGTCTCCACCTTACCTGTTGGAGTACTGACACATTTGTTTACTTCTGGAATAACATCTTGCTTTTCACACAGCTCTAAGTCTAAGTCAGCTTTAGGTTCAACACTGTCCTTTTTTTCCAAGGAATCAACTGTCAAGTGCTCCTGGACTTCTGTAGTAGGTTTGGTTACCTGCTGCTTAGTTCTCCCCAAGTCCCTGGGGTCAGCCAGCAAGCCTTCCATTACTGAGATTTTCCTGTCCAACCCTCTATCCATATGAGATGATGTCTTTTCCAGCTCAGTGAAGTAATCCTCTCCTTCTCCTAGAAAGGATTTTTCTTTGGTTTTGGTATCTGAAGCATTTTTTCCCCTGGAAGTGTCCTTGGTACATGCATCTGCATCAAACTTTTCCAAATGTTCAGTGGCAGTGATGTTGTTGGGAAACTCCAGAGACTTTGATTTGATTGAACCCATACTCTCTGATGACTGAAGAACTTCAAAATCAGCAGACTTTTCCTTATCTGAAGGCTTTATGTGTTTGGCACCCAGAGGAACAGATGCATCCCCATTCTGCTGCCTCTTTTCCTTGCTGAGGGATTTGAATTTGCTGAAAGGATTGATATCCTTCTCAGAGGACAGGTCTTCCCATTCTCCTGGCCTGTACAGAGGACAAAGATCCTTTGGTATGTCACTGTCAGGGGAAATGATGGATGTACATACGATGTTAAAAGCAAAATGGAAACGGAAAAAAAAATGAAAATAAAAACTAAACATCAGCTTAACTTAAACCATGAAACTCATTGAAAAATAATTTTCTCCAAAATAAACATACAGTACTGGCAATAAGTGACTTTAAAGACAATGGAGAAAAATGCTGAAAGCATAATATCAAAATAAAATAAGTAAACCACTTGGCAGAATATACCACGTGGGTGAAGAAACGTAACACATATAGTAAGAATGTGCAAGTCATCAGAAGTTCCATAATAAAAAAACATAGGATATGTATTTAGCTGCTGGAATTTAATTCAAGTCATATTAATATTGTAATTTCCCACATCTGACAATGACTCAACATATACAACCATCCATGCTTCTCTAGTCAGTACAAATATATTTTTGAGAAAAAAAATCAGAGATAAGCTGTATCCTGTTTGAACACATTTACTGCGGAACAGTAACAGGCAACACAGTTAGTAGCTGTTCCAGGCTGTTCTATTTGTCTCCATTACTCAAACATACTGTTTGAATGCAGGCTTCCCCAAAACCTGTTTCTTTTTAAAGCAGAACAATCATAAAACATTTCAAAATGAGAAATTCTGAATAAACATATCAGCATAAAACTTGAGCTCTTTGTTACAGCTAAAACTCTGAGGAGAATTAGAAAACAAGATCCTCATCACTTAAAAATTACTAAGAAGTTATTAAACACTCCAGAAATGAATGTAGCAAGTATCTGGAAAGTTTTTCTTGAAATGAGAAATTCAATTAATTTCATTATTCAAACAGGTATTGCCTGTAAGAACAAAATCCTGCTTAGAACAAATAGATGAGCAGTGCCTGGTCTGTGCATAAATGAAAGCAGCCCACCCCAGAAAGTCTATAATGTATTATAGATTATAACTATCAATGCATTTCTGGTTCTGAGATAGAAGTATTCCACAGTCTGGTGTTTCTGTAAGTCCTGAAGATGGCTGCTATAGTGGTGTTACCTTCAAAAGTTTCAAATACTCCTCTGAGAGCAGTCCTGGTAACACAATAATGATCAAAATCTAAACCTCTTCGCATTCACTCAAAGAACCCTAGAGACAGGTCAGTGCAAGAGCCCTACTACTATGGCATATTACAAGGACTTTTATTAATTACTGAATTCTACTCCTTTGCACTTGGGTTCCCACATTCATGACTCATTTGCGTTTAACACCACTTCAGTGTTCTAAAGAGAAAGTTGTTGTTCTGAAGAACAATACAAGTGAATCATTCCTTTGCTGGCACTTCACTCTGTTGCACTAAAACTCTTCCCCTCCATTCCCCCATTCCCTACCCCTTTTCCATGACCCTTACTGAAAATCTGCAAACGTAAGTTCAGGGAAGAACACTCCTTACGATGGCAATGCATCTTTAATCTTCATATGAGAGATGTCATTGTAGAGAGCTATAGAGACAACCTCCTCCATGGGGCAGATGAGCCCATATTCTTCACAGCCATTCTCAATGACCAGAGGATCAGACTTATGTGGGTCAAACATGATATTGTTTGGAGTTACTATCATGACTCCTCCAACAACGCCCTAAAACAGGAGAAGAAAGAGTCAGCACATCACATGTAATGCAGTTATCTTTGGGTGTTGGATTTTAGGCTACTATCCTCAAAAGCAAAACCACTTTCCTGCCTGTGTTTGCTAGCAAAATACTTTACTTTCCAGTTGCATCAAGTCAGATATTATAAAGAGAGAAAAAAAATTCTTAGTAGCATCTAAGTTCCTGTCTGATAAGGAAGAACATCTGAACTATTCAACTTTCAGTGCTGACTGCTACAAGCTAAAAATGTGATTGTTAATCTCAGATACAACAGATTAGTGGATTTATTTTTTTAAAAAAACTGCATAGCATTTTACTATTGATGCAGCTACTTTCATTTGATCCATGAATTTACATGCAACCAACACACCTGCATGCAGTTTTACTCAAGGAAACATCCAGGTTACTATGCCAAGCTAACATCAGAGGTCCCTTGATCTACTTTCCCATAGGTACATGCAAAAAGCTTCTCCATACAGGGATCTGATATGAGACAGCTTCTTCCCAACCTAGAAACAGCTCCTATGATTGGTCCAAGCATATTCTGCACAGCTGCAGAGGACTCATTTAATTCTTCAAAATGTGCTCCAGCAATGGATTTGATAAAAGGCTGCTGCATCAGCCATTATTCAGCACCAATCCATGGCAACTGACCATTTTCCAAGGTTTAAAAAGATTTCCACTGTCTCGCTTCTGCACCCTCTCCTCCAGATGAACTACAAAATTCACCAGACTAACTCAGAATCTGTGTGTAAATCATGACATCTGACAAATGAGAGACAGAGATCAACTGGAATGGCCCACACTGCAGGTACTATTAATTATACTAAGTCATCTGCAACACAAGCCAAGGAAGGCTCATAAATACGCAGGTAAAAGACCACAAGCTTGGTCTGTGGGGCTTTTTTTAAAAGCAGTTAAGCTAGCAAGCTGATGGCTTGGCACTGGCAAATGAGCACAGTAAAGGAGCCTGCTCCTTTATAAAGCAAAGTCTGTTTGTATTTCCCATTTGCTTCTCCTGTATGACTCAGTCCTCAAGCTTGGTTTGTGTTTAGATGACAGAATGAAAACAAGTGCAGAGGCTTCTCCCAGAAGCCAGGAATACAATACATCAGTAGGACGTATTTCCCACCCAGCCACTGCAGGAAGCCAGGCAACAAGGGATTTCAGCTACACTGGCAAAGAAGCCGTTTCATTTTTGATTGCTCTGACTGAAAATTACTTTTTCCATCCTGCAGCCATAAAATTGGCAATCTGTACCCTCTGCACCTAACAAGCATCACATAGCAAGTGACAGTACTGCCCTAATTTACATGCCAGACATCAAGTAGTCCTCTATTACATTCTACAAAATGCAGACTGTAAAACTGCAGAGTTGTTAAATACTGTCAACATCCACTCAATGCAAAAAGAAGCCAGAAACCATACGTGTAACACATCCATCTTACAAAAGTCAGGACTAAGGGGGAAAAAAAAAAGTTGTAACTGCAATGATTAGCATCTCCAGTGTTATAAATTCCAGAGAACTTGAAAACCCGAACATGCAGACAGCTAACTGAAACCAGAGTCAACAAGGACACGTATGTCAAAGTAGGCAGTTCAGGAAGACTGTGTCTTGCAAGCCTTTAGAAAAGGGCTAAGATACTACTCAAGCTCTGAACTTCTAAAACACTTGCTGTAATTTAGGATTGCAGTCCTGGCCTATGTTACAAGAAACAGAAAGGAAAGATTGTATAATGCAATATTTATCCTTTTATTAGGCTTGCACAACATTCATTAGCAAGTGCAGAAGCAACATAAACATATTTAGAAACACTGCTCTGGAAACAGTTAAAATTTATCTTCACGTCATAAATGAAATAGATTGGCATGTACTCATTTTATAAAGCTGTTGCTCAATTTGATGGAACTGGACAACTAATCCTGACATGTCATAACTCTGAAGTGCAGTTCTCTCTGTATATCTAGCAACACACAAGCAAAAGAACAAATTATACAGCATATTATCAGTACCAACAAACACAACAGTAATAGATAAAGCCAACATAACTTTTACATTCTTTAAAAATATGAAATTTGACTCCCCCAGTATTCATCTCTCACTTATCCAAAGAGAATCTCAAACAATGCCCAAAAATGCCTAAAAATCAGGTTCCACCTACCTTACCATCTGTGAAGTAACGACAATTCATTTTTAAAAATTTGACAACCACGGGCTCATCCTCTTCTGAAGTAGAGGACAGGACTCTCTCTACTGGTTTGAAAGCCTTTCTTGCCAAATCAGCATCCTTAGAAAAGAAAAAGTTCAGTGCAGAGCAACAGGACCAGAATTACTTCCAGATTTTTGAAAACTAAAAGGCCAGGTTCAAACAATTATTTTCCATTTGCATAAGAAGAAAAACAATGGTCATGTATGTAGGTATATATTTACACTTCCCACAGTATCCTCTATTGAAAGGAAAAAAAAAAAAAACCCAAACATCCTTGTAACCTTACAAGAAACTCCATACAAATATCAGGCAAGAAATTAAAAAACATCAAGGCAGGTCAACTCACCAAAATTCAATTACACACTCTCATTAGGGAGAGGGCTTGCCCTGACACATCATCTACACTGAAGACCTCTGCTCACAGAACACTGGTGTGACTCCCCATGCAGATGGCATAGGGGTAAGGTTAAATACAATTATTCACTCCAAGCTCTTCTCCACTTTTGATTAGTGATGTATCTGAAATGACTAATTACTTTAATCTCAGCAGATGTTAAAGATGTTAAATAAAGGCAGCTAAAGTGCCTAAATGTACTGTCTAAAAATCATCATGGCCAGTCACCCTTCTAAAGAAAATGAAAGATCAAGGCCTTTCACAAAGATTAAATCCAGCAGTCTTGTCTAAAGACAAGTCTGTATATGGGTACTATAACTAGAAAGAAACTGACTGCTTAGACTAAACTAACAGCCTCCCTGTTCAAGGATGCCAGTGCAGGATCAAGGCTCTGGACTACAGAGCAGCATAAAAATCTCCAGTAGGAAAGACTAAATTTTTTGTATTTTGCTTTCTATTCTTTAATGATTATTTTTTGTACTTTTGATGGACTTAGGGCCCAAATGAACTTGTAATAGGTTTCCACACTCAGACTTCCCTTAATTTAGAGTATTTTTAAGACTATGGTAAATTTTGTAGTACAGCAAGCTAATTTAACGCAAGACACTACACACAAGGCCTGTGAACTCAAAAAATACCTATTTACACAGCCTTGATTCTCAGCTTCAGAATCAGAAAATATTTTGAGAGTTTAAGATGACCAGTGAACCATGTTTGACTTACAGGGAGTTTATCATATTCAGCATCTGATGATGAAGGAGAAACAGGAGCACCAGGACTAGAAGACAGCCTCCCAGCACTTGTATCTGGCACAAAGAGAATCTAAATACAAACAGGTATTTCAAAACATTGAGGCAAGAGCTTTAAAAGGATCTAATACAATTATTAGAAAGATAACACAATGCTGATTACTCATAGCTGCAACGTACACCTTAAAAACATTCAGAAAAATGAAACTGATTTCCTTATTCCAGCTTTTGTCTGCTGGGTATTCTTAGGCAAGTCACACCAGCTCTCTGTGCCTCAGTTTCCCTATCTGCAAATCAAGACACTTCGACCTCCTCATGGCCGTGAAGCAGAAGTAGAGATCTGCTCTTTATGAACCAAGCCTTAATCTCCTCACTTGCATTTCCAGTCCTGGAAATTTCAGGATTTAGGACTCTCCTAAAAAGTCTCTCTCCATTTATTTCTTATCTTACAGGAGACTGACTCATACCCAACATAATGGCACAAAGGCATTTCAATTTCTGTCTCTCTCTAATTCTTTAATGCATTACAGATTCCATTTATCCAGACTTCCCAATAATCCAACTCCCTTGGAACACCTGTATTATCTTCTTGAGCTTCAGAGTCATCTTTAAACTTTAGTGACAGTACATAAATAACAAGTCAGATATGGCAATTACAAAGCTTTCCCATCATACCAATTCCAAGTAATAATCTACTGAGTTTCACTTTGAGGGAGGGCTTTAAATTACTGTCTGTTATCCTTGTATCCAAGCACCTAAAAGATATATGTAAGTAGTAAAAAAAAATCTAAATACATAGCAAATAATTATGTTTCAGGTATTAAAAAAAAAACAAAAACAAAAAAAACAGATAAATAAACTATTTACCTGGCCTGGCACAATTGTTTGTGTGAAAAGCTTATTGAGCTCCACAAGCTTGTTTGGGGTGACGTTGAACTTTAATGCTATGCTGTTTATGGTGTCCTGATTTCCAGCCTGAAGAAAGAGTTGATGACTAAGATATCATACTGAACACAGCACCACACATGAACTAAACCCATTTAACAGAATGTTTGCAGGGATAGACTTGATAGACATCTATTTAATAGCTTAGGTGATAAACCAGTATCAAAAAAAAGGATAGAAATATTCTTTCACAATATACAGTCGGAAAAATGCAGAGGTGTTACAGATGTCCCTCTCCTTTTCTCTTAAAACTTTAAAGCAGCACATCTGTATTTACAACTGGTCTGGCAAGGTTACTTACTATTTACACTGCAAAGTTCACTACACCTCCAGCAGCCACAGCATGTCAGGCATTTGTGCAGTTCCCAGCTGGGACACCACCTTCCACAGAAGCTCTGTATGGTAGTGTGGAATGCACTTAGGGACCTGAGGGCTCACACAGACAGAGCAGAGCTAGCACACTGCTGCTCTGCTCCAGCTTAGAGAAACAGATCTCATCAAGCACAGGTCAACTCATTGTGCTTGATGACTTAAGCAACACTGCAGAATAGGAATATTTTTCAGAATAACAAAACCATTGCTCTATTAGAGAGCCATAATGCAGAAGTAAAAATGGAACTGGCAGCTGCAAGAGGCAAAAATCCTGGGCTGAACAGAGATTCAGGATGTGACCTTAGCTCCCCCCATACGGTGGTATTAGAATGGTATCAGTGGGGGCAATCCCTATGAGATAAGTGCAAACTGAGAAAGAATTGGTGCTTACAGTTTTGTGCTGCTGCCCCCCTCTCAACCCTCAACAACTCCACTTTCAAAAGGCAAGCATGAACACACCACACACCAGCACTTACCGTATATTCTATGGTACCATGAGGCTTCTGAGAAACCATCTTCTTCTCTTTCTTTTCATTGCTTTTGTTTTGATTGTCATCTAAAGAGCAAAAAAAAAATTCAAGTAATTGATTGTCAAGATGTTTACCTTTCAGCATGTTTTGAAAGAGATCTACAGCATGTGCAAATTGCAGCTGTGAAGAAGAAGAACAAGAGGATGCATTAAAATGCCTATTAAGCCTTACGATTGAATTGTAAGGGAAGAAAATTTCATCAAGTACAGCAGGTTTAGTAATCATTCAGGAAGTCTGCAGGAGTAATGTATGTATGATACCATAGCAATACACAACTGCTCCCATAGTTTCTTTGGTGATTCCTACACAGTTCAGCTGCTGGACCGTCAGGTGAATATACACGTGTCTACTGCCTTGGTACAACCACAACAAATACTGGTTAGTCACCACTCCACCACAGGTACCTTATATTTAAACACTACTTTAATCTCTGAAGGTAAAAGTGTGCCAAGGGTCCTGCAAAGCATGCATGTATAGTCAAGCAGAGAAAGCAGGAAGCTTGTGCAGAAGACATTTTCTGACAGCTACAATACACAGAACTCACTGCAGCTGCAGAAACCCTTGCAGGACACAAAAGGCACTCATGACCTGTCAGCACCAGAGCTCTCTACCAGAGCAGGGTAGAGAATTCCAATTCTTACGACAGCAGTGGGTGAGCAAAGCCAAGGCTCAGGGAGGATGGAGCTGCCCAGCCAGCCCCAGCCCCACCGGGCTCCCCTCCAAACCCAGAGCCCAGACCCACATACCTGGGGGGGGTGAGAGCAGCATGCAGCCCCAGCTCCAGGAGTGGGGATGGGGTGCCAGGAGGCAATTCATGGCTCTCCCTGCCTGACTGCCTCCAAGCCCTTAGAAAGGTCCCACTGCTTCCAGCAAGATGCTGCAGCCCAGATGAAGTGGGGAGAGGCAAGAAGACAAGGCAAGCCTGAGCCCAGCAAAACCAGCAGCCAGGAGCAGGGACACGTTGTCCAGGGAGGACTCCCGGTCCAAGCCGGCAGCTCTGGAAGATCAGGAGGAAAGGAGTGGAAATGGCAGCACAGGGCTTCTGACTTGCATTCAAGCTTTGCTGCAACCTTTGCTATTTCCAGAGAGCAAGAGGCAGATAGTAAAAGGCAGGGCGAGGACTTGCCTGCCACACTGTAGTGTACACAAGAAACAAGGAGGGGCCGGCCCAGTGTGCTGCACCTGAGCCTTCTGATGGCCCATGTCCACAGCAAGATGAATGCTGTGGGGCTGCCTCAGTGGGCTGCTCCATCAGTCAGAAGAGACTCACAAGAGCCCTGGACATACATCCAGATGTTACTGCTGGCAAAGCCCACCCACCACCTGCCAGGGATGCAGTCATGAGAAGTGCATTGGTTAGGGACACTACAGATAAGGCAGAGGCAGAAAGCCTGTAGAAACCAAACACAGTTTAAGTACATGCACATAGTGTACATGGCACGAAGGACAGTGGTAGGAACAGGAAGATCAGGATGATGCTGGCTTTTCCCTGACAGCATTTTGAAATACAGCATCACTCAATGATCTCAGACACTTCATCTCTAAGACTGGACACCCACATTGAAACATTTTTAATTAGCTTCCTACTGTGTTTTTCTGACCATTTGTATATTTACCATTGTCACGCCACCTTCTGCTGATCAAAGTGAAAGCAGTGTGTGGAAAAACAGGTAATGGCAGCATCAGCAGGGCATAGTATCAAACCATCAGAAACACAATGACAACATGACAAACAAAAAATCTGATAAATACTGGATGTTTTCTTTATCCATTACCTACATAAAACTGCCAATATGGCACAATCCTGCCTGAAGAAACCCTTCCAACTACTGAGTTCACACAGTTTTGTGCTACCAGGAGATACCACTTCAACTAGTCCAGGATAACTATAATTACAACTACATATCACACATGTAGGCAAACTACCTGAACTTTTTGTGACCTTTCCCTGGAAAAAGACAAGAAAGGTAGACCTTTCAGCTAGACTTGGTCTAGCTGAAAAAAGTAGACAAGTTTTCAGATATTTTACCCTTACTTATCTCTGAAACAGTGCACAAGGTAGGAAACAGTTAAGAGAAATAATCTCACACTAACTAGACATGCACCAGGTAAGACTTTGGAGCGGTGGGAATAAAAACAGAGTAGGCCAGAGAAATGTCGAGAGAGAAAAGAGATTTTCCTCCTGCAAAATGGGAAAAAGTTTAAGTCTGCATGTAGATGGAAGAAATAACCATATGCAATAAAAGCAATTTCTCTGAAGAGCTTATAATATTTGCTATTAGCTGAACATTTTTTGTTCCAAAGCTTTGTGTTTAAAAGTGGAGAGTTGACCACAATAGCAACCATTATGCCACTGTGGCACAAAAAGACCACAAAATAGCAATACAGACAACTTTCTCCCCTGCAGCTTCCTATGTGGGAGGTAGGACACCTCCGTCTCCCCCTGTGAAATATCAGTACTTTCCAGGAGGTCCTCCTAATTGCATTGCCTGCTAAGTTTGGAGATTAAGAAATACTATCCAGGAAAATGCTATAGCCTGTATAACATTTTCATAACCTATATATACTGTATTCACAGGAGACATATAATATGCTCTAGTTCTTGGTTGACAGGACTGTGAACCCGTTTGTTTAGTAGGGTCCTGAACACAAGTGTGGTACAACAGAGAAGAGTGAACTAAGTATGCACACATAGTTGAAAACCTCCAACTGCAAGACAAGAAAAAGAGAAGTTTGATAGACAAGCTCAGTTTAGATTAAACAAAATACCATGTTTTTTTGTCAATAAATGTTCATAAATCCTAAATATGTTGAACAATTAGACAATTTTCTTTCACACCCATGTACTAGAATGCGTGTTGTCTAGTCTGTTTAGCTGCAGGCTAAAGGAAGCAGTCACAGTCTGTGAATTTGTCTCCTGAAACCAAAATCTGACATTTTGTGTTTGGATACTTTTTCTTTTACTTCCTATGCCCCCCCTTTTTTTTTTCTATCCCAGCAACAAAGGGTTGAGAACATTGTCCATACATTATGCCTAACAACTAGACAGGTTTGGGCTATTCAAAACAACATCCTAATTATTTGAAACGTGTGAATTCTTAACTAGTCTATGTTTTTAATCGTGCATATAAAGAATTAAAATCATGAATTAAAAATTCAGACCTTCAGAAGAAAAAAATGCAATGAATCCATTAAACCTGACAGGAACTGCTAAGCCCACATACTGCTCATGTGGTGAGGCCGAGGTCACAAACCGTGCTCTACATGAATGGTTTACAGCAGAGTGACTGGCAAGCCTGGCTAAGTAACACACCACAATATACTGTCTCTCCAGGTCCCCTTATCTTTTCCCATTGCTCCTCCAGGAAGCCAAACGGTTTCTGACATGATCTGAAGGCAGGAAGCTCTTGTATAGCCACAAAGGCACCCAGAGCACACACAGGCACGATGGAAGCCTCAGGAAGCACGTTTCTTTCAGTCAGAACTAGATGAAGAGCTCCACAGGCTTTAAACAACTGCCTTTGGCTACTTTTTGAACTTGAACATTTGCTTAGTGGTGAAATGACTCACAGTTCTGCCTCACAAATTTTCCTGCACTGCATGTACACTGGAGATGGGATTGCATATCCATGAGAAGTGACTAGGTGTTAATGCAAATTTGATCACACTGCATTTTTAGGCAAAAGGCAGAGTGGGTGGACTGAACCTCTCTGTGGTTTTGGGAAACTTGTAAATTGGGAATTATGTAAAAATAGTAAAATAATAAGGAGTGAGAAGAAGAATGCCAAGTGAGAACAAGCAAGAAAATACAGGCTTCCTGAAAATAGACAGGTCTAGAATGGGAATTTTTCTGCCTGTAATGATATATTTGTATCTCAGTTTCCTAGCAGACTCTTGCCATTTCATTTAGCAGTGTTACAGGAAACCTTACAAAAAAGAGTTACCTAAGAGTAATTTGGAAACCAGCTATTGAAGGAGTATGATAAAGAGGTCAATCAGTTTATCACCCAGAAGACCTTGACGCATGATAGGAGAATTACACCTCTGCAACTGTGTAAATAGCTCCCTAAGTAGATAGAATAGGTCAAGGAGCATCAGGATCTCCTGGGCTGCCCACATGGAGCACGAGCCATCACCACTGCAGGATGATGCCATCAGCAGCACTGCTGCCCAGCCCAAATGAGTGTGAGATGTGGCAGTGCTGGCAGTGACAGCTGAACCCACTGGGCAGGTCCCGAGCCACCCATCAGCCTCATGTCTGGCAGTGCTAGCAGGAATGCAGAAGCACATAAGGGGACAAAGGACTGACCGCTTTCCACACCTGGCAAACAAACTCAGTAGCCTGAGAGGATAGAGGCAATGGCACACTTGGTGCAAAAGTCCATTTTACTCATTAATTTCTGTCTTACCAAAGATTTAGGCTGCATGTCAGTAGGGAAATCTTTCCCCTGATTAGCCCCAAAACCACAGATTTCCCAGGGTAACACCATTCACTGAACTGTTCTGTTCTTTCAAGAGCTCCACACCACTTCTATGCTAATGAACCCCATGGTAACATGTGCTCATAAAGCAGTGCTTCCCTTCTTGTACTTCATACTTCACTGAACATCCTAATTAATGCTATTTTAAGGGTGAACAAATAAATAGTCATTATTCACCTTCTGCATACCATTCATGATGTCACAGATTTCCAGCATCTTTTCTTAGTTACTTCACTTTTTCCAACTGACTAATACTGTGATACTTTGGACTCTCCTATTTCTCTGATCACACAGTAGCCCTTCTTGCTAGCTTTTCTTCTCCTACTACATCCTTTTTGAGTTGGAGGAAGTAAAACCAAACACAGATTTTAAGCTATGAAAAAAACAATAACACGTGCTGGTGACAGAAAAGAGGGTTTCCTTAAACATGTATGATACTAGTAATTTTTCCACATCACATACTAATCATTTTTCCACATTGCTCAGTATGTCACTGCTGTTTCAGGACATTCCAGTCCCACATCTCTATTACAGATTTGTTAGAAGCAATAAAATTATATTACTATAGTCTAGCCAAGCACCAGGACAAAGGAGTGAAAACCTACAGGTAGCTTAAAAGAATCTGAAACACAATACATTCAGGGAAGAACAGTTATCCCTTAGAGTAACCTAATCAGGTTACTGATAAGAAATTAAGCAAACAAGGCTTCCTGGGGTAGCTTCCTTATCAATGAATGAGTCTGATACCAATTATGGTGACAGAGATGGAGTACAGTAAGTATCACTTAAGTGATTCTACACACAGAGATCTCAAGAATATGAAAGACCTACTTGGGACAATAGAGGGGGAAGACAAATCCGTTTATCTGAACAATTTTTTTCCATTCCTACTTTCTACCCTGACATTTCAGTAACTTTCAGCAATTCTGCTATGCGCAAAGTTGTGCACAGGATGATGTAATTGTGATTTAAAGCATCTTTCTAGCTTTTCTCCATGACTCTCAAAGTGATGAGCTGAACAGCATTCACATTAAAATTACTAGTCTTAAATAAAAAGTCTTTCTTTCAGCTTCTGTCAAGCATGGGTGAACCCCACCACCAGAGGGGCCAGCCTCCTGGTTTGGGACACCTTCCATGCACTCTGATGTTTCAGCTGCAGCAGCCTCTGAGAAAGACACTCCAGCCCCATTCCGTCCTTTAGCCAGCTGCAGCTGCAGCAGTTAGGGGGCATATAAAATGTTTTTTTGGCCATCTGACCAGATCTATTTCCCTGAAGTAAACCAGCAAGTTAGACAGAAACATGCCCTACTGAGATTTGGATAGTGTATTGCTACCATGTTAAAAGAGAAATAAAAAAATCCCTACACTTTCTCACCAACTCAGGTATCTGTGTTTCTTTTCTGCTTCCCACTTTCCCCAGAGTCTCCTGACAAGCCCTCACCTTTACTTCTGCATATTTTTACTCTGCTGAATCCTATCAGTTGGCTTCCTCCTTTGCTACTGCTGAAGAAACTTGAAACAAAAGGGCAAATTGTCCAAAATTGCAAGGCAAAAATTGTCATCCATCACAACCACACTTGGGCTCCTTCATTAGTGAGACTTCTGACATAGGAACATAGCAATTCCCTGATCAGTACAAATCCAGACATATGACTCTGAAATATCTATGCCTTGAACTACTTTTCTCTATTCTCAATAAAAACTGATTGTCCACTAATTATTTTCCAAGCAATTCTTTCAAAGGAATAAAGAGATCACCAGAAAATACAGAGCCTCAATAAAAAATGACTATCAGTTCAAAGAACTGATAAAAAAGGTAGTAACTCCTTCTGCCATTAGGTATTTTTAGGCACACTTCAATAAAAATTTGACTACTGATATTCATGCAATATTCACATACTGCAGCTTCTACACTAAAAGCTGCAAATATTTAAGGAACTTAAATTTCCTCTTTGCTTACTTCATCCCCAAGAAGTGGCTTTAGCTCCTTTGTGGTCTGACAGCATTACTTGTGAATCCTATTCAGGAACATGTCAGCATCTAAACACATCTTTCACTAAAGTATCACCATAAAATTTCTGACTACCCACTACATTAGGTATTCAAGGACAATACAGAGTGAGGAAAATCAGCCTGTCAACAAAGCAGGGCTGAGGGAAGGAATACTTCGGCATCACAAGAGAAAATATGGACATTTTAGAAAACTGTTAACATGCTGGTTTTCTTCATTTATTTTGCTGCTTGAACACACCACAGCTTGCCTGGGAAGGCTATGCCATGTAAGTGAACCAGGACAACGTCTCCTAAAATCAAGCACTGCACTGTTCTGTCTACTGATTGGTGTTTACAAGGTCATAGGCTGAAAAGAGAGACAAAAATCACAAAGATTCTAAAGATACAGGACACATGCCCTGTTTTTGTGCCTGGAGATGACATCAGCATCTGATGTGTGCTGACTGTCATCACTTCATCACACAGATCCACAGAAGCCATAGAAAAGAGCAACTCACTTTATACAAGCAACTACTGTTGGATCCCAAGAGTGACCCAACAAGTTGCAACAGAGATGTCGCAACAGACTGAGAAGATATGAGGAAATGTCAGTAGAGAAAGCTGGGAGTGAAGGCGTTACACAATCAAAAAAATCTGGCTTAACTTTGCATTATTATTTAAATGCACGTGAAGGGAGTGCTGCTTTTCAGAACACTTATACTAGCTTTCAACAGTGTTTTTCAAACACAATATGGGAACTTGGTGAAGAAGAGAAATTAAAAGCCTGCCTTGAGGATACCAGGTCTGAGTTATGCAGGCACCCTAAAAATGACTACCTCATGCCTCTGCTTGGAGACCAAAAGATCTGCAATATGATTTCAAATGCAGTGCTTCTACTTGGCTTATGAATATTCCTGTCTTAGAGAATAATGTCTGAAACTAAAATGAGAATATTCTGCTTGTTCTCTGAGGGCAGAAATCCCAAGAGAGCTACGGTGAGTCATTGGGAACAGGAGAGAGCTGATACATGTGGGTGCTGCAGAGGACTGCTCCACAGGCACTCAGGGTACAGATTCTGGAAGCCTGGGTAGGAGAAGAGGCCAGGGATCCAATCTGCCTGGTTGATAGCCCTCCCAGGAAACACAGAAGAGAAAGACCAGTGAGAGTCCAACTCTTTATCCCAGCACAGGATACACCACCAGGAGTGCCTCTGAAGAGCTGTACGTGCCCTGCAGGTACTCAAGACTAACTTCACAGGGCACCCGTGCTCAGCAAGCACAAGACTCAGCAGGCAGCTGGCACAACCTAGGAAAGCCAGATTACCCCAGGCATGATGAGCTAGTGGATCCTGGAAGTGATGAATTTACTAACCACAAAGATATATTTCCCTTCATTATCCCTGGCAGAAATATGACAACTCTTTTTATTAATTCTCCTGACATGTTTCCTTTTCATCTTCTGCACAGGCACACCTGTCACAGTCTCACCATGGGCTATGGGACCAATCACTCCATAGCCTTCCTCTCTTCCTCTGGACCACTTTTAAGAGATGCTAAGTGCATCTGAGTTTAAATATAATTAAGAACATAAGTGTTCACTCCTTCTGAAAATTCAGCCCTTGGAAACACACCTGGGTCTCTCAGCAGAGAGATCAGTTTTAGCTAACTAAACACTACTAAACCTACTCTGACCTTTCCAGAATAAATCACAAGATGTCACTGCCTTAAATCTTACTTTGAGTTATTGCTATAGTGGAATGTAACTTTATAAAATAGCAAATCCTGATATTTTTCCCCCATGACAGAAACACCACTTTTTAATTTTCTGCCTCAATAATTTATGCCATTGTTAAAAAGGCATTCCTGATTTCTAATCTCCACTTGTTTCTCTCCATGTCCTGGTCTGCTGAGCCTGTCAAAGCTCTTTGCTATGATATCTCAATTACACTATTAATTTAGGATAAAGTTCTTCAGTTTTCTTCTCACTCAAGAAGAGTTATAACCAAAGTAGTGTCTCACAACTCCCTATAGTCTCCAACATTTTCCTTCTTCCCTGAGCTGTTTCTGTGTTTCTGCTAAACACAACTCACAGTAAACCAAGTCAAAGAACCCAAATTAAGAGTAAAAACATCCCCTGTTCCAGCATCCTGGGTCCTGGAGGTCCAGAGAATGTTAATAAGGATAAGCAAAGCCATTAAACAGCTGACATGTAAAGAATGCTGAAGATCTTCACTCTGAAAAGGAAACTATGGAAGAGGTATATTTTATAGAGAGAAAAGAACAAACAAAAACTCAACCAACCAGCCAGAAAACACCAAAGAAACGCACAAGAAAAATCATAGGAGTCTTGGGAGATTGTGAGTAGGGATTGACAACTCAGTTTCTCATACAAGAACCCAAGGCCACCCAACAAAGCCAGCAGAAGCAAGATTGCTCTTCAAGAAAATGGTAGCAAACCTTTGCACAGGCCCAAGGAAAGGCAAGATGAGTATATGGTAGAGCACTCTAAATACATGAACTAGGAGCAGCTCAGAAGAGGACAGTAGGGTCATAATCTTCTCCAGACATCCAGGTGTGGCTCTTGTGGGAGAACATATACTACACTAAATGGACTCTGGTCTGAAATGGGCTTTCCTATTGCCCCTCTAGTACTTCTTCCCCCCTGGAATCACACACCACCAGGCTTGGATGCAGCAGTTCAGCAGCAGCCACAGAGTCATACCGTAATTCCTTTTACTCACTTGCATAAATCTTTCAAGTACCTGTAAGATTCTTTTGCCTGTAAAATGATGCTTTCCAAGTTTATGGTCAGGTAAATAGGCACGTAAGTACCCCAAGTAATTTTTCATGGTTAACAAGCCATTCATCCTGGAAAGCTTTGTTCTACAACCTACCTTTAAAACATGTTATCTGCCTGTACTCAAATTACCACTCAATTCACGTAACTCAGCATTGGTAAATTGTGATGGGCACTTTCCCCCCTCACCTATAAAGTGTTGAATCACACAGAAAGCTACTGACCCCTTCAGAGCTAAACACACTTGGTCATCCTACCAGAGGAACCTACCATCCAAATCTTAAACTTGAGACATTCTAGAATATAAACTCAAGGGCCTCACAAAATACTGGTACATGACATCAGCAATGTAATGCTTACAAATGCAACTTGCCTTGATTGACTATTCAAAAATTAAAGAAGGAACATAAAAATTTTGTATCAATCTTTTTTAAAGGCTTACTGAAAAAAAATACATCAGTTACCACAAATTCATCAATAAACTCTCAGGACTCCTATTTGAAAAATAGTTCTGTCAATTAAAAAAAATTGTGTCTATTAAGCTACTGTTTACCTCCGTTTCTAACTGAGTGAAGAAAATCACAACACAGTTTATAAATAGATGAATTCTCCTTCTACGTCCTTTCATCTTCCTTGCTGCCAGAAGCACCAGAAAATTACTGAAATTTCAACTGGTAGTATCACATACTGAGCTAAAATTATTTTTAGTTTCTCTTTTATTCTTAACACAGTTAAGAAATCTCTTATTTTTTATGTTCCTGGACAGTTTTCATGTTCTGCCCTTTACTTTCTCATTCAATTCCCTTACTTCCTACTTGAAATACACATTAGATTACTGACTATCAGCAGGTGAGTTTACAAGCTGGTTTTATAGATCCATATGGCTTCATTTCCTTCTAACAGCAGACTTAAAAACAGCTCAGGCTTCTGTCTCAAGATTAGGTGCCATGTGTGCCACTGGGATTAGCTCATTTGCTTTGAGCATGGTGCTAATAATGCCAAGGTTGTGTTGATGGGCAATACCTACCCATTCCATACAAAACATCAAGTTTCAACTATTTGCATCTTTTACTTTGTTTAGCAACAAACAAAAGATTATCCACCAAGATGAGAATTTGAAGCAGATGCCACACATGGGGAGCTTGCCCAGTATTAAGATTTCCACACAAATTTTCAGAACTTAAATGCTAACAACATTATTACTGATACTTACTGCTCAGATTGAATTCTCCTGCCTATGGACAAGGAATCCCTTCTCTGAGCAACTGTTTCTAGCAAACATATGTTAACAGCACAGCTTCAACATAACCTGGTGGCCTTAACATTGATCCTCTTGGATTCAAGACCATTTGTTCTCCTTCCAAAACAAGTCAGCTGAAAACAGCTGCCTTGCAGTCATTTGTCCACTTTATTCTTTCCACATGGTTTCTCAAATAAACCAGCTTCCTGAAGCTTCCCAACCAGCCACTGCCCAGTCAGTACCTTCATTTTACCCTCATGTGCAAGTTATTCCAATCCCCTTAGTATTCTACACAGGTAATTATAACCAAATTGACATCTTCCTATGCTGCTTCAATTTTATTTGAGATCTTCATTCTGAAATAAACTTATTATTTGCATTTTCACCCCTCCTTACATCCACAGTCATTTTTGGGCTGAAGCAAAACACTAAGGCAAGGGCGCAGAACCTGAGAAAATTTAGATCCTGTTCTTACTGCTGTATTAAGCAACTTAACACAACACTGAGTAGCCCACTTCATAAATCACTTGGATTACTTAGAATAGAAAGTACTTTGCTACATGAATACGGCCGACCAAATCAAGCCCCCACAGATTAGGGCTGATTACAGTTAGCTAGCTACAAGCAAAAATTTATATGGATTTTCTTTTTCTTTTTTATTCTTTCTTCTTTTTTTATGAGTAACACCTTAATTAGGTCCTCAACTGCATCTTACTATTTTGTACCAGGTAATACTAAAGACAAAATCAGGACTCATAAGCAGAAGGAAGTTTCCATTTTTAACTCTCTCTCTCTATATATATATATATTGAAAAGTCCACTTCAGATTAAGCCTTCTTAACTATTATGTGTGTTCAGAAGTGTCCCACCATTTCATTACATTTAAATTCTCTATACATTTTCACTGCATTGCAAGCAACTTTCATCTTTGAAACAAAGTACTTCTGGTATCATGGGAGCTGCCTCTACTGTTTTTGTGCCAGTCAGGGCCAATCTCACCACATAATGGGTAATGAAAATTGTTATGCACTCTCTGCTTTACTTACTGAAATTTGTTCTTGGTCATTTACCCAGAACATTCAGAGGCTTGGTAACTGCACACATGCTGCACTGCTCCTGCATCACTCCCTGCTCAAGGGATGGCAGGCAGGACAAGTCAAAAAAAAGGCTTGCCCTAGGCTGCCCCTATGGTGATACTCCAGCACCTCCTGCTCAACATGTGATATACTCTCTCATTAAATGGACATATACCACTTTCCTTCTCGTGGTGTTTAGGAGTCCTGCTTGTTTTGATGTAAATCAGAGCTACACTAAGAGGGGTTTTGTTACTCTCACCTCCCACTCCTGCAGAAATTGAACACCATGCAGTGAATGGCTTTATGATTACAGAGCAGAATGATAACCTAGTCAACTGAATTTTATGTTGTTGAGTTACTTACAAAAGTAACTCTGTGATATGGGACAAGCCAGAGAAACCAAACTTTTCTCTATGACATATTCTTTAATGGAGACTAATTCCTCACATATGTTGCCTGCTTAGGTTTTCAAGCAAAATCAGTGAAATCTAGGAATATTATGAACATCTGATAGAAAGACACATTATATCGTAGTGGAATACATGGATGAAATTCAGTGTGGTTTTTGACCACCATTACACTGCTTGCTTTCAGAAACTCACGCTTTTACCTGCTTCAGTGTCTTCAGTGGCACAATACAAATGTTTTCATTCAGTTTAGCAACTCTTGACAGAAATTGTGATTTCCTAATATTTCAATAAAAACAGGCTTCCCACAGACAGCATGTCAAAACCAAGAAGCCAAGCTGCAAAAAATCGGTCAGCTGGGTTATCCCAAGGAGAAGGGGAGAGCATCCTGGGCACCAAGTACAGCAGCTAGAGCACCTACACAACCATTGTACTGTGCCAGACAGACATATCCTTGGAAGTCTGAAAGCTGTTTACTGCAGCAACAACAGCAGAAAGAGTGAGACAAAGTTAAAAAGCAGATTACCACATAAGCCAAAAGATGTGGCAAAAATATAGAGAAAGAGGTGTTATTTCCATTGATCTTCAGGAAAAACAACAAGCAGTATTAGCATCTCTGTTGTGTCAAGGCAAGAGAACAGGGGCTGTGTCTGCAAGGCAATGTCTTATAGGATGAGATTTGGAGATTGAACGTTGCAAATTATTATGCAACTACAGACCCACTGAAGAACAGTGCAAGTGCTAAGAGGAAAGGAAGCTATGAGGCTACACTGGAGAAAATTTCTGGCAGTAGGACCTATTCAGCCACTTAGCAGTGCCTCAAGGAAAATGATCATTCCTGTATACCATCAGGTTATTTGTAAGGGTGCCACCACAGTGTAAGCCGATATGCTGCACCGAACAGTCTTGGCTGGGAGAGGGATGCTGGAGGATCCCTTCCTAGAGGATGCCCCAGTCGCTTCACCTCCTCCCTCCTCCTCCTCGGCTCGGCGGCGCCACCCGCCGGCTGCCGGCATTAACACATCGCCGCACCTGGATGCAGGAGAGGAGCTCCTCGCCGCACCGCTGCGCTTTCACCTTCCTCAAATAATCCAAGTCTTTTAACCCCTATCTTTTATACAAAGCTTGGCAGGGATAACCACCTCTAGTTCTGCACAGCCTTCAGAAGCTGTGTTAGTCCTTTCACCGGAGAAGAGGAATTTACTGAGTCAACAAAATCCTCCCGACAGCATTGGTGCCTGCAGTAATCTATTAAAAAGATATTAAAATCTATTAAAAAGCTCAGCATTGAAAGTGGGAGTCAGGATGTCACTACATTTGCAAATTCAAAAAGGCAAACACATTCACAAGCCTCTAACGAAGGGACATGGTGTGCAAGGAACAAGTTATAATGAGATGTTATGTTCCTTCCCCCATCTTTTAGAACAATAAATAAAGAAGGATTTCTTGTCCTGTAAAATATGAAAGGGAGATTATTCGGAAGACAGTGGTCTTCATTCTGTTAGACTGACAGACACAACTTCTTTGGACTCAAATAATCTAATGACAGATCCTCCATTAATCCACAAAGCTTGGTTGTATAATGGGAATATGCAAGGCTGTTGCTACATTTAATAAATTTTACATCTGAGAAAAGCTAAACATTTTGATAAAGTGCAGAAAGCATTTAGGGAAAAAAAGAAGTAATTCCTGTGTCAGGTTTTTATGAAGTTAGAATTATAGAACTTTTAAGCTGAAAGGGACCTTAAACTTAAAGATCATCTAGCTCCAACCCCTCAACCATGTTCTAGACATTAGTCAAAGCTGGATAGTTGGGTAGAAAGAGACACCAAAACTCCCAAAACCTTCAGAAAACATAAATAGAAAAATGGTTAGCAGAGAGAGTGCACACTTTTTAGTCAGAGCACTTCCAAAACATCTGTAATGGGACAAGTCAGAGGGGAAAAAAAGACAGGGAAGGGGAGGTGTATGTACCCCTGACATTAAATAATTAAGACACACCTATATGCATGGGTAATCCCTCTCAGACACTTTCATATGAAAGTATATCAACAATAAAAAGATAAAGTCGCTACAGATTTGGCAGTACCTTCCCACCACTGCAGCTGACATCTTCCAGCAGAGAATTACTGAATGCACACCTGGCAGAACTCAGCTCAGCGAGAGAGATGGGTTTGTCCTCTGCCATGGCATATGCAGGTAAAAGGCAAAGCTGCCAAAGATGGCAGCTTTCTGGAGAGCAGTAGTAACAAGCAGCTGAGCAGGTAACCCAGCGAGCTATAGCTGCAGTGGGTGAAGGCAGTATAAGCCATGTAGAGCAGTGCCATGGCAACTAACAATTCTACTGAAAAGACTTCATTTTGAAAGTTGCACTGCACTTGTTTCACGAAAATCAACTCTTTTCTGCCTCTATTTAAACTTTCACTTCTGCAATTTGGTGCTCCGGTTGGTAAAAGCCTTTAGGAACAACCAAAAAGAAGGCATTTAAACAAGGAGAAGGTTTTTATATCTCTGGATTTTGCCAGTTGGGTCTGTGCTCAGCTCAACAGCAGCATGAAATTATTTCTCAACAGAAATTCTATATTTCTGCAGAACCCAGAAACTCAGTATCATTTCAAGTCACCTTGTAATGATGCCAGTCCACATGAAACTGGGGAACACTTATGAAACAAATGTAAGTAAAACGTGAGCTTGCACTGACTGCTGGATCACAAGTCAAAGACAACTCAAAGACATCAAAGACATCTTTGCATTCTTCTTAGCCAGCACTGCCACATTCTTCAGTAACAGGGAGTGATCCCATTGCCCCTCATCTCACCACCCCAAGCGCCAACTGTTGCAGAATCTTTTAGTTTAACTCCTGAAAAACTTGAGAAATAAAATTGAGCTACTTCACAAACCTCTAAATTCCTCTAGGTACAAACCAACAAGTGCTTCTAGCAGAAGCACTTTACTAGGAATGCAGCAGAAGTTTATACTTGTGTGTGTTTGGAGTTTTTTGTATCAGCATACTACCAAAGCAGAAAGAATTTTCAAGTTTGTTCATTAACAGCTCTCCAGTTTTCCTTTTACAGATTTTATTTCCAGAACAGTGTGGTCAGAACTTCAGATAGAGAGAAAAAGTTCTTTTAGTTCTCAAATTATTGATCTCATCATATTCAAATCTGCCAAAAGTTACAGCCGTATCAAGAAATCACTGTAAACCCTTGAGCTTGCCAGGAAGTATTAGTCCACGGTTTATCTTCCTTATGGCAAAGCCTATACTGCCTCATAAAAGGCACTCTTCAGTTATGGGCTAGTCTGCACGACCACTCAACACATAACATTTCCTCTGCAGATTTCTTTTATTTATCCTAAAGAGGACTCCTCTTTAGGAGTCAGCCATCCATGCACACACTGTGTGAGCAGTAAAGAAGTCTGCTTTGTGGATAGCTAGGGTTTTCTGTTCCATTCCTTCTCTTTGGGAAAGGATTCCTTACAAGATGGAACCAGAGTTCTCCAAATCTAAGAATGAATTCCAACAAAATACCAAGACAAAATCTGGAATGAGAAATATTTCATAAATCATATCTAAAATCAGTTAAGAGTATCTAACAAATTACAATCGAGAACTGCAAACAGATGTGTGTGTATATATATATATACACACACACACACACACATATATATATATATATATATATATATAAATGTGCAATTAATTTTTTTCTGAAGTACTTGCAAAAAAATCTTTTAAAAAGGAATTTATAATTAATTTACTTAGCTGAGGGGTGAGGGGGAAACAAGCCATCACACAAGCCCTTTGACATCTTGTTTAAAAATTAAAGTACTTCTACTACTTTACTTTAATTTACTTACTTCCTTGCACTTTAACAGACAAACATGAATATGAATTAAGTCTGAAGCCTTAAACAGTATACATCAATTTATGAAAGAAATAGCCCTGCCGAAAAAAATGAACCCCATGAAACACTGAAGACTGATCTTAAAAATAACTAAAATAAAATGCAATAACAAACTAACTGCTGCTTATAAGAACACTGAGTTTTAGAAATGAGAAACAAGATATAGGTATTTTTGTGAGAATGCATGGTTTAAGTTAATATCAGATATTTTGAACTATATAATTCTATTTGCTTTTATAGGAAGGATATCCGAAGTTAATCATCCTTTTAAGAAGGCCTACAGAATATGAGAAAAATACATTAGCAAACTATCAAAACAAACATATTTTAAAATACTACAGCATTAATATAACTCACCAGTACTATAGTATCTTTTAAGTTCCGTGCGTCTGATGTCTTTCAGTTGATTGTACTTTTTCTTTTTCTTTTCCTTGTCTGGAGCAGTTTGCTTTTCCCCAGGAAATTTACAGTTGTCTTCAGATGAACTAATTTGCTCCAAAATAACTTTGCTTTCATCATCTTTCTCAGCAGTTTTGGAAACAGGAGATCCAGGGGAATTGTCAGAGACAGTCTCGGTGGTTTGTTTAACTTGCCTTTTCTTTTTCAAACTGTGCATAAAGAAAAGAAACCCACATTAAGATTTAGGCAATCTCTAGCGAGAAGTTAACTCACTTTCTAAATTGATTATTTAAAAAAATAATTTAATGTCAGAATTCCTTACAACCCTTTAAAAATCACACACTTGGCATCAGTAACTTGGTAACTAAGATCCTACCTTATACTCTTTCTTCCACTATATCATAATCTCAAGGATACCTTCTCAAGAATAACAAAAAAGGTAGTAAAGTTTTTACTCTTGTTTACTGAAGAGAAGGAACAGGGAAAAACAAACAAACAAACCATTGAAAAGCTGGGTTTTTTTAAAAGGACCATGCATCTCAATGTAAAAATAAGATACTGAATTCATGTTTTCAAGATGAAGCTTGGTATAAAATAAAACCTCAGATCACAATGTACTATAACACAGCAGCCAACAACAATTCTACAGTCCACTAATCCTGCTTCATAAAACCATCTGTTCTCATATAAACTTGTTATTTTTTTCCATTTTGTCCAAAGTTATCTCCTAGAAGCCACTCATGCTACTCCACAGCTGTTCTGGCACAACCCACACTAGCTGGTATTCCAAGTGTCACCCAGGAGCTCCTTTTGCAATGTTATTAACATGGCCACAAACTGCTTGTACCAGAACATTTTCCAGCTTCCTAGATTTCTTCTGAGAGAAATCTTAATGAGCTGCCTATAGATCTTCCAACTTATCACTATAGCAACAAGAGTATTTTCTTTTAGGAGACTCCTTAAAGCACAGATCAAGTGAGAAAGAGGCTTCAGGAATCCTAACACATAATTTTCTCCTAAATCACCATCTATAGTACTGAGTTTGCTTAGTGAGAGTCAAGACTGACTTTATGGGTCGAGGGTCACTGTCACTAAAATAGCTCCCAGTTAATCACTGACTCATACCATCCAAAATGAAAAACTAATCTACCTAATGCTTCTTCTCTTCAGTACATTAACTTCTTGGTTACAAGGTACCTAAGGGAGTGAGCAGTATATTTATCTTATTGATGCCAAAAACTTTGTTTTGTGCACAAGAAGAATTATGCATAGAAAATGCAGACAATCAGTGAGTCACCACAAATGGGAAAAGGTCACATGAGCTCACAGCAGTAGCTTATGTAAGTGAAAACTTAATACATTAAGTTATTAATATAATGCAAGAATTTCAGAAATTCTTTCTTCCACCTTTTATGTTTATATGCTTTTCATGTATTCTTTTAGACTACAACATAAAATACATACACAGAGCAATTACAAATTTTAGATGTTTCAGGCTACATGCCTTTATTTCAAAAATAAAATACTAAAACCATTTCCAAGTTTAGAACGTTTAGACTGAGAAGGGTCAGTTTCTCAGACATGTGAACAACACTTTCCAGTGAAACACTTCAAAATACAACAGTATTGTTGTATTGCTTGTGTTATTAACAGTGTCTATCACACATGTATGTATCCATATTTCTTTCATGCTTCCCAAAATAGGAAGATTCACATCCTGCAGCCAACCCAGTGAGCATGCTGTGTTCCCCATTCATTCAAACCCCCAGATCTGTAAGACAACTAGCAGAAGTAGCTCATGCTCTGCCCAGCAAGAGACAGTTACTGTATATGAAATTTATGGATTCAGTCCTGACTACATATGAAAACACCATACAGGGATTTAGAAAAGATAAAAAGTGACTACATCTATATAACAAATGAACTGTTTAAACTGACTGTTACACTAGACTAATTCAAATTTGCATATGAAAAAGAGGCTTATTTTTAACTAGTAAACCACAGCCCTTATAAAAGGCTGCTGTAGCAATCACAAAACATTACGAACACTTTGCATGCACAAATGTGTATATTTAGCTCTGGTGTAAATCTTGGCAACACAGCCCTCTATGCTGAAATGGCATATTCCTACCATGGCTATAACCAATTACAGACTTCTAAAGGAGCCACACTCCTGACTTTTGACTACAGTGACTCAATGACCTGTGTGTGTGCATATCACAGGATACCCAAATCATCTGCTTCAGTAGATGAGAACTAGCAAGCATCCACTGGCACCCCATGTCTACTCACACTGCAGCGGAGACTTCTGTCTTCAGATTCACAGTCTATTTGTTTTGATCACAAACTCTGTTTAGTAAGCTTTCTGTAGTATGAATGTAGTATCTCAAAACAACAGGAGAGCCACTAGTGGAAACATAGAACCCTTTCCGGCAGGGGGAAGAAAAGACTAAAGAGTAAAACCTCTGTAGAGGTCAACAGTCCTTGTGACAATACTAACAACTTCTGTCAGTACTTTCCTTAAAACATTCTCATTTGAACTGGAGTTTTCAAAGATGCCCCTGGCAACTTTTAGAATGAAGTGCTAAAACAGAACTGGTCCATTAGTGATAGAAAAAAAGGAAAGCAGAAAGGAGAATCTGAACTGACTGGTTCTTGTCCTCAGCGTTTAATCCTGCTGCATTCCTACTCCTACAGCACACCGGGGGCTCATTACACAATGTACAGCATCTCCAGCCACAGCTCCTGCTGCTGTGAATGGACAGTGCCACCGGTACTTCAGGCACAAGTGATCAAGAATCTGGGGACTCCATAATTTCTATTCCATTGCCATCGTAGGTACCAGATTTTCAGATGGTGCCAAGGTTACTCCTCCTGCCCACTGCTCTGTTTCAAGGCCATGACCATCCAACTCCAAAGTGCTAACCTTGGCACTAGGAAAAAAGACTAAATTAAGACCAAGTATCCATGACATTCCAGACAGGACTCTGAGTAACTGCAACTCTGTCTAGGGTTATGATCTCTGCTTGTAAGATGCTTCTTCCTGAGGTTTCTAAAGCCTGGTAAAAATTACCAAAACCCCTCCAATTCACACTCCTGAAAAGCCTTACCTGTAATATATCAAGGAACCAAAACAAGCCTTCAACAGCATTTAAAGCCATAATGCCAGCCTCAAACCTACTATGCTTTTTGACACTATGCAGCCTCTTAGTAAAGCAAAGCCCTGTATACACACAAGGCAATTATTAATGCACACTGGTATAGTGCAGCAGAGACTGGGCTGTGAAGAGCACAGATGAAGGGTTTACTGCATCTTAAACTCCATTCTCTTGACTTATCTCCTTCAGCCTCCACTCACCCTTCTCTCACACTGACCTGTATATCCCACACAAGCTGCCAGTCCTTCTCCCACTCAGATTTCAAATCTGTCATCTCCTAAAGAAGGTAGGGGCTGAAAGTCTAATCTACTCTTCTCTCTGCTCTCAGGTATTTCCCAAACTTCATGACAAGAGCTGCTATGAACAATGGTTTAAGAACATAATTTGGTGAATTATTTATTTTTTCAACTACTTTGGAAGATTTTGAGTGGGTTTGTTCAGTTTCTAAGGGGATGTCTGTGAACAAATCTAACATTCAGTTTTGTCCTAATAGTTATGAAAGTAAAAGGGAGCTGAACAGAAAGAAAAATAAAAAAAAAAAAAAAATTCAACCTCTCGGTTTGATCTTGTTCTGCAATTAAATCAGGCAAAACAAGATGCATACGGTGAATTAATAAAGTGTTGCTGCAGAAAATGCTTGGTTTTCAGTATCAGTTGATGGATATGTTGTGTTCCATGAAGAAAGTGGTTGGGGGAAGAAAGAAAAAGAAAGAAACAGGGAGGGCAGGATAAACAAACATTTTATCTGCAAAAACACTCCTGTTTATGAAAAAAGTCTTACACATCTGTAATTTCATTTAGACACCAGATAACATTTTTCAAGCTAGTTGATTCTGACAGGCAAAACATTTCTTCTGAGAAATGTTTATACAGAGAGATCCGTTTCCAGCCCCTCAAGTGCTTTCGGAGAAACAACCAGTAATCTATTTCCTAAGTTTGTTCAAATACAAAGTTTGCCAGCAAAAGCAAAACTTACTGCAATACAAAGATCATTTAATTTAATAAAGACTAATGATCTGAAATGGACACAATCTCAGAACAGGCAGGTGAAAATGCAAGGTTAGCAGTGCTTACTTAAATTAATTTGCAACTGACTGTTTAATACCTTTGGCACTGACTTACAGGAAAATAGGTAGGAAAATTCCAAGAAATGGCCTACTTCATCTTCCAGACCCAACTCTATTTGACTGCCTATGAAAGGCAAATAACTAATATTTAGAATAAAACAGCCTGAATTTCCCATTACACTTACAAGGTAGGTGGTTAGGGTAAAAAGAAAACTGCTCAGAGAAAAGAGGGATGATTTTATCTGCCAACTTCCACTAGAAACTACAAGCAACCAGTAAAGCAACTCTGACACTGAAACAATAAAGACATAGAAATCTGGCATTATCTTTTTTTCCTAGAAATTTCATTTTGTTTTGCTTAACATTTATTCAATAGCAATGTCTAACAGACAATTCAACAGGACCTCATTCAATACGTAATATCACAGTCAAAGAGCACTAGGTCTTTATCATTGGATGTTCTAAAAAACTCCTGTGAGGCATGTTTCTTATGATGTATTACGTTAATAAAGATCATACACCATGAAAAACTCTAGCTTTAGAAACAAAAGCATCTAATAAAGTGGCCCTCCAAAAATATAAACAAAAGAAGGGAGAAGGGAGAAGAAATCTTTTTATCTTCCAGCTGACAAGCTGAAGTTTTCCTTTTTAAATATTTTCCACAATGTGCATCCTCTAAAATGTGCCTTGATATCTGGCATACAATCATCTTAACATCCTGCAGAGCACAAACAGATCATGTTCCTCAAATACCATTTTTTAAATCTATTTATGCATACATACAATAAGATTACAAAAAAAAACCTTTGAAACACTTCAAACACCTTAATCTCTTTTGTTCCCGTTAAGATTCCTTTATATAAAAATGATATGCACACCAATTATTTACTTCAGAATTAATAATTTTAATCTTAATTTAAATCTCTGCACTCATTATAATACATACTAGTTTCTTTCTACCCTCCATGCCTTTCTCCACCCATCCAGAAGAGCTCAATAAATCAAATGTCACATCAAAAAAAACCCCATACCTACCTACAGAAATCTGACAGCAAAAATCTCCATTAGTCACCCACTGGTCTGATCTTAATCAGTCCTTCTCTCCCAGCCTGCTCAGATCACCCCTCTCCCCTTCATCCAGCTCAGTGCCAGCACGACTCAGCCAGTTCCAGGCATGGCCCTGCTCTCATCCCATCCCATGGAACCTGAAGAATAAGCAGATCTCAGACAAAATAAATTATTGCTGCTTGCAAAGCCAAAGGAAGTCTAACTGCTTGGCAGACTGTAGCACTTAACCCAGACCTTCCCAGTGCAACTACTTTCGCTTCAGCACAGAAACAAATACAATGCCATTGACCCTCAGAAATCTTCCTAACACTGAACAGCATCCACCCCACAAGGAAGCACACTCCATGGAACAGCAGACATTTCAGGTTGGCACATGTCCTGTTTTGGAAACAAGCAAGCCACAAGGCTGTATGTTTACTACTAAAACAGACAATTAAAGCAAATGTAAGGGAGAGAACACATTTTTTGCCAGATATTTAAAGAATATTCTTTATATCTTCATATATTTATATCTTTTTATCTTCCACAGAGAGGAAAAAACTACAAAAAAATCAGTTCTGAAAAAGTCACCAAGGACAACCATGTAGTTCCAGTATGGTGGTTGCAGACACTCAAAAGTGTCCATAACCTGGTCATTCCAAAGGACAAAACCCAACTCCGGAAAGCTCAGATGTTAGTAGCACAGGTCAAAGCTGGAAATTTCCACTTTTATTGGAGCTCCTGTTACTGATTGACAACAAGTACCAGCAGGCTTCACAGATGGTCAGCCAGCAGCAACGCTCAAGAAAGCTGGCACGCTCCAGAAGTGCTGTACTGACAATCCAGGGTATGTCTATTTTCTTCCCAATACTGCCATTAGCTTAAAAACCAAGTCACTACATCTGTTTCATCATCTGTAATGTAGAGGGGAGGACTTGTAGTAGAGTTGTTCTGAAATTTTAAAGACACTACACTTTGTGATGAGCTCTTACATTAAGTAAAATGTTAATCTCCCCTCTCCAGTTTTCTGACTTAGATCAGGGAATTTTAAATATCTCATCTAACATCTTTTATGTTTATTTAAGGGGTGGGAATAATCCTTGTTTCCCTGGGTAAAACTCAAAGAGGGTCTTGAGTTGTCAGAAAGTTTTTGTTTTCCTAAATTTAAGACTACAGTGTTCTCATACACCTTAACAAACTTTCCGTTTTCAAAAGCAAAAGTATCCCCATCTTTTGTGTCTACTTAGCAAAAGACATTATGATGTATTCAGCACTCGGTTGCTAAGACAACAATTTAATAAAATCTTTTCCATAGGAAAAGGATTCTGGAAAGCTATTTTGCTTGCTTTAGACATCTATTTGATTCTCCTCCTTATAACCTTAGTTACTGCAAGCTCTCAAAGAACAGCCTTAGGCAGAAGGCAAAATGAAGAATTCTTTCCCTTCAGATGATTCCTTTGCCAGAAGTTCACTTAATAGGCTTATTCAGTCAGAGAAGCACCACAGAACTACTTTGTCACAAATACCAACTTGATCTTTAACACACTCTCATCGTGCTCCTCTTGCTTTCTTCTGCTGACAGTGCCAGATACTCTCTCCTACCGTGGTGTTCATTCATCACCCCAAACGGCTCCTACACATGCCAGGAATTCTTCTGAAAGTAGCTCAACAAGGCATTCTCCCTGCACTGAAGCCCTGGCAAGGAAGCCATGATGGCCCTGCCCTGTCACCTCCAGACAGTGCTGGCTCCCAGCCTTCTCCCCCACCTAATGCCAGCCCCTCGAGCCACCCCTCCCCTCCACATCTGCTGAGTGAAACGGCAAGAAAAAGGGAAGTGCAGTTACACAGCAATGGAGAATGTTACAGACAAGCTGCACAGAAAGAGTCACACCATAGTAAACTTTTTTATTTTGATGAGGACAATAAGCTCATCAGGCTAGCTGACACACATCTCAAGTTTCTCCAAAACTTTGATAAACTCACTCCCTGCCTCAACTGAATGCTTTTCATAAAACTCAAATTCCATGACAAAAAGAGGAAGGACCTTTAAAATTAATAGTTAGCATAGGAAAACAAAATGCAAGAATTAAGAACAATCCCAAAGGGATCACCATAGTATATGGAAAGCTCTGGGGGATGTGCGCTGCTCCATACAGTGGCTGCTCCACACCCACTTTCTCAGATCATCTATGTAACAAAGCTTCCTGATAATAGAAAGCAGTTTTAGTATTGATTAAACTGACTGAAACCAGAAAGAAATTCAGTGCTCAGTGACTCAAATGGCAATAAACATCTGCAAGGAAGCAATAAAACAGTAGGTGAAAATCAATGGTCATTTACAGCAAAACCCACAGGAAATGTGCCACACATCAGGCAGCAGTAATGTAGCTGGAACCCACCTCCAGGAAAAAAAAACTCAAGGAGTGCTATCTTAGTTTTTCTCATATGAGAAGTACCAAAGATACCAAATTAAATTCTTTCAAGAATTACATTCAGATAGAAGTGAAATGCAGACAAAAATATATAGCTTAGGTGTGTTGTTTGCCAAAGATGGAAAAAGGTACAAAGAGCAAATATGAAAATTCATCATGGCAGGCCCACGGAGAATACACTGACAGAGATACAGTCTTTCAGTTTTGGTGATTTGGTTGGTCTGTTTTGGTTTTAGGGGCTTGTTTGTTTTTTTTTTTTCTCAGAAGAAATCTACATGGCAAACTGTTAGAAGGCTGTACACATGTGGGCAGTCTCTTGAAGGATACCTGCAGGCACTCCCTTTTTTTTCCGGCCTCCCATTCTTGAGCATCTGTGCCTGGCCCCCAGCAGAAATCAAGAATGGTGAATGCAACAGTAACGAGGCAAAAAGCACAGCAAACCTCCAGAGCTAAACAGGATTTGAGGAAAAGGAGACTTGTTTCAAAGCCTATAGCTCAAAGAAGCACCTTTAAGCCTCTTTTGATTGCAAAAGAAGGTGCCTCTCTCTCTTCTAACCACTGGTTTTGGCCCCAGGAGTGGTCCCCATTCTTGCACAAACTCATTTGTTGCAGCTGCACAGGGACCAGATCTGAGAAACTATGTAGGTTAAAGATAACGCAGCAAAAATACCAATATGTGAATTAATTTTTCAAAATTGGATCACTCCCCCATTAGATCCCACTTGGCTGTGCTAGCATTGGTGTCAACACAAAAGGAGGCAGCCGTAAGCTGAGGCAAGACTGCTCCTCCAAGCAAGCCCTTTGCTGAGATGCAAGGGTTTGTCAAGCAACAGCCTCTCCTATGCTCCTTGAGATCAGTAAAAAGAGGATGCCAGAAAGCCAAGACAGGCACACACCACACCATGCCCAACACACCTCTGCACAGGAGCACTGAAGTGGTCATGGCAGATTCTTCAAACTTATCCAGAAAAGGTGCTTTGATGATGGGAAATTTTCATAAACATTGGCACTCTGAGGGCTGGAAGATGGGCAGCTTCCTCTGCTGCAAAAAGGAAGCAGTGATTCTACTTTTCCAACAGCAGCAGAGAGAAAATAAAGTGCTGTTTTCTCCATAAAAAGGATCTTAATGTTGAGCAAGTTGACATAAATCAGTAAGTGAAGTCACCCGTCAGTGTTTGCTGACCAAAAGGGTTGGAGTGATCCAAAACCTGCTATGGTTGAGAAGTCAGTGACCAAAGTAAAGTCAAAAATTCGACAGTTTTCTTATTTAAATGACCAATTATAGAGATATCTTAGAGAGGGAGGGAACTTGGATTGAAAGTACCTGTCTTTGCATTAGCTTTTGCTTTTCTTAAGAAAGTCACTTTCCAAATTACCAATTAAATGTCAAATTGCTCTGCAACACTGCACCACCCTCTATGGCATTGAACTATGAATTTAATATAGCTGTAAACAAAAGTAGTTTAAAAAAGAAAAACACAAAGAAAAAACCCACACTTTCTCATTTATATTATTAATAGACAAGGCCAAGGTTTTTTTCTTTTTTAAAAAAGGCACTATATGGAAGCCAAACCAATGGCTTTAAATGCTAACTTTCAGAACACCAAGATTATCCAAATGTCACCACGTATTTCTCAAGGATTCTGTTAGTAACAGCTGGAGATCACAGTATAAGAGATGCTGTGCACAGGCCTACAAACATGTTGGAAACATCCATTCAGGAACAAATTTAGAGCAAAAAGCACAGCAACATGAGTGGAAAAAGATTTTATTTAAAGTATTTCAGAGTAATTGCTAAAAACAAATCATTTAATCCTGTGAGGCAGCCCTTCTGCTCCTTGCAGCAGCACCCAGGCTGCAGCACACCCAGGAGGCTGAGTGCTGCTGCCTCCTCCCTGCACATGCAGAGCAGGAGGGAGGTGGGGACAAGCAGGCCAGGAGCTATCTTCAGCCTCCTGGTATTTTCAAGGACAAAGACCTCCTATCAAATCCAGCCAGCCCAAGCCAGGTAAGGGAGGTGCTCTGTGACATCCTGTCCTACTGCCTGCCATTATGCCCACCAGTCCATTCCCTTCTGGGCTGGGAAGGAAAACTTCCTGGCATGCTGGGTCTTACCCCTGCTAAGGCAGGTGGGTAGGGAGCTGCTGGCCTCCCCTCCCCTCCACTGCTCTGGCACTTCTCCCTGCAGCCACACTGCTTTGGACTTGCTCCCACCACTTGTGCCTGGACAGCTCAACTCCTACAAGCAGCTTTCACTGTTCTGTAACACCTAACAGTATGGTTCTTCACATGCATAAAATTGCTCAAATGCATCTGTCCATGGGACCAGAGTCATATGCTGTAGTTTTGGGGAAAAAAAAAAAAAAAAAAAAAAAAAAAAGAAAAGAAAAAAAGAAAATAAAAAGAAAAAATAGGAAAAAATGAGAAAGAAAAAAATAGTTTTGGAAGTATTTGTAACAAAAAATCCTTCTTAGCCTCACACAAGCAGAACTGCAACATGGAGCACCTGACCACATGCTGTGGGACCAGGTGGAAAGATCAGCATCATCTTTTTAACATTTAGCTCACTAACAGATAGTGAGCATACAGTGAACATACATAAATCTGCTTGAGGAGATTTGACTTTTAAAGATTGGCTGATTGAAACATGTGATTGACACGTTCGAACCATTTATTTATAGAAGCATTACTGAAAGAAAAAATCCATTACAGAAATGCACTGTTATGCCAAAACCATAATATAATTTAAACTAAGCTTACCAGTGATTGGTTAGCTGTTAAGCTTACACCTACTGAAATAAAAATAGCCAGTCCAGAAAAATAGTAGCAAAAGCCTGAAGTTATTAGCAGTATACTAAGTGTTATACAAGACAAGTTCTCTGTGCCAAAAACTGCTGTCTCACAGGAAAATACTCAGTGTATTAAGACACCCAGAGAGTTGATTTATGGCTCATTTACATTACAAAAGTTTTCCAGCATAAGGACAATTATCTCCCTCCTCCTCAAATTCCTAACCACTCCTGCTGCTCTCCTTGGGATTTTCTCTCACATAAATCAACAGGAGGAATCCCACAGATCTCAGTGGAATAACATGAGAGACTTAAAGCATAGGTAACACACATCTTCAGATTTCAGATGATCTTAGGAAACACTCCTTGCTCAGACTACAGAGTAGGACAGAAAAAACCACCAAAAACCTACACTTACAACTCACCTCCACATAATCAGATTGCCAGGCACAGGGTGGGGTGGCAAGAAATCCCTTCCAAACACAGTCTGGAAGCTGGATTAACACTGAGGGCATGAGAGTTTACTATGGGGAGCCTAAGGCCACCAGGAATATGCACGCAGCTTCTTACCCTGTTCAAAGCCTGCAGAGCTCCATTTCCTTGGGGAGGTGAGAGTGGGGAGCCCAATGCCTAGAGGTATGCAGCAAAAACTACAGAACGTGCATCTAGTATTTCAGATACAGTGCAAACAGACAGGTATCCTGTGTATCCACAGAGGACCCACAGTATTTCCTCTCTTACCAACAGAATTCCCTTAGTTAGCTATGTAGTGCTTTCCAGTCTCTCAGACAGAGGGGGAAAACGGCCCCTTTCCAAAAGCATGTTCCTGCAGGTATCATTCATACCTTTCCCCTTAAACATGCAGCACCCTTAGCAGAAGTAGACTATACAATGTAGCATGGCATATGGCAAAACCATACAGGCAAAAGCCTCAAATGATGACAGATACAAAGGCAGGCAATTTTATTTGTGAGCCAGAAACACCTCCCCTGAGGGTGCATGCCTAACTTCTTATCAACCTGTGTTTTCTTCAATCCAGCAAACTCTAACATAGCTCACAACGCCAACTGTTTTTCTTCTCAAAACACTGTACAGCCCACTCCCTACTACCCGTGGCATAAAGCACAGGAGAGCTGACCAGGACTGCTGCCAAAAGGAGGTAAGACAGTTGCTATTTCTCAGAGCATGAGCAGGTGATTAACAGCACCACCTAAAGTCAGTACCATTAGGCATCTCTGTAGGTGGCTGCTTCTGGAAGGCGCCTTCATGCTGGAGCAGCTCAGTGATGACAGCTCTGTCATCCACAAGAGACATGGCAAAACCAGAAGGCTGAGTGTGACCACCTCCTTTCAGTAGCATCTTACACAGCATCACTTTAAAATCGACCATGCAACCACACTTCTGGCCAGTATTATGCTACATTTTCACCAGTATTTTAGCTAGACTAAATTTTAAAACAGTTCACTGGGGTTAAGCAGAATTTTATGCAGTAGATACATAATGTGCCTAAGAACAGAAGAGAATACCTGGGAGCCTGAAAGGACAAGACCATATCTGCAGACACTACAGAAACAGTGCAATTTAAAAATGTAATTATATCAGATACAGTAAGAAGTCTGTATCTCACCTATCCAGAAAATAACCTTGTGAAGACTACAACTTTCATAATTTAAGACATGTCTTTAAATCCCTCCAAGAGGAAAAAAGTAAATGGCATGGCCCACCAGGAATGTCCAGCACACCCCTCAGTGCCTGCCATTCTCAGCTGTAGGCTGCAGGGAAGGGAATTAGAGGAAGGCAAAGTACATTGCAACGATGTTAATAGCCACTCTTATCCAAACTGCATAAAGGCCCATCGTGTAACTATTTATGTTCTATAAAGAAGGCTAAATACGTGTCTTTTTAAAAGCTGATAAGAGACACCCAAAAAAGCAAATTTAAGGTAATTGCATGCTTCTGTCTAACAACCCAACCTTACAAGAATCTTGTAAGGTGAAAAATTGTGAAATAATTGGTGTGACATAGTAGATTTGAAGATTAACTAAACTCTTTTCTCTGCCCAGTCTCCTCTCAAAGAATTCAAGAACATCACAGAACTCCACCTTTCTTCTCTGTCCTAAAAAAAGCCCCTTCATACAGAGGCCACACTGTTACCCAACTCTCACTGCACACGAAGAGGGAAGTGAATGGGTGAGGAGGTTAACCATGCTTCCTGTCTTACAGAAGCTTTGTATCTCCATAAACAGCATTTCTGGTACTGGAAACTTTTAAAGAAGCCTGAGGAAAGCCTCAGGGCCCCATTAAATACTTTCACTAATTCTGTTACCAGTAACAAAATTCTTCTTCAATCCTAAATGACTCCACTGCTCTTGAGGATGAAAGCAGTGGAAAGAACCAAGACTGCAGAAACCACTATCTTGTTTATGTTTCCCAGAGGAAGCACTCACATTGGGAATAATGCTGTGATTAAAGACTAAACAGAAAATGTTGATTCATGCCCTTTTGCTGAATTCTATCCTGCACCACAGAATTACAAAACACACACACACGCACCCTAAATAGCAGAGCAAATAATAACCATGCACCCCATAAATCTGAAGTAGCGATATATTCACCCTTTTCTTACAAAATAGAATGCCTCAGGCATATGTGATATTGCCTGAAACAATATGAATAAAATGCAATACTGTAATTCAGTTTAAGTAACTCAATAATGAGGTGATGTTTATATATCTGGAAGCAGAGTCAAGATATTTTCATTGTACAGCTGAACTGAAATGACGTATTATTTCCTAGAGCCATTTAAAAAATATTTAAGCATCTCCAGGATCTTGGCTTGACTATTCTTCACACCCAAGATAAACCTCCATGATGGTTTGTTTTAAAAACAATGTGTGGAAAACTTTTCGTCCAAAAAGCAAAATATAAAATATGGGTGCTACAGGAAACCTGAATAAACATCAACACATTGGCTCAGCAGAATTAGAACAATTGCAAGGAAGCAACTGCTGGAGGAATAGTGAGCTGAGGAGCACCCAACACTTGAAGTCTGTCACATAGATATAATGAATCTGGCCAAGAAGAACTGCACCTAACAGAAAAACTTATGAAAAGGTCCCACATACATGAGATGCCCTCAAGGAAGTAACTTTGTGCATATATATCTTATCTAGGTTTTCCTCTGTCCTAGCCACCCTTTTTCCACACAGTCCCTCTGCGCTTACTGTGCTTTTATTTCATCATCTGTGTCTTAATAGCCACAGGAATAAAAAATATGAAGTGCACAATTACTGAATATGGAAATGAAACAGAAGACAAGAAAAATCCAAATGAGATGCTTACAAATCTGACAGCTTGCAATATGCAAAAGACTGACTAAGGGAATGACCTCAGCATGTCAGACCAAGGGTCTGTGCAAGCCAACATCCTGCCTCCAACAGCTGCCAAGAGCAAGAATCAGGGAAGAACCACAACAACATGACAATTATATATAATGCCTTCCCCAGCTAAGCTTTCCAGAATCTAGCTGTTTACAGCTCAGGAGTTATGTATCAATGATTCCTACTGTTGGAATTGTTGTGAATACTTAAAAGGAAAGCTATGGTTAGGTCATAACAAGCTATGGGACTGAAAAGCTGTATACCATTTGTTGTATGGTTTTATTTATTTTTAAGTATTAAAAATAATTAGAAGGGAAAAAAAAGCTGTAAATTTGAGCTGGTAACAAGTAAACAAAACTGCAGTAAACACTTTTATTTATCTTCTTTAAATCTTGGGTTTAATGCATAAACCATCATCTGTATGGATGTAAATTTAGGTATATAAGCCAAGAACCTAAATCAACTTAAAACATGCTGTGAATTCCTTTATTTCCCTTAGATATTGGCACCATAAGGAAACAGGAGGTGAGTATCAAGTTATACAACTAGCTTCAGGTTCTGAAAAAGTATTAAAAACCTGGAGCTAAACAGAGTCTCTGCCTACTGGGATGGCCTTTGGAGCATGTCCTAGACATTTATGTGGTTTTCTCAATAGAATGATGGTAGCAAGACCAATGTAAACTCAATAAACACAAAGGCACCCAAATCCCAGTGATAATATTTTCCCTAATACAAGTGCCTCATTTTTGGCTTCAGAAATCTGGCTCTCAGTGGTGACAAAAAGAAACTGAAAACTAAAATTCATAATTCCCCTGGAAACTATTAAGAAATCATTCAACATAAGTACGGTTTTTACAGTTCATCTCCACACAGATTGTTCAGATTAAGTCACCAAAAGCTGAAGACATAACAATTAATAAAATTAATGTAAGTATTTTGGACAACTTGTTGAAAAGCAGCATTTTTTCATATAAAGAACACTTATTTCTTTTCCCTAAGACAGCAGCAGACAGCTACTTAACATAGTATTGTACAAAGCATGGAAAATGCTCAGTAACTTGCTGTGATGAATGCTGAGACCCAGAAAATTTCAACCTGAAAGAGCTCTCTTCCCTTATGACTTCTCATATTCTTTAACTGCTTGTCCAAAGATATTCAGTATCACATAACAGCACATGCAAAATATATCCAGCAGCACACAACAGCACATGCAAACCAATTCCACTTTCAAGCTGTACATTCAGCCTTCCAGACTACCAATTTATATCCAAGGCAATTCTTTCCATGTGATACACAACACTCATTCTGGTAGTTTCTTTCTAAATTAAGTTAAAAATTTAATGGCCACTCATTTTATGAGGTGAAGTACCCTTGAACTCAAGCCTACACAATGGCCAAGGGAAAACAAGGCTCTACATTCTGTGAGAGGGAAGATGCACAGGCAGAGGGAAATAGGTTTTATCTGGGTTCATGGGCACATAATCACAATTAAAAGCACCAAATGTAACTGTAGAGTCAATATACACAGATGTGCCACTGTACACCCATTACATTGTGCCATCTATTTTTGGACTTGCTGAATACCAGCACAGATACTGGTCCATTTGGGAGCCAGTGACACAGAAGGCAACAGAAAAGCCTAAAAACATGGTTGGGAAAATAAGGCAAGAAAACTTAACTACACAGAATAGTCTTTAAGTAGGAGTACCAGTTAAATAAGGACCTATTGCATAAGAGAAATTTATGCTCACATTACTCTTATACTTTCACTTCTTGCCTGTTAAACTCCTACGAGCCGTAACATCTACAGGAATCTAAATCACAAGAAATCTAAGTCACTCTTTATAAAGTTTTGAAGACATTTCTATTTTGTTTGAAAAAAAAAAAACTTTTTTGTTTCCTGACAACCAAGACAAAAATAAGCCCATTACCATAAAACACAATGGGTAAAATGGCACTTTGTAAGAAGCAAAATTGGATGGGAAAAGTTTTATTTCAGCTTCACTTGCCATAGGGAGGAGGGAAGACCTGGGGAAACTGAGGCACTGTATCTGTAGAGGAAAAATATGATGGCTGAGTGGGTGTCTTCGACAGCGCAATTTCAAGTATTTTAAAGGACAAATCTGTAAACAACGCTAAATTTGGAGGACAGAGATGCAGACAATTTCATGTTCATCTTGATCTTGCAATTCAGGAGCTGGTTTGTCAGCATATATTTTGGGATTCTCAAGCTTTCCTTCCAAGAACTGCAAGCACAACCACTCCGACACTGAGCACCACCCCTAGCTAGCTAAGAAAGAGTAAGCTGGCTAAACCATATCATCTTTGTAAATAAAAGCAATGCTTTTTCAATCATTTTTATCATTTGGAATTCATGATTGGTGATTTTTAAGAAATAAGTGACGTTGCTTTCCTAATAACTTGTCTTTGTTAATTTAGCAAGTCTCTAATCATCTCTGAGCTCTGATGTACAAGAAGAGCCAAGGCCTGCAACCTATACAAAGAAAAAAGATGCAAGCTGGGAGAGAAAGAGACAGATAACCTCTCCAAAGTTACACAGCAGCTAAGTGCTAATACTACAAATTGATTTCTCATCTTTTCGAACCTTGCTCATGTCCTATGCCTATACAAGACATACTGCCCCTGTGAATTTTTAAAAGAGAACACTCACAAGATGACCGTGGAAAGCAGATTAAAATACAATTGTCAAGGACTTTCCTGAAAGCCTCTTGAGGATTTCCACTTGTTTAGCACAAAGCATGTAGAAAGAACACAAAACATTCTCAACACTAAAGCACCTTACTCAGACGTCCGTCTTAAAGCCTGAGTCTTCTTTAACACTAAATTTCTTGTTCCTTAGTACAATCCCATTAGCTACTTCTGCTTTATCCCTCATAATGCCTCCTCTGTTTTAGGTGCCACTATCTATTTCCCCTTCTCAGAATCCCAAACTGCAACATTCTGCCAACATCAACATAACTGCATTTCTCCAAATAGAAAGCAAGCCACCAGACATTAACACATGACCAAAACTTCCTCCAGTCTTTAGCCACCATTACATAGAACCTGAATAGCAATAAAGCAGCAGCAACTTTTCCCCACACTACTTCTAAATGTTGTGACAGGCATGTCCCTAGATCTAGTCTGTAATGCACTAAGGCTGCAGTTATTTAGTACTGAGTGGAGACGGGATACAATTCTCCCCTTCAACAGAAAACATCCTTGAGGCAAAGATGTTTTTAAAATGCATTTCCTATCCCCTCCCAAGAGTAAGTTAGCTTTGGTTCTTCTTGTACATCAGAGCTCAGAGATGATTAGAGACTTGCTAAATTAACAAAGACACATTATTAGGAAAGCAACATCACTTATTTCTTAAAAATCACCAATCATGAATTCCAAATGATAAAAATGATTGAAAAGACATTGCTTTTATTTACAAAGATGATATAGTTTAGCCAGCTTATTCTTTCTTAGCTAGCCTTCCCTATGAGATAATACTACTAAATCTGTGTTTTATTTGAAAAAAAATTTTTATTTAATACTTTATTTTTAAAAAATTGTTTTATTTGAAAAAAATCTTATTTTATTTGAAAACAAATAGGCTTCAGGTTTAGACATACATATGTTTCAGATATGCTTGTTTTCATCAACACTGTCCAGGAACTTGGTGCTAGAAGCTCAAATGCAGTGCAAATTGCCACTGAATACCCAAGAATAGCTTAATATTACAAATTAGAATTATAATTCAAGTAACCTCTACTACTCAAAAGAAAACATCACCACTTAAACATCAAGGATAGTGCAAGGAAATGGATACATACCTCAGCACAGGTTTCATTTTTATACATACTTGAAAAATCACAAAGCCTTGTCAAAAAGGCAGAATAAGGAGTTCTGTATTTTAATCAACATTGAAATAAGCCCTGTAAGCTTACCGAGCAAAATAGCCTTGTCGCCGTTCCTTCTTCTCCTCCTTGGTCTCCATTATTTACAGTCAAATGGGCAAGGTGAGCAGCCAAGCGTGATGCTCTTTCTCCCCTCAGCACCTCATAACCAGGCAGAGTCTCCTGTATATAACAGTTAAAAACAGGAAGTTCATAAATCAACATCTCACCAACACCTACAAAACCCAACAGGTTGTGGAAATACAACTGACCCAGTGACAAAGCAAAGTAAAACTTTAACCAGTGTTTGCCGTGAAGTGTCCATTTAGTATACAATGAGAGAAACCAATAAATGCACTCAGGCCAGTTTCTCAGCAGTGGAAGAGACATTTTGCAAAGCAGGTAACCCAAAGGGCAGCATCAAGTTTTAAAACTCTGGAAAGATTCAACTACTTTCAAGTTTATATCAAAACATCTTCCAGGTCTCATGTGTTTCCTAAACAGGCAGATCAACAGAAGCTTTGGAAATATATAGTATGAACAGAATAACCAGTAAGACATGTAATGCTTACTTTGAATTTAAATTTTAAATTACTAAAAATACAATAAGACTGTGAGAGATCTGAAAGTTTTAAAAACAATGTAATAGAAAAAAGAGTAATCTACATTCTGTACAAGGTTTGACTTTGTATTTGTGGCCAATATACAAGCTCAAACAACCATACAGAGAGAAACAAGATGGACCTCTGTCTCTCCCAGAGTAGGTAGGAGGTAGGACTAGGGAAGGTTATCTAGGTTATCTGGAAAGTTTAAAAAAAAAAAAAAAAAAAAGGGGAGACCAGTAACACTGGTTTTTGACATGAAAATCACCACCTCTTGGTGGAATGCAGTACCAAGGCACTTGGAAAACAGAAGCTGAGAATTTCCAAACTGCTTTACAATTACTGTAATTAACAACATGCCACATAAACTCCTGTCCAAGATCCCTGCCAAGATGTTTTATCATTTTCCTCTCCTCAACATATGTTTAACCTACTCTCATGGCTTGTGTACATGCACAAAGTAAGTTAACTTTAGGGTTTTTATCAGTATTTCAGAATAAACTCAAACCAGAAGTTACTACTAAACATTTTAGTCTAATGGGCTGTATAACAAAGAAATGGAAGCCACATAAATTATGATTCATAGCAAAAGAAGAAAAAATCCTCTGGGACCTAATCAGTTTCCATTATTTTCCCCTGCATTAAAAGATCACAAGCTACGAACTGCCAGATGTCAACAAAAGAGATGATGCAGCAAAGGCAGACTAATCTACTTGAAAAGCCCAAGAACAAATCATGCTAGAGTCTACTAGAAATACTTGCCACAATTTTCTCTTCTTATTGATGGATGATTAGTCCACATATGAAGCTCATTGCTTCAAAATGCACTTTTTCTAACTCGTTAGTTTTGAATTCATCCAGTGCATCAGAAAGAATCAAATTGCTCTCATTTTTACGCATCAGGTAGTCTTACAGTAATGGGTACTCTTTAAATGGCAAATATCTGACATCTTAAGCTTTATGAAGAGAATACTATTTTACCTCTACAAGGTAACACATGATGCAGGACACAGCTGGATACTGAAACCTACGTGACTGAAGCATAACAGCAGCATTAGAACAAACTGGCCTGCTCAGATGTTCAGTCTGTATGAAGACACCACATACTTCCTGAGAATTCTGATGCATCTCTATCTTCCCTGTTGGGGAAGGTTCTTAGATCTTCAGAGGATCAGAACTGGTGGCTTCACTAGCACTGCCTTTAGAGTTACAGTAAGTCTTTCAAAGTGTACAACTACAATCTCTACAGCAAATTATGAAAAGAGTTCAAAGAAAGGGGAACCACTTTTCCCCCCTCACCTGCTTTGCATTCACTACACCGTGATGTGGTGTGAGGGCACCTGACAGGCCAGAGCTGAGTTTCACACTGACACCAAGAACTATCAAATAAACCCAAAGCATTGATATAGTGTTAAACCCATGACCACAAGGACAGCAGGACCCATGAGAATGAGAAGAGGGGAGAGTCCTTCACCTCACTAAAACAAGATCAGTTGGGATGAACAGAGGCAAAAGAGACCTGTCTTCACTGACTAATCTCATGCAAGAGTCAGTGGTATGCTCTTCCCATTCGTTCTCTTCCTCTCCCATGATCCGACATCCCCATCCAGGGAAGTAACTGCCCAGCCCCAGGCTGGCAGATGAAGAGAGCACTACTACCCAGAGAGCCAGGAGGAGAAACCCCTGCCTGCCCACAGCCCTGTCAGGCCCAGGGCCAGAGCAGCCACCCCCTGCTTCAGCAAAAAGGGGCACAAAAAAGGAGAGAGAAGGTTAAACCTGGACCTAATCACAAATGCTGCAGGAGGTGCCAGCACCAAGCCAGCAAGGCACTGCTCAGCTCCCTAAGGGTGAGGTTTGCTGTTTGCTTTCATCTGTGCTAAACAAAGCCAGCAATGCCAACATGGGTATGGAGCCTGTTCTTCTCATATCAAATAAATCCAAGTCCTTTCACATAGTGAGGAGGAATAAATAAAGAATTCAAAAAAACTAAATAATTGTATTCATAACAGATGGGTACTCAGAAAATTGGAATGTCATCCACAGACCAGACAAAGCAAAGGCATTCAGGCAATTTTTTTTTTCTTTCGCTAATAAAAATACACAGCAATACAATATCCAGTCACCAATTAAAGTAAATTTTCATAATAGCATAATTTAATGTCAGGTCCCACTCTATTGACCTGAAACTTACTTAGTTTACCTTCTTAGAAGAAACAATAGTGTTGTTCTAGAAAGGCATATTAAAGTCTGAAAATTATACTTTGAAAACATAGTACTAGAAATAGCAAAATTATTAGGAATACTGACTTCCTAACTTCTGAATTTACTTGTGCTTTTGGGAATTTTGCACTAGTTGCCTAAAGAGAAAAAAAAAAAAAAGAGAAAACCCGACAGCTAGGAGGAACATAGCACAGCCTGTAGTAATTGCTACAGAAAACTAATATTTAGTATTTCTGAGAGGTCCTTTTCAATTTTAGTTTTTTAAGCAGTAACAGCACAAAAGTCACATTTACTTTATAGGACATCACTGACAATTTAATGTTACATCAAAAAAGGCAAACCTACTCCACACTTCTCCCCTATTTGACCTTTCATATTTTACAAGAAAAAAAAATTCAAGGTATTCTTCATCACCTGCTTAAAATGTTATTAAGGCTATGTGATTAAAATTAATCTTGGTTTCCTGGCAGCTCCTTTCTGGTACAGATGAATACTGAATCAGCAGACTATTAAAAATGTACGTATTTGCGGGATATTTATATGCTGAGAAACAGACAACTTACTCATATATCATGAGTTCAGTCCAAACTCAAAGGATGACAAAGCTGATTTTATATAAATTTCAGGCTCAGTTTAACCTTTTCTACACACTGAAACAGAAGAAGACTGTGAAAAGCTTCTATTACATGTCTACAGCAGTGCTAATTCTTTAATTTGGCATTTTCAAGGCAAACCAAACAATGCATTTCAGTAAGGAGCCTGTTAAAAATTTGCCACGCTCCAAATTTAGCCAGAGTCGGCACCTGATAATTATATAAAGAAAAGAAACAAAATACATAAACATACACTGTTCTTCCTTAATTTAGCCCTACTGCTCTGGATATTTTAATTTGTATTTACTCATTTCTGGATACTTGCTTTGTCTATCTAGTGTTGCTGCCAGGGAGTTCTGAGGATGTTACTGAAAATTTGTAATTAGGATGGGAATTCTCCAACAAGGCCAAAAAAAAAAAAAAAAAACACCACTTTTTAAAAAAAAATTATAATCACAGGAACAGACTGAACTCCTGACCATGGATATACACACCATTTCTACTGTCACCACACTCTCAAGACCTCCAGAACCAGCCTCCAGATCCTGCTGTCCTCCCTGCAACCTGGCACCACAGGACAGCAGCCTCCTGCACTGGTACATTCAAAGTAGCAGCAGAAGATGCTCTAAGTGCAGGGATAAAAAAAGGGAACAGAAGATTAAAAATAACTTAGTGTGTGAATAGAGCACCCTTTAAAGTCTGATAAATTTACCAATTTTTCAAAATTATTTTTTCTCCCTTTTCCTTCCCTTCTCATGCATGAAGAATAATGTACCTTGCTACTTGCGGTTTAAGTAGTTCACATTTTCATGAACTACTTCAGTAGTTTCACAGTCCTGCTTGCTGTGCTCAGAAGTAAGCACCCAGAAATCCTGTCTGCTGGCCCTAAAGCATCAACAAGCAATCCTTTAGTTGTGAGCATTACTTTCCAAAACTGTGCATGTGAACAACAGTACATCCAACAGCACAGCAATGCAGAAGCCAATGAAGCATCTGATTATTTTTAGAACATTCAGTGGACTTGATGATAGCTTTTCTCTGGCCATCTGTGCCCACTGCAAGTCCTGGAAAAACATACAGAAAAAAAAAAGAAACATTCAAGATCATGCAATTCTCTAGACATATTTTTCATGATCCTGTAGAGTCAATATCGCTCAACCTCTCATGACATAGGAAAATTATGTCATTCCCTGCTTTGCAAATGGAGAACTGAACTGTAAGAATTACCTCCACATGCTCAAGTGAGAGCAGAGGAGCAACATGTGCAACTATCCTCCCAGCAGCTTTAATCCAGCCTTAACAATGAGAATATGGGAGATTACTTTGACAAGGAGATAGTTATTATTTTCTGTGAAATTTAGACTGACTAACTTTGGAAACCAATAGCACAGTCTCAATTTTATCTGGCTCTGTGGGCATATACTTAAGAATCACAGCTCAGATCCACAAAAGAAAAAAAGCGCCTAACTCCTCTGAGGATCCAGGCTCACTCAGCCCCTTCAGCAAGGAGCAAATATGTTAAAAAAAGCAGTTAATTGACTTCAGGAAAACCAAGTCAAGGGTAGTGTATTCCATAACTTAGCAGGACCTTCATAATGCAAGAGGCAGTGGCGACAATCACACTGTGAACAACAAGCAGGGAAGGTCTACACACAAATTTTCCAGTTTGGAAGGCAGAGTAGATGAAGGTACAAGACTCCCAGTGAGACAGCCAAGCAAACGTGGCCACAGCAAGGATGCAACAGGAAACCCCACTGTGCTGAGGGAACAGGATGCTGCCCAGACACACCACGTAGCTCTCATCTGCTCTCTGGTACAGTGTCCCACACAACAGTAATTTTTTATTTTTGCTTCTCTATTATACTGCTGCCCCTGAGATTACAAACACCACACACATCTGTTCACAGCACTGCACGCTTCCGATCACCTGCTGGAATACCAACATTCAAAATTGGTCATATTCAGACACAAAGCATTACTAATGATCTGGCTTAGGTCTGCAACCCCACAACAGAGTGTCTTCTTATTATTCATAAGTCTTCTGGGTACATGTGCCAATTCTGACCCCTAAAAGATGCAGTATGAGAGATGACAAGGGTAACACCAATAAGCCAGTACTAAGACAAAAAAATAGCAAAGGTATGTTTGTAATACTTCAAGAGCAATATAAAATATATCTCTCAAGTTGGAAGAGTAAAAAATGGTAGAACAAATCACAGATAGAAAGGAAGGAGTTTCAGTGTATTAGATCTGAAATTGAACCCTTGGGGGTTGCTAGTTGAGCCTCTGATGAGCCCAAAGCAGTTACCAGAGCACTGTGCAGATGCAAATAAATAAAACCACACAGCATCTTCAAACATAAGACAACAGAAACAGTTTAACATGGAAGAGGAGACATTTTAATTTGCTACTGGTCATATAAATATCTATTATTGAGCTTCACAAGCCAAATCACTAATAATAACTCTTGCATTCATTTCCATAGACCTCCCATTTTTAAAACCAGGAAAGTGAATGCACACATGCACTTTATGAGAAATGCTAAACATTGCAGCATTTCATTAAAGCATCACTGATTGGACTAAGCAGGCTGAGTTCTACTGTGTCACAGGCACATTTCTCTTTCTTTCTTCTGTGCTCCTCTATGAAAAATCCTGAAAGAGAGAACAATGTTCCTGCGACACTACTGCTTTTAGGTTCTGCTAGTATATGTTACTTGGTGTAGTAGAAAAGTTTCTGTATAAACACTACAGCATCTCAAGATAAAATGTAACAGAAATGCGAAGTCAGCTAAGAGGAGAGTAAGCTACCATTTTTTTTAGACTTGTCTTTAGGCAGAATGACATAGGAAAAAGTGAGATTGGAAGCTTTCAGAAAAGTACCTAGCACAAGGAAGTAAAACACAGCACCAACTTAATACATTCAATGTTCATTCTAAAGCTATCTGAAGTATGGGATTATTTTGATACCATTATATAGTTACATTATAGCAATGGTATATAGTGTACTGTTAATTCTAAAACACTAATAAAAAAGTTCCAGTCCATTACACATAACTGGAGGGCACTAAATTAACCCAGGAGCTACTCCACCTGAGGTTCACTCAACCCTTGCTCAGGTGAATAGCCCTTCTTTATGCCTTTCATCTTTGAAGCATTATGTCTGCCACATTTCCTGTGACAAGGGTGTGTATTAAAATACACAAAAAATAAAATACAAAAAATAAGAGATGGAAAAATAAGTGCGTAAGTAGAAGCAATTTCTAGACTTCTTATTCATATTAAACACAGAACAGTCACAATTTCTGTGTCCCCAAATACAGAGAAACAGAGAGATTTAATGTGGCTATTTGCATGCTGTGGGTTCTCAAGGACAGTGAAGATAAGATCTGGAGATAAGACAGGCAAAGAAAACAAACACCCTCGCTCTTGAGGAACAGGGTACGATGTTTAGGAGGCTATTATCTCCCCCTACAGTGGTGTAGTAAACTAAAAGTTCAAGCATTTTCATTCCCTACTAATGAAGTAAGAAGATGCTAAGCTTAGATCACCTTCAGTGCCCCTATTGGATTTCCAACAGTCTGTCCACATGAACAAAATCCAAATAAAATAAATGACAAACATTTCTGATTTAGAAACAGAACAATAACAAAACTTGGTTCAGCTCCAAAGAATTCTCCAGACAAATTATTCCTGTTTTACTCAGGAAGAGGCTTTAACCCACTAACTCAGGCTGTCATGTTTCACACAGAGTAAGAGGAAGAAAACGTGCTACCAGAATTCCACATCACCAGTCAGGTTGTCAGGAGACAAAAACATCGAGATTTAATCTTCCCTCATTGGCAGCTGAACATCACCACATGCATTTTCCATACAGAACAATGCATTTTACTGTTTAACTCAGTTTCAGGTGCTAGACAGAAACTCGTTACAAAACACAGTATAAACTATAACAGGCAGAGTGCTATGCTATTCCAAATGTTAAAGTGCAGTGCTGTTGGAAATCAGGCCACCTGGGAAGATTTTCATTTTTAGGTCAACAAGAACATTGCTGTAGATGTTTTAAAATAATTAGTACCTTCATCTTACTGTACCTCCTCTTTCAACCTACCCCAATTCAATTAAACAACAAATCCAAGCCCTCTGACCCCGCAGCTTTTCACACTCACATTGTACAGGTATACACAGTGCTGCCCTCTACAACTATAGGAAAGAAAGTGGTGGGGAGGTGGCAGTCAGCCTCTCCTCCCAGGCAACCAGTAACAGGACAAGGAAAGGACTTAAACTGTGCCAGGGGAGGTTCATGGTAGATATTAGGAAATATTTCTTCACTAGAATAGTGGTTAAGGATTGGATTGTACTCCCCAAGGAAGTGGTGGAGTCACCACTCCTGGAAGTGTTCAAAAAATGAGCACACATAGCACTTTACAATATGGATTTGGTCAAAGACTGGATTTGGTGATCTTAGAGGTCTTTTCAAACCTTAACAATTCTGTGATTATATGAACCATAGAAGGATGAAGTTTACCATACCCAGAGAGGGTAAGATGGATATCACCGTTCCCTTATCTCTGTCTGGAGCATGTACACAAAAGGCATATACATAAAAGACTTTTAATGTATGTGCTCCCCAGCATTCAACTAAAACACCAAGTATTTGCAGTTTTCTAAAATACAAAAAACTGGTGAACATTCAACACATCAGCTAGCATTTAGACACTCCCCTTAGCAGTACCTTGTGTTTTGTTAGTCAACACTATCATGTTCCTTACTCATAACAACTAATTTCATGAGCTGTTTAGTATTTCAAAGAAAGCCTTGCACATCTGTTTTGATAAGGTCAAGAAAGATACATCACCAGCAACCACATTACACCCAGACCAAATTAATTACAGGTTCTCTACCAGGTTTTTAAGGGCCATTATCAAGTCCTCCTTCGATTCCCCTCTTCCCATACTCAGAATGCTGCTAAAGGCCACTGGATCCACAGTGTCACACATGGCAGGCCTGGCCACACTCCAGAGCTGCTTCTATGAAATTAGCTTACACAGGCCACAGAGTGGGAATTGCACTGGCAAAACAGCAGACATATAAACAGCAAATATCCTTTGGTGATTAAGTCAACCCTGACCAGTCAAAACGCCAAGCCAAAGAATTTGGGCTTTCCCTTGTCTCAGGATGTTAGAATCTGTCCACGGAGCAAGCAGCTGCCAGTTTCAAGAATTATTGCCCTTTGCCTTTCTCCCTTTTGCCCACTTCAGCTGCTTAGTAACACTCCTCCACCCAAAATTACCACACCAATGACTCGTAGCAGACTCAGCAGAAGTGGCTCTGTATCTACATTTCAGTTTATATCCCACCACGTCTACTCACACCCCCTTCCAGCAGGCTTTGCTGCACACAGCTGAACTACAAGCACACCCTCACATCAGACAGACCTGCAGCAGAAAGCTTGGGCAGAAAACCATCAGTGTGACGAGCAGTGACTCTCTTCTGTGGGAATTAGCAAGCACACGTGAAAAGATGAGTGCCAGCATTCATGGGATGACAAACAGACTACAAAAGACAAACACACTTGACCTCAGCTTCACAGCAAACTTGCTCTCTTCTCAGCTCTTTTCTCACCAACACAAGAAAGGCATTTATATGAAATGTAAATAAAGCTGAGGTAGAGCAGAAAGAGACTGGTGTTTGGAGATTCTTAAGTCACAAAGATGTGGCTTGATGCTTGGTACAAATTTCTATATTGTCAATCACAGGTACCATTAATCATCCTCTGTTTACAATTATTAATTAGTTTAGGTCCCAAAGGTTTATATTAAATATTCCTATTGTACTCAATGAGACTTAATTAACATGTTCTTAATGTTTTACAGGACAAGACCAGGCAACAAGAAACCCATGATGAACAAATCCATCAGTCTAACAAAAAGCACTAGAAATGGTCAGTTTTTTATGTCAAGCACATTTCCAGCAATATATATAATTATGCTGTGAAAATTATTGGAAATGTCTCTTTAAAAAGTACCCCATCATTTTCAGGTGTTTAGAAAAAGAACCTCAAATCAACACAGAGACACTGTATTGTGAAAGGTAAGTATTAAAACACTTTATTACTTCAAAAAAGCAACTAGACACAAGAGATACTTGAAGGTAAAATTATAAAGTTTCAGCTCAGCACCTGTTTTTATAATTGACCCTGATTCATGCAAATTCCAGGTCATCACTTCTTCTCTATCATCTACCTCCCAGCTGAGAAGCAAAGAAGCTGAGGAGTGGGGGTAGAAAGGAGTCTAGCAGTAATGCAATGCAAATCTTTTCCTATCTGAAACACTGTTAACAAAACCAAAATGCCAGGTTTCCATAGCAACCTGAACTGTGCCACAAGCTTACACTGTATATTAAGTAACATGGAACAGTTTAATTGTAACACAAAATCCTGTACATTTGTAATGTACAAAATTAACACTGGAAACCTTCAATATTTACTCTTCAATTGCTTAACCTGCAAAATTTATTGCAGTCTGTTGAGTGTGACCTTGTATTACACCTATGCTGCTTCATAGGTGTTCCAATGCTGGCAGTGTAAGGTGCATCAAAATTACAATGATCAACAACAAATTAAACTCTTTACACTGCATAGACTGAATCCTGGTTTTAAAAGCAGCAATATTTCTAATTATTTCCTTCTTCCTTGCAAAATCCCCTCAGGCACTGTGTAACACAAGATTATTTAGTTGTCTTGTCCTTCTGCAACATCCTGAAAACTTCTATTGTCTTACATTTTTCCCTTCCTCCACCTCCAGATTCTTGTAAACACTACACACAGTTACTGACCTTGTACCAAGTCACCCTGTGCTATATGCAGTGCAAAAACTCCCCTCGAGCACATCACGTTTACCTACTAATTAGGGAGCAACTCTTTGAAGCTTGCTTCTTCAGAAGCAGAAACACAGAAGTTCTTTATATTTTTCTGCATTCTAACAATGTGTGCACAGCTAACTCTTTAAAATTATTCAGGAAAGCTAAGTTACCTATGTCTATGTACACAGAAAAGATAGAACAATGTTATGATTAATTCAAAACTGTCATATGCCATTCCTTCCTTCAGCATATCTAATTGGGCTTTTACTTGCTCAACTCTGCATGCATTCAATCAGTGAGATGGTTAAGGGCCTAACTAAACAACAAAAAAATTAAAAATACACCTGCATTAAGCTTGAGTAGTGCTGCATAAAAAACAGACGTGTAGAAGTTTTCTGGCAAAGCAGAAGCAATACTTATTTTATTTTCAGATTACTCAAGCATTTTAAACATTATTGTAGAACTGAGGTTCTCTTGTTGAACAAAACAGACTAATTTTGAAACTAAAATTCAAACTTCTTAGTATCAACAAAGTAACTCAGCATTCTGAAGCTAGATATTTCCTTTTCCTTGGGGCCAGGGAGCGGGGGGGGGGGGGAACCAAACACCATGAAGTCAGAAGAATGACAAATAGCCTCAATTCCTCCAGTATTGCATTTTAAGGAAAGCCATCCATCTCAGCCACATCAACCAGGTGCCACAACAGAGACTCTGAGCTCTCTACTCCCATACCAAGTGCATTCAGAGGGACTACTCACACAGATTATGTTTGTGACACCTAAGCAAACATGGGGCCCAAAGATGAAAGCTGCCAAATTTCTGTTTACTGCAGGTAATACCTGACATAGCTGCTAAAGTTTCAAACAAAACTTTGTATTCTCTTGTTTACAGCTACATCAATGTAATTGCTCACCCCTTCTCAAGCTGAAGCCAGTCAAATTAGTTAATGCATTAAGTAGTTTGGATTTGGCCTTGCTTTTTCCATGTTAAAGCACCTATTTTTGAGGGGTCATAGTCCTTCCATTTTTGGTGTTAAAATTTGTCTTTGAAAATCTATTAAAACTGGGTAGAGACTTACACTTTAAAATAATACAAAAAGCAGTTTGCACCTACCCCACCAGGGTGCATTGGTGATTTATAGTTAAAAAGGACTGACACATTACCTGTGAAAAGGGTATTACCTTAGAGCTAGATTCATAGAGTCAAGGACCATTTAGGCTGAAAAAGACCTTAAAGTCATCGAGTTCAACCATAAACCTACTCATGTTCCTGCCAATAATTTTGACAGGACCTAGGATAAAAACTCAATATATCCAATCCCAAATACATGGGCGAGTTCACCTCATTAACAGGTCTAGCTTTTGCAGGTCAAAATTACTTTTCTGAGATATCTGCACGCTAGACTCAGGAAGTAAAAAGAAGGGGCAAAAATAAATGAAAAGAAGCAGGAAGAAAGATATGTTTCAAGGCCAGTGGAAGTGCATTCCAACTGATATAATGGGATTCTGTCATCCTAGAGCCTTTCAGTGAGAAAATCATTCACAGGTCTTTCATCACAGAGTTCAAAAAAAACAGTCCATGGCACAAAAGAAGAAATCAAAACTTAAACAAGAGATGTAAAACGCAGTAATGTAGAAATTTTTATTTTACTTGCAATATAATGCTGACAGCAAAGCAGTTAAGATTTGAAAACTGTACTCAGTGAAGTCCTGATTCCAGTGACATCCATGGAAGTCTGATTCTTTACAAAGCTTCTAGATCAAAACAAATAACCCCAAACAAACCAAAGCAAACAAACAAACAAAACCCCAACAAAAACACCCCACCAAAACCAACCAAACAAAAAATCCAACAAAGAAACCAAACAAACAAATCCAAAACAAAAAACCCAAACACAATCAGAGAAGAGGCTTTTGAAGGACTGTTACCATTTACTAAAGGATGACAGTTTTTTCCCAAGAAATGCACTTTGTAACTTGAAGCCTTTACATCCCAAACTCTACACTGGTCCACTACAGAATGAAAATGGAACAGTTACCAGGTAAAAAGAAATACATGTCTCCTCAGAAGCAACTTAAAAATCAGTTTTGGTGCTATAAGTGGCTCCTTTAGCTGCACCACCTTTCCTTTTGCAAACCACATTGGCTTTCTGCTTGCATTTGCACACACTACCCACAGCATCCTTCAATCAAGGTGCCATTCTGCAAGGAGCAGCATCGCTCTGCTCTGCCAGGTCTGAGTCTACATCTCCTTCCCTGGAGGAAAACAAAGAAACGAACACACCTGCCTTGCTCTTCTCATACACTTAACCTGAATTGTGTTCATAGTTGAGAAGAAGGGCTAGGAACTGCTCTCCCGGATGAAGTGTTATCCCAAAGCTCAGCACCCACAGAGGCCAGGAGAATCCTCCAACACATGCCAGTGTGTAAGGTCTGGTACATTCGTAGGGTTCATGTTCCTTGCTCTTCCCAATCTCCCTGCAGAAGATTCATTATTTCTTGGTTTTGCTGTACCATTTTGGTTTCAGGATCAGTCTCTAGTCCCCTACCCCTAAAATCTGCCTATTATATGCTGGGCTCAGCCTGGGACTGGGAACCACCAAAGCAGGGCTTAGAAGGACACAACTAGTTGACAAAACACTGAAACTTCCTTCTCACACAATAGGGTCAGGTGCACAATGTCAACAGTGCAGGAGAAAAGAAAACTAACCTTCATCTTCTTAATCTCTTTTCATGACACCCAGTGTGTTACTTGTACTAACAGAAATTATGCACTACAAACAAAATCCAATTTTCAAAACAAACAACTCACTTAAAAATTTGTCCACTGAGGGATCAGTTAGCAGCAGAGACACTTTTTAAGGAATTTAGAATCCCTGATAGAAGAAAACAAATGGACATTTGATGTGGTGTGATGTGAGCAACCACATCAGCACAAGCCCAACAAAGGAGATTTTCCTTTCCATCCCGTAAGTATGACTGTGGCAGGACACAAATGCAGATGTCACATGAAGTTCTTGCCTAGTCTCTGCACACTGATGTGATACTACCCTCTATTCACCCTAACTAAAAGGCACACCTAACCAACACCACTCAGCACCATACACTAAAAAAAAAATCCAATACCACAGAACAAAACCAAAAACCGAATTACCTCTAAATCAAATGAAACCTAACCACAAGGACTGGAGAACAACTCATGGCACAGGCAGAAAGACACCCTTGTCATTCCTTTGTGGTTCTCAATTTGTTTCCTAACTGGCCTGACGATGACCCAGGCTGCTTGTGACTTAACCCCACATATCTGGGTGGCAAAAGGACTTTCATGTTCATAAGCTGTTAATCATTTGGGCCCAATCTGCGTAAGTGACTGGCTCACAGCAGGCAAACTCAATCTGTCACCACATACCTGGCCACATTTCAGCACACTGCTCCGTAACAGAGTAAAAGTTTCATCTCTTGGTTCTTCACTTATTGTCACCAAGATACCACCACTTACACCACATAGCTACCACACAATACCTGCATTTCAGAAGTTTTTGGAGCTGGGACAGAAGGTACAGACCAGATTTTATGTCATGGATTACCACAGCTCCTACCTTTAGGAGTCTTCAGCAGCTTCACTACAAAAGGCTTGATCAGCAACCAAGATGGAGAAGGGAGTACAAAATGTCAAACACTGCTTATATAAGAGAAGACTTTCTTTTTAATATAAATGCTAAATATCATGCAAAAAATCTTCATGTCTAAAATTACTATACACTTCAATGCTTCCCTGAATTATCTGAACCTTTGTGAGAAAGTATGAAGGAAGAACTCAAGACACTCTCTGGCCTATGAAGTTTTCCTGAGTTTGTTGCAGCTACCAAAAATCTGCATACAGATTAAACCCAGCTTTATCACAAGTACCCAGGTCTTTGGCATCAATACAACTGCTTAAAAAGCATTCTAAAAATGATACTTCTTAAGTTGAGAGTAAAATAAAGCCCTTGCCACCAGACTGGGGCACTACTTAACCATGAGACAGTTAACTACAGCAGAAACCTACTGACACAGCACAGAAGCAGTGCCAAGCCACTGACAACACCAAGTTGTTCCACACAGCATCTCCTCCAAAGTAACAACCTAGGCAGACCCAAGGATTTTCTGCAATCACAGCATCACCTGATCTGGCAGAAAGCCATCCACACCTCTTCCCCTCTGAATCAAGATGGCAGTGATGCTTTGTGAATATTCATACTTCTTTTTTATCTGCTGCACTACCTTAAAATACTTAAAAAGAAAACAAACTGCAAAATAAGACAGATGGCATGTGGGGCAGAAAGCAGAAAAAAAATAGACTGGAGTAACAGCAGACAGAGAGGATGCTGCTAGAAAAGGTTACATTTATTTGAAAAAAATGAGTCAGGGAATACATTACCTTTACTTAAGATAAGGCTGAGTTCAAGGAAGCAACAGCTCTCATTATGAACTTCTCTAAAACAAAGCTGTGATTTCCTCTATCTGGTGCACTGGAACCAATCCTTGCCTGCAGTGTCTTAGATTCTGAGGCAATGACCCTCAGTTATCTTCAGAAACACTGTAAGATCCCAAAATCAGTCACTAATGGGTGAGAGTACACTAAGAAAATTTTCTTTCTAGAAATAATACCAACAAAAAGCTTTTAAATCCTAAATCGAACACAAAATTAAACATAAACAGTACTATTTCAACATTGTAACCAAAAGATAAACACATATCTTGCCTGTATAAACATGTATAATTTCCCTGCTAAGCTTGCATGTTTTCTGTTCCTGTAAACCAGTTTCATATTACCATTACTTAAACATGGGTACTCATACAACCCACATTTCAAGAAGGATGCTGAAAAAAAACCCTGAAAAACATACAGAGTAGCCATAAGAAAAGCAGCAACATGGAAGAAACAGCACCTTGGTGGGCTCTATACATAGCATACCAAACAGAAGGCCAAATGCTTAATTACTGCTCAGCAGTACTACAGGGCACAGAATGAGCAGGGCACAGTTTCACTGAGCTCTGACAGGGGCATTGGACCACACAGCACCAGGAATTTGAGGCATGCAACTGAAAGCACAGTTCACCTCTTATAATAAATAGCAATCAGAAAGGCTTACTGAGATTATCATGAGTACTGTACACATTAACAAATTCAAGCCTAATCCAGAAGTCTTCTCAAAGGATGAACTGTGGTTCCATGACAAGTCATTAATTCTTAGGTAAGTACAGGGAGGTCAGGAGGATGCTATATGGTACTGAGCTGAAATATTGGTACCCTTTCTCCCAGCTTGGTCAGAGACTGGGAGCAGCGCAGGTGCAAGAGCAAAGCATTACAACAGCAAAGCATCGCACTTGGTTGTGGGCACTTAGTACAGCCTTCTGTACTGCAACCCAGTGGGAAGCACCAGCAGACTCCCTGAAGCCTGCCTGCACTCTGCCCTTGCAGGCATTGGGGAGACACTTCAGATACACAGCCATGGTCCCATGCAAGGCTGCGGAGTGCTGCCCACTCCAAAACTGAACGAACAGTTCCCAACATACAACTTCCAGCACCAGCTCAACCACTCACACCCACCTGACATTTTGACCAGGAACAAAGACATACAGCTTTCCACCTACAGTAGAAGGGTTTCCAAAGAAAAGCAGGAAGAAAAAGAAAATACTCCTCTGTATGTGTTTAATATATCTATCTGAAACATTTTGTTTGGGTAGGGAAATATAATTCCTCTAGCCTGCTGTGAATTTTGTCACTAACTCATTGTTTCATAGATCTGGCTAGGGAAAAATGACAATGTAATAAGATTTTTAAAGGGAAAATAGGAGGAGAAGGAAAAAAGAACTGAAGACTTGTTTCTCCTACTCTGATTTCTTTCCTAGTCAAAGGAGGTCACTTGAGTGAGTGCTCTTACTGCTGACTTCACTCATCAAATGTAGCATTACATTTCCTCTTTTTGGGAAAGCAATCTTAATCTCCAGGACAAACTCACAGCAAAAGTGGTAGCAACTTGGACATTTTCTTCCATGAGGGTGCAGATCACTCACAAGAGGGAGTGAGAAGCCATCAACTTTGTGGCAGGCAGCCACAACAACCCCCACCATCAATAACTCCACCAGTGGGGTAGATACCTCACTAAAACAAAAGCTACACCTATAAAGCCTTTGACTAGTTTGGTTTATTCATCATGATGAGGAAGAGGTTTATCAGTCAGCTGCTTTTTGGGTGGTGACACTGAATTTCTTCTGCCAGATGAGCCAAGGACTATGACTCCCTGCTGCTGAACTGGGTGCCCGCTGAGACACAGAGGGCACGAGCCAGGTGCTGGACAGAGAGCTTTACCATTTTTCTCAGCGTTGGTCATGTTCCAGCTTTCCTTTCATACCTACTGGATAGCAAAGGGAAATTGAGTCCCTTTGTCCTTCACTTCCATAATTATTGTTTGTGAGCTGTTCCAACTGCCTGGAACAGCAATTTTTTGTGTCAGATCTCGCTGCAGAGGCTCACACTACGTTCTCACATTTGAAACACCCACCCAAATGGGTGACTGCAGAGACTCACCCTGGCTGCAGTAACTAGCCCCAGGATCACCATAATTTTTTAAATTACCTTTCCAAAGACATGCTATCCTCCAATCTGAATCACTCTCAAGTGAATTCACTTCTGTTTGAATAGAGGAGCTTATTCTCTAACACTTAAAGAGATTTGCAAGCTGTCCCCTGAAGTCAGGGCCATAAGGTAGCCAAATACATACTAGAGCCAGCCTCAACCTTCTTTTTCAAAATCATAGATACACAAAGCAACAAAGCCATATTCCTAATAAGATAAGGACTGTTCCAATCAATTCTCACTCACTTTATCTCCAAAGGGAATCACTTATCATTTCAGCAGCAGATGTGACACATCCAAATGTGAGTGTAGCTACTGCTGCAGTGAGAATAGGGCATTGGGCAAAGCCAAGGAATGAAATCCAGAGACTGCCTCATAAACTACTTGGACAAGTCAGGTATTCCAGCAGTGTTTCTTTTCCATAACATAATATGCAACAAGGAAAAAAAAAAAAAAACAAACAAGAATTTCCCTCCAAGCCTAAGATTTTGATTCACTACTTTAAAAAAAAAAAAACCAAAAAACAGAAAGCAATCAGACAGCATTTTGGCTACAAGCATCTACTTCAATACAACTCTTCAAAGGATCAACATTACTTGACTATTTAGGTCCTTAAAATAAATTGTGTATATTTATGGACATTTTCGAGGTAAAAAGATGAAAAAGAAGGCAGTCTAAAATGCACTGCAACTTACATATATTTTATCATGGCTTACATTTAAAAATATATTCCTGATAAAGTAATTGCCATTCAGAAAGTATATATTCACTCATACATATATTCTTGGCAATTTCTACTGCTTTCTCCATTAATTTTCTGAAAGTCTGTGTGTGTACACATAAGTGTCAGATGGAACAATATCAGGAAATTATTATTTCCATTCTGTGTAAGCACTGGCTGATACAATATGCTGGCAGAGTTCATCAACACACATTTTAAGTATCACACAAGCACAGGCCCTTAGGCTGGGTCATAGCATTTTAAGCAAACCATAATCGATTAATGGGCACCTACCCATCTTAAAAGCCCACCACTGCGCATTAATACAAGAAATGTATGACTACCTAATGGGAGAACAGTAATTGTAGCATGTAAAGTAAACACATGCTAAAAGCCTGTTACTGAGTGGAAATGTTCATCATCTCAGGGATACACAGCTACCACATCCTTTAGCACCACGATATTGCACACACACCACCCAAGATACAAGTATGCCACTCCACCCGTAAACCAACTCTGAAGCAGCGTATGATGAAGGACAGAGAGGAAAGTCCATTGCACTGATTAAAGACACAAAAATCAATTACTGGCACACCTTTGGAACCCAGCAGCACTTCGCAATCATGACAACCAAAGGCTATACAAATTAATATACAGAGAGAGAGCCTGGAACATTCCAGTAATTCATCCAAGACCCTGAGAGGGAGGAAATAAATGAGGTTCGAAGCCGCGAATGCCATCTCGGCTACAGGGTAGCGGCAGCAGCAAAGCACACGCCGGGCGCCCGGGAGCAGCACCCGGGGCGGGCGGGCAGGTCCCTGGAGCCGCCCCGCGCCCCCGACCGCGCCCGCACGGACACACCGCGCCCGCGGGGCCGCGCCGCGCCTCCCGGGCTGCACCGCCGGGCTGGCTCCGCGCCCCAGCGAGCGGGCGAAGAGCTCCTCTGCCACCACGGCGGCGGCCCCGTCCCCGCCCCGCCGGGCTCCGCGTCCCTCGGCCAGGGCACAAGGCCGCGCCCGAGCAGCCCCGCCCGCCCCGCGGCCCGGCGCGCACACACAGACCTGCGGGCGGCATGGCGGGCCCGGCCCGGCGCCGCACCCCGAGCGCTCTGCGGGAGCGCCGCTGCCTCCGCCGCTCTCCGCTCGGCCACAGCGGCGCGGGCCCCGCCGCGCCCCGCGGCTCCGCCCCGCCCGGCGGCCCCGCCTTCGCTCGGCCCCGCCCGGCCGCCCTGGCGCCGCCGGATCGCCGTGGCCCCGGGGCCGGGGATGGTGGCAGCGCTGCTAGGGCGCTTCACGGGCTTCGAGCCCTGTCCTGAGCAAAGGGGTCTGTCTGCGGAGCCAGAAGTCCCACGAGTCATAAAGCCCAAGCGCCAGGGTCTTCCTCCGGAGCAGAGTTTTCTCAAAGGCGGTGCTAAAAACAAAACAGCCCGTTTTGGAAATTGAGGTTAACCAAAGCCTTTAGATCCGTGGGAAACTGAAAAGCCTAGAAACCTCATCTGTTGTTTCTACACTGTCTTTCAGTAGGCTTCTTCACCCAATCCCCAGAAAACAACACTCGTATATTTACCAGAAACTCCACTCCCTTACCCAAGACAACTGCAGGTAACCCCTTTCCAGACCTTTGTGGCTAGCCTAAACAAGATCTGGCTTCTTTTTTCTTCCTTAGGTTAGTAATCAGCTCTAAAAGACTGATTTCAGTCTGTCGGGCATTGTAACACCATTAAATTTCAAATTCTGCAAGACAAAATCTCAAGCCTGAAGATAGGCAGATGCTTGCATAAATGAAAAGGAGACACAAAGTGCACACGTATATAGAGAGATGCTAAAAGAGTGTGTCAAAATAACAAATGGAGCACAGGTGTCTTAAGAAGAATATTTTTACTAGTTACATTGTTATGAATCCAACTAGCTTTAATTTTAAGTAAGAGATTTGTCAGAGGCTTTTTTTTTTTTTTTAATTTAACAGCTGCTTAGAAGATTCATTTCAAAAACGTGCCATTTTCAGGACCAAATGCATCTCCAGTACAGACACAGCCATCTCTCACCATTGCCATTATCCTACTTGTAGCATATGCTTGCTACCGCTCAGTGTCACTACTGGAACAGCAACTGTCTCAACTCCTCCACTAAATTTGCTGCTGCACTTTCAGCTAAAATTGAAGTTTCCATCTGATTTTTTTTTTACCAAAACAGTTTCTTCTACAAGGGACAGATTTTCTTTAAAACATGGTCTGCTGCTTAAAGGATATGTTCTGATAATACACTGAAGTTAGTACATCTTATTATTACCCAGCAAAAGATGGATAAACCCAAAGTTACTTTGGTTAAAATCTCAAAGACTTCACTGACGCAAGGGTTCTCTACCACCACACAGAAGAAAGGGGCCCTGCTCTCAGTTAGTCTTCTAGCAGTGCTTAGATAACAAAACTGGGGAAAAAAGACAAAGAACAGTAGTACTGTTTACCCAACCAGCTTTGCCAAATTGCAGGAGCTATGAAGCTCCTCTCCATCAAAGTGGTGGAAACCCTATTTATCTCTTAGCTGCACTTGCACAACAATGACAGTGACTAACACCTTATTTTAGCTTCAGAAAAGCTATCCCTGTCCTAGTGTACCAGTTTGCTGCCCATCATCATTTCAAGCACAGTCACGTCTATTGTACAGTGTAGAAATTTCTATGAAGACAATGCATAAGCTCCATATAGCAAAGAAACTACGCATTTTTATAGTACTTATGTTGCCCTAAGAATATCAAATATATATTTTGGACTGCTGGCATGTGGGAGAAGTCACTCAAATTCCTGTCAGAGCAGCAGGATAAGCAGGCTAGGATTGGGACAGAAGCAGTGTACAAGTTCTGGTTATGGCACTGTGGGTTATTGCCTGTGGCTCAACCCACAGACTTCATGTTATTGGAAAAAGTCATTGTGTGAGTGGGATGTCATACACCCTTTTATTTTACTGAGTCTGAAGTACTACGTAATGCCTGCCTTTCTGTTGCAACGATGAACATGAGATAGGCAGATGACAGGAAGATTAGACACACAGGCATCACCTTTGAAATAAAATTTAGTTTTAGTCTCACTACAGTATAGAGGACAGCAGACAGTCTGAATATTTTGCTTTTTCCCATGGCAGTATGTTCCTTGCCAATTCATTTGAATACAAATGCTCTAACATTTGATTTATTGTCTTTGTGGTATCAATGCTTAGAATATCTTTACCAGAGAAAATCTTAAATTCATGGTGCTTGTTGATTTCAGGATTGGGCAAATTTGTTTTATCACTGTGTGCATTATTTTGATGGAGAACAAATGTAAATTTGCTATTTTCATCACTTCCAAATTGTGAATTTTTATCCTAGAAAAGTATTTCTCATACAAACTCACATGTATAACCACACATGAAAGACAGAACAGATTTGGGATACAGAAACACTACATTTGAATGGGTTTTGATCCTCTGCTTCAGTGTACATTAACAGTTACATACATTCAAGAGAAAAAATTGCTAGAGGTGCAGTATGTTTATGGCCTGCATTCAGTTCAGTTTACACTAATAGCAGAAAAAATACCGTATTGCTCATGTAGTTAATGTAGTTTTTCTTTTTTCACATCTGTAATTGTTAGCTTACAGCTCATTTATTTAAGAAAGACAACTTGCCATAAAGAATTACACTGACAACTTTGCTGTAACAGTCCAGTTTTGAAAAGATATAAAAATAAAGGTGACACCAATCTTTCTTTTTTTTTTCTATTATCAGCCCTTCTGTTTTTGTCTATTACTCCTACCATATTCACCATGAAGTAGTCACAAAATAGGTTTCATACAGACAGACTTTTATGCATACATAATTGAGGCTCTGCTTGATCCTACTGCACTGAGGGCTATTCTTAGCTTGGTTTCTTCAGTTTATGTAATGATGAATTTTCAGTGTCCCCGACTCACCCTTTAACTTTGAATTGATTGTCTAGATATAACTCAGTGTGATTGAGATATTGAAATTTTCCACAAGTTTTACAAAAATGAGAAAGCGACCATAGCTTGAAACCTTGATAAAAAGTTCTCCCTTAATAACTGATTCTGTGCACCTATTTCTCTGTCTAGAAGAGCAAACCAGAAGTGGCTTTCAAAATGCTCAACGGAAGAAAGACTATAAAAGACATGGAATTTGCTGCGATACAAGAGGAGATGACAAAAAAGTCCTATTTGTTTCAACTAAGGTAGCTCAGTGGACAGTGGATGAAGCACCTCCCTGCCACACTTTATCCCAAACCCCAGAATCACGTGCATTTTAACATGGGCTACAAGGGAAAAGAAGCTGGCCCGGCCTTTACTATATCAAATGCAGTGCCAGGGGAAGAACGGAAGCTGACGAAAAAGAATACAAGAACGTGTGAAAGTACTTCTGTAAAGTAAGTACTGTAAACTATTGCTGGTTGCTCCCCTTCTCGTTCTTCAGGATCATTAAAATATCCCCCAGGACAGGGACTGCCGCGGCCTGCCGGCCCCGAGCCGTGGCGCTGCCCGTCCCCGCGTCGCGTCCCCTGGCGCCGCGAGCGCCACACTGCAGGCACAGGGAGCCAGTCACCGCACAGCCTGGAATGTGCTCTCGGAGCTGGGAGTACCGCGACAGCTGCGACGTTTGGACAACGCCTCTTCAGGTTTTCCTCACATTATTTCCATCAAAGCACTACTGCGGTTAAAACAGATATAATAAGTACAAAGTACAATAGCATTTTTCCCCAGAAAATTTTCTATAATACAACAGTTAGGTCACCAATCTGACCATACGTGGAAATAAAACATAAAATAGCAAAAGACTGTGCATCATCTCTTCCTTCCCTCTCCTTTCCACTTCTTGGAAACTGGGATGATGTACAAGTCAGGTGAACTTACAGAAGAAAATCTGATACCAAGACTTTCCACATGAAACATATAGTTTAGGAAAGAGAGGACTGATAAATGCAGTTTCTGTGCAGATCAAGGGTTTTCACTAGAGCTGAAGCATGTACCCCAGGTACTAAAGAAAATTTGTACTTACCATTATATCTTACATACATACTCAAATTATATATTTTCCATAACTTAGCATATTACTTTGTTGTTATTCTTACTAATTTTTACATCATAAGCCTACTGTCACACATCAATCAGCATGTCAAAGTAATAATAATATGTAATGTATTCATATGGAACAGACAAGTTAATTGCATGCTGCTGCACAGCTTGCATTTAAAGGAATCACTCTGATTTTTCAGGTTCCAAAATTCAGCCTTACCTACCAAACTGTGACAGCCATGATCCAGTACCTCTAACACTGAATGCTCCTCACTCAGTTTCACAGGCACACCAGCGTTAAGTAAAAAGAAACATCAGCCTCTGATGCTGATTTCCTTTCCTGGTGCTTTTGGGAAGATCATTCTTCTCCAGGTACCATCTCAGGGATGCAGGCACAGGCACTGGCTGCTTCTGTGCTGGCAGGAGGCTGAATTGCTGACAGTTTCACTGATGCACTTCTCTATCGGATACAGGAAGCCAGAGGAGAGGCACAATCTTTTGTCAGTGCACATGACTTGTACAGTAAAGAAAGCCATTTCTAAAAATAACTAGGCAGCATATGATCAATGCTATTTTCCTGATGGTCTAGTGGTCAGCCCTCACCTCTGAGGTTAACATCAAGGAAAATATTTGCTATTTCAGTAAATTTCTCTTGTACATACCTTAGTTTTCACTGCTCCTGTAGTTGTAATCAACAACCCTTTCACTGCTCAAGAGAAATTTAGTAAGATGTATTACTCATTTGGAAAGTGATTTGCTAACTGTCAAGCACAACAGAGCAGGATTGCTTTGCTTCTACATCTAACAGCTACCTAGGGTATGGACAAAACACATTTGCCCCCCCTGCCATCAGCAAAAGATCACATTTTTCATAGGCTCAGCTACTTTTCTGAAATTGTCAGGAGGAGTATTTTGTCTCCATCACTGAGGCAGCTTATGAACCAAGGGGCTCACCACTGCCTTCCTCTGTGGTGTCACATAACAGAGACACTCTTAATGGTGGCAATGAGCATTCTGTAACATATATCTTCAATCCTGCTAATGCAGCTGCTGTGGGCCTAGCCTTGTTCTAACCTAGCTGTCTCCAGTGCTGCTAACATCACAGCCACAGAAGTAAGCACCCCTCCAAAACTCACCTGAGAAGTACCCAGAGTGGAGAAGCCTATGCTTTTAAACACAACACTGTGGACCTAGTGGAGTATACAAACTCTTAAGGCTAGCTCAGTTTCTGCAGTATAATGGCCTCAATATCCGGCTGGTGTTCCTTGAAGGTTCCACTCTGTAGGAAACCAGGTCCCACTTGGCCTTTCCCTTCAACAATGGGCACAGATTACCTGTTGCGACCAGCTGACCTCTCTCACTTTAGCAGACCCAGCCCTTTGCAGTGGCCTCAGGCCACAGTGATACCTCAGCCTACAGCCCGACACAGCTTTGGCTCCTCAAGGCCTGAAATGCCTTTCTCTTACCAAAGGGGATGCTGTCGATCCTACACATGTGAAAAGCTGCTCCTGCATATATAAGACATCAGATCATATCTAAAAGGGCCTGATTTTTAGCTCATAATTTATCTCTCTCACTGCACAGTAAAATTGCTGAATCTAGACCAAAGAAAGCTTCATCACAATCAAGACACACATTTTGTTCTAGACTGCTACAGTAAATGTTTTGTGATGAAATGAACCATCGGCTTAACGGGGATGCTGATGAGATGGAAACCAAACATCTTCAACCTCCTTACTCTTCCCAGAAGAAAATGATCCCCTTAAGTTTGTTTTCAGACTCTAAAGCTTTTGAAGATCAGCTAATGCATATTTGCACAGTCCACAAGCACACAGTCTGAAGCTTATCTATCTTAACACAGAAAGGTTTTTGCATTTTAAAGGCAAAGGGCTTGAGAACTAGCAAAATTTGCTTGTGCAGAGCCAACCCTCCTGTATCGTTGGACACTGCCTAAATAGGGAATATTATTTTTGCTAGTACAGCTCCCAGATCTTCTATGCTTATGAAAACAACATGCCAGAGTAAAGAGCTTTTATACAGAGGTCATCCATAGCACTGGCCGTTTTCGTTCCGCTCACACAAACCTTACAAAAAGAAACAAGGTCACAAATTAATATCTATCGTGTGAGGAGGCCGCGGCAGCACAAGGACAGCAAAACACCGACCTCGATCCCCTCTGTGGAGCCACTGGCTCCCACCTTAGAGAGGTCTTTGGACCCGCTCTCGCCTGCAGGCCTAGCACCAGAACCCGGCTAAGCTGAGGTGTTTCCACAGCCCGCTCGTGCAGCGACCAAGCCGGCGCGGAGGGAAGCGCCACGTTCCTCCCCTCCCGGCAGCCGCCCGCCGGGATGTGCGGAGCAGAGCGCTCAGCTGACGAGGCCCCGCCAGCAGCCGTGACAGCGACACCCCGTACAGAGACGATGGTGTCACGACCGGCTTGTAAAGGCAACACGAAATGAAGGAAAACGACCGCGCGAAGCCCGCGCCTTCTGGGGGCGGCGGGAAGTGCGCTGGCGGAAGAAGAGAGGGAGCCCCGGCGCCGGCCGCCGGCGCCCTCCTGCGAGCCCCCCCGCCCCTGCCGCGGCCGCGCAGCTCTTGCCTGTGGCGCTGTCGGAGCCACCTCTGCTCCCGCTACGGCACCGCCGAGCTGACCGCTCCTTCGCGCCCGAGGCTCCGTCCTGACAGCTCCCGCACCACCATCCCGCCTCCCGCCCACGGCGAGGGCCTTTCACCAGCCTCGCCTGGGCGGCCCCCTCTACTCCCCGGCCTGCTGCCGCTATTCTCTTCTGTGGGGTGGAATACAACGTCCTTGTCCACACGTAGCTGCTTCCAGGACTTGGTACTGCCTGGAAAGTGGGAGCACAGGGAGAAAACAGCAGCACGACGGAGTTGAAGGAAGGAGATCGCCTGTCATTGCTTCTTTAGAAAGAAACAAAGGCAGGGTACCAAGGATCCCTGGTGGTCTAGTGGTTAGGATTCGGCGCTCTCACCGCCGCGGCCCGGGTTCGATTCCCGGTCAGGGAAAAAATTTTTTTTTTTTTTTTCCTTTATCCCCTTCATCTCTGTTTTGTTTTAGGATTCTCTCCGGCCCTCTACTTCTGCTCTTACAATTCTGCACCATCGGCCGGCTGCTATGCCAGCCCGAGGCGCGGGAGTTGTAAGACGCACCTGACAGCGTGGAGGAATCGCGCACAAAGGTAGTGCAAAAAGTCCCAGCGCCCTGTGCTGGTGGGCAGGGGAAGCTTCGCCAGGTGTAGCATGTGCCTGGAAATCTGTCAGTCACAGCACTGCCTATAGCCATCCCATGCCCACCCACAGGGATTCTAGAAGTCAGCCGAGGCCTGCCTAGAGGGCCACATGTTAGAAATAACATAACTTCTTTTTTTTTTGGCTTCTCTAACAGCTTGGGGTGCTCCCACACCTTCCCCCCAACAGGCGAATGGTCACTTAGTGCTATCATGAATCTTTGAACCGTGGCAGCAGGGACCCAGTAGGGGCTGGAGCATGTCTCTTATGAGGAAAGGATGAGGAAACTGGGCCTGTCCAGCCTTGAATGATTCAGCTGAGAGGGGACCTCATAAATGTCTACAAGTACCTGAAGTGAGGTACCTAGAGGATAGAGCCAGGCTCTCCTTGGTGGTGCCTGAGGTGAAAGCACTACTGGAAATAATGGCTTTCGCTGCCTTTCCCAGGGCATGCCAGAGCCTAGGCTGCCCTCCACTGCAGATGGGAGTGTCTCCCGGGAAAGGTCCTCCACTATATTTTTTATGAAAACTAAGCTTCAAGGAGGTTCAAAGGGAAGAGATCACCTTTACTCTAAGGCAGAAAGCAAACAGTCAAAAGGGCTATTGTCACCCTTTAGATATAAAGAAAAGGTGCCACCAAATTATAGTTGAACACCAGGTCCACAGGTCGCCACCCAAGGAATTATTGCATTCCTATGGCTGGAGGTTCTTAAGAGTGGGCTGGACAAGTTATCAAGTCTCTCAGACTGGGCAAGGGGAATGGCTCAGTGGATCTCCTAAGATCCTGAAAGTCACAATTATATGATTTCATCCTGCACTTTCCCCTATAATTAACAGTTTACCTGTTAATTAGAACTGTGTAGGTCTCTGAGATTCTTCTCTCCCTCTTTGATCTCAGTGAAATGCCTTACCAAGTTGGTGAAAGAAGTTGCTGCTTTCTATGTCAGAAAATGATGGGCAATTTTAGAAATTTTAGAAGCAGCTAAAATGAATTTCAGGCGTTGACTACCTTCCCAGAAAAGGCATATATATGGTTTTACAGAATAGGAACAAAATAAGCACTTCCTTTTGCTTTAACTCATTTTGTAGTAAGACATTTTCACGCTGTTGGCAGTGTAAATCCAGCTGTAGAGTCACCTGAGAAAAAATAATCACATGTAAGATTTTAGAAACATGTAAAAAATGCCAGAATAACTCTTGCACAAAAAGAAAGAGTAGTTTCCAATACTTTGTTAGGAATGCTGCATAATCTCTGAAGAAGCTATCAAATGGCCTTCCAAATCCCTTTTCAGTCCAATGCCAGACTTGAAACCTGCCCTTGCATAGACAGCAAATATTCACCCAGCAAGGAGTAGGCACCAGTCCTCTTGGCTTGGTGTCCTTACACTTCAGGTCCCACTGTCACTAAAGATGTCCTGGTCTGGGATGTAAAGAGCCCAGATCACTGTTCACCTTGAGCATGTGTTAAACAGTGTTACAGCAGTTTCTGTTCCTTGTTCCTGGATCTTAGTGATGGAGGGAAGGAACTGGGTACTTGTTTTTAACTGGTAGAAGAACCATCCTTCCTGGAGCTTTTGTTGATATTTTTGATTTACATAAAAAGTAACTCATGATGCTGGCATGCTGAAGCCCCAGAAAAGGTGGGCTGTTTTACCCAGGACTAGCAGTGCAATCAAAAGCAAATGACAAAAGGGATCTGGCTAGAGCAGAGGTATTTCAAACAAATACAAGATTATTAATAACATATTTTCAAAGTGTAGCTGAATTCTCTTCTCACTGTGGTAGACTTTGAGATACTGGCTCACAAGTATTTTCACTTTCATTTCTGTTCTTCATCATAAGGGTGACCAAGTGCTTTCCATGTCACAGCAAAGGTGTATGGAAATGAACCGCAGAAGAAATAAGAATGATAAGGAAGACAATACCTTAACTGTAGATCAACTTAAACCAGCAGCTGAGTCAATTTTTCTTTCTTGCCACCTCCTTTAAGTTATAGCCCTACATTAGTTCCACTTCGTAAGTTTTTTCCAATCTTATAAGAAGTATCTTGGCTGTGAGTGAACATAAAATTTTGCATGAGTTTTACAACCAGCAATTCTTTAGAAAATGAAAGTTCCCAATTTTTTTAATAGGCATATTTTCTACTTGCCATCGTATTTCACTTCTGTTTGAAGGGCTTAGAGCCATGCAGTCGTTAGACTTATTCTGTTCCCAGGACATTCTCTTGGCCACTTAACGCCTTTTTGTCTGTTTTATTGTGGATATAAACAAGTGCAACTCCGTGGTATCTTCCCCAAGGCAACGAGCCTTTGCCTATTGATATAAAAATATTGTGGGAGCACGCCACGAGGTGGCATCCCGGCCCTGTGTCTGCCACCACCCTCTCCCGGTTCCCAGAGCAGCCCCTACTCTGGAGGTTTCAGACTCAATTCCCTAAGTTAACGTTGTGCCCGTTTCATTCCAATGAGCTATAGAGGAATGAAGGATTTGTATTTGCTAATAAAGCAAATTTCACGTACAAATGAAGCTTTTATTAAGGTAAATCACTGCATAGTTTCTGAATTGAATGCTGTATATGGAAACTTTCCAAACTGTCTTTAAACAGTCTTAATATAACATTAAAAAAATAAAAATAAAAAGTCACAAAGTATAATCAGGAGTGTGACTTGGACTCTATCACCTCATCTTGTCTGTGGCATTAATACAATGAGGACACATACTATTACCAGAGTGACAGAGAACCATGTGTCCCTGAACATATTCACTCCCACAGCCACTCTGTTGGGGTCAGCAGCACATCTGCTTTTCACCTGAAGGTTTTGAACTGAAGGTTGTGCAGAAAGTTTGTGCCAAGGTGAAGAAGGGGACCACAATTTCTGCATCCCAGGTCAGGATACCAGGGCATCAGCTGCCCAAGGTCACAAGATAAGGTCTGCTTTCATTCCCTTCCCTTCTGAATGGATTCACGAGGCTGGTGAGCCATGGGAGCAGTCTGTGCTATGACATTAGTGCTGTCACCATGGCAGTCAAAGGACACAAACAAGGCAAAGTGTTTATTAAACTGGTGAGGTGGAAGGAAAACAAACCCAAAAGATGTTTTCAGGCACACAATCCTTTTTCCAGGCTTTTTTTCCCCTGTCGTATTATCTATCCCAATATTCTTTCTATATAATATTGATGTCATAAAACATAACTGTAAATTTCTTCCTGAGCTACAGATTCAGTATGAAACACTTTCTGGATGATAAGATAAAAAAAAATATGACAACCTCACTGCACATCCTGCCAGGACTGTTCCTTGAGAACTACAGTTGGAAATTTTACTCTGAATTGTGTTTTAAGAGAAATTATTTTGTGCAAACCAAGGCAGTTTATTTAAGGTAATGTTATTGAAAGTCCAATACAGATCTAATTACCACTCACAAATCTAGATAATACCTTTCAAGGACCATTTTCCAGCATGTCCTTTTACAGGAGCAGTTGCCGTGTCCTATTAAGAAGTACTCTGATCATGAAATTATGAAAGCTCTGATCCTTTTAAAAGTCTGATTTTTTCTCTTGCATGCTGCAAATCTGCTTTCTAGATGCTTTTTATACTGCCTTGTGGCTACAGTCAGTCATTACCTTCTGCCTTTCCATGCTTTGCTTCCCATGTGCTCTTTTGAATAATCACACTTCAGTAAACTATATTAACAATGTTATTATGCTATGCCTAATTTTTGTCTTGGTAGCAGGAAAACAGAGCTGGGAGATTCCAGTTTTCACCCCAAAGCAGGAAAATAATAACAGACTATAAATTGGTATTACAACACATGCTCAGGCGGGTGGTGCTGTCTGCTGCACGTAGCTGGGAATAGCAGACAAGGACAAGGCAGCTGGGCTGATGGAGGGTGGCCACAGCAGGGTGCCTTTGTGGCTGTCCACCCAAACTGCCCCTGCACCCTTTGCAAGGGATTTTTTTACAGAAATTACAACTCTGTATTCCATAACTGGCATAATTTGTATTGTGTAAGCTGCAGTTCTGCACAAGAGATCCAGCAAAATAAATGAAAAAACAGGAATGATCTTCCTGTCTACTCAGATAAGAAACCACCTGCCTTATTCTGTCAGGATGAAGTTTTGCAGTTTGTTCATTCTCTACCCCAAGCCTGGTAGTAAGTCTCAGTTTCAGATTTGTTGGGACTGTGGCCTTGGTTCAATCAAAATGGAGCACTTTGCCATAGCCTGCAAAGCTTTCATCCCTCCTACCACAATGCGCTCATCTTCCCTTAAGTAACCAGGCTGAAGCAGAGTGTGAAGCACGTGAGAAGACAAATATGAGCTCCTGAGCTTCTATCACCATGACACCCCTGCCTGCTACAAGGCTCACAGGGAGCCTCTGTGCACATGCCAAACCCAGTTCTGAAGTGGTCTTTCTTGGGTTTACCATCATGATCCCCCTAAGTTTGTCTTTGGTGAGAAAGGAGTGGCTGGCGGCTCTGCTGTAGATGAAGGCAAAATCCAGGTATCTTAAAGATAAACCAGATATCTTAAAATCTCTTGTACCTACTGTTTATTACAGTTTGCTGATTCTCCTTTAAAAGAAAAAAGCCAAATGAGTAAATGTAATTTAATGAATTCTACTTCTCTTCTGGTCATACATTTAAAGGGGTTTTCCTTCCTGTTATCCATTATGCCATGAGAAATTTGCCTCCCTCAGTAGCATCTGGGCTCCAGGAGAACTACTATCTTCTATTAACTTATGGTAAGGGATAGAAACTTGAGTAAAAAGTGCTCCCAAGATGATGATGAGTTAGGAACTAGTCTTTCACCTGGGGTCTCTGGTCTAATTAGACAAGATCAAGGACAAGTATTAATTAACACTATTCCCACTTTACAGGTGAGTAGCCAAGAAGTGAATTAACAAACAAGTTGTATTTCTGATGTATTTAAACACTCAAAAAGTAGCTTGACACCCAAAACTTTTAAAAATCAGAGAAAAATGCATCCTCTAAAGTTTTGGTCCTGCAGGGGGCTTAAAAGCATGAAGAATTTTGTTTATACAAATAATCACACTGAAGAGGAATAGTTCCTCTGTTTCCCTCAGAAGTACATCCTTATGTAGGATGCAGGAAAAGTTCTAAGTCATATTGGTGATGAACTGTAACACTGATTTTGAAAAGCAACAGGGACTGAAAAAGTCACGCATGTCAACAACAGCTAAAAAATATCTCTAACATGCCTAGTTCTTCTTCACTTTAAAGATTATATACAGGAGAAAAAGAGCTTTATTTCCCTTTTTTTTTTTTTTTTTTTTTTTTGCCTCCAGTTTGAAATACAGGCACAGAAACACTCCACTGCAAACGCTGGGCATATGGACAAGCAGGTCTTACATATTTATATTGAATTATTACTTCTCTTTTGTTTTGTTGGTGGCTACTGCTATTGGGCATCCTTGGGTTTTGACGGTCACATCAAAGGAGCGGCTCTGGCGTGAGAACCGGTCAAAGTGAGCCAGATAATTAATGGATTTATTACTGAGGTCGGTTCCCATGATTGTCGGTGGGCAGCAGCCACTGTTGTGTTGTAATCCTCATTCTCTTGGTAAGGCACATACTGCCTTAAAAAGGTTTAATGATCCAATAGTGATTTACTAATGGGAATCTTTCTTGTCGGTTTAGCAGGCCTTGAAGGAGGACAGGGTGGCACATGAAGGTCAGTTTTCAGCAGTATCAAGGAATGGATTTATTTGTTTTGTTTTGAGATTCCTGTTTGGAGCATTTTAATTCAGTAATTGCAATAATAAATTGAAGGGTCAAAGCCATTGTAGCTGGGCAGGTATTGGATTCTTGATACCATGAGGAGGGAAGTAGACAGACATTGGTCACAGTAGATTGTGGCTGAAGGTCTGAGATAATTATCAGAACACGTTCACTTCAGCTTTTATGATCAACAAAATGAAAAGGTGTGTGTGGTAAGAGGGACTTATACAGCCTCATGAAACCGCAGGCTGGCAGCTGGTCCTCACAAGCAGCCCCTGCTGGGGTGGCTGCCTGGTTCGCTAAGGTTGCATCCCCTTTCTGCTGGGAAAGGAGGGAGGGGGCAATCAGTGGGACAGCTGCCCAAAAAGAGGGCAGGGGAGGGAAAATGAGAGGAAGCAGCTTTGCCTACCCAGAGGGAAGGAGATGCTGTTGGTGCCCAAGGAGCCAGCGCCCTTACCACTGCTCCCCCTTGCCACCCCAGTGCCTCTTCAGAAAAACAAACCCCAGAAAAGCCAAGAAAAATAAACTTCCTTCTCCTCCACCAAAATACATTTAGAAAGCAACAGAGGGAGAGGGGGTGGGGAGAAAAACAATGTTACTTTATTTTAGGACTTGTGTAATAAAACCAAGGGCTGTGCTGGCAAGTGACATTAAGGGCTGTGGGAACAATCTACACACAACAGACCTCATCTTGTTAATCAAGTTGTGAAAGTGTACCTTAAATGTTTAACTTTTGTTTTGAACTCATCCAGGGATAAAGTCCTTTTTCTCAAGAAAATTAGTTACTTTTCTCTCTGAAATATGAAAAAAATACAGCATTCTGAGTTAAATCAAAAGTAAGGGGGGAAAAGTGTAGGCCTTTACGTAACTACAGTTTTATCTCCTTGGGTTTGTATATTGCCTTGTATTCATCTGTTAGATTTTCACTTACCACACAGTAATATCTATGGGTATTCTCTATAGGTAAAACAGTTTTCTTTACATCTTCCTTTGAGACACTGTTTCCTGGAGTGGGTGCAGAGGTCCTGCAGTTCACATAGGCAGTGTTCAAAATTTCCTAGCAACCACAATTTCAGTGTTGCATCAAGGTATTTTTTCATCCTGAAAACTTTCTCTGTAGAAGAGAAAAATTCTGAAAATGAATTGAGTGGAAAGCAAAATTCAATCACTAACTCAGAAGGACTTTCCTGTAGAATAAGTAATAGCACTGTTAAAACATTGTCTAAAACAATTAGCTTTGTTTGAATTCAATATTGGCAGTTGTGTATCTGTAGAAAAGGAATTTGCCTCTTCAGACCTTGAAAGTAATTCAACCAGACATATTTCATCTTATTTCCCATAATAACTTCCTTTTGCTTCTGATATTTGAGTATCTAGGGTACAACACTAATTCATATGTCCCAGATTTACATTGCTACCATGAATGCAGAAAAATATCCCTTTAAAAACAAATTATATTGACATCTTATAATCACCACCACTGCTGAAGTCAGAGCATTAAGAGAACTTCTAAAATTAGCATTGATTGAGATGTTGACTGGTCTTAGTTCTATGGGAGTGATAGGTAATAATGCATTATCACCAAATGATTTTGCTACTGTTCTATTGTTTCTTCTGGTGAGGAGTCTGATTCTTTGAAAAAATTAGATAATATGTAAAAAGAGTATTAAGCTTCAAATCCTGTATCTCAAAAGATGATGCAAGATAGGGAGAAATTCAGTTGCCTGGCCTAACATATATCGTGCCTCTTAAGCAACTTGGATTTCCCAGGCATCTGCACAGGACTGGCAGAGGTGACACAGGACGAAAGGGAGACCTACTCCCTCTAAAGTGATAGTTGGAGCCAAACTTAGGACATGGCAAACATTTAGACAACTGAATGATGACTAAGTGATTGTGTTTGCACATTCATAGCACTTTACAACTTCCAGTAAAAGCAATTAGGATGAAAAAACAATTCAAAACCAACCACACCTTCTCCCAAAAAAGAAAATCCTGCGTATTTTATGGAAATTATCTGTCAAAATGTTATTTCATTTACAAATCAGGAGAGGTTTGGTTTACCCTTGAGTGGAGGTCTCAGTATTTCTAGCACCTGCTTGGTGCTCCTCTGCTTATAATTTCTGATTATGATCAGATGTGTTGCTGCACTCATTCCTTTGAGATTTTTACACACTAGTGTCCAGGTATTTGCTGTGTAAAATGATGAAGCAGAGAAACAGAGCACAAGTAGAAAGTTGAGTGTTGAGTAAAATTAACTCAGGTTCATGCAGTGGCCTCACACAAATGAAGCTTGGACACATGAAGCTCGCAAACAAAGCTATACCAATTCCTTCATCTTTTCTCAAAGTTGAGCAAAACTACCAATTCAATCCCTCAGGTCCTCAGCTGTGTGACCTCAGGCTATCTGTGTCTACAGAAGCAGATGAGTAATGAGGCTGGTGACTACAGAGCTGGTAAAAGTCCACTTCACATATCAGTATTTTCTTATGTTGTATCTTTTGACTAAAAGATGCTTGTGACCTTTTCCTATTGTAAAGAAGAGATTCCTTGTCTACAATAGCCCTAAGAATTTGGCAAAATCCATGTTCCAGGCTTATCTTGTGGCATCCTGATTGAAGTACCATCTTTCAAAACAGCTGCAAACATTTTGAAGGTTCACCCTAAGGAGGCAGCAGCATAAGCTGGCACCTCCTGGCAGTTGTTCAGGCAGAGGCAGTCACAGCCAATTATTCTACTTTGAATATATGCATTCAGCCCTCGGTCACAGTAGCTGGTTTTTCTTCTAGGCAATACCTAATGCTGGATATTCTCCACTTGCAATCACAGCAGAAGGAGGACAAGCAGCACTACCTCTCAGTTGCCTGTCTCCTCTCTAGGATAATAATCTTCTCTCAGCAGCCTAAGTGCTTTTTATTTGCATTGCTGAGGGCTAAGGTTTCGAGCCTGCTAATGCTGATTGACAGAATTGGTTTTTAGTTTTTTCCTTTCAAGAAAAACATTCTAAGAAATTGCATAACCTGCTTTGATCCTCTTGATAAGTGGAATTTAAAGTTGTAAACCCACCCATTGAAAAGTTAGTCAAAGCCAACTGCTAACTGTTGAACAAGCAGTCTGACTTGTGTTCTTGTAGTATGTGCCATAATCTACTCTTAAATTATATAAATTACTAACTTTATTCTTCATCCAAGTCCATTCCTCATTGAATGCACAATAAAGAGAGAAAAGGGCTGAAGTAAGGCTGCACATGCACAGCCACGGGTCCTAACTTTTGCATCTTGGTTATTCCAAGGAAACAGCTTTCCCTTGCTTTCTTTTAAAGACTGCATAGATGCCTTCAGCTCTGACCTGTTAGCACAGCTACAGCCAAAGCCACCAGAAGCTATTACTCTCTCATGTCTTTCCAACAGCATATGTGAAATACTGTGTCTTTGTCTTTAATTTCTCACTTGGAAAATCTTCATCCACTCTCAGAGAGGTAACATTCCAAACAACCTACAAATAAGCAGGCATGAAGAATGAGCTCCTCATGTCCTCTAGATGATTTGATTCAAACCAAACCAATACAGAAGACAACACAAGAAGAAATAGTGGAGACCAAAAGCCAACACAACAAGCAATAGAGGACATATCAGCAACTCATGGATCTGGCCTGTTTTTGAAAGTGAAAATGGGATAAACACAAACAGGCTGCACAAATTTTTCAGTGGTGTGTACCTAATCAGTGTCTTTTCAAACTGCCATTTTTTAGAACAAGGCAGAATATTGCATTTTGGGAAACAAATTATATTTTGAGGTACATCAATTAGACTGAGGACCTCAAGCAAAACCAAGGCAGTGGGTGCCTATTTTTAAGGTGATACACGCCTGAGAGACTTCCTACCAGGCTCTTTGAGGGCAGGTTAATAGTTAAAAGTTTACATTGAAGTAGGGCTGCAACCTGCACTTTCATGCAAATAAACCCCACTTTTTATCTATCAGCCATTAATGTCTTCTTTCTTCTTGAAAATACACATTTAGAAAGTGAATGATACCTCACTTGTATGCTGCTAAATATGCCAAACAGCAGCACAGCATTTCTGCCTTTAACAAAAAAAAAAAAAAAAAAAGTCATATTCCCCCAAACAACACTATTTCAAAGAATATCAAGGTTGATTAACAATTAAGGGGTTACAAGACTTCTTCCCTCTCTTTTGTCTATTTTTTCAAGTGAATGACAACCCCTCCTCACTTAAGTGCCAGAGACCAGCTAATTGAGGTAGGGATGAGTTCCAGGTTTAATATTTGGGAGAAAGGATGATAGGAGAGTGAGCCACTGAGCTGAGGCTGCTGAGGCTTTGGATGATGGGTGAAGTATCTGTCTGGCTGTGGTGTGATCCCCTTTGTCTGTGCCTCAGTCTTCCCAGCTGTTATTTCGGCATTCAGACATGTAAGACTTTGTCCTCATCCTTATAAACAGAGCTCTCCACACTTTCCACAGACGGGCTTAGCAGGTCTGATGAAACAATAACAAACCCTTGCCTCAGTGAGAACTGTCATATTAGAAGACCAGAACTTGTAAAAATTACCTCCTCTCATTCCATATATTTATGGATTAATGATGTCATTGGGTTAACATTTTCACCTTCTAAACCCTATGGAAAGCTGAACCTAGAAACCTCAATGATTTTTAGGGCTCTCCCAAATGAACAGATGAACAGATATGCTTAAGCATACCATCAGTGCAGAGCCAGTTTGCAAGCCTGAAAACCAGTGCTGCTTTGCTATTTTTCCCTGCCTATTCCATAGCACGCTGGAGAAGATGGGTTTCCTGGCTGAGCAAGGGGAGAAGAAGAGTACAGAGCAGCCAACAGGCTTGTTATCAGGGGCAGAAAACAACTCTAAGTCCACAACTATTCTTCAAAAGCAAACAAATACGGCAACAGATCATCCATAAAACGCAGTCAAAAAGGACTTCATTTAATTAGTGATATGTAAAGACTTTTGCATAGAAAAAAGGTTAACAAAGTAATGCATAAAAGACCGACTAGGTACAGTATTTTTAAAACAAATATTTTAAAGTATATTTTGCATAATGTTTAACATTTTCAATGCTTATTGCTTTCTCCACACAGCAGAGAAATCAAGTGCATAATAATACATGCTGTGTTTTATTTTTATTTTCTTTTTTTTTTTTACATAAAATCTCTAGTTCTTGACTGGTTGTATTAAAATACTTAGGTTATTTTAAGTCACTGTAATAAAAAAATGAAAGCAAACCATTTTATGCAGCACTAGTTATCTGGGTATTGACAAAATAATTTATTCACATCCCATTAATACATTCATTTTGGTTTGGAATCAAACCCACATTACAATGTTGGCATGTTAATAGCCAATTTAAAAATCGTCCCTACCATAACTTCATTCATACCCAGAGTGATCATTCTCCCAGATGCTGATAGTGAAAAGAAGAGGGATCTTGCACTGAATCAGCTAAAAGTAAGTGTCCAAGTACAGCTAAATAAGTTCAGTTGAACTCTTACAACACTGAATCTCTTGTATTGGCATGAATCAACTCTGTATCCAACTGTGCACACTTTCAATAGGTGGCTACTTCTGGGTGCATGACAAATTCACTGTTTGTGCAGATCGGAGCTAGCACCATGTTTAAGCCATAAAAATGGGTGCCTCAGGGCTCACAGGCAATGCTGAAACGTTCATTAATCCCAGCACTGATAAGATAATTGCTTTTGCCAATGCTATGCTAGACGTCACAATTTGGCAAGTCTGTACAAAGAAAGTGAACTAAGCGAGAACTAGGCCTGTCAAACTAAACATTCTTCCTCGGCAATCTTTTGGCTAAAAAAACCTCTCCCCTTCAAGAGCACGATCTGCCCTGGAAAAGTATCCTAGTTCTGAAGATGAATGCAGAATTTCACCTCTCTCCCATACCATTTCCATACCTGTGCAATGTTATTTGTTTTAGCAGAACACACACACACACATATATATTTATTTATTAATTTTTTCAATGTCAGGCACTTATGAAACTGGAACTCCTTTTCTAGCCTGGGGAGACCTCGTGGATGCAATCCCTCACCTCTCTGCCAAACAAGGATGCATAGCTGGAGAACTATTAGTTCTAATGTCTACACATTTCTATGTACGTTGCAGGAAACCTCTACATGCCGATATGGTGACACTTTTATGAAAGCCATTGCTGCTCCCTCAAGGTGCCTCCAGCAAGACAAACGGAGAAGAAGAAGAAAGTGTCTCCCCATGTCCTCTCCGACATCTGCAGTGAGGATAACCACGCCGCTCCTCGGTGGGCTCACCGGCACGCCTCAGGCCCTTCGCGTGAAGGCTGAGCAGGGAAGACATCCCAGTCCCGGGGGCTGGGCGTGGGTGCGGGGATGTCTGGGCTCGGGAAGCGTGAGCACATGCGCATGTGCTGAGAGGGAGAGGAGGGAGCTGGAGTGGGAAGAGGTGTGTGTGGCGGGGAGACTTAAAAGGCTCCAACTTCAGTCCCCCAGGGTCGGTAGGGTTTCGTGCCGCCCCCGGTGCCAGCCTGCTGAGGGCTGGCAGTGGCTGACACGGCCAGCGGAGGGGTGATGGCGGTGGCCGCAGCGACAGCAGCGGCGGCCGCGCTGGGTGGGAGCATGGGGAAGGTGCCGGTGAAGGAGAGGGGAAAGCTCTGGGCTGCAGCTGTGGCTGCTGCTGCCGCGGCGTGAACAGTGGCTGAAAGGGACAAGAGGGAGGTAGAGAGAGGAGGGACACAGGGAGCGATGCTGCCAGCGGAGGGGACTCTGAGGGCGGCATCGGCGTGGGCGAAGGTGGCCGTGAGCAGGGCGGAGCCGTGCGGGGGCACGTCCGAGGAGAGTCTGCATGGGGCAGCATCAGAGGCGTGGAGTCCATTCGGCTGCAGCAGAGCGGCCGGGAGGTGGTGGAAGGCGGCTGCCCAGTGGTGAGGGTGCAAGGGGTGGTGGTGGTGGTGGACCATGGAGGAGGTCATGGCAGCAGCTTCCCTCTGAGAAGCACAGGTGCTCAGGTGAGACACGAGTCTAACACGCAGGGGGTCGGATGTGTCGAGACCTTCCACCGAAGTCAGGTACCTCGCGACTTCTGTCAAGCACTCCCGGAAGCCGATGCTCATGAAATCCATGGCCAGGGAATGAACGTCAAAATAACCTGCAAGGGGAGGGCAAAATACGTGTTGAATGTGGAGCTGGCCAACCCAGTCCTGGCTCAGCCACCACGTTTCCTGTTTGCCATTTATGGGTTAAGATGTGCAACAGAAGTTTGTTCTCTGGTCTGTAAATCATCTCTTTGACCATCCCTGTAACATAATAGGCTGCAGTTGTTTATGCAGACAATATACAAATGAAAAGAAATAAGTCCATAAGACACTTAAAAAGATACATGATGCCTCTCCTGAAATTCCTCAGCAAGCTGCTGCAGTGCAGTGTTGATCCTGTATGTGTGAATGAGATGCTTATCCACACAATGAAACAGGCTGGAGATCAGAGAGCTTGCATGTACTACCCTGCCTTTTCTTCCCTACACTGGCATTCATCCTAATGCTTTCAGACTATTTCTTGACATTGTGAGATAGTTGTTGTAGCTGCTGCTGGGGTCCCATCTACTTCACAGAGTCATTAAGACAATATGACATACGATGTTGCTTAACTACAAACAAAAACCATCCTGTGATGACTCTGCACACACACAATAAAAAGCTTTACTGAAAAAGCGTTTTATGTAATGCCATCACTAATTTGGAAATGGAAGACTGACAGTCATATGGCCCATGAGGTATTTCAACAAACAGCAACTGGAGCTCCATAGGCTTGGGACAAAAAAGTGTTTGAAAAAAAAGTTTTATTAAATGCACATGAAAAGATACTCCCTTTCTAAAAGGGGTGAGCATAACATCTTGTGTTTAAGTGGCAGCTCTTCAACCACAAAAACTTATTCCACTTTTTGGAATTTTCCTATTTTAGTTTAGATGTTGTCTTCTTGGGGGAGTTATATCCTATCCACTCCCAAGTTGGCATGGTTTTTCCTCTCACTTTCAATGAAAATTTTTAGGTATGCATGACTGTGATGTGTGTCAGTATATAAAGATCAAGTCCCCCTCTTATGGTGGAATGTGGCAGCAAGGCCTTGTACTCTGTCATGAAATAATCTCGGCCTTTCTGAAAAATGCTCGCACTTTAGATGGCTTTTTTAATTTTAATCAATTTTCAGGCTAGACGAAAGTGTTTCTGCCACTGCATGCGCACATTACAGAATTAACTCAGGCACATTTATCTGTGTTGCTCCAAATCCCCTGCCCGATATACACTCCATCTTGCCAAATCACGATGGTGCTTTTGCTGCATGCCTACTTGCTCATCTGAACCTGAGTGAAACTCTGGCTCAGCCAGCAGATCAACGAGCGTGAGGAGTTGAGGGCTCCTGTCCACAAGTGCTGACTCCTCACAGCTTTCTTCCTGCCAGGTCCACTGCAACCAAAGGTTTGAGTGAACTCCTGAGAGACAAAGGCCAGGCATGCCAGGAGCAGTGAGATAGCAGGGCACCTTCTCGGGTGCCAGTCAGCCTGGCATGGGGACTGCTTCTGTGCTGGAGGCTCCAGGACCTCCAGCAGCTTCAGAGGGGCTGACGCACAGCCAGAACCACTTCCCAGCTCTGGCCACGAGTCAGCCAGCCTGGGAGTCCTGAGAGCACTCGGCTCAAGCCAGGGCTTCCAGGCCTCCCTCCCTCCGGACTGGAAGAGATGTGGGGGATGTGGTTGTCACCAGCTTCCCCTGAGTCTGAGCTGCTGGCTCTGTGACAAGCCATCCCAAAGCCCTGGTAATCCTGGCTCCCTTTCAGTCTCCTATGGTGGCCGAGACATGAAAACAGAGGCTCGATGAGATCTGGGACTCCCAGGCTCCATTATATTTTGATGGTTATCTTTTCCCGGTTTCCTCTTCACCAGCTTCCCCCTTTTAAGAGAGACTTAAAAATGTTGATTCTCATTTCTTTCCTAACCCAAGAACATCCTCCACCATGAGCACATGCCAGTGTTTTGTAGTGAATAGGAACTCTTGGTTTTACCTCATTTGTCCTGGTAACCCACCTGTGCTGCACACAGGCCACTTAAGCTACATGAACCCATGCAATAACCCAGGTGTCACTCACTCAAGATACATTTGTAGCTGCAATAAAACCACACTCAGTTCTCTGCAAGCAACTCACTGTTGACAAATCACTCCTCCCCTGTGCTTGCTTGCACCATCAGCAAAAAGCCCTGGCCTGAGGCCAAAATAATAACTCAATGTGAACAGGCGACCACTATCCACACCTGCGTTAGGGTGGCGGAAACGAGGAGTCTGCACAGGACCTGAGAGGCATCTGCCTGCCTGAGGCAGCTCTGAAAAGCAGAGAAGGGGCAGAAGTCATGTTGGGTTTTTTTTCCTGCAGTGCCCACCTCGGGATCTGTGTGCTGAGCGGTGGCCAACCCCATCTCGACTTGCCAAGTTCCACCCATTCCCCATCATGGATGTCCTCCTTTCTGTGTGAGGAAGAGGACAGTCCTCAATGCAGGGCAGTGTATGGGTATCAGGACTCATTTCTCCTTTCTGCAGTAATAAGTGTTTGCCCCTGGTGAAAATGATCAAACTCATTTTCTTTTCTGATACAAAAAAAACCCTCTGTCTCACAAGATTAATTACAAAGCTGGAAATAAATGCAAATAAAACAAATATTTACTTTAAAAATACTCTAAGAAATTATATTTAGAACTGTTAGCTAGATTGCAAAATAAAACATTAAGCAAGCAGGAAATGCAGGTTTAAACTTTGCCCAGTACTAATTCTCAAACCTCTTTTTCTTACAGTTTCTTAATCTGTGCAGTGAGATTACTCTTATCTCTAGGACAGAAGGAGCAGATAAAGTTGTAGTATTTGTGAAGCGATCAGGTATTATTGTGATGGGCCACCCACTGTGGATCATGGTGTAAAAGGCAGTTGCAGAAATAAGCCTGCATTGCCTCTTCCCACACCACAACACTTCATCCTTTCCTGCACTGCCACGGCTATGCCGGTGTCAGCTGGGGCAGGAGAGACATGGCAGCAGAAACCAACCAAGGAAGAGAACAGACTGCAAGACATAGGACTGCTAACAACATCCAGTTTGTACAACTGGAGCCAGAGACTGGGCTCCACCAACATATCGCTCTGTCCCGCAGCTCCCATCCCAGGCATTTCATCCCCTGCCCCACTTGGCCACCTGACCCGACCCATTTATAAAAAAATCCCCTGCATATTTTTTTTTGGGTGGGGAAGCCAGGGAAGGAAGCTTCCTGATAAATTACGTCTCCATTTGGGTTCACCTCCTGGCTGTCCTGCTGTCGGTGCAAACATTGGAGGGGTGGGAGCTGCTGCAGCTCCTCAGAGGAACAATGGAACAATGTGCAGCGTGATGTGGGGGTCAGGCTGGGATAGCTGAGCCACACATCGCATGGGGAGGATGAAGCGAAACAGCCACTTCCCTCAGCAGCCAAGCACTCTGTGCTCCATGCACCGAGGGAGACAGAGCTTGTGGAACACCAGCACACAACCACACTCTCAAAGAAGGCACCGTCACTGGGACACACAGAGGATTTGAATCACCTGAATACCGACTGCATAACCATGATCAATTCTGGCATTTCAAGAGCGTATCTTTAGCAACTAGAGTGCTTTCTCAAGTACTTTTTACATATATATATGTTAACCTTCTTTTAAAATTTTGTACATTTTCTGAGGAATCAAGAGACATGTCTGTTACCTGATGGGCAATAAAATTCCTTTCATCTCTTATCAAACAAGTTACCTATAAATTTTAAGCTTAAATGGACTCCTAGAAAAAACTCCTTAACACTTAGAAAAAAGGTATGTCAGCTTGGTATTAATTTTCACATTTAACAGAACACCAGCCTTTAACCTGCTTTCCTATAGCCATCTGCTGTTAGGCATGCACTGATTCTTAGCTGAGTTTTTTAATTGCTGCAAGGTACTGAGAGGAGCATAACTCAGTTATGCACTAAAAACTTTGGTAAAAAAAAAAAGTAAGAGAGAGAAAGCAGCAGTTTTATTTTCCAGCCTTTACCTATATGGCATAGTGGGTGACTGAAGAATCAGCTGGTTTCCATTACAACAATTCAAGGCATGATCACGGTTGATGGCACGAGACATGGGACCATGCTTATGGAATGCCAGCAAGTTTTTAGCTCCAAATAAGTTCCAAAATCATGACTACACAGAGCACCTCGTGGGTGGCTGAAACCATTTGGCCTCCAGCCTTGGGACTGTCAGCTTGCACAAGAGAGGTACGCTCGACTCCCGGCACTTGGCTGATCTAATGGGTCAGCGAGTGCAGCCACTGCGTCACGCCAGCAGCCATTAACAGGGAGCTATGCCGGCCTCTGACACACAAATATAGCATAGAAATGTGAGTGCAGAGAGCATTGCCTGCCCACCTGCTTTATCAGATACCTGGAGCTGCATAGAGCAAGACTGAGTTTTGTTCTGGTGAATGAGATGGTCTAACCTGGAACTGAAAAGTCTTTCCAGAACAAAGAAAATATTTAAACATAAATTAAAGTTCTTCTCTGTTCACTTCCTTCAGTATAGCAGCTCAATAATGAGGTTTAGCATCAGATTTTTTGCTACACAATTGTTGCCACAAACCTCCTGTTTATGTTTGGTGTTTGTGTATTTGTTTTGTCTCCCTGTGCAGATTTCAGTGCTCTTTGGAAACCCCAAACAAATCTCTCACTGGGCTGCCTGTGAATGAAGCCTTTACTCCCACAGTGTTATGAAAGCAAACACAAGCCCAGGGTCAAGTGCTTCTTTTGTCCCAGTAGCTCTTTCCCACGAGTTCAATCCTGCCATTAGCATTGATTTCCACTCTTTTAATCTGGAAACGCCTATCACAGCTCCTCAAAGCACTTTTTTTGATGAGATTTCCCCAAATATTAGAAAAAAAGATTGTTGGCTCCTTACCTTTCCCTCCTGTTGCCTGCAGCATCTTCAGATGATCCACTGTCATTTGCAGTATTTCCGCTTTTTCTAATTTGGCAGATCCCTTTCAGATAAGAGACACATATAAATAAAGGCTTACGAGTACTAGAAACTTTAATTTGATATACTTTCCACTGAGCTCAGCCTTATGGTTTCAATTTCCCCTATCATTAGGACATTCTCTGCTTAATTCTTTCGTGAGCATCTGCTTCCCAGGCTTGGTCTAAGGACTAATACCACCTCCCTAATTTCTCTTTATTAGGGCTATACCTCAGCACAGCTCTGGCCTTGAAGGTAGTGTAGAGATGACATCTTCAAGAAATGAGAGAAATTTGTTAACTTTCTGGACTTCCTTTTTAAGAACAAACACAAGTGGAGAGCTGGCAGGACAGATCTTTGTGGTTACAGATTAGGACCCTACTGCAACCTTACTTTTTGTGCTATTACCAGTAGGTGTCCCTGCGGACACACACCCAGCACTGTCCCTCTCTTCATGGCCTGTTAATTTGCAATGTATCATTTGGTTGCTGAATATTCCATTCTCATTTTTGGACTGAAAAAAAAATGCCACACAGTCCGCAATATTTTAAGTTAGTGAGAGGCCTACTTTGCAAGGACTAAATACTGTGAAAGAGTGTAGCTCCTCTGTCAGCAAAAATCTTTTCTGACACTAAGAGTGGCTCACAGAGCTACAAGGGATACTTCAAAAAGTACAAAATAGAACTCAAAAGATAGTATTAGTATATCAATGTATAAATAAAACTATTTTGCTTGGTACGATTCCCTTGGATATCTGGAACACACCGAGACAACACAAATGTTATTCCAGTGCAAGAGATCATCTCTTGGCATCAGTTAAAATCAGGGCCGTGCAAGCTGCAGCCACCAGTGGATCACATCTTGCAACCCACTTTTTTTTCTCTTAGTTATCATTTGGGCCACCTCACTGTCTCGGCCAGCTTCAGCCAGGTTGCACATTTTTGAGTTGGGCAAAGCTTACCCGGCGCTGTGCAGCTGTGCTTCAGAGCGCTCATCTCTGCCACACTTGGGAGCAGCACGGGGGCTTGGGGAGGGAGGGAGGCGGAAGCGAAACTAAACCTCCAACTTGGAAACTCCAGTGAGCTGAATGTCAAGGAGCTGGGCAAGAACTGATGACTTTGTCCTTGGCATATTGTGGGAAAATGGTGGGACTTTCTGATTCAAATACAGAACATGCTCATTTTTATGGCGGTGGATTTTTTTCAATCTGCTTATTGCTTTCAACGTACCAACGTTGATGTGCGTGTGAATGTTTGGTCAGAATTCTCCATTTTACATGAAGCTATATCCTGTAGTTTTCTCAGACTTCATCTTTTCCATAGACACAGCACAAGCCGTCTCAGTGAGAGTGACTAATAGCTAAAAACTGCATGGTGCTGGGTAATTTCCAAAGGCTCTGTAGGACTTGTTTTATAATGTTTGTGGTTTTCAAGAAATAAACAATAAAATGGCACAAACAACTGTTGTCTCTTGCCCCTGTTTATCTAGCTGAAAATATCCTTGTCACTGTTTTGCCAGAACGAACGTAAGGGCACAGTGACAAATACCAGTTACTAAAAATCATACTGCAGGTGACACAAGTGATGCTCTCAACCAATACTTCGAATTTATTTGTTTCAGCCGGCTTTTGCTCAGGCCAGGGATGAAATAGGCCTAACACGGTGCAGTGTTTGCCACGTTAGTTACCACTTATATTCAGCACCTCCCAATCCCGCTCTCAGGTTTTACTTTCTGGGTTTTTTTATTTTACTATTAGGAGGCAGTCAGGTTATTTATTTTCAGATGTTTCATTTTTATTGAAACATAGTGTCAGTTGCACATATCCATAGATCTTCAGACACTTCTAGCAAAACAGGAACAAGGCTGAATATTGAATCAAAGCCCAAAAAATAAAATTCAAGATATGGAAAAAAATTAATCTGGATGGAAAAAACCGAAATGCCTTTTTTTTAAAGTTTTTTTTACAAAACATTGTATTCTAAGCGCTTGGTCTGTAATTTCATGACCAAGGAGCTGAGCCAAAATTAACTGGATCCTTCCAGACTTCCTACTAAATACTTTCTCACTGAAAGTCTGCATATATCACTGACTTCACTAGCTGACAAACATGGGCCTATTCCACTTCCTAATGCACTGGTTCTAAAGAGTAATCTTAAAACATGAATAATCCAGACTGTCTGCTCCCTTTTCAGGAAACTACACTGATTCGCTTGCAACAGAAAGTATAGATTGGAAAAAAAGGTCTGTTAAAGTAGCAGCAAAGTAAATTATATTTAAAGATTTAGACAGAAGGCTAATTTACGTACAGGTTTGGGGAGTTGTGTTAGGTTTGTGTTTTTTTATTTTTTATTTAATATGGAGTAAAGCACATTTTTAACAAAACCACTACTGGAATTCATCGAAAGAACAGGGGCAACATGAACACAGTTACCCTTAAGGGAAAAACAAGCCAAAGAATGGAAATGTTTTTCAGCCTTATAATGAATTATGTTTCTAATAGTTTTGCCACAACAAAGCATTTTATTGAAATGCCTGCTTTGTGCCAGATCAGGACACATACAGTATTATTTTAATGAGATTTATGAGAGAACTAACATTGCCAGATGAGATACAGAATTTATATGAAAAAAAAAGCTTACTTGTTTTTCAAACGCAGTTGGCACAAGCCTCCTCAGCTCTGATAAACTGTTATTTATACGATCACGGCGCCTTTTCTCTATAATCTATTCACAAAAAAACCAAAACACATTAAGTTTATATACATGAAGGGCAAAATCACAGCACACATGCAAACTGTCAGATGCAAAAATAATTAAATGAAACATACCCCTCTTCTTTTCTTTCTAGCCATGATCTGAGATGTTGTTGTTGGGGAATTTGATCGAATGACAGAACTATTACTTTGCCTGCAAAACAATAAAAAGTATGTCAGGTGTTGCACAACTTGACACTGCTCTTTGAAGACACCTTAGGTCACCATGTTACATATGCATCGTCCCTCTAATGCCATTTTCAATGCTTTTAAGAGGTCCCTTGCATTGCACAGTGTTTTTGAAGACAGCAATGCATTTCAGTTTTGACTGCCCCAGCATACATTTTGAATTGACATTCTGAATTTTCCAACACTCTGTTGGAAATAAAGTCCTTTTCTGTAGACGGTTCACTATCCAGCACAGATTTCATTTTCTTTGCATATAAGGTCCTGCCTACCAAGTACAGGCTGAAGAACCAGGCCCAAATCCACATGAACCATCTCGATATGGCAACAGCAGTGGTAAGTGGACATACCCGATGACGCAATCTCTGCCAGGCCTGCTGGGTTTTGACGTTGCTGCCCATTGCTACACAGTCAGTAGATGGTCAAGTATGATGCCAGGTCCTCAGCCTGGCTCTGTTGCATTGTCCAGGATCAGGAGCAGAATTCAAAATCTGCTTTTAAAACTATACTACCCACGAATATGAAGTTGCTCTTATTTCATCATGAATGCGAAAAAAAAAAAATCAGTATATTTTAATACTTATTTACCTACTGATGAGAACGAGATAGGGCTCTGGTGCATGAACCTCCAAATTGGCAGGAGGAGACCAGAAGCCCCTCAGCGTGCCCAGCCCGACTCTCCCTGGGCAAACACCACTGCTCGCCCTCGGCTCGCATGGCGGGTCTGCTGAAGTTCAGCTGCTGAGGATCCCTGCTTACTTTCCACGGCTCATTTCCCACTGGCGCCGGTTTCTTTAGGTTGTTCGGCCTGATCAGGAGCGATTTTGGAAAAGGTCTGATTGCAAATGGCAAATCAAGCGGAGCTAATGAACCGCAGCCTGGTGGCTCACAAAGCTACCGGAGTGCTGCGCGTAATTTCGAGGCTCGGGCAAGTCCAAGCGCGGGGCTAATTTTTTGGGGGGGGGCTATGAGCGAGCTGCCAGCTGACCTGGAGGGGGACATAACACCTCTGACCTCGGGGGGCCGCCGCCCCCCCTACCCCCATCCCAAGGGAGTGTCCGGGTCTCCCCCTCGCCCTGCTCCTGCCCGGGGCACATCCCGGCCCGCGCCACCGACGCAGACGGCGGCCCCGGGGTTGCCCCACTTACCCCGAGTAGTTGTTCTCGCTACCCACGTCTATCGTCTCGTCCATATCGCTGTCTGAGGTAGTTTCCTCGCAAGGTCGCTTCATCGTGTGCACGGCGCGGGGACAAAGATAAATAAATCCGGGGGGGCTCCGGGCACGGCACAGCTCGGCACAGCACGACTCCGCGCAGCCAGCAGAGCAAACCCTCTCTGAGGCGCTTTCCCACGCCGCGGCACAGCCTCAAGCCCGACGGCCCGCCCCCGGCAAGGCCCGCCCTGCCGAGGGTGACGGGCGGGGGCCGCCCACCGCCGGGGCGCGGAGGCGTGCGGAGGAGCGGGCGGCCGCCCGCCCGCCCTGCGGGGGCCCCGCCGCCCTCGGCTCACGGCAGGCGGGGAGCGGAGCCGGCACGGGGCCGGGGAGGGAGGGGTACGGGGTTCCGAGCATCCTCAGAGCTCGCCCTGCGGGGAGACGGAGCAGTTCTGGATTCCCAGCCCTCCGATGCTGTCGGACGAGGAGGGGTGGCCGGGGTCGCCCCGCTGTCCATCTCTCACCGGGCATTTGGGAAGATCTTGCTCCCCTCCGCCCGTAACACACGAGCCAAATCAACCCCCTGTCCAGCGCTACAGAGAGCCCCGGGCGGTGGCAGCAGCCCCGGTCTCCTTTCTTTCGGTGCCGCGAGTTGTGTTATCGGGCACATGAGCGTGCGTTGGAGAGTTGTGTAAGTCCCGGGAAATGTATAAATCCTTCCCGGCCGGGTGCGTCCCCAGCCGCCCCGTCCCGCTGGGCTCCGCGGGCGCGCCGATGGCTAGCGGGCTCTTGCAGGGCCGGGAGCCAAGCACAGCGATAATCCCTGCTGGGAACGACTTGAAGTTTAGCGTCTCGCTTACTGGAGGATCTGTACCAGGCGGGTTTTATTTTGCTTTTGTTTGGGATTTCCCCACCTCGTTTGTTTGTGTTTTCAAATTCCGGATTCCTGACAAAATACATTCGGAGTGGTATGTTCTCTGCAGAAATTTAATCTTTCAACTGTTGACTGCCCCTATCTGCCTGTTCCCCCCTCCATCCGCTTTGCCACCTTCTTAGGAAAGTTTTTCTCCCGCCTCTGCTGTCGGACGCTGGCCGAGAGGGGCCGGGACGGGGCGGGGAGGGTTCGGCACCAGCTTGGACACCTCCACCTTATCCTGGCTCTCGGCGGCACCCGGAGCCGCGGTCGCTCAGCAGCCCGCAGGACTTGAAGGCTAGCGGCGAGGGGGCTGCCCTTGCTATGGCTCGGTGCCTTGTCGGGACGGGGGCAGCCCCCTCACCGCCCCGCCTGGCCGCTCGGGGCTGCGGCTGCCCGACCCGGGCTCCGGCAAGCAGCACCTGTCGGAGAGTGACGCGGGAAATAGCTGCCGGCGTCGCCGCAAAACGACAGAGCAGCGAAGAGTCTCCCGTTCAGCGCGGCGTGGCGCCGCGACCCTCACCGTGGCCGCACTGCTCTCGCCTCTCCGGGTTTCCAGGCGGCGACAGCACGATTCTCCTCCGGACAGAGGGAGGGAGGCATGGCGGGTCGGGACGAAAAAAGGGCCGGAGGGGCCGATGACTCCGGCTTTCCTTTCGGGGTAGGCTGCGAGCTCGACGGGCCGCAGAGAGCGGGCACCTTCCCGGCGTGGCCCCGCTCGGCAGCGCCGGAGCCGCTTCTGCCTGCGGGCGGAGTTTGCCCCGGCTGCTTTATATTTAGCAGCCGACGGTACCAATGACTCAGTTTTCCACTCGGTTAAATCCCGTGGAAGGTACAGGTGGTTTGGTTCGTTCGCGGGTGTGTGTGCGGCAAAGGGCCGCTGCGAATGAGAAACCGGCGCCAGCTCTTTTGTACGCCAACATCCGCCATCTCTGCAATTATATTTGGTGGCACGTCGGGTTGTTTGCCCTTTACATGTGGATGTTGCTACTATGTAAAGGAACAGCGGGATTTCATGCCTCATTGCCCTACCGGGACATCCTTTTCATGCCCGTATTTGCAGAGTTACAAAAAGCTCCGCGGCTGCTCACTCACAAGAGAAGCGAGCGTCCCCGGGCATAGCGAAGACAGCTCCAGGGAACTTGGGACGCATTCCCCACAATGGCCCCTTTGATCTGAACAAAAAAGCAAAGCAAACCAAAATACAAACTCCCCCCCCCCCCCCCCCAAAAAAGGAGAAAAAAAAACACTAAAAAAAATCCCCACGAACAAACAACCCAAAAAAGTATCGGGATCTCTCGGGAGAAGTGGACTAGCAGGAGCAGCGTGTGACGCCCGACTGCAATTTGAAGCACAAACGCTTTAGGAATCTGGGATTAGGCTCAGCAGTTTCAGTGCTCGATGTGGAGGTTTCCAGAATATTTTAAAAAACCCAATAAAAAAAAAAAAAAAAACCCACCCCAAATTATTTTTCGTTGTCTGTGCTGTAACGACGGGGGGAGACCTGAGATAGCCGGGCCTGCTCCCGTCCAGGACCCTCGTGCTGCGTGCCCCGGGAGCGGCCGGGAAACGCTGCCCTGCGTCAGACATCGCCTTTCAGAGCGAGGCGAGTTTTGGTAGGTCTGAGTTTAAGTCCGTGTTACCCGGCCTGGGCTGCAGCTGCTCGAGAAACGCCTGCAAACACGGGGGGAAGAGGGTGTGTGGGGTGCACAGGCTCGAGCGTGGGTGTTCGAATTCCCGCTAAAGCACGCGAATCACCCGGGGATGTTGGTGGGTTTCCGAGCTGTCTCGGGGTTTTGCACAGAAATCTTTCATGTCACGCGTCGGTGCCGCTGGATTTGTAATTTCTGCTCACTCTGGAAATAGCTCCTGCTGCTTTATGGTATTTTTTTCCCCTGGGGCACAAACTCCCGCATGCTGTTTTCCTACAGAAATCTGAGCTATCTTATGGTTACCTCCCCGAGTAGAGCTTATGTCAGCGCCGTTTGTCGTCGATCCGGCTGCTAAATCGTCTTGGCAGCCTCGCTAAAGGCCTTCCTCCGGGAAACTTCTGTTTTCATCTTGCCTAGATTAGGGTGGGTTTGTTTGTTTGTTTGTTTGTTTGTTTTGTTTTGTTTTAATTATTTTTGAGAGGTCTACTTGCTTCTTGGGTGAGAAATTACGGCCTTTCCCGAGTCGCACCGAGGAAGGCAAGCTCTTGCACCTCTGCCAGGTCTCAGGTCCCCTGCGACAGGTGCGCTGCGACAGGCAGGGGCTCCGCGGCGCGGCACCAGCACCGCGACCCACGGGCCAAACCTCTAGTTGTGCGTTGGTTCTGGCTGTACGGCGCACGTGTGTCTTTCTCCAGTGGCCCCATAAAGCGTGGATCCCGGGAATACTTGCTGCGGCGGGATTGCCCGCTCAGCTGGCAGCACGCAGCGCTGACAGCCACGCAGTCGAAGCCCAGAGAAACGCATCTTTCGCCGTTCCCCGTTGCTTTTCCCTCCAAAGGGAAAAAGCCTGTCGGACTCGCCGCTTCCCGCCAGCCTGGAGGCCGCGGGGCAGCCCCCGCCCTCACCCACCACCCACGCCACTCGCCACGCAGCTCTCCCTGCCGGCGACCCTCGCTCCCCGGAGTTCCCCGAGCAGCTTTTTCCCGGGAAGGCAGCCCCGGCCGGCGGACGGGCGACGGCTCCGTGGTGGAGGCTCCCCGGCTCGCAGGCTTCCCGTCCCAGCCGGGGGGCGTCGGGGGGAGGCCAGGCAGCTCCTTCTCCCTCTCTCCTTTCTGCTTTCTTGTGGGTTTGTTGTCTGGGGGGGTTTGTTTGTTTGCTTCTACTCTCGGCAAACGTGGTGCTCGCGGTGGCCGCGGGGCCCGGTGGGTCACACGAGGCCAGCCCGGCGCTCCGGGACGCGGTGCCGCCCGCGCCCCCCGACAGTGGCTGAGCCGTGGGGGCTCTTCCAGAGCCGGCTTGCCAAATAAGCAAAGCAGTACATTTCTTGCTACGTCTAGAGAGCTGGCTCCCGTGAAGTGACTCTCTTCTGCTCCGTTACCTAAAATGAAATTTCCTATCCCCCGAGACTTCAGGATTTTACACGTCGCTGTGAGCTGTTTAGGATTAAATAGTTAGGGAGTTTAAAGACTATTTTTAAAATGTGCATGGCCTTCTGAAGGAGCTGAAGTTTTGCTCAGCAGCTCTCTTCAAGGGGACTCAAGATTGTCCCGAGTTTCTTTACTGAACACGGTAGGTACTCGGACTCTAAGTCTTTGAGCAATTTTTTTTTTTTTTAAACTTTACTCTCTCCTTCTTAAAAAGCTATTTGCATCCCATATCCTTCACTCAGTAAGCAGCATCTTGGGGATAGCTGTTCTACTACCTTTAAGTTACTTTCTCTATTAGGAAACTCTTAAGAACAGGAGAGAAATGCAATTCCCATTCATGGACTGTGGACCATGACACTGATTTTGGTTTTTTGTTGTTTGTTTGTTTGTTTTTTCTTGATGGACTCATCACTAACTGCCAGGAAAAACAAGAAAAAAAGCCTTCTTGATTTTTTTTTTCCTCTGATGTGATTGTAAATAGATGGTTAAAATTGTTTCTGGCCACATTCATACTAAGGTGGGATGGACAGACTGAAGAAAGAGCAGAGAGCTGAGGAAACCATGTGTGACAGTTGAAGGAAATAATGCTCAAAACAAACAAACAAACAAAAAAAAAAAAAAAAACCAAGGAGAGTCTTTAAAACGTGGCTTTGCCTAGACAGTGGCTACACACGGGTGGAAGTGGATGCATGACATTCCATGCAGGTCTGTATTGTGGAGGAGTATTTGACTATTAGTTAGGGTGTAGGATTTTTGCCAATGGATCACAGTAGGGCCTGATCCACAGGTGATTCCTGCGGTAGTACAATAACCCCACAGATGCTGATAAAATTGCAATTCCCTGAGATGGATGCAATCACTCCAGTAGATCACTTCAGTTTTGGGAAGGATAAAAAGTGCAGAAAGACTTGCTACAATGAATTTGAAGCTGAAGATGATGTAGGAAAAAAAGTAGGAAGATTCAGTGGGTATTTATAGACCTTTCTAAGTAACAACTTTTAATGTTTATCACTGAGCTACACCTCCACAACTTGGTCAAGTAGTGAAGTTGACTATTGGGATTTTAGGCTGATGACAGAAATGTAACTCTGCATCCCCTGTAGTGTGTCACACTACTTCTCTGTTTTCGGTGCCTACAGGGGTCAATGAATGCACCCTCCTGGGTCGAGTGCTTCCTCCTGGCCCCTAGTCAATAGGTGCTGCATGTTTGTCCAGAGCATGAAATGCTCTCCCCGAGAGCTGTCACTACGTTGTAGGTGACACAGAAAGACAGGAACACCTCCTCTGGCTCCCACTGTCTGGTGATAACGAGGGTGATTGAACAGCGCCCCAAGGAAGGGCAGCTGGAGAGGACAAATGCTGCAGTTGAGAGCCTCATCCTTAACTCTTTGCACCTTGGCACACTTCCTATGTGAGCTCAGGCATTCAGGACAATTAATTAAATCAACAAAAGGTGTAAATTAAAAGTGTCTGTGAACTGTATTGAAACTAGGTTTGCATATTCTTATTCACAACAGAACTGGCTGCAATTTGATTTAAATTAACTCACTTTCAGAATAAAATAACATTGAATAGAATAAAAGCAGCTTTAATTTTGAATGGATGTCTACATAGAATTGTTTGTGGTTTAACTAATCCACTCTAAATATTAAGTCTGTTGATTTTCCTGGGCATTTCCATCTAGGCTAGTTTGCTTTATGCCTCTATTTTAGGCTCCTATCACTAAAATTGAAATAGTAATTGCCTGCAAATGTCATTGTGTGAAGGATCTTGGTAATGACAGCATTTTGCCTGATACTCAGTACACATGTTCTGCAAAAGCCAGGTCTTGATTTTCTATACATGTGCAAAGTTCTTGCCAGGTAATATTTTACGATGACTGTACCCAGCTGTACATGACCAGGGGAGACATGCAGCAGTGGAGAATTAGGGCGTCATTGTGGATTTTAGGCTTTCACTGAACATCTCCTGGGATTTGGCTCTCTGTTTTCTTCGAAGAGTATGGGCCAGGATTTAAGAACTCTCTAACTTCAGTCATCCTAATGAACGGCTTCAGTGGTGTCAAAGGGAACTAGGGCACTTCCTTTTCTAGTGGAAATCAGGCCACTTAATTACCTCACAATAATTTACAGAACCTAATCTCACCGTTTTTTGCACAACATGAATTACGAACTTTAATCTATTTTAGCAGTAGTGTTATTAAAATCCATAGATCTATATCACGAATAAAACTATCCTATTATAATGGAAATAGAGTACTTGTAAAAATGAGCACATAATCACAGTTTTCTCCTTGAAGCTAATTTCTGTTGAAATAAATTTTCACCGTGGTGAAGCATGGTTTAATTCACTAGTAACTATGGCAAGTCTAGATAAACACATCCTGTCAGAAATGGGGACCTTCTTGAATTTTTGGAACAAAAACATGATGGGTTTTGAACTAAAGCAATTCTATGTTCTTTTTTTTTTTTTTTTTCCTTTTTTCAGTTCCTTCTTCCTTGTCAGCTTTTCACAGCATCTCCCTTTATTTCTTTTCTGTTTTTCGTGCCGAATGGAAAATATTTTTTTTGTGCTTTTTGGATACCAAAACTGGAGAATTATCATTATTTGAGTTTTATTGTTGGTTGCTCCTTTAAGATAAAAAAACCCCATGCTTTCCAGAGAGTTAAGAAGGAACCAATTTTCAGGGAGTGCTAAGGTTTTATCCCAGATTTATTTATGAAAGAAAATAGTATATCATCTCCAGGTTTCAAACCTAGCTGTTATAATAAAGCACTTCACCTAATGCTCTAAAAATACTCCTTTATATAAACTGTGCATGTGATAGAAATAAACAATCCCAGATATTCAGGATAGATCCATGGTATTTTTGCAAACTTCCTCAGTAACAGTAGTCCTTATTGGCACTTGGAAGGGACTTTGAAACAAGAGATCTTGCAAAGCTAGGTAAGTAAAAGGACACACTAAACATCTGTTTGTCAGTAGAAGAAGTTATGATCTCTGGAAATAAAAAGTTATTAATGGAAACATCTTCCAAGTCTCTGAAATAAAACACGTAGGGTCAACATGAATACTCAACTGGTAAAATTTGTACACAAATTAAACAGGCATAAATTCAGGCAAGAGGCAGGGTCTTACACTGCACAAGTTTGGATCAGAATTTTCAGCCAAAGAGAAACAGTTTTCCCCCAAACTGTAAGTTTTACATACTGCCATGAATGTATGTCCATGTGAAGAACAATTCATCTAAACTACAGGAAGTTCCCTTTTGTCAGCTGCTGTCCAATGGAGAGAAGTTGTCTCTGTTCCATTCTGATGAGTCTTGTGTCTTACAACTGCCTGTGCTTAAACAAGTATTTTCATGATTCTTTAGTTAATATCATGTTTGATCCTGCTGAGCCTAATCAGGAAAACCTGTGTTGACTGGATATGACTTTTCCTTCAAGAAGGAAATTGAAAAGCTCTCTCTGCAGGAACTGGGCCTAATTCCAATTTTCTTCTTACTTCTAAAAGAAAACAATTTTGTGAAGGTATTTTTGATTTATAGTGATAAACATTTTTCTCTCCTTCAAAATATTATATTACTTTGGTAGTTTTTTATTTTAACATCTTTCTAATTAATTTTATTCAGTATATATTTTTTTTGTAACACATTGTTGAAAATAAGTATGTCTTATTATAGCAAAGGTAGATCAGACTTTGAGAGGAAAGCTCTGCAGCTCTGAGGACGTGTCAGACTTAAAAAAGTGTTCATTGCCAGTGACTTAAAAAGTGTTCACTGTTCTTTCTGGTAAAAGAGATAAAAAATTCCGTGCAGACTGAAGGCTTTCCAAAATCTAAATGTTTTCCTTTGCTTGGTAGTTTTTTTTTCTTGTGTTTCCTTTTTTTATAGCAGATGTTAACCAAAGCACACTTGAAATTACTGTGGGAGCATTTTGCTTTTGGTGCTTGCTGGTTCTGTGTGAGTGCTGGTGCTCGCCTTTGCAAGGAGCAGAGGTGCAATTTTTGGACCTATGCTGTTCCTTTTTCAAGCTCCATCACAGGGCCTGAGGTGGTTGGCAGCACTTCCTCAGGCCTTCAGCCTGGGAGTCTCCTTCCCTGGATATATTCAAAAACAAACACAATCCTAAGTAATGTTCCCCAGGGGACCCTGCCTGTGCCAGGAAGTTGGAATAGATGACATGCAGTGGTCCCGCCTGACCTTATCCTTTCTGTGGTTTTGTAACGTCCGGAATGACAGAAAATGGACACCCCCCCTGCCAAAACACCATGAGGTGCCTGGGTGTTTTTATCCTGGTGTAAAGGATAAAACCAGATGCTGCTATTTCATGTATCCTCCCTTCAGCCCCCAGTTTAGCCACTGTTGTATTGTTTTTGACCATGGAACACTTCTTTAACTGGAGACTTTAGCTTCATTTTCTGAGCCAAATCTCAGGTCTCTGAAACTTTATCTTCTTTTGGGCCATTGCTCCTACTTGGAAAGCTGCCCTGGCCTTCTGCAAGTCTTTCTCCTTAGCTTTCTTTCTGACTGTTGCTTTATTTTCTACTGCTCTTCTTGAGACATGCTCCCTTCCTTTTTGCCAGCTCCTCTGGGAACAACCTGATGATGTCTTCTGGACTGCAGCTCACAGAACTTTCTAACAATGACTTCCCAGTCACAGAATGACTTTATGTGATATCTCTTTTGATAGACTCTCCCTCTTCATATGTTCTTCTCCCATCTTTGTCCTTTGCACAGTCAATATTGAACTTCTTCCTTCTTAAAGCTCATCTTCTCTGCTTCCTTGAACAAGGCTGAGGACATCAGTTCTCTCAGTCTTGGAGAGAAAGGCTTTTAATGCTGGTGTCTTCTTTGCCCTCTTTTTTGCTTAGATGTGAAAGTCGTCTCCAAGTGCAGCAGTCAGATCTGCCTACAAAAGCAGAGGATAATCTGATGTTTCTGCTAGGTAGGTCAACTTTGTTCAGGCTCCTGCCCAGCTTCCCAAGCACATCTCCTCTCTGTGTTTCTGGGCTTTCAGAAAAGCAGTTCAGTTCATCCTCCTGGTTAATAGCTCTGGCCACATTGCTCCTGTCACTGCCTCAGGACCACTCATTCCTACTCTGCCTGAGACACCCTGCCTTTAACATCTTGGCCCTTCTCCAGCCCTACCTTGCCCCTGCCTTTTCTCTTACCATATTCTCTCCTCCCTTCTTTTGGTAGTCTGCTCAACCCAGATTTACCTGCCTTCCCCATTTTGTGTGTGCAGAGTCTCTGAAGCTTTTTGGTGGATTTTCCAGACACTGTCAGGATTAGCAGTGGCTGTACAGGGCTCCCAACATGAGGGCTGAGGTGAATGTCTCTGACATCTGCTCAGATTCACCATACTGATTTTCCAGGCTCAGCAGGTGCTCCCCAGTACAGACTAGCTCATTTTTTTCCCATAGCACTGCTAGTTTATCTCCTGTATTACCTTTAAATTGTCCCTAGGCCTAAGCATAGGTCCTGTAAACTCCAAGTGCACCCAGGATTACTAGGTATGTCCCTGTCCCTAAAATGTCAAAATGTTCAAAATTCTGGTTCTTCTTCTGTCTGGAAACTGCCCACTGATGTACTTCAGCATGCATGAAGTTTTTTTTGTGAGGTGACATGTCAGAGCAGTGGCACTTAAACTCCATCAGCCATCCATCTCTGTGGGAGGTTTGGGTTCCTGCAATCAGAGGGGATTTTTCTTCCCTGATAGGGGAATTCCAAGCTGGCACAGTAGCCCACTGGCTCCGTCAGGGAAGAGAGAGGTGAGAGGGATGAGCTACAGAAACCTCCCTGCTGCTCCCTTCCTGCCAGAGGGGACGAACCTTCCTGCCATGAGAGGGAGTCTGACAGTAAGGAGAACAAGGAAAAATATTCTTGCTGGTATTGAGTAAGGAGAGGGAATTGTCATGCAAAGCAATTGCTCTGCTGGGGGCAACTACCAAGCACCTGCCTATTTGAATTTGATAAATACCCACACAATGGGTCTGTGTCACTTGTGCCACTTGTATGCTCTGCTTCTGAAACCAGGTACCCTGCAGAGCTCAGGGGCTCAGGGCACAGTTTCATATTGAGTGAGATTTTTTGCTGTGATTACAGAAAGACCAGTGTCCTTATGTTCTATAAGTCCATGGCATCATCTAAAGTCCATCAGGTGTGTTATTAACAAAACAGACTCTCATTTGTTTCAAACAGTAAGACATAACATAGTGCAAGTAACACATATTTAGATTTCCATGACCACTCTTTCATGCAGAATTTCTCCAGGAAATTTAACTTTCTTCTAATTAAAATAATCTCAGATAAAAGCATTGCAGTAAAGAGAGAAAGACAGCTAACAGACCAGCTATAAAGAGGAGGTGCCAGCAATGCATTATGGCCTAGAGAGGAGTGTCTGAGGGAATTGTTGTGTAGTCCATTGATTTCTTCTGTATTGATCTTAAATGGGAAGTAAGGAGACTACAGGACTGATGCTAAATAGAGCATATAAATTTATTTAAAATGTAGAAGATCTGTCAACAGCAGATAGGGCATGAGAATGAAAGAAAGCAACCTGAGGAGCTCAGGAAACACAGCCCAAGCAAGGTGAATTGTGAGAAAGAGTGGTGCATTCCAGTGAACAGGAGGGCACTGAGTGTTTTTAGCATAGCAAGTCTATAAAGTGGCCACTGCAGCTCAGCTGGTGCAATGGCTGTGCACTTGTGGAGCAGGCCTGCATAGGGGAATAAATCCTCCTGGTGCAGCCAGATGCTGTCGTGTCAGAGACAGGTCATTTAGGCCAGTCGGAAGGGGATTGGCATGGCTGCCCTCCTTTCTGTGTTTCATGCTGTCCTTGCCTTCTTGTTCAAGTCACAGTTTTTCAATTCAAAACACGCTTTGTGCAGATATCAGAGTCAATACAGGAATATTCAGAGGGATGATAATTCTGTGTAGAAAGACAACAGAATTTCATTGCTAGGGTCAGGGGTAGTACAAAGTACACATGTCCACAACACACCTTAGTCCACACAGCTGTTTCTCACCTTCTCCTTCCCTGTGGGCATGGAGAGCATTTGCTTTCCTATCACACCCGTCTCCTTTTTCATGTGTGCCTGCAGAGGTTAAGACTCTTTATTTGGGAAAAATTCAAGCCCTTCAAAAACAATGGGAGAACCTGTTGAGTTAATTTTCAGTGTAGCCAGTTTTTCAGTCTTGGGTTGGCTGGACTTGTGATATTTTGCTGATGTTTCATGGTTGCTGACAAAATGACTAGGCAAGTATTTCACAGAGTCATCTAAGGAAGAAAAGAAAACATCCTAACAGAACACATTCCAGCAGATGACAAACTTTTAAAATTATGTTTTGGTACTTGCTCATATAATCCTACATCACGTACAAAATTGTAATGGATGAGAAAATGCACCAACATCTCTTTCCCACATCAATAAGCATGTAGTTCAGTAAAGACATGTTCAAATACCTCTTGTGAGAGCTATTATGAGCCTTAGAGCATAGGGTATGATAAACACTTGTGCTGAAGTAATGGTGTAACCAATCTGCTGCTATTTTATACTTCAATAGGTTTGAGAAGGCTACATAATGCCTTATACAAAGACCTCTGGTATTTTGGTAATAGGAACATTTTAATTGATTTCTATATTAGCACCATCACACAGTCTAGTTATTAATCATTTAATCAAACACTAATTAACTGAATAACTAGTGCTTTAAAATCTGCATCTTGTCAATATACAGTAAGTCAGTTTTTAAGTATGGTAGCAATTAATGTTGAACTTCCCCTTGTACTTTTTAACAGATTGAGTACTCTTCCTAGACTCAAAATATCCAGACTTAATGGGTCCCATATAATAAATAAAATTGTTCAAATGGCAATGCTGCAAAACTCCAGTTTAAAGTGTGAAAATTTTGCAAAATGTTCCAATAATAATAAATGTAAATTTTGCTGTGACTACTTGGTGTCATCTAGTCAGAGCTAGTTAGTTTCTTGTTCTAGACTTGGTTTTAGTGTTAAAAAAAAATCACATTTAGTCTTGTTTATCTGAGACCCAGAGGACTGATACCAGCTCTTATTCTTTCCAGGTGAGCTCCTCAGAGAGAGCATTGCAGTATCACCAGAAGACTACCAGTCTTAAGAATCATATTCCCTCTTAGAAAGGCTGCTTTGGGGGCAGACTGAGGTACATGACAGACTTTTGCCCTGATTGCAAAGATGTTTTGCTGCCAGTTCTGCTGGAGAGCAGATAGGTGAGTACATTCTGCTTACTGTAGCTGAGATGATACACAAGGGTCCAGTGTCCAGCAGACAGCACTATTAGGTGGCAGAGGTGCAGCCTTCAGGAGTTCTCATGAAATTCTTGTGTCAGCTCAGGACAGCTCTTCATTCACCCTGCATCTTGAGCCCTCTACTTCTTTGCCAGTTTACTAGCAACAGGAAAATACTCAGCCCTTGAATGAGACAAACAACCCTGATCTGTGCGGAGAAACACATTTTTCAAGAATTCTGTGTGAGGTGGAACACTTGGAATAATTTTTTTTCTTTGTAAAGAGCCTTCTCTGTTCTGCTTTCCAGTTGGGTGATCCTGCATTGAGTTACACCCAGCCAATGTGTAATTGCTTGAAACTGGATCCAAGGCTTGGAAAATCTTTTTGTGTTTAAATCTGTACCTAATGAAATATCTACTCACTCTGTGAGGAACAAGAATGTAGAGCAGAGAGGGGGAATATTTCCATTGGTAGAAATGAAAGGCAATAATTTGGTTTGTTTGCTTTGCAGCCACTTAAATTCAGTTTACCAGGATACTAGGTTAGAGAGAGGATGCTTCTGAAAGGGTTTTAATTGTTTCATATATCACAGTTTGCTGTGTTTTAAATATTTATGTCAATTACTTTGCTGCTGACAGGCTAAGGAATCCAATTGTGTCTGGTGGAGCTTACCACAACATTGTAATATGGAGAGTATAATGAAACTGGGAAAAAAAACAGAGGTAGAATTAAGTGCAATTAGTAACATGCAACAAATGAGCAGTTGATTACTTATAAAAAAGAACCTTGTCAGCACTGCGACAATCCAGTGATTCAAAGATCAGAACTTTGCAGATTGATGTTGACAAACGGGAGGGAATTCGCATAAAATAACTCAACCCACTGTTGGACTTAAAAGACTGGTTTATGGGAAAGATTAGGACAGCTAGATAAAGCCTGTCTGTCTAAATACTTTCATAACAGTAATGAATGTGGTATACAGTGCTGCATGTTGAAGGGCTTAGTGGAAGTTGAGGGATCCAGTAATCCCTTACAAAGTTGTAGCCTGTAAGCATGAAGACAGGATTGAAGTGGGTAAGGATTGCTGAAGGAGCCCAAGTGCTTAGATGAAAAGGAGAAAGGCTCATAACAAACACTAGGAAATATTACCTCCTGTGAGAACTGTTAGGCTGTGGTCAGAAGTTATACAAAACCCCTTAGCTGAGTCATTAAACTGAATTGTAAAACACACTAGAAAATATGCTGTATTGGCAGAAAGCACGCCTAGATCAGGAACAACCAGCCTACTCCCTGGTTTCCTTTTTCCCAAGGGCCCTTTACTGCTGGTGTGGTAGATATCAATTGACTTAGCAAGAGGCAGAAGAGGGATGGCTGGAGGCAAAGAGGGAAAATTCAGTACATGAGTATTGTGTATGGCGGGAGCTCAGCATGGCCGCTCTTACGTACATGCAGCATCCCCGTGACATGGACTGTCACAACGCTGACCGGCAGGAGCCACGTGTGCCTTGTCCCACAATGAGTTCTTTATCAGCTCAGATCTAATCTTCCCTGTATCGCTGATCAAAGGGGTCTGCATCAAGAGGAACCACCAGGAGATACAATGGGGTGAGCTGGGGAATCTGTCACAGCTGCTGCTATTGCATCTGTGTTGATGGCTGGTTGTGCCCATGGAAGAGGGTGAGGAGTGAGAGGCAGGAGGCTTGCAGAGACACGTCACCTTGCCACACTGATGTGTTTTCACCTCTTTCACCACCACCACAGATTTCCCACATTTTTAGTTAAGAAGAAAAAGGGCTGAACTTGTCACTCTGTACATTTCATGCTTCCTTCCTTTTTTCGTATTGATAAAGCAGGAGTTACAGGATTTTGGGGGGAAGCTCTATGGCAGTTGCAAGCAGCCTGGAAAAAAGAATTGCTCTCTTGGGAGCCTCAGAAGAAAGCTACAAAGTGAAAAATATTGTTCTCTGCTTCATGGAAAATGCTGGATGAACTTACTCATCCTGCTGAGGTCACCATGAAAGCTCAGTGGTGCCCAGCTGCACCCGTCGTGCACATTTAGTTATTTGATCTCCAGGAGATTTCTTTCCATGGCTTTACTCCTTTGTGGCCAGCACTATGTTCACCTGGCTAAAATTAATTTAAAACACAGGTTTTAGCACCAACACTGTCTTTATTGTGAGAGGTTATTTGTGATTTTAGTGATTGAGAGTTTGTGAAGTCTCAATTCTCAGTCTGTGTTTGTTGGAGAAGCTTGTTTTTAATTTCATTTATGAAAGCCACCTGAGAGTACACTGTAAAGGCGATCAACCGGGAATCTCATGTCTGTATAGCACCTATAACTCCATCATAGCAAAATGGCCCCAAAGACACAAAGAGTTAAGCACATTAAGTATTTTAATATGCTTTTTATTTACTGTATGCCTCCAAGATGCAGAAATGTTTTCTGTGGTGAAAAATGTTGTTTGTATTACACAGCTGGGCATGGGCTGGCCTAAGGAATAGATTCACAATGGCACACTGAAGTTTTGACTCTCAGCATTGGCTGGCAAAGCCCATGTCTTTGCGTTGGGCTCCCAAGGATATGCAAACATGTTATGGGGAGAGCACAGCGCCCTAACAGCACTCCCACTCTGGCATGTGCAGTGTCATGTGCAGTGGATATAGATGATGTGCAAGTGTTGCTTAGCAGGCTAGTAGGACACACCATGGGGATATCCAAGCTCCAGGCCTTTCTAGATCTCTGGTGATGGGCTCCTGTGGGACACATACTGAAGCTGGGCTGCTGTGGGATGCATACTGAAGCTCTCCCCTCAAGGCAGACCCCAAAACCCCCCATGTCTGAAGTTTTCAACAACACAGCCAACCTGATCTGAGGCAAGTATTGGAGAGACTGGGCTTGCCCTGGAAAAAGATGAGGGAGAAGGAAAGTGCAAATAAGAGGCAGAGAACTGTGGGAGAGCCCAGCCTGCTCTTCTTGCTCAGGGGTGGATGCCTGGTGTAAGGAGCAAGGAGCCCGGCAGCAGGTGCTGGTCATGCAAGGCAAAGGAGCAAACCCAGTTTCTCAGGCCCATGCCACCAGCAGGGTAGAGCAAGGTGCTGCCATCCTCTGCAGGCCACAGCTCTTCTTAGCTGCTTATGGCCAGTTCCAGCCCTGTGCTACAGCCAGCCCTGGAAAACAGCCAGGCTTATCTCTTTCTCTACAAATCTACTTAGAGATTAAGTGCTTGTTCTTTCCATGCTTCAGAATTGATGGATGTGGGAGAGGATATTCACTTTCACTTCCACTGAAGCAACAGCCTTTTGGGATGACCATTAAAAAAAAAAAAAAAAAAAAAAAAAAAGCAGACCTCATCTTGCACGGACAGCATGAATGAGAGCATCCTGGCATGGAGGAGGAAAGTTTCATGACATAGTGACATGTTACCTTGGACCCAACCAGCACAAGCCTTCCTCTCCAGGGATTTAGAAAGTAATAGTAATAACTTTTAATTAGAGTACTTAATACTTCTCAAGAGTTTAAATTTTAGGGAATTTTGACCTAGGGATTTCTTTTCTTTTGATGTATTACAGCAGGGAAGAGCAGATACAGCCAGAGACTTTTTGCACATGTGAATATGCAAGTTGCAAGATGGTGGGTTGTTCTGCAGAAGACGTCCTCTGGCAGAGCCTTTGTCTGAGCGTGTTAAATTCTCACTGAAATGTAAAGGACAATCCCTTTTCTCTCTGTCAGGCTTACAGGATGGGTAGCGAAAAGTGGACCTAGAAAGTTTTAAAGTTTAACAGGGTCTGCGGGCTGTTTATTTGATAATGTATTTATTGCAGAATATGATAGGTATCCTGTTCTGGGAGAAAAATTCAGTGAATAAATTCAAGTTTTTGCTTTCAACACTCTCCTCCTGGACTCCTGCAGAGTGGCTGCAGAATTCAAAGAGATTATTTTGGCAGTTCCAAAAATCTGTCATACAGATCTGAGTTTTTTTTCCTTGTATTTGTCAATGTATGACTAAACACAAGTATTACAGGAAACATGGAAATGTTTCGACTTTAAAGAATGGCTGTGGAAAAAGACCTCCTACTGATTAACAACTGTTGTTTAATAAAATAATTTTTGGATGTCCAAATTGCTGATTGTTCTAGTGAGGGTTACATTCTGACCAGAAGGGATCCCACCAGTCCCATGTCATCAGCCTGTGTGCTCTGAGAAGAGGCTTTTCTGCAGCCATTTCCTGCTTCAAAACAATGGAGCATGAGAGATGCCCATCTTTGCTCCCCGAACTGCTTAGCCCAGTCCCTAGGGTGCCATTAAAACCATGGGAGAACAAACTAGGAGAGGAGTTGGAGTGTGAAGACATGTCTTTGTTTCAGAGATGCAACCCACGGGATGAAAGCCCAGCTAGGATGGGAACAGAGAAGATCCCTCATGTTTAGGGCATTGAGGATCAGTGTGGGTGTATCAGGTTCTGGCTGGAAGGAGAGCAGAGAGGGCCAGGGACCCACAAGAAGTTCACCAGGAGCTTTTCTGTTCTGAATTTCTCCCTCCATAGCAGGGATCAAGCCCAGCTGCTCTTACGCTGTCGTCTGTGGGGCTGGAACTCAGGGCCCGCTGCACACACCCCAAAGTCCTAGGTGGCACTGGGGGTGTTTTGTGTAACTGTGCTCATTCAAGGGCTCTCTCACACACACACACAGAACCTTTTATTTCTGTTCTACATTTTGTGGCTGTTCTTGCTGTGCTGTGAGGCTTTCATCTAGTTTGTCTGTCTTGTGAAGTGGCAGAGTGCTGCTGCATGGCCTTTCACAGGTGATGTGGGCACTGCTGCAGCTGAACTCTCCATCTTGAACCAGGGCCTCATTGAGAGTGTCATTCAGGTCTGACACTTTCATAGCAGTACATGTTCCCTCTGCCAGTTTCTTTATGGACACAATACTTCAGTTCCATGCAGCTGGGTGTTCTCAGTCTAAATGTGGCTGAAGGCAACAAATTAATGTCTCTGCCCATTTTTAATGTTGGTTTGTTTGTTTTGGGTGTTTTAATAGGCAGCCAGCAGATGTGAGCAAGGGTTGCTTATTGACATTAATCATTACCCTGTTGATAGCCCTGGGCAGGCAGCTTTAATTGACCAGAACTGAATCCAGTAATCATATCATGGAAAATATACATCACATTTATTTCAGTAGCACATCTGAATTACAGTAATATGAGTTCACGGCAAAATTCTCAGTGACTGCATTAGAAGCAGGAGCAGAGCCATTGTCTGATAGCACAAATGTAGCTGAGCTGTGCCCCACAATCTGCTGTGCTTAGGCAGGACAGTGAAGCTATGTCCAAAAAGTAATAAAATTACCCTCCAGGATCCTGCAGACCAAGCTCTATTCAGACAAATAAAGAGAAGTCCATACATGGTGGTTGTAGAATTGTGCTTTTCATTGTTTTCTTGAGTACAGCCCTTCAATAAGAAGGGGTGGTCACAGTCTCTTCAAACAGCAGAAATGCTCTAGTAAGAATACATAAAAGAGACCATCCAAAAAAATAAAAAAATCAAACAATTACAGAAGACTTTCCTTTAACCCAATTACCTGCAGAAAATTATAGTTTAAAAAATCACTGAGAAAGTAAAGCAATGGAAAAAACCCTTGAGATTTAGTTTGATCACTTTATGACTGGGGAAAAATCCCAAGAACTTAATCAACAAACAATTTGATATATTGACTAATGTGTTAATGAATTCAATTTTTGTTAAATATATCAGCATGTTAGATATTAAATGGAAAAGAAACGAGGATGAATAGATGGCCAAATAGTCATTTGAGCCTTTTTTTTTCCATGGTGAATGCAAAGTCTGTAGCCTTTGTTCAACAGAATGGTTGGGAGATGAGGTTTGGGACTGTGTTAAGTTACCATGAATGGCAGAATCCAGGCAGAGCAGATGTGATTAGTGGCCTAAACTTGACTGTGGATATATTCCTGTGAACCTTTTCTCATCCTGTTCCATGCAGCAACATTCTAATATTTATCTATTTATCTAATATTTATCTAATAGCTAAATATTTACTATAATGATTTAAAAATATGGATGAATATGCTGATTTGTAAAACTAGATATCTTGAGGGTGAGCAGAGCCCTTGGGTTCAATGAGTATAATATGTTATTTATGCTTCACTTTGTGCATTAACAATATGTATTTCTAGTTGTTAAGGTGGTTTGCTGACATTAAAGCTTCAAACACCCAAAATGTCTCTTTTGAAATGGTAGAAATATAAACCAGTAGGATTGTGTACAGTATGCAAGTTACACTTCACTGTAACTCTTGTTCAAGTTTTTTGTATAAAACTAAAACCTTATTATACATGGGAAAAACAAAAACACCGAAGGCCTTAGAGTAAGAGTTGTACAGTTGTTCCAGACACTGAAGTAGTTTATAAATATAGGTTTTTAAAACCTATATTAATTTCTAATTAATTTCTAATGTAATTAATTTCTAATTAATTCTATTAATTAATTTCTAATGTAATTTTAGGTAACACCCACCCCTTAAACTTTGCTGTCTCTGAGAAAGGAGATGTACTACACTGAAAAGCAGAGGACATACATGGAGTAAGATGAACAATGTACACATGTACAATGTACATATGTGCATGTACTGAAAAGGTAGGTAGTCTTTAGTAAGATCATTGCCTCCTCTTTTGCAGAAAAATAATGTTTTCATTATCAGGAGACATCTGCAAGGGCTTCAAAGGGAAATTGGTGAGGATATTGGTCAGATGGATCAGAATATTTTGCCTGTACTAGTCCAGGGAGGTTTGAAGGAGAGGTAGAACTGAAGTAGAATTAGGGTTTTTTTCTTTATTTAGTCTTTATTTATTTATTTATTTTTTATTCTGAGACCAGAATTAGTTTAATTTTCTTTATATTGAAGTAGTTTTGTACAAAATACTTTAATTATAGCCTACTTAGTAGGAAGAACAGCCTCTTCATAGCAATGAGTAAACTTCTGGAGACAAAATGATGTTTGTAATCGCCTTACTGCAGGACGAGGTGCATTTTTGGGGTTCTTCAAAATTCACAATTTCATTGATGTTTTCATTTTTCTTTTAAGCCATCATGATAATGCATAAAAATTAGACAATACCGAGATTTTAACTTTTTTTATCTCAGTCCCTTAATAATAGAGATCTTGCAACATGGAAGACAAAACAATTCTCAGAAGATACAAATTTAATTGACTGCTACCTCTTATTAAGCTATGTACTAATTCAGATTTTGGAATTCATGCAGATTTTAATGGGGAATCTCAGTTTTCAAGTAGCCAGAGAGGAATGGTAATAATGATTTAAGTAGCCAGAGAGGAATGGTAATAATGATTTAAATTATTATCTAACTTGATCTATGTGGGATCTCCTTAGAAAAACTCACTGTGTGTAGTTTAGACACATTCTTCAGTGGTTTGTTGTCCCAGGGCCTCTCAGACCATGCTGAATGTTATCGGGGATCATGTGATTTCCTTGTTGCAAACCTTGAATAATGAAATCAGGGACACAGTAAAGTTGGAACCCATCTTTCCATGGCTTTGTCCTCAGCTTTCTTTTCTGTATAAACTGATTCTTTGAAGTACTGGTGAGAAAATTCACGGTTCTGCTGCCTTCCCTGCATTCTAGAAATGACTGTCAGGTTGGCAAGTTATATATCCAGTGGGAATATTAAAAGAATTAAGCTATCAAGACTGAATTTAATTTTCTTGTACTTCCAGAAAGGATTGAATTACATTAGTGACTGTTTCATGTTTGAATTTTCATTTGCAGAGTTGTAGGGACAACATGTGAAGGACTTTTTGTTAATGAAATACTCACCTAACTGTCTGTGTTTCCAGATTTTCTTCTGTTAGTCCTCATTAAATGCAGAAACTGGTTAAAATTCACCTCTTTGTTGTTTAGATATTTGGCTCCATGTTGACTATTTTTCTGAGTGTAAGAACTTTTCTAAGGAAAAAAAGAAGACCCTGAAGAATGTGAAGCTACTTTATGGAGGGCAAATCTTCTATTTCTACCCTGACATGAAACTCCTAAAGGTGAACAAAGAGGGAGACATGTCTAGAAATGCACAAAGAAGCTGAGCTAATTAAGAGAGCTCCCACTGCCTCCCTTCATGAAAGCTGCTATGCTTTTGAAACCCTGGAGATGGTTTCACTGTGGATTTGTGAGGTTAGGAATACAGCTGGGATGCTGAGACTGTGGGCTGGGTGGTATGTATAGAATGTGTTTGATCAGTTTCCCTGGTTGTGTTAGAAAGAGATGGCATAAAACAAATGGGTTGGAAATAGGCAGAAAGGATGAGGAGCTCCCTCTGGGATAGGTCTGAACTGATTTAGATTGTGGGAAATTTGTGTGTATGTGTGTGTACTAAATGTATTTTTCCTGGAGATTTCAGTGACAATCTTTTTTTCTTCTAATCTTTATCAATGTTACAGAAAATGTATTTGAGCCTTCAGAAACATGAGGTTCCAACCTTGCAGTTCATTCCTGCAGGTGTTTACATGGCATACTACAGCCCTGCTTTCTGTATGCTGACTTGCAAATAGCTTGTCAGTCTCGTCTTGCACCATTACTATGATTTCTTATTTGGTTCCTGTCACTTCCAGGTATTCAACACTGTAAAAATACTTTTCTTGTCTGAAGCATCATCATAGACAGTGTACTTGAACAATGCTGTCTCTGGGATAAATATATGTGATTGTGGCATTTTGGATAAACAGAAGCTGGGTGATGCAGGACACGCTGCCTCTGTTCACAAGCCACCGAGGATCAGTAAATGAATATTCACTGCACCACATTAAATCCACCAACATTGAGGCTACCCAGGAGGTCACAACACGCTGGTGAGGAGATTCACATCGCAGTCAGTCCTTTTGCTCATATTCACAGGCAACAGCTCCTTCACTCTTATACTTTGATAAGAAGAATATAAATTAGACCTTTACACTGTTTTGAAATGCATCAAAAATCCTTGTGTCTCCTCTTTCCTGGTGAGCCTAACTCTGATCATCTGATTCCTGTATCAGCAGAAGGATTTCCTCATTTGACAGGAGCATTGGATAAACTTGGCAGAAAGTAAAGAGCATTAATAATAACAGATGTTGTCATGTTCTTCTCAGTTTACAATAAGCCTGTATGCTCCATGCATCATTTGAAATTACATTGAAATTATTGATTTTTATTTAATTACAAGATAAAACATTTTCAGAACAGCTCAAAGGTTTTTATTTTTAAATAAAAAAAAATCAGAGTCTGTCTGAGAAATTCTGTGTTTGAACCTGACTCCACCCATTAAAAACAGGTATTCAGTTGAATGGAAAAATATAATTTTGCTTTAGTTTTGTTTCTTTTCTATTGTAAAGATGAGAGCTGCACTGAAATTCTACTGGGAAAGCAATACCAATAAAACATCAGAATTAAAGGGGAAACAATTTTTAAGGTTGCTTGAAAATTTTATGCGATCATATATATGTCTGCCTAATCTTTCAATCTATCTTCCTTTTGGCTTTTATTCAGCAAGCTGTTTAAGCCTATGTCTCACCTTAAGCAGGCAGCAGGTTAAAATCCTTGTTGAACTGGGGTAGGCACAGTTACATGTTAGTTCAGTTCAGAATGATAAATATTTGCTTATATTAGTGTTATGCAAACCTGATTTTTAACCTCATGGAAACTCTGTGACATGAGCAAATTACTTGGAGAGTTGCACAAGCCTCTTGAGGAGAAGTCCCCCATGCACACGATGCACGAAGGGCACCTTTATTCAGAAGCAACCATGGATTTGTAGATCTGTGATGATTCATTGAGCAATTTCTAGTGGTCCTGGAAACCTGAGTTTCCTGGGGCAGCAGAAGAACTACTAACACATTTGACAAAGGAAATGGACTAACTTTGCTTTTTCTGCCAACCAGGGGACACTGCAATCTCCCTTGGGGTGTCAGCAGAGGGTCTAGCAGTCAGCCTTTGAGTCCAAGTTCCTTCCTGCTTTCCCACATGATGCTTGGCAGGACATGAGTGATGGGGCACTAGGGCAAGGTATATCCACTACAAGCAAATATTAATTGAGTTTGCAGTTTTCATTAAGTGAATCATATAATTTCATTTGAGTTGTAAAACTTTTGTTGTAAAAGACAGAAAACCCTCCAAAGCCAAAATTCTGACCAGAATGCAGTGATCAGGAGCACTCTATGGAGTTGCTGGTTTTGCAGATTTGGCCCTGGTGAGCCAATTCCCCCAAGAGGCAGAGCTTCCCATTGCCTACCCAGTGAGAAGCTGGAGTGATGGAGCCTCCCGTGTCAGCCCTGAGAAGCCTGGGCAGTGGCAGCACCATCCCTGCATTGGAATGTTGTGTGCCACAGCTACTTGGATGCCACTTTTAGCAAAAGGCTAGGAAATTCAACATAGTGAGGGATTAAAACCTGCGCTCTCCAGTCCCACTTAGGCAAATACCCTCTTCAAGATGGAGAACCACTCTGTGTACCCCTTTTTAAGTACACCCTTCCAAGAGGCAGAAATCTTGTCTTTCCTTTTTAGCAACTGGAAGATTTTTAAAAACGCTTTCCTGGCATCAGGCTTTGAGCAGACTCAAAGTAGTTGAACAACACTTCTCACAGGGCAATAAAAGCTTGCTCTGGTTCAGCTGTTCTGCTGTTCAGCATATATCAAAGCCCCTTATTGTTTGTTTTTTTTTTTTTCTGTCCTCCCTGTCCTAGACATATTCTACCACCATTTCCAAAACTGCTTCTTGCCTATGCTGCTGAGAATCCTTGATCTGGCTTTACATTAAAAAATACTGAAGTCAGATCCGTACTTAGGAATATGGAGGCTGTGGAAAATTTGAGTCATAAGCAACAGTATTGTTTGAATGAGACTCTGAATTTGGAAGAAATACTCTAACATTTTAGGTATGGGGTAATTAAAAATTTTTTTTTTCATTCTTCTTTCCCAAGGTTGCAATTTTATAGCTTAGTCCTTGTATGTCCCTAAATCCACATGCCAGTTTGTCATCCATAACAAACTGTTGCCTCCTTTGCACGTGGCTGGGTGCTCCATATAGGTGGTGCCTCAGTCTTGAGGTGCCTCAATCCAAATCTCAACTACAGCAACAACACTGAGGTGAAGCAGTGTTGATGGATTTGGGATCTGTTGTGTTGCTACTCTGAGCTTTGTGGGAATCCAAGACACATTGTGGTATTTTGGAGTAAACATTTCAAAGAGAAGGGACAATTTTTGGTAAACTGTAGGGAGTGTGGGAGAGCAGCTTTGCTCTTAGAATAGGAAGTTGGAAATAAAGGTTTTTGTTTATTCCTGCATGGAGAGGTCGCTCAGTGTCTCTGAACTTCCAGTTGACTCTAGTAAAAAATATAATGGCTGTTAATGTGAGCCATTGTACGGCCCAAGTACAAAACTGGACAAACTAAATGGCAGAGCTGGGCTTTGGGAGTTTTTTTCTGTTTGTTTGGAGGGTGGTTTCGTTTGGGCTTTTTTGTTGCTGTTGATTTGTTTTGTTTGGGTTTTTGTTTGCTTTGATTTTGCGGGGGGGTTGTTTGCTGGAGTTTTTGTTGGTTTTGTTTTTGGGTTTTTTTTTGATCATGTGTAAAGAAGAAAAAAAGAAGAATAAAATAGATGCAAATTATAAAGCCTTTTCTCTCAATTTTAAATTGGTGTAATATAAAAGGCCAATATATAACAGCCACATGGAGAAAAACACAGGAAGGGAAAGGAATTGTAAGGTTAAGAAGTAGAGCTGATTAATCTGGGTGCAGTATGGCATTAATCATAGGATCATAGAATCATTTAGGTTGGAAAAGAAAGACTTCTAAGATCTTTGAGTCAAGCCATTTACCCAGCACTGCCAAACCCATCACTAAACCACGTCTGCAAGTGCCATATCTACATGTCTTTTAAGTACCTCTGGGGATGCTGACTCAAACCCTTCCCTGGGCAGCCTGTTCCAGTGCCTGACAAGCCTTTCCATGAAGAAATTTTTCCTAATATCCAGTCTAAACCTCCCCTGCAGGATTAAATCTCCCTCCCTGCAGTAGCTAATTTATAAGTGATTTGAGGATCTCTGCAGGCTGTTACCAGTCCTGTGCCTTGGGATACCTGTTTCCTGTGTCTGTACCCCTGCTCCTGGGAAGTGCTCAGCTGAGAGCAGCCCCTTTCCCATCACAGTTCTGCAGCTGGGGGCAGAACTAGCCCAGTCAACTTGGCACTTCCCCACAGATCCCTGGGCTGGGAAGATGAGGGCCAAGGAAATGTATGCACTCCTGGAACAATTCTGGCCATCTGTTCCTGATTAGCCTCTGTTTTTAAGGGACTGCTTAGGCGGTCCCTTCAGGCATGGGTCTGTCTGTCCCCCAACTTGGGTGACAAACCCAGCTGTGGGGTTAGAGGGAAGAGAAGGAGGCAGCAGGGTGAAACTGCTTCTCCTGGGCAACCCAGCTGGGTTATACATGCTCCTAACTGCCTAATGAAGAGGTGGGAAATAGAGGATATAACTTGTTTCCTGCATACCCAATGCCTCTGCACAAGCACAAGCACCTTGGTCAGGCATCATATTTTCTCTGGAGTCCTCTATTTCTCTGGCAGAGAAGCTGGCATTGTCATGGCATTTGCTGACAGCCAGCTGTCCTGCTTAGAAAGCAGCCCTTTGCTTCTGCTTCCTGGTTTGCAAATCTACCCCAGCCACAGAGAAATCCTGTGGAAAAAAGTCGAATATCAGGTTTGTATCAGAATAAATGTATTCAAGGATCTCAAATTAACATTGTGTGGGGAATGCTTCCTAAATTTTAGGTACCTGACTTTGCACCTTATCAATATTCACGGCATTTTTCTTCTTTTACATTTTGTTGTCATGGGGAGCTCTTGGCTGGCGATTAAGTACTGTGAGCAGTCCCGAAGAAACCCGCAGACTATTGGGAAATATATTAATTTGTTCCAGATCTCACTTTACTTATCATCATTGGTTTTGGAAGCCAATAACTTTAAAGCAGACTTGCAAATCGTTTCAGCATGTTAAAACCCACAGTTATGTGTAAGTTCATGTGTGTATGTCATGTCTTAAACACAGATGTACATTTTATGTCAAATGACCACTTAAAAAAAAGGGAATTTATTTAAATTTTGGCTGCTTAGTGTTTGACTTCATTTCTACTATGTAATAATGACATCAAGATCTTTGTTAAATTAACCACAAGACCAATATGTATTTCCTATGGCTTTCTCAGGGGATGTCCAGTACCCAAATCCTTCCAAAAGGCAACATGCTAAAATATTGCAGGGACTGAGTACATGCAGAGCAAGACTACAGCTGACAGGTGACTGTCAGGTGCTAAAGTCCAGTGTAGATCGATGTAATTTAGGATTATTGCTGCTGTTCTGGAATGCGAAATAAATATAACACCACTTTGATGTCAGCCTTTTGGGGTGAATTGATCACTAGAACATGTAGCTGAGGATACTCTGCTCATGCTGGGAACTTCACAGCACATCTGTTTTCCTATCTCTTGTGTCCTATGTCACTGGGTTTCAATACTGAAAACTGCTGCCCTCGGCCACGCACACATTGGCTGCTGTTTTTTGTATGTGTGAATAAATATGTCTTTTCTCAAAGATTCAATTAGAAATGACTGCTTCAGTTCCACTGTCTGTTGATGAACAGTTTCAATTTCTGGTTGTAGAAATAATATCCTATGACTTAGGTATAAAACAAATAGCATATTCCTCAATAAAGTGTTGCAGTGAATTTCCTGCAAGTGAAAAAAAAATAGAAACAATGCAGAACTTAAACATAAATTATGAATAGGAAAAATGGCTGGAATTGTTACGCTGTTGGCTACAAAGAGTTTGCTTAACTCTGGTGCTGAATCAGGCAGGTAGTTACTGTAGTGTCCAAATGGTGTTTGGCTCCAGGAGCTTCAGCAGCTTTGCTAAACATAATGGAGGACTGGGTAGACCATGGCATTTCATGTGGTCTGATCCTCTCCTATCTTGTTTCTTCCCTTTGTATGCAGCTTCATAGCAGTGATCTCCAGGAAGCACAATAACTAAGTGTCACTAGAAAAAAGCAGTTTACACAGACATACAATGACAATGATGACACCTGGAAACGCCTATAGCATGTGTGCAGAGTGTGGAAAAGCCAGGTTTTTGTATTGTACCTGCATCGTATATTGGTAATAATGGTAGGGGTTCATTATTGGTAATAATGGCTGGGGTTCAATAAAGTTTTGTGGCAATACCTAAAAAAAATTACGAAATGACTAGACTTCCAACAAGTCATTCCTTCATGGTCCTTAGACATATGTATCAGTGGTACATCATCTAGATTTTGGTGAGTTCCTAGTGAACAAAATGGAATAGTCATGCCTTGCCCTAAAGTATCAGCATTTTAAAAGATGACTTATCACAGAATCAGAGAGTCAGCTAGGTTGGAAAAGACCTTTGAGATCACTGAGTCCAGCCTATGACTTAATACCACCTTATCAACTAGACCATGGCAGCAAGTGGCACACCACTCTATTCTTAAACACCTTCAGGGGTGGTGGCAAAACTTCAGGTTCTGCCCACCTTCCTGGGCAGCCCATTTCAATGTCCAATATCCTTTTCTGTGAAAAAAATTCTTCCCTAAGTCTCACACTTCAAAAGGCAGATGCTGTTGGATTGCCATTACCTAGCTGACTGAGCTAATTGAGCTTGCAAAAGTGGTAATTGTCTATGTAGTCTCCTTCTGTGAAGGCGAACATTTACACCCAGGATAATCAGCAGCTGCTGATGTTCCCCTTGGCAGAGTCATCAATACATCAGTTAGGCAGGTGTAGCAGAGGCTGGGAATCACTGCTGTAGGGTAAGCCCTTGACACACAAAAAGCTGCCTCCACGCTCACTTGTCAAGTATCCAAGCGAGTCAGCGGTGTGTCCCGCTGTAGAAATCATTCTGGTTATGTATTCATTATCACTATCAGTGTACCACAGTTAGCAAAGTCATAATTTTTTTAGGTATTGGAAATGCAAGAGAATAAATCTGTATGCCCAAATGACTCCCTAGAGTGTCATGTTCTGTGGTAGCAAGGTGCGCTCATTCCTAAGGCCTTAGCAGAGTGCCCAGGACAACTGTGCTGTAATACAAGCTCATGATAAAGTGATTTTGGGACACTTACTTTGTAGTGCCTGTTTAACCATGAAACACCAAATACCAGTCCACTCCATGAACAATTGCAAACAAGGGAAGACCACATTTGTACTGACAGGGGACTGTTTCTGGTATTTGTCCACTAGATGGCTGCAATTGTTGAAGGTAAGTACCTTACATGCTTGAAAGGGCTTCAGATGTCAAAATCTACATTCCGTTCTCTCCTGAGCTGCTGTCCTTCCTTTCATTGCTTAGAGAACACAAAGAACCAAGAGGCAGCAGAGGGCTGGAATTTCTCAATTCAGAGATGTAATATTTATATCTATGTGTAAAACATATATAATCTACCTCAAAGATGTAAAACCTATTTCATCTTTGGTAAGGAGCAACTTGCAGAAAGAGTCCCACTTGTAGCCTAATGATTTGTTGTGTCAAACAAGAACTTATGAATGAAACTTGAGGGCTAAAAGGAATGGAAAAAAGACTGATCATGAAACAAACCTTTTACTGATCTAGAAAATGTAGGGACAAAGTGAGAATTTCCAGAAGTCAAGCTCTTAAAAAAAGAAATTACAAAAAATGACAGCAGGTAAAGCAAGAAATGTAAAGAAATAAAAAAGAGAATGTTTATCTAATGTGCCCTAAGGATATTACAAGGTTTACAATGATTTGTATATCCTGTAAAAGCTAAACAAACACTTTGTCTCTGCTTTCAATAGTGATGATATTGGCCATGAGGTAAAAAGTGGGGAAATGAATGGGAGTAGTTGTCATAGAATGAGTGTAGCGGAAATAAGACTCCGTCAGGAAATAAGGAAGTATCAGGAAATAAGACAGTCAAATAAGATATAGTAGATTACATAAGTATATGAGTCAATTTACTGGGTTTGTTTGAAAATTCATCTCACCATGCTTCCCAATACAGTATTAGTTTCTGAGCCTCCTGCAGTTTGTGGCCCAGGGACTCACCTACCTAGTGTAAATGTGGGGAGGGTCATAGGTGCTGTCCTTCAGTTGTTTCCTCTTTCATTTACTTGTTCATGTACCCCCTCCCCTGTTTTTATCTTTAACCATTCACAGCATCTCATTACAAGGAATTCCAGAGGTTACCTGCAGCTTGATTGAAGTACAACCTTCTTGTGTTTGCTTCGAATGTGTCTCCTGCTTTTCAGATTGGAAGACACAGTGAGGAACATGTGGTCTCCAAAGCCTCTCCATGTACTCCAGCTAAGGCACTGGACAATCTTCACCCATGAGACCAGTTGGAGAAGTGTTAGTACTATTAGCAAGGATTTTTAGCACAGCTTACCGCTGTTGAACAGAATAATTAAGTAAATTGAGATAAATAGAAAGCATGATTAAAAATTATCTTGGTTGAATAAAGCATCACAAAATGTCTCTTTGAGATAAATAAGTGATTTTCTAACTGAAGAAAATATCATGAAATAATGGAATAATTTTAGTTGGAGAAGATCTTTAAATCACTGAGTCCAGTGTTACCCCAGTGCTGCCAAGCCCATCACTAAATTGTGTCCCCAAAACTTTCCTCGGCAGACAGTTTGATTATTCCTGGTCTGTACTGAAATATTTTATATTGTACCAGCTGAGAAGCTGTCAGATTGGAAACAACAGAGATTAATATGAGAAACCTGAGTTGCACATAAAAGTGACGGGACAACATGCTGTGCTGGAAAGAAACCTGTCAAGCTGCAAGGAGGTGTCTTGAGACCCTGACTTGGCACTGGTGTCATTCAATATGTTTGTTTTGTGAGTTTGGAATAAAATACAGGAATAAGTTGATAAGATGAAAATTACCAGTGATAAATAAAAAGAGAAGCATGTCAATACAGATGAAAATCAGACCATTGCATGAATATGACTCTGAAGACTACTTTGTCGATGACTTGAGCAGAAATGAGATAGAATTTAATAGTACAAATAGATAATCATTGCATTTAGGAGGTCATTGAAACATCTGTTATAAGCTGGATCTCCATAAGAGGTAATAGAAATTAGAAACATGAATGTGATTTGGAAGTGAAAAATGCTTACACTCAGAGGTTTTATCAGGTCTGGCAACTCCAGTGGAGGTAGAGAGGTATTATTTTGCAAGGTGCTTGTGAGCTAGTATTTGAAGTTTCATTTTCACTCTGTTTACCCCACTTCAAGAGAAACTAGATTAGACCAGAATAGATGCAGAAGTGTAAAAGGAGAATGATCACAAAATAGAAGATCTTGTATACAATAAGAAAATAGCAGAGGCTGGTGTATTAGCTTAGTTGCGGGGGGGGGGGGTATGATTACTCTCTGTAAACACTGGAGAGGAGAAGATAAGCTAAGTAAAGCTAATTTAGAAAGAAACTAAATACCAATGTAAGCATAAGAACAAATGGCTATAAACTTCCTGTAAGTAGGTAGCAAAAAAAAAGCCAAACTTTTTTTTCTCCTGGAGTTAGCTAAATGCATAAAAATATGCTTCTGTCAATTCCTCTGGTGATAAGGGAGAGTTCAGGAAAGTCTTTGTTTTATCATTTTGCGGTCACAGGCTGATGAGCCATTTGCATCTCTGAGGAGTTTGAACTAGAAAAGCATGCCCCAGAGAAGGGCACTGACCACTTGGTGATACCTTTCCTGGTATGGATTATGTGCCAGCCTTGAGCAAAATGCCAACAAAATGTACAAGAGTCTTGGCACATTTGTTTGTGGTTGGTCACACTAGGTTCCAGAACACAGTGTCCTTCCCACTCTCTTTTGGAGAGTCCTGTCTCATGCTGCCTATTTTTAGATCCCTTTTTGCCCACTGTCTGTGGTGGGGGGTTTTCCTTCAACCTCTTAAAATTCTCTTCGTGTTCTCCTTCCATTTCCTTAATTTCTTTTTTTTTTTTTTTTCCCCGCAATCCTCTTTTTCCCTCACTAATTGTGAAGCCTGCACAAGGCTGTCTTTGAGATATTTCAAAAGGGCCCAACACTCCCTAAACAGAAGGTTTTCAAATGCCTTCCTCCTTTCTGTCCAGGGCCATATGATCAGGTATGATCTGATTTTGTCAGATCAGCTTGGTTGCTTGCTGGTCCTTCTTTTAAGATTCTGAGATTTTTTTCTTTTTTAATGGGATTATAGGGCTGGTTTTGTGGTGTCTTTTAAATGACCATTGAAAAGAGGGATGCCTGTGTACAGAGTAATCTCTCTTCCCTTTCTGTTCTGGTCTGCTAGTTCATTAAACATGGGATCTGTTGGAAAATGCTGGAGCTGTCTTCTGCAAATACATGTGCCTTTCCTCACCTTGGGACTTGGGGCATGAGGGAGGAAAGGAGGCTCCACTTCTCAGTCTTGTTTTGGCTGCCCCCACAGTCAGAGTGAGGACTGTGGGCTTGCCTCAGGCATGGAGCTGGTACTGGGGGACTGGTCAAATATCATAGCCTGTTCTCACCTGTGAGTAGTGTCAGTTCATCTTGTGTTTGTTTAGGTTTGTTCAGTTCATTTTAAGGGAGGAGCATCAGAAGCACGGAGAAAACAGCTGTTTTACCCAAAGCTGTAGCAGGTCTGGTGAAGGACTTAAGGAAACTTTAACCCCAGATCTAGAATTAAAGTCAGATAAGCAATGAACTCATCAATGTCACATTTGATATTGAGATTTTTTCCATATTCTTCCCTTTGTATGACCAAGCATGCAATCTCCCCACTTTTCATTTTTGTCTGTTGCATGCTACATGATGAAAACCCACACATGGATTTCAGAAAAAGAAAGGCTTACCATTATTAGGGAGGCATATGAAAAGATCCCCTTGGTTGTTGTGCTATTTCTCATTGTATCACATAGATTAGCTAATGTGATGTTTTAGCAGGACTAGTGAGGAAAAATACCTACGTAAAGTAATAGGTGACAAGCTGGTCAATGTTATGTCACTCTTCTGTGAATTGCTTTGCACATCACACTTTAAATGACAAATGGTGACTCTTTACCAAATTATTCCATTTTCCATGCAAGATATACAAATATAAATAAAAGAAGTCTTTTGGAAGCTGGCTCTTATTTTCCGCATTTCTTGCAACAAAGGACCTGTCTCAAATGTCTGCGGGACATCTATTCCAACACAAATACACCACGGTAATGCTTGATTTGAAATCCATTATAGACATCTGAGACTAGAAAACATCCGTCGTTTGTTTCTTAGTTTTTGTGCCAGTTTGCTAAAAGCCCTCCCAAAATTTTCTATAATCCTCTTCTTTTCTATCTCTCTGGAAGGGAACATTCTGAGAAAAATATTCTTTTCCCAAGCTTCCAACTGTGTCACTGCTGCAGCCTGCAGGATGTAGAGAGACACCTGGGAGTGTTTCTGTTTAACTGATTGTTGTTAGGTAATTTTAGTGGAAATGGATAACTATGCTGTGTTACAAATAACAGCAACAGCTGTGAGCTGGGAAAGATGTGGAAGGAAATGAATTAAACTACCAACTTGGTATCTCCAAAATGCACAGAGATTAGGGAATTATTTGTTGAACTATTTAAAGGAATGTATGGACATTTTGAACGTATACCACCAATCACTAGTGAGCAGATGACCCTGGGTCATAATGGCAATCAGGGGGACACCAGATACTGTTAAGGGGTTCTGTTCTGCTTTGGCAACACAATGAGAATATTACTTTGAACAACCTTCCTGAAACTCTGCATTGATACTTGATATTCTCCAAAATGGCAATGGCTGTTCTGAGATTGATTTCTTGGATTGAAGTTCCTGCATGACTTCTCCCAGCAAAGCTCCCCCCAGTGACTCAGAGTGCTGGCTAGCGCAATACTGGGCTCATGGCAAGGAAAATACCACTCCCTTTTTGTGACTGAGTCCTTGTAGGCTCCCCTTAGTGCATCTCCTGGCAATGATTAGGAACATCTTCTTATTTTTTTAAAGGCTACTCCCCCTCCCATAGACTTCAGTCCTGTGAAGTCCTTAGGAAACATACCAAGATCTGAAAAGCTATTGTTTGGTATTTCAAATCCTGGTCCCTTTATGTCCAGCTGGTGGGAAAGGAGGAGAGAGAAAGAGAAAGAAAATAGGAAGGCGGCAGCAGGGAATGCGGGGGAGAGTTAGAAGTGTAGTGCAAAATGGAAAGAACTAGGGATAAATGGATCCAAGGGACAGAGAAAAGTGGGACAAAAGTTGAGGAAAGTATGCTCAGTCCTGGTCCCGCTGGATGTTTCAATAGAGATTTTATGCAGCCGGGGGAGGTTTTCTTTTATGAAATAGCCTGTAGGAAGAGGTAGTTAAAAATACAGGCACCTCAATAAATGACGTGAAGATTAAAAAAAATAAAATCAAACTGAATAGTAGCAAGAAAAAAAAAAAGCAAAAATATCTAAGAAGCATCTGGATTATAAAGGCAGGAATAAAAAATGAACAAAAAGCAAGTATTCTGTAGGTGGCTTCCTGCCAAGGACGGATGATTTTATCTCTCTGTGCCATGGTCCTTCCCACTGCAGAATGGAGCTATGAATGCTCTTCCAATTTTTCAGAATTATTTGAAGTCTAGGAGTTGTTTGGATTGCTATTAACACTGGATAATGTAGAGTGGGAGAGGCTTGCTGCAGAGATGGAGTAATTTTGGGACTATCAAGACAAAGGAAACACCAGTATGTAACAGTGCTACTGAGCTTTAGGGAAGAAAATTAGGACATATTTAATGAAGATGAAGAAAGCATTAACAACGTGTATTAATAAGAATCATATTTGAATGCAAAAGCTTGATTTGACATGTAACTTTAGCATTTTCCCCTCCCATATTTAGAGAATTTTATTTTTAACCTTTGAAGTTTAATGCAAACTTTTGTTTTGCTTTGACTTACCCCTCCCATTCCCATCTCCAAGATGGAGGTCATCAGCTTTGTTTACCATCTATGACAGAAAAATCTTCAGAATAAAATATTGTCTTTGGCTGTTTGGGCAGTACATTTAGGGAGTCTGATATTCTGTGGCAAAGGCAATCACCATCTGTCTGATAATCTCGCACTGTGCTTCAGGTACACACGTATAGGGATGTACAGACTACATAGGAAGCTTTGTATGGAATCATTTGGCACATGTTTGTGTCCTTTCCTGAGCTGAAATAAGTTTGTGAAATGGCTTCCACTACTAACAGCTGAAAATCATAAAAAATTCTTTCATCCCTGACACCACTGAAAACCACATGACTATTCTCCATTGCAAAACTCTGATGGTCTTTGTCAGTTTCTTGAAACTTTGGCTATCGTTGTATCTTTCTTACTGATCTGTGCACTATCTAATTTCATATTTACCTCATATCTTCATATTTACCTCAAACTCTTGGATGATGCCTTATTTTTTGTTCAGCACCAGTATGTCTTAAACTTTACTTGAGTCATGGCAAAGTTTGGGCCATGCTTGGAAAAACAATGTCAAAAGAAGTTTGGATGCTTCAGATGCTTGGATGCTTCAGATCTCTCATATTTCAAACAGTATTTGGCTGCAATAAAGACAACAAATTGTGACCAAAGAATTTTATTTTCAATGCTTAGGAAACTAAAAAAGATACAACAGATAAGAAGAAGGAAAAAAGCATAAGGTTATAGTTGCATTTGTACATGAGCAGCAAAGCATTGAAATACCCATATTTTTGGAGGAATGCAGATCTGTTTCTTTGTCTCACAGATATGTATGTGCAGAACTGTAATTAAGGATGGAATTTCTTCTGTACTCCACTCTTTTGGCTGCATGGGGAGACCTGCTGGTGGTTTTGTTTAATGAGGATAGTGCCACAGAGTTTCTGTCTTCAAAACTCTGGGATTAAAAAATAAAGAATGCAAAAACTATGAATACTGAGGAGGCTAACGTTTTTCTTATTCCACTGATTTACAAACCAAGTGTGATTATTTGGAGCTGGCCTATGGAACTGTCCCACCAGTATGAGGTTTTGAATTAAGAAGTTGATGACAGTGTTTCCTGATGGTCTGAATGGCTGCCTGGCTTCAGGATCTACTCATAGGTTTGACATCGATTTTTTTGTATCACTCACAGTAAGAAACACCCGGGTGTCTTCTGGTGATGCTTAAGAGTGTCTGTACAGCTGCAGCATGTGGCTCATTGCATTCTTCTTTAACAGAGCTCCATCTTAGTATGACTGAATTCAGGATGCTGCATAGTTCTCATCAATGAGAACAAGGACAGTTTTCCTTTTCTCTGGAAGTATAAAGAGTTGATGGAAACGAAAGTAGTACTCCTTTCTATAGGATGACAAAATAGCTACCAAATGTTTTTAAGTATTGTTCCTCCATAATGAAGAAGTTAGGTCATACTTCATGAGCTATGCTGTGAAGGGCTGAGCAAAAATTATGGCTTTTATGAACACTGGGTTCCCTCCACAAGTTTTATCTCTGACTTTGTGATCCTTGTGATCATTGTACTGGTACAGCTTATGGTCAAGCCAGGAATGAAAGGATTGCCAAGATGCACAACATAAGATAATTTCAAGTTTGATTGACATGTCAGAATCTATATTGTGGTTTAGGGATTGCTATAATGTTACTTTCAGTAAACTAACTACGACCCCATGGTCAGAGATTTTAGGGTGGAAAAAGATTTATTAAATGGGCAAAGTGCTGTCATGCACAGCTTCATTGGCAGAAGAGAAATTTGAGAGGTAACTGTTCATAGTTGTACACGTGCTTGGAATTTAACAGAAGTGTATTCTTGTAGCAAAGACTTCATTTCTGTGCTCCGAGACATTCTGCTCAAGGTTGCTGCAGAGATCCCATTTCTGGAGTCTGTTGCAATGGACTGAACTATGGTTGGGTGGTGGTAAGAACCACCTTGCAGTGGGATGTAGCACACAGGGCAGTGGTACCTTCCTCACCTCTTCCACCACTCAGGAAAGCTGGGACACCAAGTAAAGGAATAATGCTCACAAAGTAGTCTAAGCAAGATGGTCGTCCAAGGACTAGAGATAGACTTGCCAAGAGAAACCTGGGCTGCTGCCCTGCCTTGACATAGTCTGTGAGAGATGGTGAACCTGGTATGGCTGTGGGACAACATTCAACTCAAGGGAAAAGGGAGTCAGAGAAGTTCTTACCAAGGGCATTAAAAAGGTAAGAAAGGTATGAGAGTGATACTTTTTTTACCTTACTTACTGTATTTCAGTAGGGTGTCTGTTTGTTTTTTTCCTTGGCCTGAGTTCATGATTGTATTCCCCATCATCTTCTTAGGACTTTGTTTCTAAGTCTTTGTGTACTGGAATGTGAGAATTGATGTGGGAAATAGTCCTAGGGGAGAAACACTGTATTTCCCCATATTTATGAATTAGTCCAAGCCTACAATCTATCAGGAGAAACCCCCACGGGTGGCAACATCTAAAGGGCCCATGGGAGCCTGAGGGTGGCCAGCTGCAGACTGGTAGCAGTGCAGCTGGGGGATGCTCAGGCAGCTCTTTCCCTTCCCAGGCTGTTCAGTGTGGCACGGTCTCCAGACAGCTTCCCTGGGCTTATCTCAGAGACTGGCGACACCAGGCTTAGTGCAGCTCTTCTAAATCATTGTCTTCTTTTGGGGTGAAACGTCACAAACTAACTAAAGACCAGAAGTGGAAGGAGAGAGCATTTCAGGAAATATACCGATCCTGTTTTTTTCCTCTCCTTGCATTCCTACCAGCAGCTCAGATGGGACCTGATGACTGCTTTCTGCTTCCTCCATGGAGTGAGGGTGCTCTCTGTGCCACAGTAAACTTTGTCTCTGTTAAATCAACCTTAGAGGCTTAAAATACCCTTCTAAAGGATCTTTTGTCTCACTGGTGCAATGTCCTGTATCCCTGGTGCCAATCACATTATGTTGGTTTTGTCTGCCACTTTTGAGCTATCCTTGCAGCATTTTATTTCTGAAATCCTTTGCCAACAATACAATCACGCTGTTACCTCCCTATTGGAACTGTGAAAAAATATTTTAAAAGTATTATTATTCTCTCTTTAAACCCAAGATGTTCTGCAGTACTTTCAAGAATGGGAGAAACTAGTGAACTGACAAGATCTAGTTGTTTTAGATGAGAAGCTTTCACCAAAGTTTTAAATGGGCAGGAAACACAGCTTGTGGGATATAAACATGTATTATCTCAATAAGCTCTGGCTTTCTCCATCAAAGTACAAGAGAGAATGTTGGGAGGGTTTAGTTGGAATACAAACGTACAGAGTACCTCTCCAGTGATGGCAAGGTACTAAAGTAGAACTTAATACATAAAGTATATATAATATATATGTATATACTATATTGATTTTTAATATAAAACTATTCACACATCTGTATTTGCTCATCTATTTATTTTTTAACTTGACCACTTTCTTGAAAAGAAAAAGAAAAGCTCAGTTTCTAGTAGAAGAAAACCCACAGCTAACAGAAAAAGTTATCTATCCCATTCTTCAGTATAATGAGATTTAACTATGCTTCTCCACCACCTATAAGTGTACAAAAACTTCCTTTTTGCTATAGTCATGTGGGGGAAACACTGATGGCTCTGTACATAAAAATGGGAAAAGTGAATTCTGTATTTCACTACCCTCTACCCTGTACATTCTTGTATCTGTTGCAATGATCTTTTCTTTGAAGTTCAAGGTGTTGTATATTCAAAATGAATGCTGGAGGTATATATACAGGTCAGCATGTGCCTTTCATAGCTTTAAATGTAATCTATGCCCTGTTTTCTCTAGGGAATATTTGACCTGACACTGCACAAAATTTAAGAGATTGAAATCCCTTCATAAAGGCAAGTGCTGAAAATTTATTACATCTGTTTCACCTGTGGGAAAATTATGTGGTTTACAGAAGATCTAAAAAACTAAATTAAAACACACAACATGCTGGAAGCAGGTTGCTTCTGATGTACTTGGAGTATTTTCTTCTGCAACTGCACAGCAGCATGCCTGGCCAAAATATGACTGAAAATAAAAGAATCTGGAAAGCACAGGCAAAAGGAATAGAAAAGTAATTTAAGTTCCAAAGTTAGTGCTGGAAAAAAGGGTGTCAAACAAAGCCAGCCACTAATTTTATCTACTATCAGAGCAATTTTAACACAGCTATGACAGTATTAGGTGGCTTACATAGGTACCACATCAAAACATTAGGATGAAGTGAAAAATCATGGGCATTTAATACAGCTGCTGCTCAAGAAAGGTCTGAATAAGAGTATGGTTGCTGTATAATTTTTTTTTTTTTCCTATGACACCACTCATACTGTTCCCTGGAAGAAGCATCACTCCTTTTACTCCCTCTGTTTCAGCTCTCAGCATCTTTGCCTCATCCACTGCCGTGCCTGAGCTCTTTCTCACGCAGCCAAACAGCGAGATAAGTTTCTGTAGCCAAAAAACAAGGAGGGTTGAAAATGAGCTGGCTGCCTGAGAGGAGGTGTTACAGCAGCACCACCAGCACTGTCCTCCCTCCAGCTGGTCGCTGCTCCCTCTTCCCCTAACTTCTAATGTATGGCACTGGGGACAGAAGAGACTGCTCAAGCAGGCACCAGGGAGTCCCTGGGTACCAAAAGGGCTGCCTGCACATCCAGCTGCCACTGCTACCCATTCACAAATTGCCCTTAGTTAGAGCACGTGGAAAATAATAGTTCTTAGTCTTTTACTATAGATGCAAAGTGAAATACCAGGATGGGCTGAGAAAACCTGTCTCACAGCAGGCTGTAGCCAGCAGCCACAGTACTCTCCGCAAAGGTTTGAAATCCAAATCGACTGTGCACCTTTCCTCATTACCCAGCAGTGACTCACAAATAATTTATTTGATTCTTCATTCTAGTGGTTTTCCTACAATGAAGATAATGTGATTTCCCTACAAACCCATAACTTTTCCATTTCCTGAAGGTATAAAGGCAATTCAGGTTACATGATGTGAGATATTGGAGCACTGGACGCTGTCCAATTTAAAAATGTCTAGTTTAAAATAGTTGTCAAGGATTCCTCTGTAATTATGGGATACATGGGTGCCTCAATTGACTCATTTTAGGAACCATTTTAAGATGAGGAAATTGCATTCCGGAGAAGATGTTTATCTCCAATGACTGTGAAATGTAGGTTGTTAATGATGTGTGACTTTCGGATGATCCTCACTGGGTGCCATGAATGTCCATTCTGTGTTTGCCCATCTGAGTCCTGTGAATGTTCAAGGTTACTTTCAGCTAATTCTTTAAATATCAGAGGATAAAATTAATTAGGAAGCTGCTTTGGAAAACAACAAAACTAAACAGCTGACTTTTCTAAATATTCTCTACCCAGTATCAAGCTGTGCTCTTAGCCTGAGAGCTGAGTTCTGATGTGGCTTTTGTTATTTGCCTGATTGCACCCAATATTTGAATTGAGGGCTGATGCAAAGGTTCAGTATTTCGCCTTTGTGTGGTCAAATGGTGTAGTTCCTTCCACACAGCATGGTGGTCCAGCTCTTTTCCTGTCTTCTTACTATTAATGTAACCGGAGTATGTATTTTTGTTGTCTTTTATGTCTATTGGTGTGTGTATGCTGTAGAATTGTAATTTCAGCCATGTAATAATCTTTTGTATGATTATTGCATAGCTGCCTCGTAAATTCTGACATGACGAATGTTTTAAGAACAACATAGTGGGATTAATTCACATCATAGACTAATCCGCTGCCAATGTCCTTTTAAAAAGTCTTTTATATCACTCATCAAAGAGGGCATCAAGCAATAGAAGAAAAAAAAAACAACAGAGACAAAACTGAGAAGAAATGGGGTTCTTCTTAACATTACATGGTGTTAACAGGTTTTTTCCCATATTTCTAGACTGACACTGTTTGGCATATATGTTCCAGAACAAAACTGTGCTGTGATCATGCAAGCAGGTTGTTTTGAGCCAAAAATCTCAAACAAGTAATTTTTTTCACTGCAATATGGTGATAGTTAACAAAGTGACTTTAAAGAAATAACATGAATGGTCCGATACAGGATCTACTGCATATATATCTAAGCAGTATAAAGGCAACTGACACCATCATATCCTAGCCATGTAGGAAAGTTCTACTGCCAAAAATACTTCTCTGGCTAATGGAGGTGTATCTGGAGGTTTTACCATACTACAACACCTTATGTACTGAAGCTTGTGTGTGCACGGAGGCAGCGCATGTCCTTCGTTCTGTCGGTGCCCCTTGCATTTCCAGGAACCTCTCACGTGCATCGGGCTGTGTGTCTGTGCAGCTGCTATGTGTGCTGCTGAAAGCAAATGAGACAGATGCTGTGTGTGAGGCTAAGCGCATAGCTGTGAAACATATCGTGCTATCAATTTTAAAGCACTGTTGAAGAAGTGATGGCACAGAATGGCTTTTAAAAATAAGTGCAAAGGATTAAGTGTCCTAAGTGGAAGGCAACAACAGGAGTAATAACAGTGACAAAACTTTTTATGACATTTTCTAACTGCTAGGCAACCTTTTCCCTGTGTCCAAGATAGCCAGGCTGTGACATTTTTGCAAGCTAAGCATGGCTTTTGGCATGGGACACCTTGCAGGAAGACTAAATGCTACATACGGAATAATGCTTTCCTGGTAGTTAATTAAGGAAGAGGTCATTCCTCCCTGCAAGTGAGGAATGCCAGTGTCCTGGCATGAAGCTCAGGGTTCCAGATCTCCGTGCTTGTTGACAGAGCTTCAGTACAACTTTTTGTAACAGTTAGTTTCTCTAAATTTCAAACTGAGAAATTATGCTCTGGTTGTCTGTTTTGCTACACTGGTTTTATTTGGGCATGATATAATCATTGTCTGTAGCTGTTGCAGTGTTGCTGTTTGTTCTCATAGCACACAAAATGTTCCACCTCCACAAAATGCTCCAAAAGCAGCTGCTTTTTAGGGTAAATACTGCCAGCATATGCAGCACATAAAGTCCTTTAAAATTCCACACAATGAAATGTCCTGTATTTTGAAGAGCTGTGTTCTTGTTCTTTTAGGCCTCAAACAGGAAATGTTTAAGCACATTTTCAATTAAGTTGCAATGAAGTTAGTGTAATTGATGTCCAAGTTTTTAGCATGTGTTTCTAATTAAATACATCCATAGACGCTGTCCTGATCTGAGGTCTTTAAGCCTGCAAAGCGTGAAAGCTGAAGCATTCATGTTTGGCTGCTCTGGGTGTTTGAGTACATACATTTAAAAGCAATCATCATATTCCCTCCTTCCTTAGCACTAGGTCTTAGACCTGAACTGGGAACTGCAGTTGTATCTATAGAGTTCCAGTCTCAAGGCTATGGGTTGCTCAAAGCAGTACTGGTACTGGAATGTATGGTTCTTGTATGTTACACAGACAATAGTCAATCACACACATAAAAAAAAAAAAAAACCAAAACTGAAGAAGCACTGGAGTGGAAGGTTTCACAAATTAATTTAATGTTCCTGACACGCTGGTTTGAAAGGACACACCACACTCTACAGGACAGAGAGCTGGTTTAAGCCATCACTAGTTTGCTCTGGCTGAAAAAAGAGAAAAAAAAACATTCACAATAAAGCACTGATTTGGGCTGAACAATGGTAAAATGTTTTTGCAGCATAAACCAGAGGTACTTTGAACTTGTCATTTAACACTACACCAGGAGGAAAGAGAGCAGGGTGCTCACACATTAGACACTGGTTTCAGTTGCCTGTTCATTACAATGTTGGGTCTCCATGATAGTCCTGCTGCATGAAGGAGATTGTTGAACTTTTACAGCTTGAGATCACTAAAAGAAAACTTGAATCAAGGACTAGATCCATCTAGATATATATTCTGAGGTACCTGGCTGGTTGGATAAAAATGTTTCTAAGTGCAAGCTGCATGCTTGAATTGACTTATTATTTAATCTCTTATGTCAAGAATATGACACTGTTTCTAACCTTTTTTCACAGGTTTGCAGAAGAACAGATTTTCTTCATCATCTATAGCTAATGACAGCAGAAATTCTTTTTCAAAAAGAAAGGCAGGATCTGGTTGTGTTTTTGTGAAAATAACCTGACAGTCATTTCCTGGCTTATTTTACTGTGCTATTCATCTCAAGTTTTGAAGAGCTCATCAACTTGTAAAAAAATCCCCCAAGAACAGAAGCAGATTTCAGCATCTTTCTCTGAGATTTTGGCATCTTTCTCCTTCTCTGTTTTTTAAGAGAAATTTTCTCTTGTGTTTTTAATTCTGAGCTCTGAATAGCTGTAGTATTAAGGGTTCACCATATTTCTACATTTTCTTCTCAAAAGGTGTGAATGTTGATGTTTGAGCCATTCTGCAGTTGCTGACAATCACATGCTGCAGCTGAAGCCTGGATGTTGCAGAGTGCTCCCAGACAGGCACAAGGCTTGAACTTGTGGATCTTGACAACTCCACTATCCCCAGGAAAGAAGGTGCCATAAGAAGCAGCTGCCCTCTAGCTTGGCCCACAGGTGATCTTGATCGGTCTTACAGAGGGTTTTGACACAGGGGACAAAACCGAGGGGCTGTTGAAGGATGTGCCTGCAAAATGTCAAAGAACAGACAGTAAAATACAACAATAGCACTACTGAGGACATTCAGGCAAATGTTTATACAATGATTAAGCAAACCAAATACTAACTCACTGATTTTGTCTTAACAAAGTAGAATATGATGTTTGTCACTTTACTGGAGAATGAGCACACTGCAGGATCCCAACATGGTTTGGCTTCTGACCATACAAAGAACACCATATTTGTTATCCTTGCAAAAAATCTTGCTCTGGGTTCTCAGGGTAATGGCAGTCTTAGCTTATGTACCTACTGTAGTTCCAAGCACACTGCTACTGGAGCTCCAACTTGTCCCTCTGCATAATTTTCATAACAGGGATGAGTTATCAAATACTCCCTCACTGGCACTTGACACTTCCTCATGACATCCTTTGTCACCTTTTGCCTTCCATCCTCAATTCTTTTGAGATCAGTTCTGTGATTTTTCCCTTTCATTTTCTATGCTGTCAGCTGTAGACTTCAGCTTTTTTTCCTTTTCTTCAGCCAAGCTAAAGCATCATATAGGCAGCTTAACTATAAACATACTCTTGGGAATACTCCAGGGTTTGTGATCTTGCTTGCAGCAGGAGGAACACATTTGCAATGCCTCCATTTCAGAGAAGCTAAACAAGCTTCCAGCAATTATTACATGACCTTAAGCCTTGTAGGAGATATTTAATATTGTAATTATTTTGCTAACACGTGCCACAATGCTGTAGTTCTTATTTTAAAATTTTCTACTAAAAAACCTTCATTGTTTATGAACTAATTTGATAATACTTGTATAAATAGAGTCATGACTTTGCTTGTAAACTATTTAGCCTTTTTCATAGGAGATCTTAGTGTTAAAGACTCCCACCCACCACATAAATCAATTTCAGTAGTTCCTCACCAGGGAAGATGCCCCAAGGAATATCAGCTTGTTGTATAAGGTCATATCAAGTATTTGTACTTTTTGAATAAGTGAAGTGGCAAATTCTTTGCAAGCAGAGATATCATTGTTCATTTTTACCCTCTATCTCCTCCACCCAAAGCTTGTGACATTAGTCTCAAATCTGTAAGTCTCAAATTATTTATTGAGTGGTTGTATATATGTACTTCATAAAGTTTTACACTTCCAAGAGGTGATATTACACATCTACCTTTAATTGGCTAAATATTCCACATTAGACATGTAAGGATGCCATCTGCTCTGTAGAAGTCTCCTTTGATAGAATGGGTGGAGCTCTTTCTCCTGGCTTGAGATGGTCAGGTTTCCCTATCTCCTATAACATGTACTGTAATTTTATCACCTTGATGGTCCTGATGAGACTCCTGTACACCTCAATGTCTTGAGTTATATCTCTTAGGCATGTTTTATAGCGCCTAATTAATGTGAGTCTTTCAATAACTTTCAGAGCTCCACCATGTGCCCTTTTGTTTGGTGGGTAACATCAGTGTGCAGAGAGTTGGCTTCTGAAGGTGGCTGTGACAGCACCCATCAACAGACCCTGACATGGCAAGTGACAAAACAGGGCCAGGAACCATCCAGGCACTTCTGTCAGAAGCAAGAGGAGATGGAACGAGCCTAATGCATGGCTCCAAAATCCATCCAGACCCAGAGACAGGAATGGAGACAAGCTGCCATGCACATCCAGGAGACAGGCTATTTATGGCATAGGTCTAGAGCTTTCAGGAGATGGGGCTGGAAGCCAGCATTGCTGTGGCACCACTGGAGCAGGGACTGACCACCCCAGGCTGAACTGGAACGGGGTCCTGGGCTGTGTGCAGGGTAGAGGTAGTCCTAAGAGAGGCTGGTTGGGAACAGTAAGGCCTGTGGGTGACAGTGGGTGACCTTAGCACCACGACAGTTATGGGGGCAGGTGACACTACTGCCAACAACTTGTGATTTTGCTTTATTTACTAGCTGGGATTTCTAGGAAATTAGGCTCACACCATACCACTCAATGTGGCATGCATGTGTTTGTTCATATTCACACGCCTTGATAATTTTCCAACCAGCTGGCAATTGGCCAGCTAAAGTTGGTAGGAGTCACAAGGTGTTAATGATATTCCTGCAAGCTTCATGAAAATCACACAGGCCTGTTGCATAACACCAGCTGAGAGAAACACTGCTGGGGGAACACAGCTCTAGTAGACACTTGAGAATCCGCTGGAGACAGAGTTTTCCAAAGAAGAAACTTTACTCCTCTCAGGACACTGGCTTTGAAATAGAATTCTGTGGGAAACCATGTGCCCTTTGAGCTGGCACCTGGAGTGACGCATTTGGTGGGCACTTCAGTTTTCTCCCCTTGCCCCTGGTTTGGCAGCAGCTCACTGGGAGCAGCCAGCTGGTCTGGTCAGCCCTCATTGTTCTTGCTTTTCCCTTGAACATAAAGGTACATTCATTATTTAATGTCTGCAGCTCGTACTTTTTGTGCATTTACTTGTTAGGAAAGGAATAAGTGGCAGCAACAGGTTTTATTGAGAAATCAGGAAGAGGAAGCAACCTATGCGAGTAATGCAGGTTGCCAAAGGAGCAGCTACAAACCTTCACATTCAAACTCATGCTTGACAAGGAAAGCAGCTCTTGCACAGCACAGTTCCTCTTCTGAAGGGGGCACAAAATTCTCCGTCCTCTCACCACATGAGGGTAAGCAGCATTATAGATAGTTTAAAAAAAAATCCGTAAGACATCAGGACAATACATACAGAAAGACACACAAGAAGTAGCAGTGCCCCAGTGTACAGGAGAAACGAAAAAGAAATGCTGCCCTCTTTTTTTGTGGGCTCCCATGAGGCTGGGCTTGTATCATGGAGAAGAACAATCCATCCGGTGTCCAGCTGGATTCTCAAATAACCATCTCATTTTTCTTTTCCAGTAACAGGGCCAGTTTTGTAGCAAAAAAGTAGACATAGAGGTCCAGAGAGAGAAGAATTGTTAAACCCATGTGTAAGTGCAATTGCATTTGGCAAAAAAAATTAGAATGAGTTTTCTTGAAGTAGGACAATACTTGAATATAGAAGTTGATGGCTGAAGATGTTTCCAGGGACAACTCCTATACCTCATTCCCACTGGTTCCTTTATATTTTTATGAATATGTCTCATAGTGGACAAACATAATATTTGAAGAGTGCAAAAATATATTTTGCAAGTGTGCCTAAAAGGTTTTTGACTGATGTGGTACAGTTTGGTTTGTCCTCAAAATGAGATTTTATGCACTCTGCCATCAGCTTACAATTGAGATGATTTGCATCTCTGAGGACATCTTCTATATGGTTTTTAATACCTAATAATAAGCTAAAAAGTCATAACTAGCCCTGGTACAGTGCCCTTCTCTGTTCCTTGTCACTCAACCACTGAGCTTTGGGAAGCCTGCCAAGTCCCTGACAGCAGCTTCTTCTTGTGGGAGCAGAACTGCACAATTTGATGAAGGGGAAGAGACAGAGTTTTCATGTTTTACTCCGGTGTCAGCAACAGAAACCTTCAAAGTGGACAACTACTCCCCAGCTGTGGGCTGAGCTGCTCAGGAGGTACCACTCCTGTTGCATTGTCAACTTGATCAGGGTAGGAGAGAGCTCTTTTTCTAGGCTGGGTGCACTGAAGAGGCGCCAGGGCCTCCCACCCACAGTCCTCATTAAAGAAAAATAACAACAGCAGAAAGCCCAAGGATTGTTTACTTATTTGTAGTATCTCAGCAACGGCTACTCTCTATCATCTGTTTTTGCTTTGGTGATTTCTTTTTTTATTAAAAAGAAATGCCACATGTTGCCACACAAGTAGCTAACCTCCTGCAGCCGGTCAGAGGCTGCCCGCCGTGCCCAGAGCATGGGCTCTGCTCCCCAGCCGTTCGACCTGGCTTAGAAAGAACTGCCACAGACCAGGACTTTGCAATTGTTCTCTTTTCCCCAATAAATTGAGCATTCGCCCAAAAATTCAGGCTTGTGACACTGGGTCAAGCAGGACAGCTACTTTTGGCTGAAGCAAAAATGAACAAAGTTAGGTCTGGAAATGCCCAACTGGTTCATTTCGACATTTTCAGAAGGAAACATTGAATTTTGGAAGGCTCGATCCTTGGAGCAACTTAGCAACTTCCACAAAGCAGAGAAGAGGGAGAAGGTTGCACATCCCTCCCTTGCAACTGTATTTTGGTGTTTCCAGCACTTGTCTGAGTGGGTAATTGATTACTTTCTATAATTTGGTATGAAGCTTCAATTGGTAATACTAGGTGAGCTGCACTCCAGTTCACCTTTTCTGAGTGTTGAGACAAGTTCCTAAGAGGTAAACTGCCCAAATTCAAGCATGTTGCTCTCTGCAGTAGAGTCACAAGGAGGAGTGTTGAATTTTTTTCTCCTTGGTAAATACTGCAACAAGCAAACTTTGCTGATTAGGGAAATAGGCTCAGGGAACCTGTTCTCAAGATTTTTAAATTAGTTTGGTAAATCCAGCCTTAAATTTCCCAATTTCTTTATGTTAAAGTCCTTTAAAATCAAATAATGCTTCTGGGAAAAAAAGTCAAAATAGCTCTGAGTCAAACATTGAATTTAAAAGAATTTCCAAGGAAGCTGTACTACAGGTTAGCAGAGGCAAGGGTGAGCACTGTATGAAAGATGAGCTAGCAGGTTCTTTGAGATGAAAATAATGTTACTGCATTTCTGTCTGCAACACATGGCACCTCACTGGTGTAGAGCTCTGTGTGAGCGCTGGGCAACTCTTTTGCTGTAAAACAGTTGTAAAACCTTAATGAGTTGTGGAGGATGTTTCTGGCCTATGGAAAAAGCTGTACGTCTGCCTGTGATGGTGAGTCTGCCAAACTCCTGTGGAGGAAATCAAAGGAATCCAAACCAAATAAAAAGAAGCAGGAGAACGCTGTCTCATAGCAAGCAATTGTCCAGAGAGGATGGCAGCACAGTGTGATAATGCTGAGCTCGGTTGCAATTATTGTTAAAAGATAAAACATATAAGTTGTATGTGGGCATCTCTCTGGCTGTTTTTTTTTGGACTCCCATGCAGCCCTCAGAGATGTTGCTGTCCCTGGGGAAGGCACTGAATAAACATAGGGAAGGAGGCACTCCTGGCCTGGGGACCCACAGCTATGATGCACAATAGCACAGATACTGGGTGGTTTCAGTCCTCTTGTGTTAGATTTCTTGTCTCACCCAGCATTTCACTTAACCTCTAGCTGAGGCAGAGACTGAGTTTAAAGCACCTGGGCATCAGTGCTCTGACCTGCAGCCATGTGTCAGGAAGACTCAGAGGAACACCAGAACAGCAAGAATGACTGAATGAAAAGTCTCTCCACAGGCAATTTCTGTCCCAACCACCAAGGCACAGGGGATTATTCTTCTCCCTCCCACACTCCACCACACAGCTTGCTCACAGGCTCCTTTGTACTTGCTCCCTTTGGTTAAGGGACTGCCCTGATCAGGCTGGTGGGACAAGCTCTGCATGTACTGGTGTAATTGAAAATGGTAAGGAGCACAGCATGAATTGTTCCTGAGTACTGGAAACAATACTTACAAAATCACTTCACAGTACTTATAACTCAGCTTGCTGGAACTCAAACAGCTTTGAAGACCACTGGCTACTTAAAAACCACTTTGAACAAAGAAGTGTTTATGCTCTGCCACATTGAAGTCTACCTGTATTTCTGATCTGCAGCAAAGGTAGTTTTAAGAGAAAAGGAAGGTGTCAGTGCATTTTGTATGGAGATACATGAGTGCTTCTCCCAAGGGAGACGGTGTGAATATATGTGATGATTTTACAAAGGCCGAGAAAACGGAGGGCTCAATTTTCTATTATCAGCCCACTTTAAGGAGCATCAAGGAGGAAAATTATTTAGTCACACATTTTACCCTCTGGCTACTAATTTTCTCATGCAATATAGATATTCAAGCTAAGTGTACAATCTCAGTTGGCCTCCAGGGCTGAAAATCCTCAGGATATCCACACCATCCCTTTACACTAGCAGTCTGAAAATGATGCTGAATGCTCTACACTTTTCTGTATTTGCCAAGCAAACTTGGGGGGAAAAAACTAAACGAAAACCGAAAACCAAAACAAAAACATTTGGTGCCCTTGCAGCCCCAAGTGCTGAACTTGTCTTTCTGAAATGCTGTGTCAACAGCTCTTCACTCACAAGCCCATTATTTTTATTGGCCACGGCTCTTAGGCTGGTGTTGACAGGTTAATTTACAGTAACAGTGAGAGTCACCTTTACTCACTATACCCAAAAGCACAACCCACACCATACTTGAATGCCACACTCTCGAGAGCAGGAATGTTGGGGGGGAGAGAGAGAGAAAGAGCCTTGAAGCCTCGTGCAGGCGCTCGGGGAGTTGTACAAAAGAATGCTCTTTTGGTGAAATAATTTTTGCCAGCATATGCAACTTGAGCAGGAATGGTTGCAATTATTTCTTACCGTGCTTGTTAGAGAGGACATATGGGAAGATTAGCCTCAAGAATGTCAGTCTTGGACATGGTCTTCTCATGGGGATTATGACACAGGGTTTTTTTTTCTATTCCTTTTCCTCTTTTTTTTTTTCCCCCTCTTTTCAATACATCAAAGTTCACTGAGAGAAATTTCCCTTGGTAACATGTACAGATAAGCAGATCTCATAAGATATGTTCATGGGGTGTACTTTAAGGACTAGTTTCCCTTTTGCCCTTCTCTCCTATCTTGCTATCTTATCTCCCCTCCTCTCATGTCTTCTCTTCTTTTTTTCCCTTTTATTTTCTTGTCTTCCTAAACGAGTCTTAAAAGAGCAATCTTAGCCATGGGTAAGGAAATTATATGCTGGGAGAAAGGCCTTTTCTCTAGTTTGTAAGGTTGTAGTGCTGCTGACATGGTACAGATGGAGAAGACTCCATGACAAAGCCAATGGAGAACACATACATTGAAGAAGTAGGAGGAATTCAGAGCAGCTAAGTGAGAGGGGTAAGTGCTGCCAAGAGGCAAATTATACCAGGTTGCAAACTGACAGACCTTTCATCAAAGGGGAACTGAAAAAAAAAATAACAGCATCTTTTAAAATTGTTTATGGTTTTATAGTACTGTTTCTTTTTGTTAGTTTGATATTTGTTTTTTTTTAATAGGACTGCGATGTAAAACCTTGTGAATTAATAGTTTTTTGATTGTAGAACTACCAAATACCAAAACTCTTGCAGTATTCTTCAGTCCAACCCTAAAAACTCATCATGTTCTGGGACTACTTACTAGCATGAGGCACAGTCTTTCTCTACTTTCAGCACTGGTGACAGTGTGCTGCTGAACCTACAGCCCTCCGGCTCATATTCTATTTTGGCCACATGACCATTAAAGAATCGAGAAGACATGCCTCTGAGGTTGTGACCATAATGGAATTTAGGGTGTTTATATTCTGGTGAAGTGGTCCTAGGAGTTTGAAAGACACTCTTTTTCCAGACTAGCCAGACTATCAGTCTGGCTTTTACGGCTTCCTGACACACTGAGTGCAAATGTAAAAGCAATTCATATATTTAGTCTGCAAATCACAGAATCACAGAATGGGTCAGGTTGAAAGGGACCACAGTGGGTCACCTGGTCCAACCTCCCTGCTTAAGACACTCATGCTAGAGCTCATGGCACAGGATTGCATCCAGACAGTTCTTGACTATCTCCAGTGAGGGAGACTCCACAACCTCTCTGGGCAACCTGTTCCAGGGCTGAGTAGAGGGGCAGGATCCCATCCCTCGACCTGCTGGGAATGCTCTTTTAGTACATGCCAGGATATCACCGGCCTTCTTGGCCTCAAGGGCATACTGCTGACTCACAGATGCTTGTTGTCCCCCAAGACCCACAGGTCCTTCTCTGCAGAATTGTTTTCCAGCAGATCAGTCCCCAGTCTCTACAGGTGCCCAGGATTATTCATCCTAAGGTGCAGGACCCCGCATTTACCTTTGCTGAATTTCAGGCAGCTCTCTCTGCTCATCTCTCTGACCTGTTGTGGTCCTTCTGAAGGACTGCATAGCCCCTGGGGGATTTGCCACTCCTCCCAATTTAGCAAACTTGCTGAGGAGGCATATGCCCCTTCATCCAAGACATTGATGTATAAATTAAACAATACTGGGCCCAGTATTAAACCTTAAGGAACACCACTAGTGACAGGCTTCAGTAAAACCTCCTCCTTGAAAATCTGGCTGCTTTAATATATTTTAATATAGACACCAGAAAACTGAGGGCCACTTGAAGTCATGCCACAAAAATAAGTGATATATGATAAACTAGATTAGGAAGAAAAGAAAAAACTTTGGTCTCCTGGGGTAGTGTCATGAAGGCAAGAAGGCCAGGACTAATGGCATGGCATGTCATGTATAACAGCTGCTGCAGAGCCTGTCTGGGCTTGTAAAGGCAGAGGGTTCCTTTGCTGATCTATATCACTTCTGTAGCTCTTGTTGGAGGGGCCTCTCTGTTTCCGTGGCCAGTGGATGGAGATGTTCTCACAGCCTCCTTTGCATTGCTGTAACTCAATCTGTGTGATAACAGACAAAGGCAGACACAGAGACACTGAATCAGAAAACCTCTTCTCTTTTGAGCCCCAGTCTCTGCTACACCATCTCTCTTGCTCACAGCAAGAATGCCAGGAAGACAGAGTTAAACACACACCAGCACATCAGCACAGGAGGCTGCTCCCCTGCTGTTGAGACTGTCCAAACTGAAGGCAAAGGCAGTAACAGAGTTCTCTTATGCAAGGCAATAGCCCTTATAGTTTTAGGATGAAAATTTCCACTCAACATATGTGTTCCATGACCTACTATGGCATAAGGGTGTAATAAAATTAGACAAGCTTTGTCTGCTCTCAGACTGACAGCGAGCCAAGCAGGATCTGTCACTGTCCCTACTGTCATTGCTGCTTCCATGTAAGAATCTGGGGAAGAGCATAGGAGGGACAGATTACATGGTCCAAGCAGAGCAGCCCATCATGCTGCTGCTGGGATGTTCCTGCGCTGCTGTAGAACCTGTCACCTTCCACATGAAAGGCCATGGGGGGTGATCAGTTTAACAGCAACCTAGGATGATCCCAACAGCCCCTTGAGCCGAAGAAGACACCTCTAGCCTTTCAGAGAGGGCTCCAGCCTGGCTGAGTCCTCCCAGGCTGCCAGCCATGGTTGCAAGGGGTTTAGTGGCTGCCTTGAAATGGGAATGTGCAGCTAGTGGGAAACCCACGTTTGAGCAAAGTGTGTTGGGGCCAAAATGTTTTTATCACTGATCTCATGACCAGCCTTGGGTTGGAGGGCTGAGATATTTAGCATCCTGTCATTCTGACACACATCCAAATGCTCTGTTCAACTTCAGAACAGAAGTCTCTGACAGAGCTGAAAATGGTTATAATTTTCATTTTGGTCTCCCCATGTTTAAGGCTACACCCCTGTTATGCATTTTTTCCTGAGGAGAGGAGCAATAGGCTGATTAGTGCTAGACGAGATAACTAAATTATTTCTGTGAACTGAAAAATAGACTTCATAGCCAAGTCCCTAGTTTAGCAATCTCTAACATCTGTGACATTGTTAAAATTAACATCTCTGCCCTGGTAGTTTTCAAGCAGCAAGAATGTTACATTTTGTCTTGCACTTTGGGTTAATCACCTTCTGGAACCCCAAAAAACATCCCTGCCTCACACCATGCTGGAATCCTTAGCTGTTGCCAAGTGAAGAAAGAAAAATGTGATCAATATTCCCTTCTTGGATTATGGCTGGGGCTCTTCCACAGCAGCAGTTTCATCTACAGGTAAGGTGAGGCCCAAAATGTTGTTACAAGGTCATGTTGGAAAGTACTGTGGCAGTCTTTTAGTACCTGCTCAGGAGTTTCTCATTCTCACAGTCAACAAGCCCAAAGAGCCAAAAGAAATTTTTCCATCATCTAGAAACCTGGTGTAACTCAGTACCCCTCTCAGTAATGCTAGGGCACATGTAGGGAACTCTTTGATGCCAGTTTCAAGAAACCTTTCAGTATCTTTGCTGTTATTGATGCTGGAAATGGGCTTGCTCTAATCCCTTGTACCACTATTCCACCTCTATGACACCCATGTTGTGACTCAGGGGTAAGAGAAGCCCTTTTTTCTTTATTAAACCTCTTACTTTCTCCACAGTAACATAGTGACTTTAGTGGGAGCTTCAGAGGAAGAAGAGTAGCATGACAGAAAGCATTGCAGACTTCATTTAGATAAGCACTCCAGCTGACATAGCAGGTCTAACTAAACAACACAAGAAAAGTACAAGAAGAGAAAAGTTACAGTGAGTGAAAGCAGTTGGGAAAGAATGCAAGGATCTGACCTCTTGACCAAATCGGTGGCACTGCCTTTTTTCCTTCTGATCAGGCCCACATTTCTCCCTGCCCCTGCTTGCTGCTGTTCCTGCCATGCTGGAGGTAAAACCCCTGGCTTCAGGAGGCCAGAGGCTGAGCTGCCCTGCTTTCCAAGCTTCTCTCTGCTCCTGGCAGAATCAGAAGATAGTGTAGCCATTACTTTGAAATATGTCTGCACATAATTGACTGAGAGATTCAAATGTCAATGGCAATTGAAGCTCTCCTCTCAGATGTCATTACAGTCCTTAAAAAAACTCTTACAATCTTCTTTATTACTCTAGGAGTGTAAAAGCCCAAACTCCCAAATTTTTGTAAGAGGCTATTACTTGTCACAGTCATATATCTCATATGTCTTTGCTCTTAACACAATTATTTTAAGGGCTAGTTTGTTTATAAGGGACACAAAAGAAAACCAGAAAAGTATGACTTATGCTCTTCAAAAGCAGTTATTTATAACTACACTAATTGTTTTGTTTCCTTAAAAGCTGTGGGTCATGGCAACACAGCTGCTTTTGGTCTGGCTAATAAGCCTTAGTTTGGGACTAATGTCAGGGTAGTAAGTTTTCAAGCCTGTTACACACAGCCCACCAGTAGTGACACAAAACCTTACTCTGCCTGCTGTGATCTGCTGAGAGACTGCAATGATAGAAATTTATTTGTGCTTTGAAACACACCTACTCTTTGTCTTTCAAGAATTTCATGACATTTTCCCTTTATTATACCAGTCACACACAGGAGAGGATGAATTTGTTAACCAATACCAATGTAGCCTTTCAAAAAGGCTCTGCCCTATCCTGCAGGAATGAGTAATGCCTGTCAAAGGCATTAGTAAGGATTGAAAAATCAACTGAGTATCTCAGTGTCATTTAAGGAAAAATATTTAATTATTTAATGCAAAAAAAGTCTTCAACTGATATTTTCCTGTTAGACACTCAAACATGTATTCATTAAGGAGTGATCCCCATGTGAACGAGTGTGCGGGTTGTGTCTGGCTCCTGACTTGGTTATGGAGCAGAGAAAAAAAAAAACATTTGCTGGATACTAAATGTAGCTCACAGTTCACTGACAGAACAAATGGCATTTTAGGCCAAATAAACTAGACAAAACCCAAGGATTCAGGGAAATTGTGGTTGCTGTAACTATGGGACAGTGTAGTGGCTTACCTAGAAGTGGTAAAGGCAGGGGTCCTGCTTTTTTTTTTTTTTCTAAGGGATCCTGCACACAGAGTCTTGTGGAATCAGAGATATAGCCAGGAAAGTCTTCTCATGGCTGGGGAGCACACAGGTGTAGTGGGAGTTGGATACTGTAATTAAAATCTAAAGCCAGAAATGTAGTGCTGAAGTGTTGCAGCTCAGCTAGTAAAAAGAAATGAGATTAGCAGTGATCAGCCCTGCTAAATATTTTTGTTCCAGATGTGATGCTGAAAAGGGAAAAGATGCTACCTTGAGGCTGATTTTAGAATTATTCCAATATCTCTTCCTTTTAGGGTCATGGTAGTTCTCAGACCAGTACGTGGCTCATCCTGTTCAATATTTTGCCTTAAAGAACACAGTCAGCAGTAAACACTTGGTGACAAAACCTTGCCTTACACAGGTAGACACATTTGTGTTCCCCCTCTTCAGATTTATTCCTTACCACCAATATTCAAAGCCATCTAAATCCTAAAGTAAAGGGTTTAATGTCTCTTTTGGATTTTTTCAACATTTTCTCTTGTGTTTTTATTCTTCACATAGGTGTCCAATTTCTTTTTCATAGGACTAACAGTTTGAATTTTCTGTCTGTGGGGAATATCAAATAGATACTTTTACTGAAGGCCTCCAAAATTTACCTGAATCTTCTTTCTGGTCATTAAAATAAGTATTGCATTTCTTGGATGGTAGGTAAGAATTAAAATTTGCTCTGCTTTTCCTGTGTCACTACTTTGCAATTATGTCAAGGAAACATCAAATCCACTGATTTGGGAAGACAGAATTTTGGAGAACATTGTTAATATCACCACATTGAAAAGTAACTCTTTATGGATTTTAGATTTTTCCTCATGCTGCAATTTTTAATTTGTAACTGGATTCCGTGTAGTACCAGGAGAATAACCATATGCAGAATTGTTCTATTTGATTCTTTTGATTTTTCAGTTCAAATTACTTTTTTTGATTATTATTGACCTGTCAATTCAGACTGAGAGAGATCCATGTCGTTATCTGATATGCAAGTTCATTGCTCACTGTCTTGGTACCCAGTTACTGCAATTGAAATAAATGTTGGACATTTCCTTTTCCAACTCCCTCCTGCCTGCACTTCAGAAAGGGCCACTGCTTTTGAAACAATAGTGATAGGAAGTGTATCAGAGCACTCACAAAAAGGACTCCTAAAATTAGAATTTGGCTAGGCAAAATGCTGCAAGTAATGGAGCTTTAATCTCACCATCTTGGAGCCATTAGGAGGGAAGATGGAACTGACTGGACATATTAATGATAAGGATAAAGGCAGCCCAAATGAAAATGCTAAAGTGTAATGCATTTTGCCTTCCAGAAGAATGTGATGCATGCATGCCAAACAGTAATAAACGAGATTGGGGTAGATCTTAGGAATGATTTTTAATGTGCAGTCAGCTACGCACTGAATTATGTTACCTGGGAAACTGAGAAATCTCCATCATTTGAGATCTTAAAGACAAGATTCCATAAACATGCCTGGAATAGTTTAGGCATAACTGGTCCTTCCTTGGAGCCAAATCAGAAAATCTATAGTCTGTCTGTTGGTTAAAAATCTCCTCATGATTCTCTTGTGATGCCACCATCACAAAATCCTGTTTGCTACTTGCTTGGAAACTGCTTAGTTTGTAACAAGTCCCCTCTGTTACTGCTGTGACAAGAAATTCTTTCAATGGCTGTGCTGTTTCCTGACACCGGCCCTGGATTGTTCATATACAAAATATATTGCTATAAAATTATTTTTCTGTGTAACAGGTCACGATAACACCTATTTTGTGATTCTTTTGTTTCTCTATTAATCTTTGATACGGAACCAGCCCCATCCCTCTGAGAAGCTGGCTTGCTGCTCTCTATTCTCCACAAAACTTGGCTTACTTTGTACACCAGTATATTTGGCCTTTGAAAGTTGGCTTGCAGTTAGCAGACAGAAGCAGGGTCAGAATTAGTTCAAAATAAATTAATAGTCAGAAGTTCTAACTTGCTAAGCTGCATGCAATCCACCCTTCAAAGGATATTCACCAATTGCCGTAATTGCTCTCTTCAAGGGCTTCCAAAAAATCCTTGGACATGCTAATTAATGCTGTTTTAGATATATGTTAAGGTATTTGACCTGAGAGTTTAATTCTACAGTTTAATTCCATAATGATTGTAAATGGTAGGACTGCTGCATATTTAAAAGAACATTAGTGTGAATTTAGCTAGCTGTTGGCAGTTTAACAGTGACTAACAGATATTAAATAAGCATGAAATTCTGGTGGCGAATGACACTTTTATAGAGGCAAGGGCTGGGAGTTGAAGGCAGGAAAAAATATTGCAACCATCCATGGTGACCTTCCCTTTTCCCTGGATATTACAGAATTTTTTTACATCTTTCCTATCATCGGGACAAACCCAAGTTGGTGGAAGGGCCTTGTCCTTGCAGGCTTGGACAGCACATGATGAACTTGGTGGGATTGGAACTTGTTGATATGCTGAAGTCATTGACAATCCCTTGCTGATGTCACTGACACCAGGATTTTCCCAAATAACTGAATATTTCAGCCACTCACAGATAATCACAACTTCCGGTGTCAAGAAAGAAGTGTGTAAATTCTATCCCTTCTTCTGCCAAATTTTCTTTTTTTTTTTTTCTTTTTTCAAAGTGGATGTCAGAAGAAATCAATTGTTAGAGAAAAGAAAAGAAAACAAGCTGATCCTTTTATTGTTCAAAAGTGTCTCTTTGTTTTAGGAACAAAAATGGTAGCAAGTGACTTTTTTCCACCCCTCAGTGGCTACATAAATTTCTGCTACTAAGGGGCAAACATCATTGATTTGACCGACTTATTCAAAATAGGTCATGGAGCTACAGCTTGTTGTGTCAATTCTCATCATATACTGGTGTGGCAGGTTTTATGAATAAAATATGGGCAGTTGCTGTCTGGGAGGATGCCACATCTTAGCTACCCAAAACCCTCTGTCCTTGAAGAGCAAAGCTTTGAAAAATTAGGACCATGTTTCAGTCCAAGCTGTACAATATGCTTTTCAATGAAGTGTAATATATTGTTTTTAGCTGAATAACTTTCTTCTCCTCTTCTCCCCTCCCCCTGTCCCTCCCCTACTTAGGGAAAAAAAAATGCCATCTTAAACTAAAGCACACTTCAGTCAGTCTCCCTGTGTGTGCTCTGTGCCAGCAGCCACAGCAATTCTTTCATCTTGGCTTCAAAGTGCTGAGAGGGGGAGGGGGACATCTAATGAAAGAAGGGAAAACAAACAAACAAACAAACAAGCACAAAACGGGGGAGGAAATGAAAAATAGCAGTCTACCTTTCAAATCTGAGTGTTGCCTGCAGGCACGCTCTGCAGTGGATGTTGCACTCAGCTTCAGCCCCTTGTATATTTTTTTTTTGTTATTGCCACTTCCCATGCTGGGAAGATTCTTGTCATCCCTCACATATTTTATGTGCAGAAAAGGCTGCCCTGCCCTGTGCTTGGTGATTGAGGCTGTGCCCCTGGTGTGCCACACTATCAGTGGTTCCCAAGGCTGCCTAGCCTGGGAAAAGCTGCATGGAAACAGTCCAAAATCAGCATTACATGCATTATTGTTCTTACTCTCTCTGATTAGAGTGCACACAATGAAAACAACAGCAACAGCCTCGTTTTCCAGCTCTCCTCCCAACACAGGGCTGTTCTTAGGCTGTTTTTTTTTTCTCAGAGTCTTCATAGAAATTAACTGCTTCTGTGCTGGTAGTTCCCAGGCATCCCAGCAGCTTCTCTGGGGGGAAGCCCAAAGAGCTTAGTCTGACTGGGAGTAATTTTCAAAAGTGCCTAGCTGACTTGTGAAATCCCATTTTTTAAAAACAGGTCTAGCGGTAGGCTGCCTTGTGGACCATTGGAAACACACAGCTTGGAGGCTGTGGTAAAATGCAATAATCCCTATGAAACAAAACAGAATAGGCTGAATGATATTTAGGCATTGGTCCCTTGAATACTTATGCTTTGTGTTAAATGCTGGAGGCAACACACACAATGTTCTAGCAGTGTGTCACAGCACCTGGGTCTCTCCCAGCCCAGCCACCATCACTTTTTTTCTTACTCCCTGGTCAAAGAGGTCCTGGCTGAGGAGTGCCAGAATGGACTAGCACTGCTCTAGTGGCTAAGCAGTCATTTGGCACACAACAGTTTGAATTTCATGAGGCCTGTTCCAAGTCCTGGTGTAGCCAGTTTGGGATGGGATAAAGCTCAGCTTGTTCTATGAAGAAATGGTATCCAATGCTTATCCCAAGCACAGGGAAATGCCACTTACGAGTCACTGGGTGAGACATGGCATTTCAGGCTTAATCTGATTTCATATTTCCTGAAATATATTAGGTGGCATATCAAACAAAGGAGGCAAAGAATTTTCTTCCCACTTAACAGATTAGACATATTCTAGAGTGTCAAGTACCTGCACCTTGAATGTGCACAAGTATTTGATAGGAGGTGAACTCTTAAAGCTGCTCCAGAAGAGAGCAATAGGTAGACTTGGATGCTAAAGATGAGAGAGAAAGACTGTGTTTTTAGACATAAAAATCCCACAGGGTACATTTTTGTTTGGTTGTAATAGGTGTTAATCTTTCTCTCTTTTTTTTTTTTTTCTTTTTAAAAGCAGGTCTATCTTGAAGACACTATTGAGAACACAAGTAGGAACAGACATATACTGTAAGTGATGTTTTGTTTTAGGACCTTTTTATGACTTTTTTCATATGCCCCAGCTGTATTGCAGAAAGGGATCCCTGATACTGTATTCTCTTCTTCACAGAAAGAGATATAGATGCTCTGGGTTACTCTGCAGCCAAGGACTACCAAGAGCTCCAAGCATCTCTTGCTATGAGGGACCTCAAATCTGCAGAGGTGCCTGGGGGGTTAATGGTAGATGTTCTTAAATTGCCATCCAGCAGATGAAAGACAGATGTTTACTTTTAAGACATTTTCAGACCAGGGAAAAAAACACTTTGAAATTTGAAGAAAAAGAAACAGCTCTCTAGTCAATGCCTTGTATAGTCTTCTGCTTGTGGAAGGAATTAGACTGCATCATAGAAAACAAAAATGTAAAGTTGCAGAGTTCTGGTCTGCCACTTGTTTCAGTGTCACAGTGGTTAAATCTAAAACTTTTTTCCAAGAATTTTAGGTTCAGCTTGAAATTTCATAATCTATTGAGAAGGTTTTTTCTGCTTTGTGCATCACTCATGGTAAAGAGTGTGAGAAGAAAGTTCACTGTTTTTCTAAGATTGTAATGCACAATGAAGGAAAAGATTTTGTTTATTCTTCAAGAGCTCTACTGACATCATATTTCTCTGAAAAATAATGTCTCTTTTTATGCTAACAAAGTCCTTATGGTCTAAAGGCAAAGCTGAGTAAAAAAACTGCTCGTCTTAGCTGACTAATATATTTTTGGGCAGGATTGACCCTTTGGTTATCTTACATGTTATAACTCTTTTAACTTTCAGGGGCTGTATAAAGAAAAAGGTGAATAGAAGGCTGTAAGAAATAATTTTAATCAGCTTTTCTGTACTTTTCCATGTTCGAAAAACAACTTGTGTTACTTCATATGTGAACTTAAATATGACTGGGATGGGACTTCTGTATCAAAAACATTTCCTCTATTAAAAACCTGGAAACTGGCTGTCATTACTTTTGCTTCTCTTTCTTCCCAAATCAAATAGTTGTGCCAACTGCTTGTTTTGTTTAACAGTCCCAGTCAGAGAGATATCATGGCTAATCACAGTATCATTTTCTAATGTTCACTGGAAGGAAATCTCAAATTGTTCTTGAGAACCTAAATATTAGGCTTATTATAAATCTGATTAAGCAGGGGCACCAATCCTTGACGGCAGGATGAATACGGCTCCTAGGAAATTGTGGGAAAGAAAACCACGCGTTGCTGACCCATACTGTTCACAGATTGTTGCTGGACACTGGTCTTCCAAAATGTGTGTGTTTTCTCTGCTTTGATTAATTAAATTTAGATGTTTCTTTTTCATTATTTTTAAAAGATCAAAATTTAAAGAGTACTTGCAAAACTAGTCCCTGCACTCTTTGCTAATATGCCCAGCATGAACTGAAGCTCTTATTTTCTCCTGTGTGCCAGGCAGTGACATAGGACTCAGGCAGTGCCCTGCAGTACCTGTGACCTTGTGTTCCTGTCTTCATTGCCATATGCCAAACAGGAGGCATATCCATGGATCGAGACGTGCAAAGCCCCGCCACCTGTGAAGTGATCCAATTGCCAGCTTGGAGAAGCTATTAGCCTGACAAAGAGCTAGAGGGAGGCAGGCCCTAAGGTCACTTTGAAAAATGGTGTTTAGCTTATAACTCATACAGGTTCTTTATTTAAAAAATGCCACTTGAAATATACCAAGACCAAAGCTACTTCTAAATCTACATGAGATTCACATGGGACATCGTATCTGCCTGTGGTTTTGTTTGTGCCATGTTACCATGTTGGAAAAAAATCTGAATGAACTCATGACCATGCATTATGGCCCAAAAGAAGCTCCCTTGGCATTGATTTGGAGTCCTGCTGAGGTACACAGGAGCTGGATGTGACAGAGATGCCACCTGGGTTAAACTGTTATGTAACTCTGGTGACCCCCTTTCAGCCACTGGGGAGGCTGAGAGGGCTGCTTCCACCTCCAGGGCAAGCAGGACTGATGCAGCCAACAGCTCCCTGCAATGGGGGGACAGCAGGTCTGGGATGATGTGCTGAAGTGTGCCTGCATATCAGCCAGGGCCCTGACCTCTGCCTTGCTGCAGGGCCATCCCATTGTCACAGTGCCCTTCACCTGAGCATTGTCTGGGCTCTTTTGTCATAATTTCTTGTTTCCACAACAGACAAGGAGTTTGTCCCAGTCACTCTGCTTGAGTACCACAAGATGGGAGAAATCCTGGCAGTAAACAGGCTAGCAGACAGTTTTTTTTCTTTCTTAATACTTTATTTATGGGGAAGAGGCCACACAAATAATTGAAGATGCCTGTTTGCACCCACTGCAATCTGTGAGTGGTTTGCAATGTAAACATGTCAACTCACAACTGGAGCTTGAGAAACACATGTGCCAAAGAGCCTCGGGCCCTTTGTCTGTCAGTCACACTCACCTTCCCAGCAATGCCCTCCTCTCACGAAGGGCAAGCCCAGTGTGGGGAGTTCCTGTCCTGTGTGACGCTGGTGCAAGTTTCCATGGAAAAATTGATGCGGAGGAGAACGGGAACACGCACATGGCGTGAGGTGAACTTATGGTGTATTTTACACAGTAAAAAGCAAATGGGATTTCAGACTGGTTTTATTTTTATTTTTTTTTTCTTTCTTGTGGAACATACAAATTGAGATCAGCTGAGGCACCAATAGGGTTGCCTTTAAAGAAACTGAAATGCTGTGCAGAAATACTTGACAGAAACAGAAGACAAAAGGCCAAAAGGAAGAAGGAAAGAGGTAGAGAGGCCTGGAGCATTGCAGGGGGATGCTAACAGTCCTGCTGGCATAGAACTAGTAAGGGATAACAGGAGATAGAAGTATTGCTTAATAAGGGGCTACAGGAAAAGAGAAATAATGCAGAATTCTCTAAGAAGTGGCAAGGTCTCCAAAGTCTTCTAAATCTGATTTTGCTACATGAAGGCCGGATGCTGAATGGATGAGGTCCTCAATACAGTTCTTGACCTGGAGTGATTTATGAGCACAAGTGTAAACTCAGTAGTAAGGGTGTAGTATAATAAATCAGTTCCTATAAATATTAAAGAAAGATTGACATTTAAAGCTTCTGCTATCCTAAAACCCTGGAGCACATAGGAGACAGCATTTCATCCCCTCCAAGCCTAGTACTTGGGGGAGAGTTGTTTTTTAGATGCATTGGTTTAAAACTGAAGAATTTGGAAAAAATCAGGAGAATATTGTCCATACACACGATGGTGAATTAAAAAAAAAAAAAAAAAAGTGAGCATATCCGACCCAAGAAAACTTATGCAGGAGACTGTTCTCAATGTACAGAAGAAATGTTAGAAAAGTCTCTGTGACAGAAAAATTCAGACAGTCTTGATTGCTTCTTTCCTCTTTGCAAAAAGTGGAATGTGAGTGAATAGGATTTTGTAGAAATTTCTGTTAAAGTTTACTGAATTGAGTCAAATCAAGAAATGTATTCTACCAGAAGCTTCAAAAATATGTATTTATTTTTTTAAAATGAGGTGTAAGTGAGCAACAACACTATGTTAAGAACAAAGTTGATGCAAAAAAAAGAGCTCTGGTGTGGACTTTTCACCAACTTTGCACTGACGTCACATTGTTGGTTACAGTGGACCCAGCCCTGATTAATTGTGCTTGTCAGTCAGATCCTGGGAAAGAGTCTTGAAGGCAGACTGATACTCTAAAGGCACGTCAGATGTGAGGTTATTTGATTAGTCTCTTAGCTGAGAGCAAACTTAAAGTGTTTTGAGTTGCTGGGCATGAAGTGAAAATGACCATTAAGAATTGCCATGTGTACAGGTTCAGCCTCCTATTTCTCCATGCAGCTGAAGGCCTCCCTCCAAAATGTGTGCATAGCTCCTGCCAAAATCAGTGGGAACTCTGTGAAACTGTTGGAGGATGGTATTACTGAGGATTGTTTTCTGCAACTTAAAGCTTTTATATTAGAGGTAATAATGCTTAAGGTATTTTCTTGCGCTTTCCTAAATTAGGACATGTATCACTTGTACCTAAATTTAGTTTGGATATGACTGCTGTAATATTTTTTCTTATTTTATATTCATCTCCCTTCTGTCTGCTGGCTTAAATTCAGACAAAGAAGGTCAATATTTTCTCTGCAAGTTATTTCATTTTGTTGGTCTATGATATCATAGCAAATGTCAGCTGATCTTATGTAATATAGAGTTGAAGACTGTTATCCTTCCTTTTACAAATAAACATATCTAAATAGCATAGGTTCATGGTCAAATAGAGTATTTTTAGAGCTATTAAAAGAGTAAAATAGTTTTCTCTGCTGATGAGAAAGTCTGCCTCTTATCCTGGTGGTCTCTTGTTTCTCCCCTGCTTGCATTTGATCTCTAACACTGTGACATTGTACCATTTTGCCTGTAACAAAGTCATCACTTACTCATTATTTAGCAAGTCTGAGCACATTTTATGGTTGATAGCTGGATTGCCAGCATGGTCCAAAATTAACCTCTCTCTGCTTATTTTTGCTGAGCTGTAGGGCCAAGGCAGTACAAAACTTCACATGTGGCAGGAGGCAGCGTGTAATAGCCTCTGTATTTCCCTACACTGAAGAGGCTAAGTCCTCCACTCTTTTGAGTGGTAAGTCTGTGGTCAGCAGAAGAAATTCTTGCCCAACAACATTGAGAACATCACCATTCCTTTAGTCTGTGATTTGGGTAGGAGATGGATGTCTGAGTTTACAACTGCAAGGCAGCCTTAAAATGTCCACAATACATAGGCACAACAGCTTCTTGCCTGGCCAGGGAGTGGAAATAAGTGAGTAGGATCCCTAGGAGGATCAGTGTTTGCACTGTATTGCCCTTTTCCTTGGTGGCCACAGCTGGGGGAAGCAAGAGCCGGGAGGGTTCCTCGGCCAGATGCAAACTGCCGGGAGATGCTGGAGAGCCCCAGCCACCAGCACATGGAGCTTTTTCTCTCCCAGCACACTGGATTAATTCCTGCTGTTGGCAAAAGGGCAACACAAATGTATTTTAAAACCCCTTCCTCTGCATAATCAAAAGGGAAGGAACACGACACGAAAGCTGCCGAACAAAGAGCAGACAAGCGCTCCCACCCGTCGAGCCTCCCTTTCAGTCACCCGTGTGCCGGCTGGCTCTCAAGGCCTGTCTAGGTCGTATTATGACTCCTTTATTAGTGTTTAAGGTCACCAGGAGACATGCAAGTGCATCCTATATCAGGAAGTGTAGTATGTCGCTAGAGTGAAATATTTGGCTGTTAGCAGGAGCCGTGGCTGCGGCTCGGAAATCCCGGGACGCGCCTGCGGGGCGGGCGGGCTCCCGGCGCCGCGCTGCCTCCCAGCAGACAGAGCCGCCGGGAAGCGGGGCGGCTTTCCTGCCATTCTCCGCACGGGGCTGCCTTCCTCCCAGACTTCCCCACCGAGCCCCGACAGCTCCTTTGCCACTCTGGCCAGCTGCCTGTGGGCTGCAATTCCAAGGAAAAGGCCTCTACTAAGGCAGGTACCGTGCCGCCGTCTGCCCCGGCAGTGTCGCTCCTGCAGGAAGACTGATTAGGAGCACGCCAAGCGGGCCGGGAGGCGGTGGGTGCCAGCCCTTGGTCCCGTGTGAGCGAGCAGCAGATTTACTGCTGCGCTGCTGAGCGCCGGGACGCGGGCAGACGTGGCTGCCGTGCGGAGCCGCGCTGCCCTGCGGCACGCACCGCCGGCGGCAGCAGCGGGACAAAGCAGCAACTCTGGGGCTGGCACCTGTTCCACGACCTGCTTAAAGTCAAAGCCGGACGCTTTTCTGGCGCTGCAGGTCCCGCGGCCAAGGTTAGATGGCAAGTGAGGAGATCCTTGGAGTGCGTTGGGTGACAGAGAGTGTCACAGCTTCCTTCGCTGTACCCACATCCGATCTGCCAGTCTTTTGCTCTAACGTCACTCGAGCATAAGCTCCGCTCAGAGCATACACATTTTTTTTTTATGCATCATGTCTGACAATAGCTAAATGAAGCAGCTGTTGGCAAAATGTGATGCAGAAAGGGAGGCAGAAACGGGAACATTTTTATCTTATCTACGTGAGTAACTTCAAAATATTTATGTTGTATCAATATGTGCAAGGATAATATCCCCTTTCTCTTTATTGTCCTGATGTAGAAGAGGGATGCAGACAAGGTTGTGTGCCAACAAAAAAATTTCAAACACTGAAGTGCTTTTCATCGCCTTTAGCTCTGGTGGAGGATCCTCTCAAAAATATACCCAACTGCAAATAAATAAACAACTCACTAAAAAAGTGAGTATGTTTCCCCCAACAGAGGAAGAGGCTATCAAGAAATCGTTGTCTCAGTCTAATAAATTACAATTACAACAACATCTCCAGGTCCTTCTAGAATGCTAATTGCAATTAGATGGAGAAAGCAGACTCTTGGTAGCATTGATGCCTATTGTAGCTACAGAGTTATTCCACCAGAGATCACCATTTTCAGGCATTTCTGACTTTTTGTTTATCCAAATTGGCCTTGGACAAATAGTATACGTGTGTATTTGTGTATGTTTTTACATGTATATATGTGTGCAGGCACAGCAAAAGTGTCTTACTGTCTGATTTTTTAGCTTCAATGAAATGGACAGTCAGCAATAAATAAGAGAGTGCAGCATAGAAAGTTGAGGCTGATTTGAAATGGCAAGGTTTCTGTTCTGAAATATTTTTCATTTCCCAAAAATGCATTTGACATTTTAAAGGGATATTGTTATTGAAATTTCATTAACAATCACACTTGAAACACAATTTCAAAGGAAACAAACCAAATAACCATCTTTTAAAAGCTTAGTAAGGGGAAAAAATTGGCAAATTATTTAAGTGTTAATAATACTTAGATTAAATGTCTGACCTTAAAGGAAAAAATTCAATAACATCACCAATGTGTGGCCAACAGTCATCTTCCAAAAATGCCAGTTTTTTATGATGCATGTGTTTTGAAGTGTGTTTTGGTCAGCTGCAGATTAATTTCCTTTTTACTAATTTTTTTTTTTTAACACAATAAAAAGAGGAGAAAAGTCACATTTTAAAAATGCTCAAGCCTTGCTGTTAAGGGTGTAGTTTTAACTTCTTGGCTCTGAGTAAATCTTCACACAACCAGAGACATTTTATTAATATAGTTCATGTAGGTAAAAAGTGTGTGTGCATGCAACAAAAGATTACACTGGAGGGTCAGCTTTCCCTGAAGTGTTCTATTCTATTTCAAAAAGAAAAAAAAAAAAATCCAGTGCTAGGCTGTGTGTATGACACATGGTGACGTGCACTAGCAATTAAGTACTGTCCTTCACACTCCTCTGTCCTATGGGACACCCGCCTGTCCTCACAGGGCACCTCTGAGCATCATCTTTGCTCTGGGTAGCTGAGACAGGCATGCACAATAGGCCCCCTGAGCACCTTGGGCGTTCAGCTCACAGATGGAGATTTTCTTGTGTGCTGATTTTGGCAGTCAGATCAGATTAGTCAGTCTAACTTTATGCCAGCTGGTTTTGACAGGTTCATTTATTACATTGTTTTTAATTATTTATGGCTGTGCTGCAATAAAGCCCGTCCATGCCTCAGATCATTGCCTTTAGAAGATCATCTACGATTAACATTACTGATAGCACCCAGAGGGTCAGATGGAGACTTTTTGGAAAAGTTGATCTCAACAGGTCTCATGTGTGGTTTTCCCTGCTTTTTCCTCACCTCTCCCTGGAAAGATGTCTCTATGTTACTCCTACTCTGGTGGAAGGAGTAGCAATACCTACATGAGGAGGTGGTGGTGATGGGCTGAGGGTTGTCTCCTTTCCTCTTCCACTGCAGGAATGATGTTTTCCAGCATAGGACATGTAAGCCTTCACAGGCCTGGAGGAGCTACAAAGGGTTGTGTGCAATCTGTTTTTCTCACAGAGATCTGAGATCCAGTGTGACAAACCTGGCTGTGTCATACATGGCAACCTCAGGGCATTAATAAGCATTTTTCTTAACTGTTCCTTAAGACAAGTCTCTGCTCTGAATCTTCTGAAAGATATTTACTGCTTGAATAAAATAAAAAAAAAGAGCAAATGTTGGACAGATGAAACTAATTAAAGACTTCATTTTACTAACTAAAATTTCATATTTCCCTCCACATAAGCTATTGTAAATTGCATGATGACTAACCTAAACATTATCACATGGCATGCTGTCATCTTTCATGAATAATAAAAGGATTGCTGTAATCCTGCATAAACCCAGCTTTGGATGTTGAGAAATATTACACAAGTGTCCAACATGAAAAGAATCATGTTTCTTATTCCACCACTCTGGCCAAATATCATGTTGTCTTTACTGGAAAACTCTGTTCATCAAACAAGTTTAAAGCTGAGTGGGAGAGGGTGGGACATTGCATTCCTGAGAAATGACACTATAAACAATACGGTACTGCTTTGTGCTGTCAGTAAATTGGGGAAATTCTAGAGTAAACAGGGAGAACACGCCATGGTGTGCTTGGGCTCCATCTTTGCTTTTTTTCTTCACAGAACTCACAGACTACAGAAGATGATCTGCGCTCACTGGGGATTCCTACTCCCTTCTTCACTTCCCTTCTGCTTCACTGTCTTTATGCTTAAAGCTCTGGATCAAGAGATATGAATGTTTGAACCCATAATTGAAAACAAGAAAGACGGGGAGGGGGCTGGAATAGGAAAGACAACCCAGCATGGCTTTTCTTTTATTTCTATACAAAAAAAAATACACATTGTAGAGGAAGGACAGAGGTTGATTTTTAGAGGCTGTGCCATACAAGTGTTGAGGTATAAGCATTTTTTCTGCATGTTAGTGGCTTGCTGCGGGCTACAGGTCCTCAAATCATGAGCACTGAAGTATTTTAAAGGTGCCATTTTTAATCCATGACTCATGACTTTCTTGATGTACAGTTTTATGCATGAGAAATGAGTAGACTTCTCTTTTCAAAAAAGGATCAGGACTTTTCAATTTAATTTATATAATAGAGAGTATTGCATTGTGTGTTTATTTTTCACTACATAAAATTAGTTTTCACTCTGCAGTCTTGGAGGCCTGCAGGACCAGCAAATGGTGCACTGTGCATGCTTTGGGAGTTTTGGGGAATATATCAGGCTTACGTGGACATGGTCCTGATGTGTGCTCTCATACACAGGAACTGGGTGGAAGCTATTCAGCTGAAAGATGCTAATGGCCTCCTTTATCAGAGGAAGCAAGAGGCAAAACAGCAAGTGTTTTATTAATTTCTTATATATGCTTCTTGTTTTAATAATTTCTTATATGGTTTTCTATGTCTCCCATGGAAACTGGATTCCAGAAATTCTGGAAATTATCAGGGTATAACAACAGTAAAAATAAGAGGTTTTTTAGAAGTTTAAATCCCTTTTTTTGTGGGAGCATTTTCTGAATGGTCTAACAAGCTGTCGAAGCTTGCAACTGAAAAGAAGTGTGACTAGGCTGCACCAAGTCCTAAGGGTATGCAAGGCCCTTCTCCCCCTTCCATATTTTATCTCTTGCCATTTAGCTCTCTCCTCCCCCCTTTCCATTTCATCTTCCCTCCCTCTCCTGTTTCTCCCACCAGTACACAGCTCTTGGGAAGGAGAGAAAAAGACTGCTCTGTCTCCCGCCTTGATAGGCACAGGGAGAACAGTGAGAAGGACCTTTGCTCATCATGTCTTTAATACACTGTCCTGCTGCAACATCTACACTTAAAAACCTGGTAGATCATTGGAGCACTACAGATGACACAGAAACAACAGTTAACCACGACTGTAATGAGGAGAGAAAAAGGGCAAACAGTTTTTCTCCTTCCTTTCTACTTCACAGTGAGGAGAGGAACTGAGTAGATAAATTGGAGACAAGGAATTGGTAAAGTAGAATCAAAGTCTCTTGAGCCAGTACTGGCTGGCAAAGGATGCACCCTTGTCCTGCAGAGTGAGGGATATGTGCATGGCATGGTGCTGGCCCCAGCCCCAGCTGTTTTCTTGATAGCTCTGTAAATGCTATTGATATTTGAGACAGGTTTGAGTAAACACTAATAGCTTAAAAAGCAGAGTATAGAGCTTTGTGTTTCTCTCTAGGGAAATTCCTGGTCAGGTTCTAGCAACACTGGGCAGAAAAGCGTGCTGAGATGTGTTTGGGAGAGATTGCTAAAAGAGCTTGGAAGAGGGATGGGCATTTGCTTATAAGCTTTTCTTTATTTTGTAAGCATGCAGTATAGAGATATTAATGAGAAGACAACAGGCTGTGGTTTCTATTCCCTGAGAAGCACAAGGTAGACAGCTCCTATTCATATACTTATTTGTTAGGCTCATGTAAGGTAGTGAATGACTCAATCCTGACTAACAAATATCTGCTAATGAATACTGCTCCGAAACACTCATATATCAGTGGTGAATATCAAAAGCTCAGGCCAGCTTTCCTCTGCTGATCCAGCCTATCGTTCAAAAAGTTCTTGGAATCCTTTCCTGAGTCTAAAACCTTGTATTTAACTTTCACTGAAAATACTTTTCTGTGGATCTGTGCTGTATTTTTGTCACTGATCTAAATGAGTCTGTGGTCTCAGTGGACAAAACTGCATCTACAATTCTACTTATTTGCTAGACCTGCATGCCAGAATCCCTCATCTTATTGTGGATAAAAAAGCTGTATGCCAACAAAGTATAGGATTGGAAAAATATTGAAGAGCAATAGCTATTTTGTAGATATATATAAGGTGAAGCTGTAAAAGAAAAACTATATTATCTGAGAATAAATAATAAGTTTTAAACCTGGGAGCATTTTCTTGCTTCATCTAATCTCATATATTCTTGAACATATTGATTTTTTTTTTTTTTTTTTTTAGCTCTTGATATTAAGCATAAGCATTAGGGTCAAATTTGTAGTGCAAATACAATTGAAACATCAAAAGTAGAAAGACATAACTTCTTTTGACAGCTGCTTATGAACAGAAACAGTTTAAATGTGATTAGAAACTGTTTAAATGTAACCAGATCAATAGGTAAAGTGTTCTGGTTTAATTTATAAACATACTTTTTCCCCGGTCTACAATAGCCCTGAATAAAACTATTTTGGCTGCAGTCTCCCCCTGAAATGCCTCCCAGCTACCCCTGTGGCAAACACAGAAGTGAAGGCTTTGGGTCACTCTTGCAATACTCTTGGGCCACTGTGCCATACCGGGAGCAGAACAAAGTTTACTTCCTTCAGCTGTCTCATCCAGTCTGGCACAGGACAGTTTTGAGAAAAAAAATTCCAAAAGGCTTTCTGATATCTTACAAGTGTTTTGTGGAGCAAAATTTATTCAATCAATCCTATTTTTTTTCCTGGGAAATAATAAATATAATGTGGAATAATAAATGTATTGATGAATACTGCAATTCCTTCATAATAATAGATATTTCAAAGGAACATAAGATGGAGTATGGAATATATAATATCTTTTTTGGAAAGCTTCATTAAATGATTTGGGTTAATATTTAATGATATTAATTCTTGCAAGCTGAGCATTTTTTCAGGACAGATCATGAAGAAAAACTACAGAACTAGAGAACAACTACAGAAAGAAGAGGATGCCTGACCTGCATCAGACAGAATTTTGGCCTCATTTTCTCAGGGTCTCAAGTTGTTAGCAGGGCAATACTGATAATATTCCCACTAATAATTCCAGGGTGCTATCTCATTACTTGACAATCTGGGGGCATGTAATGGGTATACCTCATAGGCTGTCCATTGCCAGGATAGACTCTTGCTTGTCACTTGAGTTTTTTAAGTCATGATGGGTCAGCTTTCCAATAGATTTTCTGGAAATGAGTGGGATCCTGGTGGAAGAGATGAAATTCTGATGTCATTAATAAAGGGTAAATTCCCATCTTAAAAAAAATTAAACCAGAAATATATATAAATCTAAAATGAATAGTACAGAACTGTGTATCAACCTTCAAAAATTATGCTGTTTTCTTACTCTGTGGTAGTTGTAAATATGGTTTAAAATGCATTTTATTTATTTCCACATTGTATGTTTGTAGCTTCCACAGTTGGTAAATTTGTTAACAGCCTGGCATAGTTGCTTAAATAAGACTATAGATGTAGTTTCAACTTCATATTTGAGATAAACTCTTCTGTTTTTCAAGCCATGCAGACAGACAAAACAGTCCTTGAGCCGTGCTTTTGTTTTGTTTTCATTTGTGTGCAGCAAATTGTTTTCTCTGAAGTGCCTGTATGGAGATTTACATGAATAGAACTGCAGCAGAGAATTTTAGCAGAGCTCTATGAAAAAAAAAATAGAGCAATACAATGAAAAGCATTACAAATACTTGCTGTTCTGCAGAGAACTTAGGTATTAAGCTGCAAGAAAAAGAGACAATGAGGACCTTTATGCACAAATACAGTCAAATGCTTACTTCTGCTTTGCATCTCTTTATAATAACGTGACTTCAGTGAAATGTTTCTTTAAAATAATGGGGTTATCCTGCAGGAGAAAACCTGTTCCAGAAAGCACCACGATACATTGTGAGCTCTCTCTAACTTATTGACCATAGAAAATATCTGTGACCATTTGTATTTTGCATCTCCATGCAAACTGAAAATTCAAGGCAGAGATGAAACACTAAGCATTCTGGGAGATGAAACCTGTTGCACATTATGCCAAAAGTAATAGCAGTGGAAGTAACTAAAAAACATTCTCTGAGGCGAACCCAGATTTAATGCAAAGAACAGCAGCACCTGTGATCATATCAGAATTTGTTCTCCCCCCTGGAGCCAATAACATGGCTTCCATGAACTAATGATATTCAGGTTTCTGTCCCTCAATTTATACTGGGTGGCTTTGAAGTATTACCTCCAGTGCCACAAAATGAGAGAAATTTTCTCCGCAAGAGAGATAAAAGAGATACATCTTCTGGCAAAGACCTAAAAGTAGGTAGTCAAGGGTCTAGAGGGCATTAATCTTTTCCCCTCTAAGGCAAACTAATTTAAAAAATATACTATCAGGTTTACAGCAGATCATAGAAACTCTTGAGGGCACATTTGGGTAGTAGATCAGGAACATTAGTGGTGTAAAATTGATTAACAGAGCTGTGCAATCAGAAACATAGAGAAAGCTTATGGTGATGGTCCTGCCAGAAGTAACTTGTTATTAACCCATTTGAAAACACCATACTAGTATATAAAAATTTAGAAAGCACATTTTTTTCTGTGAGATACTGACTCTTGCACTCTAAAAACTGATGTCAGTGGTAAACCCCAGCAAAGAACTCTCAGAGTTCCCCTGCTAGAGAGTAACTTCCCTGTTTTTCCCCAGCTGCACAACACAAAGGCAGGGTAACTGGACTGTATTACAAATCAGTTCTGCTTCCATCCAAATTTAGGGACAGGATGCTGAAGGCTCCTCTGCATATAAGGTTCAGTATTATGTTACTGGCCTAGGTTACCAAAAATATAAGACACAAAAGGGAAAGGTGAAAAAGAAAGCTAGATAGTGATAAAATACAAATTATAAATATTTAATTAATGTTCTGGGCAATATGTTGTGGATCATCTCTGAGAAACTTTTACTGTAGGATGCTAAAGTTGCTGTGTCTTGTGGAATGAGTCACGTAATATGTCTCTGCACTTGAAAAATGTTTTGCAAATTGATCTCTGAACAGATGAGGGCCTATAATTTAATTAATCAAATCTGTGAAGATGGAATCCATCCCAAAATGACACATGCTACTGTGATAACTGTGATCTCCTGCTTGAATATGCCAGAGGAGTAATAGTCAGAATGTGTCAGAACATGTTGAAGTAGACAAAAAAAACTGCTGTAGATTGAGATGGATTCCTGAAGAGTTAAAGAGCAAACATGGATGCAGGATGCTTTGCAGAAACTTACTGTTTCCCTAAGCCCATAGACTCCAGCTTCTGATGTCACTTAAAGCAGCCAAGAGTCAATCTGGTTTGATAGAACAATAGCATAAGTATCACTGTGTTGGTCAGGTGTTGGGCAAAGCTGTCTACACTCTAGGCAAAATTCCATTCATTGTTAACATACAGTTTCCAACCCTCCCAGCTTAGCCCCACCTCTTCTTTTCCATGGAGAACAGCAGCTAAGGCACCTGTGTAGTTTCCCCTCATAACAGAGAAACCCTCACCTGGTTTTTGTTTCTTTATTCCTGCTTCATTTCTTTCAGTTAAGATCTAGTGTCTTTGTCTGCTCTCCATAGTGTCAGTCACTGTGACCTTGCATCCTGCAACTGGGGGAGCTTTGTATTTTGCTAGGAATGGAATTGCCTCAAGGTAACTGGCATTTCCTTCCAGGAGCAGGATTCAAACTTTGACTGTTGCTTGGATATATGACACCACTCATGATGAGTGAAATCAGTCGAGTTGCTAACTCTCTGTTAGATTTCATTCACATTTCAAAGAGGTTTAAGAACAATAGGTGTTATGTTATCTACTGCCAGACATACTGCCAAATTGTCTGAGTCCTCTAGAGCTTGTGCTCTAGAGAAAAAGAGAAAACAATTAAAAGAAAATATTTAAAAGAAAACATTTTTCTCAACTGATATCTACTTCCAATCTGCAAAGTAACAGCACTGAATATAAAATTAGGAAGTTTCTTCATTTACATAAAGGTAAGAATTGTGTTATGATATTCACTGATAAGCAGATTGAATAATTTCCAGTATTTTCTTTTCCTAAATTAGAATGAGGCATCATCAAGAAATGCTACTAACTTGGCCATTCTGTGCAACACATACTTTTCATTTGCCTGTGATCCAGTTTAAAAACATGTAATGACTTCAAAATATTCAATAGATAAAGATTTATAACATGATATTACATTCCTGAGAAAATTGGGACAAGAGAATGTAAGTAAATATAGAAATATAGAAAATGCGTCCATTTTGACAGCTGTGCTATGCATTTATGTGGTGAGAAATCAGGTGACTAAAGATGACAGATTTGCCTACAAGGACTAGAAATATGCAGTGTCAAGAATCACTCCAGGATGAAGATGGTTACACTAAGGATGTCATTCTCCTTCCACAGGTAACAATCAATAGGTGAAAAGAAAACAACTTCAAGTTTTGCCAAGAAAATTTGGATTGATTATTAGGAAATATTTCTTCATGAAAAGGGTGTTCAAGCATTGGGACAGACTGCTCAGGGAAATTTTTGAGTTGCCAACCTTGGAGGTATTTAAAAGATGAGGAGGCATTTATGTTCAGAGTTCATTGGACCTGGCAGTGCTGGGTTCATGATCTTATAGATCTTTTCCAGCTTAAAGGATTCTATCTGAAAAGAAAGCCTTGCACTGAAGCTAGTAAATTGAAAAGTACCTTAGTAGAAAGTGATATAAAATATTACAGGAGTTGCTCTTAGGTTGGTGAATTTGCTGCACTGGAGAATTCATTACTACTTTTCTTGCTAGCAGGAAACAAGAATACAATTAATTATTGCTTCTTCCACTCTCAGGTTTGTAGTTTTCTGCAGAAGTAGAAAATGAGGCCAGTATCTCCTAGAACAACTTCTTTGGAGACCATATGATCCATGGGGTGTCAGAGGAAAGTGTTCACACATGGTAGGCAATCACTGCATCATTTGAGTGGACCTAACAAAATAACCTATATAAAAAACCAGCTGCTTCTTTCCAAATGGAAGAAGAGCACAGACTAGAAGGATGCATGAGAAGCAATGTTGCAGGTTTTGCTGTTGCATCTGCACTTCACCATCTATCTCACAAATTGTGGGTTATAACAATTGCTATCTGAGCAGTAATAGAGAAATGGAAGTGTGAAAGAAGATGTAATGATTTGCAATTACTCCAAAGAATAGCATTACAGGCCTAAAGTTTGTGTGTTACTGGATACAAAAAGAATGCAAAATATTGTTTCCTGCAACAGGCCATTCTAAGAACAAACATTGCAAGGATAATAAATCCAAAGGCTTCCAGAGACAAACTTGTTAAAAAGTTTGTTTCAGCAAGGATCCACAGTCAAACCACTAAGAACAGAGAGATCCAAGTCTCTTCACATTGCAGTTAGTGGCTACACATCATGCTCCAGATTTGGGGTCAAGCTTTCACAGTAATGATTTAGGAGCCCAAGTCCCATGAACATTCCCTGTGGCCACCCTTGGGTTAGAAGCAACAAGCAACTGCATTTCTTTCAGGGGTGTGAGGAAAGCTGAAGAATCCCCTCTTCAGCTGCTCCCAGCCAACCCTGTTAACCTGAACTGGTTTAGGCTGTGAGGCAGATGGCAGCTGAGTCTGAGTGCAGGGGTGGAGAGATCCTGGGGACAATAACCTGTTAGTTTTCATCCCACATTCCCAGAGCTTCTGAAAGGACAGTTGGAGAGGGACAAGCAAGCAACAGAAAATCCTAAACATCTCAGAGAACTGATAGAAATATCTTAGACAGAAATGTTAGACCAAATTGAATTCTCTGTGTGTGCTCTTTTATCTTCTTTCTTTTTCTGTTTTAACGAGAGATTTCTGATTAGTCAGATGTGATTAAAGAAGGCTGTAAAATTGACATCTGGATATTTATTTTATAGTAAGCTGTAATTACATTAATGTATTAGAGTAAGATACAATTTGGTATCTATTATTTCACTCCTTTTGGGTGAAGTTCTTCAAGAAATATCACCATGGACACCCAGGGTTACACCTACATCAGTGAACAAAAAGGATCAGGGATTTCTTTCAGCCCTTGAAGTTAGTGACTCAATTACCTTCCTGGGGAGCTTGTTCCAGTGCTTGGCAAACTTTTTGGTGAAGAAATTTTTCCTGATATTTAATCTAAACTTCCCCTGGGGTAACTTGAGGCCATTTCCTCTTGTCCCTGTCCATGCTGTCCAGACACTGCCCCTGGGACCTCCTGCATGGGCACTAGATGTTCAGTGGAACTGCTCACACTCCTGGTCCAGAGCACACAGGTCCCACCTGCCTCCCACTCTGTCTTCAGTGTCCTGGGGGCTCCAAGGTCTCTCTGTGCTTGTGGGCAGGCATCCAGGGGCATCCCTCACAGGGATCTTCTTCTCCCTAATGTCCCTTACACCCAGGGTGGGTAAAGGAGCCTGGGGGGCCTGCACCTCTCCCAGAGCTCTATAATCATGCCAGATGGCAGTTAAGTTGATAAAGGTAGCTGGGAAAGTGGGAGTTTTTCTGAGTACTCCTCCTCTTCCACTTAAACAGGTTAGAAATAGTCTCATTTGTATAAAGTGGCTTGAAGGGACTGTATTTGGGAAGCAACTTGGACTAGACACTGCCACTGTATTCTTTTAATCTGAAACAAGTTTTTGTGGTGAAATAGTGCCACCATTCATACCAACCATCATTCAGGCTTTTGGACTGAATATGATAATATTAAGGAACTGATTAGTTAGCTCTTTGTTGGCTTGTAAAAGATCATCAGATACTGTACAGAAGTTTCCTTTTTGTTTGGTTTAAGTGGTATTCCTGCAGACATCTTGGGACTTGAACCAGGATTTTCCATGTTGGGCAAAAGAATATTCACTTAATAGGGGGCAGTATTGCATTGAATTTTCATGTACCATGGGCATATACAGCAAATAGGTCTTAGAAGACTTTACTTCAGTTAGTACTGCTGTGAATAAACATTTCAGCTTTTGTTTCACACAGAGTTCTCCTTTCTGAGTGCTGAAGGGGATTGTACAGGGGTGTGCAAAGGTCAGGAAGAACAATATTACCAAGCCCGTTTGTGGGAAAAAAAAAAAAAAAAGGCATGTAAAAACCCTTGGAGTACTTAAGAGCGATTTATGGAGCCATCTAGATAATGTTACAGGAGTTACTGTTATGCCAAGGGCATAATATTGTGTTAGTCCTGCTTATCTCATTTCATTTACTTGACAGACAGTTCTTGTACCAGACCAATTCATGCTTGTGTGAAATAAGCAGAGTTGCACAGTTGGTCTTATTTTAATGTTTTTACCACCTGGAGACAGCAATGGGCTTTCAGTGCAAGGAACAAGGAAACTCCCTTCCTATTATCCTAATGAGCCCATGCTCCCCTGTTCGACATCATGATGCACACGGCATGTTTTTCAACAGATGTTGTAGAGCCTATTGATGAGTATCTGCTTTTTTCTTAAAGCTGAGAAGTTATTCTGCTGCCCAGAAGTGCAAATAGAGATAAGAAGTGAACTCTTTGTAAGTAAGGATGTAAGAATACCCTTTATTCCCTTTCTTCAATGTGAGTTTATCTACTGGAGTCCTGTTCTCTAATAATATTGATGACACATTTTAAACACTGAAAATATTCCACCCAAAACTTGCTGTGGGAGGCTAATGTAAGAAGCCTGTATCAGTAGGGGTGCATGAGCAGCAGAGGGACCAGCAGAGCAGTGAATGCTCTGGAAGACCAATATGACCCATAATTCAGAAAAGGTAAAGAACACAGCTAAGAGTTGGATGAAACTAAGAGTGCCCCCTCACAAAATTGTACATGTATTCTTCATCCCTGAGACAATGGCAGTGGCAGCATTTGGAAGTAAACTGATGTGCTTGCTTTCAAATTTACCTTGTCTCAAAGTAAATATGAGTTCAGAGATTGTGAAATTGTTAAAAGTTTTCCTTTTGATTTTGGAACTTCACCCGTAAGACATTTGAAACATCTCATTCATGCAGAATATCAGAAAAAGAAATACCATATTAGACTATGTTGCATTAAATCATGTAAAGGAAGATGATATGTTCCTAAGCATGTAGAACTTCAATCATTCTTTTTATATAAGTGGCAGTGAAATTATCAAATCCCCCACACAACTGAAAATCAAGCATTAAAATGGAACTTGCATCACAATCCTAGCTAAAATAGGGAATTACTGAGTTAATAATTCTGTAAGCTTTAATCCTCTGTCATTCTCTTTCTACCAATTACTATCAGGGTGTCTTTCTCACTCTTCATGGATAATATAAGGATTTTCTTGACAAGAAAATACCCACCACTATGGTCACATGATGTAAAACACTGATTAAGAAGAAATTCACATCATCAGCATAAGTGTGTCAAACCCCATTGACCACCGAACTTTGCACCAGGAGGATTTATGCCAGATCTTGTATTATCTTCTTGTGCTGCTCTAACTTTGTGCTGGTTCAACTATTTTAAGTCCTCTTAAAGTCAGAACAAAACAGGTAGAAAAAGGCTTAAAACTGGCACAGACTCTGTAGTGAGCTCTGGTTAATCGGACAGAGATGGGGATGGAGCTTGGGCTTCACAGGTGATCTGATAGTGTGCATATCTCTGAGCACTGTTGACCACAGAATGCAGAAAATTTGAAGTTGGAACTGAGAAGAAAACTTTCATGGGCCAACCGTATCCTTGGGCTGGAGCTTCTGTCAAACATGCAAAGTGCCTTGGCCAGACTCCAAAAGTCATTGCATGAACCTGTTCCTTGCAGGGATGAGAGAAACAGACAGCTAACACCTAGCACTGGCACTAGAGAATAAGAGGATGCACCAGAGATACCAGAAAAACATTCCTCAGATGATCAGATTAGCCCTGATCATTTCCTGAAATGATCAGTTTCATCATTTCATTTCCTGAAATGATCAGTTCTTCTGAAAGAGTCAATTCAATTTGAAATAATTTTATCAGAGATATTCTTCTTTTAGCAGAGAAGGGGTGGTTCCTTGCCCCCATGAACTCTCAGTAATTTTATTTATTACTTTATTTAAGGTCCCTTCAAAGGGACTACATATAGAGATCAGGCAGTCTTTGTTGGAAGTACATTTTAATGGGTTCTGTAAGAATAAGAGAACTTAATAACTTAGCAACTTAATAACAATTTTTTTTTTCAAGGAAGGAGTAAAGGTATGAAAATACTTTTAATCTGGTCTCAGGAGTGTCTTCTATGGCCTTTGGTAGGGAGATAAAAGAGTCTGTGTGATGTTTACACAGCCTCCCGCAGAGTAATTGCCATAGCAGCCCGTATAAAAGCGACAGTAGAAAGGTGTAAAAGTCATTTGCTGGGAAGAAATAGGAAGCAATCAGCAACACTTTAAACAAATTATTGCCATGAAATCACTCTCTCAGCTTGAGATAAGCATTCGGGGTCTGTTAAAGCTATAACAGGCTTGTGGTTCTTCTCCTGAGACATTTCACTGTTAAGTTTTTTCATCAAATGAGGGGATGCAGTGGAGTTATGCTTTAAGCCAGCGTTGAATGTACTTGTCCCCAGGCAGCAGCTGTTAACCCCACCGTTTGTGAATGCGTGTGTGAGGGTCCATGTGTGTGCAAGCACTCTTCAAATGCGCAGTTAAGTGCGATGTCCTTTTCCAGCAAAGCAAAAATCTGTGCGGGTTAAGCTGTCTGGAAGTAGCTGTTTGCAGAGGAGCTTCTGCAGATGTCCGTGGCAGGCAGCAGGGCTCTGAGCTGCCCTGAGAGAGAAGCACTTGGCATAGGTGAGCTGGGAAAGGAATATCCTTTCTGTAGAAACATAAAGGACTGGAGGATTTTGAGGCTGCCTATGAACCTGGGCCAGCTCTGTGGCCACCCTGGCTCCCAAGGAGAGAGATGTTCCTGGTGCTCTGCCTTCAGAGAGAGAAAGTGTGGCTCTTGTGAATCTCCTACCCTGCCCTTGGCGAGAGGCCACATCCGCACTGAGCGTTTGGCTGCTTGTTCCAGCTCCTGGTTACCACATCCAAAGGGTGCTTGAACTGTGAATCCAGTTTGTTGTTACAGGAAATTCAGAAGCGTTTGCTTTTTGATTCTGCCATATTACTGTGTGTGTACGTCTTTTTGCTATTGTTTCTTATTATCTCTTTTTTTTTTAAACTTCTTTCTCTGCTTTTTTTTTGAAAACAGATGGGTGTGGGTGGATACAATGAATATAAGACCACTCACTTTTGCCCTTTACTGAAAATTCAAATGTCTGCCCATTCCCACTGATGTCACTGGTAGGATTAGGAGCGCAGGTGGGGACTAAACAGATGAGCTCTTGAGAAGGAAATTCTCATTTTGTAAATCTTCTTTCTGAAAGAAACTTGGCTGCCTAGAGCTGCAGGGCTCCAGGGTTATGATTCAAAGGAAAAAACAGGGATAGCAGTGGACTGTGGTATTACATTGTGTGAATATGTACAGACCTATACCATGTGAATATATACAGACTAATATGTTAATGTGAAAGTAATCACAAATGAGGTGTGGTGGTCCTTGAATATGGGGAAGGGGCAATGACTGAGAGGGATGGGAGGTTACAGGGCTACCTTTAGTGTGAGAAAATGGTTCTTGGCATTTGCTAGCCATGCCCAAGCGATGCAAGCAGGCTCAGAGGCAGCTGTGGGCACGGCTCCCAGGAGCCTGCTGACAGCCAAATGTCAGGCAGTCATGGGCTGGTGCTTAAGCCTTTTGCCTTGTCTTGCTGAATTCACCGGAGCAGGCATAGCCAGAGCAAAACTGGCTTGCAGAAGCTAGTTTGAAAAAGAGAGATTTCTGTCATGAAGAGGAGATACAATCACAGTATTCCCAGTAGGAACACTGATGGACAGAAATGTTGCAGATAAGTCTTAAATCAATGAGAAGAAAATGGTAATGGAAAGGAAAAGAGCCAAACAATCCACAGCTGCCTGGTTTTAGGTATCAGTTTTTTAATTTAGGTGCCCAGGTGTGGTTACAGGGATAGCCCCTTCAAAACACTTCTGTTTGAAGAGATTTGTAGGTGCTACAGAGCATGGTTCATAGACTTTGCTACATAGCATAGAGCAAAGTTCATAGACTTTGGTATAAACAAGCTGTGGTGGACTCTGGTTATTATTCTGTGCTTTTCTGGCCAGCTCAGAACCACCTACATTGCAGCACTCATATACTTTCCAGGAGGTAAATAGACTCAGAGGGGAAGTGTGAAAGAAGGATGCTGCTGGTCTTTGTTGCTGCTTTGCCACCAGCCTGGGAACTTTCTCAGTCATACTGAAAGGTGCTGCTACTTGTGTTACTGTAATTTTCCTTTTCTTAACCACTTAAAAGTTACTGAATGTCTTACTTGCATCTAAGTATGTGACATATCAGGCTCATTTTTAGTTTTGAAGCATTACTGAAGTTGGATTCATTTGACATTTTCTTATCAGTCATTGGTTGTGTTCTGCATTTTCTTTCAAGCTACTGTATATTCCTTGCTAAGGATTTGACTTCTGTTAATATTAAGTGAAGATGAGTCCAGATCACAAAGATTGAATCCATCCATCTCTGGATTCAAACTTCTCCAAAAGTCAGGAACAGTGCAAGATAGAGTTTGTTCAGGCTCATGCCTGAATGGCAAATATTCAAACCTGTCTCAAGGTTTGTTTACATGGTTTTTGATTTCAATATTACATGAAACAACTGCTGCTTAATTAGTGAGGCATTGTAGAAATTCTTCTTACGGGTGTAATTTCCTTTGATCTCTTGCCTGAGGAAGGAGTTTAGTAATGGAATCACTGCTCCTTCCTATTACAAGCACACATAATTGTAGTTGCTTTGTCCTGGTTATGGACTAGGTTATTTCTCGACTGGTTTTTAAATATTGCTTCTTCCTCTCACATAATTTTTCTCTCAGGAGATAGCCACACATCTCTTGCTTCTTTACTAGTCCATAATGGTGTAGTCTTCATGCTTCATGCTGCCACTGCTTTTTCTATTAGGGTCTTTTGACTAGGAAAGTGATTAGTGAACATCTTTTGTAAGCTGTATGCATAACCTCATGGGTTGCTTCACCTATATTTTACAGTTTTTTACATCTGTGTGGAGAACGGGCAACATCCAGTAATTCTTACCTACGCAATCAACAAACTTAGAAGAGTTGCACATGTGCAGCTATTTACTTGTTATGATGGCACTGCCACTTTGGGGCTTTCTGGGGCACCTATCCTGTTGACCTCTTTGGTATTAGGAGGCCCGAGCCCTGTGCATGACACTCTGTAAATGTGTTTACTCTGGCAGGAAGCAGTCTGCCTGGACATGCTGTCAAGCAGAGTGCAGGAGGTGAGTCTGGCCTCTTGCCTTCAGGAGAAACATCTGGGCTGGAGGCAGGCAGGGACGAGAGGTCAGCAGGTCAGCCTCGGGTCAGGGATGCAAAAACCTGAATTTCAGTAAAGTCCTAGTTTCCTCAGACGCAGCAAATCTTCCCTCCCACGTTTTCATCTTTCATCTCTTCCCTCTCCTCCCCAGCCTTGGCATCTGTGGGGCCATGTAGCTCATCTTTCAGCAGCAATCAGAGGAGCTGTTGACATCCTCACTCTGTATGCCTTTTGCAAGTTTGGCAGTAAAAATAATCTCCATAGGTAGACCAGACTACAGCATAAGGTGACCCCAAAAGTGAGGCTTGAACCAGCAGCTGAAAGGGCAGAGCAGGCTCTAACCCTTTAGTAAGGTGTACCTAGTTGCATAAAAAAGGAAAGGAAAGCTGCAAGAGACAGAGAGAGGCAAAAGAGTTCCTCCTGTCCCTGTCCACCATCTCTGCTGAAGGGATGTGTGTGTGGGAAAATTTCTCCTGCACCTGTTTATGGTACAAATTATAGGGGATATGGAGTGGACCATATCTGTTCACTTGGGGTGATTTCACCACTGACCTGACCAAGTTTTTTTCCCCCTGTAGATTATCATGTATTCTTTTCCATCACCTTCTGACAGCCTGGACTGGGACATTCTGCTGCTCCCCCTAAATAAATGCTTAGATACAGCAAAGCATGGCAAGAAATCACCATTCAGTCAATGCCAGAGCTTCCTTTTTTTCTCCTCTTTACTTGCTTCCTCCTGTGCCCACTGCCTCTGAAGTTTAGCATCCCCTCTTGCTTTTAGGAAGAGCAAACAGATGGAAGAGAGCTGGTGAAGCAGAAGAAAGCTCCTTGCATGGTGCTGTCTCTCAGCACAGTCTGTGCCTCACATTCACACCTGTAAAATGGGATGGAAACTTCCTTGCTAAACAGAGTGACTGTAGAAATGAGACTATGTCAAGTAATCAGAAAGACAACTGGATATCATGTCTGAGGAAGAAAACAGGGCTGAGCTAGTCTTCTTGGCAAAGCAAGATTGAAGCCTTGATTTAATAAAGCAGGATGACGCCATGTACCTAAATGAGCTGGCAGCTGTGAGAAAGAGGGTAAACCCCACTTGGTGTGCATTTATGAGCAGAGCTTTTGCAGCATCCTGCTGTCACATATTGCTGTGTCCTTCTTAGCTTCTTGCTGAGCTCACACTTCAGCCAGGCCCTCCTGACATCTGGACGGGGACCTCACTCTTCTCGTCACACAAAGAGCTAAGCAAGCTGCCCAACTCATCTTTTGAAGAAATATAACATTTTCTGCAGCTCCAGTATTCTCATTCTGCATGTAGATATATTTGAAAAAGCCCATACAGGCTTTGGTATAGTTATTATTATGGTCTGGACCTCTTGGTTGGCAGACACTCTATGAGCATGTGTCAGGAGTTTGCAAACGAAGTCTCTGTGCTGCAATGCTATATTGTAAAGCTTCCTGATTATTGGTGGAACAGAAAATAAACAAAAGGCAGCAGCCTTCATTGGTGTATTTTGGCCTGAAGTCAGCAATGAGACACTCAAACCCCTGTGAAGCTGTCAGCAAAGACGTGGTCAGGCAGGGGTTGAAGACCTGGTGAAGGGCAGAATGGGGATGAAATGAGGGTATGCTGAAGGCAGCTGTCCTCCTCTGCCAGTGCCTGCAATACAAATGTGCCTGGAGTTATCTGAGAGCAAGTGCTTGCGATGAAGGGAAACAGGAGAGTAAGAGAAGGTGTGAAGGTAGAACATGGATAGCCTTTAAAATTCCACAACTTGAGGAAGGATATAAAAAAGATATATTTCTCAAATGGCTAAGTTATAACACTGGGGGAGATAGGAACCAGGGGGAAAGGATTTCTTTTTCGCTTCGTCCCTTTGTTGCCCTTTTCCTTCCTACAACCTCTTGCTTGACACAGTGAGTCACAATATGTGGCAGAGGGATGGGAAACTGAGCCATAGAGCCTCTCTGTCACAGCCACACTTCTGACCCAAACTCCTGTGAACTCAACTCCACAAAGCACTCCTGCAGCTGCTTTCAAAGCAGTGCTCACCACCTGGCTGCCTCCAGACATGCATTTTTTGGGACACCCACATCAATAATTTACATTGTGGTAAGACCTCAGTCTCATCATGGCTCCTGTTTAGCTATAAAAGTGAGGTAAAAGGAAGAGCCCATACTTTAATCTTTCCCAGACTATGGATATTTTTCTGTTCATTAGAATCACCACGGGACATTACTTAGGCAAATGCAGGCCTGTTAAAGGCTAGCATTTAAAATGGCTGTTCAGACACATCAGGAAAATACAACAGGATGTTGAGACTGTCACAGCAGAGCTGCTGCCCCTGCTCAGCTGGTGTCCTGTGCAAGAGCTTTCTGGCCCTGGGCTGTTCTTCAGATTACTCTTCAACTTCAGGGGCAGCCAGGTACCTCACCAGGCAGAGCAGACTTGGGTTGAATCAGGCCTATTTTGAACACGGGGAACAAGACTAGATAGGTATCAACAGGACTTAAAATCCAGTTTAGACAAAATCCTCCCTCACACTCACATCCTCAGTCAGGATTTCAACAATTAAATAATAAGCTGGGGAGTAATTAGTAGTCACCATGTCACATTCAGAAGTGGAACAAACCCAGGCTATATGTGATAGCTATTGAGGCTGGAGAGAAGTGTGCCAATTGGTTAAGAAGGAGATTGACAGGTTTTTCTTTAGACTAGGAAAATTTTCACTTTCCCTTGTACTTGCACAACAATTTGTTTTATCAACATATACAATAATGCATATTTACAAACAATGCATATTTACAAATAATGTGTACCTAAAAATGCATAGTGATAACATATTAAATCCTGGAATCCTTGCCTCAAGGCCTTGACATTTGATAAAAATGTTTTGGGAAAAATGGAGGATAATTTAGTTATTTCATAGGCCATGACAAATATTAAGAATGTGAAATTTATGGAAGTGTATAAGGAAAATAAATTTTCTTAGAAGCAAATATACCTTTTCTGGAAGTTTAGAGAGCATTCCAATTTTAAGTCTCTTAATTCTATTACATATATTAGTCTTCAAAGCTTTAATTTGTTCAAGCATGCAAGTAAAAAGCAACACCTGAAATAACCCAGATTTATCAAAAATGGCCTTTAGCATTGTCCTGTTCTTTATTAAAAACAAGCCTTTTTTTTAATATAATCAGCAGCTTGTGAAGGTATAAATGCAAATGACAGTAGGCCTGACTGGGGGGAAATTTACTGCAGCATCATATCTATCCCATAGAGCAGAAGAAACTCTGATATCTGACCTGGTTTAGTCATCTACAACAATTTCTCTCTTGTCTTTTGCTCTTTGCTGAAAAATCATCTCCCCCTCTTGTGGCTGCATTTCACCCCAGGTTTTTCCTTTTCACTTTCAGGGTGTGTAATAAGTCACAGCAAGGGCATCTAATCACGTCTAGCATGTGACAACATTTGGTTCAGATTCCCTTATCAGCATCACCTTTCCTTCTGTCCCTGCCCTATCCTTAAAGAAGACCAGGCAGTAGACCTTGGAGATCAGTCACACATCGACCACTTCTTCAAACACTTCATGTGGGAAACCATTCAGGGCCAGGGCTGCTGAGCTGCAGACCTGGAAAACAACTGTCATCAAGACCTTTGCATCTGTCAAAGGAATTTCAGCTCAGTGACACAGCTTTGCCTCTATTTTCTTGTTTGATTTTTTTTTTTAATTCCTGCAAGCCCTTGGATTCTCTGTGACTTAAAACTACCACTGTGGGGCATTACTATGGGAAGACCTCTACTTCATACACATATATTAGCCAAGATTTACTTACACACATTTAAGATGAAAGAGGTCTTTGTGGCATATTTTGCTCTGAGTCAGATGAAACCATATGCTTTGTTTCCATTGTTCCTGTCAATCTGTGGAAAACCCTGTGCTCCTGCAGCCCTTTAAAGCCAATTGCAGCTGGATCTGACTGGAGGGTCTGCATGAGGGGCAGGGCAACCTCCCCTGCCTTGCTGCCCCATGGCCCCAGACAGCCTCTGTAGAGGGCATGGGCTGCCCTGTGCTGCTGGCTGCCTTCCATGGTGAGCCAAAGGAGGTCCCAGCCTTTTGCCTGAGGACCAACATCAGCCAGCAGAGCTGGGTCGGGCAGGCAGGGAGATAGTTCCAACCCCAGCCATACAAGGTGAGGAAGGGTGGCTCTGATCCTGAATACATCACCTTAGCCTGAGCTTGACTCTAAATATATGGTGCAGACCTACTGAGTGTGGTGTGACTGAAGCTTGGCTTGGTGGGTTCTGCTAGATACCAAAATTCAGGTATGTTATCACAGATTTTGTTGAACCAGGACCTAATTGTGCTGAAACATGTCTCACTGCAGAAATATGAAGTGCTGCTGCATATACCATATATGTGCATTATAAAGTATAAAACCTGTTGGAAACATGACCTCTATTTCACCTTCTTATATCTTAAAAGATGCCACCTGCTTCCTACATGAATGTTTTTACATGCAATGGCATTGGAATATAATGGCATTTAGAGCCTTACAGCCAGTTTGGAAATTTGTGCATAATTTTTTTTAGTTCTTCAACTGTACTCATTTAGGAGTGGCTTTTGTGAGTCCTACTTAAATCTCAGTTCAAAAACCCCTTTTGAAAGCTGTGCGGATATATTCTAAAACTTTGAAGAAAAATGTAAATTACACGTTTTGAATACATTTAAACACTTCAGTATTGGCCTGCTGCTATCACTGTACATGAAAGCCAGAAAACATTTTGCTCTCTTACGCAATTTGCATTTAAATACTGTTGAACCTTTTCATCAAGCAATCTTTTATTTTTGCTTTAGTTGAATACAAAATTACATCCAAATATTGAAAGTGATGCGCTTTGAAAACAAATTATATCTTGCGATTTCTTCCCTGGTTGATCATACCAACCTTAAGACTTGTTAACTTTCATGGGGCTATGTCCTTTTCTTTGTACAATACAAGGCAGAATGTCTTGTAAGTCTTAATAAAAACATAAAACCTGAATCAAGTTTCAGCTTTGACCTTAACACCCTCCTCCCTGTATGAACCTTTGTACGCTAGTTAATGAGTTATGCTTTGAATTCACATGACTCCTTTTTCCTGAAGATCACACAGAAGTTGAAATAATTATCCATCAGAAAGAACTGCAACTATCTACACGTCTCTTAGCTTAATTTAGATATTATTTCCCTGACACTGTAAGTGTTGTTGTGATATTTTTGCCTCCATGTAGACCAAAAGAGTAGCCAAGCTTAGCTGGAGAGGGTCAATACCATCAGCCTTCCTGTGAGGTGCGCTGGCAAGAGGAGGTTGGTTCTGAATGTGGTTACACCTCTTCAAGCAGACAATGCACACAGGAAGGATATTATTAAAAATAGTATTTTCTCCTTCCTTCCTTCCTTCCTTCCTTCCTTCCTTCCTTCCTTCCTTCCTTCCTTCCTTCCTTCCTTCCTTCCTTCCTTCCTTCCTTCCTTCCTTCCTTCCTTCCTTCCTTCCTTCCTTCCTTCCTTCCTTCCTTCCTTCCTTCCTTCCTTCCTTCCTTCCTTCCTTCCTTCCTTCCTTCCTTCCTTCCTTCCTTCCTTCCTTCCTTCCTTCCTTCCTTCCTTCCTTCCTTCCTTCCTTCCTTCCTTCCTTCCTTCCTTCCTTCCTTCCTTCCTTCCTTCCTCCCTCCCTCCCTCCCTCCCTCCCTCCCTCCCTCCCTCCCTCCCTCCCTCCCTCCCTCCCTCCCTTTCAGCCTTTTCAGATAAAGGATATTACTTCCATTCCCTAAAAGATTTCAATGATGTGTCACTGCCAGATATCCAACCCTGTCATACCTTTAATCCAAAAAGTTCATATTTGCATCTGTTTGCTACTCATAAATGATTCCTTTTTTAGCTTGTATGGGGAGATATGGCTTTTCTGGGAAGGTTATTTTAGGCTGTTGGGGTTACAGTCAGACCATGATGAGGGAATGCAGAGGATGGGTCAGATCTGGAGGAAAGCCCCTGCATTCCAGATTGAATTACAAGGGAACTGGATTAGGAGAAGATGAGCCTTTTAGTGGAAGAAAAAGTCAGCTGCTCCTAGTTGGCTCAGCCTGTCAGTCACCAGCTGTGGCTACAGGGTTATCAGTTTGTGTTTCTGCTGAAGATGAGGAGATAGTAGCTTATTCCCAAGATACCTTTAATTGGCTTTAGTCTGGTAGCAAGGAGTGCTGATAGGTTATCAACCCTTTCTAATCAGACAGTAGTTCTGTTCTCCAACACACAGCTTTTAGGTAGTGGTCATATGCCTATATGTGGAAGCAGCTGCTGCAACAAGAAGTTATGTTTAAAAGTTTGTCAGTGAGCGGCTGAAAAACTGTCCTTCACCAAATAAAAAAATTTCACATCAGAGGAAAGAAAACACATTCCCAAAGGGGATGTGCTTTGTTTGTGTACACTGCAATGTGGCAGCCTTTCTAATTATCACCTAGTCAAAGAGGATGTTTTCTGTTTTGTGCGTATGGCTGCATGTTACTCATTCCTGGCTGAATTCTCACCCCTGTAATTTCAGCACTCATCTGTACTGCTGGAATGCGTGCCCAAAGAAGAAAGCCCATGAGAAACGGATTCGTGAGAAAAAAGAAAGCAAATCCCCTCCTCCTTGAAATCTGTAACAACACCCCCCCTTGTATGGATATGAAACACTTCAAAAAGATGGGTGTAGTAGAAAATTAAAAGCATGCTTTGGCTTCATGTTTCGGAAGCGCTAGTTCAAGTAGCAGCAGGTATCTTGCTTTTTCTGCTCTCAGTTTCCCCACATCAGATTTATAATCTATTCCCAAACACACACTAGAAGTGCATACCAAGCAGATACTTTTACTTTCAACACAGATGCATCCCATCTCCTTTGTACAAGACTGTGACTATAGACAGAAGTCTCCTGCAGGGACTCTATTATTAGTAGTAATCTCATTAGTTTCCTCTTTGTTCCTCCATTTTTTTTCTCTTTCAGTTGAAACACTGACAGAATAGTGAACATATGTCATCATCCAAGGAACATATTTGTTGTAGATATCTCCTATAGAAATTTGGAGTATAAATCATGCAAAATCTCTCTGCTTCTTTGTTTCACTGCAGACATATGACCGGGTCTTCTCTGTTTGCAGAGTTCTGAATTCAGGTGTTAACAAGCAACTTCAGGAAAAAAACTGCACCATATACACTGTGTTTTAAAATTAAGTTGTCATGTTCAAAAGCATGAAGTTATTGAAATCTGAGATAATCTATTTCTGTTTCTCTTTAGTGTGAGCTGCACATACCTGCTTACTATGATATATTGCAAAACCCCAGTTCACCCATCATTCAGAAGCCATTTCAGCTCAAAATCTGGTGGTTAAAGCATGCTGCACATCCTGACCCACTTGCAGACCTGGTTTTCCTCAATGCAGGAAGCACAGTATGCAGAGAGGTGGGGAGCGGGTCTCTATTAAGAATCCCCAAGTAGCCACCTATTCTCTTTTGCCTGCTTGAATTGAGAAAAGGGGATGTTGCACCAGCACATGTGCAGCCCCAGCATCTGAGCACCGTGGTCATTCAGGAAGCTTGTGTGACTTGAATTTTCAGATAGATGGATTTGTCCCAGCCTCACACAAAACCCTCTTCTTCTTTGGGAGAGTGGACAAAGAATTGCACTACCAATACTTCTGACTCATTCCTGTATTACCAACCTGCTTTTCTTCCCATCTCTTTAGAAGATAACATTAGAACTGCAGGTTCAACCCATCCCCTGTCTGTCTGGAGTGGCTCATTCCTGAGCTTTTGCTCGTCTTTTCCCTAGGCTTGTTTGCAACGTGTCAGTGATGGTGATAAAAGTCAGCTGAACTGAAGGCAATGTTAACAGCCAAGTACTGTCTTCATGCTGTCCCTCTTAAGTGCCTCCTAGAAAGTCTGGGAAAAGGGACATGAGTAGCTTATTAAGGACAGTATGTTAAGGACATAACTACCTTTTTGGTAGCCTCTCTGGAGACTTGTAACAAGGTTGCTCATTCCTTCCATGACAACAGATTGTCTGAGTGTCCCTTGTCTGAGAAGTGGAACATGGCTAAATTAAACACAAGGCATAGCTTAGTTTTCTGACAGCAAGGCTTCAGCTGCAACTTTTGATGGCCAAGGTCCATCCATGCTGGAGGAAGGAGCTGCTCAGTGTCCCAGGAGACCAGGCATGTGGCCTCAGGATGCTCAGACTCCTATCAGATGGGCTCCTTTAAATCTGCATCTTTACTTTCAATTGATTCTTGAGAAACAACAGGCCCTGCAGGAAAAAAAAAAGAAAAAAAAAAGAAAAAAAAAAAAAAGAAAAAAAAAGAAAAAAAGCTTTCAATTCAAAGCACATATTTGTGAAAAAGCCATGCTTGAACCAGGGTGAGAGAAAGCAGCTCAAGGCATATATTCTACCCCAGCCTGTATTTAATTATGTGCTTTGAATTGAAAACAAACATATTTAAAATGGCTACTGAGACGCACTTCTCGAATGAATCCAAGATGGTGGCAGATGTTACGGCTTCTGTGATAAATGATTTCAAAGGCACACAGGCCGATCACCCTTTTAAAGTGACAGCACTTGGGTCTCTACAGCCGCTTTCCAGCTCTCCAGCAGTTTCTTCACTTGACGGTTTTTGGGATGCTTTTCCACCCTGTTTCACAACATTGCCACATCATTCAAGTGGGATGAAACCGAGCTGTTTCTGTGACATTCGTGCAGAAGGACAGCCACTGTGATCCTAAAGAATGTGGCACCCACAAGCAGACACATGGCTTTGATATTTTTTATTTTATTCAGAGCCCTCTAATTTAGAAAGCCATGTGTCACCAGGCAAAACCGAATGCTTGCTCGCAGTGATCACAGCCTGTTGCCTCTCTCCCCTGCAGCAGTTAATGACTCAAGAAGTTGCTAGAGAAGTTCCTCAGGAAAGTTCTCCATTTTTAAGAAATGTTGTTCACTGGCTGCCAGTTAGCCAAGAGGCTGCAAGACACAACTGGCCCAGCACAAGCCTTAAGAAATAGTGTGCTCCATAAAATGCTCAGAAGGTCATAACCAAAAGTAAACCATCAGCTTTCCCTTACAATAATGGAATACTGGGTAGTGGGGCAGTGGGAAGAATCAATACGTTCAGGTACAACAAAAGAGTTCTGAAAAATGAATGTATCCTAAACACCATTCTACTACATCCTACATTCTACTATATGGAAAATTACTAATATATCAGTATGGGAGAAGAAGAAGAAATAATTTTGGACCAAAATACAGTGTATTGGACAAACAAACAACAAAAAAATTGTCATCTATCTCCTATTTCCTCTTAGGATGGAAGACAAGTCTCCTCTCAAACAACTTGTAATTTTACACTATGTCCCTTCCCTCCTCTTCTGCAACTTGCCAGTGTTTTGGGAGAAGGCTTTCCTTCCTGGTTTCCCTAGCCCAAGCAGTGTTGCTGGCTGTAGGATGCCCTGGGAAGGAATATTCCATTACCTGTATAAAATTATTTTGAAAAAATCAAATTTGGGAAAGAGAGCAGGAGGACAAAATTACTTACATTCAATGAAATAAGTAATTATTTAGCTACTAAATTTTATTTTGGTGATACTTTTACACTGATAACACCTGGAGCTTCTGTGGCTAGGAAGAGCCATGAAATATGCTGAGCCTTACCCAGTTAGTTCTGCTTGACCTCCCACTTGACTCTGTTACACCTCGCCTGTGATGGGGACCATGACCTGCTCTCAGGTTTCCCACTTGTGAGTGTTGAAGTGTTAGTCCCATAATCCACTTTGTAAGTGGGCTGTAAGATGGGTGCATGAGGCACAGGCAAATTCCTCCTGTGAGAGATAAGTCTCCAGCGGTTGTAGGCATGTGGATCAAATGGTGCAGGCGGGGGTCAAGGATCCAGATAAGCAGAAGGTGAGGTCCAGGAGCATCCAGCTCTCCTGTCATGAGGAGAGCCTTGTAGTCCACTTTCCTTGTTATTTCAACTTGTAGTAGCACAGAAATACCTTCAAATATCAGCTCAGTCTTGGAGTTTCTCAGCATCAGTCCCCATGATAGTAATACTGTGATTGGTAAACACAGGTGCTCTTTGTATCAAACTCTTTATTCCTTGATTACAGAACCTACTGGAATATACAGACTAAGCAGCAGGGGTTCTTAGGAAATCTAGGAGAAATTGGTCCCAGAATAGCCATCAGCCAGGATGAAATTTAACTTCATCAGTATTGTATGTTATTCAGAAACACTTATTTACCATTTAAAAAGAAAAAAAATAAATAAAAAGGAGGGCGATATGCAGCTCTTGTAAACCTTAGTATTCTCTGCCATTCTACCAGGAAGAGCCTTTTGAAGGATGAAACACACAGCTACATATATGTAATGGCTCTTGGCTTATGCTGGGGCCCTGAATGATGTTTAAGAAAACAATAATACTAAAAAAAACCCACTTAAAAATTTGTTAAGTAGAAACCACACCCAAACATCACTTCTCTGAAGGTGGACTTTGCAGTGTTCTGACACTTCATGCCTCCTGCAGTGTGTGTGTGTTCTTGTGCCCGTACTTGCTGCTTGTGCATATATGTTCAGCCATGCACACAATGGTCACCTGTCTTCCAAAATATCTTGGTGTTACTGCTCAGTTGTGCTGTATTATAAACACACATTCTTTCCTGTTGGTTTCTTGACCTGGGCTAGCTGTGGAGACAGCAGTCATAAGGCAGCAATTCCATTAATATCTCTGTTATTTCTTTCCTTCTGTGGCTTTTAGCTCTCTGAACTGTATTTCACAGTTAGTAGCTGTTTGGAGCTAGATCCAAGACAAAAACAACACAACTACAAACTGTGTACTTGGCCCCCAGAATGTAATCTGAAGGTTGGAGTTACATTCCTCTACCACTTTAGAAAAGTGTCCTGAGTACCCTGACTGTAAAGCCATCTATGGTCAGCTAATAGAAAACAAAAAAAAGTGGAATTGCATTGGAAATCCTGTCCAATTCCAGCTGTCAGAGACAAGGTTAAGGTTGCAAAGATGTCTTCCTCCAGAGAGGAAATCTGTCCCTTTGTGGGACATTTCCTATGATCAAAATTAGATGCGCACATTGTGGCTACTACTGCATTAGATCTGACAGTTCTATTGCTTAAAGGATCCTCTTACTCAGACTGCTTAGAGAAAAGAAACCAGGGGACTCATTCCACAGTGGGAAGGGATTCAAGGTATTTGAAACTGGACATACCATCCTGGCAGCCTGTTGTGTCTGTGCGCAGGGGATATTTTGCACTGCCCTGCTAATGCTGTGACTGTGCAGAAGAGCAAACTATGTAAGGAAGGACAGAGACCTGCTTCTTGCCTTTCAGAGACTTTGGATGAAAAAACCGAAAGCCAGAAAAAGGCTGACAGCAGAGATCAAGACCCATCCCATCTTAAGTGTGGCAGCACCATGGGACAATCCCTGCACAGGAAAGGGACCAACACCAAACACCAGACAGAGCTGCCTTCCTTCCTCCCCATTCCCACTTGTGGGGCCGTGAATCAGCGCTTATGAACTGCGATGAGGAGAAAAGAAAGCCCCTCCCACAGATGCCACAGTGTAAAATGATGGTGGGAGAGGAAACACCAGAGACAGAGGAAGTAGGAAAGGACAGTGCAACTTATACAAATTTGCAGATAGGAAAGCACAACTGGGAAAACAAATAAGCTGTCAGGGAAAATAACAAATTAATAGAGAGAAAACACCCAGGAAAGAGACAGCCTGATCTAGGATTTGTAAGCAGGGAGTTTCCCTCAGCAGTATTATTTCAGGGAAAGGTTAATCAGGAAAACACTGAGAGGCTTTTTTAAAGCCATTGGCTGCATCTGTATCAGTAAACTAAACAGCCCTTTGTCTGGCTCTAAAGTTGGAGATACAGCCTGACCACATCTGTAGCTATTGAACTCTGTTAACCTCCAAAGCAGGCTGTCCATGGGTAGGCTGCCTGTTGGGAACAGGCCCCATGTGAGCTGTGACCAGGAATGCCTTGGGAGAATTGCTAACTGGCATGACTAAACTGTGCCAGGAACATTTCAGAAAGTTAAAAATGTTCATGATTGAGAATACGGTCCCAGATACAGTCATGGGTGCCAGTGCATTTTGCACTCCCATTACAAGCATCAGCTTCTGGGTTGATGGTGGGTTGCAAGGACAGAAATTGAATTGGGAAAAGTATGATGCAAAGATGTTGGGCTCATGGGAAATGGCAAAAGTTCTCTCTGTGATCCAACATCTTGTATTGAAGAGTAGGCAAAGACCAGAACTTTGAAAGGAGGTTGGACAAGCTTATAAGAGAATAGGTGACCCATGGACCAATAAAGCTCTGAGAGTGCACAAGTGTCTGTCACTTTCTGCTGTAATTCTGTAATTCTGAATGAGGTTACCTTACAAATCAGGTTTTTAAAGAGTAGTTAATATCTCATTTTCCTTAAAGAGATCCTAAAATGCAAAACATCTTAATATTTATCAGCTAATTGTATTTTTATCATTATTTTGTCTGTTCACTCACTGGCTTGGTCACTTGGAGCATCCTATGATTCTCTTTGATGTGAGTGCAATTGAGTTTTTTGTCATTAGTGTGCTTGCTGCTTTCTTTCCACCTCTATGATATAGCAAGACAGCAAACAAAGATGTCTCAAGAAGTTAAGTTAGTGGGCAATCTAATTTTTTTGGTACAATTACAGAATTACAGAATCGTTAGAGTTGGAAGTAGATCATCTAATCCAACACCCATGCCAAGGCAGGGTTATTTAGAGCAGGTTACACAGGAGTGAGTCCAGGTGGATTTTGAATTTCTCCAGAGAGGGAGATTCCATTACCTCCCTGGGCAGGCTTTCAGTACTCTGCTACCCTCAACACAAAGAAGCTCTTCCTTATGTTAAGGTGGAAGTTCTTGTGTTTTAGTTTATTGCCCTTACTGCTCATCCTGTTGCTGTGCACCACTGAAGAGACTGGCATCATCCTCCTGGCACCTACCTTTGAGATATCTATATGCATTGATAAGATCCCCTTTCAGTCTTCTCCAGACCACATAGGTCCATTTTGGTCAGTGTCTCCTTGTAAGAGACAAGGTCCAGAACCCTAATCATCTTTATGGACCCCTTTATGCTTTGTGATCCTCCACTGGATCCTCTCCAGTAGCTCCTTGTCTTTCTTCAACTGTTGAGACCAGAATTTAATCCAATACTCCAAATGCGACCCCACTATGGCTCAGTAGAGGGGAAAGATTGCATTTGTTCTGAGAGAAATTGCTTTAGATTATATCCAGGTGTATCAGATTTGCTGTTGAACTTGCAAGCACCACAGAAAAATAAACCACAAATGGTACCTGCTAGCAGTGTATTTAAAATGATCTTTTGAAGATGATGACTCTTCTGAACTAATTAGGCTTCACTGGAAGCAAGATAGGAACTGTTTTACCTGTAGGAATATTTGTGTTACTACTTGACAATGCCAGACCAAACCTGACAGAGGATTTCTGTCTTTGTTACAGATGCAAATTAGAAGGCATTTTAAAATCCAAATTCCATTGATTACCTTTGGCAAGTATTCCTGTTTTTCACAAGTGAAAATCAGAGTCAAATCTGCTCTGTTGTAGACATTGAACCCATCATAAACTAATGGATGGATCAGAGGTTATTAGACAGCCAGGATGAAAAGGAACATGCTCCCTTCTTGCCCAGGTCCTCTTGGTGAACCTCTGCTTTCCAGTCACCCCCTTTTACTGTGAGTGCAGTTCTCTCCACCCTACCGAAGAAAGATTACACTACTGCTGCTCACAGGGTTATTTTGGTTAAGCCAAACTTTATATAAATGACTTGGACAACAGTCAAGTCTTTGCAGGACAGTGAGGAAATAGAGTTTTCCTTGCATGCAGAGCTGGAATGCAGTCTCCAGTGCACTTGCAAGAAAGAATGGTAACATCACTAACTGCAATACCACTTTATTCTAGTCCAGTAAAAGATACAGTCTGGCCACACTGACCTTTTATTTTTTTCCAGTCTGGACAGGATCAAGCTCCTTAATTGCAAGAAAATAATGAGCCCTGAGGTCAGTTTTGTTATTTTGGGTAGAGTTGAGTTCCTTCTTTCAAGCAGCTTCTGTGTAGCACATGAGAACAATTTCCAGACCCTTATCAGAGCACCAGCCAAGGAGTGTCTAGCCCACTATCTGCACCTTCCGAGAGAAACAATGAGAACCCGAAGGCAGACAGCGAGGCGAGCGCCAGTACACCCTCCCTGGAGAGTGGCAGCAGGGGTGGGAAGGAGGGGCAATCATCGCCCTGTTGGGAACATAATAGCCCCTGGGTAGGCCACTGCAAACAGGAAGGGTGTGGACAGGATCTGAGTGCAGCTGCTGCTCTGCTAACAGCATCTGTTCCCACCAGCTTTGATCCGGGGGCATGCGGCATTCTGTGCCGTGAGATAAACACTCTTGGAGTGGGGTTTGTTTGCCTTACACGTATCTTCCTAATGAGGTGTGTGCCCAGGCAGCCACACACTCTGCATCCAGGAGCAATGAGACCGAGCCTTTCTGGGAGGATTGCCACAGGTCCTTGCAACCTTTTCACATGTCTGGGAAAGGTGACATCATATGAAAACTGCTGGCCAGCCCCAGGTTTCTCACAGACCAGCACAATCACAGCCCTTAGTGTTGCTCATGCCAAACCAGCCAGACTTCTCTCGCTCTCATGTCTGTGATTGAATCCCTAAGAGCAGGGCACCCAATTAAACCTAATTAGTTCTCATGAAGAAAATTATTCTAGTTGGCTTCTTGGCGTGGCTCAAGCACTTTGTCTGCCATAGCTGCAGCTCTTAGGTTTGGAAAAAAGCAGGGAATCCCAAATTGCCAATTTACAGGGGACCAGAAACACTCCCTCACTGGGAATAGATTTGGAGTTGTACCTGCAAGCCCAGTCCAACACCCACTGAAGGCAATGGCAAACTGTTCAGAAACTTCAAGGTGTGTTTGTGAGTCCCTGGCAAATGAGGAGGGAAACTGAGTAAGTGTCACAATGCCAGAAGTCTTCAAGATCTCTTACCTCCCAATAGTCCAAAGGCTTGTGCTGAGGAGAAGGGAGAGCAGTTGAGCTTAGCTGCCTCATTCCCATTTTCAGAGGTGAAGGATACCATTGCAAATAGGGATGTTTGCATTTGTACAAGGCATTTTAGAAATATGGGAGCTCTTCTTCACCAGGAGTGATTGTGAGACAAAGACAAACTACCTTCAGATTCTTTGCTGGAAGAAAGGGCAGGGGAAAAGTTAGTAGGTCAATGTTTTCTGATGAATCATACTTGGATCCGCTGAAAAGTTATCTGTAGCCAAAGGGCAGTGAGTCCTGCCCGTCCTCTTTAGGAGTCCCCCTCTACTCCTGAATTCTCTGTAGAGAGCAACCTGGTGCAGAAATCCATCTGGAATTGTCTTCTTCCTGCAGTCAACAAGAAGCAGTGATATATATGATGTGAAGATACTGTATATGGGCAGGAGAGCAGCTGTGAAAATGCTGGAATTTGAGGGCGACCACAAGGAACTTTTATATTTCTTGTATTGATATTCAAGGCAAGCACGTGATGGTATTACAAGATGATGTCCAGTTTAGTTGCACTCCTGGGAGTAACCATCAAACTCAACTGTGTACAGTAGCATTTGCTGAAAGCTTGGTTGAATTGAGAAGAAAGACTTTCCAGATGTGAAAGATGAGTCAGGTGGACACTAAGGACTTTGATTATGGTGCCTTTTGAAAATAATTTGTATCTCTGGGATTTTAAATGAGATTTTCATTAAGGAAAACAAACCAGCAAAACTCTTATTTGCAGCTGCCCAAACACATTTGGCCAGAGAATTATGTGGTAGAGGGCTGCTTGTAAGCTACAACAGACCAAGTCCTTCAGTTTCTACCTTTGATTAATTTCATGACACTTTTCCAGAGTTGAAAATGAACTAGAACCTTAGAATATGGTTCAATATAATTAGCACCTTGCCATTATTTTGTGGAGTGTGTACACCAATGACTAAATAGATCATGAGCTGTCAGTGTTCACAAGTTTGTGGCTCCTTCCAGTGAACAGCTGCAGGCAAATAATTGTTTCTGTCTGCATCAAGGATTAGACTTTTATTTTTTTGACTGTGGACTTTAAGCTTTCCTCCCATTCTCTGGAATTTGTTCTGTGAACTGCAATGGTGCTACATCTTATTAGATTTTGTGCCTTCTTTGGCAGCCATTATGGTATTTCAAAATACTTTTCTTATATCTAGCTTTACTCATATTCACTGAAGTCAGGGGAAAGACACCCTCTTTTGTCCTTATGGAAGAAGTTTAACATGAAGTGCACAGGCCTGTCAGGACTCAATGCACTGTGCTAATCAGTGCCTTGCAAACACCAAGTGTAGCCACTTGGCATGGGCAGCCACAGTGGGCAGCTAAACATGCAGCACCAGGAGCACCTACAGGGCTCAGACGAAAGCTCCACAGCACATTTTCTCTTCATCTTCAAAGAGGTTTGGATCAAGCTCCTCAGGCACTTATTTCAGAAACACAAGATTGTGGGAAATAGAAGAAAAAGCATTGGAACAACTTTTTGCTTTGTTTTGTATTGTTTTGTCTTGGCATTTTTTAAAAGTTCCTTTTATCTCTGACTGGCCTAGTGCACTTTCAAAAGATTATTCCTTCAATATGTGGACGGAATTCAATATCAATAATTTTACAATAACCATATTTCTCTGATTAATAGCAACATTATTAAACATAGTACTTTTTAGATAATTTAGAAAAAACTTATTAGATAAGCATTATAAAACTTACCTATGAGGTATATATATATCTCAAAGTTTATAGCAAAAATCTCACCAAAGCACTGACTAAAGTAACTGAAAACATTGTAAGAGTCTCTGGGTTTTTAAAGAGAGGTCAGAGTTCATATATTGTGATCATAGCAGAAGGCTATTTTTTAACTCTGTCTAGTGGTGGAAAGTATCTGGCTCCTCTGCACCAAAGAGGAAAGAGCACAGAGAGAGCTTCAACATCTTGGAAGATAAAAACAATGATTTGGTGAAGTTTAATTGCATGTAGGATGTTTCGGACATTATCGGGAATAAATATAAGTTCCTGTGTATGTTTAACTTGGTGGATGGGATACTCAAATCTCAGAAAAATAATAATTGATTTCATATTTCCAGAGACATGCAATTTATTTGACTTCTTTTGACTTATTAAGTATTTGTGGAAGCTTCATTTTATGCAGGAAATAGCTATAATCACCAGCAAATATGACTTTAATAACTAAGATACTGGGAGCCATTTTTGGTTGGCACTAAACCTCACACACACTAAACCTTGTGATAAAATGGTCTATTTTCTTATCTAAAGTTGAAAGTCAGGACAAATCTGACTGATTAAGAAAATCTTCAAGCATGATACCGTATTTCCTTTCTAAAATTAAACTCTGGCTGAAGATTCTCTTACTTCTGCTAGATGTCCTTAAAATGCAAATATTGACAGCAAAAAAAAAGTCTATAGAATATTTTTGCTTGAAAATAATAGTCTTTATCTTGTATGACAAGTAAAATAATATAAAACACATCTTGGAAAAACAAATTTGTGAATCAGTACAAGCAGTTGATTGCCAATAGATTTCACTTTGTAACTTAAATAGCAGTAGGATGGTTTTGACATTTTTGTTCTTCCAGCCTCAGCAGGGCTTGTGTGAAAATATACATGCATGTGCAGGTTAGGACAGACACTGACCGTACTTCCATGGACATGAACGGAGAGACTTCCGTCATTGGGGTATTAAACTTTAAATAGGATAATGGAAATGTTATGGAAAATAATCAAGCCCCTTGTGAATAGCAGCCTTGGTGGATTTATTTCTCACCCATCCCCACTGCCTGTGGGACACATGACCTCCGGCTCCCTAACCAGACAGTCAGACACAAGTAAATGTAATGCTGGTCCTGGGAATCATAACGGGGGGGAAAGGACACGTCCATAAACAGGGACAAACATCTTTCCCTAAGCAAAGCTGTCAGATCCATTTAAACAGAGACCTGCTCAATCTTTTCCTTTGGGGCCACTTTTTCCTGTCTGGGAACGTCTGTGGTATTGCCTGTCTGCTCCCGAGTGACCATCACTGAGAGGTTTAGATAAGGCAAGAAATTGCACTCAACAGTCTACTGATCCCAGGCTCCAAGGAAAAATGGGAAGGCTGTACTTTTGCTACGACTCTTTTGGTGAAAAAAAACACCCAACAAAACCCAAGCATATATCAACTGAATAAAGGCTGTATTGTTTGTTGAGAAACACAGATCCTTAGCAATTGTCCTCATTTGTATTTGTGTAAGTGCTTTTAGGTGGTCTAGCTCGAGTATTAGTCTGGGGGTGGCAGCTACAGGCTTTAGCTGACTCTAGAATAAAATAGATGAGGCAAAGAAAAAAAAAAATTACTGCCTGTGGCAACATGAAGTTGTAAATACCTTGGAGCAAAATTCATGTCCTGTGTTAGAATACAGGGTAGAACACCATAACTGCAGACTGCAAATATTATTAATTATACCTTCAGGAGCTTAAAATTTGGTGGTTTAAGCAAGAAACAAACTCATTAAATCATCTTAATACATACACAGTCAAATTCATCAAACATTTACATATGAAATTATATTAATAACTGAATAAATATAAGCATGCCCTATGCCCAAGCACTTGTCTTCAAGTACAGCTCAGATGTAGGTAGGAGATTTTTGTGCCTTCTGTGTGCAGTGCAATGGTCAGAACCCCCTGTGTACCAAATGCCTGTGCATGAGGAACTGAAGGGAGCAGCTCTCTGCGTCTTTTAGAGTTTAGAAGGATACCAGATCACTTGGACCAAACAACCTTTGACATGCAAAATCACTGCATGGATCTAATGCAATTTTTTTTGTTTTATTTTCACTGGGAAAGGGCCCAGAAACCTTAATCACATATGGTGTCTGTTTCTCAAAGACCCTGCAAAATAATTGTAATAAGAAAACTGCCTGTACTCCACAAACCTTGAGAGACAGGACTCTCTTTCTGTTTTTAGAATATGTAGCAGCTGTGATAAAGGAGTGCAGCACAAAGATGCTGATGTAGAGAAGTATGGGCCATGCCTTTGGCTGGTATATATTGGCACAGCTCCAGAACATCACATTACGTGCCATTCCTTCAACTGGTATATACTGGCACAGGTCCAGTGACTTCCCAGAGTGCTGCTAATTTACACCAAACTTATCTGGCTTTATATCTGTAATTACTGCCAGAAACAATACATAGTTATAAAGGAGAATTATTGTTTGAAACCTTGAATGAGAGCAGACGAGATGCTTTCTGTCTCCCAGGAGAAGACACATGCTTTTTTTTTCCCTTTTTCATCATTCAGGAAAATTGCCAAATAAAGGCTCAGCCCAGCACAGGATGAAGCCAGTAGAAAGTTTCCCTATAATACCCCGAGATTTTTGCTCTTGGATGTGACACAACTTCAGTGGAGGGATGAGTTTGGCTTGGTGTAGGTTCAGATAAACAAGTACTTTTGATAGATACATAAAATGACATTGAAAATATCTATCAGATGCAGGCAATTTTTGCTCTTTGGATAAGATCACACTATACATTAAATCAAAATCAAAGTCCAGGTCTGAGCCATACCTGTCCTCTTTAAACTTAAATTCTAATGTGAGGCACTCCTGGAAGAAATTTTCTCACCTTTAAAGTGTGATGTGAATGGAAAGAAAGCCATGGGAGTCATGTGGGGTATTTGTGAAACCACAAAAGCCTAGAGGGACTTCTTTCCTTCACGTGGTTTCTTTTCAGGAGCACCAGGACAACCACGATCACCCCAGTTACAAGAGAAGTTTTTCAGCCTAGAGCTCTCAGCAGTAGGTTGTGTGGCCTTGCCCATGTTGAAAGAACTGGATCTGTTGGCATGAAGAATTGATGTCATATGTGAGTGCATTTACATGTGCTCTGGTGGGAATCTGGGACCAGCACCAGTGGATGGGCATGGTGTGCTTCTGGTTGTGCTTTAGCAGCCAGCACTGGCTGGCATTCCCAGAGGGCAGTAGGACAAGCTTTACTTGGAATGTCCTTCCCTGTCCTGTGTTCCTGGCTATTACTCTGGCCCTGTTAAGAAGTGACAAGGGTAGGTGTAGCAGCACATAACATCCCACCATAATGAGACAGAGTTCCTGAGCTAACTGGAGAAAGCAAATAGCATCATTTGAATGCTATTTTTGACTGGTTGAACGAGATAGTTTGTAGCAGTTAGAATACAAGCACATTAAACACTGACTGAAAATACTTGCTATTTAGTAAAATGCAAAGGATATGATTGCACTGCCAATAAGAACTGACTTTATACTTGTTTAGTGGAAGGAAGGGTGAAACTTAATCTTTTAATAGCATGCAACGGAACCAGAGGTTTAAATTTCCTTTGAATCATGAACAGTGTAGTGGAGCTGAGCAATGCACATAGCTGACCACTACTAAATAAGCTAAATTTCCAAGTTAACTTAATCTAACATCACTGTTGTGGCTCCATGTAAATCAAGAGAGGATTGCACTCAGTTATTCTACCCTTGGCTAAAAAAAATGTGCTGTTTTCGGAGTTGTCCATGGAGACTACTGAAATAAATCTGAATATAAACATCAGTATGGAAGTGGACAATGCTTTCTGACTAAAACAAAAGTTCATTAAGGTTAACCAAAATATTTAATGAATTATTATTTATGTTGTCAACTTGTTTCAGTATGAATCCTCCCTCTCTGATTCTGTAAAATTCATCTATTTTTTTCAGTTAGCTTCAATCTGGATTTGTGTTTCAGCCTGATTAAACTGTCTTCAAATTTTCTGTAAAGGAAAGATATCAATTTCCTTTAAAAATATTATATCAAGCCAAAACAGTGCTTTGATTGTGGTTGTTTGCTGGAAAATTTTAAAGCCATTTTAAGCTGCTTTTTCTAGAATTATCTCAAAGAATTAAAAAAAAAAAAAAGTTGGCTGTGAACTTCAGCACAATACCTCACTGAGTCACAAAGGAGATTTTGAATTAATTTCCAGTATAAATGATTGTAATTTATTCTTCTTTTCATTTTGACCTTGGCTTCACAGCACAACATCATTTTGCTGATATGAGTGATCAATGAGTGATAAAAGAAAACTAACTTGTGTCAAGATTGTCTTTGATCCATGCTAACAAAAGTCAAAAAGAACGAAAGGGCTTCAGAGCTACAGTACCTATATCCCATCCACAGTGAGCTCATAAGATTATAGAAAGTAGGATCTTAAGATAAATATTGTGCTGTCTTGGGAGTTTTTCTACTGACGAGCTCTGTCCAAGATTTCACCCAGGACTGTGATGTTCTGTCTACAGTGGCTCTGAAACAGATCAGTAATTCACAGGAATTTCTTCATTCATGCTGCAGAAGTAAAAATGAAGGAAAGCATTACAGTGCTGATATTACAAGATGAAGATCCCTACTATTTTAATGGTAGTTACTCCTTTAAGCAAGAGTTATATAATCTACTCTGACGTGACATAATCTACTGTGACATGACACACTGATGTCAGCCTTTGGGAACCCAGACGAGTTGAGCCTGTTGCTGGGACTGTGAAATTTTAGAAATTGCAGAAGAATAATTGTCCAGTTTTCATGTTTAAACAGCATTAGTAGGAGGGATTTTTATGACTTTCTTCAGAAAAGAGAAACTGTGTTTCATTGTCATGCTCTAGGGCAAAACAGGTGCAATCAGCAGGCTGGGGTCACTTGGGAGGGAACTGCTCACAAGAAACACCATTTGGCTTCTATAGTCCAACAGGTATATTCTTGAAGAGCAGAAAAAAGACTTTATTTGTTTTCCACAGCTTTAAGTCAACCTTTTCAGATTCCACAGTTTAATGGGAGTTTTTCAAATGCAGGCTGCTGCAAGACATGCTGTGCTAACTGATGGTCTATCTACCTTGAGAGTGTTTTTCTGACTCTGGCAACTAAGTGGGCAAATTCTGATGTGGGTGCATTTTTGAATATATTCTCCATTGCTGCAGTTTCCTAGTTCTGAGATATAATGGGAAAAGACAGAGTACCTTCATGTCATAAATCTCACAGCCACCAACCTGAACAGAAGAGTATGAACGCCAGGGAGCAAACTGAGTCCGTTATGTCTGGAGAAGCTGCTAGATTTCCACTAGATATTTGGGAGCATTATTTCGGAGAAAATTGTTGTTTAAAATGCTTATAATTAGCACTAATTTCTTTCTTATAGTCAAGGTGGTTATTTTTTAAATGACTCACCACTTTCTAATTTGATGTTTGGAAAGCATACCATGCTAGACAATTTAGATTTTTCTCCCTGTTGTTTTAAAATATCCAGGAAGGAGTTGCCAGAGGTATTTTTAAGTTAATAAAAGAATCAGTCGGGTTACAAAAAAACCCCCAAAACCCAAAAACAGATGATGTTGTCAAGCAAATTATGTTTTTGGTAGAAGCAGTCCCTAGTGTTTTCCACTGTGATGATTCTCATATCTCTAAGATCTCCAAGATCCTTGTCCTAAGAGAACTATTGTTACTGATGTTACTCACATTGGCACTGAAGGAGACAATAAAATCTAACACCAGTACATTCACTTCGGTAGAAGAATGCAGTGGCTGCTTTTCCTTAAAGCACATGAGTTGAAGCTTCCAAGCAATACCTAAAATAAGAGAATTGAATTTCAAGTAATACAGTAGCTAGTCCACTAACAGAAAGATGTATCGTGTAGTGATGCTGGTTATTCCTATGGAAAGCATGAATGATTTGGGGAGAACCCTAATCACAGCTCTGGAGCTGACTGATGAAAGCAAACAAGGGCTGACTGCTGCCTCCCAGGCACTGGTGTCTCCTGTGATTCTGTGCACAATAGCAGCCCCCATGCCAAGCTTCACAGGAAGCTGAAGGGTGAACTTCATCCACGGATTTCACAGGATCAGGTTACTTGCATTCATCAAAAACTCGTTGGTACAATTAACTTCTCAGCTATCCTTCATTAAAAGGCAAACAATCCCACACTGCAGGTTGCTTTCCCTCCTTCCCACACAGGTTTTGTGTCATCCTAGCTTCCAGAAATTACACATTACTAGCGTTACAGGCACTGAGATCAGCATCTTAAATTACAAAGCAGCTCACTGGATTTGGGGTTTCCTGCTTTACTCAGACATGTTGCTGCACTGCTGCTGGCTCCCTGTCCCAAATTTCAATACACAGTGCTTCTCATTTGATAAACTCTACTTCTTTTTGTTTAGGGTCTTTTGATTAGTTTTCTTTTCTCTTCTTTAATTTCATGTTCAGAAGGGTGGTTATATAATTATTAAAGGCTATATACTTATTTCTCTTCTATTTCACCAAAAATACAGAGTTAACACACTGAGAGATAAATCACAAATTATTTTGTGTGGGATTCATCTAGAGTTAATTAAGTTTCTAAGGAAAATGTTTCCAAGAATATCTCCCTGCTCTCTTCCCACCTATTTTAATTGTCACACTTCCTTATGCCATTTTTAAAATATTTATTATTTTTCTTCTTGTATAAGGTACAGATTAAGGCTGTAAGAGCAGGCTTGTAAGGCTGATCAACTTTATGTCCTTTGCATATAATTTATGTCATTAAAATGAACCATTTGCCCTTATATTACAGGGAGGAAACTACAAATTATAGCCTACCAATGAAGTGATTCATGTAGAAACAGAAAAGGAAAGGAAGAAGTGACAAAAAGCTGACTTTTTTTACAGCAGCATGTAAGAGAATAGGCTTGGCCCCACACATATATCCTAAATTTAGTCAGGAGCACATAATGTATCTTGGGGTCTTAGAAACAAGGGAAGGTTTGGAGAAAAAAATATGGAACTGGAAGTAGCTTTAGAAATGAAAGAAAGTCCACTAAACAAAGGGTAGTTGATCCCAAAACAAAAAACCAGGCAAGTACTAGGCCAGTCTCCAAAACATCCCAAACTCTGAAAAGTCAAGATCCTTGTTGTACAACATATTTTTAAGTCTCATATGACAACAGTTTCCAGACCCCTGGCATGTTCCTTAACAAAAATGACCTTCTTTCAGACTTGAAAACATATCACAGAACTGTAAAGTTCTTTTGCATTTAATATTGCATTAGCTGGGACAAGGGTATTTGTATCAGTGGCTCTGTAACAGAGTGTTCCTGGCTTGCTGGAAGTGTTTGACTGACCAGTATTGACAAATGGTCTAAAAAAGGAAAATACTCAAAACAAGAACCACTTGCTAAACAATTCCTTAAAAACGATTTTCATTGACTTGAGAGGAACTTCACCCGTTTACCCACAGCAAGAAGCTTGCTTGCTTTCATGGGAAAGCTGTGGAGACTCTTACCATGGGAAAAGTTCCTTGTTCTCAAACTACAGAAGATACTGGCTCCCACCTTGCTCAGTATTTAGCATTAAGCAGCAGGAAACTTGATTAAGAATTTAAAGGAAAAAACAGATACTTTACCCCACCCCCATTCCTCAAGTAATATATTCCCAGCCTGGACATCCTATAATTACAAGAAAGGCAAAAGAAGCCACCCTAAACCTTGGATATTAACTACAATGATTTAAATTTTATTTAGAAAAAAGAATAATAACAAAAAAAAAAAAAAAAAAAAAAAAAAAAAAAAAAAAAAAAAAAAAAAAAAGAAAATCTTCCCAACCCTTGGAGCATTAACATTTTCAGAGTTTGTTGGTGGTATGCACAGTATTCAAGACACTTGCAGACCTCTGGCCATGCTTCTGTCTGAGAGCCAGCCTAGGTAGGAATGTGACAGCCTGGCAGTCCTGGCACTTAGGCAATGTTTCTTGCTCTCCAGATTACTTCTGCTACAGCGCTTCAACTCTTGAGTCTCTTAGCATATTCAAACTCCTGAAGCACAAAGTAAGAGATAATAAGCCTCACTTTATCTGTTCAGTATTTGTAGCTCTTTCATGCATCAAACACAGTCCTCTGCTACTTGTTGTTAGTATTTTTTCATGTGGGAATGTCTTGTTCTTCCGTGTTAGCAGCTTTCTCTATCAACCGCTGCAGTCCAGATACAGGAAAAAATGTGAAGGATTTTAACAATTCAGCTTATTACAACACTTGAAGAACATAATACAGCCTCGTGCATTACATGACCAAAATATCCTGTTTAGCACTGTAGCTAAAATATAGAAAACTAATTATATAAATGAAACCACTACTGCTGATGTATTATTATTATTATCTTTTAGCTGTAGATCTAACTAAGATGGTTTGATCAGGTAGTTAGATAACTATTCTCCCAAGTCTTTTCATCACCAGTAAAGTAGTCACTAATCGAGGGCTGCTGAAGACAGCGACAAGGTTAATAGGGCTGCAGTTGTAAGAAAGATCAGTGCAGGGATAGATCCTTTTTTTCATTTCTCTGCAATACCACTGAAAACCCAAAGAAGGTTTAGGGAAGCTTTTGGCTCAGGAGTTCATGTGGACACAAGACAAAATATCTCCCATAACTATTACACACTAAACCAGTTCATTTTCTGTAGGAGGTTCATTTGCTTCATTCAATGGTGTGTTGGTTCCCTTAATTAAATACCAGATTTCATGTCAGTGTGGTCTAGGAGAAGATATTTGCTGTTAGTATCCCTATCCCTTTCCTCTTTTGGCTCAGTCTAATTAGACCAATCCTGCTGCTTTCTTCTGAAAATAGAGTTTCCAAGCTCAAAATCTTCATTCCATTGTATTATTATTATTATTACTACCCCATATACAAACTACTGGCAATTGCTAATGTTTATTAGTGATTTTGAGCTCCTGAGCAGAACAAGTGGTGCCAAAGAGATGAAGAAATGAAACAGGAAACATCACAAATAGCTCAGGGACCTGGACAGTCAACTCCATCTTGCTAACAGGCAAAGTAAGTGACTAAAGGCTTACTAACTAAATATCTGAGTAATTCTATTAATCAGAAATTGCAGTAATAGTATTATTACAGTGAGCAGGATAATGTTATAAAGTTCCAATGAATCTCTGGACCACTGGTAGTTTTTTAAAAGGCATCAGAAGAGGGCTATGGCACTTAATCCGGTTTAAAACCTCAGATCAGGCACTGCTGTTGCATGTATACTAAAAGTTCACTTGCTTTCTTCTTGCATACTTTCTCCAAAGCTGTTGTGATGTGAAGAAATTTAGCTGTATAAAGCAAAACAAACAACAGGTATAAAACTACTCAGAAATAGGAAAAATATTTTGAGTACCAAAAGAAATTGTACTCCTAAAATTCTGTATGGGACAATGAGGAACTGGCTCCTTCTGCTCATGGGGAATGAAGGGGAAAACAAAGGTAAGCGGCAAGGAAGGAAGAGCTACAGAATGGGCTCAGTCTGAGATGCCATTAGAAATCAGGAATGGTTTTGCTTCTGTGGTATCTATACAGCAATTATTGGACTCTGTGTAAAATTTAACAGCCTGTATCTTAGTGATGCAAAAAGATCAAGAAAAATAAAACTTTTAGACAATCCTAACATTTTCATAGTTCTTTTTTTGTATGGCAATGTCAACTCACACTTGTGGTCCATAGGCATCCTATGGGCATAAAATTATTCAGAATATTCACTGTGTACTTGTGGCACAGTTGCTAAAGTAGGCATTGCAGAGCTTAGAGCAAATCTAATATCTCACTGCATGCAAACTTAATCAACAGAATTTACAATTGCTCTTGTGTTACTGGAATGAAGGACTGATTTTTTTTGTGAGTTGGAAGATGGCTTCTCTAATCCTTATTGCCTTGAAAGGCTGCATTGTTGTTTTCATCACTTGACCCATTACTCTTTTCATAATTTAATTAAATTATAAACTCTCTTGCTGATGCCAATTGCTTGGATATTTTCCCAACCTTCTTTGTATGAACTCCTGTCCACCTATTGCTTTTTCAATTTTCTAATCTGCTTTGCCACTAACATCTCTGCTGGAAGTTAAAAGCTGACACACAAATCCATTTAAAGTAAGGTCTGGGTCTATTTTTTGATCTGATACATATTAAAAAAAAAAAGCCTTATGAAATTGTACCATTTCCTCTACTTTAAGCAAGTGTAAGAAGAATAAGTACTTGTCTGTTCTCTCATGATGTGTAGGAGGTGACCTGGGCTGCATTGTAAATGAGTAGAGTAGATAGGCTTTTGGAGGTATGCTGTAAAACAGTCACAGCTCTCCACAATAGGAACACACTTTTCTCCTGCTTTCAGAAAAATCAGAATAATTTTTGCAGATTAAAACCAGCTCAGCAACTTTCCACTGACACGTCAAGGAAAATGTTTGCAACATTTTAATTTTAATTTTTATGCCTGTTCAATATGTTACATCACCAAGCTCCCCTCTTAAGAAGAGAGAAATCTATCCTCAAAGCCTCAGCTGAATCACCCTTTCTGCAGAATGAGAACTTCAATAAAGCTGATATTTGTCAATGCAGCAGAAAGCCTTGCTTCTTGCAGGGCTCTGGATGCACACACAAGGCAAATGAAATAATTTTGCTTGTATTTGTCTGTTCCAGTGCTGCCATGCTGACAACCTGCATGCTCAGTGCACTATGCAGTGCTCACTACAAATTATCAAAAAAGGGAAAAGTTTGTAAAGGGAAGTGCCTTCTCCATCACAAAATCAGGTTCCTACTGTCTTTAGACCTAGGCATGTCTAAAGTCTCATCTGTGTTTATTTCACTGTATTGCTGAAGGGGAATAAGGTTCTCTGTTTCTCACACACAGATCTAAGAATTGCCAAACTGGCAGCCATGTGCAGATGCATCAAAATAATTTTCTACAGTTAGAACTATTAGAGATGGTCCACCTGCATCACCACTATTTGTACTGGTAAGAAGTTTCTTCCCTTAAAACTTTGGTTGAAGTTGAATGCTTTCATTATTAGCTGTGATCCCCCAGGTTGTACTCCCGTATCATTCATTACTCTTTCATCTGGTTTTACCTTTGCCTGCTGAGAGCAGCACCTTCTGTACCATTTGTGTTATATATAGCAGAAGCCTTTTGTAACTGAGCTGATTACTACAATCAAGGCCAATCTGTTAATGTCAGAGAATTTTAAATGAGGGTGTTTGCAAATCAGGTAAGGTAATATTATCTTTTCCTATAAACACTCTACTTGCATTGCAATGTCTCCATTGGCTGCTTATCCCACTTGTGAATTTCTTGAATGATAAAGTAATAGGTATTTTTCTTCTAACAGGCAATTACTTTTCAAGCCTGGAATCAGACCCTGGAATCAGGTAAGTGTTCAATATAAGATATTCAGTCTGTTTGCATCACCATCCCCTTTCTATCATTACCTCATTTAACATACAGTACTGTATTTCCAAGATGACATTTTCTCATAAAAATTCATCACTACAGAATGCATTGAGATAATTATTTAATTTTAAAAAGTAGTTTATAATTATTTTTTCTACCTATAGCAGTATTATTTTTTGTGCTGCTGTGTCCTTCATAAACAGACCTCATAATCCTAGAAGATGTATACTCATCTAACAAAAAGTCTGTACCAATAATCTGCTCAAAGAAGTTTAGCCTTGAATAATGGTGAGACACAGTAATTGAAGGGTACCAGTTGCAGAAGGAATAGAAGAAAAGACAAGAAATTTTATACAATAATCCAAAATGTCAGCCTACCATTTGCTCTGCTGGGTGTTAATGCACAAAGCACAGCACAAAACTGCCCTTTTTCTCATCTCTTTTGCTGTGGACAGTTATTTTGTTGGCTATGTGGTTTGGATAGCTGTGGTGTCATGATGTATCTACATTCAGTATATCTTACCTGTTTCAAGCCTGCTGACTGTTAGGGAAAACATCAGTCACTGGAGGTTTTCCCACAGTGGGTTTCTTCTATCCATCCTCCTGTCCATGCATGCACCAGTTCAGACAGGTTTCCAGAGGTCCCCACCTCTGGCAGATCTCTTTTATAGTTGTAATGAAAATACCACCTTTGTGAGAAAAACAACAAAAGTAAAAACATTATTAATTCCCTTGGATTAGAAATTTGCATCTGGCCACCCTACTCAAGGCCATCCTTTCTCTGTTCTTGCTTCTCTGGTTTTTCAGATTGCACAAACTTGTACCACTTTACTCCCTCATGCTTTCCCTAGCCCAGGTTCTGGCACCCGTCAGGGGTGGGTCTGCTATTTTGGTTTAGTGTAACAGCCAGGTTTCCAGTTTGGTATGACTGAATGGAAAGGTGACAGGTTGAGTAATTGATTGCAGCCAACCTGTCTCTTTCTCAGCTGAGTGGAAAAAAAAGCACTTTTAGAAAAATCCTGTGACAGTCTTCTGTAGAAACTCGGATATAACAACAGACTGATAAAACACATGTATTCTGCTTCACAGGCCTCCCTGAGGAGATTTTTAAACATAAAAAATAAATTAATGAAAATCTAACTGTTTTGAGTCATAAAACAATAGTTGTGCTTACACTGTAGAGACAGCCAGATCAACATTATATCACCATCTCTTATAAGCTTTCTTTGTCTCCAGGGTAACATTGGAAACCAGTTCCATTCATCTTGGTCTCTCTCTGTATTAAGCTACTGAAAAATGAATGCCCTTTCCCCATGCTGTTTGTCTTCCAAATCTCCTCCACTGACACAGGTGTGCCATGCCAAACAGCAGCAGGGCAGAGGTGGGGAGGGAGGGCTCACCCTCCTGGGCTGTGTTTAGGCTCCAGCCTGTTGTTAACAGGCAAAGGAAATTCTTCAGTATGAACACTGAGGGGAGACAGCCTTGAAAACCACCTGCAGCAGCTAAACTGCTGTCCCAGCAGTAGCACAGGGGGAAGATCTCCTATGCACACAGACTGTCTCGAAAAGCAATAAGAAAGTAAGGATCAAATCAAACCAAATCAAAGGCCTGCAATAAGAAAGGATCAGATCGAACCAAATCAAAGGCCAGGGTCTTGCCTTTGACAGCCATCAGTAGAAGGTGTGTAGGGAAAGTATAAGATCAAAATAAGTGTGCAGTGGTACATCACCTGATGTTCTCCTAGCTTCCAGTGATTTGTTGTTCTCAAAGGAAAGGTTGCATTTTTACATTTAATAAACCCTTTTAGAGAATTATCTGAACTTTGTCCAATTGGTTTTGAACCTGTATAAACTTTGATTGCCCACAGCATCCTGTGTCAAGGGAACCCACAGCTCAGCTACGTGGAATGTGAAACAAAATTACTTTTTTGTTTTGTTTTGTTTTGTTTTGGAAGCTCTGCCTTTACTTGACACTTTCCAGTTTCTGCACTGGAAGAGCCTTTCCAACCATCACCCTGAGCTCTGTGTCCTTTGTGATGTCTGTTTTAAGGCATTCCTTTTTCAGGTATAAGAATGCTTCTAGGCTATATGGGTCTTGTCTTGAGGCCACTCTGCACTGCTAATCATCTTTGTTCCTCCTCTCTATGTATTTTCTGACGTAAAAAGGCCAGAACAAAGAAAAAGGCCTCAACAGAACAGTACTGAGCACTGAGATGATCATTTCACATGTCTATTTGTTATGAGATAAATACTTTATTCCTCAGCATTAACAGCAACTTGGAACCTATCCTAGTAGGTGTAAGGAATGGAGTTTGTATTTGTATGTGTTGAATTCCACCTGCCAGTGGCTATGACAAGGTTCTCCTGCAATTTCACATAATTTTTAGCACCAATTTGAAGCAAATCATCAGCTGCATCCCGTGCAAAGAAGGATACTAGTGTAATATCATTCCCAAGGTGCTGCAGTGGAAATGTAATTTTGCACTTCTCTTCTTAAAGAGGATGGTTTTTGGCCCTTATGACTAAATAATCTCTTGCCCTACAGATTCTCTGGCAAGATGCCTCTTCCTAACACATCTGGAAAATGATTTATTTGCATTATCCATGTCTTTTGCAAGTAGTTTCTCAAAATTCCTGCCTTTGGGCGAATTCCGTTTATCCTTCCAGATCGAATGATGTTTTCTCAGAGGGATCTTCTGATCTCTGAGATCTTCCTCAATGAGTTGCCCTCATACCTGCTTTCTTCTGGTCTTCATATGATTTTTTAAGGATCTGGTATGTATTTTCTCTGTGCCTACAATACACAGTTATTGTGGTATAACCCAGAAGGCAGCTAAGCACCACACAGCCATTCACTCACTCCCTTCACTGGGCTGGGGGACAGAATTGGAAAAAAAAGGTAGAACTCCTGGCTTGAGATAAAGACAGTTTAGTACAACAGAAAATAAATGGATAATAAGAATAAGGATAGATGAATATGCAAAACAAGTGATGCACAACACAATTGCTACTCACCAGCTGGTTGATGCCCAGCTGGTCCCCAAGCAGGAACAGCCACTCCCTGGCCAGCACCCCCAAGCTGTATGTGCTGACCATGCTGCCAGGCAGTATGGAATGTCCCTTTGGCCAGTAAGGGTCAGCTGTCCTGATTGTGTCCCCTCTCAGCTTCCTCTCTTTCAGTATGAGAAGCTGAAATTTCCTTGACTCTGTGCAAGCGCTGCTCAGCAATACCTAAAACATCAGTGTATTATCAACATTATTCTCATCCTAAATCCAAAACACAGCACAGTACCAGCTACTAGGAAGACAATTATCCCAGTCAAAACAAGGACAACTATCTTTGAATTATCTGCATGCCATCTATAAAGACTTTACTCTTCAAAAGCTGGCAGTTTCCTTTTTTTATGCAATCCTACATGTTTTTAAACACATTTTTACATTATTACCTTTTGAAATTAGGCACGATGGCATAGATATCGAGTGGTTTTATTGCTCTGTTAGTATGTTGGATATGAGCCTAATTTGGTCCCTGTTATGGAGTGCCTGTTCCACAACAGCATGTATGGATCAAGTCCAGTGATGCTCAGAGCAAAGTAAAGAGCTGATCATTCCATCTAAGATTCTCTGAGTCCTTGCTCCAGGAAGAAGTCATTAAGAATAACTAAATGCTTTACTCTGATGCCCCATCCCAGCAGAGCATTAGCCAATGCACCAGGAGTGTTTGCAGTGTCCTGCCGCAGCCATATTTCCTGGTCTGGAGTTCTCATCTCCTTCAGCACGTCACAGACACTGCTGCATTCCAGGGATCACGGTGTTGTGTAGATATACTGTGGGGGACAGAGGAAGGGCAGGCACACTAAGCATGACCGAAAGTAATGCAAATGACAAGAGGACAAAAATATTGCTAATTTGCTTAGAAAAGTCAGTGAAATTTCAAGGTTTGAAACAGGCAGACTTTGATGAGTATAGAAATATAGAGCTTGTGTTTGAACTAACACCAAAGAAGTTCAAATACCTATGAGGGTTTTGCCCACTGTAAGTAGCTAATTTGTAGGCAGCTTGGAATATATCACCCAAGGGACTGTATCCATGTCTTTGCACTGCATTACCCTGTAAAGAGATGCAAGCAGACATCTCTTCATTAAGGTGGTCTTATTACAGTAGTGGGATCCTCAGAGTCTGATATTCTTTAATAAAACTAAAATAATTCATGCACAAGTCAGACTATCTACAACAGCTAGTGAAGGTAAGGATAGCTGAACGGAATGAAAGGGTATTTAAAGAAATGGTACAACAAAAAGAGGGATAAACATAAATAAGTCATTTGTCCTGCTAATCTTGAAACATTCATGTGCTTGTTCAGAAAAAGTTGCCCAAGACAAGTAGGCTATTGTACTGAAAAATATTGGCTGCCTGATGATTTTGGAAAAAAATACGCCGTATTCACAAATACCTCCCCTGACCTGTTTATTAAAAAGGACAATAAATGACTGAGCAGTAAATATTCAGAGCCTGGGAGATTTTATCAGCATAATGTTTCTGAAAAAAATTGTATTGATAGAGTTGGCTGTGGGAAGAACTACAAGTTCAGATCTTTCTCAGGTCAGCTGATTCTGTTCATTTTCTAATTCCATGTACAGTTGCTATTTAACATTTTGCCAATCTTCTGGGAAAGTTTGTCAAACAAAGGTTTTGAACGTGACTTGCACAGATTGCTGACTGCCTTTCACAGCCTGGACGTTTTATGAAGTCCTTCACGGGTGACTGTGTTTTGTTTTATTTTTAAATGTATTCCATAAAGGAAGAATTCTGAACTAAGCCACTGTGATTGCACTTAATCAGCTTGCAAACAAAACAGAAAAGAATTCATTATATTACTATAGTGCTTTCCTGCTATTTAAGGACAGTGTCATTATGAATAGAGCTTATTGGAACAAAAATGCCTGAATTTATTTATAGATCTTCTGTACAAATGAAAGAGGCAAAGTAGTTTTAAAACAGCCAATACACTTGCTGTGATATTGGCTTTCCTAAAAGTTAGCTGCAACAGAGGCAAGTCACCAAGGGTGTGACTTCGTGCTCAGTATTTGCCTCTACCTGCTGCTGTTGAAGTTTGCAGGAAATCTTCATTTACATCACAGGAAACAGAATCATGCCAATGCTAAGCTCTTCTGAAAATATGTGCTTCTAAGGAATGCAGAAGGCTTCAGTGTTTCACTAGCACTAGGGAGCAGCATATGAAAATGCTATGCATTTAATTCTTGAAACTCCAGAAGTGCTTTAGAAACCATTGCCAGGAGTTCAGGGAGGTTGATTCCAGAATAAATAACCTCTAAATAACATCTTCTCCCTGTGCCATGTTCCTTAAAGGTACTTCTCAGAAAGCCCCAATATCATAACAAAATATGTTATTAAGCTAAGATTCTTTTTATTTGCCTGGCAAAAAGTGGCAGCCTAAATAAATTACAAAGAGAATTTTTTAGACCGTATTTAATCCAGTGGAAGAAAGATGAGCCACTTAGTGGTTTCAAATATTTTATATCACTGTGGTAATATCTGGTGCCAGCATCCTAACAACATCTGTACTGTTTCTCAGAAAGGAATGCTACAGGCACTGCATGTGCTACCAAACACTCACAGCTTACAAATGAAGTAAGCTTGCTCCACTGCACTGATGTTAGTCAAGAAGAGCCCCACAGAAACCAGTTGAGTTACCCCAGCAGATCAGAGAGTTAGATCAGAATCAGACCTTGTATCATAATGTGTAATTCATTAATCTCTTGAAAATAGCTAGTACCCTAATTCCACCTCTTTCATAATTAGGGAGTTAAGCATTTCCTGGTTCTGTCCCCAGATATATAGCATGTCAATTTATTGGAAGAACTGTACATATTGACTTCTGACAACTGTTGTTGTTGTAGTTGCTTACTTATGATAATCAGCACACACACAGCCTGCCAGTCACTGTCCCAAAGAGCTTACCAGAAGATCTTAGTCCCTTGCCCATGGATTTCCAAGGGACATGAATTGAAGCCAAGCAGAGCTGCAAGACGTTTTCAGTTGAGGGTCATATCCTAGCATGGAATTTATTTTAGGCAGAGCTGACTAGGAATTTGGCTCACTTGCATGGTGGTGCTGCCCATCAGGTTCACGATGACAAGTGAACAGGAAATTTCACCACTGCGTCATCAGGATGTTTCAGATTGCTCCAGGTGCAGCATGAAGCCAGCCTCTCTGTAGAAATCCCAAGATGTGAGGCACAATGAAATCACTGTCTCTTGCTCTCCAAACAGTGTGCTTGAATAGGCTGTGGCGAAACCTCCCCAGGGAGACAACGGAAGCCCAATCACATTGGTCATTTAGAGCTGCAAAGTAGGAAACACATGAATGTACTGTAGGGAGCAATTCTTCTTGGCAGAGTCTGTGTTAAGTGATGTAAGAGATGGCTTTTCAGCTCTTATTTCTATGCCTTTGAGGATATAGTGTTGCTATTTGCCTTCTTAAGCAGAGGCCCGAGCCTCAGAAGGAATGATACAAAAGAGGAGATAATCAAATAACTGATTTCCTTGCATGCTTTCTTTGAAGTGTTCAGAAGTGAGATGCTGGGCTAAAGGCAAACACTGATAAGAGTTACAAGGAGCTGAGAAGCAGAGTGTTTATTGGTGTCCCTTTGGGTCTGCTTTCCATGTTGCCACCTTCATATTTTCTGCTACACCACTGTGCAGAGATACTGTCCTTGAATAACACTGGAAGTTTTCGAATCCATGTCCAAAACTTTTATGTGCTGGAACATCAACAAGGAACTGGCAGATAACCATGGCTTTGCAGATTCAAAATGGGAATAATGCAATTAAAAAAAACTGGAAACAAAATATTTGTTACTAATCAGATGGTGTTCAATGATAAATATAAAAATGCTGGAATCATGTTCATGCTAGTTCTTGCTAATCTTCTATCAGTCTTTTTTTCAGACTGTTTCTTTCCTCTTCAACAAGTTTTTCATTAAGTAGATGGAGCTCTGCCAGAGTCAGCTTTCATTCATGTTATTGTAAATAATGGTTGAAACCTGTGGTATTATTCCTGTTTTCTCCACGTACAACTTAGATGAGCTTTTAGGCTGTTGCCTTAGGGCTCAATACATCTTGATACTTTTTGAAAAACATTTGAATAGTGAAAGAACAGTTTTGAAGCTTCTTTCTTTTTCTTTCTTTCATTCTCTCTCTCTCCCCTGTCTCCACTCCCCCTTCCCATCTGTGTCTTTCCCCTCTTTCTTGCCTACTGCCCCAGGCTCATGTCATCTTCCCCAGCTTTTTAAAAATGTAATTGTGATGAGCTAGTGAGGTAATTTGGAACATCTCCCAGCACTTCAGCAATGTTGTGGTAAAAATCTTAAATACCCACAGTTCACAGTTGCTACAATAGCATACCTGCCATCTGTTTGTACTCTCACCTGCAAGCCTGTTCACATATTAAAATCCTCTCATGTCTAAAATTATGCACACTGTTAAGCTTCATAAAGGCATGAAATATGAGACACAAGTAATAGCAGCCTACTTATATAACAGCATTTGCACTAAGATTTTCTTGTTGCCTTTGGTGGAGTTCAAGTATTTGCTTTTGTATCTCTGTCTTTAGGGAAAAGTTATTGAATTGTTACCTTTTTGGTTGACTCAGAATCTGAAGTTAGTGCTATTGAAGTATCCTGACTATCATTTTAAAGTGTCCCAGAGTGCCCAGATAGCTGTGCAGTCTTATGCTAAAGTTGTGTTATACTGAAAGAATTCAGGAGCATGGTCAGTGGAGTGCAGGCTACTCAATGAATTATGAAGACATGTGCTGTGGAAATACCTAAGTGATTGCATAGAATAGATATGATAGGTGACACAATATCCCCTGACTGAAACAGGCTTCCAGTCCTAATTAAGTTGCAAGTGAATAATTCAAAATTTCCAATTCAATGTGTCATAAGTGCACTGTAGCTGCTGTAGCTGCTGAAGGTGCAGTCACTGGACTCAGAATAATGATGTTCTCTAGCACTCCAATTGGACTTACAAAAGTAAAGCACCTCCAGCATGTACAGGTGCTCAGTATTTAGCCTGGCACAAATTTGCACCATTTATCAGGCACTGTGCTAACAGGGTGCCCCAGAGTATTTTGTTCCTAAGAAATTATTTCTTCCTCTTTCCTTTCTGCTCTCTTCATGTCACCCTACTAAAGCAGCTCCACTACACACCTCAAAATAGTTGCTACAAGTCTTGCTTGTAACAGGGCAGCAAAACTTTGCCAGTGACTGAGCCTTGGAAAGCCAGGAGGAAGACAGTGCTGAAGAGGAGGCACTTTCTGCTTTCAATTCTAGCATCCTCTGGAAGCTGTACCTATCTTGCTCCTCCTGGTTTCTTCCTGCACCTCTGTTCTTTCTCTGACCATGGGTGAAAAAATCAGACCCTGCCTAGCAAAAACCCTCGTGTCTGGGGAAGCAGACATCAACTTTGTCTACACTACAGGTGAGTTTTGAACTCATTCTTGTTACGTAGTCATGAACTGCAAGTTTTAGCTCAAAAACTATGATTTATTTCAGTTCTCTCTGCATCTTCCTCCGCAGATAGCACTGTCCCTTAGTTCACTATGCTTTCATAAACCAAGTATTATTGCTTGAGATGGGAGATCACACAGTGAGTATATGCATTCCTTAAGGACTAATTATTTGAAGTTGGTTTCCAGCATTTTTTTTGTTCATATAGTCTGGGGCCAAAAGACATATCTCTCCTTAGTGTTTAGAAGATGCTAGATAAGGAGAAGCTGAAAAAAGAGTGCTATGTTGAGTGCTCTAATTGCTGACACATTCTTGTGGTATACTTGATCATTAGAACAGCTCACTTGAAACAATATTTTCTTTATAGAAAGGAAATTGGTAATCGAGTTGTTGTGCTTCTCTGCTTTGCATTTTCAGTTTAAATGTTCAGCTGGCATTCAGTGTAAGGTTACTGGTTACCAGAGTGTGTTGATTCAAATTTTCATTACCTAGCTGCAAGCTGATTTTGTTGAATGATGCTTAAGCACATGATTGCTGCAGATTTTAATGTATGGGCCTTTTGAATTTTAGTTATGAATATGGGCCATTTAAAAATGCTGTAATCTATAATTGGCTGTAACACAGATTTGGATTTGGTCAAGTCTATCTTCAAACCACAGTGTCCAAAATGAACTGGTTGTAAAACCCATGCAAGCAGATACATTATATAAAGTACAAATCCAGCCCTGAATTATATCAGGCTAAGTGGAGTCTTGTCAAAACATCCCATTTTACTGTCTGGGGATGAGCTAAACCTGTGCTATTGGTGAATTTCATGTGTTTGTGGCCGGAGTGTAAAGTTGTATAGGGAAACAGTAGTCCTACACAAGTCCTACTCTAAGTTCTACAAGTCCTTTCCCTCTAAGCTGATAACCCAAGTTGTTCCTGCTGTGGTCTTGTTACTCCCCATCACTCAGTGTCATTCTGGTGGCCCAGTCATTCTCAGTCTCAGCCATTATCCCAGTGTTGCCCTTGCTGCACAACAGTGTGTGAATCTTACCTGAATCCCAGGCTCTTCTCTCTGAGCTAATCTCTCTGCTCAGGCTGCCTGTGCCCATACCATCTTTCTTCAACTCTTTTTGGACACTGTGGAAACCACCAGAATGCATTCAGAGGGGTTTATGAGGTGGAAACAAAATGAAGAGTAAGGGGAAAAGATCATCTCTATTCTGTGAAACAGTGTTGTTCCAGTAGAAAGGGCTTTTCTCAAAAAAGCCTAGAGGTAGTTACCATCTTCCATGAAACTTCTTTGAACAAGATTCTGCTCCAAGAAAATATAGAATATGGACTGCACTGTGTTGGAGTTCATTTGATCTCTCTTCAGGTTAGGTGTCTTGTCCACATTTGCTGCCTCTGCTCCTTTGGAAGGAGGGATACCCACACCTGAGGAAAGTATTTCAGTGCACTTATCTGAAACATCTGCTTTAAGATGGGATTACCTGTGTCTCTAGAAGTTGCATAGACAATTAGCTGAGGCAAGGTGCTAACCTTTTATGTCTTGGGTTAGGTCAGCTGAATCCTGCTGAATTCAGCACAAAACAGTAATTACAGAAGCTACAGAGTGCGTTGGACAGGAGAGGGTTGCATTTCTAAGCAGGAATTTACAAAACTATTTACTATGAGATCAATATTTTTCAACACATACAATAAAAATTAAGAAATCACCCTGAATAAAGTCCTACTGGATGAGTTAAACCTATGTGCCTTGCTTCATAAAAATCACTGTCTTTTCTATTACAGAAATAGAATATGAATACCACAAGACAGTGCTGGAAAATCCTGAAATATTTAATGCAGATGTAAGTTGCCTGGGCACGTCAGTTAAAACTTTAAATCCTGCATACTTTATTTAAAAGACAAGTTAAATCTCACACAACTACTCAGATCCATTAAAAGAGATGTGTGCTCATAAAAGTCATCTAGCCTGTGGACTAGAACTTTTGTCAGCAGTGACTCCCATGACTCCGTGTGCTCCCTGGTGTTGTTGATTGAAATGCATATCCCTGCCATGAAACATTGTGTTCACCCAGATTTTTTGGTAGGTCTGTACTCTTATAATATTACTTGAGAACACTTTTTAAGCAGTACTCCAAGTCCCATGAGATCTGATGCAATACAAGTCTTCCATGAATTAACATTGAAATAATAGGTATGTTTGGACTGGTCACCTCACTTCCTTTGCACATCAATAGAAAGAAAAATTCACAGTGAAAGTCATCTTATCTAGAAAAAGCACACAAACAATTGGCAAGCTCTTTCTACAAAGAATACGGGGGTACATATTTAGGTTAATAACATTTTTGTTAGGGATGTCAGGGAAGATGAACAGAATACTCTTCAGGTTAGTAGAACACAACACTTGCAAAGCAAACATCTAATCAGTCAGCTGGAAGTTGTGCAGCAGCACCATGTCTGACTCCTTACTTCAAGTTTTAGCATGTGAAACTTTTTCTAAGAAATCTAATTAAAAGAGGATTAAAAATTTCAGCTGATATTTACAGATGTTACCGTATTGCCCTACTTTCACAGACATACACCTCTGCTTGCAACACCTTTTTTTGTTTGAAATCTATTTTAATCCAAGTGTCCTTAGAAATTCTTCATACTGTGGAATATTTAACTGCACTGGCAGCTCAGGAAGAACAACAGTGAAAAATGTCCAACACAGATTTCTTGAAGTTCCAGTTTTCTTTTAGACACTGTTTTCGGACTATTGGATTGGTTTTCAAGCCATGCTTCAGAAGAGTAATCCAGTAACAAAACTGCTTAAGATTTAATTGTTAAGTGGAGCAATTATTGCATAGTGTGAATGTCTCAAGTTCAGCCTTCCAGTACTTTTTGAGCTTGAAATGCATTGCACCAACAAATGGCCTCACAATTTAATGTAAGCAAAACCTTTTACTGGCATAAATTTTTCTGTAGTCACCATGAGGGAAAGAAAAAGGGAAGGATGGTGTTGATTCTTCCTCTCCTATGTCTCAGATATTGTTTATTCTGCAATGCATTATTTATTTTAGCTTGGTATTTCTTTTTAAAATGTCTACACTAGACTAGACTGCTATGATTTTAAGCCTCACAGGGAAACTTTAGCGAGTTCTGAAAAACCAGGGAGTGGGATTTCAATGTAATTCAGGAATGAGAACTAAGCAAAGAAGAATATTCAACCTTTTCATGGAAGGATTGAGTATTCTTTTCAAAGTCATATATCAAAAAGCCACATACAATGGAAACATTCTCTCTCCCTAGAACATAAAAGAAGAGGGAACTGCCTGTTATGTGTTCTGAAATGATCCCTTTTCATTACAACTTCAGAATTTTTCTCTCTGGGGATCGCTGACTTCAAACCATGAAGAAAGGGAGAAACGACATCATACTATTTCCATTAAAAGCAGCCATGTGTAACCTATATTTTTTCCTTTCCTTTCCCTCCCCCCCATTTCACAATAATATTTGCATTCCAAAAAACTTCATCTCTTTTTTTTTAATGCACTGAGGTTAAACAAATGAGGTTGCTGCTGACAGTGTTGCTCATACCAATTGCGTGCTCCTCGTTTTAAGCCAGCACGAGAGAAACTGCTACGTCTGTGTGAAATTAATTAGAAAACAAAACATTCCATCTTTCTTCATTTGTCCTGCTCCTTCTTGTTTACCATAATTAAATTATGGGAAAATCATCTTACACACTAGGAATACAAAATTCTCTGACTCTTGTAAATGCATAAGCTAGAACTGATTTGATTTTTTTGAGTAGCCCTACATAGTGCATATTCAGAAAACTCTTGTTTTCAGTCAGGAAAGAAATAAGAATAAATGATTCAGAGAAAAGAGAAGAAATCTGAAGAAAAGGGAATAAATATTATGAGGGAAAGGTTTCATCTGGCTTTTAATAGCATGCAGAAATATAAAATTAACAAAGAACAGACAGTATAACACAAGGAATATAAAAGAAAAAGCAACATGGTCCCATAGAAGGATTTTCCAGGTTCGAGAATACTGACTCAAGAAGCTGACTTTGGATTTATCAATAATAGAAATATAAAATAACTGTGGGAAGAGTTTAGAGAAGAGAGGTAAAATCTGAGTGTGAGACATAGACTAAAAAATGAAAGAGAAAGCAGCTCTTACAATTCACATATTGTTCTTTAGATGTTCAAAGCAGGGTACAGACATTATCAATTAACTCCCATATAATATCTGTTTAACGCAAATAGCTTTTTAATTGTCTTTTTACAAAACAGGACACTGATTTGCAAAAATGTAAAATAGCTTGGCTAGGGACTCCATAATAGGATGAGACCATTTGAGTCTCATTCTTCTATTCACCCCCCCAGATGATAAGACTACTAATTAAAAGACCTGGGTAAAGCATACTGTGTAATGCACATTTTCTATTGTCCACAGTCAAATCACAGCAATTACAGGGGCCACGCTTTATGAATTTCTGAAATGTGAGCTATCAGAAGAAAAAAACCATGAGATAATGGCATAAAAATATTAAAATGCCAAAAAAAGAGCTATATTAAAGATTATATGTTTTGTGAATCAAAGGCAATATGAAAACATTCAGATTGATTTGTCTGGAGGCCTGAGATGGTTTCTCAAAGCATGGTTTACCAGTTGTGTTGCTGTGCTCACTTAAGCCTGGACTCTTCCAACTCTAAGCATTCTGACAAGATGGTGCTAATACTATCTAAGCAATTCATGGGTTACAAGCAAAATTAGCAAGTGTATTTAATATCTGCATGTTGATGAAGATCCATGTTTGATGCAACTTGATGGAAGCTTCAAATTACTGATCTTTGCAACATACACAGGGCAATTGCCTTTCTGCAGTCACACAGAGATTTGTATACGTAGCTGGAATTGCTAGTGAATATAAGGAAAAACTGCTTTGAGTTCATTAGAATAAATCCTTTTCTCTGAGGGTGAAGACTAAATCTTGCTATGGGGATTGATATTAAAAGACACTCTACAGATGTTCATTGTTACCATCAGTGGCACTTACAATACAATGTGTTTGAACGGGATATCAGATTGTTATTATCACATCCTGTTTGCTAGAATAACAACATGGTACTACAGCACTAATTTTGCTAAAGACAAGTATTATCATTTCTGGAGTTTAGGAGAATAAGATTGGATACTGAAAATACTTCTGTTTCTTCCTGGTGCTTCCAATAGCTAAGGCATGAGTGTAGTTCTTAATTGTTATTGAATCATTCTCTCATGTGTATTGGTTTTCAAAATGTTTTCAAAAATGTTTGCTGAGTAGCTGTGGGAAGTGAACTGAATGTCCAGTATGCTCCAAGTGATGTTAGATTTTTCCTTTGTTTTATGAAAACTGTGTTCTGTATTATCCCCAGCCTTTAAGTGGTTTATGATCTTTTCCCACTGCAAATCATCTGCAAAATTGATTAATATGCTTCCTTTCAATCATTCCTGAAACTATTGCACACAGAAAACCCCCAGAAGGCACCATCTCCCAATTAGCACTGGGGTTTTTTTGAAGGCATTTCTCTGCATTCCCATACTACAGATTATGACATCAAAAAATTGAGATTAGGATCAGCGTCTGAAACAAGCAGGAAGGACATATGTTCTTAGGGGAAAAGATCTCACACACAGAGATATTTTCAGTAAATAGCAGATTATAAAAGCTCAGCAAAAGCCCAGGTTTTAAATTGGCTTATTTTAAATGCTGTTCATTTCTCTGCCACTTTAAAAGCAACATTTGGTCCTCATGAAGACAGAAAACCAATAGCATGTGGCCCAGTCAGCCCTGCTGGAGTAGGCACCTCTTACTCGTATGGAAGCTTTTGCCAGAAACCCAAGCATATTGCTGACAGCTTTTACCATGTTTTCCTGGGGAACTGAGGTGACTTGCTCTTGATTTAGACCTCAAACAGTTCTAAGATGGCCAAGAAGAGCCCTTTGTTATGGTTCATCTCTTTTATTTCTGCCTCAGGAGGAAGAGCAAACCAGGCACAGGCAGAGAGGCAGGAGATGACAAAAGGCTTTTCCTGAGGGAAGGCAAGTTGAATCTGACCATTCAAGTTGTCTTTTCTTCTTGTGTAAGGATGGGAGCAGGAGAGACATTTGGGAGTCCCACCCAGCCCCACACCTCTCCTTCCCAGGGCTGATGAGGAAGCAAGGAGGTGAAATAAAGGTTAAATTCCCCAAAACACTAGCTGTTTTGTGATTTTTTTGATCCTTTTTAGGTCTACTAAGGCACTTAGTGTAGGAGACTTGTCATTGCTCTGGAGATCCTGCTTTATTGAAAGCCCCATATTTTCTTGGGTACAGAGCATTGTGATGAGAAGAAAAGTACCCCAGTTCTTGTCACTAGGGTGGTTCTTTTATTTTCTGTGGGATTTTGCATAGTGCCATGGTCAAAGACAGGCTTCCAGACAGAGGCCAAGCTCCTCATGCCAGAAGTTTATTTTTTAATAAAAAATTGATCAGTATGGATCATGATTAATAAGTGATGAGATCTGATATATAGTTCTATAGGTAATTTTTAGCATTATATGATTGCAACATATGTTGATGGCAACATAAAAGTATGTTTGATGATACAGAGTAGCACAAATTAGTAGAAAGGTTGCCTCATCATGTAGATCTCAAAAATGTTTTTTTGGGTTCAGATACCTTGATTTTGGGGACTCACTTGCCTTCTTGTTATCTATTTAAATCAGGCACAAACTCATTGAAACACAAGTGTGATGACAATATAAATTAGGGCCAGTATTTTGAGCGTGAATTATATTAAACAAGTTTTTTTTATAAATGAAAAATTCTAAAATTTTGGGATCCCTTTGGTCTCCCCAAGCTAGTACCTCCTGGGCCTTTTCCTCAGGGATGCACCTTTGTCCAATTAAAAAAAAAAAAAAAAAAGCTAAGCGAGTGGTGAGATTAATTTGAGCATTCATTATTTCTGTGGCTGATAATGCAAGAGTGGCATGACAATGAAAGCATCAAAGCAATTTAACTTGTCCACATTATTAGGAAAGCACTGTTTGTCCAGTCCCAGTACATTAAAATGCAGATGTTATTGCCTCAAATCACAGCTATCCCTGACTGAAGCTGAAAGAGAGTGGAACCATCCAGGAGAGAGTAGTGACAAGTGTATTTTAACCTTTTCTTCTTGTCACTTGAACAATTTTCTGTTTTCTACATAAAATTTAAGACGATGTGTACTTTAAGGGTTTTTTATTTTTAAATTACAATATTTGCACTGCCTACATAAAAGGACATTTTGTTAGTTCACTTGACATTTTGCACGAAACTCCAAGCACATTATGACCTTCCTTATAAGCACTAATTTTTAGAATGTGTTTTAATCAATATAAAGCTTAAAGAGTGATCAGATGAAAATGTTTGTCTCTTAATAAACTGTATGCTTAACCACTTAATTCTCTTTTACTGTAATTCAAAGGAAACAATTTATCTGATCCAAACGTTTATTCATACTCAGAGAAGAAAGCAATCTTAAGACAAAGAAAATACTTTAATTCTGTGGTCTGGTCTTATATTGTCTGGATATCTGAAAATATCATTCTAACATTTCCTCTGAAAGGGATTCTTTCATACAGAAAACCAAAAGAAAAGGAAGTGGGAAGTTTGTTGGGCAATGCTTATGTTTTGTGAACCTTCAAACCCAGGCTAGAGTTGGTTTATTGGGTCAGATGATACTTCATCACATGAAAAAACATCTTTAAGAAATTAAGCACATCCTAGTGGATTAGTATGTGCATTCCATTTGTATTTGAAAGAATTAAACAATGCGTTTTTTTGAGAGGCAAAAGGAAACTTTCTTTCCCTTACTCTTCTGATGTTCAATTTTAAAGTTTTCCAACCACATATGGTTGATGTGCTGGAGCAATGAAACCGAGAATAAGAATTTAGTGCTATAATTTCATGAGCACTAGCAGACATAAGAGCCCACTGTTAAGTGGTTCACCCAGAAATCAATCTCGTGATTGTAGATGCTTACTAGTTAAAAAAGAATATTATTTGATTGATTACAGCAGCCTTCGTTATGCCAAGGATTAGAAGTTGATTATTGTGCTAATTATTGTGCAAGAATAGGTGTGATACGAATGAGAGAGTTAAGACAGCATATGGAAAAACAAAAGACAAATTGATTGTGTGCAGTTTTACTACCACCTGGAAAAAGAGTAACACAATTTTGATAAGATAGGACTTTCTCCTGGGAGCACAAAAAGTGGACAGCACTTTTGAGGACAGCCCTAAACTAAGCGTACTGATGTCTAAGAAGCTTGGGAGTGTTAAAATAAAAGGAAGAAATAAAAGGAAGATGAAAATAAGATCTAATTCCTATGCTTCTACAAGGTAATGGCCCAGTAAAAGAAAGGGAAAGACATAGGCATAGGAGTGCTTGAATTCAAACAGATATGTTTATCTGATTGGTGTTTTTTTTTTTTTTTTTTTTATTTTTTTTTTTACTCCTGGGACTTACAGAAAATTCAGGAAAGAATTAAAAAAGGTAGGCTATTTTGGTAGCTGCCTTTTCAAAATGGAAGTCTTTCTTCAAAGGCCAAATGCTTACTTCTGCCTCTTTGGCTGGGAAAATTCGCAGAAAACTCTTGAAAAGTTTCACTTTCCTAGCTTTAGCTTGTAGATATTTAATAGGAATTGATCTGTAGGAATGATAATAAAGGCAAAATTTGGAAGAAGAGAACTGAATTGTGCTTAGGCCAAGGGCTGAATACAGAGTGAGGCAAAAGTGAATTAAAATAATTAGCAGTTGATTTGAGTTCTGTGGGCAGAGAGATAGTAAGTGAATAAAGTTAAGGGAGATGAAGATTCTTAGCAAACACTATGTGGTCTGATTGCAGTTTTCTAGGTACTTTGAAGTTCAGTGAGTATGTATTCAGGAGTCCATTAAAATGAGAGTTACAGTAGCTGATGCGGGAAATAATTATGATGTGACCAAGGATTTTTACAGAGATGGAACCTGGTAACAGTTCAGAAAAAGTATCAGAAGTTCAGATAAAGATTTTTTATTATATTTTAAGATAAGGATTTTAAGACAAGGAATTTCTATTATATTTTAAAATAATTTGTAGTTTCAGAGGTTCAAAACTGAGATACAAAGAGCAGAATTGGTGTCTCAGTGATTGAAAATTTTACTGAGAAAATAGCTTCATTCAAAAAAATAAAGTACACAAAGAAGCTGAAAATCCAGGCAGCATTTCCGTTCCTGGTTAAGGCTTTACTTCTCCTTGTCTTTCCCTTGAGAGAGTGTGCAAGGTGCTTCTTTATCTTTCTCATGGTGAGTCCTGGCTAGTGTCAGCCCTAGTCATCCTTTGCACACAGAAAACAAAATTATATTAACCTTTAATCGTCTTGTTCTTCTCTTAAAATGCTTAACTAACAGAAGCAAAGCTCCTAAAGCACATGCCAACTCATCCAAAAGTATGATTTTTATTTGCACCTTGTCTGTAGAAAAACATTTGGATAAAGCAAGAAATGCAGATGTAGTCAGTTTACATACACCACTGACAAATACCACTAAAAGCAAGACTGACAAATAGAATATGATGGCATTTTAATTATTGTCACCTCCTTCTATATAGCCTAGAACTTTATACAAGATCTGATAGAATCTAATGGCAGCTTGGCAGTACATTCACCAAATTTTAAAACTTTAAAATTTAAAGAAAACATTATTTCTGTGAAATAGCACTTTTGTATTAAAAGTATTCAAGTATTGATTAGCAAATATTGTTGCCCCAACCATAACAAAGCTTGTGGGCTTTTACCTTGTTTTTGTTTTAAAAAAAATCACATTTTTAGGATAATACACTTTTTATGTGCAACTTTGTACTTACCATTCCATTTTTCAATTAAAATAATGATGGAAAATTTCCAGTTGCTCTATCACCTCTAGATTGCCCACTCATATGAAGGGTAAAACATTTTTGAAACTGTGTTCTTTCTCCACACCTTGACAGCACTTTATTTTTCAACCTAAATAAATTGGATACATCAAAAGTTTTCATGTAACTCTTCTGGTTTCATCCTATGTCAGTCTCATCACTTCAAGATACACAGCTCTTCCTTTCTTCAACAGTTCCCTTCAGCATTTCTACAGTACTTTCTGACTGTAGCAGGTCCCTGTTTTTGAGATATGTTTATATAATTTGGTGGTCCTAAAAACTTGTCCTTTTGTACTCGTATTTACTGAAACCCCATTTTCAATGCCTCTTTTGACATTATTTCTACCCGACCACATGGGAGAACACTAAATACGCTTCATAAATTCCCATGCTTAAGCATCAAAGAATCTACACCAGCCCTACTGGCATTGCAAGTCATGTTACAGCTTTTGTAGATTGATATGCATCTGCGGGGGGCAAGGTCTTTCTCATATATCTTTAAAACTGTGGCTTAAAACTTGAAAAAGAAGAGCTAATGTTTTAATACAAACAAAAGAACATCATTTGCTTGTGAAAATGCACTGAAGTCATCCAGAACAGCATACTCCAAACAGAAGTACACCACATAAAACATTCCTCCCTCTGTGGCTGCAACTCCTTCTGTTTCATGTACACAGATGTTAGTGTGGACAGTATAGGGAACATCTCATGTTGCACTCTGATGACTACAGAGAAATACTACTGACAGTCTCTTCTTCTGACCTCTCTCCCTCTGCATCCAGCTCAGCTCTCTGCTCTGCTGTAGGGAGTTTACAGTATACAATACAGGGACACTAGAAACTTCTGGAGGAGTGTTTAGAGGGCCCGGGGCTCTTTGCAGAAAAGGAGGTGTTTATGGCCAAATTCCTGGTTCTCGGTGACTTCGGTGGGAGCCACAGGGCTGTATCAGTCTGGAAGGTGAGGGAAGAAGGCTCTGTGGCTGAATGAGAAAACCACAGAGTACACCAGGCAATGCTGGTGGGTCACCCATCCTCACAGGAGATATTAAACTGCCCTTCGGGTTAGGTCTTTGTAACTGAGTCCTGTCCTTACGTACACAAAAATCTGAGTCTCACAGTGCCGATATTTTCTACAACACAGAGGAATTTCAGAATCCCTGTGTGGCGCCTCAGACTCCCTGTACTGTACATATTCAGCATTAGCTTTGGAGCATGACACTTTTGAGAAGCACCTTGGCTTCCCCACCGTGTGGCACCCAAAGAAAGGATCAACCTAAAGTTAGCATGCTAACCTTGCCTGCAACTGCAACTAGAGGAGAGAGGGCCTGCCTTGGAAGATCCATTCCAAAAAATATAATTTTTGAAGCAGCAACCAGCAGCTATTCCCCCAGTTGTTCTTTGTTTTTTTCCTGCCTTCTAAATCCAGCATCAATATAAAGCAGAGACAGCCCCTCTCACACTAAGATATAGTCTGGCAGTCAGAACAGCCTTGTAGGATATGGGAATTTAAAAGGAAAAAGTCAGGCTCAGGTTCTCCACTGTCTAGCTGCGTAATCTAATGATGAAGTTATTATTTAAAGGGATTGATACAAACCAAACCAAAGCAAACAAATGCCCAAAATCAGTGATGCTCTCTTAAAGTAGTTTGTTTATAGCAGATATTTGAGACTGTTCCAATAAAACTTTTTGATTGAACATCTCTGAGGATCTAAATGTCTAGAACTTGATCATGTTTAGAAGTCAATTGGAACTTGGCTGCCTGTTTTTAAGATAAAAGGTTTCTCTAAGTTTAGGAGTCCCCTGGATTAGGTTGAAAGTGCAAAAACATGTTTTTTATCTTTCCATTTGGTTGATCAATTTTCTATCAACTTTTATTTTCTTCCTCTAGATCTGTCAACTTTAGATTTGTTCACTGAATGAGGAAGGACTGTGATATGCCTTGCAGAAAGAAAGAATTTTTGCAGAGTTCATCCATTGTGCCATTTTTCTTCCAGCTAATGGAAAGGTTTCATGTATTTGTACCTTTTTGGTGAACAGTTTTTCTGCAATCTCTTTTATGGAGAGTAATTGCACTGTTAGTTGAAGAGATGTGCATCAGAAGAATTGGTCATGGGAAAACATGAACTTTGACATGAACCAGAGCAGGAAAAGGAGAGAAGAAGAGGAAAGTGTCATAAGGAATAGCAGTAAAGAATTTGATTTTTTTTTTTTTTCCTGAGAACATGAGGGCATGAAAAGTAAGCTGTGTTGTTCATTAAAAGAACACAACATTGTTCAGGCATGACCCTGCTCCTTCCCAATAAAGACTGTATTGACATCTGATCTGATCTGGGGAAAAAAGGCTGATGAGAAAAAGGATTTCAGTGAATAGATTTTCATTTAAACCTACTGACAGCAGTACAATAGGGAGATATAAGCAATTTCCTTAAACCTAGTTCAGTAAATGTTGAAGGAAACAGGCTCTCAGAAGGCTGATGCCGTCCTGTGGCAGGTCATAGCGGGCCTCCGGCACTTCTGCAGTAGATCTGTTACTACTTAAAAATAGCAGACACTTGTTAAAATGTAGCTATTTCTCATCAGCTTTAGACTGGTACTATTTATTAGTTCAGACGCCGCTGATTCCAAAAGGCCAAGGCAGTTCCTACACAATTAGAAGAAAAATATGCTTTTGACTCCCTGTAAAGTTTTCCCCCCAGCTCCCAGTTTCCCGCTCAGGCTCTTTTGTGAGGCGAGTGGTGAGACTGGCTTTTGTGAAGAAGAACCACACATGCAACCCAGACTCTTCGGACAAGGCGCCATCATTCATGTTGCTCGCATGCTGACAAACACTTTGGTGGTGTTGCTAAGGCAATGGTGCTGGTGTAGCAAACACATCACTGTTAAATACCCCTCCAGGGCAATGGGGACAGAGGGCAGCAGAACCAGATGGTTCCACTCATTCCCAGCAGTTGGCCACCGCTCTGTGCGGGGCTGACTGGGAGCTGCTTTCCAGAAGGACAGCCAGTTCAGAAAGCTTGTGGGCTGCTTTTCTTTAATTACCTCTTTTTGAGAAACATATCAAAGGACATTTTCTTCTTCTAAGCAACACATTCAGTCACTCGAAACATTTCCAGGCAGTGCGGGCTGCAGCAGCAGTGTGAGGGACCACTGGAGTGTTGAAACACAGATGTGCGAGGGGCAGGAGCAAGAGGCAGACAGTGGCTGGGGCTTGCAGCCATAAAGGGTTGCAGCCCTACCCTCCTTGGTGTTTGCCAGTGGCTTTCTATATGGGACACCTCTCTGAAAAACCCTAGGTATTCTCACGTGTCTGTAGTGAGGGCACAGGAGCTGTCACAGGAATGGGAGCAGGAGAGCATGCTGATGACAGAAAAAAAATGCGATTAGATGCTTTCCTTTTTTCCCCCCGCCACAATGGTTAGAAAAAAATAGTGATGTGTACCTGCTTTTATTCCATCCCTTTTATTTTCATTTCTCATTGCTTGGAGGTAGGAGAGGGAGGTGGAGCACTTTGATTGAGGGGGGTTGCCACAAAACATGAGTTTCTCATCTCGCCTGTGTGTGCAGATCCAGTTTCCTGTCCTTGATCCCAGATTATTTTCTCCCGTCAGGAGACAGCTGGTTTGGCAGAGCTGAGCAAGGAGCGGCTCTGCCGGCAGTGCTGGGGTGCGGGGCAGGGGAGGGCTGCCACGGTCGGGCAGCAGGAGCAGCGCTTGAGGCCACGTGCGGGTGACCGGTGGCAGCGAGAGGTCCTGTGAAAGCTGGCGGGACAGCCTGCTCTGGCTGTCCTCCAGCCCACGCTGTTCACAGGCTGTTCTCAGCCTCGCCTCGTCCACAGGATCCAGCCAGGAACAGAACGTGAATCCTTTCTTTATCGGCCTCAAAAGGCTCCTTTGATGGGCAGGCCCACGCCTGCCATCGCTGTTTGATCCCCCGCTGCTGAGCCAACTCTTTGCCAGTAGCAGGTGACATTCCCTCATCCCACAGGTGCCCTGAGGGGGTCTGAGCCCCGAGAAGGGGCACGGCCAGGTCACGGCACCTCCACTGGGACCTGTGCTCAGGGCTGAGCTCTGCCTCCCGCACAGAAGCAGCTTGTTAGAGCTTGTCTGGTGTTCACAATGTGTTTGCCTGGTGAGATTTTTTTTTTCCCCTAAAAGAGTGCAGTTTTTTGGAGTGCCTGCCTGCCTCTCCAGAAGGCACATTTGCTGATTTCCCCAGGCAGTCATGGCAATTTTGGACCCCTGGAGCAACCATCAGGGAGGCAGGCATCCCCCCAGTGCCACAGCACAGGCGAGCCCACACAGAAGTGGTGCAAAGAGGCTCTTTGGCATCGTGTGGTGTCTGGGTTCCATGCCTGAGCTTTGGACAACATATATCCCAGCTTTTGTGCACCTCAGCAAAGGAGCAAAATTGACTCAAGGAAAATAAATAAGGACTTTTAAAGACATGTTTATTTATGAACAGGCTTCCATGCATGCATCTTACAGCACTTGGCATAAAATATAATTAAAACAAGCATCACACTGAATATGATTCAGAAAATAAAAATGTCTTTAAATACAATTTAGCTGCCAGCAGCTCAACGTTCTTCATTCCTCTGGGGAAGGAGTAAGGGAGACATGAAGTTATGTGTCTACAGAAGTCATAAGACATGGGTATTTTTAGAGGAAGTACAACTGGGGAAGCAACTGACCTGTGACAAGGCTTTAATACCAGAAACGCTCCCGAAGCCACCCAGCTCCTAAGGGCAGTCAGGCAGCCTTGGTCGGGCCCTTGGGAGAAGGATGGAGAGGGAGATCAAGACCCACCAGCTCAGCTCCCGCAGCTGGTCTCAGGCACCCCATGGAGGCATACCTCCAGCCAAACAGATCTTCAAACACTTCTATTGATACGCCTGGCTGAAGGCTGGTTAACATCAGTAAAACAGTGTGAGATCCTGAATGCCTGCCACCAGTTTTCTGAGGTTTCTGCCTTTTTTTTTTCTCTGTTTCCATTCAGGTCTTCAGGCAAAGAGGCAAGTAAAGCTGTCTTGGGAGCACCCTGCAATATCACGCAACGAGAGACGTGGGGGGTGCTTCCTCAGTTCCACACCATGCCTTCCAGTGCCTGCTACCAAGCCGGGATAGTCAGAGCTTGGTCACAACCCTGAAAAAATGGAGATGCTTTTCTGCATTTGTCACCTTTTTTGCCACCAGCATTGAGATGAACCAGCATGTTTGCTCACGGTCTCTATTGAGAAATCAAGGATGAACACATGCAGAAGCTGAGGAAAACTCAAACTGTAGATGGAACTTTTTTCTTTCCTCCTCATGCTCATATTTACCAAGTGCAGAAGAGCACTCTTCTGAAAGTAAATACCCATCATGCTGCAGAGCTGGAAAGGATGGTATTTAATGGGACTCACACAGTTTTTTTACCTATAGATATTTTACCACTTGTGTGACTTTTCAAAGACTTTTGCCAGCATTCTTTCCACTAAACATACAAGGACAAGGGTGTTTCTCAAGGGATTCAAAGAGGACTTTATTTCAAATACCATTGGAAAATAATATGTCAGTCTAGAAGTGTCTGTGATTTTCCCACATTCTTCACAGAAAAATAGGGAAACTTCAACCTTTCTTCCCTGTTAATTTCATACCTTATGTTTATTATCTGAATGTTTTCTAGTGGAAGACCCTCAAATTCATTTTCATAGAAATGTTGTTCTAAACCTGATGCAAGAGTCTGCAAATATTGTGAGGCAGGTTGTTTCATGAACAAATTAATTAATAATTGTAGATTTAGGTTTTTTCTTTCTTATGTATTAAAAGTCATCTCAATATAAGAAACATAATAGGTACCTGTTTTGAATTTCCCTCTTCTGCTTGCAAAAGAAAATGCAATTATGCTACAGCTCCCGTTGCAAATGAGGGCAATACCAAAAACCCAAAAGAACATGAAAAGAGTGAGGAAGAAACTTGTTTAACTGCAGAATCTACAGGGTAAAGTTACTCTTAAGAAAATCCAGTTTGAGATTACAGATTTATGAAATCAAAGATCTGAAGTGATAGATTTATGCTTATAATTAAAAATTCTTGAAAATCAGACATTCCTCTTTTTGTCAAAAAAACTAGATACTGTACCTGCATAATTGTAGTTTTACTGCTGTAGCTCAATGTCTTCTAAAAATGAAAACTGCATATAGAAGATTGATGTATGTTCTCACTATTTCACTTAAAATGTGTTTTCCAAGAGGTTAGATTCTACTGTGAGCTGTTTTTTCTTAAATGGAGTGTTCAAATTTATTTCTAAATGCATGTATATGGTGTATGGGTCCTCTGCTTTGGTGGATATCCTTTCTATTCTGCATGCATGTAACTGGACAAAAAATGATTCAGACATCAGAAAATTAAGCAAACTCAAAGCTGTGTATTAGTGTGTTATACAAATACAGGGGCTTTAAATGCAGTATTTTTAGTCTTGAACTTCATCTTCCCATTGCATCCTGAGAGAATGGTAACAGGTAAGGAACTGAAGAGTCAGCCTTTGGGCAAGGATTTCTCTGCTGAATTGACTGGAACTTTGCCCCTGATTTTGCAAGCAACATGTCTGAACCCTTCTACTGCACAGATTTAGCTCTGCCACATATTCCAAGTTATACACAATCCAGTGGTTTCCATCATGGGGCAATAGATAGTGACTAGGCCAATGCATTTGGTGTAGGCAATGCATCTACTAACCTCAGTTTCCACAAATATACAGACAAATACATAAACTGCAAGAAGACAAATAGACAAACCCATAAAGCTCATAAACAGACTGTGTGTGGTCATATATTTAGGTACACAAATACACCAGTAGTCAGGGCAGGGCGCTGCCCAGGTGTTGGCTGCTTGGTGTGCATCTGCAGGTTTGGAAGAGGAAAGGAGTCAGTGCAGCAGGATGGGAAATCCGAAAGGTGCTACAGTGATGCAGGAAAATATTCAGATTATTGTGCATAACAGATGTTCTGTTTCAACTTGCTACATTTGAAGAACTTCCCTGGTGGTTTTTTTTTTTTTTTTCCTTTCTGTCCATTTATCTGCTGTTTGGTGGTCTGAACAGAGAAGAGAAAAAGGAAAAAATAGCACTTGCAAATAAAACTGCAATGTTGAACATCCTTTATAATGCTTGCAGATATAATTTTGTCTCCTTGGAGACCTTAAACTCTGCCACATATTAAGATTAACTTAATCTACAGAACAGAATCTTGTGACCAGTGTAAAACCTCCAGGCACAAAAGATCTCAAAGTGCTGTAAATGGGCTCTGATATTATCCAACTGTTTTTTTCAGGTATCTAAACGCAAGTTTGTTAAAATTACATGTTGGCTGTCAAGGTTAAAAAATGTATTTGGTGTTCCCTACTGATCACCAGACATCTCAGCTCTGTCCAAATGCATGGTGGTGTTTTCCCATGCATCAGGAGGAAATGGAGCGTCTCGTTGCCCTACAGCTGTGACTCCACCAGCAGTGAATAGGCGATGACAGATGGGACGTTGGGTTTGGAATTCACATGATTTCTGAAATCCTATGTGCTTGCTGGTGAGCATGGCAGTGTTTCTTCTTATCACTTTACACCCAAAATTTCCCTCTACTGATTTATCTTAGAAGAGATAAAGACAATTACTCTATGTATACGTATACATTACTATTATTTGGAAAAAACCCTCAGATATTTCCTGCTCTTTTTCCACTCCTGCCTCCCACCATGGACCAGCCCAGCCCAACCTGGGGAAACACTCTTCATGCTGAGGGCATGCATTGTGTGGGTGCTGGCAAGTGCTCAGGGGTTACGCCAGGAGGGAGGCAGCAGCTGAGTCAGAAGCGCTGCGGCAGCGCTGGGCTGGGGGCAGTCAGCAAAGAAAGAGCAGAGAGACAATTCTTCTGTTTTTGGCTGCTAATGAGCTTTCGGGTGGCAGTGCTGTTCTCATCAGGACTATTTGTTTTTACAGGCTGCTCTTTGTTGACTTTAGGCTTGTTTTCCTTGCCATGCAATACAAATATTCTCAGGCGTTAAGCTTTCCTTGCCCCTACTGCCTTCTTTTCATGTGGGACCATGTAGGACCTAAATTTAAACTTGATTGATAGCATTTAATCCAGGGAGGGTCAGAGTGCTATTTTACTGTTAAACATTCTCTGGTTTGCTTCTTCTGTTTACAATCATGTGTTTAAAGTACTGTAGTCAGTCCTCCTTCCCAATGAAATCTTTTCTGCTTTCCTTGCCGCTGTGGGATAGTTGCTCTTAATTATGTGGAGCCTCATGCCGCTTTGTCTGATCCTAGATGGAAAAGAACAGCTATGGGCCTTTAAACCAGATGATGCCATGACTTACATACACACTCCCACTATAATAGATCGCAGGCCCTGAATTCCACTGCTGTAAACCACTAAACATGGAAATACGAAAGCAGTCCTGGTTGTGTTTTCCCTTTCCTGACAGTCTTTGAGAAACATCTTCCTTGAGCAACCACATGCTCAGCATAACCATATGAGTGCATTTTTATAGCTCTGAAGACAGCAATCTTAGTGTCTGTGTCAGTACTGGATTTAAGTAAAATTTTCTCTACCAGATGTCTGTGCAATCTTATACATGTTATTTCACATATTTTGAGCATGATAGCTCTTGCTGATGTCAACTAACTGCATGCATAGGCTTTTACTGACTCTACCTAGTTTATACTGTCATTGCCTTTGTGGCAAAACTCTGACATTCTTAGGAAGTTGGAGGGGTTTAGCACTAGAGAAGGAAAGGGAGGGCACCCTCATTTAATGCTCTACATGTTTTATTTTTTTTTTCCTGGAAAGTACATGATATTTTATTGACAACTTGCATTATTCTGTTTTCAAAAAAAAAAAAAAATCCTCCAGTACTGATGAAATACACATACATGCACGCACACAAGAACAAAGGAAAGAAAAACCCCTGAACTATTATGTGAGGTTGGAATAATTAAAAAAAAAAAATAAAGCCCTTTCCATTTGTTTGCCACTATAGTCATATCATATTCTTCATGACCTACTTGCAGGGTTCCCTAAAGTACATTGACAGTACTCTGCCTACACATGTGTACAAAGTTAACTCATTGGTGCTTTCCCACCATATAGTTCATCAGAGTTAGGAATTACATTTTATGGGCTGTTGACAAATCTAGCCTAAAAAACACATGTCCTGGCTGACACTGTTTGAGCAGCTGGTATTTTCTGTTCGGACAACCTGTGAGAAAAATGTCTTTAATATACAGAATTTTGTGTATAACTTATATTTAAAATATATAATGGCAGAGAGCTATCTCACAGTCTACAACCTTGACATTTTGTACAGATGGTTCTGCATCTGAAGGAACATATTCAAAAAAGCACACCACTTGAACTACGCTGTTAGGATCTTTAGGCCTTAACTGCTAGGAAACCAACAGCACTAGACTGGCTTATGTGTAAAAAAGATACAGGATGAAATATTATTTCTCAAGTGGAAGTGGAAAATTTGGAAATGGAAAACTGCTCTCCTGAGAAATCCAAAAACAATGCACCACACCCACCCCCCACCTCAATCCCTCCAAAAGCCTGACAAAAAAAAACATGAGGAAAGTACTTAGGAAGAACTAGGGATCAGTATTTGTCTAAGACCCTGTGACCCCATGAACTGCTTGAAAATGGAAGAAGGGTCAACTCATTTTTCAAGAAAGAATCACAAGGAAAAAAAGCTAAGCAGATCTCTGCATCTTACGAATTTAAGAACAGACACCTTACCTAGTGTGGTAAAATAAAAAATTAAAAATAAAAAACTCTTTGTTGATCTGGAGTACATTTGTCTGACTTTAAAAGCATGGGAGGCAGGAGCAGCCACAGGAATGTCTGTACTAGTTGAGAGCAAATGACCCTTTTACTTGGTCTTCCTTCTCCCTAAGTGTCCATATATGGATGATAAAGGGTAAATAAGGACAGGACAAGAAAGCGTGGTTCTTCCCCCTTTGGGTCCTCTGCCATGTCCAACTTTTTTTGAGTGAGTAGAACTTTTGGGGACCTGATGCAATTTTATGGTTCAACAGCCTTCAATGGATCCCTGCTCCTACTACTTCTCCAGTCTGTGCCCATATGAACTCTTTCCTCAGACACAAACAGCTGCATATCTTTGTCCCATGAAGAGCCACCCCCTTTTGTTTACTCCAACCCTAGATCTCAGAGCCTTTGTATGATGGTTCCTACTTCATACATGGGAGTAGAAAATAAAAAGTTAAATCCTCCTTTAGGCAACTCATGATTTTGTAGAGATCTGTCATATCTCACTCAAGCTGTCTCTTTTTGAGTCTGAGGGCTACTACTGTTACTTAGTTGTACCTCTTGGAGAAGATGTTTCACACCATTCTCATCTTTATTGCACTTTCACTGATTTAATATACCCTTTTCAAAAGAAGGAGACCAGTACATCACACACTGATATAGCATTTAGTTTCTGGACTGTCTAGAGAGCATTTTGCACCTTCCTAACAGGCTAATAATTTAGACTTGGTTTTGAGTACTTCAGCATTTGCTTCATGTTCTTGGCTTACTTAAGTTTTTGTATTAAATCTGCTAGAATCCATATTACAGTGTATTTTCCTTGCCTGGATACAACTTCATCTTTTCAGAATTCCCTGTGTCTATAACGAAGAGGCCAATTTTGCTACTTAATCACATAAGTTTCCCTTTAACCCTTTTCAAGGCTTACCTAATAGATGACAAATAAGGAACCAATAGCAAGATTTCAGCACTCAGTTCTGCACTGTTATCCCTATCACATTCTTAGCAGCATCTTCTAGCTTCTTTTTAACAAGCCTCTTTCAAAAAACCAAACAAATCAACAGCCAAAATCAAAACCAAAGCAACAAAGCCAACCAACCAACTGAAAAAAACCCCCAAACTGCCTTGGAAAACACAAAAGAGACCCCAGAAACCCACTGTTATCCTTTGGAAGGCAAACACAATGTTTTGGACTTTTTGATCTTGATGTTCTGAAAGACATTCAGAATAAGCACATCAGAATCATGATACATGGAGAAGACTGGCAGCCCCAATGGGATTTTATAGAATCATAGAATGTTAAGGCGTTGGAATGGACCTTAAAGATCATCAAGTCCCAAGCCCCTTGCCATAGGCAGGGACACCTCCCACTAGACCAGGTTGTTCAAGGCCTTATGCAACCTGGCTTTGAACCCTGCCAGGGTTGGGACATCCACAACCTCCCCAGGCAACCTATTCCAGTGCATCACCACCCTCACAGTAAAAAATTTCTTCCTAATTTCTAACCTAAATTCCTTCTTTTTCAGTTTGTACCCATTACTCCTTGTCCTATCACTACAGATCCCAATGAAGAATCCCTCTCTGCTTTCCCTGTAGGCCCTCTTCAGATACTGGAATGTTGCTATGATGTCTCCACACAACTTTCTCTTCTCCAGGCTGAACAGCCCCAGAGCAGCCCAACAGAAGGTTGCCAGGTTTGATCACAGTCCGGGCACAGCCAGTATGAAACCTCATCCTTTATTTATAAACACTAATTATCTTTTAATGTTACCATTGTAATTAATACTCTAGTCCAATTTCTTTGTTTATATCTCTCCCTGGGGGAATAATTTATATTTTCATTGTGTTTCTTCATAGACAAAAGGCTAAGAACTGTATTTTAAAAATGCATGAAAGCTTAGCAGTCCCTTCATACCCTATTTTAAATCAGTTGGTGTTAAATGTCTCTCAATAACATTACCTTAAATCTTAGTAACTGTATTATGTCCGGGGCTAACGCAGAATTGCCAAAGTCTGAACACCATTGTTTCCTTTGTGCAAATTTAATGAGTGTGGAAGGAAACCTGAACATAGCATTGAAACTCAGGTTCACACCTTTGCTATCCAACATGAAAATGTGAATTTCTGATAAAATAGTGATGATGTATATGTGGGGTTCTAGCAAAAAGCAGCTGAATTTACTGGGCCCCTGCTGGGTATGCTGGCCTCTTTAGGAGAGCATCAGGGGGAAACTTGTCTACTAATAAATAACATTTATGAGAAATATCATGATTGCACACATAAAAGGCTAACATAGGAAAATGTGGGAAATGTCTTTGACTTCGAAATGAAGACTCAGCTCATGACACTGCATGAGTTTTGCTTTCACAGAGTAACTTATAGAGAGGACAAAACAATGCAACCTCCTTTGAATGCCTTATCTTTAGTATCTCAACTCTCATGTCTTTTAAATTAAGGCCTTTCTGAAGTAGGTCACAAATGCCTGAGTTTCCAGGAAGTGCTTCTAATGAAAAGCAATGGTGCCGGATTAGATAGCACTCAATAATTTACAGCTTTCAGATTGTCCTCTTTCCATCCTGTTTAATGTACCTATTACACATAGGCTTTGCCCAAGTTCAGAATTATGGAATAACCATTCTCCCCCTCTCTTATTACTAATGGCAGTGACAAAGCTATTACTTGTTTCAGTGTTGTAGAGCTAAAACCAAAATTACTGAAGGTTCTCAAAACAGCTAATCACAAACAAGATGTAAAAGCCCCTCTTCCTCCATCAATGTGTTGCTGGGGTTAGTTAGTTCACCTAGTTTGAAATTTTGTAGGCTACACATTAAGTAAAATCTGTGTCTGTGTGCTCAGGACAAGACCCACTATCAACTGCAGTAAGTGGGCATCATCCTATGCATTTTAACATGTTGCTTTTGAAACAGGTTTTCCTGGCATTTCTGGGGTACTTTCCTGCTACTTTAAGATACGCTGCTTAAAATATTTCTCTCCTCTCCCTCCTTCCCTCCTTCCCTCCTTCCCTCCCTCTTTTTCATATTCATTGAACCAAAATGTCCAAAATTAAAATAACAGGTATGGACACTACACAGATGCCAGGGCAGAATGTCAAACACTTCCTATTTTTACACCAAGACTTAAAAAATGTTTCTTCTCTCTTTCTCTGCTTCTGTGTCTACCAACTGCTTCAGGGTTGTCATTTTGCTAGACTTTGACAGCCAGTAACTGAACAACCAACTTGAATTGTAACAGCATGGCCATAGATAAGGTAACTTCTGTAATACTTGTGATGGTCTGAAACAAATTACTTGGCAAAAAAATCTTTCATTAAATGGGAAGACAAGGTGTCCTTTGAGGTCTCAAAAAGTCCAAAATTTACAACTTTTGTCTTGGATCTCTCCATTTCATCCTGGATAGTAAAGGAACAGAATAGTACAAAAATAACCCACCCAAAACTTCTGAATTTCTTTCAATCCACAGCAACTGCCTGAGGGACAGTTTTGTCTATTATGTGCTTTTCTCATAGGCTGTTTCTGTAAACAGTTTGCCTTAAAAATGTCTGTCATTATTATCCCTGCACTTACAGGGAATGCTTTTATTCTAAATGCACAAAGTACACTTCTGAGACAGCCATGTAATCGATATAAGACTGCCTGATGATGTTCTAAAAAATATTTCTTGAGGATCTTTCTGGGTAGCTATATCTTGAACTTGCTTCCTGTGGTAGAGTGTAATTGCCTGAATTTTTCCAATAGAGAAACCTTTATCAAAAAAGAAATCCTGTAAAAGTAGCCTGGTGAGATGCATAAAGACTAGAAACTTTGTATGGGTTTTTCTTTGCAGAAGTCCTTTTTCTTTTCTTATGGTGCTACTTAGTTACCCTGAAAGATCAGTGGCCATTTCTTACTCTTTGACACATGAGCTTTCTGAAAATTGAAGTCCACACTGCATGTCATTCCTGTCTTAATTGACAGACAGATTGCATTTTTCTTTGTTAAATTTACTGATGGAGAGAACAGGAAAAAAATCAAAATCACTGCAAATCTAGGTTTATGATGGTGGTGTATAGGACAGGATAGTATAATAAGAAGTATGGAAACAGGCTTCCCTAGGAAGTGGTGGAGTCAGCCTTTTGGGAAGTGTTAAAAAGCTGAGCAGAGGTGGTGCTGTGTGATATGGTTCAGTGGGCACAGTGGTATTTGTTCGAAGTCTGGATCTGATGATTTTGGAGATATTTTCCATCCTTAATGATTCTATGATTCTAAGTAGTACAAGACTGACTGACTTTGTCAAAGTACTACAGATTTCTGTCTACTACTATTATTTGTACTAATACTAGTATTACTATTTCTGTCCTTCTACCATCTTGTCCCATCTGGAGGCAAAAATATTTTTACAGTACAGGTCTGTTCATCAACCAAAACTGAAGATCAGTAATAAAAAAATTAATTTGACCAGTATATATTATACAGTTACAGTTCAGTTTGAGGAGAGTCCACCAAGATCCTTACATCCACCAGCAAGGTGAAGGAGGACCTTGGAATTCTCACCTACATTTTATTTTTAGTCATTGTAGACAAACAGTGTAACAGAAAAGAAGAAAGACTTCTGGAGTGCAGCTTCAGAACGTTCATTTGCAAAATGCAGGAGGTTATTGTCTTCTCTTCCCCTGAAGAGAAGTAGTCCAAGCCTTACCTAGGGAACTAAAGTGACCTTGGGACCCGAGGACACTACCTCATGTGAAGCATGCAGTAAGAAGAATAGAAGGAAGAAGGAGATGAGGGTAGGGAAATTTGACTGATGAGAATGGTCAGAGGAAGTGAGTTTGTTTAGTCTAGAAGGCTTGAAAATGAGGGAGAACATGGTGGCAGTTTTCTAATATGTAAACGGTTATAAAAAAGATTAATTTGTTGTTCATTATGTTCACTAGTCTTAGGACAAGAAATATTCAGATTAAGTAAAGAGCATTTAAGTTATGTATTAGGAAAAAGCAATTATTATTAAAGAAATGTTGCAACAGGTGGTACAGGCAGCCTAGGGTGAATAGAAGTCTTCCTTCACTGGAGATTTTTGGAAGATATATAATCCTCCCAGTCATATCATCTTGGCAAATATCATCCCATCTCTGAGTAAAAGGAGGGCATAAATGATCCTCTGTGATACTTTGCAGCTTTGTACTTCTGTGATTCTAAGATCCATTTTTGGAAACATGTCAAGTTTCTAGCAGCAGCCTGCTCTTTCCAAAGCTGCTCAGGAGCCTTCTCACCTCTCTGGAAAACCCATGGCACATGCAGTGCTGGATCAAAGACCCTTTTCCATCTTGGCCACTGCCCAGAATCTTCCTATGCCTACTGGATGCAGAGAGACAGTGCTAATAGGTAACCAGTATACTCTACTTCACCCTGGAAGAGCCTGGTATTGTCTTATGCTCAACCACCTACAAAAGGCTACATACAAAAAGACTCCACAGACTGCATGGGGAAAGAGGAGCAAGACAATCAGCCAGAACCTTACAGTTTTAATATACAAATGTCATGGCCGGACACAATTTAAGAACAAAGTTATGTTTTCTGTCTTGGAAACCTTAGCAATTACTCTCGAGGCCTTGACCAGATTTGTCCAACTAGAAGAGAAAGATTTCCCTGCTGCTTTTTGCCAAGCTTTTGCCTTAAATTACAGCTGCTTTTTTTTCTGCTGTTTTATCAATCCTTTGTCTTCTTGCCAAAAAACGTCAGAAGTGCCCTGTAGAAAGGAGGAATCTTATGTGTCTCTACTTACTGCATAGCTAGAAGCATCTAAATTGGGAGCCAAGGAAATTGTCTATTAAATTCTGAGGGTTGAACACGAAGATGGTTCTTAAAAATTGTGCCTTTTCTTGCTAGGCATTCATTGGTTCTATTAGCTTCTCAAATCAGACCTGTTCTGTACTTAGCAAAACCTAAAGCAATTGTAATGCTGCTCAAAAAGAGAAAGGCAAAAGTGGAAAAGAAATGGTTTGTCACTAGTGCAGCTCTCTTAAAATCCTTTGGCTGTCTTCCATGCTTAGAGGTCCCTGCCTGATCAGAGAAGTTCCTCAGATTTCTTGTGAATGTGATTGATTCCATCTTTCTTATTGAAAATTAAGCCATGTCTCGCCTTTCCATCACCATCTTTGAGAGCCACCACTGATGGGTCTCTGAGGATGCCTCAAAAGTCTCTGCAGTCTCACACTGTAACAGAGCGTATATGAATGCCCTGTGAGAAGGAATGCAAGCTCTGCTTCATCAGTTTTCCCACTGGGGAGAATAAAACTCTTACTTTTTTTTTTTGTTGTTCCATAGAGTTGTCTTTACTCTTCTAATTACAACTGCACTGTTGAGCAATCAAGTACGTGATTTCTAACAACCCCAGACAAGAGCCATTGCCCCAGCCTCTTAAATCTGGCAAGCTCTTTGTGTTGCTCAACTCTTCATCTGATCACAATATACACAGGCAGTTCCATGAAATACCTGCTTCTCCTCTCAAATGCAAAATTCATTACTTTTCTTCAAAGCTGGCATCCCAGTGCATTTTGTTGTTCTTTGTCATGGCATGCTATATTTAAGACATTTAATTTTTAAAAATTCTTATTGTGTTGCTGTTTTACTGCCATCTCACTGTAGCTAAAAAATTACTCCCAGTAACAGCAAGTCATGTTCTCCTTGATTTTTTTCCTTGGGGTATGTTGTCATATATGAAAAGGGGCATGTCAAGCTGAAAAATTGCCTGTAATCCTCCCATTCATCTTTAGTGCTGCAGATTTCTGCACACTTTCCCTGTGGAAGTTTCTTCCCATAATACTCTTTGTTTTCTTGATCAACAACTTGTAAATCTTCTCCACTTTAACACTGTTCAGGGCTCTTCATTGCCTCCTTGCTCTTTGTCCCCTACTCTCTTCTTCAGCAGCATTCACAGTTTATTGTATCTGCAAAAGTCCTCTCCTCCAAGTTTGACACATCTCATTCAAAATGGGACCATGATCAAGAGTTGCCGTTTGCTCATTAATTGGTCACCTGGAACAATAGCAATGATCCTTATGCAGTCAATGATGAAAATTATTATCTGTTTTTTTTTGCATGTATTCCACTCATCTCCATTTCAATATTTGTTATCAAAGGCATTAGGTACATTTGCTTATACCAAAAACCAAAAATCCAACTCATATTCTAAAAAGCACCTGTTCCAGAGCACTGCTTGCTCTTGTAACCTCTTGAAAGCAGCACCCAAACTGTAGTAAGATCCCCTATTGTACTGATGGCTCCCCTTACAGAGGAAGAAAGCCACAAAGAGAGACAGAAGGAAGCCACAAAGGTAGCTATTATGCTGTATGTTTCTGGCATATAATAATGCTGGTGGAGATCACAGCTCAATTTCTAAAGAGGGAAATGGAATTTTCCAGGAAGATCAGATCATCCAAATCTCTTCCCATTTACCAGACGCTCTCCTGGTCTCCACTTGCTGCCAACAAAACAAGTACCCTTTGCTCTAGCTCACCCTTTCCCTTCTCCTCAGTCATGCTGGTTCCCTTGCTCCTTCGTCCCTCTGAGCTCCTACTCACCATAGGGTACAAACCCTTGCCTGTTGCAGCAACAGTGCTCTTAACTTTGGTTGGTAAATCTTTGAGTTTGGCTGTCTTTGGGTAGCAATTTTAGCCTCCAGGTGCAAGGAAGGAGCACCAGGTTACCAAGATGCTTAGAACAGAACCTCTCTGCTCTCCCCCATGGGAGGCTGCATCCATCTCAACAGGAATGTGAGGGAAAAGTGAAATTGTTTATTTCCCTCTGGTTTAAATATCCTCAAAATCAGACACTGCCTTCCTCAGTGAGTAGGAGCGTACAGCCCACTCTGGTGGCTGTTAGCAATAGAAGTCAAATAATTTTTTTGGATTTTCAGGCATCAGCCAAGCCCAAATCCTCTAAGTGTGGAGCTGGCATGTACATGAGTGGCTGATGAGCTGCATCAGAAAAGCTTTACCAGGACACAGAGATGGCTGTGGGTAAGTCTGATGCAGTGATATGATAAGACCAGACCACAGGTCCTGAAATGGCAAAGGAAATGCAATGGGAGTGAATGTTTGTAACGCAAGGGGAAGTGTCTTATCCCTTCCACCAAGGGATGAGCTCACATGGAAGGAGGAGCATTGCTGCTGCCCTCAGCATAGACATGCTGAGTTACAGTGGTCTGATTTAGACATCTGTGGAACAGAAGATTCAAGAGAAAAAGCTGTGAGTGGATCACTCATATAAAATGAATTTGTTACAGAATACAGACTTACTAAAATTGTAGCTGAAATTCAAAACGCAAGGTGTCTGATTCTGCATCCCAGTTAAGTATCATATATATCATATATATCATCCATGCCTTTAAAAGATGCAAAATAGTAAAAATCTGAAGGCAGGTTGACAGAATTTACTCTGCACATATGGAAATTTAAAGAAAGAAATTATCCATTGTGAATATTACAATACAGCGTGTGCCAATATGGTGGGCATATCCTCTTACCACTTAGAGTAACAAAAATAATGAAACAACCCTACACTTAAATTCCATTCTGAGTGTTTAATTATATTAAATTTGAATTTATTTTGTCCTGCTTTGAATTCCTTGACATAGATAAAAATTCCAGTAACTGGTTGCACAAAGGCCTGAGTAAAGCATGGAGAACGGGAACCATTGTTTTTATATGATCGTTTCACAAATAGATGAGCATGTCTTTGAATGGGAAACTGATGGGAATAATAAGCATTGCCTTTTGGGAATATTTAACATGGAGATTTTAAGCTGATCTCCAAGAACACAGCAATGTGTCAGGTACTACTTTCTCTGTTTCTACACATAATTCTGCAAATGTATGTTGGGCTACCGTGGAATAATTTACTCTCATACTCCCTATCTAAAATGGTACATAGCAGTTTAGATCAGGACCAGTTCTGTAATGTCATAATTCTTTTTTATCTTAGGACTCAGTTTTAATAAAGGGTTTGCAGAGGCGGAGGTACCTGGGGTGTGTAAGGCAATGTGGGAGAGGAAGCTGGAAGGGAGCATGTAGACCATTTTTGGTTCCTCCTAGGAGCAGAGATGACAGCTGAGATTTGTGTGCCTAAGCAGCGTCTAATGTGGGAATGCTCACCAGCAAAGTGGCATGCCACAGGCTACAGCATAAGACATTGAGAAATGAAAGGAATAAAACCATGTAAAATCTGCAAGTTACTTAAAATTTAAGGAAAGAAAACTTTGCCTGTCTTACACAAAATACTTACAAAAACAAGACTTAAACAAAAGGATTTTTGGAAGTATTCTCAATAGATTCAAATGGCATGTTTCCAAAGTGTCTTTTGAAAATAAGGAAGGGCAGATTTATTGAAAGGTGCCTGAAGGGGGAGGTGGTTGCCTGGGAGATTGGCAGTAAACATTTCATCTCCAGGTCACCAGCTCAAGCCAGCTTGGCTCACTAGTGGTCAAAAGCCTACTGTATTATTGTCATTGGGAAAGGACATGAATCATTCCCGAGTCTGTGGAGACATGAAAATGTCTGGTTCAATAACATATATAAATTATTTTCTTAGAATGCTTCTGGGGATGAATAAGCAGTGCCAGGACTTGGACTTAATGATCCTTGTGGGTTCCTTCCCACAGGATCCAGTATATTCGGTGATTTTGTGACTTTCTGAATGTTTATAAAAATACTAGTCTAGAAAATACTAGTAATTTTTATTTCAAACAAATCAACCCATTAGCTACATAAAATATACATAAGTTTTCCCTTCCCTTCCCTTCCCTTCCCTTCCCTTCCCTTCCTTCCCTTCCCTTCCCTTCCCTTCCCTTCCCTTCCCTTCCCTTCCCTTCCCTTCCCTTCCCTTCCCTTCCCTTCCCTTCCCTTCCCTTCCCTTCCCTTCCCTTCCCTTCCTTCCCTTCCCTTCCCTTCCCTTCCCTTCCCTTCCCTTCCCCCTTCCCTTCCCTTCCTTCCCTTCCCTTCCCTTCCCTTCCCTTCCCTTCCCTTCCCTTCCCACATTCTTTCATTTGCTCATTCTTTCTCTTATTCTCTCTTCCCTCCTGTCTTCTTTCTTTCTTTCTTTCCTTTTAAGGAATAATTTCAATTTACTTATGAAGTCACTAAAAGAAGACATAAAATTTTAAAGGAAGCTTTTATCATCTGTTTTCTTTCAAAGTATAGTGGACCATTGGAATTTTAGGGAAAAAAATGCATTTGGGACCATTTGTCTACTAGAAAAACAATAATAAACAAGGTACTAAACAAAATGTTTTGCAGCAGCCACTGTCTGAAGTGTGTGGCAGCAAGGCATGATATGCTAAAAGGAAACTTGATCACATTTGAGTCAGGGTGATGTCTTTCATTAATCCACTGGAGAAGGGAACAAAGCTTGAATGATTTTTATTTAATAGCAAACAGACAATAATATCAACAGTGCTTCCCATTTAACTTTTGGCAACCATTAATATGTGCTGAACACATACCCGAGAAAAAGAGACATTTTCCCCATTTGGTTGGTTTCATCTTTTGAAGCATGTCTCCACCAAAAAGCAGATTTCAATTTCCTTTGGGGACCACAAAATACCCAGCTCTTTTCCTCTCCCTCACTGTGGTTAGAAGTTTATTTTTCAGTTGTGGTAAGTGCTTTGCACCATATTTATCTGCATGTTGTTTGTTTTAGGAGTGGAGCACAGAACATACAGACTTCTACCAGGGGAAAGACTAACAAGCAAAAGACTCTACAGAAATAGTTTAATGAAATTGTTATGGGTAACCATACTGGTTGAATCAGAAAGTCTGCAAGACTCTCTAGACCATAACTGAGGAGCTGCTTCGGCAAGAAATATGTGTCTGAGGCTTGCACACAGGCCCAACCAGCAGTGAAGCTGGGCTGTCCTTGTTTTTTTACCTAACCCCAGGCAAGCCATTTCCCTTTACAGAAGCTTTGTCCTCATAAGGGAGACTTGCTGTATAATTTCTGACCTTGCTTCTCCCAGTGGCCTTTCACATACACACTGTTCTTGCAGTTTTATACTGGTGCAATGGCAAATAATTGACATTGACAGTTGGTTAAAGTGTTAAGTCTCATGGAAAGTAGGCAAGGTGTCCTAGGAGAACTCTCAACTTCTGTAATTTGTGTGGTGATTCTACCAGCAATTTTAATAATTACAGTACATTTCTAATTGATTTACAGTTATGTAAGCCTTAATAGTATTTGGCCTTCTTTTGGAGGACATCAGAGAGATGTGGAAGTTATCACTGTGTAGTGAGATGAAGAGGTTTGTCATCTTCTTTTACTCTATGTAGTCTGAGGCAAAGAGAGAAAATCATAGTTAAATCTACATTAAAATGTTTGTTAAGTATGTTTGCTTGCATATGCCCATTTTTCACATTACTGTATTTTTCTTCCTGAAGATTTATCTGCATGAATGGAGAATAAATATTGTAAGGTTTCTCTAAGTAAAGGTTCAGCAGTTTGAGAAAGAGGATTTTAATCAACTGTGTATATTTATTATTAACATCTCTTCAGTTCAAACACTCCATAAACAGTTGAATGAGATGACCCAGAAGATGTTTTTATATGGAAGCAGGAAAGAAGCAGAAAAAAATACATCCATGTAAAACTCACAAGGAAAGATGCGCATGTTTCTTGTTTGTATGTAGAAAACATACTTTTCTTATTTCTTTTATTTGCTTTATACATTTTTGCCTTGAATTTTCTCCCTCAGTTGCTGGCCTTTATTTTTCATGTAAACACTGGCAAATTTTTCAAATTTTGTCATCCCAGTTTCCTTAGAGTATCACTCTCCCATCTCCTGTAATATTACGCTGAATCAGAATAAAATCAGTGTGTCTCAAGTCTTGTCACAGCATCCCTCTTATACATCACTACTCTTTTTCTGAAGTGCTGTATTCCAAACGTGTTTTTTATGAAAATGAATTTTTGCATCTTTTTCCAGAAATCCTGCCCTGTCTTGTTGTTGAAGTCATCTTTCATCCTTTCATTTTTACCTTTTCTGCCCTTCCTGAGTTATTTCACCTGTGATGCAACAGTACAAAAGATTCTTTGCCTTCTATAGTTGCCCATAAAGGTGTTGTCCTCATGCAGACCTGCTTTAGGCAGCATCACAGCAGGTCAAGGGAGGTGATTCATCATCTCTGCTCAACACTGATGAGTGCTGCCTCCAGTTCCAGACTCCCCTCTACATGAGAGACAGGAGCATCCCACAGCCAGCCCAACAATGAGCACCAAACTGGCTGTGGGCTGTTGCACAGGACTTTGGAGGAGAGGCTGAGGGAGGTTGGACAGCCCGATGTTTCACCATCCTCACAGGAAGGAATTTCTTCCTAATATCTAATCGAATTCTATCGTCTTTCAGCTTAAAGACATTGCCCCTCATCTTACCCTTACACTCCCTGACAAAGAGTCTCTTCCCATCTTTCCTGCATATCCCCTTTAAGTACTGGAAGGCTGCTGTAATGGCTTTCCAACAAAAGGTGAATTTGTTCCATTGAAAATGGGGTCTTTTTGTCCATGGCTGAGAAATCTTTGGCTTTCATTAGTTTTTGGCACATGGAACATTTTGGAAGAAAATATTCTATTTAATTAAATAGAATAAGTGGATAGAGAGCCTGAACAACGAATAAAATACATGAATGAAAATGGATGGGAAAATAAATGGACATTAATTGACAGGGCTACTCTGTGGGATTTTTCAAATCTCCAATCCAGTTCATTTTCCCTGCATTGTTTTTTTGTTTGAATTTTGGGGGTTTGTTTCATTTTTTTCCCCCATGTACTTGCATGTGTGTATTGGTACTTATATAAGCCTGCAAAGAAATGTCATTTTTAAAACGGAAAGAATAGAATTTTAACAGCTCTACTTACCCTGACAAAAGCCATATTCTGCAAAGCACTTTCATCTAGATCCCTGTTTAAGCAGCATTGAGAAGTACTAAGGGTTTATGGAGGCAAAGATGAAATTAACTGATTTTTTGGAGGGGAGGGTGTAACTGAAAATGAATCACATAAAACAGCCTTTCAGGTTTTGCAAAATCACTTTGCAGAAAAACTCCCACAGATATCAATGAAAGCCTTGACTGAGTGTGGACTGAATTAATATTAAAGAAATGCCTACAGTAATGGCAGGAGCTTTTTACTGCAAGCCTATAACAAACTGTAGAGCATACTGGTTTAGAGCCATTTCCAAGTTTTTAAAACCTGCATTTAAAATAGTGATTCTTTTGCAATACCTAGATTCATGTCAGAGGGATTTTAGGAAAGTTTCAGGCTAAATTGTGACACATCATCATTAACGCTAAAACGGAACCCCCTTTTTTCTTTCACTTTGTTATGTAAACATGGACCACTGTACTTCTTAGTCATAATATGAAAAAAAGTTCCCTGTCAACGTGAAGCTTCACTGAACCACTCAGAACAGTGACTCTTGCACGATTCCAGCTTACCGAGCTTCCCCCCAGCTTCCCCAGCTGCCGATCCGGGGTACCCATCAGCACAGAGCAGCCGTGCTGCAGAGCTCCCCTCAGCTGCGGGCTCATCGCCTGCAGCGCGCTCAGCTTCGGCTGCAAGGCTCGTGTGGGAGGCTCGGCAGGAGCACGGCGCTTCCCTGCAGGAGCGGGTAGCAGGAGGAGGCAGCAGAAGCACTGCTGACCTGCCCCGAGATGAGAGCACTTCCCCAGGGCAGAGGCATCAACAGAGAGCAGCGGCCGATGCCACGCACGATCAGGCTGTCCCGTGCTATGCTCTAACTCTGCATGAAATGGCAACGTGGGTTTCAAATAGCACGGCTTTGGGTTTTCATCTAGGGTGTGTTTACACACAACCCCCGAGCTCGTTACAATACTAGTTGGGACATAACCTGGGGCTTTCTTGCTCAGGAAAATAGTACATGGCTTCCAGCCCGGAACCCGTCAGCTGCTATCAACTCTGCATTAAGCAAAGATGCTGAATAATATAAGTACTGTCAATGTTGACAGGCCAACAAAAGCAAGTGGTCTACAACCTAGCTAGCCCAAAGAGACCTGTAACTTTAGCTGGAAATGCCTGCAAGCAGGAAGAGCTTCAATAGCAACGATGGGGATATTTTGGTATTCAGCTATTTTTGCAGCATAGTGGTCACTACATACACATCTAAAATGTTTACACCATTAGATAGCATTTTAACAAACATGTGATACTGTATCTTAGAAGTATAGAGAAATTGACTAGTGAGTTCTGGATCTTAGCTGCAGGGTGCTGTACCCCATTGCTTGATGTTTGGCCAGTATTCTGCTGCCTGCCACGCTGCCTGAATGAAGAAAACTTGAGTAATGAGTCTGATATCAAGTCAAATTTGTAGCAAGGGGGAGGTCTCATGTCTCCAGTTAATGGGAATGTTAGCCCTGGGAGAAAAAGTCATTTCCATCTCCTAGGAATCCTAACTCTATGCCAATGCCTTCTCTGCAAGACCAGCATTGTCTCAAGCCCTGATTCTAATCAGAGACCAACGCAGAGTCTCCCTTGTTCATGCCCAGCTCCCTTTCTCCAGCAGCTCTCTTAAAGCAGCTAACAGTGTCAATAGCATGTGCTGCTAGCATGGAGCTTTTGCCTGCACAAAGGCCATGTGTAGGGTGTACACTGGGAACAGACCTTTTGCCTAAAGGACCCCAGATCTCTCTTGTGGGCATCTAGGGCTTTCTAACAAGACAATGGCAGTCACTATTGTTAGTCAAAGCTATTTAGCTTGTTTTGACATTGCTTCAGGACTCGCTCTGCAATGAGAAGATAGGATGCCATATGGTTCCCAACATAACCAAGGAAAATTTAAACAGAGACCACTGATTGAGTAGAGTGTATTATAAAGTTGTGAGTTTCAGTACACTCCACATTACTTCTCTGACTTAATGGTCCCGGGAGAAACCTTTCCTGAGACTCTTTCAGCAAAGCAAACAGACAATTCACTGAAGTCAAAAGAAAGTTGCAGATTGAAACCTGCTGAGGGTATGGGTATATTCCCCTCATCTGACTGAGAGGAAGCAGCTATTAAGCAGCATTAGGAAAGAGTTAGAAGAGCCAAGTAAAGATGTGATTGCCTTGTATGATTCTTTTCTACTTCTGGAGTGCTGGAGTAAACATAATGTCAAGAGGGCAATATTCTACATCCCCCCTGTATAAAGAGAGCAACTACATAAAATATAAAGCAGCAGCATCACGATCAGTATTTTCTGCTAAAATTGAGAGAAAATTAGGTTTATCCAACTTTTGTTACTTATTCTGGAATCTGGCCAAGTTAACAAGGTTAATCTCATTCTTGCCAAGTCTATGTCACAGGGTATGCATGTGGTCAGCACCTTGGCAGCTACAATGTATACAGCCTCTGTTTAGATAATTCTTTTCATACACATACTGTAAAAGGGCCTGGCTTTTACATACAAAGTAATTGTGAACCGGAATGTACTTATTGCATGAGTGCAGCACAATATTTCTGGAAAATTATTTTCTTCCTCCCTGCTAATCGGTTAAAATCGCATGGGATAGCCAGGGTGTAGTGCAGATGGAAATAATCAGGAAAATATTCAGTTTCCATAGGAGATTTATTTTTTTCCTCAAAGTTTAGAGTTTGACTACTCTTATTTTCATGTTCACCAATCTGTTACAGCAAAATATTATCCTCTTCTCCTAAGAGCATCTTGATTACAAGTTTTGGACTTTGGGTTTGAATTCAATAGAACTGTTGACTTCTTTAGGGAGAAAACCCATGTCTTGCCCAAAGTGAACTCTCCACAGACTTCCACTTACAATCAGTGGAATGAAAAGGATATTCACAGCTCCCACTTCAGGCTCCTACTTTGAATCTGTGGCAATGACACCAAATTAGGTGTGTAAGGTGAGGCCAAATGAATTCTTTCCTTTGGTTCTTTCTGGTGACTAATGGGCCATCTTGTAGGAGATTTGCTGGGGCATCTGCTTGTTTTCAGAGATAACAGTTAATATCCAGATAAATGGTTTAGACATGTACAAATAAAGCAGGAAAGTACTATTCTTCATTGCCACTTTATGCCTGATTGACCCCTGCCTTTTGGCAAGAAAAAATATAAAAAATACCACAAATCTCCCTGACTATTCCTTGTACCAAAAGGCTGTCCTCATGCTAACCCTCACACAGAATGTTCCAGAAAGAAGGCATTTTCGGGCAAGCTGAGGAAGAGAGACAAAATGCCTACAGGAATTTCATATGCTGGTGATTTTGTAAAGGGTCATTCCAAAAGGGAAGCCAGCTGGGGTTATTGGTAATGTACCAAGTTGATGCCTATCAGCCCTTAAAAAAATTAATGTCATTATCCTTGGCACAGGGATGTATTTCCCTCTTATCTTTAACATAAGCCAGTATAGCGGAAAATGTACAGAAGGGAAAACATGACAGATGTGAATCACCTCTATTAACTTGCAAAAGTCATGTACATGTGTCAAAACAGCATATTAAAATGGATTAGCCATTCATACAAATAAGAACAACATGTGCATTTGTTTCAGCTAGGATAAAAATCACAAAGGCAATCAATTCTTGTACAGCACATTTGAAAAAAATTCTTGGCGCAAAGGACAGGGTACCCCAATTGTTCAGACACGTGTTTCAAGTACGCAGATTTTTTTTTTTTTTTTTTATCTTTCAGGTTACTAGTTTGCTCCAGAAGGCCATGAGAAACCACAGCTTGAAGGAAGACATAATGACTTTACACTCCCAATGTATTCTCTAAAGTCACTATTTTTTGTCTTGAACTTTTTTCCATGTGGATTTGAATCCTAGTCACAGAGCCATGCCAAAATGACTTTACACTACAGTACAGTTGTTTGGATAATAAATTTGTATTGGGGCATGTTTTTTCTCCCTGACTCTTTTTAGCTAAACTTTCACCATACACAGAGCTGCCACTTAGCATGCACAGAGCACATTTTCTACCAGTTGGACTCCCACTGTCAACCATGCATGACAACCATATTGACAAATGGACTATATTTATTTGGTAGGTTTTGGGCCAAAGAAGGACATTACAGCTTAGATGAGCATAAGTATTTTGTTATTAGCACATTATATTCCCAATATTTTTCCCCGTTATTGGTATTTTGTTTCAGAGGTGACAAGAAGCATAGTTTGCTCATTGGTTTTCATATGCAGCAAAAATTTTTGGTTGTCCAAGAGTATGCAGCCATGTCACGTGAAAAAAAATCCCAAAATACCAGAGTAGAACATCATTATATCTCTTGGTAAAGATATAAACTCCAAAATCACTTCCACAAACTCAACCCCCTCCCCTTGCCTTACAGCCTTCTGAAAAGTCATCAGATAAAAAATGGGTAGACAAAATCACAGCGGTCAGTTCTCCCTCAGTTCCTCTGGCAGCTCAGCACATCCACACATTGCCCACTCTTAAATTAGACCCCAGTGATCTGCTTATTTCAATATCAATGACAACCTTACAGAACTACACTGTTGCTCTGGAAAACAATTCAAAAAGCCTGAGATATTATTTTGGTCACACTTTGGGTTGGTGTCCTTGCAACTGCAAAGATGCTGCCACAGTTGTCCCATGTTTTCAGCATAGAAGTGTCCTTGTTTCTCTTCTGAAGTAGGAGCACTTATGCTTTGTGCAAATTCCACTGACACACAGCCCTGACAGATCAAGCTGGCTGCTGGTGGAGACAGGCTGCGTGGCAAGGCGAGAGGGAAGCCTCAGGGGTCACTGGTGGTTTTTGTTGAAAGTTGGCTCTATTTAGCCCAGGGTAAACTGTGGGAATGAGATGTAACCACAGTGGCAGCTATCAGGTTATGGCCATATGCAGAAATTGCTGCACACTGCTGTTGAGCCAAATCAGCTTTGCCACTGGTATCAACAGCAAAGGACTTGATTCTCAGGTACCTGCTGATAATTCACTTGAAATATTTGACTTGTTTTCAAATAATGTCTCTTTTCAAATATACTTAAGTCGATCACTTTCATGTTTCCCCTTAAATGCCAGAACTTAAGTGAAATAAAAACAACCTCAGCCATCCCTGAGTTTCTTTGCTTTCACATCATTCAAGGGTGAAAAGAGTTTTCTACTTTAATTAACTGGAGAATAAAAATCAGTATCCAGCTGAGATGTAGGGTCTCTTTTTTTCCTGTGGAATCAAGTCTCCCACAAAAAGTAGATGTTTGTGCTGGAAAACCTGACTCACATGAAATCAGAAGACTGATCAGGGATGTCAAGACCACCAGAGATTAATGTTGCATTAAATCCTTGCGGTTGAAAAGAAGCCACAACAGTCAAGCCCCTTCTCCCTGGACACGTGCTACACTTCACTGCTCCCCAGTTTCTCCCTTCTTTCTCATATTTCACTATGTGAGTATATATGTGTGTGTGCATACAAATATGGGGGGCGGGGGGAGGGCTAAACTGTGCTCTCATTGTGCTCTGTTTCCTCTGGCAGTCCTGGTCTCTTCTCTGCTGCCTGCGCTGCTGTGCGTGCCAGCAACATCGATGCACACTCAGTGAATTATGTGGAGTCACCTCCGAAGCCAAAGGAGGAGGTGACAATTGGTGGACATCTTTCTCTGCCTGACAGCATATGTAGAAATAGTCCAGCTGAACAAATTTCTGTCTGTGCTAAGGGGACCAGCAGATTATTTTTGCCATTTATTGGCTTGAAAGATCAGTATTTCAATGCGTCCCTGACTAGAAAGCTATTGGGCACAAAATCCTGAGAACATAAGAACCGATCTTGGAAAGTGGTGTTTGTGCCTCCTATTTTTCCATCTTTCTCTTCAGCAGGCAAAGAGTATGGGCAATGTTGAAAGGAGAGGTACAATAATGCTGATAATTTATAAGCTGGCAATGGGATGCAATTTATAAATCAAGCAGTTGCCGTTGAAGTTTCTGGAAATCCCTGTAACAAGTATAATTCTAGATGAAGTTCTGTCTTCCTCCTGTCTCCTCAGAGAAATCTCAGCTGGTAATAAACAGAAGTGGGCTGTAGTTCACAGAGGTGTCCCCTTCATTTCAGGTGGAACCACAAGAGCAAGAAAGGGGGGAAAAGGAAATACTGCTGCTTCAGTAGTCATAGTTACAATTCTCTGGTGTCAGTATCAGATAATGTCACATCTTTCAGGATCTGTTTTTTTTTTTAACTCTTACAAGAGTTTAAAGGTTACAGGTATTTTGCCTAAAGCAGGATGTGCAGGGGATAGGAGGAAGAGGCTGTCCTTCTGCCAGCACCTGGTGTGGGAGCAGACTGCTTGTTCAGGTACTTGCCGGTGAGTTTCCTGTCAAAGGCACTCATTTTGCTCTAAAGGTCTCTCAGTTTGCAGGGGAATAATGTTCTTGGGGTGGACTTCTACATGTGTAGCCTGCACTGTGCCTCTGAGGCCCTGCCTTCTCTAGGAAAAAAAGAATTAGTCCTCTGGGCTCCCTGTCTTAGCTGAAGCATCCCTAGGGGAGTAACCTTCATGCTGGCCACAGGGTCTCCACAGAATCACAACTAGCACTATCAGTAATGGTGTTTAAGCTGTGCATTGCCAAAAGGCCCTCATCACTAACCCTAATGCCAACCCCCAAAGCAGCAGAGAAGCTACAAACCTCTCCTGGGCTGCTCTTGCAGAATTTTGAGCACCCCTAGGTGGTGTGGAAAGACCAGCAGACAGGTTTTCACTCCAACTGCCTTTGCAGGGGAATTGTGTTAGAAAGCAATTGTTCTCCCCAAACCTTGGGGAATAGCCTTTTCCCATTACAATCGTTGTAAAGGCACTGACCTAAATGCAGTGGTGCTTTCACACTGAACATAAGCTGCATAAGCAGCTCTCCAGTATCTCCTTGTTTTTGAAAAAGAAGCTGCATTTTGAACCAGCATGTCTGGGTACAGGCCTTTTGGGCAATTAAAAGATATGTAATATACAAATGATATTTTCTTTGATAGAATAAGTCCTGGTGCTGTTAGGAGAGACAAGAGAAGTTATTTTTAATTTATGCATTTGGCCAAACACCAAATCTTATGAACCTGACAGCTCCATATGAATGTTTGACTTGCCATGTGATTACTCAAGTGCTTCAGCTGGGACATGCTTCACCATTTTTCTGAGTTTGGTGTCATACAGGCAGCTACCACGTCCCCTCCTGCCATGGAAAATATAAACTTTGTGCTGCCCAGATCAGACTGGAGTCTCTCAAGTGTGGGATGGCACAGATCTGAATTCCTCTTTGCCTGAACTGTGAGCGAGTTGTAATCACAGGGGTTCTTCATGTGTCATTAGTGTGCGTTTTGTAGGGCAAAGAGCATGGTTTTGGTTATCTCTTACCATGATACATCTCCCCACTGTTACAATGCTATAATCACTCATCACATCTGTCCCAAAAATGTTTGTACACAGAAATTTAATCTTGATTTTTTTTCATTAGTAGGCAGCTTCATGTCTGCAATATTCAGATTTTATATAGAATGGGAAATCTTGAAAAAAAATCCCATAACAGAAAGTGAAAAACAGAGAGATAAAGAATATAAGAAAGCTTGGTGCTGTAAAATAAAGTGGTTTTTGAGGTAATCATGCTCCCTGTAGTAAAATAAAAGTTCTTTACCTCTGACAAGCTGAATGACACTTTTTTGTTTGTATTATTCAATTTTCTCTTTTATCATTCTTCTTGCAAAAGGAGACACACTAAAAAAATAAAAATTGCACAGAAAAAAAATACTTGGATATAAATAAAGATGAGGTACAACAGATTGGGGACACATTAATTTCCAAATGTAGAAAAGAAACAACCACAAAAAACTCAAAATATTTTATGTTAACATATCAATGAAAGGAAATTCTAGACTATGATCTTTTTCAAGATGCTTCCTAAATCCTGCCTGGAGCTCAAATTAAGTCACATTGTGTACTTGCTTGGAATTTTTAAATTCAGGTAACTAAGAGGGCTTCAAAGCACCTTTTTATGCCTGTATTTTTAGTGTTAATTTAGAAGGCATTACTTTGCCAGACAAGAAAAACTTTCTAAAGCGAACAAAGTTTTACTGCTCCAAAAATTACTTATTAACCATCCTACAGGGATCAAAAAAGGTAAGTAGGTGTAGTAAGAAATCCTGCTTGTTTTGTCTATTCACTTGAGATTATTTGGGTATACAACTGCAAAGCCATCTTATTAATCTAGCCTGGGTATGATGTACATGCCAGACAATTCTCAGAGCAGGAGGCATGTGCAGCTACACTGGTGGATCTCTGCCACCATCAGGGAGAGGCGATTTCTGCTTCTTGCTGCTATTGCCACTTCTTTCACAGAGCATCCCCTGCAGCATTCACACCCACGCTTCACACCTTCCAGACACACAGCCATAGCTGCACACAGATACAGACGTAGGCAATGTACAGCCCACAGATCATTGCCAATACCCAACCCATCCTGACTGGAAAGGTCATTACTACATATGGAAGGCTCAACTAGACTGAGCAAGAAGTGATTTATTAGCCCCATATTTAAATTTAATCATCATAATCTAGGAAAGAAGTGTTGTCATTCTTTTCAACTGGGTTGCTCTGGATTTCTCTGACAACAATTTTAGCTTTGCAACGCACCTGCCTGCAGAGAAACTCCTATGGTCACTTCTGAAAGTACAGAGACTGGCATCTTGAACTCTGGCACAATTTCTTTTGTCATAGATTATTCAGCAATTGCAATTATTTACTGCTGGTCATATTATTCCTGCACTCTCTGTGGATCCTACAAACAACATATAGTTTTTTTAGGCACCAGTGGTTCAGCTGACATTAACTGAAGTTAGATGAAATTAAGTTTGTTGTTAAAAAGTATCCAGAATGGATACTGGGCTGGGCTTTTTCTGAAATTTAGTGCAACAGCTAGAAAGACAGGTCAGTGCTTGATATTTCAGAAAACCTCAGAAATAAATTCTGCAGAGCTTTCTGCATGTCTTCTTAGTTTTGAAGACAATGGAAACTTGAATGCTTGATATTTTTGAGCAAATGGAGACAGGTCAGCTCAGTGAAACCTTTCCAAGTAAATTAAATTCCTTCAAAAACATTCTGACAAAGTCAGGGTAGGAGACAGACCACAGTCCCATCTTCAATCTGTAGGACTGGGGCCCACATCACATGGTGCAGGAGCATGTGCCCCCACCAGTAAAAGAATAGAAGGAGCCAAGCTCTCATAGCCTGCCTCTGGTAAATCTCCTCTTGTCTCAGACAAATCTGTTACATTTTGATCACAACTTCTATCTTCCTCTGCCATGTTTCTGTATTTTCCAGTGGCCTAGCTAAAAGTAACTAATCCATCTGAAAATGTTTCCTAGCCTTACACAGTGTAAAGGCAGGGAGAGCATTAGTGCCAGCCACTGCAACAATGATTTTTTTGTCCATGTTACTCCAATGGCTGCTATCATCCAACCCCTCCACAAGCCTCTTTCTGCTTTAGCCCATGCCCCTAACTGCACTCACAAGGCTCTGGAGGGTCTCCAGGATGGCTTTCAGCAGTGCCCACACAGCTCAGCTGGGTTCAGCATTGCTCATTTCTGACTCATTTTTGACCTGAGTGTCCTCCTGCCCTTTCTGGACTCCAGCTTCATGTGTTGTCCCATGATGGTTGCTTACGATGGATGGAGGCAGGTGAAGGAAGTCCAGAGACCAAAGGAAAGAAAACAGATGAAAAAGCCTTCTCTTTTATCTATTTCAGTAAAATTTTTAACTGCCAAATGCATCTTCTCTTTCCTGAAGTGATAATCATGTCCTCCTTCCTGTATGACCTGGTTGTAACCCTGGGAGGAGGAAGTAATTTATTTCTAGCCCTGTTGCTTTAAATGTGTCTCAGCTGTCATCTGAGGCCACCTGAGATCATGTTTTTCACCTGCCTGCCTGCTCATTGGTCTCCAGTCACCCAGCAAGAGGAGCCAGGGTCGGGGTGGCCGCAGCGGTGGCCCCGCATGAAGGGCTAACATGGGAGCACAAGCGAGGCTTATTTGTTTCACACCATTTCCCCAGTGCCCGTGCTGACAGACAGACAGTCAGCCTCCCACCAGTCTCTATGGGGCACTGAGCAGCCCCGGCTGGGGGAGTGCCAGTGCTCTGCAGCTCCTACCTGTTGCCTTAGAAACAAAGAGACATGAGCCTGTGCTCTTTCTTCCTTTCTTTTTCTTTCTTCTTTCTCCTTCATTGTCCTACTCAGATAGTGCACTGTGCGCCAAGTCTCAAGGTGGGAGCGAAGAACGAGGAGAAAAGGGAAAGAAAGGAGAGAGTAGAGTGAGCATATAAAATCCAGGAAACATATTTTGAAACTAAATACGAAAGCAAGACACACTGGGGCAGCTATTGGGTTCGTCTCTGCCTGCTGCCCTTGTGTGGTGTGTGGCAGGAGGTCACGCTGCCACACTGAGAGCAGTTGTAGGAACCAGCTGTGACATCTGGCTTCCATTGAGGAATCTGAACACTGGAACCAGACAATGTTTGTTTTTTCTTGCTTGAGCACGAATCAAAGTTTTAATTAAAGAAATCTCAGAGATGCTTTCAGCAAGACTGCCCAGGGTCAGTGTGCAGAGGGTGCTTTTTCAGGGATATGAGCTGGTTGCGGTCCAACCCACTCCCTGAGGTTCTGGGTGTGTTTTTGGGTGAGAGAGGAGTTTCAGAGCCTAAAGGAACAGGGATCAATGACACTCAGAAAGACCCTATCATTGTCTTTGTGTACATGGAGGCTCAGACTCCAAGGAACAACCATTGCCTCCTCTGTGCCTTCTTGTTTTGCCAGCAGCTATTGCCATGGCTGATCAGCCTCACTGCCCTTCTCTTTGCAAAATCATTCAATCCTTCCTGTGGTTCTTCCTTCCCTTAAAGCCAGTCTTAGGACCTCCTCTCCCCATTCCCAACAGAGCCCACCAGAGCTATGCCCTCTGACACTGCTGGCTGCAGCTCTGTTGCTGCTTGGCTACCACTGTAAGCTATTAGTTCTCCAGCTTTTGTATTAGGCAATATTTTTTTTTTCAAATAACTGTTTTTCAGACTGTTAGTAACCCTTTAGGATAATTTCTGAAATAGAACAATCCTATTCCCACTTCTGATTAGTCAGTACCAGCACAATAAAATATTTCAAACACATCAGATCTCTAGAAACTCCTTAAACTGGTTTCCAATCCCCATTAAAATTGCAGCAGCAGTTCATCTCTCCAGGGCTACACTGATTTGGAAAAACACCTGGCACACACCTTATTCCTTCACTGCAAAGCACATCCTGTACAGCTGCAGTTTAGGCAACATATCTGAGAGTCACAGTCAATCTTTAACAACAACTGAGAAACAGAAACCCAAAGTAGAGGAGGAGTATGTTCGTGGGATCCCTTTCTACAAAGAATGGTATTAAAAGGCATTAGTCTGTTTGATATAGCTGAGACTTCTAGAGTGGCTGCTGGCTCACAGCCACCCATGTGCCCTATAAATCTATTTTTTCTTTTTATGTGCAAATGATGTAATGCCCACAAACTTCCTCAGTCAGGGTTCATTATTTAATTTCTCAGGTGGCTGAAGTCATAGGCTTTGTGGCGTCTATGACCACCCACAATGTGCTCTCACTGCCCAGAAATGAACTTCCTCTTAGACCTTGGATTCTAACTGGTATCTGCAGAATTAAAAGTCCACTGATCACTTCATGTCATGGGAACATTTTGGAAAGCATCTCTGGAATGATAAAACCATTTTGATCCCGAAATAATATGTGTGCTTAAACTAAGACCTTTTCTGACAGAAAAAAGACAATTAAAGCCAAGTTTTGATATGATACCATGTTAAGATAAACCCTGCTTTCATGAGCAAATATCTACTTGGAAAATAAAATCCACCAAGCATGATAAAGTCTTTGCTTCACCTAATCTAATATTCCAGATTGTCAGAATTTTATCCCAGATTTTCTTTACTAAATTGGAGTTCATCTTTACTAACGTCACTGGAGTCCTAAATAATTCCTGGGGGTAGTTATCATTAGTGGAGTAATGAGGATTTATCTGTCTCCTTTGCCTTACCTATTAGAAATAAACATATCTCATGCTTTCTTTTAATACTGCTAAACTCACATCCTTGGTGTTGTTTTACCTAAATATAAATCCAAGAAGTAACCATGCATGAAAAACAGTTTCCCGGGCACAGAGATTTCTCTACACTGGTTCAGTTGGGCCTGAGAAATTAGTCTTCTCCATAATACTGCCTAGTATCATGGTACTAAACCCCATGGTTTTCTGATAATATCTGCAATCATTCACTTTTTGTGAAATTGAAATAATGTGCCTTATTCGCAGTTAAAATAAATTGAATTGAGTGGTGTAAAGGACAAATTATTACTGTATAAACACTGATCAGCATTCCCTAAACTGTGTAAATCCTTAAGGGTAATCTTCACAAATTATAAGTATTTTCATGAATCTAGAATCAAGCACTTTAAAAAAAATAGATGGGTGTGGTCCAAAACACAGCAAAATCTATAAAAATTAACTGCATCTCAAAGACATAACTTCTTCAATGCTAGAGTTGGGATCCTTACTGAAGAAAAAGAATACAAACAACAGTAGATAAAAGTATGTATTTATATAGGAACACAAATATATTTGCAAATATATTACATGTTTGCAGGCAAGTACATCAATTATGCCCATCTCTAAGAAGGGTCAGAAGGAAGATCTGGGAACTACAGGTCTCTCAGCCTGAATTGAGTGTCAGGGAAGCTCATGGAGCAAATCAGATTGAGTGCATTCCTGTGGCATGTGCAGGCTAGACAGGGGATCAGGCCCAGCCAGTGTGGATTTGTAAAAGTCAGGTCCTGCTTGACCAACCTGATCTCCTTCTATGACAAAGTGGCCCAGTTACTGTTGCAAGAAAGGTTGGCTTATATCAGAAATCCTGTGGCCAGAAGGACTAGGACCATGACCATCCCCATGTTCCTCAGTTCTGGTGAGGCCACACCTTGAATCCTGTGTTCAATTTTCAACACTTTGTTGCTAGAGAGACATTGAGGCACTGAAGTAAGCCCTGAGAAGGGCAATGAAGATGGTGAAGGGTCTGGAGCACAAGTCCTAGGAGGAGTGGCTGAGGGAGCTGGAGTTAGCCTGGAGTTTAGCCTGGAGAAAAGGAGAGTCAGGGAGACCTTATTGCTCACTACAGCTGCTTGAAAGGAGGCTGTAGCCAGGTGGAGGTTGGCCTCTTCTCCCAGGTAATGAGCAATATAAGTAGAAATGGCCTCAAGTTGTGCCAGGAGAGGTTTGTATTGGATATTTGAAGAAATTTCTCCATCAAAGGAGTTGTCAAGAATTGGAACAGGCTGCCGGGGGAGCTGCTGGAGTCACCATCCCAGGAGTATTTTAAAAGATGTGTAGATATCGTACTTAGGGACATGATTTAGTGGAGGACTTGGCAGTGCTGGGTTAGGGCTTGGACTCAATGATCCTAGAGGTCTTTTACAACCTATACAGTTCTATGATTCTATGATTCATTCTACAACAGCAGTAGAGTCATATGAGAGAATCTTCAGACAGTGGTTATTTAACTTAAGCTTATATACATCATAAATATTAAAAGAAGAAGAAACAAACCATTTTCTCACAGAAGAAAATCTGATTAAGTGATTCTTTAATTTACAAGATTCTGAGTGACTAAAACATATTTTTTATTTTTTTCAAGAATTTCAGTAAAAAGCTAGCACCATGAGAAAAATGGATGTTCAGGCTGTAGACAATAAAAGTGGCTCCTGTCTTTTCTCAGGGTGAAAATGGTCAAAGAATGTTTTTGGACAGAATGTTTCCAGCAAAGAGTCTCAAACCAACCTTTTATTTTTCCTCTGTTGAATATAAAACAGAAATTAAAAGTAGCAATGAGAATATAAAACAGAAATTAAAATTAAAGGAAACTTTTTGTCCTCAGCAGCACCTTTTAACTCAGAATTTTAGCTGTGGAAGAAGAGGAAAGATCAAAAGTTTATTTGGCATGTGAAAGCAGATGAAATTATTTGCTCCCAAATATTTCTCCATGTAGTTTTATTCAGTCTTTTCTACACTGGATGGCTATTTTCCAGGGTTTCATCATTGTAAACCTGTTCCAAATATTGCAAAATCCATTTCCACAAAGAGCATGAACTTTAAAGAGACACATGGTCTGCAGGAGGGCAGGTACCTAGGGAGGTCATCCCTGTGCCCAGCCCCCAGATTCAATGGCAACACCTGGCCAGCTGGAAAAGTCACCTCACTTCAGAGATCTGCAGCTGACATCCAGAAAGCTGCACTGTGATGACAGTCAGGGTCAAACCCTCCCCTGCACACACACAAAGTCTGCTGCTTCCCAAGTCTTGAGATGTTAGCCTGGGCCCCAAGGGTTGCATTGTGCAGGCCAAAAACTCAACAGCCAAGTATCGCAGGCTGCTGCCGGGCACCCTGCATTCCCATGAGAAACTTGCAAAGTCGGATGAACTGCGTCACAGCAGCCTGCAAAGCAGAGGCCTGGTTTAAAAATACTGCCTGGTGCCGATTTCCCAGACCATATATAGTTCACACATCTCAGGGTAGCAGGAAGGAGCTGCAAAGACACACAGAGACACAGAGAAGGAAGAAAGCAATGAGAGACGCGACTGCCAGTGAGCAACAAAAACAGGTTAAAAATAGCCTGGGCTGCAACAGCTCCCTCCTATCCCAGGAGTAAGTCGGCCACTGGTCCTCCCTGCCCTCTCTGGCCTGTCTCTCAGCTGCCTATTTTCTGCCAGGAGGAAAGGGTAGGAAGGAAATTTTCGGTTCCTGTAGGCAGAAGAAGAGAAAATGACAGCCCTGCTTGTTTTGACACTGGGCAGGCTCTCCTGGGCTTGCACAGACACCTGGCTGGTGCTGTAAGATCCCCTCCCTGAGGGGCAAGCTGAGAGCATGTGGAGAGCACAGGCTTGGAATGCCTCTCTCACATCCCCCAGCAGCAGCAGGCATAACCTCATGGGTGCCACGCTGCTGACATGAGGTGCCAGCAGAGAAATACACTTTGATAAGGGCTTTGAAACAGATCTCATCTTCCCCCCACCATCCTTTGCACATTGAGTCCTGTTATGGAGTCAAAGCTAAGCTGGCCAAGCCTACTATAGTAAAATAAATAAAAAGCAAAAAACCCACTTGTTCTGTCCATTGACTCTTCTCCCCCAAAGCCATTGCAAAGGGAAAGCAGCCATGTGCCAAATGGCGTTATCCACCTGCAAAGATCTTCCCCATCACTTCTCCTGGACCAATCCCTTAAAAGGAAAGCAAGAATACGAAGGTGTGTGCCATCCAAGCCAGGATGTGTGACCCTAGACTCGTGGAATCTCCTTGCTTGTTGAGATTTCCAGTAGCCAGGTGAACACTGCCTGACCTGTAGCTTGTGTGGGAAGAAAGATATGTTGGTATGTCTCCAGGGGCCAGGCAATTCCTCATGGGGCCAGCTTCAATTAGAGGTTCTTTATTTTATTCGTGGTCATTTGCATCTTGTAGATCTGGCTGCCTCAGCTGCAAACAACTTCTGTCAACTCCTAGATGCTGACACGAGGCACTGAGAGGGGTCCAAGCCAGAAGTCCAGATTCCAAACATCCCTGAACTTTGGTGAAGTTCAAATCAGAGCACACATCTTTAGTGAGAAGAGGAAAGCTGTAACATGATCCTAGCCCTGGGCAATAGAGGTAACACTCCAGTGTGGTCTGAAGGTGACTTCCAGAATATGTGGTGTGGAGCAGAGCAGAGGAGGGAAGGGAAAAACAAGAAGGAATTTTTCATATGTTAAAAAAAAAAAAAAAAGTTCTAAGGGGGAACTAGATGTCTGTTGTCTGTGGGAGGGTGAGGAAGGTTGCTGACAGAGTAAAGGGGGTTAAGAGAGGTGGATGAACTCTGAATGGAATAAGGAGTGATACGAAAGAGCTCTGTAGGCTGTCAGAGAGGTGTCTGTGAAGGAGCAGAAAGACCAAGAATGCCAGCATTCAGGGAGAACCCCATCATAGTACATCTGCATAGCTATGAGATCTTGAGACTACAGATGCATTCAGGCTCATATGCATTTCTACAGTGCTCTCTGCCTGCCTTTCATGTGGATCAAAATCCTCTTAATGCCTCACCTCCAGCTCTGTTTGCAGGGGAAGAATGCCTTCAGTGAGAAGGGCAGGGCTGGGCGCTGCTTGTGCCCTTGTGGGGGACTGTGAGCAGCATTAGCCTCTCTACATGCTGCCAGCAGCACCCACACCAGCATTTCCAGCTTGTGGGGCAGTGTGGATCTTTCTCTCTGGCGCACAAGGAGCTGTGTTCTGCTCCTCCAGCTCTCCATGGGCTTGTGCCTCAATTTAGCACTTGGGCTTGCAAGAATCAAAGTTGGGCACTAACCACACCAGGGTGCAGTAGTAGAGATGCCTTTTTCACTCCACGTCCAAATATGGACTCTTGATCCTTATTCCCAGCAGGGCTCCCTGGATGGCCAAAGAGAAGAAGCAAGCAGCCTAACTGGGTTCCCCTAATTCTTTATCAGTCTGCTGTGTGTGATTAGATATACCAGTCTCTGTGCATCAGAGGAACAAGTTTTAACCTGAATTTAGAGGGCATCAGTCTGCAGGATTGGGAAGCCAGCCCCATCAGATTACACAGGGTTAAGGTTTAAGGTCAGAGCAGTGCACAGCTTAAGTCTTGCTTGCAGGAAGGTGGGATGACAACCCCAAATGTGACCATGCATGGGGTGTGCATGCAAGGGTGACTCTGTGTGTGCCATGCCTCTCTCATGGGCAGAGGAACAAACTCCTTTTCAATATCTAACCTCCCTTCAGCCAGCTGAAGGTGGCTGGTTAGATGGCTTTTGTGCCATGCTGTGATACTGGCCACAAAGAGTAAAGGGTTGCTTCCTGGCTCTCGCTTCCTCAGTTAATGAATAATACCACTAATTAACTGACAGTAACATGGAGCTATTCTTGGCCATAGGTAGATCTTACTGAGGTCATACTGGTTGTGGGTAATGTAATTTATTACCTTATGAGACACTTTGGGATACAGAATGAGAAGGCCACTTGGAAAGTGCCAAAGCAATAATCCAAGTCAGAATTTTCCCAGCAAGGTAATATGTTCCATACTTGGTCTGCCTCTGAGAAATAAAGCATCAAAGTTGCATTGCCTCTAGTGGAATGTTGTAAAGATTTCCAAATACATTGGTGGAAACAGAGGACTACTGTGCTCATGAGGTGGGTCCCTCTTTGGAGCAAAAGAAGTGCAAGGCATTTTGTTTTTCTTAAAGCAACTCTGAAGACAGAAATCCCCCATGATGGAAAGGCAGTTGTCTGCCAAAGGGAACTGCTGTGCTTTGGGCAGGCGGACAGCGCAGCACGGGGTCACGCCATCTGGCCTATGTTAGGGCTGGAGCTGTACTCTAGCTGAACTCTACCAAATTAGCTGTACATGATGCTGCATTCCCTCCTTTCTCAGAGGATCAAAGTAGCTGGATCCATTCCCAGCTTTCTGCAGATAAGCAGGTCACAGGACTAGTTTGCACCTCTATGCTGCTTGTAATACACCATGTTACAGATTCCTCTGGATTTCCTAGTTTGTGTCCATATACACTACATACTGCTGGTCACATTTTTTTCCTTTTAGTCCTGAGCTAATCCAGGGACCTGGGATAATTCTAGAGCCTCTTCCAATACAGCTCTCTGGCAGTGCTACATCTGATTATAAACTACTACCACTGTTCTTGCCCAAATGCTTTTTACATTTTCTTGTTTTACCTAAAACGTTCATTTTTTCCTTCAAAAGGCTTCTCCCACCAGCAGTGTGAGGGCAGGCACAGCAGCTCAGCAGCCTGGCTTGGATTAAACCCTTGCTGAATGGTGGAGAGAGAAAGGGAGAAAGACAAGACTATCTGGTTTGGTAAGCCATGAGGCATCCCTCATGCCTAAGAAAAATGCATGTGGAGAAGAGGGGGAAGGGGGGACATAGCAGTAATTGGAAATCCATTTCACTTGTATAAAAGTGCTAATTAGTTGTTTATCTGCAGCCACACTGCTGCATTCACAAAGGCACACAAAAGTTACAGCGATTAATTACTAGCAAGGCATGGAAGATTGTCTCCATAATTCAAATTTGTGATCAAGCAACAGCCATGGGTGATTCAAAAGCAAACAGCAGAACATATATATATATATATATATATATATATATATATATGTATATATATTCTTCTTTAAAAAGATAATGTGGTTTTCTTTCATAGGATTGGATTATAAATTTATTGCAATTTTAACCATTGCTGTTGTTTAAGCAACAGATACTTATCTAATATGTAAGTAGCACCTTTGGAGCAAGTAAATTCTTTTACCTATGTAGCTTATCTGTCAGTAGAAGAAGATGCAGGTTGAAACTATGCAAGAATTTATGTCAAATTTGAAAAGAGTTTTGGATGAAAAAATATAACTAAAATGAAGAAAAAATATTTTCAGAAAGATTTATTTAAATTTTGAATGGTAGTTTGTGACTTGGTATTGCTATTTTAATATAAAAAATGAAAACAAATGACTGATTTGTCCAGATTACTCTGTTGATTTGAAGATAAGTATTTTTTTCCCAGTACTCACACTCAGTATAACAAGCAATTGATAGCACATGCTTGCATTGTCCATCCTCCCCTGAACATAAAAAGGTTTTAAGGACTGATTGAGGAAGAAATTTAACAGAGGCATCATATGAGGAAAGAAAAATACATAAAAATGCATTAGATAAAGAATTTACCTATTTATCAAAATACTTTGGATAAAACATTTAAATGTTTTATTTCACTTGTCAAAAATACAGTGATTATGATAATAGAACAGCACTGAATTAAACTGACACAACTCCAGTGGGATTGGAAGAATCTCAAAGATTTTGGCATGGGATCATTTTTTACAACATGTTGTTGAGAATATCTGATACTGGACCAGTAAATATAATTCCCTAAATAAAAGTGCTTTTCATAATTATTTTGATAGGCTATTTTTGACAAGTTTGCTTATTTGCAAATGATTTCCAATTAGTGTATTTTAAAAGTGGCACATTTGTATTTTCTTGTTGCGAAAAGTTCAAGTCATGAAAATATTTAGCATTATAAATTACTCATGACCTCTTTAGCAAAATGTTTTTTGACCAGAAAGCTGTTTAAGAGAAGCTTAGAGTGTTGTCCAGCCTGTATCTCAGCTGTGTTCCTCACAGACAGTATGACTGTGGCATTTTCTGTGCTCTGCTGGGTGGCCAAAAAACACCTGCAAACAAGATTTTGGAGGCACCACTTCCAACCGCTCATTAAAACTCCCACTTCCATGTTTTGCAGGTCACAAATGTTCTCTATTTTTTTTTTTTTTTTTATTTTTTTCCCCCAGGGATACTGCAGCCAAGAAGCCAACAAAAAGGTTTACTGAAATGTTTAAATGCAGAAAAGAGAAAAAACCCCAGCAGAATAAAGTTTAAGCCAATGCCAACAAACTGTATTTGGTACAGTACAGCCTGTTGCTCACAGATGCTTTCGGAGGTGAACAAAACATTTTGCTGGGTCCAAGGACACCCTGCTCAGGAATGGGCTTCCCGCAGGGATGATGCACAGTGTCGTGCAAGCACTTCACTGCTCGCAAGTGAAATAGGGGATCGTGTGGCAGCTGCTCACTGTTGGTCTTCCTTTTTAATGTGCATGTGGTAAGTCACAAATTCAAAGCAAAAAGTTGCACGAAATGGAGCTGTAACTTTATATCTAAATCTGTAATTGAGCATCTTGGCCATCAGCCACAAAATGTCTGATTAATCTGTCTAAAAAAAGGAGCTCATATTTCAAAAATGAGAAGTTAAAGTCCAAGACCAGCCCTTAATTACCAAGCAATGACCACAAAAAACCTCACAAATCCCAAATTCAATTACCTGAAATATTATTACTCGATAGTACTTTAGTCTTCTAATTGGGACATTAAAACATTCCTTAGTAAGAACAGGGAAGGGCGAGACCAACGCTTTTTCCTCTGCCAGCAAACTGAGTCTTGCAGCTTTTGTTGAGCAAAACACTTTTTTATTTCAGATTAATATCTACTTATTCTACTTAACCTTATAACATAGCTGCCAGGAGCTAAATTATGAGGGAACAGGAAATTGAAAAAAAAAATGAAAAGAAAAAGAATTGAACAAAAAACTGAAATAAAAAAGAAATCAAACAAGTGTTCAATCATGGAAAATTAGTTTTGTGGCTTTGTGAGAAAGGAAGAATTTCTCTTTCACCTTTCTGCACATGCTTATTATTTTTAAAATTTTTATACCAAAATATCCACCAGAGAAAGTCAAGTAACAGTGATGAATAATGGACACATTCCAGGGTAAAAAAAATAAGTAAAAAATATTTATGAAATTGGGTATTTGGGGGGGATTTATACCTATCCCTTTCAAAAAGAAAAAAAATGTTTACCATTAGTAGAATCATGATCCATATCAGGAAAGATAAAAACCTTTAAAATATGAACAAACGCTGAGGAAAAAGTCATTAATAAATTAACAGCCAAATTTCAGTCAACCAAGTAGAAGACTCCCTTTCTACCAGTTAGTTTAGAAAACCAGTTCTATCCAGCTCAAAAGCCATCTGCACATCTTTAAGTTGTCATATTTGGTTTGATTGAAATACTCACACATAAAAAGAAAATACAGAACTTTGCGAGATAAGAATCTTACTGACAAGCCCCGTAAAAATCAAACATTTTAACAAAACAAAAGAAAACAAAAAAAAACCAACCCCTCCCCCCCCCCAAAAAAAAGAAAAAAAGCAGCCAAAGAAGCCAGCAGACAAACATTTTATTGGGGTAGCTTTTGTTGTGAATTGTGAATTGTTCAGTTTACAAGTTTACCAGTTTACAAAGTCCAGCCAGATACCTTATCCAAGACAATCACAAATTTTGCCTCAACAATTTTAAAATGCACTTCTTATGTGTCATTAATTTGAATGACCCACTGAACAGTCAAAAAGCAGGGAGTATTTTTCTTGTGGAATCATCGTTCCAGCATTGCTGTCATCCTTCTAATATCACTGCACTGACCTGTCAGTGCACTGGAACACTTTTGCACAGCGGTTTGTCAGGGGTCTTGCACAGGGGTGCAACTTCCAGCAGTCTTGAAATGCTTTCTTCAGTCTTTGTATGCGTGCTGTACTGCTCTCACACTCTGAGAGCTCTCTGGCAGGGATCTCACTCCTCTGCTTGTGAAAACATTCAGTAATTTTACTCTTAGCAAAACAATAAAAAATGAAATACTCAATTCTCACAGAGCACATACCCAACTCCACCTAGGAAGGCATGTATGGATGGTGTCTGTCAATGCACTTGGCCAGAAAGCCAAACTGAGATACCCACTTCATAAAAAAGTGAGTGTTCTGTTTTGATATGTCCACACAACCCACAAACTGATGAAAAATTTGCATTAAAACATAAAATATATTTAAGATCAAGTGTCCAAAGAAAGTCTTTCTCCAAAAACAAAAACAAAACAAAACAACCCCAAAAAACAAAACAAAATAAAACAGAACAAAACAAAACAAAAAAGAAACGCTCTAAATAGTTGACGAATCTAAAGAAACATGGTTTAAAAGGCAGGTAAGTTAAAATCACTATTTTTCTGTACAGAAGAAATTCAGGTTGATATTGCTGTATTAGATTTCCCATACAAAAAACACAGAATATGAAAAGCTGTGGTACCTCAGAAGACGATTTGCAATACTGAAAAATCCATGGGAACTCTGAAGGCATATGGCTGCATGTTTTAGCTTCAAAAATTTTTGGGGATTTATGATCCACTTTCAAAGAAACACTAAAGTTGTGGGTAAAGAGTCACTTAATAAAATCCTTGTGTAAATTTTTCATATAACTAAAGATTGTGGAGTCAGCAAAGGAAAACCTGGAAATGTTAACATCTTTTTAATTCTCATCTTAGTGTGTTCCTTTTTTTTTTTTCACTTAAACAGCTGCTGATGGGAAGTTCCTCTCCTTTTAAGGCTGGCACAAAGGGATGATGTTTTGTCACTGAAGATGACAAATAGAGGTTGCAGAGTCTTCATCCTTGGAGATAGTCAGAAGTGGTATGGACATGGTCCTGGATCACCTGTCCTCGCTGACCTGGCTTGGGCAGGGCAGTTGGACCAGATGATCTGCAGAGGTCCCTTCCAACCTCAACCATTCTGTCATTCTGTGATCTTCACTAAAAAGAACGATATGTGATGCTGCAAGAATGTGCTACTAATCACTTACAACTGAATACTGTGAATGTGATGTACAATAAAAAAAAGGAAGCTAAGTATTTTTAACAAGGGAAAAAACCCTCAAAGAGATAATTGTGATTGTTTAAATAATATTTACTTATTAAATTTTGATTTCCTAGGAAATGTCTTTCAGCTGAATGCCTGAATGTATTTTAAATGTTGTAAGACTGAAGAAAATATTCTCTTGCCTGAGTTCTCTAAGTTTTTATTTGATGATGAGAAGACAAAACAAAAGGTGGTAGCTTACATCTTTAAACATTGCTTTTAATTGATGGTTCATCACGGCATACATGATCTCACGTGTGACTGGAAACAAAATTGCCATTGCAAATCCCTACTCTGCTCTGTGTGTTTTATGAGGAAGAACTCAACAACTCAAGGATGTAAACTCATATTTAGAAAGTTTCTATTACAATCATCAGTGGGGCCTTTCCTTTTCCCTGGCTAGTGAATCCGTATAAGATCCCAAATCACAGTGTTTGTTTTTCAGTGCATGCCATTTCTTGTGCTTTCTCAGGAATGCTCACTCACTCCTGGCTCCTCTACTTCCATTTCATTCCTTGTACTGGCAAAGAGTGTTAAACAGGGACAAGTGGCTGGACTTCGAATGTGTGGTCATTCCTACTAAATTTACTGTGCACTGTATATATTCCATCACTCTGTTTCTTCCTTTAACTTTTCCTACCTCTTGGAGACTGTAGTATTTTACCCAACACCCCCTTCATAGTGCCCCATAGTTTGCAACTGTATTTGATAAAAGCTTACCTTCCACAGCTTGAATGTGGAAGAGATTTGTTTTTCTATCATGTTCATTATTATGGGATCAGGCAGTAGCAACCAGCTGCTGTAACTATGATGTGAAATGTGGAATATGTTTAAGATTTACTGCCCACTGTCTAAATGCAGCTAGGAAATATATGTCCAACAGGAATAAATTTGCTTTTCAATTTAAATAGTATAGCATACAGCTTGCTCAGGGAGAGAGGAAAATCAACATAGCAGGAAATCCCCATGTTGACACACTCAGGTTGGTGCCACTGTTCTGACCTAATCAGGAAAGGAAATGACTTACAACAGACCTACAAGCAGGGGTCAGCAGCCTCTGTGAAGCCACAGCCAGGGGTGTTCAAAGCTTGGGCTCAGTTCTCATGGTAACATTTAGTCACATCTATAGCACCTTCTCAGACTGCCACTCTAGAAATAATAGAGACAGAGATCAAATTAGATGAAAAAAGCTACAGTGGAAGCAAAGAAAGGCTGGCTTCCTCCCTGCTAAACTGCTGCTGACAAACTGCTTTATTCCCTCATGAGTTTCTGCTCTTCTCAAAAGATCATGCACTCTTATTTGTCTTTGTAGATCTCTTATCTGCTGCCTTCTACAAGTGTTTCACAATCCACCGATCTACCTTCTGATTACAGCTGTCCCTTGGAACAAAAGAAACTGGTGATAATCCCCAGGAGAGCTTGTGGGGCAAAGAAAAAACTGCAGGTGGGCAGCATTGCACATGTAGATGATTTTGGGACAGTGGGTCTGAGTGGTGGGATGCAAGTATTCCCTTCAGCCATTTTTGGGGTGGAGGGTAAAGACATAAACACTTCAGCCTCATCACAGGGTGCTCTAATCCAGTGCCAGTCTGTGCTAATGGGGAACCAGGACCTGGGGAATACTGCTGTGCTCTCTGGCAAGCCATTGCTGTGCCCCATGGGGATGCTAGCTCCTCCTTAGGGTAGGGCAGGATGCCAGAGTCTCAGTGAAACCATATCAAAGTCTTTTCCAACCTAAATGATTCTGTGATTCTATATGGAGACTGTAACACACAAACTGAGGCCTATGAGAGAGGAAGAAAGTCTGGCATCACTTCTCCATGATCCATGTCCTTCACAGGCTGGTTCAGACACAGAGACAAATTTAAGGAGTGGTATCAGGGAATATGAAAACCCTCACATTTTCTGCTGTCAGATTATTAGGATTTTACCTACATGCCTTCTCACAGCAATAGAATCCCAGCAGCATAGTACCTCACTACACAGTATCAGGCCCAAAACTGCTGAGGGCTAGGTGCCCCCTGGGCCACCCAACCCCCTCACAGCTACATCAAAGCTGTGAGTTCTCCCCAGAACTTATTTGTGAGTTTTCTTTAGAGTCCACCCAGCTGAAAAGTACAGTGGCATTAAAATGTATACACATTTTTTTTTTTTAAACAAACAAAGCCTCCAAGCCTGACAGGCAAGGGCAGGGATGGGATTAGGCAAACATCCTATACAGACGGTTCCCCTTTCTGCCTGTCAGCTTGTAAGTGCTTTCTCTTCTGGAACTATACAGTACTAACTGAGCCGGAAACAGCTATTTAAAAAGTGATTATAGTGTGACATTTTTGTTTGACCTAACATCAAGCCATGTGCAGTTAAATGTCAGCAAAGCTATTTACTACAGGGAAAGACAGGCCCGAGCATGCTTAAATCTACCCAGCGTCTTAAAAGTGGTTGCTGTCTCCACTCAGTGCACATGAATGACACCGAAGCCAAGATGTGAAGTATAGCGCTCTGTAAGCTGTGATGATTGACTAATATGCTGGGTGGCACAATGCATTCAGCAAGAGGCTCACAGGGAGGAAGGCAAAATAATGGATAATTAAAGTCAATCACAGGTTAGAAAGCAGAGGCCCATGCAAAAGGCTCCCTTGGATCAGAAAGAGCATGCCCAAGGCTGGTGTGTTTTGTTCAGCGATGTGTGAAGGGCTCAAATATTTGGATGAAAATAGAAAAGCAGAGTTTTCTTAATTAGTGTAGCATCTGTATTGGTTGCATGAGAGATGAGGGAGTAGCACCTCCACCAGTGCCCAGCAAGCCTGCCCTTAGAAGACCCTTGAAGCCCATGCAGTGAAGCGCTGCGGTCTAAGGGTTTTTCCCCTAAACCATAATCCTAGCCCCTAACACTAACCCTAACCCTTTGTGCAGGGTACAAATCAGGCCGCCCAGCTGCAGCTGCCAGGCAGGGTGATAGAGGGGAAGGGAGGCTCTAGAGCCCTGTCACCAGAGGTCAAAATAATAGCTGAGCAGTGTGAGAGGGGGGCAGGAAGCTAAGGTAGCTAATTACGGGCATCTGTCCCTGTGTGAGAACCAACAGGAGCGCAGCGGCTTCAGGTCGCGCCAGGCTGCAAAAGCACGCACAGCCATAAAGGGATGGACAGAGCTGGGCAGTGTCAGGAGCTCTCTCTGGAAGACAATGCACTGGTGTGCAATGGATGGAGATAAGTATGTTCATAGGTCCTTAATGGAACTAGAGGCATATATTTGGACAGGGTTCCAGTCTGACCTGCTTCTCAGAGCCTAAAATAACAAACAAATCAGTGTGCCTTTATTTTGAGAAAACATTGCTCACAGTAATAAGGGAGGGTGGGGGCACCCAAAAGGAAGCAGACTTGTGATAAAACTTCCATTTTGTTCTTTCTTGCATGTCAGGGAAAAAAAATGTACATTATAATTCAGAGTGCCTTTCAGGGTTTATTTTTCTTTACATTGTTACATGCCTGATCACATCTGATTTTGGAAGCTCAGCAGGGTCTGACTTGGCTGGCATTTGGGAGATGGCTGAAAAGCAAGAGTCTGAGCAGGATCCGTGTGCTCATTATATGAATGTGCAATGCTTAAAAGCATGACTGGGGGAATAACAAGAATATTCACAGCTTTTCTGTATCTTAAAATACTCTTTTTCTCCATCTCTAGCAACTGAAATAACACTAGGATGGAAAATAATATGATGAATATTAAATGAGCATCTTTAAAAATAATAAAAATACACTGCTTGTGAATACTGGTTAGTACTTTATAAAAAGCACAGAAAAATCCTTTGAGCAAACTGATCATCAGATCATTAGAGATAGGAAATAAATTCTTTGATATCTGTCTGCTTGCTGTTTACTAAGTGCTGACAGTGGCAGGTGATTGTTAAAATCCCTTCAAAACTCATTTAAATACAATTAAGTGAAAACAGTATAAGCTTTTTAACAGAAAAGATATGAGAGGTAGCCAGAGGATTTTTTTTTACATGGGATTTATTCTTGTTCTTAGTGTTTCCAATGGCAAAAGGCTTAATTAGATCATAGAATGGTTCCCTCATTCTTGCTTTACCTCAGAAAATTTCAGAAGACCAAGGCTGATCTGTTACAATTTTACTCTAAGGCTCACATTTTAAGGAAAACATCTTTGGTTAAACATGTTCCTTAGTTAAAACAAATTCAGTTTTAAAAACAATTAAAATTGTAACCAGAACTCCCTCTCTTGCTCTCTTATCAAATGTCATCAGCAGGTACCTCTCTACCTCTCAGATTCTGAGTGGGCTCTGTGGGCCAAGGTGAGCTGCTTTTTTTTTTTTTTTTTTTTGTTACCTCCTACCCCAGCAAAATTAAAAAGGCAAAACCAACAGGGAATGCGTAATAATGAAAACAAACATCAAACAGATATTTGAGTACCTGTCTTCCACCTTTAAACATGAAATAAATATGATATGGCAAAGCGAGGTAAGATTCACATGAGCCTCTCCCACATAGCACCCAAGATGGCCTCATTCAGTTTCCAGTCCTTCTTTGTTATAGCAAAATGTGAGGGATTTCTAAATCCTGATTTGGATGCATCCCCCTACAGCAGAGACAAACCAACAATTACTGAAGCAAGACAAGTTGTTTTCAGTTTAGCAGGTTTTTTTCTAAGCCAGGCTTGTGGTGTCATTTAAAGTTTGAATGCTTCCATTCTTTGAGAAGACCAGTGGCTTTTCAATAGCAAAAGATCAAATGATGTTAATCAGGCAGTGTGACCTAATCCTCTAATTCAGCTGCCTTTTTACATTAGAAATGTTCTGCTAATGTAAGATTGCTCTTAAATTGACTTTTTTTTTTTTCCCCAAAATGTGCTAGTCTAAAGTTCTACTCTTGGCCCAGATGGGTTACACATATAAGATAAAACAACTTTTTCTTCATTTTGAAGGTTTAGATAGGCTAATCCTACAGGTTCTGATAGAAAATCTCTTGTGAATCTCAGAAAGCCCATGATGTTATGCAACAGCAGCAATAACATTTTTCTTTTGGGTAGTGATGCCACTGGTTAGCTACACTGAACAGGGACACACATGGACAGTTATTGCTGACTTCTGGAATGCTACCATAAGTGTACGTTCTCCTCAGCCTTCTGATATAGAGAGGGATGTTTTACAAAGGCACGTAGTGACAGGACAAGATGGAACGGCTTTAAACTAAAAGAGATTATGCTTAGGAAGAAATGCTCTCCTGTGAATGTGGTGAGACACTGCAACAGGTTGCCCAGAGAAGCTGGGGATGTCCCATCCCTACAAGTGTTCTGGGCCAGGTTGGATGGGGCTTTGAGAAAACTGCTAAAGTGGAAGGAGTCCCGAGTCCCCACCAATGGCAGTGGGGTGGAACTAGATGATCTTTAAGGTCTTTTCCAACCCAAACCATTCTGTGATTCTATGAAGTCTCAGGAGGATATGTCCAGCCCTTGGCACAGATATCAGTGCACAGTACCTCTCTCAGGTGCCTCTCACCAGCTTTGACAGCCCACTCTCCCATAGGGGAGAGTGGGGGTCCCTGGGGACAAGGACACACAGTCCAGCATTGTGAGGTGCATGGCAGAGTGAAGGGAGCCACCTAGCACACATATACTCTCACCCTAGAGGCTTGCATTTCTGTACCCTTACTGGAGAATTCTTGCAACAGATTTTCACTAGCTAACTCTATATAGTTGCTAAGATTGCCTCAGACAAAGGAAGATATTATAGTCTGGAGAGCTAAAATGACCATTTATAGTGTCTTGCAGGTGCTCATCAATCATTTTGCTATTAGGAAGGGCATCAAGGCTGCTATTCCTTCCTGATGGGTCTGTGACACACAACATTTTCTTTTCTGTTTTTCTTTTCCTGTCAGATGGTAATGAATGAATCCCACCAATTAATTACTTTTCCTGAAGATATTTTGCCAATACAAAGTTTACTGTGCCCACGCTGGCAAAGCACACAAGGGTTTTCAAAATCCAGTGTATTATCATTGGTGCTATGTTATAAACCACAAACTGATTATGATCCACCTTAGGAGTAATTACCGGGTCTGCTCCCAGCCACCTGGCATTTAGGGAGGTGATTTTCACATTACTGCACCAAGTGTGCAAAGCAACTCCTCTCTCCCAACGCTATTTCTTAAAGAAATGGAAGCACAATTTCAGGCTGGCATTGGGTAGCAGCAAATGCGGTTGAAGCAGAAATCTGTGGGCAGAGAGCGCCATCTCCAGCTTATAAATCATAATTACTCTGCCGTAACCAGCTTATTTGGGATTTTTTTTTTTTTTTTTTTTTTGAAATTTCCATCTGTTCTGGCAAAAGATGGAGAAGAAAGCCAGCTGAGACTGATGAAAGACTGAGGCTTAAGCCTTAGCACTACCATAATATCCTGTAGGGAGACTTTGCTAATCCTTGCTGAAGTTTCTGAATTACACAAAAAAGGTGCTTAAAATTGTATGGAGCTGATTTGTTTCTGTTTTCAGGCTACATACTCGTTTTACTGCAGTAAAATCCTGACAAAGCTAACATTTGTACTATGCTGGGGTCCTCCAGCCTACTGAGAGTCCATGCATTTAACACTACACATGATGCATTTGATAGGTACTTGGAAAAGCACATAAATGGTACCTTTAAGTACTGTCAAAGAACAACTGGGTGGAAAACCAGTGTCAATAAGCAATATGCAAAAACAGCACACAAAGTGCATGCAGAGGAATTATATACATATAAATGCAAAATTGACAAATATTACAAAAATTACACTGAGGCCAGTGCCTTTGAGTCCAGTCTCGTGGTTATCACTCAAGTGTTCATTCTAAAGGAGGTCTGAAGAGGACATTATGAAACAAATTACTCACATGGAAGGCAGACAGCCTGGACAAAATATGAAATTCTTATTATGGATGGTTTCAAGAGCTGTCAAGACAAATCTGCAACAGATGCATGATTCACTTCAACCAGGAAAGCTGTACTTCAACACCCAAAGCATCTATGATTGTGTACGCAGGTGTAAAAGTGATGACTTGCCTGGTCCTTATTGTTTTTTATTGTGGGAAAACAGCCTTAAAATGGTCACTAAAATGTTGTCTGGGCTTTATTATTAATTTAAGAGTTTAAATATTTGCACAAACGAAAGTAAATTCTCCCATCTGTTGATAGCTGGCAAAACTGCAGATGTTCTTTCCTGAAACTATTTCATCACCACATTGAAAACATTATCCGCTATTTCAGTTGGCAAGATAAAAGTAGCAAAGAAATGCAATGTATTTTGAAAATTCACCAATTCTCACGTAAGTCACCGTTATTTATTCAACTCATAAAAGTGACGGATGTGTTTGTAGCAAGATGCCAGGAGTCCACAGAATAATTTAAAATTCATCAGCAACTCTGACAACTCTGATAACTATTCATTCTTCTCTGAACAATAAATGAGTTTGCGCTTTTTTTTTTTTTTTTTTTTTTTTTTTTTTTTTTTTTTTTTTTTTTTTTTTACATGGTAAAGGTCACCAGAATGCTCAGTTTTGACAGAAGTATGAGCTGTTCCTACCTTCTAGGCTGCCTTTCGCTCCTCCCTGCTGGACCCCAGCGGAAGGGAGGGAAGGACACGCCTGCCACCTTCCCGTCCCCACTCCACAGCGCTCGTACCCATGAGCAGCCGGGCTGCTTTTGCTGCTTTTCTCGTTGCAGTCGCAGCCCCTGTCGTTCTTTTTTGTGGTTAATGAACCCCAGAGCTTTGGGGACGCGGTTCTCCCACTGACACTTTCCCCACACGCCTGCGCCCGGGCCCCCCAGCGGACGCGTCCTGGCAAGAGGAGGAGGAGTCGCGGTCGAGGCCGTGCTGCCGGCGGCCGATGGCGGCGGGCGGCGGGGTCGGGCTGCTGCCCTTTCTGCAGCTGCTTGGGCAGCTCAAGGTGGGCGCGGGGCAAGGGCCAGGCGCGGGGGCTGGGGCCGGGCCGGGCCGGGTTCCCTCGGCAGTGCCCGGGCTGGCAGCGGGGCCGCGTTGTGCCAGCGCAGTGGGCCCGGCCCGGCCGGGGCTGCGGCGGGCACTCGCGGGTGCCGCCGGGTCCCGGCCCTTCGGCTGCGGCGGCGCCTGCTGCGGCCGGGCCGTGCTCCTGGCCGGGGACAGCCTTGGGGGGCCGGGCTGGGCCTTGGGGCCGGTGTTCGCAGAGCATCAAAGCTCTCCGGAGCGTGGAGGCCGTGGTGGGGCGGAATTTCTGCCGGTGTCTCTGAAACGAGGGCCTGCCAAACCGAGGGGTTTAACCTTTACAGTGCCATGGTCTGGCGCTGTACTACCACCGCGGTGGTATCCGCCCAGAGGATGGACTCGATGATCTCTGCGGCCTTTTCCAGCCTAACTGATTGTGATTCTGTGACACGGGCGCAGAGAGTGCCGCGGACAGGATGGGTGTACAGGAACGTGGCAAAGCCAGAGAGCGTCTCCGACCATATGTACAGGATGGCGATGATGGCTTTGGTGACTGAAGACAAAAGCCTCAACAAGGACAGGTGAGACTGCCTCTGCTTATCACGACCATATGTTAATGTTGTGGGAGAGCTGCAAACAAAATGCGAAAAACTGTTGTCCTGAGTAAGAGCTTTTAAATCACACTGAAGGAATTTCAAATCCTTTCTCCTTTTTCTTCTATCCTTTGGACAGGGTCCTGTTTACCTGGTCATTTGAAAGGGGCTAAAAACTTTATTGCTTAACTGTGAGTGTTGAGGCAAGTCCTTAGTGCAGACGCTCAAAGCTGGTCTTCTTTCAAGCAGTAAATAAACAGGCTGAAGACCCTTGTTAAAAAACACTGTCAAGCAACAGACAGCCATGTCAGACCCATAGCCCATGTCGATTTTGACAGACTGAAGGAGCACTCAGCAGCAGTAAGGAGCCACAGAAATCCTCTAGGATAGCAGAGAAAGCTCTAGGAGCTGATATGAAGGCTTTTTTGACTATTCTACTGCAGACTGGCATAGCTGCAGAGCTGCGAGTGACAGATTATATACTGAATTTGGGATTGCTCCAATGAGATTACCTTCTGCCTGTTGTAGGAATAGTGTGAAGTGTATAATGTAGTTAATTACCACAACATCTCCAAAAGCCAAGTATACAAAATCTAAGTACGTTACTTTTGAATATTATGCTCTGGTACACAGTGTATTTATACTTAAATCTACATTTACAAGCAGTAGGGATTAGAAATCAAAATCATGTGTAGGTGGAAAGTACTTCCCTTAACAAAAAAGTGAAAAATGTTATATAAAGTTTAAGACAAGCTCCAACCAACCTTTAGAGTATATGAAGGGGGATAAATTCTGCAGACTCTTAGCCTTTTGGATAAGTTTTCAACTTAAAATGCTGGAAAACTAATTATTCTGTTCCTCCTTCTTGTCAGATGCATACGATTAGCTTTGGTTCATGATATGGCTGAATGCATTGTTGGAGATATTGCTCCTGCAGATAATATCCCAAAAGAGGAGAAACACAGGAGAGAAGAGGTATGAACATAAGGTGTGAAGCCACAGCTGCAGAGCATTCTGTGTGCTTTAATGTTCTGGTGGTGGTGAAGGAACACTCCAAGCAATATAATACTGTCATTGGCATTGAACAAGCCTGCCACAACCAAGTAGAGTTTTCAACTCATTGAGATTTTTGTACCTGTAGCATTACCAAGTACAAAGTTATGGAAGAATCTTTGAAATAATCTTCACCTTGGACATTTATTCCTGAACTAGCTGCAGTTTTGGTAAGCCTGAATTAGTCAAGTTCAGCAGCCTTACCAAGAGGTGAGGAGCTGGGAGTAGGTGCACTGAGTAGGATGGATGACAGTTCATGTCGGATCATGTGTGTGGTGCCAGATCATGAGGTTGACAGAGACTTTATTTAAACCTTCTGCACAAAACCTCAGATGCAGGTGTCTCTTTTGTTGTGATTCTTTGAGTGCAGCATGCCTAGAGTTATTTTTGGCCTTGCACTTACCAAAACTGTTGGTTTGTGGCATTATTTGAAGAAAATGTAAACCATTTCTGTAGCCACAGCTAGAGGGCAATGTCATGCCTCAGAAACTCTTCAGAGGCTTTTTTCATTCAGTGTAAGAACACACTAGGAAGTATATTAAAAAAAAGAAACACCAAAATTACAGTCGGTAAAGATAGTACTTCAGGAATGCCAAATGCATCTTAGATCTTCAATTTCCACTTTCTTAGCAAAGAGCTTACTTCTAGAGTTAGTAATGGCCCCCCAGCCCCTAGTTTTAACCAGATAAGCATAAAAGGGGCCTCCTTTTATGGGTGATGAATAATCACTGGAGTGTTTGTTACACTCTTCAAAGAGCTTCAAAACGCTGAACAGAAGAAACCTCTTTACTGGAAGCCTCTAAAGGTTGTTGTGTCACTGGATCAGCCTTCAACTTTGGTCTCATTTGAATTCAGGCAAAGAAAAAGAGATTTTGATGCCTAGGTATGTTTAGGAAGTTTTCTTAAGTATTTGCAGTTCCTTCTGCTCCCATTTCAGTCAGTGAGGACTTTCTGTTGACTTTGTGAGAAGGAGAGTAAAGCATTAAACATTTGGGATGACTCTGAAATACTTTATTGTAAAAATAGACCATAGGTAGTCACTTCAGGAGGTGACTTATCAATACTCTGCTTCCACTGCAGAGTTCTCCTTTTTTCTGTTTACTCTACAGCTGACATTGAGCTGGCTCCTTGTGCAGTAACTTTAACCAGTGAGTCTCACCAACACTAGGGCAGCAGAAAATGAACCTGATTAATAAAAGAAGTTTTGGGTTTTTTTTGGAGGAGGGAGGGTGTAGTTTGGAATAGGGATTTTTTTACAGATAAGTCATTTTAGCCACCTAACCTTGAAATCTGATGAGTTCCAGAGCTGGAAAGAGGTGAGAAGGAATGAGACCTTGATGCTTTAGTGGTGGCAAGCAATTTGGAATGATATTGTGACACTATATCCTGTATATGAAGTGGAGAAACAAGCATGGCATGAAACCTTTGTCTTGCCTGTGATGTTGATTGTTTTAGAAGCATCCCCTCATGTCACTGGGCAAACAGTGGAGACAGCACAGAAATGAGACTGATCAACTGGGAGAACACAAAGAGCATGCCGAACATGTTTCTGGAGTCACAAGTTCTGCCGGGAGCCTGCTGCAGTGCAGGCTTCCTACAGGGTCACAACCAGCTTTGGGTATCCCCCTGCCTTGAATCCTCCATGGGCTCCAGGTGGATATCTGCTCCACCATGGACCTCCAGGGGCTGCAGGTGGATCCCTGCTCCTCTGTAGGGCTGCACGGGCACAGCTGCCTCACCATGATCTTCCTCATGGGCTGCAGGGGAATCTGCTCTGGCATCTAAAACAACTTTTCCTTCTCCTTCACTAACCCTGGTATCTGCAGATACCTTCTTTCTCTCACTTCTCACTCCTCCTCCTGGGTGGAGTTGCACAGGGATTTCCCCTCCCCTTAAATATGTTATCCTAGAGGTGCTACCACCTTGGCCTTGGCCAGAGCTGTAGCCAAATCTTGTCATGCCAATACTATATAGTAATATCCTGTGTAGTGGATGTTTCTGCTAGCTTGTTAACAATTAGGTAACAAATAGATAAATGGAAATAGCTTATCTTTTTTTTTCAGACAGCTATGCAACAACTGACCCACCTTCTATCAGAGGACCTAAGAAAAGAGATCTATGAACTCTGGGAAGTAAGTTTGTATTCTTTTAATCCTATGTTGAAATTCAGGGTGACCCCTTCTCGTTTTCCCATGTATCTGTGAAATTGTGCCATCTCTTATTTTGACCTCAAGAAAGTGAGATTTATTTGCTGAGAAGATAAAGCTTAACAGTATGAGTCAAGGTCATTTTAGGGTCTTCTTCAAACAGAAACCCTGGGCTTTGGTAAAATTACCATCTTCTGCCCCTAGCCTCTTAGAGTTCCAGACCAACCTGTCTAGGGCTTGGTTTGTACAGCTTGGTTTGTCCTCTACATCCAGCCCTCTGGACATAAATCTGATTTTTTATTACATTATCACTTTCGTCCATATGTGGCCACTTGCAGCTTTTAATACAGGAAAAAACAGTAATGGTAGGTGATGGTGCTGTGGTTTATCTTCTGCTTTTTATGCAAGTAATTTCTGTGGCTTTCATTTCTTTCTAATAAAGTTCATTAGACCAAGATATTTAGTAGTAATTCAAAATTATTAAGTAAACTAACGTTTAAACTTAAATGTGACAAAAAACCGCTCTTTTCTACAAACGCTGGAGATTTCTGGTCTTGGGTTCTTTAAAAGTTTGTATTAGAAAGTATCTTTTGTGTTTGAAGGTGATTTAACCATTTTTATGTGAACCCATGCTGTTAATTAATAAGATCTTTTATACTTGCAAATGAGGGATGATTAGATTATTTTCAAACAATTCAGGTTTATAATTACTGTGCTTTATCTCCTCCTGACATACAGTCACATGGGGGAAATTGTATCCACAAAGTCTAGTCCAAGCAGTCTATGTTTCTTGGACTATATGACCTGAATCTGTATCTTACATTCATATTCTTTTCTACTTAGAGTATATTTAAATTCCAAATATTTGCATCCAATTTCTGCCTTTTGCTACAACACCCTATTTGTGGTTTTGTTTTAGGTTTAGGGTTATTTTTGTTTTTTTTTTTTTTTTTCCTGTTGTATTTGTGTGGTTGAACAGGCAGTGGGAATGGGCTCTCAGAGCTATATTTTAAGGTAAAGGGGGTAAATCAACATCATCAGATATAGGAAATAATAGGTGTGTATTTTTTAGGGAGCATTGGTTCCTTCTCCCTTGAGAAACTGTTATAATTGAGGAAAATGAGATTTTGACAGATAAGGTTAGTTCTGTTAATTGGGTTTTTTTCTTTGCTGGTCTCAGTCTTCTCCAGTGACATTGTAAGAGCTGATTCAGTATGGAGTCAGTTCTTTAGCATGTTAGCTTTTCATCATTCTCGTTAACCATAATTTAATATATGCGCACTTTTGACAATTTGGTCTTTGTTTCTATCTTCAGGATTATTTATTGGCACTGTGTCTGCAATTCATTAGCATGAATGCAACCCATCTGGCAGAGAGGGTACCCTAAATATCTACTATTCACATGTAGTCCCTCTAGTGTTGTTTTAAGTGGAACAACTAGTTGCTCCTTAAAAAGAAGAAAAAAGAGATAAAGAAAACAAGAAGCCTCTGATAACTTGGTGTGCTGCTCTGCTCTCAGCTAGCCAGAGACATTTCCCTATGATTTTTTTTTGTGAGTGAAGGTGGTTATGGACCAGAGCTGAACAGTGCTGAGTAGTACAAGATTTCATGACACTCTTAGCAAGTCCTTCCTGCTCTGCCCTACTCTTGTCTCTGTCTCTCTTTGCTTTTCAGCTTTACAAGGACTGCTGCCTTGGATGGTGTTGGTGGGTACTTGGCGAGTGTTGTGTAGGGGAGAGGCAGCAGAAAGATGCCTCAGATACATTTTCACTTTATAACTTAATCCCAAATATGTTTGAAAAAACAGTAAAGTAAATGAGTCAGCACGTTTCAGCTCTGTTCTGCTTTTTTATTCTCAAGTGCAAAAGCATGGGAATGATTTTTAGAAGACAGCCTGTGGTGTTGGAGAGACCAGTTAGTGTTTTGCCAAAGTACACTGTTATTTCAGAGTCTTAACCACCTGTGGGGAGGAAACAGTAAGTGTTTGTTTCAGCACTGTGCACAGTTGCACATGTAATAGCTGATGTTTCTTGAGGGCAATGTGAGCTGAGGTGTGAAAAATATCAGATGTATAGCACAGAGGTTGGCAACAGATTGATACTCCCACCTAACTGTTGGAGGTGAGACCGACTTTTACAGGTGAACAGCCCTACTTCTTCTTTTCTTGAAGTTCTCCTTTACAATGCTGCCAAGAGTTTGTTGTCTTTGAGGGGCCCTCCCCCCACAAAAGAGATTATTAAAAAATAGAGTAGAAATAAATAGATTTAAGAAAATAAGTAGTATTTAATTTAAAAATGAGGCAAAGCTCAGGTTGAATAGAGAAAAACAAGATAAAAACACTGAAATGAAATTTATTATTAAAATACTGATGAAGATGTAACTGAAAATTCAAAGTACCACTGAAATCTAAATAGACTAGTAAACCACTCAATCATGGCTATATAGAAATCTGGATTTCTGACTTCAAAGGTAAAGTAATAAGCCTAAGAACAGGCTCCTAATAGTATGCAAGACAAGGAAATGCCTATCACACTTACCTGAGCATCAGTGTGTTGAGAGTTACAAAGCTGGGGTCTTTCCAGTGTGAATGACACTCACACCACAGTTGTTGTCTTAAGATGCACAAAGGAATACTAGGTTCTGTGGTCAGTAGGCAAACCTCTTCCTGCACTCATGTTGTTCTTCTCTGTGGAAGTGCTATGATCCACAGGTTCTGTGGATCTGGGAGCTTAGATGGTCCCAGTGTGTACTTTGGTGTGATTAATGGTGGTGGGGATGATGAATAGGGTCAGACCTGCCAATGGTATCAAGGTAACCTGCACAGGAGAAAACCCATTTTTATGGGGTTGGTTTTGGAAGTCAGGAGAGTCAGGAAGACCTGCTCATGAGGCATCTCATACAATGCAGTTGATTTGGAAAAGAGAAAATGCAATGCCAAACCTGGCTGCAGCTATCACTGGAAGCAAATGACAGCAAAATTGTTCAAGTTGAGTAGAAATGTGAATGACTCATAAATATATATACTGATGATGACTGTAGAGAGGGAAAAGATAGCAGAGAGATTAAAGGACTTAAATTCTGAAGGGGAGGAAACCCCTTAACCACTCCCTATCTCCTAGGAGAGACATAAGGACATAAGCAGCTCAGACAGATTAGAGCAAAAAGATTAGGCAGGAATGACAGGAGAAATATAAAGAACAACTCCACTTAGAAACAGTAATTGATGAGAAAAGTGCAAAATAGGTCTTAAAAATAGGTGGTGATGGTGCATAGGCACACACTGTGGTAATTAATAGCCTTAGCCAGGCCTGAAATTACCTTTCTACGTAAAATGCAGTTAAATCAAACCTATTGTTTAACTTGTATGTCATGCAGAGTTGCCTCCATATCATCCCTGATTCAGCCAAAACAATTGGTATATTTAGAGTTAGATTATGCAAAAGACTGTATTTTATATTCCACTGCATTTAATATAAAATTTGTACATATTTCAAGTGTTTTGCTGACCATTGTGTGTTTGTAAAAACGAAGTGAAAGATGTAATTGTGCTGAATATTTCTGGAGTGGCTTGTACTAATGAAGAAAATTCTAGATATATAAAGAGATTTTAATGTTCTGTTTCAGGGTAACAACATTATCTTTTTGTAACTGCAAATCTTTTCAGGAATATGAAAACCAGTCTACTGCAGAGGCCAGGTTTGTAAAGCAGTTGGATCAGTGTGAGATGATACTGCAAGCATTTGAGTATGAAGAATTGGAAAAGACACCTGGCAGACTGCAGGATTTTTTTGATTCAACTGCTGGTATGCCATTTGGGCTTTTTTTTTTTTTTCCTCTTTCATAAATGAAATATTAATTTCATACATGAAATATCTAAATTCCCTTTTTTTTCCCTGACAGACATTCAGAGCAAGTGAGAACTAGTTATTTTACTCATTGCTCAAGTCCCTTAATATTTCTGGGGAAACTTGGATGCATTGTGAACATACCTGACATTTACCTGTACCTGTAGGTACTAAACCTGAATTTAATTTTTGCCAAATTCCTTTTACATCACTTTTTACTTCAGAGAGAGGCTCAGCTTTCATTACACTTGCATGTGTGTAAGGATGTCCCTGAAACATCAGAGTCTTCAGTGCTCACCCATGCTCTTACAGCAGCTTGTTTGTACTCTGCCAGTGTTTCAGGAACCAGTGAAGTAGGATTTGTTATCCCCAGGTGAGCTGAGTGACCAGCCTAAGGTTCCTGTGAAAATCACCTCAGTGAAATGATTAAGTTGCAACTGTGTTAGTTTTTATTCTATCCACTGCTTTTCATCCTTTGCAAAATACACTGGTAGTTTAAAGCAGAGATAGGTAAAATAATAATCTTTATCATTTTGGCAAGGTAGTTGAACACCAGAGGAGGACTGTAACTAATTCATCCTGTCCTGGGGGAAAAAAAGTAGGGATAGACAAACTCTAGGGATAAGAAGACCAGCAGTCACCCAACAACTTGTCCCTGACAAGTCCCATTTATACTTCGGTGATTTCCCAGGGAAATAATAATCTCTCTGTAAGACTTTGATTAGCAAAGGAAAAAAAAGGACAGTGTGAGTGAAGCTTATAATGCTTTATTTTCTAACTGACATCTTTGTTCCCCTACCAGAATTCAACAACTTAAATTGAGCTGGTGTCTGAGTAGAGCCTACAGCATATACCCTAAGTGCACCTGTAACTGGAGTGGTTTCCTGTAGCATGATACGTAGTGTCAGATTATCTTGGTCAGGGTGCATCCCTTTTTAGTTCTTAAATGTCTTAATAGAGCACAAAATACAAGCTTTTTTTGTGAAGAAGGCTGTAGCTACACTTACTCCATAGCTGGATTGAACTGGGAGCATTCACTTTCTTAAAAGAATAATTTGACATTTATTCTGAGCCTAAAGTGACATCTCTGCTATTGTTCCATTTCCAGCATTTCACACATGGCAAAATGAGAGTATTTTTCATTAACCTTCCCTTTCTTTTGTTTTGCAGGGAAGTTTGTTCACCCAGAAATACTCCAGCTTGTATCTCTGATTAACACAGAAAGGAAAAAAAGAATAGCTGCCACATCTCATCCACATTCCTGAGGTGTTCCTAAATCCTGTAGCCATAATAAATACTTTGGTTTATATTCTGGTCATTATTTTTTCTCCTCTATCATCACTGATTCTGCTAGCAGATGTTTTTTCTTGTGCATTCACTGCTGATAATCCCAGGATCACTTAGAGATGACCAGGTAATGTAGTTGCCTCCCAGATCAGAGATTGTGTCAGGGAACAAAGAATTAGTATATTTGGGAATATAGAATAAGTACAGAATAGAATAGAATAGAATAAGAATAAGTATATCCTTCTTTTTGATCAGCCTCTGATTAATGCAGTCTCAGTTACAAATAGATTCTGCACTGGGGAAGTCCATGTACATTTAAAAATTAGTTGATTGCAATCTAATCTGTTCATGTAATGCACTGTGTGGGGCAGGTGGTCTTGTTCTGTGAATTTCTAAATATGTATGGATTTAAGTACCTTCAAAATGGGTTAATATCCACTCAGTGCTACACAGAAATGAGACCAATGAGCCTGTGTCTGTAGGAGCTCTTGACTGAGCTTAGAGATGAGATTTCTTTGGAGTGCCTAAGCCTTAAGTGATGGTACATAAAACTGGTAATCTCATTAATTATATTTTCTCAGTATCTTCTTTGTTTCATACAACTTTTCCCCTGTTCATGTGTTGTATCAGGGAATGGTGCCAATATTTCCATAAGGCCTGTATTCCTCACTTGCCCTCACCCCAGACTGGCAGTTTTACAGACTCCTTACTCCTTCACAGGTAATTAATAATCACAGAATACCTGAGGTTGGGAGGGACCTTTGCAGTTCGTGCAATCTAATGCAGAAGCCTGTACATCCATGTAGAGCTGGCTCTCTGCTCCAGGCTGTCACACCCTGGTAGAAGTTCTGCTCTAAATGAGTTTCTGGCAGAAGTAGACACTAATGTAGAAGCACAGAATGATTGTGAAGTAAAGCTGTAGTGGTGGTAAATGCCATAATGAGGCCAGTGTCTGCACACCCAAAAACTGCTGAATTGTGTGCAGCTGGAGATGAGGGCAATGCCATGATTAGCAAATAAGCAAAATTTGCACCTGTAAAAATTACATGGTAGAGACTTGGAGTTCTCTGTCTTACACCTCATGTCAAATGAAGCAGCATAAAACTAAATTCAATTGTCCTGTCCTTTAAAGGTAGGTAATGTATCTGAAACACACATTTTCAGGCACCGTGACTCAGGAAATGCTTTCTTGACACAAACCTCAGGGGCCTGACTGAAGCTCACAAAGTGTTCTGTGGCTGGTGCCTTTCCTAGAGCAGAGAGTTCTGTGCAGAGATGCTGGGAGCTTGCCTCAGTGGCTGGCACAGTGCTCAAAATCTGTGGAGCGTATTGGTGTGGTTCAGAGGAGATGTGAGATGCCTGCTCTGCTCAGGAACCCCCTGGGACAGCAGTCATGCCCTGTGGCAACCCTGGAAGAACAGGTTGCACTTTGCTGAGCTGATTAGTGGTTCTTGGCAACAGATTGCCATACTGCAGAGGGGGATGGAGTGGGGGCCACCCAGCTTTTGTCAGCATTTTTATTCCACCTAGATGCACACAAATCATAGTGTCCATTAGTTTGCATTGAATGCTGAGTGTGAAAGCTACAGATGCATGGAAGGGCAGAATTGAGAACATTCTTGACAAACCAGCAAAGTGGCCTTAAAGAGATGCTTGGTAGAAATGCACGCAGTACAAATACTACCCTAAGCAGGAACAGTCCATTCATGCAGCATAGCAGGAGGCTTCCCCATTCCGCAGGGGACCGAGGGGACAGCATGGAGCCCCATGCACAGTAATCATAGAGTGCTTTGAGTTGGAAGGGACCTTAAAGATCGTCTAGTTCCAATTCCCTTGCCTGTGGCAGGGACACCTTCCACTAAGTTGCTCAGTACTACTGGTAAACAAAACATCACAAAAGGTAAAAGAGAGAGAAATTTATTTTTAATAAGAATATCAAGAACTTCATTTACACAAATTAAGTTGTCAATATCTTCCATTTAAAATAAATTCACATTTATGCACAAAACCACGTAAAATAAGCTAGAAAATTGTCACAAGAATACTAGAAAAACAATTAGATTTGCTTCCATGCTAAAAATCACACTAAAGAGGCATTTGATATAAATGTCCAAAGTTAGCCTATGTCCAGTAGAACATTACAAATGGACTTTCAACTTTGTAAAAACTAACAAAAGCCACAAAGGAAAAAACGAAAATCACTTAAAGCCACGTTTTCTCACAAAATTTTAAGCAGTCTGTAATGTCAAACTCACTAACACTGATTTGAAGCTTTGGCGTATGCTCAAAAAATGCATCCATTCTCAAAGTAGCCAGGCTCATTTCCATCCTGTTCACTGATAACGTCGTGCCCACCTCCGTGTGTGGTGAGCTGAGCAACGCAACATGCGGACTGACAAGTGCTCACTACACAACAAGATAGTGTCACAAATGTGCTGCTCTTTCCTTAGAAAACATGTTAAAAGAATGCAATTCAGAAAACATGCTGAATCAAAGCTGAGAGATGTCTGGCTCTTGGTGACTGAGCAGCGATAATGCAGTTGGTGGAATTAACATCCTGGAGCAAAGCGCAACAAAACTTGACACTGAAAGTGAAGCTCTAACTCATCCTGTGCATTGTCAGGTGACAGGGTCTACGCTAGCAGCTCTGAAGGCATGGGCTCTCTCACCTATGGCACATCCGAAGCCAAATGTTGGGTTTGTATTCTTTCACTTAAGGCTGTATCTTGACGGAGGCTCATAAATATATTTTTCCCGTGGTTTTGAGGGAAGATACGGAGGCAAAAATATTAGCGGTTTCCTCCACTCCACTTGATTTTCTAATTAAGCTCACTGCCAAGTCTCACCAAATCAAAGAGAGCAACTAAGGGTGCAAATTTTGAAAGTGAAACCTTTCCAGCCAAAATGATGATCTGAAATCAGCAGCTGTGATAGGTTGTTTCTGTATGAATAACCAGATGTCTCTTCCTGCCCTCCTTAACTCTGCTGCCTAACGGGTGTAAGGGCAATGCCAGACGGTACCATTGAAAGAGAAACAGCTTTTTGTGACAGTAAGTGATTTTAATTCTGTTAGGAAATAGATGATGTTCAGACACTCCTGAGCAAAGGGCACCGGGTATGGATGGTAGACAGCTGGTGTATGGCCTACTGCTGGCAACTGCATGCTTTGCACAGCTTCTAGGTCCATCTGTCTGATGTGGCACTGAGAGGGAAGCCAGAAACCAACAGATAGAAAAAGGTAAAGCAAAATAAATAAGAAACAGAGACTGGGAGATTGTTAGAGGGAAGTTACGTGTAACTGAAAACTATTTAGTCACTTAACACAGAATTTAGTGCATTATAGCCAATGACTTGTGTGTGGTTTTGATGATGTACAAAGTACCTGGTGATAAAATGGCCCATCTAAAATAGAAATAGGGAGAGGAAACATTTCTCCAACACAAGCGCAGGATGGCAGTTTTCCAAAGCTGACAAAACCTTGTTGCTCAAGTTGTGTAGTGAGGGAGAGCTGAAAATCATTGTCTGGGCAAGTCTCTGAAGAGAGGCATGTGGGGCTCAGGAGGGCCTGCTGTTTAACACTGAAGCTCTTCTTCACTTTCAGGGAGTCGGGTGCCAGCAAGGGAGCTCTGAGCACTAGCATGGGCTGTAGAGCTGAGAACTTCTTCAAAACTGCCTCCCGTGTGGCTTGTCCCACCAACCTTGGTCTGAAACAAGGCAAACAGAGAACAGCAAGATCCTCTGCTCACACAGAAGCAAATCCCATTTCCAATCCACCCCATGGCCAAGGAGAGCAGGGAACTCTTCAGGCAGAGAATGCGTAGGGATGGTTCCTTAGAACAACAGCTATAAAACCAGTCAAATAAAGCAACTTCTTTACTCCACAATTTCTAAACTAGGCTGCCATCATAAAATCTGACAGTGGCATGTCTCATATACTTAAAGGAGACAGTCCCTAAGTAGATCCCAGGTAGGATCCTAGACCCTAGCAGTAAGCCCAATGTGGTTGTTTACCTGAGTAGCTCACACTGGTTTCACTGCTTTTTTTTTTTTTTTCCAATTCTATGTAGGCTGGATAAGAGATGGATACTAAAATGAACTGGTTCATTTGCTGTGTGGCCCACATGCCAGCTATAGCAACACAGCTGCTCGCAAAATTCATAAACCATACTGGGATTTTGGACAGCAGAAGGAATGTAGTAACCAAAGGACCTGAATCCCTTCAGGCACTTGTAGCTGCCTAAATATTGGAATATAAAACTGGCAGTAGCATTTTCATAGGGGAAGGCAGAGAAGAGATACCAAAATACATTAATCAAACATATACAATGTGCTTGCACATCTACTTCCAGAATACTTCAGGTCACTGAATTTGTAATAAGTATTAAAAATAAAAATCAGTAAGAGTAAATCTCTGAAAAAGAAGTTTCCTAACAAAGATAGAGCTGTATCTAAAGATTTGGAAATGATCAAGACTAAGTGATGCAGAGACAAAGCTGTTGTGACTAGGTTGTCTTGGTAAGAGAACATTCTTTTATGGCTTTTCTTGCTGATATGCCTGCTCCAAGCTGATTCAAGCCTGAAAATAGGGCAAAACCTTTTACTCCATCCTAGAATTGCAGCAGAACTCAAAGACAACCTGACATTTTTTCAACCTCTCAGCCACTGAATGCTTAGGAAGATTATTTTAATTAAATGAACCTTGTGTTCTAAGTTTCCAAAGGGTTAATCCTACGTAATCCTGTTTCTTTAGCTAGCACAGCAGCTTACCTAGCTTGAAAGTCCAATAAAACATTTAATTTATCAGAGTTCAGTTTTTCAGAAAAGTTGAGAAGAATGAGGCATTCTGCTCCTGTTTGATTTCCAGGGGAAAATGAACTAGTATACTCTCCCAAGAAAGCTGCAACCCAAAGTCCAGGTTCCAAGAGCAAATAAAATCTAATTTGAAATTTGAAATTTGATTTCTAAATTTTATGAAACCTGAACATCTGCAGTTTTGGCAAACTGCAGAACACTAGGATCACTGAAGATCTGTCGCTGATTTGGGGGTTGGAAAGATGCTAAGACTACTGCTGTTCTTTTTTCAGGGGCCTCACTGGGTAGTTCTCCATTTTTGAGACCACAACAAAACCACAGAATTGAAGGGTAACTCCATGATTTCTCCCTCCCCTGTCTTCCTAATCTTGCAAGCCTTGGAACAGAGGTAGGAAAAAGGAGGAGCAATGCTGAAACATTCCCATTTGTCTGCAGTCTACCCTGGTGGCACCCTAGATCTACTACTCCAGCTTCCCTTCCCCATTTGCATAAGGAAAAGAAAAGAAAAGAAAAGAAAAGAAAAGAAAAGAAAAGAAAAGAAAAGAAAAGAAAAGAAAAGAAAAGAAAAGAAAAGAAAAGAAAAGAAAAGAAAAGAAAAGAAAAGAAAAGAAAAGAAAAGAAAAGAAAAGAAAAGAAAAGAAAAGAAAAGAAAAGAAAAGAGAAAAAAGAAAAGAGAAAAGAAAAGAGAAAAGAAAAGAAAAGAAAAGAAAAGAAAAGAAAAGAAAAGAAAAGAAAAGAAAAGAAAAGAAAAGAAAAGAAAAGAAAAGAAAAGAAAAGAAAAGAAAAGAAAAGAAAAGAAAAGAAAAGAAAAGAAAAGAAAAGAAAAGAAAAGAAAAGAAAAGAAAAGAAAAGAAAAGAAAAAGAAAGAAAGGAAGGAAGGAAGGAAGGAAGGAAGGAAGGAAGGAAGGAAGGAAGGAAGGAAGGAAGGAAGGAAGGAAGGAAGGAAGGAAGGAAGGAAGGAAGGAAGGAAGGAAGGAAGGAAGGAAGGAAGGAAGGAAGGAAGGAAGGAAGGAAGGAAGGAAGGAAGGAAGGAAGGAAGGAAGGAAGGAAGGAAGGAAGGAAGGAAGGAAGGAAGGAAATATTTTGAGAAAATGTCAGTGAGTTTGTCAGTAAAGACAGACAACGAAGATTTCATAAGATACGGAGGATTATTTCAGACTCAGAACTTACTGTATTTTCCTGCTTAATTACAGATTTCTTAAAGGATGATCTAAGAACATTCTGAACACAACAGGCTGAGCTGACATGACAAATACTCTCCTCCAGAACACCTTTGCTTAATCAATAAAATAATATCAGGCTTCTCAAGCAGATCACTGTGAGCGGAAATGGTCTTCAGAGCTGTGCAGTTTGAATTACATTTTTCTATTTCTGAATGACACATTGGGACTGACTGGGAACAGACGCTCCTTACCACCACTATTTTTGGCATTTCTGAGACCACTTGCTTACTTTTGCAGGCATCAGAAATAATTTCTTAGCAACAAAGCAAAGGAAAACAATTTCTTTGCATATTGCCTTCATTTTCCCTTAGTGCTCAATGAAATTCTTGATGGAACAACAAATTAAATCAGTCTCCTGTACAAATGATAAGGACAACTAAGCTGTCACACAGGCATGCAAACATTAACACACACAGGCATGCAAACTCTGCCCCTAACCTTTACCTTAAGGCTTGTAACAGTGGTTTCAACCTTCTCCTCAAACGATTTGAAAGTTGGAGAATTCCTAGGAGAAAAAAAGTTGAAGGGAGGAAAAAGAGTCAGTTGCCACCATCATGGGATAATTACACAATTTGATCAGTTCTTACCAGGCAACACTGCCAGCACAGAATGAAGGTTGGCTGCAGCACAAGGCTATGAACACTCACTTGTGCTCTGTCAGTCAAATCCAATTATGGCAATCGGATGAGTACTTTTTAGCTACAAATTTTCAAAAGTAGAATCTAGTAATTGAAACAAATTATAACTGGCCTGCCTACTCTATGATACATTTGTCATGTTCTCAGAAGAACAACAAGACAATGCTGCCTATAATGCTGCTTTTCTATGGTTTTATCCATTTGTATTGTTGCTGTAGAGAAATAAACATTTTTTTTCAGGTGATGAGCAAGTTCATAACCTACATTATTAAGAAGATGCCAAGTTTAATGTCCTAAGGTTGGGAAGAAGGAGATTAGAACCACATGGGAAGTGGGTCCCAAATGTCTTTGAGGAATCCTACCCACCGTCCCATTCCTGTGATTTTGTGACTGCTGCTTTCAAAGACAAAGACTTAGAGAGACTGTGTTCCTAAGGTGCCTCTCTGACTTAGCTAAGCTTTTCTCTGTGTTCACCCAACACAATGGAGACTTGGACAAGTCTACAATGGGTGAAGGGACCTTCTTCTGGTTCTCTGCTCCTTGCTTGGCACCTGAGAGCTCATTTAAAGCATACATTGTGCTTCATTATTAGTGAATACTCTGAAGCTCAGGCACTGTTGTCCAGCACAGTTCCTCATTCTGCAAATACATTTATATCATATCCCTCATCAGGCTGAGTTAAAATTACTCCAGTTTAAGGGAAGGGCAAACATAAGCCAGAAAAAATAATGCAAACATAAGCCAGAAAAAATAATGCAAATTTAGTTTCTGTTATTTAGATGACAGATTTTTTTCATAGGGTAAGAAGGATGAAAAGGAGAAACTGAGTTTTATTACATATATTTGATCGGTAGGTCACACTGGCGAATTCTTGCCTTAAACTACCCACCTGCTGAAGTTGAATGAATTAGCATCATTTAGTTGTGAGTTTGTTTTTCATGCATGCTTGGCACAGAGTGGGGACAGTCATGTATTTAGAGGCCAAGGGAGTAAAAAGAAAGCTGGATACTAATTTTATTGAAAACAGAGCTTTACTTGAACAAATATTGAATATTTGGCTGCAGTCAAGTAAAGCGTGATTATAGCCATTAAAATATGAAATCACTCATGTAAAATCCCTCCATAGGAGCATGATCCAAGCCTGTTGGAGTGGAAAGCATCTCTGACATTAATGGGTGTTGGATGATGTTTTAGAGACAGCAAAACAACTGAATTTCAGATTCAGTAATACAAACCTGATAACAATCAGCTACCCAAATACATCTCAGAACTGCTTCATTTACTCAAAGGCTTGTACAAGAGATTAAGCAGTTAATACAATTAAAATGAAAAAAAAAAAAAAAAAAAGCCTGTATCCGCAGCTCGGCTGTCGTGCAGCTCTCATCTACACAAATAACCTTAATTGATTGAAGTGAGACTTCTCATCCAACTAAAACCTGCAGGATCAGGATCAAAGTATGCAAATCCCCCCTCATTACTCTGTTCAACATCACCATAGCAAATAGAAAGTGGGTAGCACATTACCTCATTGCAGGCATGCTTATGGAATGGCGAATAGAATAGCTGTGGGATGAAAGGAAACATAAGAAAAAAAAAAAAGCTGTAAAATCTGATTTCCAATATGATTATAATGTATTTTTTAAACTTAGCTTTAAATGTACATATACATATAGTCAAGAGAGCTGGTATTCCTCCTCTTCTGATGGCAAGGGCTTGTCAAACTCTCAGCACTAAAGATCTTACCAACACATTCTTATGTCAACTGACCAGCAATGAGGCTCAAAAGAATGATGCAAAACAGCTCCTGGCAAAATCCATTTAAACGGTGCAGACCCCTTCTATCTAAAGAGACACATGAGAGGGGCACAGAGAACCACCTCCATGTCCCTCAGTAACAGAGGATGAGCTCTGTGTTGGGCAGGAGGGATACACCCCAGGTTTGTGCACGTCAGCTGAGCTGGTTCAGCTGACTCTCAATCTCAAAAGGTTCCTGCACAACTGCTTAAACAAGAGGTTTCTTCAGCCAGGGAGGCAACACTCTCACATATCTGCACCTCTCCAGGACATTTCACTTCCTCCTTCACTCCGCAACTTTACCAAAGGTACGGAGCTATTTTCCACAGCTCTCATCCAGCTCTCTTTGTGACACTTCCCTCCTCAGACTTCCCAGAAGCAGGAGTATTGGAAGGCTGCAAGCAGAGGATGCTGCCTCTGCATTACTCAAAGATCCCCAAATCATGCTGCACACCTTTAGACCTCCAGGTACCACCCACACTGACTGCTTGACTTACATGAGCCAAATTCTCCCACCTGAGACACCAACTCTTTTCACAGCATCACCTGCTCCCTGCTGCTGGGAAGCATCATGCCTGGTCCAAATAAGAATCTTTATTTGAAGCTTAAGAACTTTCCATAAGTACTTTAAGTAAAGTGTGTGATGCAAGAGTGTGTCTTTTTCCAAAAATTCCTGCATTGCTACTTTCAGTGTTGACTGACAGCTGCAGACTGGTCTGACTGAGAACAGGGAGAGCTTTACTGTAAGTATCACCAACACTTGCCTGCAAGCAAAGCATGATTATAGCATTAAATAATGAAAGCTCTCATACAAACAGGACATGTGTTTGTTATAAACTATACAAAATCAGACCAGCACTGAGTCTATATACAGATTTGTTTTTCCAGATTAGAGATTCAGAAATGGGGGTGGGGAAGGGAAGGAAGAGATATTTGGCAAGCATGTGGAATAGTGAGATCTAATACAAACTGTTTGCTGTTGTATATATTTTAAGGCTTCTGCTAAGATCAGATAGACAAGAACTGACAGCAGATAATGCTAATGTTTCATGTTTAAGTTTTCACATAATTTTCAAGACTTATGAAAGATTAGCCCAAACATTTCACAAGTGCAGCAAATCTTTAACAGTCCTCATTAAATTAAGCAAGCATCCAACCTACAACAAATAGACAAAAATAGAGTTTGGAAGTATTTCAGCATAGACTGCTCCTCTTTTAATAGCAAAACATTCCAAATATAAAGGTTTAAATCAGAAGATTAAATTCACATAGCTAAGAGATGGCACATGACAGACAATCAAAATATTAAATGCTTATTTTTTTGAGTTCATATTTTAATTTTTCTAAAGAGGTAAAAATGCAAGTTATAGAAACAGTGCAAAATCTTCTTTTAGTACAAGCCTAAAATATTAAGCTTTTTTTGAAGACATGCATGACTGTGATAGTGATCATTGCAGAGAACAGGGATCCTTCTTGACAGAGGTCAGTAAATATTACATTTTAGTTTCATGTCAGAGTGAATTTAGAAGTTCAATCTGTGCTGTACTTTGAAGTTTACTCAGTGAATAGAGTCCTTGTTAGGATAACTAAGCTGAATGGAAAAAATGCTCTTGAGCTTTTCAGTGAAGATACGACAAGGCCAGAGGGACTGGCAAGGCATTCAGGGCTGTTCAGCCTCTCTTCAGGGTGAACTGACATAAAGCCAGACTACTTATAGAATCTTTGAGAACACATAAAATTGTTTTCTAACAATTTTTTTCATCATATATTCAAGTGCTTTACAGACTCAATAAACTCAAACTCTAATTATAAAGAACTATTTTATCATCTTCTGAACTTGGAAATTTCTGCAGGACTCAAGACTTTTAAAGAATCATGACTAAGATACTTTTCCTCTATTGAAGACTAGGTAATTAAATACTTCATATAATCTTTACAAAACTCAGCTGAATAGAATTTTTACTGTTTGTTGCTCATGTTCAAACCTCTGACAGAAAGAATATGGTTGAGAGAATGGGATTGTATATAAGCAGGTTTTCCCAAGACCAATGTCTTTTGAATGTGTCCATTATTTGAATTTAAGACTAATCTACTCAAGGCAAACACTTAGTCCACTTTTCTTACACTGACCATGCTGTAAAAATGAGGCATAACAGTTTAAGCAGGATATAATGATGCTGAAAGGAAAGAGGTAACTGCATTACAGCCCATAAAACAAATCCTGTCAAATACAAAGGCAGTATTCAAGGAGAGTAATGTGTCTTACCCAATTGAATGCGATCTGGGGTGGATGCACAAGGAAAGAAAAGCAAGAGTTAAAAGTATTAGGAAAAGGTAACAAAAATAGACATATGCATCTGTAGCATGTCAAACTGTCCAAGGAGAAAAATAAAATAATTTACATTCAAATCTTGATGCTGGAATTCACAGTAGAATGTGGATCAGTTCAGATCCCTCCAAAGCAAACATTTTCACACAGTCCTTCACTATGCAGTCACCTATTATGTATGCATTGAAAAAACAAAAGTTTTATCTTTAAAAACGAAATTTTGTGTTCTCTTCATTAGAACATATTTAAACAATGCTACCTGGTTTCTCATAGCCTCCTTTAATATCATTAAAGAGAAAGTATAGGTGAACTGGAATTGTACAGGTACATAAGAGCAAATTATTTTTCCCCCCTCTGAATTCCTTAATCATCTCTCAGTTAAAAAAGGCTATGGAAAAAATAAGGAGTTTTTAATTCCTAAAATGACATTTTCTAAAATACTTTTTCCTTGTTGAAAACAATACTTGAAACACTTTGACACTGTGTTCCACCTCACAGGAAATTTAATTAAGTCGGAACTGGGAGAGACACACTGATATACAATATTCAAAGGATGCCATTAACGTTCCAAAGTTGAGAAATGATGAGGCAGACAAGCCTCTCCTTCATCTGTGTTACTGATGTAGTCTTTAATTACAGACCACTTCAAGGGAACACCTGCCTCATGCAGTGAGCCAGAGAGGTGGTGCACATTTAATGAACATCTCTTCAAATACTTACTTTTCACATCCTTTCTCAATGTGTGGTGTGATGCATTATTTACTGTGCAATGTTCATACTTTGCTCCAAAGAAAAGCATTGATTTCTTCAGGTTTATTTACAAGGTTATACACATCATCACGTACACTCATGCTTCTCAAACATTCAAGGGTTTGTCTTCACAAGACATTTCTGCTTAGACCTGTTTAAGTAATACTGTTACCCTCCTTTTACTATCTGCTGGCTCCCAGTAACAGCCACCCCCTTCTCCATGCCAATACAGATACCTGCACAGACATAGGATAAGGAAATCTCTCTTGCTGCAGACCTCTAAAAAACAGCACAAATTAAGGGGCAAATGTCCATGGAAGTGAGAGAAAACAACCTCCTCATCCATCAGCAAAAGAAATGCTTATGAACTTACGTTCTGAAGCAAGGTAGTATTGCTATTTCCTTTATAGGGGTATCAAAAGACAGAAAGGTTTACAAGTGGTAGTTTCAGGCATGACAGCTACAGCATTTGAAGGAATTCTGATCTGACAGCAGTTTTAAGTGCCCAGAACATCCCTACATCACAGAAATCCTAAAAGACTGTGCAAAAACTCTTGTCACCACAAACAACAACAAAAACCCTAAAAGGCACAACAATAAAGGCACAGCAAAAATCAACTCTTAATGTAGTAAAGCAGATTAATCATACCAGAACCATCACAAAAAGGTTTTGGCCCCACCTGCTTCTAAAAGCTTTAAATGACAGAGATTTCACAGCCTTCAGAAATAACCCCTGTTCAGCTGTACTCATGAACCACAAGGCTAGACTTGCTAGCCCTTCTATGTAGAGCTGCCTGGTCAGTGCTCCCCATCTCTGCTTTTGAATTTTCCCCCATTTGGCAATAAAGCACGTTACACTTTCCTACACTGAATTTTATTTTATAATTTATAATAATGTGGATTTCTAATCCAGGTGCCTAAAGTGCTTGCATACCCTGCCACTGCAGTCATATGGGAATGCTAAGCGATGCCATCCTGGCACTTTCATCTAACCCAGCAATGAAAATGCTGATGAGTAACAGACTCAGGACAGATGCCTGCAAAATCCTACATAATGGTCAGCTATGGAGACCTATTCTTTGGATACAATTTTCAATTACCTATGCTCTCTTCCTGATAAAGCAATAACACCTAAACTGTATTTCTCTAGTTCTGCAAGAAACACTACAGACAGCCTTATCAAAGTCAAGCTCTATCACATCTCCTACCTTCCATCTATCCTCTATGACAGGTGCTGTCATTTCAAGGTAATTGTTCTTGACAAATCCTTTTATGTTTTTGCTATCATGCTATCTTAGAGATGCTTAGAAAATAACAGGTTAATGCATTCCTCCAGTATCTGCTTTGTAGTTCCCAGAACCCCCCTTGCACCTCTGGAGAGGAATTAACTTTGCCTTCCTCCACCCCTCTCGTGCCGCCTATACCTTCTGTGCTGATCTCTGAGGGACACATTCAGCTGCTACAGTCATGCCCCTCAGGCTGTCCCTTCCTGCAGTCTTTTGTGTCTTTCCACCTGTGCCTTCCAACTCCTGGCAGGAATGAGGCATTATATTACCTTCATTCATCTTGAGAGCTGGCTCATCCCAGGCACTGAATTTGAAAGGGGTCTGTGTGATCATGTAATTAAAGAAAACGTACCAGACAGCTGAATGAAGGAGCTATACAAAATGTAACTGCTGACATCCTAATTTGCATGCATAAATACCTTTGTTAGCTTAATCTTTAAATACCTTTACTTGAGTAGCAGCAATGTATGTGGTAGTGTGCATATAGTAGTGTAGTGTACATAGGTTATTTTTTCTTTCTTTCTTCTTTTTTTTTTTAAAGCAACCCAAAATCCAGAAAATCTCTCACTTAGTATCACAACTTGTTTCTAAAAAGGTCATCAGCAGGAATGAAACATAGATCCATACAGACAACTGCAGAGTAGTCCAGGAGTATAGCTTGAAAATATTCAAACTTTAGCAGAAAGCAAAGGAGAAAAGGATAAAGACCCTCAACTCTATCACATCTGTGCTCATCTTAGCAAGAGCCACATTAAAATGTCAGTGCAAATCTCTTAACATGGAGAGATCTGAGCCTCTGATCAATGCCCTGTGAGTGACCTGTGACTACCCCTTTCCTCTCAACTTTCTATACCAGATAAATGTTAAAAGAGACAACATGAGCTGGAGATGGAGGAGAAAAAAAAAAAATCTTGATGGCATATCATTAATCCCAAGGCCCATTAATGAAGAATCTATTATCTTAGCTATATTGCTAGTGTCTGGTTTGTATCCTAAAGCAGAAGTATCGGTATAAAACCTGTACACTGGTTTTATATGCATTTCTTGTATTTCTAGAAACACAATATTAAATAGGATGCATTATGACTGTAAAGAGCCCTTACAAGCTTATTAATAGAAAATTCAGAAAATGTAAAACGTTAGTGATTATTCATGCACAAAATGAATTAGAGAGCTGTAACACTGGGAAGACGGGGTGGGGATGAAAGAAAAGCACAGCAGCTGCAAGAAAAGCATTTGGTCCCCAAAGGGTGGCATCTGTTCTTTCAGAAACACAGAATTTTGTCATTTTTCTTACAGATTTTATCTTCTTGAATGCTAACAGAGCAAAATAGCACATCTGGGGGAGTCTGTCTGGCCTGTTTTTATATGATATTTTAGTAATATTTTTAGAGATAAAACAAAATGAAAATTAAGACTCAACAACTTCAGAACAGAAACATGTTTTTCATGTAGTGCTCTGTACAGTTGACATAGCAGGTAACATGGAAAACAGAATTTTGTTTCATAAAGAAGACGGGTTTCAGTATTTAGTCAGTCTGTCTACAAACCCTTTCAAAATCACCATCACCAGGGGGTAAGGCTGCTGAACATACTGGGAATTATGATGACATCTGGATTTTAGAAATAATTTTCAAGTGTCTGCTCTGAGTGAAAGCAGAACAGGGATTTGCATCTGGATGTCATTGGTGACTATCAGCCTTAATGCCTAACCAAGAGAATTAAGCTAGAGTCTGGTGTTTGTTTAAAACATCAGTATGGGAGGGGGTGGTGATAATCCATACACTAGATCACTGAAATAAAATTATTTGGATTAGCAAAAAAAGCAAGCCAACAATGACACAGAAAATTCCTGCCTCTTTACAGTTTACTTCCCCAAACACAAGTGAGATTGGAAAGGGAGGGGGAAGATTTTTAATAATCAGGTTATTTAAATGATAAGGTTTGTAATGTGACCCCACAGAGAACTACACCTGGACAAGCTGAGCCAAGAATTTAGGCCAGCTTTGTTTTTGAGGGAAGCATACTGACCATCACTCCAGATTTAGGATGTGCAGCACATGCAGAAGGTCCAAGTCACGTCACTCTCTCTCTATAACTATGGGAACCTGGCTAGACCACTTGCTGCTTCATCACCAAGCATGAAGAAAACTCTCCTAACTGAGAACTTAACTGAAAACAGCAAGTATCCACAAAAAAGGCAGCACTGGTAGTTCATATTTACCTGAAAATTTCCCAACCAGGTTCAAGGTAATAATTTAAATCAAAGAAAGTTACTAGAAATCCTCTTTTTGATTAATCAAAATGCTTTTGGACTCAGCCTCTGCTTTGAGCCCTTAGCTAAAGAGCTAATGGGATAAACACCTCCCATCTGCCATGTCAGAAGCATGACTGTCATGGGCATGAGGGCTGATACTGATAGGTAAGTCATTTGGTAACAGTGATTGATTAAGGGAAATATTAAAGACTGAACACGCTGTATTTCAGCGAAGACATTTCTGCCTTTGCAGTTAATCTCACACCATGTGCAAAGCACAAGTAATAGGACCTGAGAAATCCTGAACCACTAAGTCATCCTTCCCTCTATAATCCAGAGCCAGTGCTCAAGGTATTTACACAGAAACTCTTCGGTCACTGCTGAAACACTTTGGTCCCTGATCTAAAGCATGGACCTGTTTGCTGAGCTGTGGGCTTGTCTTTTTTTGCAAGAGGAAGTGTTAAGAAAACATAAAATGAAACAGGGAATATGTTGGTGCCACATGCATCACACACATCCTATACATTTCTCAAAAATACAGAATACGACTATAAATGCAGGGAAGGCAGAAAGAATTAACAAAGATCATAAAAAGGCTTGTGAAAGTGATTCATCCAGCAGGAGCCTGGAAAGAGGGAACTGAAGTGAAATACAATAAACCCACAAGAAATAATGAGTGGAATGAAGGACAGAAGAAGAACTCACTCACTGTTTCTCATAATGGAAGAGCCAGAAGGCACCAAAGGAAAGACCAGGGAGACTCCAAATAAGGAATGAATGAACGAACAAATAAACCATATAAATTTCTATTCCTCCAGGGAGACGTGAGGTGTTATGAATTTCAAAAGCTCATATAAGTTAAAATAAATTCTAAATAATGATAAATTTATGAAGAAAAACCTTCAAGAAACTTTTAAATGAAGGCTCAAATTTATGTTTTAGAAAGTTTTCAGCTCTTGGATTTCTGAACACTAAAAATATACACTAAGAAAATATAATTGCATGCCTGCTTATTCTTCTATCCTTTGATAGGCATATTCTACTCATGAATGTTTAACTGTATCAAGTAAAAAATTCTTAGTTATGTTCATACATAACTAAGTAATGTATGAAGGTTGCAAGTCATTTACTAAATTTCCATTTTGAACTGCAGTGTGGAAAAAACACTGTAAAGCAGATGATACAGTAATGAAGATTTTTCCTTTTTTAGTTTCACCTAGAAAAACATTAATACTTCTTTAGAGGATTTATTCAGCTGTATGTAAAAGGTAGGTATTAAGGGGGGAGGACTCTAAAGATTTAAGATCCAGAGTAAAAAGGGAGGAAAAGGTTTTATTGCCATGAGCTAAGCTTCAGTCATTTGCAGCACACACAGATCTTAGGATACGGTTACCTCATACATTACAAAATAACGAAAAAGTGAGTACATACCAATAGGATAATATACACTATTAATAAATGAGACTCTAATTACACAATTGTAGAGTTATCCATGTCCACTTATAACAAAAGAATCAACTCCTTCAAGCATTCAAGAAGTTCCGTAATTCTACTACCTAATGAAAACTGGAATTCTGCTTTACTGTATGCAATTTCTGCTCTCATACTGAGGAACTTTAAAGCCAACACTTTAAAAGATACATCAACATATAAAGCCGACACTGAAGTTGCCTTTAAGTGACAGTTCTACTGACCTCAACTCCTGTTACTTCTATCATATCTATTTTTATACTTCTATCATATCTATTTTTATACAACTGCAGAACAAAACTTTGCAGTATATCTTCAATAAAAACTGATTAAAAATAGCCTGAAGTATCTTTTGTCTTAACACAAGCAGCTGCTAGGTAGGCTTCTTTTCTTCAGATATTTTTCTCCAGCATCCACATGAGAATAAAACTGGGTTAATACAGATCTAACAGCAATTTTTTGTTCTATTTTACTTATACATTTCCTTGAGTTTGTAAACTCATTACAAAAGGATTTCTGACTGTATTAAAAAAAAAAAAAAAAAAAACAGGACTCAAATAAAAATTCTATCTTTGGTCATCATTATGCCTTCTTTCCAGTTAAAAACATGGATGTTATTAAATACTCTAACTACAAACTACTTGAACCTTTAAAACACTAATGTAGAAGGAAATGAAGAGCTGACAAATGATTTATACATTTAGTCCTCTAAATAAGACCAGAGAAGCAGCAGATGCCAATACCTCATATCTCCAAACTTCTTGCTGATAGCCGTTCCTACATTGCTGATAGCTGCTGTTGCTTTTTGCCCCGCATGGCTCAGGGTCTCATGTGTTTTCTTGTAACTGGAACAAAAAATAGAACAGATATAGTGATAAGTATTAAAAAAGAGAGACTAGAATCCCTGCAACTAATTTCCCTCAAAGTCCCATCCACTGAAATGTTAATAAACATAGTAACTGTGGCTCAAAATAAACATGGGTGAGGATGCCCATTTCTGCACAACTTCCTAAATGCAGTGTTCTCCACAGCAATCCTTAACTTAGCAATCCTCTCTTTCCCCCTTGCAGATCACATCCCCTAGATGGGCCAGTGCATGCTGGTTAAAAGCAGAATGCAGTGATTTGTTGAATACACGCTTGATGCAACTTCTGTTTACAGAAAATCATATTTATATCAAGTAAGTATTCCTTCACCAGACACTGACCTTTTGGCAAAATCTGCTGTCTGAAGCACAGAAAAGAATCAGGACAAATACAACTCTGCTCTTTCAAGCATATACATATTAGGTACCTTTAACAGATACACTTCAAAATTATTCTGTGATATTTAAAATAGAAAAAAATCATCAAATATGTTTCCACATTCCACAATTTTCCTTTTTTTTTTTTTTTCACTTTTTAAAATTTCTTTAAAGGAAGAAGGTTTGGGGAAGGACAGAGAAAGAAAGATGAAGAAACCTAGAGAGTGAATGCATATTCTTAGTAGGACTGAATTCTTTTAAAAGATGTTACTAATTTCACTTACAGCATGTGGCTTCAAATACAGAATCATCTTAATTTACTGATTCAGAGTACACGCTCTGACCCATACAGACCCTTCAGTACAGGTAACTTGCACTCTCAGAGTAATCAGTAAGCTTTTGGGCACAGATGATTTTCTGCTGACTAAACTAATCCTGAGCATGTCAGAGGCTTCCTTCTGATTGCTGACACTCCCAGTGATGCAGACAAGCTTGGAATTAGAAGTACTGACCTAGTAACAAAAGGAGGGCACACTATAATCAGTCTTCTATCCTGTGGTGTGTGTTGGCAAACAAGAAGAAATGATCATGAAAAATTCAGAAATAAAACTCCACTGGTTCTCATTCTCCTATGAACAAAAACTATAGGATTGAGAGCATGATCCAAAATACACTGGCAATTGCTAAAAAAAAGTCCTTGATTTTATGTTCCTAAGCCGCAACATTCTACTGACCTAACAAGTTCTTAAACTGCTAAGTGAAAGGGCTCCTGCTATGAAGGTGCTTGTCTCTGTTTCCACTGACTAACAAGGCAATCTACAGGGAGCAACTGAAGACTAGGGTATGGAATCTCTAGCAGTTTCCACTTAGATAAGCTAACCAAACACATTCATAATGTTGAATGACAAGGGCTAAAACATCTCAACACTGACAGAAGGGACAAAAATTATAATTAGAAAGGAAGAAGCAATGGTTATGCTGGTTTTATTTATTCTATACAATACAGAGAAGATGGAAAATATTGTCTTTTACTGAATCTCCTTTCTTCTTAGCCAGTCATCCTTGGACATAGCAAGAATGCAATACTCCTATTTCACTGAGTCCTCATCCTCTAGCTTAACTAGTTTAATAGCTATGTCAGTCTCTTGCTGACAGTAGATATATTCTCATAAACTAGAATGGGATGAGACCCTAAAATAAGGATGCTACTGTCAAACTATAAGCACATAGCTTTTTGGTAAGAGTTGACTATGAAAAAGAAAAAAAATCAAATAATCTGTTGCCTGTGGCATATAAGTCTTAAAGAACTTGCTAACAGAAAAGCTTCCTAAACTATTCAGCACAAGTGGAATTTGGCTGATGACAACATGAAGGCCAAGATTTGACTTCCAACTCTAAAAGGTCCTTTGTAGCGCAACCTATTTATGTACAGAATGAATGTACATAGTAAAAATACTTTTCAGATATCCCTCTAAACTGATTTTTTTGAAATGACATCTTGGAGATAATTTTATTTATAGGCACATTTAACTTTATGATAAAATATCTCTATGTCTTACCTCTTCACTCCAAGTTCTTCACACCGTGTAAAACTATTTAGAGAACAGTCCAAAATGCGCCCTACAGCAGAGATGCAAAGTTCACTGAGAAACATTAGAGTCCCCTACATATTTCTGAACATTACCTTGGTCAGAATATATCTTCGGGGAAGTGGCTGAAACGACACTGATTTTGACATTCCAGCAATATTGTGTTTTCTCTGTAAATCCCATAAACCAAACATCCTCCAGTATTTCCACTAGCGAGGAAAACATGGAAACTGCATTTGTGTTCCTAATACTTTTGACATTACATAAGAGCATAAATCCAGCTAAAACTGTTACACAACTAGTCTTTTTTCAGCACCAACTTCAGCAAAAATGACCTATGACATACCCCTCCTCTCTTCAGCAATGCTGAACAAGAACTTTAAGGAACAACAAAATAACAAAGGTGAAAATGGAGCACAACATGCAATACCTGTCAGCAGAGACGAAAAAATTATTTGTATCTCAGCAGAGCTCTCTGATAGCTTAAAAATCAAACCCCCTGGTCATTACCACCTCTCCATTATTACATGTTTCATTCACTATGTTTCACTAATCTTCCCACAGAGCACATTGCCTCCCTGTAGTTAGTTATGTGCTGTTTTGATATTTGGATGTATGATGTACTGTATTTTGGCTCAGATATATTTATTCTCATAGTTATCTCATATTTACAGCATCCATTTGATATCTTACCAAGCACTCTGGTAACAATGATCTCTTCAACATATTCTCTCTGTCATTTGGGAATCTGCTCAGTTGTATTGCATATTAATCATCTGACCAAGCAGTTTTCATCATCTCATGTAACTCACAGCAATTTGTACTTTTGTTTTAATGCACTGAACAGCTTACATAATTTTCAGAAACCTTTACCTGCAGAAATAAAGTTGGATATTCCAGGTAAGAACTACAAACAGTTATTAACTGGAAAAAGTGCTCTATGTATGGTTTAAGTCCTCCTTGCACCACCAAGTGCTCTGCATGCTAAGTCATCTACAACACCTGGGCACTCTCATCCTTTCAGCAGCCACTGCTGACAACCCTTAGGTGAGTGCTGACCACTAGCTCATCAAGACAGCTGACAGCATCTTAGGAATCAGTCAGCCAGCAGCTCAGGCCAACCACTGACCCCAAAACTTGCAGGCAGAAATGCTCCAGCAAAAACAGGTAATTCAGGATACAGGGATTCAAGAAAGACCACCTTCCGTCCAAGCCATTGAGTGTGTTTTTACACAAATACATCATTACGCTCATACAAAGGCACCATCAGCAGTACACCAAGTAGCAGAAGCAAAAGTAGAAACAGCCTACTCAATTTATTCATTTAGAGCAGGAATTCCTGCTCTGATTTTCTGGCATCTGAAAATACTCCATAGCACAGAAGAATTGCTGGTAATGGTTAACAAGGGTCATATTCTGTGCTTTCACTCAGCACTTAACAATAAATATTCATAATGTATTTCATAGACAAGAGCAATTAAACAAATAAATTATATCAACTGCTGTCTCAATTGTAAACTTGTAAATAACACTCACCTCTGAACATTTGAACATTACCTTTATATATGACATTAACCTAAGAATTTTGTCCATCAACTTCTGATTATAATTTTGTTTTTAAAACAGGGTATTTCTTTAACAGAAGCAATTATTTATAAAAGTGATTATCAGAGGTTATCACAAAACATGCTGATACTGCAGTTATATTCTGATAACATGCCCAACATAATTAAAAGGAGCTTTAAAGATAACTCACGTCTTCAGTGCTGTAACATACTATTTAGACAAAGTAGATTTGCAGCATATTTTGACTGCACTTTCACTTGACAGTGTCATATACTACATTTAGGTTATGCTATCCTGTGACAACCAGATCTCACTATATATATATATCTCACTGTGATTTTTACAGACAGTGAAAGGAAATATAAGGAGATACTGTTTCCTAAAACACAACATGTGAAGGAACGAGTGCTTTATAGAAAGAACGGCCAAGCAGCAGCCATATAGAGAGAACTAGAATTTTAAATGGCCAACATCATCTGCAGGATATGACAGGACAATCATACCCATCTCATCTCAGTACAGAATTGCCCTTCACCTGGCAGAGTTAAATGTACTCGTCATTCACAGGTGCAATACAGAGCATACTGACAGAAGTAGGCTACACATATAATATTTATATTTTGCATGTCATGCTGCATGTTTGATGTACCACAGTAAATGATAAAGAATTTTAATTCAGCTTCTGTAAAATTAGTACATTTTCTAATTAGTACATCTTCATTCATCATTATGCCTCTCCATCAATGCTTGCTGGCAAAATTAATTCATTTGAGAAACCCTCGCCTGTGATAAGGCTCACAGAAGATGCACTGGAACGTAAACAATTAACAACAAAACCATACAGTAGAGCAGAGCCTGGTAGCACAAGCTGTGCACTATGGAGCTTACTTCTTTTCAGTTTTCAAACCATTAGTCATATCAAGAATGACGTTTCTGGAATTGATCGAAAGCATCTGGATCCCCGAGAAACTCTCAGCTACAAAACTCTTTTTCTGTTGATTTTCTGGGAGAAACAGGGCTCAGCATCAACTAAATGATGCTAATGCTCAAGTGAGATAAATGCATATATGACAGATAAAAGGTACATAAAACATTCTCTAAGAGCATTCTTATTGTCATTTTTTTTGCCACAAATTAACTCTAAGCTGTTGTGCATTATTTTGGGTTTTTGTTTTGGTAGGTTTTTTTTAGTACTCTCCTGAAATTCATTCCAACTTCAAAACCAAATGACAGACGTATTTTTTGTCATCCTTCCCATTGCTAGGGATGCTAAGAATTAACTGAAACAGTGCTGGCATTTGGATGGGTACATACACCTAAATCTAAGGAAGTATGCCCCAAGTAGCTCCTCTCCCACAGAGAGAGGAAGGAGAGAACTCAGGGAACTGAACCTCTGCAGGCTGCAGCAGAAATCTGCGTGCAGCACTTGGAAGGTGACTTGACTGTTCTATAGGCTGGAGAGAGTCACAGGTCAGGAAAGGTGCCAGACAAAGGTGACAAATGTTCTGGGCTGTACTGCCCTGTAATCTTTAAACATGTGGGAAAAATATGGGATACAGTTGTTTGAAATGCATTATTTGTGCAATGCATCACAGAATGGGGCGGGGGGGCGGGGGGGGAAGTGTGCTACAGCTACACTCCATGTAGAAAAGCCAAAATATGTTTGCTGAAGCACAGATGATCTTAAGACATTAGAGGCAATTCATCCCACCTTAAACTGTGTCAGTAACACTGTCTGTGGGCTATGTCTATGGGCTATACTGTATATTAGATTAAAAAAATTATGCAAGATTAAACACATCTCTGTCTTTCTTTTCCTTTCTTCCCCTCCCTTTCTCCTTTCCACCCTTTCATTTCCTTTCCCTTCCCCTTCCCCTTCCCCTTTTTTTTTACTAACTCTTTCCTGGATATTTTAAATCCTTGTAATTTCAGAGATCTCAATTTACCTTCAGGCCTCCCTTCCCATCCTTACAGTTAGATATACACACATAAAGATCACTATAATACACATGTTTATATTTTCTGGTGCCCCATGATAATTACAATGGGTTTTTCCCTGAGAAACTAACATCTGGAACAGATCACCTGACCTTGCTGTGGAATTTCCATTAGCTGAAGGCTCTCGTGCAAACAAATGGACATACAATGGACAAGGAACAATGAGAACAGACTAAGTTAACTTCTTGAAGTCCTTTCTCCTTATTACTATACCCTTTAAAATTCAAGGCCAGAGACACATGTGGAAAAGCAGCAAAATAATTTTCTTTGAAGACAGCATGAATGTTGCCTGATCTAACCCAAAGGAAGCAAAGGCAGTGGAAGGGAGAGGCTCCTTTTACTTCCATATAGCACAGACTCACACACAGGTAATGTACTTGCTAAAGCCAACACACAATTTCTTCACTTACAGAACTGTTACATTTACTTGCAAATTTAGAGAAGAAAATGTCAAAAGGTGATTACATATTGCAATGAACAGAAACACCCACATTTCTTTTACTACCACTCACAAGAAGTACATGTGTGGGAACACAGTTTACTTAATTCCTAGAAGTCACAGTAGGACTGTGGCTGTCCACAAATTATATCTGACTTACTGAAGAAAGTTCTGAAACTTTGGAACACATTACTATATATTTAAAGTTATAGTAACAAAGACTGCCTGCACCATAGACTGTAAGCCTAAAACACATGCAGTGCAACTATTACCTTCTATTTTCCTATGACCTGGCAGAAATTTGAACTATAAAACAGTAAGTTCCCAATAGTTGTTGAAACCTATGCAGTTGTCCTCAGGTTTCCTATCAGCAGAACTAAGCTTGCTCACATAGTTCAGCCGGTATTCAATGAATAGATCTTTATTCTACCTCTGGAGGAAAAGGCCAAGTCCATATTGAATGTTCTTATCCCAAATCTTAATTAAATATCACATGCAATAACAGAGAAACACTGAAACCTTCCTAAAAAGGCTTGAAAACTCAGTCACTATCTAAAAAAAGCCCAGGGCCCTGTCTAGGAAACATGTTGTTGGGAGCCAGCACTTACAGTTCTCTTGATTTTGGCCTATAATTCATGAGCTTTTCCCTTTCTACAAGTGAAAATTTCTATCTGAGGTCAAAAGATGAAAAGCCATTTTGAAAACAGTTTTTTTCAGATTCCTATCCTGAGTATTAGCCTTGTGTGGGTCCACTTTCCATCACATCACAGGCTTCCCAGACCCCCTGTTGGAATCACTAAGCATATTGACTTTGAAACAGTTCACATAATTTCACTATTGCAGCCCTTGAAGATAGAATGGGTTTCCTCTAATTTTCTAGCTTTTCTAATAATTTATTTGCCATGGCAGTACTGATGCTTACAGTGGTCTGAATGTCTGGAGTATTTCTTTTTTTTTGGAGAGGCTTAGTAGTAAACCAAGCATTTTCATCTCCCTAGAAGCTCTCTCCATAGTTATTATTCTGTCCATGGGTTGAAAGGTTAACCATTGAAAACAGAGGAGGTTTATATTTTATAACAGTTGATAACATTTTAAGGAAGGATGGAAAAGAAGTTTGTTGGAGCTATTAGGCTGGAGTGAGTTTATTGGTGGGTAATTTTACTGATAAAACTGCTCCTTAGAAACTCAGTAGAATTGAAATGTCTCCCAAGAAGACAGGACTACAATGTCTTATGTGTTTTGTTCCAAAGAACTACAGAAAAGCACCAAATGAAAAGCTGAGGGACAAAGCTGAGCATGGTTACAACATAAATGCTCAGCAAACGGCAAGATATCTTGTAGATCTATATCTTTAGTGCTTAATATGAGGGACTCGTGAAAGGCTAAAGTAACCCTTGTAACCTTCTCCATATGTAATGAAATGCAAGTCTGTAATTGCATTGAAGAACACAATTACGTGGGACTTGGTCTCAGTAAATTCAACAAAGGGCAATGCAGAGTACTACAGGTTGGGATTAATAACCCAGTAGAGGCTAGGGATCAACCAGCTGAAAGCAGCCCTTGCAGAAAAAGGCCTGGAATCCTGGTAGAGAACAAATTGGACATGAGTCAGCAATGTACCTTTGCAGCAAAGGTTGTGTGAAGTGATCCTTCCCCTGTCAGCCCTGGTTATGACCACACCTGTACACCTGGGTCCTGTTCCATGCTTCCCAGTACAAGGCAGACATGGATAAACTGGAACAAGTCCAGCAAAGGTGCATAAAGATGGTAAAGGACTGGAGCACCTCCCATATGAGGAGGCAGGGAAAGCTGGGACTGGTCACCTTAGAGAAGGATCATGGAAGGATCTCATCAATGTGTATAAATAACCTAATGAAAGGAGGAAAGAAGATAGAGGCAAGCCCTTTTGAGTGGTATTTAGTGAAAGTGCAAGAGGCAACCAGCACAAATTCAATGCAAGAAATATTAAAATGTATTGATATTTTAATATTTAAGAAAAATGTTTTTCACAGCAAGGGTAATTGAACATGGAACAGGTTGCCCAGAGAGGCTGTAGGAGCTTCATCCTTGGAGACTTTCAAAACCTGACTGAACATAGTCCTGAGCACTCTGCTCTAGCTGCTCCTGACTGAAAGAGTCAGTTGGACTAGACAGTCTCCTGACATTGCTGTCAACACCTCAAATATTCTGTGATTCTGTATAAAACCAGGTTAATGTTCATAAATACTATATTCTACCTTAATCCTCTATATAGTGAAAATCTGAAGTATGGAAGGTAAGGAGAGCTGTGGGAACTTTACAGAAGCACTACCAAGAAGCTTCAACTGAATACAATGCATTCAGGTTATATAAAACCTTTCTTTTGTAGCAGAACAATAATTAGAAAAGTTTAATTATGGTCTTTACAAATATCCATGTAAAGACATTTGCAATTATTTCTTAACCTAAAATAAATAACCTCAAAATCCACCAACATGACCCTGCTTCTAGCATCTAAATAATAATGAATTATCTATTTTTAAAATATAAAAAACCTGCATTGCTAGAAGTTGAATATCCATGCACCTCTATTCACTGAAAACTCAATCATTAAAAAGCTGTGTGTGGGAAGTAAAAAAACAGTTGAATGCCTTACCACCATGAAACCAAACCAAACTCAATGCAATCATTTGCTCTCTAGTTACTGATGTCCTCTATAGCAGAACCTTTTGCCTCCCCCAACACAAAATATTACAATATAATAGATTATACTAAGCATCAGTGGACTGAATAGAATAGTAAATTAACAAGGAACTTGTGGCCAACCATTTAAAATATAAATGCTTTAAAATAGTCAAAATCTCAAGTTTAAATTTAGTCAGTAGAGGTGACATGCATCCTGTAATGACTCTTTACTAGTGGTCAAACACAGTTTACAGGACTCTTACTGAGAGAAGTCCACCCCTCTTCCTCTAAGTCCACTCTAAACCTAAGAATGCATCCCTAAATTGAGAGCTTAAAAACATTAACAATAAGTGGACAAAAACTTTGGTGCTCTGTGGGTTTGAAAAGTTCCCTGCTAAAGAAAAGTAGTTTTAAACTTACAGGAAAGCACACTAGCTAAGTGAAACAAAATTTCACCTCTTAAACCCAGGAAATTTTAAAATTTAAAATGAGTAATTGTAGATTTAGAAACCTAAAGTACAAGTGTATAAATATTTAGAACTTTTTTTTTTTTTTAAAAACAAGCTTTTCATCCTTCCTAAATCAGAGAATCTTGGTGAATAAGGCTGTCCTACTGCTATTTTGGTACAGCAACAATGACTCACCTCCATTACCCAACTCATCCATTCTTCAGAATGCTGGATTATGATTTGTACCAGCACTGGTGTTCTGGCATGAGAGTCTAGCAGAGTTATACAGTAGTTGGACCGTAAACATCAGAATTTTCTGCGGCACAAATAGGACTCCTGCTGCTCAGTCCCACGTAACAATTTCTGATGGACTGTAGTTTCTGAAACGCATCTCAAATGAAAAGTAGCAGCTATCACACTCAAAAAGTCTCCTAAGTCTATCTTTGTGGAAAATGTCAATGGGGAGGGAAAATTAAAACCTATCTGGGAACTTGCTACCAAATTTCAAGTAAAAATGAAAGTTTCTGCTTCAAAATTTTGCTAGTCTCTTCCAGTAATTCTAGTTCAGATGTCTTGTGCCCCTCCTCTCTTCTAAAGCTTAGTGTCTCTAGACTATTCTCTCCTAGCACATGCCAGACATCCTCACCAAGGCAAAAGTGATACCCCTGCTAATGACATGTCATGGGAAGCAGGGCCTAAATGAGAAACTGTCCAACAGTAAGAGACAGGAGACATACAAACTGTATTTTTATTAAGGGGTTTATGCCTTGACTTCTCATGAAAAAAGAAAGAATAGTTCTTTCAATGTAAAAATGTACATTTTAACATATTTTACCAAGTCTCTGTCAGCACCTTGAATGCACTGAGAGGAACTGTTAATGCTTTTTCCCCCACTCCCCTGAACTTGGCAGCTCAAGGCGAGATCTGGCACTGCACAGCTGTGAAACCTTGAGTAAGACTGTGATGAAAATGTTGTGCAAGAGTTGGGAGAACCCTTGTTAAGCACCTTTTCCCTTCATTTGGGACCTATACTAAAGCCTAGACTGAATTTAAGGTCAAGTCATATTACTGATATGCCTTTATCTGGTCAGGTACCTCACAGATCTTGAACTCACAGATTTGATTCTCTGGCTTGACCTGGACCTAGCTCATCAGTACAGAGGCACTTGGAGATCTGAATCCTTTGCTTGACCCTCTTTGCTGTCATTGGACCTGCTCTGCTCTCTTTGTTCAGGTATTGTGAGACTGCTCCTTCATGGATGATGCATGCCCCTGCCTTCCTTGCTGTCAACTCCCAGCTCAGCTCAGTTGTGGAGAAGCTCACTTTTCCTTCTCCTTAAGTGTCAAATTCAGTTGTCAAATGAAGAGGGAAAAAAAAGCAAATGACTTTTCAGACAGCACTTGATGAAGGTGGGTGGTTCTTTCTACCAATGTTGCTATTAATTCAGCCCAAAAGCTTTTAGAAAAACATGGTATGTACATATGTGTAAGTGTAAAGATCAGTACTCACGCAGAAGTTGTCTGCATATCATGCCAGCTTTTGCTAAAGTTCTGCTTCAGTTCATTCATCAGACTTATGCCAAGTTTTTGTTTAATTTCAACCAGGTGCTTCTCTTTGGCTGCTAGCACTTGCCGCAAAGTTGAAATTTCATCCTCTAGCTGAGGGAAACAAGGAGAAAGGAGTTAGCCTGTTCCCACAGAATGATAAACACATACAGCGTTAAGAGGCTAAATGAATCTCACAAACTTGTGCTTTTCGTAGGCACCTAGAGAGACTGAGTCAAGTGCTTGTGGAGGTCACAAAGGCATGCCCAGAACAGAGCTGACACTGTGTTAAATTAATGCCTCTGTGTCATCTATGTTCACCATCACATACATGCATCTGATAAGAGAGAGAATTATCCAGTAAGGAAGCAAGTTCATCCAAATCTGCCTTAGGGCATTGTTGCATCCCGGGCTGGTTCAGTTAGGGGTTCTAATAAATGTTAGTTAGCCGGTTCTATGTACCCCCATTTTCCCCTACGATGGTTTGCTCCGAGTCACTCACCATTGTAGCTTTCCCATGTCAGTCTTATAGTCACCCCCTGTTCGTTCCTGAAAGTTCTGTGTCAGTCGCCCCATCCTTGTATTCCTATTCATCCTGGAACCCTGTACCCACCCCTGTTATGTTCCTGTAGGCTGCCATGGTACACGTCACTCCCCTGTTGCCTGTCCCCATTGGGCAAGGGGGGCTTCCACCCCTATCTGCCCACCCCCTATATAACCCCATGCTCCCTTTGCCTCGGGGCCATTTTGACCACACGAGCGCTAGGGGACACCGCTCCAGCCACCGCAGCAGCCACACGGGAATAAACTTTCTCCAGCCACGCAGGACAAGGTGTGCCTTCCTTCGTCCCTTTATCTTCTCTCAGCGTTGGCTACAGAACGCGGCAAACCCACGCCGGAGCGCTCAGTGCTAGAGCGCCCGGACATGCGGTGGCCCTGGTCTCACCGAAAGGGCAGAGCCTAGCTGGGCTCCTGAGCCGCCTGAGACCGGGTAGAAGAACGCAGCGCCGCAGGGCATTAGGAGTCTCAAATACCAGCTTTTCATTCACTAGTAAAATGGGAATGGACAGGACAAGAGAAGACTTGGAAAGAAGACGGAAAATTCAAGCAAATATCTTTCTTTAAATGCAGAGGCTTTTAATTTCATACTTGCAGGTTTTTAGTCTTCTGGTCTCGAAAAAAACATATGCAAACTCTTAGGAGCAGGTCAAAAAAACCAGAAAAAGTTGCATGATAATATATGACTTGAGAGTACCATCAAATATTATATCCTTGTCATATGAGTTTTACTTATGTATTTTAGGCCCTACATATTTCAAAATTGTAACATAAAAATTTATAGTTGAACTATTAACATGAGTGATCAGTACCTAAAGCATAAAAGCACTCAAAAGGCAGAGCAGATTAGTCTTTCCAGAGATACTAGTATTTAACCAAACTCTGCAATTTCAAGCTCTAAGGATACCATCCAGCCCAAACAGAGGAATATAATTCTCCCTGCAGTAGATATTTTTTTAAACATTTAATCAAAGCAGTGTTTTATCAAGACAAGAACCAGAAGATAGGACTGTAAGAAGAGGGACTCCAGAATGGTCCTGCCACTGGCTCAGAATCCTTCCCCTTGGGCAGCACTCCTGTAAGTGAGCAGGGGTTTGCATTTTTCACCTGGAAGCCTCCCAAGCCAATCTATACAAGCAGCACACTGCTGTGAGATACTGAAGCTAACAAGGGCAAGTGACACCAGAGCAGCTGCCTTTCACTTCAGGTTTAGAAATTCCCCTACCAACTGTGTTCCTTCCTCCATATGTTAGTAAGGTAACATATGGCAACTTATCTGATTACCATATGCTAAGTTCCCTGGAACCACAGTCTCCCTCTGTTTTAACTCCATTGGCTGCAGGGAATGATGCAAGCACCAGCTGAAGCAGTACTGACCTCCAAAGCTATATTTAGGATATCAGCACCAGCATTATTTTATTTTACACATTCATGCATTCTGCCTCACTGTAAAACTGGTTGCAAACTCACTGTTCTTGGAAAAGTCTCATCCTTGAATCCCCCAGCTACCATTCTCTTTTGTCATTACCTGCTATTTCAATATACAAGCAGCTCAGGAATTAAGCAGCAAGACTATGAACACAAAGCAAAATCATGACCTGAGTGAAGTAGATATTAGTATTCACCAATGCCTGTGATGCCAACACCTCACCAGTACTGTTTTAAGATACGTGGCAATCCAAATTGCTTTGTTCCTCCCCATGTCCTTTACGCTCCATTATATTCCTAACCTGCTAATGGAATACTGTCAAGAGGCAGGTGTCAAGAGGCTCTCTTCTGAGAAGGTAATTGGTTATATGCTTATAGAAAGAAAGCACAAATGTCAGCATTCCTCAGGCAGCAGTTCAGAGCTCCTTTTGGTTGTTTCTCACCAAGAACAAACCCCTTAGTGCACAACTACCTGTGCAACAGTGCTGAAGAACTTTACTTAAACTGATGCCAGGATACTTATGGGCCAGCACTAGGTTGATCATCAGGTACTTGGATACATAAACATTTCAGGTCTTCTATTAAAATTACTTTCCATTTGTTCCATTGAATAGACATCTTAAAGCTGTGATAAGCTAAGCAAGCATTAGCAGTGTGCTTAATGGCAGAAGTATGGGCAACATTTTTGATTAAAGAGAAGTAATTTATTATTTATAACACAGCAATCAGTTTTGAATTGACAAAATCCTCCTCAACTTCCATCATTTTGAAATAATGACAGATACAAAGCTGCCCTCAAGTGCTCAAGCATCAGTGACGACTCTGAAGTAGATAGAAAGGATTCGGGACTTAAAGTAGGATCTTGAAAAGCATTTAAGCATGTAACATACCTAACTCTCATGGAAGTCAGGCATCACCTGTTTAGGAATTTTTTAAATCCACTTTTGCAAATGTTTATAACTCGATCATAAAACTAGGGCTTCAGTCAACAGAAATACAAGCTTCTAGTTCTCATGTTTCCCTTCTTTCAAAGTGCAGCAGAGTCAGAAGAATATAGGCATATCATACAGAGGCAAAGTTCCCTTTTCCCATAAGTTTGCAGAAAAAGATATTATTATAATCTTTCCTCAAACTGGGAACAAACATGCAGTAACAAACACTGATGCTGTGCATCAGCTAGATCAAACCAGATAGCTCCTTCTGGGAAGGTGTGGGAGGGGGAAGACACCAAAGAGTAAATGACTACTTTGATGAGTGTAATGGAAGGACAACTGACAGCAGTGAGCAAGGTAGCTCAAAATCTCAGCCCCCAGCATGACTCAAGAGTCACTATACAATGCTCCTCACAGTGATGGGGGGCAGGGGAAATCTGTTCTGCTAACAATCTTCTGGTCTTATGTAAAGCTTTTGGGCTACAATTTTCTGCTGTTATTCTGAAAAGTCAGACTGACCTCTGACCATTCAAATGACTGTTAGAAGTTTCTGTAAGAGTTACTAATTTTAGTTGCATTGTAGAAATCCTAAGGCTTGATTAGAGTCAGAGCCCTGCTGTGTTAGCTAGGCTACAAATACAGGAACAGAGCAAGTCCAAGTTCTGAGAAGCTTCCAGTAAAAAGAGATTATTAGCAGGAGAATAGGCATAGAGGATACAAAAAAATCCTGCCAGAAAACCAGTAGTTCTTGTTCCTCTCCTAATGTCAGAGTGAGAAGGAGGAAGAAAACAAAGAATATATATATTAGATACACAACACAGAGATGAAACACATATTTTCTGCTTAAATAAATGCACAACAGGTACTCACAAACAGATCTCCGTTTTATCAACTATTGATAGAAGGATTAAGGATGATTTTTACCCATCAGAACAGTAAGAGAGGTTCTTGTTCCTACAGGCTCAAACAGATATTACTTGGCACATAAGGACATGGAAGAAAACAAAACTATCATTGGTGGAACAGAAAGGGCTTGTAAGTAAAGACTAACAGATTTTCAAAAGGAAACATTACCCAATTCCCACATTAGCAAATTTTTCTTTCTGAAGGAGGCAATGTCACACACTTTTTGCAGTCTTTTGTAAGCGTCATAAGCCTCATTTATCTTTAGACTTTGTTCAGACTTCATTCATTCTACATTCAAGTTTTCCAAACGTTTCTTAGCATAATTATCAGTTTTATTTTGCTTTTAAGCATCAGCTGCATGCATGTAAACTGCTGTGAGGAATTCAGAATATAATTCCTAGGTCAGTCAAGATCATAATATTTAACAGGTAATCTCTCACTTGCATATTAGTACAGGAATTAAAGCATTTCCTGAATGAGCTAATGAGAATTCTCTCTCCTATGGCAATCAGTAAGCAGAAGGGACACCCAGAAGCATTTGAGATTAATTCTGTTGAGAGAGGCGTATCATTCTCAGATGATTGCAGAAGTTCTGGCCTTTTTTTCTTCCTTGTTTCTACCTGCCTGTGAATTCCCCTTTACCAGAGAAGAGAATCACAGAATGGCTGAGGCTGGAAGGGACCACTGTAGGACATTTGGTTCAAGCCCTACCTAGAGCATGTTTCCCAGGACTCTACCCAGACAGCTTTTAAATATCTTCAAGGATGGATGCTCCAAAATGTCTCAGGGTGCACTGCTCAGTCACATACACATTAAAAACATGCTTTTGTGTTTCAGTGTGTGCCCACTGCTTCTGGTCCTCATAAAAAGCCAGTAATGAATATGCCAACTCCTAACTAATTTGATAAACTGAACATGTAAACTTTCAGCTTCCTTCTGATAATTTACGGATGTGACAGGATCAGCAAAGAAGTAAAAGTTAACTAACAACTCAGAAACACAAAGATTGATAAAATATTAAAGTGAAAAAACAGTCTTCTGTTTCATTTGAAAATCCTGAATCAGCACTGCAAGTGCTTTCAAATTACTTGAAAGTCATTATAGATGTTACTTCTTAGAGTACTTTGTAAGTACTCGAAGCAGTACAACTTAATATCAATTTAAGTATTCCAGTTAAAGCAAAACCAACTCCTCACATTCATATGGCTGTGATTTCTGTTATTTGAGTCATATTTCAAAAAATTAAACCCAGAGTTTTCCCCATTCTCTCATTTTCCATTCTGGAATTTCACTTTTCTGCAGTATTCAGCAGTAATAATTAAAACTGAATCCATCCTTCCACGGTAGACGAAATATAGACAATCTCTTTAATCTTTGTAATAAAGAGATCATGTAGTTCACACCTTTTTCCTCCCATCTCCTTATTATTTTTAAGCCTCTTCACAGTGTCCTGAGTTCCAGACTCCCGAAAAAAGATACTACCTTCTCAAAACACATCAGTGCCAAAAGAAACAAAAATATGATAAAATTACTGTGCTTATTATCATCAGCCTCTTCTGTAACCATCATCATTACCTTTTCCTCTGAGCGCCACAAAAAGAAATTTTTCTATCAGGTGGCACAGCCACTATAACAACAATACCACAGATCTAATGAGAACACCTTTCATTCTTTTTCCAAGAACATTTATAAATAAAGACACGTCTTGACTAAGATGGGAACGTGCATTAGACTTTCACAGTACAATCATCAAGTAGAAGATATTTAACCTTCAAAAAATAGGTATATAAGAAAATTATAAGCTACATTATTGTTGCCTAGAATAATTTTACCAAAAAGGAAAGGCATGCCTTTATGATGTATACTTCATCCTAAAATTAACAGCTTCCAGTTTGAGGAATTAGAAACAGTAACACTCACAGAAATTCAAATTCATTACCTTGGCCAGCTCAATCTTTAACTCTTCTTTTTCTTCTTCAGAAATCATATTGGTGAAATCAACATCAGTGACCACATCTTCATCTGCTTCATGGAACGACTGAGTTTCTAACAGGCCTTAAAAGGTTAAAAGGTGAAGACAACCATTATTAATTATTTCAATTATTGTATTGGCCTCCCCTGAAATCTAAGAATGATATAGTATTTACACATTAGGGAAAAAAAAAACCACAAAGAAAAACCATCCTTTTCCTGCCACAATCATTTGCATTCGGCTTCTCTTCGCTTCTGAAAAGCTATTGGAAGTATCACCGGGTAGTTCTGCACAGGAACAATTTAATAAGCACCACTTATTCCCAGAAATTAATCACCTTGGACCTTACTAATCCCTGATAAGGCATTTTCTTGCTTCTAACAATACAGAAGAAAAAAAAAGAAAGCTTTTTCTTCAAAATAAGAAAGCTGCCTAATGTGAATCACTGATGTGAAGAATAGCAATAGTACACTGAATAATAAAGGAAGTATATTACAGAGCCAAGTTTTCTCTAAAAATTGCAGCAACTTGAAACCTTACAGATGTACAGAGTTTGCAGAAGCAAATGCCACACCTATTGTTTGAATTTTCTGAATGTTAGTGAGAAGCATTCCTTGATTGCTCAATCTAAGCCTGTGAAGGTGGAACAAATTCTTGTTACTTTCTTCTTCTGCATGCCCAAGATCAGGGTCAGTATCTATAATAAGCAAGATAAGTGCATACATGCTTGCACATACATGCAAGATAAGTGCATAAATGCTTGCAAGACCAGAGCCTGCTTGGCATAATAGGTACTGATGAAACAAAATATTTCCTATCTCCCAATCATTCAATGAAGAGAAGATTGCTGGGGCTCCAGCCACTAGGAGCCTCACATTGTTTATGGCCTGCAGAGAAAACAATGCAAACCATGAGATAATAGAAAACATTCCAGTTACTTTGGAACTCGTTTTAAATTCTAGATCTTCTTCTGTCGTGGAACAAAAATCTCCTCCAGCTTATACCTGGGACAGCACTTTTCCCTTTATTTCAGTTCCCTAGCAGGGTAATAAGCCATCTCTGCTGACTCCTGAGACCTGTATACTGCTTAATATGGAAGAGAACAATTTCTTTCCTAGCTCCACAGAGGCTCGTATACTCTACTATACAGAGATTAAAATACAGCCTAGTTAAGTTTGGGCATTAAAGAACAGAGATTACAAGGAACAAGTCTGTTGAAATTGAGCACTTTACATTTTCATGCAGAAAACTAAGCTCCCTCCAGCCTTCTGCCATTTCCTTCACCTAGAGTACCCCAGTGTACCTGGATTTCCTTCTATTTAACAGAACAGAACTGATTCAATTCATACCATCAACTTCCCTGGAACATGATGGAGTGAATTCAGCCTTGTTAATTACAATCTTCCCTGAGTGGGAAGATAAAGAGCAGCAACACAGGTGCTGAAACCCTGCCTGGCACTGTATGCAGAAATAGGTCACCACCCTAGGACAAAACCTTTTTAAAACCTGACAGCATATAGAAATAGTTGAAATCTTAGCTATTACCCAAAAAGCAGCTTGCCAGGAAAACCTAGATTGTTGAAATCAGGACAAAGAAAGCATATTTATTCAGTAGGAACACTCCCAAATCACCTTTATTAACACCCCTACATGTCTAAACACAATTGTTATTTGGTATTTGTTTGAGGATTAATAGTGTTGCTATGGGACTCAAGCTAAACTTAGTCTGCACAGTCTTGAAAGCAGTCTATTTTTTCATGGATGGAGGAGCAGTGGTACAGGGCAGCTGATGGAAGTGATGGGAAGGATCTAAGGGGCAACAGGGTTGAAAACCCTTAAGGGAAGCCTTGGGATAGATGTTGAGATGACGTGAACTCAGAGCAACTGATCCTTAGCCAAAAAGAAGGCAGATCCATGCTCAAGGGATAAAATTAATTTTGGAATGGCTAGGCAAGAGATGGAAGCCAACATGGACAAAATCACCAGAAACAACTGAATAACACTTAACACTTGGCCTAATGGCCAAGTTTAAACTTCAAGCCTGGACTGAAATTACAATGCATTCCAGAACAACAAATACATGTCAATCTTCACTATGATACTTTGCAAACTCATCCAGTTTCTCTCCCAGTTTTTGTCCTTTGTTTCTTGTTAAGTACTCTAAAATCTAGTCTGATCCTGCAGTCTCTACTCTCTTGTTCAAGCTACGAGAGTTCTCCGTAATGGTCATTGCCCCTCTGCAAATGTTTCACTTTGGTCATGTCACAGTTCCAGTCTGAACATCTCTTCAGCATACTGTGGGTCACAGCCTTCTTTAGGCCAGTCTGAGTTCTGAAACTTCCTCACGTGAGAATACTTAGATTCTAGCAGCAACAATAGCAGAGTGGTTACAATTAGAACATTATATTTGAAATGGAGCACAGTGGAGGTCAGCATCCACCAGCTCAGACTCGTACTGTACTAGCTCTCCACTGAAGTTACAGAGCTTATCAGCCCAGGTGTGCTGATAACCTAACACAGTGCTTTGGAGCCTTGAGTTAGGACTCAAGGATGATTTGGATCATAGGTGTACCTACTGCTTAAGATTTGTGGGTGTTTCTGCACTGTGTGACACTGCAAGGGCAGCAGAACATTTCCTCCAGTCACTGTTTTCTCTCTCTAGATACTGTCATCTCTCACACATTGGTCACCAGACTGAAGGAAGTTCTGTGATTCCCTGATCATGCAGGAGACAGAGCAGCCTAGCACCCTCCAGTACAACTGAAGGGATATAAGCCCACCTGCAAGTTCTGATCTCGTACAGTCTCAAAATCCTGGGTGGACATGGAATAGGAGCATAGAATCATAGACTATTCTGAGTTGGAGGAGACCCACAAGGATCATCAAGGCCCAGCTTTTGACTCTGCACAGGCCAAAACCTAGAATCATACCATGTGTTTCAGAGTGCCCAATGAACTCTGTCAGGCTTAGAGCTGTGACCACTTTCCCAGGAAACTTCTTCAGTGTCCAACCACCCTCTCGGTGAAAAACCTTTCCTTAATATCCAAGCTAAACCTCCCCTGAAACAGCTTCAGGCTCTTCCCTCAGGTCCTGTCCACTGGTCATGAGAGATCAGTATCAGCCTCTACACTTCCTCTCATGAGAAAGCTGTAGACTGCTATGAGGTCTCCTCTCAGTATTGAAGAAGACTGAGGCCTTTTCCTCTCCTGCGCAGCTACATAACCTGACAACACACAGGAATTGCTCTGGGGAAAGACAGTATTTTTGCTTAAAGATGCATAAGTATTAGTTCTGAGCCATGAAGGCTTGATCAGTCTGGGAAGGGAATTGTACAAGTAGCTGAGTTGTTTTCAAGATTAACATAAGGTCATTGGTAGCAGGAAAAAAAAATTGCCTTCAAATTGCATTCCCTTTCCTCTCACCCATTCCTCTCAGAAATACTGAAGATCATGCCTTGCTTCCAGCTGTAGTCAGATCTGGAAAATCTGGGATTGTGGTTAAATTGTTATTAATTGTTCAGATGCAGAGCTGCTATTATTTCCGAATTGCACTAATATCCAGGTATGGAATTGGAAATTAACTTTGCACCCTTTTAGAAGAGCAATCCAGTTGTTGGGTGGTTGAATAACTTTTGCTTTACCTTGTATAGGTGTTACAAGCTTGTTACAAGAGTGAATTAGGAGCTCATCAAGTAGTTTACCAGCCATTTACAAGAACCTGTGACATTGGTGATGTCCTGTATCTCTTATGTCCTTTACTAACAGCACAGTATTTTAGGCATTGATCTCCACATATTGATCTAAACCACATATTTTCCAAGTTTCATTCAAGCAGGCATGAGGATAGAGCCTAGACACTACCACTAACTAACATCTGTTTTCTTCTCCTACTATATCTTATACAGATTAACTTAATTCTGTTGCTCCTGAATTTAATTTCAGTTGCTGTGCCTGCCCAGCATTTCTATTACACTATTAAAAAAAAAAAAAATCACACAAGAGGTATCAATAGAACAGAAGCTGTCTTAGAACCTGTCCCTTGAACTTCCCCTCCCTCATTTTCCATGGTCAGTTAAGGAGTTCTCATTACCTATCTCCTTCTCTCCACTTCTCCATTTGCAATGAAGCTCAATCCAGAGCTTAATCAATTAATCAACAATTAGCTCTGGGATATGCTGTCACAAGATTCTGACCAGAGACAGATGCAAGACCCAGCCCACCTCCCTCATTATGTCTTCCAGACAGGCTCGTCTTGTGGTGTAGGATTGCTGGAGACAAGACTGCAGGTCCTATGGTCTCATACAACCTCTTGTTACTACAGCAAATTACACTAATAATATACTCATGTTTGACTCATTTATCCTCCACAAACAGGCAAACTAGTGATTTTATGGACATATATTACTTGAAAATAACAAAAAACCTTGCCCCCATAAAGTGTGGGAAATCATATAATAGGTTCGAATCAATGCAAAACACTGTTTGGCTTCTAGTTTAAAGAAATTTTAAGTACTTACTGTCACATATATCATTAGATAAAATATGAATGATACATTAAAAGTATGGGATTATCAGTAATTATGAACTGCAAGTCATAGAGAAGGACCCAAGTTGAAACAAATGAGCAGAAAACCCTTTGTATTAGGAGATTTATATAGAAAGAAGTAGGAGGAGGTGAACAGCTGGGGAAGCACATTTATTGTGTTCTTCTGAAAGGTTCATATGACAAAATAATACAACAACCATGCAAGTAGTTCCAGTGTGCTGAAATGGGCATTTTTTGTATTTCCCCCAAAGTTCATGGTAATTGTGGCTAAGACTCGTGACCCTAATTCTACGGTCTGCTGTTAAAGCTGATTTAATGCAAGGAACTGTTTCAGCATCGATCGACGCTGTGCATATGTTTGCCAGTAGAATTGTAGGGATGACAGATTTAATAAGCCACTTCAAATCTAGAAGAACTATAACTATTCTACAAAATTTAAAATAACCAAATAATACAATGATAAAATCCATCACAGAATTTTTTTACTTACTCAGGTATCTAAAGATTAACTACATAAAGATATTTTAGTTAGCGCTTTTTATATATTTTCTCTGTATTCATCTCAGACTCATGTTCTAGAGTAGTACACATGAGACTATTTCTTGTATGTTGACTGTTTAAAAAAGAAAACCAAGCCCAAAACACCCCCCAGAAATATGAACAAAAGGAAAATCTTACACTATAGGCACTGATTCTGTTGAATTAACCATAATGACAACAAAATTAAGGTAAAAACCATCAATTTTCTGTTTGTGTACATTTTCTAACATTCATTCAAGGAAATATATAGATGATCCTTTGTGTCAACAAAGCATTTAAGAATCGAAGTGCTTTTACTGCTCTGCTTTTTTGTTTTTCAACTAATTAAAAATACCATATCTACCTCGTTATCTAGCATTCACATCCAATAGTGAGAAAACAAATTACATAACCCTTCTAGTAAGCAAAATGACTTGCTACAGCTTCTTTTGCCATGTCATTAGAGTTCCTTATTTAAACTTGGAAAACACTTGTTCACAAATTTCAATTGCAATGAAATCTTCAAAGGGATGAAATGGTAAGTAGAACAAAGGAACTGTCCAGACACTGCATTAGTGTCTTTGATCTTCTTTATAATGTAGTCTTAATGCCAGATATAGATTAAGGTGGGAGGAGAAGGGGGACTAGAAACATGTACTAAATAACTAAATTGATCAGAAAAAGCTATCAGAAGTTGCAAGGATTTCCATACTATTTTTTCGACTACAAAGTTATTACTGGAAGATCAAAATAGGAAAAGATGTTATCATTTAATTCATCTACAAAACAAATTACTGAAGGAAGATCTTCCCTTCTGTGTCTGGTTCCAACTGTGGACAAGTCTGAACTTGTCTTAACTTGCTTAGGCTTGAGCCCAACAATTACATACAGCCTGCCACTCTCCTAAAGGACTTAGAACTGAAAATATAAGGTTGATTTTGGAGTTATGATTGAAAAACAAACTCAGGGGCTGGATTCACCTTGGATAAGAGAGGGAAATATTCAAGATGCACAGGTGATGTAGACTAAAAATGTAAACATTACAGATAAATGTAGGTTCTACTTTCTGCAACCATGTGGGCTCAGTCTTCTTTTTGCTCTGAGTATGTTCCTTCAAAGAGAGAAAGGGATGGGCAAGTGTCTTCATTCCCTTTCTCAACTGAGCTTTAGGCTGACAGCAGTGTCAAGGATAGGGAGAGAGTATTTTTGGGTATTCAAGAGTTCTAGGATGTAGTCTAAAATCTCGGAGTAGGTCATCCTGTAGCATCTTATTACTGACTTTGTTAAAACTTTGCCTTCCATCTCTTAATCCTTGCAAACCGAAGTAGTAAGAAAATCAATCCATAGCTATGAAATAGATTGGCAGATTTCCAAACAAAGGAAAACTTTTATTTGGAGCTCCTGGATAAATAGCCAGTTTTACGGTGCTGATTCTTTTCTCTGTTTTAGTATAAAAAAAAGAAATTAATCATACTTTGAGGATGTCTCTACCTTCTTTTTCCCCCAGAAACTGCTGACACAGCTGCCAATCTATATACAAAAAAACTGGCAGAAAAGAGACTCAACAGCTTGACCACTACACCAAGAAACCATACACATTGATAAGGAGTTTTATAGTCATGGAAACACGATGGATAAAAGTGAGAATAGCAATAACGGTTAAAAAAATACATATCACTTACTTCAACCTAAGATTTCAACCTGGGAACTGATCTTCCAAGCAAAATAATTATCTGAAATGTCCAGGAATGCAAGGATGATCTTGCACATTGTACTCTATAGCAAAATCTCTTTGCATAGAATAATAATTCTAAATGCCTGGACAAGACAAGGGTAACATTTTCAAGCTGTAGCTATGGAAAAACAAAGCAATTGTTGTGAAATGTAATTGTTTAAAGACAGTAGAAGGTTCCTTCTATTATGTCAAACTGAAAGTAATGACAGCATTATACCACTTTCTGTGCTTTCTATTGATCATGCTGCACAACTTCCTGTGAAGTCAATGGTAAGAAAAAAATGCCTCAAGTGGAGGAGTTGTCATCTCTTTTTCTTTAGGAAGAACAGGGAAAAAGAAGGAAAAAGATGAAGTCACAATGGAATAATAGGGAATGAGAAAGTGGATAACACTGCATCACAAAAGGGACTTGTTCTCTACAAATAAGGTACTCTAGAAACTGTAACACAAATAAAGCAAATGAAGGAATAATGCATGTATAATCAAACTAGAGAAAAAGCAATGTAGGGGAAGATAAGAGCTATGACAGAGCAATGCGGGTAGTCAGAGGTGGAAGTTGTCAGTCACATTTCTTAAACCCACCCTTTCATACTAAAAATACATGACAGTACATTTTTCTCATCTCTGAACAGAGAGGCACCTGGGGTCCCATCCTCGGCCGGTAGAAGTGACAGCAATCGCATCAATTGTATAATTAAGATCATGCATCTGCTTCACTGAATCAGAATCACTGAAACTTAATGGCAGGATTTAATAACCTTTCTCTCCTAAGAATGAATCAGTTTATTGTACTTTTCTAAAGCCAGGTGCAAAAAAAAAATATAATTAGATAGCAATCTAATGGCAGTATAATTAAACTCAAAAGCCTCCTCAATTAACTTCCAACAATGTATCTGTACTGCAAGAAGTAATAAAATTATATTTTTTTAATTACAAAATAAATTCTTCATGTAGTCATATTTTGTGTCCTTTAGATCACGAAACACGTAACTAACAATATCTTTAAAAGTGTAATTTAAAAATGAGCAAAATCATGCTGCAGCCAGCAGGTTGTCTGCTTTTCTCACACCCCCTTTCAGCTCTTTCAACATGTAAGACAGATGTGTCACTTTTGGTAAATGTACTAGGGAAAATACACAGGAAGCAATTATACTTGGGTACATGATAGATTCTGTATCCTCTTCAGGCTTAAATTCATTACTTCCATTGTTTTAATACAAAATAAATGTCTCTACATTGTTACATAAACTAAAGTTCACATTTAGGAATGCTGGGATAAAAGGGACAAATGATCTTTCCCCTCTGTGATCAATCTCATACTGGGAGAGTAAAGATCACAGTTTTAAAGGACCAGGACTGCCTTATTGCATACTGTTTGGCACAAAATATCTGTGATCTGTGACTAAGCTTTGTAGGCAGCATAATTACAAATAAGCACCAATAAGTCATAGAATAGTTTGAGTTGGAAGGGACCTAAAAGATCACCTAGTTCCAACCACTCTGCCATGGGCAGGGACACCTTCCATTAGACCAGGTTGCTCAAAGCCCCATCCAACCAGGCCTTGAGCACTTCCAAGGATGGGGCATCCACAACTTCTCTGGGCAACCTGTTCTTTTGTCTCGCTACCCTCGCTGTAAATAATTTCTTCCTGGTATTAAATCTTAACCGACTCTAACAGTTTAAAGCCATTTCCCCTTGTCCTGCCACTACACAGCTTTGAAAGAAGTCCCTCCAGTTCTCTTGTAGACCCCTTCAAGTATTGGAAGGTGCTGTAAGGTCTCCTCAAAGCCTTTTCTTCTCCAAGCTGAACAACACTAACTCTCTCAAGCTGTTTTCTTAGAACAGGTTCTCTAGCTTTCTCATTATTTCTATGGCACTCCATTTCTTTCTTAAGTTGGAGGCCCCAGAGCTGACATCACTTGCGGCGTGGGTTTTTGCTCTCCCCGGCTGCACGCAGCTCTTGGGAGCCCGGCTGTGGCGTAGCTTCCACGTGCTGCCGGGGTTTGCTGCCGCGGGTTCCCGGACACGGCTCCGTGTCTCAGGCGCGTGGGCCAGCCAGTCTCTGTTACCGTGCGCTAGGGACCCGGCAAAGAGGAAGGAATTTGTCCATTTACTCCGTGCTTGGCAGGAACGGTAACCCCACAGGGGCGGGCACCGAGCCAGAGCGGGCTGAGCGGGACCGTGTGGCTCGGGGCGGCCAGCACGGGGTTTCCCGGGGCCGGACAGCAGGGTGGTTACAGGAGCGGCAGAGGGGTAAGAGCCGGCAGCAGGCAACATGGGGCCAGAAACCGCGGGGGGGAACAACCCGGGGGAAACGCGGGATTACAGAACTTGATTTATTTTAACATAAATTAAAAACCCTAATCTAAACCCAAACTCCGGGATGCAACAATCACTCTCTAAGTTGGGACAAAGATACAGTTCCTTTTCCCAGAGTTTTTCTTAATTTTTTATGTTACATTATGTAAAAGCTCACGGCCACCGCAATGAGGCACTGAATCAAACGCTTCTCAGAGCAGACATGTCTTGTGTGTTGTGTCCTCCTCCCTCCCAGCCCCCAATTTTTAAAGCACCACCTGCTTCACCCTTTAATCCCTTCATAATTAAGACTAGCTACTTTGTACCAGTGCACTTTTGCCTTCCTAATAGGGAGGGGCGAATGGGGAGGGGGAGTTTTGTCATATGACAGTGGAAACTTCTCCTAGTCTTCCCTAAATAAACTTGACCTACTCTTGGATGTATTTACCTGCAATACAATTTATTTAAAACCAATAAAAACAAAGCTCATTTATATGAATATTATTTGAAAACAACACATTTTAATAGAGACAATGGCCATGTACTGTTGCACAGGCCCTCTATTCAAGATGAAATGATTTTTTATTTTTTAAAGGAAATACTCCAAATATATTGACAAACAGCTTGAGTGCCATGCCACCTCCTGCAGATACACTGCTTTTCAGACAGGATGTCTTGCTGCAGTGGTTTGCTCTGATAAACCTGGAATTTGGAATTAGGGTAACAGTTATTCTCTGCCCACAGGCCACACAAAACACTTCTCAGTCAGAATAGCACCACCTATCTGGGCCTGTCCACCACCAAGTTTCACTTGTTTTTCCCACAAGCTTTTTTGCCAGCATCCTGAGGTGTGAAATGAAGCACTTACTATTCTGCTCCTCGTGTTAAGCTCCAGGTTAAGGCCTTCAGAGCTTTTGGCATTGTTAACTTTGTGGCTTTGCCCACTCAGTGTTGTGTAAAATGCCCTTAGGAAAAAATGTGTTTGTTTAGTGGGCCTCTGAGTAGAGGTCCCCGGGGTTTAGGGGCCTGGCTATCTGTGTAGAAACAGATGGCATGCCCCATGCAGCCATCCTAGTGACACAAAGACCATGCTTCAGGAAGAGGGGCTATTGATTGGACCAGGAGACAGACACTGGCACATCCAGCCGCACCATACAGCCTCAATCTTTGAGGTTCCCAATTCACCCTCAGATACCAGCAGAAAATGGCAGCTGACACATGGGCTGCCATTTTTTTTTTCTCCTTGAAGATCAGCTGAGAAGATAAGCCCTGAACCAAAGAGGGTGAGCTTCTATGACAGCTGCTGTGGGCACAAGCAATGGCAAGCCAATGGGCAAGAGATGGATGGGGTTTAGCTAAGTACATGGCATGAGTTGCCATGCTGCTGAGGTTGCATTGACCACACTCAAGTGGCAAGAATAGAATTCAAAACTCCAATGTAGAATCTTTACAGATCACCCAGTGTGAAATAATGCCTGTTTTAACTTCAGTACCTTAAAAAAGTCTAGAAAATGAGCACAAGACAGTCCTTGTCTTCTCTTCACTCTTCTACTACCTTAAGTAGTAATATTTTACTGAGGAACTTGTTGCAAGGGGGACATAACACAATGTACTTTTCTGAAATAAACCCGAACTCCAATACTTACATCTCTGCTAATAGCTTTCATTCACATCTTCATCCCTACTCAACTTAATTGTTGAGTACCCTCTTCTTACCCTCCCCATCCTTGACTCCCACACACAGCACATAACCATGACCAAAATACTGCTGCTACTTTTTCAGGACATGTCCATGCTCCATATTTCTGTGCAGAACTGGACACAGCTGAGAAACCTTCTAATTCTGGATCTAGGTCTAAATCTGGTTCCTATCTTTGAGCCTCTCCCAAATAGGTAAAAACTATTACCATTACATACTCTTCTTTATTCCTTGTGCTTACTGCAGGCTTCATATATATTGCTGATTATCTATGCTTCTCTGTTTTCTGAAGCAATTTAAAACCAAGAGAATACATTTTTCCTCCACCTGTAGTATTTGACTTCCAGTTTCCTGATAAAATCTGTTATTTAGCTCTGCAAAGACCTTATTTAAGTCTTCAAGTCTGCATTGTGATTCAGTTTATATGAATGTCTGAATGACATTATTCTGCAGCCTTTTTTTTTTTTTTTTAATCAGTCAGGCTATTCAAGTAATTGCTCCTTCTTCACCGTCATCTTTTCTTTCTTATCAAGAGTTCTGAACCACCTATCTCAGTACATGACTAAAGGATTTTCTCTTGCAAGAGCACATGGCTTAACTGGTTCTTCATATGCACATAATAGTGCACAGCACTGGTTAGGTAATGACATGGCAAACATCATTCTCTCTGATTATGACTTTGATTCCTTCCTCCCACAATAATAAGTTAATAGCTGCCATCTACCTAAAATACTTTGAGCACAAGATAATCTTCTGTTCCTGGCATAATTGCCCTTCTAACTCTGTAATGTACATATATTTTACTCGTCTCTAAGAAAAATCTGGATGTGTTTAAATACAACTATCTCTGATCACTTTAAATTGAAATTTTAGCCTGCAACAGCCCAGCATGCACCACAGAAAGAATATAAAATATCTACTGCTACATAAACACTTTGTGCAAACACTTTTCACTGGGAAAATCAACACCTATCTATAGGCACTCCAGACTTCTATGAATATCAAAAGTATTTTCCGAATGTAGCTTTAGGTCTCTCTCTGCCTAAAGCACCACTAGTGTTCTAGTTTCTGTGTACTTTTATTACATTCTTGGTGGACAGCAAGGATAATTGCTGGCTAGAGTACATTAGTGGTGAGAGCAGGACAACTTTACAGAAACCAAACCCTAGAAGACCAACAAAAAAAACCCCAGAAGTATGCATTCTTCTGGACAGCCCTTCTTGCTTCAGAAGGAACTGACTGCTCAAGACATATCATTGCCTCCCATTTCTGGAAATGACACAAGTCATTAGACCTCCATCTGTTCTTTATACCTCCCCCGCCCAGTTCTCTGAGCTCCCTGGATTCTCCTTCAGTGACTAGAAATGCAATAATGTAAAAAAAAAATCCAAGAACTGGATCCCTGACTACATAGCTCCTAAGCACCTGCAAGCCTGTTAATTGGAGAGCACACTAAATGAGAGAAGCTGTTTTATTGGGATACGCGCACATAACCATGACTTTTCCTTTTCTCTGGAAACATGTCTTTACAAATTTTACTGCTGTATTATTATTTGGTTGCTGTAAAAGACTGGGGCTTTACCTACAAGCATGAGATATTTTTCAACAATCAGCTTACATAAGAAAAAATGACAGGTAATGTGAAGAGAATACAGAAATTCCTAGTATTTTATTCAACTATTTGCAGTGGAATCTTTCTTGTCTGCTTGGAGATCCAATAGTGGGTCCTTCACTTCATCATGCCATTAACCACATGCCATTAATATATGCACAATAACATTTTGCTGGAGTAAGTAACAAAGGATCAAAAAGTTCAAGAAATCTTACAAAGAAGTAATTAATTAACAAGAGCAGCCTTTTAGGAGCCCTTTTTATCATCCGGAGATTTAAAATCCTAAAAGCACAGAAAAGGTAAAATGTACCCAAGCGGGAGAGAGAAAATTGAAGACACGGCAAGAGCTTTATCATCATGGTAGGATGGCACTTCAGGAAGTATCACTTTGTAGCTATTGCATTCTTGCACCTGTTTTACACTTTTTGATAAGAACATTTGCAACAAGATCCTCACTTCTGCCATTATATTTCTTTGTATGAAGTGAAAGAGCGACTGAGAGACAGCACAAAAGAAAGAAAAGGGAGATTCACTGCTAAAGTACAATACAAGCACTTGCTAAATATGTGGTTTGCAATTACTCACCTGCAACACTTAACCACATAATGGATGCAGAAGTATAATATGATAGATATGATTTTGATCCATGGACCTCAAAGACGGCTAAGTAATATTACCTCTGTCCCAAAGAATGAAACAAATCCACTTGTATAGTTTTGAAGAGTTTTGAAGAAGGTCAGTGTGACATGATACTAAAATACATATTTGTCGGTCCCTTCTCACCATTTCTCACACAAGATGGGTTTAGAGCATGCAGCAGCCAAAAGGCCCAGTTTAGACAGTAGTGATATGACTATAGCATACTACATATATAAAATTTGGCATCGCAACTGTGCATTTCTATGAGATACAAATAAAATCAGATAAAACTAGCATGCCCGATCTCATTTTTATTTATTACCTCCAGAGTTATTTTCTAATTAGAAAGCAAGAATTCATTCTACCCTGAAAACACTTTCTGAATCAAGGGTTGAGTACATTCTTTCTAAATCCAAATTCCAGGATTGCACTGAAACAAGCTACCAATTGATACATAAATTTTTAAATATGGCAACATTCCTTCAAACCCTTTGCAATCTTCAGTCAATGTTGTGACACATTCTTCAAGCAGCACATGGCTTAAGCAAAGCACCTCAAAAGTTCCACTCATTTCTCTACTGTACTAGTCAGTGAGGCACATCAGGACAGCATCAGCATGCTCATCTTTCCACTAATGCACTTTAGTACACAAAGCAGACTCAGATTATATTTGTGCTGCTTTCTAGAGCTCATACCATCAGATCTGTGAAAATAAGGCACAGGAAAAAAATAGAGCAAGAATTTTAAAACGTGATTTTGGGTTAGATGTCTCTGTTTCAGCATGTTCTACATTTTATGTCCCCATGGCTGCAAAATTGTCAAAGTTAAAAACACTTGTAAGATTGGTCCTAGATTTTAGGTGAGGTCTCTTTTTTATATCTCATTTCTGAATCCCACAGTATGTTATTTTCAGTTCTCAGGTGTAACATGAAACCACTCAAATTTTCTCAGCTGCAGCAAACGGAATTTCAACCTGTGACAAGAGTCATGAAGCTGAAAACAATACAGGTACAAAAATTTAAGAGAAGCACTGCATTTGATTTCAGACATATACTTACTTAAAATCCGATCTACCAAATAACTCATTCCACATGTGCATTTTCTCTCCTTGTAGTATAAAAAGCATGAAAGAGCTATTATTTTGAGCTTTGTGCACTGTTGTTAAATACTTAAGAATCCTATCATAAATTACAACCCTGGCTTTTTCACTTGACCTCCTCTATATGTGATCTTATTAACACAGCAGATGAAACTTCAATCATGCAGTGAAATAAACAGGTTATCACTGGCTGGTTCAATTACTCCAATATCCCCCCCTGCCCCTTTGCAAAGTCCTCTCTCCTCTCTCCATTGCCCCTCCATAGTGGGGCAATGCTGAGCTCTAGAAGGCGGTACAGAGACAGCACAAACCCCTGGATAACTGGAGTGAATCCTGATGCCTCAAAAAGCACAGGTGGACAGGCACTTCTCATAAAACAGTTACACTAAATCAGCTCCAAACCAGTAGTTGTACTCTGTCCTTAGGGAAAAGGTGAACAATGTAGATGAAAACAAAAACAATCAGTGCTCCTTGGTAAAGCACCAGACCCAAACACAAGGATAGGGAAGATGCTGCCGTCTCCAGCATGACACTGCTTGGTTGATGGCTACAGCACTGCTGCTGCAGTGAGGTAGCATCACCATGTGTTCTCTATCCCCATCTTCCCACTGCAAGACTGACTCTATCCAGATTCCTATCTGGATTAGTAACCACATGAGTAGCTAGCAAGGAGAGATAATGCTGACCAAGCTGCCAATGCCATTTTGGCAAGTCTTGTACACTGTATCAAGGTAACACAAGTCCTCCTCACCACTGCCTCCCACCATGGAGACTTCAGACCACCTGACTAGCAGGTGCCACTGTGGCAGGGAGAGGGCACTGGGCTAATGCTGTGACTTCTGATGATACTCATCTGACCACAACCTCCACTCAAATGCACATGCCAAGGTGCTGCCTCTCTGCTCTGTTTCAGAGGACAGATGCAGCTAGTTTGAGGATCCCAGAAGGAGCTTGCCAGCTGCACACAGCAGAGGGAAGAAGAGAGGTGCTGCAAGCCTACAAGATAAGGCCTTGAGGAGTCATCCAACATCTGAACTAACCACAGCTCTCTCCACAAGACCTGACAGGGGTGAGTGTAGCCACTGCAAGCTGTTATGGCTACAATGAATAACTGACTGAGGATGCAGAACATCTGTCAGGAATAGCTCTAAGGAAAAATGCTAGGACAGAGTCATGCCTCTGAGAGTCTGGCCTCCCTTCAGAGGCCAGGAGTGCAAGCAGCTGGCTGAGCTACCTGTGTAGGTAAAAAGGGAGCAGAAAGCTGCACATCAAAGCTTTTTATCAGAGGAAGAATCAAGAGAGGATGTCACAGGGAAAGAGGGTACAACTATATCTGGATGCATGAAGAAATGGAGAATTACTGCAAAAGAAGAGAAATGTGTAATGAGCAAAGCTCCAGTGTTAAAAAGTCACATGGGATTCTCGGATGAGAGACAGACTAAGATATCCATGGTACTGTCTTTATTACAGGACATTCACAGTTTTAAACTGGAAAGCAGGACTACATGTGATAGTCAGTTAATCTGGATCTGGAGTAGAATGAGTATGATGAGAGGCAAATAGCTTGGATCTTCCTCCCTTTCAAAGAGAAACACTGTTCTTCAGATTTCCAAACTTTTCACTTGAGAAATGACTGACTGGCAGCCATAGGAAGGAAAACAAATATGCTCTTATGAAATTTTTAGCACCTAGTACAAGCCTAGCTGGTGTGTTCCCAGATCAGCTCTTCTATTAAGAACAAGAAGTAATCAAAGAGAAAAACACCCAGAGGCTTAAAGATAAAGTTTATATAAAGTATTTTTTTATTGCACATATGAATTTGTTAATATGGAACATGTGGTTATTTCTTTTGAAAACAATTTTAACATTAATTACTATTACCCTCTGTCTAATTGCCTGTCTTATCTAGTTCATCCACATGAATGGTACCAGACACATTCAAAATGTTTAAGTAAAACAGTAATTCTGTTTCAGTCCAAGAACTCACTCTACTACTTTAAGTATCAGAGCAGTTAATTTTCACAGTCTTCGGGGCATGGACAGATACTACATTGTGCCTTGAACCACCCAGAAACTCATGGAATGTAGCTGTAACCTTTACCCAGTACCTTGATACATTTACACTTCATACTTTTCTTTGTCCACAGCTGCATTAAGACTCATGAAGTTAACTTATGCTGCTATATAAAAATGCTGACAAAAATTATTTTTCTGCTCTGAAGAAATCTCTTTTTCATACTTGCATGCATTTCTTGAACATAAAATTGCTCTTCTCAGGCATATGCCTTAAGGACAATATAAAATGGCACAAACAACAAAATTATGCTTTAAAATGCATAGCTTTTTCTTTATGTTTTCAGTTGGAATACAATTCCCCAGCAGAGCACACTGGAGAAACCATTCAGGATTCATTTCTCTGTGGGCATCTGAAAATTCTTTAGAAGCAATTAATAAACTCATTCAAATGTATACACATTTCTCCTGCTGCTTAAGGAGATATTGGAAGTAAAGCAGTCTTTCAAGGAAATTGCTACTGTTTTGTTAATAAAGTGCTATAACTGTTCTCAGCAAAATATGTAACTGGGATTTAAAAATTCAGACTTCTGGCCAGTGCTTAGATGTACTTAACTGAATTTGACAGCATTAGACACATACAGGTCGAATTTTTTTTTACCAGGAAGTCTCCATAACTGCAGTAGCATGCACTAAATTAAGTCTAGAAGGAAAAGGAGGGTAAAAACAAAGGTTTGCTGGCATACAAATACCTACCACAAAAATCTTGGATTGTACTGCTTGTTTATCAAAGCAATACTCTTTTTTTTTTTTTTCTCTTAGTATGGGAGACAGAAATAAAACACACAGGTGAGAAACCGAAGAAAAAAGTGACTCAAGAATTGAATACAGGTAAAATTTTACATTCTCTCACTAGCCAATAGTCATCCAGAAGAAGAATTCTTCAAGACTTTGGGAAATAACAGAGCTGCTGGCCTGAATATACATTAGCAAAACACATTTATTGACCTAAATTTTTAACACGCACTGAGAACATGTGTGTTTACTCATCTTACAAGTCAGAGAAGGCAAAAGATTCACATGTACATACATCACTATTCAGCTAACCAGAATCTGATACTGTTTTCCATCAGCTCTACAAAACAAGAAATTATCCAAGTTCTGTGTCATATGGAGGTCCTGTTTAATGAACAGGTGCTCCCATCATAGTAGCTATACAGATGTATTCAGAAAATTAGTTTAAGTAACAGTCTTATGCTGTAGTCTTAATACTGACTTCTAAAAATCCCAAGAACTGAGCCACAGATCTATTTATTTCAGCAGGCAGCTTCAGCCATGCATCCATTGGGACAGCACATGCCCAACACTTGCCAGAAAGGTTCTCATTCACAAGCATCATGAACTCCAATTTTCCACTGTATTCCTTTACATACAAACACATTTGAAGCCAGCATTGCCTCTTTTAAGTGTATTTGTTTAAGGCAGATTTTAACTATCCAATTAGGAAGCCTATTTTTTCAGTTAGTTTCAATGAGTGTATGTCTCGTGCTTATTTCATCTCCATGTTTTATAGATGACATGAAATGTTTACTAAACATTCTGATTTTGCAGAAATATTTGTACCACCTGCTTAGTCCTGTGTGACAAAGCCATGAGGTTCTTTAGAAAACAGAAGGAAGATTATAAAGATGAGCAAGACCTGTCTGTGCTAAATCTCTTTGGCTGACACAAACATCATTTGTAACTTGCACGAAAAGTTTCTTCACTTCTTTGGACGCCAATTAACTTTATCCAGAGAGAGATATGAACAGCTAAGTAAGCTGTAAATGTTGCAATAGAATATGCTCACTTAAGATGAATGAATGTCGTGTTTGCAAAGCTGCAGAAATATTTTAGCGGATCCGATTTTAAGCGGCTCTCGGTGGATCCAGAGCTCTGCTGGAAGCCGAGTCCCAGGGTCTCTGATGCTGGAGGCGGCTCCCGCCCTCCGGCTGCCACCAGGACAGGGGTGGTGATGCTGGTCCGGCTCGCACCGTCCCGCTTGTCGACGGGAGGCAGCGGCTGCAGCCCGACCGGGGAAGGGGGACGGCCAGCGGAGCAGGACACACAAAAACACCTCAACCAACCAACAAACCTCGATGGCACGAACTTAACACAGAGTTGTCAGTCAGCTACCTGACCGCGAAACGCCTAAAGCCAGCAGGAGGAAAGCGGCCGCCAACATCCCAGCCATAAGGAAAGCCAAGGGGATGCCGGCTCGGGATGGAGGACGGGGCGCAGGGCGAGGACGCCCCGCGGGCCGGGCCGGGTCACGCCGCGCTCCTCGGCCGAGCCTGGGGCTGCCACAGGCGGCGGGCGTCGGGCAGCGCTCACGGGCAGCCGCTCATGGGCACCGCTCACCGCGCTCCTCTCACCGCCCGAGCCCCGGGCCGCGGCTCCCTCGGGCTCTCCCCGCCCCGGGCACCCCCCGCCCCAGTTCGCGCTGTCCCCGCGCCGGCTCGGCCCTCCCCGAGGGGTGAGCGCAGCTCCGGGCGGCAGGGACGGGACCCCCGCGCCGCCCCGGAGGGCTTTGTCCCGACGAGACTCACCGCGTGCCTGCGGCTCCATGGCAGCGCGGGCGCTCAGCCGTGCGTGCGGCGCGGAGCCCGCTCGCAGCCCGGCTCGGGCGGCGCTGACAGCCGCGGCCGCGCCGCCGCCGCCCCCCGCCCTCGCCGCTCCCGCCGCTCCCGCCGCTCCCGCCTCCGCGCCGCCGCCGCGCGGCGCCCCCTCGCGGCCGGGCCCGGGCGGCGCCGCTCCCGGCCCGGCCGCGTGCCCGAGCCCCTTGCGCCCCGCGCAGGCCCCGGGCCGGGCCGGCCCCGCGGCGCCTCCGCTGTTCCTCGCCATGGCCTCCGCACGACGCCTCCGGCTGTCACGGCTGGGCCCCGCTGAGGGGGGGCACTCGGCACTTCCCCCCAGGGGAAGCCAGGAGCCGCAAGGCACCGGCGGCACGGGCTCCCCGCCTGAGCAAAGGCGTACCTGGTGTATCCGCGGCACAGTGGAGTGGTCAAGTGCCTGACAAGAACGAGTTCATGGCTTATCTGAGTACCTGTGGATGTCAAGTTCTACTACCTCTTATGGCAGAAGCATGGGAACACATGCAAAATAATGACAGAGCCTACATTATCATGTATACTTAGCAGCTTAAGTAAAAATTATATTTTTTTCCCAGCACATACGTCTGCTATTACTGTGTGTCGTGACCACACATAGTTCACACTGCAGCACTGATTTACTCTAGGTTTGGTCATGCCAGCATAACTTCCACACTTTGTTACCTGTCCACATTAACTTCACTCCTGGAAGGGTCTTGGATATTGTTTTAGCAAGGCTGCCTTCTCCATGGCTGATTATCCATATATTTATCAGTCAGACACTGTATCTAATTTGAGTGTATGATACTACTTAATGCCTCCCGGACACGCTGAGGATGCATAGCTTCTCAAGGCCTGTACTAATAAAAATTACAAAGCTAGAGAGTAAGGTCAGATGAAAGAAGTATTAGGCATTTGTTTGTGAAATTATACAAATGGGTCATACTTTGATTGAAGAAAATTATCTGAAAGAAAATGATTATGTGGTTTGGCCAAAGAAAAAAGACCATTTATAGCTAGAAAATAAGAGTTCCTTTTTTCCTTAAAATTCTGTAGCAAAGCATCAAAATTATTTATTTCCCACCTTTTTGTTACAAAAAAAATTAGAAAACTAAGGCCAAAGCAGCTTTAATTTGTACATATCTAATGAGGTTTTCCCTTAATACACACGTGCTTGTGGGTTCGAATTTTAATTTCTGTAAGGCGTGAATTATCATTAATTTTTCCTAGGCAAACCTCTCTTCATTGTGATTTGACATCTCCTTGAGCTGGAATTTACCACTGAGAAAAGCAGAACAGAGGTTGTCAGAAGAATGAATTCCTGCACTCATGTCATTTCAAATGCAGAGACATCTTACCGTGACAAGATTTGAGCTCAGAAATGCTATCAGCTTTTACATGAAAAAAACACAAAGCCAAGTCCAGTCATGAATGCATGGAATCCCTGAGAAATTTCTCAGGGAAAAACTGAAATGATCAGCATAATTAGAAAATGTACTTTTCTGCAAATATAAGCAGGGCTTTCTAAAGCAGCCTAAGCAGTTCCTATGAAGCATGATGAAAACTCGGCACCCAATCTACTTACAGGGCTACAACAGTATTAACAATACTGTTTATGGACAAGCCTAATTACAAATCTTACAGCAGCATATGCTATTCAAATTACTGAACAACAGGAAATTTTACCAGATGCTTATATGCTGAGTTTGATTTATCCTTTACATTTAGATACATGACTTCTTTTTCCACACCAGGAATGCCCTCTACTGTAAAGAAAATCCAACCACTGTTTTACCTAACAAGTTATGGAGAACAACAAAGCCAGTCCTGCATTTAAGAGAGCTATAAATAGGAAAACAAACCTGTAAGTCTTGAGTTCCACAGTAATATGTTCATCTTGTGGCATGTTTGACAGAAAAAAGAAACCAGTCATTAAAAATATCCTCCTGCAACATGCAGCTAGGAAACCAGCATTTTAAAGGTGGATTTTATTAGAAAATTACTATCCCATTGAAATGATGCAATTTAATTGTAAAATAGCTGATTAATTTTCTACCTACAGTACAACAGGATGCATTTTCATACTGTCCTACATATATCACTGATTTAGTGAGATTCCTCATCAAATTTGCCTTGCAAGAGATTTTGTTTCACTTCTATGTCTGAAGAGACTGACATAATTCAGACTTTGTTTTCTGTCTTGAAAGGGCTCAATCAAGTTGTAGGAGCTTAGTTGTTGTTTGAGAAAGGTCATTGTCTCTCCCATCATGCTGAAATTAAAAACAGTTGGGTTTTGTTTGGTTTTTAAGAGGTCAGACAGAATAAAACAAAAGCCAGATTATTTTGGTTTTGAAACAATTATGTATTATCACACACTTCGATTACACAATTTTCACAATAAAACAGCAATAGGCTTCAAATAAATGTATCAAGTTTATGTCATTGCACTGACTGGTTCTTGTCCTCTAACACAAAAGTGACAACATCCAATCTTGTGCCAGCCTTCAGTAGATGTCTCTCTTCTTGTAGGGAGTAATTCCATGCATTTTGGAGATGGGGATTAAGGCAGGATTCTGCATGATAATGAGTATCCTAAACTCTTACTGATTTTTCATGGTAAATAATGGGGAAAAGCTACTAATAATTCACAGAAGTGCAAACCATCTAAAGACTGTGAAATACCAGTGGAATTTGTTGGTCCTAAAGGCCAGTGATTGTTTAGCAGGATGGGCTATGGCATGTGCATACATGCACTTTGGAGAAAAGATGGCAGGCTGCAGCGAAGCACAGCATTCCAGTTGTGATACAAAGTTAGATCTCCAGCAGCAGGTTAAATCTTTGTAGGGATATGCCATGGATGGAAAAACCAAGGATATACTCTGTGCCTTCTTCTACAAGGTTCAAAAACCATGTGTTCACACAAGACATTACAATTTATTTCCTTCCATTCAGATGTCATTGAGTTGTTTGCCAAATGCTCTATGCTACATGTTCAGTTCCCAGAATACTGCGGATTCTGATATTTGAAAGAAATACTGAAAATTAAAATAAAATATGCTCAATCTACTTTCAGAGTTTTTCTTTAACCTTTAGTAACTTCTTTTGATTTTCCTCTTTTATTCTTTGTATACTTAATGCCTAGAGCAATGTTGCAATTTAGAACATGAAGTGTGAAATAAAGTGCTGCTACAGTGTACAACAATGACATTTTACATTTTTATCAACAGATATTTACATTTTTATGAGCAGATTTTCATGATTGTCCTAATGGTCCTGAAACTAATTTCCCAATTATCTTAATGGTCTGATGATAAAGTAGTTTCTTTTTTTTATTTTTCTACCATGAAATGTTTTTTTTCTCCAGCTGTAACTAACAGAATGTAAGAATGAACATACAAACCTTGTGTGGTATTTTTGAGTGTGCTTAACTTTGTATGAAAAATACTCTGTGATAGAATAATGAGCAGAAAATTATTTTATTATTATTGATATTAATTAAAAATATCTGCCTGTTTCTTGGACAGCTCTGTTTTCCTTCAAACATCCTGACTTCTCATGACTGGGATTAGTGGAACTGAACTTTGCATCAGCGATCCAGCATTAATCGCTATGCTCCTAATGTCAGAGAATCTGAATCAAGATCCTCTTCTGATGCAAACATCTCTATAAAAATAATAAAGTTCTGTTAATTCATTGAAGTTGTCTTTGATAAATATGTAACAAGACTACCAGTGACTGTATTACTCTGTGTTTTTACAATTCACAGAGGTTATTTAGAATATTTTTGAGAAGTGAAATACTTTTTTCCCCCATTACTCAACAGATTTCTGGCTGTCCTATCGATTGAGTCTTCTCCTCTCTCTCAAATGTTTTTCCAGTTTGCCTGGGATGAAAATGGACACTGTGAGGTGAAAAATGGAGGATGAGCAAGTGGGAAGGCACATCAAACTCTTCACCACAATCCAATAAAAGAAGAGAGAGACTGAAAATGAAGGTTGGTTCAGACTAGAATTTATACATTAAGTGATTGCAAACTGCTGACACATATCCTGGGGCTTGTAGATACCACAGTGTGAGCATGTGTTGTCATTAGGCTTTCAGAACTTTCTAAAAGATATATATACTTCCATAAAATTCATTCCTATAACTTGTGAGATTAAATATTCTATTTGTCAATATAAAGGCTCATCTCTCATGTTAAAATACAAAAGAAACCCAGCATTTCTAGGTGTAGGTTCATGCCACCTTGACACACAGCTTTAGAGTGATTCAGATGAACTGCAATGGCGAGAGCTCAGAGCTGATTCCCTCATGGCATCTTTCAACACCAGATGGCACACGACTAAACTTAGCTGCCTGAATGAAGGAAGGCAATTAAATGTCTAAGCATACATACATAGAACCATCATAGATATCCAAAAGACCCGAGATACCCACATGAGCTGGCATGTATTACACAGGATCTGTGGGATTTCTCTGAAATGCCATATTGGGACAGTCAGGATACCCTAGGACTTCTAAAATACTAGTGGATATTTAACTTTAAGCACTTGAAATATTCAGTATGGAAGGCATTCAGTTACCTACAGACAAACATCCAATGCCACTTGGGAGTTCCTGGACAGTCTGGGATGCCCTGATAGAGCAGAGATGTGCAGCCCAACCCCAATGTGAGCCCTGAACTCTCTGGAGCAGCAGCAGCTCCAGACCAGATGAGACTCCTTCCGATATCTGAAGTGCTCTTCATAAAACTGAATCCTGCTTTGTGCAGCTAGGTGTGGGCTAAATGTCTGTAGGTTGAGTCCCTGTTAAGATGTACTTAATGTCATTTTGTGTTTGTAGAATTGTTGCATGTTCAGCAGGTCTGCCTGAAAATGTGCATCCACCCCTGCCAGAATCACCTCATTCCTTTCAAAGAACATCCTTGTCACTTTATGTAAGCTCTAAGTATCCTGGTTTATAAGTCAGGTTACCACTAGGCTTTTGTTCAGATGAGCCACTAACCTTGAACAACTTCATTGGTGGTGTATGGAGTGTAAAATTTACTGCTTTTATACTCCTAAAGCTGTCCACCATCTCAAGAACATAGTCAATAGCCCTCCTTCAGAAGTAGGGCATGGACATTGCTACTATAAACATCAGAAACTAAACACTGGGCAATTAGTTTAACTCGCGCAGATGAAACCTTTGTAGAAAGCCATTAACCTGAGGAAAAGGAAACCCACACTGCCCCAGCCTGCACCCTGGAATAGACTCACAGGCAGCTGTGAGTCACCCATGGCTGTGGGAGAGGGAGGTCCTTCCCCAAGTCACCCTCTGTGAAACCTGGAGTGCAATTTCTGATTCAGAGGCCCATCACTTGATTCTTCTGGTTCATATAGTCTCTTTTTGGAATCCTTTTGGAGCTCCTCTTTGTTGTACCCATGCACATGTCCTTTGGTGAAATTTTGTTCAGGTTTTCCATTTTTTCAGACAGCATTGCCTGTGTTCCTCAGCACAACACAAAGCCCAGGGGCTGCCCCAGTGATACTGCAAGCATCAAGTATTTACACCCAGTGATGAGATTCCTCCTGAGCCTTCAAGCTGAACAATCCCAGACTTCTCAGCCTTTCCTCAAATAACAATCTCTCAATCATCTTCATCATCCATTGCTCCAATATGTCCATGTTTGCCCAAAACTGGACTCAGCACTCCATGCATGACCTCACCTGTGCTAAACAGAGGGAAGATCAACCCACTTGGCTTACTGGCACCACTCTACCTGTTGCAGACCAGTGCACCCCAAGTAACTGGCCTCCAGCTGGGCTTGGGCTACTCTCTTTGAACCCTGTCTTTCAGTCAGTTTTGGATCCACCTCTCTGCCCATTGATCTAGCGATGTGCCAATCCTGCTGTATAATAAACTGTACAATAAACTTCCAAGTTTGGCAAATGCTGCAAAATGATGCTATATTAAGCAAGTTGGCTTGGTGAATCTATATTATGGCAATTAAATTTTTAATGGGCCAAAATCAATCTTTGATACAGGTAAAATAATCATGATAGATGAGATTTAGTTTTCACTTAGCAGAACTGATGTGGTTTCTCCTGTCTTCTTAAAATGTTTTCTTTACACCCAAAAGATAAGAAGCCATTATAAAAGCAAGGACAAAATTTAGTTTTCACATGTAGCTCAGAAGTCGATTTCTTTATTGGTTTTGAAAGCATTCATTTCTGTATATGTGCATTGGGAATCTGGTACAAAAGCTATTGCTGAAAAGCATTTAATTCAACATCTTAAAGGAGGTTCTTCTTTGAAGTGCTATTGATACTGATGGATTGTCTAGCACATGGAATTATTTTTGCATTGCTGGATGCAATACCCTTTTCTGGGGTTTAATCCTACATCTCCAGACTGAAGTGGAAGTGCATCTGGCCATGTGACTGGGAGTGACTGAACCAACCTGGCAACATCCCTGACTATTATCCATATCACCAAGAGAAAAATGTAACATCTCTTTAAAACATAACAGAAAGAAACAGATAAGTACTCTATTGTAATGTCCTTGCATAGGTATCCATTTAGCATCATGATGCAAAGATATGAATCACACTTCACTGAAAAGTTAGGTTTTTTAAAAAAAATCCAATTTATGCAAAACCCTTGAGATGGGTCCTTCTAAAAATGGGAAAAAACCCTAAGATTTCTTTAAAAGGAGTTCACAGTAAAAAGGATGCCTCTTATGGATCAATCATAGAATCAGCAAACATGAGAATAGTTTCATTTCTTTTTCTCTTAAAGAAAAAAAAGTGAATAAGGAAGAACAGCCAGCAATCTATCACAATGAGCAAAGTGTATTCGGAGAATTGGATGCCCAGTTAGAGTGACTTCAACCTCTGTTGAACACAACTGATTCCCAAAATTAGAATGCATTTAATATTGAGTCCTGTCTCTTTAAAATCTCAACTACCATAAGATAAATCACTTGATATCACATGTTATCTACTCTTGTGCCATCACTCTTTAAAAAAAATTTCCTCCTCTGTCTCAGGTACAGCCACTGCAATTTCAGAATCTCTCTCCTCTTTTTAGAAAGTGGCTGATCGGAACATCTGTTTGTTGTTCTGCACTTTGCTTTAGCTTGGTAAACATATACATATAAAAAAGCAGAACAACATCAACATGAAGATTCAAATTATAGTTAACTGACAGCTTACCTGTAAGCCATACCACTAATTTGGGATGCCACTATTCTGGGATAAGAGGTAGCTTGCTTATTGAAAATCTGCAACACATTCTGACTTCATCTTTTGCTAAGTAATGAGTCATGGGAAACAGAGCAAATACTGAATAGCTCCTCAATTTTTACCTAATTTACTAAGACAATTAAATCACAGACTGCATATTCTTTTTTGACGTGTCTTTGTACTATGCAGGGGTTTTTTTAAAGCACCTGTTAAGCCACGGCTTTATCCATGTGACAAAGTGGCATCCCTGCATGCTCTTTTGATTTGGCAAATTCTAAATTCAGGGAGAGTCAAGATGACACGAGGATCAAGCTGAAGGATGTGTGATCTACAGAACAGATTCCTCTCAAAGGTGTGAAATGAAACACCCTGTTACTCAGACTGCCTACAAAAGCTTCCCGAGGCTCACACGAATAGCAGTTTTCAGTGCAGCCTGCCTGTGCTCCAGCTCAGAGGGATTCAAGCCAGTCCTGCACTGAGCCCCAGCCAAACAGCTGAGCTGGAGGCAAGATACATTAGCTTGGACTCAGGGCCGTGCCAGCGTGGGGATCCATGGCTCCTGCTTGCAAGTCTGGCATTTGGGTAGAGCTGAGACACCAGTGTTGGCAGAGCAGCGCTGCCATTCCTCAGATCATCTTCCCTGCTGATAACAAAGCCTGCAGTAACCCTTCCTCTTCCCTGCCAAACGTTGGGTTTGGTAGGATGACAGCAGAGTGCTGCTATCAATCACTCTCTTATGAGTACTGGCAAGGCCTCTACAAGGGAATTACACCAAAACATTATTGAAGACGTCACGAAGCTCAATGCATCTCCCTTGTCTCTCTCCCCATTGTTCCCTCATAAATGTCTTTTTTTCTTCTATGATACTTTGACACGGCACTTGTGTATTTTGGTCCTGATTAATCATTAAAGAGTAACATTTTGGTAACTACTGCACATTTCTCTGCATTTGTACTTGGGATTCTAGAACCTAACACTGGGACAAACAGTGAGAGGGTTTTCTGCACTTCTGCATACTGCTGGAATCACTGTCCTATTTCTCTTTGAGGACATTATTTCCTGCAGCTGGACAAGCTACTACAATCAAGTGCATCCAGTACGCAAAAAAAAAAAAAAAAAAAAAAAAAAAAAAAAAAAAAAAAAAAAAAAGGACAATTTGAAAAAAATTTTCTGCGTGTAACATCCTAAAATTTGGTCAAGATGTCACAAAAGGCCCTTCAAAATTCCCTTCCCCTTTTTTGGAAGTCCAAGACATATACAAAAAGCATAATGTAACAAGCTATGGTTGCAGGAAGACGCTGGGCATCCTGATTTTCTAGGAGTCTGCTGCAGTCTGCAAATGCTCTGCCCTTCCCATTATGAGAATCCCACTTTGGGCTTTTGGTTGGTTTGTGGGTTCTTTGGTTGGTTATTTGGTTTGGTTTGATTTGGGGTTTTTTTTTAAGAAGAAGAAGGTCTTTTTTAAATCCTTATTTGATAAGCACACACTGGCAAAATTAAAAACATTTATGTAACAATCAACCAGAATAATTATAGATCATTTTATCCCACAGATAGGTCTATTATTTATTTGATCAAGTTATGCTTATATTAAGTTTTATCTGTACTAAAGCTGGTACTAATTTAAATGATGCATGATTACAGCATAATTTAAAATCTCTTCAGATTTCAGAATTGGGTTTGGCCTAGCAAAAAACTTTGTTGCTGTTATTATTTTAGAACCAATTTAATTGTGCTCTTTTAAATTCTGTATTTGATTTCTACTCATTTTATCTGCCAACAGTTGCCTCTTTTGCAGACTGCTTTTAACACTGGCTGGCCCCATTCAAGCCTATTCAATGGCCAGAAAGAAAAAGTTAAGCAAGTTTCATAACAATGCAGGTTACTACTGCTGCTTCCATTTTATAGAACTATTGTTTTAATACATCACCAAGGAGAGTAATAAAAAAGTTCATACTAGCTTCTGTGCTAAAGTGAACATTATTTCTATGCTGATCACATGTAAATAGACTCAACTTCAGTAATTTAGACTGAAATATACTGAAACTGATTGCCATGATATATCCAAGCAGAAACAATGACAGATCCAACTTGATTTGCTGGAAATAAAAAACATTTAATTCAGTACTTTTCCTGAGAAAACCTCATAAACTTTTTCAAATAACCTTGATATATTCAAAAGTTTCTTTAGGTTCCTTTCTAATACACAATTACATAATTGTTCCCTTTTTTATTACTGAGACTACTATGAAGGAGCAATCCACCGTTTTACCACTTGATGGTGCCAAGTGATTTAAACAATCAAAGCTAATAATACTTTAAAACCAGGTCATCTTCTGAAAAAGACTTTAAGTAGAAGCTTGTATTGTATTTGCTGTTCATGGGAAACATACATTTATCATTTGATATCAGGTCTATTTAAAGATTAGGCATTATAATTCACTTACTGTAACTTCAGCACTGAAAATTGTTTTAAAATGTATGTATCTTGTGTATATTTTGTATGTGTTTGTGTGTGTCTTAAATATCAGCACAATCTGCCAGCGATTCCTCTAGCCTCTGTCTCTATGATGTTGAGCTATTTGGTGTTTACATCCTCTAGGTGAGGACAACTAGGCACGTACAGCTCTCCAGCGTGCTCCCTTTTCCCATACACATCCCTGCAGTGTGTCTACTCCACAGTCACCTCCTTTCACAAATCACCATCATGTCCTTGCCATTTGCAACACTCTCATTTATATTTGAGTCCAGGATAAAATTAGCTGAGCAGGTTGACTCAGCAGTGAAATGTGACTGACTCATAGTGCTTGGCATAGCATCACCATGAGCAGAATTTGGCAAGAGCAAGCACAAGATTGTTCAGGGGGCTCTTAGCTTTGGTTTGCATAGAGAATTTTGGTAGGATTGATTTGATATTTAGGACAGTAAGCTACGATAATGCTTAGCAGCAATTCAGCATCAGAAGAGGAAAAATAATTAGAAAGGATATGGGTGGAGATCTGTGCTTGTTCTTTAGGACTTGGGTGTAGTGAAAGACAGTGGGGTGAGAGAAGGAACTTGTACGTACTTGTGCCAAGGAGGCTGCAGGCAGAATTTACAGGCAAGTTGACATTTTGGTGTAGTGTGACTGACATTGGAGAAGTTACAAGAAGAAGATTGCCCAGGTGCGGCTACTGCTAACCTTTTGCACATAAGCATTTTTTAGGGCACAGAGGAAAGACCTCCACTGGCTTGCTCTGCTTATGGATGGACATGAACAACATGCTGTATGTTTACAAACTCCTCTGAATACTAATTTCCCTAAGGGAAATGAAGTTAATGATGAAGTTGCAGTAAACATTCTGTGCAGGTCTCCTTTACAGCCCACAAGGGTGGGCTGTATGCTTATGGAGGCTATATGCTTAACAAGGTCTGTGGGTTCCTTCTGAGAATATGAAAGAGGGAGAAAATTCTACATCAAGGTTGATTTGCAAAGGGAAATTGAAAGGTATGATAAATGCAGAATGAAAAAGTGTAAGGAGGGAAACTGCAGAAGGCATCTATCTCAAGGACACCTTGAAGATGTTAGGAAGCTGTTGAGCTGCAAGGGAGTTACACCCAGGTGCAAGCTGAGGTGTTGAGTGGGCACCATTCCATGCACTTGGGCAATTACTACCAGTCCTGTGAAAGATGTCGTGTGACTTACTGCAGATGGGCAAAGGGATTTAGTTACACTTTCTGACATCTGTGCTATAGTAGAAGTGTCTCAGCCATGTCTCTGCAATCATCTTCACTCTTGCTTAATTTCGGATCTCCTGGTTAGCTTCTGATCAGAGAGAGATGCTGATGTCAGAAGCTATGTTCAAAAATGCCAAAAACTTATACAATTTTTAGAGTATTTGCAAAAGGTGTTTGCATAATAATCTCATTACTATTATGCATGGTATCTATCTGCTACTTTTGTATTTTTAATTTGATTCACAAAAGTCTAATTGAATAATATTAAACAGTGCCTGTCCTCAGCCAGTGCTCCAACCCAAGAACTTGAATACATAAGCTTGTTAGAGCACAATTAGAATCAAAATGTGAAATCACACATCTGCCTCTCCAGCTCCAACATGCTCACAAAGCACTTTTCAAGGCAGGTTTTTCCTGGAAAACAGTTCATGCTTCCAGCTGCTCAGTTCCAGTTTTTCATCTGTTGTGCTGAAAAGAGCACATAGTAATTAAAAATTCAATTCACACTATTCTATTGAAAGAACATTTCTGCCTGTTCTGTGGCAAGACCTCAACTGTTATCACTCCTCTTTCCAATTCTCACTTTTAGCACCCACCTGTTTAGCTGGGATGGGCTCCTGGTTTCAGCCTAGCACTTCTGACACGCCCTGACATGTAAATGTGCATTCCCAGCTAATAAACAGATATGTCCTAATCTTAGGTCAGCTATGGTGGGAAGGATTTATTAGCATACATTGCCACACCACAGTTGCACATACAGTTCAATACAGCATTGTTGCCAGTGCTGCTACTTAAATGTGTGTGAGAATTAATGTGTGAGCCTACTGCAATCAGATGAACATTATTAAAAATTGGCAATACTTAACAGAATTTAAATTATACACATACATATATATAAAATGCACATAGCAACATATACTTTAATATAATAGCTAGTACTGAAATTTGTAATAATGAATATGTGTTTATATATATATATAAGCTAGAGGGAAAATAATTTGCATATAAGAAATACATTGTTTGATTATTTTACTGTTTTACATATATGTGAAAACCATCCAAGTGAAACAAACCACTCAATCTTGGCTATACATATATGTTCTCAATGTCAATAGGCAGGTTGAATTTTTTTCTGATGAGTTAACTTTCTAGTGTGGGTGGAGAAAATGACATGAAAGGAATTTTCCTTGTGGAAAAATATCTGCCCTTTAGTTTTCAAGGTGCATAAGAAGTCAGTGGATGGGTGAAAGTGGAACATTTTGAGTCATTTAACAAGTAGGATTTGAAAACTGGTTGAATAGAGATGAATACCAGAACTGTGAAAAAGGCCTGAGAAGGACCCAAGCCCTTTCCCAGCTGGGCATATATTCTGGTATTTAGAGGGAAGTTCACTTTCTGGTATTTAGAGGGAAGATTCTTTTCTCTTACCAGAATATTTAGCTTCTGCCTGGTGCATAGTTTCTTGCAACTCTTTTGGAAGCAGTAATCAAGAGGGCTCTTCACTGCTGGATATGGCAGACTAAAATAGAAAGAGTAACTGCTATAATTAGAGCTATTCCTCAGATTATTGTATTGAGGAGACAGGACATATCTATATATAGGCTTAAAAAGTGAAAGAAAGGTCTATAGTTGAGGAAACGTGGATCAATAAATAATCTTAAAAAAAAAGAAAAAAGAAAATTGCATCAGAACTAAATTTATTTTCCAGAAGGAAGAAAAAAGTTAATCAGGAAGAAATTGAAACAATCTCCTAGATTCTAGAGTCTCTTCACCCTGTCTGGCAACCTATCCAGATCTCAATTCAGTACAGACTAACTAGGACTCAGGAATGAGACCTCGGTGCTTGAGTGGGACTTTCAAAGAACTTTCACTTCCTTACTCATAGCAGTCAAAAAAGCCGTCCATGCATGAAAAACGAGAAAGCCATTATAAGAGTCCATAATTTCTCAGATATTCAGGATATTTGTCTCATCTATGTTCTGTACCACCTATCTCAAAAAAAAAAAAAAAAAAAAAAAAAAAAAAAAAAAAAAAAAAAAAAGAGTAGAACTGGAAAAGGACCAGAGGACAGCAATGAGAACAGTCAAATATTGGAAGCATTTCTGCTGTGTGAGCAGCTTGCAGGCTAAGGCTCTTTAGCTTGGAAAAGAGATGTTGGGTGAGGGAGAACAGGAAGAATTTTACATAATGTTATATAGAGCAGGGGCATACAAGGCTCACAACATGGAGGCAGTGGGCAGGGGCTGACCGTTCACTGTCTCTTCCTATGCAGTGCATATTGGATTCTAGTGGCAGTTCCAAATTAAAAGAAAATACTGATTCAGGTAATGTGTGCTAACTTTGCACCTTCCTTGCTGTGGAATATCATGATTAATAAAAATCTGCCTTTGTTTAAAAGCTATTGGAAAATTTCATTTTAAAATACCTGTAAGGCCAACAAAACACAAAAAATACCACTTCTTCCCCAGCAGATTCTGCAGATCCTCCAAGAGTGCTTAAAAGCCCTGACACTATTCAAGTTGTGTGTTACCAGATTTTGTTTGATCCAGCACAGCTGCTGTCACAAGTTCCCAAGGACCAGGTATTGATTCAGGAACACTGTTGTGAGCTACTAGGAGAACATTAAAGGGTCTGGGGGATCAGAAATCTGCCTCACTGTTCTCTTTGTGCTGTCCTAACATTCACAGTCTGATGTGAAATATTTGACACTTCCAACTGAAAGGGACTGCAAATCTGTTAGAAAAATGACATGTGAGAGGCCAAGAATTGGAAGCAAATATGTTGCCCTTTGGTAGCAAAACAGAGGATATTTATGATCAGTGGAGAGATCAGTTTACTAAAATGTAAGTGGTCTGTCAAATCGTATGTGGGAGAGAGAGATAATGAAAAAATGCATTTGTGAGACTGAAAAAAGTATTTATCATCTACAATCTCAGTCTGGCTATTAACACACTTTTTTTTTTTTTTTTTTTTTTTTCTGCTGAATACTTTTCTGCTGAAAACCACACTCCTTTTGCTTTAGTTCCAAATGGAAGTTGTCAGCTTGAGATCATAGTGCTTAGAAGAAAATATTTAGTGTTTTATGGAAAAAGTTTCATTCATCTCATTAACTGAATGTTTCCATGCAAGAAGTCAGCCATCTGCCTTATTGTCTCTCAGGTCAATCTATTAATAATCTTAAAAAATATATATAATAGTGATTAAGAATGCATTCAGATAGAAATTTGCACACTTGGTGTCTGATAGCATTCCACAAAGTCAACCTCAAACTGCTATCACCTTCTTGCTGAAAGCAGTATGTCCAGACATGCAATCATCTACATCAGACATGTATAATTTACCTAAAAATATAATTTTAGACATAACATCTGAACATATCACTCTAAAAAAATCTGTCTGCCAAGACCAGTTTTTAGAATGGATAATGGAATGTTACATAATTTGCTTTTTCACCTTCTAAAAATGCTGGGCCATTTTCAGCTGGCCTTGACTGTTATGCTTGTTTATTCCTAGTTGGTGCTACATAACTCCTATCTAAAAACCTTTCCTGGCTCCTAGTAGTCATTCTAGAAAGATTCTGATTATTCAGGGTGAATTGGATTGGGTCTCATTTACATTCCATGGGAGGTAATGCTAACTTCAACTACCTTTGAACTCAATGAACAATAAAATGGAGAGCATGCATCAGGCTAAACTGAATTTTGAAAATGTAATTATAGCCCATTATTTTGCAGAAATCATTCAAAGTTGTGTGCTTCTACCACCCACTTTCAAGCAGTTCCTTGCCCTTTAATACAGAAGTTTGGGCAGCATTTTTCAAACACATAAGGCTGATGCTAGGCTCCCAAGTACATGGCATCTTTTCAAAAATAGCTTGCATCCATCAAATCCACTGAGATTGGTCATATAGTGACCCTACCCCATTTCAATGCCTTTTGTGAACAACACTCTAGTCACCATGTGTAGTCCAATTTAGTTTTCTGTTCATGAGAAAACTGGATAATATTCTTAAGTGAAATTGCTGAATTTTTTCCTTTTCATTACATGAAAAAGTCTCATAAAAATGCCTTAATTTGATTAATAATAATGAATATGCTTGATGTGCTGTTCTTCTCCAAGATAATTTTTAACTTTTGTTAACTCCTGCACAAATTTCTTAAATGCCTGGTCACAGAAGAGCATGTCCTACAACATTAATGTGATGTAAACCATTAACACACAATATATGTAATGCCACGTCTCTTAACTCAGTTGATCAAGTCCCTCTTCTGGCATGGTGGGCTGTCAATAAAATAAGTGGATATGAATGTGAGAGATTTAGCAAAATGAAGTGCTTTGTCTCCTAAGGCTTCATATATTTGCCAATATAACCAGACTGAATAAGAAATCTTTTCCCACATTTAGTTTATATCAAACTATATATGTAATATATAATGATAATGATGACCATTATAATGATAATAATAATTTATATGGAATATATAATGTACCTATATACAGAAAAAGGACTTTGAAAGTGAACTCTTTATCTTCCTGGTTTTAGCATCTATCTAGGTAAGAAGACAGACTTTGTTGAACTGCATGGCCTAAACAAAATGATAAACTGAAGGATAAAAGCACACAGTTAAGCTTAGCAGACATGCAGTAACTTGAAACTATTTTAACAAGTCTTAGAATTTGACATCCTTTTAAAACAGCTTTTTTACTATTAAAAAATATCCAAAACATCACAACTCTGAAATATTTTAGGCTAGACCATCTACAGAATAAATCTAACTAACAAAAGAGTAGATCCATGGCTTTTTTTATTCTGCACAACTGTGATGATTTAAAGTTAAGTTTGCTAATTATTTTTTCACTTGTTATATAAATGCCATATTTTTTAAAATGTAAAAATAATTTATTACATTGAACAAAAAATAAAAACAAATATTATTTACTTTTATTAGCAGTTTTCAATACCCTTCCCTAGCATTTGTTTGGCTGGTGGCACACACAGCACCAGAAGATTAGAAAATTCCAGTTACAGAAAAATTTTGCTGGAAATTCTTTGTAGATTCAGACTCACAACTTGAAGAAATAAATAGTCTCCATAGCCAGGAAATATCTGGTCAAAATATCAGTATCAGTATCTCTATCAGTACTTTTTAATTTCTCTTCCTAGCTCCAGAATTTGTTCTGTGTTTGTCCATGTACCTCTTCTCATCTTTATACTTTTTTATACCTACTTCAAGTAGCATTGTCCAACATACAGCTCACTCACTTTCCATGATCTAATTACCATTGCTGTGCTTTAATACTAATGTTCAAAAAATGAAATCTCACATTGAAATTAAAGGGAAAGCCTTACATCTGCACATATGAAAATCTCCATTTTTTCCTGGGATTCTAAAGAAATGAGGCTTAGAACACTACATTGTGTGATGGCCTAGAGCAACCACGCTCAAATAGGATTTTTGAAAATCAGTACCAGGACAAAGGCAACTGAAGTAGGAGTGCTTCAGTTGGGAAAAAGAGTGAAGCACCCAGTCACCACTTCCTGATGGGCAGCCAGCCTGCCTGACAGCTCCTGGAAATTGGTCTGGCAACCATCACAGTTCTAGTAGATGATCAACTGGCACCTACGTGCTTTGGAAAAAGGTAGAGCATGTGATAATTCTTCCTTAGATAGAGATGGGGAGAAGGCACCATGTAAGAATTTAGGGAACACTGGGCAGAGCAGAGACATTTAACAGGGAGAGGTAAGTTCATATAGGCTGTACCAGGTGAAGACAGGTTATAATAGAGGGGCACAGAAAATAAATTCAAAAGGAAACAGACCTTTTGTTTTCCCATTCATGGAACAGCTAATTTTAATTTTAAATATGGTATGCCTAACAAGCTCAGTAGCCAGCAGAAACAATGACAGGACTCTGCTTTTAATCACTGAGTTTTATAAAAGCTTTTGGGTACATCAGTCTGATGTGGTCAGTCTCTAACATAAACAACGTACATTTCTCGTCAGATGTGCCTTCATGCCAGCAGTTTTCCTTTATCTGGTACTCCTATTTTGCTATCGTCTTTATAACTACAAAAACTTTTTTTAGTTCTCGCTTCACTTTTTAAGATACACAAATTCAAATCAACAACCATCTTCCAGGACCTTGTTCTTATCTTAAAGGAGGTAGAAAATCATTATATAAAAAGGCAATTACTAAAGCAAAGAAATACATTTGCACATTGGAATGCAGATAATTCAGTGCCAAAGAATGCCATTGAGATAAGCAAATTAGCAAAAGAGTAATAATAAAAAAAGCCCTAGAGGTGAACATGAACAATAAAACAGGCAGGTAAATCACTTTATTGCAGTTCTTTTGTTATGCTGCATGACAAACCAGCAAGGAATGAATAATGCTGTTGGTTTGCTGTTATTATCTACTCATAGATGAGAAGATATCACAGAATAACAGAATGGGTCAGATTGGAAGGGACCACAATGGATCATCTGGTCCAACCTCTCTGCTAAAGCAGGGTCATCCTAGTGCACACAGCACATGATCGTGTCCTGATGGTTCTTGAACATCTCCAGTGGGGGAGACTCCACAACCTCTCTGGCCAACCTGTTCCAGTGCACAGCCACCTGCACAGTGAATAAATTCTTCCTCATATTCAAGTGGAAGTTCCTATGAATCTGTTTTTGCCTGTTACCTCTTGCCCCATTGCTTGGCACCACCAAGAGCTTGGTTCCATTCTTTTGGCACGCTCCTTTCAGATACTGACAGACATTGATGAGGTCCCCCCTTCTCACTTGTCTCCTCTCAACGCTGAACAGGCCCAGTTCTCTCAGCCTGTCCTTATAAGAGAGATGCTCCAGTCCCTTAATCCCCTTTGTAGCCCTCAGCTTGACCTGCTGCAGGAGCTTCAGCTCCTCAGCTTGTGCTGAGGAGGCCAGAATTGCACAAAGCACTCCATATGTGGCCTCACCAGGGCTGAATAGAGGGGGGGGAATCATCTCCCTCAACCTGCTGGGAATGCTCTGCTTAATGTACCCCAGGATACCACTGACCACGTGGGAACAGTGCTGGTTCGTGGGCAGCTTGTTGTCCACCAGGACATCCAGGTCCTTCTTTGCAGAGCTGCTTTCCCATCAGGTCAGCCCTCCGCCTATATTGGTGTCTGGGGTTATTCCTCCCCAGGCACAGGACCCTGCATTCACCATTGTTGTATTTCAGATGGTTAAATATATGTATATATATATATATATATATATATAATTTTATATATTATTACATTATAACATAAATTGTTACATATTACATACATACTTTAAAAAAAAGTGAGCAAAAGCTTTCATACCATATGCATACACATAATAAACTGAAACATGTAAATGCATTTTTCTAAATTCTGTCTTAACATAGGAAATATTTGTTGCCTTCATTTACAGTAGGCAGAAAAACTCTGTGCTGAAGGATGTTGCTAGGTCTATGAAAAGATGATAGTTTAAAAAATTATACTTAGTAACAGGTTACCTTTATGCACATTGACAGGACTGGGTCTTGTAATGTCTTCCAGTAGCAAGACTGGGATGTGCAGGGCTCTGTTATGACTTGACTGGACCAGTGGCTCAGGAGAGCCAGCACCCTACACACCAAATCCAGGGCCCTGGGACCTGCTGAAGTTCCCATGCACACACCCCACACTTACCCAAATAGCTGGAGAAAATGGCAGCTCAGGACAGGCTGCCACCAAAGCAACAACCACAGTTCCCATTCAGCCACTTTTTTCTGAGGAGAACTCATCTGACAGGCTGTCAGGTGAATGAACAGAGACAGCTGCTCCACTTATCCACCATCAGCCTGACAAGGGGTCTCCACAAAGGTTGATTTTTATGAAGTACAAGTCTGACAGCCATGTTTAGTCCCTGAATGCTCCTTTGTGGGAGAGGAAAAGTCAGCCTTTGTCTATCTTGTCTTACTGCTATGGGAGAGATAACATTGCTACAATCATCTCTAAGGTTCAAAGCCATAAAAGAGCTAACGCAAGATTACAATACATAAATAAATGATAGCTAAATGGAGGATCAATGTTGCCTGAAATCTAAGTAATCTGTTTGTTAAAAATAGCATCAAAAGGCGAGTGTTGACATAGAGTGCTTGTTGTAAAGGAATTTGTGAAAAAGGCAACAACAGACACAGAAGGTTTGAAACACTGAAGGTGTTACTGGAAAGCTCTGTTGAATTAAAGTTTGTTTGATTTGGCAAAGGTTTGTCACTAAGCCATTTATTATTAGCTCTCACTTGTCCATCACCTCATAAAAGTCAAATGAAATTAAAATGAAGCCATGTCTTTGAAAGCATTTTTTAATAAATAACAAACATGTGATCAAATTAAAGGTAAAAATAGACATGGTTTGAAAATAAGAAAGTTAAAAGCAAGAAGCAGGGAGAGCTGTGGAGAGATGCCTGGAGCAGGATGGGGCAGAGGGAGAGAGGTGCCACACCATACTACCCCTGCAGACATGTGTCCTTCCCACCACTCCTCCCAGACACCATTTTCTGCTCCGTGAAGTGTTCTGGGCTGATGTACCAATGACTGGAGCCTGCCATTACTGTTATTCAATAAGGTATAAGTTAAAAGAAGAGAATCTACAAGGCAGTTCTTAGGCAGGAAAGGGCTGGACAGTCAGGGATATGAACTGGCCATGCTCCTGCCCCAGGGAATGAAGGCAGCGAAAGGTGCCAGGCCCAGGCACTGGAATAATGCTTTATCCATCAGACTCTGTGTGACTTGGGAAGCTGTGCATCATCATCAAAATCCTCTCTCAGCTGGCTTCAGCCTCAGGGAAGGGCGATCCCCCATCAGCCAGTAGGTGCATACAGATTCCTTCACAAAAACCAAACAAAAAACCACCCCAGCCCCATGGTCCCCTCATCCCCCCAAAAAACCCCAAGGAAAAAAAAAAAAAAAAACCCAAACCAAAACCAAACACCCAAACCAGGTTCACAGGTAATGCTTTAGATGCGTCATGCACATGCTAAACAAAAAAAAAAAAAACAAACAAACAAAAAAAAAAAACACAAACAAAAAACCAACCAAACAAAAAAACAAAAAACCAAAAACAAAACAAAAAATCAAAATGAGGAGTGTACAATTATCAGGCAGGGGAATCTCTACAGAGTCCAATTTAATCACAGAGTGCTGCTTTTCTGCCATTGTAATTTTATTTTGATTTGCTGCACTTTTTCTCTTACCTGTTTGGAGTTTTGAGAGACTGTCCAGCAGTTCTTTAGTATGAAAGAGAACAAAAGAGCAAACATAATTTACAAAATAAAATGGGATTAATGAAATAGAAGGCAGACAAAAGTGGGTAAGGGACACCTAAAATGGCATGCCATTTAGAAAGAGATAGTTCTAGAGAAGTAGTGTTATTCATTTATGTCCAAATTGGTCAAGGAGTCAAAGTCTGGGTCAGCATAGAAAAGAGATTTGGATGCATACAACACTCTCAGAGGATCACAATAGCAAATCTTAGCTTCAGATTATTTCAGTATTCCAGTAAGGGAACTATTAAGGAAGAGGAGGAAAACAGCCTGGGAAAGGATTAGATGATTGTGAAAACATCCCAGAGAGAGTAAGAAGACAAGCTAGGTGGGAATTAGTTGAGGCAAGAGCATTGCTCAGAACAGGTGGAAAAAATTAGCTGATGGTGAGAACAGTACACAAAGGGGACACATTTGCACCACTTCACAACTTTGCAAACCCCTATCTTACCCATCAGCATTTCATCCATGGTAGAGTGCTTTCTATGGTGAAGTAGGATGGAAGAGGCCATATCCCTCCCATTCTCATTGGATCACTGCTGGGATCCACTACAACATAATTCCTACCTAGGGAATTCCAATTAAAAGAAAATGACCTAAAAATACTGGGACAGAGCAATGCTTCAGGGAGCCCAGTAGTCTCTCTGACAGTAAATAAAACCAGGTATCTGGGGGAGAATGCAAAATACTGCAAACAAATACTACCATCTACTACAGTTCAGGCTACCATTTTTTACTCAAAAGACTTTCTGAGCCAAACTGGGTATTCTATACATTAACTTGCCACCACTTTCTCTCCTGTAATTGCTCCAGTTTTCATGTCAGCTCTCAGCTTTTACAATATCCTTTGGCACGAATCTTCACCAGTCTTTCATTGTTTCATTAAGATTCACCCTTCTTTTTTTGTTACAGATCCCATCTGATGACTATTTTGTCTTTCCTGTATCACTTAGAGACCTTTGGTACAAGCACAATCACCAACATCCATCAGTCATATCATTCCATGCAAAGAACCTACCTACTTCTATTTTGTTGGTGTCCAAACCCCATTTATTTGATTATTGTAACTAACTCTTATTTCTACACTCCCAGGTAACTCAAGATTGTTTATTACCCCATTGCTTACCTTTTTCTTACATAATTTGCAAATATGTTCAAGAGCAAAGTCAAACACAAATCTCTGCAGAATTCAAGTAACATCCTCCCTTCACGGCAAAAGCTATTTACTACAATCAATTTGTATGTTCCGATCATACTATACCCACCTCATCCGTGTGAGATCCTCCTTCTTAGCCCATGTCTAGGGCAATTTGAGACTGTTGCTAGGAATTACAGAACTTGCTGACCTGCCAATAAACTTTGTGGTTGATAAGACAGGACTTCTTCATAAAAGCTGTATTGACCTTTTAGAAGCATAACAGGTTTACATGGTTGCTAATTCTAATTCAGTATTTCACATACCCCACATTGACTCATTTCACTGCTCAAGCCAAATTACTAAGCAAATCATGAAAACCCTCAAAAGGACATGTCAATCAGCTGAAGGGGAGCATCTAGAGATTACAATTCTGTATCTGTAATCTCTGCGGAGCACATTAGTCCTATTTACTTGGGGAAATACCATGCTTATAATCAAAGTCTGCTGTCTGTCTTTTGTCAAACAGTTTGAGATTGCATTTGAGAAGTTAGTTTAACTTCAGTTTCAGCTCTAGGGCTATTGATTTCTTTGGCCTGCAGACTACCCTTCCACTGCTGCACACTGCATGCTAGAAATCCTGAAGATAAGGAACCTCTGCTATGATGTCCTTGACATTTTGTTGCAAATCTTGACTGTTTTGGAGGGGCCTGGGGAGAGGGCTGAAAAATTTTCTCTCCACCAGAGGGACAAAGCCTCAAGATTTTTGCTGAGTATTTCTTGGCAGGGAATTGGTTTTCAGCTTTATTTTCTACAGAAACAAAGTGTACGTAATGGTGATACCTTGTGCGCCTGTTCATGAATGTGCAAAAATCCCCAACACATCAGAAAACACATTCCATCAATACTGACAGCTTATCTAGTAAGGAAACTGAACACAGTTCCTTTCCAGAGAAAAGAGGCAACTCTTTGAATTAATGAGTTACCTATTTCAAGTTTACAGCTACAGACTGCTTTCTCTGAAACCCTTTGAAAGTGATACAGCTTTATGAAGTAGTCATAAAAAAGGGAATGGAAAAATTGGATTCCAGCAATCTTCTCCTCATTTTGTGTTTGGTTATTTTAAGCTAACATTTTAACATTTCATGAGAAGGTAAAATTCTGTATTGCATATTAGGATGCTTTTAAAACTGAAAGCAGTAGCCAGAGATGACACTACACAACAGGGAACATTTTATATTAAAAAATTCACCACAGTAAACTGGTTTTTAACCTCTGCTTTCATTTTCAGTGTTACAGCACCTAAAGTGAAGTGACTCTAATGCAATGTAAAGGATTTGAGAATACGAAGATTCTGAAGTTTAAATTATTTAGTGTGATTTTTTTAAAGATTATATAAATATCATAAAAAGTATTACAAATTTAAGCAAGACTCCTTGGAGATTGTCAACCATCCTTCACACATAGAATTGCTTAAAGAAAGAGTTAAACATTCAGGCAATTTAATTTTTCTTTTTCAAAACTTTATTAGGTAGACATTACTAGGTGACATTGTAAAACCCCTTGTGTGCAAGTGAACGAACTCTACAATGCAGGTCTCCCCACAATTAATCAAATCCACTGCCCCCCACCCCCATTTCTGAATATTGATTCTAAGATGGGTGGAGTGCGTACAAATACTATTTTACATTCTTCCATTTCATCATGGGGAAGCACTTTTTCAGTCTGTTGCTAACAGGGGCTTGGATGTCAGAGTAAGTGAAAGGAATGCCTTTAAAGGAAACAAAGTACCGTAAGTTTTGTCTTACGAAATTCAGTCTCATACGAACACCAGATTCATCGCAGAGTCTTTTAAAAATTAAACTGCCTACCGTGATTGCATTTAGCAAAGTGAAGCAATACAGAGACATATCTACTACTGAATACTAGTGAGGTAACATCTTGAAAATAAAACTGTTAAAAAATTCACTTACTTTCGAAAGGTCCTGTCCAGCAGGACAAACATTGGCAGAATACCTTCCCTTGTATCCATGCATGTACATGTGCATATACAACCTGTGTCTACTATAGCTTTTTAAAGAACAAGATTTTAGTTATACATTCATCAGGACAAGTTTAAAGATCAGACATTACTATGGTAGATTCAACAGAAGACTTCAATGAACCATCTTTCTAGACCTCCTAAAGGCACTCTGAAGAGGGCAGCAAGAAATAATCCTTACAAAACATTGACATGTGCTAAAGCAGCCACATAGGTAGCACACTCAACAGTGATTATTGGCATACATTTAAAATACCAGTACTTGAGGATGAATTATTTGTAAAATATTGCCCAAGACTACTGAGTATTTTATCAAATTATTACAGCATAAAGACCATTGCTGCAATATGAGGCAACAGAAAATATAGTTTTAGCTAAACGCAAGACAAAGGGGAAATCTTATCAGCATTTTGGTTGTGTGAATGCTGGTTCTAGGAGAGAAAAAAAAATCATTTAAGGAAATAACTAGTAAAAATAAACTAACTCTTAAGGTTGAAGGAGTATTTTGACACATGGCATCTTCTATGTAATGGATTATAGAAGGATCAAATTTTTACATTTTGAGATAATGCTGAAATAGAAGTCATTAAGATATGCAATAAGTCACTTATAATTTTATTGCAGTGGCTCTAAATGTTATGGCTCTAAATCAAATTCCTTATCACCAAAACCTTTAGATATGCAAGCTGAATCCTGACTAAACAGTTGCAGTTAGTGTTCACAGTATGTGACAGCTATATTACCAATTAGTAACTCTAGGGTGGAAAAAAAGCCCCTCCTATACTTCTGAAAAACTCAAGAGTTTCAGGAAAATAAAAGGTTCAAAGGGATACTCATCTTAATTTCTCCTGCTTTCCTTTACAAATGCTCAGTGGAGGAAATTGAACATATTAAAACCATCTTGTGATCATGAATCGATAAAAAATAAGATCTTCTAAGCATAATTTTTCTTCTTACCCCCCCCATTAACTGAATTTCCTTCTGATAATTACCTTTTACACTTCATTTTTGACAGATAATTGCTACCATAAGCTCATGAAATTCAAGGTAGTTTTAAAAATTAGTTTATTCCTGACTTCAGTAATAGATGGACAACAGTGGCATCAATGTTAGTAAGAAAAAAACAGGTCCTTTAGTAAGTTTAGAACCTAAAGGGTGAAATTCCACTGTCTTCTGGAAAACGAAGTATGAAGAAATACACCCCACAACACCCATTTTGAAGCTATCAGAAGATGGCAAAATGAGCAATACTTTTCCAGATCACACCTCCCGCCCTGCAGTGAAGGGCTGGGCAGAGATCCTAGAGCTGTGCCACCATCTTGATTGATGGTTTTGTCCACCGAGATACCCACCCCAGAGGAGTTACCAACTTGTATTTACATGATACATTAGGTTCCAGTTGGATAACAGTGAAACGCTCTCAACCTGTTTTAAGTCCCAGCCTAGTTGCAGTGGACCTCCATGTGCCATATTCCTTGGTGCTTCCACCTCCAACAATTAGTGTGAACAAGGCATGAGTGAGCCCCTGAGCTGGCAGGTACAGCCACAACAGGCTGTGCTTAATTCTCCCCTCCAACAGGCTGCATCTCTTTCAGTGGCTGAAAACTCATGGCTTCTTATGATGGAGGAGCCAGACTTACTCTAACAACTTATGATGCATTTCTGCAGAAGTCTAAAGGAAGATGGAAGTCAGGGGGAGGGATGGGAGCAAAGAGCAAGTTAAAAAAACCCACAGAAATGAGATCATCAGAATTAAAATAAGCATGACAGATTACTTTTATGATAGGCTAACTTCTTCCCTAATATAACATTTGTCAACTTTCTCAACAAACTAATACTCATTATTTTGGCTTAATGTAACTGTAGGAGTCCACAGAACAGGAATTCCCACATTGCTCTGTTGAGGGGTATGAACACCTTTCATTTGTTTCACGCAATAAGGCACTTACACATTTAAAATCCCTCATTATACAAAACACTAAATACTGGCATTCAAGTGTTGTTTTCATGGGCATTGCCTTCCTCCAGTTTTTAGAAGTTCTTAGTCATCTCATAAATATACTACAAAAAGTTCCCATCACTGATGCATCTAGCTTGTATGCTGCCTAAATGCAGAACTAGAAATTGCTTTCTTAATGAATCCACAGTGTCTGGCCAGCACCCTAGTTGTGCCAGAAGCCTGTACACTAAAAAGGATGTGATCTATTATCTCATTACCCTCACCCCTTGCCATTCAAATTAAACCTATTTTAAAGGGAACCCTTCACCCTAAAATACCTATATGAAGAGATGGGGGCAAGGGAAGACATCTCATTGAACTCTCATGGAATTAAATTCAGCTTGTAGTCCTCAGAGATAATTTTTTCTTTTTTTCAACACTATTCTCACCTCTACCATAGTGACAAGAATTAACAAATACCCGAAAATGTTATTTTGTACTCAGATGGTTAGTTATATAACAAAGACGACTGTGCTGTTTAAGTAAATTTTTAAAAATTCAAAATTAAAAGCCCTGAAGAAAAAGAGATTTCAGCATCTTGCTTTTAAGTAATGTAAATACAACAAAATTAATATTTTGCTTATATCTCAGCAAAGCATTAATGAAGCAACTTCTTATGAGATCACATTTTACAGGTCAAATTTGATCATCAGCCATTTTCACAAGTCAGTTTCAAATTATGAAATTTAGAACGAGAAGGAGAGCATAGAAACAAAGTGTGTAAGAATGGAAACATGGTAAACAATTTATTATGAGGTGGTAAACAGTGAAATGTAAATCTATCCCTGTCCTTGCAATTTCTGGACACAAAGCAGCAGGATGGAAATTGATATGAAAAACTCTTTAAGAGTGCATTTTTTATGCAAAAACATAGTTCATGACTAAAGACTGAATCCATCTGCTCACCCGGAGCTTGCATAAGGCATGAAGATGTTTTCTGACTGCATCATAGTTTTACAGGATGGGTTTAAAACATCTGAACAGCTTCTCTGAATTCTGTAAATATATTTCCTTCTAAAAATGAGGTAATTGTGGCATTGTGTTAGTAACATCATGCTCTGTGACAGTAAGTTAAAAATTTCAAAAATACTGTTTTCAGTCTGACAAATTTTCAACCAGGTGAAAACTGAATGGGGTTGGCATGCAATTGTGTTTAAGACGTGCAAAATTCACATTAATGCTAAACAAATATTTTTACACAATAAGCTTCTCTTCTGACTTTAATCTATCCAAACACTTCTGATTGATTTCTCATGTTTTGATAAGCCAAATAAGCACCAAAAAAGGTTTTCTTTTGCACAATATGCATATTTTAATAAATGCATCACTATTGTGACTATCGTGTTATACAGACAGATTTATAAATTAACAGCTGGAATTATGTTTCAGAATGTATGTGTTTTTTGCTATGGAGTAATTAGAACTTATCACACATTTTTAACTTTGAAATCAGAACATGCACTCTTAAGATCAGTTTTCATTTCCCTACCTTATGGCATTTCACTACTAGGCCAAGAGAAGAGAAGCATCAGTGATTAACTGCCTAATATGTGCAGTCCATTCCTTACTGCAGAGAGAACATATGGTTCCTGAACTCTTATGCACAGAAAAGTAAGGAAGAATCAGCGAGGAAGCTTCAGTCTGCAAGCAACTGCATTTGTCAGTTTTATTACAAAAATGTTTTGGAGTGTTAAGTACTCAAGCTGTAACAACAATGAAAATACATTGAAAGACTTCAATCGAATCAAGGTTCAGCTGGTTTTTCATGGAACAGTAGCAAGATAAACTACCAAATAGATCAGCAATGTAACTTTTTAGATGTTGTGCACCCTCAAGTTTGTGTGTTAAGTCCTAAAAGTACTGAACAGCTGCAATTCCATTTCTTGCAGTGTGCTGCTATTTGTTACACTAAAGAAAGCAGAATTTGAAGAAATGTTATTTAACACTGTCTTTGAATTTTGTTTCTAATTTTATTAGTGACTGAAAGCATTAAGGTTTCTTTATTATATTAAAAGCTAATATCCCCTCTCCTGACAATCTGCTCTAATGAGAATGTTGTTTGGCAATTCTTTCCAACTCCTTCCTTCTCCTGTGCTTACTAGACACATTGGCATCATTCTGCAATGAGAGGAGTGGCTCCATAGTAGTTCGCACTTCTTAAGAAGTGAACCAGGTTTTCCATGGCTATCAACACGCTTCCAGATGTTTTATAAAAAGTATTTGTGACCAAATTCCACACTGCCATAAAAATAGTTTTCTCTGGTTTAATGGGGCTGTGACTGATGTCAGGAATGAAGCTGACTCACTGCAAGTATAAGGCTTAAAAATTAAAAGAAAGTAAGAAATTATCTAATAGTTTCCTCATGTAGGATTCTTTCCATCAGCAGAGATCTAATATAGATTATAACAGTAACAGCAATCTGTGGTTCTTATCCACAACTTGAATCTGTACAATTAGCATACCAAAAATGATGATGTAAGGTTTGCTCAAGAAACAAAATAACACAACTGAATTAAAAAAAAAAATCTAACAAACCAACCAACAATTTGCATGGCAATCTATTTGGCCACTGAATATTAAACAGTTTCTCATATCTAATGGCCGTAAGAAACCATTCCATCACTGGTGAATTTGTATCCTCTGGTAGAATTACTGCCCCACCTACACACCATTTAACATCACACAAACTGTGACAGTTTTTGGAAGAGCAAAAAGCCTCTTGGCTAAAAAGAATACCTGACGGTGATCCAAAATGCTTTCTACTTAAAATTGGCAGTAGTCCCTGCAAATGAATATTTTTAATAAAGTAAAACTTTTATAATTAATAAATAGGCATAAATTACAAAAACCCTTAACACATCAGGAAGAATTCCGAAGTCAGCATTAGGAGCATCAAAACCAAATACAAACTCTTCCCTTACACATTTGCACTGCCTCAAAGGAAGATAATAGATCACTCAAAGTGCACTGTACTTTAGTGACACTGAGCAGGTAGGGATATGCTGTTTATTATAGAGGTGGTGAGAACTGAAGACTCATTGACTTTTTTGTATAGAACTAAGCCTGATGGGTCAGCTCAGCACAAAGCTACTTGGAATTGTTTTTCTGCTTCTTGCTTGTATTCCATCTCAGCCTATTACTCTCACTGGCTAATAGACTTACATAATGAAAAGCAGAATTATTTTCTAGCCAGAAGCTCCTGGATAAACTCTGTACATATACCTAACTATGCTCTGAGATGCCACAGGACAGAAAATGATCCTGCTGCTGATATGGCCGAGTAGCCCTGGGACTTGACCCCAGTACTGAAATACAACTGAATTCTGCATAGTGGAGAAAGGGACAACAGCTCCTGGGGGGTGGTGTGTCCAGCCAGCCCTCCCAGCAGGAGCAGGATGGGGAACACACAGCCACAGCACCATGGGGAGAGCCCCAGCTCTGACTGCGTGCCTGCACACAAGACTGAGCACACAGGCAAATCCAGCCCCAGCGAGCTTGAAACAGAAGGCTAGTGTAGAATGGATTTAAGCATTTCCTAGTCTGAACACAAGCACTGATGAGCAACATCCTTGCACAAAGATAAATAATCTTAAATATCAACTGTTGTGAAAGCAAACACAATGACCATGATGATCAGCATACAGTAGTGTGGAATCTGCCTTAGCAGGTTAATATAGCTGCCTGATGAAGTTTTCTGCTAATAAACATGGAGTAGAACAGCCTGATGGTTTCTTTCGAGTAGTTACAAAAAACACAATACACTTATATAATTTCCTTATAAAGTTCATTTAGTTTCTTTCAACGGAAGAAATTAATGTTTTTAAAACAAATTACATGGCTTTGATACATATAAGGTTTGCTGTGATGAGTTGCTTAAAAGCTAATGTTTAACTAAATGAAGCTTTGTACTGAGCTACTTCTCATGCTTCAGTAGGTTATCTAATATTAATAAAAGCTGTATTTGTGTACTTTTCAAGTGGGAGTATTTTTATACAGATGGAAAAAGACTACCATATCCCTATTATGCCTGGTTCTTGAACATTTATCCTGTTCTACAGAACAAGGTATTGTAATTCCTTGCAATTACAAAATTATTAATTGCAAAAATTATTGTAATTCCTTTTTTTTCTCTACAGAAAAAGCACAGATTCACTCATCTTTACAAGGTCAAAGATGTCTCTGCTCTGTATAGAAAATGAAGAACCATTTCCCTTTGATTTAATCTGTTCTGATAAAATCAAAATGGCCTAGATGAAATGATAATGTAGAAGCTGAGTTGTATGTTCCTCTTCTCCATCCACAAGGACATACTGTCTGAATAGAAGTAAGTGCAGATCTATTATCTTCCATTTTATCTTCTTTATTCTAGTATCTTTATTTCAGATCTTACTGAACTCTAGTTAAAAACTGAAAAAGGCAAACATGGCAGAGTGAAAACAGCTACAAAGACTGTAAGAATATCTCTCACATTTATACAGAACCAGGAAAATAAAGGAAATTAATCCACTGTGTAGTTAAGTAAAGATAATCAAGTACTAAAATATTCTTAAGGGGAATAGTTTGACACCAAGTTATAGACTGCATTGCAAACCCAAATATATCTATATATATCTTGCTCTCTGAGGTCTGAAGGTTTTTCTAAATAATACAAAAATATTTTCATTATTTGACATTTAAAGAGAGGAATAAAAATCCCTGAGTAAGCCGAAGACAACTGATATGTATAGCCTCAGAAAACACTCAAAACCAAGACCAATTTTAAGGCAGCTTCCAGCTTCAGAAAGAACAAAAATAGAAAACTGATGTGTCTCAGAAGAAAGTAAGTGTAAATAACAGGTGAATTTGCATTGACAATAGGCTTTTGAATTTTATTTCTAGACATCATTGCTTCCCTTCTTAATTTGAAAATCTTTGAAAAGTACTATTTCTACTGTTAGGATAACAGGGTAAACATGCCCTTAAATTCAAATGGAAATTATTAAATAGTTACTGACTACTATGGTATGCTTGAAGAAAAAAAAAGCAAGAAAACAAAACCAGAAGCTGACAGAAAACAAGCATACTATAGCCAACTATGGTAAACTGATATTTCTGTTTCCAGGTAAACAAAAGTTATCAGCTTCTTCCACTGAGGCTTCAAAGTCAAAGTATCTTGTAACAGTGTTATGTTGGTGGGGCAGAACACTATTTGCTTAAAAATTACAACTGGATTCAGATTTAACAACAATTTTCAAAGAAAACAGTACAAAGTACATCCTTTTAAATGATATGACTTTTGCAAGCCTAAATTTTGAAGTCAGTAGACTTTTAAGGACCTTTCCCATCTTCCTGTTTCCCCTTTCCCCAAATATACACAAACATATATATAAAAAAAATGTGCATCTTCAAACACACAAACTGAAAAGAAGTACCTTCACAGTACAAATCCAATCTTCTTTTCTTTAAGATTAGCTTGTATTTTTACAGTATGAAGTATATTTTTTTTATTCAGCTCCTTTCCTTATTGTTTCAGTGTAATGTCTAAACAAATTTATTCTAGTTTTTTAAATTACAGTTGTATGATAGATTTGGATTAAAATTAGAAGTGTAAAAATTATCACTAATTGACTCCTTATGCTGAATTACATTGCTTTTGTCATGATGTACTGAGGTTTGGTAGCAAACAGTCGAACTTAAGGAAAAAAGAGCAAAAATAACTATTCTCTTCAGAACTGTCACGTGCCAGGAAGAGAAACACTGGAAGCAGAAAGTAAGAATGAAGTGGTCTCTTAAGAATTTATGATTGCTTCCCTTACCCTGGATTCACAAATTTTCCTCATAAGACATCAGTGGATACTCCCAAGATTTATGTAGTAGCAGCCTACTCAAGGGAACAAACAAAATGTGCTCTTTATGTTATAAAATTTTATCAAGTCAATCCACACACAGGTAGTGTGTAGCATGTGTTATCATATTCCAAGTCAGAAAAAAAAAGCAGGTTTCCAGCTTCCCTGAAGACACATTTCAGGGATATCTTGGGACAGATTAGGCTACTGACACATCTTGTTATCTAAACCCTTCAATTTTTTTCTGTACTGTGAGAATTTAAAAATGAAGTCCTGTTATAAGAAATCTTGTCACACCCTCTGCCATTAATATTAATAGACTGTCATAAATAAATTACTGAAGTGAAACCAATCACCATATTCTTAAGTATCACGGCGCTTCAGTACTAAGGGTATTTCCCTCTGAGGCACTGCAGTTTGGCGGTGGCAATGTGCACTCCACTAGCAGGAGGACTCAGAAGATAACCAGCTGTCGTGCTCTGGCATGTGATGGGGTTTTGGTATGCTGAACAGAATGCTGTGTGATGGAAGTTATTTACAGAAGTAGTTTTTAATACCAAAAGTAGTATGCTCAGTATACAGTAAGAGTCCAAACACTTCTAAGCATTTCCACCTTAAAGGCCGACACTGAAGTTAAACAAGCACATGTTAACAGTTAAACGCTTTCTTCGCAGGCCAAATCGGTAGTAGAGTTGTGGCTACAATACAGACTTGGATTGTCTGGTTCAGAAACTTAGACTCAAAAAACCCCCCCGCAAAGTAATAACTAAAAAAAAAAAAAAAAAAAACCACAACCAAAAACATTTAAAAAGCAGCAGCCAGGGGGCCCATCTTGTTGAGAGTGCACCAGAGCAAAGAGGCTTTCTGGTCTGCAGTAGTGTTTTCAGCTGAGGGAAGATGGCAGGAGAGCCCCCATCCTTCTTCCAGGGCGGTGGCTTTGATGCTGTAACCAGCACTGTATTGCTCTGTTGCACAAAACATGGATAGCCCTTGCAGGACCAGCTCAGTTCAGGTGAGTAATGTCCGTCCTCACCAGGGCATACCTGTCCGTGACCTTTTCCTCTGCTTTTTACAAAGGCAATAGATAGGAAACACAAATAAACCTGCCAAAAGAAGGAAACATGAAAAAACACAATTAAATGCAATCCTTTGTGCATGTGTTATGTTCTTTAGATATATGTAATCAGATGGAGCTTTTCATGTCTCAGAAGAATTGAGACCAGGCATTTGGATAAGAAGAAAAAAAATACTAGCTTACAACAACCAGTGTCTTTGATAATGAGTTAAGCTACACTTCGTTTTTCCATTACAAAAAATTCCCGCTAACCCTACACTCACCTCTGACAAATTAATTTCTGAATCATGCTGTTTGGTATATGGTACAAACATAAAACTATTCAAAGCACTCTGGAAATTCTTAGATCTAAACTCAAAGCTGATGTAACTAAGCTAGTTTCCAATCAGATTCACATGCAACAGAGACAGCACGTAATAGTTTTACTTTTTATTTATTTTTACAAGCATCCTTATCTACTATGAAGTAATACCAAATGTTTATCTTTAATAATATCAAGTGTTTATCCTTGCCTGGACAGGGAACTATTTATTCTTAGGTCTTTTGAGAGAAAGCTGTAAAAACAAAAATAAATAAATACATCACAATCATTCAGGTGAAAAAAAGTTTGTCAAATAGTCTGTCCTCTTTGAAACCCAAATGAGAAGCATCCTCCTCCTTTCTCTTGCCACCAGCTGACTGAAATGGCTGAAGATTTTCTTTTCAAACGCCACTACAGTAACAACATAGAACAAAAGACTACTATAATCACAGGGTTGTTGCTTTGCTTAATAGCCTTGTAAATAGTGCAGTATGGTTTTCAGCTATGTAACTGAAATTACTCTAGTAGTGGTTGGCAGCAAATATTGCTCTAATTACCTCAAAACCAAAACTTTTCTATAAATAATCAATGTTTTTGGAACTGCTCATACTGCTGGCCTTGATCGTATCTTATCCAGCCAAGCCTAGGATGAGACTTCAATGGCATTCTGATTATTATTGCAAATGATGTTACTATATTACTGCAAAGCCCTCTTGACTTTTTCCTATATAAAAAAGTGTGTTTTTTTCCCCCCACCATAGATTATACCAGATTGCAGATCAAAATAAGATTTACTGGCACTAAGAAGCCTTTATTGTTTCAAATTTTGGCATAAAAATGCTGTTGAATATAATAAATATTTAAGATAAGCACCACTCCCTCTCTTCAGAAAAGATAGCTGGTCTAAATACAGAAATTACAGCAATATTCCTTATCTGGCCAGATGTAGTCTAGAAAAGCTGTAACAGTATTTTGGTTATAGGTTGATTGGTTACTTCCAACCTTATTAATATAGCTCTCCTGATGTATTTTGGCTTTATTATATCAAAGTAAAGGAGCCACATCCCAATATACCTCAGGGCTGGGCATGCACTGCAAGTTCTCAACGGAATAAGCAGTTTGATGAAAAGCTGTGAAGCAGCATGATCCCTCAATGACATATTGCTGCCAACATAAAGAGTGGATATGCACTCACATGAGCAAAATTATACCTTGTTGTCACAGCTAATCTCCTTTCTGTGGGAAAACTCAGTTAAGCCAGGCAAAGAGCAGCTTTGCTAAAATATCTGTCCACGTTAATACAACCACATTAACAGAGTGAATCAAGTGAGTTCAGAGTACCAGTTTTTGTTACGGAATACAATTTGGCAGCCTTCACACTGGATCATGTTTTGAGACTGACTCATCCCAATTTGCTGCTTTGTTGCTATTGCATCTTCAAGCTGAGTTCTTGGGACTAAGCCTTAGTTCCCTAAAAATCTCGTCATACACATGACCAAGATTATAAAATTGTGATTCAATGGGGTGATTATAAAGCTAGGTCCAAGTCAGTCAGCCCTCAGGATTATGTTTAAATTACTCTGGACTTTTTGCTAGTTTATCTACAGCAGCTAAAGACATTTATTTGGAAAATTAAATAAATGGGAACAAAAATAAAGCTAGTAAGCATAAATTTAAAAAAATCCTATTTTTTTAGAAAAAAGTAATGTGCTTAATACTAAAACAGCATCTGTGAAATCTGTACTTTGTCTCCATGTCTTTGAGATGTCATATAGAGAAAATCACTGCATAATCAGGATTAGTTTCATTCACATATGTAACTCTTACCTATTACAACAGCTACGGCTCCCAGTGCCAGTCCCAGAACCAATATTAGGGGCGTAATGAGTAGTTTTCCAGCTGAAATGCAAAATTCATTAAATAGTTCAAAGAGGGTTTTATTTTTTCCTTTCCAACAATTCATAAATATTTCAATATCAGAAAATATTTTAATCTATTATTTTAAAAATAATATTTTTTACCTTTAAAAATAGGATTCCTATCTGTAATTTCATATCACGACGCAGTCAGCTCCCTATACACATTTCTCTCTGCCCTCTTCACCCACAACAACTCTCTGAGCACAGCTTATTTCATACATTAACAGCTTGCATTTATTTCTGTTTCCATTCTGAAATCCCTCAAGCATCGACAGGAACATGATAGCTATAAAGCTACTATAATTTGGCTTCTCCGGAATCCTACTGCACAGCAACCAGCCTGGAGAGATGCCAAGCAAACTAGCATCTTGGAAAGTTTAGGTTAGCTCAAGGTGATGAGACCATCACCTTTAAATACATATCTGCTCACTTTAAAAGGTTACAGTGAAGTGCTCATGTACAGCTGTGATTTAGGTCTAAGTCAAACCACAGGCAAGTCTATTTTGGATCTACATTTATAAGGATATTTTGTGGCTCTTACATGAGTAGGGCAGTGAAGCAGCATACTTGCTAGAGTGTAAGACCACAAACAAATAAAGCATGTTCATATTCTTTACTTTCTGATGAGTTCATGATTTGTAGAAGTTCACATAGTGAAGGCAGGGGTCTTGATGAAAAAGTGAATTTGAAACTGAACCAGAACCCAAGCTATCTTCCTTGAACTGCATGCTTTCAATTCAAGAATCTCCCTGGTTCTGTTTGCTGAGCAGTTGGGTCAAAGACATCCCTTAACTGAGTTGTCTGAAAATGCAGGAGGGCAGGCATTTTTACTGATACACCAGGAGTCTGAGCAGGGACTTGAAATTCTGCAATTCTCTAAGTTGGATATGTGTTTGAAAGGTCACTTCTAGAATGGGAGAAAAATTTAGTTTGTTACCTCTCTCTTCCCTCCCTCAAGTCACTCATCAGATTTCAGTAAATGGATTACTACATTCAATAATGATGTAAACCCTTCCATAACCTGAGACACTAATTTGAGCAGTCTGAAGGAAAAATGAGATATTTTGGAAATATTTACAGCAGTTAAATGAACTGGTCCTTTTCTTGCTCTGTTTTGATAGCTTTTTAATTTCATGGGAGTGCAGTGGGTGGGAAACATTAATTCCTAGAAGAAAAAAAAAATTGGCAAATATTTTTATTACTCTAGTTGCTAGGCATCCTAATGGAATACCTTCTTGGGACTCCACTGAGCTGTGTTCTATACACACCGAACTTGTCAAATACATTATTCAAATGTAGACAGAAGAATGAATGTAAAGTGATGGAAAACCTCAAGAAAGGTCCGAAAAATAAGAAATTAAAAGCATTTTAAAACATTACCAGAGTCTTCAATAATTTCAAGTAAAGCCTGTAAAAGATTAGAGGCTTAAGGTATGAACTCCTTACTTCATTAACAGCCATGTAATTAGAATGATAGAAAATTATGATGTTTGGTACCAAAATTATTAAAAACAAATCACTGAGCTGGTGACTTAGTATGCAGAAACAGAGTCTATGGGAATGGCTAAGCTAGCCTTCAATTGGAATAACTTCTTTTCAGACACAAAGAACAGTTCCTGAGCTAATTCAAGAACTTGTTCACTTACATTTGACAAACTCAGAGCTGAAATAAAGCATGAGTAGTGTCTTTCCTTCTGCCTGTGAATATGAAGTTATAAGTACTGTGTAGTTATCTTTTATAATTTATCTCATAGAATAAAATCACTTCATCATTGTGAGACCCTATCTTCTTTTGGTTAGCATTTCTAAAGACCGAATTTCAAAACAAACACTTTTTCTACTTAAATATCTGTCACATTCAAATCCTCAATATTTCTCTGCCTTTGTAAACTAAAATTAGCAAACAACACAAGGTGAACAACGCTTGCAAATGTTGCCATCAGGAAGAGTAAAAACAGCAGCAATCACTGGCAAAGCAGCGGGTATCTACTATTTGCCCCAATGGTTTTTATCTGCATTCTATGAAACAATTACAAAATGTTTGGTTTTACATATCAGAATTGAAAACTACTTTATATCTAATTCCAGTTTGATAAACATTGTTTGTCATAGTGCAAAAGGTTATGAGGCTCTTTATCATAGAGGGAATCATGACACACCAAGAAATGTCACTGAAACTAAGGCTGTTTACTGCAGGCACTAAACTGTCCTACATCTGTTAGCTCTGAGACTGAGAGCACAGAGAGCAAATGTAATGCCTGTTTCAGAGCTGAATAAAATCTTAAGTCATTAGCACATGTGGTCATGTCAGCAGTAGGTTATGACAGCCAGTTTGCTGTTGTCCCAAGTTAGCTTTTAAGGGTAACTTAAAAAAAGCAATTAAAACAGAACCTTTTTACAATTGCACTCAAATTAATAGTAAACATTTTCTCTACTGGGTGGCCCAGCATGAAGATGCAGATATTTGTGGTAATACAACAACTGTATTTGCAGGTGTCTCAGAGGGGTTGCCTTATTTGTGATACAGAGAACCACATTCTTCTGCAAAATAACAAAGTATTTCAGGGAACATGAGGGAATACTTTTCCTTTGCGTAACTTTGGGTTTAGTTACAGGTTTTAGGGTAATATATCCACTGTACTGGTCACAGAACAGTTTCTCTAAAAACCATGCTGGCTAAAGTAGGAAAAGAAATGTCAGAGATCACTTTTGCTCTCAGATTTTCTTCTCCCCATGATTACTATCACCTTTACATAACAGCTGGTTTATGAAGTATGTTTAAAGTTTTGCTGCCACAGATACTTTTCCCTTATTTTTTACTGCAGAGCAGTTTGTGACTGTATGCACTTCCTCCTCAACAGAAATCATGACAGCATGCCAGCCTGCCGTTCAGTGATCTTTCGGCACACTCCACATGGCCAGATTTTAGAAACAACCCAAAAAACCTTCACTCCACATGGCTAAAAATCCACATGTATTAAAGTATTTCTGCTCTGTAGCAATAAAGTAAAAAGTCATACAAAACCCCCACCTATCTAACAACTCCTCACCAGTGTCCCACATAGCCAAGATAACATTCCTTTAGTTTCCACTACTTAGCTAACTAGCAGAGGCACTTTTCTACAGGAAATCCAACCTCTGTTTCTCAGTACATGTTACTAAAATGTAGAGTCTATGCTTTTAATGGCATCTCTGCTACCATGTCTTCTTCTGCTGACTTTCAGAACAGAACCAAAACCCAGGCTTCTGCAGTAATACCTACTGATGATAATACTCTCTTTTGCCTGATAAAGTATTTACATATTTGTATTTTCAATTCTAGCTACTGGGACCTCCCTGAGCCTGGGTGTGATCCTTAACTGGAATTCAACATTTCTGGGTTTTAAATTTGATCTTAAGTGATTAAGACTAGTAAGCTTCAGCTCAGCACATAAAACACAAACAAAACAAAAAAGTAAATCAAGTATCATGACAAAGTAGAATCTGATGGACGGTCCATAAGAGAACAATATAAAAAGGCCAGCAAGCTATTATTATTATTTATTCAGTTCCAGGATTACAAAAGTAGCCAATGAAATTATAAGGAATCAATAAAAAAAAAATCCAGGACATCCTCCACATGACACATAGTGAAATCCTAGAGCCTCTACCAGAAATGTTGTGGAAAATTTAAATTTAAGTACTGTTAAAACTAGTGAAGGATCCATCCACTGAGGGTTATAAAGCAAAGGTTCAGATACAAACCTTAACTAAGAAATTATCTAAAGCAATGATTACTGGAAACAAACAGGGAGTGAGATCTTATTTCTAACTGACCACTGCTAGAGACCGTCTCATTAGGCAGACCTTTAGACAAGCCCAATTAACAGCCACAGATCAATTCTGTTGAATTCTGTTTTACAAAGATAGATGATCCTAGCAAATTTCCAGCATTGAAAATGGCATAATCCACAAACAAACTGTATCACAGTTTAGGATTATATCTTCTTCAAAAGGTCAGGAAAAAGGTCAGGGGGTACAATCTTACAGCAATATAACGCATTTTTAAAAGCCAATGTGAAAATCCACATGTACACTTGTTTGGAAAAGAGTACAAAAACCTAGACTGGCTCACACATGCAAGTCACAGCCAAAATCTACTGCAATGGAAGAAGAGTTGTGAGCACAATTCCCAAATTCAAATCTGATGCAAATTTCTGAAGATTTTAGTTTTTTATTTTCATGTATGAGTTCTGTTAGGTCCCTGGAGTATTTTGGTAATTATTCATAAAGTGTATCAGAATCAATATTCAAATCTAGAGCTGTAGAAATGACAGCGATTTAAGGTCATAAGTATGGATGAAGAATTTTCTGAATTCTTGTCAACTTGAGTGTTAACAAGCTATTGTAAAAATGTGGGCACTTACTACATGTGCTGATAGATTCAGGTACTGTTGTCTCTATTCAGATGATGACCATTCTTGTGAGAAATCACGTCATATGACAGAGGGAGTTTTGGAGAGAAATTTTTAACAGAAAACCCTATAAGAAATGTAATCTGGGGCTTTGAACTTTGCTAATCTTTCTTGGTTTATTAATTAATGCAAACCACAAGTACACTTGCAAATAGGAATTGAAAATAAAAATACCTTATACCTTATTTCTGTGTGATCCTGTAAATATGAGCATACACATTTATCATGGAGTTTTAATATCCAAGACCAGGCTGAATAGGGCTTTTAGCAACCTGATTTAGTTGAAGATGTCCCTGCTCATTGCAGGGGACCTTTAAAGGTCCCTCTCAGCCCAAACTATTCTATGATTCTAATAAGGTTACCCATGATTCTGCATGTGAGCAGCACTGACTTGGTAATGGCTCTGAGTACAATCTCTTGCTACAGCAAATACTAATTACACCAAATATAACAAGATCTACTTTAAAAAAGCTTACATTGTTTGCCATTGTGGCTATTACTGAAAGCTCTTCTGAAATCTAAGTGCTTTGAAATACTTCTTGAAGTTTAAGCCTAAATTTTTAATAAATGTTTATATTCATGTGCCCTAATGCCAGCACTGTCTTTCATCTAGACTAGATCTTCTGGTGCGTTGCAATTCATCTCTACAAAATGTTCAGAGTAGGCACCTCCAATCATCTTCAACTTTTATCTCCTTTCTAGTTATCTCTGTATCTTTAAATCACTTCTCTCGAAGTTTGTTACGAAAGACTTGCGAGCTCCTAAGGTCAAACTAATGGGCTTGGATGACATATTGCCACTTTTTTAAAACAAGCATTCCAGGTTTGCAAATCCCCCACAATGCAGAGCAGCAAGATTGGCATTTTCATTACCAGGTCTACGAGTTTGCTTGTCAATTCTTATGTTACTCTAGAAACCATCTAGTTTTCTTACTGGAACATTTCTGGCTCAGAAGTAATGCTTTCACTCAGGTTTACTTTTTCCCACATGTTCTGTCTCTTGCCTTTACCTCTACAATCAAGCTCAAAGCATTTCCTCATGCTAGGTGAACTACAAGTAATCTCCAATTTTTATGCCTTAATTCAAAGTATGGAAAGTTCTTTTTTCCTTGACAGGTACCTGTTTTTTGACAGTTAATACATCCATTTCTTGTAACATTATAGGTCGCCTTACATGCTGTAAACTCACTACAGTGACTGAACTTCACATATATGAAAGACATCACAAAATGTAAGAATCTACTTTATTATCTTGTGCTTCTGTAGGTTGAGACAGATATCTATCTGGCTCAAAAGCAAATTATGAGTGCCTTTTGGTTTAATAAAAATACATTTTCAGCATCATACTTTTGTGAGCAAAATTAATGTATATAAGTTTTATTTTGTTTCAAGCTGATTTTATCTGAACTAAAGCTAATAGTTAAAATAGTATCCTCCTATTTATATGGGAAAACCTGGAGTTTTTCTACTCAGATCAGGTTCAAATCCAAAGAGCACTTTATTCAAACAGACTTACAGCAAGGTTAATTTAAGTAAGGTTTCTCCTCTGACCCATTTCTCCAATATACCCTGAGAATAATGAACACAGCCAGTGACATGCGTATTGACAGCACTCTTACAGTTTGCTTATGTATTATAAAAAATAATTAGGAAACAAGCTATCAGAAGAGGACACAATACTTGATCTTAAACAGTCCATCTAAAAAGGGAGGCCAAATGGCATATATTTAAATATACTTAATAAGTCATCTTTTGAATAACTGAAAAACAACCTGCCCAGCCAATCCTTTAAACCACTAGTTTTAATTTAACTGTAATTGCCCTATTCCCCCATCTTCATTGTGCAGCTCTTTACAAGGAGCATTAATCCACTCACCACAGACAGAGCCTCGCACTAATCTCCTTAAATGTGGTCTCTCGGGGAGGTAGCGGTATTTGCATCCAAAGATACTGAGGTTTGACGTGTGGTCTCCAAAGAAGCGGAGCTGGCGGTATCTCTCCCCACAACGGTAACAGAAATTAGTGTTACACTGTGAACAGGTCATGTGGTCACACCCTTCGGTTCTCTGGATGTGGATCTGTATGAGCAAAAGGAAAGAAGAAATGTTATTTTTCCCCCCTTCCTAAGCACAGGAAAGCGGGTGCTACCCAGGGCAGTTCATATGCCAGATGAAAAGAAGCTGCAAGCAACGCCCTGCAAAGTCAGTACTTGCATTAATACTGCAGCTGGCTTAATGGTTTTCTGAAGCATGTTTCAGAGCATTAAATGTGAGTTCCATTGTTTCCAGATTACCATTTCCTACATAATCCTCCTTTTTTGTTTGAATGCTCTTCATATCAGATGAGAATTCTTGCCCTTACTGAAATTTTGGTTTTATTGCTGAAGTGGATACGTTAGCACAAAACTTTATTAAAAATAAAAGCAACACAGTGAATATAGTTATGAACTCTGTTTGACCCGTCCCCAGATGGGTTTCCCTCTTAGGCCACCTGTGGCTCTACTCCCTTTTCCATCACAAATTGATTTGGCATTTTGTAATAAACACCAGAAAGACACTGCTGTTACAGTACATGATTCGAGAAGTATGGATGCTTTCTCCTTCTTAAAAAAAAAAAAAAATCCACAAACTATATGTGGAATAAAAACTTACACCGAGCTTTCATGATATCCACAGCACAGCATGAAACAGGGCTGCCCTAGTTCTATAGCCATCTTTCTACTGACTGCCTGCACAAATAGTTCCCCATCCAGCATTCCAAGACCATGTTCCATAGTGGAATTGTAGATAGCCTAATAATTGAGGTTGAAAGTGATGCTCAGGGGTCATCTATTTTAACCCCTAACTCCAAGCTGGGATAACTCCAGACAGATCACATTGCTCCAGATCTCATCTCATTAGACTTAAAAAATTTCCAAGCACGGGTATGTCGCAGCCTCTGAGCATTCTATACCACGCTTCACCATCCTCCCTGGGAATACTTTTTTCCATTACATCCAATTTGTATTTCACCTGTTGAAACTTGCAACATATAAATCAATGCCTCCTTAAACCTTCTATACTTACCTACATGTATTTATTTTGTAGGGAAGTACAGGCAAAGACATGGCATGACCACTCAGTGGCCCTGCAAGAATCAGAGGCACTAAAAGCTCAGCGAACTCCAGAGAAGCTCATGACTCCTGTGGTATCTGACATTCTTGAGAGGGTCAAATGCATTTGTTCTTTGGTGTTGGTCAGGGGTGATCTGGGCTTACCTTGCTCGCCCAAACATCTACAGACACTGGCGCTTTATCCACGTAACAAAGTGATGCCTTCCACCTGCAACACTTGTGGTAAAAGTTACAAGGGTAACACTAGTTCCAGATACACCTGCCAGCATCCCTGTGCCACTGTAGTGATCTCGGGATTTGCTTTTCTATACTTTCAAACGCTGCTTTTATACAAAAGAGGGGAAAATATTCACAAAAGAGAGAACTGGGCTACTAAAAAAAAAGCTTTCTAGTGGGCAAGTAGTCTAGTAGACTTTAAAATTTGTCTGACTGAGCAAACATACCCCTTTACCCCAAGGAATTCTGCTGTATTACAGGTGTCCTGTTTTCTAGAAGCATCTGAAAAAACACCATTGCTGATGAGCTTTACAAGCCACTTGACTTCAAAACTTTCACAGTCAAGCACTGACAGCAGGCAAAGCAGAAAGAGAACTCTACCCAATATTATATCAACTTAAGAAGATATACACTTTTTTTTTTTCTAGAAAGGACATTACATTGTCAGATAGAATTCTTACTTCTCAGTGAACAAAGATGTTGACTCCAGTTCTGGAGCGACTTAGAGTATTTTGACAAATTAAAATTTAATTCAAATTAATTTTTCAGGAGACCAAGTCAGACAGCAACTATAGATACTTTTGTAATTTAAAGGGTAATTTCCCTCTTCTGCTGATTCTATCTTAAAAATGTAAATGAGGGAACTAGATTTTGTGACTTATGAGAATTAACTAGTTGCTTTGTTTTTTTTTTAATCAAGACTGTTGAATTCTCCTCTCTCTTCTCTAATTTACCAACCCAATAAAGTTATCATTCATTCTAATTGTAATTCTGTAGAATCATGGAACCTATAAAAATCCTAGATTCAAACCAAAATTACTTCACATTCCAAAAATAAGTTAATTTTTATTGGTAGTAAGAACTTCAAGGAGATGCTAGCAATAGCCTTTTATGTTCTACCATTCATATCAGAAATATCCACCTCTTAGAAACTGCCTGCCATCCTTCTACCCATGCTTTCCTAGAAGCCTCCCAGCTCCAGTTACTCATGCATTACTCTGAATCATTTGTCCATCTACCTGTTCCTGCCCCGAATTCTCCAGATATACTGTCCTCTTGAAACATGAAAGAAGTTGATAAGGATTTATTACCTTACAGACAAATACTGCAACTACATGCACTTCATATTTGCTTCTTCAAAAAGCAAGCCATGAAAACATTTTAGTCAATCCTCATCTGCACATATAACTGTCTTCAAATGTTGCAAATCTGGAACAACCAGCTGTACTCGCCTAGATCTTTTTATTACAAAAATTTTCCTTTTTTCAAGTGAGTAAAGACTTGATTAGAAAAAACAAAGTAAAAGGGCTTGAACTCCCTATCACATGCTTTGCAGACTGACAATGCCAGGTGAACTTTGTATCATTTGGTCAGGCTGCTTTCAAGCCTAAGACATGACATCTCACCGGATCAGCTTCATCTCTGGTTCACACGGGCATGCCTCCGTGCCCTCCAGATAATCCACTGACAGAGATGGATTACAAATCTATAGGTTGAGAAAACGATCACTGATAGCTCGAATATCACGAGTGTTCCTGCCCCACTGATAGCACCATGGCACACAAGAGGCAGCCGGGGGAATGTGTGGGGCCAGGAATGCCGCTGGCTGTGGGAAGCTGCGGCCGTGCGGGGCCCAGAGCTGTGTGACTGCAGGCTCCTCTGCAGCATGGCCACTGCAAGCCCAGTTTCTGCCTCCATGCATTCAGTCAAAGCTACAGGCTTCATTCTGCACCCACGGCCTGCTCAGAACCAAAGATGTATACTCACCTTACAGGGGAAGGATAGCCATTCAGAAACCCAAGAATAGCTTCCAGAACAACAGGGGTGAAAACTACACACCAAGGGCAAACACATCCAGTTCGGAGTCTTAAGCAGGACAACTGAAGTAGCACAGTGGCTATTTCAGACCCTCCTTTTACCCCCTCTCCCTGTTACATGCCCTCTCATAGAAATCTTCTAGGGAAATCACTGCCAAGAGTTCTGAGGATGAGTGGCCATGTCTCCTCCACCTCTGAAAAAAATCTGCACAGCTTTACCACTTTGTATACAAATAAGGACTCTCCTCCCTCCAGAGGATGAGAATTAATTTGCAGAGTGCTTCTAAAAACTATGCCCTGAATTATTTGATAATGCTTATATGAATCAGAACAGATAAGAAGTACACGCTCCTTTATTTGCATTGACATGCGTGTTCTTAAATTTCCGCTGCTGTTCAAAGCCTTCTCAGCTAGAGCTGCTATGTGGTGCTTCCTCTGATAGCGCTGCTTTTGAAATCTGTGGTAAGATAACACCAACATGGAGTGTTTCCTTGGTTTGCTGTACTGTAAAAACACTTGTGTAAACAAAAGCATTTTGTTGCAAACATACCAAGAAATTGTAAAAAAATAACCCCTTAAAACAGTACTGGGGAGAGACAAATAATGTTATAAATTTTGGCAAATGACATCAAATAATGTAGTAAATTTGCACTTACTAGCCAACTTACTCTAGAACAAGACCAGCACTTTTTGGACAAGTCTTGTTGAGAAAAATGGTCTATACTGACTCTCAAAATAGTGTATAGTTAATTTGGAAAAGGCTGCATTAAGAAAAAAAAAGTCAAAATAAATTAAGGATACAGTTAAAAAAGTAGCATTTTTTCAACATTTCCATACCGACACACAGTCATAACATGAATCTACAATTAAACATTTGGACTGTGTGTAGCATTTTGATTATCTTATGTAAACACATCTTGGAGAGACCAAGTAAATATAAGTGATTCCTATTAGATGTGCTAAAGACTGTATCCTACTAGAGGAAAAAAGTAATCAAGTTTAAGCTAACAGTCCCTGCTATATTGACATTACATAGGATTATGTTCTTTCAAATTACTTATCCAAAACAACAAAATACTCATATTTGCCTCTCTATACACATACCCCCAAGTGTGTTTTGATTTTGTCACCTGCATGCCCAGAGAAGATAATGCATTTGATTTCTCCATGGTACAGCTAAAAAGCGTCAGTGTGTGTATGTATCTGTAGGTATAAATAATTATCTCCAGAAGCTATCTGCACAATATGGTCACAGTTTACACTGTAATCAGTATCACACTTGGGAAGTTACCAGTAATATTACATATTACTTCAGCAAAGAAACTACCTCTACTTAAGTTTCTACTTTTAATTTCTATTCGTTTCAGTTTTAGTGTAGAGATAAAATACTAATATCTTTAGACACAATTTAATATTGACTTTCCTCAATCTGTTTGCCAATTTTGGCTGCTGCAAATTTTCAACCAAAATATGAAAGATGTTAAAAATAAAGTATGTTTTAATCAGAAACATTGCTTCTGTGGACCTAGAACATGGATAAATCAAATAGTGTGTAAGAAATTTTTTTTTGTCACTCTTTATTTTATTTGGAAATAGGTTTCTCATCTGATTCAATGTTATTTTATATACAGGTTTTGGAGGGAGGGGGGGATGGATGGGAGAGAAAGGCAGAGAAGTATTATATCTAATCCCCCTGAGTTCAAATTGTTAACTGTCAGAATGCTTATCCCTACATGCCCAGACACCTGCTGAAGATTTGATGAAGAATACTGCTTAAGATGTATTTTCTTAACTACCCAAAGATGTATTTTTTGAACTAACTGCCAGCTAAGGGATACTTTTGATTACTTGCAAGTTATAGATTTGATTTAAAAATAAACAGTATGTTGAGAGAAACATTTTGGACATTGTAGGCAGGAAGAACTTTTCTTCTGAAGAAAAAAGTATCACGAGTTGGGGTAAAAACACAGTTTAATACAAGATTGAATGCCCTCTTCAATATTCACTTACAGTGCCACATTACCAGGAAGGTCTTAACAGAGGTTCTTTTTCTGTGCTAGTTTCATGTTAGTTTCCATACTGCCTCCCACCATGTAGGAGGTTTTATTTTCCTTTGATTAAGAAAAGAAACCTCATGTATTTTTTAAATTAGTAGTCAAACTCATACAACCTCATGCTTCAGAATTAGTAACAAGCCATGTAAGTTTCAAGTGTCCAGCCTCTTCTTTTGAAGATGGTGAAAAGAGTTGAATATTTAAACATGGCATTTTAAAATTTAACTTATTCATGCTGAATGTTAGACTTAGCTGTTTTAGTTCCTTTCTCTTTCCAGCTATCAGCCTTCTTACACATTCGTGTATTTTTTTGTTCGGTCCACTTTCTTAATCTTTTGGACAATTTATTTAAGTTACATCATTCCCACTGTCATAAAATCTGACAAATCAAACAAATCAAAACAAATTGTTCCTTTCAGAGTGGGAAGAAGTAAGTATTTTACTTTAAGGCTTCCCAGAAAGTGAATATTTTTGGAACTGACTCAAATCTATCAACTCTTACCAAAAAGCAAGCTGCAAAAACTCTGTTAAAAGGTCACACGTGTGCAGGACGAAGGTTAAACAACCAGCTGCTGATTTCGGAGCTTTACAATTTTGCTCTGTTTTGAAATCTTTCAATTTTAAGCTATGGCATCACAGGCATTTCCTTCTCAAAGACCAAAATATGATACTTAGTGAACTGATGAACATTTTCTTATTTGCACAGTGCAAAGCTCCAAGTGTTACACATACTTTGTATGTTTATAAGTAAATCTTCCCATTCAGTATTAATTGTCTATGAAACAGTCTAGCTTTGACTTACTACTCTGTTGGTAGCTGTGAAAAAATTTGTGAACAAATTTAAGAGTGGCCTTCATTAAGGGCAGTTGGGGCAGGGATGTGCAGGGCTGTTGCATCTCGTCTGAGTAGTTGGAAATACTTCTCATCTCCGAAGGGATAGATGGCATTTTTAGGGTGTGGAACTGCATTTCAGTGTTGAAAACTAACGAGAAAGACTTCAGAGAAGGATCTATGTTGGAAAAGACCTCTGAGATCATCACCTCCAACCTTCGATCACCACCTTGTCACCTGACCATGGCTGTCACATCCAGTCATTTCTTGAACATCTCCAGGGCCGGTGACTCCATCACCTCCTTGGCAGCCCATTCCAGTGTTTAACAACCCATTCTGCAAGGAAATTCCTCCTGATGTCCAGTCTGAACCTCCCCTGCAGTTTGATGCTATGTCCTCTTGTCCTGCCACTGGCTGCCTGGGAGAAGAGGCCAACCCCCACCTGCCTACATCCCCCTTTCAGGCTGTTGTAGAGAATGAATAGGTGCCCCCTGAGCTTCCTTTTCTCCAGGTTAAAAAGGAGGCTCAGGGGGGACCTCAGCCACTCCTCACAGGACTTGTGCTCCAGACCCCTCACCAGCTCTGTTGCCCTTCTCTGGATTCACTCCAGCACCTCCAATGTCCTTCTTGAAGTGAAGGGCCCAGAACTGGCCACAGCACTCGAGATGTGGCCTGTGAAGTCCCACCTCAAGGTACAGCTTATGAAGTAGTAACATTCAATCCTACAAAACTTAGTTTTGCCAAGTCTTAGTTTCCCTTAGTTAACTTGTTGACAGAGTATTTCCAGCCTTACTCAGACACTGAATACACTCAAACTCTCTGGAAAACCTGACAAAAGGCACTGAATTTCCCTAAAGCTTTCCATTTCTTTAAAGCTTTATTTTAGGATTAATTTATTTTGTAATTAATTAACCCAAACATTTCTATGATTCATCAAAGTCCCCCCTTAATAATTTCCATAATGTTTCTTTACATACAGATACTCTGCAGAATCAGTGTAGGAACCAGCAAAAAAATCTGACCTGTTTTTCTCAATGGGTCATTAACAAGAAACTGCACAGCAAATGTGAATTTCACTTCCAACGCTGAGCAGAAGCTACAAGTATTTAATTTAAATGTATATTTGAACAGTTTGAAGCCACTACCTGCAAGCCAAGGGAGAGCAGCTCACCTTGCATTTTGGACACTTCTGGGCATTCCTCTGCCCGTGTTCGATTTCGTTGGCCCAGTGACGTAACAGCTTGTCTCCCTTCTTGTATTCTTTGCAGTTAACGCCTTCATGCCAGGGAGAGTGGCACTTGAAACACCAGACAAATTGGCAAGATGGACACTGGATCTGTATGAATGAGAAAACACCATACGTTTGCAAGCTGGGTGCTGATAACTAGAAGGCCTGTTTTAAAACCACTGCCTTTCAATTATGAGAACAGCTGCCCAGCAAAGACCTTTTGGAGGCTCTGTTTTAAAAACACAAGAAGTTGTGGAAGCTAGCTTGTTCTTTTCCTTTTTAAAAAAGAAAAAATACAGAAGTAATTGCTAAAGCTGGGAAAGTCCTCCATCAAATGAAGCACAAGTAGCTTGGCTTAATCACATGCACTACTTCCCAAAGTGATTGTGTGGGTCAACTGACAAAAGGCAGAGTCCAGAAAGCTTATTCAATTGCCTCCAAGACATTTGTGAGAACACCTGAAAATTAGATGACAGTTTTCAGTGCAGTGGATCTGTCTTTCTCTAGCAATAAACTGCACTGCCAAGGCTATTACAGAAAGTACTTGGTTTTCTGAAGGGGCGCTACAGACCTCAGCACAGGTTACGATGCTTATATTAGAAATGGTCCTGGGAAAAGGACCATGAGAGCAAGGCTCTCATCCAAGAGCCACAACTACCAAAGGGAAGTCAGGCATCTCCTTTTGCTCTTGATTGCGTCAAGGCAAGCTGAGCCCGTGCCAAACAGCCCACTTGCTACAGACCACACCTAATGGCAAAACTCACAAACCATACTCAAATTGAGAAAGGATCTATTCTTTCCACTCCCTCAGTTTTAAATAATTGTGTCAAACAGGTACCTCATCATCACATCTTCTTCCACAGCCTGCTTATTTATTTTACGAAAAGCTAAAGCAGCTGCTGTGTTGGCAGGAGTAATAAACAGAGGCACATTGCAGCTGCTTATCTGATGAAAGACAGGCCTCCAACCTGGATCATAACTAAGGACAGCAAGAACTAGAAGACACCTTAAACTCAGGCACATCGAGGCTCCTTCAATATGTTCACTTCTGCTGTGTTCAGCAGCAAAACATCTCAGCTGCTCAAGAGACTGCTGAGCCCTGTCCACCATCTCCAGCTGCAGTCCATGTCTGGCACTGCCCTGGCTTTGTACCCAGCTGATGGATGGGTCTGAGGAATTCAACCAGTCAAACCAAGCATTTTTGGTTATATCTGCGTCCAGACCAGATATAACCAAAACCACAAAAACACCAAATCAAACCACCAAACCACAGAAACGTCTGTGCTGACCATGCATGGTATGGGGGTGCTTCTCAGGAAACTACATCCTAGAGTGTAGTCACATGTTAAGTCCCCAAAACATATTTCTCAAGTTCTCACTCCCACCAGGTGCTGTGCCCTCCTGTTGAGTCATGACGACTGGTGTTATGTTTCCTTGACTACAATTAAGAGTCCAAAGTAGGTTCTCTGATCTCCCTTACGTATTTTGCTGAGGCTAGCCAAAATTATTTACACATGCAATCACTACATCTCGTTTAAAGAGAAACAACACATTAGGACCGAAACATGTGGATTACAAACATTGTTAGTTTTTACCTGAAAACTTGTCCAAGGCCATATTAAACAAAAGCAACACAAAATAGTGCCCTTTCTCAAAATCTAATGAGCCAGTGGCCAAAATACTGGATCAACGAAAATATACTAACTTTTATCTCTGCTTCCCAGATGAATTCTCCTAATAAAACAGTTTAACAAAAAGGAAATGTCCTGATATGAGGAGCCTAAAGAATGATATATATATATTTCTACTAACCAAACTAACACAGAGCACTGAAGAATGTTTACACAATACATTAAAAACCAATATGCACAAGACAGTCATCTAACCTATCCTAACCCATATCTCCGTATCTTTTTCCCTTTTTCTCCCCCATTCCCTCCCTGCATTGAATTTATGTCTTTCAACAACGCAAGTCACTGTCCTACTGCTGGGAAGACAGATTATAGCAAACATTATATTGAAGGGCTCAGTATTTGTTATGCCTCAGGCAAAGATGGAGCTTGTAGCCACAAGTCAATGTTCTACAACCTGAAAACTTTTATCAGTTGCAGTATTCAGATATTTGAGACAGAACACAGTTGTTAACAAGTATAAACCCAAATCAACAGGTCAGGAAGTTAAAGCTTCTTCCTTAAAAAAAGGCAACATAATTTAAAACACAAGTTCAGTGGGTTGTTTTTTTGTTTGGTTTGTTTTTTATGAATATCTGACAAACTATTTGCATACTCTATCTTTCTATTATAGCATGTACATAAGTGAAAGCAATGCAGCAGCCACCAGGATATGTATTTAAACTTAAACACACACACTGACATCAGCTGTTTCCAAATGCATTAATCAGAAAGTACTGAAATACAGGATGAGGCTGTAACCACAGGAACTCAAAATAACATTTCTTACCACAAATGGCCCTAACTGAACTAGTGAGAACTCTGTGTTTCATCATTACCAGTTTCCTCTTCCACCTGTCACCCTGACAGCACTTCCCTCAAAACTGAACTTGTAAATAGTTTTTATATTTTGAATAGGCCATTTCACTTCTCTGTGGGTTCAATGCTTCCTGAGCATAACTGAAGCAAGCAAAGAAAACTGTGTGCTTTAAGTACTTATGAAGCTTATTTTTCTTGGAACTAGTAGCTGCAAAACAAACCCCTAAAACCATTTAAACTTGGATGCAATGTGATGCCCTTTAAGAAACAAAGAGAACAGGGCAATTAAAGCAGTCTTTCACATTCTTATTCCACTTTTTCTCTGCTTTTCAGAAATGAAAGTCAACTGTTACTTGATTCATGCTTCAGTAGTTATGCATGAAATCACCATAGCAAGGACACAGAAATGCTATCGACATATGATTGTAAATCAATAAAATATATTATAGTCCAGCAAAGACCAATTATATCTGCAAAACAAAACATTAACCTTGTGTTTTTTCAAATACGTTTTTTCTCACACAAACATTTTCCCACTTATTTTATGATTTCTATTTCTGTTGATTAAAATTGAGATAATGGACATATACACAAACTTCCATGCCACCTGGGGATCAGCCTCCCTTGAAATAGAAAATATTACACAATTCTGTGTTCCAACTCTTTTGGTTCTCAGCTTTCTGAAACACTGACCTTTGAGGCTAACATTTTCCATTTTCTTAGCAAGCCTCTTTACTGCAAGCTACTTTATCAGTTTCCTCACCTCACAGGAAAAGACTTTTCAAAACTGATAGATAATTTCAACACAAAACACTACTCAATTGTGACCTGATGATAGCAAAACTGACTGCTCATAAAAATATTTGTATAACCTGAAGGTACAAAGAGCTTAGTGGGATTTTATAGTGCTTGATGGAACAGTAGTTATATAACAGAATGGCCAAATTAATTATGCAATTAACTGATTACATGAATTACAGTCTCTAGCTGCAGACACTGTCACTTTATTTGAAAATAACTATGGGCTCCAGCCAAAACATATTCCTTCCCCTCATCATCAACCCATCCCCTCTCTTGAAAAAGCTGAAAATAAGCAACAACAAACCAAACAAATTTGTACCCCATTAGGGCTGATCTTTGATCCAGCTCCCAGTGTGACACCAAAACATCAACATAAACAAAAGCAGGCTGGCAGGAATGAGCTGCTGAGAGAAGGAGGGAGAGCACAGCAAAATCACCATATCAGCAGCAGCTGAGGCTCAAGGTAGACTGAAGCCATGTATAGCCATGAAGACATCTGTAACTTAAAGTTAAAATCTGATCCAAAAGTGGGGAGCTAACAGATCAAAGCATCTCTGCTGGTACAAATTCCTGCTAGTTCTAGAACAACTTTCAGAAACTCTTTAGTAATTATAACAACTGCATTGAAAAAACATTTACATTTGCAAACCCAAGCTCAAGTCCTCCTTTTATGTAGCGTGTATCTCTTGACAAAAGTGAACAAGAAAATTTCATTATGAATCTCACAGAGAAGAGTATTGCCTTTCCATGGCAAGTAACAGGCCAAAAAACTAACTTTAAAAGGCAAAAGCCAGAGCTTCTTCACAAAACAAGTCTTCTTACTCACTCTTGTGAAACCTTTACCTGTTCCATGCACAGGAACTCAACCAGCAATTTTTCAATTTTTGCCCATTTCCACTGCTCTTTTATATAACAGCTCTGAGCAAAGGTTTGTTAGGGTCTTGTCTGCAACCACATTACACTCTCAATTCAGGATATATGAGAGGGGGCAAGGAAATTTTCAGAGTTAATGCTGGATCCATTTGTGATAAAAATATATAGAAAATACAGAAAATTAAATAGTTCTTGCTGTTCTGTGTGGCCCTAAGTGGCACTAATGGTAGAAGAAAGGTTTGGATAAGCAAATTCTCCTTTTCTTCCCCTCCTTCTTCCTCAACATACATGTTAACTTTCTAGGCTTAGTACACCAAGACTTCAATCTCAGCCAATTGAACTGCTGGACCTAGATCAGCTTAGCTGACACAAATCAGGCATAATAAAAAAAACTAATTTATAACTTTGCTGCCTCTTTAAATTTCCATGTTACTTAAAATTTTAAATACTGCATAAAATTCTAGAAATGGCATTAGCATTTTTAAAGCATCAGTTCAAATAAGCTTCAATTTTAGAGTGCTTTCCCCTTGCAGTGTACAGAAGAGTGAGTGTACTGGCTGTGCTGTGATCCTACCAATAGGCTTGTGCATACGTGTTCCCCACACAACTCAGTTTTCCTGAAGCCAACACTTGCAGTGCTGGTGCAGAATTCATCTGGTGCAACTGCTGTTTGGATTACTGGCATATGAAAAGGGCAGCCTCAAAAGCCTCCAGTCAGATGTCTCCTATGCTAAACACAAAAGAAAATGCATCTTCGCCTCCAAACAGCCTAAAATACAAGACACAATGTGTACATGAAATCACATGAGAAGATAAGAAAACAGGTAATATTGGTCCACATTGGTCCATGTGTATGTAAATTACCCACATATACTCCATGTCATATACAGGTGTTGCATCCCGGACTTTGGGTTTAGGTCGGGGTTCTGCAGGATGCACATACAGTCATCGTTTTAAACCTTCTCCCTGCAACAAAATTTCTCCTTGTGCTAATTCTTAAATCACTAAAACTGTACCTACATTAGAAAATAGTTGAGGTTCAAGGAGTATGCTGAAGCCCTGTGGACCACAATCATCCATAGTGCTTGCCACCATTTTCCCAATTATATTTCTGACTAGTATCAACTAGACATTCTTGCACACAACAAGGGGGCTCTGCTCAAAGGATACATTTTGCTCTCTGTTGCCAGGAGATTTAAGCTCTGCAGATCACAGGTACTCACACTGAACCACCACATGACCAGTGAACTGCTCCTTGCTTGCACTATGCATCACACAGTCTCCCATTCTTTCCCATTGTGGTTTGTAGGGCAGTTGGGAACATTTTAACTGCAGCATTTTAACTCATAAAAGAGCACTGGCTGTGCCCTGAGGAATGTTCTCAGACCTGGCAGGCCTGTGATACAACAGCTGCACCACCAATGACCCACACTTGTGGGACACTAACAGCCTCTGACACCTTAAGACAGGAGGCTGCCAAAGCATCACAAGCTCTGATCTACCCTGGGTTACATCTGATGTGTGTTGATGATGAAGCAGATGGGTGAAGGAGAATAGCTTTGGGCAGAAGGAATTTTACTTGCAGTTTCAGATTTTTTTTCACCTCAATGTAAGATGACAAAAATTTGAAAACACTGAGTCCAACAGAGTGTGGCATGTAATTCATGCCCTACACAGATATGCACAAATAGCTCATAACTTAGAATTAGCTTTACCAACCTTTCAACTCCAATGAATACACAGCCTTCCACCTTTTAATCTTCATACTGGGCTGAATCTTACGCTGTGTAATTAGGGTTATCTAAACAGTCATCTAAACTCCTACTGAGAAGAACTGGTTTGTCCAGGAAAGGCCAGCTCAGTCATGAAATTAACCACAACAAATCTAATAACTGGATGGAAAACTATCACAGGACATGGTGCTGCAGACCACTGCTGTCTTCTGGAATTTAGATGGACTTCCAGCAGCTCAAAGATTATTCCAAATCCTTGCTTTTTATCTTTGATTGAAATCACAGTATAAGCAACTCTTCTATGAAAAGAAATGCTGCAGAAATGGCTTCCCCCCCACCCCTCTATTTCTCCAAATTCTGCATCGTGAATGATGAGACTACAGTAATGTATAACCTCTGGTAAGGGAGTGGAGAAATCAGAATCAACAAGCAGGACAGACAACAGCTCTACTACTAAGGAAGAAGCTAACATCATAGATGCCCAGAATTCACTCAGCCAGAGTTTCAGGGAAAACTTACAAGTTGTGTGTCTAAAATTAGCGGTTATAGTGGTAACTCCCCATTCCCAGCCTCTTCTCACTGTGACCATATTGTTTACATGCCAGGAAGAAAACACTCCTTAAATTAAAATGTATGTCAGGACAAAATTATGCCACCTACCAAAAAAAAATACAGCAGCTGAAGAGTTCAGCTACTTGAACTGTTGTAAGTCATTTAAGTACTTAATCAGTGATGTACTACAGGTTCATATTCCTAATTACAGCTTGCACACAGCTCCAGTGAAACAAAAAAGTTCATTTAATCCTCACCAAATGCTGTCCTACTTTTGCAGTGCCATCTAACCCACAGCCCCGGCAAGCATGCTCACTTTGTATTTGTTCTCCAATTTGGCAGGGGTAGGAATGTGGCCTCTCCTCCGGAAGGTTGTAAAGTGCTTGCACTGAGGGCATGGCTTGGTGCTGGAGTCAATGCGGCTGAGTTCCAGGAAGTATTTATACTTGATGATGTCGTCATGGGGCAGGTTATAGAGGACAGTTGTTTCATCCAGGTGTTCGCTGCACTCTGTGATGGGGCATTTTATATCCACTTGTCCCAGCTGCACCTACATATGAAAAAAAAAAAAAGAGCTGTATGACCTTTTGCCTGGGAAAGTTAAGCAAGCATTGGTGAATTTTGTGAGGAAAATTAACTTCAAGTACTGTAACAATTCAGAGACCACCCAGCATACCGTCTTCAAATTATTTAATTTGTGTTTGGTGGAGTTACACCAAGCACACTGCAATTTTTCCAGAGAGCATTTTCAAATCCAAACAGAAAAGATAATTATCCTGACAAGTGCAATTATTAAACATATTCTGTCAGTGTATGTACCATGGCTACATACACCACAAAACCAAACACAAATCCTAACTAACCGACGTCCACCCCATACTTGGGGTGTAATGGTTAGTGCACCACAGTCAAGGCTCACAAAAGCTGTGAGAAAGCAGACAAGAGAAACATTTGCATACTGTTTCACTGCAAAACGACCTGAGAATCACAACACAGAGAAATTAAAAGTCAATTTAGGATCAGCAGCTCTGACTCCAGAACCCTGAGCTGGTTCCTGTTCAGTACTCTCAGTGCCTCTGCAGTCTGCTTTCAAGAAGCTCCTTACATACCATACTGCACATGCAGAAAGTTTTAGCTGAGCTTGGGGCTGATCAAGCCAATACATTTCCCCAGAACTCATGAGTTTAAAGTTTTAAAAAACACCCACCCCAAAAACAACATTAAAAAACCTTAATAAAAACCAGACAAACAAACAAGCTTGAGGTTAACAGGGCAGAAACTGTTGCTGATCCAGTGAGTCCTGATGGTCCCAAGCTGATCCATATGTTCAGATATCCACAACATGTTTCTAGAGCTCCTGCATCCAAGAACTGCACTGGACCCAGATCTGCACCCTTCACGCTTGGCAGACTTTAACTGCTTGGATTCCATGCCAAAACAGCAGATCCTACTTGGTCTGGGAGCACCACAGCTGCATTTGCTTGGCAGTGAGCCCAAGTTAATAAATGCTGCTGGGTCTTGAGAGTCTGCAATGACCCAGCTAGAGCATGTTTGCATCTGCCGCAAGTGATCTTGAATGAGTGAGTTTTGACTGCACAAGTGCAGCTGACCACCAACTCAACTCCTTCCTTATTGAGTACCTCCATGAAGAGACAAAGGTGCAACCAGCATCTCTTTCCAGGAATTACTATTTGAAGGTTGGCAAGTTTGATTTCCCCACACTGCTTATTCTTTAACATTCCTCAATTAGAGAAACCTGTCGAACAATACACTAAATAAGACAGAAACACCTCATTTGGATGCAGATCTTGTCACTGCACAGTGGTACCAGAAGACACAAGGACTCTAATGAAGTATTTAAGCTAAAAAAGGAGGGCAAAACCCTAAAAAGTAACACAACAGAACCCTGTCATTGTTGCTTCAGCAATTGAGCCACATGAACTCTACTGAATGATAATTCGGTCAGGAACCAGAGGATTAGAAGAGTCATAACATGGTATCAAACCTAAGGTTCACACTGATTTAAAAAAAAAAGAAATCCTACTGCACCACCTCTGTTCTCTCAGCAACACAGCTAAAACTCAGGAGATCAAAGAGATTAGATACATGTTAGAGATAGAAATGCAGGGATACATGTTAGAGATAGAAATGCAGGATGGTGGCAGCAAGTCTCAGCCCAGAGCAAGTTGAAGAACAGCTCAGCAAGCCTTAGTGCCCTGAGCAGCCTTGGCTCATGGCACAGGCAGGTCAGGATGGAGGCAAATCTGTCTGCAGTACGGAGGAGAGGCAGCTCTCCAGTAATACACCCATTCTTAGGAGGGAAATTTCCCATGTTTCATTTCCAGCTCTAAAAGGTGAGCAGAGCTCTGCCACATGCAAACAATACCAGGCTCAGTTTGGCTTTTACACAGACGAGTACAAGAGGAGTATGTATTCAAAGATATTAAAAAAAAAAACCAACCTGAAAATCCCCCAAACCTCACATACTACATACTGGGGAATGCCCGCATTTTATACCTGTAGGACACTGATTCACCTGCAGCAGGATGTAAAACTGAAACCAAGCATACAGACCACTGGCCTGTTCTCAGAAGAATCACCCAGTGCATCAAGGAGCTGTACTTAAAAAGCAGACGACAATCAGTACAGCATTACAGAACACAAGCATGCTGAACTAAAGAGAACAATTTGCTACAGAAACACAAAAAGCTATTGCATTAGGATTAGCATCAGCTTTTGTTTAGACAAGTATAGGTATACTTTAGAATCGAAGAGTCAAATTAATCCTACCTATGTCTACTACATCATCAAAAATAAAAATTAATCATTAGGGAGGTATTAGAAGAGCCTACTTTTTGCCAGGAGTAAACTAAGCTACAGTGGAGTAGCACTGCATAATGAGAAGATGCATTGTATCTGACAGTACTAAGGCATTGCTTATATATTAAATGCTAGTTAGAACAAACCTGCAGTTACAAAACCAAGGAATACAAAGCTAAACGTTTTCTGTACTTCATGCCCATACAGAATATGATTAATATATGTGGTAAGAGTCAGGTGTGGTTTCAGTGTATATTTTGAAAATATGTTTTACACCCACTTGAAATAAGTAATTTTTAACCTCTGTAATAGTTTCAGCTTTTCACGTTTGGCAAAGACTGAGCCTTTTCCTGTGTTTTGAACGGGACTGAAGTGAACAGAGTTGGCTTGCTTATTAGTAGTAATTTCAAAGGAGCCTTGTCCTACCAAAACAGTCCATCTTTGTGCACTAACATCAGCAATTGATGGAAGTATAGCTTTAGAGATAGCCTGTCAGGCTACCTGCTGCCATGGACTCAGGACGTGCTACAGAATGAGAAAGGAAAAACAAAATAAAAAAAATCTCTTATGACACTGGTATAAATAACTAGTTTTATTATTTTCCTTCATTTTCTTCTTGTTTTGCAGAGCCTTATCCCTTCAATATCAGCTTCTCACAATGCCAACCCCCCAAGTTTTAAGAAAACCACTGTGTATTAAGAACTTTAGAACCCTCAGTATACAGAACAGCATGGTGTACTTTCACAGCATGAGGAAGGACTCATATGTCTAAGAGCAGCTGAGCTGCAGCAGTGTTAAATGTCAGGCAGCATCTAGCTCTTATACTCAGTTGTGCTTCACTTCTGTAAAGCATCTCAGGAGGGGATACTCTGCTTACAGTTCAGAAGGAGAAAGCAGGCTCCAGCTCCTTTCATCCTACAGAAAGGTAACATTTAAATTATCAGGAGAACAGTATGTACCACCTCCTGCCAATTCCTGACATTTTATTTTAAAAGTGTTTTTATTGGCGGGTGGTAGGGAGGAGAAGGGGCTGGGGAAACAGAGATGGGACACACACATGGACTCAACACTGATTTACTTACTGCCCAATAAAGCAATGATACCACCAACAGGAAACAGAAACAGATGGCATGACACTTTAAGTGAAAAAAAGAAAATTTCCACAACCTGAGCTTTCTTTTAAAGGAAATCTTTGTTTCACATTTTGCACAGAAAGAAAAGTTCAAACTAAACCAGAAAGCACTGATTTATACCTGTCATTTGGCCTGCCCCAGGCTGGATGTAATGCGACATTTGCAGGCTGTACTTGCGCTGCTGTATTGCAGCTATATTCCTTAAATAAGGGGTCATTCTATTTAAAAACATATATCTACAAACAAGCATTTTCTAACTGAAACTTCACTCTCAGTTCAGAGATGCACATGCTTAATTGCTCTTACTTCTTAAAGCTAAAAGTGAATGTGGCCATGCCAAAACCACACTTCTGTAGAGAAATTTAATTTCTGCCAGTGTGCCACATTGTTCCCTGTAAATTACCAAGAAAGTTATGCATTAAAAAAAATATTCTGGAAATGTGCAAATGCAAGGGAAGGGACAGTCTAGTCTAGAGGACTTTCATACTCTAGGTAAAGAAACAGCTTGATTAAAATTCCTTTTATTTATAAGCAAAATCCTATTCCTTTCTAGTTCACTGGAAACATTTCTTTCATTTTCATTGGTAAGTTACAAAGCAGTGAAGAATTACTTTTCTGGTACATTTGGAAAGTGTGTCATTATCAATTTATTTTCTTTAAAAAAACAGTAGTAGTTTGTGGAAAATACTTGAAGGAATCACCACGATTCAGAACTCCACAGTGGCAGGTGCTAACCAAATGAAATCCAAGTAGACATGATTAAAGAAGTGTAAACCAAAGACAGTTCAAACTTTTACTATACATTTTGCACCTGCCTTTAAGGCATTTCAGTGTTTTTAGTACTAACTTCATCAGTCTGGCTCCCTGATTTGTGCCAGTGATATCCTGGCATTCTCTATCAGAATTCTTTTATAAAAAAAAAAAACGAACTGTGAAATACATTCTCTTTTTCAGTTCATTCATCCTCCCTCCTTGCTCTCAAACGGTACAGATCCCCAGTGGTGCTGCACGACAAGCAAGAATAAACAGCTAGAACTTAAGAGTAATTAGATCAGCAGCTACTTAGGTTGCATCACTACCAAATAGAAAAACATCCTCTGTTTTGTGTCACCTCCTCCACAGAACATTTTCACACAACTTCTTGCCTGTTGTTCATTACTTCACAAACTATACTCCATAGGGTGTTTCACATTTACTCCCTCTTTAATTCATTTCTCAACAGACTTGCAATAAATTACTTCCTGAACGCCTGTCTCATTTAGTTGCTCCACCATCTTCTCTGACAACCATCTGTAACACCACTCAAGAGACATCACTCCTCTCCTCAGGAGGGAAAGGCTTCACTAGCTTTATCAGGGCATGTATCACTGACCTCAAAAGGATCCAGAAGGCATTCAAAATAATGTATTTAATCTGTCATTAAGATCATCTAAAGGCTATTTACTATTAATAAAAGTTGAACCAGAGTCTTTTCTATTGTGTCACCAGCTCAGGTTCACGAGGATGCTCCCCGTCACACATCCTCTTTGTTCTCCTTTCACAAATACAACACTTGCGGATGCAGCCATGACAATGACACGGTGATTCCTGCTCCACGTAACATCCAGAGAGAGAGTCAAGAAGGCACAAACACGGCAGGCTTAAGCAGACACCACATCTTCTAGTTTTCACAATAATTTGTTCTCAATGAGTTCTGCATTACTTACTACACTGTCAACACTAAAAAAGACACAAAAAGAAGCAAAGTCTCAGGGCCTTTGAAGTACTTGCTAGTCCCTCATCCTTCAGGTGAAAGGTACTCAAAAGCGAGAAGCTGGGAGAGAATCTAAGTGTACATAACTGCATCCACCACCAGCACATCAAAGGTTTGACCTTTCTGCTCCAAAAGCAAGTCTTCTGAATGCTTTAAAAAGTGTATTTAAACACAGCATCAACTTTAATTCTCAAAGGTTATCCAGTTTTTACAACTGGCCAGAGGCCAAGATTCCAGTTCCATTCATAACTCTGAGGACCACTGTCAGGAGCACACTTACACACATCCATGTCCCCAGGAGCACTGTGGAATGGTGCAACTACACACCAGCGAGGGTCACAGCCAGCACCACCTGTGTGGGAAGAGACCAGAGTGGCTTTAGCCCCAGAAACAACCCAAAACTTTAACTGTCCTAGGCTGCCTGGAGCAAAACCCCACACCATTTTGTTTACTACCTGTTCAAACTTCTTTTTCACTCCACAGTCACATCTACAACTCTCCTAAAAAAACTCTGAGGATAAACTAGAAAGATATTCTTCAGAATGGACCTAAACTCCACTAAACCCATTTCTTAAATGCCTCTTAATTTGCTTTCTCATTTGATGACACAGTGACACATAGTTCTACTCCTCTTTTCTTCCACAGAACTAGATGTTACCTGCTCACATGGATCTGATATCAACAGAAACATTCCGGTTTTACTTGTCCTCACCACACAGGAACAGGATTTACAGAAAATTACTTATAGAAAAACAAACTAATACTGAAATTCTCCTTTGCAAAAAGTGAACAGTTATCAACATGGAGAACTCTCCCTTTTTGTCTTTTCATCTCATGTCACTTCACTGAGTGAATTAAAAAAAGAAACAATTTTATCTCAGCAATGCATTTAGAAAAACTGCACTGCATTAAATCATGCCTCTGCCTGCTACTACTCATCAATCCTAATGCACATCACCAGCAAGCATGGAGGTTATCTGCTTTCTCTTCTGGTGTTCTGAAATCCACAATGAGCTGAAACCCAGAGCAGAGGTAACGCTTAGTCCCATGCCTGGACAAAACCAGGACTGGTACACCTGGAATGGCTGCCCATTGAGCTGGGTCACTCTCGGGCAAAGAGGCATGCCAGAGTTAGACCGACTGACTAGCAGAATGCTTCATCTTGCACTCTCCAGGGCTCCCAGAGGTTGTGAAAGTTAGCTTTCACCTCTCCTCCCCACACGTGTGTGAGGGCAGAGGGAGGGGGAAATCCCAGTGGAGGAAATTAACCTGGGAACAATAATGGCAGAAACTGCAAACCTTGGAGGAATCTAACCCAAACCCACAGCCCTCTCAGCATTCATTAAGGGAAGAAGGAAAAGCTTTCTGATTTTGCCCAGGTGTGCATATTACCAGTATAAGTATGCTTATGCTAATTTTTCTATTCCGTAGAACATATATTCACTTTTAATAAAAGATCCAAAGATGCTCTTGAAAGAAGAGTTTTGAGGACAGCAGAACAAGCCAGATACCTGCCCTTTCTCAGCTGCGAAAGAGGCAGTTGCTTCTGCCTAGGAAAAACCCCATATTAAACAAAAAAACCCATATTAAACTAAGCAGGTGCAGGAAGGGATTTCAGAAAAGAAGCAAGGGCCAGGAGACTATTTATGTACCATGATAAATTTAAATAACCTGGGCATCTCAGGAGTGAGCCCTGCTTGGAGGATCTCAGTAGCATTAGGAAATAGAAGAAGCAAAGAAGCAACACTTTTGTTGTAATGGTAATGGTTTGTTAGGCTTTCAGCATGGTATAAAAACATCACAGTCAAATAACACAGAACCAGAACAAGCCAAGTCTCACAGCTGATTTTTGTAAAATAAGATAAAAAGCTACCAGTTACCTCTTTAATTAACAGTCTTAAATTCAGAGGGGGACAGCCTGTTCTCCTACAGCCAGCGTAAGACTTGTAGAAACGGTCATCTGTGTTTGAATTTGCTACCAGCTAAACTTAACCCAGGTATATTCTGCTCATCTGAGTTCTCTGTTAAGGCATAAACTGCAAGAGCCCATGCTTATACAATGGGAAAGTGAGGAGGGAACAGGTTGAACACAATGGGATAGAGACACCATAGCAGCCACTGACCACTCGCCTTCCCCCTGCCACTGGGCAGCAACCCTAACTTTCAGCATGCCTGAGCTCCCAAAAGCATAGAAGTCATGATGTGCTCACTGTAATTCATTTAAATATTCACCCCAGAAAATAAATTAGAAAGAAAACAAAATAACCTAACTCCCCAAAAATCAAAATCCAATTTTCCCAATTAAGGAGATTAAACCTAAGTATGCTCAGTTACTTCAGCAGGTAATTTTTATGTCTATGACACTCTCCCACAGGAACAATGCTTTAAAAAGTACATAGCTGTTTCCTTGTCTTGCTTACAACAGAAAATCATCTACAGTCAAACTCCAACCTCCACCAGGTTCAAGCTGGATTAACCCAGGTTAAAATCTATTCCAATGGAATAATACGGTTAACTATTAACAATAATTAGTATCACAATCAAAACCTTTCCTGTGCCTTTCTTAAAGATGGACAGAAAGTTAATATCTGCTAGATTACCAGCAGGTTGGAGCACCTCTCTGATAAAGGCAGGATGAGGAAGTTGTTCAGCCTGCAGAAAAAAGGTTCCAGGGAGACCCTAGGGGAGCCTTACAGTTCCTAAAAAGGGCCTATAAGAGAGCTGGAGATTTCCTACAACTGCACGGAATTACAGGACAAAGGGTAACTGGCCTTAAAACAGAAAGAAGGTAGGTTTAGATCAGATGTTAGGAGGAAATCCTTTACTGAGAGTGTGGGGAGATACTGGCACAGCTTGCCCAGAGAAGTTGTCAATGCTCCATCCCAGGGAGTCCTGAAGGCCAAGCTGGACCAGATCCTGGGCAAACTGGTCTAGTGAGTGGTATCCTTGCCCACAGCAGAGGGGTTGGAACTGGGTGATCCTTAATGTCCCTCTCAATCCAAACCATTCTATGACAAGCTGTTACAGAACAGTGAAAAAACATGATCCCAAGCTTCACTTGGAATCACCACTTTGGTCTTCAGCTGGAGACAAGAAAAATCCATAAACTGTGAAAATGTATCCTACAGTTATTTATATTGAAAAAGACAAGACCAAAAGTTCATTTTTCTACTATTCTGCTATGTAGTAGTCAGGTTCCCCACCAGACATGAAACCTGGAACAGGCTCCTGAGCTCCCATTTGCCAAGCAGTCTTTTATTTATTTCAAATAAAATAGGGCAAATCACTGTATATTTGCACAACCTATTCACTAACCTGTATTACTGAACCTCTAATACAGATAAGCCCAACTGATATCATCAGCAATAATCAATCAAGCCTTGGTTTCTCCAACAACAGCTGTTATGCTTTATTGTTGTACCTACAGAAACACTTCATGATGCTTGATATTCTTCCAACAGAAAGTGGTACTTAGCATAAAATAAGAAAACCTCTCATAATCAAGCAAAGGAGGTAAGAGAAGTACATTCTTGCTTATCTCACTATTACATCCCAAAAGACGACTACAAAACCTGACAGTTGGCATGGATGTGGGTGAATACTTAAAAACAGCAAGAACTTTTAACACAAATGTCTCAACTATTCTCTTCACCAACCTGATTGTCTACATTCCCCAGTCCATAGAAAAGAGGACACACATTTTATAGTTGCTCCTAAACTGTCCTGCTTTCCTTCAGAATGATACCTACAACTAGTTTCCATGCTTTTGCTAGTTTTAAGATGTTGAGTTTTCTTGTGCATGTATTAATAATCAGTATTTTCATGCTTGACTATCAGACATGAAGCCAAATCGTGTCCTCTTTACATGATGAAATTTAATAAAGAAACAGCAGAGTTGCATAGGTACAAGCAAAAGCAGAAGAAAGCCTGAAAAATATTTTCCAACTGGCAGGTCATTGTCAGGGGTAATAGTAGGCATTTCTCAGATTCAAGGTATAATGTATGACAAGGTAAAATGTAATAATAAAATACCAGTGCTTGTCTTCCCCTACAAACCAGGTAACCTGAATAAACTTCTTTATATGATCAAGTTGTTACAAAAGAGCTATGTTTTGATTTATAAGTAATTATTTTGGTCTGCCTTTTCAAAAAGTAGCCCATCTCATTGTACCAGTACCAAACACAGCTGGTTTTGATGAAAAGCTATGTTAATAAAAGATACCATGAAGTGACAGAAATTGGTAACTTCTACATGGCTTCAGTGATGCATGTGCATGCTGACCCATTTTCAGGAATAAGTCTAGGAAAGGCTAATGCAGAACAAACTTTCAAGCTTCTCCCCACATTCCATCACTTGGACAAACTGTAGATACTATGCTATAACTCTAGTGTCACACTACTTCATCAAGTTGTTTCTCACAGTGAATTTTAAGTTGAAACCACATTTCAATTCACATTTACTGCAATGACGGATACAGCCACCACAGGGAGCAAACACACAAGATAAACAAGTGCAAACAGTACAGCCTTCTCCAGGGAGCTGAGGCAAAAGTTTCAACAGTGATTCTGATCCATACTTGGAGAAGCAGAACTGAAGTCAAGTGACACCCCAGCTAGGAGCAAATTACCCATCACCAAGGAGTTAAACTGTTACCTAAGATACCTCAGCAGAAACCTATGGCACAGAAGAAAAAAATCATCTTATGAAAGTTGAAAGTACAATTTTGTCCCATAACTGATCTAATCGTGTACAGTGCTGCACTCATCTGGTGTACAGTAATTTTTAAACAGCTTATTAAACAGCCAAGCTGTCAGAATTAATTCTCCTGATGATGAAACTCTGCCTGTAATTCTGGGGTTGTTACAGTATCAGGTCAGTCTACCCAAGAATCTGACAGAACAGGGTCCCCACAGAAGTCAGAACTTCAGCATCATTAAAGGACAGTTTGTGTATTGATTGCTGCAGACCTTTTTTGTCAAAAGCAGCTAGAATCTTTAGATCATAAAGCCATTAGAAACAGCAAAACAAGGGGAGAAGCAGAAAATACAGGTTTTGTATACTAGGAAAATCAAACTGTGTTTAGAACAATATATTACACTTACCACTTTCTCCTAAAGCAGAGAAAACATGAAGCAAGTTCATTTGAATTCCTAAAGGCAGTATTATCAGCTGACAAGGCTATTAACATACTCATTTTTTCACCAGGTTTACAACAGGAGGAGAAACTACGACTTCCTATTTTTTTACAAATTCTCTTTAGAAAGAAAAACAAACCCACTACTAGTTATCTCAGCTGCTGTTTACAAATGTAAATCTGTGTTTAACAGAAAAGGAAAACATAACATGACCTTAACTACAAACCTTTCACTATTTCAAAATTTTGATATGCATTTGACAAGGATGTTGCAAGGTAGTGTTGTGCTCCGACAGCCTGCTTTTGTGATGAGGCAGAAATGAACAAAGGTAGAGTAAGTCAAGTGCCCTGGGAGACTCAGGGCTAAAATCTCAGTGTTAACAGTGAGAAGGAGATTTGATTTGTTCAAAAGTACCATTGTGATCAGATAAGGCTGTGGAAATACTTGCATGCAGGGGAAAAAAAACTAACAAAAACACCACAAGATAAAAAGAAATTTCCTTTCCCTGCCTTAAGTTTTTAATCACTTTGAGAGTAACAGCAGTCCCAGACAGTGAATGAATATGGAAAGGTGGATAACTGTTGTTACCACTGAGTTCAGATCCCTGTAATCATACTTTTTGGCTGGTTAGAAAGAATGACCTCGAATAGAAAGGTAAAAGAGGACTCCTACCCACACAGACTTCTTTCTGGATGGTATGCCAGGTTTACCTTGTATCACCAGTTTAACCCAATGGCTCCAGTTAAGTGATCAAACACCTACATGGACCTGAAAGGTTTGGGGTGCAGGTCCAGACAGACCTCTCCCATACCATCTCTTCCAGTATCCCTCCCCTGGTCTCAGACTCCTTCAGCCACTCCATCAGGTCTCAGTCAGGCAAGACTGATATTATCTCAGACTCCACCATGACTAATGGATAAAAATTTATGGAAGAAGTCAATGTAGCTTTCCTTTCTTCCTCTCTCTTTTAGAGAGCAATTGCAAGGCTGCAAGAAGAGAAGTTTCAGTTAGCTAACACAGGAGACTGAAGTGTTTTTAAATTAAGTTTTCTAATTGATGAAGCAGCTGAATTAATTCCCCCTGTGACACATGATCACTAGTCCACAACCCAAGAGAAAAGTGGGAAGCACACAAACAGAGACTCCTGCAGAGGTAGCAGGCGACCAATTGTCTTACCTGTCATGTCAATCTACACCTTCAGATCAAGTACCAAGCACATCTTGTGCTAACTGTGTTTACTTTTAGGAAGCTACAAGCCCAAAATATGCTCAGCAGCTCCTTTCACTAAAAAAGAAAAACATAATGGCAACTACAGCACCAGGGTTGGAGGAGTGCAGTTGATCACTGCCTCCATGTGAGTCTAGCAGCATTTTCTGCACAGGTGCCAGAATTTCTGTTCTCCAGAAAGCAGCCTGTATTTTGTTATAGCTAGGTGATTATTAGGTTTACGAGTGCTAAAGTGTATTTTCCCATTTTGCACAAGTACTTAAAATGCTCAGCAACATGCACAAAAATTTTGCACAAGTACTTAAAATGCTCAGCAACATGCACAAAAATCTTTCACTGAGCTTCAGGTCTCAGCTCAACATCTGCCCTAATACCCATCACACAGCCCTTCAGATGGTTTTCATGCTTTATACTTCTGCAGGCACAATTCCTACTCTCCTCTCAACTGTCTTCCTGAAGGATGCAAGAGTCTTGTCTGTAAAGCTAAAGCAAGAGGAATTGTTATGAAGTAAGTAGGTTTTTCAAGATGAAGAAATACATGACTTGTAACGAAACAACTGAAGTTAATAGGTAACCTCAGCAACTTTGGACCAAGAAACAGAGAGGAACTCTACCAGTAATTGTCACATATGCTACAAAACATGGTGAAGTAGCTGATCAGAAGAATAAAACAATGATTATTAAAAGATATACTGTGAACAGGACATCTCTTTAACTTGACATATACTGCAAGAAGTTTTTTACTAATATGTTTCACTTTTCTATTTCAAGAGTAAATATGTTACCTCTGGAGACTCCAAGTTAAAAATGGTTATGGTAGGAGAAACTGCTTGCAATCAGAAGAGTACCACTACTTTTTATTTCTGTAAGTACTGCCTACCTCTTTACAAACAAAAGCAATTCAAACTTGTCTCAACATCACCCCCTGCAATACACCAAAACCCAAAAACAGAATAATCAAGGATTATTGAGTACAAAGGTTTGAAAAATGATGAACAGGTCATTAGACACCTGGATACACCACATCTGCCAGTGTTAAAAACTTTTGTGGGGCTGCAGAAACTGGTTTGTCATACTGAATTTTATAGAAGTATTTTTGCAGTACCAAAAGGTAACAGTTTACAAAGCACCACCAGAAAGGACTGGGGACCAGGAGATGGGCAGGTGAAGTGAGGTGAAGAAGGTATCAAATCAACTTACATGCATTTCCACTTCTGAAGCTACAGGCTCCAGTAGTAATTGAATTCAATACCAGTTCAGGAAATTCTAGTTTCATTATTATTTCCAAAGGATTTATAGTCCTAAATAGTCCTCAGTGGGAGAAAAGCCACTAAGTAGGAACTGAAGCAGCACAGGAGTAGAAGCACAGAACACAAGAGGGTCTGTACACAAGGACATCTCCAACTCCAGATTTTGCCAGACCAAAAAGAAAGGATCAACAGATTTTGTAACAAAGACACAAGCAGATAAACAGAATGATTGTTATCAAGGAGGAGAAAACTTTTAAAAATTATCTGATTTACAGTTCATTGGTATTTTCACTGAAATGGAAACACCCCACATAAAGTCAAACACTGACCTGTCTAGCCAAAATAGTAGTTTTGTTTCAGATGGGATAAGAACTACTGTTTTTTTAGAAAAATAACCCAATAGTTCTTATAGATCTGCCCAGTGTGATTATTTGCTATGGTTAAGCAATCATTGACCACCATTTACCACCAAAACAAGCTTCTCTAGAGGCCTGGGTAGCTGCAGTGATTCACCTCAGAAAGGGGAAAGAAGTTGCAGCTTTGATAGCTTGTTTGGGGAGAGAAAGAAGAGAAGAACAGAAAATTCAGGAAAAAAGAAAGAAGAGGGACTCATATCAGCCTTTCCTAGGAAATCCTGCCTTTCCCATAACTTGCATCTTTTCTCTCCTGCAGTTTTCCCCTGGAAAATAACATGCTCTTGCCTGACATTCATGGGGGGGAAAAAGTCTAATCTTAATTTTCTGAATCCACCTACTTTTCCTGACTTTAATAATACACATACAGGCTGGCTCACCTCTGAACTGTTCCAGTTGCTCCACATTTTCATCCAGTGATGACTTTGCACTTATAAAGTTCTTTTTAGCCAGCACCAAACAGCAGAAGCTGCCACTAAAAGCTGCTGCTGTTGCTATGCAGGAAACTGCTGCCTGAAAGCACACTGACTTTCTGTGCAAAATAAAGGCAGGAATATTTGTATTTGTGACTAAAGTAATAATTAGCTGTATTCTTATGCATAGGGTAACCTAATTATATAGCCATTTTAAATAATGAGGTCTTTGGAATCTTCTTTCAACCTGTACTGAAATAACTGTCTAGTAAAATATTTTAAGGTAACTATGGCAGGAATTATAGAAGACCAAAGAAAACGCTCACATATAGTTCAAGGGGAATAGAAAAGTACCTGAGCCTTTCAACTGATCAATGATTCCCCCAAATGATCACTTACATATTATGTTTTCATATGGAAAATAATTATGAAAATTTTGCACAATAAACAACTTAATACATATGAGAAAGTCTGACAAAACTATGTAACTCAAGAAAGCAATAAACATTTTAAAAATCAGTAAAGAAAATGGAACCACGTACCAGTGCTAATTTCCATACACTTGCAACATTTTGTGTCTCTAAAGTACAAACAGTTAAGCTTAAAAGTGCAAATTACAGTTCTGTTTGACTTCTCATTTGCAAAACTGTAATCAGTAAGAAAGAACAGGCTAGCAAGTCTACACAAAGAAAGATAAAACAAATAATGAGAGCATTTTTTAATGCGCCCCTTCAGCAATTTCTGCACACCAAACCTCTAAAGAAAATTATTCATTTCTCATAATAGAATATAAATGTCTTGCAAGTAAGAATGTATTTTTCCTAACACCAGCTTGATTGACCTCAAAGCACAGCTCCTAGTGATTCTCAGTGCCAAAGGTGAGTTCACAAACTGAGTCACTGCACTAAGTGGTCATCTGTGAGAAACCCCCAGGGACTCCACTGTGATTGTCCTGGAGGGCTTTAATAGTACCAGGAAGGGGAAAAACTGACAACACAGTTCTTCTACCTTCACTATTACATTATTCTCTCTCATCTCATTGCTCCTAGACTCATGAAAGTTGTTAATAATCCTCTACTCCTCAAAAACATTTTTATGTGAGACTATCGGCTTCTACATACTTTTGTCAGCAAGGTGGAAATCAATCCATACATACAGAGGAAAAAAGCCATAACTCTTGATCAAAGGGAATAACTACTAGGAGTAGCAGGCAGTTACCTCATGCTGAGCAGCTGCTAGGGAGATATGTGCCAGGAGAGATCACTTCCCAGGCAGAGCAAATGAAGGGAGCAAGCAGAGCCCTGCAGCCTGAGCTGCAGGCTGCAAGCACCCAGCCTCTCCTCTGCCCTGCTCTGCTGAATCTGTTCCCCACATCTCTTCTTGTCTCTGTGCCAGGATTCCCACACACCACACAAGTCTCATTCCTCCCAAAGCCAGACAGCCTTCATCCTCTGCATCAGAAGCCTTACTGGATGTCCATTGGAACTGGCTGCCTTCAGGGACCATGCTGTGGCACAGCATCCAGAAACAAGGAGCCCTGTCCCATGCAATTTAATCCACCACGGCATATTACACAGATGTAAAACTGCTAGCATGGACAAAAAGTGCATCTAATTTAAGTCCCACAGGACTAGGATACCTCCATGCTGTAAGAATTAGTGAGTTAAGCCACCTAATCAAAAAATCTGCAGCTAATACATGATGAAAAACTGCAGTTAAATTATTTCATTCCCTGTGCACAGCATTTGTAAACATAATGACAGACATCCTGCAAATACTGAGTTCCTCAGTCACTGAAGCACTAAAGACTTTTAGTAAAATAACCTAAATGTGATTTGTTGGGGTCAGGGTTGTGTGCAGTTTTTTCTTTTTTTTCTTGTTTATTTTATTGTTTTGTTTTTTTTAACCACAGGACCAAACAAGTAAGTGGGTTTCTCCAAAGTTCATGCTCAGAATTAGATTCAAGTAGGATGGAACATTTCCATCTGGAAAAAACCAAGAAAATCTGGAAGTCTGTGTTAGGACTCTTCAATTTTAACAGCAGACAAAAAAATTGCACCTGTGATGCAAAAATGATAATTTTAATTACTGAAAAATACACTTGCTGAATTCTCAAGGGACTTCAAATGATTTTCCTCCTTAGCTATGACAGCAGACAAGTATCTTAGGATGGAAGACCTTGGATTCACATCCTACATGAGACTATACAAATTCCATATATGCAGTACTGAATACCACACAACAGAAGTACTTTTGAGAGACCCTTGGGAAGACCCATTAAACTGCAAATTTGAGTGCAATATAGTAAAGAAAACCTGGCTAACCTACAGAAAGTGCTTGAGATATAACCAGAAAAGTGGAATAAAGAGCAACAATAAATGTCCACAAGAGTAGACTAGAACTCTTATTTAGACCCCACTAAAGATGGGAGCACCACAATTCTGCCTATATTCCAGGAACTTTACATTTACTGAGATGTGCACATTCAGAGAGCAGAGAAGACCGAACAGCAGGAGTTCAAAAGCAAAAATCCAAAAGAGAACATGAAAGGAGAAAGGAAGTTATGCAAAAATGTATATATTTCCACTTTTATTAGATGAGATGTAATTTAACTTTAGTATGAGAGTTTAATTATCATCATATTCATATTATTACCATGTTTACCAGATTCAAGGAAATTTAAATAATCAGGTACCAGTTCCCCAAATTTACAGTTTTTGTGGGGAAAAAAAAAAGTTTGGAATTTTACAAGTTTGCAGCTAGTTTCACATGAAACAAAACCAAAAAGCAACATGTTTTTCCCAAAGAGTTAAGGCAAAACTGGTTTTTAAAGTAGTTTGAACTGGATCCGCAATTACGAATGATTCCAAGGATTTTTCACTGAGGTCACCATAGGACAAGTATGACTGAACTGCTCTCACTTGTTTGCTTGGGTTTGCACCATGTAGTATTAGCACAACTAATTTTTCTGTTAAGCAACTTAAGACATAATACATGCAGATAATTTCTATAGAACCTACACCTCCAAAAAATTTTTCTAAAATGTGAATAAGTAGTGAAAGCAACAGTATGCCAAAACAACACTACATTTCTTGATGCTATGTGATGTGTTCTGTAAGCTGGACAGTGAGAGCTTCTCTGTCATTAAAAAAAGCCCTTTTTTTCTGTCTCATTAGTGCAGCCCTACTTGCCCAGCTGTATTAGTCACTTCCTGCACAAGGACATTTGGACACCTACATGGTATTAAAACACCTCTTAGTCCATCCAACACAGTACAATACAGGTTTAACTGAAACCTTACAGGTGCAATTGGAGTAAACCTGTCTCTTGTAACATCACACACAGGAACTCTACTGCTTCAGAAAGATTAGATCTTTTTCCCAATGCCCTCCCACCCCAACCAAATTCTGTTCAAAGAGAAAGAGAGGAAGAGGAAAAAAGGAAGGGAAAGAAGATAAATGAAGTCTTAATCTTATGGTTATTCCATTATCTTCTCCTTACTTATAGAGCTTGACAGATTTTATTCTCCCTTTTCTTACCTATCTCTTCTGCTGCTTCAAGGACATGGGAGGGTAACTTACAAAACCTTTGGTAAAAACCAGTGCAACAATAACATAACTACTACATGCTTTTATACTTCCAAATTTCACAATCGTTCCACTTTGCAACCAAAACTATTTGTGTAATAGAAGCACAAAGCTACTGAGCTCTGCCTTCAAAACCAGTGTGCTGGAATCACAGTTGATTAACAGAGTAACACAGGCTAGCCCAGAACTTCTGCAAGCCACAAGGAACAACACTTCCCATGACCATTCACTGCTTTGAACATAGCGGTGTACACCATAGCAAGGAACAGAGAAGCCAGCTGTAAATGATGTGTCATGAAGGTTCAACCTTGTCTTAAGTGTCTTAGCTAAACATAACAGAGTGATAAGAGCAGTGCAAAGCATGTACAGCTCTCAGGGAAATCCACTACCTGCTCTAAAGCTTTCATGAGACAGAAGGATGTGACATATACTTACAAAGATCCTCCTGCAAGGAAGTCTCTCCTGGTCAATTAAACATTGCCAGGGAAAAAAAAAAAAAAAGACAAACACTTCAAGACAACAGAAATAAAAAGTTCACAAATGAGTAATTTTCACTTGAATGGCACTGATGAGCTATTTACAATGTGACCAAGTTTGTCTTCAATTCTGTAAACCTTTTCAGAGTGCTACTATAAACATTGTATGCAAAAGAATCTCTGTGAAAAGGAAACTGCATTTTAAAAAGCTCCTGACAGGGGAATGGAAACTTATCCAGGAAAAGGAAGAGGAAAGAGAGCAAAAGTTGGAAGCTGGTGAGAACAGAGGTCACTCTCCAGGATCTTTACAGCACTTACTAGATAAGCATATATCTTTGAAGAAGCTCAACTTCCTGCCATAAATAAAGGTTTTATAACCCACTCAAAATATGTATCAGCCAGGAATTTACTTCTTTTCATCCATCTTATTACTTGGGCAGTAGCACTGCATTTTTCAGGTGCTTCAACAGATCATTACAAGATATACTATTATCTGATATATTCCAGAGACAGTTCCCATCAGTTTTTCCACCATGGCTTACATATATGAAGAAATCCATTAAAACTATATAACTCAGAAATATTCTCAATGTTTCAATATCTGCTGGTGTCAGCATACGTCAGTTTTCATGTTTGTGCAAGCTTTGTTCAAATCCAGAAGTAGGCTTGTTGTGATCCAACTGGTGATCATACTGATTGCAGAGTCAAAAATGGCATTTATCACTGCTTCCATTAAATTTGTCTTACCAGACAGACTTCACTGGTGAACTCGGAGACATGAAGTGATATAACCCTGCAGGAGACCAGTTTAGTCTCGTATAAACCTAACTTAACAAGAACTGAATAAAAAAACTTTCACGTTGCACAGTCTTCAAAGGTGCAAACACATACAGAACATTAAAAACATAAGGAATGTATGCAGGGCCACCAAGCCTCTAAGTCTATGCAATATTTATTGATGTTCCCTGTGGATCTAGCTTCTACATAAAGCAGCTATAAAGAGCACAACAGCTTCAGCAAGTTCATCTAGATAGTTTGCAGATGTATTTCATGACAAGTACAGAAACTCAATGTTTATTGCATCTCAGCAAAGCCCTCCCTATGTACACCAGGTCAGGCATGCAGCCAGGACGGATTCACCATAATCCCCAATACCTCACCGTGCAAGCACCCTGAGCTTCCAAAGGACTAGCTGGCAGCCAAGGTAAGTACTCTAAGAATGCCAAAATCTTTCCACCAAACTTGACAGATATTGGTATTAAAAACTAGAAGAGGAAAAAAAAAAAAAAAGAGAGAAAAAGAGAAAACAACAACTTAGAATGAGATACCAGGAGATAAATCCAGGATGATAATGCTGCAGCCTGTCAACTGAAGCACACAGCTAACTAACAGAAAGACAAAGACATTCAACAACCAGCTACTTCCTTCCAGTAATTTACAGCAAATTTGCCCAGGTGGTAACAGTTAGTTTCACAAAAAAAATTTCTTTTTCAAAACAGACCCCACACCCAAACCACATGACTTCAGAGATTGTTTTTCAATGTTACATAGCTCCTCCACCTTAACCATCTGTTCTGTTCATTGTTTTAATGTAAAAGCAATCAGTGGAAACTAAAACAATCACTGGTCTTTGCTAAATGTTCTCTCTCACAAGTTTTTTTATACAACAGCCTGCATGAATTCCCTTGGAGAGTTATTTCACAAAGGCATCCTCTATAGCCTAGGTCAACTCGGGTAACACCGATGCAGTCTCTCCTCTGCCAGCAGAGGGAAGGAATCGCTTGGAAATTGCTCTGATTCAGCTAGAACAGTCTAATCAGAAACTGCCTCAAAAACTCAGGTTTGAAATTTGAGAGTTATTTCTCCTAAAACCAGTGTCAGATGCTTGACTTTACCTTCCATACAAACAAAACAATGCCAGATACAGAGCACTGTTTGAAGCGTGCTGTGAGCAGGTACCCATTGGACATTACAAAGCATTTTACTGTTTTCAATGGTCAAGAAAAAAGTAACCCCAGACAATAAAATTCTTCTAACATTTCCTCATTGGACTCCAGCTTCTCAACAAAGTGCACTGAGAAGCACAAGCAGCCTTATTATCCAACTGGGCCAAATTCAGCACACGGAAAGCCTTCTTTTGAGAGTACTGAAGGTGCTGGCTTTGCAAAATGCTCTGATACTGCACCTTTCTTCCTAATTTCAGAGACTGGAAAGATGCTCCCAATAGAGGCTCATACTGATTTCTAGCAATTCATTGCAATTTTTAGAGTTTTGTGTTGTGCCAAAAATTCTTCACAAGCGCCTACCCAAATTACAACCTCTTGCTTTTAGACAGAACAGTTATTTCTCCTCCCTGTTCTGCTTATGCTCAAGTAAAGAGTTCTGCATCTGCACAACAGCTTTTTTCTCCTTGCAGTCCTCCTTGGTTCCATTTTTCTTAAACCAGATTTATTTGGGTTACATCGCCTGGTTTGTGGGGGGTGGTGGAGAGGGAGGGATTACAGGGGTGGCCTCTGTGAGAAGCTGCCAGAAGCTTCCTCCATGTCCGGCAAAGCCAGTCCCTGGTGGCTCTAAAGATGGATGTGCTGCTTGCCAAGGCTGGGCCCATCAGAAATGGTGGTAACACCTCTGGGGTAACAGATGTAAACAAGAGAAAAAAAAATTGTTGTGCAGATGTAGCTGTGGCCAGAGAAGAGCAGGGTGAGAATATGTGGGAGGAACAGCCCTGCAGACACCAAGGTCAGTGCAGAAGGAGGGGCAGGAGGTGCTCCAGGTACCAGAGCTGGGATTTCTCTGCAGCCCACGCAGCAGACCATGGTGGGGCAGCTGTGCCCCTGCAGCCCATGGAGTTCCACAGCGATGCAGAAATCCACCTGCAGCCCACGGAGGAGATCCACGCTGGAGCAGGTGGATGCTGAGAGGAGGCTGTGACCTGGTGGGAGACCCATGGAGAGAGGGGCCCATGCTGCAGCAGCTTGTCCTTGAGGGACTGCACCCTGTGGAAGTGTGACCCATGCTTGAGGAAGACTGTTGCCTGTGAGATGGGCTCATGTTGGAGAAGTTTGTAGAGAACTGTCTCCTGTGGGAGGGACCCCATGGTGCAGCAGGGGAAGGACTCCTTACCCTGAGCAGCAGGAGAAACTCCTGATGTGATGAACTCACCATAATCCCCATCTCCCTTCTCCTAGCCCCCTAAGGTAGGAGGTGGAGCTGGGAAGGAGGGAGGGGTGGGGAGATGGTGTTTTAAGGGTTTATTTACTTATTATCCTGCTCTGATTTTGTTAGCAATAAATTTAATTAATATCTCTAACTTGATTCAGTTTTTCCCATGATGGTATTTGGTAAGTGATCTCTCTCTGTCCTTATCTCAACCCATGAACCCCAAGTATTTTCTCTCTCCTGTCCAGCTGCAGAGGAGAGACAGAAAGAGGCTTTGGTGGGTGTCTGGCATCTGGCCAGCATCAACCAACTACACCCGAGACTCCAAATGAAGCTTTACCAGATACAAGTGCCTCACTGCTCTCCTCTCTGTACTAGAGCCTCAAATTGCATTCAGATTTTTAGCGGTTTCATCATTACCAGCCATTTGCATCACCTGCCATCATTCACCCAGATCTGCTGTCTCCTACTCACATTCCAACAGCTGGACAAGCTAGTACTTGAAAAATAAAAATAATTAAAGACCTCTTCCTTGCCCCTTTTCACCATAAGGATAGATAAAATTCTCCTACATGGAAACTCAATACAGAAGCAAAACGATAAGTTAGTATCATAAAACTTATCATTACTGATGGAATGACACGGGACTCTTCTCTTTTCTCCAAACATCTCAAAGCTGCTCACTGAAAGAAATGGTTCTAGCCTGTGAAAGCTCTAGTCACAGCCCAGTGCACATGCTAGAACTTTTCTAAAAGTCTAGATTGATTTTAAAAAGAGGCTTAAATTTTTTATGGGTCAGTACACCTACAGAAACATTAAAAAATCAATTAGAGTAGAAAAGAATATGTTGGAATAGTCATTATTTTGGTTGTCTTCTTCAACAGAAATGTTAGGTTTGTTACTTATACCAAGAGACTGTATGACCAAGATCAGAAGAACCTTCACTATCAAAATCTAATTACACATACTAGTTCTTCTATGACAGTGCCATACCTTGCTCTGTTGTACATTTTTAAATGCCATATTCAATACCAATGTGCATTTTATGTCTTTGCAGAAAAAAATCCAAACAAAACACCAAAAACTTAACACCCCTATTCCCATCCACCAAAAAAAAAAACCAAAAAAAACCCAAAAGACACAACATAACCCACACAATAAAACCCCCAAATTCTTCCATAATTTTAAGTTTTGCATCTTTTCACTTGTTATTCAACTGGATTAGGAACAACAAGAAACTTCCTTTGAGAGCTCTGTGGTGCAGAAAAACATTTTTCTCAAGAAAATAACAACCATACTTGGCATTGCTTGGCTGCAGCAAACTAAAGCAGTTGAAACAAGCAAGACCAAGAGAGAGGTTCCTCATTTGCAATGATATTCACATGAAAAATCCCACCTGCAAGACTATCTTCAGAATAATCTGTTACAAAATACATGAGGATGCTTTAGAATTTGGCTAGTTGAAAGCTCATATGTAATGATGCCACAGGCAGTGGAGACAAGGACCAGTGGGTACCAGCCTAGGCTTGACTGGGCACCTGGGAGCTGTGAGCAGCTTGAGTAACTCCCTGGACCCTGCCTGTCCAAGAGCTGTGGGTGCAGATGCACCTTCAGGCGCTGGATAAGCCGTAACTTCCGTCTGGATTGTGAAAGAGGAAATGATGCAGCAAAAGGACCAAATTGCAGTTTTGATTTCATCGAGCTCCAATGAAAACCCCCACCTTTGTGAACATGTCATTTTCAAATGTTTTGGTTTGACAGGCTGCAACAGTTGCCAAGATAAACCGCTCGGCTTAGCACTTTATTCACACCTTATGGTGAAATAAACGTTTGTATATTGTGCATAACACAATTAGAAGCTTGGTAAGAATAAAAGAAGCAAAAAATGACTGTGAAAGGTTACTTTAATAAACCAGATCTTTTTTTCATTTGATGATGGATCAAATGATGCACAAATAGTAGGGAACAAGTAGCGGACTGGGGTAAGCAGCACTGCTAGCTAAAATCACTGTATACCAATCAGCTTTAGACAAGTTTCCTTTTCTTGTCATGGAGAGAAAATAGAATGAGATCCAGAACTCATTTTAGATCCTTAATTTACCGGAAGTGATAGCCTGGCCTTGTCTAACTACCTATCATGGCTTGGGTGAGGTTCTCATGAAGCATTACACTCTGGGATAATTCAGGTAGGATTTAATGAGTTTCTTTCACTGAAAGAGCAACAAATCAAGCCTTGACATGAAATACCTACTTTGTTGAGACAAAAGCACTCAGCGATGTCCATCAGTAACAGCTGCAACTCACTGCAAGGAAGATTTATATCTTACTGACTGGGAAGGTGCTAGTAATTTAAAATAAAGATAGAACTCCAAATAATGTCTTGAAAGAATTGTTATCTTCAGAAGTTTGAAAATGACTCTTTAAATGTTACTGAGAAATACAACAAAAGCAAGGCTGAATTTACTTTCCATTATACAAATGAGTGAAAATTTCTGAGTCTGCTTGAATTCCACTTCCCTTATGTAAGCTAAATGGGGACCACCAGATATGTGCATACTTTGAAATATCCAGATTTTAATACTGTATTTCATTTTGGCCACTTTGAGGTCTAGGTGCACCTGTCTATGTCAATATGCATAAATGTCTAACATAAACAACACAGACTGAACTCCAGTGCTTCACAACTCATTTTCTAACCTCCATATGGATTAGTTAATCACAAAAAAAACACATTAACATGTACATTTTGTACTTGGTATGCAACACTAGGCATCTACATACTGTGGGCTATCTTTGCTCTTTTGTAGATCCATCCATTCCAAAAAAGTCCGAAGTTGAACATTCTTTCCCATTTTTAATCTGCACGCTAATGCCATAAAGTTAACTAAACAGAGTTTCCAAGCTATTGCACAACTGAACTGCACACACATGTAAAAAAGTACTGAGCAATTTATATGCTTGCTCCTGTGAGGTTTCTAAGCGGACAAATTTTATCCGGCACTGCACAGGTGCACTGGAATGCAAAGGCGTAGAGATGTGCTCTCCCCAGTAAACATTCTCATAGTGAACAACATTAAAATGGCTAAAAGGTTAAGAAGTCCTTCCCCACATTTCTCTGCCCCACTACAGCAGCAATAGTACTGACTACAGTGAAGAACCCTATATTCTTTTTGCTTCTGCAGGGAAATGGCACTTCACAGGCACTCTGTAATTGTGTCACAGATGGGACGCTTTACCTACCTACTCCACCCACCCTGCTGCCAATGGGGTATAGAAGTCTTCCAGCAGCTGAGTAAAACACTAACCCATTATTTTCCTGGAAGTTCTATACTTTAAACTGTGTTTAGAATCCTTACTATTTTTTTTTTCTTTTTTAAGGCTAGATTTATTTCCTGCCTACCTCCATCCAACAGGAAACCAGAAAAAGAGCTAGTCCTATTTCACTTTCTGGCCACCATTTACCAGAATAACTGGCCAGTATTCAGCTGCAGCTTCAAATAGAGGCCAAGGATCGACCCTACATGGAGGCTGTCAGTCTTCACAATTCCCTTTTGCTTTATGAAAGCTTACCCTGATCAAGTGCACCTTCTGGAGCAAACCAATTCCTACATGATCATCATGCCCTTCCCATTCCAGCAATCTTCTTCTCCCTTTTCTTCCTTCCTTGTATTGTGTGAGCAACCCCACAGAGTCATGTCACAGCTGAAATAGTTTGGATAGGACTTCCCTTTCCTACAAGCTAAAGGGATAGAGTCACTCAGATCCCCATCTCACACCCCCAAGCTGATACACCACCATTCCTACAAGATCAGGAAGCCAAACCAAGTAAACCAGGGAGCTACCTGCCTTTGCTGCCATCCATATCATGTTAGTGGTAGAAAACAACACACAATGGCATCAGAATGACTAAGCTTGAGAAGATAAAACTTTGCCCTTTCCATTTTTCAGTACAAAATCTTATATTGTTTGTGCTGTACTTAATAAAAACATCACTGGGGAAAATGAGTCCTCTGCGGTCTACTTAGCAAGATCGTAAGGAAATGGAAGTGTGATAGACTTGGAAATTTCTTTACCTTTTCATGGCATTTTAATCTAGAAACTGCACAGCCTTTCTCACAATTAAATAAGTAAATGAGAGCAACAGCACATCCCAACAAGGCCGTCAATGAAAATATACATCAACCTCAAATCAAAGCAGTGAGGTAGTATCTAAGGTAAACATGGGCTTGAACATGGAATCTAAGCTATTTCAGATTTAATTCCAAATCTGGCCTAAACTACTGTTAAACTTCTGACCTTCCACACTGAAATCCATAAAATTTTCTTCTGAGTAAAGTCTTGAACGTTTCACTCTGATTTTTAACTTCCAATTAATTTCTTTGCCTTACAAAATTTTTTCAAATACTTAAAAATGGACTCAAAAATTAAATACCCTTTTCACCACTAGGCAAATTTGTCACTTTTTCTAGTGTAGAAAGAGTAGTATTTAGCTAATAAAATCCTAGAGACAAGATTTTTTTTACTTTTAAAATACAATTCATTAAGAAAGTACTTTAAAAAAGGAGCAAGAGAAACATAAGCACAAGCAAATAAAGCATACAGAAAGATAAGCCTGGGTGGGTAAGTAATGTACTTCAGGGGGAAGCCTCCAGTTTGAATTCTTTTAAAGAAATTACATCCCTTACAACTCTTAATCATTTTGACAATGTACTGACATCCTGGCCATTTAAAATACATACTTTCCTTGAGCCTGGCTGGTTTAGACAGCAGGATGCAAGATATTTGTACAAGAAGAAAAGAGGAATGAAGGGCCAAGAGGCCCCAGAGCAGTTGGAAGAACAGTTGCTCTGGGTGGAGAAGCAGTTATGGGGCAGAGGTGAGCTGAAAGCCTTCCCAACCCTCATTTAACTCCTTCATTTCTTTTTGTTTGGGCAACTACACACCAACAGTTCAGTTTTCAACTCATTTAATTTTACATTCCCTGTACTGATTCCATACCTGTGCCTAGTAGCGCCTGTGAACAGCTGGTGGGAGCAGTGGGAGGGAGGGCATGCAGCAGATGATCTCCTGATGGCTCAGCCTGTCTGTGGTCTCCAATGCCAACACCACCCACAGACCAGCGAGGTGCCACACACTGGCTGTGAGAGACAGCTGACAAGGAGGGCTTCTGCTTCATACAAATAACACATTTTCATAATTAGGTCTCAACTCCAGCTAAAACAAAACTGGTTCTTCATCTCCCACTGCAATTTCCCATTCATAGGAAAACTTTATGCCTCAAAATCAACTTTACTACCAACATCAGCTGAGTCACAGTATCACCGTTGGACCTGCCATTTACCCATACCACTCACTACCAACATCAACAATTTCATGATACCATTTATCCTCCCCTCAGAAACTCAGGCCTTTTTCCATCAGCAAAACCCTTCCTGCAACTGTTCAAATGTGACACCATCTTTTCTATTCTCAGCATCTTAGATCCCAGAGTTTTACTGAAAATGTTCTTAGCTGTAAGAACAGCCACTGTCTTATGCTTCACTTCACAACAGCATGGCTAAGAAATAAGAGCCACAATTCCAGCTCTACACCTGCCAAAGACTTATCCAAACAAGAGGAAGTCATAGCTAGCCATGTAAAGTGAGCTTGAAGCTACTCCTGCACAAGGAATAAACATACCACATGCAGTGCTCATATGCTGACAGAATACCCAGGCCTACACACAGTGGGATAACCAGGTAGTATTATCATTCACGATCATTGCTCAAAACTAGTTTACTTTAAAATTAATTTCAAAGCATTTTCATCAATGCTGGATTTTGTAAACTGTTCCAAACTTAAGTTTTGGCACAAACTGGATTCACCAAGAAGCATATAAGATGGACTTAAAGTCTGCCGTGTATCTTGTCAACTTGAAGGACTAACTCTCACAATCTTAGGGGTATTTGGGTATCATCCTGCACTGTGACATCTGCATACACAGCAGCATTTTGATGCTGGTAATGCATACAACACATCAGGAGAACACGACAGACTTTCAGAAGTCGCTTTCTGAAAATGTCAGAGAAGTAGTTTAGGTGCTCCAGCAGCTTACAGGCTGCTTGCATCTGTTGGACCAAGTCTATCTGCCTTCTCCTCGGGAACAGAGCCAGCTTACAGCGGCTGAGGCGGCTGATTTGGTTTAGAAAGCCTGTAAACCAGCAGGTTCTTTTCTCCTCCTGCACCTCTCTTCCTCCTTTGGAAACTTCTGCATTCTTGCTGGAGGGGTGGTTGCTCACCCTGCCATCACCTCCTGGTAGGCAGCGTACAGCTGTCCCAGGAACTTGGTAGCTAGTGTTGGAGCAAGGTTTTAGATTAATTACCCTTGCAAACACAGAGCTGCTTCTGCACTGAATGAAGTGGCCTTTCTGAGCTCTGGTTTGACTCAGGGCACAAGCAGCTCATTAACCATCAGATGATTCAGCACTTGGTGCCTTCATTTCTGCTGGCTGGTTTTCATCAGCAGACTACAGCTTTGAAGATGTATCATCTATATGATACCATCAGACACCTGACGAGACACAGGTGTCAAGGCCCTCCAGCTCCAAGCCAGTACTAGTTTTATGTGATGCAGACTGCTCCTCAATTTTCCTCTTCACTATGCAGGTTTATAATCACATTCCCCCCAAAAATCCTGATTGTAACAGTCAACAGCTTTTTTTTTCTCCAGTTCTTTCAGAAAAAAAAATTATGCACAGAAAAGAGGGGTCAAAAAAAATTTCAGGGAGAGAAAGACTGAGGTCCTGAGCAGAGGGAGGATGATTTACATATGTCATGCTCAGAAGAAAGCAGGATTCTTGTTCCACCAAAGCTAACCATGCACAAAACGCTGTCAGATGCAGTCCCTCCCCACCCCCAACCATCCCTTCTGATTTACTCATGGCTACTAATCTCATTAGAGTTCCTATAATTAAAGCACTATAAAATCTGATTAAGAATACAGTATGGTGTTTAAATTAACTCATCTAAGTCTTTTACTGTAAGAATGACTCTGAGTTACAAGATTTACAAAATAAAGCATCACTAATGAGCACAGGATCAAAACTGGATTATCAAGTTTCCCTATTTGCATGTAGAAAAAGCAGGCACTGAGGTTTCTATAACACTTTTGTAGCCATTTTATAGGAAAAGTGAAATGCTCCCTCTGACATAAAAATACAAGCAGCCCAGAGTGGTTAGGAAGTGAATCACTTTTTTAGCAAACCTTGGTATGTGCAGTTTCTGAAATAACCTGGGTTTGGTGCCATGTTTAATGGAGAGAAAGATGGGAAGCGAAGGAGATGAAGGAGATACAGAGGCAATATTACACCTGTGAGATTAAGCGTCCTGGTTCTTGCTTCACTGTCCCAAGTTTGTATCCTGGATGACAGAGTGCAGAAACCTGCAGCTTCCAGGTGAATGGGAAATGGTTCTTCCACACTTTTGATCCCAACCTCACTCAACATATACCTTAAAGTCCATGGAAGGAGAACAGTGGCCTTTCAGACAATCAAACTCTTCAACCTCACCCATTAAGCATAACAAACAACCTCCCTGGGCTGCATCAACTCCTGGAGAAAGGGCTTTCTGGGACCTGAGTCAGGCTCTGTGGGATCCACACCAGATCCTGAGCTGCAAAAGCCACAACCTCTTCCATGACAAGCCATCACCCATACCTATCAATTACCGTATCATCAATTTCTTTGAGTCCAAACAAATGGTCACAGATTTTTTTTGTGAATAGTAGATCAACTGGCCATACTCGGACCCTGAAGAGTCCCGAGTGCTCTGTGACTCGCATGTGAAAGAGAATAGCTAAATGAGGCAGAAGTAACATGTGATTTCCCAAAGTCAGGCTCCAGATCAGCCTGGGCATTCCAGGCTCGCCTGCTAAACTTCTCCTCCAGCCACTAAGTTTTTGAAAAGGATTATGCAGCAAGGTGCCAGTGATAAGAAAGACTAGACTTGACCTCTAAGGACCTTCAAATGTTACCCTCATTTTCCAGCATGATAAGCAACAACTCTGCAGTTGGAGTATTTTCATTTGGCATTACTTTTAAGAATGCCTGAAACCTCAGTTGATTTTCTGATCTATAAAGGGCTTGAAGGCAGAAGTTCTGATGCTCTCATATATTTGCATAGAAGAAAGCAGGGTGCATTAACAGAGTTTTTGCTTTGCTACTCCATTAAACATCATTTCAGGAATCACAATGAAGCTATCATGAAGAATACAGCTTTCTTCAGGGAGAGAACACACACAGACATCAAAGGCTACACAAATTACTTAAAGTGCTATACTTCTGCCAATATATTCCACATTTTCAGCATGAGAGACCATTCCTCCAGAGATGTAGAGTCAGCCAGGGCAGAGATTACTATTTCTCTGACAAGAAAACCAGACCTAAGCTATTCACAATGCTGCATGGGGTTTTGTTTTTCAATAGTTTTTTGTTTTCAATTTTAGGTACATTCTTATGATCAGTCTGATCATATCCCAAAGCAAGATCTTTTAAAATTTTCAAACAAAAACAGCTTTTCAGCATTTATACCTTTCTCATAAATTTTCTTTCTAATTTCCTACAAAAAATGCATAGTCTCAAAGATGAAAGGTAACTTGATTTCTAACCTATACTGGCTTTTCACTCATCCTTCCCAGAAATTCTCCTCATATAACTGACACGGAGACACCTTTCTCTCTCCCCAGGATGACTCACAAGGTCCTTCCAAAGCACAAAGGAGAGACAGATCACTTCTTGTTCTTGAAGAAATATCACTTTCTTATCCTTTTCAAAAAGGAAGATAAGGGAAGAACACATTGGACTGTTATTGGTTGCATTTTGTTTCACTTTTCCCTAAGAAATTTATCAAGCAGCTAAAATTCTGCCTGGTCATAAAAGCATTTGTAACAACATGTCCACAGAAGTGCTGTGTGAATCTCACTCCTCATGACCAGTATCCCAGCCCCACCTTTAAAGTACAGGAGTTAAGTACCCATGTGGCTATGTGCCATATGGGTACCTTACAACAGCTGCTGGAAGCAGCTTTGCAGGTGCTTAGCAATAGTAGTGGCTTCCTTGAAGGGCATCCCTGCACACACATCGAACACCTGGCCAATGCTAAACCCACTTCATAGCATATATACTGGCTTCCTAGGCCAGCCAGCTATTTCAGCCACCAAGCTGCTGCTTCCTTCTCCAAGGGTTCAGCCTAAACCAGACAGAAGAGTTCTTCAGTATGGCTTTAGATACTAGATCATGTAAGTTCCATTACATCACTCTAAACTACAGGCACCTGCAGGATACGGGGAAGATCACCCTGACATCACAATACTCATCAATTTCCAGCTTAAATGAAGGTCAATACTCTGATATATGACCTTGGTGGCAGATATCAAAGAGGCACAAATGTGCACTGACAATATAATCTAAAAATTTAGTGAGAATTTGCAGTCTACCACTTACCTACAAATCAAATCATTCTGCGCATGAAGTCTCAAGAAGGCTTATTAAGTGTTCCTGAGTTTCAGAGTTACAGGAAACACAGAAAACATTAACTCTGACCATCCAATCCATCAGTTCCCAAGTAAAGCCATTCACTATTATCTAAACATATCTAAACAAGATCACGAAAATGCTACTGAGTTTACTATTAGCCAGAACAAATGGTACCAGCACCAGCAAATGCTACATAGGCCACCAGGGCCCAGAGAGGAGCAAGTACTTGACTTCTGGTAGCACGTGCAATTTCCAAGCAGTGAAATGTACTCTGGCCAGAAGAAGCCTGTCAACTATTTACAGAGTGCAGAGGTAGCTGTAATCATCCATTCCTTCCCTACACACACAGCCCAGCAGGAGGACAAACTGCCCCAGCACAGCACCAAGCTCCAACAGGTGTAAAAATTCATTCCACCACCAAACTAGCACATTTCCACCAGGCACATCCTAAAAGCTTCTGCTGAATAAAAGCATAAAGACAGTAAGCAAAGGGTTTAGTTAGTTTTGTTTTTCCCACATACACCATACTTCTCCCTTTGTTCTTCGTGTTTAGGGTACGACTACACTAGGGTAGTCATAGGTTTAGTTTAGGGTATGACCACACAAATATTCTGTAATGCTAAACTAACTACAGATAACATTAGCCAAGACAGAGCTTGGTTATCAAGCTGCTGATTTCAAACCGAAATCAGCAGCTCTGACTGACAAAACAGGGATGAACATGTAAGCACCAGATATGCCAGCTATCGGCCAGGATGAGCGGTCGCCTGCTCAGGATGGAAAAGTTGTGTTTTCAATTTTCCTCCGAAGAAGTTGTTGTTTACTGTTGTTAACTGCAATCGTTCACCAACAGTTACACACACACTGTTTTAATGTAGCGTAACTGGCATAACACCAAACGCGATGTGTCCTGCGAGGAGCAGGCCGAGCGGCTGCACCAAGGGCCCGAACATAAAGCGGCAGTGGGAAAACCCCCGGCTCCAGGAGCCACTTAGGAGGCGGCTGCCAATACTCCCAAACTCCGCTCCTTATCACTCCTTGGCCTCCTCTTAAAAGAAAACTGGTGCCGCCGGTCAGGTAACAGCAAGAGTTTGAGATTTCAAAGCGAAAATTCTTATAAAGACTGGAAGAACCTAAAGACGCATTAGCGACCAGCCCGACCAGCCGCGTACGAACGCGCAGAGCAGCGCTTCGAGAACGGGCGGTCGCTGAATCCACAGCTCGCACGCAGGTGGCGGCCGAACGCGTTCCGTACCGGACGGGAAAGGCTTCCTCTCGCTCCGCACCCCGTGGCCCTGCCCGGCTCGCCGGGCCCGGCGCAGCGCCCAGCCCGCCGGGGTGCCCGAGCATGCTGCGGCCACAGCCCCCCCAGCACACCCCGGCTGCGCCCGCTGGAGAAGTACCTGGGAGCTGAGGTACCGCCGGAGGCACTCCTCACACACCGCCTTCTTGCAGCAGGACAGGGGCTTGATAGGCTTCTCCTCCAGGCACACGCGGCAGCTCAGCAGCAGCAGCGGCCCGAACTCGCCCGCGATCAGCCCGGAGAAGGGCTCGGGCAGCAGGTACAAGTCCACCACCTCGATGCTGCCGCCGGACGACAGCGGGTCGTCGCCCGACACCACCCCGCGCCGCGCGGGGGGCTGCCCCACGCCCGGGCCGCCGCGGGGGGAGCCGGGGGCCGCCACCGGCCGGTCGTTCTCCACGCAGTAGACGGTGCAGTACACGTGCCGCCGGGGGGGGCGGCGGCGACCGCTGCCTCCCTCCGGCCCCTCCTCCGCCGGGGCCGCCGGTTCCCCCGAGCCCGGCGGCTGCTCCGGCCCGGCCGCCGCCTCCGCCTCCTCTTCGGCTCCTCGCCGCTCGGGGCCGGCGGCGGCCGCCAGCAGCTCCCCGCCTCGCCCCGGCCCGGCCGCCCCGCCGCCCGGGTCCGCCTCTCGCGGCGAAGGTGGCTCGTCCGGGCCGGGCTCCCGCGGGTCCCCGGCCGGGCTCGGCGGCGCAGCGGCCGCTCGCGGGGTGCTCAGCGAGCTCTGCTGTTCCCCCATCGCCGCCCGCCGCCGCTCTTTCCCATCCAGCCGCCTCCCGGCCCCGCTTCTGCTTCCGGGTCCCGAGCCCCGCTGCGCCGAACCCCGCGCTGCCTGCCTGCTCGCCCGCCCGCCGGCCCGCGGGCGCCGGCCGCCGCCGCCCGGCCTCCCCGCCGAGGGGCTGCGGGTGCGGGGGAGGGAGCGGCGGCAGCGGCGGGTGCCCCTCCGGTCAGCGCCGCCCGCGGGGTGCCGGCCCGAGCCCGACCCCCATGCCGGGGAGGACGCGGGCAGCCTCCCCTGGTGCCGCGGGGCAGCGCGCCCGGCCGCGCCCCGCAGCCGCCCCGGCCCGCCCCGCAAGTCACCGCCCCCCGCCCGCGGCGGCCGCCCCGCCGGGCGCGCCCGCCTTCCCCGCCCCGGCACGCCCCCGCCCGCGCTGACGCAGCTCCTCGGCTGCGCCCCTCATTCTGCCGTAAACACTGCGTGGCTGCCCGCACTCCAGTGCCCGTCATCGGCACCGCGAGGCGTTGTCGTGATCCCCAGGTTCCCTCCGCCGTGTGCTGGTACCTGCGGCCCGGCCGCAGAGTAATGTCCTCTGAATAAGTCGTGAGCGTCCGATTAAAAATCATCCCCGAAGGAAAAAAAAAGTGTGGTGAGCATCATCAACTGCCCTGTGAGAGCCACTCACTAACATCAAGACAATAGAGTGACATTCACAAAAACAATTAAAACTGTGAACAGGAGTATCCACACAGGTCCAAAACAGTGTTTTCTTCTTCATCTACTCAAGGGGATTAGGGGGATGCACATTCTGCTCCGAGAGTTGGCCAGTATGCCAGTGCCTCTGCTTGAAGATGGTATCTCCAGGCCTTGGTGTCATCATTTACATTATCATGTAGGGAAGATGTCATGGAAGTGATGCTGCAGCAGTTGAGTACCTTAATATGGATTGTGCAGTTTCCATCCCAAACTTTGTGTTACTCAGAGGTTAATTAGTTGCTCTGCTTGAGAGGACATGGTGTTTGGCTTGACTAGAGTGAGAGGAGGAGGTCTGCAAGTCGGGAGATGAGTCAGGGACGTCATGTCTATGTGCATGCAGTACCCTCAACCCCAGTGAGCTCATGAGCTCAGGCTCATGCAGAGAGCAGCTCCGTGCCTTTGCCTGGCTTCTGTTTGAGCTCAGCAGCAGCTCAGCCACAGTGTCTCAGAGTGCAGGGCATTGAGAACACTGTGTGTGGCCAGTCCAGCTTTTGGTTCCTGTGTGGCACTGAAGTGTATGTGCACTCTGGGAAGGAGCTGAGTCTCCCAGAAAGCCACACAGGGTGGCTGCTGAAGGTTGGTAATGGAGGCACCACAGGCTCTGTGTAGCAACTGGCAAGCGCTGGTGGCTTGGGGGGGGCTCTTGGCCTTGAAAATGCTGTATTTCTTGCAGACCCAATTAAGTGTGAAATTCAGTGGGTATGAATTTGTGCAATGTCAGAATACAGTTACCCCTCCAGGAAAACAATGTAGAGGATTTTTTTTTTTTTAAACAATATGTATAACTTTTCTAACTTCAGCCTTTAGGGATTTTGATCCCAAAGCTTACTTTGAAAATATGAAGTGTAGAACTTCTAATGATTGAATAAACGTTAGCATTTCCTACAGGTCTACCACTTAAGAACTTGGAACTTAAAGTAAAAGCTAGAAAGGTAGCATAATTACAAGAACCAGAATGCTCCACTGTTAATTTGGAAATGTGTGTGCTGAAGCACAGCAGGGGAAAAGGGTCTTTTGGGAATTCAGAATAGCAATGATAATCATACTTAGCTGAGGGGAAGCATGAAGCAAATAGGAGTTACAGAATTGCCTGTGCCCTACCAGCCAATGGTCTAAGGATGGGTAGTTCAGTGGCCTGTTCACTGACCCCAGCCATGGGTTCTCGTGGAGAAGAGTGAACAGATGTGCCAGCCCAGCTGTTCCCAGGGTCCCCCATTGTCTGGGATTGCAGGATTGGCCCCAGCCCTGGCTGGTGAGCAGCCCCCAAGGGGACTCCCACTCTTTGATAAACATATCAACCAAGTCTTTGCAACAAGTCTTTGCCATATTCTGTATATATTCTCTCAGGCATATTGAAAAAGTATGAAATTATACAGTAGTAGACAGAAAAAATATAGGCTTGAGATAAACATAACGTGACCTGCTAGTATGTACTGATGGCCTTTCCTACTATGCCTTTACACAGACTCATATTTGAATGACATTAAGGGAGAATTTTCACAAAAAGACCACCCTAGCCTCCCACCAGCGCCCAACAATCTGACAAAATAGGATTTTGTGTTGCATGACCCTTGCTTATTCTGCAGGAGAGCTGGTGAGAGAAGGAGTGGTCAGTGACTGGTTCTGTTGCGCTGCTGGTGGGTGCCTGGGTGCACGAAGCAGGAGTCCATACAGGGATGAATGTGTGGATCCCAAAGAGGCTGCTGTTGACAGGCTGCATCATGTGTCTTAGGCTGGCTGTTGCCCAGGTTTTGAGAAACCATGAGTCAAATTTGCATCCAGAATGAGTCTTGGTTTAAAAATGTGATTTCTTGGTTTAAAATGTGATTTTAGATCCACACATTTTACACTCTCTGTAGAGCATGTCTAGCCTTATGGAAGATATTAGAAAGATAGGAGCACTGCTGGATTTGCATAAGATAACAGATTAAAATAAATTATCCTACAGAGATAAACCTTTTTATCACCAAACTGTTTGATTTACAAGAACTTCATTATGTTTGAGCACAGTTGTGTAGAACTGAGCCTAGCTGCTTGAAAAATCGCTTTTCTCCCTGTGATGTACTGCCAAGTCAAACTCCACAGAGATTCACACATTTGAACTCTGCAAATGAAGTATGAAGAAGCAGCTGGCAGGGCATTAATTATTTGTGAGACATCCCTGGTTTTGGAAAGCTCTATTCAATGTTGTCCACCAGAACCTGAATTTGCTTATCTTTGGGGATGTAGCAAATTCCATAATACTTTTCTTCTCTGTTGAAAAAATTGGAGGGCTTGGTTTGAATAGGTATGTTTATGGCTGGTCCTTTTACTCATGCCTGATTTTAAGGTTCCACAGCTTAGAATCAGGGGAGACACTTGTATTTTCAAACAATTAAAGTAATTGACTGCCACTGTTCTAGTAATGCCCAAATTTGGGATTGTTTTGGGTTTTTTATTATTATTGTTTTAAATTATTCACACTGAACAAAGAAGTTGTGATGGCTATTGCATTAATTAATTACATTTTTTCCAAATTTGTATGATTTTTCACAGTATTGCCTGAGAATCTCCATCCTTGTTTCCTCTCAGTACCTTCTTTCCTACCTTCCTTTCTTTCCTTTAATCAAAGAGCACAAGATAACATAAAATTTCAGCAATAGAAAGTACTGGGCTATGCAGCATATAGGCAAACTGCAGATCTCATTGCTACACACAGTCACGAAAGCAGTTCTATAATGAATTACAAAACTGATTAGATACTTTCAGCAATACAACAGAGCTAAAGCAGTCTGTGCTGATTGTGTCGTATATCTATCTGTGTGTATGCTTATATGTGAAAGGAGGATTTAATTTCCCAGGGCTGTAATTCCTGAGACTTCTTGAAAATTACTTTTACTAAAAATAATTAATGTTTTCAGGATAAGTAATTAACATTCATTCTTCTGGGTTTATGCTGATAGCCTCTGAGGAAATGTGAAGCCTTCTTTTTCTATGTAGTAAGTAACTGGCAGTATGGTACTGGGTCATTGGGTGCAGAACTCACTTTTTGAGGGGGATTCTTGGGCTTCTGTCCATCTTGTGAGGTGGAAGATTCATGTATATTTTACAGAAAGTGTAGGTTAGAAAAAGGCATGCACTAGAATAATTTCTGATGAGCATCCTAATTAGATCAGGAAGAATGACTGTGTGCCTTGTTTAATTGTTACAGTATTTATTTTGAAAACAGCCTGTGCCATTATTTTTATCTAGCACTACGGAAACAACCTTCAAAACATAACTGTGTATTTTACACATAGCTTAAACAGATCAAACCCTTTGTACTACCTATGGTACTTACTGCCCACATCTGAGCTTAGGAGAGAAAATGTTTTCTAGAATTTATGGATATTTCCAAACAGATCTTATCAATGTCTCAAGTCATATTTTAAAGGTCACTTAGAACTTGATGCATCCTCCTTAATTGCTTCTCTTGTTTTGGAGTTATTTATTCTACACACTTCTTCAAAGTGCTTTTTTACACTTGCAACACTGTTTTTATTTTCTTGGTTTTCTGTCTGCATCACTAACTTTTAGTATGTTTATCCTTTTTCCTATCACATCTTCATGTCCTAAAATTGTCACAAAGATCTGTATTTAGACTACAGCTTTGTAGAGAGACTCATGCCTTTCTTTGTGTTCTGGATATTGCTGAATCCAGTTTCCCACTGAAGGCTAGACCAACCAGAAACTTAAGCTGATGGAAATTACTTCCCTCTTTTCATCACTCAAATCTTTTATTTTCCCAAGATTTTCTGACCACATTATGTCCCTTATGTCATCCAGGTTCATAAATCAGGAATCACTTTCATCTTCAACAAATGCAAAGAACCATTTGAGTGAAGCAGGAAACTTACTTTTTGTAGAACAGGAGTATATATTTTCAGGTTCTTGAGGTTAAAACTGAGAAACTGAACTAGGAATCTCATGACCATGGCTTGCTTCCCCAGGTGAACTTATTCACTATTAGTCCCAGAAGCACACCGGACTCAAGCTACACTCCATGTATCCCACAATCACTGTTTTTTTTTTTTTCCTTAACAACAGGCAACACCCAAATAATTTATCAACATTAATCTGGAATGAAATGCCTCGATGAACAGCCTGGGTGCAATGCAGTCATTTTAGGGAAGCAGGAGTTATTTACCACCATCAGTAGCAGTACAGCCATGAGACCATGCTAAATTACATCAGCATTTTAAGATTCTCCCAAAGGATCCTTCCTTCACTGCATTATTTTTATTAGTATTTCTTTGAATTTATTTTTGTAGTAGTAGTTGGCCACAGGATTACCTGACAACACCACAGTGAGAGTAAATTCTGCTTAAGGGCAAGTATATTTTATAGCTATTATTGCTTTAATTAACAATGCAGAAGGACACACAAATAGAATGTTTTGTAAAATAAAGACTTAGCAGCTACATTTTTGAAAATAACGTGAGTCATTCTCTGATGTGCAAATTGCTATCTTTTCCTTCTTAGCTTCAGGCCTGAAAAGCAGTTGAACATTTGTTAAAACAATTGTCTACCCTTATTACTGGATTATCAAATTGTGCTTTTCTCATTTTGTACTAGAGGGTTTTTTTGCAATGCAAATAATTTAAAAGGATATCAGAAAAAAAAAAGTGAAATTAAGTAATTAACCTGATTAGACGTTGGGGATACATGGAGCTATTCAAATTAGCTATTTTTTAATTATGCTGCTTTGCTTCTTAAAGCCAGATTTCAGAATGCTTTTGAAGACCTCCTTAAGTTCATCTCTGTAATTCAACAACCCCCACTGTTATCAGCAGAGACTCCCATTACACGCTTTGTGACTCCATGGAGACTCACCACGTCTGCACAGGAAGCTGCTGTAACAAGTGGAGCTGCTTTTGCCAGCCAGGCAGGGATGTGCAGTGAGGTCTTGTAGTGAGGGCACTGGAATGGGGACCTGGGGGGCCCCTTTTCTAATCTCAGCTCTGTTACTGACCAGTCGTGTGACCTTGGATGAGATACTCCTATATCTCTGTTTCTCCTTTTACCCTTTGCCTGTCTCCATTATTTAGACTGTAAGCCGTGTGTGACAAGGAGTGTTGGCAGCTGCAGCACTGTGTGACCCAGTGAATCCCCTGGTCTTGGCTGATGCTCGAGGTACTACTACTCTATTACAGACAAAACACAGTCATTTCCTCATCCAGAGTGCCATGTGAAATTAGCTCATTAATAGCACATTTTATAGTTAAAAGTAAAATTACATATGTTCAGATACTTCTCTCTATTTTTAATTCATTTGACTGCGGAACACCACAGTTACAAGAATTTTTCTGCTGGGCTGTAGTCATTACTGAATAGCACTGTGTGTGCTGTGAGGGTTTTATTTGCATAAGCTAACACCAGGAACTTAACTCACCTTCAGCCTCATGCTCTTTTTGTGTAAGAATGCAGGGAACTAAACATTTTCCCTTGCTCAGATCATGTGTCCAGATTTCCAGTGGGATTTTATCTAGTATACTAAAACGGGTATTTAGTAGGGTATGCATGACAGTTACACCAAGGAAAGAAAGGCCAGAATAAAACCTAATTCACTAGCAGGATCGAAATACTGTAATTTCTCTCCACAAATTCATTTTTGTTACTGCCAGAAGAAGTAATGTCTGACTACACTCAGTAAGTCATTCTGCAGATTGAGATGATGCTGTTTTCATAACATCACAGGTCAAAATACAGATTTATTTTATGGCTTTGTCCCTAATTTTCAAGTCCCTGTGCTTTCCAGCCTGTAGAGCTGGCTTCACTGTGGAGGTGCCATGATTAGAAAATTTTCTCAACTAGATGGAAAAAGGAGTCTGAATTATGCCTCTGCAGAATGAAAGTGGTGATATATTGATTATATGCTCAATTGATTATTCTATAGATAGCTTGACTGCAGTGGGGATTGAGAAGCATCAAAAATGGAAACAGGCAAGACAGCAAATTGCTTTAACAAAACTTAATAATTACTGCTACAGAGATCCAGTGTGTGTCACAACACAATGTCAGGAGCCATGTCTTTTCTGAATTGCTGCTCAGACACAGCAATTAGCAGGGAATCAGTTAAATGATTTCCTTGAAAGGTAATTTCAATATTTTTGCTATGGACTGTTTGTTTTTATGGAGCATTCTTGGCTTGTCCACACTTTAATCTAAAGGTTGATTCTTAAAGCCTTCATTGCATACATTGAAAAAGTTGTTGGTAAATGGCGTGTATTTTACCTTAGGAATTGCTGTATACAGCTGAAGACACTCTTGTACATGCATGAGCAACGAGTCTACACACAACCTCATGAATCTTTTTGCACGTAGTACTCAGCGATATTGAAAAAACTGTTCATAGAAGTCTTTTCCTCTATTCTATTATCTAACATGCCTTGGTTTTAAAACAGGCCCAAATGATAATATTAAAGAGTGCTGGCCAACTACAGCAATCTACAGACTGCAATGGAAAGCTGTTTTGAAAGAAAAGTTCAGCTAGGACCCTGATAAATATAGGTGAAAAATGGTTTGCACTCTCCCTTCAGAAGTTGTTTCTTAGTAGCCATTTTAGACACAACGTTGGTACATCATGCCCTAACAACAAGGTTAGCTGTGTGGTTTGCAGATTAAGTCCTGGATGGAAATGTCAGAATGATCCCAAGTGTAATAAAAGGGCATCAGTAAACTTCTTATCCTATGGAAGCCTGACTTGGGGAAAAAATGTAACATTTGAAGATACTGTCTGGGCAGAAAACAAAATCCTTCGATTGTCAGAGTGGAATCTGAGACTGCTGGCAAGCCAAAGCTGCGGTGAAAGGCTTGCACTTTGTTTTGTGGTTCTGGTATGCTTATCAGCAGCATTAAAAAAAAAAAAAAAAAAAAAAAAAAAAAAAAAAAGTCATAAATGCCAAGCTATCACAGGAGCCTTCCCAAGAAGCCACTCATGTGGCTGTCTGCTGGGAAATCAGCTGTTGTGATGGGTTCTTGTTACATGAGTTTGTGAGAACGAGAACCAAGCCTAACTTATTTGATGCAGCTGCAGAGCACTAAGATAAAAAGTCTTGATTTCACTTTAAACCTCAAACAAACTTGAAGTGGATTAGTAGAGAAAATTCTCAGCATCATGTTCTTCATAAGTTTCATTTTCATATGAACAGTGACAGATCTTATAAAGAAATATAAATATAATTGCAACAGTGTTCTTTCTATTAATTAGATCAGGTGGGAACAATCACAGCAATTCCTGCAAACAAACAATTAAGGAAGTTTTTTTCCTGGTTAATAACTTCAATTGCAGTGCAATTTTTTTTCCCTGGGAGTTACCAGGGAAAAATGTTTGCTTTCACATTTGTGGATGCTAGCAAAATTTCAGCTTATGAGTTTCTTCTAGGACATTTTGAAATCTTTATACCTTCATTAAATACCAATGAAGAATTGAAAGTGCAGAATAGTAAAGCTTAATATTTTCCACATATTTTTTATCATTAATATATAAAGTGTGTGTGACAGAAAAGGACAGATGAAAAAACACAGATGAATAGCACCACTTCCCCTGTAATCTTTATCCTTTTCCTGACTAAGTGCTTTCTGCTAATACAAATCCCCAAGATCCTGACCTTTCTTTTTTGCTTTCCTTCCCCGCAAGCAGGGTGGAGGAAATGAATCCTGTCACGTAGCCAAAGGGGGCATATTTACATGGCTCCACATGATGTGATGAGGAAATCCTGTTGCAGAGAATTCAGGAGGGGAAAGAAGTAGGTTGCCAGTTTGTTTTTTTTTTTGTTTTTTTTTTTTTTTTTTTAAAGTCCTGCCTCCACTCCTCTACAACTTTGCTTCCTGAAAAGCCACTTCTGTGACTTTATCAGTACAGATCTCTTTGTTTCTCAGTTTGCTTTCTTCATTTTTGTACATGGATGTTTCCAGGACATTATTCTCCTGCCTGATATCTTGCCATATATTAAGTGATTGTGGTGTTATCTGCTATGGATTCTTGCTTTGCAGATTTTGCTTTTAGTACTTGTATTTTTATTGTTCCTTCACTAATTATCTCTAAGTTCTGCACAAAGTAAGGGACCACTTTAAGTGGTCCTTAATAAGTGCTTTAATTCTGGTCTCTTCCAGGTTAGGGGAAAAAAGCCTTCACTACGTACAGGAGGATATTGTAATTTCAAATCCTAAAGCATTCAAACAGTTTTGGCTGTATTCTAGAGGAAATCTAACATTATAAAATGCATTTAGTACATATGGAGTTCTATAGTTAATATTTTCTAGATTATATTATAAATAATATATGAAAACTCAGTGTGAGAGCTTTCGTTCACCTAGGCTAAATTCACCAAGGCTGAATTCCCTTTCCGACTGACTTTGAGACCGGCAATCAAAAAACCAGTGAAATGCATCAGTTGACTAGAAGATAAACCCTTCATGAATGTAGAACCTGGTATAAAATCGACATGGAGCATATACAAAAAAGCAATTTTATTAAATGCATGAGGCACTAAAAGCTGAAGAGTGATTGTTGAGAGAGCATGATGGATGTGAGTATCATTCTGCCATTTCAGACTAGGAACATGCTCCAGGGCTAACTATGCCTTCAGCTGGCAGTCAGGTCATGTGTGTGTGCTGGATCTGATCAGAGATTAAGAACAAAAACACTTTCCCATGGTAGCATTAGTTTTGATCCACAGTGCAGTCCATTAAAAGCTTTAAGCTTTGGGAACATTTGGATCTGGACCCAAATGTTCCTTGCTTCATGCCTCAGAGCCACTGCTACTTTTGTTCAACAGACCATAGACTATTTAAAAATATATCTGATTTCAGAGAGGAGATTTTCTAAACAGAAAGATTTTTATGTTTTATTCCAACCCCATAATTCTGCTTACTTATTTTGGTCTGTCTCCTGTCTTTCAGAAGGACATAGAAGAGACACAGTAAGCTTTCAGTGATCAAATAAAATTTACCAAGATCAAATGATGGTGCTATGTTTTGCCTTTTGCCAGTCTCGTAATATGGAATGTGAGATCCAATTCTCTAGTCTGGCATCTCCAGTGTGGCACTAATTTAGAAACACCAGGAACTAATGGTCTTATACCAGTTAAAGCAACTGTGCAACCATTGCTTATTTTTATAGTGATTTTCTTCTTTGCAGTGATACTGGAATTTATCCAATGCCATTAACATTTTTTACTTGCTTAGAGATATTTGGGTTGAAAACCTGACATCTTGTGTTTAAGAGAAGAACTACTAGGATAACACTGTCAAGCAACACCCAAGTCAGACTTCCACAGTACAGAAGTGTACAACTCTTGGATTAGAAAGCTGTAGAATATAATAAACACTTTAGGAGAAAAAGCAATATTTTCCATAGAAATAATAAAAGCATTGCACTACTCAGATTAGGAAGAGCAAAAATATAAAGACCTCTCATTCTGAAGTCTAGCTCTTTCACCTCTCTTCTTCAGAGTGCAATGTAAAAAAATTTAGATGTGGAGTACAAGGAAGAAGGCAAGAAATATTAAGTGTATAAATATTCTTTGGGTTTTCCTTACATTACTGGGGAAAAACCACAACAAAACACTCAATAAATTTAAATTCCTGTTGCAATTTTTTAATAACAGGTCTCTTTATCTCAGAAGGTGAAAGAACCCTGGAGATGAGGAGACAATTTAAAAAGACAAGAGATACAGTTCTAGTGCTGCCTTAGATTTTTAAAGGGGATGAAACACTACTATAATGACAGACTATCAAGTTTCAACTTCTATAAGATCAGGATTTTCCCCATTGCAATTTTCTTTCAACAAGTGTATAGGGAATACACTTGTTGTGTATTGTAGAAGGCCTGAGTCGGATGAGAAGGTGGCACTATGAAAAAGTTCACCGGGGCTGCTCATAAAGACCAAAAGTAGCTCGACTATTGGGCCTGTGATTTGGAGAGGTTTACCACATGCTCCTGGGACATGGGACCAGGGCTGAGCAGCCGCATTGTCTGTGTGGCACCTGCCCCACGTGTGGCCCTCAGCTCGCTGTGGGACAGCAGTGTCTGCACTGGCCCTGCTCTGGGGACAGGCCACTGCAGGATACACCACATACATGCAGTGGGATGAAAGCTGACAGTGTGTGCTGCTGATGTTTTAAAGTGAAGTAGGATTTCTTGTAAAGATTTGCTCAAATGCAACTTCAGCATGTTTGACTGCTGCTTTATGAGGCCATCAATTTTTAAGAGGGTTTTATGATGTCTTGATCTGGGCAAACATAGTTTTTAGACAGCTTCTGTCTAGTTTTAAGAAGAAAATAAAAACTACAAATAAAATAATAAAGATGGGGAATAATAAAAACCCGTAAAGATTTTGTGTATGCGAGGTGGAGATTTAGGTTTGAAGTTGACTGACAGAAAGAAAGGGAACTGTAGATTTCTAAGATGAACCATTGTCCCTTGTTCTTCATAAAGTTTAATTTTCAAGTAGTTTAGCAATAATAAAAACCCTTAAGGATTTTGTGTGTGAGGTGAAGATTTAGATTTAGTTTTGACTGACAGAAAGAGAGGGAACTTAGATTTCTAACATGAATCATTGTTCCCTGCTCATCATAGAATTTAATTTTCAAGTAATTTAGCCTCAGATTACTGGAAACAATTTCTGGTTCCACTCTAGATATGTCAATGAGACAGCTGTAGATTTAAGGGTCATTAAAGAATTCTTATTCATAAAAGTATGCACTTACCTTTAATCACATATTTAAGTCTTATTGAAGCTAATGGGGTTTTAAAATATTCTTCATTCCTTTCCTTTTGCTTTCAATGGAACTTCAACATTTTCTTCAACCCTAGATTCCCTTTAATATTTTTCTTAACTGGGGGCTTTTCCATCTTCCTGCTTTGAAGAGTCAACCTCTAGGTCATTCTCTTGGCAGGCACCAGCCTCCCTGGTACAGGGAAGGGCAGAGAGAGCCAGGATCTAAATGGGAAGCAGGGCAAGGCTCTACCAACTCCCTCTACTATGTAATGGAAGATATTCTATGGGCACCACAGGCTCTGCTGTGTGCCTGTATATTGGATGCTCTGGAGCCTCCCTGGTAAATCCACTCCTTAGTTCCTGTTCATGTGACTCAGGCAACAAGTACTGCACCTTATTTTTCCTGCTGCAGCTAAAACTGAAGAGGGTTTCCCCTGAGTTTTTACAGATCTAGAAAGATGGAGGTGGTTTCCATTATTATTTTGCTGATCTAAGTGCATTTTATGATGAAGTATCAATTAGGTAGTTGATTTTCAGTAATTTATCCTCAGGATTTCTTTAGCTCTGACATGTTTTCTGCTCTGTGGGGGATTTCCCGCTTCATACATCCAACAAAACATCCCCAAAAGTACACAAGAGAGTAAAACCTTAATATATGATTTTAGAAGATTTTAGAAAGAACCATAATTGGTGATTATTGTTTATTATTTTATTTAAAGGAGAAACTCCATTCAGGGACAAAGAAAACAACCAGTTTAACAGAGCTAGTCAAATGACTTTCCAGGAGTGTTAACATCAGTGAAGGCCCCGAGTGACTGATACTTCAAAACATTTGGCTTATGTGTTCATTTGGTGACAGAAATATTGAACCCTTTTGCAAAATTATTTGGAAGAGACCTAGCAGTGAATAATCTGTGTTTTCTGACAGTTTTTCCATTCCCTCTGAAATTCAATAAAGCTCTTAAACTCAGGCATGGTGTAGTTCTACCCACAGAATAAGAAAAAAAAAAAGGTTAATAATAAATATGCCTGAATATATTTTGAATATAAGGCCAAGATGGAGACCCATGGGGTTGTCAAGGAGAAACATGGGCAAATGGATTTTATCTACTCTGCAGAACAATAAATAATTTTTTTTTTTTGCTATCAATCAAACAGGCATGTTTGCCTAAGTTTTTATTTACCAAATAATTAGTGTATCTTTTAAATTAATTTTTAATTTATCACTACATCACTAGAAGGAAAGAGCATAGTTTCATTTCATTTTCCTTTGCTATCCAGTAGATATGTCCTGATTTGTTGTCTTAAAACCTGGAAAGAAAGAGATATAATAGTGCAGTTCTTTATTATATTACTTAAGCATTTGAAAGAGCTTAACTTACTAATTGAGTCCAAGAGGTAGTTATGCCATGTTCCAATTTGTACCAGTAGTACAAATATCCGAAGGACACTAGTTCCAATGCCCCAAATAATTTTTGCTAAGCTATGCTGCTATTTTATTTAAAAATTAACAAAAATTTGCTTTGTAATTCAAAGTTTTGCCAAGACTTTGAATGTAATCACTGTCAATAAATCCCAACTTGTTTTATGAACTTAGGCAAATGGTGTAATCCATGTCCCATGTCTACCTGGGCACAAGCATCTCTGTCTGTCCTACAATCTTTATGCTGCATTAAAATGTCCAGTTGGAATCACAGTGCTGTTGCGGCTACCTGCTGTTCCTCTCAACCTGGTTAAAAATATCCCTGTTAGCATTGGGAGACACTTTTCTTTACTGAAAACAGCCCATACCTGAATGTGCCACTTACAGAACTGGCTCTGCTTGTCCTCTGTCAGTACCCGCCTGTCTTGGCACTGGTAGAAGAAACCTGGGGTCTCAGGAGTTTTTCTCAGGGCTTGTTTGTGCTCCCACATGGTTTGTGCTCCCATCAAAACCCAAGGACCAGAGAACTGTGGTGTCCCAGGAACCCCACCTTGTACCACACCTAAAGGTACATAATTTCTTGGACCAGTAGAACTGACCAGAGCCAGGAATGTGGCTGTGAATACCTCCCTTGGGTTTATGGGCAGGGTAAGCATAGGATGGCTGGGACTCTGAGCACAAGTCCTCTTCTCAAGAAACCAGTCAGGGTACAAATGCCGTGCACTATTTCTGGCAAAAGACTGTCGTGGTTTAACCCCAGCCAGCAGCTAAGCACTACACAGCCACTCACTCACTCACTCCCTGTTTTAGTTACTCAGTTCCCAAAATGAACTTTTTCTTTTTGCCCACAGAGGTTGAGGTGAAGAAGATGTCCCTGATGCTGCAGAGAGGAGCCTCCCTGCAGGCTCTGTGCCCCATAGCAGCTGCTTTTGACAAAAGAGCTCCTGAGTAACTCTAGAATAGCCTGAAGCAGGTCATTTCACAAGAAAATGGAGCAGGCCTTAGGCTTAGCGCTGTTTCTGGGTTTGGGCCCCCGAAGAAGCCTCATTCAACTGCAGGAACAGTGCGATCCTCTTCTCCAACTCACCCAGTCACACCCTGGGGCTGTGGGTGAGCTCTGCCTCGGCACCCACCCCCCTCAGCTGCCTCCAGCAGCACCACAGGGTCTGCTAAGAAAACCAGCACCTTTTATGCCTCCTTAAGGACCTCCTCAACCTGCTGTGTCTTTATTCTGGTCCAGTAGGAGTTTTAAACCCTCAGTTGCGCAGAGTGTTTAGAGGGATACCAAGGCAAGGATTCTGCTCTCTGTTTCAGCAGTGTTTACAGAAGCAAAAAAAAAAAAAAAAGCTAAGTAAGTTTGCTGATGACACAACTTGAAATTGGAAGCAACTACTGATTCTCTAAAGGGCAGAGTGGCCCTGTGGAGAGATGTCAACAAATTAGAGAGAGGGACAGTCACCAACTGCATGAAGTTTAACATGGGTGAGTACTCAATTCTGCACAGGGCAGCGCTGGTTGTGTTTATAGACTGAGGAACGAGAGGCTGGAGAGCAGCCATGGAAAGGGCCTATTGGTCCTGGTCAGTGACAAGTTCAACATGAATCAGCAGTGCCCCGGCAGCCAGGGGACCAAACTTGTCCTGGGGTGCATCAGGCACAGCATCACCAGCCAGGCTAGGGAAGGGATTGTCCTGCTCTGCTCTGAGCTGGGGGCGGCCTCACCTCAAGTGCTGGGGGCAGTTTGGGTGCCACAACATAAAAAAGACATTAAAGCATTAGAGAGTGTCCAAAGGAGGGCCATGAGGATGGTGAAGGGCCTTGAGGGGAAGACTTATGAGGACTGAACTTCCTCTGTTCAGCCTGGAGAACAGGAAACTGAAGGGTGACCTCACTATGGTCTTCAACTTTCTCATGAGGGGAAGCAGATGGGCAGATGCCAATCTCTTCACTTTCATGACCAGTGACAGAACTTGAGGAAATGACATGAAGCTGAGTTAGGGGAGGCTTATATTGGATATCGGGAAAAGGTTTTGCACTGGAACAGGCCCTCCAGGGAAATAATCACAACACCAGGCCTGACAGAGTTCAAGAAGCGCTTGAACAATGATCTCAAGCACATGGTATGATTTTGGGGTGTCCTGTGCAGAGCCAGGAGTTGGACTTGATGATCCTGATAAGTCCCTTCCAACTGAGCATTTTCCAAATACTCCCCTGCAACCCCCATATTCTCTATATATCTTTACATCTTTGCACTCCAGAAGATTTCCTGAGAGGACTCCCTTCTGCAGTCTAATGGTTGGCCCAGGAAAAGAGGACTTTACTGTGACTAGGATCCATGCCAAAGCCAAATGGAGGAAGAGGAAGGTGGTGAGGATGAGGAGAGAGCACTTGATAGTAGGTGGCACTTATCCCTGGTTGCAGTAGAGTAGAGCAGTGGGGCAGAGAGAATACAAGGATATTAGGCTTGTTCCTGTGTAAGTATTCGTGTATCTGGGCTATGAGCAAAGCTGGTGTCTGTTTACAGTGACCAGCTGACCTAGAATAAGTTTCAATGACTTTTGTTTTCTTTCAGACTGGGGGTGGGAAGCAAAGGAAAACAAGGAGCTGCCTGGGAAAAAAATTAGAGTCAGAAATACACACTTGTGGGATGCCAGCCAGTGAGACATGTTGTTATTATCTAGAGCTTTTCCAGTTCTACTGAAACTGGCTGCCCAAGAGATTTTGTCAGCTGATAATCACCAGTAAGAGAGAAGAGTTCTGGATGGAGAATGGAGGGGAGATGCTGTAAGTGTGAGGCAAGAAGCCATGGGAGAGTCCAGCCATTGCAACCACACTACCCAGGAATGTCACTGCCTGGGTGGTGTGGGAGAGTCATCTTTTGATTCTGGCCTTAGCCCATCCCTGGTGAGAAGAGCATGTTGGCTCAGCAGGGCATCTCTGCACAGCTATTCTCCTGCAGCTGCATGTGGCAGGGAACTGGGACTCTGCTGGCTGCACTAAGAGTGTCAGCAGCTCAGTACATGTGCAAGCAGTGTGAGTGCCGGTCAGGCTGTGCTGCTTCGTGGATCCTTCAACAGACCTGGGCTTTCTATGTCTCCTAAAGCCTAGAGAGTGTGCAGACCACCTCAGCAGGTGGACATCTAGGTGTCCTATGGGGTTTTTTTCCCCCCAGTAATCAAGGTAGAATGTTCTTTCTCTGACTCTGGTTAGATGCAGTCAGACGTTGAAGAAGTTACTCTTCTGCAGAAAACAGTGGGAGAGACAGCCTAGGAAATTATATTAACCTTGTTGTCACACCTTGCTCTCACGTTTCCAAACCTGGTTACATGCTATTTGCTTTTTCTTTGACCATCATATATATTCTAGTTTAGCAGCAGACCAAATGTCTAAAATGCAGTAATTAAGTAGCAACCATAGAAGTGAAGATGTAAAAACCTTGTTTAGGAGTAGGAAACATAAATTTCAAGTCAGTCCTTGAAGGCAAAAAGACTTGACCGATGTAATTCAGATCCATCCACATATCTGTTCTGTTTAACATATTCATAAACAACCATAATTAAGACAATGTCAAAGATTGAAGATTACCCTAATTTGTTTAAGGAAGTAGGGCTAATTGTGGGTTGCAGGAAGAATTCTGAGACTGACTGAGCTGGCAGCAAAAGGGCAGATGAAATTCAGAGTATGTGTATGTGTAAAGTAAGAAGGTGATTTTTTCCACTGTGAGACATGAACCCAACTTCTCTACCAAAGGAGGTAGATGTTAAAAGAGGAGCTGGAGCAAATTGACAGATTGCAAAGAAAGTATATTGAGCCCTGAAAGTCCCCAAGCTGGAAATAATTGATGTCTGGAAGAGCTTTAAATGTGTGCATTGCATATACTTGTTCTGTTCTTACTCTTTGCTGAGCAATTTTTTATGGCTATATTTGGCAAGAGCACAATGGGCTAGATGGACTCTTACACAGCATACATTATACAAAATAAATCATGAGCATGTGTAGCATAGTGCTTATTGTTCCTTCCTGCCTTCCTACCTCCTTACTATCCTCCTCTCCCTAATGCAAGAATTATGAAAAAATGCTGATGGTTAAAATTTTCAGCAGCTGCTCTTTGTAGGAGGGAGGAAAACAAACCCAGGTGTTTCCAAAAGAAAACTTTCTAATTTCTCATGATGCTCTCTTAGCATCCATTGGATGCAGATGCAGGCAAGGAACAAAGTTGCCTTCATTGAGAGACAAAAGATGACCAAGACAGAGAAAAAATTTCTCCCTGTTAGTGGAATGATTTAAGGTTTTATCCTATACAAATAGAAACACTGATGTAATTGTGATAGTCTAAGGATGTAGATGCAGTAATATTTGAAGAAGAAATAATAGCTTTAGTTGGGCTGAGTGACACATCAGCAAAAGCCATTGGGCAGTGCTGGTGCACAGGCTCTGTGGCCTTGGGCACACAACCCTTCCCCTGTGCAGGGACAGATGCCTCTGTCTGGGACACACAGGCCTTTCTTTACCCTGAATCAGGAGCAGTCCTCTGAGATGGGAAGAAAGGCTTCTGTGCTCCTTTGTTTTCTGTAGCACTACCAGCTGGCCTGATACAGGAGCTCATGCCTCACTTGCTGCTATATGTTAGGGATCTCACAGATGAGGTGCCAGAGATTTCTGCACCATTTTTTGGGTACTGCAAGGCTATTTAGATTTTTTTTTTGCAAACGTCTTCTGTTTACATTGGACTTTATGATAGGGATTATATTAAAATCAAGAATAAGGAACCTGAGATGAGTAACTGACAACAAAAATGCTGGTATATACAGTAGCCAGTCATAGATTATGAGGACTTCCCTTCAGAGAGACACCTGTCCAGCTCAGGCTGAGGACAGCTAGCATGTGCCTTTAGGAGCCCCCTGGGATGAGCAGAGCTGCTGGCTGTCTTGGGAAGTGGGGGTGAAATGTGGCAAGACATGTCCTCAGTTGTCTGAAGTTTACTCTTTCAGGTGGTGTAAGTGTAGCCAGGATGGTGCCATATTTGCGAAAGCACTTTGCAAACTGAGGAATGAAGACAGAAGAATCAAGGGATTTACTTATCCTGATGTAGAAAGGCAAGTCATGGTGGTGCCAAAGTCCTCAGTTATGTCCAAGAGCAGATAATGAAAAAAGATCTTTATCTTTGTGTGTGTGTCCTACTGTGGTGGGATCGATTCTCTCAATCATACTCTATGATCACTCAGCCTCATTGAAACTGCAGCATAAGAGAGATGTACTGATAGTCACCACACTGTCAGGGGTGGCAGCTTTGGCTGCCTGCTTCTCTACTGAATTGCTTTGATATGGATCTCCCACATCTTGAGTGAGCTATCTAATAAGTCACCTACTGTGTAAAACCTGGATATAGTTCCTCCTCCCACTGTATTTTTAAATGAAAATAACTGTGACATATGCTTTAGTCAGGCTTTCAGGTGCACAGCTTGTCTCATCTCATAATGGGGCCTGGGAAGAGAATAAGATCCAAGATGTACCTAGGTTACTGAAACAATATGTAGGGAATTTTTCAATCCAAGCAAGGTTTGATTTGGCCTTGACCAGGGATTTAATTTCATCTAGCATTGGTCACCTAAAAGGGAGGCATCTGGTCTGGTTCTAACATTCTTTCAAGCAATGGAGAAAGTGCCTTGCAACAGTTTTCCCCTCTCATCTAAGTCAATTTTTAGGGATGGGGTAGGAGGAGCCCAGTTTTCTTCACTTCTGTGGGTCTCTACAGCAAGTCCAGGTTTACCTTGCTATGCACAGAATTTCACTGGTGCTAAATATCCATTACTAAATATCATTACACAATTACACATTGTGTGTTATAAGTATGCACAGGCTGAAAAATGTAATGATCAGCTAAAAAGCAACCACAAGTCATTACTATTCTCTAAGAAAAAAGGTAAAAAAACCCCATCAAGTATTCCCTCTGATGTAGAACAAAAATCTAAAATACTTCCATGAATTAGCTGTTGGCCGGCTGCTTCAATCTAAGGCACCAGTTTCTCATTACCATATAAGATAAAGCGATAAAACCTGCAAAAAAAACAAAACAAAAAAAAACAAAACAAAAAAAACCCCAAAAAAACCCAAAAACCAAAAAAACCAAAAAAAAAAAAACACCCCAAAAAACCCCAAACAAACAAACAAACAAACAAAAACCAAAAAAACCACACACACAAAAAAAAGATTCTGTGGGGTTGGTTTCCTGGGGAAAAAGACATGTATATTTATTTCTTTTCTGATTTAAAAGACAGAGTGTCTTTGCTTGGAGTGTGCTGGTCCAAACACATCATAAGTATTGACAAAAGGGATCTGTAGTGTGGGTTTTAACTCTGGTAGTGGCATCAGAGACATCTGAAATGCTCTGCCATAGCTGCATTAGTCTCTAAGTTGTGCACTGCAGAAGACATAGGCTCCCAAAGCTCAGTTTAAGAAAACAAACTGTCTGAGCTAGATGAAGTACCCTGCATGTGGGAAACAAAACATCAGCACATACGTTACAGTTTTGGAAAACTATAAAGGCATGATAAATACTCCAAGTAAACATTGTTGGGAACTTTCTTTTATACACAAGGAAGACTTTATAGTAGATTTTTGTGTTTAAATCTGCTGAAGTAATCTTTTTGGTTCAGTTTTTAAAATATATTTCAGAAAATTATCTCATGGTGCAAAGTTTAAGCCACTTTAATCAGATGGGGTAGTGTTATGAAAGTGATAACTTCGGGGGGATGCAGCCATTATTGCTACACCTCTTGCAAATAAAGTTGTAGAAAGTCTAAAGAGAAGCAACCTGGAACAGACCTTGTGCATGCAATAAAGGGACAAGGACATATTAAGGCAGGAAATCTATTTTTCTTTTTTATCTCTAAACTCCATGCTTCTGAACAAATGTAAAATTATCCCGATTGCTCTCCAATTCCTGTTTTTCAAGCTGACCTATCTCAGCAATTCCAGGAGCCTGTTTTCCACCTGACTTCCTCTTCTGCATGGACTAACACTTATGCCACGCTGATCTCATAATCTTAGAAAGCATTTATGTTACACAAAGCAGTCAAGAGTCTTCGTAAAACATATTTCTGTAGTTGGAATATACAGGCAAGATTAAGAGCATCCATTGATGTTGGAGGGCTGTAGGGCTAGCTACAAAACTATTTAGAGACATTAAAAAAAAATAGCTGACATTAAAGCTGTTTTCTCATTATTCCTATACTCCTTTAGTCATCATCCTGTGTTCAGCTTTGCAAGTCGCCTTTAGTGAAAATCAGTCTAGTCCTACAGCCCCCTCTCCTGTGCATTTATCATCAGTGCAAGAAATTCAGCAATTTGGTCAGCTCTATAACATTTGTTTCTTGCATAGTTATGTAGGCACTTAAAAGTTTCCTCAGTATTTCAAGTTTGAACAGTTTGTAGCTAATAGTGAATTTATAGTTGTTGCACTTCAGTGTGTTAGGGGAGTACTATTAAAGAGAGCAGCTAAAAAGGAGGCAGAAATAGCTACATTTATTAAAATACGTATGAAGATATAGATCATCACCTGCTGTGTTATTCAGAAATGCCTGAGCAAGCTAAGTACTTAATTTTCAAAGGGAGTTTATTAGAACCTGTTTGTGCTTATTTGTCTGTCTACCAAATGCCAGCACTCACCCTGGGGTTTCTAAACACCTTTGAAAGTCTGCTTGGAGAAGAGCTGAATGTCTAGGCTGTGGTGGCAGCATTAAAACAGCTGAGATCAGGATTTAATTTCTCAGTGTCACTCCAAGGTTATTCAGAACTTTCCTAGTAGAACTAGAGATTAAACCAGGGATTTAATAATGAAGCTATCATTCCTTAGGTAAAAACTGAAACTGAAATGGTTGCATTTACTGTACTGATGGCTCTTCCTCAAAAGCCACCTCTGCCCTCTCTGTCACCTATGGACACGGTGGCTTCCTTCACCCAGGCACTGCAATAAGTAGCACAATCATGGCAAACTCCTGGCCAGCCAATAACCGGTGGAGTCTTCTGTTCCCCGGATGAAGCTTTTCTTATGTGCACATTTCATTCCAGTGTGCTACACTACTGATTGTCCCACTGGTTTTGTGAGATATGTATGTGTGACATACAGATACATGCAGAAGAGCTGCTGCCATGTGCCTTCTCAGGTCTTGCAAACAACTGTTAGAACTAATCATATATGCTACTACTACAGCACTACCTTAACTCTTATCTTGGTAACCTCAGCTTTTCTTAACACTGTTCAATACTACTCAGCCCAAAACACACTGATAGACTTCTAACCTATAGTTATGTATGCTCCTCATGACAAGGGTGTCACTCCCCTTCACAGCACCATCCCTTACACTCAACTGAGGAAACAAAAGAGTGGAAGAGGAACAAATATATAAGAAAGTATATGGAAAAGAGACGTGAAAGAACATATTTTATCTTTTCTTGTGTATCACAAAATCCTTGCAGAGGGACTGCAAAGAAACTGCAGAGAGAATATAATTCCGTTGCCATACCCCAAAATGGAAAAAAGGTTTTCCATTCTGAGGACATTTTAAAAATAATCTGGTAAGTAGGGAAAAGCCATAAGACGATATGATGTAACTGCCGCAGGTGGAATATTCATATTATTTGGTTTAAAATAGTCTTTGCTGTACTTGTGAGTTTGTGGTGGTCTTATAATTTGACCAGGTTTGGAGGAATTTTTCACACAAATTATCAATGTTGATAATTTGATGTTGAGACCTGTCTTCACCTGAGCTGTAAGCATCATTACTGTCTCGATATTTATAAAGACATTTCAAATACTCATAAACAAATTGTCACTACCAAGTACTTGCTGTAATGTTTGTTTGTTTGTTTTTCCTTTCTTCTTCCTGAGAATGCTGCAGATATCAACCAGAGTTTTGCAGATCCTGGCCCGAGCCCAGCACGGTGTTGTCAATTGTGCCACTGTGGAATAGCCACAACATTTGTTTTTCAAAAATCTGTCAATTTATCATCATCCTGTCATTGTTTGGGAGTGAAGCTCCAGCCCATTGGGGTGAGAAGTTCTCTAGATACTTGCCCATATTCTTCCACATGCTATGTACTCTATGATCATCCTCTCATGGAGACTGAGTCATACTCCTAAATTGCTCATTAATCTTAGACAAAACCAAAGCAATATTCCCAGGAAATACCAGTAGAACTATTTTAACTATCCAGTGATGTTCAAGACACTGGCAATTTGTTGTAATGAATGAGAAAACACCACAGAAGAAGGTAGGGAAGGTGCCATTCTGTATTTCCTTCACAAAAGCCTCTTAGAGGAAGAAATATAATTGTTAATTGTCTCCAGGAGATGGTACCCAAAGTACAGTAATGACTTCATCAAAGGGCCCAAAATTAAGTTTACCAGATTAAGCTCAAGGCCAGTGTTTTAATAAAAAGAACTTTCCAGTCAAAATATTACTACTCACTACAGAGCACAGCAAGATGAAAAAGCCAACTTCAAGCTTTAATATCTACAGCAAAAAAATTGCATGGCACAGATCTGATAAACTAATATTGAGAACATAAGAATCAATGTTGTGACCTGCAATTGCCAATAGATAGAAATCCTTTTTAATACACTCTGGTAATCTGCTATTATCTCAAACTCTTTGAGCCTTATGTTGGATATCAAAAGAACTGTCATGGTTTAATTTCAGCCACCACACAGCTGCTTACACACTCCCCTGCCCCAGCCCTCAGCAAGTTGGGGGGAAAAGAAAAAGGTAAAAGGGAAAAAATCTGTGAGTTTAGATAAAAGGAGGTTAATAATGGCAAAATAATAATAATAATAATAAAAAGTAAAATAGGAAAGATAAGAGGTGCAAACAAAAACAATTTCTCACCACCAACCAGCTAATGCCCAGCAAGTCCCCAGGGAGTGCCCCCTGCCCAACCTTCCCAATAGCTTTTTGCTGAGCATATTTCAGATGGTGTGGAATATCCCGTTGGTCAGCTGATGTCAGCTATCCTGGCTGTGTCCCTTCCCATCTTGTCCACCTCCTTCATGGTGGGATGGGGTGAGGAGCAAAAAAGGCCTTGACTAGGAAAGTACTGTTCAGCAGTAACTAGAGCATCATGTGTTATTAACACCGTTTCCAGCACAAGTCCAAATCATAGCCCCATAGTAGCCACTATAAAGAAAATTAACTCCAGCCAGAATCAGCACAAAACCTCTTCTCTGCCCCTGCTGTCACAGTTTCCCTTCTTTTTTTTTTTCTGTTCCTGGAGTAGAGCAGTGCCATTCTGCTGAGGCTGCAGCATCACATGTGACTGCAAAGAAGAGAATGTCATGCTTTGAAAGAGGAAGGTCTTAACCTACATCAAGCCTGAGTGTAGGACACCCCAACAGTGACTCCATGATTAGCACATGTGGATCTGTATGAAAAGCTGCAAAAAGACCTTCCAGGAAGCACTGATGTAGAGGTCGTGAAGAAGTTGTCATGTACTGCCTGTTGTTGGTAACTGGTTTATCACTGCTGCTGACCCATGCATTGTCCTGAATGCCAATGGTGGCAATCAAATCGAATGGTTGATTTGAAATGAAAGCTAATTTGATCCTAATAGCCAGTGCTGGCAGCCAGGAGCAAGCTCCTATGACTGGAAGCTGTTGCTGTGATAGGTGACCTGACACTTCTACTGCCCGCTTGTGACAGTGGAAGCGTCCCCAAACTCAGTTTTGCTGAGTAGCTGGCCAGTCTGCCAGCCACAAAGAGCCCAGATGGGGGATCCTCCTACTGTTCCCTGCCAGGACCCAGCCCTATTCTGTACCATGCACCCTGAGAATCCTGTCAGGAGCTCAGAGATGTTTTGGTTAGTATTTGGAGTAAAAACTGTTTTGGAGAATGTGATTTAAATTAATAGTTTTTAAACAAAAACTTGGCATGAACTCTTGAGTTTCTTGGAATGGAGTTTTTAATTTCCCATCTCATCTATCAACATCTGGTCCAGGTTGTGGAGTGGTAGCATAATGGTGATAACAATCTAAATACCTCCTGCTGAAATTACTCTGTTTCCCATGAAATAAAAAGTGCTTCACAAGAATCAGAAAATAAAGAGACCATTCTTGTAGCTGAATAGATGGGATAACCCTATGTTTTTCCTTCTTGGCTCCAAGAGCTGCTCACTGACTTCATACTGTGTAACATGCAGGCATGAATGACATGAATAGAGATGGCTCAGAGGAAGGATAAGAACTCAGGGATTCCTCTGTCAATATCAATTCCTATCATATTTCTTATGGTTTTCCTTCCTCTCTTTCCCCAATGTTTTCTTCTTGTTTTCTATGCTGTAACTGAAGAAAAAGTAGATAGGAGACAAATTTCAGTTTTAGTGAAGGCATGGGACTTTGGGAGGCTGGAATTGTTCAAATATTGCTTTTAAATATCCCTTATTGGGAGAAAAAACATTGTAAACTCAAAAATTACATTATCATTTAAATGTTTCTAACCAATTTAACTAGTAATTCAGGTATATAAAGAAAATTATATTTTTTACATGATACATTTTTTATTTAATGGAATTAATTAAAAATCATCATATTCAAAAAAGTGCATAACAATGAAATGTAGCATTAGGAACATCTTAAAGACTATAGCATTAGGAACATCTTAAAGACTATTTCATTTGCCAAATAAGTACTGCAGGGTTTTTGTGGAGGGTAAAAATTCTACTAACCCCTCCTGATATTTATCAGATTGGGATGATGGGGGGGAAGGGTAGAGCAAATATGTATTTTTATCCTTCTTGGTTTTATTTTCTTATGAGTCATTACTCTCCTCTTCTTAGTGCTCCTTATGAGAGTCTACATGACTCTACATATTCTCTTGACTTATTTATGGATGCATTAAGTATTTTTCAAAGTTCAATGCATTCTCTACCCTCCGAGCTACTCAAGTCCTTTTATTACTTTGTTTTTCTGAATCACTAACAATATTTTACTCTGATCATTACACAAAAGTAGCTATTATATGGGAAGAGAGATATGAGGAATCACTTTCACTTATTTTCCTGGAATGAAAGCCTCATTAGCAAGACTAATTCTGCTTTGGCAAGTGCTTGTTTTGACCCTGGCCTGAGAAAATATAAAAAGTTGTGTGCAGCACATCACTATACCTTACAGACAGGGTTTTGTTATGTATGGTCCCAGTGGGGTGTCTATCTCAACGGGACTCTCATACCTGCTGAGAGTCTCTAATGTGATTCAAAGACAGGAGCAGGGTTAAAAGCTCAGAAAAGAAGTATGTTGTATTTTATCGCTGCACACAATCAGATTGTGTGGGAATAAGGTAGCCATGAATAGATTACAGTTTTCAATTAGTAGAAAAGGTCTAACTACGTGAGAGAAAAGGTTCAGAGACAGCATGTTTTGGCAGCAGCACAATCTGACCAGGTTTTTTTTATCACTTGGGTTATTGAAGGACAAGGAGAGATCATCTGCTATGCTGTTCCTGCTCTGAGGATGCTTGGTTTAGCTATTGCAGAGTTTTAGCTGACTGTGCCCTTGCCTTGTTTCTCCTGCCTCCATGCTGATTTTCTACATGGATTTAGATACTGCAGTGGGAAGGTTAAGCTGTTCTTCTGATCTTTCTTGGTCTCTCAGACTGCATTCCCTGTTCAATGTCTATCACTTTCTTTCACAGGAGACTTGCACTGCTCTCTCAGATCCTGCCCTGAACTGCTGCCTCCTGTGCCTTTGTGGTTACCTGAGAGGTCTAACTTATTTGACAACACTCTGGGAGCAATAGCTTTGCTTCAGAAAGAAAAGTTATGCACAAAATCACAGACATTAGAGCAACAGAGTCATGCACATTCACTCCCAGTTTACAACTTTCCAAAGCACTGAGTCCCTGAATGCTGCCTTACATAATGGCAAACCTGTCTCTTTGCTCTGAAATTCATAATTTAAAATCCAGACCAGTTCCTTGATCTCTTCACTTAGATCAAACCACAACTGCTTACCTGTCTATACCCTTCTGATGCCAATGACTACCTCCAGCAACAGTAAACTGGTCCTGCAACGTGTTGGTGACAGAATAGAACAGCTGTGAATTGAATAGCTCCTAACACTGTTTTACAAATGTAAACCAAAAATCCCACAGCCTTTATGTTTATTTTTGCAAACCTTTTATTTTCTCTCTTGTTTCTAGGTAAATAAAACCTTTCAGATGGGAAGTTTAAACAATTTCATGGAGGTTTTCATTGTTTTTGATCAGAGACAGGGCAACAATCACATCGAGGTATCAAGGAAAGAATTAAATGGAAGTGTTGAACAGGTGGCATTACATTGAGTGACTGGATGGTATTCAGACATGTGAGCTCAGGCTCAACTCCCGATGGAGGCATCTAAATTCAATATCACATGAGTTTGGTGCCTAGACTTTCACTGTTGTCAGAGTTATTTTGGGTGCCATTGAACAGAACAAAGACAGGTGTCTTGTTTGGGGAAAAAAGTCAACCAAAATCTCCATGCATGATATGGTCTAGTGCCTTGATTCAGCTGTCTGATCACAGGAATCCAATGTCACCTGAGATGCCCTCAATGGTTTGGCGAATATGACATATGAGCTGTAGAAGCTCATGCTCTTCTGGAAGAACAGCTGGAGGCCAGTGGGACATTTCTGGTTGTATTGCTTGACTCTTGTGCTCGAACATTTCAACAAAAGTACTGAACCCTTAAATTCCACTGAAAGCCAACTCACATGCAGAGGTTTAAATAGGTTTCCTGTTTTCAGGAACTGAATCCTATCCGTAAGTGGCTTTCTTGGCTATGAGAATACTGGGTGAGAAATTAGGCATAGCTAGATGGCTACAGGTCTTTCTAGTGTCTGGTGAGGAAAGCCTCCTGCCATCTGATGTGGATCCTGGGCGACTCCTCCATTCCCTATTGACATTGAGTATAAGGGAGAACTGCTACCAAGAATTGAGTGGAGAATGAGCCTAAACAAAGGCATACGGTGAGCTCCTGCCTCTTGCAGCTCCCAAGAAATCTTCAGAGTCTGGGAAGAGGGACAGACATAAAGCCCAAGCTCAGCAGAAGTACCACAGAGGCTCTGCAGTGGTTTCTCTCTCCTGTGCTGTCTAGCTGAAGGTCGTTGTAAGAAATGCTTTCAGCTTCTACTTTCTCGACAGTAGATGGCAGTCAGCAGTTAGCAAGAACCACAGCTGTTTATGGCATTTTTGATCAGTAAGTAGACGGTTTCTGTACTCAGTGCTATGCACTTTTTATGTCTTAAGATCACATTTTCACAGATTCTACCACTCTTTCAAAATTTTCTTAGTTATAAAGAATTAATGATATAACAAGAAGCTGGCAGATCTGACAAAGAGCATCAGTAATAGTAGGCATTAAGATTATTTAATTAAAATTATAAATATGGCCTGCAATGTCAATTTTCTCTGTGAAAACTCTGATCCAATCATGATTTGCCTTGATTTTGTTAATAAGCATGATTTCAGATCAAGCTCTTTAGCACTATTCTGAGATGAAAAGGACACCTCAATTGAGGCTATTGACAGGATACCTTTTCTAGTTTAATCTTGTATATGGGAATATACCTTACAAAGAATGAGATGGGGAAAGGAAAAGGTGACAGTGGGAGAATCCCAGGAATTACTGATCCTATGAATAATGTGAAACCATCACATGCAATCAGGAAGGTGAGCAGACTTTATATCTCTTTTGAGAAGAGACAGGTATTACAATCTCACCTGTAATGCTACAGCTTTTTCCCTCAGGTCAAAGTAGTTAATCCCTCTGCTGCATGTCTCATTCCCTTAGTAACTGTGTGATTGTTAGAGAAAAGCAAGGAGAGAGCTGATAAAGTAATTTTAGCTCTTGTAAAAAATCCCAAAAAACGTTAGGGACCAGGATTAAGATTTTTTGATGGAGTTTAGATAAAATATATCAAAACCCCCAAAGAAGCTACAAGAAGACCAACAGGAGCAGATCCTTCTATTTGTGCCCAATACACAAGGTACAAAGGGATGATTAGACTATTTTACAGGCCACTCTTAATGGCTTTTGTTCATACTTGCTGGGTCTGGCTCCTCCCTTCTTGTTTTATAAAAAACAGATAAACTACAAGCAACCTTCGTTTGGAAGGAATACACTGCCACAGTCATTAACGGTTTTTAAAAATAGAATTGCAACATTCATGAGTGAAGGAAAATCTGTAGATGTCTGTGTTTGGATTGCACTCACACCTTTAATTACAGTGTCGCACAAAATTGTAATCTCAAAATTAATTCAAATTGAGTTGGAAAGGGAAACTTGTCATGCAGATTGAAAGCTGACTGCAATGCCATAATCAAAGGGTGATAGTAAATATGGATGTACCTCATTCAGACCCAAAGGCTCATGGTGATTCTGCAGACTGATATCATTTAACAACTTAGTGAATAATCTAAAGTGAGAAGCAAAGGTTGTAAATGTCTCTTGGCTGAAACTCAGGACTGAAACAGAGCCCCTAAAACTTGAGATCGATACACAGCCTGAACTGTTGATTTGGGCTGGAAAACAACTTTTGTGCTCCACAAATTGAAGCACCAGGGGAGTTTTTTATCTTCCATGCAGCAATGGGATTGATATCATAAATACTGTTGAGATATGTAGGTACTGGGAATAAATGTAAATACCTAGGAAGACAAAGGAAAATGACAAACAATAATAACAACCTGACCTCAAATCTCAGAAAAATAAAGGAGATACCCGTGGGGAATATCTACATTTGTTTAGTTTTTTTCTTTTTCTTTTTTGTAATATCTTTTGTTGGATCAGGTTAGGCAAACAACAGAATAGAATTCAGAATAAGACACTGAGGAAGTGGCTGGGTGCAATTAAAAAAGCATGTTCAGTGGAATAGAGGAATGTCGAAACACTACAAGTGAAAGAGAACAATGGATGATGGCAGACAGCAAAACTGTATTGATCTGAGGGCTTTTATAAGCATCTTGTCATACTATTGCTGTGAGAAATCAAATCATCACTGGGAAACAATATCCTCAATAATATTTTATTGAAATAAACATGCAAACTTTGGAAATATAAAAAACTTACATAATGTATTTTGCAATGAGTGCTTACCACTCTTGTGCTTATCACAATACAGTGTCCAGATACAGAGATCTGCCATAGATACAGTCTCCAGCTGTATCTTTCAGGCACTACATAATGTCTAGTGTCTCAGGTACCCAGGGAGTTGATCATTGCTCTCTGAGCAATGATGAAACCTGGTTTTAGTGTCTGTCTTCAGTGCAGATGCCAAATTGAAGGGTGGTGTTAGCCACTCCCTCAATTGCTTTTTAATCCTACTCAACTGTCTAGCTATAAATGCCTCCAACCCAAACCCCGCCTATCTACTTGACAGGAATCAAGTAGAATTGTGATCTCCTCCACTGGCCAGTTTATTCCAACAAATTCAGAAGTTTTCATAAGAAGGCAGAAGTAAAAGTAGATCACAACTATGTAGTCTTTGTTCAGAAAATTCAGAACTCATGCAGAGCCAAGGAGTATGACAGAGGCCTGCTTGGTCAGATACCTGACTGATTTGTGTTACTTAACCTGTGCTGAAACACGACATGGCAGCTCTTTCCTATTGAGCTATGCCTAAGTCCCTTAAAAATGGAGTTCTTCAAAGGCTCTATAAACTGCAGAATAATCGTGTATAAAATAGCGAGGAGTCATTGCTTGAAAATGTGTTAAAGGGCAGAGTATCAGGAGGTACTAATTTCAGAACATCTGAACATGATGTATTTCTAAGCAGGCTCTTAGATTGCTCCTAAAAGAACAATTATTTTCTTCCAATTATATTACAACTTGCAGATGCACAGGCCAGAGTAAATGTGGCATTGCACTGTAAATCCAGCAGACTAAGTACAGAGCTTTCCTCTGTACTCTTGCCCAAAGTATCTTCCCTTTCACCAAGGGAAGAGGGGAGACTGGGTGATTAAGGAGGGTTGTGAGGTGACACTGGGCACAATGGAGGCTGTAGATGTTCCTCACTGGAGCTGAACTCTGGACCATGGGCTGCTGCAAAGATTAGGGGAGAGCAGAGATTATGGCAGCTGCTCCTCCAGAGGCTGATGGCGTGGTGGCATTGAACCAGCATGTCCTGCATTCACCCTGTGCTTGCCATGCAGATGGATGATTCAGAAAAGCCCAAGAAAGCTCTCTTCTCCCTGCCACAATATCCCAAGTGGTTAAATAAATCTAATATCAAACCATTTAGCAAGTCTTGAAATGGCAGCCTGCCTTCTCCCGCTAAACAGATTTACAGATAAATACCAACTGTTTCCTTTGCAAATCAAACTCCTTGACACTAAGCAAAGTAATTGTAGTGGGTCTTCTGGGAATTAAAAGTATTTACTGCTGATGTTGTTTTTAAAACAGTTGTTTACAGCCATACTATCCTGTCAGATAGTATGGCTGTGTATAATTCATAGCAAATGACCGCACACCAGAATTTTAAACTCTCCTTGCATGATGACTTACCTGGTAGCTTGCTTGGGTGGAAGGAGAATATTTAGCTTTCTGCTGTAAATATACTTTACAATTAGCACTCTTAAAATGGAAAATGCAGCATAGCAAGCTCTGTTAACATTCATATAAACACTATTCATCAAGAGCCTTCTGTATTGTATTCTTGCACTTATGTTCCAAATTGACCATTCTTTTCATCTTAGAAAGTGCTTTCTGTTACAACATCTTCCCTATTTTTAAAAATAGGTTAGACTTTTTAAAAATTGCTTGAATTCCATTTTAATGACATTGATAGACATCTGGGACATTTTGAAATATGTACAACCAGTTTCTTCATTATTCATTACATTGTAACTGCCTAGAAATGAATGGAGGATTCTGCTGCACTTGCCATTGTACAGTTGATGTAGAACCTGATTAAACCTGCTAATGTGATACATACATGGCTGGACAGCTGCTCTGATTTTTTTGGGTCCTTATAGAAACTGCTTAGGTTCAGGGTGGCAGCTCTTTTGAGCAGTTTAGACAAAGGCAAAACTAATTTTTTGTAGGCCATTTATTTTACCAATTGGAATGAAAGATATCTTCTGCACGTGGAAAATAATGCCACATATTCTTTGTAGGACTACTCAGCTGCTTCCAAGAATGCTTTCTACCTTCAAATCAGATCTGCAATCATAGAGATAGTTTAGGAAGGTCTGAGAGAAGGTATCTGTCCCTGCTACCTGGTCAGTGGCATCATCAAGTGACCAAGAAAGCAGGTGTTAGTTATCTGGTGTAGATATCCTAAGCTTTCCTATAGACAAAATCTACTTTACTTATTATTCTAGGAACTAGAAAAGAGACACTGGATCTATATCCATGCTCAGAATAAGTTTTTTCATTTTGCCAACCTTCAAAATATCTGTACACTTGAATGGGTATTGGACAGCACTGAGGTGAGACATGAGTTGTACTCTTGATAGACAAGTCATCTGCAATACTTTCATGAATTAACTCTCTCCCACAACATACATACACATGCAAAAACAGACAAACACACATTCACTCAATTTCTGCAGTTATTTCCAAAATCTTTGTGTGTAGATGTTATTCTTTGAATCCTGCACTGAACTTCTTTATTCAGCCTTCTGAGATGAAAATACCTCCATGAAACCAGAAATAGATTTAACTAAATTTTGCTTTCAAATTCTACTGCAAATCAGTGCTGAGGTTTGTGCGTGGATGATGATAAATTCTGACCTCAAGACAGACTTGTAGATCTCCAAGGCATACATCATTCCCACAAAATTAGCATACTATGGGCTATGCTGGAACTCAGAACAATGACATTTATCCAAAACACATTCAGTGAAATGTTTGGTATGTCATTCTGTTTAACAGTTACAATTAGCAGAAGTTCATTGTTTTGCTTCTTTTTATTTCCTAATGAAAAAAATGCAGAAAGATAGCTTTAAAACTGGTACATAAACCACTAAGGGGAATACACCATGGGCTACTTTTTCTGCTATTGTACTTTTAAATCTTAGAGTAATGGAAGTTTTTTTTTTTTTTTCATTACATTAATTTATTTCCATGTTTTTTCTCTTTTCATCTCTCATCCCAATTATTATTTTCTTTTGTAATGCTCTTGTTAAGTACTTACAATCCTGCTGTAATCTGTTGCCACAGCATTTGCACAGCTGAAAAGAAAACATTACTGAATTGTCAGCATGTTTTCAACTTCATTAAAGTTGACAACCTGGAAATCAGCTGTACAGACTGTACTACTACAGCTACAGGGAAATCAGAGCTATTTTCCTGCCATTACATCATCTTAACAGCAAGCATCATACTCCAGAGTGAAGTTGCTCAGCTCACACTTCCATGTTTCCTAAATAAGCTACACTGAGAGAATTTAAAATTTGTCTCATCCATCTCTCTGGAAAAAAAAAGCTGCTCCTTAATCACTGTTTGAACTAGTGATAGATTGTTGGTGTAGCTGTGATGAGTTTACTGGGGACAGCTGGTTTTGAGATTAAGTTTGAACTGCTTTTACTCTTATTTTAAGAACTCAGATTTTTAAGGAACCTAGAATCCTGTTAAAAGAGACTTGCTACCTCTAGCAAAGTACATCTTCATTTCACTAAATTGTGTTCTTTTGGAAATGTCATGTGCACACAAGTAGGTTGTTTTTATTTTTTCATAATCCGGCAATTCAAACCATACTGCTTCCTTACAGGAATGTTTTGAAATAGTGCAAACACTAAAATTGGCACAAATGAAAAGCAGTACAGCCAAGGAGAATTCTTTTCCCTAAAATAGGAAGAAGAAACTAATTAGTGATGCATGACTAGTCATTCAGGATTAGGACAAAAGTATTTCAGGATTTGGTAGAAGAAAAAAAATTACTTGATGCTAAGTTTGCAGCTGTCCATGCAAAGCTTGAAGGTTAGTATGGAAGAAAGTAGAAAGGTGCTACTTAGAGAAAAGTCTAATCAGAGTTCATCAAGATGAGCAGAATTGAACTGTGGGAAAAGAGACAAATTTTTTTCTCAGACACAGGCAAGGTGATATTTTCTATAGGAAATAGGAAACAATCTGAAAGTGATACAAAGGGACTTAATAGAACTATTTTAGAGACAGGCACAAAGATATATGCAAAATAAATGGTTCTTGGGCATCAGATGAATTCAAATCAAGAAATATAAATAGAAGGAACAAAATGACAGCAGCTGCAGTAGTCAGATGAAACCTCTCTAAGAGAAAAATGAGAGCAATTTCAGACAGGGGAGGACACAATAAGGGTGAACAAAGACAGGAAAGGAGCCAAAAATTACTTCCTGGGTCAAAATACTCATTCATGATATATATGTGATGGAAAGCCATATAGCCATATAACCAGAAATAAAAGAAAAAAAAAAAAAAGAAGTATGGAAGCAAGAGCAAGGTACAAAAAGCAGTTGAAGGAACGCTTGTGGCAGATCACAATCACAGGAAGCATGTAGTGTGTGTTGTTGGATAAGGAAATTAATGAATATAGCAGAAGCAACGGCTTCTGCATGGAATAGGCAGGGAGAAAAACACAGTTCAGGTCCTTGCAGGAGGGGGATGGAAAATTTAGCAATAGTGCAGCCACTTTCACTTTTGCTGCAATGCAGTATGAGAAAATGTATGTAAGCCTTATGGTTGTTACCTGAACTGCCCTGCCAGAATGGGCAGAATAACACAGGATATTGAATCTAAGCCACAACATCCATATAGCTTTTGTCAGCAAGGCTGATAATGTCATAAAGGCCTACTGGGAAAATGCAGGTTTAGATGTAAGCATTTGGACAAGTCTTGATGCCTGTGTGATAGCTGTGACAACAGAGCCATTCCTAAGAATATTTGTCTTAGCTTCAGGAAGAATGATAACAATTTTATAGTCTATGGGATGCCTGAGAATTTGCCTTCCAACAGAAAAGATTGAGGAACCTTTTCTTGGTGTGTTTAAGGGATGTCTGATGGCCCCCCGACTCCAGGGATTCAGATACTTCTAAATGCAGGGGACAGCAGCAGCATATGGCTGAACATAAGTGAAAAAGGGGGAACCTCAGCAGTTGGGATATCTAACACTGGTGTGAGATAAGGGAATATGGGCCTTCTGTAGCTACCAAAATCAAGTATCAGAACTAAGGGTCTCTGCTGAGCCTGAGCTACTGTGCAGCACCCAGACTTCTCCCTTTTTCTGCTAGATTATGTGATTTAACAGGAACTCATCCTTGGGCTAAATGTATCACTTCTCCTTTTTTCTTCCCTACAGCCCAGCTACAGTCTAACCAGCCTAAAGGACATCACATACATGCCCACATACATGCCCACTTCAGCAATTAAATCTGCTTTGGGACACCATGTCAGATTGGACAATCGGAAGAAGAAGGAATTGAAGCACACACTTTTGTCTGTCTGGAAGACAATTCTCCCAGAATATACCTTTTCCTACATTCATATAACACAAGTCCAGAAAAGGTACAGTGAAATATTAAGTGGAATAGAAGTCCTTGCTGTTGACAACCTTGTATATAGAGACACTCAACAAATACCTAACGGCCCAACTCTTAAGATGGAGTGCCATCTAAAACTGAATCACAGCAGAATAAAAGTAGGTGTTGTATGAGTTACTTTGGCCAAAACTTAGGAAAAAATATGTCTGGACCTGTTCAAACAACATGAAGACAATAAAGCATTCTCAAATCTCTAACTTCTTGCTGGGGAAAAATTAGAATCCATAATAAACATGATAGTTTACCCATTAACAGATTTATACAGGTCCTTATTATGAAGCCTAAAATAGAAAGAACATCTTATTGGGAAAATATGATGAGAAGTTTGAGAACACAGGGGCTGCATCATTTTTAAACTACAGCAAACAAACAAATAAATGGCAGCAACAAACTCATTGGATGTGTTCCAGGGTATGTTCCTAGAAATTCAGGTCACAACACTGAAAAGGTAGATAAGCCATAAATTGTGGACAAAACAGTATTTTACAGGAGACATTTTGGGGGCATAAGGATTGAGAGCATAGAACTATCACAGGAAAATTATACTCAAATAGAAAAGAATTTACCACTGGCACTGGATGTCAGTACATACTGTGCAGTATAGCTGAAATAGATTACAAACCTTAGGGGATATTTTTGACAAATCTTAAGCTTCTGACCATCTAGACTTCGCACATGATCATAAACCTACAAAAGTATGACTTCAAAGTGAAGCACAAGCCCAGAAGAGAAATTCCTGTAGTAACATGAGCTGGTGTCTGAAAAAAAAAAAAAAAAAAAAAAAAAAAGCTGCAGAAATGCTAAAGAAAAATAGAGAACATTAATATGATGAATCTTTTAAAGAAATAGGTAGGATATCATGATTTTGTCCACAACCAAATTCTCCTGTCCTATCAGGACCTCAGGAGTGTGAAAAAACAAAGTTAAGCTTGAATATGAATGTAAAGAAAATAGTGACACTGAAGAAAGGTTATTCCAGGCATCTGCCAACATTTATGGATCAGACAATGATGTTATGGGAAGTATGAGGATCAGACATACTTTGCCATTTTCAAATGTGCATAAAAGACAAGACATGGTTCAGACTGCTGATGATTTTTAGATTTTTTTCATATGGCAATAATATGTGTATAACAGCATCTGAAACATCTGAATAAGTTGATCTGCATTAGTGAATTAATAGATACTTCCATTATGAAAACTGCTAGAGGCAGAAGCAGAGGCTCTTATACTAACAGATGATGTGCTTTAGAGAGCCCAAGAGCAATGGATAACTGATTTAGAGGATATCCTTAGCCTGATTATTATGACAAAAATATGCTTGAGGCAGCTCCAATAGACAATGTACTGATGATCTCTGGACTGGGTGACACAAAGGCGATGTTAATGAGCTAAAGCAGCAATAACAACCTCACTTCACACAATGAACCACAGGGTATATTTGAAACATTTCCAAGCATTGGTGTTTGGTTTATGTGCAGGCACACACAGACCAAGAAGGGCAGAGGCAGCCACTGGCTCTCCTCACCCTCCCTGTGGCTGGCTGAAGGGCACACAACTCTGCCAGCAGATCCTGATACTGTTCAAGGTGGTCAAGAGTGCTACCTCTTTTGTTTTATTAAGCTGCTAAAACACACTTCTGGAGTCAAACATTTCATCTTCACAGGCAAGCAGAAAGTACAAAGCTGTAACCCCTGTGAAAAGCCTGTGTTTTCCTTCCTGAAACCTCACACCAGGGTGAAATAAAACAGCTGAGTGAACAGAGGGAAAAAAGTAGGAATACTACTGGTGATGGAAGTGCCAGTATACAAAATTCCTTCCAAAAGAGGATTATAAGAAACAGTGCCACTCCAGTGAGATAACTGAACACCCTGGGCTGGGTGTTTCTGAGCCAAAGGAGGGGCTCCTCTCTGTGTGAAATCGCAGATGCTTAAGACCCACTTGTGTCTGTATGAGTATGGTAGGTGTTGACCACACAGGCTCTGTTATGTGTGGAAGGTGATTCCCATCAAGCCATCTACCTCTGGGAGAAAACAAGCAACACAGCTCATACCCTTGTTTAACCTAGTGACTTTATATAAGAAAGTGCAGAACATACCCTGATACAGCTGTGGGAAAAATCCAAACATAAAAATTAGGGGACTTTTACAGCATCTGCTGAGGTGTCTCCCCCCTTGGTTTAACCATATTAATTCCTAACATCCTTATCCTGATTAAGATCCTGTGGTTTCCTTGAGTTTCATCTTCCCTATGGAAACATGTATACAGAGCTTCTGGTCAGAGAACCCCAAAGCTGCATTCACTCACAACATGAGACATTTACTCTACACAGCAAGCTTCCTAAATGCATGTGCCATGTCTGGCCTTGTATTCCCCATGGAAGGAGTGAACTGCATTGTTACCCAGACTCAAATGGAAGCTGTGTCCCTCTGCATCTGGGTAAGAAGTGGGGGAACTAACTTGTGGTTTGATCTTGTAAAAACTAACCAGGTTTTTTCTTGATATGAAATATTCTCACCTGTGTCTCCATCTGATCTAAAGCTCCCTCACTCTTTAGGGCTCTTCCTCTGCCATGCATACGTCTCATTCCTAGTACTTGCCTTCCTGTCTAAGGTCTTGACAAACTTGGAGTACCCTTCATAAGAAAGAAGTAGAACAGCACCAACCACCCTCTCAGGGTGTCTGGGAGAATTCATCCTACACAGGAGCTCAACATCTAGCAATTCACTGTGATAAGGTCCTCCAAATCTCACAGCATTTGGGGTACTCTCTATTCCAGACACCTTACTGTCCTACATCTTGAATTGTTTCCTATTGCCATTTATGCATTCAAGGCAAGTACTGAGCTGCATGCTGATTTAAGTATTCTACAAGCTGTGATTCTGGAACTGCATGTTTTTCAATTTTGTACGCTTAATCTTATGTAACAGAGAAGTATAGAGGCACTGTAAGAAGGGCCATGCTTGCCTTATGTGAAAAGTTCTGTTTACTGTCTGACAAGAATGGCTGCTGCAGCTCAGCAAGAAGCCACATTTGCCTGAGTTACAGAACGGCTGAGATAGGAAGGCACCTCTGGAGATGGGCTACTCAAACGTATGGCTGAGCAGGGACACTGAGCAGGTTGCCCAGGGCTCTTTCTCATTTGGTTTCTGAAATGCCTTTACATATCAGAGGCCAACATTGTGACAAACAGCCTTTCACTGACAAGAAACTTCAGGGCTTCTATCACTATTTTAAATTAAGTACCAAAATTGCAAATGACGGATGAAAGAACAACGCACTTCCAGTCCAAGGGATCATTTGCAAATAAAAAGACACAGTAGCAGATTTTTTTACATCAGCTTACAGTCTTATTTGGAAAGACAACACCCAAGAGAGGTGATCTGCCTAAGGAATTAGGCCCTAATTCTGATGAGTGTGAAACTGTCATGTCAGCTTTGCCAGCTGAGCAAACCAAACAACAAAGCCCAAACTCAGTCATCACATGAAGCAGTTTTGAGGTGTGCTACCATTTCATTTCTTTGTACTGAGTTTCAAAGCCAATAAGTAGTTCCCTGGCTTTTTTTTCCCGTCAATTTAGGGAAAATGTCTCCTCGTGAAGTTTTCTTCCATTTCAGAAGCTATTTCAGGCTGTTCTCATAAATATTAACCATTTTCCTCTTTAGGTTTTGAAAGGTTCCTGGAAAATGCTGATTGTAGCTAGGACATTTCTCTGCTAACCAATCAAAACAGGTAACAAGGGCTACCAAGCTGGTGGCTAGAAATAGCCCCTGCTCTCAGCCAAACACAGAGATCAAGTAGGGGGGACAGGCATAGATGGCCTGGAAGCTGAGTGCTGTACTGACTCTGACACCTGATTACCAGCTGACAGCATGACTCACTGGTGTGACTCAGACCTGCAAATCCAGATTGCAAATTCCTCAGGGAGAGAATGCCCCAAACTCCCATGTGCTGCATTAAGATTCTCCAACTCCCCAGCTAATATGTGCCACTGGAGTTCTTCTACAGCAATGTGAGGGCTGGAATCTGCAGACCTCGTGTGACAGAATGCAGTTGTATTGCAGCAATGACAGATATTACATATCTGTAACACTACCTTTTCAAGAGAATAATTGTGAGTAACCCTTAAGTAATGCTTCTTGGTCACTATCAGCATGTGCCAAGCCTGCACTCCTACTAAAAGAAGGTTTCTTAACTTTTCATTAATTTAAAATCCTGTTACACTTCTTTCAGGCTAATCTGATCCTAGATCACTTGTTTCAGATGCCAGTGCAGTAGGACAGCACTGTCAGCTGTCACAGCCAAGAGAAATAGGAAGAGGACCTTTGTTCTGAGTCTGTCATTGCATGAGTTAGTAATTTGTTCCTATACAACACTGTTGATTTCCATTATATTCAGAGCAGTTAAGACCAAAGCCTGACACTAATCTGGATGGAAGTTAAAATGAAGTTAGGCTGTTCAAGATGAGAAATAAAAGAGAAAAGACTCTGGAATTTTCACTCTGACAGCTATTAAATGACTTGGTACCTGATATTAAATGGTACCTGCTACTTGGGCAAAAAAAAAAAATACTACAAATGCTGTAAAAAAATTTTTGAAGGATTCTGAAGTTGCTTATTTAAATTTTGACTCTGCAAAAGCTGTGAGGTCTTCTTTGAGAAAGAAAAAAAAATCCTATTGTTGTAAAATCAGTTTAGGCTCTCTATATTCAATTTTAACTCCCCATACCATGCTACAGCTGCAGTATATACTACCAGATACCTTGAAACCATCTTCTCCAGGCCACCAGAGTACCATGCACACACCATGACCCTAGATTTAGGTCCTATTGCCAAGCCTGTGGGTAATCCAGACCTCCTCACTGATTTTTCCCTCTTTAACAGAAAGTGTCAACAGAAAACAAACCATGTGCTGGTAGCATTCCTGCAGATAGCTGTGCACAGAAGCCAAAACCTGATGGTTACCATGGGATTATCTCATTAAGCTTTTACTGAATATACTGCATTCTTCAATGTCTGTTAATCTTTTCTATTCTTCTCCCTCTCCTCCTCTTCTCTTGCCCTCTGTGCAGGAATGTGAGTTGTATCAAACCCCAGAAAGGCTAAGGGAGTTGCTGTGCTCTGTCACCCAGCAGAGTGGTTCCATGGTTGCATTTGGCTTGAAAAATCCCATCTTTCAAACCCTCTCCAAAAAGACATTGCTGTGTATTTTGGAAAAAAGAAATCAGCTACTGCACCTGTTGTTACTTATGAATAATAATAAAAAGCCCTGAAGAAGGAGAATACTTAACCTGCTCTCCTACTGAGAATTGGATCAGATTCTTGTTTTTCCTAAGCTGCCTTTGTGTTCCTTTAGCAAGTGCAGGAATCTTCAGATGGGTGTGTTTTACAGTTGCTCCTGTGAAGAGCTATTTACACTTCCAGAGAGGTGCAAAAGGGTCCCAGTAGCAAATGTGGTTATTATTTCACGAGAAGCAGTCCTTTCTGGTTTGCACACGTGCCCTGTGTGCCCAGGGTAGCAGGAATGGTCCCTAGGGAAGACTTGGCTCTATGGAAATATTAACAGCATCTGGTGTTTCAGCAGAAACATTTCTGTTCTTTTGGATTCAACAAAGAACATGGCACCATATACACCCAGTACACCCAAGCTGCCAGGGAGGCTGGTGCCACATTTTAATGCACACCCTTTTTTACTTAAGGGGTTTTCTTCCTCCTTAGCTCCTCAGGTAAAAGAGCCTGAGTGACAGATTTTCCCCACTGTTGTCCAAATCTCCAGTATATTCCAGACCTGTCAAGAAGATTGTCAGCTATTGCATTGCTCTCCTGCTATGGATGTGCCTGTTTGGAGACAGCTGCTAGCCTGGGTCAGGCTGCCTGCACTGGCCCCAGGTGTTCCGTGGGCTGCAGCACTGAGCTGCTGCTGCTGCTGTGAGCCCGCAGTAGGTTTTAGAGAGCTGGGAAGGGAATTATGGTGACTTGCTGCTGGCACATTCCTGTTAATGTGTTTACTCACTTTCTTCAGGATCTTATGAGAATTGCCAGTGAATTCAGATAACTGACAGGATCTTAGTTATAATTAGTAGCAGCTTCTATTCTGACACATGGGCAGGACTAACAGCATTTTTCTTAAGGCAGAGTTGTTATGCTCTCCTCCAGAGAGGTACTTAAAAAAGTACATTTTCTAGCAAAAAGCCTCTCCCACTTGTTTAGGACAGATGGGAGAGGAAGGGATTCTGAAGTGATGGAGTTTGAGGGTAAAAAATTATTGTACAAACTGTCACAGAGCGTGGGCTTTCACAGATCATCTATTTTTGTTATTACTGACATGCATCCGTTACATCAGGAACTCAGTATCAGAGCAGATGTGGATGAAGTTTATATTTCTTTGTTCATAAAAACTGTGAAAAATCACAGGGAAATTAGCAGAGTGTAATACATGTGGAGACCTGAAAATCAAGGGCTGAGTCAAATTACTGAATTTATTTAGCCTGATGAGCAAAGTGTACCTGTCCACAGGGTCGAATCACAAGGCACTGATTTTCAAAGGTCCTTTTGTTCTACTTCAGAAGAATTTAAAAATAAAAATAAACATTAGTTTATTCAAAAAGGGCATTCAAAAAGGCCCAAGAACCTAAATACCCAAGAAGAGTTTAAGATCTGCTGACTTTCAGTGAAACTGGGGGTCTGATTTGAGGGTAAGTTTCCTCACAAACACCACAGAAGTGAAGTGGCTGAAGGAATGGCTTGGGCTGCTGAGTCCAGTTCTTTACAACTGCAAGCAGCCCCAAAATGTTTGAGAAGGCCCAGCCTGAGTGGCCCTCCACCATCAGTATTTCCTCTGAAAGTCTCTTTGTTATACATGCCTACAAGTCCTTCTGGGAATCTGCCTGGTCTCTTTCTCCAGGTTCTGTTATGGACTATACAAATGAAAAGCAAATAATTCAGGGACAAAAACTGAGCTATGAACTTCCATTTCACAAACCTGGGGCCCTTATGAGTGCAGATGAGAGTAAAGGCAACGGGACTGGGAGATGATCTGGGACAGTGACCAGTCAGTCATTTAAGTATAATTTAAAAGCCTGAGATTAACAGAGCTTCTGGCCATAACTGTATGACTTCCAGGACTGAGGAGCATTTTTTGTAGTGTAAGTGGTTTATAGGCCTAAGCTTGGAGATAGTTTTTGAGATTGATCCTGATGGTTAACTTAACAGTATGCTGGTGTTGTAGAATACTTTCATGTCAATTTTTCCTGCTATTTCCTTTGATTTTTCTACATGTAACATGTATTAATTTTAATATAATGAAGAAACATTCATAAAAGTAATGACATTAAATAACCATGCACATGACTAAGGGTGACTTCACATTGATAAAGAAGGCTTGAATATGTTCAAGTTCAAACAGTGAATTATCTTTTTTTACCTATAATTTATTTTACAGAAGTATACCTGAACTATAGCTTTCCAAATGCAAAAAAATAGGAGCATTGTCCATGCTTGCCAAAACTACCTCCTCTAATTGAACTTGCTCTGTGCCAAGTGCAAAGTGAAGCAAGGCAGGGCTTTGTCAACTCAAATGTAAAAAACTGTAGCCAGACAAAAGTCTGATTTCTTCTCTTACAAGAAACACATGATCTGAGTTAAAACAGAGACGCAGGCTTGCTCTTCCTGCCGGTGCCAGGAGCATGTGACCTCTTGGATGATACCATTGGTCAGCTCTGGGTGCTACTGGGGATGGAGCCAACAGAGAGTGGGAATTTTTGGGGCTCTGGCAGAAGCTGGAAGCAGGGACATAGATGTTGCTGCCCTTCCTGGTTGCCTTTGCTTGAAGGATTCTCTACACCATTTTTGCCTAGATCTGTCCCTACTCAGGCGGCACAGCACCACTGGCACCCTGGATGCTTTACCACTAATGATGTAGAGAACCTGCTTAATTTTAATTGGCACTCACCAGTGGTTCAGCTCAGTAACTCAACGTGCCCATGACAGCTGAGACTGTTGGGGGCAACGTCTCATGTGGTCAGGTGTGAGAAGGACAAGCTCAAGGGAGCAGGCCTGAAGGAGCAGTGCTAGCTTCTCATCTATATCCTTTCACAGAGCAGAATATGGGACTGTCAGGGTGGGAGTCTCACTCAGACAGAGTTTTGTCAGGAACTGCATTTCAGGCTGTAAGTTAATGAACAAGAAGCATTTTTGCACAGGAAAAACTCCAGACTGAGAAATGCCTTTGGCAAAAGTATTGGATTTCTAGAAGCACTGGATATTATTAGACTGTCTTTTGAGTTGGTGCTTCATCTTTCTGTTTATGTGCAAAAATTTCTTTGCTGCTGAATTAGTTTGCTCAATGGAAATCTTATCAAGTCTGAGGAGCTCTGTGCAACTGAGCAAGAAGCTAGAAGGATGTGAAATTCTTATACTGAAAATTCCGGGTTACAACTAATATTTAACATGTATTTCTAAAGGGAAAAGAGGTTATGTAGCAGATTCCTACTATCATGTTGGCCAAATAGCTATGCAAATGTCTGTTGATGTCTCCCTAATGCTCATATTTTGCAGAAAGCCTCCCAGGGTGTTAATGCCCTGGGTGATATTCATTCACATGAAATGAAATACACAGAGGAGTGGGAATGATAGAAAGATTTTACTGGCACAAATGTGGCAATGAGCAAGTTATATGGGTCATCACAAATGAGTACAGATAAAATTTTTATATCACCAGGCCATGTATTTCACAAATGCTGGGCATGAAAGGGGAAAAAAAAAAAATCTCAATTTTTGTAGAGCATTTAAAATTATTGAGGATAATGGCGGTGGGTTTTTGTTTTTCAAGGAAGCAAATATTCAGGCATCTTCATCAGAAAGTATGAGATCTTGAAATCTCATTGAAACAATCAGCAAGATTCTCACTGGCCTTAGTGGAGCTGGAATTTCGTCCAACTGGCCAGCTATAGGAGACTCAAATAAGGGAAAAATAATAACCAATGCATTTTAGAAATGGATGGGGTTTTTTTCTCCTTTAATATGCAGACCTGTTATTTTCACTCTGAAGGTGAATTCTGAGACTACCTCGGACCAAAAAGGAAGATTTTTGCATCCTTTTGAGATGCTAGGAGTATTTCCAATGGGGGAAAATAGCTTGAATGAGAGGTGAATCACAGAATCAGAGAATGGTTGAGGCTGGAAGGTGCATCTGGTAAGTATTGAGTCCAACAGCCCTACTCATGCAGGGGCACCTACAGAATGTTGCCCAGGACCAAGTCCAGTCACAATTTGACAGTCTTCAAGAATGGAGACCCCACAACCTCCCTGGGCAATATGTGACTCGGTGACTCTGACAGTAAGAAAGAGTTTGCTGATGTTCAGAGGGAACGTCCTGTGTTTCCATGTGTGTCACCCACTATCACTGAGAGGTGTCTGTCTCCATCTGTCTATTATAGTAAGTTAAATAGGTAGGGTGGAGTTTTCTAAATCCACATGATGCAGACTGCCAGGGTTTTTGTCACTGGGTCTGTGATTTTTCACTCTTCCTGAGAAGTTGTTCCTAGACACCTAAAGATGAAGTAAGAATTTGACCGCTGCTGAAGATGCCTGGAAATCTCACCTATGCTGCATGTATGCATGCAATGAATATGTTAATTAAAAAAAAAAAAAAAGCTGTTCAGTGTTCCTGAGAGTTTAAAATAAAAATATTTGCCCAGATGAGACTTAACACTTTAAAAGAATGGTTTCCTTTTGGTTTCAATCCTCCATCTTTCACAGACCTCTGTTGTGCCCAGTATCTGCCATTTTGAAATCTGTGACTTGTCCTAATTTGGCCATTTCTATGTATTGACTTTGAAGCACATGCTGTGACATTATTAAAACAGAAAATCATAGAATCATGAAATGATTTGAGTTTGAAGGGACCTTAAAGACCATCTAGTTCCAAAACCCCTGCCATGAATAGGGAGACTTTTCACTAGACCGGATTGCTGCTACCTGCTGGGATGAATTAAGCAGGATGGAGCCTGTGTCCCTGTGTGTCTCTGCTGCTCGGCATTGTAAGCAAGGCAATGAAATAAATGAAGTCTTTGCATTTCAGCTGTGGTTTGATGGTTGCCTTTGGTTTCCTGTATGTGCTGATTTGCTCACCATTCAACCTGGTCTTGAACATGTTCAGGAATGGGGAATCCATCACTTCTCCAGGCAACTTGTTCCAGTGCCTCACCTTCCTCAAAGGAAAGCATTTTTTCTTAATATCTAACCTAAGCTTCTCTCTTTCAGCTTTAAAGCCATTCCCCCTCGTCCTATCACTTCTTGCCCTTGTAAAAACTTATCTAAACTTATGGAAAACATTGTGAAACTGCTGACCTCTTTAAAACATTTTGCACTGTTTTCCTGGATTTGAACTACAAAATATAAGGAAAAACCAAAGAGGGAATGATTATTGTATTTGCCATCAAGAGTGTTCAAAATGTTTTTCATAGTAAATTTCTGTCTAAAGTTTGAGCAGGAGATTAAGATAGACAAGAACTTACATCTTTGCCATGTTGAGCAGACACTAAAAGAAAAGATTAAATGGAAAACACATCTTTATATTAATTATAGATGGCTAGTGTTTCTCAGGACCTGAGGGAAATAAACAAAAGTTCTCAGCTCTTGAGAGTTTGGAGTGTACTGCTTTAAATCAGTAAATGTGGACAAGTTATATGCCTAACATGCCACATACCAGCATGAAAACATTTGTCAGAAACTGATGAATGAAACAAGAAGAATAATGAAGAAAAATGACAGTATACAAACCGTCCAGAGAGCAAAATAAACAATGTAAGTGTTTGGTAAATAAATCCCTGCAGAACTCTTAGAAATTAGTCACTGATTAATTGAATCAATCCATCAACCTTTTGTGATTACATCAATATGCAGTCCCTTTGATGTTTGTTCTTCCATAGCTACTGTTTTAAATGCCTTTAAAATGTAAGATAAGATATAATGTGTCCATATGGAGCTACCATAAATTAATTGGATACCCTAGTAAGATATAATTGGCTGATTCTTTTACTTAATTTTTATATGTAATACTGTAAATAACCATATCACTTTCTCCTTTTCCTGATTTTTTTTTTGTCACCCACTTCTTCGAGTAACTGAAATTTAACAGCAGAGTGGGACTGTGAGATCATATTTTTCTTTTTTTTTTCCTAATTGAAATATTCTCATTAACTTTATTTATCACATAAACCCTTTGTAGAAAGGACTGTCTTATTTACTCTATTCATAGATTCGACCATGCTTGTGCATCCAGTAATTATCAGAAATAATAATTTTTGTGTACTAATTGCCTGCCTAGAAAATCAACACTTAGGACTTTGAATGTCTTGAGAGGACAGATAGGAAAAGCTAAGCAGAAAAGGAGAGAGACTGTGTGTGGTTATGTATCTCCACCATAAAATATAGCCACCTAACAGGTGTGTGTATGTGTGCATGTATGTGTGACTGAGTGAACTGAGCCAACATTTAGCACAAATGCACACAGATGCATCAGTATGGAGAACCCTATGCAAATTAAAGCAATTGCACATACTTACATGCTCTCCTAGGAACAAAATATTCACCTGCATGCATAGAAATCAACTATCTAAATATTTTCAAGGGGGAAAAACACAATCCTGAGAAAATTCTTGAAGAAAATGAAACGTGAATCTAATCCAGTAAATGTGTTCACTAACATTTTTTATCAAATTTAATTCACCTGTGCCTTTTGTAGCTCTGGATATTTATGACTTTCTGTATACTCAGTGAGCTATAGCTTTAGCAAATGTAATTGCACATGTGCTAATGATTCCTACTAGGGAAGCTGTGTCTCATGGCTTCTGTAATGCTGACAACCTTTACCATTCAGTTAAATGTCTCCCTGTCTGGGGCTTTTTGAGAATGTACATAACCTTGTGCTTCCTCTTCTTGTTGTTTTGCACACATCCTTAGTGACACTATCCTCCCCAACTGCCATCACCACCTTTATGTGAGCTGGATACAATGGGCATGACAAAGACCAGTATGTAATTTTGGGAAGGTATTTGGGGTTGTGCTCAGGAAGAGAGACAGTGAGAATGGGACAAGAAGATGGTGACAGAGAGAAAAAAATTAACTAGGTGTGATACATCTGTGTGGCAGAACTGGAGGCTGTTGGAGAGCACATGCTGAATGTGAACATGCTTCTTCACCTTAAGCTCCCCATAACCTATTTCCCATCAGGACAAAGGCAAAGCTGGGAAAATGATAAGGTACCAGATGGCAATAAAGACCCTTTTCCATTGGTGGATGGAGAAGCATGGCTTTTGTAGAGATTTAATTTTGAATCAGAGATGACCACAAGCATTATTTATTTTTTAATTCTCATGTTTCATAGTGCTTCTATCTATCCAAAATAATAATCCCAAGGCATTTGGAAGTCCCAAGAGTTAAATCTTCTACTCAACAGAGAGCAGAAAAATCGGTGTTTTCATTGGATTTTTTATTAACAAAAGTCTTTCATGATCTTGGCAGGATTTTGGAAGACACTTGTAAAAGACATAATCTGTTTCAACTGGTTTCTGAGAGATAAAGGAAAAGTGCATTTTTAAAAGACCCTTCTTTTGTACATATGGAGAGAGATGTGCAACAAATGTATGTATGGTGCTATTTAGAACTTCACATTTGGTACAGTATCTTCCTAAATCACTCAGCTATGCCAAGGTCTCAGCTTTGACTAGCCGCAATTGCTTCTCTTGTTGAAGGTTTGAACAGAGGGACTTGTTAGGTCATGACATCAAGCAGAGCTGATTTCTCCAATCCATGTCAGGAGATGAAGCATATTGGTGACTACAGGAAGAAAATCTCTTTTACTGGTTGATTCTGTGCTGTGCCACTTCTGTATGTGAATGAGCAATTGCAGTCTAAAGGGTGGTTTCATTTGTGCATTGTAATTGCATTTAATACTGCACGTAGCTTGAAGCAGACCAATTAGCTTAACAACTGTCTTAATCTTTCCCCAAAGAGCAGTGGACACCGTGCTATCTGCAGTATTGCTGTGCATTGGTTCTTCAACAAGACCTGGCTTACCTTTAGTGTCTGCTGTCAATCCACATGTTCTGGGAAGAAGCCAGATTCAGAACAGCTAGAAAACAAACTCAAGAAGTCCTTCACTTTCATCTCAGCTACTCATTGGTAGACAGTCAGCAAGCAATACGTATACATAGGCTATTCATGGGGCTTTCCACCTTTGTGAGAAAAGTCCTCCTCCTTTTAGTATTTGGATTTAAAAATAAAACAGAGGACTGGAAATGAAAATATTACAAGGTGGAGTGATTCACAGAGTGTAGAGTTTTGCTTTGGCTACTATCAATTTGCTCAAATGGAAGGTGAGCATGCAAGTGATGAAAGGCTTCAGACACTGAGTTAATGGCCATTCCTATCTGGAGACATCCAGCAATCAATACGTAACTGTGCCAAACTTTGTCAAAATGCTGTGCAGCAGTGGAGTATTGTAAACAGCACTTAGATTAAGCAAGTGGAGCACAAACCACTTCTCCATATCTGACCGAAAAGTATCACTTGCACTATTATGAAGACCTAAAAAATCCTAACGGAAGAACTCTCTTTTTAAGGAGTCATCCTAAGAGAGCATAACCGAGTATCTCAAAATGTATATCATTCTGCTCCACCTTTATTAAATGACCTCAGGCAAGCTGTCAATATATGTGAGCTCTATAAACATTTTGCCTAAGACAGGATTCCATCATTTTTGTGTAGGGACAATAAATAGCATATAAAAGAATACAAATGCAGAGGAAATATCCATGTTACATAGCTCCTTCTTAACAAGTATTATTTTTGCAATACTTAACACTGTTGGCAACTCCATACCTATCATGGGCTTAAAATTCCTGATGAGTGGGCAAAACTAGCCCCGTTTTCTAAGTAAAGAGTCTGTTGCAGTCAGCCTTGTAAAAGAAACCTTTTAGTGTCAGTGATAATGAAAATACCTGGTACATATGACAGCGTTAAAATGGTGTCATGACCTGGCAATTTCTATTCAGTGCTGTCACATCCATGCACTGCACAGATCGGGACTGTCATCATGTAAATGTAATAGGATTCTTTATCCTGCATTGTTGCTCAGCTGGGAAGAGTAATTCTGAGTTTCCTGTAAGTTCTGAATAGCAACAGGGGGCCATAAATAGCTTGGAAACCTATATTTTTTCCATTTATTTTTTTTTAAATGCAAATTACACTAGTAAGTCAAAAAAATCACTTTTGTTAAAAATACATTCAGAATTAACAAATGTCAAAAAGAAAAGAAAAAAAGACACATTTGGATTGTATCTCTTGCCTTCTGAATATTTTAGTTTATAACAAAAGCCCAGCCTAGAAAAATAACATTCTTTACTGGATTTTGAGGAGGATACAGCTGTACAAATCAAAAATGCCATCCAGATATTCTCACATTACTGTGCTCTAAACTGCTTCCAGAAGAGATCTGTCCACTAATCATTTAGTTGAGTAGTCAACAGTCCTATTTTTTTTAATGGTGGTGCTCTAACTGCAACTTAAGCAGGATTATGAATACCAACTTCATATAGGTATGTATGTGTGTATATATATATATATATACTGTGTGTATGTGAGTGTGTGTATCTACTCTATATGTAATATATGAATACACATTTATATTGCAATCCATAGTAGTTAGATGTGCTTCCTATTTCCTAAGCATTTTACAAACATTAACAATTCAGACCTCACAAAAAACCTGTGAGGTACATATTATTCCAGTATTATGGATGGGAAGACTAAGACACAGAGAAATTAAGGCCAAAATTTTCTAATTTAAAATCAGGCCTATAAGCTACGTGTAGACACTTCATTAAATTGTCTGACTTCTAAAATTGCTAACTACCAGTAGCCGCTGTTCCATGGGAAATCACTTAAAGGTATGAAAAATTATCTTCTGAAAATTGGATTGCTGCTTAGGTGCCTAAACTGGTTTCTTTTAATGTTAAAAAATGATTTTTATAGAAATATCATTTTGATTAACTGGTATACAGGGAAAGATAAAATAACCTGTTATGACATTTTCATCCCATTTAAACCTCTTCATTGTGTTTAATACTATACATCTGCTATATTTAATACTACATAAAAGTAGAAACTTTTTTAGTTTTGCAAATTGTGGGAAATTTCAGCCTGTCACTTGGAAGTTGCATGGGGTTTCCAGGGGGTGAAAAGCATCTCTACCCAGTAGGAACTCATATTTTCAGGTACTCAAGTATGAAAATTTAAATTTGTGATCCAAATCAGCAATGAATGCTTTACAGGATCAGGCCTAGGGGACATTTAATGCATGAAATTCCCAGCAGTATCTGAGATGGGAACCCTTGGTCCACAGCATCAGAATCTTCCTGGGTGATGCAGCCCCCAAAAATAGTCAGTCCTGTGTATTTTATATACATAGACATACACACACCTTCACACACTTACATATATATATATCTATCTATATCTATATAAATCTCACTGAATCAATGTAGATATAGTTCCTGACCATGTCCTGAATCTTGTTTTCACAGGTGAATGCCTGGTCCTCTATCATTGTCCAGAGTTGCTGCTTGTGACACTGTACATCCATGCAGACACAGCAAAGGGCACTGGCTTGTACAGGGATGGGTGAGTGGTGTGAGCACACAGGCCTCTGGAGCAAGGGTTTGGCCAGCAGGGAAAAGGGAAGTGCCCGGGGGTGCCTTGGGCATTTCCAAGCGCTGACCTTCCCTCTTGCCCTCAAAAGCTACGTGGTCACCTCAGGTGTGGTAGGTGCGTGCGTTTGTCTATGCAAGGTCTGAGCAAAGAAACAATGACAATCCAAGTTTCTGAAAAACCTGAGCAAAATATTGGGTTTTCCTAGTGAAAGCCATCTACGTTCTTGAAAATACAGATCAGATGTAGAATAAAACATATGTTCCTAGGAGTTCAGAGTATTTCATATACACATTGACCTACTAGCAAAATTCCCAAAGGCATCTTGTTGCCAACTACGTAACAGCACAGAGGGTTTTTTTCAGCCACAATAATACAGGAAGATAAAATACACGTTCTAACACACAACAGATCCCCCAAATATACCACAAAAAGGTCTTCAGTATTTCTTCAACTCAACTAGTCCCTCCCTGCCCTCTCCAACCAAAATCGAGAAATAAAATATGTGGATCCCTTATGGTGCAATTAGAAAAAAAAGCTCACTTACAGAGAATTTTTAGTTGAAATCAGATATAAAAGAGTAAACATAGCTAGTACATATTCAGTTGGCCTTTGTTCATAGAAATCTGCAGATGTCTCTGTAGTTAGTAAAAGATGTTTAGAGATAGCTATAAAAGCACCTACAGTGCGATAAATAAAACCAGCGGGATTAAGAAGCACTGTTTCTGCTGCTTATGTCCAGTCGGTTCAATTATTAGTTTCTGTTACCCATTTCCCCACCCTGACCCTCAAAAGGTCTCATTTATTTCTTTATTTATTTTTCTTTTTAATCATTATAAACTGCTTCTTGACCACTGTGGAGCCCCAAAAGTAAAGCACTTATCAGACAGCTGGCAGTTTTCTACTTGGTTGCTCTGGAGCCATGGAGCAACAGAGCCTTATTCCCTGACATGAAAACAAAGCAAAACCAAACAGAAGAAAACCACTGACTTAGAAATCGTTCAGAATTAACAGCAGCATGTTAACTTCAGAAAGCTTGCACGTAGTTTCTCTAATGTGCAACGCAGTTGGGTTAAGGCAAGTATGAACTGTACAGCCTTCAGGGCAAACAATGCGCTGTCTATTGACTTCTGCTGCAAGGTCATCCTGGTATTTCAGTGTTGTGTTGACTGAGGAGACTCAACGTGGCCCACAGTGTGAAGGAGGCTCCCACAGCACTGACTGGGCTGGGTTCATGTCTTAATCCAGATGGGCCATGCTGGCAGTGGCCAGGGAAAGAAAGGGACAAAAGGTGGCACCAATGCCTCTGCTGTGTCCCTCTGGTGCTGAGAGGCAGGAGGTTCAAGGAGGGAGTCTGGGGCATCTCCTTTAGTACCTGTTAGAAAGAGAGGCTGAAGGTCTCTGTTGTTTTCTGTCTCACTGTTCAATCAGCTTCTATACATTATTTTTAGAACAAAAATTGGCTTTCTTTTCTCTTTGAAGAACCAGGTTGCCATCCTGAAAGAGATTTTTGAACAGGTCCTCCAGCCCACCTTGAGTAGTGCCCGTATTTACTTTGACCTAGAAGAAAGACAGAGAAAGAACGATACTTACAATCCAACATATACTTTTTTGATCCCTGCCCTGCTGCTCTGGTGCCCTTTTGCAAGCAACTGTAATCCACAAACCAGTAACAGTTCAGATACACATGGGATGAAGAGGGCAGAAAGACAAAGTGTTTACTCAAGTAACTGCCTGTCTCTCTCTGGAACACTGTCAGAGAAGTCAGCACAGGTTTTCTAAACAATCTTAGGCAGGAGCTATATCTAATTATAATCTTAACTGTATGTCCATGGATCAACTGGAATAGGACCTGATTTATATAATCCATCAGATACATAGCTGTCCTTGTAAAACCAAGAAGTGATATGGTATGAGGACAGAAGAGCTGGATTGCAGGTGCAGGGGAAAGCTGCCTATGGCTCACTCACAAAGCATAGACCCTGTGCAAGTGACATAGCCTGGCCACCTTAACAGTGTTGTCCCAAACCTATGTTTTGTAACTAAAGCTTTCAGTCTAAAATGGACAAGATGTTGTTTGTTGATAGTGAAAGCTTAAGTGGTAGGTTATTTAAATGTGCCTGAATCTCAAAACATGAGGAGATAATCACACAGAAGATTTGTACCGCATGAACTTGCAGAGTGTCATGGTGGTTATACTCAAGGTGCTAGTTTTAGTGTCTTTTTTTTTTTGTGTTTCATTTATACTTTAAGTGAATGGTGAAGTAGGTAGCACTTTCAGTATGTGCAATTATCTGGACAAATGCCTATGTGTGTGTGTGTGCATGGGAGTACAGATACTGCAAATATTCTTAGGCTTCACAATAGGAGGAAAGCATGCTTCACTTCAGGGCTGCATTGCTTTTGAGCAATTTCTCCAGTGCATTAGGCATCAACATCAGACATGCATGGGTTTTTTTGCTTCACTTCTTCTTTTCTCGAACAAACAAGTTCAGTGTGAAGAACATAAAGAAAGATCTCTCTCCCCTCCCTCCTTCCTACTGTTTTTAGAACAGTGATCATGCAGTGCAGTCTTGTTCCACAACTACAACTGTTTTTTTTTCATGTGCAGCAGAATCAGTGTCAGGGAGTGTTTAGTCACCTTCCTCCGTCACCTCCCAAGAGGAGAATTTTGTCTTGACAATTGATTTCCGCCATCTTATTGTATCCTTCTCCCATGGTCTGGAAATGAGCACTGGCATCTCCGGCACAGAATGCCAGGAAGCTGCTTTTGAGCACATCAGCTGTGGCCACACTGCAAGGAGGTACATGAGCATCGGTTCTGTCCCATTCTGTTCAAAAAGCGTATTCGTTTTGAAGGGACTGTCTAGGCTTCTTGGCTTGTACAGCATAGAGCACACTGTTGGCACTTAAATAATAAAAAAATCCCATTTATAACAGGTAGAGAAATGTCACCATAAGAATTCTTCCCCAAAACATCAGTGTTTTATTTAAAACATTGTTTTAAATTGCATATATTTTTCATTTTAAAAAGTAAACTGATTTAAGTTAAATATTAAATTGGAAGAGGTGATAAGGAAAACTGTGATTGGAATTTAAAGTCTAAAACATAGAGAAAAGAACTTCAATGTGAGCCTGAATCTAGTAATTCTAGACTATTAAAGGTAACAGTAGCCAGAGATAGTCACTTCAATTAACTACCTAAAGATATTTCTTTTTCAGAAACCAAGTTTTTTCTTTTCCTTAGATATTCTGTTCATTTAGAGTAGCTTTGCATAACTGATGAAACACCACACAAAGTGACTATGTGTGTTTAAACTGAATTAGAATAGAATTCTTAAAAGTAGAGCTTGATTGATGAAAATTGCAAATAAAAAGTAATACATCTTTAGATTAAATAGTCCTGACACAATAGAAATGTAAATATGAGAAGCCTGGATAAATCAATATAATTTGCACATGGAAGTTGGTGTAGGTTCAATATAACCTCCACATTAACAAAATGAAGTCCTAACTTTAGCACACAGGAAGAAACTGGTTACAAAACAGTATGTCTTAACAGTTAGCAATGAGTAAACCCATCATTCCTTCAGAGGAATAGTTAAATAGTGAATGTAAAAAGGAGTTAAAATTGATTTAAATAACTTGGATGAAAAACTGCCTGCCTTCCAAAGAAATAAGTTTCTGTTGATGGACTTTTGTCATTGCAATCCACTAAATCAATTCACGTCAGCAAGCAGTATGTGGATAATGACTGAGACCTAAAACAAAATTTTGTGTGTCTTTAAGATTTGTACTAGTTCTGTATATGAAACAATCTGGTAAATACATAGGGGCTTCTCTGTTCTGTATTACTGAACTACATGTTGAAATTTGTATTTTGAAAGAATCTGATCAACCATTAGAAGCTGATATTGTTTTGGTGAGCTCTTCAAAGAGGAGGCATATGCTCTCCTTCCATTTTGCAGCATGCACAGCACACCACAGTACAGAGAACAAACTGCTGCTGTGCCTCTGCATATAGTTAGCAATGAGACAATTTAAAGGCACCTGTCTCCTGTTCAATTTCTCTAATAAATCCAGAGCTCCATATGAGATGTGCCCAGTGTGAGTCTGAATAGGACAGAACACAGTGGTGACAAAAAGTGAGCTCTGTATTTTCTTGATCTTCTGCAGGAATTAGATGGGATGATGCTTAATATATCTTCTGTTGCCTATGAATCCAAAGACATTTTGTAGCAACGGATAAAGTTATAGAAATGGTTATATTAATACAGATATATGGCCATATATGGGTATAGTTCTATCCTGGATGAACATGATTACGGCTTGACAGAGAGCATGGCAAAGGACTATGTAAAGCAGAAGGTTTCTCCTCTCCTCTCCTCTCCTCTCCTCTCCTCTCCTCTCCTCTCCTCTCCTCTCCTCTCCTCTCCTCTCCTCTCCTCTCCTCTCCTCTCCTCTCCTCTCCTCTCCTCTCCTCTCCTCTCCTCTCCTCTCCTCTCCTCTCCTCTCCTCTCCTCTCCTCTCCTCTCCTCTCCTCTCCTCTCCTCTCCTCTCCTCTCCTCTCCTCTCCTCTCCTCTCCTCTCCTCTCCTCTCCTCTCCTCTCCTCTCCTCTCCTCTCCTCTCCTCTCCTCTCCTCTCCTCTCCTCTCCTCTCCTCTCCTCTCCTCTCCTCTCCTCTCCTCTCCTCTCCTCTCCTCTCCTCTCCTCTCCTCTCCTCTCCTTTGTGTTTTTTCTTTCTTTCCTTGAATACTATGAAGGCTTACATTGGTGATATTTGGGGAACAAACTCCATAGGAAACCAAATCTTTCCTCCCAATAAATAAAGCTTTAAAATACCAAGTATGGCCTGCTGTTATCATATCAGCATGCTTTGATTTCTAATACATAATATTACTGTAAATAGTGCTACAAGTAGTTCAAACCTTGACTTGATTAACTTGACATTCGAATTTGTCACTCCACTACCTAATGGACTGCCTACGTTTACAGAGCAGCTGCAATGTGAATACATATGCATGTGTTCCTAGTGTGCCTCAACTGTAAATAAAGAAAGGTACTACTAAATGCTATAAAAGGTTCTTAAGGACAAAAGTAGCAATCCTAGAGAACCCTGTCAAACACTATAGAGTCAGAGGGAAACATGAAGTGTCTTTATTTGACTGTGGCTGGGACATGGCAATACTTTTGTGGGTTGATTGGACAAAATGTCCACTCACATTCTGACTTCTGTCTCTTGGTTAAGACAGCTAAATCACCTATACTCCAGTGAGCATGCAGCATTGAAATAAGAGAGAACACAGTTTACATGGATTAATCATCTATCTCTTCATCTAAGCTACAGGCTTAAAACTATTGCCTTTTTTTTTTTTCTTTCCACAGGTCTATCTTTACAGTCAGTATGAAGATGCATAGTAAATGCAATCTGCTGTTCTGGAAGAAACACTGAGAGCATAAAGAGAATGGGATAATAGCTAGAGGGCTCCATATGTTGATGACAAGGTAGGCTCTACTGAGAAAGAGATAGGATTAGAATTGTTCTAAGTACCTATGTACCTCATATAATACTATGAAGGAAATAACATTTTCTAAATGCGCAGCACTGTGCCAAAAGTGCAGGTGAAAAATATTTACTTGAGCACAGACAGATGGGAAGCTGAAGTTAAGATGACATTGGAGATATGCACTATTGTAATTTGAGATTATTAAAAAGCTCCTAGCAAAGCTCCTGAAGGGCCCAGTTCCAAATACCACCACAGAACAGATTGTACCACTGATAAAGGAGTAAATGCAAGATTCCATGCAAAAATACACAAATCCATTAGTAGATTTGATTCCACTAATCAGAAGAAATGACAATGCATTCAAAGGTGAGTAGAATTGTGTATTGGGATGGCTACTGTTTGCTTGAACTTAGCTCTTTTCCACAAAAGAAATGCTCAGAAGAGAAACAAAGGAAAAACCGTAACTGTTGCCCCCTTATGAGTTGTGTGGTGCTGTGCTTTTAGGGTGTAGGGCAATTGATGGCAAATAAAAAATATTTCCAAAGGCTGCAGCTGTGAGGTAAGATTTATCTGGGCAGTCAGGACTGTTCTGCATTTCAATTGACATCAGTACAAGAAATATTTGGAGACGATTGTTCCTGGGCTGGTCTATGGTTGTGCATCAGTTCTAGTGTGAATATACTCCAGCTGTGTGTATGAACTGAGATTTGTTTATCCATTTCATTCCCAAATATATCAGACTGCACTCTAATATGGAATTGTCACTCAATGGTTAGGTAAAATACTGTCTTCTATCCAAACTAGTTTTAAAAGCCATATGTTATTACATTTGTTTTGGCTTTTTTAAATGTGGAAACTGGAAATGAGGTACAGAGGTGCCTTGGTGAACAGATGCTCTGGTAAGACAAATGCTAAATGCATCCACTAAATTAGCAAGTTGCTGAACTTTTGATAAAACTTAATAAAAATCCACTTTTTTCACAGCCAAGGTTTGTCATATATGATAAGTATTTTTTCTACACCAAATTGTCACTGTCTCTGAGTGGCATCTGCTTGAATTAAAATAGGTAAAGATCAGGTGAGAATTGGATGCTGTTTGAACAACTGTGACACATGATATTCTGCCCTAAGAAATCATTATAATTCAACACAAGAGTAATGTTGGTTCCTAAGTGTAATTTGAATTCAGTCCATCAAAAAAGGCTTCTGACTATTCTGAATTTTTAAGTCACACTATCTTTCAGCTTAATGATCCTTTAATATCAGGCTGCCACTCTGCTGAATATCCTAGAAGTTAAATACTTACATATACATGGGCTGTAGCTGTAAATGAGATGTCTTCTGTGGGCCTTGATAGCCGTAAGAGTCAAATCCACCTATGAAATCAACTGAAAGGGGAGAAATTGCTTTCATTAGCATCATCTTTTCAAAACTGATAGGCACTATCATTCAAGAAGCACCTAGCGCGCATATTATTTTTTACACATCCTCTTATAATCTATTAGCATTACACCAGCTAATTGGGAAGATACAGAAAAACAGTAAAATGTAAAGAAAGGCCTTTACTTTTAAAATCAATTCAATTTTAAAACCACATAAAAACAGTAAAGGATTTATAACAGCCATCTTTCCACCAGAAATAACTACACATCCCTCTTTATCAAGTAGACCACCTCACTAATATAAAAAACCATGCTACTTAGACATTACAAATGCTGAAAACCATTTATTTATTAGCATGAATTCATTGCTTCTGACTGTGATTACTGTGTCTGGCTTGCTGTCATACCACGGCTCAGTAGAGGATGTAGAGGAGAGAGTACATTGATCCAACTCTGTCTGAGAGACAGAAGGTTCTCTGACTCCCTGTTTTGACATTTGGGTTGAAATGCATGAACAGAGAGTTGTAACAATTTATCTGAGCTTCAGAGATGAAACTTCACAGATGTAAGGAAACCTGCAGTTCTGTCAAGATGCTAAAGGTCTGCAAGAAGGTTAAGAAAGTTGTAGGGTGGGAGTTATTTATTAATTCACACAATTGCCAGCTCCTGATGGCTATCTTATGTTTGTTTTAAACAATTTCCAGGAAAATTCAATCTCATCTGAGCCCAAGACTCCTATATCTCTGCTAAAACACTTTCTTTGCACAGGTAAAAGGGTGCCCTTTGCTTCCTTTGTCCCAGGAGACTCAACTATCAGCTTGTAGGGGCTATCTGGGGGCATCTCATCCCTGAAATATTGTCTCTTACATCGCAGATCTGAATTGGACTTTACTTTGATAGAAAAGGGCCAAAGAGTTCAGGTGTGGAAGTGCATTTTTCACATGTCTGGTCACTCCTACTGACAGACTGATTCTGTGTACATTAAAAGCAAAAAAAAAAAAAAAAGAAAAAAAAAACCTATTTATTTGATAGACAACAACTTATTGTAGATCTAAAATGCAGTTACAGTCACAAACAACGAAAACATAAATTTACATGGTTTGAAAACTTCCACAGTGTTTGGACTCCTTAACACTTGCATTTATAAAGTTGTTTTAATACTAAGGTACCCCTCAATTTGTGCCACACTTAGTCACACTTATCAATACAGTTTTAGCCATTCAAGACATTTACCAAAGAATCAAATTCTTGTACACCTTCATTCACCATTCTGCAAGCAAAGAGCTACCAAAACATTGGACTGGCTGGGTACAGTATGTCTCCATTGCAACTGCACACATGTTGAATCTGTCATAAAGGCATTCTTTGCTGGCAAGAATGTCCCCTGCAGAAATAATTTAGCCAATTCTGTGCCCTGTAGCAGCATTATGTGTATTCCTATCCCAGAAAGATATGTTACTAAATTAATCCCTAACATCTCTAATGAAGGAGGTTCTGTAGCCTTTCTGTGTTGCTTTTCCCTGTGCCTAATTTCCTAATGTCTAATTTAAATGTAATTTCCTGCAAATTAACTACTTATCTATATTTTGGCCTTTTCTCCCTATGGATATGAAGAAAAATGAGCCTTTTTTTTCTCTTATTACTGTTTTTAAACCTTTTTAAAAAGTATTTCATGCCATCCATTGTTTTCAGGCTTAAGCAAACCTAATTATTTCAAATTTTTCTCACAGCTCATGTTGTCCAAGCCTCTGCATTTTGAAGCCTGAATATCCTTCCTCAGTTTACTTATGTTTTTCTTACAGTGGGGTGCAGAAATCAGGACAAACTGGGACAACAGCCATACAGTCTTCTGTTCATTACCTGAAATAATTCAGTAGGTTGTAGGGTTTTGTATGTTTGGTTGGGATTTTTTTTCTTGGTTTTGTTTTTCTTGTTTTGTGTCATTTGGAATTGGTTTCCAATTTCTTTTTTCAACAGCATCATACAAATGCTTAATAATCAGCTCTTTATTTTTTGTTTTGACACTAACTGTAGCCTAGCCTAGTCCATATTTTATTTGAAGATGATTGATTCTTCCCCACAGGAGTTCTTTTGCGCTTGTCTGAAATGAATTTCACATTCTTGATTTCAAGCCACTTCTCAAGATTATTTTGACTTCTAATCCTATATTCACAAGTGCTTTTACCCTTTCCAGTCTAGTTTAATCTTAAATTTTTTACAAACGTTCTCTCTTCTATCCTTGTTGTTAATAAAAATAATGAAGAGAATTATTTCCCTAGCTGAGGTTCCAGTTGGATCCCATCTGAAATGTCCCATTTGCTTTATAACTACATTTTGAATAGAGTTTTAAACACTTCTGCTCTCCACCTATGCTGACTACATCTGGACAGTACTTTCCTGAACTTCTTACAAACCTTTTATAATGTCAAAATCTTGCTAAAATCAAGAAAAATGCTATTTGTTGCTTTCCACTTAATCAATGTCTGTAACCATCAGAATACCTTTATCAAAATGCTATCATGTCTTTGGGAACATACTAAATTTACAGGCAGAAAATGAAGAATATTGTTTAGTGAAATGCTAGGCTGGGAGGAAACCAGTTTTTCTTTTCTTTTCTTTTTGTTACTCTTGATCCCTGACAACACAAGTGAGAAAATGCCTGTGTTGGATCAAGTGCCTCAATGTTGTCAACGCATGCCACATTAGGGATATTGCTTGTACTCATTTGTCCAGCTTTGCATTTCTTCCATACTTTCCTAGAATATTTTTTTTCAAGCAACCTATAAAACATTATTAGTAGGCTGCAGGCATAGACACTCTGCTTTGCAGATGTAGGGCAAAAGCTTGTCTTCAGGGCTGTTTTCAGAAGGCTAAACCAATGTATTAAGAAAAAGATTTCTTTGAGCAAAATTATTTTGTCTGAGCATGAGGGAAAGATGCGTACTGAATATCTCTTCATGCATTGTGGCTTTGCCCTGCTGTACAGAGCAAGCACAGAGTGTTAGTAAGCCAGATTGCCAAGTTAGAAACAAAGCAAGGTCGTAGAGACATTTCTGTGTTCAGCTCACTATAGAAGTTCCTATGTGTGTAACCAACTGAAGGCAGGGCAGCAAGTACAACCATGACCTCACTGGAGACATACAATGGCTTCTTACAGGCAACAACAAGCTTTGCAAGGTAGGTGAAGGCAGGTAATAGAAAGTGAACTCCAATACAAAAGGATTTCATCAATTTGTTTGTAGCAAGGTTTCTTCATGGCAGCTGCTTCTCAGCACTGCAAACCCTGTGGTGTCCAGACTGTGCTAAAAGCTCCCTGTGGACTCTGAGCTAGTTTCTTAAAGCATGCAGCAGGCTGCCCTTTCTGCAGGCATTTTATCCTGGCTGTGCCTGAAAGGTCACTAAAATGTCATACAACTGATACATTCCTGGCAGCCCTAACATCAGATGCATAAAACAAGGCTCATTAGCTGAATCAGTACCAAGGCGTCCATCCTTAGCCTCATACATCAAACACTTTTTTTGACTCTTCTATCTTACATTCGTCTTACATCTCACTGTTATCACAAGAGGCTCATGTTGTGTTTCACTTTAGTAAAAGCACACATTAACATGCAAACATAATCCAATTCCTTTTGTGGTGGGTTGACCCTGGATGAACATCCGTTGTCCACCAAAGCCACTCTGTTGCTCCCCTCCTCAGCTGAACAGGAAAGAGAAAACATAACAAAAGGTTCATGGATCCAGACAGAGACAGGGAGAGATCACTCAGCAAATACCATCACAGGCAAGATAGCCTTGAATTATTACCAAAGAAGAGCAGTATAATGAGAAATAGAGCCAAATATTAAACCTTCTTCCTAGGCTTAAATCCTGATTCTTTGCCTTCTCCACCCCAGTGACATCAGGGAATGAGGAATGGGGGTTGTGGTCAGTTCATTACGTCTCTCTGCTGTTCCTTCCTCCTCAGGGGGAGGACTCCTTACATGCTTCCTCTGCTCCAATGGCAGGTCACTCCTATAGGACACAGTCCTCCACAAATTTATCCAATGTGAATTCTTCCCACGGGCTACAATTCTTCATGAACTGCTCCAGTGGGTCCCTTCCTTGGGGTACAGTCCTTCAGGAACAGACTGCTCCAGTGTCTTCCCAGCAAAGCTACTCTGGTGTGGGCTCCTCTCTCCATGGGGCCACAGATCCTTACAGGAGCCTGCTCCAGCGCAGGCTTCCCACAGGGTCACAGCCTTCTTTGGGCACCCACCTGTTCTGCCATGGGGTCCTCCCTGGGCTGTGGTGGATCTCTGCTCCCCCATGGACCTCCCTGGGCTGCAGGGGCACAGCTGCCTCACCATGCACCAGGGGCTGCAGGGGAATCTCTGCTCCGGCGCCTGGAGCAGCTCCTCCTCCTTCTTAGTTGGTCTTGGGCTCTGCAGAGTTGTTGCTTGTGGGAGGGGTTCCTGCTCTCCCTTAGGAGGCAGCAACAGTTTAGAAAAAGGTTGCCAATCAGCTGCTGCTCTCCACCCCAGAAGAGCTGTCCATCAATGTTTAGCATACTCCCCAGTTCCAGAAAGTTCAGTTATTCTGTTACCCCCATTGGCCCCTGTTAGAATACCACTCCTCCTCTGTACCCCGATTAGTTCTCTGTATGTCACCCCACTCTGTCTCCCCCTTTACCCATTGCCCATTGGTTGTTTTGTACCCTAACCACTCCTACTCCTTTGCCCTTAATACCCGGCCCCGCCTTCCCTCGGGGCTCCCGGGGCTAGCTCCCTTCCAGAGAGCTTGTGTCCCTCGTCTCCCCGCCCTGTTCCTGTGACTCTCCTGAAATAAAGCCTCTAGGAATAAAGCTACTCCGGAGCCCTCTCGTCCTTACGGTGGAGCTATGCAGGTTCCCGCCACATCCTCCCCGCAGACCGGTCCTCTGAGGGTTTTCCCCCGGACTGGCTGGACACCCGGGTGAAGCCCGGAGGACTTGTAATTTAATACAAGTGGCGTCCGAACACGGCGACCACTGCCCTGCTCACCGAGGAGCGTCTCCTTTGAGCATCCGGATCCGTGACCCCGCGCTCCAGGATCTAAAGCGCCGTTCACTGCTGCTTCCAGGAGCAGCTCCTCTTCTATTGTTAGAAAGCTTCTGTCTCCTGGCGCTGCTGATAACTCGTGGAGATCTGACCCTGCAGCTTCGGGGGAAGCGCCGGATTTCACGAGATCAGCAGCCCTCCACCGCCCTGCCACAGCTTTCTTCATTTCGCCGCGTCCCGGTGTCGGTGAGTTTTGCTGCTCAACGCGAGCAGCCGACGCAGGCTCTTTTTTTTCTTTTCTTTCTTTTGCTTTGGCCGGGGATCTCTCTTGCAGCGGGAAAAATGGGAAACCGCCTTTCCCCTGCACGACGGGAGTTTTATATCCAAGTTAAGTCCGCCCTTGTGTTGGGGAATGTTTCCTTTAAAAAAGGGGTTTTAAAATCTTTTGTTAAATTTATTTTTGAACACTTTCCTGACGTCTCCATGGACGATGTCTTTTCTGTTTCGTTTTGGGGGAAAGTTGGACATTACATTTATGATGTTCAAGTTACGGGGAATTTTAAAGTGGGGAGATTTTTTCCAATTTATGATTCCATTTTGAATTTAGTTAAATCGAAAGGGGAAAGTTTGGGTCCCAGTTCTCCTACCCCTCATTCCACCCCCCCCGCTCCTAACCCCACTTCCCCTAAGGGTGGACTGGGAGACAGATCCTGCCAGAATGAGGCACAGGGTTGCTGCCGTCTCCCTGCTGCCTCCCGTGCCACCCTGTCCTCTCCTTGTGTTGGGACTGGCCACCCCAGCACGAGCCCTACCCGTTCCCTCGTTCCGCGAGTCCCTGACCCCAGTTATATCCCCAGTTGTAATAGTTGTTCTAATACTGTGTTAACACCTCAAAATGGCGACGGCCTCGTGGCCGATTGCCACTTTTCACAAAATGGCACCTCCTTCTCCTCCTCACCCCTTCGGGTTCCAGCCATTTTAACAGCTCTGCCCCCTCTGTCGGTTGCTGCCCCCACGTCGGGTCCCACCCCCCAACACGCGTCGATCTCTGTGACGTTGGGACCCTCCCATCCTGCCTCCTTGACCACGCCCCTGGGTGGGCCCCTGGTGGGTGGGACAGGCCGGACAGAAGGCCACGCCCTGGTGGGTGGGTCAGGCCACGTCCCCTCTCCTGCTGCTCCCGGTTCCCATGCTACCGGAACCAGAAGTAGGCCCAGCCGGAAGCAGGCCATCTTGGCCTGCAGGGTCTCCCAGCACCAGGACCCACCGGCAAGGGAGAGGCTCCGCACCCTAGCCCGTCCTGCCTCATCATCAGAACAGGACAGTGACAACCCCCGGCCCACAACCAAGCCGGGGGAGGGATGGGCCCGGATCTGGGCTGAGGCCATCAAGGATGGGGACCTAGATCTCGCAAGGGATTTAGGTCCATTTGTGGCACCAATTGTGCATAAGAGGGGAAAAGAGCCGAGGTGGGAACAGTTACCATACGTTGAAGTAAAGGAGTTGAGGAGAGCCGCGAAAGACTATGGGAGAAATTCTCCCTTCTTTAAAAATGTTTTAGACCTTACCTTTTCGGGACACCCTCTTGTACAACATGACCTTTGCTATATAGCGAAGGCCCTGCTGTCTCCCACAGAATTCTTTCTGTGGGAGATAAATTGGAAAAAATTGATTAAGCCTTTCCTAACAAAGTATGATCTCAGGGAGGTGTTAGGAGACGGCGCGGAGGGGCTTGAAGCTTTGGCAGGGGAAGGGGAATTCAGCAGACCTGAAGACCAAATCCTCCTTCTCGAGAACTTGTTAAGTGACATCAGGGACGCTGGGAAGGAGGCACTGCTGAAAATCCCCGATGGTACCACCCCCCTCCAAAACTTTTCATCAGTTCTTCAAGGCCCTGATGAAACTTTTATCAAGTTTGTGGACAGGTTAAAGGAAGCCATCGACAGGCAAATTGAGTGAGAACGTCGGGGCCTGAGAAGAACTTCTGCGAAAGATGGCCCTGACCAATGCCAACCCGGAGACCAAGAAGATCCTGAGAGGTCTTCCCCAGGATCCGGAGCCTACCATCGCTAAGATGGTAGAGGCGTGCACCAAGGCGACTTCAATGGAGCAAACAGTGGCATTTGCGGTGAGCAAAGGGGTGGGGGAGGCGATGGTAGACCTGATGAACACTCGCTGTTTCGGCTGTGGCCAGTTGGGCCACATCCGAGCGAACTGCCCACACTGGCCACCAGATAGGTCTTACCACCCTTACAACCCCTCCCCGAGACCAACATACAGGAATCCCCGCTTCCATCGGCTGGGAAACGGCAGGCAGAGCGCGGCGATGGGCCGCGCCATGACACCAAATGGCCCGTCCCAGCGCCCGGGGCTGCCATCTCTCCCGGAGAACTACGGCTCCAGCGGTATGTTTCTCTGGACGTCCGCAGCCAGGAGGATGGGCTCCGGCTCCTCAGAAGAACCAGGCAACTGAACTGCGCCCGTCACCAAGTCCTCCGGACCAGCCTTCACGTCATGTTTCCAGATGAGGACTTGGTTCGCGTCCCGGCAGGATTCCTGCCACCGCCCTACTGTGACTACCCCACCACTGTTTTGCTGTTAGGAGACACCGCCAACACGCCGGACGACCTCACCATCATCCCAGAGATTGTCTACTTCGAGCCGGGGACAGAGCTCACCGTCTCCGTGGTGTGTTACCAGCCTCCGTTCTCATTGCCTAAGGGGTCTCCTTTAGCCCTTTGCTACATCTTGCATGTCCACACAGAAGACACCGGCATGGACCTTTCAACGGACCTTTCTTCGGATTTGGACTCTTCTGCCTTTTTTGTGCAAAACGTAAGCAGACAGAGACCTATTATTAAGACTTCTTTTGTTTTACAGGGAAAGTCCATCTCACTAGACCTGATGGCAGACACCGGCGCGGATGTTACCATCATTCCCCAGGCAGAGTGGCCTCGCGACTGGGAGCTGGTGTCCCCTTGCGGCACAATCTCCGGCGTGGGGGGTGCTGTCAATTCCCACCGGAGCAAACATCTGGTATGTGTGGAGGGGCCGGAGGGTCAAGTTGCCATGATTAGGCCTTTTGTGGTAGCTTCCAACATCAAATTGTTAGGTAGGGACATTTTGTCCCAATGGGGTGCCCGACTTGACATCCCTAGCCCTGCGTGGGATTTTTAGTCTGGGCCACTGCGGAGCGCACCTCCCCACCGCTCAATTGGAAAACAGACACACCGGTGTGGGTGGACCAGTGGCCCTTACCATCTGAAAAATTAAAGGCGCTCAATGAACTTGTGGAGGAGCAGGTGCGCCTGGGGCATTTAATACCTTCCACCAGCCCCTGGAACACACCTGTCTGTGATCAAGAAACCCAGCAAAGACAGGTGGCGCCTGCTCCAAGACCTACGCAGGGTTAATGATGTCATCGAAGATATGGGCCCCTTGCAACCAGGCCTTCCTTCTCCCTCCATGCTGCCCCGGGATTGGCAGCTTGCAATCCTCGACATCAAGGATTGCTTCTTTAACATCCCGTTGTATCCCGGAGATGCTCCCAGATTCGCCTTCTCGGTTCCCTCCGTCAACCGAGGAGAGCCATATAAGCGCTATCAATGGACCACTCTGCCCCAGGGAATTAAAAATTCCCCTGTGCTCTGCCAAACTTTTGTGGCTCAGGTCCTTTCCCCTGTTCGCCGCCTCTTCCCCGCGGCAATCTTTTTGCACTACATGGACGACATTTTAATTTGTGCTGCTGATGCGAAATACCTGCGAGCAGCATTGGAAAAGACAATAAAGACCATCAAGGACTCAGGATTCCAAATTGCGGAAGAAAAGATCCAGCCGTTATCCCCCTGGAAATATTTGGGCTTCCTGATCACGGGAAGGACCGTCACGCCCCAGTCCCTCACCATCAAGGACAACCCTCAAACCCTGCGGGACTTGCAGCAGCTCTGCGGCACCATCACGTGGATCCGACCTCTCCTAGGACTCACCACAGAGGAGCTGTCACTGCTGTTCCAACTGCTGAAAGGCGACGGCGACCTGGCATCCCCGCGCCATCTCACCCCGGCTGCCCGTGAGGCCCTGGAGAGAGTCGCGGCTGCCATCAAGTCCCGCCAGGCACATCGGGTTGCGCGGCCCCTCCCCATCAATGTCGCCATCTTAGGTAAGTCCCCGAACTTACATGCCCTCTTATTCCAGTGGGACAACAGCCAGAGGGACCCACTCCTGCTCATAGAGTGGTTGTTCCTCCCACATCAGCCCGCAAAAACAGTGACACCTTTTCCTGAATTGATGGCAAAACTTATTATCAAGGCCCACCAGCGCCTCCAGACCCTCACAGGGTGTGACCCAGCATGCATCTACTTACCATTAAATTTGGACCAATTGGATTTCCTCTTACAAACAAATGAAAATTTACAGATTTCGGTAGACAGCTATCCTGGTCAAATTTTAATGCATTATCCCAAACACAAACTTTTTAAAGACACCTTGTATTTGGCCCAAAAATCTTTCAAAAGTAAAGTTCCATTGAAAGGTGCTCTCACTGTGTTCACCGATGGGTCGGGTAGATCCCACAAGTCGGTGATCACCTGGAAGGACCCGGACAGTCAGAAGTGGGAGTCTGACGTCCAAATAGTTCAGGGTTCCCCCCAGATCGCTGAGCTTGCAGCGGTCGTGAGAACCTTCAAAAAATTCCAACAACCTTTCAATCTCATCACTGATTCAGCTTATGTGGCCAGGATAGCAGAAAGGGCTGAACATGCCCTACTTAAAGAAATTCACAACAAAGCATTGTACAGCTTGCTCTCGAAACTCATTTGGCTTATTTCCCACCGGGAGCAACCGTATCACATTCTGCATGTTAGGTCACACACAGACCTGCCAGGTGACATCACTGAGGGAAACCGGAGAGCAGACACCCTGGCGATGTTGGCCACCTCCACCTCTGTAAACCCTACAGTTCTAAGACCCACCTTGCCAGATGTCCACATGCAGGCTAAGATGAGCCACGCCTTTTTCCACCAGAATGCTCTGGCGCTTTGCCGCCAGTTTAAAATCTCCAAGGAGCAGGCGCGGGCCATCTTAGCCACATGCCCCAATTGCCAATCCCACGCCTTACCATCCTTAGCGACGGGAGTTAACCCCCGGGGATTGGGGGCATTGGAAACCTGGCAGACGGACATAACACACTTTCCCTCCTTTGGGCGGCTGAAGTACATCCATGTGTCTGTAGACACGTTCTCGGGGGCAGTGTTTGCCTCCACCCACACGGGGGAAAAAACAAAGGATATCATCAAACACTTGTACATGGCTTTCTCCACCTTGGGTGTCCCTAAAACGATAAAGACAGACAATGGACCAGGGTTTGTGTCCAAACAATTCATGGAATTCGTGCAACAATGGGGCATTGATCACATCACAGGTATCCCACACAACCCTACAGGACAATCAATTGTGGAAAGAAAACATCAAGAAATTAAAAAACTGCTAGAGCAGCAAAACGATTCGGCCCTTACCACGATCCCTGTAGAGAGGTTGTGCAAAGCCCTATATGTTCTCAATTTCATGAACTGTTCGGACCGCGAGCCAAACCCCCCGATACTACGCCACTTTCACAATAACACCAGGGCGCAGTTGAAAGAAAGACCACCAGTGCTCGTTAAAGACCTTGAGTCCAGGATCATCAAAGGTCCGTACCCGCTGATAACGTGGGGGAGAGGGTATGGCTGTGTCTCCACAGAACAGGGCCCCAGGTGGACCCCTGGCAAATTCATTAAACCATACCGGGAAGACATCATGAAGGAAAGCCACCCCCCGGACCACTCCCCCGAGACGTCAACTCCGGCCGATACCACCGTCGCCTGGAGTCGGAGGAAAAGGAAGGGAAGCAGACCCATTGACGCCGCCACCAGGACTTTGATAACTAATCGATACTTCCCACCGGCTTGGACAATTTACCCCCTGACCCCATCCCCAACCATTCCTTACCCTTTCCCATCCTACCACTTTCCTCGCCCCCCTTACCCTCACACCTGACCCCACATTTTTCTGTTTCAATGTTAATTTAAACGGGGGAGGATGGGGATTTGAAGGGACCCTTGGTCTTACTTTCTTTTTGTATGTTTGAGTTATTACACTGCTGACCACCCAGATGGCAATTACATCAGCCAGAACACCCCGCAGCGACTGGCTTCCTGCAGCTGCCTTCGGCACCATCTTATGGCTCCACCTGGCAGGAAGCTGGCTTGTGCCACAGCCCAAGGAAAACGTCTGGGTCATGCTGGCAAAGTCTATAGGACAAGAACAGCTTTGCATAGCCATGGGCAGTGTAGACAATCCGTTGTCTACATGCCTGGTGGGAGTCCCCCTGTCCAAAAATGATTTTCCGTTCACAGGGATGAAACTCAACCTGGCGGACTCCTGGATGAGTTGGATGAGGACACTACCACAGGCACCACAGGAACCCCAGGAATTGGACCTACTGGGGTCCACAAGGATCCACTTTTGTATTCGGTTTTATACTAAGGCCCCACAAACAAAACCAGGGCAAAACATCAAAGACGTAACACCAGCAAATAGAAAATACATCAATGAGTGGTGCAATTACACAAGCCCTGTGTTGTCTAAGTCCTACCCATTCCCTAAGGTGCTCCCTCGGGGTGTGTTTCTCATCTGTGGGGACAGGGCGTGGGCTGGGATCCCCTCCAATATCAAAGGGGGTCCCTGTAGCCTTGGCAAGCTTACCACGCTAACCCCCAATAAAACCCAAATTCTGGATTGGAAGAAGAAAAGTCATTTGGCACGCAAAAAGCGATCGTATGGTGAATTTGACCCAAATTGCGATTCCGAAATTTATGATTGGAGTGAGGGAAAGAGGGTCGCCGCTTCTATTTTTCTACCATGGTACGTGGCAGTGAAAACCCTCGGTGAGATTTCTCACCTGGGGTGTTGGATGAGTAAGCAGGCCAACGCTACGCCTGCCGCATTATCAGACCTCTTAGCAGAGGAAGAGACCACCAGGCACGCCACCTTACAGAACAGAGCGGCCATTGATTTTCTACTGCTCACCCATAGCCATAGCTGCGAGGACTTTGAAGGGATGTGCTGCTTCAACTTGACATCGAAGAGCACATCCATCCAAGCCAACATCCAGCAGATCCAGGCGTTAGTCAAAGACTTAAAGACTGAAACCAGGGCTGTGGACGCGGTGAACAAGACCTTCTCCCAGTGGGGTGTTCCTAGGTGGGCCGTGCCAATCGTTAAAGGTTTAATTTGGATTTTGAGTATTATTTTTGTAATTTCTGTAGCCTTAACTATCTTTAAGAAAATGTTAACGAGGAACTTGGGGAATGTTTTTTAATAAATCAGAAAGGGGGAGTTGTGGGAGGGGTTCCTGCTCTCCCTTGGGAGGCAGCAACAGTTTAGAAAAAGGTTGCCAATCAACTGCTGCTCTCCACCCCAGAAGAGCTGTCCATCAATGTTTAGCATACTCCCCAGTTCCAGAAAGTTCAGTTATTCTGTTACCCCCATTGGCCCCTGTTAGAATACCACTCCTCCTCTGTACCCCGATTAGTTCTCTGTATGTCACCCCACTCTGTCTCCCCCCTTCACCCGTTGCCCATTGGTTGTTTTGTACCCTAACCACTCCTACTCCTTTGCCCTTAATACCCGGCCCCGCCTTCCCTTGGGGCTCCCGGGGCTAGCTCCCTTCCAGAGAGCTTGTGTCCCTCGTCTCCCCACCCTGTTCCTGCGACTCTCCTGAAATAAAGCCTCTAGGAATGAAGCTACTCCGGTGCCCTCTTGTCCTTACGGTGGAGCTATCTGGGTTCCCGCCACATCCTCCCCACGGACCGGTCCTCTGAGGGTTTTCCCCCAGACTGGCTGGACGCCCGGGTGAAGCCCGGAGGACTTGTAATTTAATACAGTTGCTCTCACTCCCATTCCACTCTTCAACTGAAGTTGTTGAGCAGATTTTTTTCCCTTCTTTAATCTGTTATTCCACAGGCACTACCCCTGTCACTGACAGGCTGAGCCTTGGCCAGCAGTGGGCCCATCTTGGAGCTGTCTGGCATTGGCTCTATCAGAAGCCACAGGAGGACCTTCTAGTAGCTCTTCACAGAATACAACTCTGTAGCCCCCTCAAAATCACCTTTGAAATATTATGTGTTGAAATTTTTATTTTTCTAGCTGGACTTGAATAGGATAATAGCAGTACTACTTATCTGTAAAATATGTTATAAAAAGTTCAGAGTATTTTCTTCTTTTGTTTGTATTAAGGGTCTTGTCAGATATATGACTGTTACAAGTGTAACACAGGACATATGGCTCAAAGTAGAGACATATTTTCTATCAGTAATTACCCACAGGAATGTGAAGTTTCAACTTCTGCTCATGGTCAGAGTCCCCACTGTTTCTGCTGTACATCAGGACAGGATGAGAGGCATAAATGGGTTTCTCATTTTTCATTTCTGGAAGTCTGCAGTATATAGAAAGGCCACTAAAATGCGATGCACAAAAAAGACCCCAGTGCTTGGCATTAGGGTAGTCCTTAAATATATTAATGAATCTACTAAAATAATGTAAAAAACCTAGAGTTACCCATGATAAAGATGATATTTAATAAAAGAGCTCACGACCATGGACGTGTATGTGCATATGGATGCTCCTTGCATGTGCATGTCATGGCTGGACATATTTCCTGTGTGGTATAGCAGAGAGACAACACATGGTGCTCATACTCTACATCTGACCTGCAAGGTCTTAAATTTATCTGCCCTCTCTCCAGAGGCCAAAGACTTGGCTCCCTGGACTCAGGTTTTCGAAGTGCTGCAATTGAGCTTCACTGCCACAACAAGGCACATCATTGCATGTGTAACTGGAAGGAAGGAGAGATGGCAAACAGAGTACAGGTAATAACATTACTGAAAGCACTGCTGGTGCAAAAATGAGTACGTGAGGCAGGAGAGAGCTGTGCACAAATAGTGGTAGCTAAAAACTGGCCTAATTGAGAAAAAAATATAAATGTAGGGGAGTAAAATTAAGTTTCATTTTAATACCTTGGAAGCGACATATGGGGCAAAAATAGAAAAGAACATATGGGGACACCTTTGCTCTTGCAGCTTTGCCAGTATCCTGCTACCCAGCTCTCCGTTTGGTGAAGACACTTCCAAACAATTCAGTGCTGCTGCCTTTTTATGCTGTGAGCATGATCTGGTGACTGTTCCACTAAATAGCACACAGGAGGAGATTTGCTTGAATGTGATTGCCATAAAGTTTGTTTACAATGATAATCAAACATTATTGGTCTTTGTGCTGAGCACACAATGATTTAGGCTCTCAAACCACAGTAGAGCCAAACACCAGGGAAACATGGGGAAGGAGACATCTGCCAGCACATGAGGCTGTGCCCTTTCTACTGTCACAGGAGGATTCAGAAATGGCACAAGGACTTGGACATGAGGTCCAGTTCCTGTGGTGCAATGAGCAGCATTTCTGCCAAGCAGTCAGTAATAAAGGGCCTGTGAGTACTCTCAGCTCAGCCATTTGCAAGGTGAATATAGAACCTCAGATTTTGAAACTGTAACCTCATGGCATTTGTGAGCTCTATGATGGCCACTGGAGCTGCAAAGGGAAGCCCTTACACAAATTTTGATGGAGTTTCTCAGCTCAGACTTTGCTCCACTGCCACTATTTTCATGCTGTTTACTTGTATAATAATCAAAATTATTCAATATTTTTTTGCTTCACAGGGCCTTGTCCTCCACTTTTTTTCTCCTCTTATCATGTTTCTTGTTGATGTAGGGCAGCATCTTCTTCTGTTTCTGCTGATCCCCTGGCTGAGTCTTTTATCAGCTCTTCTGGGACAAGATGTAACAGTGGGGAAGTACTCAGGTTTGTGAAGTCTAATAAACATGATCTGGTGTTTCCACCCTCACAGAAATAGAGGCAGGGATCTCTGACTGTTGCTCCTTATAATTAGGGAACAATAGGTATGCCGATATTGCTTTCCAGATATACCCAGCAGAAAATAGCAAGATGAATGGTGCTATGGGTCCAGAAAGTAGAACAAAAAATTAGACCAAAGTCACATTTGTCTCAGATTTGCAGGTGGAGAAGGCGTCTGGTTGGTAGCCAGATTCTTGGACCATGACATGAGGAAGACCATGCTCTGGAGCAAGGCCTCTGCAAGGCAGGGCTGGCCAACAGTGGGAACCACGTTGAGAGGATGGGAACCAAGGTCCTTGCTGTGCAGAAAGGAGCCAGGATGAAAGTAGTCAGGAATGGCCAAGCAAGGGCTGGGAGGCATGAGCAAGTCTTCAGTAGCTGAAGGCAGAAACTGGGACTAGGGATAAGGCAAGCAGGAATAAGGACCAAAGGGCAGGCGGAAACAACTGGAGCATAGCTGCAGCAAGGAGAAATACTGGACTGAAACGGTCAGCACTGCCTTTTATACCTGACAAATACAGCAAGCCACCTGTCAACCTGTACATCTGGAAACAGGGTTGCTGCCTGACCTCTGTAAGGCTTTGCAAGGATTGTCTCTAAACTTGCAGAGGGGCTTGTCTGATGCTTAGTAAAGAAAGAATCAGTAAAAGACCTCCACTCAGCTAAGAGAACAAGAGAACAATAATAAGCTAAGAGAGCAATCATAGTCTGAACAATATATTTTTCTAAACTGGGTAGACCTGAACATTGCTGGATAATAGCCATTTGCTTTCAAATTTTCATCCCTAAGTGCTGAGCAAAAAAAATAGAGCCTTGCAATATGGATTTTGACTGACAAATCATTCTAAGAATTAAATATGTAGTAGACTGAATTATTGTAGAAGTTATCAAATGAGTCATTTGGAAAAATTGTTCTTAGCCAGATCACTGCTAGGGGCGAGCAATAAAGAGAAGAAAAAGAAAAAAAGAAGGAAAAAGAAAATGCCTGGGGCAGTGGCCTCCAAGTGTGACTGCCACACTAATAAATGAGAAAAAGAGTCATTAGTAGGTGCAACAAAGGGGAGAATTAAGGCCCAAATCTATGAAAGTTAACAATCCAATGCTAATGAAGACCTATCTAGATATTTGAAAGGAAAAGCAATAAGGAAAACTTTAACAGGAGTCATGCTGATAAAAATAATTTAGTACAAAGCTATGTTCATGGCATATAGGAAACTGCAAGGAGCTCACACTGACTGTCTCAGCAGGAAGGACACTAAGGCTGTGGGCAGGTGTCCTTCTCAGGGCCACTGGAAATAATTAATTAGTCTGGTCCAGCCACAGCAGCTCATCACCATTCCTCTGAAGACTCTGCTATCTGTCAGCCTGGAGTGAGCTTGGATGGCCAGGACCTGCCGTTCATCCACTAATTTTGGCTGAAACTCTAAGGTGGCAGCCAGCTGCCTGAAAGGGTGGGACACCAGGGTGGGGAAGGGAGCTAGCAGCCCCACCTGGCCACTTGTAGGCTGTTCCTCTTCAGAATCCAAGCTGCCTCTCCTCTGCCTCAGGGGATGACGGAGGAGATGCTTCCCATTGGAGGGTCTTTCAAAGACAGCCCTTCATGTTCAGTGCAAAGTAGCAGGGAAGGACTGATGTTGAAAGGGAGTCTTTCACCAGCACCAGAACAAAACTGTTCTGAAATGCCTGAAAGAATTTTGCATGCAATTTTCAGCTTGTGGAGAGTTTCAAGTTTTGCTAATTTTTTCCTGATTTTGAATATGAGCTTTGTCTATTTTTCAATGTCAAAGCATTTCCATGTCCAGGAAGACCACACCCTATTCAGCTGCATCAACAACCTGAGCATTGCTTCAAATGATCTGTAGCTTTTGTTATGAGAACCATCACTAGTTACTACCTCGTTTCTGCTACTGGCTTGACACAACTGCCTGGGACATTGTTTCATGGTCTGAATGCCTTTGCGTTCCTGTCCTGAAATAAATAATTAATGACGAGTAATATTTTCCCAATGGTTTGGTATAAAATGTATCTTTGTTCAAAAAAAATAGCTATTAGCAGTTCATTCACTATTGACATGTGCAGATCTTCTCCAACACTTCTGCAATGTCATCCTTGAATAGATAAAAATTGTGTGGTCTATAGTAAAAAAAAAAAAGTATAGTAAATATATTTCCCTGGCTGTTACAATGCATTGGTTTTATTAAGCAGTATTGCATTGTGATAAGCTGCTGGAATGGAAATGTTACTTCCTTCAAGCTTTATATTATATTATTTAGACATTTTTAAACTTGGGGTTGACAATCCCCACAGGAGGTGGTGATGGATGCAAGGGGAGTGGCAGGGAAGACAAGCGAGGGAGAAAAGAAATTATCATAGATGAAGCTTGCAATGCCACCATTTTCCCTTGTGTGATTTTATTTATATATTTGTCTCATAGCACAACCCTATCTCCTAGGGATTCCTTGAACATCAACTTCATTAGTTACGAAGGCAGCAATCCATAACCAATTTTCTTTTCATGTCAAGCTTGTTCATGTATAAACCCAGCCCTTTTGTTGGAAACATTTGCAATTAATCCCACAAACAAAGAAAATGCAAATCATACAGTCTACCCTGAGCAACCCTTCTGACTCAAGGCCCTGACCACCATCTATTATACACTAAAATGAATTGAAATTCCCACTTTGAGTCTAACCTAATTTTCTAGTGATAATAGGCATGGATTCCCAGAAGCATTCTATGCATCTAGATAGTAACATCCTAATTTCCCTTCCTGGTAAATGTTTTAAATAAGACTTTAGCACCAAAGGAAATTAACCTTTAAATTAATTGTAATTATAAAATGCCATCACTGATTTTGTCTTCAGACTAATTACTTGCCATTATTTAAACAAACTGCACCTCCTCAGAGCTTTTAAGTTTGTTTCCCTCTGCAGTGCTGTGCCAAATGATCACAGAGCAGGCTGTGTAATGTCTGCCAAGCCCTGTGACACCCTGGACTGCTCAGGTCCATTTGCATCTCAAATGCAGACGGTCTCACTTGTCATATCTTCCTGCCATGAACGTGTTCCCCTGTGCTTCAGCCTCGCACTCTGCAGCTCAGACGTTTTCAGCCTGTGCCTTGGAAGCAGCGAGCATGCCTTAGGGGGCAAAGATTGCCTGTGCTCTGTGCCGAGGAGAATGAGACGCTCAACACCAGCCTTCTGCTCTGTGAGGGGCCCCCTCCAAGACAGGACATGACTGGAAATAATAACACAGGAACCAGCTATTGATATATGCAAAAGATTGATGTTGTACAGGCATGTCAGGGAATTTCCTAAATGTTCCTGATGGCACCGTGGCTCTCCAAGGCAGCTGTCCTTAGCATGACAAACATGAATTAGTGCCTTGGGATTTCAAAGGCTTCTCTCCCTCCTCACTTCTATCAGAAGCCTGACAGCCAAAGGCATCCCATTTTCCTCCCTCTGGTTTACTTAGATCATGTAGCAGTCACCACACTAAATGAAACGAGTAAATGGAAGAAGCTTCTAATTGAGCTGCAGGCTGTAAATTGAAGAACACAGCTGAGCAAAAACAAGCTGAAGCTTCAAAATTCCTTGCATTCCTAGTGTATTCCTTGCATTCCCATTCACAATGACCTGTTCAACCGTTTGGAGAACAACTGTGTTTTAAATATTGGCTTTATTTGTTCCTATTCTTATTTGTTGCTGTGCTGTCTCTGCAGGCTGTCTAAGCTGTCCCTAGTACCAACCAAACAAGTTAGATCAGTGATTCCCCCTGTCTTGAGAGAGGTGTCTACCGCAGATAGGGCAGATTGCTCTTTGGGGTTACATCCCAAAGCCTTCACTGACTGTGGTGGAAATCTTGATTGTTAATTTAAGCTACAGGCATATTTACATGTGGCTGTAGGAGTGTGAGATGGATGCCACGTGTGACAGCATGGAAAAGGTGAAGATGGAATCACTGGTGTATTCCAGAGAAAGACTTGGAACACACTACACAAATGATAGGTGCAAAACTAATGAAGTGTGTAGCTGAGTTATTGGATCTCCTTTTCTCAGGAGGCTGTTTTATAAAACCTTTCTTGGTTCAAACATATTTGGACACTTTCAGGAAGAAAAGACCACTGTGGGAAACTAAATACAGCTAGACATCTTGTGGCTAAGGAAGTCCATGAATAGCAAATTACTATCAAGAATTTCAGGGAACCACAAACTTGGGATGGGAAACAAAGAAGCAGAATTAATACTTGAATGTTTGCTACCAACAAACTCTTGTTGGTAGAGTTTCTCTTTGTTTCTCTTTCTCTCTGTTTTAGAGATTTTTTTCTAAGCAGGAATGGAAGCTGAGGTATTATTTCTCTGTAATGTCTCGCTAAGCAGATTGTGAAAAGCATTTGGCACAGAAATAAAGCGATACCTGAGCATATTCTGCACTTCAATAGTGCCTTTCATCCCAGACGCTCAAAGTTATGAAGCAACACGCCTGTGAGTTTGTCCCTGTAATTATTTCCCATTTTAAATATGGGAAACAGAAGTATGGAGAGGTTAAACAACCTGCCCAAAGGTGGAAGGTTGCCTGTAACAGAGATAAAAAGAACATGTTTTTCTATCTGTCCCATATGCATGTCAAAATTTCACATCTCTCACATATAATGAATTTAATACTATCTTTTAAAAGAAAATCTTTGTCATCACTTTTTTTACTTCCTAGGTCAGGCCTAGGATCCCAGAGTGGACTATAGTTTGGCACTAAGTTCATTGGCACATAATACTGTATTGCTCACCAGAAGATATTTCCTATCTAGGGTATTGCTGTCTTGCTGAACATTTTCAGTAATTCAAATGGAGTCTTTAATTCAAATTTTTACTGGAGGGGGAGAAGTGAAATAATTTTAAAGGGTTATATAGAGCTTCACTTCTGTGCCAAGACATCCCCAGTAGCAGGATTCCAGGGACTATGCAGCAAAAATCTTCTAGACAGAGTTGCAATTTCTTTTGCTTTGCAGTTTAACTGGAAACAATGCCAGGAGAAAAGAAGAAAGTGCATGTGCAGGTTGGATCCCTGCTAGCATCAGATGGTGCAAAGGTTGTACCTCATGGTACACGAGGGAACATTCAAAGGGGCCATATTTGTTCTCTGATTGCCTTGCCATTGCCTAATAGTAGGTAAACACTATTTCTGCTCCCTCTTGGTCAGCAGGAGAGCCTTCTAGATTAGGATTTTACTCTGAGACACAGACTAAATTAGAGATTTTCTCTTAGCTGGGATTCATTCCTGGCCAAAGCTGTCCCTCTAATAACAAGCAAGTCTCCTTACTCTCAACAGAACCTGTAAGATGAGTGCAGAATTCCCATTTCAGTAACCCAGGTTTCTTTCTTAATTGCTTAGAGATAAAAAGCCCTGGGAGGATGCTGCTTGACTGCTTATATTCCAGTCTTCCCCACAAAATGTTTATATAGTTAATGAAGTTTTCAGAAATACATTGAATTTTCTTTTAGTAAGGCAGTAGCAGCTTATAGCAGGGAGCCAAATTGCTAGTGAGCAAATGCACATTAAAGGAACATTTCAATGTTATTAAAAATAATGTGCAGCCTTTCAAAAATGCAGGTCTAACATGATTTTGGGAGACAAATGAGGAGCTCAAATAAGTTCACAGTCATTGAATGCCTCCAAGTGATGGTTGTTGCTGACATTTTCATGTTTTATTTTTAATTGCTGCAGCTAATAATGCTAATGAGCTAAAATGGCAATGGCTTAGGCATTCCAATGGCAGCGGTGAGGAGGAGAGTGTGGAGTTGGCAGCAGTGCTGCTGGGGACTCATCCTCCCTTGTCTTTCCCAGAAAAAGACCTGAGGCACTCCAGCCTTGAGTTCCTCCTTCCTATGCAGCCATGGGGAAAATGTTTGGGAGTGGCAAACCTTCACTGAGAGAAGCAGCCATGGAAAAGCTGCTCTTGTCTGCCCCTTAAACACAGGTGCTGCAGTTTGACTCTGGTGCACCCAGTGTTAGAGCACTTCTGGGACTGTACCAGGAGAGAAAGCAACTTCCTCTTTAATCCTTGGTGCAGAATTAACCCAAAGCAGATTGTTCTCATGAAAGATAGCACAGACTTGAGCTTTGATTTAGGGGGCCTGTGGCTGGATTTATTTAATGTGTGAGTAATTAAAACCTCTAGATTTGCTGATCCCGTCCTAGTTATGACCATGATTTGATCACTGTATTGTTCCCTTCCTAATCCTTTAGTGAGGGTAGAGCAGGTTAATCTTAGTGAAATGTTTGCTTAATACTACCCTCATTTGTTCTCTTAATAAAATCTGCATAAAGAATGGAGAAATAGTAATTCTTTCAGAATGTTCCAATTAGTCTGAGAGCAAAGCTAAATCAGCTGAAGCAGCTTAAGAGCAACTTGACTGTGTTTTTACAGTTGAGGCTCCGTGCCAACAGGAGATGAGACATGTTCTATACTAGAGAGCAATGTCAATATCTTCATCTGGTTAAAATCTGGAACATGCCTAGGTTTGGCTCTTGGATGTTGCATGGCTTTTTCTCTAGTCTTATGCCTTGCTGCTCAGTTCTGCCGGGTTCAGTCTTTCTGCCTCTTTTGCTCTTTTGGACTGCTGTTGTTCCCATGGCCCATTAGCAAAGTGGAAGAAATGGAAGTGATGTATGGGTGTTCACTTTGTCCATCGTGAAAAGCAAAGACTTTTTCTATTGGTTCTGTCTCATCAGAAGGGATTTGTGGCTAAATGACACTTTGGTATGACCCAATACGTTTATCCTTATAAATACTAAATAATGTGACATCCATAAGGGAGATACTTCTCAGAAGAGCATGATAGATGTATGTGTTGCCAAAAGGGATGGAAAAAGTGAGAAAATGTATCTAAGAAAATAAAAGAATTTTAAATTAAACCTGAACAGGAAGTATTTGTATATACTGCAGGCCCTGGCTGTCACAGTGAATGCTTGGTACATGGCAGAGTGGATGTCTGAGCAGAGAGAGAACTAGAATCATTCTTACTTGCTACTTCGTGAGGCCTCTCAGTAGAAACCAAAGCTGTTTTAATGTTGTGATACCTTGAGGGGCCAGATCCAATCTGAGCATTATTACACTGTTGGCACAACTCAGCCACAGAAGTTCCCTTTCCCTTTTTTTGCCAGCCAAGCTTCCAAACCTCAGCAGACGGGAAGCTGCAGCACCTGAGCTTGTGCTGGCTTCATTGCACTGGGTGGGAGTTCACCCTGGTGCCTCAGAGAGGTGCTGGCAGACAGGTCAGATGCTCTTTGACTGGATGAGGAGACCTGGCTGGGTGTACAAAGTAGTAATGAAATCTAAATGTCAAAAGTAATGACAAAATAGTCAAGGTGATGGCAAGAAAATGTTCAAAGAAGTATGACAATCTGTGGGTGCTGAACAACAGGGAGCTCTTGGTGCAGAGAGAAGAAAACAATAGCATATTGGCTGTGGCACTTTGCTGCCAGGAATGCCACTTTATGAACCATGGGAGAAATCTCTCAAATGTGCTTTGACTTCTGTGCTTGATTGGTGAGCCAAGTCTCAAGTTCCTCCCTCGCTTTTTACTTATATCATACCTGAAAGCATTACAGAACAGTGAAAAAATATTTAAGCCCTTAGAAGAGAGGGCAGAACAGTATTGAATGGGATTTCATTTTGGGGGACAAGGAAGAACTCTCCTCCAGCTCTGTGGATAATGAATGCACTTAATAGGAAAGCAGGAGAAAATACATATGACTGAGTACTTCCTTAAACAGAAAAGTCTATTTGTGACAAACCTTGCTCCACACAGCTTCCCAAACCTTTTGTACTCTTTATACCTTCCTCACTTCCACAGAAACACAAAGACAACTGAAATGAGCACAGTCGAAACGACCTCCAAAGTGTGGTGGTTTGATTTCAGCATTAAATCTCCCCTTGATGGTTCACAGTGACACTGTATTGCCAATAGATTACAGGGTTGTAGCTATTTTCCATGCAGGAGAACACACAAAGGAACCCCCACCAGCCCTATCAGTGCTCTCAATCAAATAAAAATCCTTTTGCTTCCTGTTGCAGTGCTCTCCCTAGGATTCATGTATATTTTATCAAAGTTACATGCAGTTCTGATACTTGTTTCTAAAGTGCTTTAGTATGAATCCCAAGATGTACTGAAATGCTGCAGTGGACCTTTTTAAAAAAATCCAGGTTAGAGTAGAGAAAATGAAATGGCTTGACTTTACAGCATGCAATAAGAGCAAATTTTGCTCAACAGGCTTCTATTGATATAAATAAGCAGAAGAAACACAAATCTACATCTACATGAAATCATTTCACTTCATGTAAGTGCAACCTGGGAGCAGCAGGAACAAAGAGGAGCCACTGTTTAACCTCTCATAAATTAAAGTCCTGCAATGATCTGAAGCTATTTTTTTTTACCAGAATTGCTTTTACAAGACAACATACATGACAACACAAAAGAACTATAACTACAGTTGTAACCAATTACTCTGAAAATAGTTAATAACAGCTTGGAGCAAGGGGAAAAAAAAAAAAAAAGCTTGTATTTACTAATTGGGATTTTTTTTCTTTCTTTTTATGTAAAAAAAACCCCAAAAAACCAAAAAAGCCCCTTGTTTTATGTCTTAAGCTAAGTTGTGAGATAAAGAGTTGCAGTGATCTTTCTAGATGAAAGGTGTATGTAAATTTAAACCAGTATTTCTTGCCTCCTTTGTCTCTCAGACGTTTCTAGATTTTAGACCAAGAAGGATGGACAGAAAATATGATCTGGCTACAGTATAATAAGGCATTTAGGTTGATGTCAGCATGGCATTTAGGTTGATGTCAGCGTAGTGGAGAGGTGATTAAACAAAAAAAAAAAGAATTCAGTTTGTATGTAGTAAAGCTTTAGTACTTACAGCTGTCCTCTTCTTCAGTAATACACTTCACAACATAACAGGCATAGATGAAGCCTGCCAGCTGAAACAAAATGTAATAGTGTTAGATGTAAGACTGATACCATAGAGAAACAAGAGATGGCTTTAGAAAAGTGACTACAGAAACAACAAAATTCCACAGACTTTCTTTGAGGAGTTAAAGATAATTCTCCACAACAGTTTAATAATTTTAATTAGAAATAGGGGAATTCTGCATCTTTCTTGAAAAACACATCCTTCAATAAAACTTCCAAAAATTGACCAAAATTTTTCCAATACCTAGTTGACTTATTTTCAGTTATTGAAAAAATAGAAAAGTGAATTAGTATTTGGATGAATGAGCTTTTAGCTACTGAAAATGTAAATATTTCTGTCAAAATCAGATTTGCTATCCAACAAAACCTGACCCTCTAGCAGAACTTTTTTTAAAATTGGAACTGTGCCAACTTGATCTGCCAATCAAGGACAAATTCACTGCACTTGTAAACCAGCTTTATAATGATATTTTATCAGTTGAAATTAGGTCTGTGGATTAATGGAACTTGTTCCTATATCTGCAGTAGTCCCCAAGCCTCATAACAAGTCACTTTGGATAGTCCTGGATGTGTTTACATCAACATCTCACACAGCAGCTGGCAAATTTGTATCTTGTTCCCTTCAATCCTCTCTGCAGAGCATGCCCAGAATTGAATTGTAAACAGGAACAATGGGATTTAAAGAAAATGAAAATCTGGAGTAGTTACTGAAGTACCACCTGAAACAAATGATAATAAAAAAAGGAATAAATGGCTAATATCACACATGCAACAGGCCAAGTATCATGTGAGTCAGCTGCTGGTCCCTCCAGCATGTTCTGTTGTTGTTAAGTTAGACCAGAAGTAAAAGAATAAATAGTGGAGCAGCAACACATGTCACATGTCACATGTCACATGTCAGCATGTTACACAACTTTCTTACATGCAGGTCTGGAGAGTTTTCTCTACTCCATTACAATAAATCATTTTTCATCCTTTAGCTCATCACTGAAGTTTGCATGGTAGGATGTCAAAAGAATTCCAGTTATGTGATCTCTGTGTAGTGAAAAGTGAGCCGTGCTGCCAAAATGTGTTATTTTGCACAGGCCACCTCACAGAGATATTTGTATGAGCTGCAAAACCATCTGTACACTTTGGGAATTTGTTCTTTATGTGGATAATAAAAATGCGTAGTGGCTTCAGCCAGGACTGAGAATGGTGCAAAACCCATAATCTCCGGCTGAGGGAGATGATGATCTTAACTTCAGTTTGAATAATCAGTGGGTTGGACAGTAGAAGAACTGAAATTTGAGAGACCATGAATTATGAATACTGGTTAGTGAAAATTGATTTTTTTTCATTAATCCGCGGTATATGCACAATCACTGCAATATTGTGGGTTCTTAGAGCCCTTAGTATTACCCATATGTAAATTAAATGCAAACAAATCCATTCCATTTCATAGTGCCTTCATACCTGAAGCAGTAACTATGCCTAGTTTATTCCAGCTCTTACACAGATATTCCTGGCATTTCTGTCAGTTTTCTATCTAGAAAGCTACCTATACCCACAAATGCTATCTTCTAATATCTGTATGGGTAAGAGATGTCAAAAGGGGGAAAAAAATGGTCAGCCTCAAGGCTTTTCTAAAGAAATCAAGACTTGATTTGGAGATCACAATGAAGCCAGCATAGGTGTTATCCACTCACATTTAAATTCCTGTTGGAACCCAGAAGCTGCATTACAACGGAACTAAACCATTAATTTTGTCATTTATTATAAATCTGCCTTACAGTGCTGCTGGGAAGACTTTACACCTGGGAAGGATGAAATATTCACTGCTGGACACAAAGAATGCGCTATACCAAGAAGTGGCATTCAGCTAATATCAGCATTTCATCTCTCCTTTATTGGATCATTCTTCCCTTTTGTTTCTTGGCTTCAAGACAGAGGGCTAATTTGCTCCACTGACTTATGCCCTGCATAACCCCATTGACTTCAATGACATTACTTGAGGTTTAATTCAGCAACGAATTAGGCCCAGAAAGGTTGTTCATAAATGATTCCATTCTTACATGTGAACCTTGGCTTAATAGTTTCTCTGTTCTCTTTTTACAGACCATCAGATCCAAGATAGCTGAATAGTTGTATCTCTAGCAGGCTCCTATGGTAATCCTTTTCTTGCACTATAGTTCAATACTTTACTGCCTTGTAAACGACCACGAGTTCATGTGTTATTAACTGACCTTATCTTGCAAAGCACAGCAAACAAACCGTATCACAAATGGTGTTTACAACTGATCTTTTAATTGTATTCAGTTACTTTGCTTAAATCTCTAGGGAACTCCTTTGATATATAAGCAAATCCTGCAGCATTTCATCAGATGAGCTTGTTGATTAAAAGAATGCCTTAAAGCTTAAATTGTTCTGATCTAAGAACGAATGTCAGGGTTTTTTCCCATGAGATAATCAGAGTTCATGAAAGAAACCTCCCCTTCTCCCACATTTATCCAGCCCTTTGCTTGGTAAACATAACCATTTTGTTCTTATTTGAATCTCACATTATTTTTTTATTCTTTCTCTTTTTTTTTTTTTTTTAACCAAGTAATTTATCAGTTCTGATACAGTGACAATCATTCAAGATTAACCTTCTAGTTGCATCAGCAGCAGTGGGCACACACTGCGAGCTGAGGCTCAGAACCAAAAGTAGCAGTTTTCACTTTGATGATACTCAATGACCTGAGCCCATGGTAACTGCAGAGATCCCCAAGATAGAGATCAGGAACGTGTTTCCTCCCCCCGTGGACTAGGACTTCTCATAAGAAGAGTACAGCTCATTTATGCAGATAGCAGAGATTTCTTGGGGACTTTAGTCAACTAAAATTTTTAATGAATTCCCACAGGTATTGATAGATCTCCCAAAATTTACCACCATTGTTATGGTGCAAGATGCACTTTAACCTTTTCTCTCTAACAAAAGCATACCAAAATATACCTTTGTGTTACAAAAAATACCCCAAACCCCCCAACAAATCCAAACAAAACACTGAATAACTCCTCATCCTGGAGAAGAATATGAGAGAAGAAACCCAAACCAAAGCAAATGATGGAAGTTAGTCACACTGCTTAATATATTCCTGAGACGTCCTCAAACACAGCAGTGCTCAGTGCAGTATGAGAATTACACACACCAGAGTCTTCCCGATTCAGTAGCTCCAAAAGATTTTTGTCATACATAAGAAGGAAGGAAATGAGTCCTCAGAGATAATGAAGAGAAGGAGCCTGACTGTCTCAGAAAATAATTTTAAAACTGGGAAAGTTAGCTTGAAAAATCTTGTTGCTTTGCATCCCTACCTTTTTTTTTTTTAATTAACTGAGCTTTTTTTTTTTTTTTTTTTTTTATAAGCCATGCAGTGATAAAAAGAAATAGGTGTAATGAGCAGAAGATCATTTCTGGATCCCAGACCCATCAAGCTTAGGTGTGTGCATCTGTCCCACTCACATTTTAATCCTGTAGTATGGGCCTCTAGAGGAGAAGGAACCATTAACAACATTCCTGCTCATTTATACATAGAGTGATTAGTGAATACATGTTTTTATGAACCTCATTTTCAGCACCTTGAAAAAAACCTGCTCTTTACAACTTTCCCTGATATGTCCATATGAGAGTATAAATGAATACTGCTCTTTCTAAAAGTGACACATTATCAATGCCTGCGCCAGCTCCCTGGGTGTACTTTGATAGCATCTGATGACCTTAATTTTAGAAACAAGGATCTCAAACACTTAATAATTTTGTGGGGTGTTTTTTAAATTGGTTTTTGTTTGTTTGTTTTTTAAAATCTATAAGCATGTTGATAAAACCATTTTCCTTCTGTCAAGAAAAAAAAAGAAGACAAGCAAAGCCTAAAATAAATCACCAATAAAAAAGCATTACTGAAGCTTTGGTAATAAGATTAACTACAAAATGAAGTTAATGCATTTTATTGCCTTATCATAGCTGTATAAGGAAAACAGAAAAGTGGAATATTCCCACCTAAGTCAATGATGTCCCGTTACACCTCTGAAGACTCTTGGCAAATCCTGAGTCACTGTGGGTGTACTTCCAGAGTTGCTCAAAATGTCAAGTGCTGTGATCAAACTTAATCAGAATCAGTATTGATTAAAATCCTGTCGTGCTATTTTTTCTCACTTCTTTCATGGAGATGAATGTTTTTATATACTGCAAAGAGCACCAGACTTGGAAAAAAGGCTATCACATAAAAAACCATAAATGCTGGTCAAGGTTCCCACACTTCCCTTTTCTAAAGCAATAGCTACATAGGTAATTACTACAAGTTATGTTTATTAAGCTGGGAACTGAAGCAAAAGAGTAACAGCAAGGAGGAAACAAAACCTAAAAGGAGATCTAATTGGGATAGTGTGGTGAGGAGCAGGCTTGAGATGAGGATTAATGAGTTAACGGTTGTGGAAGTAATACATAGTCTTGGTTTCTTTGAATGAATATGTTTTTATTCTATAACCATATTTGGTCTAGTGAAATGGACCTTAGATTTAAAACCCACAAACCTATTGTGTTTTCCAATGGAAAAATGTTTCAGTATCTCTGAAACAGCTAAGGCTTGTGCATTTACTCTTCATTATTAAGTTTTTGCAGGTATCTATAAACACTCTGCTTTCAAGACTTAAGCAAAGTATGGGCTAGTTCAAGCAATAATATGGCAGAAATACATGGATGTAATTCTGGCCCTGGGAATGCTCTATTGCAAAGCTGCGATGTTACATGTCCAGCCGTATGCAAATTAATCATATTTCTTAAGCTTACAGTGGTCTGCACACATAAAACCTTTGTGGTGATGTGCATTTAAGGAGCAATGTTTCTTTAAAATGGATTTTTGGAGTCTGGATATATATATATATATATATATATATGCACACACACACACATTATGAGCAACTGAAGAACTGGAGAATTACTGTCTAGAAAGCTTCCAGTGTATTGATTCTCAGAAGAATCATACTCATTATTTAGCAGGAAAGGTGAGGCAGAGACCTTTCTCTCAATATCTGTAGATTTAAGTCAGTGTCATGGGGGTTCTAAAGCTGCCCCCTGCAAAAACCCTTTCAAGCTTGATTTCACTGCTTTCAGCAGTGCCGCACCAGTGAGTGAACATCATTGCTGGAGTTTAATATAAAATTCAAGCTGCGTTCCATGGAAACTACTCTGTTGAGGTATGCTTTTATTTGTGCTTACATTTAACATTTTGAGAACCCTGTCATTCCTCCAAGTTTAAATCTCTTTCACCATAATAGGAGAGAATAGGAAAACTATTGGTATAAGGACAGATTCCTGATAGGGAAGGTAGACTGTGTGGCCTTGCTGTCATTCTTTTATAGAATTAACTATCTATGTACTGTCCAGAAAGATTTCATTACTATGCCCAAGTAGCTTTATTCTGTACAACAAAATGATTACTTAAAAGAGCTAATGTCAAACTGACATGTCCACAATAATATCTAGTGGGCACTTATGAAATTCAAAAGCAAGCCAAAATGATAATTTCTTAGCCTGTGTAGTCATCAAATTACTTTTCTTTCCTCTCTTGAGCTGAAAACTCAGCCACAAAGGTTTTTGTTTTTTTTCTCTTTAGCAGATACAGTAAAACCATGAATCATAAATTCAGATAAGTCTAGGCACATTGGGAAAGAGAAGTGTGATAAAAATTGCATTTATTTCAACTAGTGCATCATAATCTTTTTTTATATCAGCTGTCTAGAAGGTGCTTAACATAAAATCTTCCTTTATTTCTCAGTGGACTCTTCAGTTTTCTAGAGATTTCCTTTCTGTATAAGCATTTGAAGATCCCTGTGAAGACCTGCTAGAAAGCTTTTGTTTGAAATGCTGCTGGGTGCTTGAGAGCAGTTCTATCTTGTTCGGGGCTCCCTGAGCATCTTCCCTGGCAAGCATCTGCACCTGATGAATTAAACAGACTACAGGGGCCCTGAAAACCACAGCACTGTGGCTTGTCACAAAAGAGCAGTGCAAACCTTTAACAGCAGCAGAAAGCAAGAGATACTTACCTGTTTTGTGGCTGTATTACAGACATTGGGCTTGATCCAAATTTCCAGAAAGTTTAAACTTTAGCAAGAGTTTTCTGCAATTTTGACCTAAAACTTTCTACAAGTCTTCACTCTCCCTAGGTATTTCAGAGTGAATTATGCTTTTGATAACCACATGATATTTGGCACTTTTCCATGATTTCATCTCACAGCTAAAGAGTAGCATGTCCTTTTTTCCTGCCTCAAACTTGAAAGATTACCTAAAATACAGGGGCTACCAACTCACATAAGGTAGACTTGGGGATCACTTCGTGACTTCTGTGTTAGCTGAACTGTGGAGTATCTTGTAGATTCAGGCTTAACACTGAACTTCAATTCCTGCTCCCACAGGTGAAATGCCCCAGCCAGGATTCTGCTTCCCTCAAGAAGCTGAGGCAGGCACATCTCATTGGACAGAGGGTAGGCTCACATGTACAGATCCCCAGGTGACAGCTTAGAGCAAGGATGGGGCTGACAGGCCAGGAACAAATTCCCTACCTGCATTCAGCAGATACTAGGTGCAGCTCAAATGTGCATTGTTCAGGGCAGGCTGAAGGCATTAGTGATGCCAAAAATACGATAAACCTGGAGAAATTTTAATTTTATATTTTGTGCTCTTGTGAATTGTTTCCACTTTACATTTTTCTGACTTCATTTAGGTCAGAGGAGATTTTTGGTAATATATTTTTGTTAATTCCATCCAATCCAAGTGTAAAGGAAGTCCTGAAGATGGAAAAGGCTATTGCTCTGTTTCCTTTCATGGTGTAGCCCTGTAGCCCAATTTGTCATTGTAAGAACAGAGTTTTGATTCTACAGGGGTCAAGTGTGTGTTGTGTATGGTTCCTGCTCTTCAAAAAATTATTTAGCCATTAGAGTTGTGTAGATTGCACAAACCAATCCCATTTATTTTTAAACAAAACTGCCTCTGTCATCTTGGCAACAGAAAAAAAACAACAAAAAATGAAGCTCAAACAAACAGAAAAACTAAAGGTTTTAAAACACACATCACCCCATTTTTTCTGTAAATAGTAAGAATGGGTTATTGAAGCAAAAGTATATACATGTCTCTATATATGGGCTTTGCTCTGAAGGTTTTATAGCCTGATAACTTCTATGAAAAAAACTTTGGACCTTTGCCTCCTCTTGTCTTCTGGGAAAGCTTTGGAATGGTTTAATCATCTGGCTTTGGTATCTTCCTGCCTTTGGCAGCAGTAGTATTTCTTATCATTATGTGTAACTAACTGTGTGTCACCTTTTTCAGACAGACATAGGATTAGGATAAGAAAAATTGGTTCTTTATGCTGCAGATCTAACAAAGCCACAGACTCCTTTCAGCCCACTAAATGAACGTCTAGCATTTTAAATTGAACTCTCTTAGAAGAGACAGTTGATTATAATGCTACTCTCTCTTTTGAGGATCTGTAGGAAAAAAAAATTAAAATTTGTGCAGATTGTATAAGGGAAAATATTTGAAGGTACAAGAGAGCTTTGAATTTCTGATAAAAAAACACATATGAGAGTTTCTGTTCAGTGAAAATTCATCCCTCCATGTTGAGGCACCCATATGGCAAATAAACTTTAATCCTTTGAGTGTGAACACCAGGCCTTTGGATCCAGGAAAGAGAAACATTCAGAAGACAGTGAGTAGAAGATGAGAAGGAGAATAATATGTTTTGTCTGCCAGTTTCTCAGGACTGTGGCCAACCACGAACACTGTATAGAGTAAAAGTTCAGAAAGAAAGCACAGGTAATTTTCTCTTCTCCAACATCACACGTTAGATTAAATTAGATCATTGCTGTCACATAAATGACAAGAGCCAGAACATTTCATCATTTTCAGTAACAGCCAACTCTTTCTCTGTCATGATATTTCTTTTCCCTGTGATGAATTGCTGTTTATTTGAAGGCTCTGATGATAGTCACAGGGTCACAAAACTTTATGGAACGTGACAGCTTTTGCACTGCTCTGACTTCATGGTGGTGGTTATGTTGTAGTAGCCTAATAATGCTCTGATCAAAGTGTTCCTACAACAGCTGGTGATGGTGGTGCTGACAAGGCAGACGGATGCACGGTATGCAAAGTGCACGCACAGCTCAGCTGAAGCAGCTCTTCAGCAGCCTGAATAGTCAGGCTCATTACTTTAACACACAGAAAGAAAAACAAATAAGGCATTCATAGGAACAGCTCTAAAGAGTGTGATCAAGATGAATAGGGCTTGAATTTATGAAACCTAAATGCTGATGGATTATCAAAATACAGTAAAATTATTCAGCAGCTCAGTGGGAATTGTGGACTAACAGCAGAAGAATTGACAGATCTCCTTGACAGTGCCAGCAGCAGCAGAACTGCCAGGAAGGTGACTGTCAGGTGGAGGCTTTGCCTGAGCCCCCTGGCTGTTTGTACCTGTGCACAATGTGGAAAAGTGGGATACCTGACAGGACAGCCTCTGTCTCTGGCAATGCATGTAAGGAAGATGAGGATGAATGAACTTATCTTAACTGAATAACTCCCTTAAGCCTCATGCTCTGGAGTAAAGAAATAGAGGTATCTCAGGAAGGTACAAAGCAGTGTGCATAGGGTGCTCCACATCGTTCTATCTCCTTAGAGTCCATACATCTAGCAAATGCATTGCTTAGCACAAACATTTTGCTCCAGGTGCACAATATAACAGCATCAAGTGTCAGGGGGGTTTCAAAGTCAATAAAACCTCTTCCTGTGGTGTCTAATGTTTAAAGTAACTGAACTCATCTAATGTTTCAATGTTACTTTTCCTCTCAGCCTTAGCATACTGCAGGCTTTTTCACCTTTGAAAACTATAATAAAAGATATGTTTTAGGGCTACCTTTTCCATTCAGCAAAATCAGCTAAGCAGGCTTCAAAAAGCAAATGCCAAAGCGCTTTGTGAAAACCCTTCCTGCAAAAGGAGAACCACTGGAGAGTTTAAATGAATATCACACCATGCAGCCTAGGCTGGTACAAAGAGAGATTACGCTCTAGAGGCTCCAAGCAGAACGACAGATTGAATTCTGTGGTCAAAGGCACCTTTCCCCTTACAGACCTTCTGCTTAAGGGCAGGGGATCACTCTCGTGTATTCAGCATGAAAAATAGTGGTCTCTTTGCTCCGAACGGAAATAGTTTGATGGCAGACACCCCAGTCACCACCTGGGGTGGCAGAATACATATGAATATACTCTGCAATATGTGTGACCAAAAAAAAATTGAACCTTTTAGCTGAAGATTCCAGTAACATCATATCACATGAGGCATTTCGGGGGAATGACGAATTACAAAGAAAGAACATTCTCGGAAAGGCCATGTCCTCAGAGTCTGTGCCTCATTGCAGAGAGTTTAGTGGATGAGTTATATCTCTGACAGTTTATGAACCTTGTTAATATAATGCAGTACCTGGGACTGTGCCAGCCACGGTGATCAAGGAAGGCTGAATTAGACCTCTGCCATCAACAGACATCAGATGCCCATTTAAAAATAAATGTTTCATCTGAACTGGGCACATTTCTCTCTAAAGCAGCAATCACCAGCTTGAAGCTCTGAAGACCTGTGTGGCTCTCAGTAACACAGCACACATCTCTTCCCTAGGTTTCAGTAACAGGCTGTTTAACGTGCTGATGCAGAAGCTGCTTGGTAGGAAGAGCAGAAGCAGCAGCAGTACTTTGACATGTTAGTCTCTATGAAAAATGTGAGGTTTGTGTTTTCTTTAACCCACATATGGTGCAGGCTGTAGCTCTGTCACCTCTTCTAGGCATGGGTCACTCAGGCCAGCCCATCTAGTGGCAGATTAGGTTGCCTTGGCCCCAGCAGAAGAGGTGAGGGAAAGCATCTGCACTGACAGAAAAAGCCAGTCTCCATCGAGCCTGCACACTGGCAATGGACTGCATGAAGTGAGAGCAAAAGTCCCAGACCTTTTCCTTCTGCCCTGACAACTGCACACCAGTAGCCACCATGCTGGTACAGCAGCTGTGTTTCTTCTTTATCCCTGAAAATGCTCTGTTTTTCTTGCCTCCAGAAAGTCCCAGTTCTGTGATGCAGATCCCTAACATGAATATCAAAACAACACAATCAATCACGTTTTTGTCTTTTTTTTTTTCTCCTTCCCTCACAAGATCTGTAAGGTGCCTGTTTTTCCAGGTCATTGCAAAGTTCCAGTAAATGTTATGACTTTTGGTTTCAGTTTTTGCATGGAAGGCATGAAAAGTGCTACAGCTACATATACTATTCTATGTTGTTACATATAATAATAATACTCTGCGCTATAATAATACTCTGTGCAGAATATCAGCAAGGTGTTAATGCTTTATTTTTAACATTGTTTTTATTTAATTTGTGTATTCCAACTGTTTATAGCATCACTTATTTTGCAATTTTCTGTAAAAAATATATATTTAGTAGATAGAAATTTGGTGTTGACTTGAACAGACGCACCAAGTTTTTGAAAAATGAAAGACGATGTTATTTCCTACTGAAGATTAGAGAAAAAATTATTTTTAGATGTTTGGTTCCTCTACTTCACCATTTCATTGCCAGAATGGAAAAATATTTCATCTGGCTGTATTGACTTGACAGAATAAAGGGTAGAAGGATAATTTAATTGAAGAGACATGAGACAACACAGCACAGCACTGTGCAATGAGATCCATAGCCATCTTTGCAGACCACTGAGCTGTGTAGCTGCATAGCAGCAATAAACATAGGGTAACGTTTTAGTGAGGGGTTTTCTGCCCCTGGTTTCTCATATAACTGAAATAAGTGGAAAAATTTCAATTGAAATATTTAGAAGTTAATTTAAATTGAAATCTTTAGAAGAGTTTTAGGGAAAGTGTGCATAAAGTTGAGTTAGACTTCTCAAAAGAAGGAAAAAATTCTGTTGTCAGAGGTCATGTTTTCTATGATCTAGCCTATTTTCAAATATCGAGATGATGCTAGTTAGCAGCAAAGTTGTATCTACTAGGAAACATCAGGAGAATGTTGCAAAGGAAAAAGAAAAACATTATTTGAAGTATAAAGTGCTGAAGAGCTGCTTAGAGTTCGTTGTCAGAGGGGAAAGAAGAGTGCCAGCACAGATGGAAAGTGGGACCAGGTACTCATTTGTTTTTTCACATTTAGGGCAGTAAAACACTAGTACTATCTTTTGAATAGAAGATACTTGGAAGTTCTTGGAAAATAAATAACAGTATTAGTGGGCAAGAAATCATGAATCTGTAGGAGCATAAGAAGCATGAACCCAGAAATGTACAGGTATAACACATTAGGTATGAAAGCCCAGTGGAAGGCCAGAGACACTGCAGAATAAATTCAGAATAAATATAGAAAATGGAGGGAAAACAGAGTCTGAAACCCCCCCCCAAATATTTTATGCCAAGACAAAATAAACAGCAGCCAACTGGAACTGGAGTGGCAGCAGTTATTATAGAGAAAAGATTTGCAAGGTGTGACATATGATTGTGCTACCCAAATAAAATAGATCCTTTGCTTGGTTGTCAGTGAACCAGAGTAGATACAGGTCCAATAAGCAGGTCTCTGTTTTCCAAAAACCTGAAACATATCAAATACATTAATAATACTAAAGAAATAAGTTAAAATTTAGTCGAAAATGCCAAAAGCCTTCACACACAAAATTCATTATGGCAGAAAAATCCAATTTCCAAAATTGTTGCAAGTAGTGTCTAAATGACAACTTTAGCTCTAATCTGATGGTCTTGGTCCCTTTGCTTGAATTACTGGGGACCTGGTTGGGACAAGCACCGCTCCTGCTTAGCATGTGTATCCAGATATTTTTTCCTGTGGAAACTTCGGGATCAGGAAGGAGGAGATAAGTGAGCTCAGTCTGGGCTTGTAAGAGTGGAGATCTTTTACAAACTTCACAGTCCTTTGTTCAGATTTGCAGGTGCCTGCTGTTCCTCTGCAATGGAAAGGAGATTTGCAGAGGCAGGTGGCTGCTTATGTGCCCAGAAAGTCTGTGTGCTCACAAGTTTTTTGTGAAAACTCTGCAAAATTGTCAGTGAAGACATAATTCCACAACAAGGTGTTAGACTTCATGCTTAATATGTGCCTAATTAATAGGTGCTTGTCTCTGAATTTCACAGTGGTCTTCAGCATGCAGCAATGTAGACACGAAGGAAGACTTTATAGAAGTGGGCAGCAAACAGATGTGAGGCCCTACTGGTATTCAGAGACATGTTAGTTGCATAATTCATGAAGATGTCTATTTTATCTGGAGGATGGCATGTAGCACAAAAGCCTGCCTTGGGATCCTTTAGCTTCTCATGTTGATCATTCAGCCAAGCTACTTCATTCAACTTCAACACAAAATCTGGATAATGATCCCTCATCCATCTGACTTGAATCTGACAGAGCCATCCTAAAACTCTTCTGTGTTCTTTTGGAGATATCCTTCCAAATTCTTTTTAGGTCATTGAGTTTTTGTACCAAATATAAAGGTCCTGATGATGGCATATTTTTTTCATCATTCTTATATTGATTTACTTGATTTTGAGTTCTTACTGAGCCCACTAAGTACTGCAGTTGTCTTCATTGCCCTTGCTACTGCTTCAGTCAGGCAAACTTTCATTACTGATAACAATATTTTTTCCAATCAATTTAGAGTCATCTTGTGCATCTCTCACATGCACCCTTTTGCATGCTTTCATTATTTATGGCTTCTTCACACTGATACTGTGTGTATCATGGGGAGATTCTATACTCTAATAAAATGTCTTTTGTCTTCCATATGTCAACTAGTCTGTTTCCTGCTGTCAAGAAACAAAAATTGTGGCCTTATAGTTTCTATTAACCATCTAGTGACTTCTTGTGCTATTTCCATCAACTCTGTTTTTCCCCTAGTCAGCCACTAAACCAGTATACTTGTATGCAGGTATACAAATAAAGATGGAAAGGTGTCACAAGTACACTGTAATGTTGGATTAGCAGCATTATTTACAGCTAACCTTAGAGTAATGTTTGAATGTAATGACTGGGGTATGCTTATCAACTTTGAAATACTTTCCAGTTAGACCATCTTTGTCATGAATTATTCACTTTTCCAAAATGAACAATGTAATATCAAGGCAATCCCTGTGCTTAGTGAGAGATAATTGGAATACCAATACACTGATACTTCTTCTAAGAGCCAAAAATTCTTTCTTGGTGCTTTACTCTTTGTGATATAGGAGAATGGCCATGATAAAAATGTCTGAATTAGTGTTTTGCCTTCAAGTTTTACTTGCATTGAAGCTTCCAAAGTTTTCACCTTAAGAATACTTGGTGACAAATATAATTATCTCCCTTTTTACCCCATAAACGTGAAAACAAACGCTAACTAGCTTTCATTCATAGTCACTGGAGAGTCAGGCAGCTATAGAAAGAACAAAAGTTCCCACCTGTTTCGGTTATCTAAATTATCCAAAATAGGTTTGAATGAATCTCTGCAGAGATGTCTCTTTTGTTTCATGTCTGGAAAAAAAGCCCCATTGCTGTCTAGCTTCAGCTAGATACCAGCTTTTAGAAGACTGAAGCCTGATGATTTGAATGAAGCCTATTCTAGCAGAACAAATTATGATGTTCAGAGTTTCTATATGCCTACAACAATCTTAAAAATCAACTGAATTTAGAATATGCAGACTGGAGGACTGACACTCCTTCAGAACAATCTGGACATCTTGATACTGCAAGTACAAGCAAATAAAATGTTTGAACATATAGAGGCAGGAAAGCCTGTCTCACAGATGGGTTGTCTGTGGAGCAGTGACTCCAGACCTGTGGTTCATAATGCATAATTAGCACTAGAATTAGAATGTGGATTCCCAGTTTAACGCAGCTGTTGAGGAATACATTTAGTGCCTTTAGCTTGGTGTGGAGCTGTAGTGTAAGCTGCAGGTTAAGCTCTGTGGGGCTGGAGTCTGAGGCAAGAGACCACAGAGTGGCTCCTGGATAGTCATTCAGGAACATTCCCTTAGCACAGTAGCTAAACAGATTGTGTGATTATTTAAAAGGGAACTCTGAGTCAAAACAAGGATGCTATATTTTATCTGTTCTTAACAGAGGTACTATACATGCTAGTTTTCAAATTATTATTTTTAAGTTCACACTCAAGGAAGGATTTTGAAACAATGGAGAAGGTTTAGAGAAGAGCCCTGAGAGTGATTAGAGGGCTAGGAGGGGGAGGTAAAGCAGTTTGGCTGCTCAAAGGAAATAACTGTCATCATAAAAACAGCTAGTGAAATATTCCTGATAACAGGATGATGTACTTTTGCAGATAACTGCATTTTAAGCACCTGGACAGAAAGTTAGATATTTTGACAAGTTAAAGGTAAATTTTAACAAGAATTGTGGTGAGCTTTCAATTGTGGGACACTTTGAGATCAATGTTAAATGTTTTATAACCTGAGACAGGAATTAATTCAGGCACTCCCTATGCCCTTTGTTATGTAGGACGTCAGACTAGGTAATTGCAGCATTTTCCTCTGTCTTCATGGTTTTCTACTATAATATAGTGTATGTAATATTGGTATGTAAGGATTTTAATATATAGGAGTCTTTGTGAAAGAAATTAATTCTGAAAACTGGGAAAAATGAGCACTGCTTTAGTGGAAGAATAACAGAGAAACTTGTAGTGATAGTAAAATATTTATAATTAGTATCTAGCTCGCTCTGGTACAGTGGAGTACAGTCACCCTCAACTGTATTATGATTTCTTTTACTTTTTTCTTCTTGAGTAAATTAACTTCAATTTGCAGACTCAGTAATAAGTAGCATGGTGCATATTACACCATTATTACAACACCTAATTCATTAGATATGTAATTTACATTGCTATTTATGTAAGTGCTGAATTAAATCCAAAGAATCTCAGGAGAAGGATAACCAGCTTGTTCCAGATCTCAGCTTAATATTTAATATGGAAATATGGGGAAAGGCGGCACACCTCAAAAGCTTCAACCCTTATGTCAGGAACTGCATTTGAGTTTCCAGAAAGGAAGAAAGTAGTGTCTTAAAATATACATCCAAAACAAAATGCAGAGGATTTAAAGAAGGTAAGGACTGCTTGGGAATATGCCAAAGAGAAAACTGAGGAAATATGTCACCTTGACTCACTCTTTCACTTCCCTTTTTTTTAATTTTTCATTTTTTATGGAGCATATTATTTCTGACTAGTCTATTCTACAGAGGGCTGTGGATTAGTATGAAATGTGCAGAGGGACAAAATTTCAAAATAGACATTGTACCACTGGCAGGAGGTTGCCTGAGGCAAACACAGCTCCTCTCTGCTGATCACCACACAATCACAGCGTCAGACATTTCCTCTTATGAAATGATCAGGTGCAGAAACTTCAAGGCTACGAGAGCACTGGGGCATCCCATGGCTGGTGGAGCCCTCTCTTGTCAGCAAGTAGCCTTCATGAAATATATTAAAAGAAGTGAACTGTAGAGCCAGCAATGACAGGGACCTCTACACTTGCGTAAATAAAGTATATTATGGATTAGGGCCGTACTCATGACACAGAAATGCTGCAGAACTCGAAATATTTTGTCTTTGTAAAGCAGAGTACATTCTTGGGACCTGGAAAATTAATGATGCAGGGAAATATACTCTGGATATGGCTATGTTGCTAAATAGGGTAGGGCCAAGAGCCAATCTCTGGCTTCCAGGCCAAATTTTGTGGACCGGCTTTTGACAATACTGCTTTGGTGCAGCTCTAGCTAAAGCACAAGAGCCATGCACAGACTGCACAGCACTTAACTGAGACTCCTGTGAGTCCAGAGTGGTAGAGACTTACAGCTCTGAGGCAATGCCATCTTCTCTGAGGTGTTACTTTTCCCATTCAAAGTGTCTGAAACAATGAGGGCTGTGTCACAGCTCAGCAGAGCGAGGTTTTGCACTTAGTTTACTGTTGCTGTACTGTAAAATGGCTGTCTCAGTCCATCCAAATTTTTCTCATAGTGAAAGTGGCAAGACAGTGGAGAGACAGCAGAAAATATTCTCATTCTATATTGATGTCTACATTGAGATGGTTCCTCGGTTTTGTCTTTAACTCTGTAAACTACTCTTGGATGCATGACTGAGGATTGTGTCATACCTCTTGGATGTAACAGGAGAGTATATAGGGGTGCTTGGAGTTTCAAAGCATCTGGGATAACACTGTGTAAACTTGAAGGAACAAAAGATGGTCCTCTCTTATCCATCCTGCCTTCTGGGAGCGTTCTCGGAAAGGAGCTAAGTCCAGAAATGTATTAATGTACTGTCATAGAAAATGTTTGTGGGAATACTCCAAACAGAGGCAGGGTGTAAGCTGAAAAATAAGTAATGTCATTTATCAGAAGGCCAGTGCTTGAGTTCTCTCTCTGGTTCCTGTCTCACAACCAACACAAATATTCCCTTTGAGGTCACTTGCATTTTAAGCATTTCAACATCTATGATCCAAAGGGTTGCCAAAATACTTGAAACACATATTGTTAATGTGATTATTGTTATTCTGTAAATCTCCACAGTAGTATTTACTTCCCTCGACAGCCTTGCTGAGATTAATGGTCTCCTGAATATTAATGCAAACTAGTGTAAGTAATAGCTTCACAACTGGAATCAGTCAGACTGATTAAAAATCGAGTATCCCTAAAATTTTTTTCTACTGACCACGTTTAGGATCTTCCTTGTATCTGTGTGGGGATGTACCACATCTCTCAGTTGGAAGTTAGGTCTCCAGTATTTGCATTCACATTACTCTTTTTGTACCCATTTGTACAGTGCATAAAAAAGTGCACCTTAGTAATTTAATTTTTTTTTCTGGGATGCTTAGAGTTACTTTCAGACATGATTTCCCTTCTTCCCCTCTGACATCTTTTAATAAAGGATATAAAAATGATGAAAGTAATTGCTAGACACTAGCTGATTTAAAATATTTTTCTGCAATGAGTATGTGCTTATGCTTCTGTGCACACATGCATATGAGGACATGTATGACAAAGAGGGAGGAAAGATTTGGTGCAAAGGGACAGGCTGTACTTGTTGCTCCATTCTAGCTACTTCTTACAGTTTATGAGTTTCTAAATGCAGGGACTATATTTTGTTTCTCAGACTAACCACGATGAAAAAGATGTCAGGTGAAACAGTCTGGCAGCCTCCCAACATCATTCTTCAAAAGCTTTGATATCATAGCACACTGACACCAAGTATTGTCATCTAGGCTTTAAGTCCAGCTTTAGTTTAGTAACTGCTTAAGTAAATATTAAAGTACAGGGTCAATGAAAGCTGAGAGCTGACAATAGCATAAAAAATAATATATTCTGCCATGTCTGCTTAACCTTTCTGTCCTTACTATGAGAAAAATGCATATGGATGTGACATGGTATTTTATGGCAGTGAAAGAGTGCACCAGCAGAAGTCAGAACATTCAAAATAATACTGCAGCTTCGTGAGCCATTTTTGAGATTTAGATTAAATACAGTAAAACCTGCCCAGCAGAAGCTTTCAGCATTCAGCATGTATCACCACTTGTCCATCTCTCCACCAGAATTGATGAATCTGAACAGTCTTTCCCACATTCACCTTAAAGCCAGCAAAAACAAGTAATTCCAATATAGTTCTTTTTTCTCCCTCCACATAAACCAAGGAATTTATGAGGTTATAACAAAGTAGCAGGCAACTTATTACCTCTTTTTTCAAGTGCAGAATAGGAGATAACAATGACATGGTTTACCAGGCGGTCACTGTGTATTTATACTCTGAGCAAAATTTAGGAACACAGGCTTCAATCCTGACTCAAAGGCTGAATTTCTGTGCAATTTCAGGTATAGATAAAACTTCTCTACAAGCAGAATTTGAACTCCTTAGTACTTGACTCCTGGCCAATATTTAACTCATCAGATCTGAAGGAAAAGAAGATTTTCCTAGGGAAAACTTGGAATATTTTAGAAATAATTTGGCAGCTGATGCCACTACTCGGCCAAGTTTCCGCCGCACATGTGCACACAGCGTTTGCAGCACCTTTTTCTCATTCTGGTTTGAGCTTCACATGCTCACCACCACCACCTGTGTTTTACCACCTTTAACACACCCAGTTCTGCCCATAGCATCATATGGCATCACACCTCCTGTGACTCTGTGTTCATTGTATTCTGTAATAGCCATTTCCAGAAGGAATGAGAAATGAAAAAGCAAGTCACTTCTCTGGCCTGTCAACCACTGCCTTTTACAGTCCCTATCCTTTCCATATTCTGATATTATTTCCTGATAAATCTTTTATCTCACAGGCATCTCTTCCTCATTTTTACTCTTACTTTAATGGTTTTACATGATATCTATGCACTAAAAGGAAAGCATTTTGAAAACACTTGACCTATTTTCATAACACCTACACGGCAGCCTGCTGTAAAACCTAATTTTTTTTTTTACTTTGTCTTAAAGCACCATAGGTTTTTTTTTTTCTTGGCAGTCTTGAATGTTTTGGTTTCTTCCTTATTTTGTGCTAATCTGTTTCTTGATAAGGTTCAGCTGGAAAAACTCATCTCTCTGAGGACACAATCAGGGTTTTACATCAATTAGGCTAATTGACAGAAGGCTTAACATATTTCTTCATGACGACAGCAAATACCTTCTTGGAAGAAACCCCAAAGCACAGGAGTTAAAAAATAATAATGAAAAAGACACCAACCTCTTTTCTAGTGGGCTAATTTTGGAAATATTTTAGAGGTAAAATACCAGGAAGGAAGTTTCCTAAGGGATGGCTATTTCACCGTGGTTAAAACTGCTTTCAGCCAGAAAGTTTATGTCACTCCAAAACTATCACTCTATGCCTGATGGTGAAAATGTAAATAATCACAGAGAAAGAGAGAGTAGGATGCATATAAGGGAAATACAAGAAGACAGAAAATACATAACTAGCCACCAATCTACCAAAAAGCCTCCAAAACTAAACAAAACTTCTAATTCTTCAAAAATCTATTGGATTTTTTTCTGAATTTATAACAGGACATCTGAAATAATTTGTGTTTATTCACATTAACTGTCTTGATTTCTTTTTAACTTATGCTTACCCCATTAAACTGAACCTCATAACTGAGACATCGAGTTTAAGAGACAGACTACATTATAATTCAATATTGTGTGTAAACTAATCTTTACCCCCTGTTTGGGATTCTAGTCTTTTATATTAATAGAAATGATATGGTGTTTGTGAAAGGTAAAGAACTGTGTTTTCTCCATATTTCTGTTACTGTGTTTGTCATTCTGCCTGGTTCCCTGTGCTCTATGTGAAGCTGTGGGAAGGCAACAGAAAAAGGCAATTCAATACTTTTCAGAATAACTTACAGTCATAAAATATTTTCAGAAAAGGAACCCCTGAGGGAGGTATTTAACCTTAGTCTTTGCTGGGGTTCTTGAACATCTGGCCACCCTACTTGATAAACATGCTAGCAGTGTTGGGGTTTTTGGAATGTCTGTGCTGCACAAATCCCTTACAAACAGTTCAGAGAATAAGAGCCTTTAGAGAAGGGTATTTAAAAGAGTACAGAGGAGTTCTGTACATAAATCCTGTGGACATATTTTATGTGTGGTACACTCCAACCCAACACTCTATTACTTAACATTTCTTCACTGCAGTTGGAATCAGTGTCAGCTGCAGCAGTGTTTTGAAATAAATGGGCCATGTTGCAGTTCTTATGCGTATGTGTGAACACGGAGGAAGAAGGTCATGACGTCTCTAAGTGCATATGCTCCACACTGAATCCAATTGCCAAAATGCCATTTCCTATTCTAGCTACACTGCAGCACACCATCTTTTCCCTTTAGCATGGGATGTGTCCCACATCCATACTCTTGAAAGCTTTTTTCCTAGAGCTTCCCCCAAAAATATCACAGCAAGCAATTCTTCCCTTTCAAGCTCCTAATTCTGAATAATGGTAAAGATGAAACTTTTCCCTTTAGGAAGTACCCCTAACTCAGTAATAACTAATTTATGCTAGAATAAAATAATATATTTTTTCTCATATGTTTTCTAGCTCTCAGGTGGGAATTCACTAGCCCTGAGGAGGGAAAGGACAGAAAGATGTCATGGTGCTTTATTTCCTTTTAGTTGGTTTGGAGCTTGTCAGGACTGGAGTTGGTGGTTGGGGAATGTAGCAAGAGCTTGGGGTCCTAGGCTTTTCACCACAGGCACTACTTCATGTAGGATTTGCTCTAGATTAATTCAGTGCAATTTAAATTGTAGGAATGCTACAGCCTTCCTTCGGCCTTCCTTTTAATATATGTGAGGCCTCTCCCTCCCTGTGGAAATAGGCAGGCTGCTCTGTGAAATAGGAGGTGAGGACTCCCCTTCTTTCATTCCAGTCTAGATACTTATCTCATTTTCCCTTAACAGCTCTAAACATTTCTGCTCCTTACTCTATATTGTCTTCAGCAGTAAGACAGTATATTTTTCTAGAACAGGTTTGTCAACTCATGAGGTTTGGCAGCATGGAAGTATGGAGAGGTGTTAGTAGCAAATCTGTCTCTTTGTGACTTCCAATGCTTTTCTTTATGTTTTCTTTAATGCAGGTCAAAGGGCAATGCTACATAGTGGATTAAGCTCCATTCAGTATCCTTTCAGTGCTACGTCTGTCTTTTAAACTCAAGTTAGATTCTGTACACGAAATGAGTACAGCCATGGTGCACAATCTGTTTTGCAGGCAGCCTCTCTCCAAATCCACCCTGTGAATCCCCTCTCTTGTCTTAGTCTCTCTTGGTCTATTATCCCACACCCAACCCCTGATTAATAGTGAATTAATGGGGAACAGAAACCAGGCAAAAAAGACTCAGAACTATTATGCTTCATTATGTGTCTTCACCTATGCACTGCCCAGATCCCAGTGCTGACTGTCCTGAAGGTAACATGCTGTGTCCAAAAATGCTGTGGAAGAGAAGCCCAACATCACAAGCTTGGAGAAAGTGTCCAGTGAAGCAATAATAGGAACTCAGGGCCTGTCTTAGAAAAAGGATGGAAACCACTGTATTAAACCCTTTTCTGTCCCCTGTGATGTAGTGATATAAGATTTTTCCTTGTCTAATCATATATACATTTCCTTCTCTTTCACGTGTGTGTGTGTGTGTGTGTATGTGTGTGCAGAATTACTTCCTGGATCACACTTCTCAGGTTTATAATCCATTTTTAAAGAACACTTGGGATCATATGAACGAAGGGAGAAAAGCACATTTATGCACATCTGACTTTTCCAACCTCAAGGCAGAGTTAGCTCTACCTATACTCTTCCTGACAGATGTTTTGCTGGATGACTGAAAAATGCCTCAGAAACCTCTCCTGGAAAAAAATCCTTTGATTAGCCCAGCTGATCCATATCACTAACTCCCCACTTCTATGCTCAGCACAGAACTATGCTGCTTCTGTATTTTCTTCATTGCAATTTGGGTTTCCAAGGTTTGCTGCCCTAGAAAATCTAGATGATGAGAAGTGTATTCCTGTTTTCCTTCCTAGTGTTCATTTCTGAAACAAGAATTTTCTAAGCAGGTGGGAGAGGGTAGAGTCCAGAGTTCTGGTCTCTTCAAGCAGCTGCTTTCAAGGGCCCTAGTGCAGATCCTGGCCTCTAGCTAGGTCTGGGCTCACATCCTCTGCCTCTAGCATGACTGCCATCAAGCTTGTTGCAGCCTTCTTGCCCCCAGCTTTAGCCAGCACTGAAATTGTGAAGTCAGAAACAAACACACCACTATTTTCTCTTTTCAGGATCAGTTTTCAGCCCTTGTTTCTCAGCTGTGTGGCTCTTAAGTGCCCATCATGGGCACTATGGGGTCAGTAGATCATCAGAGCCATGTTTCAAATCCAGGCATCATCTACAGTTAACTGTAAAATCAGAGCAACTGCAAAACCAGAGATCGGGGGCACAGACTTATTACAGTTATCTAATGTTCAGTGACAAGGAAGACTGATACTTCTGAGCCAGTCCAAAACATTAGATGTTAAAGGAAGTCTACTGGTGAAAACTCAGTAGGCTCCAGGTACTCACAGGGTGAGATGTCTTTGCACCTCAGCCAAGCAGAGGCAGCAAATAGTTAATCATACTATCTGGTAATGGACATCTGATTGATGCTCTGAATCACTTCTAAGCCTTCTCTACAGTATAGAAAGGATTTTACATTTCATTTGACATAGCCAGAATCTCACTAATCAAATGTGAATAGCCCTACTCTGCCAGAGCCCTCTTTTAGATGATTAGGCTCTTTGTAGATCTAACTGCCAGCACTGGTCCTATGAAAATAGCAGTAATGGTGAAAACAGCAAAACAGAAATTCATGTTTCTTTTTGTTGTTGTTTGCTTGCTGTTGACTGCAGAATTCATATTTGTACTTCAAAATGGTTTCGTGGAATACATTGCATAATAATTCATTGAGTAGCTGATTGTTGTTGTTTATCAGACTTGCTGATGGCAACTACAAATCTACTCTATTAGGCAAAAAGAAAATTGATTGGTTTAGAGGTTTTTATAGACTTACTGAAATGCTTCATCTCTAATGCATACTGTTCTCCAGCACAGCAAAGTATGTACAGCATTACCTTTACAGCAGGACTTGAGCATGGCACAGACAGAATATCAGTATTTGAATCTGTTTATTGAAAACCAGTATTCTGTAATATGTGGCTTGAGAGCATGCAATTCTTTTTTTTTTTTTTTTTTTTTTTTCTGTTTCTTGCCACTGGTGCCCAAGAACTGGTGTCAATTAAATTGTAGATGAGGGAGCCTGCAATCATCCTGATATGCTTCAGCAGTTGTAATTTGGTTAAGGCTCAAATCAATGTTCTGGTTCTTAACATTTCTTGAATGTGTTGAAAATCTAACTTAATTGTGAGAAGCAGTTGTCCTGTCTCTGGAAAGTAAACAAAAGGCTTCATTTAGACTTGAATGAAAATGTACTCAACTGAATTTTACTATCTTTTTGATTTCAACTTTTATATTTTTTTCTTATATATGTTTTGCAAATAATCATCTAATTTCTTCATTATATCTGTAATTAGATAGTGGATATACCTTTTTTCTGTTTTCAGCTATACATGATAAACATGTAAAAAAGAAAATGTTAAACAACTGAGGATGAAGATACAAAGTTAAACTCAGAGGGAGGAAACTGAATGTGAATAGAAAAATGTAGCAGATATTGATATCACCTACAATATCATCTAAGATGTTGAATTATATTTAAAGAGTACTCGAGTACCCTCATGAACACAAGATTTTACAAAGGCAATATGCCTTTCTGCGCCAATATTTGGTATGTCTTCTCTTGTTTTCCTCCACTATAAACCAGCTATCATTGATTTAAGTGCTGATATTTCCTTGATCAACAGCTGTTCACAATTAGTTATAGCAGATTATTTCCTCTCTGAACTTCTAGTGAGGGTCTAGAGTGCCTTAGACCTTTTTGCTTGGAATGTTAAAAATAATAATTTATCTACATAATTCATATTCATTTATCTCTGAGACTGTGCCATTCTAACACACTGAAGAAAGAGGTGTGAAGTCTGACAGTGATGTTTCTGAGTGTTAGATTTGCAGGCTGTAAATGAAAAATTGTGGCAGGCACCACTACTGAAAGCCTATTAGAAAACGTGACAGAAGGAATTTTTTTAGCCATGATAATCATGCTATATTTAAAAACACAAGAACTAGAATAAAATCAGGTATAGCAGTCAAACTTTCGTGCAATTATTTTTCAGTTTTCAGATAAATTTCCTTATGGGTTAATGAAAATCAAAGCAAAGTGCAAATTATAGAGAACCAATAAAGAGTATCTCACAAAGCTGTTGGATTTGTAAGCTGTTGGATGCTAAGCAATTTATTCATGTCACAAAAACCTCTCTTAGAGGAATAAATGAAAAATATAAACTATGATGTCATGAGGCCACTTGCTGGACCAGATAAATATTATTTGTTCTTTCCAGTCATCACAAAAGGTGACTGTATGCACACTAAAGATAAAACCCAAGTAGAAAAATCCTCTTACCTTTATGCTACTTATTCTGCTTCCTTGCTTCCTTTATTCCCTTTTTTTTTTTTTTTTTGAATTATGCTAGAGGACAGCTAACCTGGGAATAAGTGCAATTGATGTACATCCTGATTCTACTTGATAGTCTAGAAACAGAAAAATGCATCTGTTCCAGGAAGATAGCTTGTTCGAAGATCAAAAGAACTACTACTTTAAACTGAGCCCAGCTACAGAAGTAGAGAGAATCACAACCTATGGTGTGTATGTGCTATTAAAAATCCCCTCTTATACCAGAAAATAAGATTTCAGTTTTGTACTTCGTAAACTAAGAGTAAATGAAAGAAGTAAAACTTTTTTTGAAGATGATGAGGAATTACGAGGCCTCCAACAGAAGGCTCTTGCAGAGTACCCAGATGATTTATCAGCTTATTGAGAAACTGTTTAATATAACACAGAAACTTCTGTATTTTGGTTTTGTTGGTTGTGGTGTTTGTGGTTTTTTGTCTTTTTTTTTTTTTTTTACACTGTGGGTGAAATGAGAACAACTAACAGTGCTGTATTGGCAACTGGAAAACAGATATAATTTTTTTTTAATATTACTGAAAGGTGGCATATTTACAGAACACATTAGCTACCATTTATTTTCTTGAAATAAGATCAGGCACTGGTGATAGGGAAATTTCCCATATTATTTTTCTGTGATCCAAAAGACAGCCCTCCTTAAAGAATGCAATTTTTCAAGACTTAATTTCCCATGGTTAGAAAAGCATTTTAAATCCATGGAGGGAAAAACCAAAAACGACATCTTCTTGAGGCTGTTTTGCCAAGGACCTTGGTTTATCAGCACATTAGGAAGAGTCTCTAACTTCTTTAAAGATTTAAATATCCAGGCAATGGGACTGGATATGCAGATACTAATGACCTACACCAGACACCAGGTAATATATTTCCATGCATGGGCTGGACCAAGTTGTCAAAAAATGAATGATTTTTACTTGAAATAAATTAATAGTAGCTTACCACAAATTGCATAAGCCAATAATAAAATCAGTTCAGTAACTCTTTGCTCCCACCAGATGTGTGCCTGGCATCCTTTGTACTCATATGGATTTCAGTACAATTTTTCAGACTCTTTTTCTTTTCCTTCCCAGCTTACAGAGCATCAACTCACATGAATGGCATTTATTTTCTGGTCTGGTCTTGCAAGTGCCTTTCAGAGTAGATGCAATGCAGGAAGAACCTGCTGTACTGCAGGATGTGACAAGTTATTATATTCCAGTCAACCCTATGGAGAATTAGTAAACAGTGGCAATACAAAAGCAAGTCAGGGCAAATCAGACAGGAGTTTTTTTCAAAACCTGAATACAACCTGGAAAACAATACCAATACACAGCTTACCACTGTGTGGTATATGTCTCATTAAAAAGGTAACACAGAAATAAGACACAATAAATTACCTGTGGTAAAGTGAAAATTGGCATCAGACAGAAATCACACCATTGTGAATTCAGATTTTAAAAGAACAAAGCAAATTGCTCATTTGGAAATGTAATTCCATGTATACTTCATCATTGCATAAAAGGAATTGTGAACATCAAGAATGGACGTAGATGCGATCCTATTGGAACATTGCATGTAGGGCTTATTGTAGCACTCCCAGCATCCCCCGATGCACTTCCATTCTTGTAATTCCAATTCTTTACCTATCCTTTAAGACTCTTCATAATTCATACTGTCACGTGTTGCAGCCTATTATGTCACTGTGATACCATAAGGATTTGATCAGTGACTGAGATGCTTTATGTCAATTAAATATACTTGACAAACTGTGTGATACTCTAAGTTTTACAGAATTATTTTTAACCATGACAAGATGACACATCATTGTCTCTTGACTGCTAACCTGGACTGGATGATATCAGCTGATAGTGGAGGCTATCTCAGATGATATGTACGCAGCAGTAATCGAGAATGCATCATGCTATTAAGCTCCTACAATTGCTTTACTGCTGTTATAAATGTCAGTTCCAACCTACAATAACAAAATTTTCACAGCAGGGCTCTTACTCACACTTCTTTGGACATTGAGACTCATTTTTCTAGCAGCCTGAGTATTCAGAAAATCTACAGAGATGAGAAAGTCTGAATTTCCTCTAAGTCTTACCCAACAAGTTTAGACACAAACTGAGATCTAGCTTGCAGTCCTGAAAAGTGCACATTTACATTGTTTCTATAGAAATTGCATTTAGGTGTTGCCTGTCCAACTCAATGAACAGAAACACCTGGTTATTTTATTTATATATTTTTTTAATGAAGGGTAGAATGTAAGTATCCTGTAACTCAAGTTTCAGTTCTGGCTCTTCCATGGACAAGACCACATTTCTGGCTCTACACCTTGCCCCCATGCTTGCAGTGATGCTTATGGCCTTTGAGTATGCAGGTGTTTACTTATTCAGCAAGAAAACCAGGTGGTATATTTTCTAACTAGGTGTGTGATGGTTTGAAAATGGTACATCCAAAGGAGCTCCTAGTCCTGCAGTGTGGGGGAAAGTCTTGTAAGCAACAACACTTGCTGAGGTGAGTGCAGAAATCTTGATCTGCACTCCACCATGATCTGAAGATGTATACCCATTAACTCTCAGGTGGTGTCAGTGGGGACAGCCAGAGTAGGACTGAGAAGAAGCTCGTAGTGCAGATGTTTTAGTGTGAGCAAACCTAAGGAGAGATTAGATGTGTGAACAACCTACATCTTTGATAACTCTCTATGGTATTTGATTACTGTGTTTTGATACAGTTTACAATTTCAGATGTCTTTCTTAGTACCAGACCTATATATGCTAATGATAGAGATGAATGGGAGTGTAAACATCTTTGTTTCATTTTAAAGAATGTCAAATTTTCTTCATTTATGTTTTCACATAAATAACATATTTTTGTCATTAGCTTTTTTCCTCAGCTTTCTTCATTCTTGCCTTTTCTATCTTTTCATTCATCAGAGGAAAATAGGATGAGGAAATCTTTTTCCCTCTAGTAGGCTGTGAAAAAGGCTGTGAGAAATGGGTATCTCTGAAAAAAAAAGAAAGTATATTGGGAATAAGCATAACTCTTTCTATCATCTTGCAGTATTTCCAAGGTATTTAATTATAAAGCCTGTCTTTTCAACAGCAGGAAGGCATACTGCATTTCAGGTACCTGTCTTTCAGACTGTGATAACGTACAAGTAAAACTGACATCACAGCCTTAAACCTAGAAGAAGACTGAAAGGATGAATGTAACACCACAGAAAGGGGTACGTACTGGAAAGTTTTTGCATAACAATTTTAACTGCATGGTTATTCAGACCTTCTTCTAATAATTGGATAGACTAGACTATTAGTATCATTGCAATTTGACTAGTAACAATTGTTGTGTTTTGATAGGATTGTTAAATCTTTAATTGGCCTCAATAAACTCTTAGCTGCACATATCAAGCATGTAATACTTTGAGTTTGACAACTGTGCAATTTAAAGTGCATTGTAACTGAGCTAAAAAAATTGTCTCACAGGCAGATGAACTCAGACAGAGCACAATGTTTCTAGCCTATAAACCAGCTGCTCACAGTATTTTCTGGGTATTTCTGGGTGGGGTTGTATGAGGTAGATGTACTTTTTCTTTAAATTTCCTCATTTCCTTCTTACAACTCCCTTAACACTGGACTGATGACCACTGTATTATTATAAATGAGAATAAAAAGAGATGCAGGTACATTAATCTAACTCAAGCAACTTTAGTTGTTTTTTGTTCACACTGTTAAAGAGTCTTTTGAGGTTCAGTACAAATAAGAAATACTCTGATTATGAAGAAAGAATCATTGTCATCTTCCAAATTCTCAACAGATGCTGCAATACAACAGGAGTCAGAGAATCACAAAATGACAGAATAAGCTGAGTTAGAAGGGATCCTCAAGGATCATCAAGTCCAACCCCTTGCCTTGCATAGGACCATCCCCAAGAGTCCCACCATGTGCCTGTAAGTATTGTACAGATACTTGAACTCTGTCAGGCTTGGTGCTGTGACCACTTCCCTGGGGACCTGGGGAGCCTGTTCCAGTGCCTAGCCACCCTCTGGGTGAAGAACCTTTTCTTGATATCCAGCCTAAAGCACTCCTGACACAACTTCAGGCCATTCCCTCAGGTCCTGTCACTGGTCAGAGATCAGTGCCTGCCCACCCTGTGCCCACCCCCCACCCCCCCCCAACAAAAGGGCCACAGGGAGAAATGAAATAATAATAATTTTAAGGACAATGGGTGCAATATTAATTTTTTTTCATATCTGGTGTGTATATTGAGACTGCTGGAGCAGGGTAGACTGGCTGTCAAACCCTATCAGCCCATCCAGGAGGATTCATCCTTTGGTTGTGGGATAGCCAGCTGACCCTGTGCTCAGTTGCTGCTACAGCTACACTGGTGGCCAGGCTCTCCAGTCTCAGTTAGGGCTGGAAACATGCTGGTTCTGGACCACAGAAGAGTTACACAGATACTTGTGTACATGGGATGACTTTACTCTCAAATGTGTTTGATCAGCCATTTTTCTTTTCTGTGTCCAATAAACATTTTTCTTCCTGAGCAGATATTCTGACACGGGAACAAGACTGAAATGTGTCTCTACAAGATTTACTGATACCAGCTACAATTGGATGTTGATATCTGCTCCAGCCACAGTTAGTGATACCAGCTATTTCCCAGAGGATTTGGAGTGGTAGTGGACACTGGTGGAAGTTTGGTTGGAGATGGTCATTATAAAGTTTGGTTTGTTTGGACACATTAGTCTGAACTAATACACTGCTCTGCTAGTGAGGGTGTATGGGCTAATGAATGTGGGAACAACTTGAGATATGTGATGTCATTCTGCATAATAAAATAAATGAAACTTTAGTCTCTGGTGCAGTTGTGTAATCTCAGCTGTGGGGCTCCCTCCACTGCCCTTTTAGCCCATGTAAAGCTATGTGTGTCATGAATCAAATGGCTGATAAACCCATTTCCAACCCAGCTGTAACACTTGTCTGTCTAAATTCCTGCCTTGATGTGGCACAAAGTGAGTGTGTCTAAGCTAAAACAAAAAGGATACATTCTGTACAGCTGGCTCTGATGGTGTGTGCCCACAGCTCAGTAAGCAGTACCAGTGCAATGTGAAATACTGTCACAAATAGGCTTATGCTATTTCAAAACTACAAATGAAGAGAAATTGAGTTCACATGCTGCAGTGAAGCAAATCAAACCCCATAATGTTTGTATTAATTGCCAGAAGCAGATAGTGCCTGGGAAGCAGAATAGAGGGTGGAAATGCAATAAATTGTGAAGCCTAAATCTGGAAATGAGCCCAGGTTTTGGGGAGTCAGAGTCTAGTCAAACTTACTTTTAAAAGTATAAATCTATCAGAAAAAAAAAATCAATCTGAGAAGTATATTTTAGATCTTTGGTTATTTTTCTTTGGCTTTTAGCCAAATATTAATTGAAACTGTAAGAAGTAAATGGTCTTTTTCAGAACAACCAAATGCTCTCAGACCCTTTGTTATATCTAATATATTCTATTTCGTATTCTATTTAGGATAAAAATATACATAAGCCATTAAATTAACAGTACAGTGGTTTGGAACTATTCTAGGCTTTTACTAATGAAAAAAGTGTTGAAATGAAATGCATAGCATCACTGTGCAGTGATGCAGTAAAAATTTCCTTTTCTGCAGAAGAAGCAGCAACAGAATTTCTGAGTTCATGACAATTCTGAGTCAGGTGAGGAAGCCCACAAACATAACCATAAGCCTAGAGGAGACAGCCTTGACCAGCAATTGTTTATCAATACAATACAGGCAATGCACTCCAGAATCAAATAAATATTGGAGACCTGAGAGAAGTTCATGCTCTGGGAGGTAATCTTACAGCTCAGAAGTTGATGAAAGGTTGAATGTTTTCTCACATAAATGAGGTGAAGATTTGACTACACATGTTAGGCAGCTGTTCTATTTTTCTGTTAAATTGGCAACAAGAGGAAAGTGAAGAGGAATTGACAAGATTTGGGTGATGCTAACAGCAAAAGGATAAAACAAAGAAAGGGAACTAAGAGCAGTAGAAAGATATTTTGCTCATTTCACTGCCAGTACTTGACCTTTTCTTTTCCCATTCTTTTTTTCTGACATCTAGGGCTCACTGCATATTGTCTTAAGTAACATCCTGCTGCCTACAGGTCATTAGTTGGATGGTTTTATTTATATCAATGAAGTCACAAAATATAATTTGCAGGACATTCTAGTGCTGCTAAAATTTATTTATTTTATGCTCTAAAAATAATGTTTCTTTTGCGGAGTGGAAAGGAAAAAAATTATGTTGCTTGCACTGAAGCATTTACTCAACATTTTTTGCCTACAAGCCAACAAAGTAAGGAAAAAGCAGAGGTATAACATTAAAATGGAAGCATATATCTGCACTGAGAATCAATACAGCCACACAAGCAAGGGTTTCTAAAAGAGATATAGAATATATTGGCAAATCTAGTTTTCTGCTGATACAGTTTAAGTAATTTTCACTACTGGATTTCAGATATATTTTAATACAATAACATAAACATCTATGTTTTTGCTGGTAAAGTTATACAGCTGGGAGCAGGAAAATAAAATAATACCACAGACATTCATAATGGCATTCCATGAATTTTCATATCCTTATTCCAAGGAAATCCACACATTCTTTTCTCCTACTTCACACACGCCCATCCTTGGAAAAGTTTTACCTATATATATGAAACATTATTTGCTTGCCATACTTTTCAAATAATTTCTGACACAAATCCATGCAAGTCTAATGGAATTCAAACATATCAGGGCTTAAAACAAAGCAACTTTCTGATATAGTTATCCACTAGTTCTGATAGCTGTCAGTCCCGCCTAATTTACTTGGGTTCCTTTCTGGTAGCTTATGCACAGCTTTTTTAGCCTGAGAGAGAGACAGAATGGAGGAATAAAAAATATTGTCTGGGTGACAGCACACATAAACAGAGACTTGTCAAATGCTAGACCAGGTAAGATGTCCCTGGTGAGTCCATAGCACTCTAATAAGGAGAAACAGTTGTGCTGGTGTTTTCACAGTGATACTGTTGGGATTTTCTTTTCCTGCCTCTTTCTGTGAAGGCATTTGACATATGGTTCTATGCTGTTCAATTACACATTTCTTTTCCACCCCAGATAGGATTTTTCATTTATTTGTCATTTCCCATTCTTAACTAGAATTATACTTTATTCATCCTTCCACATAGTCTTATGTTATTAATTTTTATCAGGGATTGGAAAAATTTAGTCTGGAGAAGAAGTTTAATCAGCACAGAGCCTGGCTTAGAATAAATTTCCCATTTTAAATGGACTGGGGGTTAGTCACTAACATAGTTTTTCCCATGCACTGAAAATGTGTTTAAAATTATGTCATTTGATTAACTTGTAAAGTCTGAGAGTAGCTAGCAGATTCAATTATGGATTCAAATTATGCAACTAAATTGGTCTAATTTTTAAAAGTGATGAATGGAGTGCATTAAAAGAAAGGGATAATAAAGGTCTAAAGAGGAATTGGCAAGGATTCTATTAATTAAAACTCAATGAACAAATGCATACCCTTACGCGAATGCGTGCACAGCTATAAATACATTGATTTGCATCAAAAATCCAACTTGACATAAAGTTTACATTACATTTGGTTTAATTTCCTATATATCTGAAATCCATTTAAATACATGTTAATGATGACAGGAGATATTAGAAATCTGCTCCTAATATTGCAACAAGCAATAACTCTATTAACTATATTAGGGTGAAGTGCCTTTCCTGGAAGACAGAAAGCTGCTAAAAAACATATTGAAAATCACTACAAGATATAATATTGTCTGACAAGATATAAAGCTGTCTGACCCTAATTACAACTTTTGGTTGTGTTCAGCAAGGCACAATGATAAAGTTGCTTTCTAAGAATCCGGAAGAGAGGACGAGTCGCAGAGTTGTAAGTGCCTCGTTGTAAGTTGTAAGAGGCACCCATGGCATCAGCAGTGTTTCCATGGGGGTCACGTCAGACCCTGCCACAACCCATGAAGACAGGAGGAACATGAAGACAGGAGGACACTTAAAGCTGCAGAATCACCTCATGGCCTCTGCTATAACTTTCACTTCTTGGAATCAGGCCATGTTTAGATCCACCTGTGTTGGTGAGGCTTTAATTCCATCTCCCTTTTTTCAAGGATGGAAAGCACCTTCTCCAAGACAATTGTTTGAAATGACCCATTGTTCCAATGTGGATTTTAACACCTCCCTTGTAGACAAGACCTCAATCTCTGCAGGTCCTTTCCTGCACTGAGAAAGAGCCCAAACACATTGTCTTGTAGGTGAACCATGGCCTAAACCTATATCTGCATTTTCAGTACATTTCTGTTTTAAGTAGAAGGAGTATCTAAGAACTGAATGACCCTCTGGAGTATCCTTCTTTCTACCTTTCTCTAATAACTAAAATCTTAACACCATTGTTCAGCAAACTAGATCAGGACCAGGACCTGCATATTGGCCCTTTTCATCCAGCCTTCTTGTTATTTTTAATTTTTAACTGATGAGCTTATTCTTATCAGTTACTAAAAAGCTGGCACACTTTCCTGCAGCTGGTGAAGAGAAGTATCTGCTTGCATACCTGCAAAGCACAGAGCTAGCTCCTCAGGGACAGCCTTTTTCTGACAGATGCAATGTGCATCTTCTGCAAACACTCAATAACATTTTCAAGATGAGAGATTTTAATTTCAAAGGTTCTTACAAGTAAATCTCCAACTGTTTAAATTTAAAGTATTTTCAGAAAATAATTTCTTTTTAGTTTAAAGAATTTGTAGGAAATAAGAAAAAAATGGGATGTTTCAAGTCCTTTGTGGGTGAAACTTAAATGGCAGCTCAGAATGAGGAGGTTATGATGTGATTGGTGAGGTGGGGCTGGAGATTGAGGGAGGTGCACCCACTGACAAGGCAAAACAAATGGTTCTTGTCAAAATCATGGAGAGACAGCTTGTGTTGCACAGGTCAAACGTTACCCTAACCAAATCATTCGCAGCTCATAGCACAACCTTTGACTGGTAAGACTGTCACATAACAAAGAGGACAGTTGGTAGCCTGTGAACGGATGCTGCCTCCTGTCAAAAGAGTCCTTGATTCACCCAGTTTAATAGCAGCTTTCCCCACAGTCTTTCAGGCGTCCCTGCTTCCTGCTTCAGAGACTCCATCTCTTGGAAATAGCCTGTCAGGTCCCATCTGTTTTTTTGTGAAGCTGCCAGCCCCCTGAGAGAGGGTCCACCATTCCAATCTCCTGTCTGATGCTGGAAAACCAAAGGGGAATAACCTCTGCAATCTGCCAGAAATTGGTTTTTTGAAAGCAAGGACTCTGCTTCAGAGAGCTGCAATCTACCATACTTAAAGGAAAATTAGTTTTCTAAGTACAGTGCTTTCTTCTGTTGACTGCTTCAGCCCTCTGTGTCTTCCTGTGTTTCCTCTCCTCACAGTGTGGCTTGTGGGAGCTTAAACCTAAATAACTCATTAAGAAGCAAAATCCAGTACACTATATTTCTTATTCCAGCAGGTATTGTGATGGGAAGGAAACAATGACAAAGCAACTTTCAGAAAACTCTTGCTATTTTAATGATAGTAAAACTGTATGAGCACTAAGCAGGCTACAGCTGGTATAATTAACAGCTGTTACGTTTGTCAGTACCTCAAAAATGATTAGCAGGTGTCCTAGCTGATTCGACAAGTTCATTAATCATTGCAGGCTTTCCTTCAAATTGACTTATCAGTCTTAATATATTAATCACTATTATATAATCACTATTATATAATCACTATTGCTTTACAGAGGACAATAATATTACACCGAGTATTATAAATATAAACAAACTGACATTATGTACCCCAATGGACTTAGCATCTGAATAACAAGACAAACATGCACAGTAAAGACAGCATGGAGCAAAGTCTGAGAAAAAGTATTTGCCATGAGAACGAGACAGCAGAGAGTTTCAAAGCGGATTTTGGAACAGAGAGTAGTTTCTAAATGGAGTGGAATGGTTAGAAAACAAATGGAAGTTGTTTGATAAAGAAAAGATTAAGGTTGTCATAGTCAGAATCCCTTACATAAATTTGAATTTTTCAAAAGCTTTAAGATAAAACATAAGGTTTTAGAGTGATTCAGCAAAGATGGTGAAAGGTGAAAGAAAAACTGCACCATTTTTCGTAAAGGACAAGGAAGACAAGGGAAAGGCTAAAGAAACAAAGTTTTGGAAGTGCAAAACTGAACTCTTGGGAAATGATAGAAAGAGGACACACAATTTAATGAGCTAGGGCATCCCCAGTGAGTAAAGGGAAAAAAGAAGTAGCTTAGTGTGCATGGAAAAGTTTCAGAGGTGAGAAGAGGACTTTCAAGTGATTAAAGGGCAGAGGATAGGTGGATTTTCTTGTGGCTTTTAGTTGTTTTGCTTATTTTTGTTTTGTTTCCTTTCTCCTGGAAAATGAAACAATTTAATACTTTCTTAAAGGATAACTCATCTTTTATGAAATGTCTAATTTCTCATTCAGGCCAGAATATAGAATTGACCCAATGAATTCATTAGGGTACTGAGTTAATTTCTAGCTTATTCTGACACATTGTTCACTGGCAGTGTGAGAGATTGTGTTTTGAAGTTGATGGACCCCTGAATTATTCTGATATCTGTAGAACAATATCTTTGCTGATCTTCTACAACCTCTTATCCAGACAGCAGACACTGGGTCTGAAGCTGAATGCAAACAAATGAGTGACACAAAGCATAAATCTTGGCAATTTCTTTGCATGTTATACTAATGTTCTACTGCACATTGGCTATAGATCTCCTCTGTATGGACTGCAGTGAGTTCTGCTCCATTCGTTTCATATACACACACACAGATGTGTATGTTGTGTGGATGCATATTTTTGCTTCCTACCTTTACTCTTCTCTGCACTGTCTCTACCTTGCTACAACAGAGAATAATTTTTGTAGGGGTCTTGCATACTAGTTCGTAAAAAGGAATAGATGTCAGCTTCAAGAATCTTGGCTGACCTCATGCTACTTCGAAGCAGGGCTAAAGGTGCTATCATTTCCTCTTTCTGTCTAAACAGTAGAGATGTGAGTGAATTTGTTACTAAATTTTAGAGCAAAATACTGAAGTACTGTTCTAAAACTATGCCAGCTTCTGCCAGATATCCCTAAAGCTTAACATCTATTTGTACTTTAAATCTTGAGTACTCTTGCACTATTGAAACTCCGACTTGATAGATCTCAGAGGTGGAGGGAAGATGTTACTGTTGCTGGCAATAGTTTTACTCAAGTTGCCTGGGCAAAAGAGGTATTTCTTTACCTAACCTGAATGTCAATGCCAATTGAAAGGCTCCATTACATGAAAATGGTGCAAAATTTTGTCAAAAAGTGAATTATCAAGACAGGCACTGCTACTAAAAAAGCAGAACAAACTCTGAAACGTTGGGATAATTTGTGCACAGTTATTCAAAGGTATCAGCAAGCAGACACTATTTGTATGGAAAAGCAATTATTACAGGAAAAATGTGAGCTTGTAAATGTAGCACATATTGCTTTCCTATGCTTTTTATGTAATTGGTATCATTATGCTACATAATGACATCAATTACTTAAAAATTAAGCACACAATAATGCATACTTCATATTTATTATATTCAGATGGAGTTCTTATCTGCAGCACTTCAGGGCCCGACATCCTTTAATAAATTCTACATGTGCCTTCAGTATTTTCTCTAGGGTTGTATTTTTTAATGCTTACTCTTTTAGTGCGGAATCTCAGGCATAAAATATTTAAAAGGTCAATTTTATGATGAAACACATGAGCCTGGATATTCTAAGTGGCACCCTAGACTGCAGAAGCTAATTGCTTTTTGACTGAAGAACTCTCTTAAGTGCTCACACTGGAAACAGGTTCATGTGAAAAGCAGGATGCATCTCTACTCTGCTTCCAAGCCTGCTGGGATTTGTTGAGATGAGTGACGCTGTGAAAAATAGAAATCACCTGGAGCCTGTTAATATCATAATCAAGTGAAAGCACAATTACTGCTGTCTTAATCCATCTGTCTGTATGCATCCGCTCCACTTCCAATCACCTGCCTTAGTCACTGGTGTATTATTATTGAGATGGCATTAAAAAATCCAAGGCGTGCATGTTCCAAATTTCTGTATGCTCTTCCATGTCAGTCAGTCTGTGTCTGCAGCTTTCGTGAGGCCATTTGTCAAGAAGAAGAGCAAACCAAGGTCCCAGATTGCATGAAGTAAGGCCAAAGTACCTTTGTGTGTGGAGGCTGGCTGAATGATGCCCAAATTTAAGTTAGCAGATTGCAATTTTGACAAGTACCATTTATGTTAAATGAAGGGAAAAAAAAGTCAAACAAATGTACTGAATTCTAACAACTCATGTAAAGCTCAGTAATGCTCAATAGATGCCACCTCACGTATCTGGAACACTAAGGTAGCTTTGGTAAACAAACATAAATTTGTAGAGTATGATGGCAGTTCTGCAAAAACAATCTGATGTGATAATATACTTAGTTTTTTATTTCACCCTGAATGATGTTTGATAGTGTAAGCGATCAAACTGAGTGACAGGAATTCTACATGATAAAATCAAGTTACAACAACAACAGCATCAACAATGAAGCAAAAACAACTGCAACAAACAACACAAGTAGTAACTTATAATTTAGAATAAGAAAATGCTAACTGAACTAAGGGTATATTTTCAAATTTCAGTAGACAAGCTATAGGGAGGAATGTTGGATAGTTTAACAATTGAGATGTTCACCATCTCCAGCTAATAGGTCTTTTTCATGTGAAAATCTCTCAGACATTCTTTTGAAAAAGCTGAATGTTACTCACCATGTGAGTCTCTCATTTGCTAAATGCTTTGTATAGGAAAATACTAGATCCTAGGATTCATATAAGAAACCTCTACATCTATAATCAAAGAGACTCTTAGAAACCATTTTGAAGATCATCAGAAGAATGGGTTTTGAAGGTAATTGTAGATATTGGAAAAGGTTCTTGTACAGGTTCTTGGCAGGTTCTTGTACACTCCCTTAAGATATTAAAAATAAAAATAAAAATCTAAAAAGAGCTAGCTTTCCAAAAGTGATGATAAACACAGTTTTGTGTTTATGTGCACAAACCAGGAGTTAATCTGTAATCTCTCAGCAGCTTAAAATTCCTTGTTCTTTTCCAGTTGACAGTCTGTTTGGGAGAGAAAAAACCCTTAAACAGTCTTTCAGAAGAATGTTACTTTTTAATTTCAATGAAGTTTTGTTTAGAGACCTGAAGTTAGAGGAAGAATGGTCTATGCAGCTGCATATGTTGACTCCAAAATGCCACCAAATCCCTCCATAAGGCAGCTAATGGCCGTAATGCTCTTCACACTGCCTTCAAAATTCCCCCTGAGATTTGTTCAAAGCTCTGTGCACTGAGTTGAGCTCTCTAAGGAGCTATGGATCAAATGGAGCCTGTTGCTCCTAAGTGTGTTAGAGCAGAGGAAGACACCTCTGCAAAGTTCAGCTCTGAGTTCAGACCTGTTCTGAGATCAAAATCCCCAGATCAAACCTCGCTCAAGTGCATTGTGCGTGTTCAGTCCACTGAAGTCATCTGTGGCTGCCCTTGTCTAGAAATCCCTTGTCTGGAAATAGGTGGGATTAATTTTGTTTTTCTGGAAGTTCATGAATTCTTGTTAGTTATGGATCTCACTATCCAAGGCAATTCCCAGTAAGTGCACAAAAGGATAATACCTTCATATGACTTTGGAAACAAACCTGTTGGACCTGATTGGATTCTTTTGTTTGTGGCTTTTTTTTTTTTTTTTTTTGGTTGTTGTTGTTGTTTGTTTGGTTTACATACAATTACAGGAAACAAATAAAAAACAAAAAAAACAAAAAAAACACCACCCCACCCTCATTCCTTTTTCTTTCTCAGTTTCTTTTTGACTGTTTTAATTAAAATAAATCACAAAGTTTAAGAAAGCTAAACAGCTACACAAAAGGCGTATTTCAGGATAGAAAATACAATGTACAGTGGAGGGATTTGGTTCATCCCCATATTTAAAAATCATAGCATTAAATGACTACTATTTCTGGTAATTTTTAGGATCTTCACAGAGAACCTCTCATAGCAGTATTATTTCCAGAATCAAAAAGAGACTGGAAATGCAGCATGTATTGCTTACCTATGTCTCAGACATAATCAGTATAATAATTTTTAATGTAACTAACCTCTTCCACCCAGTCAGAGCTTCGTAATTCATGTGCAGAAGACATTTGGAAAGATCTGATGCTTTAAAAATGACAATTTGTTTCGTTCATGTAATTCACATTTCTGTAAAATTTGTTGCATCTCTATATTCTGATGGTTGCAGCAGGAAGCAATAATGATGGCAAAAAAGAGCTAACAGCCCGGGGAAAAATCCTTTTCTTATGATACATAGTGATTTTAGAATGAACTTTACAAACCACAAAGCCATTGAAAGCTACAATGTAGGTTCAGACAGAGTAGAAAACAATGATTTAGCAGATGAACATTTTTGAAGATGAGATCAATTAATGCAGTTTGTAACAGAAAATGTTTGTTGAAGTCCTCCGCAACCTTTGAAATGTATCTGGGTTATGTATTTTGTACTATTGCTGCCTAGACACAGCACATTTTCTGCAGGCATCTCTAACGGAGAATCAGGAGGCTGCCATCTGAAAATGAGGCAAGCACCACCAGCGGATTCAGCAAATGCCAAGTGGCCATTTAGCAGTGCCAGCTCACGATAGGCTCACACAGAAAAACTACCTGCCCTCCTTCTCCCTTTTGTACCTAAATCTTCAGGAAACTAAATCACTTCCTAAAAGCAGGGATGGAGAAAGCAGACTACTATTCCCTGGCAGACCACAAAGGATTGCCCATATTGACAATCTGTTTTGTGTAGGCAGGCTGCAGAAGCAATAAATCCTATTAACCTGTTCAAAGTCAAATGAAGACATTTAGAAAACAGAACTGCTATTACATGCAGTGGTGAAAGAAGAGCATATCAAAGAAAGGTTAAATGGATGCACCAGTATAAGATCGTGCAGCTACAACTGTAAAATTCCCCCAAACCTTTCTATCACCTGCTCTTGCCCTTCAGGATAGTAATTATATCCCCTTCAAACGAACTAGCTGACCATTCAAATACTATCTTCTGTTCTGTCAATGATAATTTTCAAGATAAAAAATCAATTTCAAGCTAACAGGACTTCTGTGGAAAATGCTTATGTTATACTATAGTTTTGCTAGGGCACACTTCCTCTGTCCAAAACATATGTCATTTTGTGTGTACAGACCATTCTGGAGATTTACTGTAATTATTCCATGATGTGCTTATTGTTATGGATTCAGCAGCCTTTCTGCCTTTCTACCTGTTTTGTTCGAGAGCAGCTGCTAGCTTCAAGCTGTTGCCTGCTTCCAGCGGCAGAAGCTGAATTAAGGAGTGCTTTCCAGGGAAGACATGTTTTGAAACAGATATACTGACAATAAACTGGTTCACTAGGGAGGTATAACATTGACTGGATAAAAGTTGAGTAATAATTCTATGATAATTTACTGAAACTGGGTGCAATTTGCTTTAAAATAGAAATTCCCTCTGCTGCTGATGTTGGACTTGGAGGACTTTTACTGATAAAAGCATGGCATTTGCTTTTATGAAGTAGCTGATCTTTGGAGATTCATTAAACCTCATTATTTTTTCTTATGCATAAGTGACTGTTAATGCTTATTCACTGAATGAGAGAAATGGGAATAATGGAGTTGTCTAAAGCAAGGCTTGACAGTGCTTCTCTTCCTCCAGCTCTCTCTGCTTGTCGTGACTGAATACACTGAATTGAATTACTGGGGAAAGCCTTGGTAATCTCTTGGGAAAATGGTGAGCTCTTCAGGTGAGGCTGCCCAGCATTGCCTTGATTTCTGTGCCTGGTTTTAATTGTGAATCAGATGTGTGCAGTCAGTCCAGCTCCTCCCAGAGGAGGAGGGAGGGCTCTTCTGTGGGACTGGGGAGGATGTGCTGAGGATCCAGCACCTTATCAGTAGCCACTTCTCAGAGCATTCTCAGGAAACAGGGCTATCTGAACAGCAGTTTACCTAAATGGAAGGTAGGGAATCGCATCCTAATCCCAGGTCTATTTTTCCTAATCTTTAGGAAAAGAGTATGTGGAAAAGGAAACAGTTAACTAATTAGGTGCAAAACAACAATGCAAAAATGTCAGAGATTTCTCTACTGTGTTCTTGTTACAACCTTTTCGCTGGAAATGGCAGGTATTAATATTTTATTGACTTGAACCTCTGGGGTAGATTCCAGATGTCACTACTTGATCATTGTGAACATATAAGGAAAGATAAATTCTGTCATGGCAATGTTGAATTTCCATCTATGGAAACAATTGTTACCAGAAGACAAATGCTCCTGTGGCTTTGTAGATGCCTTTTTTAACTCTGGTTGTGATTATGCACACACGACTGATCTGTTTTCAGAAAACATGGACATACAGAAGGAAAATAAAGCAGAGGAAAAGTCACAACATTTCATTATTAAATTGTATACATTAAAAAATAACTATTTCCTTTACTGTGCTCAGACCAGAATAGAGGCTGACAAAGCTCAAAGGTAGAGTTAAAAGAATGCTTCCTGCTGGGAAAAAACCTGCTCCAATGGTTTTGAAAACATGAATCACTTTATGCCAGTCTGTTTCAAGCAGTTGGGTACTGCAAAACTGATGTCTCAATAGTGCTGCAGATTAAGTGAAAGGTGCTGCTCAGGGGCACACCTTGAAAGCCCCCCAAACACATCAGAAGTGCATTTATGTGCTCTCTACCTGCCCAACCGGTGCTGAAGATAACATCTATTAAAGAAGTGGTAAGAATTGGCTGATGTCTACTGAGAATACGAGCAAAGAACAGATAACCTCTGATTTCAAGGGAAAGAAATTTTCTTCAGTTAGACAGAACAATGACTTTTTCGCTAATGAATATTACCTGCCACTTAAATTCTAGGCTTCAAGTAGAAATTTCAGAAAATTTACAACAAAAAGACTCAATTTTCAATCTCAGACTCTAGTTTCCTTAGAACTGCAGCACTGCAGAAGTTAGAGAGACAAGAAACCTTAGGGCATGTCTACAGAGGATCTTCATTGCAGGCATTGTTTCATATGCTACATAAGCACAAAAAAATTTAAGACATATGATAAACTTTCCTCTCCCAGTACTAGGATTCCAATTCATGTTTCCTTCCTGAACTGCAAGATCAGAGTCCACAGCATGACTCAAACACTAGCTGGAGATCTAGATATCATTGGTGTTGCTAAATGTCCAGGGAACACTGACTCTTAAGTGTGCAATTGCCATGACTTTGTGAAGTGTATACAGACATAGTATCAACTGAAATAACCTACAGACTCTTCTGACCTAGAGGCCAAATGGCATAGCACAGCTTATGTTTACACAAATAAGATCTTTTCTGCCTCAGAACAAGATGAGCAGATCCAAACTGGCTATCAGAGATGCTCCCTGGTTTGTGCTACCTCTGTTCCCATGGACCAGCAGAGTCTGGGACAGGGATACTGGTCTGGGCTGAATGCATGACAGAGACTTTAGCAAAAGTCAAACATTATAAATAATCATGCTGCAGTTTTTAGGATGAGCCCTGTCCAAGTATAAATGTACTATGAAAGTCCAGAGCCCAAGCAGCCAGCCAAAAAATCTACCAGAAAACCAGGTACTATGTTAAAGATCACTTGCCTGCGTTTTAAGTGAAGATCATGACACTGTTATATTAAGACAAAACATTTCAGGGCTGATGCATTTTTCAAAAGAATCATGTTCCTTCAGAAAATTCCCAATTAGGTCTGATTCTGAGATTACAAGAGAAACTTAAATTATCAAAAATATTGAGAGAAGTTTTCTGACCCCAATAACTTAGCCTGACTCAGACACTTATTCCAAAGGTACACAGATGCATGAAAGCAAAGTACTTTTAATTTTTTTTTCTGGAAGACAAAAGCCTTGTTATGCTGTCTGTGCTAGAAAATGGGGAAAAAAAATGCAGAATTTGTAATGTCATATAATTGTTTTTATCGTACACACACTAAAGATCAGGGATATCTAAATACTTCCTAGATTTTTTTTTTTCTTAGACATAGTTATTGTTGTTAATGGGCTTCTACCAGAAGCACTCAAGTTGAATTATAGAATTTCAGGAATCTATCATTGATCAGTGCCTTCCATACAGTTTCAGTTACAGCTGCTGACATTGTTTACCTTTGGTGAATTCTACAGACCAGATTTTGAGAACCATGGTATTGTGACCAGAATAGTCATGACTAAAGCTGCAAAACAGTTCATTCTATGTTTTCGTAACACTATGCTTTCATGTGCTCAGTTCATCTTCTGCTCGGGAAGCTGTGCAAACAGCACACAAAAATGAAACATAAAGAACACTACTTAAAGTATGCCATTCAAGTTTCACCACAGATTTAACAAACAATCATATTATTGTCTTTTTCTGGTTGTTGTTGTTGTTTTTTTTTTTTTTTTTTTTTTTTTTTAATATGTTTGTCTCTATAATAAAGTGAGGAAGGTTGCTATATGTTTTATGACTCTCTATATTACATTCAGGAAAAAATCACCTTAACTCATAAACTGAGTCTTTGTACTTCCAGAATTAGAGGGGCTTTTTCTGAGATATGAAGCAAAATGGCAATTGTCGATTTTGTATAAAGCAGAACAAGACAGTAGTGTAATATCAGCAGGAATACCAAACATGGTGACACTGAGGCATAGCTGTACTGTGGATGAGGTTTTCAATATTTCCAAGGAGCAGCCCTCATTTTTATTGTACCTTCAGAACCAGCTCAGGAATGGGGTTGGTGAACCTGGCACTCAACTATGAGTTTTCAGTATGAAGAGGTATTGCTTTTTGTTTAAATACATGTTGTAAAAGAATACTTATGATTACCGAAGCTTGAGCTACTTATTTTTATTGCTGTTCTTCTCAGTACTATTCTTACATCTCAAATAAGTGTAATAAGCTTTTTCTACCTTGTAAATTCCTTTGTATAGAGAGAAAATCAAATGGACTAGGCTTTTTATCCTGAATCTCTTCAAAGAGAAAGGCTCACCAAGACTAGCTTAATAGGCCCCATTCCAAGTCATCTGACCCTGGAACATGTTCACATGCAGCTCTCATGCTATGACAGTGAAATAAAAACAGGACTATGCCAATACCAGAACTGAGGAATAATTTAAATGCCAGCTGTGGGAGGAAGCAAGTCAGAAAGAAAGCATCACCAGTCATCACTGCACAACCCACATCACACAGCCCCAGGACAGCCATGAGGCACTGAACCTGGAGATCCATAATTTCATTGCTCTATCATATCACCACGGGGTCAGCCAGAATTCAGAGTCCCCTGTGTCAAGGGACACATATGAGGTGGTCAAAACAAATTCTCAGGAAAATTCCCTCAGGCCTCAAAGTAATGAGTCCAATGTTCAGCTCTTTGTTTTCATAATTCCAATCCCACTCAAAAAAAAAAAAAAAAAAAACATCACATAAGCTATTTGCTTTTGCTAGTGCAAGAACATCTGTGAGAAGCAGAATTGCTTCCTCCAGTCTCAGCTCATGCTGGTGCTGTTGTCTTTCTTTCCACAAGGGAAATAAACCTTTCAGAGACAATCCTGTTTGCCTTGGTTAGGTAAGGCTGTTTAGAGCTGATTTCTCTCTTCTGAGTTGGAGAAAAGTTGTTTTCAGACAATTACATAGCTTAGCTTTATACAAACACAGTTTATTAAGAAGGGAAGCTTTTAGGGAAATGAATGAGTACAATTCTACTGACAAAGCAACCTACTCATTATGAAAACGTTTATGCTTTGATGTGTAAAATTCAGTTTTCTGTAAGAAGTAGTGAAGAAATGCAGGTAAAATTTGATAGAAGGAATAACAGATACAGACATAAAAAAAAAATCTCTTATAGCAATCCTTCAAAATACGAATGACAAATGCTTTAGCATTATTGTCAATTGCAGAAACAGCAATTTACTGTGCTCTGAGCCAATGTCAAAGATACCTGAACCTGATGCCTGTCTGCTAACATGGCAAGACAGTATTATTAACACTTTACAATGATTCATACCCTCTTCACATTGTGCTGATTTTGCCCAGTCCCACAGTGAAAAAAAGAATTTCTAAAGTACCAATCTATATCATTAAGAATCAATTTTCTTTCAACCGTTGTATTGCCCTAGAAAAGAACTTTGCCTTAATTAAATAATGTTATTTTTCTCCATTAGGTTCAAAGAGTCACAATTTAATTACATGAGCTCCTGTCTCCTTACTCACAAATAAATATTGTCACCACTCTAAAAGCACAGGAAGAGACAGCTGATGTGCAAAGTATGTGTATGAGTATAACCATGTAGAAGGGGTGGAGGCTGCTGACAGAAGGGAGGTGCAGGAACGAAGTTATCAAGGACAAATCTAAGAATGGGCTTTCATGTGCAAGAAGTACTTCCTGCACAATTGAAGACCTTTATATTGGGTAAAAAGGACTGGAAAATTAAGAACATGGCATTAGGTTTACTGCTGCATTTGATGTTTTGCAAGAACTTTGCTGCATTTTGTTTCTTCCCAGCATATCACCCTGTATGTATTTTGAGCAGAGAAATGGAATATGCTGGTTTATTGGCAGAACACAAGGGCTACATCAGTAGGTCATTCTTCCTAAAAGATGAGTATTAACCACCTGAGCACAGTGAAGGCTATTACTACAGTACAAGTTCTTAAAATATTCCTTTGCAGCTCTGTCAAAGGGATCTGCCTGTTTAATTTTAGAATTTCAACTTGGACTAGCCAGGGCAAACCTCTGTGTTGTTTCCACTCATGAATATTTTGGGACACACAGAAACACTCTTTTGCTGTTTGCCTCATTCCTAATGACATTATTAGTTAGGCAGCTGGTTTTTTCCATGCATTCCTGTGACTGTTTTCCACATCTCCCCTGCTTTTGCTGTTTTGCCTCTCCTTGTATCATGCAGTCTGGCCTGCTGGTATATCTGCTGCCTGATTCTTTCAGTCTTGCTCTATAATTTGCTGGTGTATCTGGAGGAACTCTGGCCTTTTTCTCTGCTCAGGTATAATTAATATCTTCCCAAATAAAAATAAAATTAAATCCACAAGGAGAAAAAAAAAAAAGAGATCAAATATACTTCCCTTGCAGAAGGCTTGTTTTCTCTTTGTGCTCCAAATGCCAGAGCTTTATAAGCCCTCTCTTTAACCTTTGGTGTCCTGCTTATACCCTCTTGATGTCTCACTCTTTGAGCATCCTGCTTCTCCTCCCGTGCCATGTCTTCCCCTTACTCCTGAAATCGCCCACTGCTGAGATTATTTTCCACCTCTTGCTTTAAAAACCTCTATTTCTTCTCCTTAGTTTTGTCCAGTTATATTCAAGTAGTTCATTCTCTTGCAAGACTCTCTGTGGCCTGTTCCACCTGGTTTGTCCCCTCCTGTCAGTATGAGAGTGCACTGCTAATGAGACACCAGCTTCTTGTCAGCTAATTCCTAAATTTCAAACTTTCACACACTTCTGTCTTTTACTGCATTTTAGGATAATTTTCTACCACATAAAATCTATCAGAAGTTTACTCATTCTGAATCATAGGACTTTTTTATTATGCCTACAGGAAAGCTGACAATAGTCAAACAGGAAGTCCAATGAAACCTCAAACTAGTATTCCCTTTCTGTCTTCCTGTCTTTTCTTCCTTTCCTTTCCATATGGGGTGGCTGGGTTGCTTTATACTTTGAAGGTTAGTTCTTTTGGATGGGAACCACTGCTTTTTTTTCTCAATCATATTTCCTCAGCAATGTTGAGGGCCTTTAAGTGTTAGACTCTGAGTAACATATTTGAGCATGGAGGTCTAAAACACAGGTAGACAGTTCAGTAAATATATTCTTGTAAAAGTACACTTTTACTGAGTACTCCTATCTCTCCACCCAGGCATGAGAGTATTTAATGCCACCTGTGCTATGCAAACATGAAAGATTTTAAGACTGTCCTATTCTAATTATTAATCCTTAAGAGAAGCAGGGAACATTAATGCTATTCTACTGCTCTAAGTGCTAAAATACATACACAGACCACCTTTCCATAGTATTAGATTACCTGCAATGTTTAATGGAATCATCCTGGCAGCATCTTTCTGAAATATTTAAGAACCACTGTTTGTATAGTATGGACAATAATTGGCATGAATTAAGCACCTTGCCTAAGGTCTTATGGTAAATCTGCAACAGAGCAGAGATTTTGATGCTGGCATCCTAACTTCATAGCTGTACTAGTGCATCTTAATAACACAGTTATGTTTCATGATGTTTTAAATCAATCTGACAGCATCAGGGCTTGAAAGGTATTGTGCATGATGCAGACTTTGCAGAAATCCAAACAGCATACATTTACAGTAAATACTATGGATGGGTAATTACATATTACAAATTTTGAAGCATGAAATAATAATTTTAATGATTGCATGAAGCATGTACTCAAGCACAAATACAGGAAGGAACAAAAAGAAATTCAGACTAATATATAGCACATAAAAGTCAGTGGACAGGATCACTTTGAAAATTGTCAATACTTTTATGTAACAGTTTACTTATGGTTTTATTTATTTGGTATGTAAATTACCATCAATAATGCAGATGCAGTACATAAGAAATGCCTTTCTTCCACTTGTTTTACTGGAATAATATTACACAGTTCATCTTTTTGAGAGCTGTATAACTAAAACCCAAACTGGCTAAGGTGATGCCTTTACATTAATCTTATTCCCATAACTCAGGCACTTATCTCCACTAAAATCAATAGATTTTTGAGTGTGTGAGAAGTAAAAGACAAGCATACTAAATACTTTTAATCCTGTGTTGGCAAATAGATTTGTAATTCTGTTACACTTATCTCCAAGGCTGATCTCTACTTTGCATATTTTCAGAGTTTTGATCTACAAATGGGTTTTAATTTGTTGACTTTTGCAAGAACAGACTTGTGGCAGTGAGGGCAGGTCATGCATAATCAAAGAGTAAACCAAAGACAAAAGAAATATGCAGAGAATCTGAGCTCAATTTCTGTATGAAATACAATTAACATTATAATTTCCTTGTACCACTCAAACACCTTCCTGTGTTGGGTGTCCTGCATATTTAGGGGCTTTTTGAAAGATTCAAGAGATCTCTATCAGGCAAATGGTACAGGGTTTTATGAAATGAACATGAAAAATTTAGGCATGCTTTTCTCTCTCTTCGGCACTTGGAAAGAGGCACAGAAAGATGAAAGGACTTTCAAAAGAACATTGTGATAGATCTGGAAGCAGAACCCTCTGACCTGAACTGCAGCTCAGGGCCTGAACTGAAAAGCTTTTCACCTTCTCTTAGAAGACGAGAGTTCAACGAACTGTGGAAAATGAAAAAATTGTACATAGACTTTGTAGGTAGAATTAGACATTGATGTGTGTGAGTGCTTGAGAAACTGTCAGCTTATGAGAAACTTTCAGTTGTATGACAAAAGGCTGGGATCCAAATGCTATTTATACTCAGAGCCAGTGACTACCTTAAGCCCTGATACGGCATGCCAAGATTAACAGTGGTGTATAACCTGCACTGTGTCCCTCCCAAGCACTGCCTCCCCATGGTGAGGTGGCAGCTACGCCTCTTATTGTTCAGAGGTAGGAAGCTTCAGTCGGACTCCACTCTGCAGATATTATATAGAATACAACTCAAATAGCTGCAAATCAAATACCCATTAGTACTACTGACCTCATTCTTTACCTGGAAAAATTCTCTCCAGAGATCAGTCATTTAAGTATATCTATCCTTGATAACCCAGTAGGCCTGAAAATGAAATAGCTTCTCTAATGCAAGCAAAAATTATCAATAACCTTTAAACACACAAGGACATTTTATTGTCTGAAGCGTATGAGTATATGAGTCATGCCATCACTAGACCAGTTTATTTTTGTAATTTGTAGACATAAGGACAGGCAGAGTTGCGGTCCTTGCAGAGCATATTGGATGGGCCAGATGCTCAAGACTTGGGAGCTCTGTAAATGAGACTTCTCTGGGAAAGAAGTGCCTAGTGGAGAGTATGTGAGCACAGGCTACATTAAGGGTTGGTTCTTTCCAACAAAAATATTGAATTAGTTGTGGCCAAAATTATGCAATTTTTTCTGCATTTATCAGCAAACCCTTAAATAGATGTTGCTGTCAAAGTGTGATAAAGCTAAGATCTCACCTTTGCAGATTCATCTACAATATTGATCAAGAATTGGGGAGGGCAGGAAATGAAGGAGTTGTTCCATGGAAATACAGAATCATAGATTCACAGAATTGTTAGAGTAGGAAGGGACCTCTGGAAATCATTTAGTCCAACTCCACTGACAATGTAATTCCTTAGGAATTCCACTGATAGACACAAGGAAAAGAAAAGGGGGGAGGTATATATTAGAAGGGGATCTTAGGTATTAGGTGATTCGCAAAGTCTATTCCTCTCAAGTACCTCAGCCAATGGGGAAAGAGAGTGGGAAATGTGGCTGGGAAATTAAGATAAGAAGGAGGAGGCTGAGTCCTCTAACAATTAGAGAAACCCCATGGGAAATGCCCATGACCTCTCCCTTTATTCAAATAAAGTAACAGGACTCCTCTGTCTCCTTTTTGGACATAAACCTCTAGTGTTTGCGGATTAATTTTCTTGACACAAACAGTGCTTTTCTTCTTTGTGTTATATGTCACTGAGCTTTACCAGTTAATTCCTCTGTTTCCCATTTAATCACATTTAATATGGGAGTGAATTTACACTAGCATTTCTATTAGAAAAAAATAGCCACAAAGGGAAATGTGAAAGTGATGTAAACAGTAGTCAAGCACAAGGTTTGTAAAATTGACCTGTACTTACTCTGTGTAGCTCTGTGCCTGTGATAACCACATTTAGAGTAACATGAATGGGAGTATAACACAGATGTAGTTAGCTACAGCTATCAGATTACTAATGGCTTGTTATTTTGAACCATTACTCTGACTTGAAAAGAATGAGCTTATCCAAAAACACAGCTCTATTTAAACACAGACACACAAAAAACCTTGTTGAATCAGGAACAGAATTGAGCTTGAACTACATATACCTCGAGTTTCTTGTTCCTCATTCATTAAAGTAAAAAAAAAAAAAGGCAGAAAAAATAACCCGGTTATCTATTTTTGAAGGCTTGAGAGTAGGAGGGCTCTGCAGATGGATCTGGGCAGGCTGAATCAATGGGCCAAGGCCAATTGGATGAAGTTCAACAAGGCCAAGTGCCAGATTGTGCACTTGGGTCACAACAACTGTAGGCACTGACACAGACTGGGGGCAGAGTGTCTGGAAAGCTGCCTGTTGGAAAAGAACCTGGGGGTGCTGGTCAACACTGACTGAACATGAGCCAGCGAGTGCCCACATGGCCAAGGCAAATGGCATCCTGGTCTGGATGAAGGGAAATCAAGCTTGCACCAGGGAAATTTTATGTTGGATATTAAGAAAAAATTCTTCACCAAGAGGTTTGTCAAGCACTTGAACAGGCTGCTCAGGGTAATGGTGGAGTTGCCTTCCCTGGAGGTATTTGAAATATGTGTAGATGTAACGCTTAAGTGCAGGCTTTAGTGCTGGACTTGGAAGTCCTGGGTTAAGGGTAGGGCTTGATGATCTTAGAGGTCTTTTCCAACCAAAATTATCCTATGAAGCTATAATTCCACGAGTCAAGCTTGAGTGATATAAAACGCTGGGGAATAGATAGATGGAAAAGCTGCCCACTTTTTGGATAGCTGTGAGCTCCGTTATACATTTTTTTCCCCCAAGCAAACAGTTTTCATCCCTTATAAATTTTCTGCAGTGCAACATTGGATTCTTGTACTCCTAAAAAAATTTAAGATCTTGGGTTTTGATTTTCATGTAAGTGTAACTTTTTTGGGAGGGGAGGGAAAACCTCTCCTATTGTAGTCTAGTGTCAATTAATACAGTTAAAGACAAATTGATGAGATTTGAGTCCTGTGAACTGACCAATGAATCTATTTTTACTGTTGGTTTGTCTTTTGTATTCAATTTCATATTTAATTTGGCTTTCACAACAATAGCTGTAACTTGCTATTATGTCAAAACTTATATATTATATTATCAGGAAAACAGAGTGTGCCATGTCAGTAGTTCTTAGTGCAATAATAAATATGTATGTTGGAAATTTTTGCATGCAGCTATCTTGAACTGGCTGAATGACAACTGAGTTTCATAACTAAACTAAGATACAAATCCAGGGTTTGTGAGTGAATGACACAATCATCCACTATTCCAATAAAGACAAGAAGAAATCCTGAAAAGGTGGTGGAATTGAAGTTATTTGTAAACACTTACTGCAAGGAAGATCTGAAGAGAACTGTGAGCCACTTCTATGTACTGATATTCAAGGAAACACCCCGAGACAGTGATATAACGATGATCCTCTGGTGCCCAGTCCGGTGCTGGGGTTACTGAGGTCACGGTGCAGCCCGGCCCATTCTCCATCCACCAGGAACGGTGCATTGAGATGTTAAAGGTCAGAATGAGATCTGTTTCCTGCAGAAGAACAAGAGAAGAATTAATGTGTGGGGATGGTACTCTGGTATCCAATGCCTCAGCAAGGGATTTCACAGCATGCATAAAGAAGCAAAGAGCTGCAATAAAACTCCGCTGTCACATGAAAGTTAGTGGAGCTTGCCTGCTGCAAGCAGAACTAGCTGTACCTTGTCAGGCAGGAATGCTTTGGAGCAGAAAAATAATACTGCAAGCCAGGATCTGTTCCTAGACATCATGGCAGCCTAGACCATCACACTCATTTCTGTTGACTGTCCATTTTCCAGAGGATACCATAAGGATAGATGGTCCATGTTTTGTTGGTCTGATGTACCAAACAATAAAAGCATCTTCCAGAATTAAGACTTCATATGCCTTAATATGCACACATTATCTGCAAGTTTTTTCTAAGGGGACCTATGGAAGCTCTACTGAAATATTGGAGAAGATTGAAGAAAAGGATCCTGCACATTTGCTTGCAGGCAGATCTCTTTACGATGCCTCTGTTTGATTACTAATTTCCTAGAATCCTGTAAGGAAATAGTGAGTATTACCTTATCTAAAGACTACTGGGCTAGTTAAAAAGAGGGGCAGAGGTGTGCAACCTTTAACTCCCACACAGCTAGTGCAATGGAGTAACTAGTCAGCCATGCCTTCCATTAGGATTGCATTTATAAATAGTTCATAGAGGATTAATAAATTATTAATACACACCATAAACAATACTACGGATATTACTTTCATAAATTATACGTGGTTGCACATTACTTGAGAGTGTTACACATAGCTATAACAAAACTATGGACTCTGTGGATTCTGTAATAGCCTACAGTGTTTACCAACATTTTATAAATAATTTATAACTGTAACCTCATTGTAAAGTGTGACTATCTAGTCTGTGTGCACATGTGCTCAGTCATGCAAAAAAAAATTGCTTTTAAGTAATGTCTTTGCAGAGCCGAACTCTCCCCACACCTAACCTACATTTTTTCAGCCTGTTGATGTCATTAATAATTAAGATTCTCATAAAGATTTTAAAATGTAACTATTTAATTAGGCTTACCGTGCCAAACAAAATAGAATGCTATTCTGTAGCAGATAAGTTGTAGTCACATTTCTCTTCAAAAAAGCTGTTTTTCCAGTCCTACTTATTTCACTTTTTTGCACTAACTTATGAAGAGGTAACTCCATCCAGAGAAGTTTTGGACAATGTCACATGTCAATCAATCTGTGATTGCACTTGACACTGCAGTGTAGCTTAATGTTTTTCTCTGATTTGCAGTTTGTACCAAAAGTATGGAAATTTTTTGCATTAAAAAAAAAAAATCAATCACTTCCCTGCATAAGCACACACAGCTATCAGATGGCAGGCAGGACCTGAAATATGTTTGCAATGAATAATTACCCTTCATTCCCACAACAGTCCAATCCAGCAAATAATGAGCTGTATGAGAAATTTTAAAATGCTTCATATGAATTTAATCATACAACTAACTTCAAGCATTTGTTAGTTTTAATCAAAGTTACAGCAAACATTTCTATAAGCTATGCGAATTGTGCCCAAATATATATATTGACGTATAGTTATAAGTCTTCATCTCCAAAAACCATCTCCTTTCTCTGGATTTTTCCCTACTAATGTAATAGACACTGGAAAGTGTCTGCCGTATGGTTCTTGGAAATGGGAATTTTTACCTTTCACCCAAGCCAGAAGATTATTTTTCTTTCTGAAGGGCTGCTACAACCCCTCAAGTAGAACACTGGCCTTCTCACTTGGTACAAGAAGTTGTAGAATAGACATCTTTGGAGTAACTTTGCTTAAAGTAATAGATTTATTCCTAAATGACTGAAACTGGAATTCATCATGTTATTGTCAGAAGAACTTTCAGCCATTATAGTCACCATGGAAAATTCAAAACCTCTACTCTCTTATCAGAGATGCAGCACAAATGAATAGGACTCATTGTCTATTTCCATTTTACCTTTGCAATACCTTGAGAAGAATCATGATGGACTAAATATATTTTACAAAGTGCAGACTAGGGATGAAAAATGTATTCCTTGAAAAAGAAAGTGATAAACTGGCTTGCAGGAACTGAGTATTTGTTATGCATCTACCAGATGAAGTGAAAATGGATCAAGAGGAGCTAAACATAAAAATCAAAACTGGGTTTTGTGTGTAGAGTATAACTTCTCTAGGGGCAGCTATTTTTCACAGATTCAATAATCAAAAACTTTATTAGTTAAAAGCACAAATAAATTTCTGAGTTACATGGGAAATAGAATTACACATTAAGATATTTAAGATTACATATATAAATAAAACCTTCTCAAAATCTAGCTTTCTTCCATCCCTGAATTTATCCTCAGATGATTTTTTGAAAAAATTACAGAATTCCTTTGCATTCAAATAATCTTTTGGCAGTTAAGTTGGATGTTGTGATTAGGACTTGTTTTGTTCAGGAATAGTCTTGGGGTGTTTACCAGTGAAAAAGATATAGATCTTTAATAGACCTATATTCTATTTCTTTCTCTGAATAATCAGTAAAACACTATTCTGGTTTTTTTTTTTTTTTTGGTCTTAAAATAGATCTGATATCCAGCATAGAAATGTGATATTCCTTAATTCTTAATAATAATAATAATAATAATAATAATAATAATAATAGTAATCCTACTGAAAGTCACAGGTTCAAATCTTAAAGAACTTTGAATTACGTGATTGAAAAAGCTTTCAAAAATCAGTTGTTACATACTGAGCCAGTTAAGAAAAAAGGTCAACTTCAGAAAGCAAAACAATAAAACATGAAATCTGGTTTTGTAAGATTAGACACCATTCATGTCTCAGGTCCAGCTTGGATGGATCAAGAATAACAATGAAATAAAATCTTGAGAAGTCAACATGTAAGTCAGACCTTGCAAATTTCTATCCCCAAAATATCTGGGATCAGAATAAGCATAGAAGGAGCCCATTAACTACAAAGCTGCTGTGCACTTAGGTATAAATTGTTATGTGCTTTGAACTTGCCTATAACCTTCAAGCCATGCCCCCTTTCATGCAACCACATTAGCAGAGCAGTTCCTGTTGCTCAGCATTGAAGGTCACCCAGCTTATGAAAAAGTTTCCCTTAGTGAGAAAACACTTAAGGAATTGAATCCTCTTTTAGAACTGTGGAAGCCAAGGAGGGGATGATGTATCTATCATTAACATCTCTTCTACTGACAGCATTTAGAGCTATTTTTGGACAAACTCTGCTTGCTATTTACTTTGTTCACTGTTTGAATACAGTTTTAGTGGACATAGACAAAGTCTACAATGGAAGCTGGGAATTTATTATGCTCTCTAGTGTATTTGCCGTCTGTTTTCCTTCCAACATCTGTGGCTCAAACTTTGTTCAGAGATGCAGAGAAATGGTCTGATAAGCCTTGAAGCTATGAAAACTAACAAGAATTGTTGAAACACATTGGGCAAGCCAATATGTTGTTGTTCAAAGTCTGTATGTCAAGGAAGATTTCATTATCCTAAATTCAACAAACAGCTGCTTCCTTTGTGGACATAGAAATACATCTGTAAGGGCTTTATTGCTGATCACTGTGCTGCTTTTGTAAATTCTGCTGGTATTTGTAAAGCTTTTTAGTGAAAATTGGTGCATTAAAGTAGATTTTGATACTCTCAAGAAAAAAACACAAAGGAAAACATTTTGTAGGACATCTTTGCTAACATTCTGAAGATGTGTTGATATTTGCAGTGGTCAGGAAAAATACTGCTAGATTAGACAAATCTTGAAGTTTGGAGGTCTCAGAGACTCAGATTTCTAAGATTAGGATATGAGACATCTTCAGATTACATCTGTAATTTCATTTCAGTTTAGTTGGTAAAAAAAAAATTGAGCTCTAATGGTTTAGTGCTCTAGTGGAGTAGATGGCAAACTTTTGGGGGTCAACTGCACACTACATAGCATTTTCTGGCTGAGGAGAACTGATAACAGTACATGGCAACATAAAGTTTTGAAAAAGCTGCCAGAAAAAGAATAAAAGCTTCTTTGTAATCAAACACAGCAAGAGGACAGCAGTGCTTAAAAGGAAGACAGCTCTTTGTGTATTGTATTAGTACTAGCACATATTAGTAAGTGAGCTGTCTCTTTACAGAAATCACAATATATTACTGTTTCAATGATTTTTGTTTGTCGCACCTCAGAGAAGCTAATTCCAAACAGTGCCATGAGAAAAAAGAGGCAAGAGCCATTCAGGGTGATTTTACTTGAAAACCCAGGAGATCTCGCAGACTCAGGGAAGTTGAATTGTACTGATTTCAATGGTTGTGGCTCGCTGTGTCATGGGAAATGATTTCTTCTATTTTTCTAATTAGGAATTGCTGAAATCTGTGCAAACCTTCCAAGCCTCTGTACATCTTTTGTCAAATACAACCCGGTAACCACTTGTTCCATTTATCAAACTCAAACTAGCAAGAACAGGCTACTTGGAGAGTGAACAATCACACAAGGTTTCAGTGATAAAAGATCAGGGTCTGAAAGCATTTGTAGTTTTGGATGCCTAGGATGCACTGAGCCTCTACAGGATTTTTTTTTTTCTTCTGTTATCTCACTTTTCCACTCAAACTAACTCCCACCAGGCAGTACCATTTTCTCATGCAAGCAGACTTTTCCCTGCCTAAAGAAAAAAACTCTCCTCGCTGAAGAACCAAAATAGAGCTTGTCAGCTATGGGGTTTTTTGGGTGTTTTTTTTTTTTTTTTTTGTTTGTTTGGTTTTTTTTTTGGTTTTTTTTTGGGGGGGGAGGGAGGGGATTTTTTGTTTGTTTGTTTGTTTTTTTTTGGTTTTTTTTTGCTTTTAAATTCAAAGTTGATATATAGAAAATAATTATTGTATAAATCTTTAGGGAAAACAGATATTTAAAGATAATCTTTTTCTATTTTGTTGCATTTGAATTGGGTTTTTTCCTCTCTAATTTTTGTATGTGTTTGATATTTGCCCTTTAATTGTTTTTTCAGTAACCTGGAATTTGCTTCTTTAATTTCCTCTTGTAAAACCATTTTGTACAAGTATAGTTGAAAATTGGGTACAGAATCTGATTTACCTATGTGTCGTTAATCAGATAAGGTTTAACCAGTTTTGAATCTACCCAAGTGATATACTTTTGAAGCTCATCAATGAAAACTAGCAAAAATTGTCCCCTTGTTAGGTTTTTTCAGTATTCTATTTCTCAGTTAAAAATGCTACAAATGTATTTTAAGTGATTTCCGGTGTACCAACGTACTTCCGAAGGATTTAATTATAATGTTACCAGCATGAAAGAGATGACTCAGATGTCCTGATTTTCTTCTCTAAAATGAAACTAGAATATTATATTAATAAAATACTATTAAAAAATCCTCAAAAAGCACAGGCACTGCTATACAAAGTTTGACATTGTCAATTATTATTTTGTTATATCATACCTGTCAATTATCTTCTGATATTAGTAAAGCTGCAATTAATGTTATGTTAATTTAGATCTTCATATTTTTCTAGTAGTTTAATTTGTACATTGAAAGACATAAAAATTTTAATCTGCTCTGCTTCTACTCATAAAAAAAAAAAAAGATACCTGCTAGGCTCCAGAATATTAATTTAATTAGTTCAGTGGCATCAACATTTTTTATTAACATCATTCTTCAAAAATTTTCTAGCTATTTAGTTCTCCAATTAAATACAATGAAAAAGGAAGTAGAAACTTCAGTTTATATTACAAAGCTAACATAATTATTACTGCTCCATGAATATTACTCTTTCATGAATATTTTTTCATATTTAAACTGAATATTTTTAGAAAGTTCTGGACTAATATCCATTGATTTTTTCCTCGTGCAGAACATGCAGATTTAGCCCTTCACAGTAGGCCAATGTCATTTATCATGAGGACTATGAAGTTGCAGTCAAATATAAATTTTAATTTAGCTATTGTACATATTTATTGAAGATCCTGAGAAGTATAATTTTTGTAGTTTCTTGGAAAATTACTTTCTGGAGGATGTAAGCTTGTGCAGTGATAAAACACATTGAAATGGAAAGCTAACTAGAGGCACTCACATCCCACAGTACTGTCAAACCTTATTTATTTCACACTGTGCAGTAATCAAAGATATCATTCTGGAATTGAGAAAATTTGTTTAAGGAAATTGAGTTAAATATAATACATTGTTTTGACAAATTGCCATTCTCTGACAAGGACATCTTGTACCCAAGCTCTGATTATGTGAGTGTACAGTGGACAGTTTTCCAGGTGATCTACATGGTTCTGTCCTTGGGATTACCAGATCTCATCTGTGTCCCATGAAACAAAACTGGCAAAGAATTTTATGACTGAACTAAAATCAGCATAGTTCTGGGTCTCTCTCAGAAGTGAAGTGAATGTTCTGATAAGTTTCCAAACCTTGGTTATTAATACTGAGCTGAAAATGCCTGATTACACTGCTTTCCCAATATATTAGTACCAGTTTTTTATGAGTTACGCATAATGCTTCTACAGATGTTTAGTTCATTTTTCTCTTGGGACTGTTTTTTTCCCCCTTTGTTTTTAAACAGTAAAGGAAGTGTGTCTCTCTCTTGGTTTACCCAGGCAAATACACAGATCAATAGCACTTAGAATTTTCAGACACAAATATACATAACCTCTTAATTCTAAATAAAACCCCTCTAAGCACAAGTGTTGCCTATAAAAGACAAAAACTTTCCAAACAATATTAAGAGTGATAATGTGAAAAACAGATCCTTAATGCAAGATTTCAGGTGCACAAGTATGGCTCTGCACATGCGTACATTGGATTTACTACAAATTTTATAAGGTTAATTAGTGTCGGAGTCCAGAGTATCCCTTTGGCTGCCCCAGATGCCTTGAGACCCTGGCAGGGGGCTCAGGGACCTTGGCAAGAAGTCAAAAACACCTGTGGCTTCGATTTTAGCCCATGGGAGAGGCTGCCAACCTTATATGAGGAATTACAAGCCAAAAGGTTTTGAGTAGTGTAATAGGGGAATTGACACAGGGTGAAAAAGTAGAATTTTGGGGTTTTTTTAGACAGTAATTCAGGGGTACAAGATGGAGGAATCTGGGCATGCCCTAGCCTTTTCTTCCTTCTTCTTGTCCTCCATGTCTCGGTGTGATAGTGACACTTTTCTATTGGTCTAGGATAGGGACAAACTGTCCAACATAGATTTTAGGTATTGGCATGGGAACTGTAAACACGGTACACGTAATTTTGAGTATATAATGTGGGAGACGCCTGGGGCTCGGGGCAGACTGCCATGGCTTCTGTACTAGGTGGACCTCGGCAGGTCAAAGAGAAACTATTACAGATAAGAAAAAATAAACAACCTTGAAAACTCGGCTTTGCCCATTCCAGACCTTTTCTTCAGCTGCTGGGCTAGAGAAAAAAGGACTTTCACACTGTTGGGTCTTGCCAGCAGACCCTGACAAATTAGTACATCCAATAACAGAGTAGTTGCCCCAGCAACCCATCCTTGAATCTGCCATTTGGAGTTGTTCCAGGGGCTTCTTTGCCCTATTTCTTGTTATGTCATCTAAGTTCTAGTGCAAAACAGAGTGTCCTTATTAGAATTTGTCTTCTTGAGAATAAGACTAAACAGAATTTCAGGAATGTCTTAGAGAGCGTTAGCTTATTGTTCTAAAATGTGAGAGAAAGGGCAGGAAAAGTATTACAAGCTATATAACCATGTATTAACAGTCTACAAAGCCACAAGTATATGAAAAAATATATATAAAAAGCAAAAATCTTTAGGCATCGCAAGGACATCTTATTCTTGGATTATATCCAAAGGAGTATGCAAAGCTACCAGTGAGCTGGAATCACCATTCTGAAGGCTGAATAAAGAAAGGTCTAGTTCTTGATTAAAATTGCAGCATGAAATTAATATCTTTAAAATTATTTTCTTTTTTAAAATAAATGGTTTACCAAGTTATCAAACCATCTCAAAAATACTTTGCTTGATCATCTCTGTCCACAGAAACAGTTTTAGTATGGCCCAACATTTAGTAAAGAAGGATGCAGAAGTGTATGATGTAGAACTTGCGCATCAGAAAAGTTATAGAATGTATGTTCATTCCAGCTGATGAAGTTTGTTCAGTGTCCCCTGGTGTTGGTTATTATTTAGTGTTAGGTACTGTAAAACAAAATGTATGTGTACAGTGATAAATTTATGTTTTCTGTTTCCTATTTTTTTTATTATCTTTTAAAATGTAAATAATTTTTCACGAGTGCCTGTAGTGCGTGCAGGAAACTATAAGACTTCGGACAGAGTTCTAAAACCACAAAAACAGTGTTGCTATCCCAAAAATGCTGTTGCTATACCAAAAGAAGTGTTAGGAAACCTGAGATTATTGTAACACAGGTGGGGTTCATGAAATACCAGGCTGAGGAGAAATACGTGTTATGTACCTTGTGCTCTAAAGCCCAAGCATTTCTAGTCAGTGGTGATTTTATAAGCATTAAGATCTCAGAATGATTAAAATGAAGCCTAGATAAGTCAGAAAATTACTAAAAAAATGTGGAGTAGTCTTTCTCAGTTTGATTCACATCTGTTCCAAAGTGAATAATTTCAAAAGGATTTACTTCTGTGGGGAGGTTGCAATGATCTAAAGCATCAATTTAAAAAGCATAGCTTGTTCTCACAACATACTTGCATTCTCAGTGCAGAATAAAATATTCAGATTTAAATGGTTTGAATTCCTCTGAAGTCAGTAGAAAGGACCCAGTTGTAACAGAGTGATAAATATTCCTGAAGGACTCTGAAAAGCTTGTTTTGAAACCTAGATGCTGAGCAGCACACCAGCCACAGAGTGATTATCAGGAAGCACAGAAGGAGAAGTGTGGGCTCTCTCCACATAGCCCTTGGGCACTGTTCAAGAAATTATGTGGAATAACTGTACAGCATCAACTACTTCAGGCTCTTTCACTATAACTTATTCCACTACTGATCAGGCTGACAGATGTCATCATCCAAGTATTAGATTCAGATCTGAAGCTGTGCAACATTCACGTACCTTGCAAATTTGGGCCAGTAAAAGAAAATTCAATCTCTGCAGAAACATTGATACATGCCCAGTATGATGTACACAAAATCTGCATGTAACAGTCTCTATTGCAACACTGCTGAATATCTAAGGTTTCTCACCATTAGTTTAGCATATTTTACTCCTTGGTATGACTTTCACCAATTTTAAGGAATTGTGCAGCTACAGTCCATCACATGACATGGAAAAACCTGTGTCACAGTTTTCAATGCTTTCAATGTATGGCAAGAGCTGCTTTTGCCTGAGTTATACCTACCCTACAGACTTGAGTTCCTGTCTGAAAGATCCTATTTGATTTTTTAAATGGAAAGATGTCTGTCACAGGAATATGTTACATGATTCAGATAAACTTCAGTTCATAAAGTGTTTATTCATGTCCTTGTAGGTGATGATGGTTATAATTAGAATACCTAAGGCTATATCAGATTTGATAAATCAACCTCTTTTCAATTTACATGAACTAATTAATTTAGCAGTAGGTGAAATTGCTCTCTCTTTTTGTGGTGTGATATCATGTCACTCAACATGGACCACAGATGAGTTTTATTAAAACTAATTTGGCTATCCAATACTGTCACTTAAGTACAGAAATAAGAAGATCTAGATTATCTTGAACACAGAGAGAATTATGGGTGTTTCATACATTGGCTGCTTCTCGTGTTTGAAAATGATTTTAACTAATTTTAGGAAGCAAAGTACGCAGTTGCTTCTGTCCTAAAGCTGATAATTATTTTTTTGTTTTGTTTTGTTTTGTTTTGTTTTGTTTTGTTTTGTTCTGGTTTGTTTTGTTATTAATCTGTGCATTGGAATAAATTTTGAATAATGAGACTACTATGGGTGAAATCCATTTTTAGCTAGTTTTAGCTTTCAAAATGAAAAGAACAAGAAAATGAACTATACTGTGCAAAATGTGTTTCAACATTTTAATTGTAAAATGTTACAGTTTTCCAAACTTGGGGTGCTTAGGCTGCATTTGCAAACTGGAAAATGTTAGCAGTCCGACGTATCCAGTGGAGGGGATACTGTTCAAATCCTTGAATCAGAAATTAAAAATAAACTATTCATAAACTTCTATTCTGACGTTAAAAGTCTCATGGAAACAGATGAAAAGAAACTTAATCATCTACATTAATAAACAAGCTATAATCTCCAACAAGAGGATAGCAAAACTTTTCAAGTGGGTGTCCTTTCCTTTTGTGATCTGCAGCTATGACGTGACAATTCCACCACTGTAGTAAACCACAGCCTCCTAAGGACAATTCAAAGCCATTTAAAAAGACTCAGTGCATAACTCTGGATAAATGTATGGGTTCTATTACATTTTCAAAAGCACCCCCTGAGGAATAATCTTATGATACCATGCTAGATTTTTTTTGCTAGTATGCAGGAAAGCATCTCATGTACTGCAAAAGAAACTGCAGCAATTTAAACCAGTTAAGTACTAACCCACAATGAATAGCATGTTTCTCTTTTGCCTGTTGTCTGTGTGGCATGTAATGCTGCTAAATCCTAAGAGGACTCTCTGCATATATAAGAATATATGTATTCTTACATATAATGCAAGAACACTTAAATTAAGATGACAAAATCACTTCAACAAATAGATCAATTATTTTCCTAATCTTATACTTAGCACCAGTTTGCACACCATATATAACTGTATATACAGTATACATAAGATGTAGAAAAAATATACAGATTAAGTGTGTGGGGTTACAGTTTTGAACTGATAGTGTTATTAGGTGGCAAAAAGTAATTTTCCAGATATCGCGCTATTTCTTTCTAAAACTCTTTACATCTGCGTCTGTTTCCCATTATTTAAGACTCTTTTATCTTAGATTCAAATATTCTCATCTGATATTTTGTAGAAGTTACAGTGGTTAACAGATAACTATGTTACTTAATGACAGAGGAAATGCTGTTTGGTCTTGTATTTTCCAGAGTGGTCTTAGAGAAACTTTATTCTATTTTTAAGAGATAAATTAAAATTTATAGAAAGAGAAATTATATGGACTGATTAAAATCTAATCAAACAGCTTTTTACTTCATATGTTAAATAAATGTATAAGATATTTCAGAAAAGACAACACAACAAACCCTGTTAATTGAAGAGTAGGATCTAGTACCTGGCAGGCATCCTTAAATATTAATTCCTAGATCAGCCCTGTTTTAATGACAGTTCACAGACCGTTCATGTCAGCTGTCTGCTGCACTGTTACTGAAGCTATGTTTGGATGCTGTGCTAATGTTTGGATGCTTTGCTCCATCTCCCAGGGCTATGGAAAAGGGGAGATTGGCTTTCAATTAATATTGAGTGCCCAAGAGTGTTTGAATGACTGTGAGGGGTCCCTGGCTCTGCTCTCAGACAGGACTATCATTAGTTTGCTCCCTTTTCAGAGGGAATGGAGCTCTTCTCCGTGGCTGAACACTGACTGGCATGGGAGCAGCTCTGCAGAAAGAAACCTGGGAGTGCTGATGGATACAGGCTTTTGGGCTGTGTTGGGAGAGTGTCACCAGCAGGCTGAGGAATGTGGTTCTTCATCTCTGCTCAGCACTGGTGACAAAACACCTGGAGGGCTGGTCCAGTTCTGGGCTTCCCAGTTTGAGAGAGACACACAGAGTGGAACCAATCCAGCAAAGGCTTCTAAGCTGGTTATGGACTGGAGCACAGGACATTTGAGGGAAGGGGGAAGGAGTGAGGCCAGTTCAGGATTAATAGCTGAAGGCTTGTGAGGATGCTACTATTGTCCATAACCACTGAAAGGGAGAGCTTAGGGAAGGCAGAGGCAGCCTCCTCTCATAGGTCCACAGCAGAAGGACAGGAGACAGCAAACATGAACTGGAACACAGAAAGTTCTAATTATTTTAAAATATTTTTTTAAAACCATGAAAATTGCCAAAGACTAGAATGAGTGCCCAGAAATGAGGTTAAAAATCCATCTTTGGCAATATCCAAAATATGACCAAAAAAGGACCTGAACAATGTCATTTAATTGGCCCTCCTTTGAGAAGAAGGTTACACAAGGTGACCTTCCAACCTAAATAATTTTGTGATTCGATCTGTCTTTCCTTGAAGGCTTAGAATGGTTGTTGCAGTTCTTCAAAAAACAAACAAACAAAAAAACCACCCAGGCAATCAGTGAGTCAACCAACCAACCAACCAACCAAAAAAAAAAAAATCCTGCCACCCCCCACCCCGTTATAGAATGGATTGTCTTCTTGAAGCATGAATATCTATGGGGTATCTCTCAAAATCCTACTGTAACATACTGGGAACCATGGTAGTAGTGAAAACACAGTATTTGGGAATAAAAAAAAATGAAAGTGTGAAAAAATTCAGGAAGTTTATTTCAAGATATTTTCTGCCTTTTGCCTCCATTTCTTTTGAATCCTATCACAGTTCTTCAGCGGTCATATTTTACTTGCAAGCATTTCCTACTGGCTAGCTAAAATTTACTTAAGAAAATCTCTTTCTAAGTATCTAGTATCTAGCTCTGTACTAAAAGACCCTCCAATTTCCAGCCAGGATTAAGATGAAACACTAGGAGCAATGACCTTTAATGAGCATAGATTGAGAGGACTACCTAGCACACAGCTCTGTCTCTGTAGACCAAATCAGTGATTGAAAACTTTATTTAAGAAACTGATAGGGAGTAGATCTACCATTCTAACTGTAGTGTCTGTGTCAGTTTCTTAAATTGAGTTTTGAGGAGCTGATTTAGCCCAGGGAAATGGAGAAATCTGGTTGAAGCATCTCTTGGGGCTCCTTATACTAAATTTTTTGTTTGTGTTTAGTGCTAATGTAGAATTAGATGAACTCTACTGCCAAGATGTTAGAAGATCGATGCTTTTATTACTTGGAATTGGAAAGTTGATACAACAATAGAACAGTCACAGGGAGAAGAATGATACAAAGAGCTCTTTGATTTCCTGGTGCTTAGGAATATTGAAAAATGCTGTGAATTCAAAGAAGCAGAGTTCATTTTTTTTAGTCAAGGAATAAACATATCATATCTGATTTATTAAATTTAGACTGGGTAAAAATATTTTCAAGGACCTGTATATCTGCTCAATGGAAAAATATATAAAATTCAATAAATAATTCTTTTTTTTTCAGAATCTATAGAATCCCTTCACTGTGAAATGCCAGCAATACACCACATGTGCTTTGTCTTTTTTCTTTGGAGTAAAACTCTCATAAAATAACTATGAGAGGTGTCTTTTGTTTATACAAAGATACTTAATTTTTACAGCAACATCACTGATTTTTTCTTTCCTGAAGAAAAGCATTGGAAGTATTAATGTTTCTCTGAATCCCCAGGATCACAGCAGTTTTCTACCATGTGTGTTAGTGCAATTCTGGCTTCACTGGGAGTTGAATTTGCCCAGACAATGCAGCAGTAAAGCTCTATATGCTTTATATTGAAAATAAATGCTTCAATTTGATCTGAAAAAATGAATCTATAAAGTATTATTACATTAAAGGCATACATCTCTTAAATAACAAAAAAAAGGACCTGATATCAAAGATGAATGGCAGAATTAAGAATGAAAATAAAGATTACATGGGTAAGTCCTCAAAGGTTAGGAAATTACAAACTCCTTGGTTCTGCCTTAGTGCACCTCAGCACTAAAATAGAGTATTAATTACATACAATTTTTTATTGCCTGGGCTGAGCACACAGCATCCTGTAAAACTTCATCATTAAGCCCTCATGCATTTGTCAGTCTTTAAACCTGTAGAGACTTACAGCTTAATCCAAGATAACTTCAGGATTTTTTTTTCTTTTTTTTTGGTACTGGAAATAATTCCATTAAATTAATGGAACTTTCACAGCATGTGAGATTGAATTTGTTAAACTGAGACCAGACATTCAGAGAAACACTTCCCAAGTCATTACTGTGTTTTATATGTATTTGGGCCCATTAACATATCTTTCCTTATTGATGGTGATATGGGTATTTTTTAATTCTGGGTATGGTTTTCCTTCTGATTTTGATAAATATACTGTGATTCCTTATCACACTGAAGTGAATGTCATATGAGACTAAGAATTCAAACAATTCAACAATGTCACAACAATTTTTATTCTGACTTACACATTAGATATTCTGTAAAAAAAGGGAAAGCTATGTCCAGAGGGAAATTTCAGTAGTTAACAGTCATATTGAAAAGAAATATGAAATTATGCTATACTGTCATCTATTCTCGGCCCAAGTATGATATATTTTAATTAATTATGTGAATGACTGAAAAGAAGAAAGGCTTGTTGCTATATGATACTGAGAGACTGCAAGAACATTTGAGGAAAGGACTGGCATTCAAAATCATCTTGAGAAACCTCAGATTTTTCCTGTAAAGTGCTATTCAGCAAGGACAAGTTCAAAAGTACATTTGTGTTGAAATAACTAAACATACAAACACAGTATGGGTAACAAAATTCTGGATGTCGCTCTCTTACAAGGAAGGGGAAAGTTATCACAGCACAAACTCTCTCTAGTATCGGCAGGACTTAATCTCAAAGGACTTCAAGAAAAACTGTCGACTAGAATGAGCAGATGTCTGAAAATGAGACCTGTGAAGAAAGATAGGAGGAATTGGGGTTTCCTGGCTCAGAAACCTGTGAGCATGACTGGCTGTCGGAATGAGGTGAGTAGCCTCTTTCCCTCCTTGTAGTGGAGGTACATCATCACTGGCCCAGGAACTCGAGTGCGTGGCAAAGACATTGCAAAGAAAATACAAATTAGATCTTGGGGAGAAAGTTTCTGAAGCCAAGGGAGAGAAAAACACTGGAGAGACCTGACTTGTGAGTCTGTGTGATCTATTGTAACTGGATTTTAAGAACAAAATAGACTAAGTTCTATCATCTATTCATGCATATTTAGGCTGATGACATGTACTAACTGACCTTCTGAGCCATTCATCAGTGTGAATCTATGATTCTAATAACCCAAAACGGTCCTGGGAATACATAATATTTATAAATATGTAACACTTACCACCAGTCATCCCACTGAGATTTGATATATTTAATATAATAATTGGAAGTACCCAACATGTAACGCATAAACATAACTGAATTTAAATAGAATACTTTTCCCTGGAGCTTTCTAAGAGATATGAGCAGTTTTAATGCAAGAAAAGGAATCTTGTTTATAGAAGTAATTTTAAGGGAATGACTATAAAAATTTTCTTTATTAGGTTCCCAGCTTTTGATAAGATACAATACAATACAATATTCCATGCACTGGAAAGAGAATTTGATCCTCTAAAAGCTGGAATGCATTTCCCTAGCTTTGGCTGCCTACTTCTGAGCTAGCTGCCTATGGAGCAATGGAGCAGAAAAAGCGTTGTGAAGGTATGAGTAATCTCAAAAGGTGTGGAGGTTTTCTTCAGCATGAGGTGAACCAGGCCTTACAGTCCTTTGGCTTTAGAGCAGCTCAAGATACTTATCCAAAGGTACATATCTGTGTTCATTTCAACTCCATATACTTAAGAAATAAAACCAGAAGTATGGCTATTCTGGAGTACAAAGAAATCAGGTTAAAAATAAATAATTATATGTGTATATATATATATAAAACCTGTGAGCCAGATGCAGGTTTTCTGCAGATAGATGTGCTAAAAAGGTACTTCAACTAGAAATGTGCGGTATTAGAGCAAGTATTTGATAAGTTGGAAATCCCCCCATAAATAATAATTTTAAAATTTTGTTTTAGTTAAATATATAATGTGGCATTTCTTTTGGAAGAATACTGAAGTTCTACCTGAAAATTAAGAAGATTATTCACTTTGACACTTACGCATGATTCCAAAACTCCTGAAGCTTTTTGGAAACTTGGCCTTAAATGGCTATGAACTCATGCGGCATGAGAAATTTGAGGACTCTGAGACAATGTTCCTGGGGGGTCTGCAACACTAGAAAATTGATTTCTGAATTAATCACCTAAATAGTTGATTTATGGGTGTCTGTGAGCTCCAGGAACTGTGGCAGTGCTGTAGGCAGTTCCCAGGTTTCTGCCATCATTTCGCCATGAATTTACTGCTTTGGATTCAATATCCAAACTTCAAAACTTCCCCATTGGAACACCAAGCTCTCTGATAGATATCTTATATCCCACCCCAAAACTGGAAAGAAGACAAGAGATACTGTGTGCATAATAATATCAAAACTTTCTATGGAATTTTTGTTTGGCACCACAGAGTTAATAAAGGAACCAAAAAAAAAAATTTACGGGCAGCTAACTTTTACCTAATTCTTTAAAGAGGAATTGGTTTGTAAACTGAAACTACTGACTGAATAAAAGGAGACAATATGGAAATTTAATGCACCTGATTTTTGTTGGGTTTTCTTTTTTGACAGCATTATCTTGAACACAAATATTAAATTGCCATAAAGAAAGCGAAGTCACAAATTATCAGTTATTAATAGTCCCAGATACAAATGAACAATGCAACACAAATGAAAAATGCTAGGATCAGAAATAGCTTGCAGTATTATGGAGCATATTTGGTTTGTGTATTATTCAGAATATTAAAATATGATATCACTTGATTTTGGATCTTTAAATTTAAATCTGCCTACAAATGAAATGGTCCTTGATACAGTCTAGATTTTGCAAAGGTGAGCTAACCTGTAATTAATTTAGTCTGTTCTAAGTGAGACAGGTAACCACATGCAGAAGTTCATCTTTCTTTGTATGAACCTGAAAGATATTTTTCTATTTTCAAATTTCAGATGAAAATGTCGATAACTGTTAAGTCCTGATTTCCTACTCGGTATTATTTCACTTCTTATCTGCTGTCATACCAGTTGCCATTATTTTGAGTAAGTCCAGTTTCAACTTCCTTCACTACCAGCTGTAATTATCAGCCTATATTCACATAACATACCAATGATTGCATTAGATCTAGTGGTTCTTGATCCCTGTACAGAGTTCATATGCTTTTGAAATATCATCTATTTCTCAGTTCAAATTAGATCTTAATCATTAGACTAACACCCCTGACAACAAGCAGATTAAAGTTTATGATTCCTGTTCTATGTACAAGGGTCATGTTCTGTTCAATAATGCAACTCTCTAAATTGGTCCTTAGTGGCAGTGTTTGCTCAGTAGTCATGACCACTTTCATGGTGGCCAAACCATGGGATTTGGATATAATTCTGTGTAATGGAGTTTCTGATATTACCACTGAATGATGAATTGAACAATCATTGTATTTTCTAGTGAAATTCAGCTATTACTTTCTTAGAAGTGTATTATTCCTTTGATTAATACAGAGCAATGTATATTAATTTGCCTTAAATAAAAACTTAACAATATTTTTCTTGATCAAGAGGCTATCTGAAACATTTTCATTCATTATATGACAGTTTGTTAAAAAATGGATAGAAATATATGAACAGTATGGAATCTGTGAAAAGTGTTCCTTATTGTGTTATTGTTGGCAAACCACAGTCAAAGCTATCTTTATTTATCTGATCTCAGAGTTAGAAACCTATTTTTAATTACTCTATCAAGATAATGAACCTGTTTCCTTAGTTTAGGACGCAAGAAAATTATAAAGCTTGCTAAATATACTTATTAGCAAAGTCCCTGATGTTAATGTGCTGTTCAAATCAGCACAATTGGATCACTAAAAAGAAAACTACAATTTAATGGGGAATCTCTTTAAAATGGGATTTGTGATTTTGCTTCATTCACTTTAGTAGCATTTGAGTATAGGAGTAGATGTGTGCCTGGAACTACAGGTCTGGTAAAATTGCAATCTGACACTTGGGACACTTTGCAATCACAGAGTATTCTGAGGAGGAAGGGACCCACAAGGATCATTGAGTCCAGCTCTTAGGAGAGTGGGCCCTATAGGGATCAATCTTGGCATTATTAGCACTGTGTTCTAAACAACTGAGCTGTCACAACTCAACAAAGAGGAAGGTTACAGATCATATGGATAAGTATGTTGCATATGCAATATGTACAGTGGAAACAAAGAGCAGAAGGACCAGCCACCTCTATACAAAAATACAACCCAACATTGGTATATAAAATCAGTCTCCTTTAGCACACGTAAATTCAGAACAGAATCTTTACCATTCAGCCCTCCTTCCAACACCATTAGCACTGTACTGAGTATGCAATATTTTGTCAGAAAGCTACAGTACAACTTAATAGATCCCTCTGTAATCAGGAAATTGTATATTAAAAACAAGCAAATTCTAATTCTATTTTAACTGATCCAGACCCTGAACTTTCCTAGATAACCATACTGCAATTGCTCCAATGAATATTTAGTTTTATAATAGCTACTGAAATTCCATCTATCTTCTAGTCATTATGATAATTATGTTAGAAACTGACATGTGAGTTATTCCAGCATGTTGGCTCATATTAACTAAACTACCCAAAGAGGAAGAATTTGTCTTGTGACATTGAAATTCAGTGTGCGTTTGCAGCTTAGATGTGTATGTCTTGCTTAGCTTTAATTTAACTAATTTTACTTAGCAATATTAATTAAGGAGATGCACAGAATAATTCAGCCACTTGCTTAGAGACTCTAGATTGGCTTTGGGCAGTAAGATCCATATTACTGTGACTATATAATATGGCTATCTAGATTTAAACTAAAAAAAAAGCTATCATGGGTCTGACTACATCAAATTACATAAAATGCTATCTCAAATGTTACTTGCAATTAAAATGATATTTTTAGGTCATGCTTCATTTTCTACTTCCTTTGCTCTGGTTTGTAGCATATTACTACTCTTTTCCTGGCAGAAAGAGTATCTGAAACAACTTTAAGTATTTGAACCAATATGCTTGGCAGGGAAGAAACAAATGACCTCATGTTTTGTCATTTCTCTTCCATTGTCCTTTTTGATAGGCATCCACTGAGGCAGAAGTAGCAGATTATGAAAAACATAAAGTAGCCTCATTACCCAGTGAATAAAGAGGGAAAAGAAAAAAGGAAGAAAGAGGGGAACACTAAGTTATCATGATAATGCTTATGTACAACAAAGCATGAATTGCAGGTGCGTAAGAAACTGATTTCAGGGTTTTCAAGTATGGAACACTTCAACTTCCCAAGTATTTTTGCAATGGATAGAGGTTGTGAATAGCCTTATGTGTTTACCTTATAAACTTCTGCAAACATATCCTAGACTTTCTGGGTTGATTGTCAACTACAAGGATTAAAGTGATGCTACAGATAATGTTGCAGAAAATGCCTTTGCAGTCCTGTGCAGTTTCACACAGGTCAACTATTTTTTTCCAATTTGTTTACAGGTATAGATTCCAAACTTGCCTTCTCTGGTATATCAAGATCTTAAAATGCATTGCTATTGTCATTGTTATTTTTAAACATTTTTTTGATCCCTCTGACAGATTATTTCAAGTGTTCTTTTATGGGATTTCAACTAGATCTTTCTTTAGATGCTGTGTTCATTTATTTTTACTTGCTAGAAAACCCTCCAAGCCTATTCAGCTATTTTTCATTAGATAATAATAAATTTGACTTGAACATACACATACTAAAAGGCTTAGTTTGCAGAGTCTTGACCTCGCATACTTTGTCATCTAAACCCCTAAGCTTTATTGTTAATGGCACAGCAATATTCAGTTCAGAATTGCATTTAATACTTTCTTTGGGCACAATTCTATGAAACATGTGAAATTAATCTGAGCTAATGTAACTCACAATAGCAGGTGAGACTATTCCCTTATTATTTAGCAGTATCCAGAAAACGAGGAGGTGACTAATAAATGGGACAAAATGAATGATTTTCTTTCTGCCCATCCTTTTGTATTTTATAGAGTGGGCACATTTGAGACAGAATGATGCAGTGCAAGAGGACTGAGCTGGCCAGGGTTGCTATGACTTTATGCTTTCAGCCAGTATGTTTGATCATTCATTTGTGTATCATTACTTTTCTTGATGTCATTGTGCTTCTTGAAGCTGTACTGTAATTTGTCCTAATGCTTTACAGGAGTTGCCTGTCAAGATGGAAGCTTAATAAAGAATTTTAATTCTACTTGCATTAACATTTCTATTTTTGAGGCAGGGTTTTTTGGGAGGTTTGGTTTGTTCTTTTTTGTTTTTTTGGGTTTTTTTTTTTACCAGATGGAAATGAAAAACGCTTATCTTCATGCATAAAAATAGAATATAATTCTAATATAATAGAATATAATTCAATCAATTGAATTCAGTCAGTTATACCAAGTCTAGTAGCAAAACAGACAAGAAAACTGTAGGTTTCAGAAACACCTTTTCCCCACTCTTTCTGGACTAGATGAAGACCTCCTCACTTCCACAGGGTATTAGAAGTCACCACTTTCTTGGATGCGACATTTAGTCAAAACCAATGCTACCATAATCAGTCAGTTTAACAAAGTATAACTAGTTACATTACTTAAACTTTTCTGCCTCTCTTGAGCAACAAAAAGATGAAGTGCTTCAGAAGGATATAATAAACTTTGGCAGATGTTTGGATGGTGGAACATATTTGGGCAGCTGAGATCCATGGGGTACAATCATATCTGAAAAGTATGGTTAAGCAAAGCCGGTCAACATCATTATGCCTGGCAGTCAAATAATAAAAGGATGCAGCATTGACCAGTACCTGTCTTTTGATTGTACAGGAAATAAGCATGTCTAGAGTGCTGTGACCAGTTACCAGCTTCTACCAACCAGCAGTGACAATCAGTTTCCTGGAGGCCTGGCTTGACCACTGAGAGTTTATTTAGCGTGTTCATTTATTGCCTCTTACTGATAATTACAGTGGTCTTATGGTGGCTTCCAACAATCTATTCCTGCTTCTGGTTCTTGCTTTTCCTTGTGCTACCTCACTCAGGACTGCATGCCTTCCTCTTAGATATATCTCAAATCCCAGCTTTTCACAGGTCTGCTGTTTTACCTTTTCACCCGGATGCCAGCCTAACATTTACAGTTTTAGGCCTGCCCTGCACCTACTTTGATTATCTCCCTTGGGCAGTGTGTTGAGATTTGCTCCACTGGCTGGAGCTCTCTGCCTCATCACTTCACTGGTGTGCTCACTGGTCCCCACCAGCCAAGCTGGTGCCATCTGATGTCTGCATGGTGTCAAACATGAAAAGAGTGAGGGAACTCATCTGTATGTGTTTTCCTCTAGTCTCTAGAGTAACTAGTGGATTGCTCAAAATTGACACTTCATTGGACAGTTATTCAGCTAAGATTTCTTATTAAATCATGTGCTTTTCTGATTAAAACCCACTAACATTTCTTGTTTGCGTTCTGGGATTCATGGGAAATTAGCACATTTGTGCTAATATCTAAGCATTCTTTTAATCTTCTCTTAGATTCTATGGGTTGTTTAATTAAATTATCAAGGAAACTTTTGTTAGAGCAACTCAGAAAAAGTGTTTAGAGAATTTACATAACTTGTGAAACTGGACTCCTCTCAGCAGATCACACAAGTGTTTTTGTGAAATTACCCCATTTTTTACAGGCCTTCAATTGGTTAGTCCTATGATGGCAACTAAGATAAATTAAAATGTTATGCTTTAAAAATTACATCAAGTTTTGTTTTGTACAATATTTTAATCTCATGCTGGTGATCAATCACATTTGGTGATTATTCACCAAATATTTTCCTTTTCAATATTTTTAAAGCTACCCTATATGAAAACATGGTCTACAGATTTCCTGTTGTATTGCCTCCATTTCCTACTGTACTCAGAGGAAGAAACATTTTTTTGTTGGTTGTGTTCATGTGTTTAATGATGACACAACAATCTGGAAAACCTTCAGAAACAGAAAACACATTGTGAATTGAATGCCTCCTCCACTTTCCTAATTTTTGGTGAGAAGTCAGCAGATTGGTGCCTGTATAAAGTGACTAATTTGAATTTCCTGTGGCCTGATTCTACATGCAAATTGTGTAGTACTTGCATCTCTCTATTGATATTGCAGCTCTCTGATATGTCTATTGTTTAGGGCAGCACAAGAAATAGTAGTGTTTTCACATTTACTGCAGAGAAGAGCACGTGATTCTGAAACTTCACCTATGTTAGGTAGTGCTTTTTGTCTGAATAAATAAATGAAGATATTGTACCTATGTTCAAGGTCTCCTGTTTCAGTAGAATAACATTATTTTCACATTTTTTTCTTTGTGGGGAAGTGAGAATTGTGCAGGATTTCCATGACATATAAAAGCCTACTCCATTTTGATGGGTATTTAAATCCTTTAAAAAATCTGGATCAAAAAGACTTTGAGTGATTAGGTTTGTGACAAAGAATAGATCTGAGCCAGCCTTCCAGAATCCAGATTGCTGATTTAACCATTTGATGGGTTTTACTCTCAAATTGGACTTCTCAGGAGTAATCTCAGATTCTATAAATTTATATGTTATTGCTCTACCTTTAGATTTAAATAGGTCACCACACCTGTGCAGAAAATCACACCCATATTTTATTGAAAGATAATTATTTTTTTCATTTTAATGGAATAATAACCAAGACAGTCGCTAGGTTTTCTTTCAGAGTGCAGGTCATATCTTTGGGGTTTTTATTCCTCTGCCAATAAAACCATTGCAATGACATGATCTTTGACAATCTACCTGCCACTTACAGAATTTCAAAGCACATATTTCTAAAATAAAATCATGTCATGCCCAGAGATGCCACATACAATTACCAGTGATTTCCACTGAAATCTGAACACATGTAGCTAAAGGGAATATTTGGGTTTAAGAATACACAGATTAAGGATATATTACAGATCTGGTACTACCTCTAATTTTTAAACTAGCTATAGTTGATATTGATGAGATTGCTGGAGTCTTGCATTTCATTGGTACTTTCAAAAAGGAGATTCTGCTAGATTGTGTAGAGCTGAAGTTGAATAACAAAATTAATTTGTAAATAGAAGGGAAAATTATTTTCAAAGTCTTAAATCTGATCATTTAATAGGCTAAAACATTTGGAAGTCATTTAGGTGCATTTTAATGAACTGAAACTTAAATAAATTTTCACTGTTGTTTATTTCTTCTATATTCAGATACGTTCTGATTGTCTTAGTTTTGCTCTCGTCATCACACTGCACAGATAATAGCATCCTGTTTAATTGCTAATTATTCTTTGCAATTCTGTTTAGTCAGTTTAATTATTTTGTTCATTGATTTAATAACAACATTTGACTCCTTATATTTTCAAAGAACTTTAGAATTAATAAGTAGCATAGGATATATAGCGGGAGTAATAAAATCATGATAAGTGGAGAAATCCAGACAGGAAAGTGACTTGATTCAGACAAATTAGGACTGGAGAGTTATTCTTTTCCAACTTTGTTTTTGGGCCATTAGACCAAATCCTATCTTCCTTATTTTGCTTAATGAGGATTTAAGATTACAATTTGCTTTAGTTAACAGTAGTCTAGAATTTCCCTTCAAAAGACAAAGATAAGAATAACTTATTCATTTAATATTTTAACAATAGATACAAATGAAAAAGGAGCAGATCCAAAATGTATTTTAGGCAATTAGAAGCCTTTTTTTCCATGAGTCTGATTGAGTAGGGAATTAAACTCTTAATGCAATTTCGATCACTTTTTATGGTGCTGTAGTGAAATGCTTTTAGAAAAGTACATTTTGTACAGGATGTTTTGACCTATTTTTAAATTCTCACCTCCAAGAATTTCAGTGAATGCATAATTACTTAATATTGAACATTTCTAGATTATTGTCACTAATGAATAGACAGGCATAAAAGTAAATAAATTGTTCTCTCTGCAAATCATAGAGGTATTAGCTTTGTACCAAAAGGGAAAATACAGTTAGAATTTATTACAATATTTCTGGACAAAATATTTTCCAGAGAAAATATTAAGAAAATCCCACAAAACCTCAAACCACAGCCTAATTTACTATCATTTATATATTTGTGAGTTACCACATTTAGATCCATGTCAGACAACCACATTGCATTTTAAGCTGTCAAATTTCTTGAAAAACATCATTGCAAGTGTACACAAATTTTGTAAACTCTTCTGTACAACATGCAGGAGATGTTCCTTCAATAGCACCTACAGTTCAGAAGAAGAGAAGTCTGCTAGATCAAGACTATTTTATACTCCATGTTGCTTTTAATCAGTGTAATATATTATCAGTCTGTGGCTATGAATGCCAGTTGTCAGCCCACAGGCTTCTAGACCCCAGATTCATCTTCCTCCAAGTAAACCACAACACTGAATACTGCAAAGAGATAGATACTCAGATCTTATAAAAACTTCCTCCTCTGGTGGTAGCATCACCGCCAGAAGCAATTCCCACCCCTCCTTCCTGGTGAGCAGTTCAGCTCCATCTATAGCACCAAATACCAAATGAATTGTGTTTGTTCCCAGTTCTAACTGGATGTATGAAAACTTTTCCTATGGAGGAAATGAGAATAATAAAAGATGTTTTCTCATTCTGGATCAATTACTAGCCATATTTACAAGGCAAATTTAACAACCCACTCAAGATGTAAACTATTAAAGTAACCTCCATGTGGCACACAGTTTTCTCAATTACACACCACCACAGCAACCCAAAAATTCCTCTTTTTTAAATTTTTTAAACTGTCTTCTATTATTAGATAATTCCTTACAAAGCCATTGATTTTTTTTTCTTTTTTTTTTTTTTTTTTTTTATGGAAATACACCTCACAGTTCTTGTTTTGGTATGCATAGATATTGCCAGACATCTGCTGCTGAATTTTCATCTGCTAAAAAAATCTTATGCATTTCTCAGAATTTATGAATTTTAGTGACAAATGTAAAGAGAGAAAAAAAATTAAATGAAATGCAGCTTCTGACAACTTTCATCATTTTTCTAAGCTACAGAGATGAATTCATTATATCTAAGGGAAAAGTTTTAAATTCATAAAGCTGGATGCTTTTGTTTTGATATTTTATAGGATGTATTCTGCAATGCATCAGAAATCTGATTTTGTTTGTCTGTTCTGTAGATTTTTTTGTTTGCTATAAAATCCCAGATTTAGGAAGGGATTCATGGAATTATTATTACATGCTATCTTTTCCTGAATTATAGAAAGTGAGGAACACTTTTGTTGCCCAATCCAGGAAGTAGTTTCCCACCTAGGCACAGATTGCTTCCTTCCATGGCTGTATCAGGTGTGTTGACCCCTTTGCTGGTCCCAGCCCCATCTTTAACATCCTTGTGGAGTCCAGACTTCTGATGGCAGTGAGGCACATCATCAGTTGTATAAAACGAGTAAAACATATGAACTCACTGTTGCAAATGTTGGAAAGAGGTGATAATTTGGCTTTTTTTCAATGTTTCTTTCCATTCTAGTTGCCCTTCTACTGACCAAAGAAGAACATCTGTCAACCCTGCCTAAAGAATAAGCATATGCTTAGATATGGAGTTTTGCTCTTCACCTCTAAAAGGAAAGGGACTATAAAATCCATTTTCTATAGGTCTTAGACTCTCTTGAGGATTGAATGGAGATCTTTAAGAACCAGATTTTAAATAAGTGTTTACCAGGGATATATGTAGCCCAGGATGTGGATGGGAACAAAGACTTTGCAGCTGATGGTAATATGCATGAAATCTGCTGGAGCTAATGACATTTCCTCTTGTTAAATAGAAGTACCACTCTTTAGGCTCCCACAAGTGTCAACATATATTATAAAACAAGGAACATAAGTGCATTTGTAAGGACACAAGAAGTCTAACATTTTAAGGATTTACAGTTATGTTTTGTTCACTGAGGAGGTTTTGTTCTGTTGGAGCCAGAAGCCTCATGCTGGAGTCACCCTGCAGCTGACAAATTCTCTCTCTCTGACCAAAACTAGGATAATAAAAAGGCAGAACATCTTTAACTTTTAGGGTTTAGCACTAGCAGCAGGCAGAGACCAGATACAGGTGCTCCAAATTCTGTGATCATTTGGGGAATATTACTGTGCTACTCCTAAGATTAATGCTGCTTCATTCTGCAAGGTGACAGCATTAGCAAATTACTGACACAAAAGCGCACTTGTGTGACAAAACCTGCTGGAATGGTGCTGTCTGCATAAACCTCAAAGGCAGAACTAGGATGTGAGGTGCAATAAAATGCTTCATGGCACATTTGTAGGTGTCTGATGTAACAATTATGTTTAAGTGACCCAGTGGTCCCTTAGTTCTAATTTTTTAATTGTTGCTTTTCTCATACTCATTTTTTGTCAATACAGTTGTGTGCATTCAGATAATAGAGTCAGCCTTCACAGTCTATTTTGCAAGAGGTTCAAGATTCCAAACTCACCTTCTGAACGGAGGGTTGTCTGTACCCTTACTATGAGGATGAACATTATGTGGCATAAGCACACTAAATACAGAGAAAAATTATTATGTTCATTAACATACTTTCTGGATTATTCTTCAGAGAGCTGAAATTAATTGCTCTTCTGTCATACCACTCCTTGAAAAAACACACAACAGTTACCAGGTTATATTATTAAAATTTTTAACTAATTATATCTTTGTAATTTTTTCCATCATATAACTCATTTGATGTCAATACTTTAGTAAGGAATAAACTCTGCCATTGTATCAAGCTTAATTATATGCCTTCTACAGGGATGAAAGCAAAAAAGACTGTAGTAATGAAATAATAAAAAGCCACATGTGCTTCTGTGAAAAAGGAAGTAGCACTGCTACATAGTTTAAGAAGCATCTCCCCTTACTTAGAAGAGATTTGCAGAGATTTAATAGTAGTGGGGAAATAAGGATGAAGTTAAGACTGTAAGTACTACAGAAAAATTTCAAAAGCCTATCAATTGTTGTTTAAAGCTAGGGAGAAAGCATGCACAAATGAGTTGAGGGGAAAAAATGTTCCCCAGGATTTGTAACTTGGAAGATTTGTCGCACAATATTGATTACTTCCAAAGAAATGCCTAGAATGTAACCTTATTTTACTCTTTAGTCACTGAATTTGGAAAATTACTTTTTTTTCAAATATACCTTACAATTTTTTGAGTTTAACAAAATCTAACAATGAAAAGTTCTTGATTTTTTTAGATCTCAAAAATGAATAATATTTTCCAGACCAGATGCCTGGCCTCCATGAAGTATATCAATGTATTAATAAGATACAGTAATACAGAACCTTCTCCAAAATGTGTGACAGTTACTCATCACCTGAGAACTGCCTGAAGACATGTTCTACCACAAGAATATAAGCCACTTTTTACAGCTTCAGCTTGTTAGTGTAAATTCAAAATAAATTAGGTCAATCTTTCAGTACACAATCTGCCTCTAAATTAACCTGAATGAAATATTAACTTTTTCCATTCCAGGATAAAGCATCTTGAAATAATTAAATTATTATCTTAAAATTTTCAGTATTAAAATGTGTTCTATATTTGTACAAGGTTTTGCATAGCGAGGTGTTTTTCCTTTCATAGGGCTCCTTTTTTCTATCCAAAGCCAAATATAAAATGTACCACTTTAATATGTGATATAAGAGTACTTCATAAAAGATCCCATTAGAATGTCTTTAAAAGTAATGATCTGGACCTTGTCTTGTCAGCAATTAATTGCAACATTTTCTCCATATTTCACATGTGTCTGTTCTCTGAGTATAGTACTGTGGTATTTTTTACCCCAGCTGTCTTTGTGCCACACAGAAATTAAAAGAATGAACCACATACATTTCAATGGCACTGTGGGCTCAGCTTAATGAATAACATGAAATTTTCAATACTATCCTACATAGAAATGGTTTGAAACACTGTAAGAATATATTCTAGGCACATGGTTTACTATTGTCTTTTATCATTTTGGAGATGCTTGATTCTGTATTAGTCTAGTATTATGCACCAATCAAAAAAGTCTAGATATCTGCAAAGGCAACTCTCTAATGGAAATGGTTTACCAAAGACCCCTGTAATTTCTTCAAAAAGTAGAGGATTAGACAATAAGAACAAGCTGCAAAGAGAATTCAAATTAACCATTTTATCAAATTCAGACATTCACTGTGAATGAAAATCTATCAAGCATGTAAAACCAGTAAATAATTTCATACTAGCCCAGGAGACTTGGTGAGACTGTCCTGGTGTTTTAACAGCTTCTTTCTTCTCTCTGCAACATGTTCTATAACATTAGGGAATCTGTCTGTGTCTTGCATTTCAGTACAGAGTAAAAAGATGTTTTCATTTTCTAAAATCAGGAGCTTTGCTTTTATGGACTTCTGCTAAGTCCTCAATTTATAGATTGATGTTTTCATTCAGCTTCATGAAGTTTTTAAGAATCATGATGTGTTTAACCCAAAACAAAACAAAGCCATTAGCCACTGATATAAGCTATGCAGCTAAAACATGAGTGTGGGTGCTTTTACGACCATTTTGTTCTACCTTGCTCTGTGCTCCAGAACTGCTGTCACAAATTCAGCCTCTCTGCTGTCACTAAGCAATTCCATTTCATTTGATATAGCAGCCTTATACTGATCTCATCATTGTAATCTCCAGCTGCTTTCCAGTAGTGACTAAAACAAAATGACCCATGTCTGTGATGTGTTGTTTCCTTTCCTATTGTTTGGAGGGGGAAGGGGTGGGTGAAAAGTAAGTTTTTGATTTCTATTTGTGTATATAAATCACTTTAATTGCATATTATAAGACATACTGTGTATTTACTGCTTTTAGGATGCCTGACTGAAGCTGTAAAATTTTTTTTGACATTGGCATTTACAACTCACTATATTGCTTTTTCCAAGGGAAAACAGTCCTGCTTTGACACATTTTGAAATGACCTGCAACTTTTTCCTAGGTTCTGTTCTGTGCAATGGTGACAATCCTGCTCCATTACTTACTCCGAGTAACTCTGCTAAAAAAAGGCCTTAAAAAGATATTATGGACAAACAGGACAAAGCAGAAGGCTTTGCCCAGTTTTATAGTGGATGCAGAAAACTGCATCCTACTCAAACTCGCTGTCAGCAGTTCTGAAATTACAGGCATATACTTTTTAAAGCACACTTATGCATATTATTGCTGATATTCCGCTTGTTTCCCTGAGAATGGTGGTTTTACAAAAACCTGGGGAGTTTTGCAATAACTTAGGCCAGTAGAGAACACATTCAAAATGCAGCTTTTTTCTTGAAAGGATCTTAAAAGGGTTCACTTTTTCTTACAGTTCATTGGCTAAATAGAGAGAAAATTTGGCATGGGACGCTGGAGTCACAGCCTCGGATCATCTAGAAGAGAGTTTCTGAAATTTGTCAGGGGTTTTTGGTGAGATATAGAAAAAATATTTGCTGTCTGCTTACAACATAGTAGTTGACAGAAATTCATATAAAATTGAAGTAGTTGAAGGTATAGATCTATAATCAATTATTCCTGGAAAAACTAGATTATCATTCAAATGAGAGTTCTGTCTCAACTCATTCTTGCCCCAAGCCACATGGGAAGGATCTGCTGATCCTAAGCCTCTCTACTTCTGGGATGTGTTCTCTGCTCCTGGGGGAGCTCTAGTGGGCTCAAGGCAGCTTGCACACTGTGAGACCAGAGCAGGAGTAAGGGGCCTGGATTAAGCACAGGGGATCTGTGGCAAACCCTGGCAGCACTGACTGAAGAGGGGCACCAGGAGATTTTAACTCTGCTAATTTGGCCAAATCTGACTTTCAACTGGGGAAGAGATGTGTATACAACAGCAGTCATCACTACTATTGCCAAAATGCAGTTCTAAAGTATAAATGGTCCAGAATGCATCAAATACCTGAGAATTTGATTTGGTAAAACTACTATCTACTCTCATTCTTTGAAGTACTTGAATGTCTGCTGAAATTTAACACCCTATCTCCCTAAAAGAAAAAGTCTGAAGTATGGAGCAAGTATGGAAAATTTAAGCATGAAAAGTTGACCTAAGGCAAAGTCATAAGCTACTGAAAATTGGGATTTCTTAGTGGAAGGTATTATGCAGCCTCAAATACAGATTTCTTATACCATTCAGTGCCAGTGCTACTTTCAATTACTTTCAGTAGCTTATTAATGATACAGAATTTTTATTAGAATTTCCTGCTGAGGTAGCAGTACAGAAAGACAGTACTTTATTATACAACCTGTGTTACAACTGATAAATACAACTTTTAATCTAATGTTGACAGTTTGATAGCAAAATTCCATAGCACTATTATTCTTGACAGGTGGCAACCAGTGGGCAAAAATATTAACTGCTTCACAAAGTTCCCCACTTAACTGTTGTTTATAGAAGTTTCTTTGACCTCAGTGCAGAAACATCAGTTAACTTAGCTTCTGATAGAAAACAGAAATTGGAGCATCTTCCAGAATTCAGTAAGTTTGTAAAAAGGCTTTTATAAAGTGGAGGTTTATTCTGAAACTTTTGTTTGGTAGTAAGACTATTAAGCTTGCAGTTAGATGCTTTGCAGTAGGAAAGGAATGACTCCTTGACAGGTTTAAAAAGTCACGCTTGACAGAATAGTTAAAGCTGTTTTATAGTCAGATTTAAATTTTCAGCTTTATTGGATGACAGACTGAAGAACAGAAAGACTACCAAAATAAACCTTTTTTTAATATATACCCTTTTTTTTTCCTACTTAATAATCCAAGGTTAAACATGTTTTTTAATCCCAAACCCTCTGAACTTTCCTGTTCGGTCAGAGAAAGTAGAACAAATTTAATGTTCTTTTCAATGCATTTGTCAGTCTACATACTGAAAGTGCTTTACATAGCTGTGTGAGCAAAGACAAAGCTTTTTCTTGATTATCTAGGGATATTGCCCCTGGACATAGATTTTGAATGGGAATTTTAGACTTTTTTAAATAATCAGAGTTGTGAATTTCAGTATGTCAAAGTTTTCTCTCACATTTACATTTATTACAAGATTTGGGGACAATTTAAAATTATCTCAAATTCCATTTTTTGTTTGATATTTCTACATATTCAGTAACATAATAAAGCACATTTTAACTCACTTTTGTCAACATGTCTGATTATTTATATGAGTTCTTTTTATCATATGTTAATGGAGAGCTCAGTCTTGATCAGCTTGACAAACGGGTCACATTGCACAAATTTCTTTCAAAAGAGGATGTTATTGAGGATGAAGTTATAACATTAAATTTTGTTTACTGGCAATGACACGATATTCCTCAGGAAATTTTCATTCTTTAAAGCTTTTGCTGTAGTACTCTCATATCAATCAATAAATATGGCAGGTTCCTTGAATTGCAGCTGAGGGATTCAAAAGAAGTGGCTTTTTTCAGTATATTTTAGTACCTTTCATATTGATATTGATATTAATTTTAGTATTATTATTATAACTATATCGCAAATCAAATTTTTTTTTTGTTTGCCCTTCAGTACCAATCACTAATTCACACTGAGGGGAAAAAATTGCTATGAGGTTATATTTAGAAAAATAAATTTTCATCTCCGCTTTTTCTCAGCTATATGAGGATGTTTTTATCAGTGATAATATTTTTGCCTTAGTGTTCATTCCTATATATTGATTACACTGCACCATTTACATATTCAGGACTATTGATTGTACATAAAAGGGTCATTCATTTGATGCTAAAATTCTCCTTAAAATGAAGAGAGAAAAGAGATTATTTTTTGAACTTGTAAAACAGTTTTAAAAATGCAGTCTTTCACATCCATCTCCCATGTTGCTCCTAAGGTTTGTTATAAAAACCTCTGAGACTTCATTTTTTTTTCATCCTTTAATTTTCCCAGGCACTTGGCAGTAGGGGGAGAAATATTCCCCTTTGCAGCTCCCATTACTCTTCATTTATGCTGCAACTAGAGCCCTAGTTTGGGAAATAGCTGAACACATCCTTTTTTTCCTATTGGGCTCAAAATATTTTCATGTCCTCTCTTAAATGTAGGTCAAATTTTGTATACATTTATACACTGAAATATATATAACCCTTAGAATACATTGTATTGTAAAATGATGTAACTGTTTGATACAATGAAATAATTAGAACAAAAGCTTTACATGAGGAATAACTTGGTCTATATAGAAAAAAAGAAATTAAAACAGTGTTAAGGATTTATTGCAATGGTCTATGTACAGTGCCTGAAATCCCAAAAGATTCCACTGAGTTCACTATACTTTCAGAATAGACCAATTCCAGACACAATTATGGACTGAGTCCATAAGTCTTCCCTTCAGCTGGATTTATAATTAGCTTGTTAGTCCTCCTACAGCCTAAGAGAAATGACCTTTTTAGAGTCAAGACATTCTTTCTCATGATAGTATCAGAGTTATGAGAGTAAAAGATGACATTAATTTGTTTATTGGACTTGCAGTCAATTACAGCTCTGCCTCATAATATGATAAGATTATTTTTTAAAGTCAAATTATTAAAGAGTTAGAGACTATTTTTGTGAGAATATTATCACCCATGAGAGAAAGTATAGTGCAAATCACATCTGCTATCCCAGGCAGATATTCATCCTGCTATGTGTTTTTGTGACTGTGCAAATGCTTCACCTAAAGATCAAAAGGAACTTTATCACTGGAGAAAAAAGGATTAGTTGCATCAGAAAAACAATACTAATTTGTCAGTGATTTTGCTGACATATCAAATGTTTTAAGGAACTCTCTGGCAACTTTCTCCAGCATCTTTGCCAATGGTCGGTGGTGATTCTACAGAAATGGAGATCAAAACCATAAATGAGGACCTGGCCTACCTTGAACTCCATTATAAAAACGATTATGTTATAAAAATATTTTCTGTTCAGAGGCTCAGATAAGCAAGGTACTCAGGACTCCAACAAACCTCAGCTTGGCCTGTAGCCTAATGCTTTTAAATGGCAAAAGCTAGGCATAAGCTTAAACATCCCACTGAATAAGTGTCAGAAGAATGACACTCTCCATTGTTTTCTTTTTTTGAAACACACTGATCTTTTTTCTTCCCAGTGTGATATTTTTGTTTCTGAAATTGCAGACAAAAGCAAGGGCAACAACTAGGAGGATGAGGTAATACAGGATGCAATTTCCCTTGTACTTGAAGAATTAGTTCTAGAGATTTTCTCAAAGGTTTTATATATTTCAGAAGTCAATCCAACTGAAATTCTGTCTATTTATTACTATTGCTTTCTTTTTTTGGTAAACTTAAGTGGTCAAACCCTATTCAATAGAATTCAAAAGAACCAGTTTTTATAAATCCTCCTATCAAGTTGTATCCAAAATACAGAAAAGAAAGGTACAATTACTATACCTTTGTAAGAAAAAAGCCCAAAATGAAGTCAAAAGGCATGCAGAACATTGCTTAACATAATGGCAATGTATTTAATAAAAATTCTTTGTATTGGTGCAAAATAAATTATTTCTTCTAGCTCCATGAGAATTGCTGGATGTTCAACAACACTTTTGTTAATAAAATAAATTATTTTCCAGTGGCTGCCCAAACAGAATAAACCAGAAAAGGAACATTATTTTATATACGTGATCAATCTCTTCATGGTCTTTGAGGCTCATTTCATAACAGATTTCTGCAAGGCTACTCCACTAAGTCTGTGATGCATGTAATAGAATTGGAGAGCTCCAATACAATTCCAGACTGGGAGGATCCCTGTTTGTCTCCAAGCTCACATTTCTAACATCAGGTCTAGATTTAATGGCTTTGGTAAGTTTCAAAATACCAATAAGCTGACCTCTGAAAACAGGTTTTACCTGTTTAGCTATCTGGTAGCTAATATAGGTTTAGTTAGGAAAGTGAGCGAAATGACAAAGCTCTGTTACATAGATAGCTTCTTCACATATAAGCAGATTTGCCTATTCCTGCTGCAATATTTCCCCACATCTTCAAGTACAGGAGAGGAAAGGAAACACACTGAATTACATTCAGTTGCCTTGAGCTGTAATAAAGAAGGTCTTTCTGGATACCTCAGTGGAAGCTAAGCAGTGCTCTGCAGTTCCACAAATCAATGTAGAAAGACATAAAAGGTTTCTTTAAGCAGAGAGTTCAGCTTCACTCTATTCTCCTTCTTACCCTTTCCCATACAGACACCTTCAGTAGTCACACAAATTCCACAGTACATGTAGATGCCCACAATCATAAAAGACAAAATCCTCTATAAAGGGAAACCTTATTTTTATCTAGCTCCTGCCCAATATACTGAGAGAAATTAATACTTCCTGGAAATTAATAATGCTTCTCTTTGTTCTGAAATCAGCTTTTTTAACCTTAACCTTGGAGTGTTAGCATTGAAAATATTCAAACAGTTGAATTGTGCAGCCTACATAATAATGTGAAAAATAGACTGTTGTTCTGACCTGCCTTCATTCACAGCACACTTTTAAGTTTGTGGAAAAGAAATCACATGAACAGATTCCTGGTGAAGAACAGACAAAAATTTATCAACTACCAATAGCAAGAACAGCAACTTGTATTGTTAATAGAATATGTAGTCCTTCATCTGCAATTTTCAAATTTGCAAAAGTCAAATTCTTACAATTTGACTGATTTAGAAAAGCTGTAAAACATCAGTATTAATTAAAAAAAATCAAAATTAAATTTACAATTAAAATTATCCACTTTTATACTAGATATTTTTAATTTAATTTAAAAATGTAATTTTTCTACACCTGCCTGAAAACAAATTTGAGTTTTCAGAAAAAAATACAGAATTGATTTTACAATTTGCCTCATGTTCTCACACCTTTTTTGATCCTAGAAAGCAAGTGAGGAAAAGGAGTGTAATGAAAATAGATTGAAAATCTTAGGGGATTTGATTTCAAATCTGTATCCAAAACCAATATTTTTCCTAGGGATCATTTGAGAAAAGTCTATTTGAAATTTAAAACTACCCATGAACCTTGGACATTTACACCAGTTAATTTATTCACCTGCACTTCCAAGACAAATCATACAGATGGAATTTACTCTTATCAACACACTGTAATTAATGGCAGAGCTCAACTTTTTGCTCCAAATCTTGCCAGGCAACGTAGTCCATATAGCAGGATAGAGCTGGATAAAAGCTCACTTAATTTTGCTGATAATTGTTCAACAGGGTGTGTGACACATGTGAGGGAAAATTCCAGAGCAAAGAAGTAAGGCAGAGCTGGTGTCAAAGACTGATGATAGATAAAAGAACCTATCTTGTATACATTTTTTTTTTCATTGCTGGGGGGATATTATGTACAAAATGGAGCAGAGAAATCACCACTATGTATCTATATTTTAAGATCAATGTTCAAAAGACAAAAATGTATGGATTTAAAAACTTTGTCTGGGCTCCCTAGCACAATCTGCACAAGGACTTTCTCCCAAACCATCAGAGGAGCAACTTGTAGGAAAAACTTTTAAGGATGATCACTGATAATCCAATTTAACGATTGTAAAAATGTTCATCTAAGAAGACCCTGAACTTGCTGTCCTCCAGCAGTAAAATACTAAAATACCCCTTAGAAAGATCATGAAACTAGAATAGAGTAGCATAGAGTAGAATAGAGTAGAATAGAATAGAATAGAATAGAATAGAATAGAATAGAATAGAATAGAATATTTTGGATGGAAGGAACATACTATGAAGGAACATATAAATCCTGCTGCCTGACCAGTTTAGGGCTGACTAGAAGTTAAAGCATAATATTAAAGGCATTGTCCAAAAGTCTTAACACTGACACGCTTGGAGCATCAGCTTCCTCTCTAGGAAGCCTATTCCAATGGTTAGCCACCCTCTTGGGAAAGAAATGCTCCCTTAATGTCCAAATCTAACCCTCCCCTGGCACCACTTTGACCCACTATTGCTCTGAAATACTCTTGTACCTACTTCAGTGAAAGGTACCTGCTGTCATCTGTCATCTTAAGGCACTCTGTGACTAAGGACAACTTCGTAATAAATAGGAGCAATTTTATCTGCAGAGGTTAAGATTCATCTCACTTATCTTTGGCTGACTAATCAAACTTAGTCAAGTCTCTTGACAAAGCTAGTTGTTTAGGTTCCTTTGCCAGGATTAAGGAGTGATGGCCACCTCCAGTGGATGAATCCCACCTACCCAGATGAAAACCTCATCTAGGATTAGGTGATTAGGATATCAAGGTGATTAGCTTCGCTTTAGACAACTCACTGTCAGACAGCTTCAGCTGGTCACTTCTACTCAAAGTAAAGCCAGGCTTTCATACCTTTAGACTGTAATAAAAGATGAGATTACATGGATTTTAGGCAATAATTACACATTTGGGAAAGCCCAAAGACAGATGTTACAAGGAAACAGGAGGTTTCCCTCTTTGACACCTGTTTGATGTCCCTGTGCCACAAGTGATCACACTCAGTTTGGGGATCCTACCGCCGATATTGTGGCCAACTTCCCTGTCCCTGCTGCCTCATTCTCATCCTTCCAGAATGATCAGAAACCTCCAACAGGGAAAACTTCTTTTAGAAGAAGCTTTTCCAGACTGTGAACAAAAGACTGTTGGTAAATGTTACAATACCAGCCACCAAATGATCAATGGAGCTTCCTCAGTACTCCACTGCTCCTTCCTCACCAATTTCATTATCTATGTGCCTTGCCTTACTTTCCAGACTTCTAATGCCGGATTGTGTTTAAACACAATCCAAACATATTAAATTATTAGACATTACTTGTCCTTGATAAAGTTTCATTTTATTGGTAGGAAATAGTTGTTTTCACATCATAGTTTTGAATATAATTAATTCAGTATGGACTAAAACAGTATTTAGTACTCTTACACATTGTACTGTTACATTAAACTATATGTCTTTTCTATTAAGTATCTGAGTCTGCCCTGGAAATTCAATCAAAAAGAAAAGATTTTTTCTGCAAAACTGTACAGAACCTGGAATAAAGGGACACACTGAACCTGGTTACTTAACAATAGGCACACAAGGTAATCAACAGCAACACTGAAACCTTTTGAGACATTTTTTGAAAGGAGATCTTTTGATTCCTAGAATTTGAAGCTTCCTTCAGACATTTCCTTCCCACAGCTTTCAGGCCTGTCACTATGTGGAAGGGACTGCTGTACAGGTTATTCTCTGTGAAGATGGGCTTTGTATGCCCTGGGTCACAGCTTCTGCAGTCAGCAGCTTTGCCCAGAAGCTTTTACTAAAACAGCGAAAGATAAAATGGAAAAGAAGGCTATATATCAAATGAAAAAGTTGTATTGACTTTTTTCTTCTTTTTCACTTTTGCATTCTCTGGATGTTTATCATCTTTCAGATTACAGACTGTGTTGGTGAGGGATTGTTTACTTCTCCCCGATTTTATTGTATATAGCACTGTCTCTGAGCAAGACTATACTTATAAAATGCACAATGCTTTTGTGTTCAGTAAGATCCGAATAACCAACACTTGCTTTGTGGCCAGACAGGTATACAGATGCCTGATGATGAAGAAATAAACCAGTTTTTTCCTGAAGTTGAGAGCTAGACAAGTCTTTATTTTCCTTTCTTTGGCAGCAGCAGACTTTGATGACTAAATATATCATTCTATAATAACCGAGAAATGAACCATGCTGCAGGTTTCTTCAAGGAGATGAGTCATCATATCTTACATGAGGATCTGTCCTGGAGGATGGCATGACCTCAGTTGAAACTGAATTAATGGTATTGACCTTTCCTTCATTTTCTGAATACTACAGACATTAACACTAATTTTGGCAAGGTTCAGTGAGAAGTGAGAGATTTACAGCACAAAATGTCTGAATTAAAACCCAGGCAATACAGATTCAGAAGCTGTCATAAGACAAAGTTGTGCTCTGGATGAACAGTCTCAGACAAAGTTTAGGCTACAGTAAAATCTGAACTGGTAGCAGTTTCTATAATTTGCTCTGCCAAGTATATAAAAGAAGGGGAGAAACAGGTTCCCAACTCTAACCATGAAGCAGAGAAAAAAAAAATCCAACCTGTTTTAAAGATTACCATCCTGAAATCCAAGGTAAAAAGTTCAGTTATTATTTTGTTCTTTGTATTATTAATCTCTTTGAAAATGAAAAGGCAAAGAAAGATTCTGAATTATTTCTGTGGTTAAAATTGACTCCCAAAGATTTATCAAAAGCTGTGCCATGCCCGTCTTCCTAGCAGAGGCCACAAAAAAAGAAAACAAAGCCAGAAAGTCAAACAGTGCGTTAATTCTCTCTTTTGTCTAAACTCTGTTGAAAAATGATCTTTGGGCCTTTCTGTCACACAAAAGCAAATATGAAGATGTAGACATGCCTATCCCTACTGTTACATAACTGGTCTTGTATCACCAATTAAATAGCATATTTTCCATTGATATAAATTTAGAAAAATAATTTATAACTTTCTCTCTGTTGGAGAGCTTTTGATGGCATTAGTTGGCATTACATGACAGAAAATCATAAGTTAAAATACAGGCTATGCTTGATTAACAGCTATAATAATGACTACACTTTTTTTTCAGTATAAGAACTGTTCAATCACTGCTAGTGGTTGGATTTCTCTTGACTGTTAGAGGAATTAGACTACATCCATCAGCAAAATAAAATTCTACAACAGAGAAGCCACAGCAATTAAAACCTCTTGGTTTGACAACTTGAGAAGTAAGAATCTGTTAAAATATCAGAATATATTTTAATAGTACATTAGGCTTGGATTAATCTGCTTAGGGTTGAACATTTCGATAAAACATCTGCTTATTGATCTCTCCAACATGATGCCATTGGCAGTTTTTCCCTCTGAAAATTCCTGCATATAGAATGTGGATGGAGCATCATAAACTCTAATCAATTCTTGCTCAGATGAGCTGAATTGCATTCAGAAATATAAGTGGGTCTGGCAGGAATAAAAGTACTATTACATGGTACTTTAGAGCTGTCCAAACTGCTCTTCTGCTGTCTTGAAATGAGAAGTCTGTTATGTCTCTTCGAGGGTCTGCAAGGAGTCAGTGGAAAATGAACAAAACCCCAACATGCTTTTCCTTCCAAATATGAAGCTCAAAAAACACCAAAATACTTTGTTTATGTATGTAACAGCTAAAATTCTTATTTTTAACTATTGTGGGGACTCATTCCAGTGCCCTGTGCAGCTTTATGGTGCTTGGATTCTGACAGCATGAGCATGGTGGTAGAGCCCATTGCCCAGCACCAGAAAATCAGGCTGAAGACTTTAATTCAGAGGTCTGCTTTCCCCACACTACTTCTGTAGTTATTCAAGCATGGCTGAAACCTCTAAATGGACACTCAGAGAAGGAGATTAACTTAAGTGATACAACTACACTATGGAAAAGTTTATGGAGGTGTTTACAGGGCAGCCAAGCCAGCTGTGTGAGCAGTTGAAATCCTGGGCACTCATGAGAGCAGAGAGTTTGCATCCACATTTTTGTGCAGGCAGCCTTGGAGAAGGCTGTATCTCAGCAATAAACAACAGAGGACAGGGTCTGGCACCTTAGGACCATTTGATATTGGATGCATAAAAGCCCTGTAACAGCAGATGAGATGGATGAGGTCTGGCGCTGACCCACACGGCGGGTAAACACAACATGAGGTGTTTTGTAAGGCATCTAGCATTGACTTAATTTTCCCCAGGTGTGCCAAAGCACTCACAGGACTGCTTCTGCAGTTACTGAATCTGGCCACAAGCTATGGCTGTGGAGCTGTTTCTGTGCAGCAGAGTATCTTCAGTCCTTCTCCATTTCTCAAGTCCATTGGATGCTTTAGAAGCTTCTAACTAATTTATTTTGCCTAAAGATACATGAGGAGTCTATGATTTATTTTGGTCTTTCATCAATGAATGGTTTTCATTTATTGGACTAACTTTATAGCTCCTGATTGGTCATTTAAGTGAAATATCCATTCATACTCTCACACTGCTAACAGAAGCATTCATAGTCAGCACCGTGACTTGTTGTATTAGCACAGTAAATCCAGTTCAATGGGTCATTTCTGGATTTGGGAATCCAAGTCTGAGTTGATCTGTCTCAGTATTAGTCAGTCTAATGACGCATCTCCACTAAAATAAATAGAACAGGCTAGTGCCTTTCAAACTCAGCATTTGCATTCTGCTCCCAGTCAATGTTCTCTTTCTTCAAGAATGAGTCATCACAGGATATCTCTTTGGTGTGGTTTACCATGCTTTCTACTGATATTTGCCCTAAATGACACAAATCCATGGTCAAGATTTAAAAAAAAAACTATAAAAATGCTTTATTTCTACTACGTTTAGAACTAATTCATCAGCTATGAGTACCATTATACCAACATGCCTGGTATTATTCATTTTGGCAGATAACTCTGTGCTTATGGGATGTATCTGAATTTGAAACAAACAAGCAAAATATACATACTGTTAAAAAAGCACTCTGGAGCAGGCTTTGGGCATATTAAAATGCATTAGGAGGGATTCCAGTGACAGGTGCACCAAAGCTAGTGAGAATTGCTAATTAGAACTTTTCAGTAGAGATAAAAGAATAGGCAAGAGATTACATGAAAATCATAAACCAAATGTAAATTTAGAAATAAAATATGTGGAAAAAAAAGACCAAAAGAGTCAAGCTTTTCTTTTGCTACATTATGTTAACTACCACTTGCAATTGTTATAAATGTCACTTGCAGGCTTCCAGCTGTTCTGCAATGGGTTTGTTTTTAAAGCACTGACTGAATAGAATAATTGTTTTGTAATGTTGAACTGTATGGTGTGTTGGTTTTGCTTCTGCTTTTTAATGTATTTAACTGAATAAACAAATAATGTTCATGCATCACATACCTGCAATGTATGTGGTATGTGATAAAAAGGAAAATAAGGCTACATGAATATAAAGTCAAATGAATAACTCAGAGTGAGGAAATATTCACTCTGAGTATCTAAAGATCAATATTCACTTCAGTGATTTGTCTAAGCTGTATATGTCCATTGTGCAGCACATAACTTCTACAACTCTGATCAAAAGTACTCATGATTCAAGACTTCTGTAAGTTTTAGCTATTGTTCAGCAGCTAAATTTCTATTTTTTAAAAAAAAAATCTTTATGTTTTTCTACAATGTTGTTATCTACATTACAGTCTCCAACTTTGGCAACACACTTTCTTAATTAATATAGCACTTTCAAGCTGTAGGTTTGGTTTTATGAGCTTCTTTGACGATGTCATCCATAAATTTCCCTTCTCCTTTTATTGTTGTATAAGCTGGGTGGCCTAAGGCCCTGATTCTCTTCTCATGTTGGTTTTATTCTGTGAAATAAATCTAAGGTCTTCAGGGAAGTTACTTGTCATTTAAACCCACTGCAGAGGAAAGCCAAAGCTTCAGGTTACAGTAGTACAATCAAACACAATTGAATTGCAGTGACTTAACAAGCTGCCTCCTGTCAGCTGAGCAGCTGCAAGGATCCAGGAGCATGTTTTTTGTCCAATTAATTATGAGAGAGTATAACTTAGCTTAAATGAATGAATGAGGGTGAAGACAACAGAAGACATCAGGACAAATAACTTTCTAGGCTATTTAGTGCTTGACCCTAAGGTGTAGCTTTGGTTTGTAACCAAAATCTGCAAACTGTACTCTGAGAGCCAGGCTTTTACAAGCCTGTTGCTCTCATTCTGACACTAGGCTCCTCCATCACCATGTTACAGGCTCCCATTTTACAGCCAGGGGAGGCAAACATCCACTTTTGACTGTGATTTATATGACCTGTATTATTAGAGTATGTTTTTAGATTAGGTGAATTGCATTCTAGAGCATATTAACTCTGTTAAATATAATTCTGGTCACTGTCAAAGGACAGAAAGCTGACTGATTTAAAGACAGAGTTATGCATTGTCACCTGTTGAATCCCACCTGAGTCTCATATAAGCAGGCTCTATTTACTCAATGTAGTAACTGAGACTGAAGTAAGGAGCAGGTTTGCTTTGATCTTTTTTCTGGGCACAGAGGGAGGTATTTGTGGTACCTAGTTTTAAATATGCAAAATGTAATAACTAGCAAAGACAAGCTAAGCAAGTTGTGTGTAATCCCTTTAGATTACAAAGATTTAGATTTTACAAAGGGAAAAAGTCCCTTGTAGAAGTAAAAAAATGTTGTTTCTTTATACATATATATATAGGTCTCTTTCCTATATAATGTTGGGTATCATACTCTAGAGGTAACTTTTTTACATTGACTTAAAATGTTAACTTGGATAAAAGGGTCAGATGGAGACCCTAAGGAAGAGGAATGTTCCAGCATGAGGTAACTGAGAAGCAGCACACTCCACTTTTGCGTTATGTGTTCTGTCTTTTCTCTCATGCAGATTTTTATCTCTCCACAGGTTGAGTGGAGGACCATAACATTTTCTCATTCCATGTAAAAATGAGAAAGTACATACAGTTAGCAAAGTTTTTTCAGGTCAGGATAATTGTAATTGTAGTGATGAAACATGGCACTGTGTTGGTGACCAAAGATAGCGGAATCTTTGTGTGCCTCCTCTCCCAGTAACCTCTTTCCTTTTCTAGCTCTCTGATGGGTGATTGTCCTAATGCAAGATGGGTTGTTTGTCCTAATGCAAGAACCCCAGGTGGGTATTTCAGGAGGAACTGTCTGGATGTTCACATTCCAGAAATGAGGGAGCTGAGATGTTTGTGATTGACTGATGCACATCAACTTGCAAAGGGTGTAAAATGCTGCTAGAGACTGGGTCATCTAGTCTAACAAGGTTTCAGGCAGCTTCCAGATAGATCCCTTTCCTATGTCCAGCTTGAAGAGGGGAAACACTCACTTTTGGACAGGTCAGTATAAAGCACTAAGGTCCAGTCAAACATAGACATAAAGTTGTGGCCACCTAGGTGCTTTGTTGCTTTGTATTTGTGAATTCTGCAAAGTGAGAGGCTGTAAACCTGTACATTTCTGACTGAATCTGCTTATATTATTACCCTTTAGACATAGCCTGTTGCCCAAATCTGAAACTCAGTGGACTGAGCCACACCAAGACTTCCCTGAGAAGTTTAAGGGAGCATGTGGGTCTCACTAAAGCTCATGACTCAAGAGGAGGGACCACGACTGGATTATGCTAAGATCCATTGTAGCAGATGATGAGCTGTTTAGATACTAAATTGTCAATGTTTAGATACTTTATTAGCAACAAAGCTAATCATAATCATCCACATGATCACTGAAACCTTCTTCTTGTGCCTGGTCAGGAACCTTCTCTTGACCACTCTGCTACAGGCACACAACATTGACCCTGCATGACCTGTTAAATCTGGTGAGCTTCTTGCCCTGGTCAACAAATCTTCCTACTACATCCAGCTAGAAATTACAGGAAAAGTAACAGCAAACTGGTAACAGATGAAGTCAAATGAATGACTGTGCAGAGGAAGAAAGACATTACAGGCAGCAAAAGTTCAAAATCAGTAGAAAAAACCAGTGTGCAAACCTGCATCCTTTACACAGCTAGTTTGCAAATAATTGCAAGACCAGGGCTTTTGAAATTAATGAAAACTCTTCAAATATAAGTTCTATAGACTCATTAAACAAAAACTGCATGATGTGAAAAGGGAATTTTAATTTTAACTTCACTTTGTAGTTTAATCCATCACAAATAGCTTTAGACAGAGCAGTAAAATATAATAATCTCATCTTTTCCCCACCTCAGTTGTCTGCACTCAGTAATCCAGAAAATTGCTTTTCTAGAGTATGTAGTATGGCGTAAAAACATATATTTCCATTCCCCAGTTTGACTGTGTCCTCAGCTTCAAGAGGAAATAGAGACTAGAGAAAAAAAAAAAACCTTAGCTAAAATATACTGTGCAGTTTTGTGTACCTACCAGAGCATAAGCATTATATTTTAGGGTTTTGTTCTCTCTAATTTATTACTTGAAATTATTTGAATAGACTCTAAGGAAAAATATGGGAAGCTCACAGTGACAAAATCTATAATTACAAATAAAACATTTTTAAAGGTTTGTTTTATTTTAAGCAGTGAGATAAAGTCATGATATATTTGTATGGATTTGCATTTTATATGTGTTTGTAAAGCACATAGGAAAAATGCAGCCTTCATGTTGATAGAGATTGATAGGATATTACTACAACACTCGGGACATGAATAGTAGTAAAGGATTATCAGCAAACAACAGTCTAGCAGAAGTAGTCTTGAATAAAATGGCATGCAAATCTCTGAAGTAGACTAAGAATACAGAAGGCAATCATTAAAGATGGGAAACTCTTTAATGGAGAGGCTCATAAGAGAAGTTTCCTCATATATCTTCCAACTTTCTGGTTTTAAATGTTCATCTGTGGTAAATAAAACTCTCTTTCTCCTTCATAAAATTTCAGTGTTGTGTTGTTCTCTTATCAGTAACAGTTAAGTATAAAAACACAGTGAAAGAAACCATAAACACTTGTGAAGAGCTATGGTTCCCACAGCATACTTGTGTGTGCATGATTCCTCTTAGAAACAGCTTTCAGAGGTTTACACTTCTTATGCCATTACAATTTCATTTGAATTTTATTTTTTAAATGACTGTTACATTTTAGGATGCTTCTTTCAGATAATAGCCACTCTGTGCTTTGACTCAGAGACTTCACAACTGCACATATAAACCTGTTGCATCTTCAGGTAGGTCAGCTCAGAGAGGGCTTTCTGCCTTACTGCACATCAGACTGGGTCATAGGCTTGAGTTGCACTTGCCTAGGGTTAGACTAAGTCTAGGAGGTTCTTTGTACTGCTCTGTTTCTTAAACAACTCTTTAGACATGTGAGAATGTCTACTCCAGTAGATGTTACGGTACTCTTCTTCTCCAGGAACATTCCATGGGAAAGATTATCCTAATACTCTCATTTTTCTCTGTAGAAACTAGCAACTTACTACTGGCTTACATTTGCAGAAGTTTATTGTTCCCACTGTTCCTGTCACCAAGTTAACAGGTGTAGGCAAAACTCCCAAAAACGATATTCCCTTTTTCCTTCTACATAGCGGCTAGACAGAGAGAAAAGGGAAGGGATAAGAAATTAATTCTGCTTAGGAAAGACATAAGAAATTAATAACCTCCATAAAATACCTTAATTGATAGACAATATACCTCTGCATTTTCTTTACTAGACTTATTCAAAAGTAGTAAAGGGGAATCTTGTGACATTTGAATTATTACTATTGGTTGAGTTCATTTATTGTAGGTACAAGTCTTACAAGGATTTGTTGCCATGATCAATTTCCAGTTTTATTGGCAGAAGCCATCTTGCCCAAGAGGTATAATGTTTCAAAGTGTCCAATGGAATTTGGAAAGTTATGGTGCATTTTTTTGTGGTGCTGTGCTTTCTACTGAATGGTGCCCAATTTATTCTTTTCAGCTTTCTGCCTACTCACATAAATAATACATGTGAGGGGAGGAAGAGGGCTCAACTCTTCTTTTCAACTGAAATCACAATTCAAAATCTCCCCGATGCCATGGAGGTTTGAAATTCACTTTTTTTCCCTGGCTCATGTTTTGATTTTCTTCTTGCCTACATTAATTGAACAAACAGAAAAGTTATCCTTGACATGTAAAACGATATTAAACAGCTTTGAATTATAACCATTTTCTCTGCTCAGAGGTACGCCAAAATATGTCCACCATTGATGAAATGTTTAATTTTTACCAGAATCTAAAGCAGAATTTCCTCAGAATTTCTCTTAGGGAGTGTAATTGCTTTGTATAAGGCACTACTTAAAATGGTTTTCTGTCCCGTCAAGACATTCAACTGACACCTTCCAGCAATTGCACACTAAATATGCTCAATTTTTTTTCACGATGTGAAGGTTTCAAAATCCTCCCTCTTTGCAGATGTATAGTTTAGACTGTTTAAGTTGGATATTAAAACCTAGGTTTGTTTCTGTGGGCATGTGTTGCATAAGTGGGTCAGTTGGAGTTTACCAATTTACTTAATTTGACTACGTACCCCCTAAGTTTTGGAGTACGTCAGTGGACTGTTCTCACTAGTCTTTATTCAACTTAAGGAATGTCTGGAAAATCCCTCAAATTCCAGGATGTCAAACTGCACATATGAAAATTTTGTTACACGAAAAGTGAACCAGGTTTCAAAACCAAATAGGATGTTATTCCACAAATATTATTTAAATAGTTAAATGAAAGCAGTAGACTATGTTAAGACCACGATGAAATAAAACTTTAGCCAACTACTATGAAGTGGTAGGAATAGTGAATACAATCAGTAATGTTGACCCTCCTCCAAAGTTCACACATGACCATGCAGCACCAGTTGCAAGTAAAATAATTGAGCCTTCACCTTGAACTCCTCTTTTCCTTTTGAAAAACAAGATCTTGCCTCAGAACAGCCATGCTTGCACTCTGCAAAATCCCTTAATAGCAACAAGTTGTTAAGTGAAATTGGCCCTAAATTGTGCTGTTTGAATGGCAAGACCAAGCTGGGAATGAAGCTATGGACATAAATTGACCATGACAGCTGACTTGGCAGGTGAGAGCCTGGAGTTCTGACCCCAGGTCACCTATGCACTGTTAACACAGCTTTAGTAATCTTGAGCAGAGAAAGGCAAGGTTTTTATATTTTGCAGTGGATGTTTATTATTAGATGTTTCAAATCTACATGTAAGACATAGCTGCTCATTGTTTTCAGAAGCATGGATTTTAGCTGACATACATCTAATCAGCAGTATGTCTGAATAGTCTGAAGAAGTCACCTAAATATCCCTTGTGATATTTAATTTTGAAAAGACATTCTTCTCCCAGAGTTTTAGGTCCCCACACTTCAGCCTAAAATCCCGCAAAAGGAAGCAAAGAAATTACAATTCCTTCAAATCTGGATCTCTGTAATGCACTAAATTATTGAGAACAACACATTAAATTCTTTTTTTTTAATCTGTGGTCTGATATGCAGTTCTTACAGACAGGCTCGAAAAGCAAAACAATGCAGAAGAAGAAAGGAGAGATAACAAAGGTCACTATGTCAGATGTATTTTAGTACTATTCTATGTAGCTATTTATAAGATTAAGCATTTTTTGTTAAAGTACAGGATTCAATTTTAGTGCACCAAGAAATAAATTTTTGTTTAAGGTGTGGTAGTGCTGAATATCATTGCTGAAGGACCAAAATTTTATTTCAGTCCTAAGTTTCTATAATTTATTGACATTGATTTCCTCTATTGTTTTGGCAGTATCCCTTCATATACGGTTGTCATTTTGCTCTTCTCCCATAAGCAGTAGCATTACTGTCATCTAGCTGAATTCTTTAGCAGGGGTGCAAATGCATGAGCTAACCCCAAACATGCCTTAGGTGGAGATGCCCTGTTGTGATGACCAAGCAGCTATGCTTTGATCAAATTCATAAAAAGAGACAATTTATTTTTCATTTAAATACTCAAGACAGTGGGAAAACTATTAAGATTTTTGAATCTTAGATAAATGTCATGTTAAGATGGAAATGCATCACAATGCATCAAAATCAAAATGTTTTGACACAAGGTTTTATAGGCAGTCCTGGGCTTGCCCTCAGCCCAGATGTGGTACAAGCCAGGTGCTGATGAAGTACAACACGGACATGCACCTTGTTTTATGAGGAATTTCTAAGCCATGTCCCCAGGTCCAGTTCTGCAGGTGGTCTGGCCCATGGGACATCTTGCTTTCCAATGACTGGCAAGAGGTGTCCTTGTTCAAGAGGATACATCTGATCAAGGGACCTCTGGATGTCATCTGCTGCACAGGGAGACAGCAGGGAAGCTGAAATAGCGTGATCCACTTTCACTGAAGTGGACACACTCTGTCACCTTTCTTCCTTTCAAATTTGAGTGTTTTCTGGATGAAAGATTTCAATTTTCTAAAAGCTAGAACAGGTTTTGCTCTACTTATCTTCTTGTATTATTCCTAGGGACATTTTTGTGTTTTTCCTCTTAACTCTAAGGCAACCATTTTTTTCAATTTATAAATATCTTGTGAAATAAAATCACTAAATATTGCTCCTAAATATTTTAGCTCAGCTGTAGTGGCTTATTTTATTCTAATGCATGACTAAGTACTGTCCTTGAATATTTATCTGAGAGGGTAGTTTATAGATATCTATGAAGCTGTTATTTTCTAGGCAACTGTATGGTTGGGATTTGTGGGGTTTTTTGTTTGTTTGGGTTTTTTTTGTTTTTGTTTTGATTCTTTTAGGACCTGTAATATCATTGGGCAGTGAAGGTTTTTCCTTCTCTACCATCTTTACAACCCATTTGATTACCCTCAGGTTTAAGTAGAAAGAGAGGAGGAAAAATAAAATCTTAATTTTACTCTGCTGGGAGGCCATGGAGGAGGTTTTTCCCTGGGTGCCAGAAGTGCGCCTGTCACACTCTATCTCTGGAAAGTAGGTATTTTTCTGAGCTGTTGCAAAGATGCAGTTTGGCTCCTACCAAAAGTTCCTATTAGCATCCACTTTTGGAGAGGACAGTGAATTTTTTAACCTTTTTTTTTTTTTTTTTTTTTTAATATAAAATACAGACAACTTCAGAAAGTATTATGCACTTTATAAATATTTCAGAAGTTAAATATGTGGAGGTTGTGACAAATATGCAGAGATTTTAATGCCTTATTAATGTAGATGTTGGCTTGCTTATTAGCATAGTGTTGGGGTTTAAGTATTTTTCTATAGGGATCTTCCAAACAGGAGGATGTGGAATGTTCAACAGAGTCACCTGACAGTGAACATTTGCAATTCCTTTGTGCACAGGACAGCACACAGCTAGTGACTCTGGGTCTTTGGTCTGATCCCTGTTGAGACCAGAAATGTACTATGAAGAGAAGGATTAAAGGTCTTTAAAGCTGTTAGAAACAGCCTAACAAATTTGCATGAAAATTTGCAGGTGGAGAAGGCAGAAATCAGACTCAGTTGCATTTAGGACACAAAATTCCTTTGGACCTCTGGAGGCACCTGTCCTCAGGTGGCAGGACTGCCAAGTAATGCATCTGTGTCTTTCTAAAAAAATTAAATATATATTTCCCTGTATAAATTTTGCTGCACTGACTGATTCAGGTGGCTGTGATAACTGTTTCCCTGGCTCTCTGCACCAGAAGGGGAGAAACTCAGGTAGCTGGTAAGACCAAACCAAACCAAGTTACTACAGCATGTTGTACAGGTTATATAGCCAAACTGTGGGACAAGAGGCTGTAGAGAGGCCCTGTAGAAAGACATCTGGGTGCTTGGGTGGATGGCAAATTGACCAGTGTGCCCTGCCGTGTTCCCAGTGCAGCAGCCAGCAGGACCAAGCGTGTCCTGGGGCGCATCAGGCACAGCATCGCCAGCCAGGCAAGGGAGGGGATTGCCCCACTCTGCTCTGCACTGGGGCAGCCTCACCTCAAGTGCTGGGGAAGTTTTGGGTGCCACAATATAAGGAAGCTATAAAGTTATTAGAGTGTACACAGATGAGAGTGAGAAGATGGTGGAAGGACTCAAGGACAAGATTTATGAGGAAAGGTTGAGGTCATTTGGTTTGCTGAGCTTGGAGAAGGCAGAGGGTTTGCCCTCCTTGTTTCTCAAGGGAGACAGAGGAGGGGGAGGTAGTGTTTCTGTCTATGGTGATCAGTGATAGGACATGAGGAAATGAATGGAATACACTGTGCTCAGGAAAGTTCTGATGGACATCAGGAAAAAAGTTCTTCACTGAGACGGTGACTGGTCACTGGAACAGGCTTTGTAGGGATCAAACCTGACAGACTTCAAGGAATTGTCTTGGGATCAAACCTGACAGACTTCAAGGAATGTCTGGACAATATTTGTAGTCATATGGTTTAGTTTTAGGTGTGAGAAGAAGGGAATTGGACTCAGTCATTCTTATGGATCCTCTAGAATTTAAGATATTCTACTGTCACGGTGCATGGGAGGTGGAGAGATGACACACATCGAGGTTTTCATGCAGCAGAGAGACTATTTGTGTACCCAATAGGTTTTTATAGCTTATTCAAAAGACTCCACATTCAATTCTGATTGGTCACAACCCAGCCCACAGACCAATAGCCACCTGCTTGCACTCATATCAGGGAACAGATATGTGGCTCTCTGTAACCAAACCCATCCATGTCCTAGGAGGCACACAGTCCATGCCATGCCATGATATTCTATAATTCTATGACTCTAGTTAAGTGTCAGCAGGCTGCAGCCAGGAAACACAGAGAGAGATGAAGAAAGGGAGAAAGGAAGGTACACAAGTGCACTCCCCTGTGAAAATGCAACAAAGGTGAAAAAGACGAATTTCTATCTGGGCACATGGATCTTGCTAAAAGTGTGTCAGCCCTGAACTGCTAAGTAGTTAAAGCTCCTATGCAGTGTTAGCTTACTTTGCTGAGAAAATAAAGTCAGAATATTTCACTGAGATAAAGCTAGGGACATAATCTTGAACTTTGGTTTAAGCCCCTGATTTTAAATGAAATACCACATTTCCTTTAACTTAGCTGTACCTGAGCTGACTGAAAACCAAATGTGTCCCCTGAAAAGACAGCAACATAATGCCTTTGTATGATAATGTGTAGAGAAACTGATTTGCCTTAAGAGGGCAGATCAATCAGACATCTAATCTCAGGACAGATCGTTGAAGTTTTTTATTGTTATTTAACATTTATCTAAACTTTGGATTTAAAAGGATACTTTCAAAGATACAGCATTTTGGAGGAAATGTTCTAAGAATGTTTTAAATGGCCATATTTATTCAGATCATCAATACAACAACTTTTACTTCCCCTTGTAGAGTGGCTGGCAGTGTAATGCCATGTTTATAATTCCTCCAAGAATACCACATAAAGTTCTTTCAAATAAAAATAAAACATAGTTAAAAAGTAGTTTAAATTATTTATCAATATAATTAAGCTGTATTAATGCCCTTTATTATCCATATTAAAAATTCACAAGTATTTTCATCCCTTTCATCTTTATTAGATGTGTCATAACATGTTATGTATTTTCATGAAGTATTGATGAATGTGAAATGCTCAAAAGCAATTTTTCCCTTTTAGTTATAATGACTATATGGGGAGTATATTAATATTTGAACAAGTATATTTCTAGTTAGTATAATTTCTAGTACTTTTCCTTAGCATGCAGTACAAAGGCAACATCCTTAATGCACAAAGCCTGCAACTACTTGTAGCTGAAAAAAAAAAATTATGCAGTATATAGCATAATTACCTATGCCTCCTTATCTCATAAAAGTAATAATATTATGACAACATAAATTGAACAGAAGATATTGAAACATTATGATGAAATAGGCATCAGTTTCAGTGTTAGAGGCAAGTTTGAGGGGAAGTTGATTTTTTAAATTAAAAACTTTATTAAATTAAAAATTAAAGTATTTTCTTTTTTAAGTTAAGCTCATCTTTGGAGAGTTAATTACTTATTGCAATAGAAGGATGGCAGCATCATAATAATGAAGTAGACAATTAAGTAAGACTTGTAGTAGGAATTTGAAATATAGGCCAACCTGGATAAGGTTTTTAACTTTAATTTTATTTTAGGAGGGGGGGGAGGTGGAGGGGGGGGAGGTTTTGGCTAGGCTTTTTTTTTTTTTTTTTTTTTTTTTTTTTATTTTCAGTGTTTCTACTCTATAGACATACATATTCTGATACACTTGTCAGCTAGTTTATCAAGAACTCTAAATCATTTATGCTATCTTATGCTGACCAGTGCATGAAACTAGTGGCACATACCTTCCTAAATTGATTAACTGCTTTGAGAAAACCAATCCTTTAACAGCCAAATGAAAATTATGAATTTAGTCTATTCCTAAGTGTTATTGCTTTAACCTAAAAATTTGAAAAAAGAAGGAAAATACTTAGTGCTTAGAAAGTGGTAATAATTACGCCTCATTAACTGCAAGGCAATTTGGGTTTTAAGCTACAAGGACATTAGACAACTTAGAGAAAAAAGTACAACAAAACTGGAATTGGAGCCCTCAGACAACAATATTGTTCACTTCCTAAATCAAATTTATTTGCAGATCAGTTGCCTGGTATAGGGGCAGATTCTGAATTATGTTATACGTTTGCACCAATGGAACATAGAACTAGTCATTGCTCGTGTGCAGAGGAACTAAGGAGTTTCCTAACTACTTGCAGTAAAACAGATTGCTTTTAAAGGGCCATTTTATTTCTTTGCCTCTAGATGTGCTGCAAAATTCAAAAGCAATATCCTCACATTGATGACTTCAAAATCTGCATTCATAATTTCTTCATTAAACACAGCAATGAAAAGCAGGAATGCACAGAGTTTGGAAATTATTTTTTATAAAAACTTATGCTGATTGGAATTTAAATAAATAATTTTAACAATTAATTAAGTCTCTTTGACTTGAAATATTCCATACTGGTGTGGGGAAAGCCAGGCAAAAATAAGACGTGAAAAAACTGGAAAATTTTATCAGTGAGAAGTTGGGAGTAAAGCAGTATGGACTAGCTTCTGGATTTAATAATAGAATTATGTAAATAATAAAAAGATAGTGTTCATCTCCCATCTTTTAAATTTCTAAAATAGTATTCATTTTGTTCTTTATCTTAGAAAGATATCTCAGTGCAAACTTAATGCAAAAAAAAGAAAAATAAAAAAAAAGGAACAAGAAAAAACAGCAGTGGACAATGACAATACTCAGAAACTCAGGCAGTTTCTGAGGAGTAGAACCTATTCTTCCAGAGCAGCAATAGCTGTCTTAGTTTTTCTCTCTCTTTCACATTCCTGCCTTACTGTTCCAGCTCAGCAAAGGAATTCCCTCAGACAGCAGTCTTTTTCATTCCTCGCAGGTGATTTATCTATTCCACTCTGCCATGAACAAGGCAGAGATATTGAGGAAAAATAGTAAATCATAATATAATTAAAGATGTTATCATAAGCCACAGGCAACAGAGGCAAATGAAGGCTTCACAGAAAACATTGCTATTTAGATGTTTTGGAAGAATGAATTTCTGTGAGTGTGGTGAGGCACTGGCATAGGTTGCCCAAAGAATTTGTGAATGCCCCATCCCTGGAAGTCTTCAAGGCCAGCTTGTATGGGGCTCCGAGCAACCTGGGCTAGTGGAAGATGTCCCTGCCCATGCCAGGGGGCTTGGAACTAGATGATCTTTAAGGTCCCTTCTAAACCAAGCCATTTTATCATTCTATGATTCTATTTGACCAACTGAAAGATTTCTCAGGCCAGAGAAAACTAGTAAGTAAATACACTCTTTAGTCTGCGGGCTATTCCACAATACAGTAAGTATTCAAAATAATATTCACTCCTGGGAAAAATATGACACATTATAACATGCTCTTTGGATTCACAAAGAAAAGATGCTGCTGCAAGTGTTTTATCCAAAACATAAAATAGAGTGGGTACAGCTCCCAGAAGACAGCATTTAAAAGAAGGAAATATTTGAAACATCAAAATCAAAAGTACATCAAAAGGCAAATGGCAACCTATTTGTCACGGCAGCTCATCCATAACCTAATTGCATGACAGATTCATCCAGAGGAAACTTGAAAGATGCTTACAGATGTGTCTGATGGAAATCTTTTGGGAGATGGATGTCACTTGTGGAAAAACAGGCTTTATGGCTGGAAATTGGTTTTGCTGTGATTGTTGTCCAGTGATAAGATGGCTGAAAATATGGCTGGGTTTTCTACAAACAGAATCCAATTTCTTCAGTAATGGCATAAATTTAACAATATATTGACTAGGAGGATATAATGACAATATAAAGCCTCCCAGAATCTTTTTGAGAAAGAATCATAAAAGGACTTTGCTGAGTAATTTAATTTTTAAGAGTACCATCTAGGACTTTCTGCTTATTTTTATGAATACACTGAAAACAGTGCATGCAGTCTGTAAAGGGCTTTACAACCTTCTAACCTAAAGATGTAAATGCATTCTTACTGAGGAATTGTACCTGTTCAATGAAATTATCTTGCCTTAGACAATTGGTTATCTTCAATCTTGTTTGTTTATATTACACATACAAGAATTTGAAATACTTTCCAATTAAATATAGGCAGTTACTTCATGGCCTCATCTTTATCATAAGCATTTTTCTCAACAGATTAGTTCTCAGAATTCTCAGCTGGATGATGAATCAATGTTTGGAAAGTTCTTAGACTATCTTTTTTAAGCACAGTAAGTACCATAAGAAGTTATATATGATGATGGGTCCCTGGCTGTTCATTAGAGCACTTTGAAGGAGTGGAAAGCTGATGTTTGAAAACTTGATTTCAAGTGTAGTTTAGTAATTACACCTTATGAAAAAACCCCAAGCCATGAGGCACCGGATAGGCCAGATTTGTCCTCTTTTTTATAACACAGGGATTAAGGAAAACTGTATGATGAGGTAGATTGACTGGTATGAAATAATGCACAATCTCTCTCCTTATGCAGCCTTCAAAGGCTGGGAAAAAAGCATCCCTAAGTGTCCGTGAATTGAAATGAAAAAGGCGGATACCATGGGGTCACTTACTACACTCACACAGAAGAAGGCTAGGGATGAGTGGGCTGTTCCCAAGCGACACAATTCCCTGATGTGTACATGCCAAGACATAGACAGTTGCTGCTAAGTCATAGAAACTGCCTCTCACTGCATAATAAATTTTTTTGTGCCTTCTGTGCAGGATCTCCCACCACAACCCTTTCAACTCCTTTGTATGGAGTGTAAAAGTATTGTACTAAACCTGTGATCAGAAAAAGAGATGAGGATTCTTCCTACTCTTGCAAGAAGAACCTCAGCTTGTCACTGAGGATTTATCTGAAATCCAATTCACCCAACTGATATGCAGTAGCATAAATTGTTTAAATTGGTTTCCACAGAGCCCACTGTATCCTGCTACAGTGTACTTACTGACAACAGGTTTAATTTGCTTGGAAATTGAAAGTACAATCCACATCCTTCATGCAATGCAAAACATTGTGCATATTTAATAAGCTAACTTTTTATATCCTTACTGTGTAAACTGAACCTTTAAGGTTGATTGAAATACGATTTAAATGTAAATCTGTCTGCCTACATTTTTATCTTTTAAAATAGCATTAAATACTTTTTACAGCTATTCAGCCTAGTATGTTCCCTTGTAGAGGGGAGATAATTACATATAATTTTTGTGTGAAATTTCATATGAACTACCTCATTTTCTGAGCAGGTACAGCAGCATATATTAAAGCACATCAAAAATTATTCCCTTTGTTGCAAGATAAAACCCTGATGTGAAATTTGATACAAAGTCTTGGTTGGGGTTGGTTTTCAGGCATCCTGATGTAATTTGGGAGTGAAAAACAATTGAAAAAGAAACAAAAAAAAAACCCCAAATGAACAATCCCAAAGTAATTCTGAGTGCAGAAAGTGAAGCTTTGAAATGTGTTTGCTCAGCAGTGGATGCAGTTCAGCACAGTTGTTATTCTGTAAGTGGTCTTCATGGGAGGTAGGGTACAATGTTTGTTTTCATCCTCTGAAGGTTGTGTCTGATATTTCACCTTTCCAAAAGTCTTCCTTGGAGTATTGTGAAGACAGCCATTTGCATGTAAATGAAACAAAAATTCTCCCTCCATGTTATTTACAATATCAGTAACAATATCAGTAACAAACTTAGGAGTTTAAGGTAAATTGGAATAGATTGGAGAGTGACTTTTGTATACAGGCTGCCTGAAGGAGTGAATTCCATCCATTCTGAAAACAACAAATCAGTCCTGTCATGATTGAATGCCTGGAAATCCAGCATCTGGAATTCAGAATCCTTTTTTTCTCTGCTATGGCTCTACACATTGGTCTTAGTGGAGAAGGCACACAATTTCTTCAGAGTCAACAATCTCCTCAGTGGGAAATAAAACAGATGTCTTAGAGGTAGTCTTGAAAGCCCTTTGCTACTTCAGATATGGATGTTTGTTGTTTCAACATTTCTCTTCTGTTTAGATATTTCATATTACTTAAAAATTCCTTAGAAATAAATGACCATTGAAAAATAATCCCAAGGTAAAAAATATGAATCTTAACAGTAGTTTCAGTACTTTTTCTGATTGAGCTTGTCAGACTCTTAAAAATTTTTCTTTTTATAAAGTAAGCAGTCAGAAGATATGTTTGGCTATAAAATAGTTTCTCATTACTTTTAGGTGTGGAAATATCAGCCACAGACTTCACTAATGATTTCACACTGTATGTAAGCCTGAGGAATACAAAAACAGATGCATTGATTACTTTGGAACAGGTTGAACTATTTAAGAGAAGGAGCATATATCAAAACACCCAGAAGTGGCATGGTCTTGCAATAAAATAATCAGAACCAGACAACCCTTTTCAAAGACTACTTTTTAAAGATCTTTCCTGTCAGTTGTAAGAGACAAACAATAAAAGCATCATCTTTTTTTCCCATTCTGCTTGTTCTTTTTCAGCTCAATCAGTCTTTACAAAAGATTCTCAGTGTGCCTATAAGCCTTTCCAGAATACTTTGTCCTAAATACTGTACCTATAAGCTTCTTTTTCCTACCTCTAGTAGCAGACAGCCAGAGTTTCCGCTCCCTCAGCAAAGAGTAATTTGCAACACTGTTAGATTACTACCTCCAAGTTAACATGCAATAGAGGGCAATTGTTCTGATCACACTGAACATAATAAATGTTATTTGAACACATAACACAAGATACTCAAGTAACAAATGTAGCAGAAATAAGATTCAAATGTCCCTTGAAACAATGCTGCAAATCTCTGGCCAAATATGTGTAGGAGTATTGAAGAGACCTTATCTAGGTGATTGGAAGTCAAAAGGGAAAAAAAATCCCTGCACAGCAGCAAAGGTGTAAATGCCCACCCAGGCAGTGAGGAGTTCTGTGGCCTGTTGCACTACTTGGGACGCTGTTTCCACCTCGCACCGAGAGCCTTAATCAGTGCTTGGCTTCTCAGTGGATGGACTCACTGCTCCTGCTTCCTGCTCTGCTGCCCAGCAGAGACCTGACATCCACCACTGAGAAGTATATCATGCTGAGGGGGGCATCTCTAGGCCTCCTGACAACAACTGACCACCAAACATAACCATTTTACTGTTATGGTGCAAAAGGCAAAATGCAATCTGTGCAGGACACAAGGCTGGGACACCAGAGAAAAGCAGGCGAGGTGGGTATGAGTGTCCCTGCAAGGACATCACCATGGAATTTTCCATGGGACGCCGTGTTATTGGATGGACTCCTAGGCCCTCCAAGGCTCCATCAGAGAGACAACTGCAATGCCTGCACAGATTTGAGCAGGTCTCAGCCAGCTTGGCTACCTACTGAGCTGCAGCTCACAGTACTTGGTGGGGGTCATTTAGCCAAACGAGGCTGTAGGGGAGACATACACCCTTCCCAGTACAACTATGCTGCTATGGACACATCCATCCCTTTTTTTCTGGAAGTACAAACATTGTTTAAATTACGAGAGTCAGGATTAAGGTTTGTGAAGGCCCACACGCTCCTTCTAATTTTGAGAAAATTTTATTTTTGGTAGGACATTTGGACAAAATAAGGGATGTTACTTCACTTGTCCCCTCTCTCTCATCCCACAAATTTTCTGAAAACATATTCCTTATCCAGGTTTAACTGGATAGGATTCTGACCTAATCTAAAGACAGACTTCTAGAGGAACTTAATCAAATATTAGCATTTGATCCTCTTCTCTACTGACTATTTGTCCAGAGCTCTAGTACATTCATCAGGAATTATCAAAATCCACACAGTTATTTCAGCTGTTGGGTGCTTTAAGAAATGTATCTGGAAAAATTTTAATACCTTCTACACAAACTTGTTCTGGTTTGATAAAAATAAATTAACTCATCTCAAAAAGATTTTTAAATTTCCAAGTATTGCAGATGATTTGAACAGAAAATAAATGAGACCTCATAGGCCATCTTTGCTCTGTCTTTCTGAAAGATAACCAAACATCTTATTTTTCACTCTATTAAAAAAATCCCTTGAAAATATCTTCTTGCATTATTTGTTAATGTATATGATAATTACATACAGAACACCATCCTCATCTTCCTAACTGAAAGCAAGGATTACAGTGCTACATAATGCATTTTGTCAGACACATTTTGAATGCAAAAACATATTTTTCTGTTTGAAAGGCTGGGATTTATGCAGATAGCTATCAATACCATTAATAGAATTACCTGCATAAATCCTTTTATTTAAATAGGACTCCACAATTTATAAAGATTTAATGTAAATTTTGGCTCTGTATCTTATTTGTCATATAAAGAATTTTTTACAAAAAGTCTTTACTCAGCTAAGAGAATTTAGTACATCTTCTTTGCTACATAAATCTGATATATCTATTTAAGTAACATTTGTGGTCTCTTCTCCTATTAATGCCGTACTAGAGCATGTTCAAAAACCTTGTTTGAGCAAAACGTGGAATTTAAAGAGCTTGTTGTTGAGTTACTGGTAACCCAGTAAATCCCACCCAAGTGAGAAAGCATGTGTTTCCTCTTGGGTGCTGCTCAGCTCCCCACTGCTGGGCCAGAGTTCTTAGAGGTCTGATTTTTTATTATAGTTGAAAACAGCAAATAGGATTTTACCATAGCAATTTAAAAAGCTGCCCTATAGATCAGGTCTTATAGACGTCATAGTGAGAAAGATGCATTGTTGTCTTCTGTCTGAGGCCATTGATTCATGTCCTGGGGAAGCCAAAAGTCCACAGGTATGGTGCAGGCAGAGAGGAAGGGGGCATCCTGAGTCCTGGGATCTGTTTTTTTATACCTGCTCCTGCTCCTTCTTTTAATCCAAGCAATAACAACAAAATTTAAGGCTGCCGTCAATGCAACAGTAAGACACTAGGCTTCCATAATCAATAAAATGGATTCTGTCATCACAGAATCATAGAACATCAGGATGGAAGGGGACCTTAAAGATCATCTGGTCTAACCTTTCTTGGCAAAAGCATTGTCTAGACAAGATGGCTCAGCACCCTGTATAGCTGAATTTCAAAAGTGTGCAACACTGGGCAATCCACCACTTCCCTGAGGTGGTTATTCTAATTCCTTCAGTTCCCTTTCCACAGAGGTTCTCTCCAGCCTGTGCTACACTCCTGGACTATATTTTCCCAGATGCAAGATCTTGTTGGGCTTGATAAGATTTTATCCCACTCTTTCAGCCTGTCCAGGTTTTCCTGCAGGGTTGCCTCCCTTCCAAAGTCTTTGGTTTGGTCTCTTTGGCAAATGTCATCAGAAGACACTTGATCCTATCTTCCACGTCATTTATGAATGCAGCAAGCAGCACTGATCCCTGGGGATCCACACTTGTCACAGGTTGCCAGTTTGGAACAGAGTTATTTACCAGCACATCTGGTATTCTGGGTCAGCTGGTCAGCCTCTTCCCCACCCACTGCACAGACCACTTGCCTAGACCATAAACCACCAGTTTCTCCAGGAGGAGGCTGTGGGAAACCGTATTGAAAGCTTTGAAGAAATCCAAGTAGACCATGACCAACGCTCGCTCTACATGAGCCGAGCACATTACTTTGTCATAGAGGGTGATCAGGTTTGTCAGGCCTGGTTTGCCCTTGGTGAATCATAGGCATACTTAAATGACAGCTATTTCAAATTGCTGATGGTATCACTGTGTTTTTCCTGTAGATAGACAAATACAGTTGACAGAGGGATAGATTAAATTACCTGTCTTGTGTGCAGTAAGTACCAAAACCATATCCTTTTTTTTTTTTTCCTGGATAATCTATGAATCCAGAAAACAGTGCTCAGTTTTTAATTATTTCAAAAAATTAAACCATAAAAATCTAGATAATGTCAGAAATGAGGCATTTTTGTCTTTTTATAAGAAATGCTGACTTGGTCTGAAAGCAGTGAGTCAATTCCTTCTTTTAATTTTTAATTTTATTTACCCCCCTGCTTTGTTCCTCCATGTAGTCAGTTCTCTTCACACAAGGCCTGAACAAAGCTTTTCATGGATCTGCCATCAAGCCCAAAGACACATGTGTAGGAATTTTCATGTGGGCAGTCTGCAAATAGTGTTTTACCTTTATTGTTTTCCCAAATAAATAATTTTATGATAGTACTTAAAGGCTGGGCTTTGAGGTATATCATACAATGTCATGTTCATTGGACAGGGGTTTAATAGTTGGACAGTATATGACTGAATAAAAATCCAGGAAAATCTACTGAGTTTCCAGAGGGTTCTAATGTAATTGTGCTTCTTGCTTTGTAAGATTTGGGGAGATACAATTTAATAAGGTCATCTCTTTCTCTGCATTATTATCAAAATGCAACTGTTCTTGTATCTCATGTTCCAAACATATTTGATCTGTTTTCTGGCACCCCCCAAAAAAAAGTATAAAATTAATGCAATATATCTATCTCTTCCATCATTCAATATTCACCCTTTCAGAAAATGGCTTCTTAGCCTTAGTGAATAAAACATATGCCTGATATGCTCAAATCCTGTCACTGGCATAGGTGCTCACAAAGGAAACAGCATCTGCTCCCACTCTGTAGCACAACACTCAACCCTATAAAGAGCTGCAAAATGCAGAGCAAGTAATACGTAACTAATTAACATCTCTTTTATGTCTCTGACTGTATCTGGCACAACAATGACACAATTTTTATTTGGTTTTAGTACTGTGGTTTTTTTTATTTTGTATTTTCTTTTACTATGGCCATGGCTCTGCTGGTTTTAAACTACACACACCTGCAGAAAGCAAAAAAAAAAATATTCCTATACCATCTAATCCAGTTCAGACTCTGGTCCTACTAAAAAGACAAAAACTTGCTTCCTCATTACTGTCAGCCTCCTACTTTTCCCCAGAGAGCAGGGAAACCTCTCCACATAGCTGCTATTTTGCATTTATCTGTGTACTGTGAACAGAAGGGACATGAAGAGGGTGGGATGAGAAAGACTTATTTCTGCCTGCTCTGTCTCTTTGCACCATGCTGCTCCGCAGGAGCACTCATGCTGCTTTGAGGGGGGATAAAACTCAGCTCTTTTTTTTTTCTCAGAGACTGTGGCAATACAGGAAGAGCATCCAGACTGATAGGGCAAGACTGCAGGCTGCATTAGGACACTGCAGGGCTCCCAGGGCAAAGACAAGAGAGGGGTAGCTGGATGAAGGACCTAGATGCCAGCAGAGGACTGGCCCAGGACTTGCCCTGACTAGAGGAGAAGAGAGGGAGCTTTGTCCATTGGGACTTCAGGACTAGCACCAACATGGGTCTTCATCAAGCCAAGCCCAGAGCGCTTTTGCACAAATACAACACGAAGTCAACACAGGCGCTGCTGACAGTGAACAAGGAGGAGAGGCAGGAGTTTCAAACAAGACTGCCCTAACCCAGGTCTGAAGATTTGCTGTGGCCAAAGAAGTTGAGTGTTCTATCAGGCAATCCCATCTGAGTGATGTGATCACATCGCCTCCAGGCTGCTCAGCCAGGAGTGCAGCAACACTCTGCTGTCCATCAGAAAGGCCAGGACACTCAGCCCGGTCCTCTGCTAGACTTTGAAAGAGATGGAAAGGGAACATTTTCCTTCATTTGCCCAAGGATCAACTAAAATAGTTACAGAATGACAGCACCTTATTTACTATACATAAAACTTGAGTACACTACTCTACATATCATAGTAAATAATTTTCTGTCCTTCTTTCATACAGTGTAAAATTTATATTACACAGTTGTGTAAAAAGGTACTAGAAACTATACAGAAAAGAAAGAAGAGAATATTTGTCCCAAGGATTTTAAAAGGAAGGAAGTGCAATTAAAATAAAGGAATATGTCTCCCTTTTAAAACATTTTTTTTACTATGAGTACAATGTAAGAGCCCTGATACAAAATTTATGCCCAAGATTTTTTTTTTCTTTTTTTAGATTCAGCTGTCAAAACTTGTGGGATCATAAAAAAGCCAAAACATGTACTTCTGCAGCTATTCACATATAACTTTTTATTCAGTTTGAAATTCATATTCTTAAGTCACAGACACCTGTACACACAGTCATGCATGCAGAACAGGCACAATTTTTAACTGATTTGCCCTTTGTTTATTTCTATCATATATAGTCTGATGAATTTATTTTTATTCTACATATTTAAGTTTTCTACACTTTTGAATTATTTCTGAAAAATAATGCGTCTGAGTCATTCTGGAAAGGGAGAAAAAAAGAGCAGAAAGCACTGAAGCAGCAGCTGTACTGCTCTGTGAGTCAGACAGAGGTATTGGACTGGCATTTGCTTGCTGCTCCTCCCTCACCCCAAGGAGGTCCAGCAGTGGGAGCCAAACAGATGGTGCAATGCTGTTCATTAGCGAGACTCCCACAGCCACATTTAGCAGTCAGAGAAGGTCAGGAGGGGTGTGTGGCACCCCAAGAGTGCAGTGAGAGGCATTTTAGCACTACTTGTCTCATATACACTGCTCTGAGCTGGGCTTGCAGTAAGGATGTACCTGATGCCTGCAAACTGGAGTGGCACAGAGAAAACAATGTTTTCCTGACATTTCTCAGAGGTTCTACATTGCTTTTTTTTTCGTCTGAACATGTTAAAAAAAAAGAGTAATTATCAAAAAGAGAAAAGGGGCTGAGAGGAGCCTGCTTTGCACAGTTTGTTCTCTTCTCTCACGGAAAAGTGCCGTATTGACTGTCTATCGGGCTACCTTGTAAATACAAGAAGTATGACTGATCTGGCCATTTGTTCTAATCAGAGGAAAATACAGACAACATAATAAATGACATGGGGTGTAGTGCTTGTTTATAGACTGAATTCTGCTGCTATAAATAAATATTGCAGAACTGTAGTCCATGTGTTCAGTTGGCAAGATCTGCATTTTGGGGAAATTTAAAGAAACTTTCACAGGATTCTCAAGGCAGTCATATCAACAGACAAAAGGTGACTTGGCTTAACTTTTATGGCAGGGTATTTCATTTATAAAACTAGCATTATCCAATACACTTTTGGATGTGTCTTTATTTAGTGTTTTGTACAGCATCCGACATGCTCTTCTCTCTTGGCATAGAGGCTGTTGATGGCCTCTGTAATACTCAGTCATTAGGAAAGAGTATTTAAATTGTTTTAAATTTTCTTAAGAGTAGCTTACATTTGCTACAGAAAGGAAGATGATTTCTTTCTTTAGTCCCTTATGAAAGTTTTTTACCACCAGACACAGACTTGTTTTATGGAATCTCTCAGAGATAAGAGGAAGGAAGAAATATTTTGTTGCTTTAAACATCTGATGCAAGGTCAGAGACTGGATCAGTACAGGGAATTAATTACTTCCCTGGTCTCCAGAAGTTATACCTTCATAAAACCCAGAGGAGGAAATTTGTAGACTGGACAAGAGATACTACCTGCATTATGCTGAAGAGTGGATACTACCTGCATTATTCTGTAGATTAGAAACATGGAACATTTTCTGAGTACTACACTCATTTTAATTCATAGAGAATGAGGTAAGAATTAGGTAAGATAATCTAAAAAAGATTAAAATGTGCCATTGAATCCACTGAAAGAGCCAAACATTCAATTATTTTCAAGCAAAATATTGTGCAACAAGGTCTTATCTTTTAAATGCAAAAATGAGAACTAAACTAGTGTTAAATTTCAGGAGTTAAAGATTAAAAACTCATCAATCAATTGCTAATGTGATTATTACATCAGCCATATTGCATATTTTGCAACACACATTAGTGCTGCAGACTAATACATTAGGATTTAAGGTAATAAAGAGACAAAACCAGCAAATCCTGCATTTATGCAATGAAAAACACCTAAAGAAAAATAAAAGCTTATATATATATAAGCTATATATATATATATATATTCTGTGGGGGTTTTTGAACATGGTGTCATGATCACACTGCTGTCAATCACTGCAGCTCTTGTTTTGTGTGAATGCTGTCCTCAGGCCCCCTGATAACATAGCTCCCCTGGCTCACCCTAGGATGCTTGCTCACTGGGACCATGCAATGGTGTGGTTTTCTCAGTGACTCAAGGTCATCTCTGTTACTTCAAAGAGTATCTGCAAATATCTTTTGAATAATGAACTTGGTGCTTTATAAACCTTCTCCAGGCCCTTGTATGAGACAATTCTCTAACTGGAGGAAAAACTAAAAACATTGTGTAAGGTAACTGAACCTGTGTATCAGGGCACTGGCTTCTCAGAGACAATAAATGCATACTTAAAAAGTAGAAGAAAATTTATTTCATGTCACCAAAAAGTAATTAACATAAGAGGAGCAACAATCCATAAAGTTTAAGAGCAAATATTAAAGGTGTAATGCAGTCTATTTGTTGCTGAATGCAGAATAGTTCCTTATTTCTCCATGGCTTTCCTACCAGAGGTGCATAAACTGGTGGGATGCACAAATCTAGCTAGACACGAACAAGCTGAAAAGGGGAACTAAAAGCCTAGTGTGCCTTTGAAAGTGAAAGATTTGTCTTATTCACTTAAGAAAACCAAGAGCATACTGGCTCTCACCAAGCCCTTCTCCCAGATGTATAAGAGGTTGGAGAAGAGGAGGAAAGCAATGTACACAGATCAGAGATATCATGCTTTTTAATTGGTGGGGCCTGTAATATCAGGGGTCAGCTGCACCCACTGTGAGGGAAAGGAAATAAAAAGGTCTCCTGTCAGCACATTGCAGCACTTGTGCTCCATCTGTTCTTCTTACAGGAAGGACTGGTCAATGCTGTACATGCTGCCAGCACTGAACTCCTGTGCTTACACAGGATGAAGGGCTTGAGCCATGCAGGCTCAGTATAGGGATTATAGACAACAGTATAGGCACTGTGCTTCTCCATATCCCGTTTAGTCCTCAACTCCTTTTTGTACCACCCATGCACCCATTTGACTTTTAAGGCTGTATTATCATAACTTTTGGAATTGATTAGCCTAATATTTTTAACCCTTTTTCTCTTAAGCTTTGTGGTCATTTATTGATTAGTTCTCTGCTCTGGTATTTCCCTGTAAATATGTTTAGGCAGCTTATATGTTTCAATTCATCATACAGTGAAAATCTGAGACAGACCTGAGCAGCAATGATTTGTATTGATTTGGCTTCCAAAATTTACCTTATAGAAATTGAATTTCTAGACAGTTTTGCATTAAAAATGGCCTCATGAAAATATTAGCATAAGGATTATTTTGTCCTTGAGGCCTTTCTCCTAACATCTCTTTCCTTTGTACCACAGTGACAGCCTCTGTACTTTCTCCTCTTCCCACAAACTCATCGTCATTTCTCTGCTTCTATCCACTTTCTTTCAATTCTCCCAGCTGTTTTCATGTGATTATCTGTGAGTTGGCATTTACCAAGTAAGGCAAAGGCACGTAAACAAGCAGCCAGATGCTTTTGATTATTGCTATTTACAAAAGAGACCAGAGCTGTGCGTATCATGGTTTGGAAACCTCTTTCCTGAGGTAATACTGAATTCTGTGTACTTCTCCACCACAATACCTTTTTATGTTGCTTAAAGATGAGCAGTTGTATTTTCATACCTTGTCATTCCTCAGTCAACAAAAAAGTGCGAGGTGTGCTTGGGAGGGGCAAATTCCCGTATAGGGAATCTATGGCTACGTTGGTATATTTTCATTGTTGAGGACACAAAGGCTTAAATCTCTGTGGTCTGGTGCTTTGTGACAATTTTGCTCTGCACCAACCTCTGTGAGATCTATACTTCCTTTTTCCTTCTTAACACACAACTTCACAGCAGATTGTGAGGTCTTCCAGAGGAAACAAAGCAAAGCAAAGCAAAACAAAGCAAAACAAAGCAAACCAACAAACTATAGAGCAATAGGAACACAGTGCTTTCAACATGCAGATCAGCCGTCGCTTCTTTATTTCAAAGCGCACACAATGTACAAATACAAAAGTTAGATTTGCCTGTAGCATAAGCCACAATAAGAAGCAGCATGTTTGCTATACCTGAACAAAAAATAAACAGCTGGAGAAAGTAGAAAACGGATTTTTTTTTTCTTAATAAGAAAACTAACAGTTATGTTGAAACAGGAGAGAAAGAAGTTACATGTTTGTGCATACACGGATGCATAGCTTTTATGTTGGGTTGTGGTAATGTAAAATAGATTCTTAATTTAAAAGAGAGGGCTTAGACAAAGAGCACTCCAAAAGAAACCACTTTATCATGATCTCTGATCAATAAATGAAATTTATATGATTAGAAAAGATCTCTCTGTGTTTGCAAATGAACAATATGCCATGATGTGTACAATTTTTTTCTACCCATCATGTAAAATAATAGTTATTTGCAAGCAGGATAGTTCCTAATTTATTTTTCTAATAATCTAGTCACTGAGTAGCTATAATACTTATTGATTGTGATTCTTCCAGTTCAATAACATATCGTCAAAACAATCCTTTAGTTGTTCCATAAAACAAAAGAAAAAAATGATAAAGCAGTATTTGTTGTACAGAAATAGCACCAAATGCTTCTTAATTATGCCATCATTATGTACTGTTACCAAAACAGACTGGAGTGTAGTCCACCTAATTTTAGTCATCCAAAGGACAGATTTCATTCTATCATCTAAACTCCCTTCTTATCTAGAGGGTAAGATTAAATGAACAACTTTCTGAAGACCACAAAATCACAGCTTCATCAAGGTTGGAAGAGATCTTCAAGGCCATCTAGTGTAACCATCAACCCAGCTCCACTGTAACCACCCCAAATCACATCTCCAGGTGCCACATCCAGATGCCTCTTGAGCATTTTCAGACAGGTGACTCCATCACCTCCCTGGGCAACTTATTCCAATGCCTAACCACTCTTTCAGTGAAAAAAAAGATACTGTGTTCACCTCACTACAACCTCTTTTCAGATTGGTGATAGATGCCAATATCTCTTTAATAACTATAGAAGTCAGTGTTTTGATGGTTGCTACCAGCTCGTAGTACCCAAGATAGCCCAAAATGATCCTGACAGAGCTACTAACCTGTGTATGACTAGATTTTTTGTGGAAGGGGATGGAAAGGCTTGCTAGAGAGCACTTCCACTCATGCACTCTAATACAGAATATTTATGAGAGGAATCCAATCCAAATTTCTCCCCATATATTTGGATTGGTTTACAACCTCAAACATATAAAAATCTTGAAACTGTCTCTGAGAATCCTGACATTAAGTTTAAAAATATGAGCATTTAAAAAAAAATTGTTTCCCTTTGTTGGTTTCTGAACCTTTTTAGGTACTGTGCCAAGACTTCAAATGTTTCTGAATGAATGTAAGGGTTGTAATTAAAACATTTTTGCTTAATATGTTTTAGATCATTCATTAGGATATTCCTATGATAGAAGGGAATTTGCATGGAGTACAAATTCATCCTTGTCTACAGGAGTTCAAGCAAAACACAAAATATTACGGAGATAACTGCTAAAACTCCAAAATTTTTGCAGTTTTTAGGAATTTGAGCAACTGAACAACGATGCTTGAAAGAGGCTGAAGGTATTGCTGTGAAGCAGCACAGTTTACTTCTTTCTGTGGATTCTGGGTCCTGAACTCCCTTACCCTATCTCAGTCAATCTTTCCGGTCATTGCCCTGTGTTTTTGGCCAGGACCATGACAGAAAAAACAGTGCACTCAGACTAATGCCTTAAACTTCTCTCACCTTCTTATGCACACTATGTAGAAAACAAAAGGAATATATCTTCCTTAACAAGGAATTAACAACAGAAATACATTTTGACCAAAACAAATTAATATTTAATTCTGAAACAGAAATTTCAGATTCAAGAAATATATATATATATATATATATATATATATATATATATATATATATATATATATATATATATATATAATATTTGTGATTCAAGAAATTCTTGTGTGCTGTCAGAAAAATATTTCAGGTAAGCAGGTTAGCAATGGGGTGTCTTGCAATATCTAAAATTTTCATTTTCTTGAGACTCAGAATAATTACACACTTCTGTTCTCTGAGGTTTTGTGAGCAATAGCAAGCAAAGCAAACTCAAAATGTTTTCTGTCACCTAGACAAGTGTTACTGTAAGCTAACAAAAGAAATACCAAAAAAACCATCCAGAGAATAAACACAAGCCTTGTTCACTAAATAGTCATTTGACACCCCTTTTCACAGAGTTTGCCCCTTGAGCAAAGGTCTCTGTGATAAGGATAAGCTCACATTGTAAATGCTATTTTATAGCCAGTTATATTGAACTGTGCTAAAGGCAATATTTGTAGCTAACATTACTGTGCAAATTTCTTGCTGTTTTTGAGCTAGCTAGAAAGACAAAGCTGCTGATGTTTCTATCAGAGTAAGATTTCTCTCCAAACCTCTGCCTATATTTTTCAAAGCTACTGGAATTTGAATTTTTGAAGTTATTTTTCTTCATTTTTTGCTGGTTTTGCTTTGCTTGAAGACAAAGTTTTTGCTTCAGCTATTAAATTGTCTTTATCCCAGGAATTTTCTCACTTTTAGTCTTAATTATCTATCCCATGCCCCTGGGAAGAGGAGGTGAGCAAGTGTCTGCTTATCTGAATGTGGACCTCAGCTGCCCACTGTGGTTAATCCACAACATAATTGTTTTATGGTCAGGCAAACTGAAGTATAATGCCTTAAATTCATTCCACCTTTGGCTATTACTTAAAATATAAAGTTCATATGAAGCGAAGCTCAACACCAGATCCAGCCTGTTCTCTACCTTCTGGTTATAGAAACAACAATGTGCATGAAGAGAGAATGATATTGATTGTGATTTACACAAACCAAGGGTGTTCTTACAATTCATCTCACTGAAATTGCCCAATAAAAAAGTGTAAGTCATAGGCAAGTTACAATAACTGACATGCATAGAGGATCCTGTTTAAGTGATAATATGTCAAGATTCAATAAAGCACTTAATCAATATCCTCCTTCCATGTTTTAAGATTTTAACATTTCTGTGTTCCTGTTCTTGACACATTTTTCTCCTAGAAATGCTATGGCCAAAATTTCAAAGGGAAAATCTAAAGCCTACTACCAAATCTGTGCAGTCCACATTTTCAGAGATGATCACATATTTTTACTCACTTGTGGGCACAAACAGTTTAGGCATCTCATAATCCAGTTTTGACTTATGAACACACTGCATGCTTTCAGAAATGTGCTTGCATGTGTAATTAATAGATATGGGGTAATGCTTGCAGCTTCTGCCAAAACATTCACCAGACAGCACCCTGGAGAAGGAGATGAAAGCAACCAGAGCAGCAGCCAGACAAACTGGAATATGGAGCAGCAACAGCAGGAGCCCAGAGCAAATGAAAAGTTAATGCAACATTCCTGGGAACAGGACGGGGACTGTATCCCCAGCAGGGCTTAGAACAGGTCCCGTGATTGGCATGAAACAAACTGGCAATTGTGAATTACCAAGATACTGTTCTGTCTTGGGATTTGTGGCAACTCTGTAAATCACGTTTGCTTTTCTGTCATTGTTTATGATGTCATTGAAAACCCTTGATGGATATATAACCTCATAAAGAAGATTTCCTCTGTTTAATCTCTATCTTGTGTATACAATCAACAAATATTTGTTTACAGCAAGCCTGACTTACATCTAATACATTTGAACTCAAGGACCTCCAGAGATGAAAAACAAAGCAATAATCTACAGCTTTCCAAGACCACCAGAATACCTTGTCACAGTGATGGAGGGTGGGAGGGAGGGCATTTCTACCTGTGTGTGAGTGAAAGAAAAGGAAGGTGGACAAGTGCAGGTCTAGGTTATGCATATGGGAAGCAAGGAAAATACATTTTGAAAGGCTTGAAGTCACACAACTCCTTAAAGTCTGTGTGAGATATTTGGCTAAATTCTATACAACACTGAAATTTGAGGGGCAAATCTTTAGCCACTAGTTGTGATATAATTTAGTCTGAAAACTTAATGAGAGAAGGAAAATAGCATTTTGGGGGCACGGCATTTGCATAGCCCACTTCTTCTGCAGGTGTCTAATTGGTAGTGATACTGGTTTCATTAGAATACGCAGCAGGTTGTGGAGCTATCTAAAATGTCACTGAAGATAAATGCATTTTGTTATCAGCAAATGTAACTGCTTGCACTGGGAACCAAATGCAGAATATACTATATGGCAATTAAAGTGCATCCACCCTTTCTTCCAGCTCTGTAGAAAAAGCTGGAACACACAAAGAGTTATTAACACCTTGTATGTTGCAGAGAAACTAGATTAAAAGACACAAGTATAGAAATCTAAAGTTGGGGTGAGTAAAACCAGTGTAGAAGCTTTAGTATTGCTGTATTTGCTACAGTCCTTGCTGGAGCAAAAAAAGGCAACAGAATCACAATTTGAAGTTAATGGGCTTCTGTACTTTCAAGACACTATGTAAGAAGGTAAAGGGGTTTTATACTAAATCCTGTGTGCAGGATATTAATTCTTAGATATGCTGTACTCTTGCAGATGTGCAATATTTTTGCATAGAAGATACTAAGGATTGTTGCCTGAGGAGAAAATTGTCTTAGGCTGGGAGTGGGTAAGAAATACTACTTTTGGACCACTTCTATCTCTCTATTCTTTGTTGAAATTGAGTGTGATAGCAAATACGTATCTATAAAGCAAGTGGTATCAAATAAAGTACTGGTCTTAAACCCACAAACATTGGCAAAAGTAGACAAAAGCAACCAGCCAAAGTGGAATATGGAATAAACAGGTAGCACAGAATCGCAGAGTTAATGTATACTAAATAAAGATAACGCTCCACACCTAGCATTACTGTTATGTTCCCTTGCCTTTTTGTTTTGTCTTATACTTGAAGTTGTGAACACTTTTATATGGAACTATCTTTCTGTCATACGTTTGTAGAGCACTAGAGAGAAAAAGACTCGTCTGGTGGCTGATACTTCTAGGTAATCTGCTTACAAATAGAAGAGGTAGCATTAAAAAGGAAGCATCTGGCTATCTAACTATTCATAACAGGTTGAGTTCTTGGGTATTTTGGAGAGGACCGAAGAGGAACTTGGTTTGTATTTTTGTTCTTCTAGCAGTAAGAAACTTGAAAAGTGTTATCAGAGGTGGAAAAAAAATCTCTGAGTTCTCAGCATGCTAGGTGTGAACACTGGGAGGCATATCCATCAGTCAGAAAGGTGATTTCTTTTAAGAATCATAACACTTTACTTGCAATTCCAGTAATAAAATATGTTGGTGTGGGGGTGTGGGGTTTGGTGGTGTGGGTTTTTTTTTTTTTTTTTTTTTTTTTTTTTTTTTTTTTGTGTGTTTTGTTTTTGTTTTTGTTGGTTTTTTTTTTTGTTCTGGCTTTTTTTTTTTTTTTTGCCTTCAGGAAATGCACAGAAATTTATAACACAGTGACAGAGAGGCACCTCACTGGTACAAAAGACATCTTAGTACAGAGATAGAGAACCTGATAGATTGATAGATTTATTGTGCCCATGTTTGCTTTCAATAGGTAGGGCTGCTCATGTCTCTCCCGGGCTTCTTGGCTGCCAAGCAATGAAAAAACACCAGAACTAAATGTGCCATTCCCTTTGAGTTCCCACCAGTCTGAAGATGACATGAGTTCCATTACTACTAACTTTTCTGCAGGCTTTTCATGCTTTATACCTGCAACCTCCCTGCTGTGGCCTGCCAGGATCCTACACTATATTATCTGTCTTTGAAAAACTGCTATTTTCAGTTACAGATAGTGTTTTACAGAAACTCTGAGGGTGTTCTGAATCACATATTTTGTGTATTAATTAGCCAGTAAATAAATATTTCAAGCTCTGTACTTAACTATGTATTAACTATGTATTACAGGACTTTAGATTAGTTTTATAAGGAAAAAAAAAATACTCACAGCATTCCACTGCCTGACTTGATATATTCTCTTTCTGTATAACTCCTTCTTTCCTTCTCCTGTGCAATTTTTGAGCCTGCTGGCAGATTTTAATCAAATTTAACAGATACAGCTAGATATTAAAATCATACAAATTTCATGAAGAGAGAAAACAGAGAGGAGGAGAAACAACCTATTACTACATCCTTAGAGGGAAGGTTAAAATGTGTCTAAAGCTTTTTCTGTGGGCTGGCTTGGTGGCCCACCAGGCAGCCCATGCACCAAAGAAGCAGCACAAACTGAGCTTGCAACTCAGTAGAACCAGCTTTTCTTCTCTAGCCAGGTAGGTAGCAAATGTGACAAGGTGCTAAGCATTATGTGCTTATCTTTAGGGCTGTTTTTGTTGTGTGCTTTTTATTTGTTTGTTTTGTTTTTGTTGGCAAATAAAGTATTATTGCAGTTGAGAAGTGAGGGTAGGGATGATGTGAGGAAGAGCCAGAGTTATTCCTGGAGGCCACTGAAGGAAAAAATGAGAGTATTGTGGTAAAATAAGTCTTTTGGGCAGAGGGCAGGCACAGCAATAACTGTAAGGGAATCAAAATCACAGGAAGTCAAATCTTATTAATTACTCTGCCTATGTAACAACTTATTTTGCATTTTCTTATTTACAGTCCATCCTTTTAGATTCTGCATTTGCACTTTGTTTTTCTACATCTAGGATTATATTCTAAACAGTCAAACTAACCTATTCCCATTTTTAGCTATCAGCATAAAATAAAGCTTTCCCAACTTCATGAAGGACGGAGTGTATGAACATAAATATGTTCATTTCCAAGCAATGCAATAAAAAGTGAATATTTATTGTGTTTACTAACTATGGAGAACAACATTTCTCAATGAATACAGTCTTCTGCTAATTATTCTTGAACAAGCTGTTAATTATATCTCTGTATTTGTGTAGTTGTAGTAGTTTATATGCACAGTTTTAAACCTCTTGTAGAATCTATTCATAACTGGTCAGTATGATTATTTTCTGTTTAGTCTGTGCACTTTGATTAATCACCAAATCAGATGGCTTTATTTCTGCTCCAAGAATGAGTGACCTATGCATTATAAGCAGGAAAATTGCCTTGTTTGTTAATGAATTATACATGAATATCCACCAGTTTTGATGGCTTTTGTGATAAAGACAAAAAAGAGGTTTTAATAAAGGGCTATGATGCTTTCACTAGCTGTGAATACTCTATAAATCTATTCTTTCTGGTATTCAGAATTCATTCCCTTTCTTGGACTACTCAAATGAATAAGGTCTTCCTTGTACAAATGTTTGTGAATAAAAACCCTGTATGACTGAAATAAATCAGCACATACAGTTACAAAACACAGGCAAATATCTTGTTAGTTGATGCACCTCCAGTTCAAATACAGTGGGAGATTAATCCTGCTGGCTATTTCAGAGAAACTGAAGTTCTTAAAAGTAGGAAAGCACAACCATTGAATAGCCCTTGAAGACAGAGAGAATTGGAATTTTTCACAGCTGAAGTTACACAGGAAGCCCAGCCCTGCATTGTTCATTAGCACACAGTGTATCTTATAGTACACGCTGCATTTGAAAAATGTATAGCGTGTATGATGCTACTTGTTTGAGCAGAACAGGTTTCTGTTCCAATTGTCTGCATAAAGCAAGAGATAAACAAGAATCTGAGGGGTATTTTTTTTTTAATTGGCCTATATTAAATTCTGAGAAATAACAGTGGGTGCACCAGAGTGTACAAAAAGGATTCCATTTGAAAAAAATATTATACTTGTCATGAAATATATGCTCTATGAGAATCAAGAGGAACACTGCTTGGAAAGAGAGCAATAAATTAGAATAAAAATGCTTTAAAATGCATAATTAAGCTGAAAAAACAGGGGATAGAAATATCCATGCTCCTCAAAATGTCAAGTTGAACACCTTGCTGTGAGCCTGACTGCTTAATGTAAGTGTGGCTTTCAGTTCTAAACTTCTAATGCATAGAGGACAGCATGACAGGATGTTATAACTTTATAAAAAGGACATGAAAACTGTAACATTTCATTAACATTAAATCAGTTATTAACATGTCTGAAGAATTACATTTTTGAAGTCTGATACTTTGTTCAATGAACACAAGTTAAAATGTCACATGCCTGAGACCACCGCTGTGCTCAATGTCTTAGTTAAGGATGCAAAGTCAAGGATCTCTGTGTTCAAGAATATCAAAGAAAGCCTGGGGTTTTTTTCCTAATAAAATAAATAAACAAACATTGCTAATCTGTGAAGTATTTTAAAAGTGAGTATATATTTTTCTTTTTCTTTCTGCTCCTGAATAATAGTAAAAATTAGCAAAAAGATTGTTTAAAATGAAATTCAGGACCTTTTTTTTTTTTTTTTTTTTTTTTATGTCCATATAGCTGTTTAATAAAAGCAGTTTTCTTCACTCTGAGCTATGGGTAATTCTCCTTGCTGACTCTGCTGTTGAAAAGCTTAATTGTGGCACTATAACTTGTGATGAGTGATGTCTCACTTCATGAAAGTAATCCCCAAAGACAGTAAAAGCAATTAGAATCAGACTCCACAACAAAGCATGTAAAACACACCCAAACTTTTTGATCCCTGCTTCTAAATATAGCACTTATTGAAGGGGTATGGAATAAGTCTATATAAGTCTGTTCTCTTTCTCTCTCTCTTTCTTTCTTTTTTTTTCCTAAGGATAGTTTGATAAAAGTAATCAGTCTAATACAATGACCTTGCTTCTAAGACCTAGGTTACAGAAGATGATTTTGTTTGCATATGTAAATGTAATTATTTTCCGTCTGAATGCAGATAGCTGCAGACCAAACCTCGATATGCAGAATGAACAATGATTCAGGGGTTTAGGCAAGATATCAAACAGCTAATTTGTCATACACATCCATAGAAAAGCCCCCCTATGAATGTGTATACAATCAAGGTTTCTCCTTAGGAACTTGGTTACTCTTCTATTAACTAGATAACAGAATATAAGGGAAATAGGAGATGCTAAATGCCACCAGGATTTCAGGAAGTTGCAGAATGCTTGCTTCTTGGAGAAATATCTTAATATTACCAGAAATGTAGGTTTTAAAGTCAGAGGGGAGTGTTAATGGGATTTTCTGCATAACAGGACAAAGAACTTCAGACTGTTCCACCAAGTACAAAGATACTGCTCAGTGACATTCTGCACAGAATTCAAAATAGCATACAAGTGGTTTAACCACTTCAAGCAATGAAAGCTCCTCTGGTTCTTTAGGGAAGGTTAATTACTTGTATTTCATAACCAAGCCCTTTGAATTTATCTACCTAAAATTTTCAATCGTAGTTTTTACTGCAACTTTGATTTCTCCTAGATTAAAAAATTATCTGCTAGGATTTTTCTGGTCAATATACTGGAGTGAACATACTGAATAAATTGAGTTTCCTATACTTCTTACTATGTTTTATTAATAACTCTTTTCCCACTGCTCTCCTGTTGTTCGCTACTCTTCTAAAAATGTCAACAGCAGAACTGCATCCAGGAGAGCAACAGCCATTTACAACTGCAGCATTCTCTACCCACAGGTTGTCTTTATCCTCAGAGCTACAGTATCTAACTGAGACTTTCTTTTATCTTTTGTGCCTCCAAATTTTGTCTAACTTCAATGCAATCCAAAATATTCTCTCATCTCACAGGAATAATTTACATCTTTTTCTCTTGGATGCATGACCTTGGATTTTGTATTGTTTGCATTTTTCAGATGAGTCTTCTTCACCAAGCAATCTGGATTAATCCATAAAGCTCACTTGACTCTGGGAAATTTATTTGTTTGTTTATAATTTGGTTTCAGTCTTAATCAGATCCCAACTTGTGCCCAAATTAGACATGGAACTGGAAGGACTGCTTCAGGGCACTGATCCCACAGGTGACCCCTTATGGCTTTTAAAATACAACAGACATTTTTTCATACCTTCGTTTGCAGTAGAACTGTCAGGAGTGTCAGTTTCTTGAGTGTACACCTATTTGTTATACTTGTAATTTTAAAATTAATTTTATTTTTAGAAATAGTTGCTCTATTAACTTCAGGGAGTGTTTAACAATATTACATTTTTGTGAAATCATATCTAAATCCCAAAGTCAAAATTTATACAACCTTTCAGCATTTAAAATAAGAAACAATGTCCAAATCCACAGAGAAGAAAGCTTGCATAAGTACTTGCCTTTGGCTGTCTGTGGAATAGGTAAACCTCCCTGCAAACAAATTCATGGGCACTAAACACTGTCCAGAACCACAAAATGGAGTTTAAAATGAAAAGGTAGTCTTGAGGATCTTGTGCTAATTCTTTTTAGGAAGTTGACTTGGGGCATGAAGTGTTTCCAGGTGCTTGCAGCAATGATCAGGCACAGACTATGATGTTTAGACTCTGTCTTACAGAGGGCAGAGAGGGAAGGGAACACAAACACTGACTGCTGTTGAACCAGAGTAGGGCAGTGGCTTGCCTGGGGTCTGTCCAGAAAGGCTGTCTCCTCCCAGCTACTCTAACAGAAAATTAATTTCCCCAGACCATGAGATTTATGTACATGCACCTGTCTGACAGACATACACACGTCATGAAGGGGTTTGCTAGCTTCCAGTGATCATGTTTTCCAGCTTTTCTAAGTGAGCTGCCACTCTGTCTGTGCTGAAATGTGCCATCAATATTTTGCAGTAACAAGGTCATGCATATAGATTTTTTTTTTCTGTTTTCTAAATTAGTGATTTGAAATCAGTAATTTCAGATGTTATTCTCCATTCAAAAATAATGACATGACTGACTGGGATACATACTGTATTAATTTACTGTACTGTAAATTAACCTTTAATTTACTCCTGGGATAACAGCTTTATCTAAGACATATCAAAGCAATCCAGCTCTGACTGCTACTATGAGGAAACTGCTTTCTCCAATCTTACCAGATTATAAAGAGCAACAAACGGGTAATTTTGGTTTCATCTTGACAAGAACCCGGTTTTCCTGTTCTCTTGAATTTTTTTTCTCTTCCCAGAGTTAGAATTAAAGTAGAGTCTTTCCAGGCACAGAGACTTAAGAATAGTATATGTGAATTCTATATGTATTTACGTGTATGTCCTGGTCTGTATTTGGGATGTGGCACTGCAAAAGGTTTAAAATCATGTTGTGAATCACATGGTTCATAAGGTTGTGACAAAATTTGTCTCAGGAGTTTTGGCTCTAAAGGTATTTTTATATTTTTTTCTAACTAGTAGTTGACAAGCTTGTTAACCTAAAAGGAGATGCTGCATCTCACTGAATCCAGCTGTATAAATATTTTAACATCATAAATGTTTTCCCTAGTGCTGCGGCACATGGTGGTTTCAACTTCTAAGCACGTAAGTATAATTCTTCTTTTGGCTGGCAGGGGAGGTAAGAGAACAGACATTTCTAGTGGTGAAGGGAAGGCAGGTGAGGCTCAGTAAGGTAAGAAACCAAATGATTCTTTAACAAATGACCAGCTTGGTACTAATTTTGTATTCCATTTTTAGGTTCCATTGGGATGCTAAGGTGCATTTCTGGAATCTATTCTTATTTTTTGTGACAGCAATTTGGTTTCTTCTAGAGTAGTTTATACAATCACTAGTAATTTCTCTGAAAAGAATTTAATGCAAAGTAAGAAATTGCTGTTAGGTGTTCTTAATTTTCAATGAGATGTTAAATACAGCCTTCAAGCACAATTCAGAAAGTGCTTTAGAAAGAAGAAATAAAAATCTTAAGAAGATATTATCAGCTTCAGTATAAACTTTGGCAAGGAAATATGCTGCTCCATTTTGCCGCATTAGAAAAATACTTTTTTTGAGACAATATTTTTGTAGCCAAATGTAAAGGGTTTGTTATATAGCTTTCAGGGCTGGTATACAACAAGCTAGAAATAAAATTTTGTGTGATAAATGTAAAGCTTTATAGAGGCAAATCCTTACATCCATCTTTGCATAACAGTCAGCTTCCTATTCACTTGTTCCAGGAATGGCAACTGTACCACCCCATGCCACAGTCCTTCCCTCTTCTGGGAAAGTCTGAGGTTTCCACTGACTCAACAGAAGCGCCAAAAACACCCAAGAGGCCTCTTGGGCTGTGTTTTCTGCCTAGACAAATGAACAAGTTTATGAAGTGGAAACCTCTCTGATTTTCACTTCACTAATCTGTACCAACCATAAAAAAATATAAAATCTGTGCTTTTACACAGTTTTCAAATTATTTATTTTGTTGAATTAAAGTCTCACAGAACTGAAAAGCCATTGTTTTAACATTACAAATTGCAGAATACATTGAGGACCCTTACCCTGCATGTCTGATACGGTTACACTTTATGAATAAGAAGTCTGTCTAACCAGTTACAGAGCAATCCTTAAATATTGATAAAACACACTTTCTGTGTACTTTAACCCAGGGAAAGCAAAGCTTTCTGGTGCACTATTGCAACACTGGCCTTTTAATACCATATGACTTGTGATAAATTATTGACTACATTTTTCTAAATAATGTATCGTCATCAGTTCAAGAAACTCAGTAAAGCATGGTAGAACCATCTGCCACTAGCTTGAATCTGAAATCTGTGGTCCTGTACATTTAGAAAACTGAGCGCTGCTAGCATTTACCTAAACATTTCTGGAGTAATGAACATAATCTTATTGCAAAATACCCTAAGTTGCAAGAAACTGGATCTACACACAGCAGCAGGGCAAGACCACATCTAAACCTTTGGCTTGCAGGATTATGAACTGGATATCCTTGCCTTCAACTCTGACTGTGGCCATGTTCTGCTGTTCACCTGGAGGGACCTTGGACATAACCCATTATCTTTTGTCTGTCAACAAGACCTTTCACTGGTGCCACGTGGACCTTACTTGGAGCTGTGCCCAGGTCCTTGAGGGAGCTGCTTGTATTGTGGTCACCCAGATCCCTTCAGCTCATCCTCCCACACCAGGGCAACCCTGCTTTTGCTACTCCCTCCTCCAGCCTGTTACCAGATGACAGTTTGGACAGCACAGCCTGCCTAAGGGAAAGCAAGGGATTGACAGAAGTTCTGAATGTTTTCCATGTTCATGTTTTGAAATCTTTCAGCTCCATCTTGATGTTTCTTGCTTGCATTGTACAAAAATGTACAAGACTAAAATACAAGTTTCATAAAATAAAACCTGTCTACAAAGATACTGCAATTGCCTACCATTACAGCTGTTTACACATGTAATCTGTTTTCCAGGTACCAGTTTCAATCCTTTTTCCTACCTTCTGCTTCTCTTCCCTCCTGAAAATGAGTTCTACTCTGAAACTTCTGGACTAACCTGCTGGTACCAGGTATACACCATAGGGGAAAGTTAGCAAAGTGATCTACATTCTCAACTTTTTTTCTTTTAATAACCAAAATCATTCTTCTGCTGCATTGACCAAAATAATATCCTTTTTTCTTGTGTTATTGTCACTGAGGAGAGACAGCTCCCAGTCTAGGACAGTTTTTTCCTATTTTAATGTTTTAATGTGTAGTGGTATAATACAATCAGGAGCCTTTGAGGCTCAGCCTGTTGTCTTTCACTTGTTTTAGCTCAAATGTGATTGAACCAATCAGGATTCCTCAGTCTCAGAACCTCAGCTCCTTTGTCATTAAAGGATGCCTGCTTAGCCTGATGTTATCTCAACAGCTTCTTTGCAGTGTCTGTGATTCCTCTAATGGACATTGCATAATAGTCTTTGGCATGAGAAAATGTTTTGCCCTTTTCTGACAGGCATTCCTGACAGGCATTCTTGAACTTTTCCCATATTCCTTTTTCAGTGTTTATGGAGTTCTCTTCTCCTTCTTGATGCACTCTACCTACCCAGCTAAGCTTGTTGGTTCACATATAGAAACCACTTTCTCCTGAAGGGGCTGACAGGTGTGAACAAGATCAGTGGACTCACATTGGTATCTTGAGATACTGTTTATATGCAGGGCAGAACTCCATGTGAGTCCTTTACTGTTTCCTAGAAGGCTGCAGAAGTTCCAGCATGGCCAGTGTTTCCTTTTCTTCACTGATTTACCATTTTCTTCCCTCTGAGGTGTATTAAAACCAATAAGGTACTGCATATTGTAGTATCTTGTCTGCACTGTGGGATCTATTTCATATTTTTCTCACTGTCCTAGTGGTTATTTCCTAGCACTATGCTTTTGTTTTCTATTTGCAAACTCTACAAGGCCCTTTTAACTCTGTTTCAGTTTGACAATATTTTGGTGCCGCATTGAAATTAAATAAATGGATTTCTCTGTCCAGCTCCCTAGTGTTCAGTGTCACTGATGTTTGCAAACATCTATAAACCTTGACTTTCTCAGGAATTTCTTATCAAATTACTGCATGTTGCCTCTGGCATCATAGTTTTCTTATTCTAAAACACTATGACTTGGTCATGCTCCTTCAGCATGGCACTGCTGCTTTTCAGTGTGGCAGGGTTACAATGCATCTGCCTCCACAAGTCAGCTGGAATACAATTTTTCACTGATCTAATAGCATAGATGCAAAATGCAGCAGTTGAAAGGATTTCATTCTTTGTAACAGATTAGATATTTTCGAAGAATGCAATAATAAATATTCTATTGACATAGATGCAGGGCACATGAAGAAATATCCAAAAACTATTGCATCACTGTACCACAAGAGTTATATGTATTTCTGGGCAGACACATATATTACAGCACGTGGGTGTTAACTGTCCCTATATCCATAACTTCAGTAAAGATTACCATAATACATATTGCTTTGATAGGATAGGGGGCATCAAATCAGAGCAAAAAAGTCACGGACTAAAGAAAATTAGTTCCTAGAGGTGCAATAGGCAGTGTTAGGAAGGCAAGGTGCGACTGTAAGCTGCTTATTGCTCTGTGATCTATTTCCTCTCTTTCATTCTGAAAAAAAAGCAAAATATTCTGTGGTCTAAAAGCCTGACAAACTTTGACACTGCCTGGAAGGAGCACCGCTGTTGGTGCTGGTCTCACACAGCCCTGCTGGGATCATCAGAATACCAGAAGCCTTGAAGAGATGGCTAGGATTATTTCTCACTCTCTTCCCACCACTGGGTAGCAAGTGAATGTTTTCCTTCCAGTCATGCTGATCTTAGTGATAACTGTAGTGGACATTGTATAACTAAACACTCAGTGTTTCTGTCCTGCTGCTAGAGCTCTTGAAGCTTAGCCAGAAGCTCTTGTTCTCCAACAGGGATTGTCACTTTTTAACTTTTACCCTTTGTAGCTTAGTCAGTCTTGTTTGGGAGTCACTTTAGTGTAGCTAAACTTTCTTTGAAAAACAATACCTCCTAGAAATTGGTGTTACAAATCTCGCATCTGATTCTGACTTTTTGAAAACTTTGTATTCTTCTGCAGTGACTGATGCAGTGTATCCTAACTAAGAAAAGAATATCAAGGAGCAATATTAGAAAGACAGAATGGCTGTAATGAGTCAGACAAAAAATGCATCCTGACTTGCGTCCTGTCTCTGTCAATGGCCAGAATCAGGTGACTTGGGAGGCAGATAAGAAGGGGTGAGTATATTGCCTTTAATTTCTAAAATACTCTTATAGCACAGTATATTATATGTGCTCAATAATCTTTACAGAATTTATTCCCCATGAAAACAATTTGCATTCAAAGTAATGAAAATTAGGAAAAAATATCTAGAGCTATTGAGGTACTTGAAAAACTAATAAACAGCTTTGACAAACATGTTAGAAATTTCCTAGGTACAGCCTTGTGGCAGCTATAGGGATCAGTAACTTTCTGAGATCCATTTCTGGTTCCAAAGAAGGACATTTTTTTATTTTTTAATGTTATCAGTTTGACCTTTATTGTGAAATCTCTTCCACCCAACCTTTTAGTTTCACTAACACTGAACTAACTAAAGATTTCTATAAGAAATAAATAATTTTTTTTTTTTTTATTATGGAATAAATTGCTTCTGGAGAGAAGTTTTGTTCCTCTCTAGTCACTACAGAGGGAGTCTGCAGGGATTTAGGTTTAGACTGGGCACCCGATATCAGTAGCAGATCAATTTTCCTTAAAAACCAACTCATATCCAATTTATTCTCTCCTGTGTGGCAACACTCCAGTGTTTGCCAGCCATTTGATAGAAAGTTATATCTAACCACACTGTCTCACTGACTTCCTAATTTGTCCTTTAAAAGGGGTAGTAATGAACTTCATCTCTATATTCTCATTTTTTACCCTCATCCTCCATAAGTGCTACAAACACATTTAATTTTTGTTACCACCACTTTCCTGTTTATGCAAGATTGCTTTATTTTCCTGAAAATAAGGATTAGAGGTAGTCTGAATCTTTCCTGGATGCCTCCCGCTCTGTTCCAATCTGTTGCTTTCTTTTCCTATTAATCACCCTCTCTTCCTTGCTGTGAGAGCTTCTACTTTTCTTCATGCATTGTGCACTATGTAATTACATTAGTGAACCTATTCTTTATAAGTCTGACTTGTTTCTTTATTTATTAGAGCTATTTGCAAAAGTGGTAAAATTAGATGAAGAATTCCAGCCTTATGCACACCGACTGGTGTCCTGCCTCTTTTTCTAAACCTCTTTCTTTTTTTTTTTTTTGCAATTAGTGTTTCTTCACCCACATTTCAAGCATACTGCTCATGTACACTTCTGACACTGGCCTAGATGCTGGGAATAACAAGCTGAGGAACCTTACAGCTGAGGAATCCTACAGCTGAAGAACTTGTTTTTGAAATACATTTATTTGAGCTCAAAAAACTAGACTGATGTCAAAATGGGATTGATTAAGCCACCATAGCTGGATCACTAGTTGCACTAGAATATGAAATCCTGAGGAGGGTGACAGTTCTATTTAGGTACAAACATTTCCATAGGAGCAGGGGAGCCTTTCTGCTTCAATGACTACCCTGTTTGTCATCATTACAAGAACTTCAGTTAGATCCTTGATTTTCACTGCTACAGACAAGTCAATTTATTATTGCATTTGATAAAAGAGACGGTTAAAAAATAACAATGAAAAAGCAGCAGCAGATAGCAGATATTCTTTGTTTCTATGAGTTCTAAATCAGCCAACAGGAGGTATCCATAAGACTATACTGTACTTGAAAAGCTCAAAACCTTTCAGTGGTTCATTTTTCTGTATTTTGACAACTGAGATGAGAACAAGAAAAATAAAACACCAGATTTTACTTTGTAACAGGGTTCACTGGTATTCACCAAAACACTTGTTATTTAAAACACTTGGAAAGTTGTAATCATATAAGATTGAGTGTTGCTTGAGTGCTGTAACTTGAGAATAATTTTATTTTGTATATATGGTTAAGAAAAGGGATGATCAGATGTTGATGTTGTTGATGTTGATGAAGTTCAACAGGGATGATCAGGAATGAAGTTCAAAGGGATGATCAGATGTTGATGAAGTTCAGCAAGGTGAAGGGCAAAGCCCCACACCTCTGGAAGAACAAACCAAAGCACCAGTGCAGGCTGGAGGATGACCATGTGGAAGGAACCTTTGCAGAAGAGGACCTGAGACCCTGCCATGAATACACTCTCACAGCAAAGAAGGCCAGTGGAATCCTGGGCTGCATTAGGCAGGGCACTGCCAGCCATTCCAGGAAGGTGATCCTTTCCCAGCTACTCAGCAGTGGTGGAGTCATACCTGGAGTTCTAGGCCCAGTTTTGGGCTCCCTTATACAAGACAGGCTTGGACATATGGACACTGTGAAGATGGAGGGTTTGGAGCATCTGTCATGTGAGGAGATACTGAGAGAGCTGGGATTGGTCAGGCTGGGTAGGAATAGGCTCAAGGGGAAAAGGGTGCACAAATACCTGCAGGGAAGGTGCAATAGGATTGAGACAGGCTTTATTCAGTGGTGCTTAGTTACGAGAGCAGAGGCAATGATTACAAACTGAAATGTGGAGGTTCCCTCTGAATATAAAGAAACACTTTTTACTGTGTTGTTTACACAGTACTGGCACAGACCATGCAGAGAGTTTGTGGAACCTCCATCCTTGGAGATACTCAAAACTCATTCTAGGTAATGTGCTATAGCTGATTCTACTTAGAGGCAGGGGAATGGACTAGATTATCTCCAAAAGGTCCCTTTCAGACTAAGTAATTCTGTGCTTAGACCTTTCTGTTTATGTAATTTTTAGGTAAAACCCAAACAATGCTTGTCCACAGAATAACTATCTTTGAAATACAGTATGAGTGGAGATCAAATGTATCATCAACACTGGTATTATGTCATCCTGCAATGTCAATCTAATGAGCAATCATATATTCTCCCTGCCTAAAAAAACCCCAAAAAACCAAAGCAAAAAAAACTGAAAATAGTAGGTGTTTTTCAAAGTACCTTATCTATCTTGCAGTGATTTATGCACCTTATTTTTTTCTCTGTGCAATATTCTCTAGTGAGAATACATAAAACAGCCTGGGGACAAGGGCTTGAATTGGTCTTCCCCTCTCAAGGGGAGTAAGCTAACCTTTTGACTAAAGAGTTTGATGCTTTTATGTTCCTTTTTTGACTCATGTAAACTTGGCAAACTAGCTTTGGTTTACCCTTTTATTTCCCAGCTGTTCTGTACCCCATCTACTAAAGAAATTTTCCATGAAAGTAGCAGATGAGGATTTGAAATCCTGAAATTGGATTAGAGACCTTTTACTCAGATTCAACAAGGAAAATATTTTCATTATTACACTATTTGTAAAAGATAAGAACTATCATCATTATCCAAATATCCTTTTCCAGCAGTTGACTTTTGAAAATGAATGAATAAAATGAATGTCTGTTGGGCTTTTACCTAAATTCTGTACAATTTAGCTTGAATAAATTTTTTAGGCCTGAATTAGAAACTTACATTTCAACAGATTTTTTTTTTTTTTTACTTGCAACCATGATTTTTGGTATAAGATTTTGCTTGGTCCTTTGGATTTTGAAATAACTTGAAACATTCAGGCCTCCTTTTATTGTTTGTTTAATTTTCCTTTTAGAATTGAAGGGTATAATATTAAAAAAATCTCAAAAGAAAAAACTCAAGTTTTTTAATTTTAAAAACATAAAACGTACACTTTAAAATTTAGGACTTGTTTTTAAATTGATACAGTTTTGTAAACAAAGAGAAATATATATGAAAAATATGAGAAAATATATATGAGAAATACTAGTGCTGTAATTTTGTCTTTTGCTCAAAAAGAACATGTCTTGGGATGAAATGTTTCAGTCAACATTTCCTTTACTCTTTTTTTCTCTATTTTCTTTTCTTCCTTTAAGTATCAAAATGTATGCCACAATAACAGTTAAAAAGGAAAAAGTAAAATGAACAAAACATTGATCTTCCCAAGTATTCTGAAACTGTCATTAACAAAAAAGCAAACAAAGAAGAAACCAAAAATACCATGACTTCAGTGGAAAGATAAGGACATTTAGCAAGGCTACATGTTAAAATTTTTATCAAAAAACCTTTCAGCTGCTGCCCATAGTTTCTTTCTTATATGTGAGGATTTGCTACTTATGCAGCAATCTTACTTCAGCAATTTTAGACTGAGGGGAATGTAGTGAAAAGGAGTCCGTTCCCCCCATTCAAAGCATCATCCTCAGCTGAGGCTCTCCTAATTCACACCCAAGTCCCTAACTGAAATATCTCTATTGATCACACATATATGACAATAGTGGATTTTGTCTCCTGGAGGCTAAAAGCACTCATTCTTAATTTTATGCACAGGGCAGCCTCATGAAAGTGAATATTTCTGCTTGTTATGTTAGGCACATAACTCTACAGAACAGGTCTGAAGTCAGCAGGTCTCTACAATGGTTTTTTAGGCCAAATAGAAGATCTTAAAATAGAAAATGGCTCGTGAATGCAAAACTGCTTTTTTTCAATATCTGACTACCAGGTCATTCCCAATACTAGTCCATGACTTTGAAGTGCAGTTGCATTCAATCATTGTGCCTGTGTACAGGTAATGCTCTTACAAAAAAGTTTCACTCCAAATATTTCAGAACATTTTTTGGTGTCCATGTGATAAAGCTTCGATCTTGCAGAAAATCTGAGTTATCATGTATATGCTTTAAGCAGGTAATGAGTTCCCTTCCAGTTAACTTGAAAAATCTTGCAAAAAATGTTGAAAGAGCAACTGCTGTTAGATCAGTTCTACCAATAATTCCAGTGACCTTACATGCTTAGCACAGACAAGTATTTTTTAACCCCCTGATCCCTACCTTTTTTGCTCAGTTATTGAATTCCAGAAAGAAGTGCAAGACATTAATATCTCAGCTGGAACAACCACGACTGAATATTTTTGAGCTTTCTTATTAAAAGTGGCATTTTCATCCTGAAAAATCATGATGTTGTATTGTCTGTTCTGATACAAGAGTGTTGCAGCAAGTGCCTAGGAGGTAATACAGTTTAGGAAAAAAATTACATGTGATGGCTGGCCCAGAGGTAATTTATACATTTGTTTCCTTGTTGTCAGGCTGTATTTTTAACAAGAAGTTATTCACCTGAAGCATCAGTGCATTGATTTCTTAGTGACATAATAGACAGAAAGGTTGTTTTCATAATCTGATCTACAAGGACATGTAAGTCTGTCAAGAATGACAGGAGTTGGATGTTTCTGTTAAATTCAATGGGCTGTCATGTGAGAGGAAAAACCACTTCAGAAAAAAAAAAAAAAAAAAACAAAACAAAACAAAACAAAAAAAAAAAACCAACAAAAAAAACCACCAAACACCAAACCCAAAACCAAACCATAGAATAATCAAAGGGAAGTGAATGACATACTGTAAATTGGTTATGGTTTGATGTAGAATTACAGATGCCATCTCCCTTTGTATTCCTCACCCATCTGAAAATTTTGTGCTCTGTGCAGACACAAGCTGGTTTTCTTTTACCATAGATGCTCACTCTTAGCTTCACTTCTCTGGAGGAAAAAAAGTCAATAAACTAGTTTAATTTCCCTAATCACACCTGGATACCATTTCTTTGTTTCATAAGAAAGTAGCTTGCTGTCCCTGGCCCTTCTTGTCAGTGAGTGGTATGTGAGGGGAACTGGGGACAGGCTGCCCAGTGTGTGAGTTGGGGAGTTGTTTCCAATATGTTAGCTCTGACAGCTCTATGCGAACTGTGCAGTAGTGAATGATGTTTTTAACGGCTTTGTTTTCTTTGTGACTGAGATACAACTGCTTGATGCAGAGACATGGACATCTCTGTTGCCAGGGCTTCTCTTGGTCCTGTATCCCAACCCCAAACCTATCATCACGATTGTGCAATGGGGTACCATGGCCCACAGTGGCTGCTCAAGGAATAGTCTAGCAGTATCCTTCCAGGTTTGACACAACACTCGGCATGTGTGAGGCCAGTTTGCATTGTGGATGAGGCTTGCTTGCAGCCCCCTGTAGGTAGCTACAAAGACATCCAGCTTCAGGTCCTGCCACTATTCAGACGTGTACTTAATTTTGACCTTTTATTTGCTCGAGCTGCCCTGCTGGAATCAATGAGATTACTGTTGTGCTATGAGACACTGATGCTGGCAGGGCCAGCGCGTGAGATGGGTCCTGTTCAAGAAGGCACTCAAGCCTGTGTCTGCCTTTGCCCATTCTACAAGTCCCTCTAATGGAATTCAAGTGTGTGCCTAAGTGCTTTCTTAAGCCTGAGCAGTGATAGCTCCTATAATTGGGGTCAATGAACAGAAACTGTGTTAGCAGCCACATAATGAATGACATTTTCTCCGTGTCAAGCACAGATGAAGTGTTTGAAAGCAAGGAATGGTATTAGCCATTCCTATTATGTATGCAAAATGCAAAAATGATACCTTGAAGTAATTGCATGAGGGAAAAGAAACTTTTTTCTTTTCCATTTAAACCATTCTATTATATTTTGTCTATATTTATCTGGAAAAATGAAGATGTGAATTTTCTACATGGATATCAGTTGGAAAAATAAACTGAAAAGTACTTCTCAAATCAGTGACAAAACATTAATATCTATTAAAAATAGTTGAAATTGTACAAAAATAATTTATCTGATTTTCATTACCACAAATGGAATTAAGAATCAAACCCTAGTATTATACTTACCAATGGGATTCAAATCAAAAGTATTTGTTTCATATTGAAAGATTGATTAAAACTTCTGAAAAGATATTTCAGAATCTTTTTTTCAAACAAAAAGTAAAAAAAATAAAACCAAACCAAAATAAAACTTAAGAATATAAATTCAAAAGTGATAATTTAATGAAAACAATTTGCTTTTTTTTGATCCAGCTCTTAATAGGTCTGGACCATAGAACACAGTTTTTAACAAAATTATATAAATTAATGAAGCACACCAAATTAGTCAGCTACAATCTCAGTACTAAAGTTAATTTAGTTCAGTTATCCAAACAATTTGAACATAAAATTATCTCAGATATTTCTAGTTTTAAATTTGCTAGAAATCAAAGTCTGGATCATCAGGAATGGAAAACAGAGAAGGCCCTTGCTCTCTAAACCCCTTGCAGTGGCCTGCCATGGGTTACTGTTTGCATAATTCATAAAAACAGCAGAGAAAAAAAATGACAAGTTCTTTTTTCAGTTGCAAAATTACTCATTGTGTTAAAAATGCAAAGACCCTAATGGCACTGCCATGAGTTCTCATTGTTCCAGCAATACAGATTTTCCATACAAAGTAGAAGTGATTTCTGAGTATCAGATCATAGAATTATATCAAGACTTGAAGAGAAGACAACCAAAACTTTTGAAAGACATTCAGCCTGTCTTCAAGTGTTAAGGTATTAATTCAGGTAAAATTTATTCTTCAATTTTTTTTTATATTCTGGTTTAAAAGTGGTTCAGGGAGCACTTCTGCTAGATCCCTCAGTACCCTTGGATGAATTCCATCCAGCCTCACAGACTTGTGTGTGTGTCTGAGTGGTGTAGCAGACCACTGACCATTTTCCCTTGGATTATGGGAGCTTCATTCTGCTCCCCATCCCTGCCTTCTGGCTCAGAGGACTGAGTACATTCATGCTGATGTTCAATTCTCCTAAATTTAACTTCTCTTTTAAAACACAGATGTGCCTGGTAATGATATTCCAGCCTTTCTGCCTTTTCCCATCTGTATCTTTAAATTTTTTCTTTGCCTGTTACAGAGGGACTGCTGTCACTGTAAAGCAGGTAGAGCTTGTCCTTCAGTTTCCATAAGTGATGCAGAAAGAAGTAAAAGAAAGTGGATGGAGTAAAATGAGGGTTATAAAGCTAACAGAAGTGATTTAAGTATAGCAAGATGACCCCAGCCCTCAGCTGTGAGGCACTGTCTGTGTCTGTGCATGAGGAGAGGAAAAATCTGTCCCTCAAGCACATGGAGAAATGAGTTACTGCTCTTCTGCAAGAGAGGAATTAATAATAACAGGCAAAGAGAGAGAGAATTATTCACTGGCTGCAAGATTTCTTTGCGAATTGATAATTTCTAAAATTTACTATATTACTGGATAGTTCCTGTAGAACTCAAAATCCTAAATTTAGTCCATAAACATACTTATTCCAAAATTAAAAATAAGTCCATGTTGTAAATTAAAAACTTGCCATTCTGCCAGTAACACACAGTGTTAAGTAATCTGGTTTCCCTGCAAAGGGGAGCCAGATTTTTGAGTCTAATCTGAGAACCTGACATTCTCTTGCTGAAGTCACTTGCCCTTTCAAAATATACTCCTTCTTAAAAGATCAGTTTATAAAGGTTTACATTGATCTGAATAATCCTAATGTGAATGATTTGAACAAGATTACTCTGCTGGTACTTATAAAGCCCTTTGGGAGATTCATCATGGCCAGGTTCTGATTTCAAGAAACAAATGCAGTGCAAGATTAAGACATCTAATTTTGTGTCTCATGTCTGCCTGTGTGATAAATATCTACATTCCCACTGTATGGGCCTACAAGGCTCTGCTACAGTTGATGGAGACAGAGCCAGTGGAGCCCAAGGAGTGATGTAGATGACTAGGGGATGGAGATCTGCTTTTGGAGGAAAAGCCTTGCTCTGATCCCATGGTGGGCTCCACACTGTTAAAAATATCACCGGCATAGTTGCATAACATGGCACACAAGACACCTTTTTATATAAGGTGCCTAAATTCTGGTGCCATGATATTGAACTAAAGGCCTTGTCCAGGGGATAGTAGGGTTTCCCTGACCCAACTGGGGCTGTGCTGCTTGTGTGCAGCTGCTCCCACAGCCTGTGGCAGAGCTGCCCAGCCAGCACAGGGTAAGCAGATGCCACAGGGGATTTCTAAGGCCACACGATTTCATGTAGCTTGCTCAAAATCCAAGAATCCTTTTAGATTTGAAATCCCCCAATTTCCCAGGTTTTTCACATCACAAGGGTAAGACTAATTTAGCGAATTTTTTTTTGGGGGGGACAGGAGGGCAGGTCACCTCACTTTTGGCCTCAGTTTACACTGCATAGCAGATGCAGAAATACTGCAAGGGAGCCCTTTTGGGCAAAAAGCCCCAGATGTCCTCTAGAAGTATTCCAATGACTTCTCACTGCTGCAGGCATTAAAGCCACAGGGTTTGACCCTGAACCCTCCATACTCTGTGTGAGTCAGGTTCTCAGCACCAAAAACTTTGCTTTGAAAATCTCCTACTGGGTTGCATTTGTGGCTAATGGAGTTGTAGGGCCAAATTAGCAATGAGCTCATTTTGCTGCCCCTGTGTTACAAAATAGGTCCTAGGAAATCTGGATACTGCATGGGGTATTTCAGGAGTGAGAACAGCTAACTCTATGGATCACAGTATGGATTTTTAGTTCAGATGTCATGCCTGATTAATCATCTGGCATTACTTTAGTTGTTGAGTTATGTAGTGATAGGTCTAATGAACAACTCGGCTAAATACAAGTTGTTGGAAGTGTTTGAATTTTAACCATGTTGATCATAAATGAAAATTAGATTTGCTGGGTTAAGTACTAGAATTGTAGCCTAAAAATCTCATACAATGAACAAGCATAATTAGGTCACATGTAAAAAAAAAAAAAAAGGCTGTATATTAAAAACCACCTTGTGTTAATCTTATATTCACTTCTGTGTTAAGCATTTCTTTCCCTTTGATATTCACCTCCTTCTGTCAGGTCTTCAATGTAAAAGTGAGAGGGAGTCCAACCTAAAATTTGCATTTCCATAAAAAGCACCAGGTGTTATACTATTTGCTATTCATGCTAGAGATAAGTTCCTTCTATCTTTCTGAAGTTGTATCACTGCAGGAAAAGGTATGGATCCACAGGGCTTTGGGAAGTTCATTAATAAGACGACCATCGAGAGATCAGGGTTTGGATATGTTCTCTGAAAGATGTTATTCAATATTTTAGCAGCGGCTTTGAAACACAAAATGCACAAAGAGAACAGAATAAGTATTTTTTTCTTATAAAAGGAATGCATCATTTGCAAGGCTGTAGTTTCTTGCATCCTCGTCTACAAATTCCCTCTGTTGAGTTTTTCATTGTAGAATCAATCCTTCAAAATGGTGGAGATTTTTTAGCTTGTTGACTAAGGCACCATCTCCCAACTCCGGGAGTTGGGAGACGTTTTGTTTTTGAATGCTGTTACAGGAAGGAAAAAACTGAATCCAGATGACCCACTTTCTAGGTAGAATACAGGCACACAAAACACAGAGCTTAGGTGTGAATCAGGATCCTCAAATAACAGAAGTTCTGGACATGTGCAGGATCACTAGTACTAAAGAGTTTTTAAGTCAGTGATGTGTCTGATTGTGGTCAGATGAACCTGAATAATATATTGAATAATAATAACCTTAATAATTACCTGAATATTTTGTTTACAGCCATAATTTGTACTTTTGTTGCTCAATACACATTGTAGATCAGCACAATCTTCACAAGAACTAAGCTGCAGTTCTTCCTTTATCATTGCTTATGTTTATTCTGCTTGCTGAATTTGTTAGCAAATCTGTGAATGTAAGCCTTCCAGTCACTATTTTTAATGTTGATTTTGTTCACTTGAAGGCAATTTCATTAATATAAAAGAAAATTTTAACTTTTTGATCAAATTGAAGCTTTTGCCTTCTAGTTGTTTTTACGTCATACAGCACAGATTGATCTCTGCAGTGTTTTGGATGCAGAAATGAATAAAAACTACAACTGAATACAGCAGATGTGAAAATGCTGCTGAAAGGTCTGAGAGGAAACATTAATTAACATGTGACTATATTTCAATAAAGACAATGAAATAAAAGTGCCTTGCAGGATCATCAGACGCATCAATTTTCTGCTCATCACTAGACAAAATTTCAGTCAGTGGCATATTTGATCTTGTGGAATTCAAAGAAACCAATTTTCTGGGCTTTTTGTGTTCAACACAAATTCAGTCAGTCTCATGAAAGATCAGTGTTTCTTAGTTCAGTTCTCCTTCAAAACAATCCCTTGATTCTTTCTCCTTCTTTTAAACTCAGTAATGCAGAATTTAATAAATTCACAAATTATTTTTTATATAATCACTGCACAATAATCACATTTATAATATTGATGATTGCTTTCGCAGTTAGAACTGTTACATACTTACATATATAATCTGAAAATTAGCATAGCATGCATTATATAGAGATAGGTGGTGTGATATAAACTGCTTATTTTGCAGATTACCTTTCTGAGTTCACCAGAGTTAATTCCCCAAAATTTCACAAGTCTCCCCTCTCTCACCTTTTAATTTCCTTCTATTATAGTAAGGACAGTTACATTCATTTTCTTAATCAAACCCCAGTTTTACAATTGCTTTTATAACAATAAAAATGCTGATCTCATTACTTTCATAGTTTTAATTGATGATTTTTTTTATAGATTAAAAACTGATTAAGTCTTATATTACTTTTTCTGGGATGCCCAAGGACTGGAATGCTTCTTTCCTACCACTGTTTTAGATTAATCTAGCTCACAATATAAATATTTTTCTAAATGAAGCTATTCCTGACTTTAACATTGGTTTAATGCCAACAGTTACACATGCACAAAAAAAAAAGGAAAAAAAAACCCAAAAAACCCCAAAAATAAAAACCCCCAATAAACAAACAAAACCAAAACAACAACAACAAAAAATCCACACAAAAAAATACCCCAAAACAAAAAGCCACAAAGAAACATGTGAATTGAGTTCTACAGAGGAATTTCTGGAGTCTTTGGGATAATCTGTTTCATAGGTAAAGTGAGAACATTTGACTGATGTTTAAATAAATGATTTTGCTTATGAGATTATATTTAAAACTAAAAAGTTATATTCACTAGTAAACTTGGAACCCATGCTCAGTATTCTGAACATCCACAATTCCAGATACTGACTGTAATCAGGAACTGTGATTATAGGCTGAAGTCCATAAGATCTATTTTCATTTTCTCTTTGACCTGCTATTTTAAACTTATATCATTATTCTTTTGACAGCAAGAAATAGATATAAATTGTTCCACTGAAGAGCATCAGACATCAGTTTTGAAGATATTTCTATGATCTCAATAATGTTAAAGTGGCCAGTACAGTGCAAGTGATAGCTACCATACTTCCAATGAGGAAAGCAAATCTACTCTCAGTGGTCATAAAATTGTGAGGATAAAAATGTCAGCAAAGCCTCCTAATATTATTTCAATGTGGGGGTTTATTTTTATATATACTTATGATCCCCTAGAAAAAAATATTGATAACAGGGGAAGAAGGAAATAGCAGGTAAGGTAATTATGCTGCCATGGTTACTCTGAGAAGAGAAAGCTCACAGCAAATTTTAATACAATTCAAAAAGGATAAAACCAATAGCATTCAACCAACACATAGAATGTCTATGTAGAATATTTTCACAAAACTGTTGCAAAGTCTGCCTAAATTTGTGGGCAATAGATATGAATCAGAGTAAATCAGAGTATTTATCAAAGTAAATAGATATGAATCAGAGAATCAGGGGCCTGGTGGGAAATGCCCCTAAAATACAAAAAGAGGCATATTAGTGTCTTCACTGGCTTCATAGAGGTTAATCCCTGGATAGAAACTCTTTCTAAACCTTGTCTAGAGGATGGTGCTGAAAGGAGGGCAGCATCTAAGAAGTCATCACCCCATCACTGAGGTGAGCCACCTACCCCTGAAGTTGTCTGAATTATCCTGGGCATTGTGGTAGTTCAGAGGAAGAAGGCACAAGAACATTTTTGCAGCTGCCTGTTCTATTTTGAAACTGTAGAGGAAAGGCTGGAGAGGTGAAGGGACAGCGCCAAAAAACTCACAAAAGCAGACTCGTCTTAAGGAAAGGGGATTCAAAACTAAGGCTCTCCTTCATAAAAACAAAACCAAAGACTAACTCTCTCCCTCCTGCTTGCATGATGTTAGATTTGCAGAATTACTTTGTTAGAGACAGACTCAGGTAAGAAAGGTAAGGTCCCTTGGTTCTTCCACTGATATAGTTTGAACATTTATGTGTTTCTGAAAACAGATGGATCCCATCAAGTCTTAGGGAAATATCCTCCTTGGAGTTAGATTAAGGTACATTTATACACTCTAGCAACAGTAGAATACATTAAAATGTTTCTGTGAAGAGACAAGTGCACCTGTCCACTCATTGTAAAACAAAATAAGGGCATTTTAGGGTAAGTAGCTCCTTAAGGAACACAGCTTTTGGCTCATGCATCATTTCCATAGGAAAGATGCCTACATTACCCTTTGTTAAACTCAAGTAAGTTTCCTAGCAACCCAGTCATTATCTCTGTGGGGTGTAAAAAGATACCAGCTTTATAAAGAAGTTGTCTTTGACAGCATTGTGTTTTTTGACCGCAGTTAATCACCAAACCTGCTGGCATCAGTCCGAAGTTGTCTTCTTCAATAAGATAAGTGTCAACAAAGTACTTTGTTGATGCATTTTATTGTCTGTTACTGGATAAAATCGAATTCTGTATGTCTACTATACTGTGCAAAATACAAAGCATCCTAAACAAAACATCTTCAAATTAACGTCCTGTTTTGCATCTCCAGTGTCAAGGGTAGCCAAACACCACATCACAAAGGTGACTTCTTAAGATTTATATTATGAGATGATTAATGGCCTAAATAGAAAACCTTTCTAGAAAAAAAAAACTCTGCCTTTTTTTCCACTTTTGGGTTGTTTGTTGTGCTTAACTTGCTGGTGTGTTTTTTAAGCAATTTTTCCAGCTCTGAAGTGTTACATAATAGCCAACAATTTCAACTAACTCAGGACTGGCTGCTAGCTCCAGGACTGGAGCAGTGAAGAATGTAATTTGCAACTGAAATATTAGGATCATTAATTTATGTTGCCCTGTGTGTATGGTTATGCTATCAATAGATGAAAGACATCTCAGAAAAACAAAAAGAAAGACACAAATAGACAAGTGGAAAAAGATTCCCCATTATGACTTCAAAATCTGTGTTGAAATAACTTTATCTTTGTATAGAAGAAACTTGCCTGGCATTTCTCAGATTTATGGAATGTATAAAGAAATTATGACATTAAAATTTACAGATCCTTTACTTTTAGTGTACATTATTTGTGTTTGAGCAAGCATGTTCTTGAATAAACCTAGACTTCTTCTGCATACAAAATTTCACCAAAATTTCACCAAGTTCAAGATATCAGGATTTTGCAGTAGTTGCTTTTCCTTCACATTAGAGGTAGATACAAACCAAACTGAAAGAACATGACATTGCGGACTATATTAAAAAATTATATTCATTTATTGGTAGTCCACCACTTTAGGAGAAAAGAAAAATAATTTTAAAAAAAGGAAAAACGGGTATTTCTTTCAGATATATATAAGGGACAGCATGAAAAAGAAGCAGCTAATTCAAGACATCCTTTCTTCAGAAGCTATGCCACTCCTGAAAGAAAAGGAAAAAGTAACCTGTGTGATTTGTGATGAACCTATGAGAACAGTTCCTGTTATTCCTTCCCTTACAAGCAGAAGAAATAAGTGGTACAGGTTTGCTGACTCCTGACCTTTCTTAAAAGGTAAATCTCCTACCTATTTTTATTTGAGTATCTGGACTCAGCCATCTTTGAAGCAGTGTTTTTTGAGTTTTTTTAGGTTGTCTCTATCACCTACAGTGATACAATAAGGATTATTCACCTATAAGGCAGGCAGTCTATTACACAGATGTTTATTTTCATCACAATGATTCCCATAATATGCAGGCAACATGATTACTAAACAGAAACTGCAGACACCTCATATTACCTCATTGAGGTTATGGACTAATGTTATGGTAATCTATAGCTCCATTGCATGTGGTTGTTTAATAGAATTTAAAAGAAAGAAAAAGAACCAAGCGCATACAATCCTGGTCTGTAGCTAAAGACAAACTGAGAATACACTTTTTAACTAAATGACCTCATTAAATTTTAGGAGTCTGTTATTTCTTGTCTGATTATTACTCTGAATATAATACTATGGTTTCTGTGACTCATGCATAGTGCCTTAGGACAGATTTCTTTTTGATGCATATATTTTTCTTAATGTTGACTAAGCATTAGTCATACTTATCTATGAACACAGATTATATATGGTGCAACCTCTACACCTATTGCAGTATTCTAGAAAGGAAATATTAATATTTTACTAGGTTCTGTAATTAATACTAGTACATAAACCCAAGCAAGTCCAATATAGCTTTTAGGATTCAGGACTGGATGATTTAAAAAAAATCCTTCTCCTCAAAGCTGTTTCATGGGCACTGTTAGACATAATTTATTATGATAATAACAATTCCTCTAGTTCTTGTAAGAAGTATGATGTAAAAGAAGAAAAATATGAAAGCTAGTGGAGAGTCTCTTCTGCAAGACACAAAATTAGCAGTCATAAAGAAAGTTAATAGTCTTTGCATGCTAAGAATCCAAAGACCTTCAGTTAACAGCTTTCTCTGAAGAAATTAAAAATCACACCAAGTGAAGTGATTCTTGATTGGCTCAAAAATCTTGACTGCATATTTTCTAGTCTGAATTAGCAAGTTCCATGCTAAGATTTGAATGGGTGTATGTTAGGAGACCAATTGCAAAAAGAGAGCTTCTTTGTTAATAGTGCATGACCAAACTTCAAGTGGAAACTGAGGAAAGAATGTCTGAAAAAGGAGCAAAAGCATCTGTCCTTTAAAAATTGAGCATCATTACTCTGACCTCTTCATAGTTAAACAATGTGTAATGTCCTGAACCTGGGGAAGAATAACTCCAGGCATCAGTGTATATGCTGGAGGATGACTATCTTGAAGGCTTCTTATGAGAAAAGAGGGACCATGGTGGACATCAAGCGGAATATGAAGCAGCACTACACCCTCATGGCAAAGCTGGCTGACAGTATGAGGAAGTAACAGTATTAGACTACATTAGGAAAAGCACTGTCAGCAGGTGAAGGAAGATGATCCCTCCCCTCCACTCAGCACTGGTGAGACCACTCCGGGGGTGTGGTGTCCAGTTTTCAGTTTCCCTGAACAAGGCAAATGTGGACATATTGGAGAGCTTCCAGAGAAGGGCCACAAAGTTGATCAAAATAGGAGAGGCTGAGAAACTGTGACTCTTCAACCTAGGGAAGAGAAGGCTCAGGAAGATCTTATCAGGGTATATAAATACTTAAATAGAAGGTGCAAAAAATCAGGGTCTTTTCAGTGATGCCCAGTGACAGGACCAGAGGCAGTGGGCCCACGCCAAAACACAGAAGGTTCTTTCTGAGCATCAGGAAACACTTTTTCAATAAGAGGGTGACCAAGTACTGGTACAGGTTGCCCAGGAAGGTTGTGGAGTCTCCATCCCTGTAGATATTCTTAAGCTGTCTAGATAGAGTCCTAGGCAATTGGCTGTGGGTGGATCTGCTTGAGCAAGGTCGGTAGAGCAGAGAACTTTAACGTCCTCTTTCAACTTTAGCTACTCTATGTTTCTGCAATTCTGTTTCATATCCTTTTATAGATGCACCATCCTGTACTATTCCTTCACCTCCTGAGGAATGCATCTTATGAAGATGCTGAGATGGAACTGCATTTTGAATCATTGCAAATCCAGCAGGATGTTCTAATAGAGAAATAAGGTTATAAAATGTCAGAGTAGGGGAAACACAGTCACTAATCCTTGTCTTTCTAACTCCACATAGTAAAAACAAGAGAATGCTGGATCTTCTAAAAAGAGGAGAGCAACTTCCTGGCATTCAAAGTCCTCCTCTCCTGCTTGTCTCACTATTATTCTTGTGAGATATTTAATGGTTGGCTTTCTCTCCCTAATCTTAGTGCTGTGAATGTTTTTAAGTCATCTAGCTTTGCAGGTAGGTGAATATTTGGGATTTGAAATTAATGGAAGCATTTTTTACATGATTGGCAGCTGTCAGTCAGATTATTTTCTTTAGTAGCTGAACTGACAAACTAAATGAAATTGCAAATGAAAGTGAATAAAATTTTATGTGCAAAACAGAAAATAAAAAGCCATTGGGAATGAATGAAACTTTTTATTTTTCCTGGCTGCTTTTACACAACTTAAGAACATCCATGTGATATGACCAGAATGGCCAGTATCAGATGACTTATCAGCAGAAGTTTTCCTTCCTGCTGTGCTCAGGGGAACCTGACATACACATCAAGTCCAACTATGGAATCATGAACCTCAAAAACCTCCTAGTCATTACATCTCAATGTGGGTGATTGGCACATAGTTTCAAATATCCATAAATAAAGGATGGAACCAGGGACTGAAATTTTCTGATCCCTGTAACTATACTGCAAGGCAAAGCATTTTTTTCTTAGTTTTGTGATACAAACTGAAGCATTGAAGATTAAGGTTGTGATTTATGTCATAATTTGTAAACATCTGTGTCTATATTGATTTTGGTCCCTAATGCTCATCACCTGACCAAAAAGGTGTCCCAAGATATTAAGTGCTGGCTGCAGAACACCTTGAAATATGTGTAAAAAAGCAATTTCTATAGCTATGGCCAATTCAGAGACTGTTTTTTTAAAGTATCCTGATGGTGCACTTGATCCAGTCATGTGGCAGCACTGCTTTAAGCACCCCCAGGAGATTGTTTCTTGTTGCATGCAAGAAAATGTGCCTAAATCCTTCCTTTACTTCCATTCAATCACTCCTGGTTACTTCTCTTTGAGCCACCCTACCTGATTCCTCTCTCATTTACCCCCTTAAAACACTTACAGATATTTAGCATGCTGTTCATGAATCATTATTTAGACAGGCACTCCATATTTAGCTCTTCTCCTTTCCTCATAAATCAGTCCCTTCCAGACCCTCAATCATTTTTATTGCTCTTTCATAACTGCTGATAGTACTCATAAATGAAATGTCTGTAATGGCACTAAGCAAGAAAAAGGGAACAAGAGACCAAGGCTGGAGTTAATAAAATAATAATAACGCATAACCTAACTTGGGCATCCTCTTTATTTTGGCAATCAAATAGACATAAATGGTAGCACAACATGGCAAATGAATTGCCAGAGGCCCAGGCACACCTCCTGACATTTCTATTTTCCCTTGTCCATTGTAGAGAGAGAAGTAGAAAAATAGCTAATGTGAACATCTATTTCTGTTTCCTCAAACCAATATTCTAACATTCTGTGGACATGAATGGCTGCTAAAGCCATCAAACTTCAAACATCTCAAAGCAGGACTCGTGTTAAGTCCAACATGTAAGAGCAGTATTTGTTGTCAGAGGAAAACTTTCTGGGCACTTTTATCATAACTTTGCTGGAAGATGGGATACTATACAGTAGTTTAGATACTATAACACAAAATACAGAAATTATAATTTTACAGGAGTTATAATTTTAATCAAAATAGGTTAAAGGCTTAGCATGGAAATAGTCATGCTTTTGACAGTCTGATATTTACAACAATGCACCCTAGTAGTTTTAGTTTAAAAGGGAACCTCAGTTTTGCCTGTGAGGCCAAAGAATGCTGGCATCTTGGATTTTTAAAATGAAAAGGTAAGAAGAAAGCTTTAGGCAGTGTTTTAATTTTAATTTCTAAATGACTTTTTATAGAAGTGGTGGAAACTTTATGGAAGTTCAAATAAACTGCCTTTGGCCAGTGAGCTGCTCTCTCTGTGCTGTGTGTAAGAGTGTACATATCACAAATTTCAAAATGTATGAAAAACAGGACGTGTGAAGATGAATCCAGTTGCATCTATTTTTAAAATAGTTTACTGTGCATTTGAAAAATAAAGAAAATTGGACAAGGAAAATTTATTAAAAATTATTTTCTACAGGAAACAGAAAAAATGTTAAAAATAATAACTCTCAGTATGTGTTTAGTTATAGCATATTGGTGCTCAAATACCTTTTACAGCCTTTCTTATGGATCCTTTATCAAGCTTGTCTTAAGATCCAATTTTAATTGCCTGTAGCTGGACTGGTTTAGGTTTGTTTTGCACTTCAACAACGATCAAGATGCTACCTCTTAAGACTAATTCTAAATTTAAAAAAGTATTAAGTGTCAAAATGTTTTGTCATTGCAGGTATGTAAAAACGTAGAACACTTAGAGTTCTAAATGTGATACTGATAATAAAAAAAAACAACCCAGGTATAAATAAACCAACAAGAAACAACTGGCAATCCTCTCTATACAGTCTAGATACTATATATCAGATGAGGCCATTCCTGGTCAGCATATGAAGATGTAAACATGTTTATTTTTTCAAGCAGGAGAACATCAAATGCAGAAAAGAAGGATTAAAACACTGTAGAAAAGTTATTTTAATAACAACAAAATATCTACTCACTTATATTTGGAAGATTTAGGAGAATATTAGGGGTCATAGTTATAAGGCTGCAAATTCATAGAGGGGTTGCTTATTTTGCAAAGAACTCAGTTCCTCCTTTATGCACACGCTCTCCTCTCTATTTTTCTCAATGATTTAGGAAAGGAAAGAAAAGGAAAGAAAATGTGCAGAAGTCTCTCAGACCAAAACTTTCCTTTTTTTATTTAGGTGAAAAATAGGCTGAAAATAAGGTATCATGATGCAAAAGGCTCACAAACCTGCCCTCAGCACTTTTATCAGAAATTTTTCAAACTTCTATCTGTCATCTGATTTAACGGAATACTTTTCTAGTTTGAAGGCTCTAAACTTGTCTAATGAAACATTTATGACTTCAGTGCTTTAAGTTAAAATGGTAAAAGAAATAATCTAGAGTGAGTATTAAAAGCTGAAGCTTTAATCATTACCTCTGATGGAGTAACTAACTCCATTCATCAATCATTCTCTTTCAAAGTCCATGAATAAAGAAGGAATATCTATACACTGCAATAAAATACTGGCATCTGATAAGATACTCAAAATAAATTATAGTCTTGGCACCCAGAAAATCTCCTTTAAATTGTTGGGATATTTAAAGGAAGCAAACAAAACATACATTACTTTTGCTGGAGGTCTCAGAACCATAAGAACAGTAGAAAAATTTTCCTTAAACAGACATAGAAATAGCAAATACCATATTACGAAGCAAAAGAGTTTCTGAAAGATATGCAAGGTGATCCTTTTCTCATCACGGCACTGGAAATGACACAACTGGTGCATTCCAAACACTTGTTCTGAGTACCAGGTCCCCAAAAAGTCATGAGTTGGCAGAGATGTCCATGACAGAGGAGAGATGAAGAGCTGCAATCACAAAAATCTGAGGAGAAAGGCTTTCAGCAACATAAAGGCAAATCTAAGTGGGGGCATAACAAAAATTGCTGCCAAGCAACTGGCCTATTGTGTCTATGTAAAAATAGGACAAACCTAGCAAATTTAAGTAGAACATTTCTCTTTAATATAGTAAATACCTTCTAATTGTAAAGGTAAGCTATACAGTCATGATTTGAACAATAAACTACATTTAATAAACTTTTGAACAATAAACGATTTCCTACCTCAGAGCTGCATTTGAAAAGCCCTGTTTTTGAGGGCCAAAATGGCACTTGTAAGTTGTCTAGGCAATGATTTGATGGCATAGGACAAAAATATGTCAGGGACTTGGCTAAACAATGCACAAATATGGACTTGAACCAGTGATTCAGTCTCTGTCTGAGTTCTTTTAGGTCCAGTAATATAGATGTAGGCTGCATACCAGGACCAGAACCAGCTACATCTTTGAATAAATACTATATGAAAGAAATTCAGGGTTAACTGCTGCAAAGTAAAGCATACAGAGAAAAATATAAATCTCTGCTTATATCAACTCATTGACGACCGAGTTAGGTGTAGCTAGTCAGAAAAGAGCTTTTAGAATGATTGTAGACCTAAAAAAAGTCAACAAAAATGGAAATACAGACAGAAAATATTAATTATTTTCTAATAAAGAAAGTAGGAAACCAAGAAAAAGAGGACAAATTAAAAAACATAATTATGCCACCATACAAATACATAATGCATGGAAATCTCAATTACTCTGTGCACACTTCAGGCCACTTATCTCAGACATGAAGTTATGATACTACTCACAGTACACATAAAGGATGGCTGGTAGTATGGAATAGCTTTCTATATCTCAGCAGGCTTCTAATACTGTAAGTCACAGAGGCACAAAGAGATATCAGGAAAATAACACCCTCCTCTAGCCATCTTTCTTACAATTTTCTGTATTCAACTGAATAATTTGAATCCTCACATTCATTTCTTGCAAGCTCTCCAAACCTCTGATCATCCCAAAAGCTTCTGTTTATATCTTTTGTTTTCAAGTACTTGGTTCTTGGCTGCAAACACTGGGACTATACTCTGCATTTTGTATGAAAATTCAGCCATGCCTTATAAAACAGCTTCAATACCTTCCTCCTTCTAGTGGAGATACCTTACCTGAAATAACCCAGTGTAACATCTGTCTTTTTTATGACCCCATTACATTCTTAGTAGTCATTCTATGGTCAAATAATGAAAGCTACTGAATCAAGAAGAACAGAAGATGCTTTATGACTGAAAAATTAATCTATTTTCAGTTAGGTACATGTTAAAGAGTCTAACAGTCAACCATCAATTAAAAACAAAAACAAAATCACTGAAAACAATGCAGAAAAAATATGAAATGTGAATAATTGGAAAAAAGGTTAAAATAAAAATGAAGAAGAAGCTTAAATTATGTTTTCTCTTCTGTTTTCTTTATTCTTTGCATGACTAATGATTTTGTCCATTGTATTTGTGTTTTAACATAAAACATCACTAACATACTGATTACTAGAGTCTACATTCTAATTTTAATTAAAATCAAATATATCTGGTGGTGTGCATTTTGCTTCAGATGAATAATTGCACAATTTATGCTGTTTTAAATGAGAAAAGAATTTAGCTCACTACATTTTTACACACTTCACTGGCTTGGTACTGAGAATGTCTTACTGGATTGGTTAGACTTTTTCCTCATAAGAAACAGACGTGACTATTTTTATTTGACAGTTAAACACCTGGTCACTAAATATTTAAAATTCTGAAATGAAATGCCTCTCAATAAGCTGTAAAGCAATAATATGCAAATACTTACTTATACTCAATTGGCATATAACAAGGTATGAACAATGTGTGTGCATTGTAATGAAGTGATGCAAATGACCTCAGAAGCTGGAAGACACTGCCAAAAGTTTGAACTGTATCCAAAATAAGAATGTCTGTTTTCCCTACAATCTGCTGAATGCAGAACACATTAGTATCTCAGCACTGCACAGCTGTGTTTTTCTATCAAAGAAGGATAATGCCTGCTTTCAGACTTGCAGAAAAAAATCCTTCCTAATGGAGTTGGGTACCTTTATCTGCATTGAAGCTGCTGCTTATTTATTTTTAAATAACTGAATTCTGGCAACATTTTATCCTGAATAAAACACACAGTTAAAAAAAAGACATTCCATGTCAGCCCTCTGCTATGAAAATACAGTACCTATTTCAGATGGATCTTTACCCTTTTTTTAATGTTTTCTCATCACTAATGAGTGATGAGAAAACAAATTTCTCACTGATCTAACTTATGGCCTCAGGCCCTTTCCTCCATAATGTCTGATACATTGTTACAGGGCAATCATAACATACAGCTACAGTTCTGCCTTTCCCTGCCCTGGTATAATCTCCAGCTCCATGCTTCTTCTAGCGCAAGGCTCTTCTTTTAGAAGGGGAGACTCTCATCTTGGTGAGAAGCTGTCCACCACTTTCTTCTCTAGGCTTTTCTTGTGTAAACAAGTCCAGAAGATCTGGATTGCTTGGCAAGACAATCTCAAAGACAGGGCTTCTCAAGTAAAGGCTTCAATATAAATCTAAGTCATGAATGGTGCCTGAACAACTCCATGGCCTCAGACATGAAGTGTTTGTGATATTTTTGTGAAGCACCTCTTCTTCCTTTATCTTTTCCTGGTGTCACAATGAGGACATCTATCCTGCTGCATTTGGCACACGTGAGAGTGCTGTTGATCTGCTTACTGTTTGCTAGGGAAGAATTCAGTGAAGTCAAATATAAAAATATATATATATATATCAAAGTCTGATGAAAGTGATCTTCAATAAAATTTCCCATTAAGTATGATCCATGAATGATATCTATACCAGTAGAAAATATTCTTCTTTTGCAGCAGAGCTCTACTACTCCAAATGCCTCTTGTCCATGAAGAGGCCTCAAGTTGCTGAAATAAAAATATTTCCAAAGTACTCTGTTATTCTGAAGTCAAAAGCAATTTCTTTTTTCAGTCATACTCCACTACAACACAGGAGAACCTGTACTTACATGGTTAGAGATAATAATAGTGCAGAGTCCCAGTGGGAGGAAGTTCATAAGTATGTGCCTAAGTCTCTCTTTACTCAGGTGTTTGATAGAAGCGAGGCACATGCTTGAAGAGTATTAATGGTTTATCTTTAATGTTTTTCTTTAAAATTTTGTTAGTCTGCATTCACGTTTGTGTATGAAAGAATCACATTTCAGTAGTATGTTAGAAGAAGGTAGATCGTTATATAATATAAATATATCATTGCAGTTCCACCGTCTTCATTATAGTGAAGAACCTATCACCTGAACCAAGATATTTTGTACATTTTATTCTTACCTCTCCCTAATGATACACGGACTTGCTTTTTAGAGACCTGATTAATTTATTTATATTTTATCATGAAATAGTTTTTCAGTGTTTACACTTGCTCTTGTATTCTAGAAAAACCAAATTTTTCTTTCACAACTTTACTTTCTAGCTGATATATATCAGTGAAGTACAGATGTGCTCTGATTACCATGTGTCAAATACGACTTGTTCTGTATTTTTCTACTAAGATGTGGAAACCATATTTAATAATATTTTGCCAGTTTTGTTTAGGAAGAATAAAGTTTTGTTCACACAAGAGATTTGTGGGTTATTCAGTTTTTTTTCATAAAGTGAATTAGTTAAATTCCACTGTGTATGTATAACTCAGTTTAAAAGCAGTTTGTTTCAGTTTAGCTTAAACAGATCCCAATTTACATTACATTGAAAAATGCATCATTTAAACTGCAATAAAAGTAGCTGCACAACTTCATTTAGTGGTTTAGTTAAATTAGTTGGATTTATTACATTTGATTGAACCAAGATAACAGTATAATAGAATCAAAGCTGAAATTTTAGGCTAACATGCAGCATGTCATCTGAAAAAATTTTGCCATTTCAGCAGCAGATATCTGCCAGTATTGCTAATTGCCTGGCTGCTTTGGGCAGTAAGTAACAAAGCCCAAGCCTGAAAATGATTACTGTGCAAAGCAATTGCACTATGCATGCGAGACCTAAGAGCATGTTACAAAGATCTACCAAATACTTCTTATCAAGTTGAAATACTCAACGCTCCTCAAATGCTATGAGGTGTTTTAAAGAAAAAACTGAGTCTTATGGAGATCGTCTTTATGATAAGGAATTGATTTGGGAAATACATCTTTGTCTTCTGAATAATTTTTTCACTGGTTTCAGTGAGTTCACATTGAAAAGGGCAAGCATTACTTTGAATCTTCTAAGGATTTTCTGAAGTTATGGTTAAGTATAAACCCTAGCCCAGGTGATAAAAACTCACTACTGATGTGAGTCGTTGCTTAAACTGCATTTTTAACTAGATTGCAAGCTTACTGAAAGTATGGGTGAGGATTCAGCTGAGCAAAACAGTTAGCAAAGAAAGTCAGCTGATTACAAACAGGAGATAGAAGCCTCTGACCTTAGAGCTCCCTGGAATCTGGGCTCCCATGGAATCTGACACCAGCTTTCCCTCAGGTTCTTGATGACAAAAATGAATTCAAGCACATGCTGAGGCAGCACCTTGTTATTACTCTAATGTATTTGTAGAGATACAAACTTTTGCAGAGGGACATCAGACAGCAGAATCAAACTGCATACAATTTTAGCTTTACCAGGCAGAATAAATAAACATTCACAGAAAGTATAATTATTCAAACTCTATGAGTGGTTACATGGACAATTGCCACTGTTCTTTATAGTGTTTTTCCCAAGCAGTCTTTTGAAATGATCAAATAATACCTGTAGCTACCATTTTTTCAACTACTGAAGCCTGGTAATTCAGATGTCACCCAAAACCAATTTGAGACTAGACTTATTTTTTTCTTTAGACTAATCTTTTCTTTATTTATATTTGCAGTTTGAAAACATACTTAGCTTTTAATAAAATGAAACTTTTCATAACAAAGAAATGACAGAAAGCATGAATTCTCTATATAATATTTCACTAATATATATTTTCATTCAGCTGAATAGGGCTGCTAAAAGTATTAACCCTTTCCCAAAGCATTTTTTTGCCTACTTAAGTTATAAACTAAGCACCATAGTGCTTTGTTTTCCCACTACATAGAGTTAAACAAGTCTAGAAACTTTGAACTTATGCAGTCATTTGCATATATCTGCATACATTCATATGCATAAATACACATAACACAGAAGGTGAAACTCAAAGAATGTGAGTAAGAAACTGAAATTCTCTTCAAGGGCTGTGCTAACTTTGAAGGTAACTCACTGAGCTGTGAGGAAAACCAAGTACCACATAAATGTATACACTTATTCTTTTAAAAAGAGAATCCGCCTTGCAAGCAGATTGCAATTAACACACTACCTTGTCAGCTTGCAAGGTCTAAACTAAGCACAGAGTTCTTTTTTGTTCTCCACCTAGTTTGTGATCCTTTTTTCAGAAGGAGGGAATCTGCTATTTGAAAATTCCATTTACAAGCATTTTCATATCAAAATAGGTATCTTCACATGAAAGTCAGAAGAATCTTTTTTTGAAATATGTCCTTTTTAAGTTTTTCAAAGAATTCTTTTCAGAAAAGGCAAGAACCTCATCAGCTCCCACACTCACAAATCTTCAAATGTTGTTTTTGAAGAACTGCATTTAAAAGTATGTTCACTCATATACCAAGCATGAGAAGCCAAAAAAAAAGTCTTTGAATTTGAACTACAGCTCATCATAATCTGGTTAAAATTATCTTCAACACCACCTGTCATTATTAATGCAGGAGGAGAAGCGGAAAAATACCTTCAGCCCAGCTACATTATTGCAAATAAGGTCCATCTGCTTTTCACTGGTCCAGCATACAATAACAGCAGTTATAGTTATGATGGATTTTGCCTGTAGTAGATGAATGTGAAACTGCTTTTATTAAAAATGTTTTGCTTTGAAGGTGTTCTACCATTTTAGCAGACTTTATACATAATTTTTAATGTGGAATCCTTAGTCTTTGATATATTCCATTGCTAGGTAAATTATTTTTTTCCAATTAATTATATTCTTATCATATATATGTCTACATATATAAATACTCTATTTAGTTTTTTGTGGTAAATGGTACAGCTGTGAAGAATCTGATTTAAGGCATAATGGCTACAAGAGCTTTTTTATAATAGTCCTGGTAAAATATTCATTATCTGAATCCTTGAAGGAACACATTAAAACCATAAAACCTACTGGGTAAGAATTTCTAAAAGAGAAAGCAAGGATCATTTATAAAAGCAAATTAAAAGGTAAAACCTAGGACACAAAATGCTTGCAGTTATCATGGGAAGTGTTCAAATCATAGGAAGGAGATTCAAAGTAAACAATGGGTATATCTACGTTAGCCATTAAACTGTGATGTAGTGCATCAATCCATGGACTGTGGTGTGATTTATTCTTGGCTTGCTTTCTGCTGTCCACAAATTCAAGTGACTCAGCCTCAAAGAGCATTATTGCACAATGAACACTCATCATTAAAATTTTAAACAGAAAAAAAAAAAACGACTCTATCTTCAATAAAAGATATCTTACAGTTAAGAAATTGTAATTTGTGTTCAGACTAGAAGAACAGAAACAATATCTGAAAATTTAAATGCAAAAGCGTAACAACACAGGCCAAAAAGAAAGTGTAAGGAAGTACTTTGTAAATGCATTGAAGTTTGAAAACCCTCCTTTTTTTTTTCTAGATAAACTAGAAGAGCTCAACCAGACAAATAGTTTTTCTGTGCCTACAGATGTCAGTATGTTGTATAAGCACTCAGAGATGGCAGGAATTGAGATTTTAAACAGTTAGGGCTATGTAAAAACACCTTGAAATTCCCCTCAGGTTAATTGGTACTTGTTGGAAAAGAAAAGAAACAGCACCACTGGAGTATATGGCTGACATTCCAGAGTGTTTGAAGGCAAGCAATCTAGTTTATGTTATCTGTTGCTATCATGGGAATAACTCATTGTGGTAATGAGTTTCTTAAATTGCTGAAGCAAGGTCAGCTCATGAGGAGAGAATCAACAGGATTAAAGTTCCTGATCAGGCATTCATTCTTTTCGGCTATTTTTCATCTTTAAGGTCTTGCAAAAACCTGTCAAATTTTGTGAGTAAGGAAATGACATTGAAGGGATATTCTTTTATCTCTTTGGTATTAACTAACAATTTGCATTTCATTACATTCAGGTGCAGCAGATATAAACTACAAATATTCAACAGCAAGTTTGTTTTGGCTTTATGTCTGATATATGAATTTGCTTTTTTCTGCTATTCTTGAATAGCTTTGCATAAGGATGGAATTAACTGCAACGACACAAACAATTTTAAGCAGTAAAAGAAAGGAAATATCAACAACCTAAAAATGCTAGAGACACCTTTCCTAATCAAAAAGTTAATAAAGTCATGTTTAATTAAATAAACTTATATATATCAGAGACTGCTGAGTTACAATCTTATTCCATAAAGATTACTTACTGAAATCACATGGTACTGTTAATTGATGCCATTTGAAATACAAACTCCTTCCATCCAAAGCCCTGAACAATTATTGACTTTTATATTTTCATATTGCAAACTCAAAACACAGTTCCTATTCTAATAATTTAAGAAATATCTCCTGAGGGTTTTGTCTCCTCTGCAGTGATGCCAAAAGAGTACTGAAAGAGGATAAAGCATATAGAAAAAGCTGAGTTCTCTACTGTTAAAATCACCAGGGATTTCTCCCCTGATTTTTGAAAGCTTTTCAGTAGAAACAAGACAGCAACACAGCAGAATATAGTGTTTTTTTTTTTTTTTTTATTTTGTCAGGCTAAGGATACTTTGTTGAATGTTACAACTACAAGTCACATATCAAATTATCACATAAATTAGAAGGTATTTTTTTCTCATTTTCATATTTTTTGATGTATAAGGAATAAAATCTATATTTTGTTTTATAACTGACTGAGAGACAGAAAGGCTTCTGAATTAATTTAACTTCATGGATTTGAAATAGTGTCAAGTCAATTTAAGAACTGTTGGAAGAAATAATTATTTTACACTTAAACTTCAGTGAATGATTTCTGCTACTATGCATACATGAGTGACAGAGCAGAGGTTTGCTCTGATGTGTTCTGGAGAGTATAGCCGAGTCACTCTTTGTGGAATGCTGTAAAATGAAGGCCTTATTTCACATTAAGGAAGTAGAAAGATTTACTATAGTGTTTTGCTGAATCTCACTTAAATGTGTGTCAAATACCTGACAAGCCTCCAATTTTGGATAATTCCTTTAGTCTGTTTGAGCATTTTCCACATACCTGATATCTACAGGTCCTGGCCCGCCATGACTAATGTATTCAATAATGTTATTACAAGATTTTTTATGGCAGAAATACAATCTTCATTGTAATAAAGGCAGACTAGGAAAATCTAACATTTGAAATAACTTCACTGAATTATCTATTTGAAATGGAGATGTTCCTACTCAAGTTTCTGGGAAGACCTACTCACAAGCACCAAGTGACTCTGTCTATAGGAGATGTGACTGAAATCTGGGAGAACCAGATTAAGTACTCAGCTCTGAGTCAGGAAAAAAGCTCCATGTAAATGCCTCCTCCATGGCAGTCATCTGTGCCTCAGGAGTATTCTAGGGGTGATGTTTCTGGCTTTGATCAGTTACTCTGTCCACAAGCTGTAAAATGCTATAAAGATGAAGGTATAATAAAAATTGCTTTCTACGCACAAAAAAAACCAAAACAAAGCAAAACAAAAACTCAAAAAACAAAATCCAAAGAACTCCAAAAAAAAAAAAAAATAAAAGGACACAACATAAACAAAACCATAAAGTTTAAAATCCTGAAAAAAAATTGAATTTTTAAATTTTCATTAAAAAGGATTGTTTTGTGTCACAGTTGGGATGAAATACCAGTGTCCATTTGGATTAGGAGAGATCAAAGTGTGCTGAAATCTGTGGTATTTTCAAAGTTCAGCTTCATCTTCAAATGAGGCTAAATGTGATGCATGTTTTATGCAAACTGGATGAAGTCAAGATATAAGCCATACCAGCAAGGTAGAGCTATATTTAGACAGTTTATCTGTGTTGTAGGTTTTGCCTAATCTCATTGCTAACATGTTCTGTAAACCAAGGTATTTACTGGAAGAAATGTACATGATATATATTTCTTCCTGTAAGCCATCTAATATAACCTGCTTGAAGAAAAAAAAAAAAAAAAAAAAAAAAAAGAAACCAGTTCCTTACTTCAGAGTCCTACTGAATTACAGATGAAAAACAACTTTTTATTGTGCTCATCTCTACCATGGCTTCTGTGAATGTTTCAATTCACCTGAATAGTAACAGTCTTTAATCAATGCAGTGAAGATAGTGGATTCAATGTTTTCATCTGTGCATTCGTATCATCACTCCACTAGCTGTTTTTCTTTTTTGACAGGCTTCAGTCACTTCATTTTCTCACATTTCTGGCTCAACAGCTCAAAATGAAACTTGGCTGATGTTGCAGCAGGAATTGTTCAAGGTTTTCTGTATAAATTTCTTTTACCTATACTCTGCAGGCTTCATATTTATAAGCATCAATGGTTATTTTTCTCCCTGCTTTTCTGAAGCCATAGGATTAATACACAGGATTTTGCTTTTGAGGCTTCCAGGCAAGCATATTGAAGTGACCGCTGCACAGTAAATAAAACATCAATTTACACTGGATTTTCAGATGTTTACAATTTAAACTAGCAGGAAGGTACCTCTCAGAAAACTGAAAATTCTATATTGCAATTTAAATTCCTACTGTTCCCCTTTAAGAAATCATTTTTCAATATCATATCAAAGGCCCAAAGGTCACTTTTTATTTACCATAGCAAGAATATACATAGATACCTCAATCATTATTCATTCTTTTAGGACTCCACTGCAGATGTCAGTCAAATGGCAAAACTAGAATATTTACTTGTCAGAAATTTACATTTGGCCTAGTTATGAAAAGGAAGGATAATACATTTAATAACAATGGGATAATGATTGCTGCTATTAATAGGTTTTGCTTTCATGTAATTTTTTTTTTTTTTTTGTTACAGGTTAAGTAATTATTATACATTTCAACAGAATGAGCTACCCAAAATGAAGCACTGATATGACAGATCTCTTGATAAGGAGTAAATGTGATGCTGGAAAAGATGCATTTTCTGGCACTGTGTGAGTTATCTCCAATTAAAACTTCCCAGCATCCTAGGCATATTTTACACTAAACACTTCTAGTTCTGTGTATAGAAATTAATATGCATTTAGCATGTATTTTAAGAAGGAAAATAAGATTAAGTTATACACATGCATTCTAAACATACTGGGCATATTCAGGTGACAAAGAGCAGAGATATGTGATGAATTCCATCCACTTTCCAGTTTATGTATTGATTTTTTTATAGCACCCACCACACTAAGTGTGAATTACACATGCAGCTCTGAACACTCCTCCTGCACTCTGCCCACTACTGCATTTCTTCCAAGATTACTTGTAACATATCACACCTCTACACAGTGTGAAATGTTTGCCATTTTTATTTCTAAAACCCATCTTCTAAGGAGTTGTTTCTCTCTTCACTGAAAAGTTACAGTTGTTTAAGAGGTTGTTTTCAGACTACGTAGAAAGTGAGAAAAGGGAGGAGTTTTAGTTTTGACACCGTACAACACTATGCAGAAACAGAAGCGACACAAATTCCTGTAAGGAGAGTGATTTTGCTTCCAGTGGACAACCATCTTGTCCACAACAAGGGGGGCCTAAGGATACTATCCTCTTTTTTCTCCAACAGTTGTCTCTGCATTGTCATTTGAAGTGTCTCATGGCTGCATAGCACTGTTTGGCACGCGCTGTCCAATAACTCCTAGCAGATAGCATGCCAGCTTCAAGGACATCCATGGAAACTGTGCCTACATTACATTATAACTTTTCAGCTATTATTATTCATATTACTCTCATTCATGCAAAGCAGTTTATTATTAATCTGAAAACATACTACAGCATTCAAAGTATGATGGACTGAAGAACTCAGGTGCTGCTTCACTGCCTGTGTGTTGCAGGAGCTCTTGGCTGTTTAGATCCACCACCAATGTATGTTTCATATGCTGACATCTGCAGAGCTTTCTTGGGCCACCTGCTTGGTGTGCCAAGCATTACAGTTACATACACATCACACCCAAATTTAGCACTGAGAAAAGACAGCTTTCACTTGGTAGATGGTATTTATGAGGCCTACACAGGATGACCTCTTTTACTTAGGGACAGGAACATCTGTGACAGAAGTTAATTCATTTTGCTGCCTTATTTAAATCCATTTACTTTCTTTAGTAATAAACTCAGCTTTGATATTATTTAAGCTCATTCTTATGCAGAGATGAGACCTTGAGTTTTGTTGTTTTAGGGATCCAGACTAGACTCTCCAGCACAGTCTAAATGTCTCCATTCTCAAGAATGGCATTTGGCAGTTAGTCACTTATTCATGTGTGATGCTGATGGGAAAGAATTGATGCCATAAGTATGCAGGGCATCACTGCATCTGCCTCCTGTCAACATCTCTCCTAAATGGCAAGGACAGTTTGCTTTTATAGTTCTTTGCCGGAAAGAAGAGGCAGTTGGCAGAAATGCAGCCGTTATGAGAGAAGTATTTCAGACAGGGCAGGGAAGCAGAAAAGAAGATGCTCTCTTCATCTTTTACTGGTACAGAGATTTAATTCCCCATTAATATTCTAGCTATTTGCAATAGCAAGTTGGGATCTCATAGTGGCATCTGTGGCCAAATGTCAGTACTTAAACCATGTGTACTCTGAAGTTTTTCCAACAGTCTGTCATTAAGCATAACCTGACAAAATTTAAGTCATGCCAATATGAGATGAAGACTGTGCTACTGCAAAGCCTTTTACCCTGAAAAAGCCTTTAATAGCATTTGGGAAACTAAATATACATTATAGCTCTGAGCTCTCAGTTTCCAGAGACTAAAAACAAATTCTTTCCATCCATACAACACTCAACCATAAGAATATCCGGTGTCTTTTTTTATGACATAGAGCAGTTTCAGAAGCTTCAGAGGAGAACATGTGCACACATATATCCAGTAATTCTCTGGTGCATTCTTCCAGCTTTGAACATTGAGTAGGTTACAGACTGATCTGCTCTGTGCATCAAGAGCCTCTGTCACACAACTGTGAAACTTGAAAACTGGAGAAGAATGCAGAGCATTTTTACAGTCCAGGTCAAGCAACAGCTCTCCCATGGGATGATGTAAGGATTTAAAGCATGCAGTTGTCTGTCTCAAAGAACAGTCAAGGCCACAGAAGGAGCTACAAGAAAAACCACAACAGCAGAAACTTGAAATAAGCACAGATAGCAACATCAGGAAGGTTCTAATTCCTGGCCTAATGGAGGTGAAGATTTGGTTAGCACACTGGACAAAAATTCCCACTGTGCAGACTGTGAGAAAGGAAACAAATGCTTACACCCATGTGAACCCATATTGTAGGGACATCTGCGACCACACTGAGGATACCCAGAACTTGAACTGTGTAAAGGTGGTACCGCCAGAAGAATGACTCTGAGACCCCCCACCACTGAGAAGACTAGGGTGCAGGAGGACCAGCAGGATGTCACTGCATCCATGGGAGGTAATTATCTTCTGTTTGATCTCTCCATTTCTCTCTCTCTCCCTCCCTCACCCCTCTGGCCCCCTTCTTTTTCCTAGTTTTTTCTATTTCTCTACCTCAAATTTGCTGTTAAATAAAATCCATACTATTGACTTCAGCCTATGATCTTGTTTGCACCTTAATTCAGGCAGAGGCATCTTTTAATAATTCGATCATAACAGGTGGGAGCAACTGTCAGTGACTTGACAGTCTGTCACCCCTTGCAATCCTTAACTCACTGGGATCTCCTTACCTAGACACTGATCCCATATCCTACACTTCCCCACCCCTTCCTGCATAAATGCAGTCTCATATCAGAATACCAGGAGAGAGTCCCACAGAAGTTATCTGTGTTTTCTTTTCATCATGTCAGGGGTTTATGGCGTAGAAGCTTGAGATATACTTTTATAAAAATCCTTAAAATACCACACTACTATGAAAACCAGTACGAGGGAAGAAAAAATGTCCATTTTATATGTACATCCCAAAGCAATCTCATCTAAAAAATTACTAGCAATTTATAGTTGCAAGATTACTGGACTTAAATTTTATCTCTTATTCTGATTTTATCTTTTCATTTCTCATCTTAAAGTGCACATACTTTTCAATTAAAATTATATAAACCAAATAATTTGCATTTATTTCCTATGGATAACTGCAGTGCAGTTAACATTGAGATGAAACAGCTGAAAAAACTTTCAAACTATTTTCAGCAGTAAGAAGATTCTTGCAAACACTTTTTAACAGGAAAAAGCTACATGGCTGATTTTGACAGCCAAATAGCTGCTCTAGAGAGATATATCAAGTCTTTTAATGAGAGAAAAAAGATACATGTTAATTACAATTATCTTATTATTTTGTATCAAGATTGTCTCAGACATGTATATATGGCAAGTATCGGCTTCTGAAAATAAGAACTGGCAGTAAAAAGAGGTCTGTTTTCTATTCAGATTACTTGCTAAAATGTCTATTTGTGTTACATTTTACTTCACATAACAGCATATCTACATATATATTCACATATGGTACTTTAATTTAAAGATTATTTGGCAAGTCCATCTAATTTTATAAAGGTATAATTTGATTCTTAAACTTCTGAGGTTGTGGCTATGACAAATTTTAAAAGCAATAAATGAATTAAGAAGCAGAATCATTATATTTCCTGATAGATAAAAAAGCAATACTACTTGGGAGGTAAATTATAAAATGTTTTTTTTTTAATCCAGGGGACCTCAAATATTAAATTTCAGAGAAACTAATTTTTTTAATGTTACTTTAACATTATTTAATAAGGAGGAATGGAGACTCTGAATGAGTTTCCAATACCAAAATTCAACAATTCATGTAGAAAATTTATGTCATTAGGATAAAATACTGTTAAAGGATTGTCCACATGGTTTATAATTCAAAGTATTTTCATGCTTTTTCTTCTTTTCTCTTTCTTCAAGAAGTAGCCCTAGAAAAAAGTTAAGCTAAATTTGCCTCAGTTAACTGGATTTTCACCTGAAATCTGATGTGGTTGAAAATTAGTTCATTTATTTATTTAATCCATGTGGTTTTATTTAAATCAACACTGCAAACCAATGTTTATATATGATAATATATATGTGAGAAATCACACTGAGATTTTTTCATAATTGTTGTTTTAAAGATGTCATCAGTAGATATGAAAGAACTGCTTATTTAATTACTTTTTTAAAAATTTCTGTAAAGAATATTCCCCTTTCTTTATCCATTTACAAAAATTTCAGTCTAATTCATTTTACTTTGGTGCCTGAGTTGGCAATTGAGCATAGCAGACATTTATTGGCAAAGGTAAACTATCCATTAGGGGAAACATAGGTGTGAAAGTGAAATAATACTTTTTTTAGAAAATAATTAAAGAACCAGAATTAAAGGCATTACTAGTTGTTGGTTTATAGTAAGATTTTTGTCCATTTGGAAAATATAATTTACACAAAGCAAAATCACTGTTATAAGAAAGATTAATACACTAAAATCAATGGAATTATTTTTTCCATAAGGAAAATGGAAGGGGACTATTTCTGTCTAGACAGCTATAAAAGGAAAAAAACCACCAAAATCCAAAAACCTCCAAACAAGACAAACAAACAAAAAACGAAAAACAAACAAACAAAAAACCCAACAAACCGAACAACATTTGAACTGAATTATACTGAAGCCTGGCTGAGTTTTATTTGTCCATCTGAAGCAGCTCAGTAAAACAATGCCAGATGGTCATGTTATTTCACTCCTAAATTGAATTTTAGTTTTGATTCAGATAAATACCTATTACATAGTTTGCCTTTGAAGCATAGTCTGTTGTCTAGGAGACCTAAATAACATCCATTTTTCTTTTCAGCACATAAGAAATTATTTAGATCTACTATGCTTGACATGTTGAAAGATCACAGATAGGCCGCTTGCAACTTGGGGAAGATGTTGTACAAATGTATTGCATTGTTACTGCACTGAAGAGACTGTTTAAATTCTCCATTGCTCCTAGGTCAAAACCAGCACATTTTGAGACACAGATCTTATATCTCAAGTGAAAGAGCAAAATCTTGATTCTTCATTACATACATTTCTTCAGATACTGCAGTATGTTGCTTTGAGGGAGATTATTCCTTTCCCTTTCCATAAATTTACTAAACAATACATTCTGGCATAAATAATGCTTATCAAAATATGTGGCTACATTCACCACATCTCTATCTATTTTTACTTTTCATAGAGACTGAGTATAAGCTTCTGATCCTGAACAAGTGTCCTTACAGAGGCTGAAGAAGTGATGCTGGTGTAATGGAAAGGGATTGTTGGTGAGATCAGCATCTGCAAGTGAATGCCGTGTTTAACCCTGAGAAGAAATGATTACTTCTGAATGTGTCCTTAAAGAACAAAATGCCCCATGAACACTTCAGCTCTGTTCCATTCATTCATTGCTTTTGAGAAGAAAACCCAACAAACCAACACCATACCATTTGAACAAAAAAACATCCTGAGATTTAATATTGCCCTTGCTAAAGAGGGAACACCGTGAGGAAAGGCTGACAGATTTTCTTTTTCCTCATACCATATTATCACTGTGGTATCTTAAACACCAAATTCAGTAAGGAAGTCCTGTATACCTTGAAGTCACTTCACATCAGTTTTCCCAGAAGAGAGTAATTCCCATATTTCCAGTAATAGAAAGGTAATTGTCTACATTTACTGTCAAATTCTTAGGAATATAATTGACTTTTAGATCAGTTTGACCTGAACAAATCACAGGCTAGGCTGGGATTTTATTTTTTTTATTTAGTTACTTCTGAAATAGAGACATGCTTTCCTGCTTCACCATAACACTCATCTCGAACTACAACACTTGGTAGGATTTTGAAAAACAAAACCTACATGTATAAAAAGAAGAAAACCTAGATTTGTTAATTTTCCCACATTTCTCCTTGTTCCCATGAAGCCACTGCCAAATGACAGATGTGTGCCAGGAAATTTTTTTTGCCTATGTACATTTTGCATTTGGCGGTGCTGGTCATAGAGATTGTTAAAAAAAAAAAAAAAGCATAAGTTGCATTTTTGTAACACTTAGCAGCAGTAGAATGGGATACCAAACCTTACAGAAGAGAGAAAAAAGACTGAATGGGGGTACAGCTTTTCAAAAAATATAGTTTGAGTGGGGGACAGGTGAGTTTGCAGAGGTGTTAGGTTTTATTTATTCTCTCTAAACATATGAAGATTTGTCATCGTTGTATTCAGCAGCACTTGCCAATATAATGAGTGCAAGTAATGTAAAGCATGTTTTTTCAATTTCTGCACACATAATGTAATATAATTTGAGGTATCTTCTAAGTGTCATGTCTCCTAACTGACCTGCCCTGAATGTCTAACTTGAAGAAGAATGAAATATGTGACAGATTCTGAATTTATAATTTTTATTCTTTTTAAATGAGATGCTCATACTTTTTATCACTGAGCTGAGGAAAATCACCTTCGCGTATGAAAGGAATAAAGTAATTGTCCATGCTGTCTTAGTCCTGATACTCTGCTGAACACAGACTGAGAATTGCCAATTAAGCCTAATTGTGATAAATTATATTCTCTTTATTAAGGATAATGGGGGACTCCTGTCTAACAGGTAATAACCCTAAACCACTCTTCTAATTGTGGTTAAAACCTCAGGTTAGATTTAAATGACCATAGATGTGACATGCCAGTGCTCCATGTACTAGACCATTATTACAGTATTCTCATTTACATACACAATTAATTTTGGCACAGTGTTAGACATTATTTGCTATAAGTCTGACTAGACTTTTGACTACACTCTGAATTTTCATTTGAGTTTTCATTTGAACTCTCTTTTCCTTTGAACTCTATCTGAATCTGTGTTAAGAAAGGCAGAGAGATAGGAAATGCTTTTGCATCTCTGTGTTATATCCTCCTTTTCATGCCTTAAAACAACCCCTGAAATAGACAGCATTCTGAAATATGCAAGAAGTTTGAAAAAAATCCAAGCATAAACTTTCCTCCATATGAGAGAAAAAACTAGCCAAGAAAGGCCAATCATTCCGGCACTGATCAATACACAGACCTGGCAAAAAAAAAAAAAAAAAAACCCTCAAACCCTTCCAGCTGGAAAAATAATTTCTTTTAGGCAAACATATACAGCTGAGAAAACAGTTTAAGAAAATCTGGCACTCAGCCAACCATAACAATTTCAAGTGCCTTTAAACAAGCCTAAATTTTTGGGCTAGGATGGGTCTTCAGGCCTAAATCTACAAGCCCACTAGCCAGCTCATGGATCCACACTTGCTTCAGTAAAGCTTAGCCAGTTTAATCACTCTGTAACTGAAACATAGTGCATACAGGCTCCAGATGCAGTTTCAGTCAAACTTTGGGAAGTTAAGTACACATTAAGTATATCCATAAAATTACTCCTTGGAAATATTTCCCAATTTTCCACCAAAGCCAGTGTTTGTAAAAGCCATATTTCCAGTCTTTCGCTGTGAAGATGAAACATTCCTCTATGAATTTTAGAAAATATATTGTGTGAAAATTATCCATTGAGATAGAAATGATACTACAATAACCAGATGTATTCAGTAGCTTGAAAAACATGTCACCAGACTTTAATGTGCATGAGCCAAACTTCAAAGACCTTTTCTTCAAAATTTTCATCCAAAGCGTTAACTGATTTTCCCAAAATCAAGCCACAGTAAAATGGTAAAAAGAATAGAGTTTTGTTCCCCAACATCTTTAGATGGCACATGTGTTAATGAAAAGAATTTGTCTACATAAAGGAAGATACATACTATAATTTGTGGACAACTCTAAATGTTCTAATTTTGAACATACCTGGATCATATTTCAATGATTATACATGTGGAGAGGGAACTTGAGAAATCCCAGTAAAACTACTACACAAGAACAATCCAGGTTCATTGTGGTTATCATGATTTTAACTGTCTTTTTCACTAACAGTTTTGTTGACATGTATTTTAGAGGTGTTCTCTATTGGTTCACAGCTGGGCAGTGATTTTGCTAAAAAAGTTCAAGAAGATTAAATTTAAAAAACCCTTTTGCTATAATTACCTTTACAATATGGAAAAGGCTGAATGAAATTCTGGAAATTAGTAAATTATCAAAAAAATAGCATACATATTTTCTCTAACAATCTGTTCTAGAAAAAGAACTTTTAATTATTTCTTCATCCCACTATGCATTCCCCATTCCATTCTTATTTGTTAACAAACCTCTAATGTTTTCTCCAAAGCATTTTGCATCATGAAACCTGTGTGCTATCTGTATTAATATAGCCCTCAGCTTATTTTACCATCCAGATGAATATTTTCTGATAAAATGCTTTATCCTAAATATGCATCAGAATATTCAGCATTTGAAGTATTGGACTCAGTGGCATAAAATAAATTGATATTTCTATTACTCTTTTAATATTTGTGTGACAGTTCTATAAGTCTATGCATGCATTGAGTGTGGAATATGATTGGGATTGAGAGATGAGTTTATCAAAGATTCATATATTTTTGCTGACAGATTTATTTTTTTATTGTTTACTCCAAATTTGAAAGGTATTTTCAGTTAACTACAATTCAGCTTCAGGTTTCAGGGCTTAAAAGTCTGGAACAGTACATAATAAGATTCTGACTTTCCTCTTCTGATATGGATAGCATCATTTAATGATTCAGATCCTTTTTTCTATGACCTACTTTTAGGAGAAATTCCAGTCTCATAAGCTCAGGGCATTTTTTTGAGTTTGTGATTCGAAACTAAATTTAAAGAATAGGAACTTAATACTGGTAGTTTAGAATGGGTCAAGTATAAGCAGGCATTATCACGGCTTTAAATCTACTTTCTACTAATGTTTATAATTTCTGAGTTACAGAGCAGTGGCACACTAAGAATATTTATGACCTGGTTATATTTCACATATTTCATGTGTTACCTTTTCCCTTTCAGTTTCTTTCCAAAAGGCACTGCCTTTGTTACAAGACTGGAGCTTCGCATTACCCACAATGCATTAACCATTGCCTAAAATCTGATTCATGGTGCCAGATGAGCTCAGTCACTTGTGGAGACCTATCCTCTCCACGGCAACCCAAGGAAAGGAGAGAGGAGAAAAGACTTCTCATCGATGAAGGAAGGAAAGGAAATTACCTGATGGAAAGGAATGAAGATGAGAGAGCCAGAGTCTTCTGTAGGATCAAGTGAAAGACCAAGAGGTAATGGCCCTGAATGACAATTTTCAACAATGGAAAGTGCCAGATTCTGCACCTGGAAATGACTAACCCTGGATGTACAGACAGACTGAGGAGTGAGATACTGAGAAGCTGTGTCACAGAAAGGGATTTGGGGGTCCTGGTCGATGCAAAGTTGGATATGCGTCAGAAGGGTCCTGGTAGCCAGGAGGGCCGTCCATGTCCTGGGGCGCATCAGGAACAGCATCATCCTGGACATCCTGCTACAGATGACCCTGCCTGAATGGGGAGGGTGAGTGTGGTGTTTGGGATGTGTGGACTAGATGATTTCCAGAGTTCCCTCCCAACTTCACGTCTTCTGAGATACTGTGATTCTATGAGCTGAAGTCTCCCAGTTCTAAAAACCAGCATGATCCAGATTCTGATTTCAAGGGCACTGAAGTAACTCTTAGGAACTCTGATGTCTTTCCCTAAAGTCAACTCAAAACAGGGAAATAAGTTTCTCAGAACAAGATTCACAGCCCCATACAAGCTTGGGCATTCATGGAGATCTTCATTTCCAATTGGGAAATCAAAACAATTTTCTCCCTTAAAGAAAGTAACAAAATTAATTATTCCATCCCACTGGGAAAAAAGTAACATGAATCAAGAAAATAAAAAAGGACAAGCTTTATTTGAGCTTCTGTTTGATTCTTGTGTGGAAAAAATAACTCTTGGGTCTCCTCTGAGCAGACAAACTGTTTTATACCACCGTTGAAGTAGCCTATAAGCACTGGGTTGAAAATTCATAACATTTCAGTCAATCACCTGCTCTGTGAGTCAGAGAACAGTAAGCTGAGCAACTAGACCACCTACGTTGATAGCTTAAATCACACTAAAAGGAAAAAGTGTAAACCTTCAAAATTTAACACAGTCCAATAAATGTGCACTTCACTGACGCTTTTTTCTTATATAAGGGGCAGAGCAAGATACAGATCATAAAAAGATAAGTAAAATCTGACATTAAACTGAAGATTTAATACTTTTTCCCCCTGCCAATGTAATCAGAGAAATGAAACTCCAACTACTACAAGCCAAGTGTATTAAAGAAGCAGAGTTTATCTTCCCAAAACCACTGCATTAATTGTCTTGTCAAGTATTAGTAGTCAAGTTTTATCCCTTAGTGAGGAAAGCGTCATGAATTAAGAAAAGTGAAATGTCTGGAATAATAATCATAAAGTTAAAGAAAATGAATGAATGAAAGGATATGTACAATTTTTTAAAAAGATTTAATATAGAAAAACAAAGCTAAAGAAAGAGAAACAAGTAACGTTAGCAAAGCATAGTAAAGCTACTATGAAAATAAAAATAGAAAAGCAAAAGACATACCACAAAGAAACTACATAAGTTTAGTATAAAGACACAAGTTATCCACTGCAAACTCAGCAGGTAAATATCAGTAGAAAGTGCACAGAATTAACTCAGCATAAATAAGAGTGTAATTCTACCTTACTCCTTTCTTCACAGTGTAGGATAATAAAGACTAAACAGAATATAAAGGGATCATCAAAAGCACAGAGAAAGGTGGAGGAACTTCACAAAATTCCATAACACAGTCAGAAATACACAAAGGCAATTAAAATATACCAAGATTTTGGAAACATTTTATGTTACAAATATACTCATTTGCTATGATAAAAGTGTTCCATGAGAACATTGGCAGACTTAGGCAAGCTTGCTTTAGACAGAAATAAAAATATCTTTATTTTTAGTTGATTTGAAATGCAGCTGATACTTTCTACTGTAAATCAACAAAAAATTTAAAAGTTGAATTAGGAAACAAAATTTTCAACTGAAAAAAAAAAGATTCTTAGTGTTCTTATTCAGTGTCCAGTGAAACAAACTATTAATAATGTAGTATTTGTGAAAGCAGTGAAAATCTGTGTCCTTCATAGCTCTGGTAATATGCACGATGCATAGCAAGCTTTCTAAGAAAGAACAGACATAACTACTAAAGAACCCATAATCCCATTAATAAACACCAAAAGGGCTTTGGTTTGGCTTTTTTTTTTTTTTTAATAGTTAAGAGCTATAAGCAAGAATAGTTATGAGTGTTTCAGGTAAGACCTTCAATAGACCTGGTAGTTTATATCAATATGGCCAAGCATGTGCAGAGGCACTATGGTACTGTTGAAATCAAAGTGATTAAGACAGCCTACTCCTAAAAAGGAATAGTTTGGTTAGGGTTAAAGACTTATTTCTTGATACAAGTGGGAAGGAAATCAGTCATGCTAAATACCAACCAGTCAGTAAATAATTAAAAGATGTGTCTGGAGACTGTCATTTTGTGGAACAAGGGGGACCCTCAATCCCTCTTTATTTTTAAATGCACATTTTGGACAAATCAAAATAATGGTATATAATGTGCATCAATGATTTCTAGATGTATCTGTATGTTTAGGCAGACAAAGAATTCTTGCATGTCAGTGAATTTTCCAGCTTTTTGGAACTGGATTGCTACAAATTCTATGTGACAATCAAATCATTAGTTCTTGTTGCCAACAGAAGTGACAGATTTTCATTTACAAAAGAAGTTTGACATGAATTTGGTTTCTTGTCAGATTTTTCTCAACATCTTGCAAAAGGGAGCTGGATGCAAATTCACCAAATGAAAAGTTTGCCACTGGCAAACATCAGTTTGAAGAAATCAAGATATTTCATACAAAACCGCAATTTCTACTACAACTTTTAAGGAAGGAGATGATTCTCCTCAGATCCCTATGGGCATCTGACACTCTTGGTACCTATGTTTTGAGTCATTTGGCCATATCTGATCTGCATCTATCTGTAAAGACTTCCTCAACTTTATTATAAACACTTCAGTCTTTCCTCGCTGTTGATTCTACTCTAATTCTTGAACACTGCTGGAAAATCTAGATTATTATCTCAAATAAATAAAGTTACAGCATGCCTACTGTGGTTCTCATCTAGCTGGACCATGTATTGAGTCCAATCTTCTTCCTTTTATATTATCCATTACGATTTTACTTCAAGAAATGGAGAAGTTGTCATGTTACACCTTGAATTGCTGTACAGAAACAGAGCTCCATTACTGAAAAACAGAGAATATAACAAAGAAATCTTAGCAGTGATTCAACTACTAGAAAGTAAATTATTTGATCCCTGAGCAAGATACACAATATCTCAGCCTGTAAAGGACTTTGATGATAGTCCATGTGAGAAAAGCGGAGTGATGCCATTTGGTAACAGATTCACCTATCACTAGCTGTACAACTGCATAGAGATTGAAAATGGCTCAGTTGCATTCTTACAAGCTCAATTTTACAGCAGAATTTATATAAGTAATCCATGAATAACTGTGACAGCAATTAATATCTTCTAGTAAGTTCTAATATTTTTTACAGAGGCTCTCAACCTGTAACAGCTCTTAAAGTTTTACTAGAAAATAAAATGGAGATAATGTTATATAATCATGCACATATTCACCTGAAATTCTGAGAGACTCACAAGATACCTTCTTCTTTCTGAAGACAATTTTAATATGTAATATTTGTACAAAAGGGTTGATTCAAGTAGAGAAGTCAGGACATTTTTGCACTGACTTCAAATCCTTTGGTTCTCCATAGACTTTGGTTCAAACCCCACATATTTGTGGTTTTTTGTCCTTGCAAGTACAAAATTAGAGGCAAAGAATAAAACTCTCATTCAACAGGATGTTAAAAAACATACTAGAACCAGTGCCAGAAATCGTGGGAAGGTACTCAGGCAGGCAATGTAGAAATGCCCATGTGATACTCTTCAGCTATACATTCATCCTGCCTGATTATCTTAGTTCTGGTTTGCTTCTGCTGTTGGTCTTGCCAGCTTTCATTGCAGTTCTGTGACACAAATATCTTTCAAATGTGAAATGTGGACTAGAACTGAAAATCCATTTTGTCTTGCATTGCAGATCTGGAATATCATTTGAGATCCAGAATGTCAAAAAGGATATAGTTCATTTGGTAAATATGACAAAAGACTAAAGGTGTACCAGCTACCATCAGAGCTTTATAAAGAATATTTCAGAACTTTCTTCAAATTCAAATGCTGATTCAGAACATTTCAGAACAATGTGTCTGATAGTCAGTTATAGCTAGGCAAGATGGGTAAATACTTTCTTAGTACTCTCAGTCAAGATGGACATGTCTTTAGTGAAGTGGAAAACAGGATAAAATTAGACAAAATCTTGGCTCAAATGAGAAATTATTGCCACCTCAAATTTTGGAAGTTTTCATAAACCTATGATTTGTAGTTCATGCTTCATAGCAGACTACAAGAAACACAAACCAATTTTAAATTTGAATTAAATTCAAAGAGAAATCACTCCTGAACAATAACCTCAAGTCCAGTTATAATTAACTTTTTGAAATACCTGCTAGCTGAGAAACCTGACATGTATGGTTTTCTCTTTTCATTTCCCCTTCTCTTTCCACCTTTCCTCTTCCAGGTCTTTCCTCCGGTTTTTTCCATTTTTGCCTTTTGCCTCATCCCCTTCTCCATTTCCTTGCCTTGCCTTTTTGCCATAATATTCCCACACAAAGATACAAGATCTTCAAGAATGTGAAAAATCTTTTGATATTCTGAAAAAATGCAGTTCCAGTGCATGTTCCATCCTTTAGTCACTGGAGAAAGCAGGAAACAGTTGCAGTGAGATCATACTCATGGAGCCTTGGTATGTCAGTTTGCTATCCCTTTTTATGGTCAGTTATGTGAACTTAAAAAGACAAAATCTGAAGTGATGAAGGAATCCCTATGAATTCCTGCTCCTTGCATAGAGAATTTTAAGGCTCTGCCACAGGATCACTATCTCCTGTGTTCAGCTAAATGGAAAGCCAAAAGGAGGGGGGAAATGTGTAGCAATAGGTTTGTTAGGATTTCTCAAGACTAGATTAATGTGTAGTTCCCTATGTTCCTTAGAATTTAAGAGGACAGATGACTGATATGAAACACAAGGACTCTATGATTGTAATTGTCCTATACGTTCCTTACTCTGTCTACACAGAATTTGATCCATTTATGACACATTTTGCTTTTCAGCCCTCTCTGGCTCCAGGAGAGAGGAATACAAATCAGAAATCAGAAATTGTTTCTTTGCATTTATTATTCCTAGATGAAAAATGGTCTATTAAATGACAAACCCATTAATCTGATCTGACTTTGAATATTTTTTTTCTGTTTTTGAAAGTGTATTTACTGAGATTCTCAAGCTTAAGAGAAAAAGATTAAAGATAGAACTGGTACACAGCTTTCAGTCATTTAAGCAAATTAAAGCAGAGCATTATTTGAAAAAATAAATGGTACCTATTAGTAATGACAGGAATGGCTCAATCACATTGGAAAATAACCTAGGCAAAACAAAACAGTGAGCAGTGGTTTAAAAATTAAGGTAAGAAACCATCATTTTAATATTAGCAATATTTGTCGTATCTGAACTTTTCCATAAATGTAGAAAGGTTTAATGTTATTCTAAATCTTCATAGCAAGACAAAAAGAAATAAAAAAAAGTCTCTCATCATTAACTCTTTTGGCACTAGGTTAGTCACACCTGCAATGCCTATATAGCCTTGGTCTTAGATTGCAAAATGAAACACCATCTCAGCCAGGCCCAATACATAATGAAAGACATATTTGATAATAATTTGAATTCCTTTTTCTTCCGTGTGAACTCTTCAATTTTTATTTTCAGTGGGCACATGATGGAAGGAGTTTCTGTAACTGAACAGGTATTTAAATTTGTTTTGTTTAATCTATGGACACAAGCAAAGACTTGGAGTCTGTCTCATTTCTGCAGATAAATAAGGGACAGATATATTTCTGTTGACTGATACAGGTATAGTAATGTTTGATTCACAACATAGACTTGCACTTAGAATCAGGTAAACAAGACATATCAGGGAGAGTGAGAACATCACAGCCTTGTTTGTAGCTGTCATATAAAATTCTCCTTTGGGAGTATATCTCTATCTTAAAAAGCAGCCTGGCAATAACACCTGTGACTTTTGGGAACCACAACATAAAGAACATTAAACTATAAGAAAGCATCCAAAGGAGGGCCATGAGGATGGGGAAGGGCCTTGAGGTGAGGCTGTATGAGGAGCAGCTGAGGTCACTTGGTCTGTTCAGCCTGGAGGAGACTGAGAGGAGACCTCATTGTAGTTACAACTTCCTTGTAAGGGGAAGAGGACGGGCAGACACTGATCTCTTCCCTGTGCTGACCAGTGACAAGAGCAAAGGGAATGGCCTGAAGTTGTGTCAGGGGAGGTTATGGTTGAATATCATTAAAAGGTTCTTCACCCAGAGGGTGGTTGGGCACGGGCTCCCCAGGGCCGTGGTCACAGCATCAAGCCTGACAGAGCTCAAGAAGTGTTTGGGCAATGCTCTCAGGCACATAGTGTGACTCATGGGGATGGTGCTGTGCAGAGCTAAGAGCTGGATTCAATGATCCTGATTGGTCCCTTCCAACTCAGGATATTTTATGATTCTAAAATTCTATTATCTCATCCTTGTAACACAACAGTCCAGCCTAAGAGAATGTTTAATGCTGACATCTAGGGACCAAAATTAGTGAAAATAAAGATTAAAGAAAATGAAAATATTTTAGCATGAATCAGTAAAGCAAATCTAGATTTCTGTTAAGAAATTTGGCTGTGCAAATATCCTCATAGTAGCTTTTTGTACAGACACCGACAATTGCCAGAAAAGTTCTGTGCAAGAGAAACCTGGCATAATATAGAAGTAATTTATGCTGATCTATTTTAACATGAGCACATACAGAGCAACATTTGACACAAATGTTTTTCTTCCTGGAACTGGAACACAGATATTTCTAACAATTTGTAATTGTGGCAGATGAAAGTCCTCTTTCCTCTGGGCATGCACAGGTGGTTCTGAGGCTGTGTTTGTATTGCAGTCTTGTGAGACGGATAGTGACAAATGCATTGTATACAAAATCCCAGCAGATTGAAGATTCTTTTGTTTTTTCGGCAAGGGCTATAAATAAGGCATGTGGCACAAAACAGACTGCTGAGTGAAACAAATGCACACCCACAAAATAAATCATAAAAACCTTAGCAGTTTACAAATGGACATTTTCAACTGGATCCAAACAGAGAGATGAAGGGCTGTTTTTATACAAATGAAAGAACAGCTTTACTACTACAGGCACTTATGGGAAGAAGCTACTATCAAATATTCATGGTAGTCTCTTGTCTACAGAAGTCTGGTTGATGGAGTAATAGTGTCGACTCACCTTGCACAAAAACTCAGCCATTTTCTCTTTCCCCATCCAGTAAATCTGTGGCTGTCAGTGATAGGAGCTGATGGGAAATGATAGTCTTATTGAGCTGCCTCATGAACTGTAACTCATTTGTTCTGAAGACCCAGACTGACAGCCCCTGCATTTCTCCCTTCCAGCGAAATTGAGTATAAATCACTTTATCATTTTTCCCCATGACAGTTTATCAGAATTCTGGAGTTTTATATGAAGTCATAGAGGCTGGTGGTAGAAATAAGACTTACAATCGATCTTGTTGTTGGAGGGCACTGCGTCTTGCAAGGTTTAACAATCTCACAAAAAATTGCAATTTGACTTCCACTAACCAGACACGTGCATACACATACACACACATTCTTGACATGCGCCAGAAAGGGAAAGCTAATCAGGCTCACTTCTACTGGGCAAATAATCTAAGCTTATGGCTCATGCAAACTTAAAATTTACAATCACTTTCAGTTCTTAGTAAGTTAATTCTTTATTTTGACTTATAAGTCTCTTAATAGATTCAGTAACCAACAAAATAATAAAATCCTTCTCAACACAATCCTACTTCCCTGGAAAAGAAACCTTCTCTTCTAGTTTGCTTTCATTCTTAGTAAGGCACAAAATAGAAGAATAGGATGGGTATACTAAAGATAAATGTAGATAGTTTGACCTAGAAACTGTTTTTAGGAATTTGTTATTTAGAAAAAATGAAAGACGATCACCATGGATCAGAATTGCATAAAGTCAAAGATATTAGTTAGCACAAGAAAACCAGTTAAGTTAATGATTTCTCTTCTTTCAAAAATCCTCTGTGAGTTGATATGTACTATTGTCCTGAGGTGACCCAAACCAAGACAACTGTGTAAATATTATTAATTAATTTTAGCACTAAAGAACTTGCTGTACTTAAGCAAATAGTCATCTCTGTTAAAAAGGTAAAAGACATCAAGCTAGGCCCACAGACCCACTACATGAAGCAACAAAAGATGAAGACACTTAGAAACATATGTAAGCATATAAAATACAGTGACTTAAACTTATGACTTTGGTCATTATAACTTCAAGGAAACTTAGGGATTTGATGCCCAAAGGAACACAAATCATAATTATAAATAATCTCTAGAAACACAAGTAAGTATTTGGAGTCAGATTTTTTGTTTGATTACATTGAACTAAAACTTGTTTTCTTGCACCCCTGAAGTAGTGCACAGATGATGACCTAAGCTGAAATAACTGAATTTTGGGTTCTTTTGGGCTTCAGGACAAGTAAATTCCTCCAACTGATTACTTTTAGCTTTAGAAGTAATACATAAAATTTTATTTTCTTGATCCCTGTGGGTAGGTATTTAAGAATGTAAACTATTCTATAAAAGTGACAGGACAGGAGGTCATAATTTCTACAGTTGGGTGACATAATGAAGCTATGTGATCTAACATGTTCCCTGTTCTCTGCATTTATTTTGTCAAAATGCAGCTCTTCTTGCTTACCAACTACACTTACTGTGGAAAAATTCACAGCAGAACACATGTTATACTAAATAATAAACTAAAGTCACCCCAGTAAAGGACATGGTTCAAAACTGAAATTATTTTGTCATTAATGATTAGGCCACAGTGTAATGCATTCCTAAACTGAGCTTAAAATTGGTTCAACAAGAACAAAAAATCTCATGCAATACCAACCCTTTCCCCTTAGAAGGCATGTTAATACCATAAGTTGCAAGGGAAAAGGTATCTTAATTTGATGGACTTGTCAGTGTCAGGTTAATGGCTGGACTCAATGATCTCAGGGGTCTTTTCTGACCTAAATGATTCTCTGATTCTATGATACTTGTAACACAGCAGGTAATGAGCATGTGTCTTAATTATTATAAATGGTTGAATATTGACATCAGCTGTCTGTTTTCTACTCCCTTAGCACTGACTACTGTCATTCTTGACACTCACTTGTGCAGCAGAATCCTACCCCACCTTTCTTTATTAAACTCCACTAAATGTTATTTCATTTGCTTTTGTATCGGGTTGCATCTATCATTAGACAATGAACACTTGCTTGCCCCATTAACTCTACTAATGACATGGAATTTTGCACAGCTGATGGATCAGTAAGGTAGAAAAAATGTGCACACAGTATTCAGCAAAACATCTGAGATGAATCTGAATTAAATGCAAACTAAAAATAAAGTATGGGGGTCCCTGCGAGATCAAGATTAGGACCATAAATAGAACATCATGAAATGTTTCAAAAGTTTCTCATTAAATCCAATGCCAAAGGCATTGAGAAGGCAATTTTTATCCATGACATGAAGCTAAACCAAGAGTGAGTGAAATTTGAATGCAACTGGATCCTCAGTGGTGCATTTGTAGGAGAAGAAGAAGAGTAGATATAAAATTGTTGAGTGTTTGGGGGGGTTGGTTGTTTGTTTTACATTGTGAAAATCAAAACACAGGGAGCCCTAGTGGTCAAATGCTTTAATTTTCTGATCTTACTATTGAAGCACAAATTGTAAAAATAATCCTGATAGAACTTCTCCTCTTAGATAAATTAAATTCTAAAGTTCATAGCCTCATGTAGACTTCACAGAAACAACTTCAGAAATTCAACAGAACAAATCTGTATAAGAAATAATATTGCAGGGCATAAAAAAGGACTTAAACATGAAATAGATTTTTTTTTCCTGTTTATAAAAATCCAGGCTATCCACAGAAAATACTATGCAAATGCAAATTTAGTGCATTTATGTAGGCATATATTTTTAAAAAATATTGTATGGCTTATATGAAAAATTATTACAGTTTTGAATTCTGTTTCTGTCTTTAGCTTTTGCAAATATGCTGACATTGAACATTACCCTTAGGTTAAAAAAAGTCAAGAAAGTAAATGTTCAGAAAACACACTGCCTTGCAAATGTCATAAGGCTATTGCTGTTTTCATGTGGAGAGTTTTAAAGGCTGTTGAGATGAAAAGGAATTATAGCCAAGTCACTTAAGTGTCATGAATTTTCCACTGTGCTTCAGGCATGTTTTTTGTGAGCTTGTGTGTGTGTCTTGCTAATAGCTTGACCTTCATGGATTATTAAGACGAAATTTTATGCAATGAAAATGCTGATAAATTTGAGCTAAACAGCGTACTTTGAAATGACTATGTTTAAATATGATAATTGCAGCAGTTTTGTAAAGCAAAATGTTATCATAATTGCAGACAGGATTGAGATCCTGGCTATCACACAATGGCATGCAAGGAAGCCTGTCTTAGCATTTTATGGGAGTGCTTTCTTCCTTTGGGTAGCTTATATTCTCTTCTGTACTTATTTATGGATTGGAGAACACACAAGAGAAACAAAAAGCATCTTTCTTCAGACATTTGTCTGCTCCCACCCTAAAGTGAGTCAGAAAGATAACATTTCTTAGCATATTAATCAGACTGATATTCTTTCATCTACATTCCAGACAGAAATATGCATATTATAAGCAAAGCTGCACTGCTGCTGAAATGATAGCCCAGAAACACAACAAAGCTACTGAAAAAAAGGAGGCAAGTAAATGGTATCAAGGCAGACTCATTTTTATTGCTGTAGATGAATTGCAGGTGTTCCATGAGGGTCGTGGGTTGTGATCAATGGAAAGGATTGTAACATTTCTGAGCCAAAGCACTGCAATTCAACTATACGAGAAAGGCATTCCGATATGGAGGGAGACAAGAATCACAAAATGACTTCTGTGAAAGAAAAAAATAGATCTTTCAAAAATAATAATAAAAAAAAAAAAACAAAACAAAACAAAACAAAAAACCCACAAACCAAAAAACAAGAGAAATTTTGGAAAGATTATAAGAGATTATAAGACTGCAAAGCAACAACTGGCAGAAAATATGGGAATTTCTGGAGCTCAAAGAAACAGAAGAGGCAGATGGTACAAATCCTTCACTTTATGTATAAGCAATTTGGACAGTAATATTTCACTTCTAGCATGTTTTATTTCTTCAGTTTTGTTAATTTTTTTTGTTGCATTTTATCTTTGCATATCATTATCATTTTATCTATCCATATTTGTGGGACATCAAACAAGAAGCGTGTTTAAACAACTGGGAGTTCTATTATGATGTATCATGTGCAAAATTGAAGAGATTGTTTTTGCCTCTTTTTCTGTATTTCATATTATAATGATTAGAAGATTTAAAATGAATGTGAAATCCCCTTGACCTGTTTTAGACACCCAAATAAATACAGACTCCTATCAGCTATAATGCATATTGAAACACAAATGTCTCAGACTTGATGGCTGAAATTTCTAATAGCAATATCTCTTTGTAAGTTCATAGTTGGAAACTATTCCAGTTGGGAGCTATTCCACTTTGTAAACTGATAAGGTATTCACAGAATCAGAGCTATGACCCTGTGACTAGGCTTCTCCTATTATCCTAGGGTGCATCTACTCTTATGTCTCTTCTATCTTTTGAGTGGAATCACTCCTGTGGGTTTCACTGTTAGTTCAGTTGTCTCAGAGGGGAGATTTAAAGTTTTTTTTTTTTGGGATATTTTTTTTTTCCTGATCTGTATCTCTCCCATGATTCTTTCCGGTCTGCAGCCTTTGATTTCATACATTTTATATGCATAGATGGATATATACATAGATATATGCTCTTCTTTCCATATTATCCAAAAGTATCGAAAGTCTCACACAAACAAAGGTATTTTGGTTTTCATTTGGTAGGACTGTGGTGGTTTGGGTTTTTTTTCTTTATTTGGTTTGCTCTTTTTTTTGCTATAATCAATGGCCAACCATATGAGTTACAGTGTTCTTATACATCCCTCTGCTGTTTACACAAATTTTAGATATTAGGGCTGCCATGTGTCCATAACTGAGATTTATTATCCATGCACTGCAAATATAGGTCCATATCTAGTCATGGATTCTGGCTCACTTAACCTAATTATATCCATCAAATATTAAGTTTCCTTGGAAGCAGATCTAAACAAAATGTAGTTCATTTGCTTGTGGAAGTTGGTAACGATGGGAATGCCTCACCATCTGTGTCTCCTCAGGTTGTGATCTCCTCAGATCTCATAAGGTAACCAGATTCAGACCTGCATAATAACTGGCTGGGACCTTTCCAAAGAAAATTCCAGGTGCTAAGGAAAATAGCACCGATAATTTGGTATTTGGTACTCTTCCCTCTGTTCAGTAGCAGACCACTGTCTCAGCATAATATTGAGAAACCATTTGGTAATTCAGTGTGCCACCTTCCAGGGGTAGGGGACACAATCACTGCAGACAAGACTTACAGTTAGAAAATATCTAGGGTATTTTTTGCAATATAAGCGGACAAAATAGCATTTTTGGATATAAACCAAAGATTTGCTTGTGCAGTAAAGTGCTAAACTGGCTGGGAGGATTTGGTACATGCCATTGCAAAGCCTGTTTTAGTGCACTGAATGAACAACATTAACACACAAACTTCTGTGAAATATTTGGGGACAATTTGTGAAAACTGCTTTGGACTATTGTTGGCATTAATTCCTAGTTACTACTGCTGGCATTCTTCCTAGAAAGATAGGCCAGAGTTTTTAGATGCAGTGTAATTAGATTATTAGGCACCCTTAAAATAAGTAATTTAGATAAAAGAACAGTTCCCATCAGATCAAGGAGTAGCCAGGGAGCTGAAATGCCTGATTTGTCTTCCTGTTCTGTTAATACTGTGCCTGTGGCAAACCATTTGCAAAGAAAACTGGACTGCCTCATCAGGGTGCAGTTTGCATAACTATTTTTAATCTATTCATGTGATGCTGCAGTGGGTACCTTTGCATGTATTAGTTTATGATATACAATAAGCTTTAATTATTAGTTACTGTATTGCTTACAAATAAAAGTTTATCATGGAAAAAAAGATGTCATTATGGCTAAGCACTGTACATGCTCTTAAAAAAGGGCTGACTATTCTGTAAGAAAAGTTTGGTTTATAAAGGCAACCTTCAAGAGGACATTGCTATTACTCTATGCAGAGACCGGAAAACCACAGACTCAGTTAGGCTGGAAAAGATCTCTAAGATCATCAAGTCCAACCTTTGACTGACAGCACCACCATGCCAACCAAACCATAACACCACATCCAGTCATTTTTTGGGAAACTTCTGGGAATGGTGACTCCACAAACTCCATTCCAATGTCAAGTGTGTAATATGCAAATGTATATTAAATCCATATCCAATGCAAAATGTGTAACAAGTAAGTTATGTCACAAACAGAAATAGCATGCTTCTGTTTTGGACTGCACTTTGTGCACTGAATATAACCATAGTCCTGATGCAAAAGATGTGTATACCCATTTATTCACACTATGTGTAGTATTACCTTAACAAAAGGGCAATAAATTAGGACTTCCCTTTCCAAATGCCTGAATAATAGTTTTCATAATTCAATAACATGAATTACAATATGGTAGGGTTGGTCATATTTTTATTTCTGGATATACACAAACCTACATGAAATTGAAAATTTTGAATGTAATTGTGAATTATAATCTATCCTGGATTTAACATTTAGTGGACCATTTACTTCATAGCAGCACAGTGAGCACAACTCTTAAGGACAGACTGAAACAAAGAGTACATGTTTTCTGTATGAAAAGGTGACCCATAGAAAAGACAGGTATTTAAAACATGAATTATCATTAGCCTCATAATTTCACCACTTCTCTGGACTTTATTTTCTTAAGAGAAAATTACATGCATGTATTACAGAAATAAATGTTCAGGGGGAAGCAAATTAAACATAATTTTAGCCTTTCCATACTTTTTAATTCTTTCTCTGAGTATACTCTAAGCCATGCCACTAACAGCTACTCCATGTGTTTCTCTTAACACCTTGATCTAAGGAAGAGGTAAATGAGAGATAAGTGTGCAATGAACTGTCATTTTTTTGGCAGTATTACTGTTGTTATATTTGATAATTATTGTTATATGTGCATATCCTCAAAACAGATGTTGCTCTGTATTTATATTAAGAAAGAACAATGTAAGACATACAGTCATAGAAGGAGTTGATGAAGTTTGTGACTGTTCCTCAAATAACTCATTCTACTCATTCCATTTTTTCTTGTTAAATAAAGCAATATTCTTGTCTCTCAGAAAAAGAAATCAAAATTAAGGTTTGTAATCTTATTAAACTAAAAGAAAAAAGGCAGAGAAAAAAAAATACACTTTCCTCGGTACCAAAACTATTTGGAATGGTAACATTTTCATGTCATTAAATTGCATATTCATCATGGAATTTCATATTTGAGCAATTATATCTCAAAAGCTGAAGAAAGGTAAGACACCCTATAAAAGAGGAGTTCTGCCCTGACATTACTGTCTTTTCTCTCTGCCCTTGCTTTCCAGTGAAGATAAAAAATTTAAGGTACCTGAAGTTCTTCTATCCATTCTACACAAGACTTAGTAAAAGTAACAAGTCTCCTTCTACCCCTGTAAATTTTCTTCAGAAACTGGATCCCAAATGAGTGCAGGAATAAAGATGTCTCACTGAAAATGAGCACTGAGGCTGTTTCTCCTGCTTGCCTTGCACTTCCCCTATATACCTCCCAAAAATGAAAATAATTGAGTCAATGACACAAAAATATAGAGAAACATGGTAAACCACATTCCAACAGCTAGAAACTGATCCCAAAAAATGAAATGTGGAAAGGATTAAAAAGAAAAAATTAATCAAATTTTTATCAATGAAAAAACTGCCTGTTCATCTACCATTTTCCTCAACTATTTGCAACTGTATATGCTATTTTATTTTATTTTATCAGTGTTTTTGCCTTCTTTTCCCTCAAAACTGTCTGATATGTTTTCCTATCCTTAGACATGAAGCCAAGGGATGTGATTAGTCTTCACCTTTCCTCTGAAATTTATAAGCAGGTATGACTGAAATCTGAACAAGAAAAAAACACATTATATTAACTAATTAAGTTTTCTCCACACCTAGTATGTCATAATGCTGTCAAGTCTCTAAAATACCTTCTAAACACTGGATTTCTACAGAAAGGAAAATGGGGAGGAAAAGCATTCCTAATTTTTATCAGTAAAAAAGCAAACACAAATATTTTTTCTCTTCAAAAATTATAACTATAAAAACTGGACTAATAATTTAAAAATATATGACCACAGTAGCTTATGAAAACTAGTCCACTTTTAGGCCTTCTTTTTAATATTTTGTGGGCAATTTTTATACCATTAATTTTGTTAATGAAGCTTTTCATCAGTTTTTCCAACTACCATTAATGAAAATAAATGAGACAAGAAAAACTAGTCTACTTGAGAAATACTAGACTTACAGAAAAGAATGTAAAATGTACAAGAGTCTTCTGTCTCTTTTCTGCATTGACATACAATACTTAATGCATGGTGAATTTTCCATAGCACTGGGGGAAGTTAACTGGGAGGGGCTGGTTGCCTGGGGCTTGGCTGGACATCAGTCAGTGGGTGGTGAGAAATTGCATGGTGCATCACTTGTCTTTTGGGGGGTTTATTCTCTTCTTCCTCTCTTATTTTCATTATTATTATCACTAATAGTAGTAGCAAGGCTAGTACTACATTTTTGTTTTGATTATTAAACTGTCCTTATCTCAAACAATTCATTTTACTTTTTTTCTGACCCTCTTCCTCATTCTGCTGGGGAGAATGAGTGACTGCATGGTATTTGGCTGCCGGCTGAGGTTAAGCCATAACAGTCTTAGATGCCCTACCCTCACTTTATATCCTGGACGTGATATTCTATGATATAGAATAACCCTTTGGACAGTTTGGATCAGCTGCCTGGCTGCTCACTGGCAGAGCTTGGGAAACTAAAAAGGCCTCAATTTAGAGTAAGGACTACACAGCAACAACCAGAACACCAATGTGTTATGAACATTATTCTCATGATAAATCAAAAAACCAGCACTGTGTCAGCCATCAAGAAGAAAAGTAACTCTACCTTAGCCAAAATGAGGAAAATAGCCTACAAAGTTTGCAGCATAATCAAATTAAGAAAATAGTAAAAGAAAGATTAGTAAAACTAAGGTTCAAAAAAAAAAGCTTCACAAAATTCATATATCAGCTTATCACCATATGAAGAGATTTTTTTTATGCTATTTGCAGACAAATCTCTATCATTCTCATGAGATAATAATTAAAAGATAATATGTTAATAGTACTGATATAAAATCAGATTTTTGTGGCATGCAGTTTCCATGGAGAACAGAGAGGTACAGTTTCAGGTGATGAAACCAGGATGAGACTGTGTTTGTCTTTCCAGACTAAATAGTTGTCTTCAAAACCTGAAACTGTTAATCGAAATACAAAGCACACCTACAGGAAGTCAGATACCACACTGAGGTCTACTACTAAGGACTCACAACAGCCTCTGGCCACAAATAAGCACTACTAAGTACAGACTAATTCTGGGTGGAAGTAGGCAAACATAACCTATAAACAGAATAACTGCAATTAGGTCTCAGTTAAGGGTGGGAGTTAATTAGAACTTCTGTAAAGACTGATCAATATAATACACTTACTTTTAAAAAGGTGAAATTCAAGGACTTTTAGGCATTTTATAATTTAGCAACTAAATTTCTCCATCATATGTGTTATGTTTTTTTGAATAGGCTAAAGGAAATTTGCGTCTCAGATTTAGGAAACTGAGCAGGATTCTTCAATAACAAATTTTTAATACCTTGGAAGGAGAGTCATTATGATTCAAATTTATCAGTCTTAATTAATCTTCAAGTTACTTTGGCCCAGATCACAGATAACACATATATTTTTAGCAGATACTCCTATAACACACTGATAATACCTGTTATTTACAGACAAGTCAATGGTGTTCAAGACCAGAAAATTATACGCATACTAAAACCATATATATATATATATATATATATATATATATATATATATATATATATAAATCTATGTGTTATTTATCTGTTATAAATTTATATTTAGTGAAATTACTTAAAAAGAAAACACCTCAAACCTATTTTGAGGAATTTGCAAACCAATTCAGGTACCATTTTTGAAAGCACAATATCTGAGCCTTTCCCAGGTTATGGAATCAAACCTAAATATATTGCCTCCAGAATAAGTGAGACGGTTTTTTTTTTTTTTTTTTTTGTTTTTTTTTTTTTTTTTTTTTTCACTTCTTGGAAGCAAACTTACATAAACATCCAAAGAAAGTAACTTGCTTGATTCCTAAAATCAATTTGCATTAGAAATTGCCTAAGATGAAATCTCCTTAGGAGAATTCTGGATCAGACACGTTTTGTAGACTCCTTGCAGAGCAACGTGAACTACATTTAAAAAAATAAAATATTCTCTGTTATTTCATATATTTCCAAAGAAAAATTTTAATTAGCAGTATTTTTGTCTGGAAAAATATCTTCATTAAGCTTCGTACATGTACATGTGCATGAACATTTGATAGCAGTTGCTCAAGGTGACATCTACTATGAATCCTCAACTGTGGCATAGTATGCAGATGATATTTTACTTTCTCTAAAATTTATTTATGCTTCTTATACATTTTAATACACTTTTTATAAATATGCATAATCAAATAGATTTTGTTTACACTTTTTTTCTTCCACAAAAAAAAACAGGGTTATTGCACTGTGTTTTCAATCCCTCTAGAGTTTTGCTGATGTTTCATGTATTGAAATGCCATCTCAAAATAAAAGGACTTCCAGCATACTATTTTTTCCTGGCACATTTCAAAAACACTCAGTCTTCCAATTATTTTCCAAGATCAAAATGGCAACAAATGTGTATCTGATTTGCTAGTAAAATTACATTACGAATCATAGCTACTTCCGTTGTATACGCCAACCTCATTTATTGCACAAGAGAAGACTGGATTTGTAAAGTGGAAAAATTAAGCTTTTTTTTTCCTAAAGTGCACCTCTGAAAGGGCAAGAGCAGGCATGAAAATATTAGATTTTTTTTCCCCCAAAATGTTCTTTTTCTGGTTGTGCTACTTTTCTGGGTTTTAGCTTTTGGTATGGAAGAGGGTTCAGAGGGAACCTTTTGATGTATTAATCTGAAAAACACTGGAAATTGTCCAAATGCATGCTAAATATTTGAAGATGTCAGAAAGGTTTTTGGTAATGCCATGCAACCCTGGTAACTCTTTCTTTAGGAGTAAAAGCAAAATATTGTGTTAATGCCATTTCAGAATGATTATGGCTGCTCAGCTGCTGTAGAAATCAAAATGACATAATGTAATTTAAAAGAGCATTGCCTGTTGACACTGCTTTACCCTGGCTGAGCATCTGGCCCTGAGATTATAACTACAACAAGATCATGAGATTGAGAACTACAGATCCATAATAGATAAATATTCTATTTTCTAAATACAGTTAAGTCTGTCTGAACCATCATCACTGAAAGCAACACATGATGTGTAGTGATCTTGACCCATCTTTATGGTGTCTCTGGGACATGTGTTCTGTGAGGTCCTGCCATAACAGACAAGACAGTGATACTGAGCTGTGACAAAGGCTTTGAAAAATGTACCACTGAAAGAGATTATCTGAGATATGTAACAACTTAATGGAGCAGAGAAGAGTTAAAGTAGGTTGTAACCTTTCCAGTAGCATCGTCAGTATGCATGCTGTCATGAGAAAAGTAAGCGATATTCAGCCTCTGCATATATATTGCAGATATTCTGCCCTGTGTCAGGCAAGCTGTCCCATGACCTGCAACCCGAGTCTTTTTCAAGGACATACTACACAAAATTGTACTTTCCATTCTGTATGGAGATCTTAGGCTATATTTGTAAAACATAATGGAAAGAAAAAACAGCTGCAATTGTCTATTGTAGTGTATTTTGTAAAGGGTAGATGAGGTGACCCAAATAATTAAGGTCTGTTTAGATGAACTTCCGTTCTTGGCAAAGTCACAGAAAAGCTGATGCAACATAAAAGTACTAAAGAAATAAAGCTTGGTGGCATAATTAGTGCCAATCAGCACAGTTTTATGGAAAACAGATCTCATCAGAACTTTTTATGAGGCTACAAGTTCAGTTCAGAGAGGAAAAGGTATTGACATAATATGACTTCTGTAAGGGCACTTGTCTGCACAACATTCAGATTAAAAATTAGCACTACGCAAAATTCCCTGTAGCACATAATAATCCATTGAAACTTGTTCATTGGCTAATCTCAGAAAACAGCTGTTAATTGGGAACCATTATGTAAAAAGAAATTTTTAGTGGGCTAGTGAACCTGAACTATATAATATTAATTATTCCAGAATTTGCACATTCATGGTAGCAAAAATTTGCAGTTGACAAAAAAATGGTGGAATAATGAACACTTATGAGGAGCAGACATTTTTACACATACACCTACAATACAGAGTAAGGCAGACTTTCAAAATAATACCTTTTGAAATATCTTAGAATGAAGATGAAGGAACACACAGGTTTTCTGATGGATGCCTGAATTTTGGAATCATAGAACCACAAATCATTGAACGGCTGGAGTTGGAAGGGACCTAAAAGATCACCAGTTCCAGTACCTCTCCCATAGGCAGCGACACCTCCACTAGACCTGATTGCTCAGAGCTCCATACAACCTGATCTTGAACACTTCCAGGGAAGAGGCATCCACAACCTCTCTGGACAACCTGTTCCAGTGTCTCATCACCATCATACAAAATAATTTCTTCCCAAAATTGAATTTTACCTACTCTCTTTCACTTTGAAACAAATCCCTGTTTTTCTGTCACTACATGTTCTAAAGTCTATCCCATTTCTCTTGTAGGGTCCCTTCAGGTACTAGAAGGCTGCAATTAGACGACACCAAAGCTTTTCCAGGCTGAACAAACCCAGTCCTCTCAGCTTTTCCTCTTAGGAGAGGTGCTCCATCCCTCTAATCAACCTAGTGGCCTCTTGTGGACTCTCTCCAACAGGTCCATATCTTTCCTGTGCCTGGGACCCCAGAGCTGGATGCAGCACAGCAGGTGGGGTCTTACCAGAGCAGAGGGACAGAATCCCCTCCCTGGCCCTGCTGGCCACGCTGCTTTGGATGGAGCCCAGGACACGTTTGGCTTTCTGGGTTGTGAGTGCTCATGGCTGGGTCATGTCCAGCTTCTCATCCACCAGCACCCTCAAGTCCTCAGCAGGACTGCTCTCAATCTGTTCATCCCTCAGCCTGTGTTGATATCCAGGGTTGCCTCAACCCAGGTACATCACCTTGCACTTGGTCTTGTTAAAACCATGAGATTCCCATGGACCCAATTCTCCAGAGTGCCTAGGTCCCTCTGGATGGCATCCAGATCTTCTTCAGATGTGTTTACAACACTGCTCTGCTTGATGTCATCTGCAAATTTGTTGAGGGTGCACTCAATCCCTTCATCTATGTCATTAATGAAGATATTAATTAGCACAGGTCCCAATATAGGACCCTGAGGGTCACCAATTGTCAGTGACATCCATCAATACTCTGAGCCATTGATCACTACTCTCTGGGTGCAACCATCCAACCATTTTTATCCATTTAAGAGTCCAGTCACAAAATCTGTCTTTTTCCAACATAGAGAGTAGGAAAATCATTCTCAGGAAGGATTTTGAGATCTATAGTGATCAATGAACTAGAATTCACAGAATCAAATAATGAAGAATAAAATACAAATCCCTGAAACTTTATGTAGTATGTGTATGTTTGAACTGGACTTTTTATTTATGCTATTTTTTACATTGCTGAGACCATTACTGAAAACAGCTCTCATATCTCACTTTCTAATGGAAATTGAAAAAGAAAAGAGTTCTGTGAAGACCTCAAGAAGTTATTCTGTATCTAGGAATTCTGAATTACAGAGAGAAGTTTAAGAATTTTAATCTATATCACTTAGTCATTTAATAGCAGTAACTTTATAGTTGAAACTTGGTAAAGATGATACAGGACAAGTGGCACAAGAAGGAAGACAATATAAATATGAACAGAACATTTCTGACAAGACACTGAGTTTAGCAGACAAAGGTATAACAAGATGCACAGGATGAAAGTAGAAGATAAATAAATTCAGAAGAGATAGGAGTACTGTTTTAATCCCAGAGATACCTACTCAGTAAAACAGAGAACAATGGATTTTCCATCATTTTAAATCTTTTTAGAGTACAATCAGTTTCTTTCCAAAAGATAAGAGAAGCTCCATCAGAATCTGAAAAATTACTCAGTGAAATTCAAAGGAATGTGTTATTCAAAAGATCAAACTAGAGGATCATAACAGGCTCTTACAGTCTTAAAACGGATTACTTACATCTCTGCTTAGAAGTAAGTAATTTTAAACAGAAGAGTATGTAGCAAGTGCAAAAGCAAAGTTGCCCTAACATTTCAAGGAACACTTAGACCCTTTTACTATTTCCCCACAAAATATGGGTCTATTTTCTTCCTCAGTATGAGTTACCATTCAAATGACTTTTTCTGACCTACAATATATATGATGAGGCAAAGCAGGGCCAAATTAAAAGATTTTCTCATTAAAAAGCACCACAAATCCATGAATATAATATTTTTGTTAAGAAAACTCCCATCATTTTTAAACTGGGTTACTTAATTGTGTTATCTTTACAGTAACCATAAAAATCTATTTCCCTCTCATGTAAAATAATTTTATAGCTCTTCTTGTGCAGCATTGAAGATCTCCTGTAATTCTTTTCAACTCTCTTTTTTTCCTTAACTTCCTTTCTTTTCATATACTATAATTTTCAAAAGCAAGTGACTGCTTGCAGTATTGTTATACTTATTACATTATAATTGCTGAGAATATTCTAAATTTAAATTTATGTCTGCCGCCTTTGAAAAGAATAAGAAAAACAAGGTGTTTTTAAATGAATTTTCTTAATTACAATTTATGCCCTCAGAAGTAAAAACTTTACCTCATATTCTGACAAAACATCATTGTTTTCTATCGTCTGTAAGTTAAAAAGAGAACCTTAATGTATTTCAACAAAAAGATGTGCTACAACAGATCTGTACATTTCTACTACAAGTCTCAAGATTTGATACTAGAATTACAAAAGACTAAATACATGGCTCTAATTTTAATTTTTCTAAATGTTTTCTAAACAAAAAATAAAAGAACACAAAATTCAGTATAGAATCTGAAGACAAACAGTGCCTTCTTTTATCATGCCACTACCCAGGCAAAGATTTGTTGAGATATTTTATGTTGAGGTATTTTACATCTCAGACCTGTCAGTAAAGGTTTTCTCCAAAATGGTGTCTAATATTGTTCACAGAATTTTAAAAGTATAATTCACTAAATAATGCCAAAGATTAGACAAGGAAAAGACTTACCTCTCTACAGGTTCATTTATTCTTACCAACAGAGTAATGAGGCAACAAAGGAAGAACATACATACACAAATTTTGTCAATAAAACAGGAATACCCTAAAATATCAGCCCTATTGAAGAAAAATATTTTTTCATAGAATACTTTATACACCAGCTTTTAGCATTTTAAACCTGCCCCCTATATATTTCTTGTTGCTAGTATGTACACCACAAGTCACCCCATGCACAACCATCATCATTCTCACACAACCGACCAACCCATGTCCAGAATCCATTATTTGAACTAGTTGGAAATGTGTCTTAAGCAAAGATGAAGTGTGTAAACTTCTTTATTACATGACTTGTTCAAGAAGATTTTGACTAATTCCACCAAACATTCCCCCCCTCTTGAGGCTGATGCTTAAGTTCTACTTTTGGCTGTGAGATATCATCCAATGTTAAAAAAAAATATTGCCATTTTAGAACCAGAAATCTGAAAGTAAAAATTCACATAATATTTCATCTACATGAAAATATATTCAATGGACTTGCCAATACTGTGCATTTTTATTGCCACAAGTGTTATTTATATCTACAGTGCTAAAACCTTATATTCCATGAAAAAGAAAAATGTTGGTGTTAACCACCAAATCAGTTCTCTGAAAATATTTAGATATTTTTAGTGTTGCACCATTAGCATAGAAAAAAATGATTCTTCTATTTTGCATATGTCAAAAAGATTTTTAGCAGTCCAACAAATTACTAACAATTACCACTAAGATGCAGATAGTTTTTGCAGTTACTGCAGCATTTAAATGTTATAGCCTAAATCAGCAGAGGAGGCATCATTTTATCTTCTGCCATCATAAGTGCACTGCATATTGGAAAGCCTAAACAAAGCCATAAAGTGACCTATTATAAGCCAAGCACTGTAAATGTAGTTTTTGATGGCCTTTTATATATGATGACTTAAAAACAATTACAATATTTCACCATTAAATTTAAGATCTAAGTAATCATCACTGGTACCATTTTTCAAATAGCAAAAATGACATTTTCTTCAGAAAAATACCATAGTGTGACTCTAGGATTTTCTTCTCATAGCTTAAGAGTTATTTTAAGTGCATTGCCTATCATTTAAGCTGTGCAATAAATGTCAATGTACTGAAAACAGAAAAGACTCTTAATTCAATGTTTTCAGAATTCTACCTTCATTAGTTTGTTTGGAGTATTTTTAACATTTCCATGAAGTTATAAAAATAAATGAGATTCCTCCTAAACCAGCCTACAGTGTATTTATAGCCACTCTAAGTCATTAGGCAGAAAACCTGCAGAAGGAACTGGTGAAGGGAAAGTGTCTCAATATTGAAGGAGAGATATGTTAAGATCCCCAGCAACCATTTCACATCCAAACTGAAGCTATCACTCTGGCCTATCATTCCTTCATCTTCTCTTCTACAACACCTATCAGCAAGGTGGCTCCATTTCCTTAGCCTGCAATCCTATGCTGTTAAAGGCAGAACTCCATAAACTAAAGGGAGGGAAATAAAATACAATTATTTAAATCCTCCCTTTCCCCAACACTTTCAATACTGAGATCATGAATGGTAATAATCTGTATAAAGACTACCAAGACAAACAATCTTCAAGCAGGAGCAAGTATGACTCAGTCTGTTGGCATGAGTTCACTGGACACTATCTTACAATGGTGCTTCAAAGTAAAGATAATTGTGCTCAAAACACAGCTTTTTTAAAGGTAATGCATTCAGTCTCTAGTAGGGAAATGGACTGAAAGCAGTATTTCCAACTTGGGGAGCTAATCTGTCACAGATGGAGCACTCAGCTCTACCAGAAAGCTCACAATTTAAAACCGTCCATGTGATACCATCTGGTAGTAGAAATATCTAGCATTAGATAGGTTAATGGGTTCTTTTTTCCCTTGTGTTCCACTGCAGCCTTATGACTGCACATTAGGACATAACTACGGATAATGACAGAATAGGAAAAACAAAGTAAAATATAAAATGTCCATAAATTAACATTTTTTCATAAGAATTTTTATTACATTCCATGCTTAAAAATCAAGAAATCAGAAAAAAAATCCATTTTACTCTTTTAGTACTGTCTTTTAAATCTCATATTGTTTGGATTCAATGTTAGTGTAGATTATTTGCCTTGTTATTCTATGCAGACTGAAGAAATTCCAAGCAACAGAATTTACATATCTGGAAGAGTTTAAACAGCTTATAGTCATCAAATCAGTTTCTCATTTTACGCATGCAGTTTTTATTACATTATTTTCATATAGTAAGAAAAACCCTGAATGTTCTCAACAGTATTTTAGAATGTGTGTTGATTAGATAAGAAATACAGAATGCTCCTACAGTTGCCTTTCTTAAAAATGAAGCATGTTCTTTCAGTGGCAGGTTTAAATGAAGCTGCAACGTTTAGAGAAATTATAGGAATTCACAAAAAGTAGATAAGTTTCCCTTGCAATATTATACCCTTTGCATGTATTAGGATATACATTTATTAACATTTTATGGTGGTTGTAATGCTGATCATTACAAATATTTCATCTCTTAAACATTAAGTTGCCTAAAATTGCCTTAGTTTCCTGAGAAAATGCAATATTTGTTGCTAACTCTGTTAATAGTTAGCTGAAAAGATTAGTGTAAACTAGTGAAAGAAAAATCCCCACAACAATTGAAAGAAGTTCACAGCACAGAAACTGCAAGAGAATACTAAAATTCAAAAACAACAAAAAAAAAAATTAACTTAATGTAGTCGTTGCCCCTGTATTAGCTGTTCCTATAGAAAAAGTATTATTACTGTTGAGTCAACAAGGCTCTGATTATTTATTGTATACGCAGAAACACTCACTCCTTCGGTGAATCTTCACTGTGCTAATCTCCTTGGTATGAAGCATTTATCAACTACCAAACAAGTGTAAAGTATTTCCCTCCAGAAGGATTATCACCACTGTCTTCCTCTCTGCTTTACTGGAGCAGAAGGGGAGAGGGAGGGTAGGCAGGCAAAGTGATTCATCAGCTACAAGCAAAAATCCAATTACTAGTAAATTCCTAAATAATTTGCTTCAGCTGTCTTTATCCTTCAGTTTTTTTAGGCTGAATTTTTTATTGCTATTTTAAGAGGACAATATTTACAAGCAACAAATCAGAACACATTCTATTTCCTGAAAATTAAAACACATGAGAACCATAGCCTAAACTGAAACTATAGCCCGGACAATGTAAGTGTAAAAACAATACTCCAGGAAAATATTCCTCACTCCAAGAAGTTGTGACAGTCATTCTTCCACCATGAAACCAATTTAGCATCCTTGTTCCTTCTTAGACAATTTGATACATTATTTCTGTTACAAACAAGCAGAATTGATTGCATTACCTAACACGAGTTCACTGTGGTTTATGTCAGTAGTACAACATTACTTGCCTGGTGATCTGTTCCTTTCCTAGCAAGTTTTAAGATTGTTTTTTCAGTGTTGAATTGATGATTTCAAAGAACTAGTCACATGATAGATCTAGTTCATAAGTGGTAACAGGTAATTTAGAGGCATTTATCATCAGGGCCAACTTGTCCTATCAGCCACTTTGCAAAATACAAAGATTATGAGATTGTTCTGCAATTCTACCTAGACTCTTTGGCAAGCCTGAAGTTCTTGATATACTCAGCTATTTCTGTAACCTTATTTTATTCATCATTTTTTCTTGAGGAGTGCTGAATATTCTGCTGGAGAAAAGGTTAGCACAGATCTTGCTAGGATACATTGGCCAATTCAACCCATGTGGAAATTCTCTCTTTGTTTTCTATTTTTTGTGTCCTATCTGCTATTTGATTACCAAATAACATTTCAATTTAAAAAAATTAAGTTAAAAGGGAAATAAACAGCATTTTACTTGGAGAGTATTATACAGCAAAGTCCCTGGCTTTCTATCTGATAACATTTGCACCACTGAAATGACATTACTCTCTAGGTGTTCTTTCCCATGGAAAGAACAGGTCTCCTGGAGAGGTAGCTGTAGGTGGAGGCCACACTGGGCTGAAAAATAATCAATTTTCTGATAGATTTCCCTTTACTGATGGTTCTCATAAATTGTCTCATGCTTAAGTGTTTGTGATTGCTAAAGATCCCATCATATTTTTGTAGAGAGGCATTGGCCTCTGTAGGAAGGTAGATGACCAGAAACATTTAATCATATCTAATATGGCTATATCATAATCTGCACATCTAAATTATTTTTCTGATGATATCCCTCTTCTCTAATTAAAAATGATTGTTCATACCTCTGCCTTTAGATACTGCTATGGTTCAGCTACAGATTATGTGATTTCTATGTGTGTTTACAATAATTCAAAATACAAAATATGCTTATGCCTAAACATAAATCAGACTTTCTTTTTCCTCCCTGAGATTCTTGTTAAAAAAGTCAGCTGTACTTCATTTCATGCCATAGGAATGGCTACTAAACTTCCTTTACTCAAAGTGATTTTTCATATTATTTTTCAGGGGAAATCACCTTTTCTGTAGGAAAATATGCCACCTTAAAAATGATAAACAGAAACTTTCAGTGAATGAGTATTCATTTAAATTGATTGCTGTTGATCTTCATTATTTAAGATAGAATATTTGTTTTAAGAACTTAGAATACTGTACAAATGTTCGCCTTGTATAATCACTAAAGTAAATATAATTTAATAGCTTTTTGCAACTGTCACTGAAATTCTAAAAGAATCTTGTTCAGTTTATCATCCTCTTTTTTCCTCTGTGCCAGAAAAAAAGAAATGAAACATAGATATAAAGATTCATTTAACCCAGAAGACTGCATTGTGAACCAGTTTTTATCTTTACTTGAGGGGATAAGTATACTGTTTCCAGAAAAATATTGTTCATATCACTTCTATAACATAAAACACAAATGTAACAAGAAAAAAGAAAAAAAAAGGTGCAGTTACAGATGCATTTATAAACCAGAATGAAATGCTGGTCTGTTCTCCAAGTCTGTTTTCCAGATCTGACCACCCAAAACTTTTGCCCAGGCAAAAGTTTCCCAGGCAAAAGATTAAAAACCATTACAGGGACACTGCCACATATTTGCTACCTGTATTGTTTCATTGACTGTCATTCCTGTAAACCCTTGTATGCCAAATAGACTCATGTAATCCAATTATAATAATCAAATCAGTAAAAACAAAAAATATTTTGGGCCAAACTCCAAAATGTCAGTCATTCGGTGAACAGTTTCTAAAAAAAAGATTTTTTCCCATAAAGTCTAATAAATAATTTAAATATACAGGTTACGATAAAGTCATCACAAACATTAGCACAAGAATGATTAATTATATTGTTGACTAATTTCTTATTAGCAGTAGGCTGAAGATCTACTGAGGAAGGGAAAAATTCATACATGAGAAAACTTAAAGGGACCTGTTTCTATGATCAAGGCTTCAAGTAATTCCACTTTCATGAACAGGACTAGACATGGTGAACCAGCAGAGTGGGGTGTCTCCACTAATACTGTGAGGCTCTTGAGGAATACTAATTTAACCTCAGTATGGAGGTTTCCTTTTCATGCAGGCAGCTGCAAGCATCTTGTTTTACAGTAGCAGGAACTGACAGCAAAAGCTGAGGTAAAAACTGTGATTTGCAGGAAATCTGAGTTACAGCTGAAAAGTGGACTTAAATCTCCCAAGGTTCAGTAAAGTGATTTGAACTACAAAGTCGTGCTCCTGTTCCACAGTTAAGCCAGTTAAATAACTGGCTTATTTGGTGAGCAGATTATATTTAATAGATTAATAAATGTTTGCTTCTTCATGTAAATATTCAGATCCTCTAAGATTTGCACATCTTTTATATTCCAGTTGCATAGAAATATGAAAGCGAAAAACCAAAACAGATCTCATACTATTACTCATATGTCTATCTGTGTTTCATGATGATAAGTACAAGTACATCTTTTTCACTAAATCTAAATTAACAACATTTTGGTGAGGATGGAAATTATCTATTAATGACTTACATGGTGTCAGTTTAGACAATGAATGCTTTCATGATGCATGCTCCATAACATGATTTCCATATCAATGAAATGAAAATATTCTCTTCCATTATGAAATTGTTTTTGATGTGCAAAATTCTCGAGACATCATCCTGCTTTTAGGGATGAAACTTGGCACTTTGAGAAGCCCTTGAAGAGTCTGTGTTAGCTACTGGCCTCATTGTAGTAAATGGAATAAAAATCCCCCCATAGATTGACTTCAACCCCTGTTGAAGTCAATGATCTTGCCTGAAGTTTCTGACTTAAAAAAAAAGAGGAAAAAAAAGCTGAACAAATTAAAAAAAAAAACTGATGAAGCAACTGTAGAGTATCAGAAAGACAGCCATTGTTTTCACAGTTTTAGAAAAGTGAATTAGTAATTGATCTTGAGGTTCTGTAACAAAATTTTTAATCCATCAATCCCTGTGCACCTATGAAATAATAAAATAAATATGAGTTATCAAGAGCAATTCTTCCTAAAATCACTGTCCTTCTTTTGTGACAGGTGATTTGGATGTGGTGGTTTTGGAGAGGCAGAACAGTAGATAGGACCTAATTTATTCCATCTTATGATGCTGGGCTGTGTGATGTCCCTTATATACAAAGAAATTGCATAGTGCATGTAAATCACCAGAGCAACTTCAACAGCTGGTTTAAAAACTGTTCACAAAAAAGAATTCATCAATGTTCGGGTGTTAAGCTGAGAACAGGTTTGAAGAGGAAGATGGGTGTCCACTCTGTATTCAACTCATATTTTCAGTAATTATTGGATGATAGGATTTAACGCAGAAAAAGGATAGCAAATGCTGCAGAGGGCAGATTTCACCAAACTGAACAACAACAAGGTGAATTAAATAAAGAAAAGAACAAAGTGCTTCTGGTAGGCAGGAGAAATCAGACAGAATGGGAGCAAGTAACATTTGGCAAGGAAGTAAAATATGGCAGAGAACTGCAGGAGATTGTAGTAGTGACTCAGAAATCAAAGCCAACACTGTAGCATTGGGCAAAATCAAGAAAATCTCATTCAGTAACACTTAATGGAAGTTTTATAATAAAATACTAAAGGTCCTATAGGTCAGTGTTACTTGGTGCTGGGGAAGCCTTAACTGAAATAGCTTTTTTTTTTTTTTAAATACTCCATGCTAAAAAGACTGCAGAGTATATGGAAATAATACAGAGGACTACAATAAGAATAAAATACATAGAAAATATGAGTAATAAGAAAATGTGAAAAAAAATCCACCTTGTCAAAAGCAGTGAAGAAAAATGAAGAATCAACATAATAAATATGTTTTAACACGTAAATGGTAAAACAAAGGGAATGTTTGTCCTGCTTATTAAGAAAAAGTCCCAGATAATCAGTAAAATTGTTTTTGTTGGATACTAGGAAGGACTACATGCATGCAAAACCAGGTTACATGGTAATGATACACATTACTATGTAATGTACACATTAATTTTATTAGTTTATAAGAAATCACTTAGCTAACCAAGTGTTAAAGAAAGGTCAAATTATAAATTTCTATGTCCAAGAAATATTTCAAATATTATAAGCAGATATCTTCAATCTTCATGTTTCTGTAATTCTATTTTTGGGCAATTTAATATCACCTTAATAGAGAAGAAAAAGAGCATTTTGGGCAGATAGATATCTGCATTTTGGGCAGATAGATTTTTTTTCAAAACTTAGGAACAACAAATGAATATGTAATTTGGTTATCTGTTTTTTTTTTTTCTTTTTCATTCTAATGATAAAGTAAATAATCTCAAAGGAGTTTATACTTAACATAGTTCCATATGACTTTTCATGTATAAAATACAGGAGTTCTAAATTTCTGCACTTTGATATTAATTAAAAAAAAAGTAAAATAAAATATTTATTCACTCAAGGACTTACATATTCAAAAGTTTGCCTCTTTGTCCTTTTTACCTGATCTAATATGTACCATGTAGCCCATCACAAAGGAAATACTACAGAAAAGAAACAGACATTAATAAAAATTTAGTCTTACATTTTTCAGTATGCTGAATATATGCCCCTTCCTCATATTGGGAATCTTCATATCAGATCTTGTGCTTTGAATTTTCATGCAGTCTTTCAATTTGTCTTGTTATGTGTTTTCTATAGTCCAATCAATACAGAGCCACAAATTCTTGACACTGCTCTTTGCTTTGAAGCATGTACTTTACTTCATTTGCCTTTTCTAAGGATTTCTGGGTTTGAAATTCAGCTATTCCATGTTCTGAGCTGAAAGTTTATTATCCATATGCATGCCAGTATGATGTTTTCTATTAGGTTTCCAAAGCTGACTCCCACTGTTTCATGGGTATGGTAGGCAGGTTTTTAATTTATTTAAAGTGTGGCATCACTGCCTTACTCTGAAACAAAATTATAATCAATGAAGGAGTTGAATCAAATAAACTATGTAATTCTAACTGAAAACAAGAAGCACTTTTTCAGTATGTCTATAAATGAAATCTCCACCATTGCCATTCTTTCTCCTTTTCTTGAAGGCAAATCAATAAATGCAGGATTTTCAAGAAAGGATAAGGATTTTTTTGCCAGAACTCAAGCCTAATTTTCAGAAACTTCTAACAGACTAAACAAATTTCTATTTAAATGAAATTTAGGTTCCATGCCACCAGATTTTTAAATATATTAGGAGCTCATTGTAAAGGAAGGTATCCTGTTAGTGCCTAAGTACCATGAATTCAGCAGGTGATAAGCACTTAGGGCTGGATTCAGCTCATTTAACTTCAGCTGCCTACAAGTCAGGTATCTCCTCTGAGCTATGTTGGCAGTCTAGGCAGAGAAACAGGGATCTCCAAGGATGTTTCAGCCCAGCACCACCTGCACCAGGCTGGTATCCAGGAAAATAGGGGAAATGTAAAAAGAAGGAGTAAGAGAGAGTGAAGGATTATACATGGGTATGGGAGGTTAGCAAGACACCAGGACATGTCCTGCTGACAAGGAAGATTATTTGAGTATTTGAAAATAATTTTTAGACTTAGGATTATCAAAGATCTAAGTTATATGTGAAACAACACTCATTACCAATTTGCCACAAGTCCTCTTAGTATTTTGCACTGCCTCTATGAGATGGTACTTGACACTTACCAACTTTGAAAGCATGAATCTTTATGAAAGGAAACAAAGGAGTACTGTCTTATAGAGCACACAGAGATATCAGTGTAAAAAAAAAGATATTATTTTTATAAATTCTTTTTAATGGAGACATTACTGTGTTAATGAAAAAAATGAAAATATTGCCTAAAGCTAAATAAAATGTGTACAGGAATCAAAGAAATTTCCCATGTAAGCTTATTCAATAAACTTTAGTCTTCAGTGATTTTTCATATAGCAGCAACTTTTCTCTGCAGAATCTATCATTAATGCTACATGCTGTGACACAGACAAACATCCTTTAATGGCAAGTTAAAGAATGAGTGCTATACTCATCTTCACTTTGAGACCAGAATGAGAATAAATGTTATTATCTCCCGGAGATGTTTTGCCAGAAATTTAACATCAAAATTAAATCTCCAGACTGCTACAAGCTCCTGCTTTCAGTATGCAGACAGAGACATTTCTTGAAGTAATTCCTATTACTTTTGATTTGTACTTTACACTATTTCCAAGTGTGAAAACCCAAGAGTCTGGCAATTATCATTATATTCTCATTCCTGTAGTAGGTTGTATATGCTAATGAAGAGAAAAAAACCATAATTATATAGTATCATAGTCTGTTGTTACTGAGCTCTCCTGTAGCCTCTTCTTCCAAACAGCTGTCTGAACTCATGACTTTTTCCTTTATTAAAAATTAAAACCACAGAATTCAGGAAGGAAAACACAACTGCCAGAGGTTGTAGCTTTAGGAAACATCTCATGCTTTTAACCCCGTCATTTTCTGTCAACCATGAGAAATGCACATTTAGAAGCTGCAAAGATTTCTAATTCTGTGCAAAGTATGCCACGCTGAATATCCTTGTGCTGAGCTGGATGTAGTTTTGTGATTGAAATACTTTAAAGGAAGCGGAAAACACTGATGTAATATGTATGTATGTATGTATAAGTCTGTTCTTCAATAAAAGTGAGTGGTTAATTCTCTAGGTTTAAGAAGAAGCTTTCCAGTGGAGGAACATCTCAGTATTGCTCTTGGCATTGGTTCTTACATGGCCATTTGAACACCTAGGATTATGTACAATTGCGTAGATGATAATCACGGATAAGCTTTGCACAACCCTCAGTATCAATTTTTACATAATTCTTATGTGAATACTTGTGCAAGTAGTTTTTATACTGTATATTACTTTGATTATATCAGCAATATATTCAACAATGTTTCATTACAATTTCTATTATTATGCGATACACAGTATGACATAAACTTCATATTGGCATTCCAATGAGGAAAAAATATGTCTTTAAGTCACACTTTAAGAAAATATGTTCCAACTTCTCTACCTAATGCAAATCAATCTCCATCATTGCAGCTGCAGGACAAATGTCTTGTGATTTAGGAGCATTTGTGGGACACTTTTAATCAAGTGCATTTGGTCACAATGGGCAATCAAGAGCAACAACAGTCAGTGTGTTCTGTAAATGATGGTTAAGAGAAATACTTAAATGAACTCAAATACAGTGTTTCCCTGTGCTCCCAAATAAAAAACACCCCTGGCCAGTTTAGCCAAATTAAGATAGAATACCTCTGGATGTGCTAAGCGTCAGAGGAATATGCCAGAGGTGAGCAAAGGCAAGATAAAAAGTGATCAGTTTTAATAAGCTGACAGAGGAAAAAGAGAGAAGTGACAAGTATAAAATTGCCAAGAAAAGAGAGAGAGGATGTGCTCTGTGCATCTGATTGGAAGTCACAGAAAGATGCCTTCTATGAGGCTGTCCTATGAAAGGAGAGCCCTTCACTTTTATGATACGATAAAAAGCTTGACAAATCTAACCCCTTTAATTTTGTCATTTGAGTAGTGAGGTATATCTCAAATTATCCATAGATGAGGTGCTTTAGATATTTTTTAACACTCTGATCTTATTCTCCTTCTGCATTGCAAACAGCAGCTTTTCTGTAGAAGGATTCATTGGCAGTTTAAAGATACCAGTGAGATACTTCGACACAGCACATTACTGATCACCTCATTATTGCTGAATTACCCACCTGTTGTAGGGGGGAAGAAAAATTGCCTGAGTTATACTGTGGCCTGCTGAAGAACAGGCTCTTAGTGTGAAACCCACAATAAACCACAGTGTAGTTCAATTCCTAAGGTTACTCAATCAATCAAATGCTACCCTCAAAATAGGGAATCCAATTCCTAAACAAACAGGTATTTGTGGTAGTCTGATAGGAGGGATGTGGCACCATACTACAGCACTCCTGAACAGATAGGATGCCCCTTAAATTACTGTAATTGAAGTAGCAGCAGCAAGTTTTGAAAACAACACTAGAGTAAATTTATCCTCTGGGGATAAATTCACTAAGGTAATCATTGAGTTTAATGGGTTATTAGGAAAGGACATCAAATATTTTTCATATATAGTGCTTCATTCTGAGCGTACAGAATCAACAAAATAAAACCAATTGTAAGTGTGCTGTCAACTGCAGGGTGACAGCACTGAAGTCAATGGGAGAGAATATTTTTTCTGTTTATTACAGACAATTATCAAAACATCATCAGCTAATCCTACACTGTTATTGAAGTAGACATTAGTTAATTCACTTCTCCATATACCACAGATCACTGCCTTTCAGAACCAGTTTTGGAGGCATTTTTGCATGGGAATGAGAAAGGAAGAAAATGACATGAAAAAAGATTACTAATATTTAAAATATTTCTACAGTTTTATAAGAGGAAAAATTAATTTTTGTTTTGTCTTGAATAGCTACATTCCAACACGCTTCTTGAAATTTGAAATACCTGTTTAAATGTTCAAGGAAATTTATCTAGTGAGTATAAATTCTCTCGTGGTGCAGAAAGCGTGGCATGGCTCTGTGACTAGGGTAGACATTCACTTTGAAATATCTGTGTCAGTTTAAACACATTACTGTCTCCTTAGCTTTCTAGTAGCGCCAAATTTTATGCAGCTGCTCGAAGTGCCTTAATGCACACCTGTATTTTCAGCCCAGAGACAGACCATGAGTGTTCAAGTGGCAGGACCATGGGAGTGGGGGCCTCCAGCAGAAGGGCATCTGCAAATATAGAGTGCTATAAGATGATGGACTGCTGTAAGAGGTGATTAGCCACCATAGCCATTTTCAGTGCATGGCCTGTGAGCCCGTTGCTACCATTGCAGTGGTGAGAAAGGAGTATGGGGTTTCTATATTAAACAGGATCAAAAACGGAGAGTACTTCACAGCTCACACTGCTTTCCCAGGTTCAATAAATGCTTATCCATATGTAAAAAGATGCTGAAGGCAATACAGAATTTCATTTTCCTATTGGATTAACACAGGCATAATTTTTAGTGACGTAAGGATTAGAATGGCTTCCTTTACAAATTCCAAATAACACAAAGCAGAAAATGCATGGGTTTAGTGCTGCCTTGAAATTTTTGGTAGAACCCTGGTTCACAAGATGGACTTTATTTGATAGATTCTAATTAGAAGGTCAATTATATACTTATATTTAGAGGAAGAGTAGATGTGAGGGAAGCATATTCTAGCCATTGCATATTCAGAACAAAATATTTTGAACAAAAAAATTGTTAGTGTCTATGTTAAAGTATTGCACTTGTACCCCAAAAGAATAAATAATGTCACAAGGCTGACACCATGAGAAAGTGAAAATTAAAAAGCAGAGCATATTTTGGTATGTTTTTATACTTTCACAAAAGATGAGTGGTTGCTCTGGCAGACTCCCCTGCTTTCAAGTATGGTAAATCCCCTTCAGCCCTTGTCCACAGCTGACTCATATAGCCATAGTAAAGGTACTGTGTGTGAGAAGCATGGACAATGCTCAGACAAGCTGCCACAGCAAACATGCATTCTGCAGTTGTGATCTTCTGAGCATCTGCCTGACTAGAAATAAATTTAGCTTCTGATCTTCAATTTTAAGCAAAATCTACAGGTTTTCCCCCAGTGCCTTGAACAACTGGTGAAGTGCTAGCAATGGTGCACTGCAGCATACAGAAGTGTTTTCCTCACCAAAGTGGCCATAAAATGCTGTAAGAGTAGGGCTTTGTGTCACTCAACTATCAGTCCTCACAGAAATGAGAAACATGGGGAAAAATAGGACAAGAAAGTTGTGAAAATCCAGACTTCATTAAGAATTCCAAAGATATAACACTGTTTTGGATTCTCACAGCAATCAAAAATGGAAACCAGTTTTTTGGTTTCCATCTCCCATTCTCAGAGAATCACATAGTAAGAGTATGTACCACTTAGGATAAGTGGTATTTTATAATTACTTATATTATGTATGTCTAGGGCTCACAGTATAATGGCACCCTGATATCAAAATGGGGCCACTAGATGGTACTGCAATATAATTAATAAATATTAAAAAGTAATCTCATAAATATATATTTGGATATTTTTCTGCAATGTCTTGGCTGTAACATTTGAAAGACTTGCAGAAATATTCATGGCACTGCCTTTAGAGATATAGGAAAGCCTTCATGTAACTATAATATATGCAGCTTTAAGGTACATGCTAAAGTGCATGCTTACCAATCTTAACAGCATAACTAAAGTACTCAATATATATGTAAACACACACGTAAGTAAATCATCATGTGGAAGTATCATCTAGCCAGTCACTACATTTATTTTTATGTGTTCCGATATTCAGTGCAAAACTACTGAATTGTGAGAAAAATGACCATATATAAATCAACAGGAAGTTGTATATTTATTCATAAACTCAATGTAAAATATGTACCAGGATTTTAAAAGATGAAACTGTTACAATTAGCAAAATATATACAATCATATTTCATATTTTTCTATACTTTGAATGATTTGCTATCACAATTTACTTCACCATTAAAAAGATGAAAAATTCCACTTTTATCTAAATGCATTTCACCATATGCTATGTCTACAGTATTAAACAGATTACATTTTATAATCAGTTATTTTCCAGCTGGTAAAGATCTTGAGGTTTAAAAATTGCTGCAGAACTAAATTTTCTGAAACTATAAGCATGCTTAATAGTATCTACCCATGAAACTACCCCCTGAATAACCTAACACTGCTGGTTGCCAGCACTATTTTCAATTTTCATCTGTTAGATATATGATCAAGCATGTCAAATGTGCCCTAAGTAATAGAAGTGAAAAAATAAAGTCATTTACTTAAAACATTCTGATAGCTATTTATCTGAAAACCCTGGTCAGATTTATTGCTCAAAGGCATTTACCTACAAAGTTAACCAGATGCTTTGAGTTGAAAACTAATTTAATTTCTCTGTTATCTTAACAGGACATCTGTTAAAACAACATCCAAGGAAGGTAATATGTTCAAAATTAACCATCCCGCAGATTGTTTTATTAGAGTATGTATGACATTGACATTCAACTGCTAATGACCACTGCTTTACAAAAATAGTAAATGTGGAATCAAAGCAGTATAATGATTATACCGATGGACACAAAGTATCGTAGAATGAATGCATAAGTTCAATCTTTTTGCCAAGTTCATTGCTTTGTTACAACTGGGTTATGCTGAACTATCCATTTCTTTTGTTTAGTTCTTTCCTCAGCTTCATCTATGTATGGAGCCCTCCCTATAAAATCAGAGCATATTAGCTGCATAGTGTTCAGCACTCATAGCCAGCATGTTTTTTAAGCAGCATGAGTGACAAGCTATGCAAATCATATCCTGAAGTAATTTGCATTATTGCAGTTAATTTGCATATGGGTATAAACTGGATTTCAGCGCAACTAGGTATGAATTCAAGCAGTGGTATATGAAAGTCAGACACATAGGTAGATGTGTGCTTGCCAAGGTTGGGATATTCAAATGGAAAAATACTACTTACTACAAGGCATCTATTTCTGGCTGGTCCTTATAATTTTGTGCAATAAGATGGTAGGGACGAGTGGGAACACTTGGAGGAAAAATAGGCTCCATATATTCTCCCACCCTTTCCATTTATTTCCACCAGCAATGCAGGACTGGTGCTAATTTGTTGACAGGAGGTGCTATGACCATTGCTGCCTCTTCCTCTTCTCATTAGAGTAACCCAATGGAAAAGGAAAAGAGAAAGAATGGGCTGCTCTACAGCCACTAAAAGTCACCTATATCTGTCTAGTCCTGGACTAACATCTCAGATCAACAAGGGAAAGGAGGATTTCTCAGTGATGAGAAGTTGCTAATGGACGAGCAACATTTGTAGGTGGATTTCTAAACTGCTCATTTCTTCCTTGAGGTGATTTGCATCAGCTGCTCTCCCATAGTGCAGGTTGCTTGCTGGGTCTGGCTGGAGGCAGGAGAACTGATGTTTGTTTTCTGAAGTCCCTTCTGGCTTTACTTTACTATGAACCATGACCATGAGTATATAAACACTGACTTTAAACAGAGTGCACATTGGCAGCTGGACATGATTCCTTACGTGTGTCTTCATTCCTCTGATTTCATGATATGGAAAACAGGCCAGCTTGCACTCCAGCTACAGAGCGGGCAGTACTTGCAAATAATGAAACAGCAGCAAACTCTCTCCCTAAATCTTCATTCCTCCAGCTCTGCAGAGCTGACTCTCTCTCTAGGCATATTCCCCAACAATGCCATGATACTGTCTTCCCACTGCTCCCTAGCAGTTACCCGGGAGCCTTCACCAAGTTTTGGTTAACCCTTCTGATTACCTCAGCACGAATAGGGAAGAGTTACATATTTGCAGCATTTTACTAGACTGCAGGGTTTATATACGAGATTTTCAGTAGCTTGTTAAATACAATATAAGGAAACTTAAATATTAGTATAAGTTGAATTGTCTTTGAACTAAAGGACTCTAATTCCTTTTGAATGTGTTACTACTTTTTCCAAACATGGACAGGATATATACATAAGATACTATATAGCTTTACATATGTGTGAAGACCCTTCATTTTTCTCCCATAGTAAAGCAAAAGTGTGAGAAGTGAACTGATTTTTTATTACAAGATAATTTGTGTTTTTCTTGTGAGGTGCAACAAACTATCTGTGGTTAGAAAATAGGAAGTCAGCTACAGAAAGTACAAATGAAAACCTAAATACTCGACTTCACTTAAAAGCCTAAAGGGAGTGATAGAAAAGGTGAAGCATGACTCTTCTCAGGGGCACACAGTGAAAGAACAAGAGGCAATGCCACAGATTGCAGCAATGGAAATTTCAGCTGCATATCAGGAGAAAAATTTTTACAATGAGAATGGTTAAGAAATAGAGAAGTTGTGAAACTTCTGTCCTTGAAAACTTCTAAAACTTGACTGGCTAAAACTCTGGGCAGCGTGATAGAACTTTTAAGTTGGTGCTGCTCTGAGCAGGAGACTGGATTAAGTGACCTTGAGAGGGCTCTTCCAGCATGAATAAGTCTGTGATTTTGTAAGTCTAAGTTATCTTATATTTCCAGTTATTTGTAGTGGGTAGGAGAGAAAGTGTTCAGAAACCTTTAATTTCCCTTAAAACTTCTGGCAGAAAACAACCTGATTACATATTTTCCTTTATGTTTGCATTTTAGTAACTACAGAAAATTCAGTTCTTTGCATTATATTTAACAATTTCCATTTTAAATAAGTGCATATTTTAAACTTATTCTTTCAAGTTCCCTCTGTTGCAGTACAGGGCAATATAGGAAAAGAAGTAACATGATTTGAATGCAAATAGAAATTCTTTTTTTTTTTTTTTTTTTATTAAGAGCAGTGCTCAGACCTGTATAATGAATAAAGAGGAATCACAGTTTGACTACACCCAGTGATCTATGTACACAATATCACTTCCGTGCTTAGAGATCTTAGGTGCCAGAATTCTGTACTTAACCTTTCATATTCTTATTCTACACGTTTTCAGATCAGAACTGAAGTACAGGATTTGCATTCATATTGTTATTAAGCTTCTTCTGACAGCTGCAGTATATGGAGTCAGATGCAGTATGGCAGCCTCCACTGCCAAAACTTCATCTCTGAAATAGGCTATGTACAGAGATTAAAGAAAAATATACAGTTTTGACTTTATGATTAAAAGGTATGTAAAAGTGAATGTAGAAGAGAACTCAATTATGCTTATTCAAGCAATCTTAATTCTAGCATTTCTTGATATCAGACTGTTTGATTTTCAAACATCTAATTTTTGTGTAAAAAATATATAAGTACAACATAATGATTTAATATAGTAAATGTAAGGTTTTTTTCTGTAAATAAGGAAGACATCAAGAATGCCAGTTTTGACAGTTAAAATGAGCTTTTCAGACATGTCCTCTTGTCATATTCACATAGTACTCTGGGACTACAGTAAAGTGATTCCGGAGCTCAGCCAGGCGACAGTGAGAGGAGAATTCTTGGATCTAGTCACACAAATAGAGTTGAATGCAAAGAGAACTAGAAGTACTGACTTAAGGATGGGACCCTGTGCAGCAAGGGCTGCTTTGAACCCTGAGGCCCAGCTGGTCCCCCTATTCCAGCACTCCAAACCCAGCCTCTGCCTTGAGTTCCAGCAGCTGACAATGACAGAGTTTCCACTCCCAAGCTTGTGATGGCATGATGGCAACCTTAGAAAAGGGTTTCTTTCAGCAAAAAGTGTTTACTCATTTCAAAACTGAAAATGGGAATATGATAGTTCTTTTCTGCTTATTTTCTGCTTGTGATATCATTAGACATCATTAGGGGAAACTTTCAAATGCTTTTAATCAAGACTGGTGTTCTTAATCACATGAGTATTTTCTGCTGTTGTTCTGAGATAGCTGAATTTATCTCCTTGTGTACTTTCCTAGGTTTAAAAAAATCATAGGAATATTACATTTTCTCAGAAATGCTTTCTATTATGTTTTCCTTTTTTTTGTTGTTTCACTAGTGTACTTCAGATGTGCCTCATTCAAGATAAGAGGTTATGCTTTTCATGTGCTACATTTGGTTAGCCACAGGCCAAAATAAATATTACCAGTCCTGACACCTTAAAGTCCTACTTACAGAGAGTATGACAGTCACCAGTAAGCAAAACAACACACAGACTAATTAAATATTTTTGTAGAATAATACTGAAAAGTAAGTCTGTGAAGTGGGTTTTCTAGGCATTTATTCACAGATCCACATAAAAATCAAGGTTAAGAGCAAGTGATTGTAGTTCCTCTTTGTTACAAATCATTCTTGCAAAGCCATAAATATTCCATCTTGCTGTGATAAAGTTTCAGCACAGATAACTGTGCCTCAAGGACAGAAAATACTTGGTGTGACACCATTTTCCACAAGATATCTATGATTGTAAAGGTATATAATGCAAACAGATTTACATGGATGTTCACAAATAGTCCTTGAATCTCCTCAGTCTCTTTAGAGATGCTTATCTCATTGTTCTGGAAATTTCTTAGTCTTTACAGACCTGTTTCAGTACAATAAGGAGATGCTGTAAAAATGTCATGACCTCCACCCCCACAAGTAAAATAAGTATATTAACAATTGAAATATGTCCTCTCCATTTTCTCAGCAGGTGATAATGTACACATCTTATTCTATGTGTACAATTGTTGTACACATAGACAACAACAATTGTTGTACACATAGAATAAGAGTTTTCTTAAAACTTTGGAAAAAACCCCTGCCTTATTTTTATTTTATTTTGTACCATGCTATAAATAATACATATAAAATAAATGATACAAGTCAGAACTATTATTAGCATGTAATTTTAACCTATCAATTCTTAAAGCCATGTTGCACAGGATCCTCTCTCATGGTTTACAGCCTCAAAGGCATCCTTCTGGTACTTGCCTAAAGATTGTTTTCTATTCTCTAGTTCAGACCCAGAGCTTTTCTCAAGGTTCTACATGCCATTTCAAACAAAGAAAATATCCAGGTTTATCACCACAGATTTAAAATTGCAGTTATTCCCAGATGAAAATATAAATAATAAAAAAGATTCAGTGCAAGATTTATGAATATACCTGAGAAACATTACACTTGAAATTATCTATTCTGTAAGATAACTACATGTGTAAAACAGCCAAAGCCTCTGAAGGATCTAGAATGGGGGGGTACATGATATCAACCTGAACAGTTGGGTATCTTTGCATTAGATGTATATTTCCAAGCACTAGATCTAGAATATTTCCCATGTGGGGAAGTCTTGACGTAGCATTTGAGTTGGAAAGGAGAGGAGAATGATGCCCCACATGTGAATTAGATCTTTCGTAGATAATGAGTTGATCTCTACCATTTTTTAAAATCCATTTTTCTCTAACTTTTTCTCCCTCTCTTTTCCAACTCTGGTGCTCTAAAAGCCAATTGAAGTGGAAAGAATATACTTTACTGGGTATTTCAAGGCAGATCATATCACTGGAGCAAATAATACCTCTAGAGACCAAATAAAAATTAAACTACATTCAAATATAGACCTGAATCCTATGGCTGTTTGGGAAACATTCTAGATGATGATTAATATACTTCAGAAAAAAATAATTTCAAGGTTTAGGTACCGCTGTGGTCCATTTTATTTCCAAGTAGCACTTACTAGTGTTCTTACACTGTTTTTATACTGACTGCTCAAACAGCTATTTCTCCTTTCTCCATTTTTCCCACCCCCATTCACTTCCCAAGGCAAGATAAGCATCCCAACATTTACAAGTTTAAGAATGCAGGTGGCTGAAACAAGCAGGTGGAAAGAGGGTGAATTGAGTTGGGAATAATTGTATGACAGGTGCTGGGTTTGTTATATATCTTAGTTCTCCTGGCAACAAAGAAATAATTTTGACCAAATAAAAGATAATATATGCAAGTTCTTTTATTTGCTATGTTTTTGCCAAGCTTTAAATGAGATTTGGCCTGTCTGAAAGTATAAAACCAGGAAAGGGTAATGTTTTACCTGCAGAAAATTACTTTACACCCTCAGGAAATGAAATTCTGATCCTTTTGAAGTCAGCATCTTTGAAGAAACAGAATACATGGGGATGAAATACCTTGTCTCTAGTAGTTTTTGTATTTCAGGGGTGATTTGAAAGAAGCAACATGCAAGGAAGTATCTTTGCCTCATTTATTCTTCTTATAATTGTGTTTAACCTTCTGCATAAAAAGGTATCAGTAACTCACAAAGGATCAGAGGATTACATCTGTAACTTACAGTTGGGCTAAACTCCCTATAATAAGGTAAAAAAAATTAAAATCTGAGTCAAGAAGACAATGTGATGTATTTGACACAAGGGATTCTCTTTGGTGGTCACTTCACAGCACTGTGAGCATAATTCAGCAATAACTAGACTCTATATAATAGAGTCTAATACTGAATACTCTAATAACTGAAGCATATTACCCTAAAAAATTGTTGCCATTGCTAATCTTTTATCACACCAATTGCCAGCTTTCTGGGAACACCTTGGAAAGTAGGAATGTTGGTATGAGGCCATTACCAACTGCCACTTTATGCATTATCACACTGTCAATAAAACTCTACAAATATGTCATTTTTAGGAAAATATATATTTCCTGTAGATTTTTACTATGTATAAGTGTTCAAGGAAAAAATCCTACCAGAAGCATAAACTTAAAAAAACACTGACGATGCCAAATGGCAATCTGTTCTGGCACCTCAGTTTACACCTTAATTTAATGAAAGATCCCTTGTTTTACAACTATTATACTATTATCCCTGAAAGAAATCCAGTTAAGTAACAACAAGCTAAAAGGTACAATAAATATTTGTTTGCCCTTGAGATGGCAATGTTTTATATTCATGATATCATTAATTAATGTCTCTCACGTGGGTGGAATTTGCATTGCAGGGCTACTGAGGGGGACAAAAAGAGGTAATTTTCTTTTAAAGAATATATACAATTATTGTTTCGGGCATCAGAATGTATACACTCATTACTGTCTGGTTTAAAAGTTTCTAACATACCCGCAATATTCCAAATTTACATCATACTATGACATTCATTTAGGTAACACTAAAAGAATGAGTAAAACAGAGCACAGCCTGGGACATGTTAACAAAGAGTTGATAGCTTAAATGTATCCTGTGGTAAATTACCTTTGAAAGGTCTCCAGCCTCCAAATAGAAGCAGATAACAAACACGTTCCATGTAACCCAAAGGACCAGCCAGACAGCATACTGTAGGGAGGAGGAGAGAAACACGGAATTAACAATTTCACTCTCAACTGAGCTAAATTTAGTTCATTAGCTCAATCCAAGACAAAACCAGATTATAAGTATGGTGCCTATGAATAAAAATGCTACACATAAGAGAGAATTACAAATACATTCTTCGCTTTCCCCGACACAGTGTCTAGTGACGTAGTGAGTACTCAGTCACAGCAGAAAACCCGCATCTCAGGAAACACTTGATAAATCTGACATTTTAATTGAGACTAATCTGTATCTCTCTTTGTTCAAATGGGTAATGCTACAATAGAGAGGTGTGTAGTATGAATTATATTAGTTATGATTAATAGTTATTATATAATTGTTTTAATTATATTAGAAGTGCAGAACTGATCATTCAACTATAACTTACTAAATAACAGCCTAATTGAAGTAGCCCTGGATTTTTTCAACACTTCAGATTTAGTCACAAGTAACCAAGCATATATAGCCTAAAGAAAATCTGTCTGTCTGTCTATCTATCTATCTATCTATCTATCTATCTAATTTTTTTGCAATATTTATACAAAATATGAAAGAATTTTGTGACCATTCAAAGGAAGGTTCAAAATTATTCAACACCTTCAGGAGGCAGACTGCATTTTAAATTGCCACTTTATTTGGGTTTTTAATTTTTTTTTTTTTTTTGTCTCAGAACGTATAGGAGAAGCATTCATATTTAAGCAATATCTGTTCATTGGGAGTTGACAAATGTCTTATTCATGGAATACATTTTTTTCTCTCCTTCTGTCCATTATTCTGCTTCTGTTTTGTATTCATAAGACTATATGTGCTAGGACTGGAAAGTACATTCCCCTGCTGTAAAGCTGGAGGATCCTATACAATAAAGTTTGACCTGCTGTTGCTACTCTTATCTGATGTCTGTATTTAAGAACTTTCTTTGACAAATTATTCCATCACCTAATAAACTTCAGGATCATCAAATGTTTTTCTGATAGCTAGCCATCCTCTAGCCCACAATTCAATTCTGCATGTCTGTTTATTTCATTCCACAAGGCCTTGCATACATTTGCAATATGACAGCGATAGGACACCATTCCCTTCCTGCTATAGCTGAGAGCTGCTTTCTCCTCTTATATCACCACCCCACTTCTCACAAGTATTTACAGACTTACTCTTCAAAGTCTTGTAGCCTTTTCTCCAAACCATACTGATTACATTTTAATAGCTTCTTTTCAAAATCAGGAAGCACTATTTTCTGCACACCTCCAAGTGTTCACATTCTGAATAAGCAGACTATATTTTGGACTGTATACTATCCATTCCATACAAAAAAAATACATGACAAACTATTGTTTGTCATGAATGACAATCTCTTTCTCTTCTTTCAGTAACAACATATGCAGGATTCTTCTTGCATTTCTCTTGCAAGTGATATTCTGCATTGCACTGTCCATTATTCAACATGCCATTTTCAATCTAATCTACTAGCTATTGTGAAAATAAAACAATTCTGCCATATCCCAGGATTTAAAATGAGACTATATCCAATATGACCAAAATTTAGACCTGTTCAAATTTCTTATTTTTATAGATAGCAAAATAATTTCCAGCCAGCCTAGCAAATAGTTGGACCATATTCAGGTTTTTAAAAGTTATGATAAAAATAGCTTTGATTTAATGGAAGCTAACACAGCTATAAATGCTTGAATTGCTTTATACAGAAGTAATTTCAAGTAATTTAAAGCATACAGATTACATATACTTTATAGGTCAGCTCTTTCTGGTCACAGATGACAGATTTATTTAGGTCAGGAGAACTCTCTGGAGGTCACTTGGTCCAATCTCTGCTCAAAGCACAACCAGCATGGCACAAGTTTTGCAGGGATTTATCCAGTTGAGGTCAGAATATCTCCAGAGATGACCCAGCTAATCCACATCCACACTTTGAATGCAGGCTGCTAATAAAACTTTGGAAAATAGGAACTTAGTTCAGCTGCAGAATCTTAACAAATTCAATTTTTTTAAACAAAACTTCGAGATATTAAACATATTAAGTATTTCATTTTTGTGTAGCTTTCTCAGAGTACACCCCCCTTCACATGTAGCATGAAGCTTTATAATTACAAAAAAGAGAAGAAAACGGCAATTTAGATTCAGTACCCTTAATTTGGCTTTGTTAACCAACTTTCCAGCATTTTAACGTGTTGGTTTTTGCCAATTATTGTAATTCTGTAATTCTGATGTAGAAAATAAAAACATTCCTTCTGACACATGAAGATAACTGGATTTCTTATAATGAAAAGTCTAAATACTGCATTTAGGCTGGTTTCTCAAAGATATGAAATGTGCAATTTCTGTTCCCTTGAAAAATTTTTTGTGCTCCAGAAAAATTTTAATTTTTTTTTTAATTGGACAAAATAATACAAGAAGATTCGAAGATACTTTATCCACAAAAGTTTCAGGAAAATGGATGTACAAATGGGAATAGACACTATTAAGTCCTTATACAGAGAAAGGCTTACAAGATCATCATTTATCAGTCAACATGAAAGGGGAAAAATATGGGAGAGAGGCACTGGAAACCAGGTTTCATTAGGTCGGCTGTTCATAGCACAACATGTCCCATTGGATGTAAGCAACAGCAATTAAAAGCTCAACGTGCATAGGACATTCAATAGAACACACCAAGGAGCTTTGGAACTGCTTGTGCCAGCAGAGAATCTTATTACGTGAAAAAACAAAACTTTTCTTTTTTACTGCCAAGTTTAGCACCAAAAAACTGACACATTTATCTGCCGTTTAGATACACTCATTTAACAAGAATCTCTTGTTATTGGACTATAAAGCTAAAAATGTCTTTTAAAAGTATGTTTTAAACTTCTTTCTTTTGAAATGCTGTATTAAGTGCTTGTTGCCTGAATTTGGTGGATAAACAGTGAGTTTAGTTGCCTTGAAATAAAAGGATGTTTCTGCTTCCCATTGCTTCTTATTTCAGAGGCTTCAGAAGTATCTCATCTCTTATCTCTGCATCACATGTAGTCATAAATGCCTCTTATTTTCTATGTGCTTCAGCAAATTGTTGAAAAAATTCAGCACTGAAGGTCTGTGACAGTGAACAAATCCTTCTGACACTCTCCATTATATGTATCTAATTAGAAACACATTTTATGAGAGTTCTTCAAAGGGCTATAGCTGTATTTTTTTCTCATATGTGGGAGTTCAAGACAGCTGCATTATCTGACAGAAGCCATCACAATGTTACAGCAATCACATAACAGCAAGACAAGAACTTTGATGAATACACACTTGACCAAGCAGGAGATACTAAGAAGGGGCACAGCAGTGACAATGATGCTTATTATTTTTATGGAGATCCACACTGGAAAGGGGTATAACTAGAAGGTTAAGACTGAAGCCTTGAATTGTAAACATGAATTTATAACCCTCCGCAAAGAATTTTGAGAAGAATTAGGTATTTCATGATTTATTGATACTGTGTAGTTACATTCACTATGAACCATCAAAAATTAATATAGGATGTATTTTTTTCTTGGGGAATGGAAAACTGAGATATTAAAATACCTGTACCAGTACTGAGAACCTATACATTTCTCTTTACACTTCTGTCAAAGTTGCACTAACAGGGAAACTGGAGGTCAAAGAAATTAAATCACTTCACTTAACACCTAAGCCAAATGGAAAAATGATCACAAGGGCACAAAAAGCAAAGGTTCAGGTAGGCCACTGCCTTTGATATAAACATGGTCAGCAGAGCTCACATCTAATACTCTCATGACACTTTGCCTGAAGGAGAAATATGTCCCATACCTTTCAAGCATAAATAGTCAGGAACTCTGATAGATATGAGTATTTTAAATTAAAGAATTATTTTTTTTCCAAAGAACTTTACATGGCATTTCTATTGCTTCCAAATTCTTTTCTGATATGTGAATCAGTTACAAACATATTTGTCTGGGGGATACAAGGGCTGAGACCTACATTCTGGAATTCAAAGCAATTGAATTGTTCTTGTCATTAATGGTTTGCTATTTATTTTATTTTTAGAAATCTACACGATTTTAGTTTCAGATTCTTCCAAATCTGAAAATATTCCCCAAGATCCTGCTGCATTCAGAGAAAAGAAACTGAAGGAATTTCTAAAATCATAATTACTACATTTATCACAGTAATTAAATATGTGATTATTTATGCTATCTGGATAACAGTACTTGAGTTGTTCAAAGATTACCTAGAGTCCAGCATGTCTGGGAAGAGCATCTCTTTCCAGTAATGCAGCAAGAACTGTCCACAATATAGTTATATTTGTTTCTGAAGTTATTTTCCCCTAATTTCTCCAGTCTATGAAGGTATATCACTTAGAAATACAATTTTCAAACTTATCTCTTTCCCATTAAATATGATAAAAAGTGAAATTCTGAATACTTGGCATCATTGTTCTATCTGTCCCTCTTGTTTCCATATGGCTGGAACTGATAGAATCACCTAGATTCCCCTGTGAGAAGTCCATCTGAAGCAGAAAGGACATCAGTCTACAGTGGGACTTCACGTGGCCGCTTAGTAGGCACCATCTCTGCTTTCATCTACTCTGTGCATTTTGCTGTTTCCTACCTAGTCCCATTGCTTGAGGCTTTTCCTGGAGAGCTGATGAGGATATGGGCAGCACAACATGGTGGAGAGTCTAGAACCCATCAGTGGGAAGCTTCCAGTGCAGAGCAGGAACAGGAACCACAGCCTGACTCCAAAGAGGAATCTGAAGTCAAATTCTCACCCAGCAGAGTTTCAGTGATTGAATGCATAAGGACCAGATGTTTTAAGCTGAACTGCTGCTCTCAGAAACCTAACAAAAAGAGCGTCTGTGTTCTGCTTTTAATGATTCAGATGAAAGTCTTCTGTGCCCAGCAGTTACCTACAGGTCTCACTGGAAGAGAGCTCAGGGCCAAAACCAGTAGTCTTGACAACAAATAATATTCCTGGCAGCAGAGGACTTTGTGCAACCAGTTCAACTTCGATAAATGTTCATTGACATTCCTGAACATACTGGGAAGCTCTTGTAGAATGACATAGTTCTCTGGATTTTTTTCATTGCTTGTTGATTGTCACAACATGCAGTTTCCACTAGTTTTGCTTGGCTGAATTCTTATCATTATATCTAAGTCTTAATATCTTAAGATATTAAGACAATATCTAAGTCTTAATTCCTATCATTAAGACTTAGATATTTCTTGCTAGGTTTTATTTTTTTCATTTATTTTTAATCATGGCTATAGTATCAGACCACTGTCCATCTTTGTGAGCATCTGCTTCTAAGCAAATATGAATTGATTCTGTAGCATCCATTTTGAGTTGCTGTAGTTTTCTGTCTCAAATTGCAATGACAGTCTAGTTTTCTGCTTGTGTTTATTAGGAAATTTTTAACCCATTGGCATTGTGATTCCACTGACTCTTCAGTCTTTCATCAGGCACATATTTATGTATTTTTTTCTCTTTTCCTTTGTTACCTCAGATAAAAAAAAATCTGGCTGATATTTTATTTCCTTGTCATTACACTTTAATAATTAGTGTCCTCTTCCAAGACTGACTGAAAGATGCTGAACTGTCACATGCATCAGAATTGGTCACTACCAAACAGAAAATTGCTGTTGGAATGTTTTTTTTTTTTTTTTTTTCCTCTTGAGCAATCAGTGCTTGCAGATATAGACCAAATGCTGCTTAAAATTTCTTTCCAGAGGCTTCCATACACCCCATGACTATGTACAAACTTTCAACCTCCTTGAACTCAGTTATAAGCCCTGATTTTATATTAACTCTATTTTCCCCCCAATGTGCATGAGAAGCATAAGCATAAAAGGCAGGAGGAAACTTGAGGCACGTTCTGGCCAGGTCATAAATGGATGAAGGCACAGCCCAGAGCCAAGTACATTGATATGATGTGCAGTCAGCCCTCAATCTACCCTTAGCCAGGGACCTCTAGCTTGAGTAGGACTCACTGGGCTTCTTTCTTTTGGCTTCTTCTGTTTTGTTCCCTCTTTGTGCCAGAATTATGCTGGGAACAGAAAGCACAGTGGAGATTTGCTTTTTGTTCTGAAGACATGGCTCCAACTCCTTTTGCATAAAATAAGTTGAATTTCTACAGAGCACATTACTGTCAGAGTACTATCCATCTGCCCACATTTAGATGTCTGCAATGCAGATGTCCTCCTCTGAGCAGCATCTAGATTCCCATTACAATCAATTCAGAGGAAAGGCACTTTCAGAGCTCGGTTCATTTCCCAGTGTCTGTCTGTCACAGATCACTCCACCCTTGCTGTTTGGAAAGTCAAACTTCTCACAGGCAAAATTCCCAGTGTCACACAGCCCATTAAAAATCTGGTACTGGTGTCATAAAGAATAAGATAGTAATACTGCACTATGCAGATATATACTCCTTTTTTCCCCTCACATAAACAAAAATACCAAAGTAATTTAAACATCATGAGGGTAAAACATCACTGATGGACTGCTGAAGAGACATGTTCTGAGAAGTACTGTTGCTTATATCCTACACTTCCTGATGGTTCATTAATGCTTAAGCTTGAATAATTCATTTGTTTATTTCCTGTTTCTTGGATTCCCAGCTCTTTAGGTTTTAGTGCAAAAAGATTGAGAAAAGTGGGTTTTGGTATTGCATGACATACATTTGTTCTTCAGCTTCTAAATCGGTGTCCAACTATACCACTGAAGATATGACCCACAACACTAAATGACAAACTTCCATTCCAAGAAACCACAAACAACTCTGGAGATACATCAGCCCTCTCACACAGCTTTCCTAAGGAAGACACATAACATTTTCTCAGTGTAGTCACTCTATTCTTATAAATGATAATAATAATAATTTCTTTCAATACGATGTTAGAAGGGTGTTGTGGTTTGACATGGAAGTGAATTTTTTTTCAGGAAGTTGGGTCAAACCAATCAGTGGTCAGGTTTGGATATTGGCACCTGGAGTGACCACTGAAAGTATGGACATGCCTCTGAGAACACAAGGGGTTAAAAGCAAGAACTCCCAGGAGAACTGTCTCTTTGGTCGTCAGAGAGTGCAGACTCCCCCCTGCCCAGCCTTAGGCTGGGTGGGGGAGGGGAAGCCACGCGGCCTTGTCCAGGTAGGCCGAAGGGGCTGAAGGTCTGGAACCCAGCCAGCTCCTGTGGATGGAAGGGTGGAGAGAAGCAGAGATGCCTTTGTTCCCCCCCAACCCAGAGGGAAAGAGACAGAGAGCCTGGCGGCACCTGGAGATTTGCTGGCAGAGGAGAAGGAGAAAGGGGGGGGATGATGTCCAGCGTGGGAGTCGAGAATGCTGGGCAGAGGTTTCAGCCATCCAGGGAGTCTGAACTTTTAACCCTTTCCGGGAAATGAGGGCTTTGTAAAGTATTACTCCTCCTCGATTTGTAGTGGAAGAGAGACAGTCCGGGACCTGAGATGTTAGAAGGAGAATTTTTAGGTGGGAGGAGATGATGGAGTAGCTTTTGGCTGGACTTTCCTTGTTAGCCATAGACTGAACCAAATTCTCCTGCAATAGAGACTGCATTTTAGGGGGATGCAGTGGTGACCCAAGGAGACCTGCTTCAGCAACCACCAGCACAGGAATGGCAAGAACAGAGGAAAGCTGAGGAGGGAATGGTGATGCCCTCTGTCTTCAGGAAGAAGATGATCTCTGTTCCTGGACCCTTGGCCCCAGGGGAAAATGGGGGGGACTGTAGTCCCAAGATGAAAAGCTGGACTGTTGTATCTTTGGGTCCGTGGCAAAGCATCCTTAAAGGAGCCCTATGGGCAGTCTGTCCATGCACGGTGGTGAGAGCACTGTGACATGGAAAAGAGAGTGTCACACCAGCAGATTTTCTCCGGGTGGTTGCCATGTGTGACATGGAAACACAGGAGGTGGCAGATGTGTTTCCTGGGGGGATGGTCTATGGCACAAGAGAGACTTCTCTCTCCCTTGATAGTTTGAGTATTGATTATCTGAAGGGTGGTAATTTGATCAGGAATCCCAGGTGATGTTTCATGGTGGTTGTTTTGGAAATTGGGAGGAGGAGGGGTGTTTTAGAGGGTCCTCATCCTGGATTTAATCCGTGTGTCTTGTGTAGTAGTAGTAGTTTAATAAAGTTTTTTTTTCCTTTGTTATTAAGCTTGGGCCTGCTCTGCTCTGTACCTGATAACATCTCACAGCATTTATTTGGGAAGGTGTATTTTCATGGGGGCGCTGGCATTGTGCCAGTGCCAGTGTCAAACCATGACAAAGGGTGAATGGCCAAAATATAGAACTTAGTTTACATTGTAGCACTGTATCACTGTTCAGTCAAATCTACTAAGTTACAAAAGGGAGTTGCAAATAGTCTGGATCCCCAAATGAAAGTATACTGAGGAGTTACTTTTAAAAAAAGTTTTCTTTAAAAAGACAATATTTCTGCCATTCTTATTCCAAAAGAAGAACAACAAAATTTGCTTCTTTTCATCTCAAATATTTTCTTCTTGTCTTGGTTAGGGGATTTTTGATGTTGTTTGTTGTTTTTGTTTTGTTTTGTTTTGTTTTGTTTGTTTCTTTGTTTTGTTTTGGGGCACAGTTTGGCGAGGATTTAGGTTTCTTCTGCATCAGTATGTTACAATTCTTGAGCTTTTTAACAAAAGTGTATTTCATGTATCAAGAAAGTAAGGTAAGGCAGAAATTTTAACAGGACATATTTATTTTATCTTTTGACATAGCAGTAGAAATTTAATTGGTTTGGCTTCACTCATCATTCAATTCCTGTATATCTTTTGATCACATCTTTGCTGTGAAACATTTATCAGCAGGAAGTAACTTCAAATATCTGAAAACTCAGTGTACTGCAACACAGTACATATCCAATCAGCTGCAGACACATGAATATACATACATACATTCACAGATGGACTGATATTTTTCCTCTTATTATTTCCATACTTTTTATGTACTCTTTCTTTTGCTTGTAGAACAGATTATAAAATCTCTCAAATTAGAAATTTGATGTAATTAAATGTAAGTAACAGGAAAATGATAGTTCTCATTTAAATAGAACTCAAAAAGCTTTCTTTATAACAGAATTCTTGATATATCTCTGTATTTCAAGACATAACTTGAGCTGGCTACACAGTAGTCAACCTTAAGATAGCACTGTTTTGAACCTTTTTTTAACCTTTCTGTTTCAATTCCAATATTAATCTACCAGGATCTACTTCAAGAGCTACTACTAGCAGTAGAAATCAATGCTGTTCAAGATATAAAACTTGAAATAATGGCTTTGAAATGACATTATTTTTTGACTACTTCTAATCAGTTGTTAAATTTATATTGAAGTTGGCATAGGAAAGAAAAATAGAAACCAAAATGATGTGATTTTGTTATTTGGTTCTTATATTAAAGGGCTAGAAATATTTTGAAAGAATTTTTTCAAACCAAACCGACTAGAACACTCCTAAAATACTAAGAATTTCAAGACCTGGATTTCCTCAGAGATAATACATAGTTATCAGTTCAGAAATTGCATTCACAGGAATCCAAACTGTCTCTGATGGATATATTTTTTGTAAGTAATCTTATGGGAAAATTGCAGGATTTGTTGTGGTAAAATTTCACTGTAGCATTTTACCGGAACATTTTACCAATTAATTACCAATGAAAAAGAAACTTGAGCAAGATCATTGGATATTATAAACTGCTTTATCAAAGGCTTCAACTAAGAGTCAATATTACTATGGAATTACCACATTGCAAAATAGAAAAAAAAAAAAAAAAAAAAAATTCCACAAATTCAGCATGAAAGGGAGAGGTGGCAGAATGGTTTCGTATGTACAAGTTAGCCTCATTTGTTAAGAAATATTTGAAAACGTGCTCAAAAGGATCATGTAATTGCTTTTCTGCAGAATATGTGAATACTCCCCTGCTAAGAAGTGAGGTTGCTCGCTACTTGCCATTGCCCAGTCCAGGGATCACCCTACTAAGAGGCTCTGCTGATGGTGCCAGTTCAAGAGGCCACATGGATGGCCCAGCCCCTCTGCAGGGTAGCAGTGCTCCTCCATGTGGGCTCTGTGCTCACCTTGCCACATGCTTGCATTCCACCCTGGGTAAACCAGGCTCACCAGCTGGGGACCACTTCTCCAAGCCCTTTTCAGCCTGATGTAGTCTTAGGTGGAATCTGCCCATTCTGATGAGTGGCCAGCCCTCAGTAGAAATATTTTCATTTCCTCCAGTTTGAACTGGACAATGTGCAGTGAGGAAAGAAAGGTGGTCTTGTCAGCTGTGTGTTCTTCATATCCTCACTGTAATCTAATGAGAAGGGCTTCTCACTGAAAAAAATGGGAAGATGTAATTTCCTTCAGACGTTAGCAATTGATGGAACTAGACATGTATTGACTGTTTCCTTGGTGTCTCTGGGCTTTTGAGAAACACCCAAAAAGAAAAATCTTGATTATAATTCAGTCATTGAACAGTTTATTTTAATGGAACGTTTAGCAGCTGTTCCCGTTTGAATTCTCTATTAAAAACACAAATCAGGACAACCAGAATTCTTTCAATGTTCATTTTTAACAGAGTGTAAAAAATAAAATCAATAGCTACTGTTGCTAGGAACAGAAGTCTACTGACATTTATTTAGATTCTTTTATTGATGCCTCAGTATTTGAGTGCCAACTACAACTATTTATAAAGGGAATCCATCCCCCTCAAAGAATATACTGAAATGCTTGCTAAAACTAAAACTAAGCCATTTATAATAATATCTTTTTGATAAATGGAAATGGTTTTATTCAGCTTCCCAGGTATTGTTTTCCTCCTTCAGTTTTCTTTGTCTTAATGGCTTGACATACAAAGTCATGAGGAGCCTGGTGGTTGAGTACACAGAGCTTTGAGTGTGGTTTTAAATGTTTATATTCCAAAGGAGATATAATTTTAACTAAAGATTCACCACAGGAAAAATAAATGAGGACCACCGAATTCTTTCTTGCCTCTCTCCAAACTATTTTTCTACAGCACATTTTTTAAGAAATTCCTTAGACCACTCCAGAATTTTGGAAAAAAAACTGGGACGTGGCTAAGATAGTAGAAGACTTTGTGTTTCTGAGTTGCATAATGGAGCACACAGACCTTCAAACTTGCTGGCTGGCAACTCTGTTTTGGGAGGTTAGTAGCTGCTTTGAGGGGTCACTTCCCATTCTTTGGAGATAACACACAGATACTAGATCTGCAGAGTGTTTACAGCCAGCCATACAATGGAGCCAGACTGAATTTTGTTCAGGAGATTAAGGTAGCTGGAGGGAAGGGAGCCAAATCCCAGAGGCACAAAAGCCAGCCTCATGGAACTGTGTGGGGAGCGCAGCGTTAGACACATTTTCCTTGTGTAGGGGGCGCTTACCTGCGAGAGCATCACTGTGCCCAATTCTGTGGGACAGACTCTGGGAGTGAGTCTAATGAGCCACAGCCAAGGGAGACAAGACAAAGAATACTCTTCCAATCCCCTTATTCCCTTCTACTAAATCTGGTGGGCAAGACTGCCTGATTGACAAGACCAGTATGTTTTAATACAACATGGCTTTTTTTTTTCAATCTTTTTCAATCCTGAAGGTGTTGAATTAAATAAAAGGGGAATATGAAGCTTTAACAATGAATGTAGATATACAAACACCACTTTCAAAAAGAGGATAAAATATAAAATGGACTTAATTTTCTAGTTTCTTCAGGGAGATTTAGCACTGTGTTTGTTTAAAAAAAATCATTTTGTGTTGAAACCAAACTGCATATATTCAAATGAAATGAATATTTCTATTCTATTCAATTCTTTTAAAAGCATTTTCTTTATCAATCAATCAATCAATCAATCAATCTCTGATTTTTCTCAAATCACCAAAACACATTACACTTTATTTGCTCATTGGATGCATTAGGGCCTTCCTCAAGGAGGTTTATAGCTGACTCTGTGTGCATTTTTGCTCTGTATCACTCAGGAAACAAAGAAAGTCCCTTGTCTTAGATGATATTAGGGAAACTGCCTTTCAACTGGCATAAAAAAAACATTAGCTGAAAGTATTCCATGCCCTAGGTTTTTGCAGTTCTGAGAAGAAACTAGAGTTGAAATCAGATAATGTTGTGGTCCAGCCCTCTTAATATACATAGACTAGTCAAATTCTATTTCCCTAAATGTGATACAATCAAAGAATAGCATAATGTTCTTTATTCATGCCTTTGAGAGTATTTCTTTCATGGCGTCACCTCCAAATCCTTTTATTGGTAATACTATGGTAAATGTATTTCTCTGATTGTATTTGATTTTTTTTCTCTTAAAGTACCTGTTGCTTCTCTCCTCTGCACATCTCAAATACCCTAAAAAATACTAGCACTTTCTGGAATTATTTTTGCTTAGTTTTGGGAGAGAACATGCAGCTGTTTAGAGCTGGGAAAAGTTATTGCTACTATTTCCTTTACTGCTAACCCTCTTGTTCCAAGTACCTTCTAGGTCAAGCATTCGCAAAAAATTCCCTATAATTTATAAACAAACCAGGAGAAAATTTCAAACACCATTCAGCAGTAAGGCTGGCATCTCTGTAACTACAGATGCAAAAAACTTGAGACATTTAATCGTTAAGACATCACTGACTGGGAAGCCTGCCACCAACATCCACACTTGATGCACATATATTGTCTTTTGGCTCTCTGCAGCTATGCCCATCTGCTTCAGTGGCATGGTGCCTGCTTATCAGCTAGTTGGACGATTTCAGTACACAGAGGTGCCAAAAAAAGATTTTACATGGGTAGCCTGTATAGCCACAAAAGTGCCATTTTTTTGTAGGAAGAAATGCTAGAGATGAGATACTAATAGACTATCTTTGTTCTTTTTTTCCTTTTTTTTTTTTTTTTTCACTTGCTGAAAATGGGTCTTGCCACCACCATTTTTATATCTCTTTTACAAAGAAAAATATCGCACTGGGAGTGAAACAGAAGAAAATAAGAAACTGTTGAACAAAGCCACTATGAAATAAAATGAGAGTTGGGCAGGTTATGAGTATAGTTTAAGTATTGTGTACCATATGCCTCTAATTCAAAGGAAAAAAATAAGGCAAAAATACATGTTCACCCCATTTTACAAAATTTGAAACCAGGAAAGCTTTGCAAATGGAATTGGCTTAGATTGAGAGGAAAGCAAACAAATTATTATATGAAATCATAGAGCTCATATAGAAAAATAATCTTTGTTTGTCCTAAACATATGGCACACAATTCCAACAGAAATTTAAACATCATTTGTTGGTTTTGTTTACAGGACTGTTGTTCAGAGTAGATATTATTTCAATCTAAGGCTAGACCTCATATTCTTCTTATAACACTCCTAACTCAGCAAATTGGAATCTAAGATGATTATTTAAGCTTTAAATTAAACAAGTCTTTAAAAAAATTCTTGAGAAAAACATGATGAGGGAATTAAATTGACTTTCAGTATACAAGATGCATATGAACTTGTCACATATCATAAATACAATAAATTGCAGCATAATTTCTGATGTAAGAACATTAGGAGATACAGAAAATATAGTCAAGAAAACTAACAGTGGGACTGTGTGTCCATAAGTTGCCTTGAAACACCAGATTACAGAACTTTGCTTCATTTTTAGAGGGATATTTGGTAAAATGATTATCAGGGTTTTTCCCAACCCAGCTTTTCTTCTGATTCTTTGATTCTTACATCTCTTTCTTGGCATTATGACCTATGAACAGCCCAGATGGAGAAGTATACATATTATTTTGATAAACACTCAGTGCTACAAAGATCCTTTCCCAGCACTTTTCAGAAAAAGTAAAAATAGCAGGTTGTTGAAAGGATGATAGCTCAAAAAACTATAAGAAAGGTCAACAGTGAGGGGGAATAAAGAGCTGATACTTCAAATGGGGTGGGAATATATCCAGATGTCAGGATGGCATTTGATGACATTAGCAGTGAAAGGCACAGTAGCTTCCACACTGAGGCAGAATAGCCACGTGAATTTCACTGGAGCAGTCCAACTTGCCATGCAAAATCTGAGCACGGCTGAGCCAAGAAGCCTTGCCAGTGCCCCCAGCACTGCCACATCAGAGTGACTGTGATGACAGTTTTATGACAGGAGACAAGAGCATGACAAACTGATAAATGTGCTTGGAAAAGCGTTGGGTTTTTAAGCGACCAGACAGAATTATTCCAAATTCTGGAAGGTATAATGAAAATTGAACAGATTTCGCCTGCTCTCCAATTTAATTTCAAAGTGCCAGAAAGAGTGCATACTCCACCAGATACGTGGAAATAAGTACTGAACCACCCAGTAGGAAAATAATGCCATTTTCTAATTGCTGCTGCCTCAAAATCAGCAAGATAATTTTGTGACTATTGAAAAATCTTGTATCTATGCAAGCTAAAGTTCAGGCTTATATTTCATGCTTGAATTAAATTAGAATATTCTGCTGGCCTGATTGCTTGGATATTTCAAAAGTATATTTCTGTCCGAGCACAAAATGTATTCCATCAAAGACAAAAATAAAGGAAAAGGGAAAAAAAAAAATATTTCTAGATATTTCTAAGCATCTAAAGGCAAGTTTAAGTAAAGTCCTGGAAAAAATAGAAAAGAATAAAAATTTACCCATGATAATTTACATCAACATCTCAATTTTTTTCTCATGTATCACAATAGAGGTTCACTGGATGTTGCTTTTAAACATTTCTTTTTGCTTTCATCACTCAGTCCATACTTGTGCTTTATTTATTGGATATCATCCAAATTCACCTGTTTGTTGGATTTTCTTAGGCTAGCTAACTTACTGTAGCTGCTGTGTGCATCTTAAGTACGGATTACCATCCTAAAGCACTGGCTGGGCAGGATAATAGTTATTAGTCCCATGTGAGAGATGAGAAATTTCTGCCACAAATGAGTCTGGGGTGCTGAAGGCAACGACATTATTCATTACCAGTGCCAGAAAACCATGTTGTTCACTAATAAGGAGATGCTCACTTTGATCACACAATTAAGGACTGTAGCATAATTCAAAAACACAGGTGGCTAAATAAAGGTCACAGAGGCAGCATCAGTTTTGGAAGTTTCTCGGTCTTCGATGCCCCATTTGCAGCTTTAATAGATTCTTGAGCCAGTGCTTGAAAAAGTGTATGTGCAAGCATTTTCTCAACTGCACTTGTACTGTGGATAGTGGGTGTTACGCAGTCAAGTAACCACAGTTAATAACGTGTGATGAGCAGTGTCTTCCACATGAGCTGATAATAGCTCCCAGATGAGTCTTCTGTTAATACATAGGTATAAATACTTCTATATTGCTTAAAGGACACATTGAAAACAAAAAGAAACCCAATACAGAAGCCACAAGAGGTTATTGGAGAGTATGGTCACATTTTAAAGAATAAAAGCATAAAAAGTATAATTTTACTCTCAGAAGAAAGAGATAATTCTAAAATGTAGACAGGATCTGTGTCTCACGTAAGCACTTGGGAATAAAAGCCAGAAAGATAAGTATAAAACTCCAAAACTAAGGGGTAAAAAGAAATAAAAAGAAAAAAAAAAAAAAAAGAAAAAAAAAAAAAAAAGAGAGAGAGAGAGAGAGAAAGAATTGCCAGAGTACCACTATCAGGTCAGTAGTGATCAGTAAGAAATTAGACCAAAAGGATTATGAAAACTTCCATGGCAGCTGGATTCTATCCCAGAACACTAATGAAATGGCAAGAGAGACAAAAGAACAGGTAGGTTATATTTGCAATATCAGCTGCAGGATCATCCTTCCAACAGAAATGCAGTGGCATCAACAGCAAAGCAGTTTGGCATTAAAATGGAAAGAAAGAAATCTAGAACAACCATAGACTTGTCACATACATCTAGTTATAAAATTAGAAAACTCTCCCCTACTAGACAGAATTTTACCAATTACTAGACACATTTAAATATGTAGACAGTATAAATATGTAGACAGTATAAATATGGATTCATCTGAGGACCTATGTAAATGCTCATTGTATTAACTGGGTTTTTTAGCAGATGCAGACCTAGAAAGAGGAAAATACTTAGAAATCTCTGTCCTTTCCATTACTAAACACTTTCTTGTCACCCAACCTCAGATCACACTTGCCTGGAGGTGCTTGGATGGGGAGAAAAGGATTATTAGTGCACCCTGGTACTCTGTTGAGCTCTCACACTCACAGGGTCTTTGGCTGAATTAATTCTGTGGCCACCTTCTCTACTCCCAGTTTAAGTGAGAAACTATTGTCGCAGTGACAGTCCCATGGCACTCATTTTTGAACAAAATTCTGCAGAAAGCAGATGAAGCAGAATAAGAGGCTGCTGTGTAGCCTCAAATTCTAACTTACATTCCCTATTTTCCTCAGCACTGCTCTAAGTGTGTTGAAGATTTTGGCTACTGAACATGTATTAGGAAGCAATGAAGTGGATCTTTCTCTAGTTATCCCATGGGATATACTTGCAGAACATTCAAACTAAGAGATGGCAAGTCTTAGAGAAGGTGTCAAGTGCAGATTGTAGATGTGATCCCCTAAATTTCAGTGAAAAGCATATTGGTCTGTACAATTCTTTTGATTCAGCAGGGATTTCTGGTTTAATATCTTATTTTGCTGTGGAAAATAAATGACTGCTATATATATAAACCTGCAGAAATTAGGCCTTAAAAAGCCTCCAGTGCAACATTTTATTGATGAAAGAAAGATATGGGAACATCTACCTAAACAAAGAAAAGTCCTGAATCTTTAACTTAAAGAAACATGTTATTCCCCTAAATTCTTGATTCTGACATGAATTGCAGTGCTAAGAATTCTTCCTCAAACTAATATGTAGCCAGCATGTATAAATCACTGATATGCCAGATCAAGTGAGAAGATCTGTTTGGTGTGACAAGCTCCTTTCCACATGTTTTTTAACACCCAACCTTGTAGATCAAATGTAGCAATAAAGAAATTGGAGGAATTAAATGGAAAGAGACAATATATTGTCCAGCAAAGTTGAAAATTTTTATATAATTAGTTTGCTACCTTTGTTTTCTACATGTTAGAAAGCAATTAAGAAATGGTTGCTAAAGTGGATAAGTAAAGTATAGAATTATGGCTAATTTTCTCATTTTATATTAATTCTAAGCAGAAGACAAGGCTTGGGTTCATTTAGTTTCACACCAGAAGATACCAAGACTATTAGCTACATAGCTATACTTTGAAACATTTATCACAATGGTTGTGACATTTCTGTAGATTAACACTTATTAAAGAACAGTTTTATGAAAACCAGCCTTGATTGTATATAAATAAATATATATATAAATGTTGCTTTATTACAATGCTATCCTCCTTCCCATTAATGTGATTTAAAAATATATATTAAAAAAATCATATATACAAAGCTCCTAGTCCATTGTTATCTATAAGGATATTTTTGGTTTAGTTCAGTTTCATTTTAAATGATATGATGAAAACAGTGCAAATATAAGAGCAAGAACCCCAAACATCACCTGTGCAGACAGTAACATTCAAATATCAGCCTAACACCTTTTCGTTCCAACACTAAGTTTACAACTGGTTTTTAATTTTTTTATTCTGTTGTCAGACATGATGTTGAAATATTTTTTAGTTTGTTTTTAGCTTTGCTGTACTCCAAGAATAATTTTACACTTGTCAGTTGCTTCTGGCATATTTAGAGATTTCCTGGCAGTATGAGATTTCCTGCTTTGTGTTGCTATCCTAAGAAAGATCAGGTAAGAAGTCTTCAATGTTTTCCCTGTCTTAGTAATTACTTATTTTCTTTTTTTTTTTTTTTTATTCCCATAACAATGTCTTCTTATTTTCTTCTTGTAATTTCTTTATCAAAAAAAATCCAACATTGCCTCCCCCAAAAGCCTAAAGTTTTACCTTTAAACTTCTGTTTCTTTGTGACAAAATATGTGAGGAGCTTTGATGGCTTTATTGACTCATTTTCAAGAACAAGAACCATAAAAAAATATTGCCATATTTTCAAGGAGATTCCATAAATTAAAAAGAAAAAAAAAAACAAGTAAACAAACAACAACCTCATCTTATTATGATTCCTGGCAGAAATTCTTCAAGCCTTTTCTAAAGACAGCAAAGATTCAAATGATGATGACGGTTTCTACCTTCATAACAGAACCCTTGTGTTTCTCATCACCCACACAAGCATTCACTTGTTTTGTTTAATTTCTTGTTGCCCAGTATTTTCCCTTTTGCTGCCCAAAGGTGTTAATGATAAAACCTGACTCACAGTTCACTGGTTTCAAGAGCTAAAAATCAGAGACACAACACTGCAATTTTTCATAACTTTTCTGCAAAGTTCTCATTTCTTAATGACCCCTTGTGGAGTTGCTGTGGAACTGTTTACTTGTGTTTATACCCTGTGTGTGTGCCATACGTCATTCCTGCATGTCCATTTGTGTTTCCCCTTCAGCAAGCTCCACACAGTGCAAAATTTAGCAGTACATTTTTCTATGTGATAAGAAAAGTGGAAAAATATTAAGCTGGCACTGAAAACATTTACACAGCATGCTCAGGAATTTCACATTGGATGTGAATGTAGGTCCAAACCTATAAAGATTTAAAGAGGACAAATCAAAGATTTCTTAACCATTTCTCTTCTATGACAGGATCAAACAGCTTCAGTTAACAGCAATAAATGAAGATATTCTGGGGTCATCGTAAAGTAATATCTACTGCGTGGGCAAAGATTCTCTACACTTTTTTGTTATCTACTGCTTTAAATGAGCATGATAAACTTAATCCTCATTTGAAAATACATGTAAATATAAATTATTAACTTCAAGCAAAGTCCATTGGAATCACTGGAACTTAAGTACTTACTAAGCATGAGATAGCTGGCAGAACAAAATGCAATGCTAAAGGTTATACCATTGAAGAATGAACTTCGGGTTTTGGTTTTATTAAATTCAGTGGCTGTCTAACAGACACTACATATCAAAACTTAATTACTTTACCAGTGTTTGCAATGATGTTATGAAGCCTCTTCTATACAAAAAAAAAAAAAAAAAAAAAAAAAAAAAAGAATAAGAAGCAAACAGAAGAGAAAAAACAAAAAAAAGAGAAATATTTCTATTAAATATCTTCCTAAAGCAGCAGATTATGCTGGAAGAAAGATGTTATGCTTCTATCTATATATTTCTTTTTCAGAAATATGACCCAATTTTCTCAGTTTTAAAATCCTGATAATGTGAAATATTCGTGAAGCACTTAAAAACTACGGTATCGAGTGCTGTAAAAATATCTATTTTGATCAGATTATATGTGGCAGACGGGCCAAAGATTCTGTCATGGAAAATTTGCATACATTACTATTGGAACTAATCCACTCTTCCACCTATTGGCCTAGGATGAACTACCTGTCAGGTTATAATGCAGATGCTAACACAGATGTCAATTACAGTATGCTCATGGCTGTTCAAAGTATAAAAAAAAACAAGACTTAATTTTTAATGCTATCAAGTTGCGTTTTTCCATGATAATTAAATTCATGTAACAAAAATAAAAAGCAGGTCCTGAACTAAATTCTGCACCTGCAATATCATGAGATTTTTGAAAGGGAGGAAGGTGTTGACAAAATAGATACTGGTTATTTTCAGGCTCTAATACCAGTACGCCTACAGTTATGCTGCTAATTTGGTGGTGGCATTGTTATTTCTTTTAATTTACCATGGGGGAAAAAAAACACACAAAAAAACCCTCCTCCTTATAATCATTATTTTTAGCCCATAACAACAAATTCTTAGCTAGAACATTCAGTCAAGTTGCAGTGAAAGCAATAGCTTCCCATGTATTTACACCAGGGCTATAATCCAGACAAGGATTTTAAATCCTCGTGTCTGCTGGCCTGTGATAACTGTGTCATCTCTTTGTGACATCCTGTATCTGATACAGGCTAGACATTTAATAACGTATACGGCATCTAACATGTCATCTTGTTAGAAAAGGAGACAAAGCTGTAAAGACATTTATCTGCAAGCTCTTATTTTTAAAATAATCAATAAACTCTTCCATAATAATTGTACCCCAGCAGGCTTCAAACAGCAGACACAGGACAGAGTCACAGTGATCCCTCTCTGTTCCCCAGACAAATGAGGTAAAACTTCAGAGGGACTCTCCTGCCTTTACAATCACAGAAAGAAGCCAGACAGGGAACATCAGAGTCTGAGACCTTTCTGCAGTTATGACTAGAATCTGCTGTGCTGAGCCTCTGCATTTCAATGCTTTTCTCTTCTGTTCCAGCAGCATCTCCCAGCATGCTGAGAGTATGCATGGGATGATGCTCCCACTTCCAGAGTCTCCAGGGAGTTTGACAATCACAGGAAATCATAACAGAAATCCAGTCTCACCTAGTGCATGGTCATTAGGCGTTAGGATCTAAACCAGGGGATCCCTTTGCAAAATGGCAGTCTGTGTACGCCTACCATAAAACACAGATGTCTCCTCATTTGGGTTTGCTCTTGCCTTTGTCTCTGCAATTGCTATGTTCTCTCACTTTTAACTTCTCTCTCCAAGTGACTATCTTATCCCACCATTGCTGTATTTATACACTGCTTAGCACAATAGAGCACCTTTTTGGTTAGCGCTTAGAATTTACTGCAACAAAAGTGATTAATAATGACATTAACAGGAGCAACTTTACAGACCATGTATTTTACCGTGTGATAATTCAAATCCAAGCATTCTGACAAGAAAGCTTAGTTAAACTAAAAGGTGTGAAATTAGTCTGCAATTTTCCATAGAATGTATAATTTATTACTCATATAAGAAGGTGATAATGCTCAGAAACGCCTTTTCAAAATTGCAAATGCATAGAAACAAAATTCTTTACGCTGGACATTTTTACATCACAATTAATCAAAAGGTACTTTTGTAAATATATTCTCATATAAGACAATTTCTTGATACATTGGCTACAATGTACCAAACTTAAAAGTAATACTTTATTCCTCTCTGTAGTTTTGGTGAAGAGAGTACCTAGTTCTGTTGTTCAGGTTTCAGAACTCACATGAAAGCAAAGCTGCTTTACTTATGTGAACAATCAATACAGTGAACTAAGAATATTCCACATGAATGCAGGATTTGCTTTCAACTTCAGCTAATATTCAAATGTAAAGGATTATAATAATCAGGTTGTTTTGTCTCTCAGTTTTGAAGTTTCATGCTTATTAAGGTCATTTAAGGAATACTCCCAGGAAGGGAAGATATGGAGAGCAATGTAAATTATTTGATATGTTGCATAAATATTATCAAAAGTCTTTTTGCAAGATTGACTATATATATTGGTTTGGTAAGATATCTTCAAAATTCCTGCTACAAGTGCACATCCTCCATATATCTGAAATGCAAAGTCATCATTCCTTTTATGAGGGTTAGAAAGCTCAGTAGGCAAAAAATCTTCTCACATTGTAGATTTGCATTTAAATTTGATTTTATTTAAAAAGAGAAGTTGTTTTTTTTCTGTTCTGTGTTAGTTGTATACTAAATTTCAGCAGAAATTCTTTTTTCAGCCAATCATATTGTGGATCAGAATTTATAACCACAATTCACCAAATGTGGTCATGCTTATCTTTATACCTAAGTAATCCTGCTAAGTTCAGTGTTTTGCTGATTAATAAAAAGTTAAAATGCGCACGTAGGTGTGTGTAGGACTGATTACTTAGTTGTCTGAATATCTTTTTTCGCTTCAGCAAGCATCTCATGACTCCACACAGCTGTCTATTCACAGAAAATTAAAGAACATGTAGTTCAACTACATTCATAAATAAGTGAAATTTAAAACTTCTAATTAGATCTTGTGTTAGCATCCACACTAATCGTTTTTTACCTTTAACATTCTTAGTAGCTTGTCACAATACTTGTGACACTTACTAAAGGCTGTGGAAACTAGTAAAATAGTGATATTCTGTACCCATTTTATTCTTCCAAAAGGGCCCTTAAACTTTTGAAGAAAAAGGTAAAAGTTAATATTCAAGTTATGCCTGGCATTTTGAGGACTGCAATTTTTACTAGAATCAGGTTGAGGTCACATATAATTTAGTTACAGCAAAATTCTCCTCATTTGGTGAAAGCAGAGGCAAATTTTTGGATAAGTGTTTATTCTGGAAGGACATAAATTGTAGCATCCCATGAACTCTCTCCCCTTTGCCAATTCCCAAGCCCACTGCTCTGGAAAGGGCAGTGACTCTACCTGCCACAGAGTCATTCTTCCTATGGGAAAAAAAAAACCCTTTCCCTGGTTTAGTTCCCTGGAGACCAATCCCCTATGCCCTGCCCTTAGCCCCGCCCCCTGCCCCTTCCCCTTTTTAAGCTGCCTACGCGACGTGGTTGTTCTCTTTCTTGATGGGTTCCCTTCAGCTACTGCGTGTGCTACTTTGCTGAAATAAAACTGTGCAAGGAGCCTTCTAGCCTCTCTCACTGAGTCAGCTGTGGTGAGTGTTGTGTGTGGATCTGACTGCATTTCCTGAATGTTAACCCAACACGCTTCTACAGGAGAGGTTTGTTGGGAACAGATAATAGGCAGCAGCACCCACCTTTTAACTCCTGCATTTTTAATACATAGAGAGAAAACTTAAAATTTGAGAAGCATTTTAAAATAAGTAGCTAGCCAAACTGCAGCTATTTATTGTTTACGATGTTGTTAATTCCCTGGATTAGTGAAAGGAAAAAAAGAGAATTTCAATTACAAGTGCTATCTGGTATGTATATTGAAAGCTTTCCATATTCAGTGGTGACAACCACAGCATACACACAGCTATTGACTAAAAGCCTTTCATAAGGAGTGGATTAATAGCATTTCTCCTTCTGGTAGGTATAAATATTTCATCTATAGCTCAGGAAAACTTCAAATAGTTAAACTGTTAATGATGTCATTCTCCACTCTCTTATCATGCTACTTCTTACAGAAGCTTTACAGCAGGGAAGCCTTAGACAGGTGAGAATCAGATTTCACTGCAGCATAGCATAGTCATTATATGCTTTTTTAAATGTCCCCTTGTCATGTGGTTTCCTGCGTTAGGTAATTAGAAGTATAATTGAAAGCAGTGTAGTCTAGCTTCAAAGGGAGACATAGTGAAACAGAACTCAGCATGGCTCTCTTATCAGAGACACACAGAATCATTTATGTGGGAAAAAACCTCCAAGATCATCAAGTACAACCTTTGACTGGTCACCATTTTGTCAACTAGACTATGGTACTAAGTACCACTCCCAGTTGTTTCTTGAATGCCTCCAGGGATAGTCACTCCACGACCTCCCTGGGCAGTCTATTCCAATGTTTAACAACCCTTTCAGTGAAGGAATTACTTCTATTTGAAATCCTACTTGGAACTCCCCCTGGTGTAACTTGAGGCCACGTCCTCTTGTCAGGTCATTAATTGTCTGGAAGAAAATATCGACCCCCACCTTGCTACAACCTCCTTTCAGGCAGTTGTGAAGGGCAACAATGTCACCCCTGAGCTTCCAGGATGAACAACTCCAGTTCTCCCAGCTGCTCCTCATAAGTATTGTGATCCAGACCTTTCATCTGCTCCACTGCCCTTCTCTGGACACACTTTGACACCTCAATGTCTTTCTTAAAGTGAGGGCCCCAGAACTGGACATGGTACTGGAGGTGTGGCCTCTCCAGTGCTGAGTACAGAGAATCAATCACTTCCCTGGTCCTGCTGGCCACACTGTTCTTGATACAAGCCAGGATGTCACCGGTCTTCTTGGCAAATCTCTTATCAAGATCTTATCAAGGTCCTGCCATAATCCTGTCCTTAAAGTTATGGGAGTAACCCTCTTTTCACAACAGTTGGTGCAAACCGCAACCACTTTGAATAATTTGAAAAGGGTTTTTACTTTTGGTATAAAAGATCAAAAAAAAGTAATGTGATTCCCTGTCTATGTTATACTGATCAGCTAACAAGTCCTAACAGGCAGTGGATCTTTGAAGAATATAAAGAAATATATTCTACTAAGCCATTAATTTCCATATGTACGTTCTCAAAAAAATATTGATAAGTGTAAATGCTTTGTAATAAGTGAAAAGAAATAGTTTCAAGTATCAGTGAAATGAGATAGCAAACTATGCACAAGCATATTAATGAATATTTCTGGCTGTCTTAACACAGTTGTCATTGACATTCAGCACTCAGCACTCACCATGCAGCTTCAAATAGATTGCATAAAAAATGGTGGAGAGACAGATGATAGATTATTTATTGAGAGTCAAGCCCTACAGGAAGAGGGCTAACATTTCTCTGATTTTTGTACTCCCTCAGGATAAAGGTTACACTGTAAAGAAATGAAAACTGTCCTCCTATTCAACTAATGGCAGAATCCAACTGTGACCAACTTGATAGATTTAAATTAAATAGGAAGCAACAAATGCTACAGTTACTTAGTGTAAAACCTCACTCAAAAGTCCAAACTCAAATTTGCAAACAATTCCCCACAGGACACTTAACACCAAAGCTGCCCTCCCGCCCCCAAAAAAAGAAAAACAACAAAAATAACCCTTTCCAATTAGGCAAAATGAGATTTCACTTTTGAGGTTTGTTTTCAAGATGTATTGAAGAAAAAAAAAAAAATCTAACAAACTAAACCCAAAAAGTGTAAAAAGATAACTAAACAGAAGTCATCATGAAACTGGCCTTATAATACAGCATGGGCCCAGGATGTGTAGGAGCAATTCAAAGCCTATAGAGCCTTAGATCTTTTTCCCTCATATCTCAGCTGAACAATCATTATTGCATTGAGTAGTTCTACTTTTAGGGAAAAGCCTAGCCTCTCCACGTAGTTAGATTTGAATTATCTTGGTAGAAAGTAATTCATTGTCAAAACAAATATGTTACTATGCCAAATTTAAATTGTAATAAAATTAGGCTTTAAGCAATAACAAAACCAAATGAAAAATGCTAGTGAATGAGAGCAATTTTGCTTCTGTCATGAGGTAAACTCATGGTTCAATTAGCAAACAAATGCAGCTTGAAGCATTCCTGTCTCCACCCAGATTTCATAGAGAGAGACTGATGAAAGCAAATCCTAACCATTAACATCAATACATGCCATTTTCTGTGAAAATGTACACTACTGGTAGTAAAAGCAAATTGCAGTATTTGTTGGGCTAAACCTGTATAGTTGCTAAATGTCAAAGCTGATATGGGATATCTGAGTTAGTGTTTTGAAAGCACATAAACATACTGAAATATTTTGCCATTCAAATAATGTCAAAATACTTACATACTATTAGGCAACTAATTTAAAAATACTGTCTGTCTAACCTACTGTTCTCCAATGTACCCCAAACTCCCTGGGAATATGTGACTGGAGCACTCTAGATTTCTGATCATAAGAAAATATTTTGCAGCTCATCTCATCAGAATTGTTTTAATGACCTGAGGAATAAAAAAAAGTGAAACTCAAGGAGTTTAACACTTTGTCTGGAATATATATGTATAAGTCAAAATTCAGATGTGGAATTGAAGTCAGTTATGTTCAACATGTACAGCACTATATTTGAACCAGACTCAGAGGAAATTAGTGGGGAATAACCCAGTCATAAGAAGTAGTAATTATGCCAAGGAGGCAGTCAAACAAACAAACAAACAAAAACTCCAAAACCAATCAAACAAAAAAATTGCTATCCCATTTGGTTTGTAGTGATAGGAAGGAAAACTTGAATTTCTAAAACACAACTGATGCTGAAAGATGATGAAAAACTATGGTACTTTATCATAGGAACTTACAAAAAAGTTCAATGGGGACACAAAGGCCGATAAGAGGATTAAAAGAAATGGAAAAACAGAAGGCACAAAAAACTCATAGAGCTGAACCTTGAAATAATAATTTTTACAGACAGGTTAACTACAGCACGGGTCCATAGGCAGCAGAACTGTGTAGAATCCATTTTTGAGAATGGGAAGTGAGCAGAGAATGTGCACCACAGCGAAGTCCAGGAGAGCAGAGATGACAGAGTATCTCATTATTGCCTACATTAAGCAGCACAAGATCTAATACAGTGACCTAAGTTATTGAACGGTGAGGAGAAAACATCCATTAAATTTTGCAACTACTAAATGAAGGTTTTCTATAGAGAAACAGGGCCAAGAGTAATACAGTGTAACCAAGTCCATATTCTATTTATTTGATTTTACTCTCAGGATCACTCTGGTGATACACACTCCTTTAAGGCAATAAAAAATAAAAAATCCTCATGTATTTCGATGAGTTTCAGTCCTCATGATTTTTAATGCCAGAACTTGGCAGTTCTGTTTCCCAGATGACAGAAAGGGATAAATCTGAGATTCTCATCATCTCTCCTACTACTGGAATAAAGACTAGTTTTATGGGAAAGGCAACATTGTATTTAAAATTCCAAGTCATTGTCATGCATGAACATACACAACACTTTCCTGACTTAACCAGAGCTTTTTAGTTTCTACAGACTCTCCGTGATGTGGTTTGTGCAGGAATCCTCCTACTACGCACATATTTTAAAGTACAATTGAGTGCAAATCACAGCATATAAGGATCAAAACTTTTTTACCTCATTCCATGGTCAGTGCCTGTTTTCAGGCCTTTTGTGACCATAAATAAAACCGGCCATTTTTAGAATCTGTTATCCTAGAACTCAAATATCAAATAGTAAAAAGTCAGTGTCAATAAAGTCGTCAAAGAGACTTCTCACACAGAAACAGCAATATATTTTAGAAACAGACACATCACAAAAGGCTGCTTTTTCACACTGTGTCTACACCTATGTGAATTTAACAATGACATCTTTATGAGAGAAAAGCACTGTCAGTCACCCTAAGACATGTAGACAAATGCATTAATATTGGTAGTAATTAAATTTATTACAAGGGTAAGTCTCTCAAGACAGAAACAGGATCTAATTTTGCTACAGAATTCAGAGCATCAATATGAAATAAAAATTTGGCTTAAAAAGACAACTAAGAGGTGTAGGACCCAAAACCTTTTATGAACACCATTTATGTCACCAAAAATATTTCAAATCTATGAATAGGTATTTCAACAAGACTAAAGACAGGAGAGTGCTTCTTGTTTCACAGAATGTAGAAGTAGTAACTAGGTAAAACAAACCTCATAAATAAAATCAGCGACAGGCTTGTTTCAACATTAAATTTCAAACAGGAATTTCCTCTTCAGGCAGATGCAAACTTAAATATGTAGAGTGCTCAGTGCCATAGGCTATGAATAACTTTTTGGTTGTTACTTGCAACAGAAACATTTTGAAGATTACTTTAGATCCAGACTAAAAAAGCCAAACTGATTAACAGTGAGCTGATAAAATAAATGATGCCAATTTAGGATTCATGATTTTTTTTCAAGCTTATCACCTATTCAAACTATTTAGCAAAGGACATATGGCTGCAATGATTTTGCTTGTTTATGCATTACTTCCATAATGCTATCCTTTAACAAAATTGTTATCCAAGGAACAGCATATATGCTCTTCCAAAAGATGGTGATTTAATAAACTTGAAAACTCCTGTAGGTATTGCTAATGAGTTCTGCCTTTTTCCAGTTTGACAGTAGACCCACCAGCTAAATGTTTAATTTTGTGAGCCATAAATGAAAGGAAAAACATTCACTGGTTTCAGGGCACAATCAGCACAGAATCTTTAACTGGCCTACTAGCTGATAACAAACAGCATGAAACCCAAAATTATTTATGTCTCATTTACCCAAAATTGATACTGAAATCAATGAAAACAGCTGCAGAGCTTAATATAATAAATAAATAAATACAAATCTAACAAACGGGATGATTGAAAATAGTTAAGAAATTACAGCTAGGAACCAAACTGAGCAGCAGCATTATTGGTAGCTCAAACTGGTATAGGGGGAATCATACCATTTAATTGCAGAACTAAAATGTTACTTTACTAGACTTGTATAGAAGTAAAATTTATATTGATATGCAAAATTCTGTCCTTAGAGGTATTTATAATTCAAATCTTACCTGCTGAGTTCATAGCATGTAAAATGCTGCTTCACTATGATCTAACCAACATGACTGTATGTAGCATTAACATCTATGCCTAATATACATAATAACCCATAAAACAAAATACAAATAAATAGTACCCTTGACAGCTAAATTATAGAGGTAGAGAGCATTAGAAATTTTGGAACACACTTAATAGTGCATTTTACAACTCTACTCATTGTTTATCCTGCCTTTCATGTCATTCAGAAAATCTATCTCTATTGGTAATGTTTCTCACAGCAACAGGTAAAACTTGAAAGAAGTACCATGCCCCATTTCTTGTGGAGCTTTGGGAGTTGAAAACAATAATGAAAACATCAAAAATTTTAAAAGGTAAGTACGATGGGAAGAGAAAAGCATCTCTGAAGTTCTGAAATGAAGATTTGTGACAAGATTTACAAATGATTTTTATGTAGGTTCTTGTCCAGGTATGAAAAAAAAGTGCTACATTTGGAATATAACTGAAGAAAAGCATCTCCATCTTCTCTCAGAATTGGAAATGGGGATTTGTAAATGAATAGGGTAGTATAGCTTTGTGTGATTCTCAATGCACCTTTCTTGTAGCATTACCTCAGGGTGACAATGAAGCTCACAAAAAAGAATCAGCCACATTTCCTAGAAAAAAACCTCTTGAAAAAAATATGAGGGTGGACTCCAGGTACTGTCAGGTCATCCTGTGCAGAGATATAAGACAACTATGACTAAAGTCAGCTTTACTCAAATTACTAAGCTTGCATAAATCTTATCAGTTGGCCAGAAGAACTTGGTTTCAGTACAGTACTGGTAAGCAGGGCTGCTCAGACTTCATTTAATTTAAAGCTAAAATTTCATTTTAGCTATACACAGTACAATGCCATTTCAAAAATACATGTAGAGATTAACAACTGAATCAAGGTGAAGAGATTAGAGGGAGACAGAAGTACAGAAGGAGCTGGAATAGAAAGAAGAGCAGCAGCAGAGTTTTTGTTCTGTGATGGTATTCCACAACAAGCCCAGAGCCAGGAGCCAGTTACAAAGGAGAGGCAGCAGAACAGAGGAATGTGAGATTTGAGCAGGTAGTTTGGACTGAAGGCAATGTTTCCTGTTCTTTCTAATGTATATTTCACTGTCCTATAAACTGTTAATTAAAATATATTAATCCCTTGGATGAAGCAGAACATGGGATACCAGTAGCCATTGCAACAACCACGGAGTCTGACAAAAGAGTTATCACAAAGCCAGGTTCAGGTATCAGCAACTTTTCCCTTGCTGAAAGAATGTACCAGCTTTGTCTGGGATAGTTTTCCTCAGAGTAGCTGGTATGAAGCTATGTTTTGGGTTGGTGCTGAAAACAATGTTTATAATATAAAGATGCTTTTGTTGTTGCTGAGCAGAGCTTGTAGCCCATCAAGACCTTTTCTGCCTCTCACCCCAGCTCACCAGTGCACAAGAAGCTGGGAGGGGATACAGCCAGAACAGCCAACCCCAACTGACCCTGAGAACATTCCATGCCATATGACATCATGCTCAGCATATAAAGTGGGGGGAAGAGAGGAAGAGGGGGTTGTTTGGAGTGATGGTGTTTGTCTTCCTAAAGAATTGTTAGGCATGACGGAGCCTTGCTTTCCTGGGAATGGCTGAGGTCCTCCCTTTCTGTGGGAACCAGCAAATGAATTAGTTTGCTTTGCTTGCATGTGCAGATTTTGTTTAATCTCTTAAACTGTCTTCATCACAACCTGTGAGTTTTCTCACTTCTATCCTTTCAATTCTCTTCCCCATCCCAGCAGAGAGGAGTGGCTGTATGGGGCATAGCTGACAGCTGGGACAGAGAGATACTGTTCAAAGACTCTTTTTATGGGTTTTTTTGTTGGTGTGTTTTTTTTTTTTTTTTTTCTCACAGTATTCCACACTGTTAGGTAGCTGTGATTCCAGTCTTTATTCCTAGACTTTATAAACAGTTTGTGGCATCCCTATGTTTGCTGGATGCACTGGGTAAAACACTGGCTTGTAACTTGAGAAAAATGGATTCACATGATTATCTGTCACAGCCTTTCATCTGATAATGAGAACATGCCTCAGACCTTTAATGTGTCAGCTCCCACATTTTAAAGCAGTATGGGAAAACACTTCCCTATTCCAATAGCGTGATACAAGGGCAGAGACATTAAAAGCTCTGAGGTGGACAGATAAATCCATGAATGCATGCTATAAACACATAAAAGATAAAAAGATAGAGTTATAACCTTTTAGACAAGCAAATGTCAGCATAATTGATATACAGCAAGTAGAAAAAATACTAAATAAACAACATGAAAATCCACAGTAATAAATACAGGTGTAAGTCTGGAAAATACAAAGAAACCTTATTATGCTAAAGAGAAATATTCAGCACTGAACTACAGAGGTCATCTTAGAGCAGTGGAAACATTACCTTATCCTTGCTTGATTTTTAATTATGTCTAACTGGAATGGGCTATTGGGTACTTAAGAGAATTTTATGCTTTCCACTGCAGTTTAGATTGAGGTAGCAAACCCCCTGGATTTAATCTCTAATCTCTTCCTCTACATATCTGTTTAAAGACTTCATCAGCTAAGTCATTCACTCTCCATGCTCTTTGTAGTATTTCACTAAGTGCCAATTAGACATTATTTTAACAGAAAGGGTTGCTACCTCTTCTAAAGAGAAAAAAGAAACAATCAAAAAAAAAAACCAAAGCACATACCCCACTGTAGAAAAACCCCACTAGTTATTACAGTGACAAAACAGAGGATCTAAAGAAACAAAATGCAGAGGAACTTCATATTTTCAACTTTCCATGTGAGCTCTCTGGTTTGAATGCAAATAAAATATAATATTCATTATACATTGTTTTCAGTTCTACATGGAACTTTACTCCTCAGTGGTGACTTCCTGGAAAACCATCTTCCTTTTCTGTGGAGTGGGAGAGGGAGAGCCATTTTGAATGGCTACTTTTTAAATGTGAATACAATTCATTGTAAGGGAATAAAAGCTCTAGGGAAGGATGAATGTAGCTGTATTCTACACCAGTCAAACCTGCCATGACACTAATAAATGTGGATTTAAATTAAAAGTATCAGTCATTTTCCTGCACCAAACAGGTTCTGCATAAAATTTCTTGGGAACCAAAGTTGCACTTATGATGCAAATTATAATCTTTCATTGTCTAATAATCAGCATTTTAATCACTTTAAAAAACAGCATTATCTAAGTGTTTTAAAAGGACATTTTTATAATGGAAAACTTGAAACACTCTGAAAATTAGTGAAAATCCATCTCAGTCTGAAAGAAAACAAAACTCCATGCAGAACGGTTAAAGTAAATTCTGTACTGGAGTCTTGTCCAGAGTGTTTTTAGTGATACTTTCTGAAAATATATCCAATTAATTTTCAGGAATCAGTGGTTCTAAAAATCGAATAGATTTCATGTTCAAATAAGGGAAAACAGTATATTGTGTTTTTAAAATGCTTGCTTTTTTAAAAGCCTCTTGGGGTCTGGCAATTTCTCTTTTGCTCTTTAGAACTGTTTTCTGACAGCAGGAACTTCTGAAAAAGTAATGTCCTACTCAAAACTTAGAGGAATTGGAGACTAAGGAGATCCTATATGGGAGCCTTTCCTTTTTATTTCTTGACTAGTTCTCTGATTGGCAGGGGGTTTGTGTTTTTTTTGGTTGTTTTTTTTTTTTTTTTTTTTTTTTCATTGTGCTTTCCTAGGGCTGGCAGTTTAACTGTCTGAGTACTCTTTAATCTTCAAAGAATATTTTACACTTTTTAAAGAAGAGCCATCCTATACATAATTTCCTTTAGATTAATTATTTGTACCTTCAATGCCTCACACCTAAATAAATCCCAGTGAAGAGAGCAGATGAAAGTAGTCAAACTTCACCCAGACAATTATAGGGGAAAAAAATTACTCTATCCTGAATAATAAGACATGTTTAAAATCAAGAGCCAAAAAATGACAGAAAATGAAGAGAAATTTACTCTAGACTATTTTCTTTCATCAACTTCCATACAGTCAAGACAGATGCACTCTGTATAATATTATCCTGGGAGTGATTCTTAAGCATATTTATTCAGGGCTTAAGAATTTGAAATCCATTGAGATTTCTTACAAGTTGTCAAAATATATCTAAAAGGAGAGGTCAAAAGCCCAGGGTCATCAAATCTTAGACCAACTTTCTGGACTGATTATCATGTAAAAAGCAATTTGTTTTAAACTTGTATTTAATAGTCCACCAATAAACTAACTGATAAGCATACAGAAAGAATTACTTTTTGAACACTGGAATAGTTAAGCTTTTGTTTGATCAAGGTCTGTATGTGTTAGCCATCAGACTCAAAATTTGGATTAGTGCTATGACACTGACCAGCCAGCTAGTCACAAACTTCTACTTCCTTCACATTCCTGTCCCTACCCTAAAGCAGGCTAGATTCAGTTACAAAAGTAAATTGCTAAACCTCTCCTTTGAAATATAAATTAAAGTACATTTGAATCCACAGCATACTAAAATCTAGTCTTTTAACACAAGAGCAGCAAAAGCACTGTATTAAACAGCATACCTCCTTGTGAATAAAAATCCCTTTCAGCGTATGTTGTTCAAAGTCCAAAGGGCAATCTTCTACTTACATCCCTACTGATTTTTCACAGCATCTCCCAGACATGAGGAAAACCCTCCAATAAAATAACAGTTAGCCAAGTTTACAAAGGTCATTTGTATTGAGGTAGCATCAGTAGTAAAAGGACAGACTATAAAAAGAATCCCAAATTCTACTTTTCTTTGGTATCCAAATTGTCACTAATCTTTTATGAGAATTTTTAAGAGAAAGATTTGCAATAATGTGCTCTTGTTCCAGGTATTTCTGAACACGGAAATATTTCAGAAAACACTGACAAGACTTGAGAAAGGACTACTGAAAAAATGACCAGAATCAAAGATATTTTTTGAGAAGAAGAGCTTTGAGAAACATTTTTACTGAGCAAACATATTAATGAGCAAGCATTCCTCAACCAAAATATTAAGTATAAATTCTGGAATGAAAAGAATGCTAACATATTGAATACTTATTATGGAAAATGCTAAGGAGAATTTATGCTGCTATTCATGGCATGGAAATCATTTCAAGAAAATGCCCCTATGCAGAAACTAGTACACCATAAAATACCAGTGCTCCATTAGCATCAATTTATCTGGCATAACAAAAATTAAGCCATGAATGAAGCAAAACTAATTCGGGGCTGAGGTGGATTCTCCAGCTCTGTAAGAGTCTTAATTCATGTTATGGAGTTTTACCAGTGTCCCAAGCATGTTTCTGCAAGGTTTACTGGTCCTCTTTTAAGTTTTCTAGTTTTGGTTTGTATTTTTTCTTTGTCCTCATCCTTTTAGTCACACATGTTGCACTTCAAAGCTTTTATTTACTTCAATGCAATCCTAATGCTGCATTATATTTTTAGCAATTTTATATCTCCATTTACTTCATCAGACACAACCTTTCACAAAAATGTTTATTATAGTTAACTATTTCTACTAACTAGCTATACAAGTGTGCTGTTTCTCCCTTGCTTTGTCTCCTCTTTAATTTAGGAGTTTATAGGGACCCTAAAGCAATATTCTATTCCCTCATCCCTGAAAGTTCAAAGAAAACATGTAAATATGGTGCTTAGGGATATGGTTCAGTGGTGGGTTTTGCCATATTAGGTTAATGGTTGGACTCAATGATAATACAGGCCACTTCTAATCTTAATGATCTATCATTCATTGGTTTTTTACAAAGATGAAGATTAGCAAAAAACGTTTATTTCTTGATATTTCCTGAGCCACAGTGACCAGTAATATTTTAGTCACTGTTAGCTAATGACTAGATATAATTCTGTTTTTAAAAACTCATCTGGTTTTCTTTCAGATGAAGAAAAATTATTTACATACCTAATTTTTAATCAACAGCCCCAAGAATAAAACGAATAAGCATTGAGGATCCAGTTTGTTCAAATTTCACCTGAGCATTTGTTCTATTTAGATGTAGGCAGAACTTTCCATATTTGTCACCTTGGGGGTTGCTATCACCTCCTCGATCTTGCATAATTTGTATTTTCTGAATTTTTTTTGATTTTTCTGATTGAAAATGAATTTGTAGTGTGCTTATGATACAGCAACTTGAAACTAATGGATGATGACCTTCATTTTTCCTTCTCAAGTGTAAGAACATCTTAATACACATACAGTTCTCAAATAAAAAGCTGTGCTGTCCTCCCTGTTAGGGCACATATGAAGTTTAATTCCTGGAATTCTATGAAATCTGGGGAAAATACTATTCTGTCATCATTATCTTTCATTGCTTACCCCTGAGATACCTCTCTTGTATGTTTTGTTTTAACTTTTCCAGTGGGTAGGTGTATATTTGGATTGATCCTGACATTTTAGTAATTACTTGAATATAACTGACACAGATTTTCTTACTAACATAGAAATATAACTGTGGTCACACACTTCCTGGTTGATCTGGCTTGTAAGTACTAAAATATAAATCACCTTGCTTTGCACTATTTTCTACCTGAGTGAAACAAATAAATCCTGAAAATTTCTATACTGAGAACAGCATGGATAATGAAAAATGTTTCATACAAGTACCATTTCCAGTTTTAAGTGGATTTACTTCAGTCTTGTTCAGCTTGCTTTCTAGCTCACATTCAGCAAAGATTTTAGTAAATAGAGTGACAGAATATCCTAAAACTTAATCATTCTGTTGCTGGAATTAGTGATAGTTGCAGGAAATTGTTTTTTCAAGCCCATTTGTGCCAGCAATACAAGTCTAAGGGGCTGGTCTTCTCTGAAATATAGTAGATATAATAGCTAACTGTTTTGTTGCTCACATTACAAAGACAATTATCAGAAATCTATGTGAGTACTAGACATAATTTATTCATTAACTAAATACATTGAAATACAGAAATAAATATATAGGTATGAACATATAAACAAGGCACAGAGACAAGACAGGGATGTTCAATGCATTCATTCCCTCTGTCTTCAACATGGAGGATAGACCAAGAGGGTCTCAGTGCCCTGACCTGGAGGACCATGACTGTGAGAATGATCAGCTCTCAATTGATCCTGAACTTTCATGGAATCTGTTGCTCCAGCTGGATCCCTACAAATCTATAGGGCCTGATGGGATCAATCCAGGTTCCTCAAAGAGATACCTGATGACGCTGCAACGCTGCAAAGCCTCTCTGGATGATTTTTGAGTGGTCTTGGGAATCCAGAGAGTTTGACTTCCAGTTGACTGCAAGCTAGCTAACATTGTCCCAGTTTTCAAAATGGCAAGAAGGAGGACCCTGGAAACTACATGTCTGTCAGTCTCACTTTGGTGTCTGGTAAAACCATGGAAAATATTATTCTGGGAGATACTGAAAAATGCCTGGAGGACAACGCAGTCATTGGTTACAGCCACCATGGCTTCATGAAGGGAAAATCCTGCTTGTCAAACCTGATTTCCTTCTACAACAGGGTAACCCACCTTGTTGATATAGAAATGCAAGGAAATGTCTTCTTTTTGGACTTCAGCAAAGCTTTTGATACTGTCTCCCACAGTAACCTTCTGGACAAAATGTCCAGCTCACAGCTGGATAACTGTGTTATGTGATGGGGGAGCAACACCCTCATGAGTTGGGCACAACAGATTATAGTGAATGGGGTGATATCAGGCTGGTGTCTTGTCATTAGTGGGTTTCCATAGGGCTCCATCCTCAACCCTGTGCTCTTCAATATCTTCATTTATTACTTGGATGCAGGACTCAAGGGAGTAGTAAGTAAGTTTGGCAAGAACACCAGATTGGAAGGAGCCACTCCCTCAAGGGCAGAGAGGTCCTGCAGGGAGACTTTGCAAATTAGAGAGATGGGCAATCAGCAGCCATATGAATTTAACAAGGGCAAGTGCCAGATTCTGCACCTGGAATGGAGCAATCCCGGTTGTGTTTATTAACTATGATTAATGAGAGGCTGGAGAGCAGTGCCATGGAAAGGGACCTGGGGGTCCTGGTTGATGGCAAGTTGAACATGAATCAGTGCTGACAAGGAGCCAACTCTGTCCTGGCGTGCATCAGGCACAGCATCACCAGCTGGACAAGGGAGGGGATTGTCCCACTCTGCTTTGCACTGGGGCAGCTTCACCCTGTGTGCAGTTTTGGGTGCCACAATATAAAAGAGACACTGAGTTATTAAAGAGCATCCAAAGGAGTGACAGAAGGATGGGGAAGGGTCTGGAGCCCCTTATGAAGAGGGGCTGAGGTCACTTGGTTTGTTCAGCCTAGACAAGAGGAAACTGAGGGGAGACCTCATTTTGGTCTTCAATATCCTTACAAGGGGAAGTGGAGGAATAGGCACTCATCTCTCTGGTAACCTGTGACAGGACTTAAAGAAATGGCATAAAGCTGAGACAGGGGAAGTTTAGGCTGGATATCAGGTTTTTCAACCACAGAGTGGTTGAACATTGGAACAGGCTCCCCAGGGAAGTGGTTACAGCACCAGCTTGTCTGAGTTCAGGAAGCATCTGGACAATGCTCTCAGGAACATGTGAGTCTTGGTGTGTCTTATCTAGGGCCAAAAATTGAACTCAATGATCCTGACAAGTTCCTTCCAACTCAGCACATTCTATAGTTCTATGATTCTAAGAACAACAGAAAAAAATATTCCCATTCATTATTATCCACGACAAACTAATGAATCAAGGAAGAAACTGAAGAATATTATTGTGTGCTTGAACGAACTTGAACAAACAAATCATCTTTCCAATGGCTCAGTTGGAAACAGAATCAGTATCTTGATTCGCAGCCTCCTGTGACAGCCACCAGACAGAGCTACTACTAAAATGTTCAAGGTCATTTACTTAATTGTACTTATAATATTATTGGGCATTAGCTCAAAATGATTATGCAGAAAATTATTACTTATGTTCCCAAATTATCATCTGCTCTGAAAAGTTGTGTAGAGCAGAGAAGTAATTTCCATGTCTGTATGCCTCCTTCTATAAATAAATGTCTACATTTCAGTTGCAACACAGCAAGTACAATTAAGCTGAAGCACTGAATGGTTTGTCTCAGAATGGAAAAGTACTTCCGAAAAAACCTATTACAGAGAGCAGATTCAGGTAGGAGTCTGACTTCATAGACTTGAAAATTTTGTGTCTTGCAGGCTGACAAGAATGTCCAATGACAATTCTAATTAATTTCATCATCCTTTTTATTAAATGGTTTTACATATATTTTTTTCCCTAACAGCTATAAAGAAAGCAGAAGTAAAATAAGAGGAAAAACCTGTTTACTGTGTAGATGAATGAGCAGTAGAAAACGTTGCTCAAAGAAGTTGCAGAGTCTCCCTCACTGGAGATATTAAAAAACCATCTGAATGCAATCCTGTGCCATGTACTCTAGGATGACCCTGCTTGAGCAGGGAAGTTGGACCAGATGATCCACTGTGGTCCCTTCTAACCTTACCCATTCTGATATTCTGTGAAAATATATTTTTTAACAATTTCTGCGCTGAGCTTGAGTACACACACTTTCTTATTATAAATAAAACCATTATCTGTAAGATGAATCGAATTATGTCAATAAGGTATATTAATGCCAGAACTCACTTATTAAAAATATTAAGCATAAGAATCCTTTCATTATAAATAACTGTTTTATCTGAAAATTGGTTCTCTTAACAAGTTTTAGCAAAATAGTGTTCTGAAATTTTTTCTCACCAAAAATCCTGGCCAAATCATTCACCATATGGAGACTGTCTTACTATCTTTAAAATTCAGGAAGATAACTCAGAGGCTTACAATTTCCCATGGCATGATTACAGTTGTTGGATAGTATCCTGGTATGTACATATGGGAGATGATGAACTGCTGCACATTTTCATGTACTACTTTAATTTTTTTTTTTTTTTTAAGGAAGACAATAAATTTCAATTTACAACAGAAATATTCCAAACCTGAATTGGTAGAGTCAGGGCTACTTGTCATATAGGACATTAAGTAGATCCCACTAGGTATGTTGAGCAATTGACCATGTCTAATCTTTAAAAAGACATGGATTAACTGAACTGTATTCTCTGGGGCCTAATGGTTTGGCAGACTGATGATGCTGCAAGAAGCTCAGACATAAGGTAATTGCCTCTTTCTCTTTTTTTTTTTTTTTTTTTTTCCACATGTATATCAGCAATTACATGTTAAGTAATGTACTACTAATAATCTATCCTTTTCTCACAGACTTAATGTGACCAGGTATAAGCTTGGAAGGGGCCTTTAAAAATACTTTAGTCCCCTGCCATTGGCATGGATATTTTTCTCTAGATTAGATTTTTCAAAGTCCTATCCAATATGGCCTTGAACACTTCCAAGGATGGGGCATACACAAATTCTCTGGCTGATCTGTTTCAGTGTCTTGCCATCCTCACTGTAAATATTTTCTTCCTTATGTTCTATCTAACCCTGCCTTCTTACAGTTTGGACCTATTGTTCCTTTTTCTGTCAGTACAGGCCCTGGTGAAAAGACCTTCTCTGTCTTTCTTATAAGTCCCCTTTATATATTGAAAGGCTACAATAAGCTTTGCCCAGAGCTTTCTCTTCTCCAGGCTGAACAATTCCAAATCTCTCAGACTGCCTCCAGAGGAGAGATTTTCTACCTCACTGACTGTTTTCATGGTCCTCCTCTGGACCTGCTCTAACAGGTCCATGTCTTTCTTTTACTGTGAGCCACAGAGCTCCTCTGTTGATCCAACTTAATAAAGGATGAAATTTTTATCACTGTCTTCTTATTCAAACAGTTTGTGATAACTGGCACATTCAGGTGTCTTTTATAAACTCTGAACAAGACAGCTCAATCTTAGATTGATTCTATCAAAATCAATGAGATGATGCAGAGAGTCAAACTCACAAAGCCAGATGGGCTCCACAGTTGGGGTGAGCTCTAAGAAAGATATGTGCGAAAATTAGTTAGAACAGTGTTGCACCAACCATATCATTCAGAAACTCATGTGAATGCACTCAATTTATAAAACCGGTGTTCTTCCCCATTCACAATGCACTTATCATAGTAGCAGGCCATTTAAGTATAATTTTTTTGTTTAGTTCAGCTATCCAATTTATGCTCATGCTTCGTTTTATGCCAGAATAGTCTTGAGATGGAACATTTAACCGTTTTTCTTTAACAGATGCTTGAATTTTGCATTTTTATTTTCAAGTCTCTTGTACTGGTCAAAGTACCAGAAATTAAAGGAAACTCCAGTTCAAATGACTCCCAGTGTTGTAACTTGAAGGAAAACTAAATATTTAAGGCTTTCAACATACTTTTCAATGTTGACGGTAAATCTTTTGGAATATATTAGATTGTGTGCATGCATAAAGGCATTACACATGTGTATACAAATTTTCTGCATACAGGAGATCACAGAGACAGAAACACAGACACAAATGTTAATGTATTTCTCCCAGCATCACAGTAATGCAATATGGATGGTAGCACAGGGGTAAAAGCAAAATCTTTCTATATTCTGAGTGACTGCAGATTCAGTGGAGTAAACAGAGACAAGGGGTAAAGGCTTTAAACTGAAAGAGTTTAGATTAAACCTGAGAAGGTTTAGATTAGAAATTAGGAAATTAGGAAATCTTCACTGTGAGGCTGGTAAGACACTAGAACACATTGTCCAGAGAAGTTGTGGATTCCCCATTCTCGGAAGGGTTCAAGAGCAGGTTGCAGTGGAGTTTAAAGCAATCTGGTCTACTGAAAAGCACCCCTGCCAGGCTGGAACCAGGTGATCTTTAAGCTTGCTTCCAATACAAACCATTCTATCATTTTAAGATCCTCTTGTTTTCATCTGACATGAAAATATGGTTATGTATGGGCAAATTTTTCAACTCCTATCTCTCAAATGTATAAAAGATTTACATGAATTAATAGTCAATTTTGACAGCAATATTGTTATGAAAATCTAACAAAAGGTATTCTGAATTATGGTTTTTGGAGTTGCTGCTATTCTTTCTTTATAGAAGTACAAATGGCAAAAACCCTACAAATGCAGAGTATGAAAAGAGGATTTAATTAATACTGCATTATGCCAGATAGTACAGACATACTAAGTCTGTGTATAAGGGGTAACTAAATAAGGAAAGAAATGGATTAAAAATATTAATTAAGGTCCAAATCCTTATTTTCATACTGGAGCCCTCAGTCCATTATTTCTTACCATAACACCATACCTCACTTTCAGGTTGGATTATAAATTCTAGGAGGCATGTATGTAACAGATAAGCACTCTAGCAACATAAGTTAATAACAATAATGAGTAACTATAATGAATCATGCCTCTGATGGGGAGGTCCAGCGTATCTAGGAAAGTTATGGCTAACATTTAGACTAGCTCTAAATTCCCCTAATACTGAAGACATTGTAATTCCTTAAGCTGACTCCATGTGGAAGTTCATATTGTCATCCACTTAATGAACATATTGACTTTTAAATTATTGCATGTGTCCCAAAAGCATAGTAAATAAATGTAAAAATGTTACAGAAGAAAATTAAACCAAGATAAGATTTCTATTTGCTTTAAGAACTATGCAGTTTGGAGTGTTTTTCTGTTTGTTTTTTTTTTTTTTTTTTCACATGCACATCAAAGTAAGTAAATGAAATTAAATACTCACTCCTGTTATGTAACGAGGTCTATACTGGATGGTTCCAAATAAGCCAAGTATGACTATAATAATGTGTATAAAATTTGCGAGGATGGGTGCCCACTGATAACCAAGGAAGTCAAATATCTGCCTCTCGAGCACAGAAACCTATGATTAAAAAGCAAAAGTACAAATCGATTAGAACAAACCAGAAAACATATATAAAGATATTTCCCCTTCCCATATCCAAGACAATTGCTCTGAGTTTAAAAAAATAGTTGTGAGCAGTAAAATAAGATGAGTTTGAAATGTTTCAACTTCTACTTTCAATGAAAGCTGTACTTCTCACTGGTTACTGAGTTATATTCTACCAAGATACAAAACTGTTCATCCAGAATGGTATGTTTGCAGGAGGAGAAACACAAATCACTCCTATATACACCAACAAATGTTTTAGGGTATCAGTGCTGAAAACATGATAGGCTTATGACATCATCTCAGCTACATTGTTTCCATTTACAACATCATCCTTTAGCCTGGTCCTGTCCTTACCATGATTTCACTGCATTTTGATTTTTATCTCTTCTCTCTACCCCAGCTATTCTGTCAGTGGGCTTTTACCTGTAACCAAATACATACAACTTTTTGACCTGATTCTACTGATAATGACTATAGTTTACTTTCTTCCATTGTCACAAACATCAGCTGAAGTATAAACTCCACCAAGACTCTAGATAAATTATATTAAAAGTCAGTTAAGGAACCATTCCAGGCTGATGATTACTGTTTATAAGCAACACCATTCCAAACAGACAGATCAGATATTAAAAAAAATGCCTTTCTAACAATACCAGTAGAAATAATTTCACAATGCCGATAGCAGGTGTCCCTTAACTGGTGTTCTAACATTATGTAAAAATACACTACTGTAGCCCAACCCATAGGTAGAATGACATGTTTTGACAAAAATAATATTTATATTAATATTAGAAGGCAATATAATGGTAAAGTGAATTTAGACAGAAAGATAAAGGAGTTACTTTGACAGCATTCCAACAATTTTCGCTAACTGGAATGGTGAATTGATGAACTTCATGAACGTGTGAATAATGAAAATAAAATTTAAAAATAAAATTATGAATAATACTAATTAAAATAACAGCAATGTAGACACCACACACACAAAAAAAAGAGAAAGAGAAAAAGAAAGAAAGAAAAAGAAAGAAAGAAAGAAAGAAAGAAAGAAAGAAAGAAAGAAAGAAAGAAAGAAAGAAAGAAAGAAAGAAAGAAAGAAAGAAAGAAAGAAAGAAAGAAAGAAAGAAAGAAAGAAAGAAAGAAAGAAAGAAAGAAAGAAAGAAAGAAAGAAAGAAAGAAAGAAAGAAAGAAGAAAGGAAGGAAAAGAAAAAGAGAGCAGGTGGTTGTTTCTTGATTAAGTTTCATTAAATAACAGGTGACTATTTACTGAGTTTATGTTATGCTGTGGATGAACTGAATTAGGTTTATGTGCCAATCACTCTGTTTATTTAAAAAATAGCACCTTTTGAGATCAAGTACTAAATGAGTAATTAACTACTGCTTTTGTATGCTACAGCTATGGGAGAATTCTTCATTTTTCTTGCCACAGTCCACTATCACCTGAACACTTTCTTTTTGAAGTTAAATAAGAAAACTTTTCATTAAAAGACAGCCTATATTCACATCAGCATTGCAAATGTAAAAAGGCTGTTAATTATATGCTATGTACTGACACTTGTTGAACTTCGAGATGGAGACTGCCAAAATAATCCTGGGAAAGTTTGCCAGCCACGTAATTTCAAATTTGAGTGTTCAGGTTTCATGTCAAACATTGAATTTCTCTTTTCAACAAAGACTCCTTTCACACAACGCATCCTTCTTATAACCAGTCTTAGTATTTTGACTACCATTTTATTTTATATATTTACTGAAAGAAATTATGTTCCTACATTGTCCAAACATTTCTGAACTATTTGTGCTATCCTATAACTCTCCCTAGTAGAGGAAAGTCACAGAATCCCAAGACACGTCTAATGGTGACAATGGGATGAAGAAATAAAGAAGAAATAAAAGGAAGATCAAGCTGTATTAGGAACTTCATGAAAACTCAGATTGTCTGTGCTTCTAAGTTTATCATTAAGAAATATTTCCTTGACTACAGACACAGTAATTTATATTTGAAAAAGGCCAGCATGTGGCATGAAGCAGTATTACATAGGTCAGTGTAAAGTCTATTAGGTGTATCAGCAAAAGACCTGTTACACCTAAGTGCTGTTAAACAGCTAATAGAGGGAAAATGTTCCCTCTGAGCACAGAGCTCTTATTTTCATCAGATAAACAAAGAGTAAATGAGAACAGTAAAGCAGTAGCAAAAAGAGTATAGACTGTACACTAGACTGCTTCTAGTTTAGTAACAGTAGAGATTCAGCAAGCAAAAAAAACAATACATGGGGAGATGCAAATCATTCAAACAGCAGGAGATCATCCAGTTAAGTATGCCAATTATAGAGGGAAATTGCAACATGCTAGTTAATTGTATAAAACGTAGAAAACCTCATATCCCTGACATGACTTCTAGTCAAAAATGAAACTGTGCTACCATGCATCAACATGTTTTATTTTGCTTGTCTTGGTGAAAGATGCAGTTCCACCAAAACTTGTTTATGGGACTACATAGAATAAATGGTTATTCTGTGAGAATCTTTCCTTTACATACACCAATGTACTGTTTGGTTTCTTCCCATTACTAGCAATTCTTTCAGAACCAAACAATCACTCTCAGGTTTTGTGGTCATGTTGAACTTGGGATGAGTAAATACCAGAAAGCAGGGCACGCAAGACAGGGGGTAAATACAGAAGAAAAAGACATGTCTGCACCACTTCTGTCCATGTATATCTAGCTCTCATTTGCCACAGGCAGACTTGCTATTAGATTTTCTCACATCACTTCAAGGAATCAGCTGTGTGCAGGAGCTGCTGGATATATGAAATGGCAGCACTCTGGTCAGGTATACACAGATGAAATGCTGTGGAAATGCAACTCTTAGAAGATCACACTAACATGGCAAGGTGCATTGTGGATTTATGTAATGGAAATTACAGGACAGAACTAGATCTTTATTCTCACTTCCTAAAGAGATGAAAGTGGAGAGAAACTAAAACTTATCCACAAACATAAATATAATACAGACTTTCTACATTAGTTACATTTTAAAAAGTCTCACTTTGTGTTTCTAAAAGGAGAAAAGTGGAAAGTAGGACAAAGTAGTAACAAAGACTATTAAAAATAGTATTATGTAGCTTCCTCCTCTTCCACAGATGTCAGAATCATTAGGGATTTCCTTACATAGCAAGAGAAAATATAGATCTGATTTTGAAAGCATTTTATCCCTTTACTTCAAAATTTTTGGTTAAACAACTGCATTTCTTCAAATCATACCTGTTAGCTTCAAATGTTTAATGATGTTTCAAGGATATTACAGAGAGAAAGGAAAGAACTAACAAAGAAATACTAATTTTTAAAGTACAGGAATTTTCTTTCTTCCTCCTCAGGGGTTGGTATTGGCACTTTCAACATATTTGTTATTGACATGGGCAGTGGGGTTTCGCGCACCTTCAGCGAGTTTGCTGGTGACACCAAGCTGTTTGGTGCAGTTGACACGCTGGAGGGAAGGGATGTCATCCAGAGGGACCTTGACAGGCTTCAGAGGTCCATTTGTGTGAACCTCATAAAGTTCAACAAGGCCAAGTTCAAGGTACTCCACCTGGATTCGGGCAATTCCAAGCACAAATATAAGCTGTGCAGAGAACGGACTGGGAGCAGCCCTGGGTAGACGGAGTTGCTTGTGGACAAGAAGCAAAACACAAGCTGGCAAAGTGCACTTGCAGCCCAGAAAGCCAGCCCCATCCTAGACTGCATCAAAAACCAGTATGGCCTGCAGGGCAAGGGAAGGGATTCTGTCCTTCTACTCTGCTCTACTCCAGCTGGAGTGCTGCATCCAGCTCTAGGGTCCTCAATACAAGAAAGACATTGACTGGTTGGAACAAGTCCACTAAGGCTACTCACAGGGCTGGAACACCTCTCCTATGAACACAGGCTGAAAGAGTTGGGACTCTTTAGCCTGGAGAAGAGAAGGCTTCAGGGAGGCCTTATAGCAGCCTCCCAGTAGCAAAGAGGGGCTTACAAGAAACCTGGAGAAGGATTTTTTAACAAGGGCTTGTAATGACATGACAAGGGGAAATGGCTTTAAGCTGAAAGACAGTAGGTTTAGATTAAATATTTGGAACTCTAAGAAAGTCTTTCTTGTGAGGCAAGGTATTGGAACAAGTTGCCCAGAACAGTTGTGGACTCCTCAGTCTCCAGAAGTGTTCAAGACCAGGCTGGATGGGGCTTTGAGAAACGTGGACTAGTGCAAGATGTCCCTGCCCACAATAGGGGTGTTGGAACTAGATAATCTTTAAGGTCCCTTCCAACTTAAACCATCCTGTGATTCTATGATTCTGGGAAAGAGTTTAAATTGAAAAAAGCAAAAAGGAAAAATAGATGCTTTGGATGAAAAAGTATAATATGGTTGGAAAAGAAAAATATGTTTTAGTTCAATTCCACTCTAATAATGCAGAGAACTCAGAATGTAGGGTTATGGACAGTCAGGTTCTAATGTTAGAAGATAAACATCCACCACATTGTCTTCTTTGGCAGATAATTTGATGTATTCACTGATAACATTACAGAAGACTTTATTTAAAGGAGCTATTTTACTAATGCATTATTTTTTCCAGACTCTGGCAAACTGTTGTAAAAATAAATACAAAATAAAATGAACCCATATAGTGTCAAATTGGCATAGCTCAAAAACTATTTCCAGATTCTTGTCAGAGGCTGGTTGTTAATAGATTAACAGTGTTACTGACCTTGAGGGATCTATGAATTGAATTTCCAGAGGAAAATGAAAAACATTTGGAGATGATTCTTAAAGTATATGATTGGACTAGAATTTCAGACAGGAACCACAAAGAAGAAACCAGTCAAAAGATGATTTATAACACAAACTCCAAAATGGAAAATGACTAAGTGCCTTTGCTCAGAAAGCTCCTTGAGAAAAAACTCAACCACGACTACTTTACAATGATATAGAATCTAAACTTTGCACTGATATAAATTAAAGTTCACATAGGCAGAGACACACAAGAGGATATGTACAGCCCCTGCCAGCCAAGGTCCTTGGACAGCAAACACAGAACACAGGCACTCAGCACACCAGGGCTGGGGCAGGGTCACACAACTGAATGGTGGTAACAGGCTCTCAGCAAACTCCAAAGGAAGAAGAGTATTAGCTTAAATTACAGTGCAGGAGAATTAAACAACCATGGTTTATATCATTGAATGGCTCACACTAAGAATGAGCTAAAGAAATTAAGCTCTAATCACTAACTCATTAAGACCCCTCAGCAAAACTGTGTTGTATCAGATGCTTTTTAAAGACTTTCAGTTCTTGCTCTATGGCATAGAAAATTAAAAAGAGTCAAATAAATACAAGTATTTTTTGGCCTTTAGCTTGCTGAATGAATGATTTCTAATGCTAAAGCCTGCCTGCATGAGTACAATATCCCCAGCTAACACTCCTCCAGCACTTCCATCATTTTGAGGCAGAATGCATTTATTTGTGCCAATCCTTAGAGAGGTTCATTTAATTTTTCATCAAAATTTCAGATAGTATCCTGAGATAGAGGGCCCAGTTACTCAGAAAATTCTCCACAGTCACCCAGCAGAAAAACAGATTAATATTTTGTAAGTCAAATCTATATGAAATACACATACACATCTGCAAGTTTGCATGCTCAGAGTAGATAAAAACTTTTTTTTTCTTTTTTTTTTGGTAAGAAGAAAGGCAAAAAAGGCAACACTAAAATGAAAACGAAATCCTGTGAAGAGCTGTGGACACAATAGTGTTCTTGGCACATCTAATATAAACCATCAAAACCATAGCAAGAACAGGTAATTCAAGTTAAAATCAAGAAGGAATTAGTTTTCACTTGTCCATTTGTTCCTCAAAGGAATCATGTATATAATACTAAGCCACCATCCTTAATCCATTTGATGTTGCTGAGAAAAGGAATAGGCCTTCACCACTCTTGATAAGAAGCTAATCATAGTTTTTAAAAATCCTATGTTGAACCACATTCCTGCATCGTACTGTACATAAGTGGATTTCTGCTGTGACCTACTAAGGACAACAAACCTCTCCTCAGGTACAGAGTGCATTCTTTGTCTCAGCTGTTGCCTTCCCTAACTGAGCACAGCAATAATAAAAAAATGGCAAGTACAAGTTTCCTACAATAAGTTTGCTGTTATGTAAGAGTGAGAAGCATATCTACATAGCATTGTACAGATAATTGTGCCTCAAATGGCTATAGTTTTTACTGTACAAGACCAAATTCACTTTTGCTAATACTTAAAACAACAAAAATCCAGAATTTGTGAGGTACATTCGATTTCAATACTCTTGAAACCAGGAGAGTATTTCAGTTCATTTATTTGTTACTAAGTTTTGTATACAATTGCACACTCGAACCCAATGACTTGCTTAGATGGGTTAGAGCCTCAAGTTCTTGCCACAGTTTAGATCACAAATACCAAATCAGGGTACAGCAAATTGTATGTGTGTGTGCATATGTGTATGCTTTAAGACAACAGAATTTCTTGTGTCTGGTTGGCCACCAGTAGCAAGACTTAGAGATGTGTCAGAACACATTCTTTTGTGTGTCTGAAAGAAAACTTAAAAAATCCATCTCATGTAAACTCTTCTACCCATGAGATTATCAAGAAGTTAGTAGTTCAGCTACAGGATGAACTTTAGCAACAGGAGCTAAAAGTTTTAATCCCTGTAGTGTATTTTATTTTCTGTTCATGAATGCTCGTAATAACAATTTGTGAATTATTTAATATGACATATTTACATGCCACCAAACCCAGGGAGAGGTGCATAAAAGTGGTTTGCTCTCAAACTGGTAAGTTGGGTCAAGTTATGAGGTTCTATTTTACCTTAAAGCCAAGATAATGTTATAACACAAAATACTCAGCTGCCAAGTGCCAGCAAGGGGGTGTAACAAGAAGGCTAACTGTGACTGTGGCCAAAGGAAGGATCATGACAGATGGGTTAGTGAACACCAGTGGGAATTAGTTTAAAGACTGTCAACATAGGAGTTTCCTTCCATCTCTTTGGCTGACCCTTATTTCTCTCTCCATCTCTCTCTCTTAATCTTTCTCTCTCTCATCCCTGTCCACATCCTTCTAGCAAGAATGTTGAAGCACTGGCACCCACGCCTTGCTTTAAGGTGGCAAAATTCAATTTTACTGACACTGCTGAGAAAGCTTGAATCAATTCTAAATGTAAAAATGCTTTTGAATTAAGATTTAATAATAATTTATAATTGAGTAATCTGAATTGGCCTGCAGTAAAGCCTGAAGGCAAAATCAAGCATGCAGAGATCATTTAGAAAGATTAGCCTGATCAAATATTTTCAAATTGTTTCTGTCTTTATGAAAATATTTATCAATAAAATAGGTCTTGGTTACATTCATAAAAAGATATAACTAGTTTCTACACACTGGTTCATATTATGCTATATTACATCTGTAAACTCAGGAAAGATGTGATAATACTGTCATGGAATTTATAGAAGGAAGTATCTCAGGTATCTTCAGATAGCAAACCTATCTTCTGTGTATGATTCTCAGACCAGAACAAACTCAGCTTAATACCTGAAAAAAAAATTACCCTATAACAACAGCAAAAAATTAGTCTCTAGTTCTCAGCAGGAATGGCACACCTGTAAGAAACCTCATTAGCCAAATTATTTTGAGTGGAGTTGGCAGGGATCACTCATTATCTCATCAAGTCTGAGTCTCATCATAATAATAAGAACCAAGCATTTAGTATCAGAGTGAAAATCGAGAGAAAATAGCCAATCTAGAGTCACTAGTTGTTGTGTCCTGGTGGTTTTATTTGTATGCAGGCATATAAGTGTCCACAAAGAAAGAGAGAGAATGACATGGTGAGAGAATTTCAAGTAGTCCATACCAGAACTGTGAGGCACAGAGAACTCCTTTGTAATTTCTCATTCCACAGCTAGACCTGGATAAGCAGAATGCTGACTTTACTGTCCATACAGAAATCTCTCTCTTATGATTCTTCTACTGGAGTAATTGTTATTACACACGGAATATTTGAAGCACCTGCTACATTTTCGCGCCTTGGCATCACCTGAAAACTGATATTTAAACTATGCAAATCACTTTATGGAAGAATGGTAATTGACATCAGTTATAGACAGAAAAGTTTCTACCTGCTGAACTTTGCCTATTACCTGTGTAAAAGCCATCCATCCTTAGGAAGCTCCAAGTACTGTGGAAGGAATGAAGGCATCTTATCTGCAGCATGGCTACCAAGAGTCAGACTTGTCATCTGGTCCCTACACAGAGTTCAAGGGAGAAGCACAAGGTCTCAGATCTCATCTTCCAGATGTCCAGTGTTCCCAGTTCCCAGGTCCAGAGCCTTTAAATTCAGTGGCAGCTGGGGAACACTGATTATTTCTACAATGCAGTTCTACAAACATACATTTCTATCCAAAGCATCAAGTTGTTTTTTTTTTTTTTTGTTTTTTTGGTTTTTTTTTTGTTTTGTTTTGTTTTGTTTTGTTAATAAAGAAAATGTGCTATTCTCATAGGCTAGTTCAGTACTTAATTCAATTCAAGAATTTGTTTTTTGCTTGGAACTGGCTAATTTGCATCATATTTCAATAGTTCATAATTTTTATTCAGTCTTTTTTGGAACATGATTATAAGGGGGAAAAGGCAGCATATGAAGCACTCTGTGCTGTCAGTGTCATTATAGGAAAATTCTAGGTCATTCTAACTCCCGTGGACAGCTAGAGTGACTCAGTCAGACACTGCTCCCATTGAATATTTCAAGGAAAACACAAAGAGGTGGGTTTTTCCTGATTTTGTGAAACAATATATTTAAATGAGTAGGACCCAAAGTTTTCTGTTTTGAAAAAATACAAAACCAATCACCTGCCCCTGGAAACACAGGCTCTGTAATATAAGTAAGCAGTACAGATTATAGTCTCATTCTCTAGCCTTTTCCAACATTATCACTTCAATAAAGTTAAGAAGCAGTTTGATCATTCCTTTTCCCTAGCTCCTATTACAAATGCAATGAATATAAAGCTAATCTGTAATGAGTAATGTACTAATTAGGTGTGCTGAACTCCTTTTTAGTAGCCAATTCATGTATGGATACAAATATTTCCTTCTCTTAATACATTCTTTCTGAAATACTGTCTATTTGCATCCAAGCTTTATCAACTTAAAAACTAACAAATACAGAAAAAGGGAGAACTATAATAAAATTCTGACTTGGTGAGACGCACAGCTCTCCTCCTAGTCTGTTATACAGGAAAGTTAAAATAGATGCAAAGCTCTGACAAAAGAATAAACAAATAATATGTAACTGTTATGTAGATATATTATATAGAGCTAATAGGTGTTAGTAGTGATGAGAATGGTGTAAAAATATACACTTCCATGCAAGTAGCTTCTCCAGAAAAAATGTATTTGGAGTAAAATTAAAAGTTTCAAAAGAAAGGGAGGTTAAAAAAAGTAAAAGCCGTCAAAACATTTATCTGAGAATAATTTACATCAACTTATTTGAGACTAAACTCAGATTTTTACTGGGTGTTTATTCTGTGTATTGAAGGCTAGTGTTGTGTCCTGGATTACACTCATTTGCTTACCCAAACTATGCACTCAAGCACAGTGGCACATTCCCAGAAGACATGTTAATGATGACAATATTGTTAAATAACTAAAATAAGACTTTTTAAACTTTCCTCCATTCTTCATATGATAAAAACCTGACAAAAAATATTATACTTCTCTGTATTGAAAGAAGGCACCAGTTGGTACCTTAACATTGTGAGGAAGGCTGGAAAGGGCTGCCTAACAAATCTGCATGACTGACATAACAGTGTTTGTGGCAGGTTTTTTCTTCATAAGGAGAGCCATTCGCATACAGTAAACCAAAAATTGGTTCCTTGTCAGATTTTATCCTCCACCCTTCTGCATTTGCCTTAGAATCCTTGTTTTCCCCACCTCCCAATTTGCTTTCTTTAATTCAGTGCCCACAGCAGTTCCTCTTGGAAGCAGCAAAAGCTATAATCTAGCCCTGCTGCAAGCTCTCCCCCAGCAGAGGCCTATCCCTGCCAATAGCTGTCATCATTCAAGTGGCACTTGCTGGCAAGACAGCACAGAGTTGCAGCAATTTCTTTCCACTTTTTCATACCTCATATCCCCAGCTGTTCCAAGGGGGTGATCACCTTGCTGGTTTCATGAGGTCTAGAAAACGCAGCAATAATTATTGTGCTGGCAGTGCTGAAGGCAGCCAACATCACTAAGGCAGGAATTGGAATGCAGCCCTACCAACACAGCAGAATCTACTCATTTGTTGCACTGAATATTTTGTTGTAAGAAATAATCATGAGCCTTGTGATAGACTATGAAAGGCAAATTACATTGCCTGAGCCAGAGCCTTCTACAGTGCCTAGCAAAAATAAAAAGAAAAAACAAACAACAAAACCCAAAAAAACAAAACAACAGCAAATCCCAGAAGCAACACCGAACCTGACAATTTTGGGTTAGCTGCTTAAATCTAGCCTTTTAAATGCCCTGGCTTGTCAGTAAATTACTGCCTTGAATTTACAAAAAAAAAAAAAAAAACAAACAAACAATCTTCTATCTAGTCATGACCTGTCAAAAAAAAAAAAAAAAAAAAAAAAAAAAAAAAAAAAAAAAAAAAGAGGTGTTTATAATTGATTTTGACCAATTTTGTGTATATTACACTAGGAGGGGAAGGCTAACAGTGTTCACTTTAATTTTATATCACGTGATACCTTACAGAAAATTGTAAAAAATCTGACAGTCAACCTTTCTTCCTATAAAAGTATTAGTCAATGTTTTAAATGATGCATGTCTATGACTTTCTAATCCCTGCTAGAAAGAAGATTTTAATACAATTATTTGAGGGTAACTACAGCATCTTTTCCAAAACAAATTCCTATTATTAATGGAAAAATAGGAAAAAACATTTACATAACACCAAATGCCTGAGCATTTCTTAGTGGTATAGGTGACCTCTCTGAAGAGAGAGTATTTTTAACTCAAGGAAAAGATAATCTGATAATACTGCGCTTGCTGCCTCTCTGCTAAGGCAACAGCATACCTTTATGCAATGAATGCAGCACCTGCTGGTTCCTGCTTTGTGCTGCATGGCACTGCTTTGACTGTGGTAATGGCTTACCCAGTGGTTTTCCTCTAGCCTGATGACATCCTGATTGGAATTCCATTTACAGTGAAGATATGGGAAACTGCTGTCCCTGGCAAACAATACAGTTATGTGGAAAAGAAACTTCAGTTAGCAAAAGCCACCTTCTTTCTAAGCAGGAAAATGTAACTGAAGCAGAATCAACCTCTTTCACCCCTGCTGCTCTGTTACCTCAGCCAAGGAAAGAAAGGATCAATGTCCATTCAAGATGCCCTGATATTGACAGGTAATTCTACATTGGAGAGAAGAAGGAATAGATAAAACTTGTGGACATCTGAGAATATAGGAGGAAAAACCAGGAGTCATCAAATTTTCCAGTAACATATCTCACTCTACAAAGTAAGAAAAAACAAACAAAACAAAACAAACAAACAAACAAAAAAACCCTTTAGGGTAAAGACAACTTTGTACTCTGGGAAACTAATCAAAGATGTCGTAGATTTCTGTTGAAAACTGACAATGGTTGTCAGCACCAATAATATTTTTAGGGATGTTCATGTCCTTGCTTTTTGAGAAGCTTAGGTAAGAACCATTTGTTCCTGCATAGCTGCTCTCCTCTAGACGGAACTGTCTTCCCTGCTCTGGGGACTGCTGCTAAACTGAAAGTCTCTTCTTCATCCCCTACCTAGCAGGTTTCACCCCAGACATGTCTGTAAAACCCTTTGAGCTAAGCAAATACACCTTCTTCTTGTGTAGAAGAATATCTTAGAATGTATCTTAGAATAGAAGCCACTGGCCCATCCCAATCATAACTTCTCTTTACAAAGCAGAGGTGAGGTTCAATCTACCTAATCTACATCTCTAGCTTCTACCCACATTTTAGGTATTGAATCTCCACAAAATTTCTGGTATACTAAATTAAAGTGTGTGTCACCATAGGCCTCCAGAGGCAAATCCATTCTGACTAAGTGCAGGTACCTAAGCAAGACAAAATGAATATGATCCATCCATTTAATCTAAAAGAACCGTAATTATTACTGAATTAATCAATACATACAGTCCCAGGAATAGACTACTAGGTCTATGCTGTTCCAGGGACTGCCACAGATTCCCTATGGATTCAGACAAAATTTTTTATCTTCAAGGTAACACAGTTAGGCAGTATTTAAATCCTGATCTCAAAATGGAGTCATATGGAACTGTAGATTTCATTGAGTTTCTCTAATTGTTAAGTTTCTACCTTAGTTAAGTAATTGTGAATATTTTATTTTCTTTAATCTGTAAGGTGAAAGCTGTTCAAAGGCAAGTATTAACTTTCAGCATTATTATACACTTCCTCTTCCACTCTTGCAAAAGTACGCCAGGAGTCAGAGGTGAGACCAACAAATGACTTGTCAACAATCATTGTGATGGAGTATAAATTTGCTCAAATACTATTTGACCAGTTTCTTCTCTTCCTGTATGGAAGATTACAGGTTAGATTGGGGGAAAAATTGATTAATGCAATTTGATATGGGAGAATTAACACTATTTTTGCTAAAAGATGTTAAGAATCAGTGACTGAACTTTCCCAGTATAACTTTCATAAAGCTTCAGCAATACTGAACACTTGAAGGAAGTATGTTTTAATAGGAAGTTATCTGGGAAAGTGCAGAAACTTTATGTCTATCCAAATCTGCAAGGTAGACAATATTAAAATTGCCACAATATTGTTGGAAAGGATATTACAACAGTGAATGAGTAGGCATCAAAATGATGGATGAAATAAAATCCTGATAAATGCAAAATAATGTACCTCCACGGGAAAGAATATTTACCATACACAGTCGATGATTCTAAATTAACAATCACTTCTCAGGAAATTATAAAATTATTCCAGAAAATTAGCATTAAATGTCAGCTTGATGATAAACAAACCCCAGCTTTTAGAAATCATTAAGAAAAAATGGGCAATGAAACAGAACACTGCACTATGAAAGAGAGCACCACACTTGCAACAGTAAATACAGTAAAGCTGGAAAAGTACAAAGAAATATAATAGGGATTATCTGAATAGTGGAAGATTTCTGCTGAGGACAGACAAAACCAATTAGGACTCTTAAAGTCAGAAAAGAGAGCTGTAGAGGAATATGAAAAACTCTTAAAAATCAAGGATTACATAAAATAAATAGGTAAGGAGCAAGTTTTATTACTTTTTCTAGCACTAGCCATAGAGGCAGTTGGCTGCAATGAAGTGAGAAAAATTGAAAAGAAAAAAGAAATATACTTTTATAGGGTTAATAATGAACCTGGGAAATATATTTTCACAGGCTTTTGTGTTTTAGACAGAAAAAAATGTAGATAATTTCATGGAAAATTAGTCCATTGATAGCAGATAAAAATGATGGTCTAGCTACAGCCTTTGGTTTAAGAAGTCTCATAATTACCAACTGCTGAAAGCTGAGAGGGTAAATTGAAGGAGTGACCATGCTCTACAGGGTCCTGCACTGTTCATTAGGCAACTGCAACTGTCTGCTGCTTGAGGCAGATTTCCGTGCTTAGGTGATCTTTTGGTCTCATCTAATATAGCTTTTTTATCTTCAATTTGAAACAGCTTACAGGTTTGGGTTTGATTGGTTTTTTTGGTGGCTTTTTTTTTCTTTTTTTTCAATTTAAACTGCAATGACATGACTGCAAAATCACAAACCTTATTAAAATTATGCCCATTGATGCCATATGAGAATATGTATACTTATGCTTAAGTCACAGAACATTATGCCATCAGACACATGAAGTCTGAAGTGTTAAGATTTAAATTGGGTCAGGAACAAACTCAATATGATCTACAATCATACTGCCTGAACTTATTTATAAAATGAGTTTCAAAGATGATAATTTTGGAGACATTCCTTGTTTACATTTCAGGAACTCTGCAGGACAATCATCTCTTTCAGGTCCTGTAGAAAGCTGCTCTCTAGTGGCTAATGGGAAAGACCAAGAATTAGGAGAGTATAAAATGAAATCACTTCCTTTATTTACAAATCCTCATTCATTTGTTTTCATTTTCAGCTTATTGCACACATACATAGCCATGATTTTGAACAGCACTATTTCAAAACTTTTGAATAATACTGTAAAAGGCTCCATCTACTTAGACGTCAAGATACAGGGGGAGCAAAGAAGGAGGGCAAAGCTGAGGAACAACTCATTTTATTTGTGGATAAAATGAGACTATAAGAAATCAACCTCAAGCTTGGATTTAGTACCATCACCTTTGTGATGGGTAACTTTGTCTATCCTGGGATAGTTATTGCAGCGCTGATCCTACTCAGCTATTCCTCTTCAACTATTTACATCCTCTGTGGTCGTTAGTAAGCCTACATATATAATTAAATAAATTTGGAATTCTGTAACTATGCCTTTTATCCAAAGACTCTTACAAAACACCACTATCTTAATTTTAAAAATAAGGACTCGAAGAACACATAGGCAACAGATCTACCAAAATTCACCCAGTTGAATACACCAGCATGGAGCTGACAGTGAAGTCTGCATTCTCTGCACTGAAGACAACTGTTAGGTGGCACCTTTCTTTTGTTATCAAGAACCTAAAGAGAGACATCTATCAATTTATAATAAACATCTGTTTCTAATATTATTATCTGGCTCTAATAATGTATGCCATGAAAAAATGCAAGACTGTCAGGTACCTTAACAATAAATTGATAGTACTCCTTAAGCTTGAAAAGCATACAAAATATGAAGAATTCCTTATCTTAATGAGCCCCTTCATATCAGCATAGCTAGCATGGCACTAAGAGGTGACACATCTGGTAGCTGCTATGGGACACACCCCCACTCAATACTGACATTGCAATAAGAACAAACCAGTCAGTGTATTTTGAAATGAAAAAAATATCTCTCAGATATGGCAGATTAGTGCCACATTATGCAAGCTGGAGCACAAGACAGAAAAAGTCTTTTACAAGCTTAAAGTGAAATATTTTGAAGAGAAAATATATACTCTATTATGTCTGGATAGGAAGAAAAGAATGGCAGATGGAAAACTCCACTGCATGCTTCATGAGCCATCCACCAACCACTGAATGCTGTCTGGTAAAAAAGGTACACCTTATTAAGTTATAAAAGGGAAGGTGAATTTGGCACTAGCGCAGAAGTGCAGTAATTTTGGTGAATTTGATGAATATTTGCCTCTAAACAAAAGAAATTCAAGCTCTGCTTTGAAAAGAGCAGACATAACTGAAATAATGAGTTTGGGACAAGGCACACAAAACATTGCAGATAACTGTCCTTTTAAGTCTTTCTATACAACTAATCTTAAATTTGAAGCTTTTCATACCTAAACTAGCAATCCATTTGCTTTGGGCCAGAGAACATGAATGAACACGAACTCATAAATTGGTTGGATAAGGGAGTTTCCTAGAACTTTGCACAGTTTCCTTGAGATGCAGGTAGCTAAGAGTTCTAGACTCCCTGGCTTTGTAAAATTACATTTTGTTATGCTACACAATACATATCTTCTTAGAAGAACAGAAACATTAAAATGAAAAAGGTTATTTTAAGAGACTTCCAAATCACAATTACAGCTCTTGCTTCTTGTGAATCCACAAATAGAAGTGACTAATAATAAGAGAAAATGCAGTTGGTATCAAAAGTCTATAGAAAAACTGCATTATTTTGGCAATAATACAATAATTTCATTGCCTTGGAAAGCAGCAGTGATATCAATGGCAAACAGGTAATGATTAATAACAACACAAATCTGGACACAGATCTGGACACAAATCTGGACACAAATCTGGACAAGATAGGGAATCAAACTTCTTTTCCTGCTATTTAAAGGCAGCAAACATGGATTTAAGCTGAACCAGGCTGACACTTAGCATTTGCAAAAAAAGTGACTTATGTACATATATAATATGGGCTTACAAATCTGTGCTTATGACTGTGTTTTTTTACCCATTTGGCTCATTAATGTAGGCAATGGGAAATATAATTCCACTTGTATCTAGATATTATGACTACCATAACAGGCAAGCTATTAATATTGTCTGAGGGATAACATCATCAGATATCTCAACAGAATCAAAAAAATATGAACCAATACACTACACTGTGGAAAAAAATTCACCATTTTCTTCATGAATACTTGAGAAAGTGTTAAGACATAGAGAGATTTATGATCTTATGGTATATGTTAACATGATAGTTTTCATTTCCAATATGTTTCTTAACTTGTGCTGTTCCGCCATGTCCCTGAGCTCCTTGTTCTGTCCTTCACTGGCAAACCTATGTAGAGTTGAGGAACCCCATGCTGTCCTGCCAGAGTGTGTTTTATGGGATATTGCCTAACACAAGTTTGTGTGACTCTGCAATACTGCTAGGGCAGCATTTCATCACTAAATCTGATTAAACTTTTGTAATCCCATTGTCGCAAAATCAGACATTGTCGCAAAAACCAGAAATCATATTAAACTGGTACTTTTCAATCTCTATATACTTTCTTCAGGAGAATTTTTATGAGAAATTCCTCAGGTTTTGGTGATTACCTTTTAATTTATTTAACTTACCCCTATAAATTAAGAAATATCCCATTAGTGAACAAAATTAAAAGCCTCATAGTTATGAGAAGTATGAAGCCTAGCCACAAAAAAAAAAAAAAAATCAGATGAAAGAAATTCTCTATAACTCACACTGCTTTTATTCTACTACAGTTAATAAACTCATATTTTACTTATAAACATGTGCTGGGTGCCCAGGCAGTGGGGGACCTGCCCTGTGCCAGACATGGCCAGTTCCAGTGGGCTCCAACTCACCCATCCTAGGGCAAGGCTGAGCCCCCCAGATATGATGGCAGTGCCTCAGGGAAAGTGAGTGTAGGGATGGACAGGACACAGCCCATGAGCAATTAATGAGGGGAAAAAGGTGTGAGAAACAGCCCTTTGAGGCCCAGGATGGAGGTGTGGAGGAGGAGGTGTTCCATGTGCCTGGTCAGAGTTCCCCGCAGTCCCTGGAGAGGCCAGGCTGGAACATGGAAACAGCATAAGGCAGGAGCGGGGAGAGAATCTGTCATGGACTGATCCTAACCCCCTATTCCCCATCCCCATGCACCAGTCAGAGTGGGGAGGTAGAGGAGCTGGGAATGACAGAATGAATTTCAGACTGGGAAAAAAGCCAGGCAGAGGGTGTTTAGTTTTTGTTTCCCACCATCCAAATCCACTTTAATTGGCAATAAATTTAGATAATTTTTTCCCAAATTGCATGTTTTCTCTTTGACAATAATTGATGAGTGATATCCTTGCCTTTATCTTGGCCCGTTAACATTTTCATCTAATTTTTTTGCCCTGGTTCTGTTGAGGAAGGGAAGTGAGAACAACAGGGTGAGCACACGGCAGCTGGCCAAGGTCAGCCCACCACATGGCTGTGAACAACTTAAAACCAGGACAAAAAATACTGCTTTTAATATCTATGATTCTGATTAAAGATATCTTAGAATTTTTATAATGGTTCACTACTTCTGTAAAAGTCCACAAAAACTGCAGCTAGAGGTTCAGCAACTCCATGGCTCTCAATTTTAAAAAAAATCTTTTTTCAGAAATAGTTTATACCAATTGCATGTACACATGTAATAATATACATGTATATTGCATGTATATTGTGCAACAGCTTGTATTAGTAAAAGTAATATCATTGATCAAAATGTCTTTGAAAGATAATTTCTGTGGCTTTTCAAAATTTGAGTTGTTTTACCAACCTGCATGACAAACACATTTTTAAAATCAGGAACTATAGTGCTGCTGGAGCCATAGTGAATCTATTCTATGCTGACTTACCTGATTTATTCTATGAAGCCTTCAATTATTTTGGTTGAGCTTGCCTTTTCTTGCTGGCCTTTATAGAAAACAGAAGGCACAAAAGATAACTGATGTTTCCCCATCTGTTTCCTTAATAAATGCCCTTTGCTACAAAGGACTGGTGTGCAGACAAGAAAATAGGACTCACTTATCAAATGATACACTCAGTGCCACCAGAGATCCAAGCTGTGTTTTGATAAGGATTTCCTGGTTGATGTGACAAATTTCTGCCTGATCTCAGAGGTATGTTAGGCATCTGGCAAAAACACTTCATCCAGATCATGAAAACAAATCACTTTTAATTAGCTAAGTCCTAAGCCCATCTCTCCCCACCCCCAGAAAAAACAAAACAAAACAAAACAAAACAAAAAAAACAAACAAACAAACAAACAAACAAACACAACAAAAACAAACAAACAAACAAAAAAAACAAAAAAAAACCCACCCAAACAAACAAACAAAAAAACCCCACAAAAATCTTCAACTTAAATAAAATACCACTGGCTCTGATATTTGGAAACATGATGCCATGCTATTTCCTAATGGCCCAAATGACAAGACTAAATAACAGAAAAAAAAAAGCCAAAATCAAAACCTGACTTGTATGTAAACATAAAACCTTCAATTTGCAATCAGGAAAATCCATAAATGATTACTCCAGTAGACACTCACAAATTATTAGTCTGGTTTTGAATACATTTTTAAGTGCAGCTGTATGAAATTATGAAATGTTTTCAAATACACATAGCTAACAGCATTTTTTTTTCTGGTCAGATATTTTATTACAGATAAAGCCCTGTATCTTTAAACAAAAAGAAAGAAGAATCTGAATACCCCCTTTATTTAAACTTCCCTACTGTTACTAATTTCAACATACTAGATCTTTCCAATGTAACTGGCCAAAAGTGCTTTTTATGCCAATACTCTGATTGCAAAGTACTCTATCAAGGATGCTGCAGTCCCTGCACCTTGCATGGAGGACAGGTTCTGTTGGAATTTATCCTCTATCATGTATCTGGCTTTCTCCACAATACCCTAAGTTACCACATAACACCAGTTCTTCATCTTTTTTACCTCAGACAAAGGAAATCCAGACAACGGGCTCTCAGACATACTGCAGTCATAGGTGCACCAGTTACAAAAATAATTTTAAAAAATATTCACAGTCAAGTTGAAAGAATCAATTTATCCTACTTCACTCAGAATAACCCAATTGTTCAGGTGCCATGTGTATGATGTCTTTTTTGGCACTGTGTGTTATAAGCCACTGCCAGAGGCCGAACTTTGAGATAAATCAATGATCATTCCCACATGCCAAACCAAGAAACTGTCAATAGGGTGAGGCACACTCCACTTTAAATGCCTATAGCACCTTCCCTATGTCTTAGTGAGGAGCCGGGGGTCTCTCACTGGATTAGTCCTAATAGCTTGGGAAGGAAGCAATACATTTCCCAGACATCTATCACTTTGGAGAAAGTAGGAAGGAGAGAAAAGGGTTTATGGACTACAAAGCTTTTTGGCAAAAGGTCAAACAGTAGATGAGTATAATTCTTCAAGGAGAAGAGACAAGAAGAGATTGAAAATGTTACTTTACAAAGCAAAAGAAAAAGCAAACTCACAAACTGATGAAAGAGCTGAGATAAAAAGAAATCTGTGGCATAACAATTAGAAAATTTAGCAGTGCTTTTCTTGATAGATGGAAGTTTCTGGATTTGAAATAGTTCTTTTGGAAAAAGATTTCCTGAATGGGTTTTATAGATTACTTTTCTGGATACAGATCACTCTAACAACTTTCAGAACTGCAAGAGTGAGGATAATTGTAATTCTCATACAGCAGATATTATCGTCTCTGCTATTCCTGAAAACGGATCAAAAAATTAATCTAACATCTGAAATGGGAACAAAAAAAAGCCTGTTGTCTTGCTCTTCTTGTGAAGACAAGAGATTTTGTGACCTTTTTTCCCTTCATTATTTACCTTACAGAAAAAAAATATTAATACCTTGGAGTGGCACAGCATGAAAACAGTTTTCAATTCTGAATTCTTCCTGAGATCAACATATACAGGATTGTGTTTTTCTTTTGTATGTATTTTGTATTGTGTGAAATTGGCAACTTTTTAAATAATCTTTGTTGAAATAAGTTAATTGTGTAATTATACTTTGTTGTCAATGAATCTTTGGGAAGCCCTCAGCCAAGCATTTCAGAAATTGTCATTCAATCCATAAAATATCTCTCTCTCCTTTTTTTTTTTTTTTTTTTTTGAACTTCATAGGGTTGAAAAAGGGTAACCAAAACATACCAATCTCAGAGTTTTCTAAAGCAGGCCTAACTCACACCTTTAGCAAGCACAGGAGATTAATGGAAACATCCTTGAAACCACTGCTGCATTGACATTTACAGCACAGATTTCTTTGTGACACATTGCTACCTCGGTTTCAATACGACTTCTATGACCCAAAGAAAAAGGATTGATATATAGACACTAAACCTGACCAACTGTAGTGATGGGCAGACCATCTAAATCACTGTCCTTAACCCATCACTGTCACAATAGCCTTGATCCTTGTTCTGCCCTTTATGACCTTCTGATTGTCTAGCAATAAGTCCAGGTACTAATGTCAACCCAGAATCTTCAAAAGTACTCTGTATCTCCCTTCCCAGGGCTCTCAGCAATGACCTGAGGAAAAGACAAGATTATGCTGTGGTGGTTCTGAGTCATATTGGCACTGAAGGTGCATATGAAGGTACACTGAATGAGTATTGCTGAATTAGTGCCACCAAGCAGGCAGGAAGCAATACTTAGCAGATCAAGACAAGATATGCACCTCAAACAGAATTCAAAGTTTCATGTGCAGTGTTAATTTATATCCTTTAAAAGATGTTCTGTCATTTGAATGAGCTTGTTCTAAATGATTGGAATTATTAAATTTCTCTTAGATTTCTTGCTTTGCATTTTCCCTCCTCTCACCTCCTCGGTAACAAATTCAGAATGCATTCCTGATTCTGTAACAGTTCATTCTTAACCTTCATTTTACATCTACTCCAATACAAAACCTGAATAAAACCAAGCTGTGCTGAGAAGAATGGCAGCTTGGGTTATTTGACCGATACTTAGTGATGTACACTTTTCAATAAAATATTCAGTCAAACATAACCAAAACAGCAAAAAGCATGCTGATTTTAAAAACTCATATTGGATGGAATTTATTCTAGAACAGATGGCTGGAATAATGCCAGTGCCCTTAGTGAAGAACTCTTATGCTTATAGACCATTCTGACATCCAGAGAACCCTGCTGCTTAAAAAACTGTACAAGAATGTAACACATAAAACAATGTCTCCATTTGCCAAACAACATGTGATGCAAATGACTTTCTAAAGAAAATAGAACAGAGCAGCCTTAACATCAGGCTGAGGATATTGACCAATGTTTCCAGATTTTTGAAACACTTGTCACAGTACACCTTCGCAGAGTTACAAATATTTTTTTCTAAATTAAGAAGACTTTGCTTAATATTCCAAGGATTTCAGAATAATAATATTGGTATTCTTTTACTGTGTTTATGCAGTTGTTTGAAGACTGTAAGAGACAATGCAGCTTTCTCAAAACTGTGGGGTGGCCCTTGCACTGCTCTTTTACTTTCTCATTGTGTAGTAGGAGAAAGTAAAATCTTTAGATTTAGAAATGTTTGAGGAGTTACCAGGAAAAGATATTTAGGATGACACTTTGCTGCCTTGGCAGCAAAGGCTTCATTATTTTGCCTAAACTCAAATGTGTTCCCCAAACCAAGTTCAAACAACTCCTTTTTCCAGCAGACTAATTCTGAAGTGGTTAAAGTAACTAGGTTGGCTTATCCTGCTTATTCATCTGTGCATGCTCAAAACTGCCTCAAAAGATATGGAGATGACATTTCTTACCAAAGACTCCATTATGGTCTAGAATCAAGCAACTAGACAGTATTTAAATTTGATTAAAATGGAGCTTATCACCTGTTTAACAGCTTAATGGTTAAGCACAGCTCCAGAAAGCAGCCAGCATTCATTCTAAGCTGCACACAGCCTCTGGTGCTCCCCAAAAGTGCATTACATGGAGCAGGACCATGTAATGGCCTAGTGTCTCACTATGACACGAAATAACTCACACAATCATGCTATAGATGCAAAAGGGGAAAAAGAGGAAGTTTTATTTTTGACCTCGCCATATATAGAATTCTAAAAGTGACAGTTGTTTGGAGGAAGAAATTGCCACCTCTCCAACCACACTGGTTAAACCAACAGTCTATCAGTTCTCTTTTCCCACAAAGAAGAATGCAAAACAATCATTATTTACAGGAACGGTGCATGAAAACTCCAGTAGAAATATGTAAACATCAGAAGGCATAGAAAATATTTAAAAGATTTTTTTTACAACTTTTAAAAGAACAGGGTGACAGCCTAGTCAGGTGCAGAACCAAAACACTCGTGCTAGGCTGGCTAAAGCATTCATACCAACACTGCAGGTCTTCAGTTGCCTGTTGCCACTACCTTTTCAAGAATTTTAGGTAGTCAGTATGGCAGCTAGAGATGCTAGAATGATCATAATTAGTTAACTATTTATGTGATATAAGAACGAGGACTCATGTGGTGCTAGAGTTGAGAATTTATGCAATTACTCATAAAAAAGAAAAAAAATGTTAAGACTTAACAGCATCTTAATTTTAGACATACTGTATCAGATAAAAATCCATATGGAAAAATAGAAAATATTATTAGGATATTTTAATGGGGAACAAAGGAGTTTTAAATTAAAACCAAGACATAAAATATAAAAAATAAAAACATATCTCATAATATTTAAATCCACAAAAAGTTCTAAATACTAACATTAAAAAAATAAGGATCTAGTAAAATCAATAAATTAACACACAATTATTATTAGGGTTTTTTTCCTAAACTGATGTTAGAACACATTGATCGCAGAAAATTAATCTTATCTCTAAAATAGAACATGAATATGTATACATAGACAGACAGATAGGTAAATACTGAAGAAAGCTTGATAAGAAATTTAATGTAGCATTACAAATGAAGATAAATTATCTATAATTTATTATTAGACTATACATTAGTAAAACAGAAAAACTGAAGGCATGATAACATATGTGATTACACTGAGCCTCTGTTAATGATATGATTTCTGATTGTCTTAATTGCGCAAATCTAAACTTGGAACTGAACCACTGAGCAACACGATTGTATTTTGATTTACAAATTGCTCTTATTCTATTCCATTGGAGAAAAATTAATTTCAAAGGTAAAACAGTAAGACAGTATTTCAGATATACTTGGTATTTCAGATATAGTCTGTAAGAACAAGCTCCATGTTCTGTACTATTTATCTTTTAAGCCCTAAAATGATAATTACATTTAAATAACTCTCCAATTCCATTGCATTAACATAATTGTGTGTCAACTAACAAGATGTACTTATTAAATGGAGAATTTCTGGCCAATTTACACATGTAATAACATGTTATGGTTAAATTTATTGTACACCTAACAACTTTGCCTAGCAACTCAGATTCACTGAAAATGATGTCACTAAATAACAGCAGCTCTATTTCCTGTTGACCTCAACAAGCTCCTTAGTGCTCTGTAAAAAATGTAAAACTTTGCCTTGTGCTACTGCACTTCTCTAAAGAAAAACATACACTTTAAACATGTCTAGAATAAGCGTTGTCTTAAAACTGCAACACTCTTTTCATGCTAGGAAGGAATATTGCCTTTGCAACAGGTGCAGTAAAAACAAGAGTTAAATTTTGCTTTAATTTTGTGCCAGATTAGTATATTGAAATTAAACTAGGCAATTTCAGTGGTTTGGTGCTGAACCCAGGAAACAAAATTTTCTTCTTACCCCTACTAGCACTAGCAAAAGTTCACAATTAATTTATTTCCTCTTTCAAAACTGGGCCTTTAAAGTGAGAGTTTAATCATCCTACTGCAATCTGTTAATTTGGCTAATCTACACACACACACACACACACACACACACACACACACACACATATACACATATACTTATATAAGTAACAATTGTAAAACCTTCAGACAAAGGCTTGGTGCAAATTCAGAAAAATTGTCTGATGATAAGAAATATTATTAGGTCACCATTTACTTGCTTTTCCATCCCAGTGCAGAATTGCTCAAAACAGTATAAATGTTTATGAAAGCTAAAATGTACATATGGAGTGCTTGGCTTCTGTGAAACACTGTTAAATCTAAAAGGTTCTGTGAATTTTGAATGGTCTGCTTGGAAGTTATCTCTTGCAAAACTCCATCTTTACCTAAAAGACAATAAACCACAAGTCTATAGTCCTGGTATATTTTATTGTTTAAATACTGATTTCTCCATGAAAGCAAACACACGCATTTCTGATGCAACACTGACTCTGTACATTCATAAAAGTCATAGAAGATGGCTTGATTTTTTTTGCAAGTAAAGTTTTTCACAGAAAATTTAATGTATCCATTTTTCACAGACAAGTTTGTCTAATTTTTGGGATGGTACCAAAAAAAGAAAATACTTCTCTAGTTCTATATTTTTCTCAAAAGTTCTTGGATATATGCTACTAGTTTAAAGAAACTGCTAATTTCTTTGAGTCAAATATTCAATCAGAATGAATATTCAATAGAATATTCAACCATAAAATTAAATCTCCCATTAACAATCAAAGGGTATGCACAATTTACGGGCGAGCGGTTGTTGTAATTAAAAGAAAAAAGTGGAATAGAAAGTGACTTAAATCTGAAAATAGCGACTGAACATTTTCACTAGCTACTTTTCTAATCCATGCATTCAGAAGGGCAGTCACACTGTGCATAGACCTGAAGATGCCATACCAGAGAGAAGAACAGCAGAAGGGCTGGCACTCCAAGAAGCAGGGAGGGGAAAAAATGCTTATTAAATCTCATCCCTAGAGTTTTTTTCCTCAGTAGCACATTCTATCTGTTTTTAAATGTCCCAAGAGATGAGGCTACCACTTTTTTTCTAAAGAGCTATCTCTAAGTCAAAAGGAAGAGATGAATTTTATCCTTTTTGATACTGCATACCAGCACTCACAGTAATGTTATCAGTATGCACCACATTAAAAACAATAATGGCAAAGAAAAATTAAATGTCTTTCAGATACTTATACCATGTTTCCCTTTGGTTATGAAAGGAAAATTGTAAGAATTTATGGCTCAATGACTTTAATAAAGTGCTAGTTCAGGTGATTTATTTTGCGAAGTAAATATGTATTATTATTATCTTCAAAGCAGTTAGTTTCTGGCTTTTCTATTTCTGATAGAAAGCTTTAAACACAAACCTGTCATGGTTAGAAATCTATTAATTTCCAGGTTGAAATAATTAACTGACAGTTTGTATTCAACTAATTCTCTTGGTAAAACTAATTTCTAACTTCATAATTTTCTCCTTTCTTGTATTTATCTTTTTTGTGGCTTTATAGAAAACAATCATGTATGCTTTCAGCTTTAGGTTCTTTCCAGCTTCGTGGTATCTTCTACTTTGTTGCCTCTTTCCCCATATTGATTCTTTTGGGATGCTTTAATTCTTCAGTTACACTGTGAATTCATTTTTTATTAGATTTAGTAACCTCAGTTTTACAAAGCTTTTCAGAGGAGGCCTTAATACTTCCTTACACAATGACATTAGCATTTTTTAATTTTCAGAACCAACCCTTCAACTAAATTTGCTTTCCTCTCGTCTGAATGAATTTGAAGATTCAACCATCTAATACACCCAATTGTGTTCCCCTTCACCTACTGAACATCTCCTACTGTAAAAATTTGTAACAGTCCCTAAATATATTACTATTCATTGCATTGATGAATTTAATTCAATGTACCCATTTTTTATTTAAGCCTTCAAATTTTTAAATTATTTCTTTTCTCTATGGTAGTTTTTTTTTAATTGACCATATGTACTGTAGACAACACCAATGACATACTTTTACCTTTTAGACCGAGGACATGAAGGAAAATACTAAATGAGAACACAAGAAAAATGCTAAAAATCACCTGCAATAACCCCCTTCCCCTTCAGTGTATCTTATCTATTTTAATATCACACATGATTTTCTCCCCTTTAATTATTTGCTTGCAAGACATTAAAATTCTTGTAACAATCCTATTTTAATTTACTCTTTGGCACTGAATCAAATATTTAACTGTAGTCCAAATAGATGAGTTTTACTGCATGTCATTTGCCTAGAAAATTATTTATCAAAGAAAAATTGCAGTTAAAAACATGCACTATTTTGTCCTTTTTCTAATTGCCTTCATACATTTCATTATAATTGCCATTTAAATTTATTCTAAAACTTTGTATGTGATAAGGGCCAAATGAATCCACTATCCCAAATCTTTAAATTCAATGCAAAAACCTCACTAAATTTAAAGTGTAGGCTTTAGCATTGTTCTCTGAGTATGTGATATCTGCTAGAAAAGGTTTGACAAAGAATAGGTTAATTGAATAGATCTGTTGTTTTAAACATGTTTTTTTTCAAAATTCTGGAATGAAGACTTTCTAATCTTCCCCATCTACGTCATATGGAATTTTTTAAGCTTTTTTTCCTATGTGAAACAGTAAGTCACATTTCCATGTCCTCGTTTTCATCATTTTCGTAATAATAAGCACCTTTGTTTTTATAGAAGGCTTTGATAAGATTTTAATTTAGAATTTAGGGTAAAAATAACCATTTTACCATCTATCTAGTCCTAGAATAAAACCCCTTTTTCTTCCTTTTTTATTCTTAATTTTACATGGCTAAAGATTGTTTGTTTTGATTCCCTTTTGAATGCTGTAGCTTGCCTTGGATTTTGACAATTTTCACACTCCTAGTGTGTGCCAAGTTCTAATATGTAGATTTCATATTGAAAAGTTAAAAAAAAAAAAGCTGTCTGCTTATGATCATTAAAAAAAAAGTATAAAAATGAGTTCTTTATTTATCTGTTGTGAACTTAAACTATTCCTAATGAAGTATTTTCCCTTAAGTATTTTTTTGCCTTCATGCTTAACGAAATTCTAACTCTTCTTAATTTTTAAATTCTGAACTGTTTGATCCACTTAGTTTTACTAGACAGTCTACATAATTATTCATATTTCCTCTTCTGAAATTAAGTACATTGTATATATTCTTTACATAATCCAGGAAATTGATCCATTTTAGGAACATTCATATGCAGGGTTGTTTTAAAGCAACAGGTTTTATAGAATGACTGGTCAATGTAAGATATAGAGTACTCTTTTGTTGGTAAATTGATTGTGTGGTGTAAAAATACGTAAAACCTACTATAATTTACAGCAGTTTTTCTTTAATCAGGCAACTTCAAATATCCCAAAGGAAATTTATTCCTGTAATACTAACAGTATTGCATCAAACCTTTTACAACCTAACACTGGCAATCTGTAACAACTCTCAAATTAGACCTCTGAGACTTTCCACACTTCTGTCACATATCTTGACCTACAGATACTCAATTTTTAATGATCACTGGCCTTTATTACCCCAGCACTTTGTAAACAGTCCTGCTTTAGTATGTTTGCATTTACATATTCTCTCACTAACCAGTTCTTCCAGTTTTTGGATGCATTCTTTCTGCTAAATATGTTTTCATTTCCTATCAATTTTAGTTATCTATGAATTTTACTTACATGTCATCTAGCACTTTGAAATCATTAATTTGGATGTTAAATCAGAGAGTGCCCTGCAAAAACCTAAGTACTTATCTTTAACCTTGCAGATTCCCACTGCATAGTATCTTAGATATTTTGTACCTTTTCACCTGCACATGCATATATAAAAAGTATAAAAGTCTCTGACATCTGAAGTTTCAATTACAGTATCCAGTGAGTTGCTGAGGGGCATCCTTTTCACTCCATCCCACTTGTATTTTCCTTCACTGTTGGCTCAAGTACCAGCCTCAATTATCTTATTCTTTCTCATCAGCCACAAAGACTGAGTTCTGCCACTGATTAGCTCATGATCCAAGCCTCCATCCAGTTACTATGCTAAAAAAAAAAATCTGTTTCTCTTCTCCCTGTTTTGCTTTTCAGATTTTGGAAGATTTCCTTGTAAACACAGGCAGAACTACCTCATTATTCTCCTTCATGCCCTTTTATAATTTTTTTTCTTTTCCTTGAAGGCATCACAAAGTTAGATTGTTAACATACTACCTATCATACTCATCACCTTTGCCTCTTTCATCTCTGATAGGGCAGTTTCCTGACAGGCGATCAGACCTTTAATGCACCAAATGTCATTTTGTTTGGTATTTGCACATAGAGTCCTAAGCAATGATAGAGTTTTCTACAAAATATTAAAAATAACAACAAATAAGCCCAGCAAAATAGACAAACACACACACACACAGACACACAAGAAACCTCAGGAGTTTCCTTCACCTGATTTTTATTGCCTTTATATTTTAGTCTTATAGCTAGTAGTTGACCGGCCTAATAGTATTCCTCTTCCAGCCAATAAGAAGCATTGCAATATGCTTTTTTCCAGTGAACAGATGCTGTGTCCGATCTTTTGCTTTCACAAAAAATCTAAATTACAGAAAATTATCATATGACTTAGCATGGTAGTCATGGACTGGAAATAGCAAATATTGGAGGCACGGTATTTATCACAAACTGATAAATAGTGATGTTTCTGTAAATAATTTGCCAGAAAGAGAAATTTTGCCCTCACCATGAGAACCTACCTATGAGAATATTTTTCATGGTATTTCTGTGAATAGCCCTTTTTACCTTTAGAGAGTGCATGTTTGAGGTGAAACAATGGAATAACCCTGTATCCTATTGCAACCTGACAAATTTTAAGTTTTGTGGCATTGATTGCTATGATGCAAAATCTACAGTCCAAATTTCACTAGGAAATTGTTGAAGGAACAGATTATAAAGCTATCACATTGAACACATAGTATTTAAAAAACTAAGTTTTACATGGTGCATTTAGCTAAGCCAGTGACGGATAAGCAAAATAAATTTCAATGCAGACAGTGATTCAAAGTTGAGTATCCTGAAAGTATAAATTCCTGTGCAACTCCTGGATGAATAACTGGCAACACTGGGTCCAGAAGATTGCTATATATCCCCAAATAACCCATTCAAATTACGTTTGGTTCAAATTCATAGAAAAAAAGGTCTCAAACTAACACTAACCTTTTTCAGGTACAGAGACAATTTTCTAGGACTAATGAAACCCAAGCAAAGATTTTCTGAATAATTCTGTCAACTTCTCTGCCTTTGGAACTTTTCTGCCCCCTCCCTTTATGGGCACACTGAAGCTTAGCCAATAAACCATGATAAGAAGACCAACTCCTTAATGGTTATTTGGTTTAGTGGTCTGAAGAGTGTAATGCAAACATCCCTATCCAAGGGGTGTATTAGGGAATGTAGTAATCCAACAATCACCATTCCTGACATTTCTTACTCTCTTGTTATCTTTACCTCCCTATTTGATCAATATTGAATTTCAATGTAAAGCCAGTTGCAGATTCTGGGAAAAGAAGAAAAAGGGCCACCTAGGTTTTTAACCTGTCAAAAAGAAGGACTTCAGAACCACCTATATATGAAGAGTCTTCTAATAATTTCTAATCATTTTCATAACTGATATATGTAGTTGCACTTCATACAATTTTTTTCTAGATCTAATTTTAAATTTAGAAGAAATACAGAACTAAATTCATCATGAGAGAATAAAAAGTACTCTAAAAAGTGCAGCCAACTTGATTTGAAAACTTTTTCTTCTCATGTCCTCATTTCTTTATTTTTCTTCAGAGCATAAAAAGAAGAAATTGAAATAATTGAAAGATCAGTTACTACATTTCTGACTAAATCACTTGGTTGTTGAATTACACCACTCTCATAGTCATACTGTCATCTGAAATACAGAAAGCCTTTTGCTTTATATTATTTAGCCTTTTTTTTTTCCTTCTAACTGCCCCTTCACATCATTTTAGCAAAGATTTCGATATTTAAACAGGCCTATATTTTCTTTCTTTGTACAGACAGGGATTCTCTCTGATTCATGTCAGATTATATTTTGTATTTATGCAGTCAATAAAATTTTACAGATGTCAAAATTTTTCTAGAAAGGTAGAAAAGCTGGTACTTCTGCTTCAAACAGGAAAAGATCTCGTAAGCCAAGAAAACTCCATAATTCACAGAAGGACATATGCTGCAGAGGCCGAGTGATGGGTGAGTATATGGTAGAGAATTCTGGTGCAAACATCAGGATGTAGGAGGATTTTGACAGTTGGGAGAAAGGAAGAGGATGCCAGGTCCTCTCTCCTGCTGCTGCTGCAGCCACACAGCACAGTGAAGAGCCCCCGAGAAGCTGTTTGACAATAAATGCTGTTTCTCTCAACTATACAATATTCAGGGGGCTTCTCTGAAAGACTCAAAGGCTTTTCCCTCTGGGTGTCCTTCCACTCCCTGACTTTAAGGCACCAGACTGCATGACTCTAGGTGTTAAATATGAGCAAAAATTATTGCCTTCTTTGAAATCAAGAGACATACCTGTAAGTCTCAGTCTTGTAAATTCCCATACCCCACAGAAGCAGAATATCTGATGGCAATCGAGGCTGTAAACTTACAGCTCAAAGCTTGGACATTCTGAATCTTCAAAAATAAGCATATTTTAAAAAATGGTGAATCTTCCACAACATTAGAATAAATGCGCCTCTATCTCTGTTAAAACTGAATAAACACAGAGTGTCCGTTTAGCCTGGACAGATGTATTTAAAATTTCTCCCTCTCAGTCCCCAGACAATCGATACTACCAATTTTAAGACTGCTTCTTTAACATCAAGTTAATGTAATGAAAGTACATCCCTACTAGCAAAGTAGAATGAATCAGAGCTTACAGTAGCTACTAGAGAGTTGTCAGAACTACTAAGCTCCCAAACCTCTATTCCATCCCACAGCCCCACTACCACAAAGCCAGAGTCAAAACATAATTTTACCCAAAATTCCCTTTAATTGAGAGATGTCTAATCCTTTTTTTTTTTGCTGAATTCTCAAAGACATTATTTCAAACAATAGTGTTTGGATTGTTCAGGAACTTACTCACATGGGTTTTTTTCTGTTTTCAAACAGGGGAAAATTGCTTTAAATACATCAAAATAGTCTGAGTGACAGAGATACATGCAGAGTTGAATAACCTTGTTTGCTTGGCATATCTGAAGTCAGATTCTCTGAAGTTCATGCCTGCATGCTTTTCTCTTATATTCCTGTTCTATTCTTTATCAGATACTATCTTCTAAATCTCTTTGTTTTAGATTTACTGTACAAATTTCCCTAGCATTGTCATCCTTTCCTTGCAAAGTGCACTTACATTTGACCACAGAAGCGAGCACACCAACTACAGTTTAAATCCCATCCTGACTAGGTCTTATACATAGTGTTTTTTAAGGAACACTTGCTTTAATTAAGATCTTTGTGTCATAATCCCCATTTCAGAGACTCCTCAGAAGAGGACTGTTGGAATGGAATTCAGTATATCCAGGAAAGAGATTTTACTACAGCTTAGGACTGTAAATCATACCGAGAAAACATATTTAAATAAAATAGAAAACCGTGGGTTTTATTTTTAAAAGAATACATACCATTCTTTGTTTGGGGTTATTATAGACAAAGGGTGTACATCAGCAGGCCTAAAAGTCTCATGGCCTCACTGAAATCAAGGCATTTGTCCTCATCTTCTTTTCCGTTGTTTATTTTTCATTACACCTTTCACCTTTTTGAAGTGAAGAGCTGAACTGCACGGATAATCTCTTTATTAGTGTATCTATTAAAGTACAAACTGAACAAGCACAAGCTATAAAATGGTCCATAAGAGAAACATGTGTCTTCAGAAGATAATACGTCCATCTGCTGGAGTTCTGCACAGAGCATTTGCTGAGTTTAGCAGAGGGGAAGGAGCACATGGGTTGATCAGTTCCTGCCACATGAGCCATCCTTAACAGCAAAGCATGGGAAATATGGATGAATGCAAGTGCTAATTCTGCTGGGTGGCACACAAAAGAAGACTTTAAAACAAAGTGACTATGTTCACGACAATACATTTCAAGGAATTACTTTATCGTCTGAGAAGTCTATTTTACCAAATAATTTAAATAAATTGCCCATTCAGCTATAAGCAATATGGAAATGTCCCAGGTCAGGAAGAAAGTATTGCCACTTTCTGACTAATAAGGATGCGGTTTATATGGTATCTGCTTGAGGTTACTTGCACTGCTATTCGTCCAACGTTTATTAGAGTGAGCAGTCACTCAGGTACTTAGCATTAAAAGGAGAGATTTATTGCAAAAACTAACCAAGCTTTCTTTTTGATATTAAGTATCAAAAAATAGCTCTTTTATGAATATTTTTTGAAAGATGGTTATCAGCTTATTCCTCAAAGTATTTGTGGTAACATCTTTCTCATTCTCAACTTACATCACTATTTGTTTCTGGCAGCTTGACCATTGGCAAGGAAAAAAAAAAAGAGAGAGTTGTCCTGCTGATTTGGCAACTGCACACATGCTTTGAAGCATAAAGGCCATAAGCTGCCCTGACTAATCTGCAACAGCTCAGCTTCTTTCCCTACCTCATCAACACCATGGCACTAAAATGACATGTCCTATTAGAGACCTATTCAAGCTTAAATTAAACAGGATCTTCCATGACCTAATGGCTTTTAGATGATGTCCTACAGTTCCTGTTCTCAAATACAGAAATGTTTGGGCATTTTGGTGAAGAACCATCAGATCTATCAAGTGACTGAATAACTGATGAAAAAGCAATACAATTAAGCCTTGCTTGACCTATTGTAATACTTACCATAAGTACAAGGTCACCTTTTAAGCCCACAAGCTGTCATGGTTTAACCCCAGTCAGCAACCAAACCCCACAGAGACACTCACTCCCCCACCAGTAAGACTGGGAATAGAATTAGAAGGGTAAAAGAAAAAAAAATTACTGTTGAGACAAAGGCAGTTTAATAGAGAAAGCAGAAGATGCACACACAAGCAAAGCAAAACAAGGATTTGATTCATTGCTTCCCATGTAGTTCATCCATCTGCAGGAGAGCAGGGCCCCATCACCTGTAATGATTACTTGGAAGAAAAATGCCATCACTCCAAATGTCGCCCCTTCCTCCTTTTCCTCCAAACTTAATATACTGAATATGATGTCATATAGTCTGGAATATCCCTTTGGTCAGTTGGGGTCACCTGTCCAGACTGTGTCTCCTCCCAGCTGCCAGTGAACCTCCAATTTCTCTTGTCAGCCATGGCAGTATGAGAAGCAGAAAAGGCTGTGGCTCTGTGCAAGCCCTGCTCAGCAATAACAAAATCATCTCTATATTATCAACCCTTTGTCCAGCACAAATCCAAAACACAGCCCCATACCAGCCACTGTGAAGAAAATTAATCCTACCCCAGCCAAACCAGCACAAATGCAAAGAAACACTGTGATCATCAAGCTGTGCTTGATGTTACATGCAGCCTAGAGCTGAACTGGATTAAAGGGATACAGGCCCAAATGCCCTTTGTTACAAACACAGCACAGCATGGATTTGTGGATCTAAGTCTATAAGTTGTTCTTCAATTGGCCAGATGGCCAAGTTCAGTGTGGTCCTAGTGTTAATGCTGTCTCTTCTCGATAGAAATAGGTTAGAGAGCAGCAACCTATGTTGTTATGCTGTCAGATATAAAAGAAAGCAAGCAAGCTTCTGGAAAGCAGCGAGATGTAGGGTCAAGAATTATCCCACATTGAGATATAGCTGCTAAAATCAGGAAAAGCAAGACTGACTTTTTGACTTAACACCTTTCAGTCAGGTTGATGCTATGACTTGCGATAGGGTGATAGAGAATTCCAGAGCAGTTTTGACCTTCCAAAGATTTGGTAATATAATGGATCTTTCTGTCATGGCTTTAACAACAGTTGTACTGATATATCACAAATTCAGAAACACAAGTTAAAATCAAGTAGATAAAAATTCACCCTGTAAAATCGGCTATACTACATTCTTTGAGAGGTGCTAGGGAAAGAAAAATAGAGGAAAAATACTTTGTATAAAATAAAAGGGGAAAAAAAATTGATCTTTATTTCCTATCCAAAATGGAAATGTTTAGCAGGATACTACATCAAACACAGATGAAGACAAAAAACTTGAGAGCTTAATTGTGCTTAATTCGGCATAAGTGCTTAAAGATTACAAGGAAAACATACATCAAGGCTTTCACAATTTGAAGTATCAGGTCTTCAGTGAAATCCCACTGCCTATTGTGTGACTACTCAGGACAAAATTAGTATCCTTCCTAGGGGAAGCACACTGATCTGTAAGTCAGAAGAATGCATTGTTTCCCTACCTATTCTGGACGCTGTTTATACTTCCATGAAGAGGTTTGTTGAGGGTAAGCTGGGGTTAAAAGGCTGATCACCATTGCCTCATATTAGTACTAGCTTGTAGTGTTGCATGAGGAAACTAATATCCAGTCTGAACTGAGAATTTAGAGAATTCTTGACACAGCTGAATGTGACCTCAATCCAGTAGTCTCATGCAGTGCCTCACACAGCAAACGCATGAAGTTTGTATGAGGTTTCTATTAGACTACTTGGTATTATTTTTTAGTTATGCCATTATTATGAAATTACAGTAGCCCTTACTTTGACTGACAGAAACTTGCAATGATAAATAGCTTTTAAATTATGAACCTGTATACAGCTTTCTTTGGATTATACATAAAATATTTCAGATTCATAGACTTTTTAAAAATTATTTTTGCAGCCTGGGTTATTTTTTAAGCTAAGAAAATATTCTAAATAAAATATAATATATTAGAAACTGTAAAAAAAAAGTTAGTTTAACTCTACACAAGCAATTATGGTAACTGGTAATCTTGACAAGCAATATTTCACTTTAGGGAGCAAACAGGAAAGACTCGCCTAGGAAAAGTGCAAGTGATAGCTGAATGAGAGTTTTGGGATGGCTGAATTTCCTCAAAACTTTGCTCAAGGTAATTTGAAATAACTACTTATGCATGATGAGGAGAATTGTAGAATTCCCTGCTCTCTTTCATGTTGTGGCTTAAGGCACAGACTGACAGAAGAAACATGACCTGTTTGGGTGCTCAAAAAGGATTTAGCATCAAAATGTCTGACAAGGGAAACTATTTCTAGGAGAATGGGGTGAGAAGGGGAATATGGCACACTGGTGAGGCAAAAATGATGCCAACTCCCATGGTAATTCCATAATACGTTAGCTGCCATAAAAATATGTTGGCTTAAAATTTATAAAAGTCCTCATTTTTCTAAAAAATTATTTTGATAAAATAGGCAGTACCCTGTAAAGTTCTGGCAAAGTTTAATAGCACTGCTATTAGACACAGGATACTTATTTAGAATCATCTATTCATCATATATTTATAATTCTTACATTTTGCTATTGATGTGGCACATTTGTGAGCCTTTATTAGAGAAAATTATTGATGTTTACTATGCTTTCTTAAAAAGGGCACCATCACTGTTATACTTCCTTCTGCTAGCAAGAACTAGCAGCTATCTATTTTTCAAAACTGCCTACAGTTCATCAATACAGATTACAATTGAAAATTTATAATTGTATAAATATAAGAGTTATGAGAGGCACTTCATATAGAATGTTCAAGTTCATGTCACACAAGGGTTTCTATTATGTGTTCCCATACTTTTTAATATAAGTATGCCTTACTTGCTTAACTGGTGTAGGGTAAATCAGAGAGTAGTGTAGAGTTTTTGTGCATTCAATAACTCAATGGCAAAATCTCTTTATTAAGACATGCAATTTGAAAGAAAAAAAACACCACTTTATGTCATCCAGTTGCCTTCAGCAAAAATTAGTATCATGTGTGGGAGTACTTTAAGGTGTATTATATGTAGTGCATGCTACAATTTAGGCAGAATGAATAACATGGCTTAGGATATTTGTGAAACTTTTTCAACTCAACTTTTTGAATACATCATTTAAAAAACCTTTATGCTCAGTTTAAAAAGAACTGGCATAGTACATACTTATGAAGTGCAATTTGAGATCTCAAAAAGTTGAGCAATTCCTTCATGGCAATGAAGGTTTTTCTAATGATTCTTGTTGCTGAGGCTTACTGGACAAGGTTGGGATTTTTTTTTTTCCATCCTGCAGTACAAAGGACTGATTAATTTGAAATAAAAACCATGGATATTTAATCCACTGAAAATAACAGCATGAATGTTCTTAATCCATTCATTTTATCTGGCAATTTTATGAGCAGTTCTTTGTACAGTAGTGCATCTTGCAGGAGTTGTAAGCCATTTTTACACTTCATTTATGTAGCACAGGAGATGTGATTTGAGGATATAATAATTCAGAGACTCTCTCTATATTCAAGTAGAACTCTAATTGAGGGTATGAAGTTGCTGCATCAATAAATGGCTTAGAGTATATGATATCAAGGCAATGCCATGGGTGTCTTGGACCAGGAATAATAAAACCTTAATAGCTCCCATTCAAATGACATCATTCTAGGAAAACAGACTACCAAAGACTAGGGAAAACATTAGATATTAGGAAGAAATTTTTTACTGTGAGGGTGGTGAGGGTGAACAGATTGCCCAGAGAAATTGTGGATGCCTCATCCCTGCAGATAATCAAGGCTGGGCTGGATGGAGCTATAAGCAAACCAGGTCTAGTGAAACGTGGCCCTGCCCATGGCAGGGTGGTTGATACTAGATGATTTTTCAGGTCCCTCCTAACCACAAATTTTCTATGACTGTATGATTCTATGCATGAGTTCCTGCTCCAAGGAGGTAATGGCTTGGCTCAGTAGAGAAAAAATATGGTACATACTGAGAATGTGAGTAAATCAGAAGTACTTGCACAGTACTAAATGAGCAACAATTTAGCGTATATAAAAAAAAATAAACAAAATTCTGAAATAGTTTGCTTCAATAAAAGTCATAATTTTACTATAGATAGTCCACAGTATGAACAAAGTCACACATATCAGCTTGCCTGGCTGTCAGAGTCAGTGATGTGTGTATCCTACTGCAACCTGAGAATCAGATACACAGTCATTACTTGCCTGTGTTCATTTCTATAATATTATAAGTTCAATTCTATAATATTTTTGTGTAGCATGTCATAAAGTAGAGAAAAAAAATATTGCTTTTTAAATAAAATTTCTTGTACGTCAAAAAATTGAGATGTCCATGATATACCTATCTGAAACACAGTGCCACTGTGCAGCATCAGAATACCAGATTGCCAACTGCAGTCAAGTAGCAGGATTTATTGTGCATAGCCACTCTGCCCTTGGCAAAGTATAATTTGAACAGCTAAATACTTCAGGCGAGAACTACTAAAACACACTATCACAGAAATGTAAAATAGTTTCAGCTTTTCTATAGCAGCTTTCTAAAACAAATCAAGTTTTCCAATTACTGCTTTTCAGCATGTGCAAAGGCACACAGACTAAAGTCTTAACACCTGACTTGACAGAGATATAGAATTTTTGTATGTATGGACTTAGAGTTTGCAATCACAATTGATAAAAAGGAACAAAAAAAAAAACCAAAAAACACAAAAACCTTTCTCTCTCTTTTTTTTTTTTTTTTTTTTTTTTTTACAGAAAGACAGAAACATGGGGATTTTAGAAATTTCTAAGGGTGAAGATTCTGCAGCTTCTTTCAACATTTTCTCCACTGTCAAACCACTCTCAGTAAGACCCATTTTTCTCATAACTCACCATAATTTCCATTAATGCAACCTGCAACTGTTATTTTGCTACACTGATAAAGAGTCTGTTTCTGTCTGCAATCTATGTTTGGGAATAGAAGAGTGGAGTTATATTCCTCATTCCCATCTCTTCTCCTCTTCAGGCTAAACTGGCACAGCTCCTTCAGCTTTTGCTGTGTGTCTTGTGCTGCAGCTACCTGACAGCCTTAGTGATCCTCCTTCAGACTCTCTCAATGAGAGACACTCTCTCTGTCAATATTTTTACTTTCCCAAAACATGAACCAGTATTCAAGATGCAATTCTATCAGTCCTTTGTTGAAAAAATAATCATGTTCCTTGACCAGCGGGCTCCACTCTTGCTAATATAGACTGTTATTGGATAGGGCTACTAATATGGTGTCAGTTTTCATTGCCACAAAGTCACATTGCTAATACATGCTCAGTTTGGTTCACTAGAATGGCCAGATGCTTTTCTTCAGAGCTGCTCCTATCTACTCAGTCCTCAGACAATACTTCTTCATGGGTTATTCTACCTCAGAAGCAAGTATTTACATTTATTTTTGTTGAGTTTTGGTGAGATTAGAAGAAGAATCCATTCCTCTAATTTGCTGAGGTCCTCCTGTATGGCAGACCTTTCCTCCATCATTTCAACTATTCTCCCCAGCATAGAGGCATCTGCCGTCATCTGTAGATGTGATGAACATCTAATTACTCCTGCTGTTGCTGATTTTTTTTTTTGGCTTTGCTTTCTTTTTACCTTTGGCTTCATGCCATCTTCCTGTGCCCTCTGGAATCTACATTTCTCCTGACACCAGTCCTCTTGTCAAGTTCACTTGGTCCATGCTATCTGGCCTTTCCTTTCCTATATACCTTACCTATACTACAAAAAACAGTGTTGCTATAAAACCTTTCTTTCATACTATCCATATTTATCTCACCTGAATTATTTCTGATATTTACCCCATGATAACATATCCTATATTTTGTGTGGGTATTGGCACCTGAAAAGTGGGAGGGAAGGATGGAGGGAGGGAGGGAAAAAAGAAGGGAGGAAATCAGGAAGGGAGAGAGGATGGTGGTTTGGTTTAAATACACAGGAGCAAAGACAACACCGTGTGGAGATACAATTAGCTTTTCAAACACAAAACACTCATGCAGACTTTGATAAAAAGTGATAATTGGTTGACAGAACATTAAATCGATAATCATTCATGAAACTAATTATGGTAAAAGCTTGTATTCTCCAATTGTATTTTGTTTCAGATGCAATACTGTCAGGACCAAATCAAATGCTAGATATGACTAGATTTCCCTCTTTTGTTGTAGGAAAATCACTGCTTTCAGCAGTTTATGAAGCTTCTGATTGTTGCTGTTTCAAGTTATGTGTTTGTATGAAAGCAGACCCACCATTCACACTCAGTAACGTAAAGCCTTCTTCCAGAGAAAGCTTATGTGCAACAAAGAGGCTGTATCATAACAGAGAAAAGAAAGGTGATTTGACTTTAAATTAGAACAATTTAACTTTAACTATGCAGTCAGAGAGGAGATAAGAATAGCATAAAAGTAGAATAAGATGGTTAAAATAAAATAAGCAAACAAACAAGAAAACCATCCCAAAACCACCCCCAAAAGTCTCCAAGACACCCCAAACCTGTAACTCCAGAAATTATCGTAAAAAATATAACAGAGATTATTTTTCTTCCTTTTTAAGGGTCAAGTAAGAGATTAAATTCATGCAAAATTAATTTTCCTTCATCAAAAATCAGAGATTCAAAAGTTAAATTTGAACTTCTGAAGTCTTATCTCTTGAGCATATGAATATTTTATGTACCTTTTAATTACATAATGATATACTACCCTTTTACTCAGGTCTCTCTTTATTAAGGGAATGTTATTTTTAAACCAATTAAATATTTTGAGCTGTCTCAATATTATAATTCCCATAGAAGAAAGCCTTTTCCCTAGAAATAATATACTAAAACAGAAACTCCAAGTGGAACTCCAAGAAAAGCTAATATTTAGTAAAATGGTAGATATGCACCTGCAGGAGAAAGCCTGCTGGCATTTTTGCTCACAAACATACTGATTTTCAAAGACATTTATTGACAAGATGTCATATATGAGATTGAGCTACACTTCAAAGATCATTTGTAAGGAGATCCCAAATGAAACTGTCTTGGAGAAAATACTAAATTTTGAAGAGTAGAAATATGAGTAGAAGATATTCTTAGCTCTTCTTGCTTCAGGCTGATTGATTTGCACTAATTGCATCACTTTGTTTTCTTCCATTATGACTCTTTCATAAAATCTTGTTGCATTTTATAGAAACTGATCTTCATGAGTTTATATCATATATTCACTCTTGATAGAAAGAAAGATGCTTCAAAGCACATAAATTCTATAAAAATACAGCTTGCCTTTTGAGTGATTCTTCAAATGGATAGGCTTCAACATAGACACTATTTAATCTATTTCTATATTCAAATTTTGATTGATATTGCAAACTCCATTTCATTTGTGATATTCTAAGTTAATGGCAGCTTCTGAAACTGCCATCAATAACTGGTGCAGACGTGACAAATAGTGATATAAGGTTCACTCTTTTTTAACTCAGCATATTTAAAAGCTTTTTCTGCTAAATTTGCAAATATTCAAATTGTGGGATGTGTAAATGCTGTTTAAGCCCAACTGTCAGCTTTCAATTCCTAAAAAGGCTATTGTTTCACAACTAACGTAGAAGAGACATTTTACAAAGAATGTTAAAGAAAGGAGTAGCATAAGAAGAATCTGTAATCTGTCTTTCCCTCAAGAATTAACTGTAAATGTCATTCTTGGAATTATGAGCAAAATATAAAGATGTCTTTACTTGAACAAGGCAATTACAATAGCTGAAAGGTATATGGAAAATATATATTTCCTTCAGAAAGCACTGAGAGCCAAAGTATTTGACAGAAGTAATTTTCTTTCAGTATCTGGGCCTTAATTCTTAGAAATAGGACTTGGAGAATCTCTGTACAAAGACACCACAGGTCCTAATCAGTTCATGCAGGAATCCCCTTGAGTTACAGTTTCCCACAAAATGGGCCTTTACTTCCAAAAACAAAACCTTGATAATCCTCAGAGGTCATAGAAACATAAAACAAAGCCAAAAGCTCAACTTTGTGGGACTTATTTTCTCTCTTAGGGGCTAATTAGCTATTTTATTTTAATCTCAAAGCAGGAAGGTTGTTAATCCTTGACTTCAAAGACCCCCAAATCTAAAATGTAATTAAAGGGAACAACTCATTCTTCCAGCCTGGGAAGCATTGACTTAACATTTCTGTTTCCTTTCTTTCCCTGCTTCCAAAAGAGACTTGATTTGCAGGAATCCCTCCCTGCCATTTAGCTCCTTGAACAGTGCTTAGGCAGGTAGGGCTATATGAGTGTTAGATTAGTCTTTACCCTTTCTAGCTGTGGGTTTCAGGTACTGGTGCAAAACAACTACACAAAGTGGAAATACAGCAACAACATGGAAGAATACAGCACTGTCAATGGTGGAAGGAGAACATACAAGCACATACACTGAGAACTGTCATTAGAGTATTACTAAAATTTCCCTACACAAATATTTCATAGATAACCAAAAGGAAGGAGAAAGACTTATATACTACCTATAAGTAACCTAACTTATAGGTAATATCAACATGTTACAATCTTCTAACTTTCAACTGAAAACAAAGACTTTTTTAAATTGCAGATTTTCCCAAAATATATTTTTAGCGAATTTCAACAGTACATAGAAGCATAACATTTATTTGTATGGATTCTTTCTTGGAGAATCCATTACTTTTTGTGAAATAAAAAGTAAATCAGTGCTAGATCTTTTAACTTACAACAAATTATAGCAAGTCAGATCTCTAGTTACCATGGTTACAGGTCCCAACAGACCATTTTTACAGAATTTTCTCCTTCACTCAAGATACTAACAGTCTTTTAAAAATATTATCTACACTACAGCAAAAGACAATTTATAGTATATTTATGCTGATATGCAAATTGACAGACCGTTTGTTAATGAGACTGCCACTTGGTCAAAAGCATGGGCATCCTTATACTAAGACTGACAGCTGCTGGAAAATATAGACCTTAATTCTGAATAAACCATGAACACTCTAAAAATAAACTCCACAGAATTTTAGCTTCAAATATGAAAAATATTTTAGCTTTGGAAATATGAAAAATATTTCTTGTAACTATCAGACTAATCTATGAGAAAATTCAACAGAATGACCCACTAGTGTTCATCTCTGCCAGGTGCCTCAGTTCTGTTTTGCACTAATCTATAATTCTATCATTCCGATAACTGTCACCATAATTAGTAAGCACCTTTACTCACGGTTTTTTACTACGCAATTTAAGCTCTATGTTACAAGGGATTTTTCTCTATATTTTTCTTATCTTCTGGAGCTTTCATACAGGCTCAAAGGAAAGGAATTTAGTACAATTTACAAACAAAACATCCCAATTAATTTAAAGGGAAGGTTATTCATTATCTTTTCAAGATAATCACAGGGAATAATATAAGAAATGGATTTTAAGCAATCTCTTTCAACAGGTGTGAAGCTTCACTACTATACCCAGAGGCACTCACTGAGTTTTCAGTTCACCCAGATTTTCCTTTCAGTTGTAACCATCAGACATACACTGAGGAGACACAATTCTCAGATTTCTATAAACAATGGCCTGAAATAACAGCAATAATAATAAATATTAATGCCCAGGCCAAAACTAACATTTGCCAATCTTTTTCAGAAAAAAATAAAGATAAAAGTCCAATGCTAATATTATTTGCTGCAAATTTAAGAATGTCAAAGAAACTGGATGGGTTTTAGCTGCTGATGGCTTTGTCTGGCACACATAGAGCCACATGTTTGATTCCCTATTATGTTATCCTGGCAACTAAGGTAATAAAATAAAAAAAAAAAAATGTGCAATATCTATCTAGGATGCATTAAAATGAAGGAACAGACATAAAAGTATTTTTGACATTTACAATATTTAGTATGTGTCTTCCATTACACAAAGGTTGTTTCATATATACAAATAACTAAAAAAAAAGTGATGCAAAATCTATCCATGCATTGAATTTCCTCTATTGTGTTTTCTGGTTTCCTTCATATCAAGATTTTTTTCAGTCTATCACTAACACTGTTTATCATTTCTTACAGCTTCTATGAATTCCTGATAAATTTCTATAAATGAATCCTTTTTTTCCACTTATCTAATTTTAATGTGCCAATATGTTTATTTTGTTTCTAACACAGGATACAAAATAAAACATTGGTGACATTAAAAAAGCAGTGAAATATTCAGGTAAATATTAATTCAGCAATTCATCAAGGTGTTAGACTATCTGCTCAGGACTAAAGAATTCCTTATCATTGACAATGATGGGAGAGAGTGTGGGCAGCACCTACTTGCTGTAATGCCATTCAGGTAGATGCATTTTCAGGTGTAGGAGAGAAGTCATCATCCCATGCTCATTTAACAAACCAGATCAGCTATCTAAATTGCTGTTTAAATACCTCAGATCCATCTTAGGTCAACACCAATATACTCCACTTTCTAACTTAGGGTGAGTGTTTTTCACTCTCCCTCTCTGAGCCAGACTGTAGGTAGCCAGGCATGGATAAGTCAAGAGCCAGATGATCAGAAGTATCAAGAAAAATCATAATTCTAGCAAAATGTTTGGCACTGAACTGGCTCCCGGATGCTGCTGCAGTACTATTTCTTTGTCTAAAGCATTCCTCAGTGGAGAATGTTCCTGTTCATGGGACTGACTGGGAACCCAGTAGTGTCTGTGGTCATAAGGAGAGAATCTCCCCTCTCCAATGAGCTGTCAATCATTGCTTCTGTGCTTCTGTGGCATAAAGTGGAGAGAGAAGCACATCTTCATTCAGAATAGGGATTAGGATATAAGGTCATGAGTTCAATCTTTCTTGAAATGAATAGTGCCAAGAGCCCAGGTTGCTACTCCAGACAAGTGGGGCTTCTCTTGCCAGACAGTGAAGGTGGTCAGAAGTAGCAGCAGTAATGTAGTACCATACCCCAGTGGGTGCACATTCATAGTAGAAGGTTCTGCCAAATAAAGCTCAAGGAGACATGAACCAAACACTGACTCCGGGCTTTCTATACCTGAGATAGGCATCTGACTTAAAAAAGATTGGACTGCCTCTTCCTATTGCCTGAACTGCATGAACTGCATGTCTGCAGGAGTAGGAGCATTTTTATGATTCAATTCATGGGGTTCTTATGCGGTTTATTTTCTCCCTTCTTCTCTTGGCTATTTCTCAGGAGTTAAACAATATTTATATGACATGTAACCTGCATCTGCAACACTTCTGTGCTTACTATTTCATAGCTTAGCTAGCTAGAATTCCCATAACAATTATAAATTTACTCAAAGATAATAATGGAGTTATCGTGCTTCCACTGTAAATTGCTGGAGAATTTTAATCACTGATTAACGTTAATGTCTATGGCCATTCTATCATTTTTGTTTTAATCAGAGAAGTATTTTAAAAGGTAATGAATACAACAGCAACAGGCAAAAATTCTCCAAGGCTCTGTCTAAAGATTCAGATGTATGTTCTGAAACGGATTCTCTCCTCTGGTCCCTTAATTGTTGGAACTGTAAACTGCATCATGGCTCCTTTATGGCCGATGAACCCAAATTTTTCCTCTGTGGCTGATACTATGTTGATCCCCCCTTGGCTGGAAGTCAAGTTACAAGAAGGACACATTGCACAGATCTTTTTGCTGTGGACACACAGCTTTACTAACTCTTATACCAGCTGTACAAAGCCAGGGCAGGGTAAAAGAGGAATAACTCAGGAGAAAATACCAATACAACAAGCACTGAAATCCACTGTAAAAGATAAAAGAGTGTGATATTTAATTGTGACAGCAAAGAGAGATAGAGAGAGCATAGGAAGAGCACATGCTACTTTACACTGTAGGCATAGTCAGTGAGTAATTTACCTACTGCCAAAAAATTTCCCTACACTGCTACACAAATAAAAATAAATATCATTCTAGACCTAAGCACAATTATCCTTTCCCTATTCAGATTAAAATATTACACTTTATCAAAGACTCTTTTTAAGTGTTCATTGAATACTGTGCACAAATTTACCTGAATCAAACCCACTAGGCTGGAAGGAGCTGCCCAACAGTACATCCCAGTGTTAGTAGACATGTCCCTAACATGAGCAGAGCTTCATCTGGTATATTTGTTCTGTAAGAAACCATAAGTTTCTGACTGGGTGGTGCAGGCATTGCCCTGTCAATAACTGAATTATAATTCTAAAAAAAATGACTTGTTTTTACTGTCATGGAAAAACCTGAAAACAATAAAGCTTATTTATTTCATTGCTTTAGAGATCCATACTCTTTACATAAAAAAGAACAGTTTTTCTAGAAATTATAATTATAATCTGCATCCTCATGGGGTAAATTATTGTAATTTCTAATACTTTTAATGTTTAAAACAGAATAATTATTTATATCTTTCACAAGTAGAAGTGTATTGTATTATTTAATTTTCAATTATTAAGCCTTATCAGCTGATAAAGTTGAGATAGAAACAGAAATAGAGTTGTATGTACTGAGACTCATAATACAGGCAACTGCAGCACTCCCAAATTAATGCCACCAACAATAGATAGCTAATTTCCTTTAACATCAATGATTCTTATTAAAATTTATTAAAATAGCTGGCTTTTTAAAATCTAAGGGTTGCTTCACAGTACAGTTCCAATATCAATTATCTTAGTGTGACACTTCTGAAAAGCAAAAGTTCAGCAGCTTCAATTATTTATTAAAAACAGGTGTACACACACAAATGTGTTATTAGAGGCAGAAAAGAGAATGAGACTGAGAGAATTGTATTAGATTTGTCTGATTTTCAGCTAAGTATTTTCTCATAAAATAAAACAAGAGAAAACTATCACAACTGATCATAAACCCCTATTTTCTAACAATTCCCTAACTTATTTTCACTGTTGCATATAAATAGATACATTTTAAGAGAATGCAGAAACAAAAGTTATTGCAAGGGTTGGAAGCATTAAATAAGGTACTGGAAGAATAGCAGAAAATTTATTACATAGAATAAAGCTAATGAACCTTGGCAGCACTGTCTCTGCCAAGAGGGTAATCTCTCTTTTTTTCTGCTTCACTTTTTCATTGTCCATTCAGTTTAGGGCTACTAGTAAAAAAAAAAAAAAAAAAAAAAACCAAACAAAAAACAAACAAACTATAAGTCTAGTAATTTTATAGGGCCCAAATTCTCAATGTGGAATGAAAAAGCATCTTTGGTACCTAACAGTCTTCTGTGACTTGCTTTCCTTTTATTCCAGTGGCATCCAGCCTGCTTCTGTATTCATCTTCTGGTCTAAGCAGCAAAATCATTTGCTTCCTAGTTGTACAGGAGATGGCTGTTCTCTCATGACAAGGCTATTTTCAGTGCCGGTTAATTAGCAAGCACATGGTTGCAGAGCTGTCCATCTTGCCCTTTACCACATAAACCTGGCATTTTTATGCAGCACATGAGGCAAACTTAATATTAGGACAAGTCTTGCAGTGGTAATCAAGTTCTTACACCTGATTTTTTTTTATGGTAATAATTAATTTATGAAGTTCCACCTATCTATTCATTAAGTGATGAAGTGTCAGGGAACAGAGGGGAGTAATCTTTTATGTTGTCTAAGCATAATTTAACTCTTAATTCAGAAGCTGGAAAAGCATAAATACAGTCAATTATTCTCATGTGCATTAGTGCTTTTTTTACCTCCTCTATGATCTGTGCTGTTAGGTATGTGTAATAGAAGCCTAGCAGCTTTTCAGTTTATCCTCTAGACCGCAAAATCAGTGACTGAGAAGTCTACAACACCAGCCTTTGCACAGAAGAGTCCTAGAGTATGCAAAGTGTGAAAACATTACAAGAAGCTATAAAAAATGCAGAGGTCTGAGTGTCTATTCTAAAATTATTCTAGGACACTATTCATCACACTTGATTTCACTCTTATATAAAATCTGTGCAAATCCTGTCAAAGTGTATAATAACCAAAATCCTGTATTTTGTTCAATAAATGCTACTAAAAACATCCAAAACACTGCTTTAAAAATTTTTCAAATATTATGCTACTTCTTTTGAGAAAATGGATTTAATAAATTTACTTATGTGATTAATATGATGAAGATTGCATAGTATACAATGAATTCTACATGTATTTGTTAACGTACTGAATATCAATGTTTCATTGTATACATTAGAGAAATATTACCAGATTTTATCAAATAAATTTAAGATATTTCAAATACACATGTTAAGTTAGACTTTTAAGAAATAGTTCTCATTTTAACATGTCTCATGACAGAAGGCTTATAGTAACTACTTTTTCTTCCCTGTCAATCCCCAAATAAGTTTTGAGTGGGCCAATTTTAGGTAGATTTAGCAAATGGGAAAAGGCTCAAAAAGAACTTGACTTTCTAAAAACATGTCTAAAAGATGTTATAAATTTGGAAACTAGAAAATGGGGAGGTAGACAGATAACAGTGGACACAGTTACATCCTGAGATACAATATACTGAGAGGAAGGTAGGCTGAATGTAACAGCTACACACCCTATCTGAAGGCAGCTGGGCCAGGCAATCTGGACATATCTAGTTGCAGACTAATGACAAAATGCTTTATCTGCAGGGATGTCACAGACAGATTCAGGAAGGAACAGATGTTATTTCCATGGAAGACAGATCTGAGCGATTAAAGGACAAAAGTCAGTAAGAAACTAGGCACTGTCATTAGCTCTACAGCTGATACAAGAACTAGTAAGAACACTCAGTAGCATATTCAGTAGCATGCTTAAGACACCTTGCTAGGTGTCTAATAGAAATCTTTTAACGGCCTGTCATAGGTGATGTGTGTACATTGACAGATAATCACAGCATTTCTTCTTGTGTGGCTGCCATAGAAGGGCACATGGTGTTCCCTCAAACTGAGAGGCATTCCTACAGTTCTCATTTGAAGACCACATCGGACAACAGAAAAGACTCAAAGAAGCACAAGGGGCTTTGTTGTCCCTTGCAAGATTTGCTAAACAACAATACTCATACTCCTGTTACCTACAGCTCGACTGACTCCATGGCGCAGATCCTACTACAGGAATGATGACTGGTCACTACATTTAATTTCTCTTCAAGGCACAAACATGAAGATCTCCAGCTCTTAAAATTGCATAAAATACTGAGACCTGGCTTCAATGGAGACTGTCTGCCATGGATAACTTAGGCATTTAGATACACTGTGAGTCACAATACAGATAACTGCTCTGCTCACAAATTGCTGCAACAAACAATAAACAGCTAACTTCCTTCAGGCATGTCATAAAGACATGCTTGGCACAGGGAATGTGGGCAACTCTTTTCAATATATTCTTCTTGTCCCTAAAAGAGAAAGAATACTTGTGTAGTAATAGGCAAATTAAACTTTTTTATCTTGGAATCAAAAATATTTAGAATTGTTTTCTTGGTGACTGCAAGAGTAATTATGTTCAATTATGTTTAAATTTGCAAGGCTTTCCTAGGTACTAAGGTTTCCTTTTACAAAGGATAGCAAAGTCAATAGTAGAATCAGTCAAAGTATATGTACTATGAACATGCTGTCCCTTTCCAGTATAAATTTATTATGAACTGCTGAAAAATACAAGTGTGTGTATATATACATTTTTTTTTCTTTCCAATACAACTGCTTTAGGAACACTAAAATGATTGGTGTTCTATTTCATTGTATTTAACAATGTTCCTGACATCCTAATAGCTGATGTACTTTCCTGTTCTTGGTGGAGACTTTTAATTATTCAAAGAGTAGCTGTACTACATTAATATCATGAAGGATGATTTCCAGCTTGTAGAAGTTCTGGATCTTCTGATCAATATCCTGAACAAGAACAAAAGTGTATTTCTCTCAAACCTTTCCCTGACACTTTTTTAGTCTTCTGCAGACTCTGAACTGACTTTACTGCTGATCTTCAAGAATAAGTTTTGTTGTCTATGTTGAGAAAAGTGACTGATTTTACGTGAGGAATTAACTTGCTTTTTCATCATTTGCTAAAAGTTTCTGAAAATTTTCCTGGCTTTGGGGAAGATTGGTCAGCTTTTGTGATTAGAATTGTATGAAAAAAAAAGACTGAGTCAAGCATTGGTTGGAATTTCTCAATCTTACATCAATTATTGTCCACTTAAGAGACAAGCAGCAGTTTCCAGTTTAATCGTTTTATGAGACTCCATTTATCATTCATGTTAAAATGGCCCTGGGTAGGTTCTTTTCAGCCATTATAAATCAAAATAAATAATGAATAATGATAAGTAATTGCAACTAATGAATCAGACATGGCATTCCTTATTCCCACTACATCAACTCTGCTCCTGTGCACTGCTTAGAAGAGGCAGAACTATATTCACAGATAGCAAAAAAATAGCAAAGAAGGCAACGCTGTTACTTCAAAGAGCTTTTGCAGCAATACAGTATTTGGCACAAGAGAAGGAATTAATGTGGATGCTTTAAAAACAAAAAAAGAGAATTGTTCTGATTTTCTTGTTGCAGAACTCTGAGGTGGACTTTTATCATGAGTGAATAGTTTTTAACATAGATATTATTAGTGTGTGGGCTACAACATGAGAAATATTACTCAGGTCTACACTGCTTAAAACTTTTCATACCATTTACAAAAACCCTTAGTTCTATAAAAATAGATTTTTGGATCCTTGCCAGATATTCTTAAATACATTTCATGCTTACAAAAGCAGTCCTGTAATAAATTAACACTTTTTCCATTGACAGTTTAGGCTAATATATATCCCATATGGTGGTGAATGAAGTTTAAAAACTATGAAGCACTCTCGCTGTTGGGAGTAGCAAAGGAATTCTAATGATAGAAAGTCAAGAAGATAAAAATAAGTACAAGAAGATAAAAATAAGTAGTTGATATACAAGTGCTTTTCATTTCTTTATAAAACTTCTAGGTCTCCCAAAATACAGTATGTACAAAGACCTTACTTAAAGGAGCATATGAATATTAGAGAAGCATTATACTCATCTTCATTAAAGTGTAGTATCCAAATTAAAATGCAGTATTTGATGCAGTAGGAATCAAAATAATAGACATAGCAATTCTGCATGCAATGTAAATTGAGCCATGATCACACTGTTTGGCAGATAAATACTCTATTTTATAATAAATTTTGAAAATAAAAAAAAAACTTAGCAGACAAATTAGGAAAAAAAATTAGAATTAAAAAAGTTAAGAATAATTTCAATTGATTTAATCTGAAACTCACTCCTTTTTGTCAAAAACTTGAGAAATAATGACTTTTTTAGGAAAAAGTAAATTGAGATGAGAAATGGGAATAGCCTTTTTCAAGACATATAGTTTTTATGTTTTCATTTTTTCAAATCCTGTGAAACCAATTTACTAAATTCAATAGAAATTGTTTACCTCAATAAAATTGAGCACCACGCCTCATTGGAAGGTGGGATGTCAGAAATTTACTTCTCCTATAAAATATGTCAAAAGGGTCTTTATGAAAGTATTCATGCTAATCTTGGAAGCACAGTTGAATGATAAGAATGTCTCTGTTATAGCCTTAGTCATAATGGAGTACTGTTATGAGGGGAAAATATAAATACATTAATTTGACATTTTAAAGTAACACAGGAAAATAAGTGATGTTTGATTTGAAAGAAAACAGAAATAAGAAAAAAAAATGGTATGCAGATTTTTTCCTACATTTTATCCATCACTTACCCGACTCTTATCACAACAATGAAGAGCTATCCAGCAAGGAACTAAAGGCTTGCTTGAACAAAATCAATTGCATCCTCCAAATATCCACTGGTTTTGCCATGATTACTTTCCCAAGGCACTGCATTGATCATTGCTGGGTTGATCACTATGCAGTCCATTCAAGCATAAACTCTATTTGACTTGTCTTCATTCAATTTTCAAAGCACTCCCTATACAATTCCTTTCCTATGTATTGTTTTCATTTGTCACAGTTTCTATCCCTGACCAAATTATGGCACTGGTATTGCTACTAGATGTATTTTCAAACATACAAAGTCTTCATAATTGTCTCTAATGTCTAAAAGGACTTTTACTGTAAGCATCCACAAAGATTTCTCTTTAACCTTATTTAAGTTCTTCCTTGAAACACTGTTGCCAGACAGTGATTAAGTTGCTGGCAGGCTGGTAATGCCACCCCTCCATCTAAGCAGGTCCACCTCGTTGTTTCACCCTTGCCCACTGACTGCACCAACCTGCCATCTCTTGTCTAATAAACCTATCTGAGCGAGAATTACATTTTCATGCCATGTTGATATACTACCTGTGCAATGGGATTCTGATGCATGAGTGAAAATGTAAGTTTGATCAAATACTGACAGAACATTCATAAAAAATATGCATAAATAAAAAGTGATGTTGTTTTGAGTTAAGCTTCTGTTTTCTAATTAAAGCAAAATGTTCAGCACTGCAGAGCAAATGGAAGCAAGTCTGGCTGTAAAATGTCACTGTTCTCTGGGGGATGTGGGCTTAGCATAAAGTGTGGTTATACTCTGTATAAAACTGGGAAGAGAGAGGAATTTTTCTCAGGTAGGGCTTACAGAACTCATTATCATCAGACCCACAGAAAATGCAGAGGACTTAACCAATGGTGCATTAATATGCTTTCCTTGCCTCAAGAATTGCTAAGAGCCCACTGGCACCAAATTGAATGTGTTCACTCTACTGCCACTGTGGAAAGGAATTTCCTTAGTACAGGAGGGGAAAATTACCATGGTCATTCTGACACAGAGATATGCTAAGTTTGCATCAGGATCTGTCCTTCAAAATTGGAAGAGAAACAAAATATTTGTCCATCCTGCTTTATCAAAAGAAGTTACTTAGAAGGCAACGTGTAAAAATTCCTTTGTTATAGGTGGGCAAGACACAGATGTTGCCAGTACCTTGTTTGGAGTCTCTGCTCTCCTAAGTCAGTATTAATAAGCACAAGTGGTAGAACTGAAAGAATATGCCCAAAGTAATTCATTTATACTGGCTAGAAAATTAGATGGAAGCACTGAGTCTTTCATTGTCCCAGAATGAAGAAATCTCTTGCAACAGGAATGCAATTATTGAAGTATAACAAACAAAAGGCATGCATCTGACATGACATCTGTATTTATAGGATAGAAGCCAGAGTTTCCAATTCATAGATTATATATATATATATGCATTACTTGTTATATTTACAAAAAATTACACCTTCTGAATGCATCTTCTTTTTTGGTCTGCAATAGGAAACAGCAGAGGTGCCTTTGTAAATCAGACATGAACTATTAAACCAAGGAACTTGACATGCAATGGAAAACACAGGAGCTAATATGATTCTAATTCTTCTTCACCATGATAACTTGCAAGTGTTTTTTGAAACCAAGAAACGTGTGCTAGCAAAAAAAGAAAAAAAAAAAAAAGAAAAAAAAAAAAAACCCAAACCACATCACAGTCTTCCATAGTCTTCTCTCAACTAATAAAAATCCAAGATACATGACACAAATAATTTTTTGGTGAGCTATAAAAAGATTTTAAAAGCAGAAATTTTCCATACCCTACAGATAAACCACTTATTTATCACAATCTAATGAATATCTTAAATGACAGTAGCTTGTTATATGAAGGTACATTCACTGTTTCAGCTGGCAAAAGTTCATGATAAATACCTCAGGTCAGGTCAGTATTGCATTTACTCTCTATTTACCAGTTCAAAAGAAGAAAAAAATAATTAGTTAATAACATTTATTTTTCCTTTTTAGTACATGGATCCATCAAGAAAATACTTGTGACCATGGTCCATGCAAGTATTGGCATTGATTCAGAGAAAATATTTCAGTAAAAATCAAAGCTTTGAGCAATTATTGATTGTTCATGAGTCTACATCATTATTGGTGCTGACAACTTAGATATATTTCTGACACCTTAGGTATTCTTACCTAATTTACAAAGCTATTCAATAATCCTGCATTAAACTACCAAATATATTTACATACAAAAAAGGTATAACTGCTTTGCCCTCTTATTTTAATGATAATTCTGGAAAGAAGAATCCAACAATCCAATAGTCTTAAATTATTTATAATAATTAAAATTCTCCATGAGGTCATCATCAATCTTAATAAAGCTCTTACTATACAGATGAATCTTTTTTATGGAGCATCCATGTAAGTAAATAACTCACTGCTGTAATGATAAAGCCTCATCTAAGCAAAAAAAAAATCAAAAACTATGCAAGATAGAATAGATAGAACAGATCAGTTCTTCTTCTCTTTAAATGCTTGAATTTTCCCTTGTAGCAAAATTGCTGAAGAGGAAACAACATATTAAGTGTCAAATTGACCTGGGACAGATAATATTACTGGATTTTAGCCATCAAATATTTCCTTTTATCTTAATTGGCTATTAGTCTTTATTAACACAAAATGCTCAGGAGAAAATAAAGCTTTTATCTTTGTTTTCCTCTTGCAGATTTGGTCATAAAGAGCGCACAAAACCCAGTAAACTTTCACACAACATACACCAGGTTCTTTGTGGAGTATGAAGCTTTGAGGATTTATTCTTCTGCACACCAAGGATCAGAATAGAAAGAACAGCAAGACTAGCTAAAACAATTGCTTGTGCTACCCATGTGAGCTGCATATTTTCACTTTCAAGTAATTATCTTTTATAACTAGCAGTTAGTGCAAGTAAAGAAGCTCAAATCAAATTATGGTTATAGCATCTAATCGGATGCCCAGATGGTTAGTAAACAATATACAACTGTGATTAAACAGGACCTAGGAATGAATGTGTCCATTTCAGGCTTTTTGTAAAAGAACTCTAAAAATTGATTCTAGCTATGGTTAATAACTACCTATGGAAAGTTAAAGTCAATGGAAATTATTACTTTAAACTGACTGAACAATGTTTTCTCAGAATCTATGTCTTGCAAATTTAATAATGAGGAAGCCTTGAACCACTGCTGTGTTCTTCAAGTTTTATGTTTCTGTCACTGCATAAAATTACACCATTGCAAAAATAGAAATTATTAAGCTTCTAGCACTTGAATTTCTCTAACAAACAGTTTGAGGCTATGCATTCTAGAAGAGCTTTGGAGCTTCTCTAATACAGAATCAAGTAAAAGCTCAACCAGAACATTTAAACTAATACACCAGCATGCCATGACAGGCAGAAAAAAACAATGGAATAGAAATTGCACATTTCTGCTAGCTGAAGACTTTACAAATATGGCAAAATGTCTATAAGCTCTGACCAGTAAGAGTTGAACACAGTATGAGTTAGACATCTTGTCCCAACATTATAATTCAACTAGCAGAAGTAATTTCAATTCCAAAATCCTTATTAAAAATAATAAAAAAAAAAAGACAGAATAACAGAATCACCATTACTATCTTAAGTTGTTTCAAGTTGGCTCATACTTTTAGATCAACTTGAGACCAGCAAAATCAAAGAAAAACCTTTAATTTTTCTGACAATTACAAATTGCTCTATCATATTATGTGGTATTTTTAATTTAAAGCCATAAAGAGCTCATTTCTTCCCTTTAATTTTTAAATAATAGCTTTGCTTGTGAAAGAATACATTATAACTGCAAATGTGCCTATTTGAATAATTACAGATACTGTATTCCATTGTTTAGTTACAACAGAGATGAATGCAGGCAGCATAGAAACAGGCACTAAACAACACCCAACACCTCTCCCTACTTAGTTTTGCAAAGCTTATCTCCTCTGACATCTCTTACCAGGTCAAAATAAACCTGACATAAAATCCAGCATATACTTTTTTTGGGAAAAAAAGACCGGGTTCTGTATCATTTGCATTTTGGTTTTGGAACATGCTTCCTTTTGAACCTCTTAGAGAATATTTAATTCTATCAAAATAATATTAACCATTTCATGATACATTTGGGTACTAGAAAAGAGTTCTAAGGAAGATTTGGCTGAATGGAAATGGTGATAATAAACACAGCATGTTAGTAAAAAATGTAATGAAACTAATGTCTGCTACTTTCATATTGCTGTTTTGATTAGATTTTATGGTGCTTGCATGCTACTTAGTCCTGACAGTGTATGATTCAATATAATCTCAATTCTCTAAAGTACTTACACATGCACTAGGTTCCTCTGAAATCAACCACTTGTGCCTGAAAACTGGGCTTGTTCTTAACTACTTGCTGAATAGCAGTCTCATTTACTTTTCATTAAAGTTGATGGAAGGGCTCCCACTCAATTCTGACAATATCCAAATCTTAAACCCCACATCTTCTTGTGAATTATGCATGGGTAGATATCTGTATTCCACTCTTATTGGTCAGGCATAATATTATGTCATTGCACCTTTATCTATTTCTCACACACTGGAGAGCTGGCAAGGCAGTTCATTTTGTCCCTAACCTGTCCCTTCTCCACTGTCCCACCACCCTCTGCCATGGTCCCACAGCTGGTGATCTGACTACGCCAGTGGAAGGTATCGACTGACTACAATCTCTTTGATATTAAAGGTGCTGATCTAAAGTGCTTCAATACTTAAATTTATTCCCTTGCCCATCCAAATGAAATGTTAAAGACAGCATTAGCTGCTTCTTTAGCTTTTGCAAAACTTAAGGAAAATTGGAGCCTTCCAGGTAAGTAATTAGGAAGAACAAATAGGGTGACAGAGGAGCTACCCACAGTAAACCAGTAACAAGTGCTAAGGGTGCAGCAGAAATTCTGCTCAGGCTCAAAAGCAATTCAATAAATGTACTTTCCATTTTATAATTTCCCCCTAAGGAAAAGCCCTGCATTATAAAGTACTTTGGAGACTTTAAGACCTAATTTTTTAAATAAAAGGAAGTTAACCTCAAGTTACAAGGTCCTGTCACATCACTAACAGTCTGTAGCAGTGATAGTTTCAGATTAGAACTAGTGAAGTATTTTGCACCTTTCCATTAAGAACTACCCTTTCTGTCAGAAAAAAACAATGCTGAGGCGGTTAATTTGCTTTATGCCTTACCATTGCAGGAAGCATTGTGTCATTCACCCTCTTTTCAAATACAGGAACTAGGAAGTAACAAATGAAACCTAAGAAGTAGCAAGTCAAGGGAAATTCTGATGAAATGTATAGTTAGTCCATGGAAATACTTTTTCAGAAGAAAATAGATGATAAATAGTTAGATGAATATAAAGGGAGACTACACAAGTTAAGAGAGAAAGAACTGTCAGATCTAGTAAATAGAAAGATATCCCTTTAAACATAATGGCTGATATTATTCTGAAGAACTGCTTTGACTTGCTTATTCTGACTCTGACTATTTACTTTTGATAACCACTAAAGGTTAGAGTCTAATGAGTTAAAGTATCTTTTCTCTAATATTGATTCCATGGAAGTGACCAAAAATCTGACACTTAGATGAATTCAGGAAGGCAGGATAACCTTCCAAATTTTCTGTGTTATATCTAGTATTGGAGCATGAACAAAATTGAGACTTTATTTTCCTGAGTACCAAAGTAACATGGGAAAATATTCCTGTAAGGGGCCACAGACCACCAGAGTTTCTGCTCTTGTGCAGCAGCCCACATGAACAGTTGCAGAATCCAATAAGCAAAGTGCAACAAGTTTGTAAAACTTCAATTTCGAATTCTGAAATAACACTGAAGAAAGAAGGGATCATAAAAACTATTAATTAAATACACTTCAAATATTTCTGACTGCTCTTCAGTCTCTCATCAAAAGATTGGCTAATTAATTCCAAGTATCTTAAATGCTTCACTACGTTTTTGAATGTTTTGGTTGTCTATATGTTTCAGGTGAATAATATTTTTATTCTTCCAGCCAATTTTTAAAGAACAAGAAGTGCTAAAACAACAACGTTTTAAAAATGACCTTTTGTTTGTGAAACATTTGAGAGCCTCTTTTTGAATCCAAAAATAATTTGAATTGAAGAAGATTCAAAAATGGGAAGTCAAGCCAGTCCTTTTATTGTATACTGAGTTGTATTTCCTTTGGCTGTTGAACCTTTTTCTTGCTTTGTGTATTGCTTCTTGTCTCTATTCTCATCTGTATCACTGATATGCAGCAAGTGAACTAGAGCAGAACTCTATCTTTGATAGGAGGCAAGGCAAGAATTTATAGGAATGCCTGTCTCAAAGCTTAAGTTACAGTGTCTGAAAAGTGCTTTAACACAGTCAGCCCTAATGTCATTAAAAATGTTACATTCAAAACACTGCACAGTGTACTTTTATTAAAAAGTTGTAGCACTGGTTAATTCCAGAAACCTGTCTCAAACAGAGAGCATAACAAGATGCCTTATGGAAAGTAATGAACAGCTATAGAATAATCTGCCTATTGGGAATGTTTCTTCTTAACTCTTAAGCCTGAAGTCATATTGCTTGCAAAATCTTTATTTGATATAATACAAAGTCAAAAGAAGCATGCAACTGTCTAATTCATTTACAAACTGTATTAAGATCTTGGCCTCAATTCTACTCAGCCTGTGAAAATGAGATTTATACATAGTTTGTGCTTACAAAATTTGTATTTTAGAAAAGTATATTTTTGTTCTTTATATTCTTTTAGTTATCCATTCTTTTTTATACCATAACAAATTTAGGTATGAGAGAGTACTTTATCTTCCTTGCGTGTATCTATATTATGTAATTTATTTTCTTTAATCCTTTCCAAATAAAAAATAATACGTTGAGTCTTTGTATTGAAGTCTTTATATTCAGCCTCCCTTCAAAAACCAACTTAGTGGCCTTTCTCATATAAACCAGCCTTCTCTGATGGAGTAACTACACCAGTAGACAAGGGAAGGGCAACAACATCTTTCTCTCTGAATTGGAGAGAAATTGACTCAGCTGATGGACTGTTAGATGGATAAGAAATCAATTGGATGGTTGCATTCAAAGAGTAGTGGTCAATGGCTCAGAGTCACAATGGACATCAGTGACAAGTGGTGTCCCTCAGGGGTCTGTATTAGTGTTATTTACTATCTTCATTATTAACATAAATGAAGGGATAAAGTGCACTCAGGAAACTTGCAGATCACAAGAAGAGTGTTGCCACTGACACACCTGAAGGATCAAGTAGCCTCCAGAAGGACCTGTGCAAGGCTGAGAAGTGGGCCCATGGGAATCTCATGTGGTTTAACTAGACCAGGTGCAAAGTGTTGCACCTGAGTTAGGGCAACCCCAGTATCAACACAGGCTGGGGATGAACAGATGAAGAGCAGCACTGCCCAGAAGCACTTGGGTGTGGTACAACACTTGGGGATGCTGGTGGAGGTGGATAAGAGACTGAACATGAGCTGGCAATATGTGCTTGCAGCTCAGAAAACCAACCATATCCCAGGCTGCATCAAAAGAAGGGCCAGTAGGTTGAACAAGGTGAATCTTCCCTTCTGCTTTGCTTTGGTGAAATCACACCTGGAGTATTTCATTCAGTTTTAGGGTCCCCAGAACATGAAGGACATTGATGTGTTGGAGAGTCCAGAGGAGGGCCACCAAGATGATTAGAGGCATGGAGCACCTCCCATATGAGGAAAGGCTGAGAGAATTGAAATCGTTCAACCTGGAAAAGAGAAGGCTTCAGTGTGACTTAACTGTGGCCTTACAGTACCCGAAGGAAGCCTACAAGGAAGATGGAAAAAGACTATTTCCAACAGACAAGAGGGTATGGATTCAAACTGAGAGTAGAGGTTTAGATTAGGTATTAAGAAAAAAAGAAAAATTACTGTAAGGCACTGGAACTGATTGCCCAGAGAAGTTGTGCAGGCTTATCCCTGAAAGTGTTCAGAGCCAGGTTGGATGGGGCTCTGTGCAAGTTGGTCTAGTGGAAGGCGTCTATACCTATGGCATGGGGATTGGAACTAGATGGTCTTTAATGTCCCTTCCAATCCAAGCCATTCTATGATTCTATTATATACCCACTCTCTTTTCTGAATTATCTTTTTTGACCAGAACTGTCTTATTGCAGCTGAGTTATAATTGATTCATATGTAACATAGCACTATTTTCTGTCTGTTTGAACACCCTGTCTGCTTTTTCACTTCCTGCTGCAGTCATTGAACAATCTTTGACAACATCAAGTCTTCACTGCTCAGTTACAGCCCAGCAATGTGTATAGCTAGCTCAAATTATGCCTCTCAAGGAGCCCTAACTTTCACTTAACTATGAGGACATAAACACTGAGATAATGACTCAACTGGCACTGACATGCCTCTCCATACTCTTTCCCAGCCACCACTGGTTTGCAATCTTATGAGTTATAAAACTGCTCCTATTTTTCCTGGTCAGATGCATATGAGAGAGCCAAGGAGAAAGAGTTAGAGCACTGACACATTTGGCTGGTTATAGCTCACCTGCTGTAAAAGGGCTTCAGGAGACAGCTTTGTCAAAACATTTATGTCATAAAAGAGGTTCTACTGTCTGTGCCCTACTGTAGAAGAATTCTGGTTCACTGAAACTGCTTCAAGGAGATTATCCAGTTTTTGCCAATTTACTGGAACACTCATGTTTTCCAATTCCACCTGCCAGCTTCCGATACTTAACTGGATATCTTGATCTTCCAGGTCTTACACTGTACTAGGCAGCAAAGACGACAAGAGCTGAGACACTAAGAGTTCTCTCAAAAGCTCTAACTTATTCTATAGCCTAGGTAAAATCCAAGGATGAGTTTCGGTGAATGCAGAAGCTCTGGATACATGCTTCTGAACAAGCTCAAGACTTCAAGCCTGGGTGGAAGCTACCACTTTTGCATTTTCCGTGTCTCGTGATTCTGAAATGTGTAATTCTGCTTTCAGGCATCCAGAATTTATTTTTTTTTAATATTTTATTCCAGTACATTTCTACTTCACTTCAACTTTACACGAAAATTGAATATTTCTGATGAAAACAGGGCTTCCTATACATTTTTATCTCATAATCTTGTCATACATTTTGACAGGACTGAGAAAACTGTGCTCAAATACATCACCAGTACAACTACTAAACCTGAATAACTTTTAATGAAAGTTTATATGCTCAGAGACTTCCTATTCCTTGTTATAAATTAATTTCTCTATCAAATAAATACTTTTATTCTATGGCTTAGATAAAGGGCTGGAACAACTTGAACAGATAAAAAAAATTTCAACAGAAAAATTTCCCATCAGAAAATAAATATGATTGTAAAAAACTACATAAAAAGGCATACTGTCAATGATAAAACTTATTACACCAGTGTACACTTTCAGATCAAATTTCAATTTGGGAATGGAACACCTGTGCTTAAGTTCACAGTAAGCTTCCTGTTTCAGCACATTCCTATGTTACAGCAAAATATCTTTTTAAAGGTTAATTATGTTTTGAATTTTTATTGCAATTTAATTTCAATTTTCTACCTTTGAAGCTTGCTAATTTAGACTTTGCAGAATATTATGCAAAATTGAAATTTTAGTTTGTTACAAATCTAGTCAGAGTAGATTTTCAGGTTCTTCTGTACCCGTTTCAAGAGAAGACTGCAGTCACTGCAAGCAATCTTGTCAGCTTCTAAGTGTCAAAACATGGTATTGCTATTATACATTTTTACAAGCTGTATTGGTTGGGAGTCCGCATACACTGGGAATAAAAATGGGTGGAAATACTGATTGCTAACCTTTCTCTGACTTAGATGAAAAGCCTTCATGCATTTCTGGCAGGCTCTGCAATAAATGGCAGTTATGACTACTTGGCAAAAGACGGGATTGCAATGTTTTCAAAATAAGGGCAGGATGTGCTCTTCCTCTGGCAAAGCCCACCTGTAGCAGCAGCCATTTCAAAATTTTTGTCCAGCTCTGAATTAATTTTTGTAACATTGGTGCCCAAACTTTCTTCTGTATCATCTGCACAAATTAAACTCTTTCTAACTCTACTGCACTTAGAAAAGACAGATTGACACCCTGGAGACATGCACACACACACTGAGAAGAGCAACTTTCAGTTTTCTTTCTTTGACACTATTTCAAACTGCCGAGAGCTGCTGTTCTGCTGCAAGCCAATCTATATTCAAATCCTGTGTGAGCTTTTAGTGTGGCTTTTAAAACCATTTAGCACTTCGTGTGAATCGCTTTTTGGGCAGAATCCACAGATAAACATGGCAATAGTATTGAATCTACACTTACCTTGACCATTCACAGCTCATTTTTTTTAACTTGTACATGTTGAAGGGGGGAATAATAATAATAACCTGAAAACTAGAGACTTCAGAATGTCCAGAAAAGGTCATCTGGCAAACACAATGTAATCTCCAGTGTCAGGACAAAACCTTAACAGTCAAAACACTAAAAAAGCCAACTTAGTTAATTAAGAAACTTAATACAAAATGCATTGAAAGTTAGCCCCAAATAATTTATAACAGTATTAACACTTTGGTGAAAAGGCTGTTATAATCATGCTCGACTAGTAAAATTCAATCCTGGATTAAGCCCCAGAGGTCTACTAAAACAAATAGGAAAAAATCTAGTTTGTTACTGAAACAGAATGTAATCACCCAATTAGAATCAGTGTAATAAACGTTTGTGCAGAAATATACACAGATTTATGCACACATGAGTTTTATGAAACAAAATCCTCATCAAAGGATATTAAAATAGTTGCAAGGTTGAGTACTCAAATGCAAGGCAATTCTAGAGGCTGTATTTTCCATAGACCCTTCTGCATATGAACATGATTATGTCTTTGCATTCTGTTTTTTTTCTACATAATGTCTACTTTATTTGGGACTCCTGATGGGCAGTACACATCTGAATATGTAATAATTCAATGTTTTCCTTTCTTTTTGGTTTTCAACACATGTTCTCCATTCATTACCAACAGCACACTGTTCACATCCTGCTCTGAAGACATAGTTTTTAATTTCTTCTAAGAGTTATTAATTTTCTCATAGCTATTTTTCTGGTGCTTTTTTCCACATGATATTTTTTAAAAAATCATTAATTTATTTTCATAGTAGCCTTTGTACTACTGGCTACTACAATTGTAGCACAGAGAGATCAATGCCAAAGCTTCCTTTATTTTCTGAGGGTCAGGATGAGATACTTAACACTTGATTTTCAAGGTCTCAGCATATATAGCATTTCATACATTGAAGCCCATTTTCCACATCTGCAAATCTGTATCTTAGGTTAGGAATCTTAAAATGAGGAACATACAATCATATCTAAGAAAAATCTGCTTTCATCTCTTTCAGGCATAAGATAGGAACTTGGTGTTAGTGACAAGCTTAGAACATAATTTCTCAGAGCGAGTGCCATCTCCTTCTATCCTGAAGTGAACCCCATTCTTCTGCATTCCTTTGCCTACTTAGCCTAGGCTTTCCAACTTTTGCAACAATGGATGCAGAAGTCAGTTAAAAAAATATATATACTTTGGTTTCAGTTAAAAAAAATATACTTTGGTTTCATTACCCGGTATTGATGAATTCCCGGAGTAGGCCCATCCTTCTCTTTGCCTGAAGTGTGAACAACAAAAAACCTAACACGTGTGTTAGAAGGGGAGGGCACTGACACTGCAGAAGCATCTAGAGCATTCTAGTTTCTAAATGCTAAGCTCTGCTTTCATCACTTTAGTTGTATTCTTATTTCTGCAACTGATTTCTCAGTTGTCTAGTTGGATTTTAAAAGCAGAGTGCAAAACAATACCCCATTACCCGATATTTAACTCAAATTTATGTTCCAGTATCGGCTGTTTGGGGAACTTTTAGATCTCCCACACAGTTTTTCTAATTAAGGCAGCAGAGCAAGTAGCAGCGGTAGTGGACAGGTGACTGCTGGTCATCACCAACTGAAACATCAGTTCAGAATCTGCTGGAGATTTATAGAAACATTTACAGCTACCAGAACAACTGTGTTCAGTCTCTGTAGGCCATCTCAAGGCACTGACCATCTGGGGAACAGACCCTTCTGCCTAATCTTCACAGGCCTGACATTTCCTTCCATTCTTTTTACAATCAGCTCTTCTCCAGCTCCTGGAAAAGATGTCAGCCCGTGACTTGGACACGTGTGCTGTTCACTGGGTCAAGAACTGTCTGAGTGGCCAGGCCCAGAGAGAGGTGGTGAATGGTGAAGACACTTCGTGTCTGCTCAGTAGTGGTGTCCCCCAGGGATCTGTGTGGGGCCAGAGCTGTTCAATACCTTTACTGACAATCTGGATGAGGGGATTGAGTGAAGCCTTAGTAACCTTGCAGACTACACCAAGCTGGGTGAGAGTGCTGGTCTGCTGAAGGGTAGGAGAGCTCTGCAGAAGGATGTGGACAGGCTGGATTGACAGGCTGAGACCAACAGCATGAGATTCAACAAGACCAAGTGATGGGGTCTGCACTTTGGCCATAATAACCCTCTTCGGTGCTACAGCCTGGGTGCGGAGTTGTTGGAAAGCAGCCCAGAGAAAAAGGACCTGGGGATGTTGGTTGACAGCAGCTGAATTCTCTTTACCTACCTGCAAGGAGACTGTAGACAGGTAGGAGTCAAGTTCAATTGACTTGTTATGAGATTTTATTTGAGGTAAAAGTGCCAGGCATCTAATGGTAAATGCTTACTGGTCATGGATTTAATACAGTAAAAACTGATTGTGTAAAAACAATTCAATGACGTAAGTTTGGATTTGGGCATACCTGTCAAGTGTTACAATCTGGAAGTTCAAGCTAAATTTTGCAACTACATCTAAGATTTAGTGATATCATGCATCACATGGGCCTCATACTGTTCAAGAACTTGTTACGATATTAAGGTAATCCTGTTGTTAAAAGAATCTGTGAGTGGAGAGAAGCCATACAAATATTTAGGGAATAAAGCACATCACAGTAAATTACTTTCTACAGTACATTTATTAATTCATACTGCTGAGATCAAAATCGTATCCTTCAGTTCCATTGTATCACACCTTACATTAAAAAAATAATAAATCTCTATTTGAGCCACAAGACATTATACTAAAAAAATATTTCTACTGCTTTCAAGGAGCATATCCCCTAGCCATTAGAAAAGAAATAGGACATGAATTTCTTATGACCTCTAACACAACAGGCCAAGAACTGCCACTCCCCTAAAAAAGGTTGCAACTGAGTTTATTGTAAATCTAAATTAATCTTTCCTAAAAATATGTCATTCTTTCAGCAGTAAATTAAATTTAGGACCTGAGTAAATTTTTGTACAAAACTTGAAATGACTTGAAGAGGTTTCTGAAACATTATTTTATACTTTATTGCAGAGTAGCAAGTAGTTAGAGAAAAGGCGTAAATAGAATAAATTTAAAAGGCAGGTTAACTGCATTTGTCTATACAAAATGCAGACATCAAATTACATTAAAAAGCATTTATTAAAATAAATATATTAAATACAGTTAACAGTTATAGAATGTGTTCAACACTAGAGATCTGAACTTGTATTAGGCAATAATTAAAATCATTCATTCCTTTCATCTGCTTAGGGATTTGGTAGTGTAACCATCCCTGCAGGTATTTAAAAAATATTTAGATGTGGCACTTGGGGATGTGGTTTAGTGGTGGAGTTGTCAGTGCTGAGTTAACAGTTGAACTTGATAATCTTACAGATCTTGTCTAACCTAAATGCCGCTATGATCTCCAAAGATAAAATATTAAGTTCACAAACTCAAATCATCAATATGAAGTACAGGTCACCAAAGTGCTTATCGAGTACATATCCACAAGAGAATGCTCTGCTGGAAGAAAGTATACCAAGAGGTTTCCATCTTCTACCATTCTCTCTAAGAAATGTGCACACTGTCAATATTTCACAGTTATTTGCTAACATAAAGGGTTTGAGATAGCATGTGCTTTGCTTAGCCTTCCTGATCTCTTTCTCACTTTTTAGTTCCAGCATCCTTCTCTGGGACCCTAACTTTCAAATCTCTGGGACCCTAACTTTGAAATCCTCCCACTGCCATTCTCTCTACCAGTGGCACAGATGTAAACTTAGATTCTTCCTCATCTGAATTCATTATTTCAAAACAAGTTTAGAACCACAATCTGGTATATCCTGCAATATCCTATTAAAATTGTTTCCTGATGCATGCAGACTGAAAGCTTGCAGAGAACACTAAGGGACACGAATCCCAATGTTTCAGTTCCTGGCACATGAGAAGAGCTGTAGCTGTAGGGAGTGCACAGCTGTTGCGGATTTTTGTGAAGGTGCTGTCAACACCTATTGAAATGTCGAAGAATCTGACACAAGCAAATTCACATTTCTGAAGACTTGAGTGCTTGAGTGCTTGTTCCTCTACTCTTGGCCCATGAACTGAACACCTGCTTCTCAATCTCCCTCCCTCCTCTCACAGCCTCTATCTTCATATAGACAGTGGGCATCAATCTCTTTCTCCCTGCTCCTTTTTTCCCCTTGTCTCCAAGTTACTCCACTGGAGGATTGTGGAGCTACCCAGGGTAGAAAAGGGTATGGGAGAAGGGTTCCTGATCTTTCCATTTGAGTCAGGCTACCAGGTTGTCCAGCTTTGCATAGTGATAAAATTAATTATGTAGAAGTCTTAACAGTTCTTAAGTATCGACTTTCTAAGTCTTTCTTTGAAGTTTGTGTCCGCAGTGGTCACTATGACAAAGGCACTTTGGGAAGAAATAAATTTAAAATCTGTGTTTCTGAACATACGTTATGTATACAAGGGTAGATATGCTTTATAATCCTATCCATACATTCATACATGGGCAGATTTTTTCCTTCTCTTACTCAGGCTTTGAACTCAGCTGTTCTGTTGTACTAACTCACCTTTAGTGGGAAGGAAAGCAGAATCGCAAAGATAAAAATTAATCCTAAACAAACCAGATTAGTCATCATAAATTTCATACCCTTATGTGGTCTGATCACTTGCTTTTCTTAGATCAAAAGTCTCCTAGTGATTTTAAACACTGATCCTCCAGATAACACCAGGATGAGCAAACCCATCAGTTTCAGATATTTTATTCTAATGGGAGGTGTGTATCACATTAATAAAATCCTGTGAAGCTTCTCAAGGCACTTCTGCCTTGGCACTTCCAATGGCAAGGAAAGCAATAATTCCCAATCTATGCTTATTTAAAGCAGTTAAAGGTCATGAATAAATTACTGAAAACTTCAGCATGGAAAGAAAATTGACTGGTGCTAAAATGAAAACATAAAGATGTATTATAATTAAAATCCTCATCACACAGAAACATGTCTTTACAATATTTAACATTTTGATACCAAGGAGGCCAAGGTTATAATGCCATAGCAAAAGATGACCTTTACTTGTCTCTGTGAACAATAAATAAGCAGGCAAAATGCAAAACACTGCTTCCTGCATTTATCTATATTAGGCATTTCATTAGTGTAACTTTCTCTAATGCCTTCAAATTCTTTGTTTTCCCATATATCTGCATAGAAAGCACTTACTAAAATGTCTAAAGTCAAGCTATCTTCATTAGGTGGGAATTAAAAAGGCAAAATTATAATATTAAGTAAATTAAAAAAAAAAAATCTCCCAAATGGCTTCACTTCACATTCATTATCAAGTGTATTTAAGAGATCACTTCAGGTAGCCATTTTTACTTGAATTACTATGATTTATTTTGTTCCAGAAATAGAGGTATCGTTTTCCTCAAGGAACCTCCCTGAAACCCCCCAGTTACCATTCAGCATCTTAGTTTCTACTGTTGGCCTCTGCAGCCATCAATCCCAGGAAACTTCATCAATTAAAAAGATTGAAAATGAAGGCTCTAGAATTTGTGAGACTTTTCCTCACAGCTTTGTGACAAGCTACATCTTCCTTACAGAGCAAGAATTCTATCTGGTGTAGTAACACTACACTCTGTTTTGTGTTTCTACAATAATATTTTTTAAAATTTCTTTCTCTTACAGCTTAACGTAGGACTGTGAAAATCTCAAACCATCTGGAGACTGACATCTCCTAATTTAAGTTAGACATTACAACACTAAAGGAAGACAAAAGATATTTGGCTGCTATAATTGTAGCGAAAGAAAAAAAATAAAAAGGTATACTAGCAGAGAATGAACTGAGCAGAGAAAAATGAGATTCTCACCACAATAAGAAAACCCAGCCTGACTCATTGAGTTTCAATGCTGAACAGCGGCTGCCCTTACCGTCCACCTGAAGTCCACATTCCTAAATGTTTTTCAAGGCAGGTAATGAAAGCCATGATTAGATCAATCAAACAAACCAGATTAAAATCAGATATTAAGTGTCACTTTAGTTCAGATGTTTTTCCTCACTCTGAAGTCCTCTTGGGTGTCTTTAAGGAAGCCAAGAATCTGTCTAACTCTGCTGTGGAGAAGTAACTAATAAGATGCAAGGAGAGTGTTTGCTGCTTCAGTACAGTGAGTGCTATGCAAAGTATACAGCTCTGCTCAGAAACTGGCCTAGGATCCCACTCATGCCAGAGCCTTTGCAGACTGCTGAAGCTGGGCTCCCTGCTGCTCCTCCCTTCCTCGTCCTTTGCCCCTTACAGTCCCAGCCGCATGGTTACCAGCTCCACACAGGGGTAGACCCCATTCCTGTCCTGCCCACAACTGCATGGCCACCAGGGGAGCTGAGGCAAGAATTCAAGTCCATGAGGGCTGAAGAAAGTTGAGGTCTTCCAACTGACATAGAAATCTCCCTTATCTCCCCCAGTTTGACTGAGGTTCTCATTATTTTCTGCCAAACTGCACTTAATGTCAGGTAGAAATAGTAGGGCTATAGACAAGCAAGGATGCATTTTTGACTATGACTTGTGAAAATCATCCTAAGTTCTTGCTGGAATTTCCACCTTGCAATTTTAAATCTCATGCATATTAGCTTGAATGGAAATGGACCATGTCCCAAAAAATGAAGTATATTTACTGGTCTAAAATGAGGAACATGCAGTAATATCCTACCTCATTATCAATAAAAATCCATTAAAGACAGAATGTATTTTTATACTTGATATTTCTCTGTCCCCAGTTTTTCAGCATTATATTGTTAATAGAAATTTATATGTTTATATGTGGAAAAAAAAAAGTCTTTGAGAAGCATTTGAAAAATGGTTAACAAAATTCTGTCTTAGGTCCTCTTTTAGAGCCTAAAGCAAATATGTATTAACAAAGTCCAGCTCCAAACATGTCCAGATAGAGACACATATTAAAGTAATACCATATGATTATCTGCTGCTTAACCAAAATCCCAATATATAGGTCAGCAGTCTTGGTACCACAAGCACCTACACTGCAGTAAACCACTGTGCTGTGCCAGTGCTAAAAGCACTTCTTACTGATTTTTTTTTTTTTCTTCTAAGAAAAGGATGTGAAAGTAGTAAGAAAAATTTAGGCAACAGAAAGCTAAAGGCAATAGATAGTCGGGAAAAAAAAAAAAAATTAATTGACAGTGGAACACCATCAAAGTGAAAACACAAAGTGTGTAATACATCACCAATCTGGAAATACACAAGTAGGCTTTCCACAATTCTTTTAAGTTTTCAGGTGACCACAACTAATTGCCAAAAAAAGAAGTCATAAATCTTCTGTGAAACAAATATAATAATACACACAAACAATGTGTGCCCCATTCTTCCCTTTTTTGCCTGCTTGCTGCTCCTGCTGATTTCTGTGAGTGGTGAGTATATGTACATGAGAATATTTGGTCTCTGCTGCTCATAAGAGAAGACAGGATGACAGAATTGCTGAACTGAGACCTAGTATGGCCTGTTAATCTGATTCTAAATCCAGTGTGAATAAAGCATTTGAATTGCTGAAGCTTCACCTAGACACATCAACCTTTGCTTTCCCCTCCTTCCCCCTAGCAAGGATGTGGATGCTGTTATATGTGTTAGTGTTATAGGGTCCTACAGCATTAAAAAGCTAATTTTGTGTTAGCAAATGGTGCTGGATTTACAGCTCTGGAGGATAAAATGCTTTAAAATGGGTAAATAATTTGACGTTTATACAGTGACTTTCGTCCTGAAGATTTGCTACAACGTGCTTATCAAACTGTACACATTTGGTGGCACTGAAATACAGCCAATTTGGTGTGCAGCCCAGAGCACAACAAAGCAAGATGAGAAGGAAGGTGTTTAACTAAGTACACTAGGGAAAACCTACTCTCAAAACCTTTTTTGCTTTTGGAAATGCAGTGTTCATATTGACCACAGGGAGCTGTGGATTTCAAAGTTTCAACCCCAAGGCTATCACAAAGACAACTACAAAACAGGTTTGCATTTTCCCTCTATCATTCAGACAGATACAACTGTCTATATACAATGACACTGTTTTCTATCTTTAAGTGTGGACCATTAAGACCTCAGTTTATACCAAGATGGTGTGTAAACTGCAGAACAGCCTTTACATGCCTTCTTGCTGCCAATCAGCTCATATTTGTTCACCAGTACAAAATATCTCGAACCTTAAATTGGTATTTATAGTAGGCATAGGTAATTTCTGTTCTGTATCCCACTTGATATGCAATTTCTCAGCCAAGACTACAAGCAAAAAAAGGTGGAAAATGAGAGTGAGTTTTGTGACTCTGGTCCTGAGCTAGCAAAATTCGAAAGATCAAATACCCAAATGTCATACTAATACAAAAGATCAAGTTAATTCGACCTACTCTGAATTTGCTGCAATCCCTCCAAAGTTCCTAATAGTCTGTACTTGCACAAAAATGAAAATGGACACACATGCACATATAGATGCACACACATATTTAATATGCTTAGTTAGATTTTCAAGAAAGCATGAACATATAAATAACACAAAGTAGGGGTAAGTCATGGACTGCCACAAATGTGATAAGAACAATGCATAATCTAACAGGACCAGGCTGCAGTCTGTCAGAATGATCCAAGAAAAAGATAGAGAAACTAGGAGTGAAATTATTTAGATGGTTGTTTAGAATGTGTAGGACCTAGGATTGAATGATTCCTGCTCCTAGAGAGCTTTCACACTGGTTTTGGGGCTTTTTTTTCATTAATTTAGAAAACTGAATTAACTTCTTGGTATTAAACCCATGCTTTCAAAATGGAAACTACAACTGCAGTCGTCTGCAGTACATTTATCTAGGTTTTTTTTCTGAAAAATTGAACTACAGGACTGATAAAGTTTAAAGAAGAGGAAAAGAATTTGGAGTTGATGTAAAGAGGCTTATAACCATTTCCAGCAAGAAATGGTGAAAGAAGTCTCCTAGTCCACGTACCTCTGATTTGCTTTTGAAATATCCCATCTTTTGTTTCATTCCATTTGAATCTCTGTGATAATTGTATGAAAGTTTCTCTATTTTTGCTCATGGAGAAAGCAGGCCTCTGAGTAAGGTCACACAGTTTTTTCCCTCAGTCTTCCTTCCATGACCAATAGATACTGAAGTGAGACCATGATGACTTTTCACTGCCAAATGCACACAGAGCAAAGAGCACCCTCTACTGAGAAGAATTTTTTGGGGGGGTAGGGTAGGGGGAAGATTTACATTCATGACCTTTACCAGCATCTGAAAGCAAACTTCTGCAGGTGTCAGTTCTTTAACATCTTGGATAATGATGAGAGAAATCATCTCGGAATAGAGCCTTAGACTATCAAAGGTTATTTATAGCAATTTGATTAACCAGTGAGGCTTCAGAGACACTACTTTACCTCCCTTCAATAAACCTCCCAGTCATTCATTAAAATTAATACACATTAAAAAATCCATTTAAATTACAAGGTTGTATTTGAGATATTAAGAATGAATCCAATCACATATTTTACAAGTAAAAGATATTAATGTGGCTTTCTGGAACTCAAGAAAGATAGTAGCTATTTAAAATTACCAAGAATATTCTGTTTTTATTTACAGACTTATTTATGTTTTACAAGTTAAAGTGTCATTACTTGGCAGCTGACTATTTGGCGTTCATACAAAATATGCTCAGCTTGAAAATTTTCTTAGCTCCTTGAAAACAGTGAGGTCCAGCCATACTCCTCTCCAGAAATATGTTGTCCTAATGCGAAAGCACACATAAACAGGTTATCAAGTCTACTCATCACTAATGTTGATGAAACCATCTGTGATCACAACATACTCTAGAAATCTTCTGATGGATCCCACTTACAAGTAAAGAACACTCAAACTGATTCTGCTTGGAAGCTTCAGCACGTACATCATGCAGAATGCACAATCACCAGAATTTTCTGACTGCTATGCTCAAGAGAGGATTTTCAAGGGAAAATCAGCATGTCAGCTGCTGACCTCTGAAAAAGTTTGGTCATCAGTGTCACCATGGGCCACACTTTTGATAAATTGAAAACAGGAATTTAACTTTTTCAAGCTCTGCGACCCACAAATGGGCACTGAGAGCCTAGAAATGTGGCCCAGGACTCTTCTGAATGCTTTATTTCACATGTCAATGAAAATAATTTTCTTTTGGCCAGAGAGGAGTCAAGAACAGAAAAATATTTCACAAATACCTATCTGAATCTTGAAGTACACTAAACTCCACTTTATCCTTTTGCTTCTCCCAAATATTTAAGACTACCAGCATGATCAGAAAGGATTCTCATAATCTGAGATTTTTTTGTTTCAATTATACACTGTGGGATTGGAGAATTGCATCAAGCACTCCAGGATTGTCAGTCAACCAGATATATAAAACAAAGAGCACAAGATTTCAGCTCTTAGAGTTATCTGGTCAATGTATAGATCACTTGATTAGGGTCTTTGATCTCCAGATTTGAGTATTGGATGGAATTTGTAATGTCAGTGGCTGTCTCCAAAGTCGATGCATGATGAGGACAGCACACTTGCAGGCATGCAGGGAGGCAGTTATGACATAGCAATGCCTTTATTCTCTTTTTTACACTTTTAGTGTGGCACACTAGTTGGGGTTGCTTGTTTGTTAGGGTGGGTTTTTTTGTTTGGTTTGGTTTTGCTTTTGCTTTAATTTCTGTCTTCATCTTCAATCCTTTAAGTCTTGGAATTGATATAAGATAGTGGAAAATGATTTGTGGCCAGTTTTGTAGGGGCAGAGGTTTTGTGGACCATCATGATGTCTATAGCTGCTTGCTGCCTGTCTGCTGTTGTAGAGTACTGAAAGTAAAGACCTCCTTAGCAATCTCCAACAGACTTCTGTTCCTACCAATTTTCATATTAATTGCATAACTACTGTTCAAATGCATTCTTAAATGTCAATATTTCTTCCATGAACATCATAGCCTATGAAATATAATTCTATTCTAGTGATATTGTTTTGATTAAGTAGGTTTAAAACGAGGAGGAATTTTTTTTTTACATCAATTTGAAATAATTGTGCTTGTTCAAGCAACCAGTTTGTATCAAACAAAATTTGCCTACTTAGGAATCAAATATTGTATTCAGTTTAGAAATAGATTTTTGGGAATAAATTTGATCATTTTAAAAGTGCATTTTGAAAATATTTCCTATATGTAAGCTATCCACTATCTCAATGAATTCTTTTAAAATAAAAATTCATTAGAAATTTGTAAATAGTTTCAGTCAGGTTGTGTTTATTCTTTAAAAGAAACAAAGTTTTCAGTAAAAACAAAGGGGTCCAATACAGTACTCTCTTCATGTTTTCATATGTGTTAACTACAACACCACCTAATAAGTTTCATAAAACCTATTTCAAGCAATTAGCTCTCTAGCTATTTTTTCAGCCAGTCTGTCAGTACCGGAGTTTATGACACCAGCATTGATGGCAATAATAAGCAAAATTAACAAAGATGTACTTTGATCTCCTGCATTGCTATTAAAAAATGTAAATGTCCAATTTGTACAAAGAATATAAGCAGCAATAGATTATAATTAGTTTTGCCTCAATCTGTTCACCTTTTACTCAAATGTAGTGACAACTAATTTGGCATTAAGGCAGCATAAACACTTTTCTTTTTGGATAGCACCGTATGGATTTTGTATTCTCAGAAGACAAGACAATGGCTGGAAGTAAATCTCCAAGGTCACGTGCACTTCCATAAACATTACATTGTACTGACTCAGGGGTATGAATACAAGAGCATAGCTAATTAAATAAAACAAATCAATCCATAAATGAAACATTAAGTGCATACAAGTGCATCGACTTTGTCAGATGCCAAGTAATCTTCATCATCAACAACATGAGCAGTTTAAAAAATTGTATCATTTTTCAACTAATACTTTAAAATGAGAATTCAGAAGACTACAGGAAGGATTTTGTCTTCACTCTTGATTTTCTTTTGCCTTGTAGCAAAAATAGGACTTAGCACTTTAAGCAACTACCATATATTAGATTGTGCATTACCAAAAGAGCTCTCTAGATGGCAGAAACCATTTCTCAGACCCTCTTCACCAAAACATAGACGCTAACTCAGAGAGGATAGGACAGAGAATATCTGGAGTCACTTGCTTTCTTGTTCTTGTTTTGTATTCCTTCTCCCAGAACTCCAGTTTTGGTAAAAATGACAACAGGAACAAAATTCAGAAGACAATTTCAGTATCAGAAGAGACGAATAATTTGAACCAAAAGCAGAAGTAATAGAAATGACAATCTGAATAAGATCAACTAATGACTAACAAAATTTATGTGACAAATCCAAAATCTAAGAAAAATACAAGATGACAAAATTTGGTGGATTAGTAAATTATAAGTGATAAATGTAATGTGGGCATAAAGATTGGAAATTAAACCCTACTCTGGCTCTGGTAAAGGAAATATTAAAGGTAGTCCACAAGGCACTGGCTGGGCTAAACTATGAATATTGCATTCAGTCCTGATCAATTATTCTCACAGAAGTCAAACTGAAAGTTATTCCTACTTTTGTCATATGTATTATAAATTGAAAGAGAGAGAGAGCGAGAAAGAATGATATAGTCAAGTACTATGTTTACAGGTAACTGTCAAATATTTTTTACAGAATTGTACATAGCAAACAGGTTTTTTTTTTAATTATACTGATTTTTTTCCTCCCTGTTCTACTTCCTGCCATGAATGAAGTTAGAAGAAAGATTTCTAGTCTTTACAGCTCTGAAGAACTTACACTGTGATACAAAAAAAGAACATGTAGAGTATTTCTACCAGGATGTCTAGTCTCAAGTCAAAGGAGCAGAATTTGCCATGGAAACTTATATAGTATTTAAAAGTCAAGAAAAGCAAACCCTGTTTCTCAGCAAATTCTTTGCTGAATCAACTAAGAAAAAAAAAAAAAAACACAAAAAACCCTCCAACAACAAAAACAATCAAACAAACAAAACAAAAAAACCCCAAAACCCAATAAAAATCCCCAATAAAAAGACAGAAAACCCAATGACTCCCATCACAGCATCTGTGAAGCTCAAAAAATCACCCCCCTGGACAGGTTCAGCCCCCCCAGGTAAAGGTATAGAATATTATCCCCATGGTTAAAGATTTATTAATAGAGACATTATTCCTGCTTCTTGCAACTACAGCGGTTGTCAACCTGTTATTCTACTTATTTGAAGAAAGACTACTATCTTCAAACCTAGTAGAACTGGAAAATAAAGCCTCTGGGAAGACAATTAACAGTATCAACCTGCACAAATGTCAGTGCAAGTATCTCTTTGTGTCCAAGAGATCTCCTTGGTGTGGATACTCTTAACTGTTCTCAAAGACACTGACTGGAATCCTTCAATGAAACAAATCATCTCATGATGCTGTGTGCTGCCAAACACAAGAATACCATGGGCAGTGTTATGTTGTACTGTTTATGTTGCAAAGGCCTATATATATTAAAAAAAAAAAAAAACTTCACATTAAAAACCATAAACTATCAGATCAAGAATAATTTTTGCTCCACATAGTAAAAAAACCCAGACTCTGATAGAAAGGACACACGAATAAGGCATAATCCATAGAGGGATAATTGCAACCAGCATTTACTATTTTTTGTCTTAAGGAAGGTTATTCAGTTGAGGAGAAAGCCATCAAGCTTCTCATATGTATGTAGGAGAAGTAAATTCCCTTTAAAATGCATATTCAGGAAAAATATATATGACTGAAAAGAACACTGAACACCTTGGTACAACTATCTTATTCAGAATTACACTGAGATTTCCAGTAGCAGCTAATGACATTAAAATATTTAAGAACTCTAATCCTGTGAGATTTGTAAGCAACAGCTAAAATGCATTCATTAAACAAACCACTGATGGTGGGTAGACACCATGGGGAAAAATAAACCTGATACAAGAACTTATTCCCCAGATTAAACATATATATGCCTACAAGATTCTGCCTCTGCCCAGTGCTACTTTCAAAATATAAATTATGCCCTCGAAAAGGTGGAACAGCCACCATAAATACACATCCTTTAAAAGATTTCATGCAAGAAATGAATGAGGACAGTTACATACTTAAGACTTTGGTAATATGTACTGTTTTTTTTTGAAAACTGTGTCATGTCATAGATGGAAATGATCATAGATAAGATGTTTATATGCTCAAGTTGCCATTCATAGCTATCCTGATCTAAATATTGTATGTGCCAAAGAGAATCCACCCCTTATCCACATATCTCTGTAGATACAATCTGGTTTAGTGTACCAAGAATAAATCTGTCCTTCATCTTGTGTTGACACTTCACTGGATGGACTTTTATGGTAAAAAGTAGAAAAAGTAGAATATGGCATATTACAGATAACCTATGTAAAACTGGGAATTGGCCTGTCAGAAAAATAATAAAACTTGCATTCTGTAGGCAATCACAACATTTTCTAAAGCCAAAATTTAATCAGAGCTTTCTCTGTCTGGTAGGTCTGGCAAAAAGACAAAGAAAGTGGTGGTGCAGGAGGGATGCACAGGGTGCATCTGCATAACCCACTTGGTGCACTAGAACCACTCTGTTCTCTTGCTCAGTGACAGAAATGCATTGTGTTATATCTGGATTTCAGTCCTGTGGTATGGACTTAACTGCATCTTGAAATGCCCTTGAAATGCTTTCTCCTGAGGTGGAACCAAGGCTGAGGTAATATGCCAGGGCAGAGTGATTCCTACAGGCTAGGAAACAAGATGATGCCTTCCTCAGGAGAAAAACAGATCCTCTCAGAGGTTTTCCAGCAGTGTACTCAATCCATATGCATGATTTCTTTTAGTAACAGCAAGTGCAATGGGGATAGTCATCTGGGAGGGCTGTATAAAATCTACTTTGCATCATCTGCTGGATCCAGATTCATCTTCTGTAACTAAGACTAGCAACTAGCAACACATTCATTGCCAGCAAACAGAAAATACAGATATACAGTCCTAGAACAGTATCAGAACATGATAAATCAACACTGTCCTTCTTTCTCGAGGTTGTGCCAGCCACTATTAGAGACACAATGTAAGGATGTTGTCATGATGGAATACAGGACATGCAAGGCTGCATCAAGCTGCAAGAGGGACATTATATAGTTTATGGCAATAATTTCCTAAAGGTAAACATTACTTTTGTTAACTATTATTTTGATCACTAAACATAACTGCTCTGAGATTTGCTGCTGTGATAAATCAGATTTCATGACAATAGTTTAATTATCACTACTCTTTCTGAGTGACAGGTGATCAATTTAATTAACTCCTCTTCATTTGTACTTGTACTCTTCTTCATCCAGATATCCTTGACTGATTGTCTTTTTCATCTCATCACGAATCTGTTTACTGACTTGCTTTCTAGTTGATACAGTTTGCTATTGCACAATTCTCTTTATGAAACTGACCCAGCCAGTAGACTTTCTCAGTGGCCATACACCTCAAAACAATTCTCTGTAAGACCTAGTTCCAAGTGCCTATTAAAAAATAAAATGAAATTTTTAAAAATCTGGTGGTGGTGCACTCTGACTCCAAAAGATAAATTTTACATTGAAGTTGAACAGTCCTTGATAAACCTGCCAGGGCTTTCTTTACTGTATCAGGTAATAACTTAGCCTACATACCAAACTTTCAATATGAATAGAACACTCTCCCTCTCCATCACATTCCTGCTCCTTTTTCTTTTGTCTGCTTTGTTTTGGCTATTGAGTACAAATCTATACTATTTTCCTATGATATGCATACTTTGATTCAACTACAGTCTTTCATTCCTCATCTTATGAAGTATACGAATTTTTCATAATTCATGTACCTCCAATTACTGGAAAATCTATTGTTCATCTTGAAAGATCGCTAAATCCTTCCAGCACCTTTTTTCCTTTCTCTCTGTGTGTTGAATAAATGAGGAGGCATTGTACATCCTCACTTTAGCCCTTTACTAACAGCAACCCCTTTATTAATATTGCTTCCACTTCTTAGATAACTTAAAACTTAGTTTCTCTGGTTCTTAAAGGACTCGTTCTAAGCCCTAAGTACTATTGTTAATCTGTATATGAAGAAATCTTCTAAATAAAACATGGTCTTTTATTATTTTTGGTAATGCTGTTTTCTTTCTCATAACTATGGATCTCTTTTAAAATTTTAAATACATTCTTATTTTTGTTGTAAAAAGTCACCTAGTCAAAGAAGGTTTGAGTGAAAAGAGAGCAAGTATTTAGATTACCAGCAAAGGGAAATATTTAATTATTATGTATGAAGGACTCCATGGCACAAGGACATATAGGTGATGTAGCAAAAAATGTTGACTCTGCAACTGGTTATATCTCTAATGGATACTGAAAGTTGCAAACAATCAGAAAACCCTGTACAGGCACTTTGAAGGGCTTAATCCTACTACCATATATATGGGTGACCATCACTGACAATAAAATCAGCTAAAGATGCTTTCAAATGCATTTTTTTTATTCAGAACAGGTGGAATTATCAATACTGGAAAAGGGTTTAGAATGTATTTAGAATTTGTCACCACAGGTAGATTCAGGTACCTTACAGTTTGAACTTTCAGTGATGTAGGAAAAAACCAAATCTGTTTACTTAAGTACATGGACAAGATAGAGATTTTTTTTTAAGTCACTCAATATGTTAATGAAAACAGACAGAAACAGCAAATCACACGAATAAACCAATGCTGAGCCCTAAGAGAGAGATTTTCCTCCAATATGAAACCTTTGATCTTTGATTACATTTGCTTTTCATTTCCTATTTAGCTGTAAACTTTGGAACTTCCTGTGCTAATCCATCCAACTCTGGACCCTACCACACCTTTGAAAAAAAAAAAAAAGCCTTTCAAAACAAAACCAACATCAGGATCAGCATAAATCCAGTTTCAAATAACTCTTCTACTTCTATGACTGAAAAGCATATTTCTCCCAGGAAATTTTTCTTTACTAAGTATTAAAGGTAGAAAATACATCAGGGATGGAATATAGCAGCCATTCCCATGAGAAACACAACCTGTAGACACTGGTCTGTAACATTTGATCTGGGACATGACACCATATGAAGATAACTAGCTTGATTTGCTTGATAGCTTAGTCGTTTCCTCCTTCAAGTGAAAGCATGTGCTGGTTTTTAGCTGGGTTATATGCTGTCCTGCATGGAAGAGATATATCAAAACCAGAATTTATTATTAGCTTTAGTGTCCATGACTATTTAACATAATGTGGATGTATTAGATGATGCTATTGCCTTGCATCCTAATGGGCTACCTCTGGCCAAACACAGATGCTTGTGTGTAAATAAAATATTAATGTTTTATAATATTAAAGAAAAGGACCATGTGAAGCTAATGTTGTCACTTATCTGCTGGAAAGCTGACCTGAAAGATCACACACTTCAGCATCCTTCTGACAGAGTAACTACACTGATGTAACCAGACAGCTAGTGTCAGAGAAGAGAAAAGATCACCATCAACACATTAAATTTTTCATAACTTTGCTTAAGTCTCCCATAGGAATCAATAACCTGTAAGAGGTGGGGGACGAGGCTTGGGTTTGGTTTGTTTTTTTTTTTTAATTACTCTGTTCAGTATTTTCTTCACTGTTTTTGATTTAGGCTATTTTTGAATAGAATGCAAATAAAGCAATATTCAAGTTTAAACATAGTAGTGCTTTTCAATACAGAGTAGCTGAGATAATTTTAAACTAGACAAAAATCAGAAAGAATAGAAAGTGCTAAATGCGTTTCTGCCAAGTGACTTTCCATGGCAGAATTATTTTCGTCTTTTCTAAAAATCTGAAATATGGGAGTTTTTGCTAGCTGCCTAATGCTATACATCTTTAGAAAGTTTAATTCCTTCCAAAATACACATACCATTTCCCAGCTTCAAGTGTCTCTGAATTGCTACAAGAACACATAGTTTCAAAAGGTGACAGAAAGCCTTTGCTAACAGAACTATAGCTCTCTTTCCTTTGTGGTATTATTCGTCTCTCAATGGTGTGCAGCTGGAGAGAGCTAAAGAGACCCCTGTGACCCTGTCTGTGGGTTTGGACCAGGACACACTGCTGCCATTAAAGCTCATTGTGTGGGAGGTGAAATTTTCTGTATGCAAGTAAAATGCATGGTTCTTTCCGGGTTTCCTTTCTGAAGCTTGCATTGAAGCTAAATTTTCCCACTTTTAACTCAATTGCCATTCAGCAAATGCAACCTTACCAGTTTTGCAGCACATGGGAGTCAGAATGTGTACCTTATCTTGTCTTTCCATTGCATACAAGGAGAATATTTTTAGCCTTCAGCACTTAATTAACAAAGGTGAAGCTGACATCTTCTTCCATGCCTGTGCTAGTTGACACGAAGCATTGCAAATGACTCTCTGCTGGGCAGAGGGAAGGTGAGCTTTGTCTAGCTTTGTGCTTCAGTTACAGTCCCATGCTGGCAGGCAATTTATTCCCGTTGCCAAAGCCCTTGTTTTCCCACATCCCGTGCCCTGGTTACAGAGACCACAAGCTCTGCTGGTCTTTGGCTATGAGCAACATGAAGGAGAATCTTGCCTTTGCTAGAATGAAAGAGGAATTAATGGTTAGACCTCGGAGGGATGGAAGGCGACTTTAATTACTGCCCTGATCCCAATGGAATTTAAGAGATGGTTTGAACTCTCATGCTGCTGCTAAGCCACCTCAAAATTTTGGGATTAACCAACATTGCTTTTGTTCCATAAATAAGAAGCATTAATTTACATTAATTTCCACTCCCAATTGCACATGTTTAGAGCTTTTGCTATAAAATGTACTATGCAGCTATCTTTGTCCCTAAACTTAATTGTCTTTTTTTTTATTATTATTATCTTGTTTTATCTTGCACTTTCATAATATACCCAAAGATTTTAAATAATGGCAAAAACAGAATAATAATAATTACTTTTATTGCAATATTTTGGAAATTATTTGAAATGTTATAGATATGATTTTAAGAATAGAAAATTGTATACAATGACTTTAAAAATGGGATTAGATTTGCTTTGTTAACAGAAACATAAGAATAACATGCTAAAAAATGTAGTTTTTATTATCCCAGTATATTGTAATTTCAAAGTGCTTTCTGCAGAACTGCTTTAAAGGAGTTGCTCATCAGCACCATGTTGCTACACTACCTGAAGTATATAATTTGCTTGCTTTAGAAAAAGTGCCCTTGTTCTTCTGGGTCAAGGAGGTATAATACCAATTAAAGTACTAAGAGAAGGCAACATAGTCTATTAGGAAGCTGCATTTATCTTTAAAAAGCAAGAAGAAAATAATACATTAAAAGAACCACAGAATCAAGTGGCAAAAAAGAAAAAAAATCTTAAGCAAAAGAAGAAATATATTCTAAGTTGTTTCTTTTTCTTTTACATTTATGTTTAAGACCCTTTAATATTACTTTTTTAATGCAAATGCATTAAAAAAAAGACACAAAAAAAAAAAGACCAAAAAAAGACAAAATACTGTGGCCATGTTTAAAACAGATGTAAGCAAACAGGGAGTAGAAAAGGCAAGTTGCAGTGAGAAAAAAGGGATGGACAAATAAGAGACACAAGTAATTAACCATTAAATGTTAAAAAGTAACTAGAGTGATGTAACTGCAGTAACAGCACTTGGGGAACCATAGCTAAAAGAACAATTAGATTTCTGCTGTTAACAATAACAATACATGTAAGTGTGAAAGGCTACAGGGAAGGATGGGGCTCCTCAAACAGTTGCCTTACTGAGACTTCAAATGTAGGAGAGAAGCCTGATTCCTAAGAGCACCTCCATGAATAAAAATTAACTGCCCTTAGCCCCTACATGTCAGTATTTTACACTACAAGTCAGATTCATCAGGAAAGAGTGAATACTGAAGAAAAATAAGAGATTGATCTTAAATTAAGCTCTCCTAGAGAGGCATCCCTTTTAATCCCATCCTGACCTCTGGACTCCCTCTGTACACAAAAAGGACAAAATGTTTCTGCCTATAGGACAAGGTTGGGGTACTTGTTAAAGGTCAGATGAATGAATCCTAGTTGGAATATTTTCAGAGAAGACACAAGGAAGTGACTCTTGTTTCATATGATCCTGAAATATGTTTGCTGAACCACCTTGGATAAATCAAGGACCTAGACTTAACCATTAACAAAACAAAGCCAGACATAAAATCAAAAAAATGTTGCTTTTCATACTAGCAAAAAAGTTGGTACAATGCAGAGAGCAGCAACAGAGCAGAAGAGATGAACAAAGAAAGTAATGCTTTTATTGGCATCAGAAGTTCATTGATCATTTCTTCTGTTGCATAATACTTTTCTCATAAAACCTGCCTGAAACTTGTATTGAAAATTATTGTTATCTCAAATTAACAAACAAGTCCTTTAGCTACTCTGAACATAAAGAAATTTTTGTTTTCCTAAAATAGGATCAGACTGTACTAGTTTTTCTGATTTTTTTTAAAATTATATTTGGCAGAAGTAATAACGTTAATGCTAGGTAAATTGTGTCAAGCTAACAGTAAAACAAGATTCAAGTAGATGTCACATCAGCCAATAGCCCAATCTGGTCAGCAGTAGCAAGGATTTTTCCAAAAACTAACTAATTAAATTTATTTTTTTACATATCCAGGGCTTTTGCTCAGGATGTGCACTAAGCACTCTGAACTGGTAGTTGCAGAGAAGGTGTCTGCTTGAGGCTCACAAAGTGTTGGGTCAAATGAGATAGAGACAGAAGGACTCTTAGCAAATGTCCTACAAGCACCCTAACTTGCCAAGCTGAGAAAGGAGCACTGGAGCACTTTACTTCCCAGAGGGAAAGGGATATTGGAAGAGCGCAGTCACCGCGGGAGCTGCCAAGCCAGCTGTTTGGTGGGCATCTATCCCCAGACTCTCTAGTTTCCTCTTATCACTGCCAGCAGAAATGTGCAACAGAATGTTAAGGAGCATTACAGCCCAAACTCAACACAAATAACAATAAAATTGCTCCTCCTCAATAAACCATTTGTGAGAATTCAGACACAGGTATCCCTGGTGATAATCTCATTCACAAGATTTAATGGGCAAGAAACAAAGCAAAAAACATTGCCTCCTTCCGTAAAGAAAAAAACCAAAACACTCCAAACACTTAAAGATACTGTAGCACTTCATTCTGCAGTCATTAGAGGAAAAAAAAAAAAAAAAAAAAAAAGTAACTCTGCTTAGGTCACTGGAAACAAAAAATCAAACGATAAGTTTTTTCCAAACACTCCTTTTAAGTAAGTACTGAGAAGGAGAGAATATTTTCTACTTTAAGTGTGGTGTGCATGGTTACCACTGAAAAGATTTTGAAAGTAACTTACAGTTTCCATTAGTTCAGGTTTGTTTGATCTGAAAGCATCTATAGGAACTACATTTAAGTTGAATTTGTAGTGCACCCTAAGTAGTCAGAACACCCACAAGAACATAATTGCTTTATTCAGCTTTTTGAGATCCATTTTTCTTTTCAATGTTTGAATTTCTGTTTACAAATTGACAGTTTAAATTGTTCCTAAATGGCTTTTTATACTACTTTGGAATGGGAGAACCATATAGGTAGTTCCTTTTATTTTTATTTGTGACTACACTTCAAAACATTCATCTGCTTTCAGTTTATGGCCCCAGAGATCATCTCCCACTCAGTCTTGAATATTTGCATTTAGGGCCTATTAAGATACGAAAAATCCATGTAACTCCTCTTTATGATATAAACTATGATGCAGCATGAAGCATAATAGAGATCACAGTGAATATAGATTTTTAAAAAAACAAGTTTAGGGCTTTTCAGGAAATACCTGTTTTCTTTCTGTTTATGTGTTTCTAGACTACTTTTCTATATTCACATTTTAATTAGACAGGCCATAATCGTAATTCTGTTCAGAAAATAAGAGGTGTAAAAACAGAAGTTTTGTTCAGAGGTTTATCTTTCACTAGAAGTGCCTGCTTCACTGTTATTTGGAGAACACAGGTATGCATTATACTTCTACTGCAGTTCATCTGTTTATTTAAATATTTATTTATGGGAACTTCTTTCACAATAATCAGATATAAGACATATTAGATATCATGAATATTCATAGGTTTTCAACCCCACTATAAATAGCAATACAGCAACCTGCCTTCATGAAGGAAAGGAGATGTTAAATATAGATTATTAAGAAGAATATATGCATGCCTCATTACTTAGTTGGATTTGCATCTACATCCATTTAGCACATCCTATATAAATAATAACTTAAAAACTTGGAATCAATAAAAAAAATAAAGGAACCTGTCAACCTGAGCTCTTAACCAGTGCAACAGGTCACATTATAAAAGGAAAAATATCTGCAGAAGAGGGATCTTGTTTTGCATCCTAATCAAGTCCTAGTGCAACACATTCAGCATAAAAAATATTTTATATATCCTTGGTAAATACAGTACTATGATGACTAGTGGGAAAAATTTCTTGCACTGTTGAAAAATTTAATCCTTTACTTGAATTAATTATTTTTATTATTTCATTAACACTACTAAAATTACAGAAAACCATTACAAAGTCTTCTCAGAGACTACTACAAATAAAACACAGCGAGCTGAGGAGGTGCAGGTTTTATTCCAATTACTTTCGTCCTTAGCATCCATGTGCAGCCTCGCCACCGTGTCTGCTTTAAGACTGATTTCTCTACCAGCTTGCCTGTGACTTCTTTGTCCTCAGATTTTGTCATAAAACAGGCAAAACAAATTAAGCATTACCAGTTCTCTGAAATATTGCAGTTATGAGAAAATTATTTCCTATTTCCCCACTACATTTGTTTTCATGAAACAATGGCCTAGAAGTTCAAACAGCTTTGCTACTGAGATACCATGAAATTGGTGATTTTTCTTTCCTTCCATTTATTATGTACTTGAGCAGCATATGAGGCTAAGGGGTCAGGGGAAAATTTAAATCTCATATAGAAGAGTTATCTCAAATTTTAGCAGTCCTGGCAACATATTTATCATTCTTTTCAGTAATAATGCTCTGCAAAATATCTATTTTGCTTGTCATCTGCTAAAACACAGCATCAGTCTTAAAAATTAGGCAGAAAATATATTGAAAATCATTAAAACCAGGAATACCGTCGGTGTATTTCTATTCTGTACCTCAGAAATATTTTAACTTTCTTTTCATGGTTGTTTATTTTCCTTTAACCCTCTCTATTAAAGCATGCAAAACATACTCTGATATTAGTTCAAAGCTTCATCTCCTTCCAAGAATTTTTCTGTTGATGAGATGAAACCTCAGCAAGTTCTTTATCACATTCAGCTTTTGCTGTGCAACATACAGATGTACATACTTCATTAACTCTAAGCCTGCTTTATGTTTAGAGTCTTAGCTCCAAGTAATGTAGGTGTTTGCTCTTTATAATTGCCATTAATATTAGTGAAAATAATCACACATTTTATGCAACCTCAAAGCAACAGGAACACGACTTCTGTGTTTCTATGAAAATGGTAACAGAAATTTTCTGAAACACTGTCTGGGAATTCAGTGATTTTCCTTATGAGTATGCTACAAATAATTAATATTACTTTTTATTTCTAGAAAATAGGAAAAATGGTTTTGAAAATGGTATTTGAAAATACCCAATTCAACACTATACACTGTTCTTACCTGTATAAAGTGCCTTTTATATATGTGCTCTAGTTACTTCTGCTAAAGGACTTAATGTCATCTCCTGAAATGCCATAGCAACAATGATGCAAAGGACATTTTAGGACAAGGTGGTCTTGAGGAAAATGCCTCAGAACCTATTCAAATTTTCAGTTAGATGAAGGATAAATTCAGGATTCCACCAGAAGCAAAACAGAGAACATTAATTTAAATTAATGTTTGACTATATCTTTTAAAAGATGTAAATTGAAGGAAAATTGATGCTACATGTCTTTTTAATTGATTTGTTGTGGTAATTCAGCTAAAGTATTTCAGATTTTTCCCTCCCAATCTACAATGAATTAGTTTTGAGGTTGTTCCTAAATTGAATTCCAAAAGTGAATACAAGAAAACTAAGAATTCAGTTTCAATGAAAAGTGAATCTGGAATAGGTTTGTTGTAGGCAGCATGTTTGCTGTAGAAGGCCATAGTAATCTTAGCTCAACTACAAGAAAGTTTCTTGATTATAATAGGAGGCAAAAAGAGATGATTTGATTTAATTTCATTTTCTTGTTAGAGCCTTTCTGTAATATGTAGTAATTATATGGCGAATCTTAACCAGTTTTTAAGTAAAATGTCAGTTACTGAACAGGGAGAAAAACAAACTTTACCACTGATAATTTCAGCAGGCATCAGTAATTCGGCTATCTCAGATAGGGCCAAACCTCAAATGCTCTTCCATGAAAGGGACCATAGGCAATGGGCATAGCTGCAAGGCAAAGAGATTTATCCCCACTTCACTCACACTGTCACTAATGAGATTGTGGAGGGTGATAATTAAATGGGAGTAAAATTTCTGTGACCATATACAGTCTTCAATGGGATTAGGGCACTTGACACAGATGCAGGGAAAAGATAAAAATTGGAAGAACTGAGGGCAGTCAGAACAATTTATGGAAACAACCTCACTGTTTTTGCTTTGGTTTGGGCATCTGTAAATATCCCCTAATTATTAAGGATCTGTAGTGATGGGAGAAGTCTTATTCAAGGAAGAAAATTATTTGAGAAAGGTGGAATAAAAGGAAATTTTCTTTCTAATAAGCTACAAAAATGTAGATGAGAAAAGTAAAAAAAAAAAAAGAAAAAAGCAGAGTGGGAAGATGATGGCACAAAGGTGCCAATGACATTGCAATTTAGTGTTTGGTCAGTGGTTTATATACATATGTTACAGTAAACAGAGATGGTTTATTCAATGACAAAATAATGCAGACTATCTTCAAGATATCATATTTATTTTTGAGGTCAGATTGGCATTTGTATAAAAAAAAGTAAAATTTAGATATCAAGGATGTGCAAAAAGACAAGAGCAAATGAGGCCTCACATGAAATTAAAACCATGGTGTAAGCATTTCCTGAATAGCAAAAATGCCTTCTCTTTTACAAGAATTCCAGTAATATATTGAGATGTAGATAGTCCTTGAGATGCCAAACATCCAGAACAGATGGACATCAAAATCCAGACAGATTTAGCTTCAACTTTCGTGTGTGAAAGCATCAACAAAATTTCTGACACGTTGAATTCCCTAATCTTCCATTCATTGACTGGTTTGTTCAGAATGAATGAGAAATAATACAAAGTGACCATATGTGCTCACAATAAATTCTCTCTGTAAATGTTCTAGAGAACAGAAATGCTAAATAACTTCAGTCTCATGCTGGGCTACTCTCAATAATCGTCTTTACAGAACTGAATAATCACTAATTGATCCAGACAATAGTTTTGATGCAACAATTAAGCATTTCCCCACTGCACGGGGGAAAAAAGAGAAAAAATATAGAATTCTAATTGTCTAATGCCTTTTTTATTTATAATAATGGAAGTGTGGACAACTAGGTACACTTAACATCACCTAAAAGTTAGTGGTTCATATTCTTTAGTTATTTATTCTGATTTTTTTATCTATCAAGCTACTTGGGAGTGTCTTGTGTAGTAATTTCATTGGTCCTAAGATACCATCCAGAGACATCAGAATTGTATCTGAGTTATACTAAGGCAAAATAGGTGATCTCTTTCTCCTAGTCCTGTTCCAGTGCAGTACCAGCAAGACTGTCTGAAGAAACATATTCAGAAGGCAAAATCAGAAATAAATTATTTTAAGACTGAAAAGTTTTTTTTATACTTTGAACATCTTCAGAAGTTGAAATATTTTTAAAATCTAGAGAAATTAAATTTAAAGAAAAACCATAACTACTTTGGCAAAGCTGTATGGCATATTTTTTTAGTCTTCGAACCACACTTCTGAGTGACAGAAGAAACATATGCAGGAAAAAGGGTTTGTGTGCCAGAAATCTTGTCTGACTCCCTCCACCTCTATCAGCTGCTCTAATAAAATATAGATTCCTTACAAGCATTTTCCTACTTACATCATTGAACAATCAGTTATACAATCATTACTCACTCCACAAAAAAACATAACACATACACAATCCATGTTTCATTAAAGTGTTTGACAGATGTTTAATTATTGCTTTCATGATGAATATTTCTTAGAAAGAAAATACTTACTTTTGGACTTCTGAAGATAAAAAATAAACATAATTTCCCAAACCCATTTTTTTTAATGAAGTGAATACCTTGGTGTGAATTCTCTGGTTTAACTTGCTTCCTCCATTTGAAAACTGTTTCTTCATTCCTTTTTGGGTTTGGCTTTGACAAAATGACTGCATTATATTTCTTAGCAGTTTCAGTATTTATGACTTGTTATACTGGTAGATGAACATCCATAATTTACTAACAGGACAACTTAAGGATCATGAAACTTCAGGAAGCATCTAGGTTGGCTGCAAAAATATGCAATAAAAATACAACACACAATCACACCTGGTCACCTCAAAGCAAAATACAGATTAATTCTATCATCAGGCTGGGTCCTGCTGTGTTATCCTTGGTACAGAGATAGGAGTGGGAGCTTTGACTGCAAGGAAAGGGGTACTGTGCACACATTAAGGAAACACTCTTCTTTTGCACCAGCAAATGGGAAATTAAATGATTGCATCTGTATCTATCAAGCAGTGTCATAGAAATGAAATCATGGTAATGGGACTGTTATCATGGGATCAATGCTGCCTGTTTTGAAATTTCTTCTGATTCACCTTGTGGCCTCAGCCTTTATGCAGCAGCAAAAAGCCATTATCTGTTCTATTTCAGTGACATTTACTCTTTCTCCTCATCAGTTCCTATGTCCATTCTTTGATGGCTCTAGTATATCATGCATTTTGTCCTCTAGCAGATATTTATGCCAACATTTTCAACTACTTGAAAGCTTTGGGTGAGAGAGGCTTTTTTTCCTTTTTCTCAAAACTTCATCATAGTTGAAATTCTGTTGGTCTAATTAAATGATTGCATTTTCTTTATCTAGTTAGAGGCTCCATGAAATCATATTAGTGCAGTACCATATCCAGATTACCTAGAAAAGCTTTCTCATCACTAAAATATTGCCCAAATAAACTATGAACCATAATTTAAATAAGTTACAAAAGCACTAGCCTAGTTGTAAAAGTAGTTCCTGAAAAGTACAAATTAACTCACTCAGAATTTCCAGTTGCTCACAGATTTCACTGCATCTCTGTTACTTTACAAGGATCATAGGTTTGTGCTATGAAAAAAAAAAAAAAAAAAAACAAACAAACCAAAGTACAACTATCATAGGGAGTAACTCTACACAGAAATCAGGGAATGTTTCTGTAATATTTATGAAGGATGTAGGATATCTAGGAAAAATTGTGTAGGCCAGCTGAAAATTAGCCTTTCATTGTAATCTTCAAGGATAATGTAAGGATTAGATATAGCTTTGGAGTTCCTTAGATTATTTTTTGTTCCTTTTTGAAACAGGAGGAGCATAGGTTTTTCATTGAACTTTGAAAGTGCACTGATGTCTTCTTCTAACGTAATAATCTCTGAAACTGCAGAGAAGCTGGCTGTGAATCTATAGTAGGTATTATAGGTACTACTCTTTAAGTATAGCATTAATATCCCCCCCAAGAGCAAACCTGAAGGACAACACAACTCTCAAATATTCAAAATAGTAATTTAGCTCTAGGAAAATGACTGTTTTACTAGTACAACTACCAGTAGTAATGCTCATTTTAATTTATGCAATTAGAGGTGACATATATGGAATACAGATATTCTGTAGAGTTTACAGATTTTTTTCTGACACTGGCAAATTGGTTCTAAGATTTTTATTATTCAAATTAAAAAGGCTAAGCCTTTGGAAGAAAAAAAAAATAATGACATAGCAAAAAGAGGTTGCAATTTACACAGTGGAAGTCTAAAACACCAGGTGCAGAAGAGAGACAAACAGCTTTCAGATTTTTAGTGCATTTTCTTTGCGAAAACAGGTCCTCAATCAGCACAAAAAACCTGCCCCTTCATTGAGGATGACAGCAGTAGCACAGCTGTTGCTCCAGGGAAAGCACCGAGCAAGGCAGGCTGTCAGGGGCTGTTACAGACACTTCAACTACCAGAGACAGCTTAAAGGTAACCCTGTTACCTGAAAATGAAAACTCCCTTCTGTGATACAATGTTTATTATTTCAAATTCAGTTCACTAATTATACTCATCAGACAGTTGCCATACCAAGAAAACATGAGTGAGACTAAGATGTGCAGCACAGAATATATATGCTAGAACTGGAGTTACCAGCACTGAGACTTGGTTTGCCTGCTGCTTGTAGATTCTGCTACACAGCCACGGCTGGTGCAATCCCAGTATGGTGCATGAGAACACCAAATCAGCACAACTGAGAGGACAGATTGTGGAGTGTACCACATCTCATCTGCAGCTTGTGCAGATTAAGAGAAGAAGCACCATGTTTATCTATTTTTTAAAGAAATTTATCAACTTTCTTTTCCAGTTGTGGATGTCCCATCCCTGGAAGTATTCAAGACCAATCAGGTTAGAGCAAACTGGTCTAGTGGAAGGTTGGACTTAGATGATCTATAAGGTCCCTTTTCAACCCAAACTGCTCAGTGGTCCTGTGATTATGAATTGTATCTAGAAGAAATCAGCATGAAAACCTCAGATACTCTGAAGAAAAAATCAGTTATAGGTTAACTATTCAGTTAATGATTAAAATAAGATAATGACACATTTGTAAAGCATATGAAGTTAAACAAATTCAACTGCAGATGGGGAAAAAATTACAAATTTGGTGGCATACAAAATGGTCATTAAATAGGAAGTAAGACTAAAACTGCTGACTCTTTCCAGAAACGCGGCACCAAGTAGTACACTGTAATGATTGTAATGGTCTCTGTTTGAAGAAGGTATGCACTACATAGAAAAATGTAACAAGATCACACTACTACTGTAAAACATGCTGTTCTCAGAACACAGCAGGCTAAGGAACTTGTCAAAGGATTTTGAACACCACCACCAAGAACAGTAGAGGAATGATAAAGACAGTGAGGTAAGAAACAATAACATGTCCTCCACATTTAGCTAAAATTTGGTGCCATATAATTTTTTTTCATATCCAGTGCAAAATTTACAAGTGTTTGATTAGCTATATATTATTTAAAACAATGTAACAGTGCAGCCATCTTTTTACCATGCTCCCATCTCTCTTTGCTAGGCTGACATTCCTACTGGGAGAAAGAAAACACCTCTTTTCTGAAGGAAATCGAGCATGTCTGACTGGGAGAAACTTCTGCAGAGCCAGTGGGGCTGTTGACAAGAAGGAGAAAGCAGGCAGGCAACATGCTGTTGGGACAGTGCTCTGAGAAGTAAAAGGTTTCCTGCAGTGGTGAGATGGCCCTGAGAATGGACAGAAAGTAAGGGATCCTGGATCAATTGGAAAATGAGCTGGAAGCAGAAAGGATCTTTAAGGCTTTGTTTTCAGTAGGTCTCAATCAGACAGCAAGTCAGTATGACAAATTACTTATGATCTACCTACAAGTTTATTTCTCTTTTATGGAACATTATTGAACATTTGGGAGCCTTTTGGTAGCTTTCATCTTGCTCTCTGTGAAACCAAGCCAGGTGCTTCCATTCTCATCCTGGGGCCAATTCAGGAATTTTTTGCAAATTCCAAAAGAATTCTTTATATCTAGGCAAAGTTGACTTGAAATGAGATATTATAAAGTTGTCTAGAAACAACTTTGTCTTTCTAAACACTCAGAATACTTAGACAAATACCTGACAGATTTAAATTGATTGATGCTCTTTCATTTTATACTTAACAAGTATGAAAATTTATGTCTGATTATCATAAAAGCCCTTGATAAACTTCATACACTGCTGGTCAATATCCAATTATTAAAAGGTCAGACATTTTTCCTTCACTGAAAGGCTTTACAGAACTGAAAAAAATACACATGCAATAGAAATTGGGTAGGAAAACTGTCCTTTATCTAGGCCAATGGAATTATGCTTTACACCTATATTTTCTTCTCAATTTTCTCCCATCTTCAAGGGTGCATCTGAAGATGAACGTTTAATCTCTGTCCATGTCAGAAAGCAGCCCCATGCTGCTTAGGAAAAGCATTTCTGTGGATCTTAAATACTTGTTATTTTTGCTACAGTTTAGGAACTCAAAGAAATGTTGTGTAAAAGCATCACTGGTGGGACATTCTTCTTAATTTAATGGTGCAATCCTGTGACGAAGCAATGACAAAGAAAACATACACATAAGTTCTTAGAACAAGAAACGGCATGTTCTACAATTAAACAAACAACTAGCTTGGCCTATCTTGTAACAGGACAATTAGCATAACTTAATTTTCCATTAAAAAATAGCTGTGAATGTATGCCAGCATGAGCTGTTTGCCTAGTCATCAGGATTTTTTGTTTTAATTGAAAAAACTGACAGGTGGGGCTACACAGTTGCTTCTTCTTCTGTATCCTAATTTGTTTAAATCCAAACAACCTCAGCAACTTCACAAAGAGTTACAGAGTTTGCAAAGATAACATTACAATCCATCATGATCTAATGCACAGCAGAGTGCTGCAAGACATCAGAGGTAGGAGGAAAGCTGCAACTGTAGTCTATCACTTTCATTTCCTCTGGCAATCAGTTTAATAAATAGACAGAATAATGACTTATTCATGCAAACATCTTTGTTTACTTCATTAGCTAATAATTTACTTGTTCTTGGTGGTTTTGTTTTGGTTTGCATTTGGTTTTGATTTTTTTTGGGGGGGAGGTGAGAGTGGCACAGGTGATGGTGTTCCTTTTTCTTTTGTGTTTTCTAAACTAAGCCTTCCCAGCTCCTACAAATGATCTTGTGTAGTTCACAAACTACCCATGAAAACGATACGATCAAAGGACAAGCAGAGATTTGAAAAATGCTCATGCACAGGTATGAATGTGCAGCAGCCACACAAAGAGGAGCACTCACATTACTGTGTATATGCTGCAGCTTCACCAACTGCTATTTCCAATGGCACAGCAGCCATTATCACTGTACATCTAACAGCACCCCTGGGAACTCCTGAATTTGATGTTTAATACAAAGCAGATTGCTGAAGAATCTGATCACTTCCTATTCTTTCTCCAAAAGGAAGAAAATAAAATTGGAGTTCTTAACAGCTTTCTTGTATAGTGACAGACCGAAGGCTTCTCATACTACTCTTACAGAAGAAGGAATGTTCAATAAAATATGTACATATTCTTAAACAAGAGAGTGCAAATTTACAAGAAGAGGCAATAACAATAGAGTAGATGCTTGAGGATATGGGTGCATTTAGAACAATTAACCACATCTGTACAATTTTTGTCTCCTACCTGCCTGATAAAATCAACTGCTCATTCATTCACTCATTCCCATGACAGATGTTTTAACATTTCAAATCACTAAACAGCTTCATAGCACCTTCTACATGCAAAAGAGTTTCCACATGTTAAACATTTTCTTTTAAAGCCCACGTATTTTTTCTCCTGGGAACAAAGATTTTTTTTAATATTAACAACAGTAAAAACCCAATCAGGAAACAAAATAAAAAATTAAAAACACTAAAAACAACCCCAGAGACCCAAACACAATTTTATATTACAGAAAAAACTTGAACAAAACCAAAACCCAAAAACAATTCAAGTGGTGTGACTTATACTCTTGAAGAAGTAGAAAGTAGATTATGTTTAATGAAGTATAAAACCTCAAAGGACTCAGAATATTCTAGTTTGTAATCAAGGTAGAAATTATTTTTATGCTATGTAGAAGCTCAAGAAAATGGACTTTAAAGCTTGTTTTGCATTTCTTTGCTACACAGTGATCAATCTTATTGTATAAGATAATGATATGGATATTTTAATATTACTGAAATTCATGTGATATTCATATTACATATTCATATGATTCATTTTACTCAGACCAAGAACAACTAAGGCATGTGTCTTTTCAGTCATTAAGATATGAAATACAGCTCAAACTGGAATTAAAGCAGTAACCCTTACAATAAACAAAAGTAAACCCTAAAACCTTTGAAGTTTGAAGCTGTGAAAAGATTTTGTGATATAAAAAACCCCTAGCGAAAACAAACAAAACCCCAAACCCAATGCAAACTGAGAATTAAGCATATTTTCAAGTTCAAATAAGACAAACTGATTATATTGGTCTGTTCATTATTTTATTTTTATTGGAAACTTCTACCCTGGAAACAATAAGAAAATCAGTACTGTCCCAAAGATCATCTCAGTCATCCTTTATTCTTAATGGCACTCAATCCTAAACCCTCTGAAACTACATCCCATTCAAGAGCCTTCATATGTTTATACTACTGCATCTTTCTATGCTCACAGATAATTAATTAGAAAACTCAAGCAAACATTTAGCTTTTTTTCAGAGAAGGAGTGGCTAATAGTGATTTCATTAATTTTGTATCAAAATAATAGTATTCAAGGAAGTCTCAGTGGAACTCATTTCCTAAAAACGTCCTGTATTTCTTGGAATACACTGTGAGTTTCCTTCCAGATCCTCTGCAGACACCTAATTTGTTAAGACTAAATACAGTTGCAGCATTTTGATATGCCACTGCCTCCCCTTCATGTCTGTGCAGTATTGTTCTAGCATTTCTGTTTACTTTAACATTCCTTAAGAGATTTCCGCCTGTTCTGTGATCCTTTAGCAGATGGAAATTCAGGTGTGTATCCTTCTCTTTTGGGTAATGGGGGTTGTGATCAGTTCATCATGCATTGTCTTTGCTGCTCCTTCCTCCACAGAAGGACTCTTCAGACTCTTTCCCTGCTCCTGCATGGTATCCCTCCCACAGGAAACAGTCCCCCACCAACTTCTTAAACGTGAGTCCTTCCTACAGGCTTCATCCACTCATGAACTGCTCCAGCTTGGGTCCTTTCCACAGTGCCAGTCCTTCAGGAACAGCCTGCTCCAGCGGGTGCCCCCTCAGGGTCACAAGTCCTGCCAGCAAACCTGCTCTGGTGTGGGCTCCTCTCTCCATGGGGCCACAGATCCTTACAGGAGCCTGCTCCAGCACAGGCTTCCTACAGGGTCACAGCCTCCTTTGGGCACCCACCTGTTCTGCCATGGGGTCCTCACTGGGCTGTGGTGGATCTCTGCTCCTCCATGGACCTCCCTGGGCTGCAGGGGCACAGCTGCCTCACCATGAGAGCACCTGCACCAGGGGTGGCAGGGGAATCTGTGCTCCTGTACCTGGTATACTTCTCGTCCTTTTGCACTGACTGAAGGATCTGAGGGGTTGCTTCTCTCATGTATTGTCAGTCTTCTCTCCAACTGCCCATGCAGTATAATAACTTTTCCCCCTTTCTGTAATGTGTTTTCCCTGAGGCACAACCACCACTGATGTTGGGGTTGGCACTGGCAGGTCCATCTTGGAAGCAGCGGCACTGGCTCTGTTGGACAGAGAAGAAGCTCCTGGGAGATTCTAACAGAAGCCACCCTTGTAGCCCCCTGGCTACCAAAGCCTGGCTATGTAAACCAAATATACTTTCAAAGTTGCAGACAAAGCAATTCTTCTTCCCATTAGGATTCTTCTATCCACTATCTTTTAAATGTCTTGCTTGTATTTTCAATCAAATCCAACTTTTCTAGCTGCTATATTTTCTTAAAACACCCAAACTCATTGTCCTGTTTTGAGCACTTAGCCTGAATGAAAATCCTCCAGCTTCCACATTAAATACCTCTGATCTGGTAATGCTTGTATAACAGCCTTGCTGGCTTAAGCAGGAAGTATTTGGTAGAGAGCGGTAAGACTTCCACAATGCATTCTTTCCTCTGAGTAATTTCCAATAATTTTAAAACCAGAGTCAAAATGAAATCAAAACACTGCAAAGAGCTTGCCTTGTCTCAGCACGGACTTACTTTCTTACAAGGGCACTGCAAGCTGTCACCCTTTAACATCCAGTAAACATCCTTAAAAGGATTAAAACCCAAAAAAGTCAAAATGATCCTTGTACACAATGATTCATGAGCATGGGGTGGGTGGAAGGAAAGTGACACTAGGCCTCATAAATTAGGATGCCTGCCTCACATTCAAGTGGGAAGGCATTTTATAACCTCCTGGAGTCATTTAAATTCTACAATGAAGGATCTCCTGCTTCCTGCTTGTCTGTCATACTCCCTCCCATATGATCTTTACACTCTTGCCTCCATGTGAAACAATGGCTCTGGGCTTCCACTGATAACTGACTTCCTTCAAGAGCTAGAGGCTCCCAAAATGTTGGCGAGCTTGCATACAGTGCCACAGACCAGCCTCTGCCCCAGTGAGAAGTCTCTGTGTGAAGCCACAAGTCCCATCCTTTCATGGAACACGAACTGTTGCCTTCACAGAGACAAGACAACAGTAATCAAATAATCAATATCACAGCAAACAGGGGCTCCTGTCTCCTGCGGTGCACTGGTTCCTGTAAAGTCAGTTAACAGGAACCAGGAGGCATTGATCCCACAGGAGCAGAGTAACTTAGCTGCCTGGAACACTCTTGCCACAACATGTCACTGCTTATAGAATAGAAAAACCAGGGGCATAGCATCTCCTCTAATCTGGAAACTGGGTAGATATCACCCTGCACTAAATTACCAGTATTATACACAGTACAGTCCCAGTAGTTTCTAGCTCAAACGCTGAACTCTGCTAAAGCCCAGGAAATACTTGTATTCCAGAAGAATGGCAGATGAATATTGACAGAATTTATTTGAATATATTTGAAAGTGCCAGACCAGCCTTACAAACACAAAACAGCACTTAAGAACAACATTTTGCCCCATACTGGACAAAGCCACTATCTGCTTTTAGCCTTAGCACTCTTTGGATAGGCAACCAAGGGTACAGCAATGCAACCTGAAGAAAACTGCAATACAGAGGAGGAGAGGCATAAACAGGTTAACTTTAGAAGTTAATATATAAAAAATACAGATCTCCCTCCTCAGGAAAGCTATAATAATATTATTAAGAACATATCCAGCCTTCAAACAGCAATACTAAGTCTCTGGTACTTCAGCCAGAGAAATAGAAAATCTATTTTTTTATTATTTTTAGAAAATTATAATACTTCTGTTCATACAGTCAAAATTTTACCTTGTTCCTCGCATCTTGCATTTCATATTGATCAATTTAGGTCTTCATAAAAATAACAGAAAACTTGAGGCTGTATCAGTGCGGCAAAAGTATCTAGTCTTTTTCCTCAAGGACAAAATGTGAGACAATGAAGTATTTAACTGATTATTGATGCTAAATTAAAGTGCAACAGAGCAAAATCTGAAGGAAGTCGGCACTGCATTGCCACCCCAGTGAAGGGTAGAAATGGAGTGCTTTGCTTATTGCCAGCATAAGATGTGTCCCAAAACCTCCAGCCTCTCCTTAAATGTGCATGCCAGTGCACAGCATGACCACAGCAGTGAATGTGGATAAATGGGGATAACAACTTTTTTTCTCAAGCAAAGTAGCGACACAGACAATTCCAACTCCACTAAAATATTAATGCCAACCTCAGTTAAAAATGCCATTGTACCCATTAAAATTGAAGGAAGTTTTCAGTGGAAAAAAAGAACTGACTGGGTCTAGCATTTTATTATATGTATAAAGACATAACAGGAGCAGGAACAAAAGAGTTTCTCCTTTCTTTCAAGATTTCTATTTTAAAAAAACAGGAATCCTTAGAAAACTCAGAAGATAATATCCCATTGGTAAAGCTAATATAGTCTCCAGGAATTCAGTAACAATTCTTTCTATACCTCACAGAAATTAAGGTATATAAGATACAATAGAAAATGGGACCTTGTAAGATCTCTAAGGTCAAACACATAAGAGGGAAGCTTCTCCTAAAGTGGTTATGGTGCACTATATACAATTACAGGAGGAATAATTTAGCTGATAGTGTTAAAAATAAGTGTGATTTTAAAGCAACAGACATTCCCAGATGGATCTCCATAGAAGAAAATCCCTATGTTTGTCTTTGAAGTAGGATAGCAGCCCTTGGTCCATAACATACAGAAACCATTAAAAAGCACTGCAGAGATCATATTTGCTATTGTATGCATGTGTCAACATCAGGAGGATGTTGACTACCCCTTTCAGCACACACACATTTTTCGTTTATACCCTCTCCATATCAGCTGGGATTGATTTCTCCTGAAGCACTGAAAATAATTCACTTACCTGTCCACAGAATAGCCAAACTAGGAATCAACACATTTGTGTGTGGTTTTTTTTTTTTCTAAAATTGCTTTATACTTTGCGTGATATAAAAATAATTAAATTTACACCCATTTAAAGTGTAGACAGAACAGTACACAGACTAACTGAGCACTTGCATGCATGCACATTTCTTACTGGCAATTTGAATGTTTATTAAAAGGTAGCATTGTTGCTTTTAGCACTATTGTTACTCTGCCATCATACACAGGTCCTATTGTTTCAGGACACTGCTGTGCTTATTTAATCTTTGTACTTCAAGCTTTTTAATTTACACATTTATTAAATTATTTTAAGGTTGCTAAGATATTTCTATTTAGAAGCTATTTTTTTTTCCAAGACATATATTTTTTTCTTATAAAAACTCTGAAAAACTAATTCCACAGCAATGCACAACCTTACAAGTGAAAGGAAGCTTCCTAAGAAGTGACTCATGGACAGAAAATGTATAGATTTTTCAATTCAGAGCCAGCATAAAAAAAATCCCCACGGTAATGTGATTTCAAATGCTAATTGCATTCCAGTAAATTGCTTTACATTCATCAAACAACAATCAATGGGAGACACTGTTATCTTCTTTTATTGTAGTGATGCTCTTCTCAGCTATACAGATAAGGTAGCGTCAGATAGCTATAATCTTTCCCCTTGCTATTTTTGGGGGCTTATAATTTCAGAATAAAAATTTATGCTGGAATTTAGTAACTCAGCCCAAGAGTCTTTCTTTTTAATTGAAAAATGTGCTAGCATATATCTTGGAGAGATAAAGGAAGACTAAGACAAATATTCCAATTCAAGTGCCTAAACTAAACTAATTCAAATATATCATTAGAAAAGCATAAGTTCTTCCAGTCTCTAAATTTCAGAGGTACTCATCCAAAGCTCCTTTGAAAACACCAGCCTTCTTTCCTAAACATGCTTTTCTTTGTTTTGCTTGAAGAGCAAGGTCAGAAAGTAAGCCTGTGCAATTTGGAGGTTATATTCAGAGATGCTAACCATGACAGTTCATTAAGGTTTGTTACAAATTAGCAGCCCTGTGTCTACATGTATGATGCTCATGTCTATAACTTTTAAAAAGCGGTGTAGATATGTAAACACACATGTACATGCACACAGAAATGTATGCATATGCATATAAAATAAAATTGCCAACTCTGTTTTTATTTCTAAATGTCACGTCAATTTCAAGGGTCTCTGCTGGGAGTATTTCTTTACCCAAATTTCAAAATATCTTGTGCTCCATTGTCTCCCAAGATAGAACAATGGACATGATTCACCAGACGGTCACACTCTCAAGTAAGGAAAATACTAACAGTGGGTCAGCACAATCCATATAAATCTTGGCTATGTGAATGAGCTTAAAGCAGTAGATGATCATCAAAACTTTTTAAAAAGGGAGGAAAAAGAGAGAGTTGAGAGGAATGGAAAATGAACACAAAAATACTTCCAGCCTCATACTTTTACTAAAATAAGTCCCCATAGCTAGTGAGATATTCAGATAAGATAATAACCAAAAAGGAATGCCTTTTTACTACTTGAAGTACAAGTCCTACACAGAGAGCATTGTACAGACAGGGCATGTGAGACATGAATAAGAAGACTGGAGAGTGAGTATCTGCAAATACTGAAAAAAATATTATTATGAATGTATCAGAGTGGTTAACATAGAGGAAATATTTTAATTTGCAGGATTTTCTTTCTTTTTGCTGTTTCTTGCCTCCTGCTAGAGTGAGCACTCTACCTTGCAAAATGTTGCTTTGGAGATGCAAGAGCATGGACATTCTCTTCAGCTGTAGTGTCTCCTGAAGTTGAGCTAATGGCACTGTACCATGGAAACCTTGACTGGTTTTCACCTGCCCATTCTACTCCTTATACCTCAACAAATTTTCTTGTTTACTGACACTTGCTTTTATCTATTATTTTTTAACAAAGTGCTTGAATTCTGTGTATCCATCTACCCTCAAAATTTGCCACAATCCTTCGGATGAATTTCTCCTGCTTTTCTTTTCTTCAAGTGGGACTTGCATAGACCACTGTGTAGGACAACTCTGACAATAGTGGGAAGAGAAATTTCTTTCTTCTGTTGGCAGCCAGTCATGCAGTCAGCTGAGCAACGTGTAAGCTAGTGCCAGATCAGTGTCTCATGAAACCCTTCTATGAAAGGGGTATTACATGGAGCCTATGCTTCTCAGGAAGGAGTCTCAAAACTCAGAGATGGTCTTCCAAATGCTATTTATGCTCATCAGATTAAAACACAGCAGCTCAAGGGACAGAACAGCCACAGTGGGTCAAGGAAGCCTACAGAAGGAATATAGGTTGGTGCCTCAAATTCGGAGATGCTGCAGAAGACCAAGGAGTTGTACTGCAGATACCAGCACATACAGTTAGGCACTTACACAGTAGTAGAAAAGAAAGGGTAGAAGAATAAAGGTAGAGGGAACTAGTAGGGGCAACACCCTAAAATACAGCTTCTTAAAGTTCAGAATTTCATAGGATCACAGACTGGTTTGTGTTGAAACAAAACTTTAAAGCTCATTTAGTAATAATATTGAACACAAAAACTGAAAAAAGCTAGTGAGCTGAATTGCACCCAGTAAAGCCAATGATAAGTTCCAGAGCAAGCAAAGGGGAAGTCCACAAGGTGTAAGACTGAGGTGGAGAGAAAAGCTTTGCCTGCCCCTTAAGCAGGTTTAAATTGTTATATTAAATCAGTTTTAATGGTTAACATTCACTCTGGAAGAGATCTGTTGGTTTTGCCTGCATAAGCAAAATGGTAAGTTAAAAGTTCTGATTTAACAAAACCTTTAGAGAATATGATTAAAAAGCACTTTTAAAAATGTAGTTTCATTCTAATAATTTCTTTTAAAACTTGCATACTTTTAGATGGTGAATATTTGCTATTTTATCTATTATTAGTTTCTGGAAACAGAATGCAGAACTGATAAAAAACTGGCATTAATGGGCAACTCTTAAAAGACATACTCTCTATATTAGTTCCTGTAGTAAATAATTTTTCTTCAGAATTTACAGTTCAGTGTTTTAAAACTGAAGTTTCTGCTGTTGGCTGTCAATTAGATTTCTGTTTTGAATTTCATGACATTTAAAAATAATTTGCTTTCTATCAGCACAGACAATTAGTGATTTCTGTCAATACACTTCAGTACAACTGATGTTTCCAGTAAAATTAATTACAACACATAATATATTCACATTTGTCATCTTATCAGATTTTCAGTTTTTTATATAAAACCATAAAGAAGTATTTTCCTTTACAATGGAAAAGAATGTTCCAGCTTTTGGTCCGGAGGTTCCTGCCAGGAAGAATCATTGCATACTTATAAGATCAGTTGTGTGTTGGCATAATTAACTTCCAGGTCTATGTGAACTAGCTAAAATGAGAACTAATATAGTAACTTTTAAAGCTCATTTGGTACATGAAAATAGCAGCCTCCCCCCCACTCACAGTCTCTAATGGAGACTATGGCTGATAATTTGTTCTATGTATATTGCCATCTAAAAGAAAGAGAATAGCAATAATAATGCTTCTACACCAATTCTGTAACAGCATTTATAAGATGACCAGCATTAGCAATTTAGTTATAAAATAAGATGCTGCAAAACTACAGTCCAATACACCCTCTAATGCACATTTTTCTATAGAAATTCTAATCTGGACAGCTGAGAATTAGTTGGTTTTTAACTAAATGTTTGCACCATAAAACATCACTTTGATTAAGTGATGTTTTAAGTAAGTAAGTTTTAAGTAAGTCAAATACTCTGACTTCCCCCATCACTTTACTTAATTATTTCCAAGTGCATCCCAGCACTCATATTTTGCATCCCAGCACTCATGTTATTAAAACAAATCCACAATTCCCAAAATATAGGCTGAAAACTACTTCCCATTCATATCTTCAAAGAAATAGTCTGGAACTCAAAATAGTCCAACCAAACAAAAGGATTTGCATACCATTAGTACTGATCCAAGATTTGAAATTTCTACATGCTGAGCATACTACACTTTTTCTCTTGCAAGGTATTTAAGTCCTGTAGATAAAGCATGCAAATGTTTTCACAGAGGTCAACAGCATTCGAAAAATACCACTAGTTACAGGTTGCAGTATTTAAACCTGATGGAAAAACCCTGCTGTCCACTGCAGGTCATTCTTTTCCTATTATGACACTACAGGGACCCATCTAGAAAAGTGTGGTGTACTGTTTGAGTTGCAAAGCTCTCTTCCTGCACTCAATTATCCAGGCTTAAAAGTCCCACAGAATCCACTGCTTCATTTTCCAGAGCATTATTTACGTATTTTGTTCTTGTTGATGGGAAGAGTGGAGAATAGTTATTAAAGTACAGCTGCAAAGTAGGCTCCTGTAATGAATATACCACATAAATTCATTTTCATAGAACTGATTCAGTGAGAGTAGCACCAGTAAGTCTCAGCATCAAGATGATCCCCATTTTACATTGCTTTTCCCAAAGGCTTCTGCACACCTTCTAGGCAGTCCAAAAAGGACCAGTTTCAAAACCACATGACACAAATGTGTAGCAACCCTCAGTTACACAACAATTCCCTGCTTACCAAGAGCCACATCTGAGTGGGAGACCATAAGGACATGTGGACTAAAGAAGGAGAAGATGTTCTTGCATGTTTATCTCATTTCTAGAGGTCCTTTATGCAGCTCACAACTCTACAGGGAGAAATCTCACCAGCACGCCTCATCTACTTTATCAACAGGCACAAATGAACCAGATCAGCTAATTTTAAACTGTAGAGCTCCGAGGGTGGTAAAAGTTAGGCACTCAACATCAACCATCAGTTGGGGAGTATTGTCTGCAGTGAACACAGCTGAATTTTGAAGACTGCACCTGTCCCTGTATTAATTTCTAAGCTTATTTAGAGATGAAATGTTGCAAATCCAAGTAATTTAAAAATTAGCTTTAACTGCTACAGAGCATGGCCCTGGCCATCCCTCACCATCACCTGCATGAAAGGCTGGGACAGAAAAAAATCATTTAAGATACGGCTTGGAAAACTGGATAGGAATCGGTAGCCTGGATTCTGGTGTATTGCCATCGAAGAGACTATCCCAAAGCAAATACAATAATTAAAACCCATTTTGGCATAGACCTAAAGGTGGGAAGAAAGAACCAGATTGTCACAGTGATCACCAGCATGAGTAACAACAGAGCTGTATCATGCATTGTCACGTTTCAAGGTTGCAATTTGACTACACAACATGTGCTCATGCAGAGCTGGCGGATATCTCCCTGCCTCCACCACCCAGCTGCTGCCAGAACCAGGACCCAGTCTAAGAAAGCTGCCTAAAGGGCACAGGTTCCTGGCATTTTCTCTGAAAGTGGCATGCAAGTCTTTGATCTTTTCCACAGGGCCACGCAACTCTCTAGATATAAGCATACTGCATATGCCAAGGCTGATGATTATTTCTGCTGTACCTTTCTTAATGTCTTCTGGGGTTTGTGTGAAACCCAGGTGGAAAAAAGCTGTTCACTTCATTCCACCTATGCTCCTTACACATGCAAGCTATATATTCCTAATTTTATTCCATATGTTACAGGACTGTGGTGGGTTGACTCCATCTGGATGCCAGGTGAACACCAAAGCTGCTCTCCTCAGCTGGACATGGAAGAGAAAACTATAAAGAAAGGTTCACAGGACAAGGTAAGAACAGGGAAAGACCACTCAGCAGTTATCATCATGGGCAAAACAGACTCAACTTGGGGAAAATAATTTATTACCAATCAAACCTGAGCAGGAAAATGAAAAATAAAAACTAAATCATGCAACACCTTGCCTCCACCTCTTCCTTTTTCCTAGGCTCAACCTCACTGCCAGTTCAATACCTCCTCCCCACTAGCCATGCAGGGCGATGGGAATGGGGGTTGCAGTCACTTTATCAAGTGTTGTCTCTGGTGCTTCTTCCTCCTCAGCAGCAGGACTCCTCACATGCTTCTCTCATGCCAGCATGGGGCCCCTAAGAGATGAGATAGTCCTCCACCAACTTGTTCAGTGTGATTAATTTCCACAGGCTGCAGTTTTTCACAGGCTGCTCCAGCGTGGGTTCCTCACTCCTGGATCACAGCCTTCTTTAAACATCTACTTGATCTGGTGTGGAGTCCCTCATGGGCTGCAGGTGGATCTCTGCTCCACCATGGATCTATTGAGGCAGGGGAACAGGTCTGCACCAGGGGCTGCAGGGGATCCTCTGCTTCAGAGTCTGGAGCACCTCCTCCCGCTCCTTCTTCCCTGACCCTGAAGAACTCTAGCTGTTGGTGACAAGCTCAGCCTTGACCAGCCCTGGGTCCATCTTGGAGCTTGTTGGTATTGTCTCTGTCAGTCACTGGAGAAGCTTCTGGCAGCTTCTCAGAGAATCCAACCCTGTAGCACTCCCACTACTTAAACTTTGCCACACAAACCCAATACAAGGAAATTTGCTCACAGTTTTGAAGTAGTTCTTCTACCTACTCTTAACAAATTTTTTCAGTAACCATTCCTACCACTGTGTTCCTTGGTTCATACCTTAACCACAGCCTTGGTAGTACTCACATGTTCTCCCTTCCACACATGTTCATTACACATTGCTTATTGCTCATTATAAATTACTCATCTGGTCTTCTATACTTTGATGGTATACAGTTTAAGAACATGTGCTAATTTCTTCCCCCCACCTCTCAGTTCCATTGAGCAACCCCACAGGCAGTTTTAATACCCTATAAAAAATATTCCAGTGTTTGTCTCCTGGCCACCACTCCCCAGCCATCCACTCCAAAAGCTACACTAAGGGGATTCTCTGATCTAGGCAAAACACACTGACAGTGATAACCCAGTCCCCTAGAAAGAAAAAAGCATCAGTGTAAGAACTAGAAGAGGTATTGACTTTTCCAGCAGCAAAGCCACAAACTGTGCAAGGTCAGGGAAAAGCAGACCTCATCTTTCAGATGGTCCCTGTAGAACAAGGCTGCTGTAAGAAATTGGAATAGTTGGCACAATTTCTGACTAAACAGGTCTGTTGTTTTCTGGTCATGCTGAGTGGATAGAGGCCAGAGCTCTTCCTACTCCACCTTCAATGAATAGTAAATTTAAAATTATTTATAAATTAATGTGCTTCCTCCCTCCTTTCACTCTGTAAATAATTGCAGCTTTCAATTTATCTGTGTGAGAGAAAAATTAAAGCTGGAGAGAGTTTGATGCTAGAGGAAAATAAGCTAAGCAGATGATGATAAAAGCAAAAAGGGGAGAATATAACATCAGCTCTGTTGATTAGCATAAGAAAGGCAAGCCTCTAAAGAATAATTCTTCATACAGTGAAAGGCTGTCATCTGGGGAGAGGTGGGTGCTGAGGTGTACAAACACAGCAGTGATGTGCCTGTGCTCTGTTCCTCCACCTCCCAGACATGGTTCCCCAGCACCACTGACACCCCCTCACTCTGCTGCTGTTGGCTCCCAGACACAGGGGAGCTGGGAAGCCCAGGAGGAGAAGGGGCATGATGAGAAAACCAGATGCTTTAAATGAGCTCAGAAACCCCACATCCATAAAGTGCCTGGTGCCTCATATGCTGCACTCACTCAAGACACCACTGGAACAAGGAGCCAGCATTTAATGATATAAATTACTTTTGGAGAAAGGAGCACATAGGTCATGTTTCTCTCTTTTCAGACTCACTAATTGTCCAACTCAATATGAAAATGAAGCAATGTGAACCATATTGTATGTATGTGTGTATGCATAAATAAATGCCAAGAAGCACATAATTATTCTCTGTGCTAAAATTCTAATTTTTGCAAATATAATTACAATAACCAGATCAAGCAAAATCTCTTAAAGAAACCCCAAGATCTTTGATCAATGAGATTAACCTCCGTATTTCTACTTCTGAAGTCAAATTTTACAAATAGCTTGTCAATGCTCTAATAATAAACAAATTATTATAACATAGCACTGTTTTTAAAGCAGTACTAAAACAATCACAGAATGGGTCAGGTTAGAAGGAACCACAGTAGGTCATCTGGTCCAGTCTCCCTGCTCAGGCAGGGTCATCCTAGAGCACATTGCACAGGACTGTTCCTGAATATCTCCAGTTGTGGAGACATAGACTCCACAATCTCTCCGGGCAATCTGTTCTAGGGCTGAATAGAGGGGCAGGATCACCTCCCTTGACCTGCTGGGAATGCTCTTTTAGTGCACCCCAGAATACCTTCTTGGCCACATGGGCACACTGCTGCCATATGCACAGCTTGTTGCCTTAAGACCCCCCCACGTCCTTCTCTGCAGAATTGCTTTCCAGCAGATCAGCCCCCAGCCTGTACTGGTGCTTGGAATTATTCACCCTAAAGTGCAGGACCCTGCACTTGCCTTTACTGAATTTCAAACAGTTATTCTCTGCTCATCTCTCTGACCTGTTGCAGTCCTTCTGAAGGGCTGCATAGCCCCTGGGGGATTGGCCAGTTGCCCAAGTTTTGTGATAATAATGATTAAAATACAAACAAACCTCACAATCTGAAACTTAGTGAAAGCCTGGTGTTTCCATATTTGTGATAAAATTACATGAGGGAGAGGGGCTGGCCAGTTCATAAGATGACAATTGGAAATATAACAACAGATTTAAACATGTAAAAAGGCTGCATCACTCAGGAGAATTAACTGCTCTCTCACTCCACTCTGGACAAGTAGCAAATGGGCTTGTAAATCCTGTGAAGGAGTTTTAAGTTGCCTGGATATATAATAATACTCAGATATAAATAGATACCTGTGTGTATGTCCTCCTGACAAACACACTGAAGTACTGTAACAGATTGCATGGAAATGTTGTAATTGCCTCCAACATCAGAGGATTTTAAGAGCTTGCAATTAAGATGGATGAAGATATGATGCTTTCCAGGGACAGAATGATTGACTTGATGAGTGTCAATCATGCCTTTTTCTATGACTTCACACATCTAAATATTTTTTTTTTCAGTTGTATGGTACATCTTTTCTATTTGCAGTGATACAACAGATGACAAAGGAAACAACGAAGAATAAAGACCTAGTACAAAGCACAAAGTGATGCAGATATCCCAACACATTTGCAATTCTCTACTCATTGCATCTATCAATGAGCAGAAACAGTTAATGGCACAAAACTTTAGCTTCCATGACAAGGGAAGCCCTAGCTTTCTATCTGGAGCAGCACAACTGCGTTAGGAGGCAGGCTTTCAGTTAACCTCTGTGCATAAAGAAAAGATGGGTTGGGAGAAAGAAGAGGAGCAGTAGGGGAGAATCAACACAACAGTCATTCATAAAACTATTGTAAGCAAATGGAAAAGCTAATATGGAAATTACTTCATGTCACTTGGATAATACATGATCAAGTGAGAGGCTGCTGCTTCCAAGCAAGTCTATGAATGATTAAAATACTAGAAGCACATTCACACCAAAGCTCTTTTATAAAGTTAACATGAAGAAAAAGTACATGGAGAAAAATTCTGTGTAAAACCTTTAATTCCTGTCTCCAAACTGACAGCACTACTTTAAATAGGAATATAGTTTTTGGTAGTTTAAGTATCACATAATAAACAGGAATGAAAACAGCACAAAAAAACTACCATGAGTTTATCACTTGGGTGTGACTGGTGATTAATAGAATCAGTAGATTCCCAGTAGATTAGCACTAAAATCTGAAATATCTCAGGCGATGCCAAGATTGCTACATTCCTCAATTTCTTACTAAAAACAGTTTCTTCAGTGTACTGTCAGCAGAGACTCTTTATCATGAAAAAAAAAAAGTCAGAAGCTGTTCTTTTTTCTTTTAGTAGGGTTTGAAACTGATATATAAAAAACACATAAACAAACAAACAAACAAACCCTCTAACAATAAACAAAGTACTTTTAAATTAGTGAAAGCACACTGCACTGGAGAATTGAAAGGCAACAAACTTTAGCTCCTCTTGCAATTACCACTGCAGACTATACATATAAAAACTGTCTATTCCATGAAACAAAATACCAAAATGCACCTCGAAACATTATTTATAAATAGAAGCTTAATAAGAATTTTGTCCAAAGACTTTTTTTGGTGCAAACAGAATCATTACAGATTTAGACTTCTCTGTTTTAATAAAGAGACCCATAGTTTATAATGGTGATTCTCTAACAGAGTAAAGCCTATTAATCAAAATGCTGTTTTGATGGGCTGTGCAAGTAAATAGCAATAAAGTTACGCTTAGGGTGGGTATGGTGCATGAAAACCTGTTCCCAGAACAGCTGGAATGAAGAATTGTTCATTTACAGTTTCTAATCACATCCAGCATCTAGAATAAAAATCTGATGTTTGTTAATTGCTTTGAGTATATTATTTCATTTTTCAAAACCCTATAACACAATAGTGACATTATTGGCACAGTTTCACATCTATAGCATTCATTCTTTCAAAATAAAATGTTTATTACTCCTTGTTTTGTACAAGAAAAGTCTACCTTAGAAAACGGATAAAAGGATGACTTTAAAATATGCCCCGTAACAAGTTTTCATCATTTCTGAAAAGTAAAAAAAGCAAATCCTACAGGTAAAACTCGCCATATTTCTCATGCATAAAACCTAACATGCAAAAAAAGCAGTGTGATTCCTCTATGCAGGAAGGGAGGATTAGTCTCTCAGGGCTCCTGCAGATCAATAACATTTAAAATGATTTGGGGGTAAACTCAGGTCTGGATAACCAGATCTCAACAGAGATGTTGCAAGGATAAATTCAACTCAGATGAGGTCTCAGTTATAAATGTGAGAAACTAATTACTTTAAGAGGTGACTAGAAGGAGCCTGAGCCCTGGTGGGAATAGCAGAGCCATTCACTTTTGTTAACCAAGCAGCTAAGTTTAACACCTCCAAAGGAAAAACTTGATTTCTATGTTCTTTAACAAATACAAATATTATGCCCATAAACCAAGCTCTGTTTATTTTCATATCTGTGGACCACAGCTGTGGAAACTAGACCTGACCTCCCTCGCAGGAAGTTATATACTTGCATTTTCAACTTTAAGTGCAGAATTATTTTGCTTCTGCTCTCTTTGACATAAATTATTGCAGTGAGTATTGGTCATACTCACATTATAATTTTTTTTCTTTTTAGTGTAACTTGGATAAATATATTTGCCTTAAATTAAGCTGATCAGGGTAAATTTTATACATCACAGTTCCATTACTCAAGAATTTTACTCTCCTCTTTTTTAAATAATGTTTTGGCTTGTTTTTTTTAGTTTCTTTTTTTGTTTGTTTTGTTTTGCTTTTTTCGTTTTATTTTGGGTTTTTTTTGTTTTTTTTTTTTTTTTTGCTAACACCTTCAGAAATACAGAAGTAAACTTCAAAACAATCTACTTCCTAAGTTAAGTGTTAATGTCTAAAAAATATTAAAAGATATGTGCAACTTGTAGCTCCTTCTGACCATTTAAGTAATGCAGAAAACTGTCATTAGGGGTGGATTTTTATAGCAGTTTATTTTCTTAATTCCTTGTAACCAATTTCTTTTGACATAATGGTGAATCATCACCAGTATGGTACAGCCTTGACTACTCCAAGATATAATGATGAAGCACAAAAAGTAAGGACACTGCACAGCTGTTAACCAGAGCCCTTCTCCTTGCCCTCCTGCTTCTAATATCCTTAACAAAATACATGCTCTTTTGTCTGTGCATTTATGACCTCTTACTTTCCTCTTGTCTGCTAAGCATTGTCATTTCTCCTGTGACTTTTTCTTAAAATGAGCTAATAATTCTGTATCAGATTGGACTGATTTGAAAATAACATCTGTTGCTTAAAAGGTGATGAAGTTACAGCTGCACAACTTGTCCCACTATGTCTTTTTAACATCTGCTACAAAGTTAGCCAGGGCTTGTCTACCCGACAAAGTTGTATCAGCAAAATGTGAATTTCAGGTTCTATACTTACATATGTTCACATATTCTTTTGTGAGCACTTATACTTAATGATTTTTTATATGGTTTGAAAAGCAGTTTAGTACCCAAAAGTAGATGTATGTAGGTATGTAACAGCTCCTAATTCCATTACTGACCTGGTTTATTAAGTCACATACATATGACTTACATATCAGGGTTAGTATTAGGTTTAAAGTACTTTTTTTTTTCTTTACAAGTACTCTCTACTTTGGATTTTGTTTCACAGATGTATGAGTATCAACCTACATGGAAACACAAAGCACTACAAAAGACTACAAAAATGTGGCTCTTTACAGATTTTCTTCCATCTTGCAACGCCTATCTTGTTACCACCTTATCTAATGCCTGAACTTTTTCCCAGCTCCTAAAAGTCACACTTTCTGCATATCTACATATTTTTACAAAATGTTTAAAGATTTTCTTCACTAAACAAAACTTTTATCTAGTTATTGTGGTTTTCACTAGATTTCCTCAGCTTCCTGCAAATATGCTGTGGACCATGGCTCTCCAGTGTCTCTTGAAAGTCCAAACTTGGGTAAAGCATTTTACAATTACCATCACTAAAAAGGAGATAAGAATCAGATTCCATGTTCATAGAAGAATCTATTTTTTCTATGAAAGCATTTCTCCAACAGGTTAATATTTTCCCTTTCCAAGAAACAAACTTGAAAAGAAAGAAACAGTCACGGAAGATGGTTGTACATCTATTTTTTCTTAATATACCATGATATTATCTGAAATAGATCTGAATATTATTCATAACAAAATTATGCTATTTTTTGCATTTTTAATTTTAAAATACTCTCTTTCTTGACAATTCACAGTTCATCACACATTTAATACCACATCTAATCTTCTAGTTTAAATCTTCTAGATTAATCTATTAATCATGCAACAGTGGATAGATACTGCTTAAGGATCATTCATTAGACATTTTTAAGGTATCCTTTGGAGCAACTAATTAAAACTATTACAGGATCAAACTAAGATAGAAACAGCAGGTACATCCATAAATCCATTTTTTTAATGGTTGATCTGGTTTTCCTACAGAAATTCTTCCTGTTACATTCACAGAAAACTTCTATTTCATTCTGAAGACAAATGATCAATATGTGGTCATATCCCCCTCCCATAGTGGAGAATTCTCTCCCTAAAGAAAGCACTCTTTTGGTCTTGGTTCCTAAAACTTATCCCAATCTAGAAAACAACTTAAGCATGTTAAGTTAATAGAGTTAAGTTCCAAGTAGTCCTCCTAATGCAAGTGATTTCATACCTAAAACACCAGGTGAGGGAACTGCTAGGTGTATGAAGCAGTATAAGTGCCTTAGTGGTCTGTGTCCAGGCAGCTTATCTCCTGCACAGTTTGAAGAGTCTACATTCTGTTTGAAAACCTTTCTTTTACACATTTCCTTGCTGAAGTTTATCAGCCGTATTATTCAATTATGAAACATTTGAAGCACTTCGGGGGAAAAAAAGCCAACAAACAAAAACCCACAGCATAACATTACAATACTGGGAGACACCAAGCTATTCCAGTCAATGACAGTTGCCTTCTTTTGGAAAGCCTGTGACACATATTAAAATTCTCTGCAAAGCCTTTACCATAATAATCTTGCAGAAACAAGCATCGATTCCTCAAATTAATGCATTTCTCCCCTTAGAGAACCCTTACAAAAATACTGTGCTTTTACATACTGTCTCTAGGCAGCAGCGAAACACTTCTGCCCTATTAAGCACAATTTCTTTAAATTATCTTGAATTACAAAGAAACCCCAAACAAATCACACTAAATATTCTTTTCTTTGTGGCAATATATATCTAGTGCTCGTAATTTTACATTCCAACAGTAGATGCATGCAAGTTTAGTCAGACTCTTGAGTAGTGGATATAAAACATCATGTGTAAAATTTCATCAAGTGCCATAAACCCCTTAATATCTTGGCAACCAGTCAGTTCAGAGTAACTCAAGAAAAAATTCTTGTCCTTACTTGATGGCTCATGGTCTGAAGTGAACTATAAATAGTAAGAGAATAGAATTGTTAAACACTCTGGCTTTAAAAAGGTTGACCATATGAAACAGATTTATATTGTAGAAATATCTTTTAGCCAAATTCTTATTTCACCAGGTCCTTTTCTAAGCCTTTACAAAAGGTAATCCATATTTCAGGAAAGTATAAATTCATGTATCTTTTGTAGGCTTCAGTAAAGTTCTTTCAGTTATTTCAGCTAAGAATTGGGTCTTAAAATCCTTTTCCTTTGAACAAGATTTTCAATAAGATTTACCTAATTCAGCTGTAGTCCTTTATATGAGCAAAAGAGTCCCATCAACATTTACTTTCTAGCTTTCATTATATGAGAACTCACACATCATATAAAATTTTTACAAGCATATTCAGTAAATTACATCCCTCCCATTTGACACTGAAACACTAGGACCCAAGTACTTGGATGCTCCAAATATATTGCATGAAAACATATCTTTCCACAGCAGTCTTAGTGAGCTATTGCCTTTTGTCACTTGAGAGTATTCATGTACTTAGTGTTACTAGCAACCTTTACCCAGGGAGATATCACAAAAACACAATAGCAAAGAATGTTAAAATCCACTGTGGCACATTATATACATTGCAATGTACGTACAGGAGATGGCACAGTGAAGTTGAATGTACACATCAACATCATCAAACACCTCCAGCCCTACTGAAATAAGTGTGATCCTACTGGAAAGAATTTTGTATGGGTGGGCTTTAAAGGAACTGTGCTGAAATTCAGACTGAATGAACTACATTGGGTTCCATGACTGTTGTAGCAGCTTTATATATACTAACTTGCTCAGAGGAAAAGGCAGAAGGCAGAGTGACAGTAGTAACCAATGCATTAGTAAATGATAGAAGTTAAAACCTCAACAAGATTGGAGAAAAAAAAGCCAAGAATGCAGAGAAGTGGAGAACTTTTCGTAAATCAGATGTTCAATAACATATTCATGATTAATAGACATTCTGTATTGTAGAGGGTTGTTGGTTTCATTTGAATAGATCTGTGCCAATTTATACTAGCTCAGCATATGTGTCTGTCCAATATCAAGATAGAAATAACAGAAGAGCACCAGATCAGACATTCCTTCTTAAAGATGTACCAATTCCAACAGCTGAGGCCAGGACCAGTTAGACACATAATCTCCTAGTGAACCTGGGCTCATTTCTGAATTATTATCATGCTGATGATGGTTTGTGGCACAAAGAACAATCCTTATCAGTGTAGCCAACGCTGAACACATCCATCCATTTTTAAGAAAGATGAATCTACAAGTTTTCTCAGGTTATACATCTACCTATCTAATTCACACTTATTCAAAAAGTACAGACTTCTCTCAACAACATATTTGTGAGTGAGCTCAGAGCAGCTTGACAAAAAAAAACTAGTTAAGATGCTGACTGCGTCTTAGATATTGAATATACAACTATAATTGGGAACACATTGATTCATCTGCATAAAATGTCATCTACCAATTGTTTAACTTAGGGCAGCTAGAAATTGCTTTGATTTAGACAGAAACACATAGAAAGACATTTTCTTCTTGGCTTTCTTTCTTTCTCATCTTATTTTTCTTTTGCCACATGAATTCTGAAGCCTACTAACCCTTTCCTTCACAACAGATTCCTCTCTTTTTCAAAAAGCAAGCAAGTTCTTCCCTAGTAGAATTTTACTGTATTTGAAAGTGGCTAATGGCAATGATACAGTGCATAAGCCATTCATACAAAACTATTGGTAGTCAGCCAGCCAGGTTCCCAAGATCTGAAGCATGAATCCTTTTCTAGCTTTTGTAACACTAAGAATTTCCTCAGGCATAGTCTTAGAAGGATGACTGTACTGTTGTGAGTCATGTTCATTGTTCCAGGCTTTTGGCGCGAAAAAATTGGCACCTTGGAGTTGATTTCCTCAGTTGTTTTGTGTGTGTGTATATTCATGTGTGGTGGTAGACAAACCAGTGTTTCTGTCTAGTTGGCTTCTTAGATTTTTTTGATGTGCCATCTGTGTCCTGATAAGCTGAACTCTCATGTTTTACACATGGAAATAGCACACAAACCTGATAAGGAAATGAATAACATCCAGATTCAAGCGCCTCTTAATGATACAAAAGAAATACAAAAGCAAAGCCCCATAACAGAGCAATGTTCTGAAAAAAAGCCAAACCAAAAAAAAACAAACAAAAACAAACAAACAAACAAACAAAAAAAACACTGACAGAAACAACACAATTACCACACCAGTGGCCAAAAGGAGTATACAGCTTGGTCATCATGTGGTATAGCCAATCCCACAGTCTTTGAAAATCCCTGGGCAAAAAACAGTGGAAAGCCATCTAAGAGAGGAAAATACAGCTAGGACAAAGTAAATTGCTACAATGTGGTGAGAAGCCACTCTGACTTCAAGTACCAGAGCCATGTATTTTTGAGGAATCTCTACATTTAATGTAAACATACTATATCCTGAAATGACTCACTACTGCATATTTTGACTGAAATGCATTATTCTTTTGCCATGAAAAGGTTTTTTATGGACTATACGTTATGAACATAACAGAGGATACAGACTTTAGATTGGATGGTATGATTTTATAGCACACTATGTTGTTATGTTCTGGCACTTCAAAAGGATTGATTTTTTTTTTCAAGTCTCCTGTTTAGCTGGAGGGCATGCAGATATATTTTGTTAGCAAAACGGTTAATAGATTCAACCTTTTGAGTACTGTACTCTTTACATGCATATAATACGATGGATAGTTAACTGCATGCACATTGGTAAACAGAGGTAAAAAACAAATTAATTGGAAGGTATAGAGTTTATTGTTTGTTCTCTGTTTGATAGATGGAGCTCATTATTTTCATTGGACAGAAAAAGCCATAACAGTTTCCAGAGAAAGGAGAAGTGGCAGCTCCAGGAAACTGCTTACAGATGGACACCCAGCAGGCTAAAAATATTACTTCTGTCCACCTCATCAATAAACTGCCTTCATGCAGAATGGCAATTATTCTTTTCCTGCTCATGTTGCCCTTTGTAAGGCATGAGGACTATTATTGATAACAGGGTATGGAGTGCAAATATATACAGTAACTCAAACTCATTTACTGTGGTAAATCCATACTGGGTAGTAATGATGCCTTTTATGCCATTATTTAAAGTGGCAGTGTGCACTCATCAATGTCCAAAAGGATTAAGTTGATCCTGTGTTTTGCTACTGGCCTATTAATGATTAATGATACAGTTATTATTTGCCTGTGTTAGACATAGCACATTCTGAGCTGAAAGAAAAAGAAAACTCTGTATTATGTCTTTAATTGATTAAAATTTTGCAAGCATCGGGATTTTCTGATCTTTCTTTCACCCAGGGACAAATCCTAACTGTACGTAACCTGGAGAAGACAAGTTCCCTCAGATAAAGGCACCAGGACTACAAATATGCTTTTCTGGGGTGTCAGCAATGCTGTCACTCAACTCTGACCATGGGGTGGAACAAGCCCCACACAATGCGAGAAGCCATGAGACCCTGGGAGCAAAAGCTGTTTGAGAAAGTGACCACAAATATTTTCTGTATGAATTGCTGACATGCACAAATGGCTTATATACATTTACAGTCCTCTACCTTTTCACCCAAATACACTTTCTGAATGCACAACAAACTGAGCTTATTATGTATGAAGAAGTATGATCAGTGTTCCTTATAGGGATCCACATGGATCTGTTGACTACCCAGCTGAACTTCACGTGGGAGAGGCTATGCAAGGTTTTCAATACTTAAATGTCAATTTCTATGTGGCACATGAATTTTAAACTGAGAAATACTAAAGGCACATTGCTTAAATATACCATACCCATACAAAGGGAAATAATTAAGGTCCGGAGATATTGTAAGAGTCGCAATGTGCCTGAGGATAGGAGATTTCTGCCCATACAGTAGGTTAGATGGACACTTGATCTTATTCATCCTAGAAGAACTTTTCCTTTTTCAGGAAACGAGCTATGTGACAGGAAATGTTAATTTGATCCGTAATAAAATCATTACTTCATGAGGTCCAAGGTGAACTGCCCTTCTGAAATGAAGAAAGTTAAGATAATTAGAAAAATTGGAAATTAATTCAATGCAGAGATTAAGGCAGATATTAAAGGCTTCATCCAGAAACCACTAAAGTCAGTGGAAATACTGCTATTGAATGAAGTACAGTCATGTATTAGCTCGCTGTTTCAGAGAGAATTCCCCTACAGACACAGAGTTGCTGGTGTTGCTGTTACTATTGACATCTATCCCTTACAAAGATCCTTTCACTTGTGCAGTTTATAGAAATTTTCAAATATTCTGTAGTTCAGATTTTTAAAAAATGTATGAAATTACCTGTTTCTATTTCTGATCTCAGCAGCCCTGTTACTTCATACAACACAGTCAGGGGTCCTACACCCTCACTAGATAAGTCAATTTAAATTTGCTTATCTGTGTTAGTACCTGAGAATCTCACCTCAGCAGCTGTTTGGTATATGCACACAAACCTCCTTTATCACACTCATTGTGTAGAATAAAAAAACTTTGGTTGTTCATTTTCATATGAATATTACAAATGTTCAGAGCCCAAAGTCTGATGGCAGCTATGCTTGTGGAACAGTCAAGGTGACACCACTCAAGAGTGATTTGATTGGAAAATAAGGACAGAATAGCACATACTTGTTAATTTGCTCTATTTAATGACCTGGAAGTCATTGCTGTATTTCTATTTAATCCAGTAGATTCAATGTATTAGTAGAAAGTAAAAACCTGAAGTTTGACTACATATACATGCCAAAATAGAATCTCTATGCTTTAGAACTTTCATGAAACTAACCAGCATCATGCTTTCTGAACACAATTCAAATATGACCAAAAAAAACCTTAAACATTTTTGACAGAAAATACTTTTTATGTTGTCCTCTTGATGACTAATATTTAAGATTCCTTCTCAGAAATAATTTTGCGTGCATCAGAAGAGGTACCTCTCAAAAAGAGACACTGTATGCTCTGTTTTCCTAGACCCAAACAGAAATTACAATTACACAAACATGTTAATCACTGTCACTGTCTCAAATTTCTAAGAATTAGTAAATTCAAAAATTCATAGCCAGAACTATGGAATCATTAAAAATACATTAAAAAGCTCAACCCCTACCAAAACTGTTAAAGTATCCATGATTCCCAGCTATTTGCCAGAATTTGTTTTGGACTCAGAGCTCTGCAGGACCTGGAAGATAAGGCTACTGGTTCACTTATTAAAATTTGACAGTAGGTCTTCATTCAAAAGTATTTTTACTGCTCAGAATGACATTCAATCTACAGTGAAGTGATACGTCTAATTTTTATTGGAGAATGAATTGAAGATACTAATTTCTAGTAAAAAAAACACTCAAAACTATAATTTTTAGAGGGTTTTAGATTTGTTTTGGGTTTTGTTCTGGTATTTTTTAATTGTCTTTGTTTTATTTTTAAGGACACAAAGGCTAGCTAATAGGCATAATAGGCATTTTCCTTTATTGTTGTCTGGGCTATCATGAAACCAATAAGCAAAATGTGGATACTATCAGTAAAATGTAAAGTTCCTGGAAAATTTATTAGCTTTGTACCATATCTAGAATAAAAAAAATAAGTCTCTCTCTTTTAGAACTACTGTTACATCACTAGGTCTGTGTAGTAATTCACACTCCCATTGTTCAGTGTTGGATTATTTTACAAAAATATTGTTTCATCGAGATTTCACAGTTTTGCTCTAGTAGGAGAAAAAAAGCAAGTAGATTTTTAAGGGTTTGTTCCCTCCATAAATGAAACATCTCACACTGCTTTAAACTCAATATTTCTCATGTCTATGCACTTAATGCTCTGCTAGTTTTTATGACACTACTTGTCTCACAAGTAAAATCAGGCTACTGGTCTTAGCATTCTTACTGTTCTCCACATATGGTTATCTCCTTTATGACCTAGATGAATTACAATTGCTCCCTATCTTCCATGTGTTAATCAACATCTTTGTTTAATTTTATTCACAGTCACAGCAGCTTCTATTATTCATTCAAGCCTAGAAATGCAAGTTATTTACCTATAAGCAGAGACTTTTCCCAGCACATTTATAAGAACACATATAAATTACAGTTATTATTTTGACCATGCAATAAAGTTTCCTTAGAGTTCTCTAATCACTTTTAGAATTATACTGTAATGAAAATCTATTACTCTTATGGTGCTTTACACACTACAAAAGTAGCATTTCTAATGTCACTAACATATCAGAGCAGGAAGGTCTGAAGAATTGACCTATCACCATTTCTAAATAAGATAGATAATGAATGAGTGGCCAAAATGTCTTTTTAAAAGTTATTTTCTTGTCTTTAAGAAGTAATTCTGGTTTATCTGTGTGCTAGTTCTGGCCAGGACTGGGTTCATTTTTGCAGCAGCCAGGGCTTATGGCTTGGATGTTATTCTATCCCACCTCACAGGCGTGGAGAGAAGGGGTTCCTTCTGGTTGAGTGAGCCTGGAAGGTGGAACCATCGGGTATTGTTGGTTTTTGGGGGGGTTCTGGTGTAGATTGTTCCTTTCTTGTATCCTTCCTCATCAATACTGTTGCTGTTCCAGTAAATCGTTCTTATCTTAATCCATTATGTTTACCTTCTGTGCCTCCAATGCTCTTCTCCAACCCCCTGCAGAGGAAGTGGCATGCTCTGGTGGTTTGGAGAATCTTAGTGGGACCACTACACTAGGGAGTAGCATTCCTAAATCACAGCAATCTGTTGGGAAGTACAGCATGATCTCCACTTGTATGTCATCACTTATAAATAAAACAAGGCATGAGCTCTAAAAGACAGATGAGTGGCTGTACTTCAACAGTCCTTCTATTTAGTACCATTAATTCATTCCTAGATGATGTTAATTTAGTAATGTAAATAAGAAAAAAACATTTAATTTTTATGAAGAAAATTTGATGTCTAAGAAGCAATGGGCAAAGGAGAAAAAATACCCAAAATCAAGTATTCAAAAGGGTTTTTCTCTTCTCCTTTCCCTTTGCATCTCTCCAAAAGTGCTTCCAACATGATATAACAAAATAGTTAGGTCAAGGTGACTGTTGGAAGATTTTAATCTTTTCCTAGAAATGTCTGTTTTCTCAGTAAAGTATGTCAAGATGTATTTTTTCTAAATGAAAATTTTGCCTTACTTGGAAGAACAATTTTAATAGACAAGACACAGCCAGAAATTGTAGTTCAAATTTTTGTACTGAAAATTTTGTTAGGAATAAAATCTGGATACTTATTCCAAAATGTAATACTGATGAAAGACTGTGTAGCTACTGAAATCCATTAAAGTCATGCTGTTGTCTTGAATGAGATTTTTTAAAAGACCAAATCTTGCAAAAAGAAGAAAAAAGAAAAAAAAATCCCAAGAAATCCATTGATTACTTATACAAGTAAAAGAATTAAATATCTGAGGAATTAGCAACAAAATCATTCCATATTCCTTTTGTATATCTAGATATAAAAGAGAGCACTCACTGGCTAAATATTGTCTTCTATTGCATTTGCAATGAGATAAACAGAACACAGGCACACGTTGGATCTTCATGACAATGCTAACATATTTTAAGTACTATTTACATATTGGGTGGGGAGAAACAGGCAAAAAAGGAAAGGAATTTGTGTAGCAACCCCGACCTTGGTTTAGTTGAGTATTGCATTATATAAATTCTGATATCTTAAAAATGAGTTAAATGCAATTTAAAAAGAATAAGCTGAAACACCATAATCACTATCACCATAAAAGAACCACTTAGCCTCATTTTTAAGCCTTTGAGACAAAAGTAACTAGGTTACCATCCCTGTTTTTTATCAGTAAAGAATTAAGATCTTGTGCCTGAGGTTTGCAGTTGTTCAGACAAGAACAAACATATATGATAATAAAAAGTAGAAACTGATTCATTTTGTCCAAACAGATACAACCCAAAGTATGAATTTCATTGCCAATATTATTTAATTTTTTTCTGTCACGACTGCAATAAACAATTAGCACTGTAGTATATTTCCATGGGTCCATATATCACTGGAACCAACCACCACCATGAACCAAGCCTGGTTTTCTGTTGAACAGAGAAAGCTCATGGGTCAGAGCTTTACCATTTAATGTGTGTCCATGGAATATGGCTCTAGGCCCTAAAAGAATATTTTCATTCTGTAAATTGCCATTCAGTATTGTTATTCTGGCGTGGCAAAACAAGTATGTTAATTTTTTTATTCCACTTTATCGTTATTTATTTTATTACAGATATAAGAAGCTTCCTGAACGGGCATCAATAGAGGAAAAGGGAGATTAGGAGGTAAACTGTATCCTGCAGAGGTGTTCTTAGATATCCTGGGGCTGTTCCTCTCAGATGCTAAAGAGCTTGTTTGTATGGACTAGAGCCAAACTGAAGGCCAACTGAAGCTTTTCTAAAGACGGCACAATGTAACTATGAATGTCACCCCTAGGGGAAAATGTGAACAAATAAACAAACAAAAACCCTCTCAACTATTCAAATCTAAAAGCAAGTATAACTGCCAAGTAGGATACATCCTCAGAGTCTGATGGTTGCTAAGCTCTCTTCGAACTCCAAAAAGAAAATTAAAAAAAAAAAAAAAAAAAAAAAAAAAAAAAAAAAAAAAAAGACATACACAGCACCAGGAAGTGCCTCTTTAGTCAAAAGTAAAAATCCATTTTCTCAGTGGAAGTCAAACATTTTCCCAAAGTCTCCAACAAATACACAATAGTATTTACTATACAAGCAAGTGAGGAAAAAAGTGGAAAGAAACAGAAATTTTGTTACAGGCCTCAGTCCAAAAACTTCTTACTATTGGCCTATATGTGTATTGCAGTTAAGGAACTCCAGCAGATAAAGAAAAACTTCCAAACTTTGACAGAAGCAAGGAACATGTCACTTTCATAGGGGTCTGAATTGAAAACTACCAGAGCACAATTTTTTCACTTATTTATCCTTTAATATAGTAGAATAAATGATAGCAAAGATCCTGATCCTTTTAACCCTCCAAATTAGTTCCAGGAAGAGAAGCAGTCATTCAGTGAGTGCCAAGGATTAAAGAGTATATGGACTAAAAAATGGGATGTCTCCTGACTGCCCAAAAGTAGCTGTAAGAATAGCAGTGTAACATGGTATTAATATGATGTAATATGTAATGTGAAAGGATTATAAAATGAAGAAACAGCCTCCTCAACTACCCATATTAATGATAAATGAGCATTTTGCCATAACGGCACTTCCCTGCATAAAACTGAAACAAGTGAATATTGTCACTTTGATAATTAGTCATAAGTAAAAAGATATTAAACATGCCATGCTTGAACATTTTACTATGCTAGGCAGACAAAAATTAATTACTGATGATAATATAAATACATAATTATTGAGTTCCATCTGTAAATATGGAAATTATAACTCATAAAACTGAAAAAACTCCTATTTTTCTATTTTGCCTCAGCAGTATGATATAGAAATAAAAGTATTTTCAGTAGTTTTGTAAGTACAAAAAAAAGCTCTTGGGAGCCTTTGCTGGAGTAAGCATACATGGATCAAGGCACCAATGGCCCCTCTAATCCAAATATTTGTCAGACACCACTGCTTTCCCTTGAAATCTTCCAGCTGCTGATGACCCAGCTTTTGAGCTATGAACTAATAGCACCATTTGCTTTTTCAGTATTAGAAAAGTGATACTGCCTGTTCTTGAAAAGTTTGCTAGATTGTAAGCACTTGTAACTATTAAATGCTAGCACAGAAAACATCCTTTCTTCATGTTATCTCTCTTCATCTGTGCAACTTCTTAGTCTTTGCTACACAAAATTCAGACATTCATGTTTGTGCCTTATGCAAAGCATTCTTGTGCTAATTACACACCATGCTTTTCATGCAGACCTTGCAAGACCTGCAATCATCAGTTTGTACTTCACAGTATCTTTTCCTTCTTTTGCAGCAAATGTCTAAACAGAAACAAATAAGAAAATTCTTCCCTAATCATCATCCACCAAGGTCTAGTAATGCATATAAAATGACTCTTTAAATTACTGTTTAAAGATTTCCTTTATGTAATGATCTTTTTCTATTACCATGTTTTTCTATCACTCAAGTTACTCTTGAGTAGTTGGTATCAGTTGACACAACAAAAGCTTCTTTGCAAAGGGATATAGGCCACCACTGATGAAGAATAAGCCACTTTAACTATCTTGGACAAAAAGATCATTGATTTTGAGCACACATCCCAACCAACCAAAACTACCAAGAGGTTCTGAGACACTAGCAATTGATACAAGAGCACTTATTGTTGACTGCATATAAGTGAGTATATTAATGGTATTAAGTTGCCTGAAGACCTCTGCAGTTCCTGATCCTTAGTAGGTGTTTATTAGCTTTGAAAATCACTAGTTCTAATTAGATATTGAGTTCTTGTCTTTCCAATGAGGTGCCATTCTTCAGTAACATAGATTGAGTGCTGGAAACAAAACATGAAGGGCACTGAAGTCATGCAAGTTGTTATTTTACATAGGGCAAAAACATTTCACCATTTAGACACTACTGGAGGCTAGCTGAAGTATGAAATGATATTTTGTGTGTGTATTAAAATAAATCATTGTTATTGTTACCCAGTAACACTAGGCTACCCCGAGTCACGCTAGGTGCTGAGGAATACCTCTGCAGGGCATAGAAACTTGAGGGAATAGACAATAATGAAAATTTCAGAAAAAACATCAGAGGTTGATGACCTGTTGTTCATACATACATTGTATATATGCACTGTTCTCACATGCACATATAGTCTAGCTCCTCTTTAATCCACAATTTTGTTGTGAAGGTCACCAGAGTTATGGGCCGGCATGAATGGCATGTGTTATATTTCAGTGATAGTATTACTCTGAAAAAATAAAAGATATCAAAGTCCATTCGATAATCTGATCTTCATTTACCAAAAGAGGTCCCATTAAAAGCCACTAATAAATATACTTGCATTCCTCTTTGAGTCCACACTGTGTGCAAGGCTTTTGTAACTTCCTCTAACTGTATATGATATTAAAGCAGTTCTTCAGCTGTGAAACCTCCAGGGCCCCAAGTTTAAGTGATCACTATGGAGAATAAAAAATTGAAGCTTTTGACTAGATAGCAAGAGGGAAAACAATCAACCTACAGGGAAATAATACTTTAATACATGGTAGGAAGGGAAAAAAGATAATCACCTACAAGAAAAAAGTGAGTAATTTCATCTGCAGTTTTGTAGCTCAGTATTTTTGAGCTATCCATGAAATGCAAGCACATCAGTATTCTCACTTCAATACCATATTTTAGGGCAAGAATGAGACTTTGATAATTTGAATGCACTGTGATAGTGCATCAAATTAATTTAGTCCTGAAGAGCAAAATGGTTGTGTTTCTGAACCATAAACTGATGGCAGAGAGAATATGAGCAGAAAAAAATTAAAGCTTTATTCCCCCCTTCAGAAGCCAATCTTTATAATGCTGTCATTAGCAGTTAAAAACTACTACGTTGAAATAGAGAAAAAAATGAATTTGAAGATCCTGAATACTATGGGGTATAGTTTTTCTTCCCCGTTTTACTAACAGGCAACACAGAGAGTTTATTTTATTGGTGTTACATTTGTAAAAGGTTTGCTTGTAAAAGAATCAAACAAAAATATAACCAAAAGGAGCTGCAGATTTTTTTATCTTCTAATAAATGTAAAAGGGAATTTGTTCCTACACTTAAGAAAGATGAGGAACTACACTTTTTTCTAGAAGAAGAGGATTCAAGAAGTCTAGGAAGAAAGTGATTTTTTTTCTAGTGACCATGGGTAGAATAAGGTTGTTTAGAATGTAAACAAGCAAACAAAAAAACCCTAAAATATTAACAGAAAAGAAGCCCAGCTGAAGGAGAATCCAGTAATGTACATATCACGATACATAATAAAGGAAATTTCAGTTATGTGAAATAGTAGATTTCTACCTGGAATATTATTTTTATTCAAGCTTTTTAATCCACAAGAAAATTCTTTGGAATCTGAGAATGTCTGATTGAACAATGCTTTACTTTCCTGTCCAGTTAAAAGCTATAATTTTACCTACACTTTGTCATTTTGGTGTATTTAATCTGCACAGACATAGATTTAAACACTTCAGTTATCTGAACTGATAGAAGGAAATGTGCATTTCCATGAAGTGAGCAGACTTGCTCCAAAGGCAAGTATTTACACCGTGGGATGGAACAATCTGCTTCCTTTTGCTTGTTTCCCTCTCATAAGTATAGAGGGGCTCTAGACAACCAGTTGAGTGAAATAAATCAAGTTTTTCTCCATTGTTAGGGCAACACTAAGACATAGAAATACAGCAGAATTGTGCTGATGGAAAGTTCAGCCTTTCAAGCACTGTAAAGGAAGTACATGAAGGGGTGAGAAAAGAGAAGCAGTGACTCGGAACAGTCACAACAGCAATCCATTCTTTTCTCTATTGTAAATTTGAGTGGTAAAAATCAGCCCTAAGAACATAGTTTTCCTATGTATTTTAATTTGTCCACTCCAAGAATATCAGACTGGTACAAAATTTTATACAAGAATAAGTAAAAGATAAAAAATACTTTGGTAAGTATTCTATCTATAATGATGACAATTCAGGAAAACCTGGCTTCAGGTACCATAAGAGCCTGCTGTGTAAATGTAATATGGTTAAATATGAAATTCTGAAGACAGCTAAAACTTTAAAACCTCATCTTTGATATTTTGCCGGTCAAAGGTTATTGCATGCCCTCTGATTCCAGGCTTCCCATCAGTTTTATGTCTTGCAAACTGTCCCAGAAAATCTAGATTTTTCTATTTGAGATTTGAGAACTATACCGGTATTAATAAATGTTCAGTGGTATGATTGCTCTTATTTAATACAAAAAATTTCAAGAGATTGATTGCTAAATAACAGATCCTTTAATATTTGGTGAATACTGATTTATAGTCATTGATGGTCCTATACTGTCTTACTCTCTACATGTCCAGTCAAATGAGTGAAAAAACAGTGAGTGAAAACTTTTGCCTCATCTTCCTAACCAATGCTAGCATACACACTAAAACCAGGAAAAAAAAACAGATGAAGAGTTATCCTGGCAGATAAAGTTTCGAAATACAAATATTCTTTTGTAACAATTGTTTTAACCTTCTTCCAGAAGGATGGTTTCCAGATAAGCAAATACTCAGAAAAACATATAAGCTTTATGGACTAGCAATCATTCTAATAAGCATGTCACTGAGAGTTTTGAGAGCTTCAGAGCCACAGAATCCATTTCACAGCTTTCTACAGCCTAAGCGCTAATGCAGGCAGGAAAGTCATCCTGCCAATCACAACCCCATTTCTCAAAATCCTAGATTGAATCTTACTCCCAGTCAAACACCTATGCCTATGAGTCTCAACTTGCTCTTCCAGGTGGCTGTTTTATGACCCAGAACAAAAGGAAGCTGCCTCAGCCATTAGAAGTACCTATTACTGGTCCTGAAGGGCATATGGCTAGCGAAGAAGGCAGTCTAAATAAAAGTCTAAGCAGAAATGATGATACCTGAACCACCTTGAATTTTGGCTCACCACACTTGGAAGCTAAAGCAAGCTTCAAAACACTATTAATTGTTTGCAAATTGCCAAGATATCAAAGGAATATTTTAATGAATGGGTGGAACAGGAGAAAAGATGAGGGAGGGGGAGAATGATGAAAATCCAGGGAGTTTCCCATTAATCAAACCAGAATCTATAGATCAAGATTCTAAATTAAAACCTAAATTGTCCAAGGCTGCAAAGTGTGGTTGTAGAGTCTCCTTATCTGGAGATATTAAAAACTTGCCTGGATGTGATCCTGTGCAACCTGCTCTAGGTGAACCTGCTTGAGCAGGGATTTGGACTAGATGGTCTCCAGAGGTTACTTCCAACCCCAACCATTCTGTGATTCTTCAATTTGCCTGTATTGAATAAAAAAAAATTACTGTGTTTTCCATTTGCAAACACAGCTCAGCTAATAGACACCAAAACTATGTTAAAAGATTTCATCTTCCAACCTAGGCTATTGTTTAAGTTATTCCTGTTTCCCTGACAACCTGTCAGCATTCATGACCCAGTGAAATTCCCAACTGAGCTGCTGATCAGGCAGTTAATAATTTAGAAGCTTCTTTCTTCTGTGGGCTTGTGTCTGTCATTAATGATAAAGTCTCTATCAAACAGTTCTTCATCTGGTCTATAAATGGAACAAGTGTGAGGTAACATTGGTCACTAAAGTAGCCAAACCTTTTCAGATGCCTTTGCCTGGAACCATAGTAAAAACAAAGGACAAGAGCTCTGCTCTCATCAAGAATATGCCATGAACATACCTAGAGTTATCATTAGTAGCTTCATCCTTTTTAAATGCTGTTTTATCTCAAACTAGGATGTGAAAATACTCAGAATATTGGCAATAATTAGCAATCAGCCAATTGCCTCTGTTACTGGGTTTTGTCTAAAACAGACATGTCACTCCACAGACAAAAACCTTATTCTAAGGAGCATAAGGCTTCACAATTTTTTTTGTGTGCAATCTCTCCATTGAGCAGAACAGATGAAACAACATATAAGGGTAGATAGCACTCATAAACAAAACCTTGAGCACAGAAGTCACCGTGCATCCAACTTTTCCTACTTACTTTCCTCGTTCTCCTGAGATACACCAGGTTCTTTTTTTCTAACCATGTTTGGCAAAGGTATTTGCCACAGTGTTGCTTATTCCTGCACATCCAACCCCAAATACCAGTGCAGCTGTGTGTGGGAGTCAAGGCTATGAAATAGTTGAAATAATGATGTCTTTAGCTCATGGAAAAAAAAAAAATTACCCAATAGGACCAAATGTGTTTCACTGCAATATGAATAAGTGGCAATTTCCTGGGTGCTTTGAGTCTTGAAGTTTCTTCATAATTGAGTCCTTCATTAGCATTTTTTAAGCATCTCTTCTCGTTTTCATTGCTTCACTGAAAGAAAATTATGCTTCAGCCTTACTTTATTTCCAACATTAATACAAGTCAATATTCATTCCCCCAGCACTCTCCCTTCAAGATTGGGATCTTCTTTTATGAAAAAAAGGGCATCTTCTGAAAGCCTGGATTCTACAAAAAATACTTTCACAATTTCAAGAAAGTGAAAACTGAAATTTCAAAGTGTCTATATTTTGGTACTATCAGGAAATTAAAATAGCTTAGCAGTACAAAGACTAGAAAATTAAATTCTCTAATAATAGTACAGTGCTATTTAACTCCACTGGCTGAAGGGAGCTTAAAGAGAAGTAAAGCTTAAAGTGCATGAGTCTGTATATTTTAATAATATTTCCTTACCTCCCTCCAGTGCAGGACCACAGCATATTCAGAAAGAATGACTGCATTAAAAGTATTTCTTCCATGTTAACTAGAACCAATGAGCTCTTTTCCGACTTTCTGTGCCTTAAACTCATTCACAATACTTCAAATATTTCTTGTAATTTTTCAGAAGACCTAACCACAAACAGACACATTTTGTCAAGTTTATACATTGCAATTAGAATAGGCATTGCAACTATGACCATTAAAATAACTGAATTAAAAAGAAAATCAAATGTGTATTTTGGACCAAGTGGTTTTATTTTTATTTAGCTGCAATAACACTTTCTTTCAGAGCAGGAATTATGCATAGTAATTTGAGAGCCTAAAAACATGTATCTAGTGCTTTAAAGTATCCTGAGTGTTCTCCAGCTGCCAGTCCTGAAGTGTCCCCCATTAATCACAGAGCCTAGCTGCCCAGCCTCTGTTATGTCTTAGATTATATTTTGTGTATTCCTCTGATGCCCCTGCTTAGGCACCTGGGTTGCTCCTTTTTAGTTTAGTTTGCCTGTATAAAAATAAGACAGGTAGGAAGGTCTGCTGCTCCATAAAGCCAAAAAGAGGTTTCAAGAGTCACTGATCAGCCTAAGAAATGTAAAGAGGCGGCCAAAATTGGCTTCAGTAATTTGGTACATTAGGAAAGTAGGGGATTTGTTCAGGAAGGCATTATACTGTGCTACTGATGAATGGGAATCAACCTGCATCACTGAACCAGAATACACAGCCCAAGTAGAAATGAAGTGCTGAAGCACCCCAGGTGATGTGGTACCATTAGGAGAGGAGTTAATAAGAAAGATCATGATCTGGAGAAACATCAGGAAAAATTAAGTTGAAAAAATTGTAAGAAATGAGGTCTGGCTGCAGTCTATCAGAAGCTGACTTTGAGCCTAAGGAAATGCACTTTATCTCCCAGGCAGGTGGTTCCAACTGAGCTCTAGACAAAAAACTCTTAAGTGCAGACAGACAATTTTAAGAGCATATGAAAAGACAGAATAACCCCAGGAAGAGCTTTATGTTTTCTGTATTGACAGAGAACTATGAGATGCAGTTCGATGAATCAGGATGGAACTATAAAAACCTACTTTTCTTTTAACATTCAATATAGTATTAAAATTAGATTAATTAAAGTGGAAGTAGCAAACTATAGAATAAAAATAGAACAGGGCAGCAATTTTTGAAGCGATTTTTTTTCTAAGTTCTTCATTCAAAGCAATGTATGCTAATGACTGTTTAATACTGAAGTAAAAAAAAAAAAAGAAACCAAAGAATTGAATCTAAAAAAAAAGCATTTTAATTTTTTTTTCTTTTTAAAAAGAAAAATTATGTGTTTGACTGATTTTATAGATTTTTTCCAAGTTTATGTACTGTGAGCCTGATCCAGCATACACTGAAGCAATACGGAATTTCATAAGACAATTGCAGTCCATGAGAAGGTCTTAGGACAAGATGTTTTATCCTCTATCACAAAATCCACATATTTCAATAAAGTATTTTAAAGATAAACATGAACACAAAATCTCTAATTCTACCTAGACTTTTGAAACAGTGGCAGTGCTATTCCTGGTTACTTTAAAAACGTATTTTCTTATCTAATCTGAAAAAATCAAGTTCATTATTGCAACAGTAGAAAGAAACAAAAAAAAAAGTCCAAGAACATCTAAGAAACAGTGCATTACCCATATTTTTTAACTTTTTAACCATTAGAACCATGCATGTGTGCCAATTACTTACAGAATCTCTATGCTGTGATATCTTTTCTAAGCAATAAAAGTTATGGCAGTTTGCTATTTCATTTTTCTGCTATGATGTTCTGGTTGGATGCTGGCTTGCTTCTGTCTTATCTTTCAGATCTCACAAGAGCACCCTGATCTTGCCACTACCCTAAGCACCCAGCTGCAATCCTTGCCAGGCTGGGTCTTACACATTTTAAAGGGTTGTTTAATCTTAAAAACATTACAGGCTCTAAATGGCCACTTCTGTATCCAGCCTTAACTCACACAGTAAAGCTTTGCTTCACAGAATTTGTCAATAACACTGTAAACAATGGGGGGGAAGAAAACACAACAAAAAAAAAATCAAAACCCAAACAACAACAACAACAACAAAAAGAATGGCTGAAGTTACTGCTGCTAATACAATACATTCTCCTATAGAATTCTCTTATATTTCAGTCTTGTATCTGCTTTTAGGAACTGTGCTTCAACTCCTACCTTAAGTCAATTTTTAATTCCTGTAAAAATTGTTTCATTGGTTGTCACTATGTTTTACCCAGAAAAACCTGATACACTGCTCACAGATTAACCTGTTGAAAAGCATATTGCTCAATATTTCCCTAATCTTTCTAATGGGCTGCATTTCAAAATCTGCTATCCATAGATAGCAAGGCGGTTGTGTCAACCTCACTTTTTTGCCCCTACGGAAGTTTGTGGAGTAGAAATTATTAAGTAAACCAATGCTAAGGAAGCAAAAGCAGAGACCAAGTAGGGTTTTTTTGGCTCCTAATCATTATTCCTGCCCATGCACGTACAGATAACTTGGTCCTAAAACACACCCAGCCCCTACTCCTACTGCATGAAATCTCCCTGGCACCTGGCAGCTTAGCAGGCTACCTTATTTCTATGGCAGTCACATACACAGTGGAAGGGCTGGTGCCTCTGAAAATGAATGACCCACTAAAATGTACCTAGTGTCATGACAGCTTGTGTTTCTAGTCAAGATGTTTCTATACTCTCTCAAAAACAAAACAAAAGCCAAAAAAAAAAAAAAAAAGGGAAAATATTATGAAAAAATATTTCAGGGGTGTCTGCTTCTTTCTTTTGTTCCTTTTAGACCTCAAAATGAATATCCTAATTTTTATGTGTTAAGTGGATCTTTTGTTTGGTTAGTAGGTTGGGCTTTTTTGGTTCTTTTGTTTTGGTTTTTCATTTGTTTTTTTAGGGGATTTGAGTGGGTTTGTTTTTGTTTGGGTTTCTTGTTTGTTTGTTTTTTCCTTTTTGTGTTGATGGAAGGGTGGCTGTTGGGGTAGGAAGGCAAAGGAATTACCACCACATTTTCTGCCATTATGTCCTAACCTGCTAGCAATGTTTTCCTCAGTTCATGTATACCTATTCCACCAAACTTTGTTTGTTTAGTAAAAGGAAAAAGTTCAAAAAGGACGATAGCCCTAGGACATAACTAACTAATTCTCTAAGAATGTGTAAAAACCTCAAACCTTGCTGTACTCAGAATCACACTATAGCTTGTGTGCCTTGCACTACCTCCAGGGATGGTCAATGGCTTGTTCTTGACAACAGGCACAAAGATCCTTCATATTTGCAGAAGAAATTTTTAAAACCTTAAAGTGAAATGGCATTTACTACAGGCATAGTTCACTGTAACCATTCTTCTGGTTAATCTTTCAAAAGTGCTAGATGGAAAAGTAGAATTATTAAAAAAAAGAAAAAAAAAATCTCTGCTATTTAATTCTACAAATGCATACCATCAACATTTGTTTTTATGATCTCTGGAAGCTGTTTTAGGAGGTGTTTTTTCCAAGAAAGACAACAAAAAGTAAAACCAAATCCCCCTTATTTTTATAGAAAAACATACCTAAAAGGCCTGCTTTAGACTGTTGCTTGTGCTTTCAGGTTTTTGAAAAAGCATTTAATGCTTTAAGTTAACACCATGAAGCCAACATTTTGCTTATACGATTTGCTTTTAAACCTAACCCTTTCCAGGAAAAAGAAGGAAATTATATTTACTTCATAAGCCTCACACTACTTTGATAAAAAATGCATTTTGAAGGTGTTAGCCAAGGAAGTGATTACAAAAAATGAAAAGACTAAATATAGGTTTAACATTAAATCACTTCACTGGTTATTTATTATCAAAACCTATTTGAAATGAAATCTTATTGTATCTCCAAAAATTAAACAGCAACTGCAGCCTTCAATACAGTGTTCAATGCAGTAGGGAATTCTAAGGTATCTCTATTTTGAGCTAAAAATACTAGCAACACATTTTGAAATGTGTGGTAAATTGCTGTTAATCAAGGTAAATCAAGCCTTGCATAAGAATCCCTTTCAGAAATAAGTAAGTAATTCAGTTTTATTTTCCATCTACATTTTGAGGATGTAATTCTTTGAAGACAGAGCATCAAACTTTTGCATAAGGATATGAATTAAATCCATTCTTTTTTCTTTTTTAGGGAATAATTTAAAATAATGTTAAATAACAGGCAAAGGAAAAAGCAGTTCAATTCAAGGAACGTGGATACAAGATGAATGAGACGTTACTAATAATTGTGCTGTCACAGTTAAAAATTTTACTGCTTACTAGAGGCATGGCCAGTTAGGCTAGAATTACTTAGTAGCACAGTCTCTGCAACCCAGTGGTATTTTTATTTGCCACTCAGCTGCTGGAGGAAAATGCAAGTGTTTTAATGAACTATGAAATCAACCAGTAAAACGCTTCAGCTTATGAGACAGGCTGACTAGCATCAAGGTGATGTATCACACATGCAGGGTGCTGCTTAGTCTACTGTGGTACAGTGAACTCAGCCTGCAAAACTACAGTATCCGCCAGCAGGCACTTACCAATAAAAGCTTTCCAAGGCAAATGAGGGTGTCTGAGGACAGCTTTAAAATATTTTATTGCTCTTAACTTCGCAGAAAGCACAGCAGGGGTTGGAGAAAGGGAAGGGGTTTTCATTTCTCTTCTTTAGTGACTCCACACAAAATTGGGTTCCCAGCATAAATCAGATCCTGCTTCTAACTACCAGCCATTTCTGTGTAAGGAAGTTCTGGCTGGGCTCTTTCTAGCAGAAGAATCCTTATTACTTAAAAAATAGAAAGAACATTCCTATTACTTGAAAATAAAAAGAGCACTCCTGAACACATCCTTAATGTTTTGATCAGGCATTTCTCTCATAGTTTCAGATAATTCAATGTTTATAATATAAAATAATTATGAGTTAAAAATACCATAACTGTTTTTTGAGAAAATACAGTTGAATTAATTGTACATTAATATAGCATAAAATTATCCTCTGATATCAGAGCATAAGGAAGAGACAGTGAACAGATTGGATCACCTAGCTGTTTTCCTTATACATGAATTCTGCCAGATAAAATACAAAGCAAGCAAAGGAAGTTAAATCCCTCTGTCTTTACAAACTCATAAAGCATGTAAAAATATTCAAGGAAGTCATACCGTCCTGTGCTAGTCATAGTAATGATAGGAATCACAACAGATTATGAGGGAAAGGCAGAGGACAGATGATACAATAAACAGTATAAAATTGACAAATTTCAGAAAGAGCTCTCTTGAAAGGAAATATCACTTTACGCAACTTGCATGTTTAAAGATAAGCATGCTCAGGAGTAGATGAACATACGAAAACTTGAAAGTTTCTATCAACAGGTACTTCAGGAGTGCTTCAGCTTCCTGCTGAAGCTGTCACACTTTTCCTAAGCCAAAGAAAGGGTAACCAGCGCTCTGGAGGGCATGTTTGAGTCAATGAATGGGGAGAATGGAAAAAAACCCAACCAGATTCCAGCCTTTTTATCAAGGGCTGTTGATGATGCCTTGACTGCCCAATGGGAAATGACGCTGTCAAATCATGCAACACTGCCATGCAAAATTCAGTGCAGCATTGTTCCATATTTTTCCCTGCTGACCAATCAGCTTAACTTTTCTCCATATCTCAGTTTTCCTTCTTTAAAAGAAGGGAAACGGGACACAAAAGAGTCCCTAATCTAAAAGAAACATTCACAAGCCTTGCACATGTTAGATTTGCTTGGTTGGGGACTGGACTGGGTGGAAAAGTGTGAGCAGAGGTGTAAAATAAAGAACAGAAACTTCAAAGAGGTGTCTTTCAGTTTTAAATAGAGATATATTGAGAATTAGCACCACTAAAATAGAACTAAGTATAGCACCTATGTAAGAAATATGCATCTATACACATAGAATAGACAAATAGCTCATGATAGAGGCTAAGTACAGTCAATGCATCTATAATCCAGCCTTTAATTTAAATTCTATTTCTGATGTAGCATACTCCACACTTATAGTTTTGCTTTGGCTTTTCTCAGTTTTACAGACTCCTGAAATTTCTCTGCAGATGTGATGAGAGACTGATTGCTTGAAAAAGCAAAAAAAAAAGTGTTTGAGTGGACTCAAGTCAGCTGTTGCCTAACTTGTACAAGCAAAAAGGAAGTTCAAGCAGGGGAGTGGAGATTATAGGAAATACAAAATATTCTCCAAAAGTCCCACACTGAGAAGAGAAATACTCCAAGTAGTCAAAGCAGTTGGATTTTCCACAATCCAGTGTTTGGATAATATAGAAAGTGTCTAAGGTTCATTAGTACAAGCCCCAAGATCCCAGTAAAAAAATCTCACTACTAGAACTGTTGACTCTCATTCCCACCCTGGATATCCACTACATTTTAAATATCTTGCTGTGCATGCTATCAAAAGAAAGACCACCAAAATAGAGGATCTTTTTCCTAGAAGGAGAGAAGGTTTTCTAAAGCTAAGCAAACATTTTTACAGAGACAATATGTATCATCATGGCACGTTAGCTATTGCAATGTAAATATATGAATTCATTACTTGTTTTGAGTGACAACTGCGCTCTTTGCAAACTGCACAATAAAATTCTTTGATGGCACACTGCAATTAATTATTGCAACAGTGGGAGAAAAAAATCTCAAAGCTCCAGCCCTCCTTGTCAAATTGCTACTATTTTTTGTTTAATGGAACAAGATCCTTAGGTCCTTGGTTAAAAAAAAAAAAAAACTTTACATGTGGCATTATAGAATCTTATTCAGTGGCTAACATTTATTTTGAACATTAGAACAAAGAGATCAAAAAGATGAAGTGTATTTGTGCTTTGAAATGTGGCCATAAAAGTGGTATCATTATGGTCTATGCTCATTGTACCTCAATGACCAAGTGTGCTTGTTAATTTCAGGAAATAATCACAAGAAACATGCTCTGAAGCTAATATGACCTTTTGTACAGACTGGTAGAATATTTTGCAATAACATTATGTTTTGGTTTTCAGTGTTTTGAGATAAGAAAACTGAAGACCATATTCTTACTTTAGTATGAGAGACCTGATATTGCCCCAAAACATTTAATCAACTACAATGGCTGCAGTTGCCTTAAAAAATTCACAGCTCTGGCATCTGTTATGAACAAGACAGAGGGACAGGCATCAGAACAGAGACTGATAAACACCCAATAAGAATGAAGATCTGACTTGGAGAAAAAACAAGCTTGAAGCTTGCCTGGAAGTTTGAGGAAGAGTAAGAAAATTGCTCTGAATGCAGTGTGAGGTGAAAGAACACAGATAATTATTGATAGATTTTGTTTGGTATTAGTTTTGTAATGTTTCATGTGATTTTGTTTCTAACAATGTTAATAATTGGATTCATATAGTGATGTGAGACCTTATGACCCAGAGAACTGCAAATTTTGCAGTTTGCTTTGGACAAACAAAAAGGTGCATGGACATGAAAGAATTTATAACAAATTAAATAGTTTATTTAGTTACTTTATGATGGAAACCCTAGCAGCAAGGAAGCTATAAAAATGATCATGTCAAGGGGTGAATAGCTCTCATGGCATCAGTTAAACAGCATGTATGTTCTTAGAAGGAATACCAGTAGTCTCTCCTTTTTACAGATTAAACACGTCTGGTTTTACTTTATGTCTAAGTGATTATATCAGTGCTGCAGAAAGCCCACAAGATTCAGAGTTTATCAGGCAGTGTCTACCTAGGAATACACCAGCTCACCTGCTACCTGAAAGTCCTCTGCATGCTAAAGGACCTTGGCTGACCACCAGATTGACACAAACTGATTCTCTGTTCCATTGCAAACTATCTGCAACACCAGACTGTATATTGTGTCCATTTTCTCTCTTAACTTTGCAAAGACAGATCCCAGAATGTTCAAGGAGTCATGTATGGGTGTTGAGGAAGCCCATCATGCTGAGTAGAAAATTTTAAATGCTGAAGACCTCTGCACTCCATGCAAAAGCAGTAATTGCACTGCCTTGCATCCTTATGCTCCCTCTAAAAATAGTTCATTGTTAGATGGAGTCCAAAACTGGAGACCAACATGCTGCTGACACAAGCTGAAAGCTCTCAGCTCTCCACTGGTTTATCATTAACATCTGTCTTCTGCAACATCAAATTACTTGGAGAATCAACAGTGCTGTGCTCTGATTTTGTTTAGCAGCAAAACACACACATTACCATTTCCCATGTTTGGTGAGGACTGTTATCAGTCACATCCTAAAAAGCTAAAAATGACCACCTGAATTCAAAACTTCCCACATTTGAGATATGTATTTATTCAGTCAGTAAAGTATGTACTTAAAAGGAGGCACAAGAAATGTTTGTCTGCTCCAGGTGGCAATCAGGGGAGATTACAGAGAATTATTATTTAATACATAAAGAGTAACATGATTAATTTGATACACTTCTGTTCCATCTAGGATGGGGATACACTATTCAATATTCTTTTGATAGCAACTCCACAGGTACTCTAAACAGACTCTGCTGACTCTTAGATCCAAGTCATCCTAGTCAACCCCTACAAGACAAAATTTCCTAATTTGGGCTGGGCAGCACATAGCACTGACTTTACTGCTGGCATCACAAAAATGCTGCATTGACCAGTGTGTTCAGGTGAGTACTACCTCGAGGTATTTGAGAGCTCTGCTGACAAAAGCAAAAGCGTAGGTCTTGCCATTCCACCTCCCTTAGACCATAACAAAGAACAGCACCTGGCTTCTTCTGGATTACATTGGGATTGCTGCATTTGAGCACAAGAAAGGAAGAGTGAAGAAAACGGCCCAAGAACTTTATACATTTCCAGTCACACCGAGCACATCTCTCTGGCAAAAAAAAAGATCTGTTTTCTGAGAATGGAAAGTTTTTTAATCTACTCCTTCACTGTTTGTAGGGGGGAAAAAAGGCGCCACAACAACATATGGATTTCTTTTTCTTCTACAGCTGTCAGAAGACTCCAAATAAAACTCCTGTCATTTTCTCTTTATTACCAACATTAGAGCTCTCACTGTAGCTACATATCAATAGGACTTTTCTGGAAGCTCAGAATAAAATGGATGCATTTCAAAGCTAACTACAGTCTATTTATAATCCAACTGAATGCACCTTCTCATCTGCAGTGTGTTTGTGAATTCATATTCAGTATAAAACTGCAGGGGCTGTCAACCCTTTCCAAGACATATCCTTAGTGTAATTCCTCTGCTCTCTCACAACAGTTGTGCTTCTTGCAAAAACAAAACCCTAAGTAATAACAAAAGTTTCAACACTATATGTCCAACTCATCACACCCAAGTACACTTTATACTGTGGAAGTTTCCACAATTACTCAGATATTTGGAGCAGAAACTTAAAGCAAAGATTCTTTATTGGTTTCAGTATGATGCTACTTTGTGATGACAGTATAAAATTACGTGTATGCTCATAGTTACTTTGACAGTACCATAGGCTAGAGAGAAATTTACTTTCTACCAAAAATCCTGTTAACAGAATGCGAATAAAAGACATATAAAAGATATTTTTAGACCTCTCATGATGTTAAAACTCATGATTCATTAATACTTTAACATTCCAGCCTGGAATATTTTATGTTCCCCTTTTCATTTAGTACCTGAGTAACCATTCAAGTTATTTGAGTGAATATACAGTTATACATACATGTTTAGGTTTCATTGATTCAAGAACATGTAATTTCAACATTCAAGGGCATGTAATTTCTTGGAAAAGAAAGCTGTTATTGGAATAGATCAAAAACAATTTTATATTTTTCCTTTCAGACAACTTTGATTTCTCCTTATCTTACACATTCCAGGACATAAAAAACTTTAAAAAACCAAACCAAAGCAAAAAAAAAATCACCAAGCAATCTCCTCCTTCTGATTTTCAACAAAGTCCAAGATGAAGACAGAAATCAAAACGCCACAGTATCCTACAAAACTTAACAAGATTCACTTTCATTTCATCAGGATGGGATTTCACTTCTCTTGCCTTTATAAAAATAAGAATATTATTAAACTAAATGCTAGATATAGAATATATTGTCACTTGTGAAGAATTTTTCTATGGTCTTAAGATTAACTTCAAGTGGAAAAAGATTAATTTTAAGTAAAACCTTTTAATTGGGCAGTAGAGATATTTTTGCTTCATACTGAATGTTTCATTTCATTAGTTTCCAAAGATCATTCCTCTCACTTGGTAGTTTTCTCACCTGAACAATTCACAAGACAATTTGCAACTCAAACCTGGGCCAATATTCTCAGATACGTTCAGCTTCATTTCAACACCAAATATTAACATTATTATCACACTGGGTTCTGATCCCTTTTAAAAATCAGACCTGACAGCAGAAGTACAATCCTTGGCATCACTGGTCAGCTTCTATAAAAGAGCTCATCACATATCAGCTGCTCTAGGGATCTCCTCTCTTCCAGATATGACTGAACAAAACTTTTGAGGCAGCAAGCAATTACTAATCTATACAGGGAAAGCATTGTGTGAACAAACTGTAAGTACTGAAAATTAAAAATCAAATCCTGATACTGCTGTAATCTTAATAAATTTCTATTTACTTCAGCAGGGTTGAGATTCTGTCATACTACTATAAATATATTCAGACACTGCTGTTTTCTCATTTCTAATGATGTACAGAGATGGTAAAAAATGGGTTGCACTTATGTCCCTGCCCAGCCCCACCACTGCAGAGTCTTATAAAATAACAGTATGTCAATGACAAAGGCATTCAGAAAAAAAAAAAAAAAAAAAAAAACCAAAAAAAAAAAAAAAAAACCCACCAGAATGTTTATCTCTGCATATACAAACATTTGCAAACTGCATCATGAAAGACATTATTTTCCAGGTAAGGTTCAAGCAGAGGTAACTGCATACTTTTTGAAGATGCCAGTTTGGACTCCTTCCATTATCTGCAACATGTTAAAAAAGGTCTGAACAACATTCCCATTCTATTCAGTGGCTTTTCTTCAAACAGAAATTATGTTCTTAAACAAAATACCATAATAGCTTTACAAAGTGTTTTCAAGGAGTCACAAACACTGGTCAGGATGTGAAGGATCCAAATGAAGCACATTAAAAATGCATGCAGTTGTCCTTTCAGCTAATGGCCTGCTAGAGCTCAGATGTACTAGCTGGCTTTCAAAAGCTGTTGCAGACACTGTGTTCAGAGGACATTTATATTCCCACCTCAGTTAGGCCTTTTTTGTGGGTCTGTCCTTATATGCCTTGTAGAAGGCATATAAGGCCTTGTAGAAACTGTCTGTTCTGCTATTTTTCCCCAGTTTATACTTTCTGAATTCTCAGGGAGTGTATTATTGAATATCTTGACATTTGGAGAGGACAACAAATGCCAGCATCTATTCTATTGTTATTTCCTAGGAAGTCTTTGTTGTTGATTTTGGTTTTTTAAAGCACATTGAAGTACACTTCAATTCTTACCCAAATATGGATAAGAGGACAAAAATCAAACCAAAAAGCTGCTGCCTTCTAAATAAATGTGAAGGAGATGTAGATGTAGTAGTATTTTCCTAATGTATTCCACTACCATCAGGAAGAAGTTGCTGTTTTGGTTTGCAAGCTTTCAAACTTTGCACCTACAAGCTTTTGCATGCACTTCAAATGGAATTTCTACATGATGGAGATTTTCAATCTGGTTAACTCTTAATGGCTCAGACTACCAGCTAGCAATTTCTGTGAACAGTCCAGCCTCAAGTTACTTCAGCACTGGTTTTCCATTTCTTTGAAGCTTTATTTCATTTGTTGTTTTAAAAGGAAAGATCAAAATAAGACAACTCATCTTCACCTCTCTCCTTTGGTTTATGTTAATAAATCCTGTGAGGTGCCAAGTCCTGCACTAACTCTGATGACTGGAGAATTTAGTTTTACATATCAAAATAAATGCTCAAACCCTACATCTTCTTTATTGAGGGAACAAAACAAAGCTTCCTTGGTAATGCAGAATCAGATGATACACAAAGATAATTTTTTATCAGAGAATTGAAAAAAACCTCATCTTATGTGGAGCCTCATTATTAAGTATCTGCAATTTCGATGCTGTGGCTGTTAAACCTATTTAAATGTAGAGAGTGTGAAAACACTAACATTATTTACATCTCACAAACTGAAATGCTTTCAAGTCTTAAAAGTGACTAAACTCTTAATCCCAGCAGTAAAACACAAACAAGAAACCCATCTTACTATGCAGATTTTAAGATGTGATGTAAATATATAGCCAGAAATTAAATGTATTTTTCCCTGTAAAGAAAAGAAATATTAAAAGCCATTCTGTAAAGCATTTTTAATAACAGTTTGTGGAGACCACTTATGAAAACAAAATTCTTTCTACTTCTCTACTTCATTGTGCTCAGACCACACACTGTGACTAAAGCAATAAAAATCTAAAGAAACCTGTTCACAGAAATATTTAAAATTATTTCAAACTTGTAAAGCGGTCAGGTGCCATGCCATATAAATTGACAGAGAAATAACAGACACTCTAAGTTTTACTTAAAGGGTCAAGAGGACTTCCCACACGGCTGACTACATGCTGTACTTAATTTCATGGTCTGCTTGAAATACTTTAAATAAGTATTTTACTTCTCAGAAAATTCTCTACTTATCAATATATGCATTCATTAATATTCATTATAACAAAGTGTTCTTTATGCATCTGAATTCTGTACAATGACTACTGGATACAACACAAGTAGGACCTTCCTCCCACCAAATCACACTACTCAGTAGATATTACAATGACAGTATTGAGGGGTTTTTGGGTTTGTTTTTGGTTTTTTTTTGTGGTTTTGGGGTGGGTTTTTTGTTTGGTTTTTTGTTTTGATGTTTTGTTTTGTTTGTTTTTGTTTTGTTTTTCTGGGTTTTTTTGGTAACTTAACTTCTTGCCCATTTACCTTCAAAGCTGCTGCTTTGCAGTGGCAATGTATGATGGCAATGCCAGCAAGGTATGAAAGGTAGCTCCCAGGGCATCACGAAGAAATAACTTGTTTCTGCAGGAAATGTTTTTGTTACCCATTGTCTGTCAGAGGCCCTGGCTGAAGATCCTTTAAGAGTTTTAATGCCCAAGCAGCAGCACTGGAAGCTGTCCATGTTAATGCAGTTTACCATTATCTTCTTTCTTGGTTTCTCTGTGTTATCTGTTAAAGACTTCCCAGACAAGATGGAAGATAATCACAGAAGGCTGTCTTTTGCCTACCAATATAAATTGCAACAAATGGTCAGTCTGGAGAGATTTAGCTCATTAGGCTGAACTTACTCCTTCTGACCATCCTCCTGAGCATCTCCAGCACAACTTTTCATGATATTTGAGTAATAACAGGTTACCTTCTTCTAGGCTATATTTTATTTATAACCACGATGACAGTCATATGCATCCTGTAATGCTCAGTTTCACTGCATGTGATGCTTTTCTACATTTCTTCAAAGGAAATAGCATAATTGTTATCCCCCCACAAGTGCAAACTCTAGTAGCACTGTCCACTGCAGGATGAAATGATGAGCTTTGACAGCTAAGTGCAGTTTGACATTTCCCATAAACCATTACTTGATTCTAAGCAGTCTCTCCACGGTCATCCATGCCCTCCTTCCAAAGCTCTCCTTTGAGAGAGCATGATTAGTTTCTAGAATTGTGTACATATTTTTATGGCTGGGATATCTATTCCAAGCAGACTCAGTCTATTGTCACGTTTCTCTTGTCATTCTGATTTGAGGTTCTGTTGCCAGTTGGAATTGATTTGCTATGAAAAATTGCTATGAAAAGATGTACATACCCTAGGATCACCATGATTCTATTCATATGTCTACTACTGACATTAAAGAGGTCAACTCATAAGCAGAAAAATGGATCTAAGAGAATGACATTTGTACTGTATTAAAAAACCACATAAATTATACATGGATAGTAGTGAATCACATGCCAACTTCAAAGCTTCCAGTAAAGTGGGTTTATATAGAATCATTAAGGTTGGAAAAGAGCTCCATGACCATTGAGTCCAACCTTTGAGTGAACTCCGCCATGTCAATCAACAAAGGTGTTAAGTGCCACATCCTTGAACGTGGCGCTTCCTTGAACATGTTCAAGGATGGTGACTTCACCGCTTTGCTGGGCAGCCTGTTCCAATGCTTGACAACCCTTTCAGTGAAGAAATTCTTCACAGTGTTGAACCTAAACCTTCCATGGCACACCTTGAGACCATTTCTTCTTGTCCTGTCAAGTTGTCTAGTTGTCTGGGAGAAGAGACTGGTCCCCAGCTGGTTACAACCTCCTTTCAGGCAGTTGAAGAGGGCAAGAAGGTCACCCCTGAGTTTCCTTTTCTCCAGGCTAGACCACTTCAGCTCCCTCAGCTGCTCCTCATAAAACTCACTCTCTAGACTCTTCACTAGGTCTGTTGCTCTTCTCTGGACTCACTCCAGCACCTCAATGTCTTTCTTGTACTAAGGGGCCCAGATCAGGGCACAATAATCAAGATGCAGCCTCACCAGTGCCAGTCCTGGCACTTCTCTAGTCCTGATGACTAGAGAAGTCATCATTTTTGATAAAGGCCAGGATGCCATATTCAACTTTTCATGCAAACTACTTGCTTGAAGCTAGTAAACTGGGTTAGGAGCTCTGCTATACATTTTTTACTGATAGAAAAATGTATGCTTTTTCATACACTTGCCTAGGACAGAGAAGTCTCTGTACCAGTAGCTCCAAAAACAAGAAGTAATTTTCCAATGATCAGACTGTTCGAGACTACTTCAACACAGTAATGATTATGCAGTTACAGCTCATAGAGACATGCCAACTCTTATGCAGCCAAGCAGATGCTGCCAATGGTGCAAACACAGACATGAAAAGGGCTACTAGGGCTGGCAATAAAACTTTTCAAGAGGCATTTCCATTTAACTAAGCTGACAAATTTTTTTTTGAGGAAAAAAATTCCTTAGATAACGAGAGGAGCGGTAATAGAGCCATTATGAAGAATTCTAGTTGGCTTTTCAGTTTCTACATACCAATCTCTTCACTCTTCTCAGTATTAAGTCTTACTCAGCATTATGTCTCACATAAAGAAAGGCAAACTATCTGAAAAACAGTGACAAAAGGGACTAATATACTGCTGAGGCAAAACAGCTTCAAGATATGCAATACGATAAAGCATGTTTCCACACTTTTATGTCTGTTCTTTACAAAAACTAATTTAACAGTGTAGCATGTAAATGAATTTTTATTAATGAATCAAGCATACAGCAGACTTGGAAAACAAAACAAAACATTCAAATCCATTGAATTTCCATATTAGTTCCCCAGATTACAGGAGAAGCTGGTTTTGTGTTAACACTTTATTTCACAGGCAAATGTCACCTAATACTCAGAAAGAGAGGCGATCTGATGAAAACAACTAAAAAGAAAGTGTTGAGTACTGCTTTGCATCTGTATGCACTAGGAACAACCCAGACTTTACTCAGGATAAAAATAATTTCCCTAGCTAGAACAAGTTATCCAAAGGAGCTACTCCTGTATAACCTCATGGTAACACAGAAGCTGACAAGTGACTGAATATTTCAAGGTTCAGGAAAACCAGGTAGTCTGTTGTTGGTGTTTAACACAGGCACAACAATTCTTTGCTAGGTAAATGTAGACAGTCTGCTGTCACTTCTCATCCTGGTTATAAATATTCAAGAAATTATTGGCACAGAGGAACCTACCCCAGAAAAATCCTGGCTTACTTGAACAGGTGACTGCATGCAAACTGTTTATTGGGAATATTCATCCAAGCACCTCATCTCCTGATCTCTTCATACACATAAACACAAATACTTGAGAATTCTAGCTGTTAGGCAAAAGCAGCACCTGAAAATGTGTAAACATTTTAATGAAATACATGTTCTCATTCCAAAGACTCAGAAATCATTTTGAATATAGACACAATCAGCATCCATCCTAAAAAAACAACCTGAGTGGCTACAAACAAGCTTGGTACAGCTGAGAGGTTTTATACTTGCAGAGAGAGAATGGGCTGAAAATACCTTGAAATTGAGACGTACTTATTTGAAAAAAGGTCCTTAAGAGTATGACTTACACATACACAGACCACAATCTGTGCTGGTTCAAGAAATGGCAACCTGCACATAGTCAATTTTAGAAGGACTGAATAAAAAAATAAAAAAAAAGAAGGATAACAATAGTTAGCAGTATCTGTAGCAGTGACAAATTGCATCTAGTTCCAAAGAGCAATGAATAGAAGGCATTATTCTGCAGCTGAGTTTCCTGCATAATCACATTGGTATTTTCATCATTTTTCTAGAAATCAGAGTGCAACCATTTCACTGTAGACAGAAAGTTTTAATTGCGGGTGGCAGAAGATACTTACAGCTATCAAATGTATCAAAATACAGTTTAGAGAAAAAAGATACTATGTCAAGGCAAATCAACAAATGTTTATCTCTTCTGTGACTCAGCTAAGGAAATTTGCAGAGATGCAATTGCAATTTCATCATGTCTTTAAATTAAAAGACAGGTAATGAATTGTAATAGACGTTATTCTACAGAAATCACAGTAGTAAAAATGTCCCAAAAAATTGTGTCATTTATAAAATTAAAGTAACCTTCTAGTAACACAAGAATGAGACAATGCTTGTATCTCTTTCAATTGCAATTTTCTCTCTCTAATGTGTTGAGCATCCCTGTAGACAGTAACTTCATTTGGAAGAACAGCTTTTCCCCTTACAGTCAAAGAATATTCTTGAATGCATGCAAGAGAAGAAAGTTCTTTGCATTCAACCTATTTCCTGTACTTAATTGATTCCAATTTCAAACACAAGGCAGAAAGAAGATGCTCTGCTAACAAAATGCTTGGGTTTACCTCTTCATTGGTGACCACTCCCAGGATTAGGGATGTCAGCCAGCAGTGTAACCCCTTGGCCACCCCCAGCCCTTTCAATGCCACTAGAGGGCAAGCAAAGCCCCAATGCTCAGGTGTCCAGCAGCAGCCTTGGCACCACACCTGCACTAAAGCTGATCTGAACATGTCAGAGGGATAAGAGCAACAAGACAAATGCAAATGTAGCTTAAGGCTGATTGGGTAGGAAATGTTATTAAGGCTTTTGTTTACAGAATTATTATTGTTGTTATTATTATTACCACTTTTTTGCTGTAATAAAGTACTACACAGACAATTACAGACATCAGAGGAAATCTGAAATGGTAACTATTTAAGCTTTGAATCTAGTGGAACATAGCTGAATAGAATAACCACCTGTGTATTATTAATAATAGCTGCACTGAAGACAAAGGACATGAGAGTACAATTATATTTTAAATTATCACATTCCTTCTTCTGTTCTACAGGTACAAGATTGATACTTGAGCTAATACCCATTCAAGTTCAGAGTTTTGATTTCTGGGACAAGTCTAATCTGACTTGTAGCACCTCAGGTGCCCTGAGGGATGTTCTTATACTACTTGTAAAATGCTGCTTTTGCTTCTATCGGTCTTGCCACAATAGAAGGCTACAAAGATTTAACAATGGCATTTTGGCATCTCTCTTCCAAAGGTTTGAAACCCTATTGGATAGTATGCCCTCATTTAACTACCATACCTCTATAAAAAACAGTGTAAGTAAAGGAAAAGGGAAAAGCAAGAGAAGAAAAGTTTTACTATTTTTAATCTTCAGTCTTCTCCTTCATTAAGCATTAAAGCCAGGCCACTCTTGCATAAGATATCATGGGGAAGAAGTTTATATTTTTTTTTCTTTTTCCTCCATCATCTAAAGCATTTATACTGGGAAACTTCAAGTTTTCACTCTGCCAGTATAATATAAAGTTTCACGTTCCAAAAGCTAAACTATAGGCATCCTTGCTGCTATGGCTCCTCTTCCTCAGCATCAAAAATTAATTAGGGAGAGAGAGAATTGGGTACTGTTAATGTAGGTATTTCCAGCTTTCCTTTGGGAAAGATATTTGTCACATCACAAACAGGAATGAGCTGGCAGATGCTAAAACCCTGTTGGCTTTTCAACATAATCAGAGTTGTCACATCCTATAGCTTCCCTTGTGTTGAGATAGTAGCACATTCAATTATGGTGTTACCTCTTGGCCATCAAAAAATGAGTATTTGTTGCTAGCTTCTATAAATTTTGGCCTGAAAAAATAGTACTGAGGTTCTTTTCTTATCACATAGACTGTTTTAATCTCTCAGTAATTAGTGGCTGCACAGCTACTTTCCCATCCTTCTTGGTGAAGATGAAAAGAGATGAAAATTTGTATAGAGAATATAGATCTTCATTAGAGCTGCAAACTCAGATAAGAAGAGAATTTTAAAAGGAGAAGAATCATCTTCACTGTGTATCCAAACATATTTGAGAATATCTTAAAATGGATGTGGACAAGAGTTTACACCAAGAAAAAAGGATTAGTGGCCTTCCTCTAGGATATCATAGTCCTTGATGGAAAAGATGCTGTACTTCTGGCCTGCCCAAATAATCTTGCTGGGACAGCCCTACCTTTGAAAATATTCTTATTCTTCACAGCCTTTGCACAGGCAATGCTACAGCAAAAAAAGAGCTGACTGATATGGGGCTTTTTTTACTTCAAAAGGGATGTTGAATGGAAGTTAAGTGATTTCTAGATGCACATTTCACTTTGGCACAATAGTTCCAACAGGTAAAGATTTTATAATTTTTATCTATCCTAATAAGCTCTTAGTGTGCATCCATACACTCCTACACAGCTGCACTGACCCTGTTCTAAACTTGGATTTATGCACATTCATCTACTTTTCTAAACCACCAAACTGTATTCTATGATGTGGTTTTCAAGAGCAGAGTCAAAAAAAAAAAAAAAAAACAACTTTCACTGCACTAAAGGGCTAAAGAAAGGGCTTAGGTGAGGGAGCAGAATAAACTTTAGGATTAAAAAGAAAAAAATAAAAAAAGCAAAGAAACCTCCAGTTTTTACTGAAGTTAACCAAAGAGACAAAACATAGCCAATGTAAACTTCAAGGGAAAAACAAAAAAATTACCCAAAATACAGCCTTTCCCAGACAATTAAAAGAAACAATATGGCAAGATTGCCATGTAATTTCTGAAAGCAATCATTTCCTGTGTTAGCGTTTATCAACCTTTCCTGTAGCAGAACCATTTCCTCAGTCCAGTAAAAAGGCTTACACTAATAACAATGAGCTACATATATTTCCACTTCATTTTTTCTGTTCCTTTTTTCTTCCCTGTACCTGTATAGAAATAACAGACACAAGATGACTATCCTCCCTTTCCACTCAAGCTGTGATAAAGGACTTTTTTACACAGTCTAGGCTCACTGCAGATCAAGAGAACTCAGACAGCAACACCACTGTTTCTGCTAGGACAGGGATTCCTGTGGAATCTGACAGACGTCTTCCTGCTCTGGCTAGAGGAGTTTGCAGGAAGATCATCTGCCTGTACTGGTAAAACGCTCATCAGGATACAATTCACCAAACATTTGCAGGCTCAATGAACAATGGTGGGGTTTTTCTCCCACTTCAGAGTTTTTTCCATTTTGGGGGCAAAACTAGTTTTGTGATCTCCTAATGGATGAACACATTTTTTCTGCACACACATATATAATAAAATTTCAAGCATAAAAAACTCCTCCCAAATATGACAAAAAATAAAGATATTTTCTGAAATTACCCCACATGCAGCTTTCTGTTATTTGAGGGATCCTATTCTGAAATACCATTCAAAACATTTTTTTAAATTTCATAATTTTCTTATTATTTCTAATAAATGTTTATGCAGTGACTAATACTGGTCAGCCCCAACACAGCTTGCAGATCCACAAAAATTATGAATGTAATGGGGCAGGGATGGGGGGGAAGGAGTAAAGTCTGTATTTAGAGTGTCTTTGGAGCACCCCCTCCAAACAGGTGCCTGGATCAACAAACAAGTACAAATTCTAGGACAGCCTGACCACCTGCAGGGAATTGCTATCTACAGATAATCCCCAAACTAATTGAGTCTCAACCTAAGTGAATCACAACTCTTCCATTCTCTTTCCAACATATCTAAGAAATATGACTATATCACTTAAACCTTAGCGATGATGAAAGTGCTCCTTGAATTCAAACTCAAGGTAAAACTAGCTGTGTTTCACTGATCCCTAAGGAATTTTCTGTGCCATAAATTTAACACTTGCATGACTCTAGGGATTTTGGTGACACATATAAGCTGGCTCTATTTAAGCAGTACTTAACAGCAATGACAATAAATCAAAAGTGAAATTTCAGCAGAGCTGAATGCAGAAGCGTCCACATCTCCAGACATGTGTCTTAACTATTTATAATGTTCATTGAAAGCTTAATTCCCCCAGACTGAAGTAGAGTCAAGTGAACACAGGAAACAGTAATGCTATCTGACATGCATGACCTTTCTGATTAAAGCAACTTGTCTTTCTTAGAGAAGGGAGACACAACAGCTCATTAACAGCTTTGCACTCTATTATTCAAAATACTGTATCAACCAATTCATATTCTTTATTTCTGGTGGCATTTGGGAAATGTTTCAATTTCCTCTTGAAGTTAATGAGAGACAAGGGGCATCCAGTTGTAGGTCAATAAAGATGGATGTTGCCATATGATACACCCATCTCTTTCTACAGAATATTTTGGGCCTTCTCCACTTCCATTGCCTTCCCTCCTCCCATTCTTAAAAAATGAACAAACTTATCATTAAAAGGTCTGGGTAATAGATAAAAAAGTATTTCACCATTTTGTTTTTACATCAAACACAATTATCAATGTGATTTATAGAAATATATTGCATTTTAAAAAGAACCAATCATGCTACTGTCATAGGAGTTATCAGAAACCCCAGAATATAATCTGAAGCCCAAAAGAGAGATGATAAGCAATGCTTCTTTCACTAATTCTGCTTTCGTATCTCAGTTTCAAAAACACACCATTGATCACAGACCAGGAATCTCAAACACAGAATTTTAACCATGGTTGTACAAAACTCACTTTGAAACTAACTTTCCAGAACACTGATTTTTAAGTACATAAAAATGAAATCTTTTATCAATGTACTGCACAAAAGAAAACACATCAACTGTCAGAACATCAGTGTGTATCTTCTTAATGGCACTATATTCATTTCAACAACTGACTAACCTTTCCACTACAATTCCCATGACACCAAAGAGCTAAAATTTAAAGAACATTGGCACAGGAATTGAATTCACATCAATTATATTAATTTCTACAACCTTGTTGCCATCAGCATCCTGGGCTGCATCAAGAGCTGCATGACCAGCAGGTTGTGATTCTGCCTCTCCACTCTGCTCTCATGAGATTCTAACCAGAGTGCTGTGTCCAGCTCTGGGGTCCTCAGCACAGGAAGGATATGGACCTGTTGGAGATTTCAGAAGGGGGCCACCAAGTCAATCAGAGGGATGGAGCACCTCTGCTATGAGGAAAGAGCTGGGGCTGTTGTGTCTGGAAAAGAAAAGGCTATGGTGTGACTTAATTCCTTCCAATACCTGAAGGGAGGCTACAATAAAGATGGAGAGAGAGTAATTACAAAAGCATTTAGTGACAGGACAAGGAGGAATGGGTTCAAACTAAGCGTAGGTTTAGATTAGGTGTTAGGAAGAAATTCTTTACTGTGGGGGTGGTAAAACACTGGAACAAGTTGCCCAGACAAGCTGTAGATTTCTCATGTCTGAGTGTTTAAGGCCAGGTTGGATGGAGCTCCAAGCAACCTGAGCTAGTGAAAGCTCTCCCTGCCCATAGCATGGGGGCGGGAGGGGTACTGGATGATCTCCAAGGTCCCCTCCAACCCAAGCCACTCTATGATTTAGAGATGCTGTGAAGCCTGCAATATTTTTCTGGCGGAATCTAACAAAAACTTGTATTTGAAGCTTACAAAAATGAAATAAAGATTGTTTTCTAGCACAAGAAGAACTACGTACATGTAAACTCACATGAAAATTAGATATGTTGTTATGGATATTAGCTTTCCCTCTTGTACAAAGTTTAGTTGCCTGATTACATCCAGGGTTAATGTGGAACAGCTACATATTGAAAATGAAGTGATCTATTTGACACTGATAAAATAAGAGCTATGGAAACACTGTAAGCAAAAAGCTATTGCTCAGTATTTGTGTGTGCTATTTGGGATATAAAACTGACAGCTTTTCCATTGCAAAATCCTTGGTTAATATCCACAGTTATTTGAATATATTCTGCGATAAAAATCACATTTAAATGGTTATTTAAAATACACAAAAACTGCATGTGTGTACTTTTGCAGTTTCCTTGTCATTTGCTCAAACTAAATCCAGTTTTCACCAGAAAAAAAAAAAAAAAAAATTGCTTTTCCACAGTAGGGGCAATTTCAGCTTTCTATCCCCCACCTCACTGACTAGAGGAACATTTAAGCACAAATCCAAAGAGTCACTGAAGAGGAAAGCTATTTCCCTTACCTTTCATACACTATAAATGGTAGAACTGTTAATGTTGCTAAAAATCCACAATAAAACACTACCAGAACCACATTCAGGCAAGAAAGATGACTGGAAAAAGTCAGGAGAAGGAGGAAAATATTACAGAAGTTTATGAGCAACAAAGCAGAAGCTTGGAATGGAACCCTAGTTCACGTAAACTTAATTTCAACTAGTAAAACTACAGCTAATTGCTGTAGCACCTTACTAAGCTATCTCAAATACTTTTAGGAAGAATTATAAATTGTGCAGTCACTTTTCATCCTATGACTTCCAGGATGTAGAATGTATTGTACAGATCACAATCAGGCATTGGCCCTGACCCAAAGGTTGCAAGTGGCAAATAGTGCAGTAATACTGCTGCTGAGGATTTAACACTACATGTTGAAACAGTACTTCAGGTTCCTCAATCCAAAAGTTGACTAATTGCCTGGAACAGTCACACTAGTATCCAATATTCTGTGAAGGATAAGTAATTTGATAATCAATTTAAATTTCCAGCATACAAACACCTGCTTGAGAAACATGTGGCCATGATATCAAGAGGTCAGCAAAAGCATTACTGAATGTTTCTCAGAATGAAACAGGCTCAGAAAATGTTTACGGAGATTCAGATGGAGATTCAGCTCAACTTGGAAAGAACATCTTAAGAAAAGTTTTGCTAACCAAACCAGTAAAACATCCACTAAATCCCAACAACATAAAATACCAAGCTGGGTATGCATTGATAGGACTGCTGTCTAACACTGCAAGTACTTCAGGGCACAGATTTTTAATTTCACCCATGCTGAACCTTGAATGTCTGTCCTTGTGGTGCCCAAAATGAAAGTTTATGTTCCTTAAAACAAACTTGGGAGCAGCTTTTACTCTGCATCAGTAAGGAACATAACTGACTTCAATCTCAGAAACACATCAATTTAACAAGTCTATTCATAGGTTATTGTAGTTGACTACATCTAAGATGCTCTCCATAGGTTTTGGGTTGGTTTGCTGTTTCATGTTTGGGGTTTTTTGAGATCAGAGAGTGAAACAGACACTACCTGGTAACGATCCATTTTATTAAATTACAATCAAATACAATTAAAATACAATAAAATACAATTAAAACACAATAATCAAATATATCAAATTGCATTCCAATTAATTATTTTTATTGTGTAATCTTTTAAGAAATCAGGTATTGCGGACACATCTCCACATTGTAGGTATCTAGAATTAGTTAAAATTAATCCTTTATGAGGCCTCTGAGCAGAGATTTGGGTGCCCTCTCTATGTGATCTAGAAATTTTACTGCCAGATCTGATTCAGTTGATGATGTCATAATGGTAGGTCATTTCACTGGTGAAGTTTCCTTTGCATATCATGTTAAAACAAAGGTCATTGATTTCTATGTAGGCAATCTCATTCCAATTTTGGGCATGCTTTCCTTTTGCTGAGTAAAAATGACATCTCATGTTGACTTAAAGCAGGCCAATTTCTACTCTTGGGGAGCCTCTCCATAAAACAGAAAGGGGGAGAAAAGGCGACTGAATTTCCTAGTCTCTGTCCCCTTGGGGCTAATATCTGCCTGGTGTTTCAGTAATCATGCCTTACCTGATTTGGCTGAAAGAAAGACAATATGTTTTAAATATTATTTTATTATTACATAAAACCTTTTGGTTTTTTTCTGACATATATATTTCCCCACAGACCTTGACTTTCTAGAGCTACAGAAACCAGATCACTGAGGGTCAGGGTTAATTCTTCACTGCCAAGGCCACTGCTAATGTCTTATCTCCAGAAGAATATCAAGTAAGGAGTCACTGCTAGGGAGTGATAGAATATACTGTCAATTGAATCTTTACTTTTTATAAACTTATTTTTCATATATTACACCAGAAGAGCAATCCTCTAGTATAATCAGTGGATTTGGTTCAGTGGGGTTTTTTTTCAATGCCACACCAGTGACATTTCAAAGTTTTACTTCAAGGACCTCTGAATTTATCTACTTGTCTTGTCCTAAGGGGAAAGAATCAGACTCTTTTTTACTATTAGCTTTTCTCCTTTTTCAGCTTATTTCCTACCCTGCCCCCCCCACTTTTCCAGCAGCAGCTCTGGAATTTTTATGACTATTTGACTAAAGTATCAAAGAAGTCCTTTGGGAACAATCTGTCATGAGTTTCTCCTTTAAAGTCCTGTGGGTCAAGTGCCAATACCTCAGCCTCCAACAAAGGAAGAAGCCTTTGGGGAGGGAGATGACCAAATGAGTTCTTAAGCCTCAGTGTGCTTCTGAATTTTTTTTTCTCTCCCTTTCCCATGAATTAACTTCTTCTCTATTCCTAATTCTGAAAAGGAAAGGCTACCCTTTTGCATTAATCTTTTTTTCAAGGTCACTGTGAAATCTGAGCCAGATTTCACAGGCCAGTGCTTTCTGCTCAGAAAATCTTAAGTGAAGCTGTACTGGAAAGGAACCCTATGTCTTGCAAGGTCACAGTGATATGCCTCGACATTTTTTGGTGGAAAAAATTCAAAAGTTATCTGTGTGTTTGCTAACTGCAAGGCATGTGCCGAGTAAGAAAGCACAGCAAAGCTTCTTCTGTATAAGTCTTCCAATTTTCACATTCCCTATCCAGCTTGAAGAACTAGGGAGGATGTTTAAAAGTTTTGACCCACATTTTGTGCTCTTACACATGACAGCATTTTCTTTCAGTCTCATACCTGTGCTCCTTTTTTTTTTTTTTTTTTTTTTTTTTTTCTTTTTTTTGGTATCAGCCTTGTTTGCTGAACTGATAATCTAGAGACAGATCCAGACTGTGCTCTACAAACTAAGGGCTCCCTTTGTGTCATTTTGGCCTCCTCTGTGCTGTCCATCTGCTCAACTGCAAATTTTGCAAAAGCTCAAAATTCCCCTGTTGAGTCAAAGGGCTGGCAAACAGTCCTCTGTTGATGAGAGACAATACGCTCTTTTTCTCAGCCAGTAAGAGGCTTGCAGGCAACAAATATGAGAAATTAAAATTGATGTCAGGGATGTTGAAGAAACTTCAATGATGTTTTTTCCACAGTTCTTTTATCTGATGCTTTTGGTGCCCACAATGGGCCATAACTTCCTCCCAACTGCAACTGAAAATTCCCACATAGCCAGGCAACAGGCTGAGTATAGTGTGATAGCAGCAGAAGACAAAGGGATATTTGTGTTTTTAACCATCAAAGTAGGAAACAGGGCAAACATTTATGAGGGATCTCATTCAGGCCTTCTTTTGCAAGCATCTCTCCAAGTAGAAACAGCAAGAAAATCACAGATTTAATAGTTTGGTAAATAGAAATAGTCCAAGCAAATAGAGACATTATGGCTGAAATTAATTCTAGTTTCCCAAAACCTTAATCCTACAAACACTGGTGTTCTCATTTTTCATCTTGACTGCCTGTTCTTCTCACAACTGCCTCTGAAAAGGCAGCTGAAGTAGGAGCTCTAAAAACAGTATGAAGCTTTAGATGATAGGGGAAATACAGCAGCACTGAAACTGACTTAGTTTTCTGTTTTGTTTTCACTTCCAATGATTTGAATTAAACAATCTACACTGTCTACATTTTTCGTCCTGAGAGCTAATTTGCTTTTGGGTGTCTCGCCCTCAAGCAATTAACTAGAGGAGAGAGTTGGAACAAGACAATACACAGAATTCCAGCTGATGCTGGAATTCAAGCTTTAAACATCAAGCATTAGAGCCTGCAGTTTTGCCTACTTGCCCTCTTCTGCTGGCTGCCACCTCCCTAATTCTACTTCCATCTGTTGATGGATTGCCTCTTCAATTCACCGTGTTGTTATCAGAGAGGTTCCCATTCTGTCAATTTCCCTATTCATATCAAGCACGATACCTCCTCTTCCACCACACATACATAGTGTTTGGGAGAGAAGAACGTCTCAAATCACAAAGCTGAGATTTTCACAAAGAGCTTAAGCACTTGTAATCACATTTACTAGGTTTTAGCTTCCTAAATACATTTGAGTATCAGTTCTCTGGTATTTCTGGCATCTCCAATCAGCCTGAAAGTGCACAAGGGTTTTCTCTTTTCAGACATCAGAAAGCACATCCTCCTAGCCTGCACCAAAGTGCTGACAACAGTTATTCAACTGGTCCTACACAGAAACAAAATGTAAAAAAAAAAAAAAAAATTAAAATTAAAAAGCCCCATGAGAATATGTTACCTTTTTGCCTCTTTTTATGTGCAATCACTTTATGACTATAGCAAAGTACAAAAATTGGAGCAAAGAGTAGGATGAAGCTATGAGATGGGAAACAGAAAGCCACAACACCCACAGTGTTAGGGAAACCGCCCACACTGCTACCTAGCATGGTCCAGTACTGAAGGGTAGATACTTTTCCCCTCATTTGAATGGAGTCACAATTAAAATGAATGGTTCCCAGTTACAGCTAATCTTCCATTATTGTCAGATTATAAATACTAATATATATGATTATGGGCTGAGTAACACTGTAAAGTGCATGTATCCTAAGGCTGATTAAAGACTGCGCACACTTGAAGGGTAGCTCTCTTAATCATCCTCATTTTCCAAGAACTTTATTCTTCCTGTCTCTTATAGTTCTTTAGCTACAGTATTAATTCGTAGAGTTAGGCAGCTCCCACTCTGGGAATCTAGCTATAAAAGTAGTTTTATCTTGGAAAATTGCTATATTGCTATAAAGCCTCCAGAAGCTTTGGTCTCCAGAAGCACAAAAAACCCTAAAGATTTTTATTTTATACTGTAAACACGGTTACAGATTTAAATGGTGCTACAGTAATTTAGTTGGCCAAAATAAAACTTTTTAATCTAAGATATTTCTTATGTGTAATATATCTTTTTAATTGAACACTAACTCCAGAGATCTGCAAAATATTCTCCAGCTGTAACCAGTACATTCTCAAAAATATTGCAATATATATAAAACAAAACAAAACAAACAACAACAACAACAACAACAAAATAAAACCCAAAACAAAACAAAAAAAAAAAAAGCAGTCACCTCCCAACCGGAAAAATTAACAGGAGACTGATTTTCTCTAGCCGATTTTTAGCAGAGCCACATTACAATGACTGATCAGCAGATGAGCTATCTCATATTTTAATTTTGTGTTCCAGCACGCAAAAATAAGTTCTCAAAATGCAGCACTCTCCATTTCTCAAATTTACATATCATGCTATAAATTTGTATTTTGCAGACCTGCTTCTATTTCACAAAGTTAAGCAAGATAGAAAGAAAAAGTTCTTAACCAAGACCATCTTTCCAACCACAATTGATCCCATTTTCTTTGTTCCACAGCTGTTCTTCAGTGGCTGACTGCTAACTTTTTCTAACACTAGCTTGCATTTTGGAGAGATCATCATTTTCCTTTCATCAGTAAGCTAATTTAGGGGGAAAAAAAACCCTACTTTTCTTGATTGAGAGCATTAAGTCAAGGACTAAGCGTACAGGATGAAAAAATTTAATTGCTCTTTTCTGCTGTCAAAGAAAGAAATTCCATTGTTTCCAAAACTCTGATCAGAAGCATTTCTTTATTCTCCTGAATACGTAGAGGTTTGTCATAAAGCTAGAAAATTTTACTTTATTTAGCTTTCTACATAAATATTTCTTTAGATTACCTTCTAGACCACCAGCAATGGAGGTATAAGGTCAATAGAATTCAATAATGCGAAGTCCAGTGCTTCTATTTTTCTGTTTTATGTAAAAACGATCATAGCTTCAATAAATCTGTACACAACTATTCACTTGCTAAATCCTCAGCAAGGATATGTTTAGTAGCTTGGACCCAAGGAAGAAAAATTGTCTTTGGTTATGCAGGCCCTAAGTGTGATTAACTAGAGTTACCTGTTCCAGAACACTGGCCAATGAATTTCACCCAGTGATTCCTCATTAAAAGAAGAGCTTTTAATACACTAGCCTTTAAGCAATTTCTTAAAAATGAAAAAAAATTATCACCTTACATCAAATAACTAACATCATGGTCACATCTTCACAAGTTAGAATTCCCTAGCTGGAATTCTATATTGATCTATTCTTGCTCTCACTATGAAATCTCAGGTCAAACTATATATGTTTCCATTTTTCCCTATGACTTAAACCTACACTGTGGTTCACTTGAAGGTAGAACCAACCAGTAAAAGGGAACAAGATTTCTTCTGATGCAAAGAAGGTCCTTTGTCCCTCTTCAGTTCATTTGCAGAAAACAAAGACGATGTACAGCATATTCACAAATGCACATGGAAAGCAAGAAATGTTTTACCCTAGAATAATAACAAAATACACCTTATTGCTTAAGCACACTAAACTAGCAGATGTTAAAACAACTGCTGGATTTGGCACCTGGGATGGGGCAACCCTGGATGTACATACAGACTGGGGAACAAAAGACCAGACAGCAGCCCCATTGAAAAGGGTCCTGGTTGAGGGCAAGCGTAGAAACAGAAACTGATCTCTTCTCTGTGGTGACCTGAGGGAATGGCCTGAAGCTGTGTCTGGGGAGATTGAGACTGGATATTAGAAAAAAGTTCTTCACTCAGAGTGTGGCTGGGCTCCCCAGGTAAGTGGTCACAGCACCAGGCCTGACAGAGTTCAAGAAGCATTTGGACAATACCCACAGGTACATGGTTTTACTCTTATTCTATGATTTCTTACCTATTTTTCTATATGCAGAAATTGTTTGGGTCACCCAAAAAATCTGGTCTATGCTTATCCAAAGCCTAGTCTGACTTCTCACAGTAGGTAAACTCTGACCATTAATAGCCAAGACACTTGCAAAAACAAATTGACAACTTAATTCATTGATGTAGTATAATTTTAAATACGCAACAGACTATTTGAAAGCAAACCTCAAAATACACATCCCTATATTAAAAATCACACAGAAACCTTAATGCAAAAGTGCTTAAATATTTGAGTGTGCACAGACCATGCAACATGACAAAGGTTTAATTCTATTAGTCAGAGGAACTTCTTCCCTTGACTTCAGGGGAGACATTTTCTAAGCCTGTGTAAGCAAACAAGCCACCATTATGCTATGTATACATATACAGAGAGATACATAAAAAGACTGCATTTCAAGAGGAAAAGATCACTAATCTTGCACATTTGCATAGATTATTTATCATTTTCTTTAGGGCATACTACTTCACTGCTACTTCCTCTTGCCCTATCTGTTTCCTACCACTCTACTGAGAAACAAATTTATTTAAATTGAGACTCTAAGAACCATTATTCAGGATTTCCCACTACAGTGTGGGCTATAACCTGCTAGATCTCCATGCCTCAAGAGATCAGAGTACTAGTCCAGTCTTTATCACTAAGAGGTTATACAAACAAAACAGCAACTTCCATAATAAGATAAAACCCCAGTAACCATTACTACTCTGGATTTTCACTCATATCCTGGTTTTGTTACCCCAGGCCATTTAACACAGTCTCCCTGTGGCAAATCAGCCCTACAAGTCTATAGGAGAGATAGCAGTGCACAGTAACACCTGCTGAAGTCCTTAACCCTCTATTTACCTTACAATTCAACAGGTTTCTCTTTGTTCCCATGCATCAACTTTCTACCATTAAAAAAGTCACATAAAATAACCACATCCATTGGTAAACCTCCTACATCCAGATAAAAAAAAAAATGCAATTTTACTCCAGCCATCATCCCACACACTCTGAGTAACAGACCTCAGACAATAAGAGAGACCTTCCAAAAAGGGATAGAAGAATAACTCACAATGGAATTTAATTTAATTCACCCACCCACACAAACCACTCACCCTTACCAGAGGTGAAGAACTACCTGAACTTTTTTAAACCCTTGGCCACTGAAACATCTATATAAAGCTATGACATTACAACCATTGCAGTGCTAGCCTTCCATACATGCAGAATTTCACCTTTCTTGTTTCCTCATAGAAAATCACTAACCTGAGTTTGCTGAAGCTTTTAGATGTGTCCATCTAGAAGCATCTCATAGCCTTTAGATTCTGTTTTCACTCAGATTGGTAACCAGTCTAGCTTCTGTGGTGATGATGAAACTAAATCACTGAAGGATGCAAAACGTTCGAATACCTCTCCACAACACTTCTTTTTTGGCCAGATTCAGGAGTATGAACTACCTCTTCTTTAAATGGTCAAGTGATTCTCCACAAAACACCTGAGCTAACAGCTGTACAAAATAAACCAAGCAACAACTCAAGCAGTTCACTTACCTACAATAACTCCTTATGACCCCTGCTGGCACTGAACAAAGGTCAGTTAAAACCTTCACATTTGGCTACAAATTACTTAGGTTTATATGGGGTGAAGACACACCAAAACCAATCAAGGAGAATTAATCCTAAATCAAAGTAGAAGAAAAGCTTCTAATCACTTACTTGCTTCATCTACTGTAATCAGATGTTCTTCTCATGGAACAGCCATAAGGTTACAGTTTATATTTATGGGCTTACTGACTCAAAGAATAATGTCTTTCCAGATACTACAGCAACCATTGCACAAATCCACAAGTTTGATTTTAGCAAGAAAGTGTTTAATGAATCAGGAACAATAGCAATATACAGCAAGAGAGCTTTATGTAAAGTTTTAAGACTTATTTCCTAAAAATAAGACTGAAGGCAAGTCAGTGGATTTATGGCACTAAATTTTTCCAGCTTTGTCTTTCTTCACAATAATATCACATATGGAGATTTACAATTACCAACATGCATTTTCCATTGAGGAAAGGGCTAGCTGCAATCAAAGATAACAGAACTGTGGAAGTGAAGATGTGCATATATTTGGCTCTAGGTCTCTTAAGACATCAGACTCAATCTTTTAACACAACTTTATTGTTCCAAATATTTTCAACAAGACTATCTCAACCTAGCCTTTTTCCCCACCTTGTTTTTTAAATATTTACCTCCCTTGAAAGTTGATAAATCTTTGTTCCAAATTATCTTGTCTTCACATCTCTGTGGAAGTAGGTATTTTATCCCACTTTTCTTGGATGGTTAGTTCCAAAATAATAGCTGCTGAATGTGATACACAACTGCACCGTCCTTCTCTCCTAAGGAAAATCTTGGAATGAGTTGGAGTTCCTGATTACCTATGTCCACACTCAGAAGAGTTTTCTGTCTCCAGTGACCTCTGGCTTACCTTACCTGGTATAAGTTCTGAAATGCATCAGAATAAGACAGGAAAATAAAGAATTTAACCACAAACACAATGATTTAGGGAGGCATAACTTCTCGTTAATTTTTTTAAATGCCTGAATGTTTTTCCAGTGATACTTTATCTGTATAAAGCAAATCACTTAACAGGTGAAACTGAGTAATAGGTTTTACTCTATTACAGGGTATTTTATGCTGAAATCCAATACAATAGTTTAATTTGTCAAAAATTCTAGCAAGTGTACTTCCATGTTAGAGCTCCTTATACCTTGACAATGGCTGTTATTATCACCAGGCTCATCTTCTAAAACTTTTGTGTTAAAGAACACTCACATGTTGGCCATTTCTTTAGAAAAATGTTTGATTAAATGTTTTTTTTAATAAGTTCAGATAGTGGATGTATTGGATTTGATCGATGGGATCAAATATTCTCTTGCAACCTTACTTTTTATCATTTTGTTGCGGTGAAGATACTGGAGACTATCTAAATCTTACCTATCTATTTAAGAGACTATCTCTCTTAAATGAGAGAGTTGATTATCTCTCTCATATTAATGAAGTGCAAGCAGAAAGTTATCTTGTACATGTAGCATTTACCTAGCCCACCATTGTGTATTATCAGAGTTTTTTCCCCCCATGTGAATAATTTGTTTTCTTGTACTTTCTGTCATTAGTATCACTGCTGTTACTGTTTGTTTCCTTATCTCATTGCTGTTTCCAGTGAGTGATGTGGGGGCCTTGAATTGGGGAGTACCATTCCTAAACCAGGACGTTCCTCCTAGTAAAGGGACTGTATGCTCAGTTGTAGAGACAATTCACTTGACTGCTCTAACTTGAGTAGATGCTGGTGTTTGTAAGGACAAGCAGTGTGACCTTCTCTGCCACACTGTGCAGATACTTGGTGCAGCTGGTCCACACATTGCCATTTTGATAGTTCCACTCCTATAAATGATAGTGACAAAGCAATTAAGGCAGATCTGTTTGGATCCAGAGAAATCAAATAGAAGGATCCAATAGATATCAAAAGTCTTTGATAGGAGGCTGAAGGCAGTGCCAGTGAACCCAGCCCCAAAGCACCAATGTCTTGGCATGAATTGCACTGGCTGCAGAAGCCAGCTCTGAAAGTTACCTCCACTCATCCACAGGCTTTAAGGAGATATTTAAATTTTGCTATTAATGATGAGAAAGCTAATCCTACATATCCCAGTCATTCTGACATCAGGACTTAGCTAGACAGAGACACATATTTGCACAGGAATACTTTAGAGCTATTTTTCATACAGATGGTCTATACAGCTTACTTAGAAAGAAAAGCTCTAAATATTTTCTACAAAAATGTTGATTGTGCAGTGTCAGATTTGTCTTAATGTGGTAGCTAGTACTTTGCTCACCTGTTCGGTAACATATATTATGTTTAGAGGGTTAGAATTCTCAAGAAATGAATGCATTAACCAATAAAAACTTGTCTTTCTTTGCAAGGTCTCTGGCAGTCACTGATTGATAAGCCGTAAAATGTTCATTCCTTGCCCAGAGCTTCTGATGAGTACTGAAGATTATACCATTTAACTCTCCCAACCATTGCAGCAGAGCATTAAGCAAAATGAGAATCTTGGAATTATATTTCATCCAAATATGGTTTCTTTGGGATAAAACAAGCAAAAACAAGCAAAAACAAGTTGGTTTTGCTTACTCCTCTGTATGTGAAGCTATAAGTGATTTCCAGGACTGAGAAAACAATCACACTTTTCTCAAAGTCAAGCAAAGTGTAAACACATTCAAAAGAATCACAAAAGTAGCTGAACTGGTAAGCACTAAAGAAATGCCCAGAACTGAAAGAAAAATAGACTTTAGTGATTAATAGAAAATATGAATACAGCTTCTTGACAAGTTTGCTCTTCATCCCAAGGATGAAACAGTCCGTGAAGTATTACCAGGCTTCAAAGTGTCAGTAAGGGAATATGCTGCAGTACCTGGCAAAGGTTGCATTGTGATCTCTGTGTCCGGAAGAGGAAAGGTAAAGCTACATTCAGGTCTTTGTCTATTGCAGAACACAATCTTTACCATGGTTTGTAATACAGAGAAAGAAAAGCTAGCCACAGTATGGTATGCATTATTATAAAGTCACGGACAACAAATGCACAAGAACTCCTGGTGCTGCATAAGCAAGTAGATTTTCTTTCTCATTCAGAGTTTGTAATGCTTGCTTAATGACTTAAATGCAGAGACTTCAGCTAAACACCATGGGGATTTGGAGCTACCCTAAAAATAGACTGCAAAATACTACTCTTACAGAATGAGTATGTATTGTGGAGGACTCCTCTAATTAATAGACCATAAAACTTTAAATAAATCTGCCAGTGAGTGAGATGCCTCTCAAAGAGGTAGTAAAATCTCTTGTTCCAACTTGATGGAACTGTATCACCCTGACACTCTATCCCACTTACCTTAACACTTAGCTTTATAATCTCTCAAAACTTTCTAGGTAATCTTTAGATAAATTTCATAACAAAATAATTAGGAGTCTGATGGAAAATCTAGAAGGGTTTTTTTGTTGTTGTTGTTTTTGTTGTTTTTTTAACATAAAAAGACTGAAACATCTAAACACTGAGATTAGGGTCTCCCTAAACAGATGATTAGTGAAATTATGCAAACAAATGAGATCTATAGGGATGCATTTTTTAACAAGAACTCACGATCTGGATAAGAAAAACAAGAATGACAAAAGTTCCAGGAATTACAGGAAAGCCTTTACCAGTTCAAGAAATCCCTGTAGACATACTAACTATAAAGATGCTGTCTCTGATTTATAAGTGAGATCACAGAATATTCTCAGCTGGAGGAGACTCACAAGGATCATCAAGTCCAACCTTTAACTGAATGGCCTGTACAGGGCTTGAACTCACAACCCTAGTGTTATTGCCACCATGCTCTAAACAAGTGAGGTAGTCTCAGGATCAACTCCTGGAAGCAGAGAATATTCTGGGGAAGTATCACTACATGAGTGGCCTTTAACTGCACCATTCCTGCTGTTAAGGTGTTGGAAAGAGCATTATAGGCTACAAAGAGTTTAGGTCTGTCTTTCTATAGACATTATGTTCTTATATCAATTATATAAAAAGACAGTATCATGAAGGTTTATATCTCCTAAACCACACAGATCATCATGATCTTTGTAAAAAAAATAATCCTCTTTGTCTTTACTTTGCCAGGACCTTTGTATCAGAAGTAAATATGAAAAGAACTGTCAACTCTCTAAATTGTGTCTGTAAGATGTTTTCAGGTCATGTTGCTTATCTAGCATAGACACAGTTAGGAAGACCTGCCATACAAAAAAATGCAAATGGATCTGTAGGTGTTGTCAAGTATTTACTATCATCTGAAAATATAACAAAGTGTTGGAGGTCTTCCTGAGTCAGAACAGTGTAATGAAGGGAGGGAGGGCTCTCAAGCCCTCCATTGTGTGGGATAATCATGAAACAGTGTGAACAGAAACTCTTCCTTATTCATGAGTAACTTCCTCCCCTCTTGAAGATCACAGAGAAGATCCACTTCCTTTAGAGACAAATTCTGGGAAAAGTGGATTCTAAGGGGAAGATAAAACAGTTGGGGACAGGTATGAGGCAACCTACAATGGTCTCTGACCTTGAAGTCTATGTTCTTGAGTACGTCAATACCAAGATTGAGAAAAGGTAGCTTGTAATGCAAGGAAAAGTGACTCAAATCCACAAACATTGCAAAATGGTAACCGAAAACAGACTTGTCAGGATTGTTACTAGATTAAATCAATAAGAAATTTAGTATTTCATTATACCTTGAGCAGGTACTAGGGTCTTCTGCCTTCCTAAGAAGAAATTTCTCTATTTTTTTTCCTACCCTGTACATGGACCAGCTTTCAGAAAATTCTGTTCTTTTTTTCTGCAGTCATATACACATTGAAAAAAATAGCAAATAAACCCTCCAAAGTGTGAAGGACATTGCCCTTTTTCATGCAGAACTAATCTGCATCATCCAAATGCAAGATCCTTCTCTGATGACTACACTGCTCCTGGGATCTCAGAACTCCAGAGCCAAGAAGACAGTGGCTCATTACCACACAGATTTCCATTGACTATAACAGAGTAACTGCAGCATCTAGAGCTGTTTGTAAAGGTGCTCTTGCTGCTCACTGTCCCTCAGCAATTACGGATTTAAATTCTTTTCTATGCTCCTGTGGTGACCTCATCAACAAAATCTGTAAACTTGTTATAATTAAGAAAATCATAACATGCCAGAAGGACCTAATAATTTGACATTCTAAACTGCAAGCTTGCCAATGAATAAATGTTACGACCAAGCAGATCTGATCATCTTGGCTCCCTCTCAGCAGGAGTTTGCATCAGTCTGTTCTGTCCCTACAAATGGCACACAGTATACGTATATATTTTGTTGTTTCCTGCCTTTGAATCTGCAATGACAATTCAAGGTCCTTACCAGATATTTTTACAGGTTCCAAAATGAGGCCTCATTAATGAAAGCTCTTTTCTCAACAGCAGAGAAGTGTGCAACATGTTCAACAATCTAGAGGCTTGATGCACATTCTCATGGAAAATTTTGAAAAATTTGGTTCTCTTTCTCACAAATTTCTGGAAGCTCTAAGAATTATCTTGGATTCGAGTGTACTAGAGGGATCAGCTTGTATTCTAAATTAAGGTTTGAATGTTTTTTTTGTTCTTAAGTCTCAAGGGCAGCCCTAACAAAATTCTTTCTGCAGCCATTTATAGATACCTTGGTGATATCCTGGAGATCAATTTTAAGTGGATATGAGGCAGGAATCAAGAAGATTACTTAAAGTAAGAGTCCTTTTTATCTTTTGCTATCTATTTTCTAAAAGTATTTAGTCAGGAATCCTTAAAATATAAGAAAATATTACAGTATGAGGAATGCTTCACTTGGGGAAAATAGTTGAAGTTTAAAACCAGAAGACATTAATCTTGTCTTAATTCTTAATAATTAAGAATCATTAATTCCTTGTACTAGGGACACCTAGAGGAAAATGTTTTCACAGAAGAAGAAAATGCAAACAAACAAACAAACAAAAAATATTTATTATTTGTATTACCATATGGCCTAGAAGCCCAAGTTATAGACCTAAAATCACTGTGATAAAAATTTGAAATTTGGGAGAAGTTTCATATTTGTTTTTCTGAAAAAGTCATAAACTGCTCATCTAAAATGCTTAATCCATTCTGTATTCTACATTATTTACTAACACTGAACTTTCATTAGCTTGAGTAGAACTCTGAATCATGTTTCTTTTAGAAAGGTACAAACAAGCTGATCAGTTTTCATGTTAAAGTTGAGCATTCTAAAATCAACACAATGTTTTTCAGTTATCACAGAATGTTTCTCAGTCTAGTGCATACATGTTAGAAGTACCCTTATTGGTAAGACACAAGCAGAAATCATCATTTCCTCACAATAACAGCCATTGTCACAGTGATTCAGACCAATTCACTGAGTTCAATACCCTCTTTCTGACAGCAACCAGCATCAGAGAAAAGGGCAAGAAACCATGAAATTGGCAATTATGGAATTATCTTTCAATAGGTAAAGTTGCTTCTTATATCTGAATTTAGAAGTGAAGTGCCCTGAAACTTGAGTGTCCATAGAAATTGTGCTAAACTTCTGACTCATATGGTTTCTTATGGCAGCAAGTTCTAGGCTGCACAAATGTATTACTGTACTATTATTGTATAAACTTCATTTCAAAAGTATTTCCTTCTGCTTTTAATTTTCTTGCACTTTTGCTGTGGAAATGCAAAAGGTAATAAGAAGTTTTTGTGGCTGTAATTTAAGCAGTTCCCGTATTTGAGCTCAAAGCAAATACAAACCGTGTTTCTGTGCTCCTAGAAGGAGAAGTGAAGAGAAGCACATAACATAAATGCTTTAAAAAATACTTTATACCTAGCTACATCCCTTTTCTACTCTCTTACAATTATGGTATACATGCATTCATATACATGTGAATATTTATTTCTAATAACCAGCCAATACCACAAGTGCATAAGCTCACATGGACATAAATGTTAAGCCCTCTCCATTGCTGAATTCAGTTTTAAACACAGAAAAGCAGTTTCATTAGCCCTTGAAGAGAATAGTGAAGGAGAAAATGGAAAAATAAAAAATTTAATGTACATTGCTGAAATAGCCTAACAAATTTAACCATGTATTTAGTCATTAAATGTAACTGAAGAAATGTGGACTTTACATCTTCAAAAACACCAGCTCAGTTGTTTGGAAGCTCACTAACAGAGGATCCATTGACTGCAGAGCAAAGCAAATAGAAAGCCTCCAAGACAATCAAAAAGTCATATATACAGTGCAAGTCCCTAGAAGACAACATCGAAAATCAAAACCTACCCAAGTAACAAAGGAAAAAAAAAACTAGAAACTCTGCAAAGGAACAATCCCTCTATATGGTACAGTAGTGAACGGATCTTTTACAAAGGTTGATGTATTGGGTAAAGATGTCTTAATGAATTTGCTTATTGAGCTGCCCTTGTTGAATACACACTAAAAATACAAGTACTGAAGTCGGTGCACCTGATTTATAGGAAAACTAATATAAATCATATAGATACATGTAACATGCTCATAAAACAGAGTAATGTGCACTAAGTATTGTATCTTACAAGGAAAGAAAAAAATAGCTGGAACAGCTACTGATACCTAAGAACAATTTAGTAAGAGAACCCTACTCAATTACTACATAAGTCTGTAACTTTATCCCCAAGAGTTCAGTTGTTCTCACCAGACACTTTCAAACAAAACAAAGTGTTCCTGAGAGCCATATCAAACACTGGCTGGAATTCCAGGAAAGACTCCCATTGACTTGAGTAGCTTTTGAATGGAGAACAGAAATTATTAGATCTGTTCTCTTTGAAGAGACTGCAAAACTTCGTATTTATGGTTAGTCCTATGAAGAACCAGTATTTAAGAAACCAGTCCTCCTTAATGACAAATCGCACCTCCAAATTGCTTTCACAGTGGTGATACCCTGGAGCTATGCAAGACCCTCAGCTGTCCTTCAGTGTTTTGCCACCAAAAATATTGCCAGTAAGTACTGCTCTGTTTCCACCTGCAGCATACTCTAAATGAAGGTAAATAAGGCATTCATGCAGGAAATTAACACATGGCATAAAATAATACTGAGCTTCAGGGTGAAAGCTAGCATCATGTCAGAGGGAAAATCAGAGTGTAACAGTATGTGTGCAGTCTCAAGCAGGGGCTTTGTAAGGCAGCTCAGGCCCCTAATAAATGTATTGACAGATCAGGCACACAAACCAAAACTAACATGTTGTCCCTTGTGCTACGGCCTGAAAAACCACAGATGATTTTTCTTAACTTTCCCTGATTTTTGTAATACTCATGTGTTCTTATCATGTATTTTGTTAAATTGTTTGCAAAATTCACATTCAAGTTTTTAACAAACTATCTTAATATATCCTTCAAAATCTATTTAGGTTTATATATAGGTTTATAAGCAATGCGATGCAATTCCCACTTCTAGTACCAGTCTGTGTGGGTTTTAATATTTGGGGTAGGGAGGGAGAACCAAGTTAAATCCAAAAGTCTATGGGAATCTCTCTCAAAAATGAGGCACAGAAACAAGCTAGAGTTGAAGTAATGTAAAATACTGTGCCCAGCATCCTGTAGGGGTAGCAAACAGGTGACAAGTGAACCTTCTCTCTTTCAGACTCCATCAGAAGCCAAAATATCCTCTAAGCTTTAGATTTTGGTTAACCCCGAAAATAACCAAGGTGCATTTATGACAGATTAGCTGGGATTCCATCACCAGAGTGCTTGAAGTATTTCCTATTTCACAAGATTTCCTACTTTCAGATTCAATTCTGGTATATCATCAGCCGTGATTCTTCCTTGGTTGGCAACTTACACAGCAAATAAAGTGATTCTAAACTGTGGCTATGCCAGTGGCCCTACAGCCTGCTCACCCATGGGTATCAATAATACCCACACAAGACTATGGTAATATTCAGTGCATGAATAATTCATTAGGATTTTTTAAACTTCCAGAAATGTACATTCACAAACTAGTCTGCAGTCAGACTACAGCACAGGAGTCACATGGAAGACAGCTGGGTTTTTGTAGCAACATTCACACAAAAACCTGAGAAACAATTTGAGAACTAATTCAGAGTTTAACTTAAAAAAAAATCTATGGACAGACTTTTGCCATTAATGCAGATGAGAAAAGTAACATCTTTAAAAAAAGCAGTAACATCTTTAGAGAAGCTGCAAAGAAGTTGCCAGTTCAAAAGGGTGAAAATTTCAGGAGAAATGCTTAAGAATGGAGAAAAAAAGAGCTGCTGTGAACAGAACTAAATTTGCTATTCCTGCCACAAGAGAAGGAAGCAAAGGTCAGGGTGAACAGGGGGTCACTTAACCAAGCCAAAAATGCAGAGTAGGTGTTTTAGATGATGCAACACTGTAAACCAACCACTAGGAAAGGAAGAGGACACAAAGAACCCTGTATTTGCTGATACTGATGCACAGGGGCCAAAAGCAACAGAAAGCAACAGAAAGAATATTTCTTCTCCACAGGTGGCTCAAACTGCAGAGGTGACGCCTGGGGCTGGGGTGGGGGGGAAGTGGGACACTGCATCCCTCAGCCAACTGACCTCTCCAGTGCGCTGCATAAGGGAGCTTAGGAGACAGAAAGTTTGGGGCCAGGCCAGAGCATCATTGTACAAAATGGTTTCACTGAGCCAAAACTCTCCATGGAACAGCTGGTCGTATTTGCTGCATCCCCATACTGTGAAGCAGAAAATACAAGTCTACTGCCTGCTGTTTTTGAAGGAAAGCTCTCTGTAAGCCGTTGGCACTGTATTTGTGCTTTGCTCTATCAATTTGCTTAGGTTTTTAGGAGGATAAAAAGGGGCAAAGCAAAATAAAACAAAGATCCTGAAAAGTAAATGGAAGATGTCTGAAAGTTTACAATGAAGAGAAACCTGGGGGAAGAAGAGAAGATGGAAAGGGAGAAGAGGTGAAAAAGAAACCTTTTGTGGAATCTGATTCATCACACTATTTTCCTGTTAAGGTTATAACAATCTCCTTTATTTTAATATAGTCAGGAAATTACTTTATTTCAATCAGAATTGTCTCAGGCTGAAATGACAACTGCTAATGGCAGTCTATAAAACCCAGACATTCTCTCTGACTCATTATATATATTTTTAGGGGAATGTAGAAAATCATCTATCTATTGGAAGTCATTGCTGTCTCTTGGCCAGGCAAACATTCACCAGCAAGCAGCATGGAAACATCTTCCAGGAGCCCCTACTCTGAGCAAGGAATTACTCCATGGGTCCAATATCTCAATTCTCTGGTTTTTAATTGACAAGTTATAGCCTTTGCACTTCAGCATTTTCCTTCAGGATATACTCTAATGAATGAGTTTATTAGGAAGATTTTCACAAAAAGAGTATCTTTCAAGGAAGGTAAAACTTTGTGTTTCAGGGGGTATCTGTTAATAAAGTCTAGGAAGACAATTTTTCATCCAAAAAAGATGATACCTTTTCTAGGAATACCATCCAGTCTGGGACAGAGATGTGGACTGGACTCGATACGGTGTTTCTATTCTTCCAGTAAAGTAATTCTGAAAAAGAGTGAGTACAAATTTTCCTAGAGGATATGAATTAAGTTCTCAGTGAAGAAAATTACTTGGTGACCTTAGTACCTTACATTTTTCTTCATCTTAGCCCTTTTTTTAAAGTAACATTATGAATATTTCAAGGCTAATAATTACAGAAAAAAATGTAAGATTGTTGTGTCTAAACACAGCTGAACATAGAACAGATTTAGTTTGCAGTAAATCCAAACAAAAATCACAGAATCACAGAATCAGCTGATTTGGAAAAGACCTTTGAGATCATTGAGTCCAACCTATGACCCAACACCACTAGACCATGACACTAAGTGCCACATCCACCTCCAGGAACAGTGACTCCACTGTCAATAATTACAGGTAAATGATTTTGCTGTTGCCCTGTACTGAAGTACAGCTTTGTACAGCATAAAACTCTCAGTGGATACTAAATCTTCCATTTGAATATTTTTTTAAGATAGGGAGTTATTTATTTATTACTCCTTGAAATTATCTTTAAAAGATAGTATACAATTTTAAAGACTCGTTGTTACAATTTTTTGAGGCTTTAACAGGGTCTTGTGGCTGAAAATGTTGCAACACACTAGATAGATTATGTAATTCTTGTTCTTAGTAATGCTACTCAGTATTGTCTCTCAAAGCAACAGGGAGAATATTCCTTAGAAAACACAATTTCTGTAGATGTCTAAGAGACCAGAAAAAAGCAAATAAATAGTATAAGTTGAAAATTAAGTTGACATAAGAACATGTTGACTAAGTGTTTGTGCCTCACACCATTAGGCCACAGCAATTCCTTTAGATAGTTACAATGTACCTTTATTTGTTTTACATTATTTTACTAACTAACCATATTAGTTCTGTACTTTGTGTCATTTATAAAATGTTACCTTCTTCCAGTGCACCTTTCGTCATACAAACAAGATATTTTTCATTTCAAATGCAACAACTATTCAGCATTTTTTTTCTTCCTTTCCCCCCCCCACTTCTCTTGCTTTCGCTTACTACCCAAGATGTGTAGGTTGTTGGGTTTCCCCCCCTTTTATCTCAATATATAAATGTAATAATAGAAGTAATTAATGTTTAATTGTTTAACTTCGATTTTATGCAGAGTAGACATCTGATGATAAAATCCACACAGTGTCTGCAATTAGAGCAACTTGTGCAGCTGCGCTTCCTCTTGCTAGCTGGAAAGCTCTTCCCTTTTGCTCTGAACCGATTTGTGATGCACTTGATGTACAATGTTCTATGTACAGCTTTGAAATAAATGTGGGATATTATTCTATCTTCAAGGCCAAAACACAGAAAGGCTGCATTAAGCATTTAGGTGGGAGAAGGAGAGAGGGAGGGAGGGAGAGGAAAATAAAATGGCAGTGACTGCAGATGCCCAGGCTGTATATGGCACTGGAAAATCATTGTCAGCTTTGCTGTCACTGTCACACTAAACTTCCCAGATGTTCATATCTGGAAATGTCACAAAATGTCATGGCATAAGTTGCTGTATTTTGTTTTCTGTAGAAAGAGTGAACAATAATAAAACAGCCTCGGGAGTGTATGGCTAGCCAACAGCAGCTTGTAAAGGTCTGAGTAAAACAGCATGTGTGCACATTCTGGAAAATAAGCAAACATCAGCTTCTTTTCTTCTTCCTTTTTTTTTTTTTTTTTTTAACTAATAACAGTGCTTGAGCTGATAGAAATGTAATATTTAAATTAAACACAAAGAAAAGACTCTTATGCAATCTTCTCCTGATCTCAAAGCTGCTTTTGTCCACAAGCTAAAATGCTGATGTCAGATTAGTTACTGACAGAGCCAATACAAATTCATTCCATGTTCATTTATCTTCTGGAATTTGATGTAGCCCTCTACAATTAAAAGCAGAAACCTCTGTGAAATAAGCTCTTCGTTGCTGACATCAATGTGGGAGAAAGATTTGTATTTTAAAGCAAGATCTTTCAAAGCACAGATTTTATCTTCTCCACAAGGTTTGTGGGTTTGAGTGAAGTCCAGGTCAGGTTCTCTCTGTAATCTTCTTTCTCTCAAATTACTTCCATCTGCTTTTCAGAAAGCAAAACCAACTATACATGCATAAACTCAACAAGACACCCTCCACTTAACCATTAAGATTAAGGATTATAAAATGGTATCTGCAGTCTATACATCCAAGTAAAACAACTTCAGATAAAATTATTTTGGCTCCTTTACAAAAGAAAAAAAGAAAGGATATCAATCATCTGTTTTTCTGCTCATAGAACTCTGCACATCCTGAAGCTACAGTTAAAATCCTTTCCTTACAATCCTGCTCTTGCATGTAATTAAGTTCATTGTAATATGTTAATATTACATATTATATGTTAATAAGTTCATTGTAATATGTTAATATTACAATGCTGTGACCCACTTACAAAGTCAGAACTGTCAAATGGCTAAAAATGACCCACTCACTTTCGCATCGATTTTTACAAAGTCACTAAGTCCCTTTGCTGTTTTGTGAATCATGTGCCTCTGCTTTATCTACACAGCATGTGTGGGGCACACACACTCATGCCTTTTTATAACCAGCTATGGAACAGAGGTGGGCACAAGGAACTAAACAAGAATAAATGCTGAGCCAGAATCATTTGTTTTCAAAGATATATTTGCTCCAAGACAGTGACTTATTTCAATGTCTATTTTATATATGCCAAATGACTCAGATGTCATCATTTAGTCTTGTAGTCCTTGGTACATTAGTCCAATGTAACAGCACTGAGAAGATGCATTCTCCTTTACTTGAAGGACAGGTGGCAGCCATACTTTGGTCAACTGTAAATTTGTTCATTCCAAATCTCTTTTTCATCACACATTGCTTTATTCTATAATGGTCTAAATACTCTTTTTCAGTGTCTTATTCTTTTTTTTTTTTTTTATCCCAAGCTTTTATCAGTATTAACGAGCAATCAAACTTAGAAACATTCAGATGCTTTTCAGTTATTTTATTAGATGCTATGTTTAAAAGAGAGGTGAACCATTCTGTTTATTTAATAGAAGCATATCACCAAGTGATGGATTCTGCACATCATTCTGGTCTTTTCTGCTGTCATCTGAGGACTGAAGATTTTACCTGGAAGCAGCTATTCATCATCCACCATTTCCTAAAACAGGGGGCTTTGCCTCCCATACTCAATAAATCCACAGGAATGACTGCCAAACCCCTTTAAAACAAACAATATTATATTTGTATTACAAAGAGGAAACAGACTTTCATAAGGTCAGATCTGTCTCTTTAATTTTTTGCTATTATTAACTCTGTCTTTCCACCTCTTCTTAAATTCTGGGCTGAACAAGAGGCTGCAATTCCACTTCAGAGTTCTCCTCACAACCATTCTGACTCCTGGTACCACCTGGCTTCTCAAACTTACAGTGCAGCTGCCTGCAGTGTTGTCATGTTAACCCATTGCTGAGGTGGCCAATGGGAGGCTGATTAAAGGCACCCCTCCTGATTTATGCATTTGCCAGTTGCGGCATGTACACTGCATATTCTCTGCTGAGAAGGGGTGTGGGGCCTCTCAGCTGGGAGTAGATGAGGATCCTGAAGTGATGTGTTTGACTGAAGCATAGAGCAGGCAGAATACACAGTAAGCTAGGGGCATCCAGCAAAAACAGCGATTAAGAGGCTCCTAAAACAAGCAGGGAACAGCCTCAAAGCCAGACCTCAGAGCTGATGATAAAAAAAGATACATAGAGGTTTCACAGAGGTTCAGAAGAGGCAATGCAGAATTTGCTGTTCCTCAGAGAGGTGATGAAAGTTGCTGGAATCACAGCAGGACAGAATTCACTCAACAATCACAGTAGGCTGCAAGGGGTAAGAAATATGACCAATAAGCCTTGATTTTTTTCTGTTTCAAGAGCTTTTCACCTTCAGTGGTTTTGGGTTGTTCACTTGAAATAATAGGTGTGGCCAGATCTCCAGGAAAGAAACAACTGAGACTAAGTTGTCAGAAAATAGAGGAAATGTCTGTATCACTACAGACAGTTCATTATAAATGTCTTCCTCTGCTTGGGCTTACTTAATTTCCTATTTAGCAACTTTCACAAGCACATTCCTTGCAAAAATTAGGTAGTAGCCACTGTCAATTCTATATAATGGAATAGCATAATTCTACTCTTCTTTTTTCCTTCTCTCTGAAGGATTTTCAGTTGTCTGTTATACAGACTATTTTAGGGACCTAAAGAGCTACATTTTCAGGGAGGGATTAGCTTACATCTTCCACATCTTTAGATAAATACTATACAATGTGACTCCTTGAAAACATGCATAATTCCCACCATACGAACTTCCAACAGCAGATAATGTCAGCAGGAAAGTGATGAAGCCATACAAAAGAGTACTTACACCACTGTCAGAAAAACAAACAAACAAACAAAAAAAAAAAAAAAAACCCCAAAAAAAACCAAACCAACAGAACCAAGCAGATGAAGAAAAAGGGTAAAAATAATGCAAGCATAAACACTGCTAAGAAATAGTTTTGTGTTAAGATACCCCATGTGGCAATAAGTGTTGACATAAGAATGAAACTTCTAAGTCAACCCCTCATTTTGTTCCAGCTTCTACTATGCTATTTAGTACTCTGCCTAACAATTAAGATGTTATTTCTATTTTATGTTCTAATGGATGTGTAGGCAATAGCTTATTTCATTAAATGAACAATGGAAATGCAGTGCCTGGAGTCTCCTCAACATTTCAAGGTATTTAAAAAACTGCAGGCTTTTCTTCTTCCTTGTCAATATCTTCTTTAAGGAAGGGAATGACTTTCAGGCTTTCAGTGTACTTGAATACAGTTGTCTTCATTTATTAATATCAATACTATTGAAGCTGCATCTGTCTATATTTATTGAACTGAAAAAAGCCTGGAGATACAAAATTTCTAGTACAAGAATTCTTATCTCTAATTCATTTTCAGAATTTGTTTCTTGGTATACAGTATTTACTTTTCTGCATCTCAGATTCTTTGCTTGAGTTGTTACCTGTTCCCTTAAGCTTTCTAACAAATTAAAGTATTGTACTAATACCTGAGGCAGAGTTTCCTGATAAAGCCAGTCTACTGTGTCCTTTAAGATGAAGGTAGAAAAGCTTCATTCCAAAACACTAAAGTTTGCAAATCTAGCTAGGATGCTACATAATATCTTTAGAAAACATTTTATTTCAAAGAAAAGGGCTGTTTTTTGAAGACAGCTTTTGACATTCAAAACTCCAGAAAGTAACTAAGAATCTTACTTCTAATTTCTTAGACTGAAAAGTTCCATTTTTGATTTAATATAACATTTGGCATGTGGGGGAATTTATCTATAGTGATGCAATAATACAAAAAACTGAAGTAATACAGAATTATTTCATTCTATTTCAAACCAAGAACACTCTAATATTGTGGAAAAGACTAAAAAATTTTGAATCTTTATCCCAATTTGGGACATTATTATTTTTAATGCACTTCTGTTTTTTAGAAGGTCAAATAATTATTTTTCATTCAGATTTTTCTCTAGCTATAGAATCTTTGAAGAGCTCCCAGTCCCATTTCTCAAATCCTTTCTTATATTACATTTTTGGATGAGTAGATCATGACCAAACCTCAATATTATCTGTGGCTGTCCCTTATCAAAATCTTTGTTCTAAGACGACAGTGAAGGCAATATAATTCTTTTAAGTTCTTGTTTTATTGTTTCCAATACTTAGTAATATATCTTTCTTTCCCACCATGACTATATATCCTTATTGTCTGCCTCAGCCTATAGTGGCACACACTATGTTAATTCCTAAGAAACATTTCTGGCAATGTGACAGATCAACACAAACTACTTGCACTATCATTTTAGAGGTATTGGTTACTCCATTTTAATGAACTTCTAGGACTCATGCTGGAATTTCAATATCAATTTTTGTTTCTGCACACATGAAGGGTAGGTAGAATTACACAATAGGAACTGATCAGCTCCGATGCAATCTTCAGTCATGAAATTCCCACAGAAAATTATATGAAGGATCCCCGACAGGCACTTCTTTCTTTTGGTTCTTCTTTCTTTTGTAAGATGTTATAAACTGAGGATAGACTGCACTATTTCCTCCTCCTTGAAAAGGCTAAAGCTGAATATATTATTAAAAGCCTGCAAAACTTTGTACTAAAAACATGCCTTCAAAAGATACAAAATTGAAAAGGGTTCCTTTCTGTCAAGGAGGACCACAGCTCTACTGTAGGATTCTGTGACCTAAAAATTTCTCAACAAAATGAGAACATAATCCTATAGTCACTTTTTCTTTTCCCTTCTTTAATTGTAGAGCTATTTATTTTTCTACAGAGACCAGTTAGAGGCACCAAACCAAATGTCAGCCTCCCACATGGATGCATATTTATCTGTAGTCTGGGGGTCACTGTGACACATCCTGTGCTTAGCTGAGTTATTCAGCAGAAGCCATCTGCTTCAGCCCTGACCTCCCCTAGACTAAAAGTGGTCAGAGCTGGGACCCAACACCTGTTTGGACAGCATATGCTGGGAGGCTCCATTACCTTACAGGTGTGACATTAATCTGTGGATTCCTCGCTTTTCAGATGACAAGCTTTATTTAGTGATTGCAACTGACAATTCAGAATGTGCTTTTCATAATCTAAAGCTTGAAGTGAATACAGAGCTGCTAGTTTTAAGAACTTCAGCTCACTGTTTTCAGCTGCAATTTAAAACAATGCTACTTGTGCTTTTCTCCTTAAAAATTATAATTTAGGTGATCCTATACCTCACTTTAATCCCTCACACAGCTGCAACATGACACTTATAACAGTACATTTACTGTTTTGCTTCTTATTTAGGAAGAGGCCAGAATTCCCATGTTCATATATATATAATAAAAGCATAAAGTAGTGGAAAAAAAAGATATGTAGGTCACTAAGAAAATCCAAGAACTGCAGGGAATATTACTGAGAATTTTTTTTCTCCCCTTTTTTTGTTAGGCCATTCATCTAAGCACGACTACTGGAACAAAGGCTGTTGAAGCAGTAAACTGGTCTCAAGAATCCATCAATTCAACTAGAGTGCACAGTCTTCCCAATGACTCAAACAGGGAAGAAAAAAAAAATTAAGTGACACTCTTACCTTTTGAATACTCTTACTCTTTACCTTTCTTACCTTTTGAATACTCTAACTCTGCATTTGTTTGAGCAATGCTTAAGGTAAGGATAAGGATAGCCTTTGCCATTCCCTGATTAGGGTCAGCTGCTTAGCTCTCACAAATCACATTAGGTCTTCACTTCCTCTTTCTGTTCTCTCATTTTCACCAGATACCATAGTGTCCCAGGATCTGCTGCAGGCTGATGTGTTTCTGCCATGTATCTCTTCACATTTCTCTGGTGGAGTTCTAAGAGAAGGAAAATCTGGCTCTGCTAGCCCCACATCAACATAGCAAAATATATCCAATTTCTGGTGTCTGTGCCCAGGCAGATTGACTCAAACAGAGAAGAGACCATGGCCTTTCCATTTCATTCTCCCTTACTGCCATGACATAGCCGAGCTGTCCTATTCATCAGAGCATTTAAGTGTGTGATTTTAGTTATATACATGCTTTGCTGAGTCCTAGCCTCTATAATTATGGAAAAAAAAATTAACAATTGCTTAAAATACAGTTGTATTTCCCATAAATGTCAAAGGCATTTCCAACCCCAGATGGGTGCTCTTTAAAGTGTCAAATGAATCTAAAATAAATACACACTACTGGCATCCACAAAAAAAAAAAAAAAAATCAAATACTTTTGACTTCAACTAGAGCAGTTACTCCAATAAAATCAACATTCTGGTCCTTTCACTTGTCCTCAGAAAGAGATGTTTTTTCATCTGTGCAAAAGTGGGAAATTAGCTGAAAAGGAAACATTCTAATGTAAATCTTACATTGTAGCTTCTTTCTTCACATTTTTAGTCCACATAAGTAACACAAAATAGGTCATTGAATTGACACTAAGGGTCATGCAGGAGAGGGAAGGACCTCTGCTTTACAAAATAAAAAATACTCTTTCACATCTATTACTATTCCTACAGGGGAAAAAACCCCAACTCTCCCCACCCAGAATCCCCCAATATATTCAAGAAACCCAAAACAAAACTAAACAAAAACCAATGCCCAAATGAATTAGAGAACAGCTTTTATTTACATCTCAAAGGAAAAAAAAAAAAAAGCTGTAAGGTTTCACACTTTTGAGCCCTTAAATGAACTCTATATGGAGTCACAACAGTCAATTTTGTGCTAGTTTCACTGACCTAGTGAAAACTCATGCTTTTAGATTTAAAATATCTTCCATTTTCATGTTTTCTTTTTTCTGCCCAAGGACACTATTACACAAAAGATGGAAAGTATCTCATTGCTTTCAACTGCTGAAAACAGAGAAATGAAGCTGTTGGTTACACTCATCCATTGGTGTTAAGAAGTCATGCTGTGGCTATCCATTACTTGCCTTTTAGAAGCACTTAATCCTCATTACATTCATAATCTGATTTTTTTTTTCTTGCATAAGTGCTGTATTCATTCTATAGTTCAAAAGATCATTGAAGTAAACAAACACTTTCAAATATTTTTAATTATCTCTGACTTCCAGAGGATTCAGAGGAATTGATCAGGATTGATCAAATGAATCAATAATTTTAAGAAGTATGTAAAAGTGCTGAAAATCCTATAGGCAAAAACAGTTATTAAAGAGAGAAGCTAACTTATATAAATTACACATAATTTTAATATACCTAATAGAAATAGCCTTCAGACAAAAATATTCTCATGTTATTCCATAGAGAGTACTTAAATTAAAGGTAGGGATCACTAGGTGACAACTAAAAATAATTTTTTCTTAAAGTGATGTCTCATTATGCCTAGCCACAGTAATATATTACACCTGTAACTTTACTTTCAAAGAAACTTCTTGAAAAGGAAAAATGTGCAAAAGTACCACATTAATAAAGGTCATGCTTGTCTCCATAAAGATAAATTTAGCAAATCAAGGGAAGTCTTATATTCTCTTACACGCATAACCACAATTAAGTTAATGACAACTAAGAAGAAATACATAGACTAAACCATGTTTAGTTGATTCAACAGAACACCATTACATGATTTTAGAGGAACCAGAAACCAGGAGCTCAAGAAATCTTTGAGGGTGCTGAGAATATGAAATTTATTCACTCTGCTGCAAAAGCTTATTGATGAAAAAAGATCCTAGAGTTTCCCAGTAAAAATTCTAAATCTTGTTGTAGTAGAGATATGCTACCACATAAATTAACTGAGATTAAGCAATAATCAAATGGTATTTCCCCCTTATGAGAGCAGGGAAGAAATCATCTTCAGTCAAGGCAGAATCAGTAAATAAGCAGACTTTCAAGTACACCAGTCAATGCAGCAACAAAATTTCAGCAGTGGTGTTACTTCAAGTGCCAGACTGCCCCAGAAACATGCTGGGTAAGGAAGGTACCTTGAACATGCACAAAAGCAATGAGATAACCAGAAGCCAAACTCCTCTACCAGCTTAAAATATATCAGGCTTTTAAAACCCACCAGGGGAATCAGCTGCAGCTGGTCTGTTAGAACCTGATGGGAGATAAGGAACCAACTGTAAAACCAGGATTAATCTTTACATGCACTGAGAAGCGCGTGTCTGAGTTATTTTGTGGAATGTCTCATTTCAGACTAGTACCTCAAGCACAGTAAAATAAAAATTTTAAGGGAAAAGAGAACAATTTCATTTGACCCTTCAGTAAGAGCTTGGGAGGGGCCCATCAACTGCCACAACAGGTGAATGACAGTTTTGCCTTCATGTTTCACTATGATTCCCATCAATCAAAGTGACTCAGGTGAAAAAAAAAAAAGGAATAAGGGTAATGATAGTCATCCAACAATCTAAATCCAGATGCACCAGCTTGGAAATTATAAACCATTGTTTACCATGTCAACAGCAATGACAAGGCTGTTTGCACCACAGAAAGGTAGGTGGTGGATTGGTGGGGAAACAGAAGAAAGCTAACCAGAGGTAGTCACACTCTACCTACCTCAGGGCTCTTCTCAGCTGTAGCTTTTAATCTTAGTTTTGTTGCTATATTCTAGGGTTTGTTTTTTATTTCTCTCCTGAATATAGCAAAATATACAATAAATAATCTGTGGTCATCCAGATCAAATAACTTCTGTAGAGTTGCACAGTGACTGAGGATACTTAAATCCTGACATCTTTAGCCAGAAGCACAGAAGAAGACTTTACCAAAGGATGTTCCAGAATCACTTAGGTATGTCATGTGGTGCGCTAATGTCCTGATTACCCTTTGTGGCTTAAAATTTAGTGAATAATTGTAATAAAATGTTCCTTTTAACAGAAAATATTAAAAAAAATAGAAACACAAACAGAAGACTATCTAAAATCATGGGAACATTACATTTAAAATAATGTGAAACAAGTTACTTAGCTCTACAGTGAATATCATTCTTCAGGACAATCCATTTGTCAGACTGGCATAAGATAAAAAGAAAGGGTGTAAACATTCCCCAGTAATGTTTTCAGAAGAGCTTCTATAAGCGAGGATATTTATCTATATTCACTGTTATTTATTCCCCTTTGAAAACAGCATCCATTGCCTCACCTACCAAGGCTTCTGCATTAACTTCAGAAAGAGCATAAAAAATTTCAGAATACAGATCTGAAGAGACTCTAAAACCTAGTAGCTGCATATGTCTCAAAGAAAAAAAAATCATTTTGGCAGAAGAGAGTTATTTTCAGGAAGGTTTGGAGACTGCTTTCTGAAAGGCACATTGAATTGCTAACTAATTGCAGTCACATTATTTGCCATATCATCAATGGTGAGCATTTTATGGCTGGATGCAACTAGATTAATATCAATTAAAAAGATGAGGGCTTCCTTATCATGTATTTTTATTTAGTCTGACAGCTGCTTTCTGAATGGCACAGAAGGGTGCCTATGAAATAATAAACCAAGTGAATAAATAATAATAATAATAATCAGTACCCTCTCATATATTCTTTAGTTCTTTTATAGGTGATATACTTCATAAAGGAGGCAGCTCAATAATAGAGTTTAAATTGTGCCAGTTGTCATGCTTGAAGTTCCATCCTAAAACTAAGCAATCTGTACTGTCTCTACTGAAACAGGGCATATTGAAAGCAAAAGAATGAGGAAATATTGCTAGAAATTACCAGGTATGGGTATAGAGATACCACTGAAAAGCTGAAAGAGGCTAAAAAAAGAAAGCAACAGAGAACTGAAAGGAATGATAGGAAATACTAGAGGAATGTTGAAACTGCTTCTGCCTTTTCCATCTAGCACTTTCCTGGTTTTTGCTTTCCTGTGATTGCTGTACCTTTTGAGACCTTTGGGATAAATAATAGCCACTTACACAGCTTCTTTGTGTGTCCTGAAAAGTAAATAAACATTCACTCAACTCCACATTTGTCACAAAACATTAATATTGCTTTTATGATTAAGGCTGCACTTCAAAACACTTTCAGCAAATGAGACAATAAATAACTCTGCCACTCACCAAACGAGACATACTTCAGCTTTGCATGAAGCTTCATCCCAGCTCATGTCATACAGAGCTTGCCAATATGCTTATGCTGGATTGTTTTGCTAGGCAGGAATTCTTACGCTTTTGTTCACACATTTTTCTGTTGAACTTTCAATTCGGGTTGACCTTGCTACTGACACCAACAATGCAACACTGGCAAGACAAGGAAGATGAACTACAAAGTATTTGCATGGTAGATAACAAACAAGGAAAGTTGTAGAATTCCCTAAGCTTGTACAGGTATCTTCTATACCAACTCCTTCTAAACACAAATGAAGCTGACTAGATTGATTCTTTGGCTGTCAATTAAATTTTTGGTTGTGGCTGCCTACTGAAATCCCCAGTAGAACATGCCAGCCTCTTGGCAAGCAATCCAGAAGTCACGACATGAAAACCTTTTAAACATCAATGGTTTTCCATGGTTTTGCTCAGTTGATGTTTTAGGTTTGTTCTTTGTGTGTTGTTTGTTTTGGGGTTCAGGATTTTTGGGTATTTTTTTTTTTTGAATTGAAGGTGAGAACATTTTTGCAGTTGGGTTTCTGTCAATATTAAAAGTATATTCTACATGAAAAAAAGATGAAGAAGGAACTCCAATATGACAGAAGTAGGAAAGCTTCCTAGAGTTAATGCTTGAAAGGGAAATTTCTAGTACAGGTGGAATATCAAATGAAATTATGTCTACTTAAGATATAAAAAAACCAAAGATTTTCCTCTCCATGTAACTAAGCAATGTGGTACACAATTGCTGAAAGAAAAGAGCTGTGGAATGCAGAAAAAAAAAAAGTCATTATAAAACTTTGGTGCTGCTATTGCCATATTTTAACAAGACTTTGCTTGTTTATATATAGAAAACAACTGTGAAAATGCACTACCCATTTATCAATGTGCAGATTGTTTTATGACTCCCAAGTAAAAGAACATCCTAAGCTTAGCTAGTCAACAAATAAGCAAGCCTGGATTTCTTAGGGTTGATCATTTTTAACTGTCAGAATAATTTAGGAAAGGTACTGTGACTTTCACACTTATCATACCTCTACCTTTTCAAAAATATGTACAAGTCTACAATAAGCTGCTTAATTTTTTTCTCAGTATAGGTTTCATCTGTAGAGAGCTTTAGTGCCTCCACCCTTAGCTGCTAAGCTGTATACTTCATTTTATTAATTAGAAATATTTTGGAGGCTATCACATGAGCAAAACTACTGCTTGGTGATTAATCTTTTGACAAAGCTCTCTATCTTCACATGCTTTGAGTTATCTCCATGAAAGAATAAAAGAAGTACAAAATCTCTTTTATTAAAGGATAATTAATAAGTGAGATATTGGTCATCATGTATGAACATCATGCATGATGGTTCTCATCCTTCTTTCTTATTGGGTGTGTTTCCAGCCTACGCAGGATCCCTACATCTATTTTGAATCTAAGGTATCCCAACAGCTAACCCACATTAAGTGTTTTGGTTTTCCTTTAACCCTTCCTTTCAGTTCTCTCACTTTAGTAACATGATCTTACAGTAATATGGTGAAGTTCTTGCAATTTCAAGATTGGTCAAACACTACTTCCAGAACTTAATCATACATTTTTAAGGAAGAGTTCTAATGTTGGGCCTGCCTATCCTGTAGCTAAGGAAATGTTTTTCAATTCCTGGTCAAATGGAATTTTTGGGGGTTTATTTAAATAAGCATTCCTGCAATTTGGTTCAACTCTTCTAAAAACCTTCAGTGACAAATTATGAACTTGGAAGTAGGGATCAAGAATACAATGATTCTGTCTAAATTAAACAGTGATAGGTTAGCTAAGACTAGCTGAGCTCTAGTCTAATTAATCTTCTCTAATCAATGAGAGAAATAGGCACATATAAAATGTGTTTCATTTCATCATAAGGACATGAGATGTTTGCCATTACTTGATGCTTTTCTCCATTGGGTAAAAGAAGTGAATGAGCCTCTTGGGATGAGATGATTAGCTTTTAGTAATTGGTGGGTGAAAAAAATCTTCATTTACATGTCTGAAAAGATGGAAAGTGTGACCCCAGCTGATAGAAATATGGTGCAAGAAAACCTGAATCTAAAATATGAGCTTCTTTCTCAATACTGTTCAGTGCTATCAGGGGTGAGAGTTGAAACACAGATTACATTGATTAAAAAATTAATTTATAACCTGTAACTGTACAAATCAAGTTGCCCTTTTTGAATATCAAAGAATTACAACAACCCCTAATGTCACTTGTGGTACTGGCACATCTAAGTCTGCTCTGTATGAACTCCATATTGAACAGACCACACTAAGCTGTAACTCAGACTGATACCTTCAGTGGTTTCTCCTGCCAGCTAGATCTCTTGGCAGTTAGCTCTCTTCCACAAACTTGCCATTAATTTAGCTCTACTCCAGAAGTGCTATGACATGATACAAATATATTACTAAGTCTTCTAAAAGACAGTAATAAATAACATAACAGCAATTAATTAAAATCTGTGATCTTAACACTGAAAAAGGCAATGATTCCTTTTGGCATGATCCCATAGTATGCTGAAAATCTAACATTTGGAAAAGACACCAACATAGTAAAATTAGGCAAGAGCTACAACATTTATTTAGCAATTTTGAACATCAGAAAAAATAAAACCAATGTGAAACAGAGACACAGAATATCACCGATGAGAAGACAAGTCAAAATCAAAAATTTTATTTTAAATAGTATTAATTCTCTCTTCTTTGTGTCTGCATGAAACTGCATTATCTAAAAGGAAAGGCTCTTCAGGTGAAAAGACTTATAAAATACATAATCTCATGGATGTCATTATAGTCACAAAAACCAACACCACTAAAAAACAAACCTCTTACCTTAAGGTCTGCAATTTAGATTATGCATTTCCTGTAATCTTTTTGAACTGTCTTTCAATTTCAACACTTTTTAGTGTTCAGTAACCTGTACTGAAATATCAGCAATTTAACAATGCTGAAAGGCTCTTAGACTTGCACCTGGTCAGAAATCTCCCCTCCTTCTCTTTAGAAATCCACAAAATCATGCAAAATCACCATGTAAATATAAAGCAATACACATTCAGCTGAAGGTTTGTCACAATATGGGGGTAGAGCTCAGCTACATTTTTAGTATAAGAATCCTTCCAAAATCACAAAAGGTAGAATTTTGACAGGAACTAACAGAAATTGGTACTTAAGGCTAGGTAGGATGATTTGAACTGCCTGCATCATGTTTCCTATGCATAAGTTTATTTGACAGAAGATAGCAAACTGGGTCCAAAACCCAGTTAAGAAAATACCACAAGAAAATTCCCATCTCTGCAACTTTGTACCATCACAACAGGCACAGCAAAATTTCCCAAGATGAAACAAATCTTTGAGAAAGAGCTATTTACCATTATTAAATAGGGCTCCTTGAGATGGAAGGGTAAGTATGCTGACAAAGTAATGCTAGGGAAGGAAAGCAGTTGTTCATGTTGTATCTCTTCTTCTATAGGGACATGCAACCTGAAAGGCTACTCTTCTATTAGGGTTAAACTCAGTAACAGCAAGAATACATGAATACACAGCAAGCCTGCTCTAGAATATGAAATCAAGCAAAAAAATGAAATCACAAGGCATTCCTTTTCTTTAGTTGAAAAGTCAGGAAAAGTAATGGTGAAATAATATTATCAAAGTCAGATCTAATGTGAGACAGAATCTGACAGATCTGAAATGATACATCAAGGCAAAGTAGAAACTAAATGGAATTTCTTTGAAAACTGATGAAAATGTACAGTAGTTTTTAGTGGTACTGGTTGATCCTCAAAGGTATCACCAGCAGCTACCGAGAAATTCTGGTCTTTTTCCATTTCCTGGTCCCAGCTCTCAGATATGTGATTTTTGTGACAGAGGAGGAGCTGACAAGACAAGATGAGCATTGAATCACCAGTACTTTGTACTCCAGCACACTCACACAGGCTGAGATCGTGTCCTCAGCAGTAGAAGTCAGTGGGGGGTGTGCCTGCTCTGCCTGAAGCTCTGCTTCCTGTGGTCCTCAACAACTGACCTCTCCTTGCCAAAGGCTGCCAAAGTGGTGCTCAGTACAGCCCTCGATTCATTCTCTCTTTAATTGTCTCTGCTTCCCTAAGCTGAGTCTTTGATGTAGCTCACCTTTTAGGGGCTGTAAGCAGATTCACACAGCACTGCAATCTCTGCTCTGGCTCAAGGCTACTTCTTGCACATAGAGATTGTTTCTGTGACCATCAGGTTCCTTTTTGCTAGGAGGGCAACCTAAAGAAACTTTAACATGGTTTCTTGCTACTTACCTTTTTCAGAAGTAGATTTATTTAGTAATTTGTCCCTCAGCTCCCTAAAGCAGGACATAACCACCATAGATGTTCCCAAAACCTTTTCTGACTCATCATGAAAAGAGGGATGGTCTGTACTTCCACGGGTTTCAGTTCATAAATGAGGAATCACAGCACCTAAAGGGGAGGAAATCTCTATTTTGCATGACTCAGATCAATCAGACTAACTTTGAAAAGTTCATTATTGGGTTTGGTACTTTCAAATGTCAACACAGATGATTTTAGAGAATATTTCCAGCAGCCTCATCTACAGTCCTAGCATGCCTTCTGTAATGGTTTTTCCTATTCTTGCTCATATCCTTCTAAGCTGTGGGATTCAGTATCTACCAAAGGGAAAATTGATAAAGTTAGGACATTTTCAAAAACCAACAAGGAATGTTCTTACAGCCTTGGTAATCGCAGGGAACCATAACACGGAAGATTTAAATTTAGATCTTGGGAAAGGGTATCTTGCTTCTACCTGAGATAATATCTCTTAATCTTTGAAAAGAACAACATGAATAATATTTTACTTTACAACAAAAATAAAAGCACAGCACCTCACTGCTCTTTTTAAGAAAACTATCCAGCAGCAATAGTGCAAATAGTAGAAACAGACTCGGTTAATAATTTATTGAGCTTTCAGAAAAAGACTGAAAACCTCCTGCTAATATCCTTATGATCTCAAGTTTTGGTAAGAGAGACGTTGTACCAACTACCCTGCTGCTTGCCACTGTAATTCAAAGAGTTTTAGTACTTGTGCTCAGTTGATAGAAAGTCTAGTTTTAATGTGAAACTTGCAGCAAATCAGTATAATCTGCATTACAATACATGGTCTGATTCAAGTGACAGGATACTTTTTAATGATCTCCCACTGTATATCACTTTTATGTTTTATTGCTGAAGTGTTATTTCAGTACCAGTAATTTCACCTGGAAAAAAAAATAGAAAAGAAAAGAAAAGATTGCTTTTGTTTCTACCAGCATCAGCTGCTTTATTTCGGCATTGTCTATGTAACATTTCCACTGAATTCCAACTTCCCCATGGAGATAAAGGCAAGGATGTATGTTAAATTATGCTATTAATTTGATGTATGTTAGATTATGCTATTCATTTCATAAAGTATGCATCAAAAAACCCCAAGGAGTAAAATATATCCAAATGCAAACACACCCAGAGCAACCCACAGATAGATGACAAAGTTTCTATCGTTACTACCTACATAGTACTCTCCCTTGGAACTAAAGCCTAATGACCAAGAAGCAACTACTTCTATTTCTTCTAGCAAAGTAGTAATCCCTTTCCAGACATTTTTATCATTATGCTAATGTTTGGTATTACTTTTTGAAGCCATACCAGAACTTATGTATGAAGCCATACATAATTTCTCTAATCTATCCTCACTGAAGAGGAAAAACTAAAAATTAGAGAAGTGAGAAAAATAAAGCCATGTAGTAAGTTGCCTACATTTCCTGATTTTTTTAAATATTTTGTATTTACTCGGGATTCTATAAAATGTCATCTTCTTATATATATGTATATATATGTATGACATGTTTCTTCTTACACAGAGAATAATACATTAAAAAAAGTGGCTGAAAATTACTAGTTAAGGCATCAAGGTTTTGTCTGCACTTTAATTTAAAAATCTCAAAATTAACTAAATTTGGGAAAAAAATATTTTTTTTCTCTCAGAGATTCATAAACAGCCACATAGGGCATTAGATAATATGGTCAATCATGAGGCCCATGGTACACCCAAACCTCAAGTGCAATTTTCTTGACTCTTAGTTGTAGCCTATGGTAGATATGTTAAGAACATTAATGAAAACCAAATGAGACAAAAAATTATAATGACTTAAAGAAGGGCAAAACACTAGTACCAGTAGATCCTTGACAATTTCATGTTACAGCCCTGCAATCTTTCTCCTTACAAATAGCCTAAAATATCATGGAGAGTTATAACCTGCACAGAAAAGATTAACAGTAGCAAGAATATAGAGAAGAAACTTAAAATACTTAAGAAATTAAAGGGGAAAAAAAACTGTCTGAGCATGAAAAGGCAAAAATATCCAAGCCCTTTGAAAGACTGGTAAATTCTTTTCTTGCAGGAAATTTCTGATTCACCTTCAACCATCATAACTTACTTGGTGATTAACTATGAAAGAATTTAGAGAATTAAACTAGTGGCTGATGTGTTACTAATAATGTCCTCATGTCCTGAGTACCTACGAAAAATCATTTTGGAAGCAAAGAATGAAACACCTACAGAGTCCTGTGGGAAAACAGCGTTGAGTAGTCTGCAATCCAAACTTTTTCAATGACTATGCCTTTCCAGCTGGCTGATCAGAGATATGTACAGATCATGAAAGAACTCATCTCTCTGAATCTTTCCTTTTCTGTCTTTCATGAGCAAATCATTTTTCCATTTTAGTTTCCATAAGGGTGCTAATGGAAACCCATATTGGGCTAAACAGATGATTAAGGCTAATGGATTGCTAATGCACATTATTAGCAGAATTTTATGGAAGTCAAACTCTCAAATTCACATATGCACAAATAGTTGAACATAGATGGGGAGAGAATATTAACAGTAGAGATTTATTTCTGTGCATGAATCTAAGGGAAGTTACTGGGGGGAGGAGAAGGAAGCGAGTCACAGCGATGAAAACAGTCAAGATAGGCATGGCAAAAAAGCAGCTTTGTTACATACTTATAGCAGTGTACTGCTGTGGACTGACCTCTGTTTCAACATCTGCATTTATCTACTTCCAGTGTAATGGTGACCAAAAAATTAGTTATATCCTGCTGCAAACCATGCAGCATGGTTAGACAAGCATGAGATGATCTCAGGTATCTGTATGGAGCTGCAGAGATATTCTGTTGATTTGTCTTGAAAACAAGAATTTATCATTCTTTTTCGCTTCTGAAGGAGAAAAGTTAAAGAATCTGTAGGGATTTCAAGCACAGTATTTTGCAGAGAAAATACAGCCTCACAGACAGCTCTGGGAGCTTTCAAATGAACATGTTCTCCTTGGTAGTTAAAGTTCTGTTTAAATCCGTCCTGAAAATGATTTCCAAAAATTGAAAGAAGAAGCATTTCTGGAAAGGCCATAGAAAGTGTTTATCACAGTAGCTTTTGAAAGATACCTATTGTTCTGTCACTGGAAAAAAAAATCAGATTTATTGCTAAATCACCTCTCTGGATCAAGCATATATTTTATGCTAACCACTTGTCCATTCTGAAGCAGTAATTAACCAAGAAAAATAACTGAGATCCTGTGTTAGTATAATGGACAGAATAATTGAACAAAACAAATTACTTCAAAACTAGAAAAAAAATAATCAGCATTTCTGTATTATTTTTTCCTGACAAGAAGATAGCAGGAAGTTACTGACTACACAGGTGCTCTTTAACAGTTTGGTTTTATGCTTGATACTTTATGCCTGTTTCATTAGCTACTGCTGGATATCCCGGTTTGGTTGTTTTTTTTTTTTTTTTTTTAATGTAACAAAATTCCCAGGGAAAAGTCCACAGAGTAAAGTTTTCAGTCTGACAAACGCATATTGGAACTTTTACAAATGTTTCAACAGCATGCACTAAAATATGCATATCACAAACAGTGAAGAATATATGTTCTTTTGGCATATGCATGCAATATCTGTTGAACCATTCAATGTTTAATACACCCTAAATTTATCTTTTATATTGCTGCTGCTTTTAGACAATATGATGAGATACACTAACAAGATGAATTTCTATCATGTTATGTTTATGTCATATTTTTATGTCATTATGGTGTAGATGGGTTATATTTAATTTATTGAGCTCTTAAGAAAATAAATTCCACGCAATTATTTGAAATATGTAAAGAGAAAAAAAAATACAGTCTTAATGAATAACGTCATTTTCGTTTTCTCTGTATAGTTCATGGATTTGGCCCTTTTTTAATTCCTTGGTGGTATAAAATCACTCTGCAAATAGAGGGTACAATCTCTTAAGAGAAGAACCACTATTTTTGGGAATCAGAAGCAGCTCGCTCTATATGTCAAATTCACACCATCTTCACAAGATTTTTCATCATCTTATTTTCCTAGTGAAAATGCCTGTCTGTTTTCAAATTAGCAACTCAGTCTGGTTTTAGTATTCCCCAGAAATGACCCTTAGAATCATAGATACACAGAACCATAGAAAGGTTTGGTTTGGTTTAGAAGGGACTTTTAAAGACACTCTAATTTCAACCTCCCTGACATAGGTAGGGAGACCTTCTACTTGTCCAGGATGCTGAGAGCCCCATCCAGCCTGTCCTTGAACATTTCCAGGATGGGCATTCACTACTTCTCTGAGCAACTTTTCCAGTGCCTCACCCTGCTCACGGTCAAGAATTTCTTCCTAAAATCCAATCTAAATCTATCCTATTTCTGCTTAAAGCCATTAGTCCCTCTTATGCTTAGAGCAATTCACAAATACTAGTCAGGTTTGACCCAGAACAGATGAAATGTGAGCTAGAAAGGCATTCCTTTGTTTTCTCAGGTATAATTGTTCTAAATATATGACATATAACCTTTCCCTCGTAATAGTCTATTAAGATATGCTGCGCAGTTCCTGAATGTATCCTGTGTTTATTTCAATTTTATTTTTTTAATAACGATTAGAGGATAATCTTTCCTTCCATTTGGGAAAAATTCTCTTGCCAAGTTACACAAATTTTTATGAAATTTTTATTAAACTCCTTGCATAATATATATGATATCTCACTAGATCATTTTAGTTCTGAGTAATACAGTAGCTTAAAGTGTTTGCTCCTAATTATGTTTTAAAAGAGCAGCATTTTCTCATAGGATATTCAGTATCAGTAATAAGGTACAGGTTTTGTCCCAGCTGTGTCTTCTATAATAGCCATCATCTGTTTGGACACATAATCTTGTGTTTTTTCAGAAGTCTGTATTTGTTCCACAGAGATCCTTTTTTAACACATCTCCTTGCCTCTGACTTGGAGGCTGCTGTACTAGTGCCCATCTAACGCTCTTGCTGAGGTTTGTGCCATAATTCCCACAGCAGTGTTAAGCTCAGCAGTCATCAGATGTGATTTTATGTGGCTCAAGAATTTCACCTGAATTCCCATGTGAGCAGTCTAACTAGCACTTGGATGGCTGTCTACTGGTTTTGATACCATGTTTTCCCATCAGGATAAAGTTATTTGACCTTACATCTCCCGTGATTTGACACAAATGCCAAACCCAATCATTTAGTTTTAAAACCCAGTCCTAATTACAGAGATGAATAGTTGAGGAAGAGGGTGAAATCCTATTATGACTACTGGCAGCATGTTCAGACTATGAGATTTTAAAACATGATGCTTTTCTTTCAATAGAAAATGCTTAATGATTGGTACAACCACGTTCCTAAAAGCAGAAGATGTTTTTTCCAGACACTGGGCACACTAATGTCTTTTGGATCGCGTGGATTAACTGAAGCCTATTAAAGGAGAGCTTGGGTGATGTTAATTGAACCTTCTGTAAAATTTTATTGAAGTTTTGGGAGCTTGGGTGTTTTCCTTTCTCTGTACATAAATGTTTTATTGTAAAATTCTGAGAGGTTTGAAAGGATAAGAGATCTGTGAAGAAAAAGAAATGTAAACTTTAAAACAAGAAGAGAATAGAAATTTTCATCTTTCACTGGAATAATATAATTATTTTTTTTAAATATTCATGATTGAATGTGCCACACATATAAAGAGAAAAAAAAAAAAGTAAAAAGTTGTTGACTTCTTAATAAATTTTACTGTAGATATAACAAAGATAGAGAAAATAGATAAGATGAAACCGAATAAAGGATCCTAAAGAAATACATTCTGGCATGATCAGTCAGAAGTCAACTAGCTCTTTCTCTAGATGTCTTGCACATATGATAATCTGATCTCTGCCAACCTGAAGACTAAGAACCCAACATAAAACTTACAAAATAGCATTTCCATATGTTCCTGTTTAGGTTATCTATCTATCTATCTATCTATCTATCTATCTATCATCTATCTTTCTATCTATCTAACTTGTGCTCTGTTCTCTGCTGGAGGCAAAAGCAAATCTTGCAGAGAATGACTACAAAGCTTATGAGTCACTCAAGTCCTACTTGAAACAGTGTAAGGACAAAACTCATTCCAGTTTAATGACAGGAATTTTGGTAAGATAATGCAGACCAGAATGCACCTTAGTGGTAGATTTATGTGGCTTGTTAATTGTAATAGTTCCATTTCTACATATTGCTAGTGGAAGATTAAGGCCACAACATTCAACTTTTCTATCTTGTTTTCACAGATCACTTTTAGAAAAGAACTGAAAAACAAACCTCAACAAAAACACTGTGGCTGCCCCAGAATATTTAAAAATTTTTCAGGTGGAAAATATGAAGATAGGGTTCTGTGTGCTGCTCAGCAACATTGTGCAAGCTTTCTGTCAAAAGTTCACTATTTAGCAACTCTTCCCTACTCCAGGCTCTGGAGCTTCTTGACAAACTTGTTAAAGTATACAATAAATTAAGCAACCTTTTCAAATGTGCCTATGCCCCATTACACCATGTATGGAACTGAACTGAACTGTCACCTCCCTGAGCCAAAATGATACAGCTATTCTAGTACACTGCTCAAAAGCAAATTGCTATTCCACTGTCAAATTGAATGATATCACCACCCCTTGCTCTTCTTTTTAATAATCATTTTCTTAACTTCAATAGTATTTACAACTTCTTTCTGTCTCATACAATCTCAAAACACAATTAACAAAATTGCATGCCTCTTCAAGAGCATTAACACAAGTCTTGGCAAATACTGTGCAGTCCCTTGGTTCCAGGTGGCACAGGAGAAGGGAAGGACTGCTGAAATGTGTCTTTTCAACTGGCAAATTACATGTACAGCCTTGGGATCACTCTGCTGTACACCAGCTGGCAAATATAGAATGAGAGAGAAGCAGAGCTTTACTCCACAAAACTATCAAGGTTTCAAAATCTTTCTACCAGCATGGGAACTAACCCAAAATCTTAAAATAAACTAAGGCAAAAATACTGAGCAGAAAATAATCTTGAGATCTGCACACCTTCTTGACACCTGTGAGTCCAAGCTTTAAATTAAGCACAGCAGAGGCACTAACCTGAGTTCCATCTTCTATGGAATGTTTCAGCACAAGCTACCCCAGGAAGATGTATCTTGGTATCACAGTATGGGTGCTTGTATATAGTTCACTCTACAAATTTCACCAAAAATGTAATTATGACAAAGCTTTTTTGTCAGAAAAAAAAAAAAAAAAAGGCTTTTTTCTGAAAAAAACATTTTGACAGAAAAGGTCTGCACAGATTTATTGATGATACTCCCAAGCCACCACTTATTACCTAGTCAGAACTGCTGGACCCATTGCAGGAATTCACAACCCTTCATTCACATAGTCCGGTTTATAAAGTAACATTTTACAAATCTCTCCCTTTTTCATTCCTAGCCAAGTACTCAGAGAAGGGACTAACTCTTTCTACAAAGTCTTCATCACTATTTCTTCCCCAGTGTAGAAAATTGCATTGTTAGTTTTGCAGGTGATCCTGAGACACACAGATACCAATAATGGCAATTCCAAAATGCCTTCCAAATGTGACTAGAAGCCCGGTTCTTCCTCCTTTTTAACCAATCCATACTTCATGTCTTTTCCCTCAAGACTCTCAAAGCACGTGAAGATGCTGATTAATTTTTTTTTTTTTTAATTTACTGGGGACTGGGTTTAATCTCAGTATTTTGTGAACAGGTTCAGATTTCTTTGTCTTGCATTTTAAGTAAGTTCATAAAACTGCCAATATGTGCTGATGAGAATTATACTCCAGAAGCTAATGGTGACTTGATTCAATTATCTTCTTGGCAGCTCTGGGTGAGTCATACGATTGTAATTCATGAACAGGGAGAAACAAATCTGATGTATGGCTGGAGCTCAGTAGCGTGCTGCCATTTTCAAAATCAATAGGTCTGGAAAGGCAAGGATGAATCAGAGAAAGAATAAAGTAATGATCACTAACTCTTAAAGTAAAATAAGAATGAACACAAACTACCCTGTATTATACAAAATCCACAAGTTTGAGCTCGTGGCAGAATGGAAACAGAATCACCTCAGCAATTCTTAGTGCACAGCCCAAAGAAGAAAATTTCTTCAGACTTCACTTGTATAAAATGTAGTGACTCATTGTTATGCTGAATCTCAACTCTGTGAAATTACTGACCCTCCTCAACTGCTTCTTTCAATCCATTCTCTGCTTGCCTACTGTAGGAGAGGAATGGATGAAGAGATACAGAGTGGAGGCAGGGGAATGTATGAACAAGAAGCAGGAATGTCAGTAATGTCTCCAGCTTACACAGCTCTGACCATTTGGCATGCTTAATGACAGTCCCTCTTCCCACCATGTCAGTCTGACTGAATCACCCACACTCTCAACATGTGCAGCTCTACATACACATCTCCAGCATTTTCCTGTGGTCCCCTGTGGCGTAGGATGACCACTTGTTCCAAGGAGAGCTCCAGTCCCAGCTCTCCTTCAGGTGCTGTCCACTGACCTGGCACTTTCCAGGCCACCTGCGTTCCCTGATCGATGAACCTTCCCCATGACATTTTTTTAAGAAGTGCACTGCAAAGGGTGTTTCATCTGTCTGCTTCTAGAGCTGTAGATAGCAAAGATTATGTCTAAGAGAAGTTTTTTTCCCTCTGAAAAAAAAATTCATTTAGTAAAATGACACAAGACTTCACAGTTGAAGAATTTAGAGGTAGTTTTGGTGTTTTCATATGCTACAGGAGTACAGAAACAAAAGTATTTTGAAACTAGGTGCAGCCTGAGGACTTTGAATGTGAGCTTCCTGCACATGTTATTTTTTTGTTGTATTTTTTAACAGAGAATCCTCAAACAGACATTCTAAAAAGGGATTGATTTAAGTGATACTAGAAATACAACTTAATCTCTTTTATTGGAGGTGTTTATAAAACAATAGGGGATTATTAACAGAGTTGGGACATGGGGTACAGAGTATGATTTTATCCATGCAGTTGAAGGAAGAATCAGTCTTGGAATGAACAACAGATTAGCAAAATGTACATTGCTAGGATGAAAGGTTTTCCATACACTTTCTGCTGATGTATGTTCTACTGAGAGACATTTTGAAATGTTGCTTACTTTGACACAGTAGGCTTCATATTGAACACACAATGACTTTCTTTGTTTGCCTTACAAAGAGCAATAGAATTAACTTCTAAAAGTTGCTGTGCACAAGATTACGGAGATTTCTGAGTAATACATTCAGTATACAATGAATGAAAGTGACACACAAGGGCTTTCATAGTTAAAAAAGTCATGGTGAAAACTGTGTCATCTGACTTCAAAACCCTATAAATAATTTGGTTACATCTGAATTAGAAATTCCATGCTGCCTGTGATGAGTGGAAACAAACAGGTTCATCCTGTGGACAATTAATTTCAACGTAAGACAGAAGCCTGAACTGGACAGACACTTCCAAAGAACAATTTGCTTTTTCATCCTCCATTGCACCGGTAAGCAATTTTATTTTGATGGGTCATCTTTAAATATGCAGCCCTATTTCACATGCCACTTCCTAGGGAAAGGGATATTTTGTTTTTTCTCTATCCTCTCTTCACAAAATCTTTGTAACAATGCTCTTCCGAATGAAAGTTATCATCTTGAAAGATATGAATTTGTCTACCAACCTGTCCCTAAGAGAGTTAGAATTCTGATAACTAAGATGTCATTTTTTTACCTCTTTCAGTGACTTTCATTTCATTTTAGGAGGGAAAACCCCCAAGCTGAATATAGGAGGATCTGTCTTCTTTTATTTATTTTCTTTTTATTTTTTGTGCATAGATGATTATGTTACATATTTTTAAAGAGGGTAATTCTGTAAAGCTCTAGACTGTAAGAGCCTGATGTAATGCAATAGTTTCAGTAAAGGTTTCAATCAGTGCAGCCTGTGGCTGTTTTGATGGTTCTGGAAAAGGCCTGTTCAAGAGCTGAGAAGAGATGGAACATTATTCATTTCTACCAAGTCAATGCCCATTAGTGCCACTAGTAACAAACTACAAACTGGATTAGAAACCAATCAGATATTTACAATGTTGCCTTTTAATTAACTCTTCTGTGTATGACTGATAGAAAAGGTTTTTATGTTGGTGCATCTAATGGTCTTTTTTATACAATGGAACATCAACAAATTAGTCAGCTAACGAAACATCATTACATCGTAAAAGCAAAATGAAAGGCATACATAAAGTCTGACAGTGTTGTTATTCCCAATTAATGGTGCTGTATCTAACTTTGACATCCATGCTGAAATTACAGCAAACTCTTCATATGCAACACACTCATCCCAAACATCTTAACAGATTGTTGTAGTTCAAGAACTCTTAATTAAATTCTCCAACTTGAATGCTAGCTTTCTTATTTAGCCACAGTAACTCTCCAAATTCATCCATTCCTCATTTGTGAGAAACATTTTTCTTTGAACTTGCACATGAAATTCAGATATTTGCAATATGCTCATTGAAATGACCCATGTCTTTTCCCTTGCAAAAAGCTTTGGTTTGTGATGGAGTTTGATTTTACTTTCAGGCACTTGGTAGACATAAGCTCGTATTAAAGAACAGAACAATACCCTCTTCTCAGTCATCAGAATATACGCTGTTTTTAGCTCATTAGTCTTGTAAGACTCAGAATTTTTATCACTTTTACTCTTCAGACATAATTTCTTGTACATCTGTATGTAGCTAATTAAATATAAGAGAACTTATATGAAACAATGAAAATGGAAGCTTTGATCTTCTGCTCCCACACTGCTCAGGAGCACTACTGAGTTCTTCACAATATTGTGCATTTTCTCCCCTTTTTACTGGAGAAATAACTTCTTTAAACTAACTTCTATTTGCTGCCAGCTTTTAGAACACAGAAACCATACTGTGACTTCTGAAGAATTAACAAAACATTTCTCCCATTCTTGTCTCCACACCACCTGCCAGATGCTTTTCTTCCCCAACATGGACTGCCAGCTAGATTCTCCCTCCACTTTGGCAAGTGCTTCAAACATGGTCCTTCTTGATGCTTAGTTTTTTCTACATATCTACACAGCATTTCTCTCCCCTGTTAATGAAGAAAATTGGTCCTGCCCTCTCCCTGTTCACCTCTGGCCTAGAAAGAGGTGAAAGAGGCTTATTAAGAACACAGTCCTAGTTCTTTGCATGTCAGGCACCTCAGTGATCAAGTCCAGAACTGAAACTGGGAAGTTAAACGGAAGAAAAACAGTGTTGACTATTACCAGTAACTGCAGGCAAAACAGACTCCCTCCCAATACCATTCCTGTCCTTTCTGATCCCCAGTTTGGCAACCTTCCCCTATCAGCACTTGAAAGCCTAATAGAACCAGATTCCTAAAGTTTATCATAAAATCATAGAATATGCTGAGTTTGAAGGGACACACAAGGATCATCATAGTCCAGCTCCTGGCCCTGCACAGGACACCTCAAGAGTGTCTGAGAGCCCTGTGCAAAAGCTTGTTGAACTCTGTCAGGCTTGGTGCTGTGATCACTTCCCTGGGGAGTCTGTTCTAGTGCCCAACCACCCTCTGGGTGAAAAACCCTTGCCTGACATCCAACCTAAAGCTCCCCCACTTCAGCTTCATGCTGTTTCCTCAAGTCCTGTCACTGGTCACAGGAATGAAGAAATTGGCACCTGCCCCTCTGCTTCCCCTCATGAGAATGTTGAAGACTGTAATGAGGTCTCCCCTCAACCTCCTCTTCTCAAAGCTGAAGGGTGTACTCAGCCACACCTCATAAGGCTTCTCCTCCAGACCCTTCAACAGCTTCGTTGTTGCCACACTTCGTGACCCTCCTTTGGACACTGTCCAATAGCTTAATGTATTTTTTTTCATATTGTGGCACCCAAAACTGCACACAACTTTAGATGAGGGCGCACCAGTGAAGAGCAGAGAAGAACAATCCCCTCCCTTGCCTGGCTGCAATGCTGTGCCTGATGAACCCCAGGACAAGCTTGGCCCTCCTGCCTGCCAGGGCACTGCTGACTCATGTTCAACTTGCAACTGACCAGGACCCTCAGGTCCTTTTCCATGGGGCTGCTCTCCAGCCTCTCATTCCCCAGTCTATAAACACAACCAGGGTTGCCCCATCCCAAGGGCAGAATCTAGCACTTCGCCCTTGTTAAACTTCATATGGTTGGTGATTGCCCAGCCCTCTACTTTGTCAAGGTCTCTCTGCAGGGCTTTATTCATGTTCCAAATGTTAAATCATGTAAATATTTTCTTTCATGAAGTTCTATATTCAGTTAGTCATATTTAGCTGCAAAAATGTTGAACTGGGGTCATTACAGCCTGAAAAAAAAAATCACAAAATACCTAACAAAAACCTAAACCCTATCTGCCTAAATCAGTAAGGGTTTCTGTAATCCAAAACAACATTTGAAGCCTCCCATAGTGTGAAGCAACTGCTTTTTCTATTAAGAGAAGATCATTTTACTATTCTTTCTTTAAAATGAGATGTGGGCATGTGGACTCCACACAGCACCCACATTAAAACAGCACATGTTGGCTTCAAAGGAGCTATTATGCAGTCTATAAGTTCAATGATCTGCAAAGCAATAAAGAGCTTCTTCTGTAGCCCTCACGGCCTATTGAGTAAATAGTAAGCATTTAAGAAAACTCCATAATTACATGTTTACACACTGGAGCCATTATGGGCAATCTAAAAAAGTACATGTAGTTTTCAAAAAAAAAAATCCTTAATCAAATTTTTTACATGATTATAACTCCTTTACAGCCACTAAGGACTACTACAGCTACAGAACAGACAGACTTAAAAATCACAGTTACAGTCTGTGTTTATATGCAGTGATGACATAGTAAGATGTCAGTTGAATATTTTAGATATTAAAGTCTAATATTTTAAGTTAAATACATTCTGCATTTCAGATGTGCCAAATGGTAAAGAATTGGTAAAGAATTAAATACCTTGATGCTTTTAGCTGAATAAACTGGGAACCCCAATATTTGTATTCATGGAGACCTATGTCTTGGACTCATTTCCCTGTCTGTGAAGCACATTTCCATGTCCAGAGAGACAGCTGCTCTACCTTGGTCAAACAGAAACTTTGGCTGCAAAACCAGCCTGCTTAATCCCTGCCTTATGTAGAAATTTGAATTTGAGGATTTAGGAGACTGTATCATATAGATGGAATATGCCCTGAAACTGAATTTGTATTAGCTTGACACAGTGGTTCATGGGTAAAACACAGAGTAAAAAAAAAGAACACCATCCATTAAGAATGGGACTGACCATGTATTTGTCCTTTGTTGAAGACAAATAAGGCAGATAAGCAATTTAGAGTTGATACTCATCACTCACATGCCTTCAGAAAACCATTTGCAAACAATTTACATCAGACAAAAAGCTTCTTATACATGCTTGTACATTTCATGGTGTAAAAGTGACAAATTATTCAGTTAAGAATAATTTAATCTATATTAAATATAAATAAAATAAACAGCATTTCTGTTCCTTTCTTCATATTTTATATTCTAATTAAACTATCATTTTTCATATTCATAAAACAACAAAATCCTGTTTACCAGCTGAAGAGAACATTTCATGTTTTATAGGAACACAGAAAAATCCTGAAGAAAACATGAGTGACGTGCTCCTAGAACAACTGGGGTTTGGGATCAAAGACGTCCTTTTAACTTGCAAATACTACCACACATACTGGGGAGAATTCAGTTTAATCTTCATATGAGTAAAAAAAAATAGATTTCCCCACTTTTTTCTTAACAACAATTAATGATTAAATTATGGGTCATTTGGCCTTACAATAATTCAGGTACTTTGGTGATCATAGTATACTTCTACCTAAACTTCCAACACAATACTTTGGAAATTGCTTGGGAACACATTTACAGTCACAGGTTACAAGCAGTGCATTCAACCTACTGCTTCTCTGCAACATTACAATAGCCTTAACAATTTTGACAGAAGTCTATGCAGACCAATTAAAGTAATGACATTCAAATGAACACCTACTTAGGATAGCATCACATTAATTTAAGACATTGAATAGCAACATGTGCATTCCAGATGCTGAGAGACCTAAAATGTCAGGCAGTAGTGATGTTTAATGCACAACACAAATGCATGTGCCTACCGTCACATCAGATAGTGTGTTATAATTACCATATGCCATTAAATAACAGAACCCTGTAACAACCACATATAATCTATAATATCCTGAAAACAAGGATTGATGGAGAATGTAGAATTCTAGCCAGGACACTGATACATAACAACAAAATTCTCTGCCATTTAGTAATACTGTCAGTTCTACATTCCTGCTTGACAAATACACAGGAGAAGTAGGACTAAAATTCTCGTTGGTAATAAAATGCAATTTAACCAGAATTTCTGTTTAAATTGGTGTCTAGCATGGATGTAGTAGGTCATACTAGCTTGAGAGCAATTTTTTTAATATATTATTTATTTTCCAAAGGTCATTTTTATAATAAATGAGGATATTCTCTTTCAGTGTATCTTTTATTTTGCACAGCTCTTCCCACCATTTAGATGCCTTTGCAGATAACAGTAACACACAAGACAGCAAATATATCAATGTGTGTTAAATAATGGTGTTATTTAAGCATTTAACTCAGTGAAATCAGTAGTAGGCTGGCATTTAAATACCTTTAAAAACTGATTGTGAGAAACTTGTCCTTACTCAACAGGTCCATTCTGCTTAAGTAGTCAGCATCATGACTGCTCTCTCTAGCAACAAACTGCAGTCTGCACCACAGTTCAGCCCCATGAATTCTGGAAAGACATCTGCCTTTACTCTGTCTTTCTCATCATCCTATCATTTTCTGCAGTCTCTTTACTAAACTCCTCCAGCACAATCATTCTACCAGTATCTTCAAGCTTCTTGAGGCCTTTTTCAGGTAGGAATCAGTTGCAATGACCCCAGCCCAGTTTTTGGCAGAAAACTGGCCATAAGGCAAGCCACAGCTCTCCACTGGGAATTGTTAAAGAAATACTACTGCAGAAGCAAGGTGAAGCATAGTATTACATATCACATGCACTAGCGCAGTATACAGTCAACCAATATGAAAATGAAAGCTGCACTTTAGTCCTATGAAACCTCCCAAGCTAACACAGACAGCACAAACTGGAGCTTTTCATTCCTGAGTCAATAGGACAGCTTGCTAACCCTGATCTGGTGCAAATATAAAGGCCCTGAACATGATTCACCTGGAAAACCTTCTAGTAATATAAACTAGTGGTCAGAATTGCAGTCCTCAGTCCCAGATATGCTGGGAGACAGTTAAAGATGCATTTTAAAAAAATACGGCTTTACTTGTAAAGTGCGCACTTATGAGAGGCAAAAAGATGAAACAAAATGGAACCTTGTTATGTAATTTTCAGAGAATTGCTTTTCAAGTGAGAACTACATAAAATTCAACACTCACAGCATAGGAGTGTTCACTCACAGCATAGAAGTAACACAGAGAAGTGGTTTTATACTTTGTTTTATTATAGTTATTTCAGAAAGTAGTTTGACTGTCAATAAAGTGATGGTCTTATTCATAGAATCATAGAATCATTGAATATTTTGAGTTGGAAGGGACCCACAAGGATCATCAAGTCCAACTCTTAGCCCTGCACAGCACCATCGCCAATGATCACACCACGTGCCTGAGAGCGCTGTCCAAACTCTTAACTCTGTCAGGCTGTGATTTTTCTAATATTCCATCTAAACCTTCTCTGACACATCTTCAAGCCATTTCCTTGGGTCCTGTCACTGGTCGCCACAGAGGAGAGATCGGTACCTGCCCCACCTCTTCCCCTCACAAAGAAGTTGTAGCTGCAATGAGGTCTCCCCTCAGCCTCCTTCTCCAGGCCAAACAAACCAAGTGACCGCTGACAGTCCTTGTACAGCTTTCCCTTTGTTGCCCTACTTTGGATGCTCTCTAATAGGTTTATTATTCTTATACTGTGGTGCCAAAAATACAATATTCAAGGTGAGGCTGCCCCAGTGCAGAGCAGAGCAGGACGATCCCCTCCCTTGCTTGTCTGGCCATGCTGTGCCTGATGCACCCCAGGACACGCTTGGCCCTCCTGGCTGCCAGGGCACTGCTGACTCATGCTCAACTTGCCACTGACCAGAACCCCAGGTCCCTTTCCAGCATCTCGTTCCCCAGTCTATTCACACAACCAGGTGCATCCCAGGTGCAACTCATGCTATTAAACAATGAGTTTTATGTACATTCTTCCACCATCAGTAACACCATGTGTCTAGATTTGCACACAGAGGAAGAATTACGCTTTTAGATGGCCAACACAGACTATTTCCACAACTTTGTGTTGGAAAGTTCAGTGAAGACTCAGACATAGGGTTTGACAAATGTGCGCACACCCAAAACCAGATGAAGCATTTATACTCTTCATACTTAACAAAAGCAGAATACCTGTGGGCCGTTTGCAAGTGACTATGGTCTTTTCAGAAAATTGGCTTTTCTATGTTATCTACTTTAACCAATTTCCTTTCCTCTGGAAAAGAAAATTATTCCTCTCATACAAAGATTTTATGTTCTCTTTTTCTGTCTGGAATACCAAGCCAAAGGAAACACAGACATAGGTTATTTATATAAATTGTAAATATATGAAAAAAGAAAGTGACAAAACAAAATTGAAGAGTAATTTCAGGCTATCAACTCAATCAACCTTGTATACCTTGTCCTTGCTTTCTTGTACTACATAATATATGATGATAATCACATGTTCACAATTAGTCCCAAATAGCAAGCTGACATTAAAACAGTCTGGAGGGAGACTATTTTCACAGGTGTTAGGAGTAGCTAGTAACTTCATCAGTTAAATTACATTTACTTGTATTTTACAGGCATCTGCATTTCAGACATATCCTATAGGTGCTCTCACTGAGAAGTAAGAAAGCATCATCCATCCATCCATCCATCCATCCATCCATCCATCCATGTTTAATTAAGAAGAATATTATTCTTAGTGGATATGGATTATCATAGAGCAGATAAATTATAAATTACCACAATCAAAAGTCAAAAGCAAAACATAACAAAAGTTTCATTAAAGCTAAAACACATGAGTTAAATACAGAATTCTCTGTGATAGCCATTTACTTTGGAATGACAAAAAATTTAAGTATGGAAACTAAAATAATAAATTTGATGTTATAATTACACCTTTGCTTTCTAAAATATAATCCCTCAAGAGGAAAATCTAATAGGGAGAAAATGCCGAACTTCACATTTTCATATTTCAACTTTATTATGGATCAGAACCTTTAAATGTGTATGTTTAAATTATCAACCACATTACACTGAGATGCTAACATTTTGTAATTTGTCAGTTACCTTTTTCCTAGATTTCAGTCTTAAAACAGCAGTGACAAAATCCACACATTTCCTCACTCATCCTGTCAGCTACTAAACTTCATCTTAGCTTCTTTATTCCCTCCATTAGAGAGAAAAAAAAAAAACAAACCCAAAAGTAATACATACATACGCACACAATCTGTCTCCCATCTTACTCTATGCATGCCCTTCTTGGTAATTAACTTTTCTGACTCCTTTGTTCTTGATGTTTCAAATCACTCAGGGTCTGAGGATTTTATTTTTAATTAAGGACACAAAACTAAGGTGTTGATCTGGTTTATTTCTGGCAATTGGTTGGTCTGATCAAAAAGTTGTGCCTTTTGAAAAGTTGCAGCCAGAGGAAAATGACAGAATCAAATGGTGCTAGCTATGATACACATTTAAGAAGGGGCCCCAAGTCCCCTGCCTTCAAGACTCATACCAAAATAGTTATCCAGGCAGGAGATAACAGTCAGACCTTACACCTCAGGGAGCCAAAGGAGATAGTTTGTAAGATGTGGATAACCCTTATCGCCACTGCCACATCTCTGCTTCTCTGTGAGGTACAAATGGCACCTTGGGGTAAGTCAGCTTCTTTGTGCAGCTCTGCTTTCAGGTGACCAGGTCACACATAAGGACCAAGGGAGAGCATCACAGAGCAGCTTCTGAGCCCCTGCAAATCACAACTCATGGGAGTCACACACACAATCCTGTGCCATGGCACTGAAGGGGTAAACAACCAAGATGAAAATTAATTACTCCATCAGTGAAACACTGAGTGGCAGAACAATTTCCTATACCATAAGTTTCATATTATGAGAAAAATAATTTGCCTTTTGTCTTCTTCATGGGGGAGCTCTCCAAATATCAAACAACTTCCCAAGAATACCAGTCACCAGAGTTTGCTCTTCTGCTCAACCACTGCTCTCCATGTTACGTTCTTTTCCACTAACGGTGGGTATGAGATAGTCATTAGCTGGAGTAGGTAGATTGGCCTTCCCCCACCCCTTCCCTTAATCTTGTTACAAAACAACCAGGAAATTCATATTACCCTGAATGTAATCCTTCATTCCAGCGTCTCTGTGCAAAGAGAAAACAGAACAAATCATAGTATCTCTTCTTGTCTGTAGTACATGAGGACAGAAAACAACAAAAAATGCTTCCACTGTAAGCCTGCTTAAAGATTTTATTGTAGTCCAGTGATAGGAGTATCATCACAAACAGTAGTAAGAGCACAAGAGCCAACAATCTGATCTGCCCCCAAAACGAAACAAACAAATCAGCAAAACCCCCAAACAACCCCAAAAGATGCTATCTGGCTTCAGGTAAAACAATGTGACATTCTACTGGAATAAGAGTTTAAATAAATATCCAGAAAAGACAATGTGGAAATACAGTTTTAAAATAATTTAAAAGGACAAGTGTCTGAAAACCACATGAAAACCAAACATTCACACACCAGATGCAGGAATCAAAGGAAGAATATATAAAGAATAAGAGAGACTGAAAAACAGAGATATTTGCAGTTATTTTACCAGAAGTTAATAAACTAGGTGACATTCTACAGAGCTAAAAGCTTCCATGAAAAACAAATAAACAAACAAACCAACCAACCAAACTGAACAAAACCCCAACATATTAGTAATATAATCTTCCTCGTTTAGAAATTTCACAAAATGTCTCTGAAACTGCAAACACATGAGTAGAACAGATAACTATGTAGGCCAGCCCAAAGGCTTTAAGTGTATTAATGAAGAGATCACCAACTTTCTAAGGATTTCACTTGATCCTTGTTTAAGTTTCCACTCTGAAAAGTAGTAAACAAATCTGTAAAAGGTTGATGCCCAGGAGGATGACACAACGGTTTTCCAGGATTGTGCATTGAACAGATTTCTAAAATCATCAGAACACACAGGGCTACAGATTTTAATATAAGTACTTTTTGCTTCAGCCATTTGCAGACTACAGGGAATTAATTTTAAAGGGCAATGAAGGACAGGATTTTTTTCCCCCAGTAAGCCTGTCTGTCCCACAAACAAGATTGGAAATGCAGGAGGAGGGAGGGAAGGAAGCAAAAGGCTGTGGAAGTAAATCAGCTATGGAAGTAAATCTTTTATAAAACAGAAAGTGAGAGCTTGATGTAATAATAATCCAGTTTGTACAGAGAAGTTCTGCATACTTTTGATTGCCTTTATCTTGGCAGATAAGGAACTAATCTGCTAGAAACAAGCTGGCTAGGCTAGTCAAGGGTAGTAATTAAATAAAACCCAAAAAAGCCAAAAAGGGGGCAAAAACATCCATTCTTGCAACATAAAAACAAACTGTCAATGTGAAAATGCTCAAATGTCAAATTTAAAAGAAAAATATTACAGACTCGCTGATATCCAGAAGCATAAGGGTAGGTGGGGAGAAGGAGAATATCATCATAAGCTGATCAAAGAGCCTGGGTTGAAGGTCTGACATATGCAATCTGGCAAGGAGTTATCACTAACCAGTCAGAACAGAAATAATAAGCCAGGTTCTGCAAAGCCAAAGAAAGCAATGTGCAATGGTTTCATGTCAAAATTTATTCTGTCCCTTTTGGTTTGCTTTGATATTGGAACTTCCCAGATCCATGTGCCCACAGATAGGTGTTTCTATGCACCTATACATCTATATGTGTGCATGACACTATTGATTACACTCTTGTGTTACAGAGCAAAAATGTTTCACCAGTTAGTTTTCTTACTGTTCAAGTGCTACTTGAAAAGCATTGAAGTGAATTCTGAGTCCCTTTGTACCATTGATGCTGTATCTCCAAAACCCTGGTGACCAGTAGCGGTTGATCTGCACTTAGCATAACTCCTTTCTCCTGCTATAAATCATGCGTCTTCAGTAGTACTGATGAACATGTGGGCCTCCTTATGTTTCTCAATTATGAGCTTTCTGGAGTCAGATGAAGAAATAGGGAAAATTAAATACCAAGAAAAAAGAATACATTAAATATGTTTTTAAACTCAGATTGCCCACATTATGAAGCTGGGAGATGCACATGCAACATCTTGTTCTTTACTCATCATTATATTTCTTTTAGTTAATTAATTGCATTATAGTCCTTCCAGCAGGCCTCTGGAGTGTTCAAGATAAACCATGCCTACTACTCAAAGCAGGTCAGTAGAAAATAGTGTGGCATAGCACTCATGTATTTTTGAACACAATAATATATTTTGGAAAAGAATGCATGTGTTCAGAAGACTGCAGGCGCCGCTGAGATCCTGAGAGCGCTAGCCAGTAGGCTGGGGACAAAGCAGGCTCCAATTTTTACATCATCAAAGCATTTTGACTGGTAATGGCTTATACTGTGAAAAGTGTGTTCTCCTGCTGGAATTAGCCCCATGTCTGAATTTCTAAAGGATCTAAGAATTGCTATTGTGCTTGAAAATCAACAGAAGTGATGAGCTAGGAGAATCCATAGCCTGATAAAGATACCTGAAATATTTTCCTTCCCATTTTTAGTGCTAGCAATGCTTCAGGATTAGTGATTGTATGATGTAAGAGCTTTGAAAGCAGCCTAATTTCAAAGCATTAAATACTACAATGTTGCTTTGAAAATTTAGTTTCAGACAGAAAGATGATTACATCAACTCCAATATAAGGAAGAGCATGGTAATAGCGGTATTTCTGTAGTATGTAAAATCCATGTTAGATCTCAGGACTCTGCACAATGAAAACACAGTGTATGATAGTAAATGAAGCAAACAGCATATGGCATGTAAGGAAGGTAGCAGAAGGATACAGACAGTCAAGATACCTCAGTGAATCAGACAGCTATAACCCTGGTCAGCACAGCAGACTGCAGCCTCAGCCTACCTGCTGGCACACTAGCAAAAACCTTGATGGTTTTATGGAAAGATATGGAAAAGGCCAACTTAAATAAAAATTGTTCCAGTGAAATAACGTCTTTCCTGTGCATGTGAGCTGTAAGAGTTTATGTGTTTTTTTTAGCAAAGGCAGGGCAAGAGCAGAATCTGCAACAGAGCACGCGAGCACACAGGCCAGCAACAGAGCCACTGACCGTTCACTTGCAATACTTTATCGCCTGAGAAGCAGGCTGACTCCTTGATAAAGCATCCGTCTTTCTAGGTCACTTGGCTGAAGTTTGCTTTGCCATACTCTGCTGAGAACAGCTGACAGCCTAATAGCAGTGCTTCTCCAGCTATTGATTCCCTGATTTTTTTTTTCCCTGCAGACTCACTGTATATCTACTTTATTCTGCACATCTAATGAATACATACAGCATTGTAAATAAATGGTACAGCATTTCACTGATGTTCCATCAGAGCAGTGAAAAGAAGGTAACAAAGTTTAAAAAACCCAAGATGTAGTAAAGGGTCCTTCCGCCCCCTACTCTGGATCACACCCAGCAAGGCACAAAGACATATATGCCATATATGCCAGAGCTGCGGCACTCTGTGCTCGGGGCACCACAGACCTTTAGCTCTGGCTCCCTGAGGAGATCATGCTCAGCACGTTTTCAGGTCAAAAGCAGCAATGTTCTGCTCTGTGGCCCTCCCACCCTCAGCAGTGGCAGCAGTCAGCCCCAATTTAGCTTCAAGCACTTACGCTCGCAGCAAAAATCAGGCACTTTAAACAGACATATGAAGAATGACAACAGCAAGCTACAGAAAATGCACATTATCATAAAATTATAACCAGATCCTTGTCAGGATTGCCACATGTTGCCAATAATATTCACTGTAAATGATCAGAGATAGCATTGGAGAATAGCAGCAAAACAGACCCCCAAAGGAATAGTGAGCCCTCTCTGCTAGAAATTACCTCGTGTAAATCCATGAGCTCCAGTATCTGATCCCTCATCTAATCTATCTGTCTACAAATACCTACATTTTAGATAGAAACTCATCAACATACTTATTCTTTGAATGCTTTCTGATTGCTGCCCTAAGGTCCATTCCACACTCACTTCTGTATTTTTAACTTCTTAATTCAATACATCCTGTGCCACCCATTGCCTTCCTTTTTATCCCTGCTGAGAGGGAAAAAAGCCTGAATTACATAGACATTCAGTGAAGAGTAAATTTCTACTCTTGTTATTATCAATGACTCTCAATGAAAACTGCAAAGCTGTTATTCTTAACTTACTTAATAAGTAAGCCACAAAATGCTTTTTAATTTCTATAAATGACAGTCTCATAAGGAACTTGTAAATTCCACTAGAACAAACTTTCAGTGATGCAAATTAACATCATATCCTCTTCTTGCAGTATATTTCTTTTACTTTCTCTCAGAATTGAATAAAATGCACATATTACATTCATTCAAAAACTAGTGTTTTTTCCTAATGCCATCATCCAGGGACTGGAAGTTCATTTTGGGCCAGTAATTTTGCAAGGGAACAACAACTTCATGGATCCCACCAAGTAAATCTGTGGTTTAAAATCAACTGCTGCATCCAACATTCAGAGTACAGAAAACAGAAACTGTGGCTATAAACTCCAGTGAAATTACATCCTGGTGTATTTAAAGTCATACATTTAAAACTGAGCTATCTGAAAGCAATGACCACATCTGAAAACATGGTCATTCAACCTCCTAAAACATTTTTCTAATGCTTACAAGTATATCTACCAAAAAAAGGGTACCAGAAAGACAAAGGGATGTGATTTTAAATATACAGAGCATACTATAATGCATCCAGAACTTGCTTGTGCTTTTGAATCACTTGAAATCTTTAACTGCTCTCAGCTTCTTGTGAAAGAGCTGTGTTAACTACCTCCAGCTGCCCCAAATACTGTCCCTATCCTGTCCCCACTTTCCCCTTTTCCCCACGCTAAGGACTCTCACTCTGCTCTGTTTCTCCTGAATCTTCCCTGCTCCCACTGTTCTCTTTCCTTTCCTTCCTACCTGGGAAGTTCTTCAAAGGATTAATGATATTTAATTACTCTAGGAAGGCTCAGAGGAAGAGCACTGCCCTGAAGGGCTGCCAGAAAACCAGCATCAAACTTAATGTCAGGCCTTGTATTATTCAGCTGTTTAACTTACCAATTAATTATACAGTAAATAAAAACTATTTCCACAGGGAGTCAAAGTGCAGTCCTGACAATCTTGCAGGCAACTACACATCTCCAGATCAGGGACAATCACATTATGACAAACTTTGTGATTAATGAATTCATGATATTCAGGTAGCGTGACAGCTGCGGTATTGCCTGTGGCCATTGCTCTGCAATTCCACAGCTGCTTAAACCCCTGAGTGACTCATGGAAGGGACCATGACTGCAGACCTTGGGCCTGCTGATGAAATTTTGGACTCAGGATCTTCTTCATCCAGAATTCAAACCAATCACTTTAACAGTGAGACTGAACTACCTTTGTGTATCTGTTATGCTATTGAGGGGGTACCCCAGACAATGTCAGGATTGGTTCAGCAACAGCACCCTCAGGAACTCAGTAGCCGCTTCATGAATCAACCTTAATTCCACCAGTACCAGTGAAGCTCCAGTCAGATGGGGACCCCATAGCATATGGCTCACCCCCACTACAGACACACCCCTTGTGACTTCCCTTGGCCTCAGCCGCGTTTAAGCACCTCCCCCCTCTGACTTGGAAACTGCCAGGGACCATGACAAATACTTGCTATGTCTATCACTCCCATCCATTAACAGATGTTGGTCTGACTTCCAGTATCTTAGAAAATCCAGCGTTATTCCCATTTCTTTAGTGCAACCAGAGGTTTTTGCAGTCAAGAATGAATAGAACAAATAGTATGAGGTTCTCTGAATAAGGTGTACATTAAGACACACAAAGGTATTTTCATTTTGAGTAAGAATGAAGTAATCTTCCAAAAGATGTTATTCAAGCCTGTGTGATGTAACATCACACAGTGATTTTATTAATCACTCTGTCAGAAACATAGGAAGCACCAGAATTCAATACACACTCTTTAAAAATTTACATTTGTCTTATTTAGAAAGTGACAAAATAATAATTTCAAAATGTGGACTGGAATGTTGCCTTACAGTTTGTAAAGTCAGATGAAAATACATTCCAATAATTACATTTTTCTCCAAAATTTAATTATGCAATTAGTTTAAGTTCATGTTTGTTTTGTATTTTAAAGAATCACATCTCATATACCGAACAAAATCACATGCCAGAGATTACAAGTACACATGAGAAATTACTCTTGCTTCCAAATCACCATTGGTCTTACCAGTCAAACCTTCTTCATTTACAACAGCATTATCACGTTAGACATCAAGCATTTTTCACTCCAAGGCTGTTGATTTATGAGGAAAAGTTGGACTCCCGACATGGTTTCTGCTCCAATAGCCACATCTTTCTTCCATACATGAGCTGATAATCTAGGGAGGATGTCTGACCTCACTTGAAACAGTACCAGGATCTTTACAACACACATCCCACCTGATGTGCCTACGTACAATGAATATCAGGAACTGCTTCAAATGTGTCTCTGAGGTAGAAGAGCAATATCCAGAAGAGGTTGACAGATGACAGCACCACCTGACTTCAATCCACTTGGGTTTTTTTCTGTGTCAATGCAATAAAATGTTGTTTTAACTTGCTTTCAGTCATGCCAAATGATACCAAATGAAGGAAGAGGCAGCCTGACACCCACAAAGCAGAACAAGGAACGGGGAAGAAAAAAAGCTGTAAGAAGAAAAATGAGGCAGGACTGAAATGAAGAAGGAGGCCTGGAAGAATGGGAAGGATCATGGTGGGTGGAAATGGGGAAAGTAGAAAAAGAAGAACAGATACAGTGAGGTATGAAAAAGGGTTCGATTCTGTGGTCCAGATAGACTAAATTGATACTAGGAGAGAGAGACATCATACTTTATCACTTCTAATATTGAACCATATACTGGAGCAGAGATCTTTGCCTTTTTATTTTAAGGGGGCCAAATTAGGAAAGCGAGTGAGTTAAGAGTAGGTGGGTTGCAAGGATACAACAGATGGGACGTGGACAAACCTAGTACAGAAGTGGGAAGGGGAAAATGACACCCTGTGCAGCACAGAGAGATGAAGGAGGGAGACATTTGGTGCAGTATGAGGCAGGATACATGGTACAGATAATGTAAGTCTCATGATGTCACAGGAGATGCTAGTGTTGAAGTCCTGCTGTCCTCCAGCATGTTTGCAATACACTGAGCACTGTTCTAGACCCTGAAGATGCTGAAACTCTGGAAATTGAAATCATAACTAATATTAAAGCCTATCCAGGAAATTGAAGTTTTCTTTCCCATCCCAAGTTTCCACTAAACCCCTCAGTTCATACGAGAGGTTATAAGGTTACTAATAGTAGATCATATGACAGCCAGAAGAATGAACAGAGCATGTCATCAGTGGCAAGAACTTGCTATTTTGAGCAGCTGTTTCTGGAGGTAGGACATTTTGACAAAAGGACCCTTAACTGCCTGCTGAGAGCAGGTAATGCTGAAGACTTACAGCTCCATAGTCAAACTCCATGTTTCACAGGAAGTATCATTTGGCTGGGGATGGACATCTCTGCATAATCCAGAATCAATGAAACCGTTACATCTTGCATGTTTCAGTGCTCCTCAGTTGCCAGCACACAGCCGTGAAACCCAACCACAGAGCACTCTGCAGGCACTAGACACTACAAATGACTGACGTTAGGGAAGACAAACAGCACACAACAGCTATAACAGACTCTGCACACCCCACTAACAGCTAACAGGGGTTGAAATGGAAGAATTTCATGTCAGTGGTCAGTGCATAACATGTAGTGTGCACTTAATAATAATAATAGTAATAATAATAATAATAATAATTTTTAAAATCTAAAAATTTGATAAGAAAGTCTGAAGAAAATACACATGCAAATTTTAGAAAAATGTCAAGAGGCATCCTCTGCAGATTTAATATTCAGAGATTATGATACACCATTAAAATACATAATGATATTGTCTTTAACATATGATCACACAGTTCTCAGCACATATTTAGAACATACTAAAAGTAGGTGGATAAAAATTGCCTTTAAAAAATAATGAGAGCCAAAATAATCAGACAGAATCCTGGATAATTGCTTCAGAATTCTGTTATTCTTGTATCCCTGTTTATCAAAAGCTCTGGCTACCTTTTCAAGTCAGAATCTTGTTAGGAAAAATAAAAGTAATAAAAAAAAATCTAAATTTTTTTGCAGTTACATTTTTTAACAGTTAGCCCTTGTTAATAATAAATTTGAAAACTACCTTTGATAGAAGAGCAAAATTGAGGAATCACTTTTTTCTTCTTTTTGTCCTCTGTGTTCTGCCATCTTTTAAGTCGGAGATGTAATTTATAAGTAAATTTTTCTTGAATATCACTTCAACCATTGAGAAAAATATATTAAGAACAGTATATAATAATTTGGTAAGAATATCGAAGCACTATTTAAAGAAGAGTTGTAATGGAAAAGAATACAATATTAATCAATTATAACTTTTAGAGTATGTGCTACAATTTCTAGGTCAAAGTCAAAGAATAAATGAAACACCAAAAATATTTGAAGCTAAGCATACATTTAGGTGAAGCAAACACATATATTAGGTGGTGAAGAATAAAGTAAATATTAAAATTAATTCTATCAATTGCAATTTTTATCTTTAATTAAATCTTTAATTAAAATCTGAACACTCTGAGAAATTCCTTGAAATAGATAGACTGATTAGCCCAAAATAAAGGTGTTAACCCAGACTGTGTTTCACTACCAGAATAGCTGCAGATTTGATCACTGTTGCTCTAGATTAAACATGCCTGTATATTTTTCGAAAGTTAATACACCAGACCAAATTCACATATAGCTTAGTAATGAGCATTTCAAAATACTTGTTTAAATTGGAAAACATGAGTGATTCACTTTGATCATTCCAACAGTATTTATTTCTGCGCCTTGAAAATAATGTTGAAGAAAAAAATTCTCAGACGACTATTTTGCATTTAGAAATCGACACCAAAATTCAGTACAATTATTTATTACAGCTTAATCAATGTTGCAATTTCAGATTTGCAGTTCATATGAAATGCAGAGAGACGGCTGTCCTTTAAGTATTGTAATGAGTTAGATTAGCATTGTGAAAGAGTCTGAAGATGCAATGCACTGTGAGATATACATATACAACAAGAGCGAGAGTGTTTGTGAGCAACAGAAACTTATACTTTTCCAGATTGGCCCTCAGAGGTTAAACTCTACATGTCAGTTACTACATCACATATATGGTAGTAAAACAAAGCCATTTTACACTATCATAGAGCTTAGTGATAACAGGCTGGCCCTTGTGAACAGATTTCTAAAATGAACAGGCATGGTGACTTGTTCCCTCAACCTTTAGTTAAAGGATGACCACTTCAAAGCCAAGTCACCTTCTCAGCTCTGTTTTCAAGACTGCTATCATCTGAACTTCCATCTCAGCAGGCATCATCACTGGCAGCAAACTACAGTGCTTAAGAAAATTTTCAAATCTATAAAAGCATGTCCTTAATACTTTATTGTTTGCCACAAACCTTTCATGTAGTAGGCTGCAAAAGATAAGGCGCCATGAAGGGCAAAGGATCCTTTTGCTTTCCAACCAGTTATCAGTAGCAGGGGTGGTACCTCTGAGATACTGTACTTAAGAAGGGGGAAAATAAAAAAATAAAACAAAACCTGAGCAACTTCTACTAGAGAGAGAGAGAGAACATGTGAGGCCAACAACTCTGCAGACTCCAAGATCCATGAAGAAGAGGAAGGAGGTGCTCCAAGCACCAGAGCAGAGATTCCCCTGCAGCCCATGGCGCATACTATGGTGAAGCAGCTGTGCCCTGGCAGCCCATGGATCCATGGGGCAGCAGAGCAGTGCAGTCCCTGGAGTGAAGCAGTCCCTGGAGGACCCCAGCAGTGCCCAAAGGAGGCTGTGACTGTAGAAACCCTTATTGGAACAGGCTCTTGGCAGGACTTGCGGACCCATGGAGAAAGAAGCCCACAACAGAGCAGGCTTGCTGGAAGGACTTGTGGTCCCAAAGGACATCCCCACTGGAGCAGGGGGCCTGAGGCCCTGAAGGACTGCACCCCACAGAAGGGGCCCACTGGTACAGCTTGTGAAGAACTGCAGCCTGTGGGAAGGACTTATGTTGGAGAAGTTGGTGGAGGACTGCCTCCCATGGGAGGGACCTCTCACTGGAGCAGGGGAAGAGTGAGGAGTCCTCTCCCTGTAGAGGAAGGACCAGCAGAGACAACATGTGATGAACCAAATGCAACCACCATTTCCTGTCCTGCTGTGCCACAACAGGGAGGGAGGAAGTAGAGAATTTGTGAGTCTTGGAGGAAGGAAAGGTTGGGAAAAAAGTGGTTTTAGGATTTGCTTTTTATTTCTCATTATCCTACTCTGATTTTATTGGTAATAAATTTAACTAATTTCCCCAAGCCAGTCTGTTTTGCTTATGACAGTAACTGGTGAGTGATCTCATCCTGTCCTGATCTCAACTGACAAGTTTTTTGTTATATTTTCTCTCCCCTGTCCAGGGAAGGAGGGAGAGTGATAGAGATACTTTGGTCGGCAACTGGCATCCATATATTATTATTTATCAGTGTTCCTTGAAGAGAGAATAACTAGTACATGAATAAACAATCCGATAAGAATATATTTTAAAGATACTGAGATAGCATCTGTCACACATATAATTACCCATCTGTTTCTACAAATAACATTTAACACAGTATTTAATCCCTTCATATAGAAAAGGAAGTCAGCCATATATGCTCCGAAATTTTATTGGGAGATGGTATAGAAGTAAAAAGGAAGAAATTTAAAAGTAGCCAGGAAACTGTTTTCTACCACATTTCTTCTTTTTTTTTGACAATATTTACAAATGCTAATAGGTGAGCAATGGGAAGTCAAATAAAAAATCAAAACTGGAAAAGATCCCTGATTGAGGTGTTTGCCAAAATAAGATGCAGCCTAAGTTTTACAAATGGCAAACATCATCTTCTGATTATTTTTTATTTGTATAATAAGAGAAGTAAAACTAAGACAGGAAAAAGAAAATAAAACAGATGTGATTTCAGGAATTATAGCAAGCAGCACATTTCCAAATGAAGTAATCATACTTTTTATTACTGGTAGTTTGGATGAAAAACTGAGGCAAGACAGCAAAGCTACTACACTAATGTTATTGCCAATGAAAACAAAACCATAATGGTGGCTACCAATAGTTTCCTTTAATCAATTGTCAGGCTTCATGTACTGTTACTTTAGCTATAGAGACTCCATAAGCTAAGAATTCCAAAGCTGTCAGAATTCAGGTGTCCATTTTATATTTAAATTTTAGCAGATTTGAGTCACTGAAAACAGAGGCAGCTTTTAAAAACTTGAGTCTTGCTTTCACAAACTGGGAACTGGTCTGCTGAAAGCACACTTGCCTGCATTAAGACACAGGAAATATGAAGATCACTGACAATTGATAAGACCAGAAAGCACAACACCCATCTGACAGTACCAGAACTGTACTTAGGAAGACTGTAGGTCATAAAGAGATACATTTCAACAGTAAGGGTTTGGGGTTTTTATTGTGGTGTTGGTGATGTTTGGGGTTTTTCCCTTTTCTGTCTGGCAGACAGCAGTAAGATTAAAACAAAGCAATCAGATGGGTAGACAAGAAATAAACCACGTCCTTTTTCTACCTCAGATTCAAAGAAAAGTACAGTTAAAGAGTAGGATGGGTCAGCAAATGAACTGCTCAGCTCTGTCTGTGGGACACCAGGGATAGAATCATAGAATGCCTGAAGCTGGGATGAAGCCATAAGAATAATGTAAAATATGGGACAATGGTCAACAAAAACACAGTTCTGTGCAAAACATTGTCTAGCTACATTTAAAAGAAGACCTAGGAAAGATGACTCTAAAAAAAAAAAAAAATTCCAACATCAGAGTATTTTCATCAGGTCTGGACATTGCTGTAAGGAGAAAGAAAACAGCCATAGAGGGATACTCAAAGGCAGAAGGCCATATTCTGGCAAGGAGTGACAGTGCTCTGGGTGCTGCCACCGGCCCCTCCTGTGTGGCATTCCACATCTGAAGGACTCTCACACAGTCTGTGGCAGGTGACATACTCACGGCACTGCCCTGCACGAAGGGTGCAAAGCTAAGAGCATGAACAGAAAGGAGCAATGTTATGACAATTATCACCCTGTCCATGTGCAAACCTATTCAGTATTTCTCCTAGGCACACAGAACATAAAGTAACTGACTTAATGTCTCCCTGAATAAAATCAGACCATGAGCAGTAACCAAGCAAGATATTTCCCCCTTGTGAAGCTTTTTTTAGATAACTACTGATGAAGATAGAAAAAAAACATAATTTAGACTGCAAGGAAAAAAAAACCAAAAACAAAAACAAAAAAAGTTAAGCTTGATCTTTTTACCATAATCTTGCTTCTCTGACAAAGCAACTTGGTGTTGTAGCAACAGTAGTCTTTATAAGGTATCTTCCAAGGACTTCAGCTGATATTTTAATAAGACCTTTCTCTTCATACAGAGGCTTTTGTCCTGGAGCTTAAATCTACTCTTTTGGTAACGGAGATGATTAATGTAGCTAATCTTTGAACCACTTTACTGAAGAAGAAATTAAATAAGATCAGTCCTGAAAGGGAAAGCATCAAGGGTTAAGGACTCAGATCCAGTTCTTCTTGATGTCATGACTCTGGGTGAATGACTAAGATTACTTCTACCTGACTCTATACCACACTAAACAAATTCCCAGTAGAGATCTGCTTTTAATACTGTTTATGCATCTTATAACTCTATCACAGAAAATTAGTAGAGCGGTCCAAAGAGTTGAGTCCAGGTACATTTCTTTAGGGAATTCTTCCATTTTACATAGAGGGAGCTCAGGCATCTTCTTTCTCTGTCTTGCTCTTGGTCTAAACTGAGTAAGAGCTGGATAGTTCCCATTGGTCCTGGGCTGCTGGCAAGGCTACTCACTCTGAAAAGGACTGTGAAATGAAGGCTTCAGCTCCCAACTTCTCAGGAGGGCAAACAAACAGATGTTTTTTTTCTTGTGCACACAAACTAACAAGTCATTTACTATGTGGAAACTGGGCAGCCCTACAGCTACCACTATTCCTTTTTCAGACACACTGTGTCGTGGACCAAGCGTCATCTCGGGGATGACAGAGCAACCTCAGTTCCTTACACAAGCACAGGTTGCAAGTGTGGATCTTAACCCCATGTAGGCACCTAATGTGTGCAGTGAGTGGTCACTTAAACACAGCCAGGAAGGGGAATGAGAAGCCTTCCACACCCTCAAAATGACCCAGGAGTACTTCTGCCTGCTCTGCATGCCCTGTTCACAGCAGACAAACCAAGCAAGCAGCCCATGTTAGGACCTAAGGCACATCCATGGAACTGATCTAAACAGCTTCCTCTATAATGATTATTTCTTAGCTTACCAAGTAGCTAAAGCAGGAAAGTATCCAATCTTTAGGTCTGAGTAGAAGCTAAAGTAAGTAAGGACAAGTATAGGAAAGAGAATTAAGGGGAAATGATCTAGCCTAGGTGCATCAGTATGATACCAGTAAAGCTTCAAGGGAGTTTAGTGCATACTTAAATTTTGATCAAAAATTTTTTGGAGATGATTGATAAACTACAGGAAATAAACACAAATAGGTGTTTATTACACAAAGGAGTACTGAAATCAAGTTAGGAAAAAGCAACATTAAAAGCTCATACAGCCAGAATTAACCTCCCCACAAAATCAAAATAACATTAATTATTATACATTCAGCAACTATAAAGCATGTACTGCTTGACAAATAGTGAAAGGAAAAATGGAAAAGGATATTTATTTTATGTTTTTGTAAGATAAGTGAGTGAAAAAGCAAAAAAGAGCAGGTTTCCTAAGTAGAAGAAACCTGCAAACTATTACCTTGTCTTAGCCAAATGCTCCCTCACTGTGGGTAGCCTTAAAAATACCATAGTTGTTCAACTGTAATCCATTCTTTCCTCTACCATGTGTCTTGTTTGTGCAGGCTTTAAAAATCAACATTTATACAATTTTTAAATAAAAGTGCCTAATTGACATTACACAGGGTGCCTAACTTATGTTGATTCCTTTATTGTAAAATCTGAGCTGAAGCTTAAATTTTAGTAGAGTTTCTAAATACATTCAATGTAACCCACAGATTTTATCACAACTTTTACACTACTGCGCTAAGTACTTTTAAGGTTTTTTTTTTTTTACAAAATGAAGTTTAATTTTGTATGCTTGCTGATAGGACACAAGCTAAAAATACGGTGTTTTTCTACCCCCACTGCTCAAATACCTGAATTGATTTCTCCATTAGGTGAATAAGCCATGGGTGATTGGAATTAACAGAAATGCAGGGTATTTCTCCACCAAAAGGAACATAATTTCTGATGGACAGCAATACCGGTTACTGGCATAATAAAGCCAACTTGGTGGGCACGCAATAGCTTGTCCATCCCTCTACCAACAAACCTCTCCTTTCACCGGACTGCAGACGTAATGCCTCTAAAGAATGTCCAGAGATCCCTGGTCAGCAAGATCCAGCAGCAAAAGCCCTCCATCTGTGTTTGCTCCTGGAGATTATATCACTTCTGAAGAGCAGTTCTATATTTCTGCATTCCCAGAATGGCCCTGAGTCTTGACATCTTCACTCATCACCCAGGTTATTTTTTTTTCTTCCATTCTCCTTCCTTTTTCTCCCAAATTAGCAGTTCAACACTGATAATAATAGTAGGAAGTGGCTGAATGAAGGACCTTTCCCATTTAATTCAATGACATAAATATGAAACATTTTTCATTTTCTCAACTTGTAGGTCTGCTAAAGACAAATTCACCCATGACACATGCAAGATAAATTCATATCTCTTTCTAATAGACTTCCATTAGTATCAGACTTACCATCCATTCCCCTAAAGTCTTGAGTACCACCCATGCAGCGTAGGAGATTATGATTCTATTCAATTCAACAGGATTCTATTTTAAAAATGTACAGCACACACATTCAGAGCTGTGACTTCATCCAGGCATATTTTCTTAAGCTGCTGTCTCCTTTGTTGCAACACTGAGCTGAAAATGGATATGTAATCCACTGCTTATATGCACCCTCTATTCAACATATTAAGAATCTGCCTGTGCCTAAGCTTCATCTACTTTTCCCCAGAAGCCAAATTTCCCAGCTCAAGTGGTAAAGTTATGAGTTTTTCTTTGTAACTCAATTCTATGACGCATTCAGTGTCATCATGTATGCACTGCAGTACACCTGCAGTACCTGACACATCACTGCTTAAAACATTTATTCAATGTCAAGTATGACATCTTCCCACATCACTGAGACATACATATTTTTTGCTGTTAGATAAACACATAAACATATATTTCCTGTATGTATATACTTACATTGAATAAATATTTCAAACTGACTTGCTTCCTTCAACCTCTTTATCTCATCTGAGCCACGAATCCCTGAAAAACTGTTGTCCTTTTTCATTTCAGACCAGTGTAAAAAGAGGTTCGTCTCGGGGAAAGAAACCCCTCTGAGAACAAATTCCCCAAATAAAACCTAGTCCCATTGATTATGTATTTTCTTTCTTTTCTCTTCCCTCTGTCTCTTCTCCCCATTCCTTCACTCCCACATCCCATGGTAGCTGTTACTATAGCAGAAACCAGTTCTTATTTTCCTACCTGCACTTCTTGAACTCAATAAGCCTTACTGTCATTTCATTCAGTTATTATCAAGGGATCTTCTTTCACTAAAGGTGCATTTCCTCAAGATGTGCAGTATTTGGGGGAAACAGCTCTACCTCTTTTTCTTCTGGCATGCTGCAATAGAACTGATATTTACAGATGGGTGTATTTGGCTACACATTGCCTTGTCACCAACTAGATCACTGACTGACTGCAACCAAGAAAATTCATGCAGACTGAGTAACCTATGAAAGAATCAGAAAGAGTGATTCCATCCAGAAATACTTCATGTTTATTAGTAGCTATTAAGTAAGCAATCCTTGCTGTTTATATAGCTTAGCTTATAGCTCATGGCAGCAGCAGAAGGCAAGCTAATATATAAATATACCAACTAAGAAGTGGCTCCATGCAAATTTACTTCCTTCAAGGAAGTAAAACAAGTAGGACTTGAGTAGTGAAAATATATGAATGGTCACAAAAAGAAGGTATGAAAAAAAATCACGGTCACATACTCGTTAGTGCATGTCAGCTCTTGGAAAGCAGAGACTCAAACACCATTATGAGGAGATGAACTTTATTAACTGTTTTACAGTTTTCCTGTTTACAATTAATTTACATCCATCTTATTGTATGAGTAAACCTCGAGAAATAGTGAAATAGCCTCTTTTTTTTTTCCCTTGATGTATTCTGCAGATACATAAGGAGATAATATAGCTAAAAAATTTGGTGATAGCAAAGCACGTGCTTGTCAAGAAGATGGGGCCCGACTCTTTTCAGTGGTGCCCAGTGACAGGACAAGGGGAAACATGAACAAACTGAAATATATGAAGTTCCACCTGAACATGAAGAAAAACTTCTTTATTTTGAGGGTGTCAGAGCACTGGAACAGGCAGCCCAGAGAAATTATGAAACCTGGCCTGAATATGATCCTGTGCAAGCTGCTCTAGGTGAGGCTGCTTTAGCAGGAGGGTTGGACTATGCAGATGGAGAGATCATCTCCAGAGATCCCTTCAACCCCAACCATTCTGTGATTCTGTGAAATATAAAAGGGGGTAAAGAGAAAGGGGAAAAAAAAAAAGGAAAAAAAAATCCATATTTTAACTTATTTTATATTCAGCACCAAGTATACATCAAATGTGCATGGGAGCAGAAAAAGCACAAGTATTCTGTGGATACCAAACATCTAATTTATTACTCAATATTCTATACCAAGTTCATGGAGATACTTGCTCTTTCAGAGAATGATTTAAAGCACCTAAGTTTCTACATGTTAACAAAGAGTACTGAATTCACCTCCTAGAGGACCCTGCCTGCCTACTACCATCCTGAAAGGTAGCCTAGGCACTGAGGTAGGTACCTGGAGGGAATTCCTCTCAGGTGCTTGCATGCATGGGAGAGTATGGCAGCAAATAAAGCAAGCAGTACAGAAAATGACACAGATCTCCAATAAGGTGCACTAGAAATACTTACTTTAATATTATACTAGTTGACTAGTGAAAGACTGTGATTACCCACCCTAAAGAGGAAGGAAGGACCTTGTATTACTTCTACAAGCATAGGGAGACTGTGTAGACACAAGAAGAAAAGTTTTAGAAAATACGTGCATGAAATATTTCAAGTATGAATACTCTCCTTAGAAGGACTCTACAGACACATCTTCCTACTGATCATTTTGAAAATGCTTCCCTTTCCAAGGGCAACTTCCTTACAGTAGCAGTACTCAGTCTGTGGGGTATCCATTAAAACCACTACAGTGTAAAACATTCTTCTTCAAGAAATTAGTAAGCTAATAATGTCCATGCAAATATTTATTTTTTCACACTGCAGAATTTTCTAACACGTTTTTAATCAAAAATTATTATAGTCTAACATTCCTAAAGCATTAATGTGGAGACAAAGTATGGAACAAAAATATAGGGTAAAGCTACGTTCAACTATGCACAAGATGTGCCAATCAGAAATATTTACATAAATTTGTAAACAAATTTTCAGCTCACCATCAGCTCCTGCTGAGACAATTATTGATCAATATTCTGTCTAAGTATAACATAATTCTAGAGATTTATTTTGTTATCCCTCACTTTAACCTAAGACCTGCTGAATTTCAATTGAAGTAAATACATGATCTTTACCTTTTTGACCTTTAAAAAAAATTCACTAAGCACATTTTATCTCTATCAAATTTGATGTTCTAAAGAGATTTTGGTGGCTGTGTTTGTATAGTGACCTTATATAAGTCCTAGGATGGCTATGATGTAGAGGTTCCTCATAAATGTAATTTGACGCTTTATATGGAAACACTCCAGGAAGATTAATCATTCCTTCGCTCAGCAAGCATGTCTCAGCACACTCCTTAACAAATTTCACATCTTCAAGATAAATTGGATAAAAGCTCTAAGCTACAACACACTGCTAAAGAAGACCAAAGACAATCCAGTGCAAGAGTCTCAGGCTTCTGCATGAGCACAAACTTTCAGTGGCTATCGTTGCACTGAGGTATGAAGGGTGCCAGCATGGCTTGGTCCCCTGGATGCCACCATTCACAGCTTACATGGAAGACATTCAGTATGTCGCACTACAGGGCACTACCAACACAGGGAGACATCTATGAGAGCAGAAAAAAATCTTGTCCTAAATTGTGCAGGTGGGTCGAGGGTGCAGAGATTAGAGTCATATTCTCATGAAATCCATAGAGGCAAAAAAATGAGGTTGGCATCTTGTTATGAGAGACATACCTTCCAAACTTCACAGAGGGCTGTTCTGAAGTGCTCCTCTGGCACCTGTTGGTATCACCAGCTTTCACTCTTAAATATATCTCATACAAAAAAAAAGTTAATAAAGTTTTCGAAGTTTACTACTGACACACAGCTTCATGCCTTTTCCTTTGGTCCTGTCATTGGTCACCACGGGAGAGATCAGTGCCTGGTCCTCCTCCTTCCCTCACAAGGAAGCTGCTGTGAGGTCTCCCCTCAGTTTCCTCCAGGCTGAATAGACCAAGTGACCTCCTCATACGGCCGCACCTCAAGGCCCTTCCCCATCTTTGTTGCCCTCCTTTGGATGCTCTCTAATTGATTTATATCCTTCTTATACTGTAGTGCCAAAAATACAATATTCAAGGCGAGACCAACCCCAGTGCAGAGCAGAGTGGGACAATCTGTTCCCTGGACAGGCTGGCAATGCTGTACCTGATACACCCCAGGATAAGCTTGGCGCTCCTGGATGCCAGGGCACTGCTGACTCATGCTCAACTTGCCACTGACCAGGACCCCAGCTCCCTTTCTGTGGGGCTGCTCTTCAGTGTCTCATTCCCCACCCTGTACATACATCCAGGGTTGCCCCATCCCAGGTTCAGAATTTGGCACTTGTACTTGTTAAACTTCATATGGCTGGTGAGTGCCCAGCCCTCTAATTCGTCGAGGTCTCTCTGCAGGGCCTCTGCTTTCAAGGGAGTCAACAGCTTCACCCAATTTAGTATCATTGTACTCATGCTGAACATCAAAGCAGCTGGAACCTTTAGTACAGCCATTCTCCAGAGAGCTCAAAATGACAGGTAGCAATGAACTTACTGTAAGTCTAGGTTTTCTAATTCATATAAAAATGTACTAGCAGTTTGTCAAAAGTCAGCTAATTTTAAATGGCATAAGTATAAAAGGAAATGTCAAATATTAACTGTTCAATCCATTCATCACTGTAGCTTTGTATCTTATCTGAAATTAGTAAGGAAACTGTCTGGAATAGATGCTGCAGTTTCAAGATGAATAATTTTCACCTTCCAAAAAAAGTCAGGGCTTGTGCTTACCAAGAAATCTAATTAGTTACCCCAAGTAGTGCAGAATTTCCAATTTACTCAATTATTGAAAAGCAAGCAAAAAACAAAAGAGAAACTTGCATGAACATGGAGGCATGTGTTTACATTCCTTGACCAGTCTGGGTTGCCCACCAGGCAGCTCTGAGCCGAGAGAAGCAAGTGCTTACAGATTTACATATGCAGCACATTACAACAGCTAAAATGCCAAGAGGTAGTTCTTGAGAATATGTTCTTGGGCTTGCCATGGTCAATAAACCTTGCTGTTCACTGCAGATGGTTTTCTCCAGCTGAGTTTACATTAGTTCTTAACAGCATTATGATGGCACTGTGCCATTCCTATGTTCTTTGTTCCAATTCAGTCCATTTCTCAGCAGAAGTGACAGCAGCCAAAGCATCATTACAGCATCTGAGTAACTTTGGAAAAACCTGCTGGTCACTCCTTTTCTTTTAATCCTGATTGGATTAAAGAGAGACCGAGGAGATACCACAAAATGCTTACAAGTTGGAAATATCTCCAGCACACCAAGCTTCCTCGGACTGCTCTTGGGCTGATGCGGTCCTGAATACCTGGTCTTCTAGTGAAGACACTCAGCATTGAAAGACTCAGATGTTGTGCATTTGGACAGTGCCTTTCTTATTCACCTTGTTAAAAAGGCCAGCTAATAATTGCTGGAAGTTCAAAACCTCCTTACAGACAATGAACTCTGAACAAGCGACTAAATAGTTGCAGATCTGTCACTATTTCATTCCTGGCTTTATATCTACATTATTTAACTGAAACCATGAGAACTTCAGCATCCCCCGTGATGAAATGGTGAAATGAAGAGGAGGATTATACTTACAACTTCTATTATCATCAGTGGTAGTTACATACATGTGCTAGGCAGAGAAGAGCAGCTGTCCTCTAATAAGGTGCTAGTCATGACAAATATAATACTGATATAGGACCCACATAATTTTCTTTAAAAGCACACTGCAAAGCAATAATGATTGCAAATGCCAGGAAGCAGGAAAAAAACCCCAACATTCTCCCATGGGTTTCTTTATTTCAGTTCACAAAGAACAGCACATTTCTGCAGCAAATAGAGCTTACTAAACCTTTTGTTATTATCCTTATGCCTATCTGTGATATTATACAACAGATACCACTTTATTGGTGTCCATAAATAACTTTTATTATGCATCTGAAACAGCACAGTTTAGCACGTTGCACAAGAGACATTTCTTCCAGTTGCTGAAGCCAATAACTTTACTTCTGTACCTGCTACTATGACCCCCACCACTGCATTATGGCTTTCATTTACAAAAAAGAAAGAAAAAACAAAAAAATATTGTACCAGACAGTAGGCCTTCTAAACAGCCTGAAAAGTTGCCAGTATTAGAAATAGGTATTATTAGGAATATTGCTGAACACTGCATCCAACTCCAATTTGTTGTGAGCTTCCTTCTAGAAGTACCAAATTTACTGCCAGCTCCACGCTCAGGAAAGCCCATCTGATAAAATCCAAGAAAGTGAACTCTGTTTTCAGGATACTGAAGCCCATATCTTATGTTAACACAACCAGTGCCATCATCTGGCTTGTTACCAAGCTGCTGTCACTGCTTGTGACTGCTTCAAGTCTCAAAGAAAATAAAAGCTAACTGGCCTCGAAGGCATGAAATGGGTGTGGACAATAACTTAAAGGTAAATTAAAAAGAAAAGACAGGGAAAAGGTAAAATCAACTTTATAACTTATGACAAAAATAATATCTAAATTCTATATTGTATTTTATTCAGACAAGCCTCTTACTGTTTTGCATTCCTTTAGCCACTAATGTTTTGATTTATTTTAATGCTATTTGCTCTGCCAATTTGAACAGTGATGTAATGACATATGACTCCCTCATATCCAGTGGTACTTACAGCACCTTTGTCACTGGTGGCTCAAGAGCACAATGAACAGTATCTTGAGTTTAACGTATTTCTGGCTTTGTGAAGGCAGCAATGACACACAATGGTTTTTTTTTTTCCTTTTGTTTCTGTGCTCTGTAATAGAACACCCTGCCACAAAGACTGTGACCAGAATATAATGAAAAATGCTAAGCCATTGTCCGTCATGGCAAAAATTTGCAAACTTTACATTTTGTTTAATTATTGAAGAACGGCTTTTCAAAGAGACATGCATTGTTCTAAAGCAGCATTGCAGCATCTATCTTCCTCTCCTCACAAAAGCTTTTTATCTTCAAACAAGAATATACTTGTTGAGGGCCAATTACTAGTCTGTCTATGAAGAAGTTTAAAGGAATTTTTAATTAGTAAATTGACCCATACTATGAGTCACCTGGAGAGGAAGGACATCATTTCCTAAGACAGCTAAGCTTTCTTACACAAATATTAGTCAGTACCTTAGATTCAAGACCCTCTAGCTCTTAATACTATCTTGTTCTTGTACACCAATTTAATTCACTACTGCAGCATTACTCAGAGTGACAGTAAATGCTACTCAAGGTGAACAAGGGCAACCCTCTGACCCTTGTTCTAGGCCTCTAGCATGACTTCCATTCATCCAGAAGAAATGTTATGCATCACTCAATTATGTTCTGCTTGAATTCTAAAAAAAGCGTTTGGCAGTCTATCTAATCTTCTTTAGTACAAAGATATCATCAAAAATAAGCAGGCTTAACTGCATAATGAAGTTAATAAAGGTGCATGCAGAAGAGAGGCCTATACAGTCGATGAAAACAGGCAGCCACTTCCAGAAGGTGGTTCAGAGCCTGTTCATTACAGGATTGAATGAGATATCATGAGTCTCTCTTCCACTATCTGCAAATGGTGCCGTATTTTTTTGATTTCTGAAAGGTGATGTAATGTATAAACATGACAGGCATCATCATTTCAACATACATCTTAGGAATAACAGAATTAACCTCACATGCTGCTTTCTGTAAAAAACTCCACTAATGAGAAATCCTTCATAAGAAAAGAAGGGTGAAGAGAAAATCAGTACTCAATCTGTTACAGTATGAATATAGAATATGACAGACTTTTCTTATTCCCATTCACACAACTGGTAACTTGCCAGTTACAGGTAACTGGTGACCTTCTACCAGAGATTCTGCCTAACATCCCAAATACAAAAAAAAAAAAAAAAAAAAAGGAAGAACAGCCCCCACACACCACACACACTGCCACCCCAAACTCTAATACTAGAAACCTATTGGTTCAAACAGCATAGGAAAATACGAGATTCATTTACGTAAAATAAATGGGGCTTTTTACTGCTTTCAGCAATCAGTATAATAATCAGCATTTCCTAAATACTTTACGTCATTCCACAGGCAGCAAAGACCCAAGCTGTCTGTAAAGATTCACCTTAATCCAAGCATCAGTGAGAGATATTTTCAAGGTATCCAGATACATGTAAACATTCAGCAGATCTCCAAACTGATAAACATTTCTCATAAGTTATGTATGAATTAAAATCAAGTTTTTATTAAAAATGCATAAGTATGATCTGTGGTGAATAGAACCATTAGCTATGCATGTTTACTCTTTAGTGAACACAGAAATCAGTAATTTTCTTCTAAATGTCATTTCCATCAGAGGGTTATAGAATGATAAAATGCTTAAATGGTTCTCAGATGCCATCCAGCTGGTACATGTACAACTGGGGAGAGGACATAAAATGATGAACTGTGAAATGTTTATTTGCCACAGGGGCAAGAAAATGTAATTTCAACTATTGAACCCATTCTACTTTACAAGTCAGGTAGCACTCAACAGTCCCTCACTTTCACCCACCGTGATAAAACAAATAAATGAAGACTAATCTGGATGATAATAAACTATCTGATTCTTTAAAGTTATTACATTTTCAGCACACTCTTTTTGATCACACGTTATTTACAATGCTTCCTGTCTTCTTCACTCCTGTAGGAAGCTACAGAAAAATCATCCAAACCCCAAAGTGAGCATAAATTGGTTTTATCCATGTGATTTTAGCATCATATTTTAGGGGATCATAAGGGAGGATGCACAAAGGCTGACATTGTTCCAGTGGAAGCAAGGTCCTTAGTTTCTCTTGACAGTCAATGAAGAAACAAACACCTTTCCAAAACAGCATTGCTCAACCTGTAGATCACAGTTGTCCTTAAAATCAAACATTCCTCACCAAAATAACAAGTCAAAATACAAGAGTAAGGAAAATGTAAAAAATAAGTACTGGGAATGACTAACATCATACAATGGGTCTGTGATTCTTCTCTCTCCCACTCCCAAAAAGCCTACGTTAGTTGTAATACCACTTTACTTAAGGCACAACTCTAATGGTCAGTTTAAGCCAAGAAACAACATTAGATACTCTGACCTATCCCCTGATGGACTCCCTCTTCTGATTGCAGGGAAGCCTAGAGAGATTATTCTGATTTAGTCAGATCATCAACAGTCTTGTCCTCATCCAAATCTGAAAATAGTCACTATTATTATTATCCATAAAATATCATTTGAATTCAGAACCTTAAATTAAATCCTGTAAAAATTCAAAATTTCTGAAATACCTTTTACAAAAGACCACAGGAATCTGTTGTCTCTTTTGACATTTTACACCTGGGATAATCTCTTGAGCTCAGTGGGACCATGGGACCAAAACTGAAGTTTGGAGTGTATCGGGCTGCACAAATAGTTCACTGACATCAGCCTCCAGAGCAAACACAGTCTGAATCTCACCACTCCCTAAGCTCAGGGGAGTTTCTAAAAATGTCATGGTAAATGAAACTGGATGTTGACATCTGTGTCATCAAATGCACCAAAGTATTGAGAAGAACCCATATGGATTTAGATTAATTTCTGGAACTAATCAAGTACTTGTTTTCACACCTTATCTGCTGCACTTTGCACTGTGTACATTCTCATGGCCCAGCTTGGGACAGTAATCACTACCAACTTAAAATATTATGTTTCTGTTTTCAACCACAGAGCCTGTTCTTGCTGTTAACTACAAAATGAGATATTTCCCTTCACTGACTAGAAACTGACTAGAGGGAACCTTCGGTATATTTTTAAAATGCTTACTTAGTGCTTTTTATAAAGCAACAGAAAAATAAAATAAAGCAAAACAAACAAACAAAAAACCCAACACCACTCATTGTTCAAGGTGCTAGCTCAAGTCTCTGTCAATATGAAACTAATTCTTACTGTCACAAATTTTCCCCATGGCTATACAAAAAGAGTAACTTTGTTATATATTCTAGGTGCCCGTAACCAGGTTGTTCAATCAACTTCTCTCAATCTATTTAAACCTTTCCTTCCTACCAAACAATACGGTATGAAAACGTTGAGTCTGCTAACTGAACTCTAAAGGAGCTTCAAAATGCAGTGAACTAAAACTGTTATCCAGCTGGTCTTAAATCTTTTACCCCTGTAACTTAACACACCCCACTTTTCTTGAAGTGCATAACCAGTTACTCATCATTATTATTCATTTATGCTTCTACAAAAAATAATACTGTCCCATTCATAGCAAATGTCAAGCCACTAAAATTAAATTATACAATGAACTGTTACCTCAGGCATCCATTTTTTGCATTCATCACCCCTTCTGAGTTCAAGTTATAAGGAACAAAAAAGTTTGGTTATGAATCCTTGGTATTTTATCTCAAAAGAAGAATTTTTTTAAAAAGTGCTTATTTTTCTACAAAGGTCTCACAAACTTAAAAACATTGCTGTATGCTTTCTCATGACAAGAGATGTTAGCTCTCTGAATTCATAATCAAGTTTCTGGTTTGTCTTCCAGCAACACCTCAAAATCTACTCCTTAGTGTTATACAATAGCTCTCAAACACACATCTCCTGAAAGTCTGCTATTCACAGACTGTTTCCTTTTCATTGCTAGTAGGACCACAGGTTTTTGGATACAATGAAACTTTCGCTTTCCTATCAAAATTGAAACAAAGCAACTTTAAAGGAGGAAAAGAAAGCAGGACATTAAAGAAGAGACAGATACAACTTGTTGACATAGTCACAATTTCAAAAGTAGCACTTAAGCGTTACCCAAAACTGAAACCAATTCTTTCTAGTCTTTGCAGATTGATAAAACTACAGATCCACAGGCTAAGTGCAATAACATCACTTCCCATTCCATGTGAAAAGCCCACGTTTTTCATTTCCCTTTTGCTAGCAGAAAATGTAGGAACATGTACATGTCATCAGAATTTTCCACTGCAGACACTTCTCTCCTAAAGCTTCTATAGAAAACCATTGGCAGCAGTGACAATGAAACACAATCAAAACATACATGCAAAAAGAAAAAAAAAAACTCTTCCTCAAACCCAGCAATTAAAAGCAAAGTCCCAAAATTTCACTACTGCTTCACTTTAACAAAAATGAAAAAAAAAAAAAAAAAAAAAAAAAAAGACATTCTACGTTCGCTAGTTATGTAGTCTGGTGTACTATGGCAAAGTACCCTGACACTATGCATGGTGTAAGACCCTATATTAACAAAAATATGTACTTTATTGCATAATACGTCAGGATAGCTAATTCTAAAGAATATCCACTGTGATTGCCTTTGCTTTGCTCTCAGTGGGAGCTGAGCTCTAATCCGGCAAACTTCACTCTTGGAAAGTTCTGAGAATTAAACTCAAAACTGTTAAAACATGAGGTTTTCTCCAAGTAAGGATATTCATTATATTAAACTGTATTAAAAAATGTAGCTTTGTGATATAGACTAGAGCCTGTCATGATCACCATTCCTGAAGTGTTTGAATGAGCATAAGAATGTTTGCTATTCATATTTTAAAAAGGCAAACCTAAACTTTACAAGACTAAACTTTACCAAGACTAAGGCAGACTTTTACCTCAAGTATCATGCTCTGTTCTCTTCAGTTACATGCGCCAATTTTTAATAATGCAAGGGAGAATTGGAAGAGTACAAGGAACTCTTCAGTCTTATATTAAATGTGCAATATTGATTATGGACATCTCTTGTGACACCTCTTGTCATGGAAGAAATATAGTAGATACTTCTTTCCATACTACTTTGTATGTAATTCATTTCCTATGTTCCACCACTCTACTTGCTGCAGTTCAAATATTTATCTCCATGTCCAACAGGCAATTAAGTATGTGTTTATGGACACCAGTCTCATAGTTAAGTATAGAAATTTCCTCAGCTGAAACAGTTTTTGAAACAAAGTATTTTAATTTTCTCCTAATTAACATTATTCATTTGTGGAAAAGCACAGAACAAGGACAATACAAACCATTTGCATTTTGATCATTTTTTTCATTAGCTCAAAAGAGTTGGCCTCTTAGCAAACCAACCAAATCTGGGTATCTTTTTCGTTCTGCTTGGCCAGCACGACAGATTTGGACAGTGGCTTCAGCCAGACCTGTAACAGTATACTGAGTTCAGAAAGAGTCACCATGAGCTTGTGTCTCAGTGTGCTCATAGCCCCAACTGTGAAGTGTCAGCAAGTGGAAGGAGAGATTCTATAAGCATCATGGTGTTTGTGAAAGATACAAGTTTACAGAGATTCAGATAATGTATGTACATTATGATACTTACTTCTTTAGAGCAACAGGTCGAGTACCTCACAATCACTAACGGACCCTTTGCAAATATATATGGCTTCTTTACAAATTTTGTATGGCTTTTGATACTTAGTTGGAGTATCTGAACAGCAATATAGTTTACTTAAAAAAATAGGAAGAAAAGAAAAACAGGCAGAATGGGCAAATTTTACAGAAATATTTAGATAAATGAGTTCAGCAAATTCAGATGGAAACTGAGAGAAGGGAGTGTAAAAGCTGAATTATCTGTTATTTAATTTGCCTTGGGAGTATAGCATCTTTGTCTGATGGTGAGAAACAATAAGGCAATGATTACTAGGGACTTAAAGTTTCCTTATGAAATACTGTCCTTCCTCATCACTGCACTTGGAGGGGAGACCTTCTAAGTTGAAAACATGCTGCGCTTTTTCTTGTTTTGTCATGCTCCAAGTTTTCCCAAGCAGCAACAATGGGAAAGAAGAAAGTTTCAAACTGGTTTCTGTGGGGCTCTTGAAAACTTCCAGAAAGCAAAATAATCTTGACAGTTTCACCTTTGCTGCTCTTGCTATTAAAAAGACTAGGCAACAAGACATTAGTGCTACTGATGCAAGTTATTACTAGAAAAGGAAACACCCAAAAATAAAGAGGTTTAAAGGACAAAATGAAATAGCAGAGAAGACTTTTACTGGAACCAGTATAGTTACCATACAACAATAACCACCAGAGCCCCTGTGCTGAGGGTTCTCTTCAGAAGGGAAGTGAGCAAAAGAGACCAAAAGTGGTATCTTTATATATATATATATGGAGAGAGAGAGATAACTAATTTTGTATACAGAAGGCAATGCCTTGCTCCTAACATGAGCAAAATTAGCTTTTACTTGCTGCTAATTTTTCTCATTGGCTACAAATGCAGAGGAAAATGAGCTGTCAAAGGTTGTTTTCCATAGTACAAACGAGAGCACAAACAGTCAGGTATATGTATGTTAATAAGCAGAGAGCAATGATCAGTATGCCCTTGAGAGCAGAAACATTCCTGGAGGTTTCTGATAATCTGATGGTATACAGTATGTTGCCTTAACTATGAACACTTATAATGCATTTATGAAAATAATTCTGGGTCTCTCAAGCTATTGCAGCTCTACTCCTGCACCAGTATTTGAAACAACCCCTTTTTTTACCCATTTGTGACATCTACATCATTTATGTATGTACAATATGCAACAGCCTCTCTAATGAACTGCAGTATTCCACAATACAGTTTATTGTGCAGTGCCTACAAAGACCAATTAGATCAGCACACTGTAGGTTTGTAGAGATGGAAGAAGATATTTACATTAAAAAAAAGAAAGAAACTTTTCTTCTTAGCAAGTTTTTTCCCCAAAAACAAAAGTATATTTTCTACTCAAATATGACCATTTTAAAACTCTATCCCATGTACCAGTAATACATAGTCTTCACACTTCAAGTTTTACACTTCTTTTTAAAGTATAGTTATCAGTGTGGAAATGCTTCCCACACCCATCTCCTCAGGCCAGAGGAGACTAACTACTAGATCCTTTATTTTTGACTTGCATCTCCATTAACGTGGCTGATAATTTCAGGATGAATCTTGACAGCATTTGCTCCTTTAAGTAGTCTTTACCTAAAACAGTACTGACAACCAACTAATCACCCATGGGCCTACTGAGGAGAATTAAATCTCCTTGACTTAAAACTCATAACCTATTCCCATCTGATGGTATGTGGCACATAAAGGAATATGACACGTGATTTTAATAAAATGTGTTTTTTCCATTCCATCTCCTTTTCCCATTTATATGATTACTCCTGCTTTTAACCTATCTAAATGTCATGACACAGGCCAAGTGTGATTCAGAAGTTTTCATTGCTGTTAGCACATCCTTTTCTTGCTCAATAAAAATTTTCAAGCTGTCTTTCAGTTTATGATTCTCTAAAAATTTCCTTAAGCTACTCCAGAAAAGAGTATTTATTTTTAAAAAATATGTTTATTTGACACTCTAGGTTACAATCACTTGTAGGAAGCTTCATGTAGAAAGTAATGCTACAGCTCTGCATCAGCTTACCTGCTCGTTCACCTGCTGATACATTCCTACAGGGAATTTCTGTTGATGTTTTCATGAGTTCTGCATGGTTTTTTGTCACCATGAGTTAGCAAATATGCTTTCCTTCACAGACTTTCAAAAAAAAAAAAAAAAACAACTTAACATCCTAGCACATTCTATAGTCATCATGACCTCCTGGTTGTTAAATGCATTAAAAAAAAAAAAAAAAAAAAAAGAACAACAACTCTGTAAGAGGCACAATTTAAACCATTTTTGCCCCCTTTGGTGGAAAATAAAATTACGCTTCTGAAACCTAAATGGATCTGAAGAACTTCAGTCATTAATTTTATGTTTCCAAATTGCTGGAAAAGGCTACATTCCTATCATTCCACTCAAGATTCACTCTATTACTACAATTCAAGATGCCTTCTTAGACAATATACATGAATAAATCATGTCTGATAAGATACATCCAGTTACAAAGAATTAAATAACTTAGGTAGGGAACAGCAAATACAAATAAAACGTTTTCCAGAATACAAAATACAAAATTATTAAGGATTGATGACAACTGATGAAAAGATCACAGACATTTTGAATTTCTGCCTGCTAACACATCTTTCTTTCTTACGTACTGTTTTACTGATTTGGTTCCTGAAATCTATTCTTTTTCTTGTTTTGTAGTTCTCTTAGTACCTGCCTCGAGGAAAGAAATTGGCAACAATGCTGGTTGCTATTGACACTGACTTACACTTTCTCAGCAAAACTATTCACTAAGAGGTAGAGGGATGGAGTACCATGAAATATTTCATTTTTGCCATAAGGTTAACTGCTTAACAAAGGTGCTTCCAGCACCTGTTCTGCCAGCACATGAACATTCAATACAATGAGAATAAGAAATGGGGCATATTCCATTGATAAGTTTTTATCTGTATGTCATTGCATCCAAATCTATAGGAATTCTTACATCATATATCTGATTCCACAACAATGAAATAACCCATTCTATACATTACAGAAAGGGATATGAGTTCCGTAACTTTAACCCCAGTCTCTTTCAAAGTGCCACAATACAATTGCACAGCCTAACCATCTTGCTAAGCAGATCTATTTTTAGGCAGCTTCTTTGTTATTGTATCTCAGTGCCTACTTTTTAAACTCAATATAGTTTCACTGGTAGCTGAGCTTACAAGTGCTGCCACATGTCTCTTTCAAAGGTAAATATAAATATATGGCTGAGTTCTGTAGCAACATAATGATACAGTGTTAAAATACACTGGGCAACAAGTCTGAAAGAAAAAAAAAAAAAAATACACATCTGCAGAACAGCTCAGGCGTGACAACTTCACACAGACACACACCTGTATGGCAAACTGTTTGCAAGCTGCGCATCACCCCTGACACGCGTCTCTGCCTTACACGGGGCCAGTCAAAGGAAACCAGGTACCAACTTGACTCAAAGCTCGGGAGAACTGCCCGAGTTTATTAACTCCGTCGTGCGCCCACCGCAGCCTCCCCGGCAGAGTCCCCACCAAACTACCTGTAACACAGCCCCTATTTCCCACCCTGCCGCCTCGCTCGCATCCCGACCCCGGCCCCCCCGGCCCCTCCTCGCCCAAAGCGCGGGCGCTGCCTTCCCACCCTGCCCCTCCCCGAGCCCCCACTCCGGGCAGCGGGGGAGCCGCCCCGCCGCCCCCTCCTCTCCCGCCTTCCTTCCCCCCCTCCTCCGCGGGCCGCCCCCGCCGCCACTCACCAGCTGCGCGCCGCACACGGCCACCAGCGTGCACCGGCCGCTGCAATAGCCCATGGCTCCCGGCACCCCGCGCCGCCGTCCCGCGCCGCGCCCACTCAGGCGGCGGGAGAGCACCGCCCGGCCGCCGCCCGGCTCCCGCCTGCCGCCGGCGCTCCCCAGCCCGGGACCCGCATGGGGGCGCGCCCGCCGCCCGCCCGCCCTCAGCCGCGGCCGCAGCGCCCGCCGCCTCGGCGGTCGCGGGCAGCGGGGCCGGCCGCCCCCGCGGAGGGCGGCAGCGCCGGGGGGAGGGCGGCGGCAGGTGCCTGCAGGAGCAGCCGCGCTCTGCCGCGCAGCCCCAGAGGCATCTGGGCTTCAAAGTTTGCCCCCTCAACTCCGCTCGCAAACCATCCGGGCTCGCAGCCGTCTGCGGCGGGGGGAGGCGGGGGGAGGAGGGGAGAAGGGAGGGAGGGAGGGACGGACGGACGGGGAGGCGAGGCAGGCGGCGGCGCTAAGCTCGGTTCACGCTCGCGGAGCGGCTTCCCTACTGCCCACGGCATAGCTGCTCCCCCGCCCGCCTTCCTCCTCCTCCTCCTCCCGGTAGGGCTCAGGCAGCCCCAGCTGTGGGAACCCCTCTCCTGGGGGCTCCCCCGCGGGAGGGCGCGGAGAGACGGCGCAGCGTCGGGGGGCGCCTCTGCTTTATCTGCGCGGGCGCGGCGACTGCGGCTGCAGCTTCCTGGGCGCCTTTGTCTCGGCGGGACACCTCCGCGCCCACCCCGCGCGGAGCTCATCCGGACCGCGCGGCGCCCGCCGCAGCCCCGCCGCCGCACAGGCACAGGCACAGCCCCTCCGGCAGGGTGCGGCGGCGGGGCACGGCCCGGCCCGCGGTCACGGCAGGGCAGCAGAGCGGGGCCCGGCCGCGGGCGCGGAGCGGAGCCGGCGCGGCCACAGCTCCGCGGCGGCACGTGCTGCTGCCGCCTGGCGGGCAGCGGGCGGCGGTGCAGGGGAAGCCGCCCCAGCCGCGCTTCCTCCGCTGCAGCCGGCACCGGGGAGAGCTCCCCGGGACCGCCGGGGACACGCCGGCCCCCACCTGCCCGCAGCACCGGGGTCACTCCCACCCTGAGCAGAGCTCACGGGCGGAGGTAGATCAAAAGAGTCTGACCTAGAACGCTGGGAGAGGTCCGAGACAGAGGATATGGGCTAGAGGGTGAGGGCAGGAAAAGAAGGACAAGACTGGTCCTATTTAAAAAAAAAAAATATATATATAAATTGGTGTCAGGGAACTGGTTCTACCCACAATTACGATGAGGAGCGTTTGCACTTAGTGACTTGGTGCGGCCTTCCTCTGTTGTTAAAAGCATTCAGACTACATCAAGATGGTGGGAAATTATGTGTCAAGATCTGGTGTGTCAATCAGCCTCCAAAGGTTGTTAATTGCTGTGTCATCCCCAACCACCTTGATTGATATTGCATTTGGACCAGGTCACTCTTACTGAGCTGCTCATTAAACAAAAGTAGTTTTATCCAAGATGTCAACAATTATGAACTTGAGGAACACCACTGGGTTTCCTGAGCTCATGTGGATATCTGTTTGCAGCGGAAATATCCTGTAAAACTGGAAGGTCTCTGGGAGCTTAGAACCCCATGTAGCTTGCTCTCACTTTATAAGCAAGTTTGTGAAAATAATTGGCAAACTGTCAAATGAGTGGTTATGACTCCTAAAATTCTTGTAATGATCACTCCACAGGGAAGCAAAACACGCACAAAAGTGTCAGTGTTTGTCCTCTGCTCCGTAAGTACATTATTCTGATTGTCAGCCTCTATGCTGTCAGACACAGTGTGGACCAGTCAAATCACTGGGCATGAGGAATACCAAACACAGTGGACATATTCAGGATTAAGGAGGCAACTACTAGGGATAGCCATAGCTGAGAACAAATAAAGCTGTGTAACAACTGAGGCTTAGAAAGCAGAGATGTCCAACAAGTGGCAGAGAATAGTTCAGGTAGCTCTGAACTCACACAGTCTTTCTTGACTTCTTCAGCGTATCATGCTTACACTTACCGGATCACAGAATGGGTAGAGTTGGAACAGACTACAGTGGGTCATCTGGTCCAACTTCCCTGCTCAAACAGGGTCATCCTATAGCACATGGCAGTGGCAAGAACAGTGTATCTCATTATCTGAGATTGGGAGCTGGGAAGCTAACAGAAAGGGCAATTTGTACTCATTTGGACTCTTGTGAGGAAGCAAACACTTTTCTGTCTGTGCCCATAACTGATCTGGTTGTTCATTACAGTGGGAGGTTTCCTAAGGAAAACATGGGCAGTAGTGGAAGAGTCCAAAATTACAGTCTCCATGGACTCTAACAGTTTCCCAAAGCTCCCTGATCTTTTGTCTTCTCAACACCTTCTCCTATACCTTTGCATTGTAGTAAGAATCTCAACTTGTTTGCCTTCTCCTAAGTACCTTTAAAGTAAATGTGTCTATTTCTGTGCTGTTATCCACTTCCCCCTTGTCTGTGGCTTATCTGTCCACACAAACTTCCTTTCTCCATGTCACTTTTATCTGTTTAATCTCTTTTATCAAGAGGACTCGAAGTGAACCACAGGATTGAGCTCTCGTTGGGTCAAATGCTCAGGTCAAGGCCTTTTTGAGTCCAGTCTGAGCTTGTTCTTGGGGCCCTGCAGCTTCAGCATGCAGCACAATCAGCTGTGTACACACAGCAATGCTTTTTTTTTTCATTCCTACTTAGACTTAACAAAAGGCCTCTTATGTGTGCTCAGTGAGTAATTTTCAATCGTTCATAACTTTGTCATAACAAAACCAATTTTCTTCGAAGGCAGGCTGTGCAGTGCTCTTCACTGAAGGTTATTCCATGCAAAACATTAACTTGTAGGTTACAGTGCTTTCACCAGTTGATTTGTAATCATAAAGAGGTAAACCCCCCCCCCCCAAAAAAAAAAAAACAAAAAAAAACCAAAAAAAAAAAACCACCAAACCAAACAAAAAAAAAGCCAGATAAAAATAGGTTTCCCTGTTTCCCTTCAGTCTTTTCAATCAAGTGGAATTTTATTCCTATTTCTATAACTAATTTCCAGGAGGAGGTCAGTTCCAAAGTCTGTGACTTTCACTAATGACTGGAAACAGGCGGTTACAGATTCATTTTACACTTCCAGTTATAGGAGCTCATTGCTAGTGCCTGTACACCCAGGATGTCTGCTCTTTGGAGACGAGAAGGGAACACCCTTTTTAGCAGCATAATGGTGAAACCTGTGTCCCCTAGAGTGCCTTCCCTGTGATTTGACAGGAGTTACTAACTGGTTTGAAGCCTAATCCTAGCCTGCTCCTTCCCTGAGCCTGGGGGAGCACCTGGGCAAAAGGAAAGCCCAAGGAGGGCTGCAGCTGCCAGCCTGCTGCATCAAACCAGCAGCCACAGAGGAGAACAAGGACTTGGGAGAACAAGCCACAGGCCAAACAGACCGGCAGGAAGGGCCACTAGTGGCTTATGGACCGTAGCTTCTGTATCCCTTTACTTTAATAAAACTTTCAGGTGAAATCCGTTAAGCCAGGACAGTGTGGGTTCAGCAGCGCGTCATCCCAAGCGTTCCAGCCATGTAGGAGCTTGCTGCTGCCAGCGCCACCTCCCCAGGCTGTCCCAGGTCCCAGTAAATCAGTATGGGCTCCTACCTACTGCATCCATTCTCATATAAACCAGTCTGAAAATGCTTTGTAATTGATAATGTTGTCATCAATAGTAAAGGGAAAATATTGTTTCAATTTAACCAACACCTTGTTAACAGACACACCTTGCTGTGTGACGTGCATGTTGACTTTCCGAGGAAAGAATCAATTAGGGGAGAAATAATAAGTGATTAAAACATAATACAAAATTATTGCAGGCTTAAGCACACTGCAATAAAAATTCTATTCAAACCTCTAAGACTGTAGCAGTATTAAACGATTCTTTTGAACATCATCTCTACCATGAAGATTGAATGTCAGGTACTTTTTTTTACCTCCTGCAGGATTTCAAGACTTGATTGCCCAAATGACAGTTTACTTATTTTACTGTCACATACTTTTGTGAAATGCCATAACAAGTTGATTACAGGTTTCACATTTTGCATAGTGACAAAATCATCTGTCATATAATAGTCTGATGCCTGAAAAACCATTTAACTAAGAAGCAGTTGCTACTGAAAATAATGATATTTGAAACATTAAGTGGGTTTAAATGTGTACATTTTCTAAGTAAGTCTTTGTTTTAACTGAATGAGAAGAGCAGTGTTATCCCTTTCAGGCATGAATTTAAGACTTGTAAAAGTCACCAGACAACAACTAGCTAGAGGGTGAGATAAATTAGGTGGGGCATCATTTAATGAATGACATGAAAAATAGAAATTGAAAGCCTAGTGATACATCATAGCTTCTACAAAGATGAAAAAGTCCCTGGCTCCTATTTCCAAAACCTGTTATTCCTACCAACCTGTGCTGGAGATCTGAGGCCATGTCATGCACTCTGGCTACTGGGAATAGAAACAGTCTCCCTTTCCCTTATGGAGAGAAATATAGGGTCTCTGGAACTGGTGTGAAGAAAAGAATAAGATTTTACTTTCTTATTCAACAATATCCATACCTTAGATGAGATGTAAGTAATAACAGTAATAAGGATAATCCATTCATTTAATGTATTCAGTTTCTTGACTGATTCTAAGTGACTAGATTTTGGAAATAATGTGATGTGTCATTTACTTAGCAATACTACCCAGTAAGGGAATTTTCTGGGCATTTTATTTCTGGTAATGAGTGGATGAAGTAATGGTAGTAGCAATCTCCCTTCTCATGTGCAGGCAAAGGGCAAGCCAGTTTTCAAAATGAGAAGGGAATAGGATGGGAAAGCTCAGCAAGCTGTTAGATGAAGAAGAGAATGATGTGTCCCTGGCACTCTGTCATATACTGACTTCATAGGCAATGCAGCCATCACATACCTGCCATTATGAATACTGGTGGAAAATCATAGTGAATTATATATGAGGATGAAGGCCGAACCTATCTGGAAGGGTGCTGAACCCAGGTGCTCAGCACAGTGGGATGCAGCACAGGGTAAGACCAGAGATTAGCAGAATAGCGTCCAAGGGTGTCTGACCTTCCTGGACCACCAGCTGCAGCACACCACAAGTGGCAAAACCCTGTTCTGGGGCCACAGATCAATGGCAGCCAAGTGCTGTCACTGCATCCTTGCTGCTGAGTTTGTTTTCCACCCAGGCTGGAGAGACATTGAGGATGCAATAGCTTTGGCATTTTTCATACTGTTCCACCTTCTGTGGGACAATGGGAAAAAATAGGAATCGGAGGGGAGGAGGAATTCCTTGCCATGTTTTCTTGCTTCACAAAGGATCATGGTTAACAAAATTGTCGACCTGAAGGCTTATCATTGCCTCTGTGGACACAGTTTGTACAATGTTTTTCTTAACTAACACTGTAATTTTCTGTGCACTTATTAGTCTTTCTGGGGAAAAAAATAGTCTAATAATGCTATCACTGCTTTATTTTTAGTCAATGTTTTCTCACTTGTGGACATTAAAGCATTGTATAGTTAATTTAATATTATTGATCCTACATTTCAGTAGATCTGCATACAGAAATTTGAAACACTTCATATGTTAGGTACTTTGGACATCCACACAGTAGATTTTTCTTATCTGTCTCCTATAAACTTGTGTAACCTTTAGCAAGTCGATTAAACATTCTGCTTCTTATATACCTCATCTGGAAAATAAATGTGTTCTCATTTTGCCTAGGGCAAGGTAACACAAGGGAGAAGTCATTTTCATGGCATTGGAATTTCTTCTAACATTTAAAATTGGCCAATGAGGAGGTCAGATTATTCTTTGTGACCATTGTTGTTTTGTTTTTTTTTGTTTTTTTGTTTTTTTGGTGGTTTTTTTTTGGGGGGTTTTTTTTTGGGTTTTTTTTTGTTTTGTTTTGTTTTGTTTTTGGTTTTTTTTTCTTTGGTTGGTTCCTTTATTCCATGAAATCATGGATACATATCCATTAAAATTATATTTTTAAGCATTCTGCTATAAATATTATTGAAAGTTGTTTTTTTCCTTAAGTCACTGTCAAATCTAATTTTCATTTATCAAGCTTGTATTTAATGTAATCTATTTAACAAATTATTTTAACATATTTTAATTCTGAAATAAACAGGTTCTGTTTTCAGCAAATATTTTGATTGCCAGTGAAACTAAAATCCTGACGTTTGACAAACAGAAGGATGCTTTCTTCTGTGACAGAAGTGCGACTATGGTCTTTGAAATGGAGAAAAATGGAGAGAGGGGTAAAATTATGGCTTGTATTCAACGAGGAGATTTGACGAGCGAATAGAAGAAGTAGAATGAACCGTCGTACTGACAATCTCCAAAGCTCTGAGCAGTTGGAAGAGCTCTAGTAGCGTCCAGCTGCAGCCGAGCCTTGATATTCTTTGTAAACTGAAGCCCGTCAAGAGAGGGCACTACGTTCATGCACAGACACGGCGCCCGTCGCCGGCCGCTCTTGCGGATAGCTGTGGATGCGCAGATTCCCAGCCCGCAGCGCTCCCACCTGCCCTGCCCTGCCCTGCCCTGCCCTGCCCTGCCCTGCCCTGCCTTCTCTGCCCTGCCTTCTCTGCCCTGTCCTGCCCGGCTCTGCCCTGCCCTGCCCTGCCTTCTCTGCCCTGTCCTGCCCTGCCGGCACCGCCCCGCTCAGGCCGCCGAGGGACGGAGGAAAGCGGCGTGGATACCACGGTACCGGAGGCAGCCGTGCCTAACGTGGTCTCTCTTTGCCCCGCAGGGAATCAATGGGCTTCATGAAGAGTGAGCTGCAAGAAGGAAAAGGCATGCAGCAGGTCTAATGATCTCTTCTGGACTCCGATCTTGGAAAACCCTATTGTTTTCCTGAGATCATAGGTGGCCTTGTAACTCACATGACACATCAGAGAGAGAGTAACCCGAGTTATGTTTGTTTATAACGTTTTAATGGCTTTCTAGGTGAAATGGAGTCCCTTTGTTTACCCAGACTGGCCTTCTGCAACAGGTGATAGGAATTCCTTGGGCTGATTTCTGATTGAACTAAATTTGGGAAATACTGTTCCAGATATTATTTAGAATTTTCTAAAAACAAGAACTACATAAAGCATTCTGTAATAAATCCTGAAGATACAGTAGAAGAAATAATATCCAAAAATTACATTTTATCTCTAGTCTAAACCTTATTTTTAAAGAACTGCTTCTTGCTCAACTTCTAACAGTAACACTAAAAGGTTCCCTTTAGAAATCAAAAAGGTTCTTTTCTTCTCTCTCTAAGCTTGTCTTGACTGTTGCCATTTTAATATATAATCTCCTTTCTGATAAGATAAGGACCTTGGTCTCCCCGTGCATTATACTACCAGCTAGATTTTTCAGTCCTGCAATCATCTGCACTGATTTTTTTTTTTTTTATCCTCCCTAGCAGTTCAATATTTTCTAGAAATTCAGGTTGTGGAAGTGAACACAGTATGTTATTAAGGAATGCAGCATTTTCAAATGCAAAAAGCCTCAGATTTGCTTTCATCATCCTCATGAAATGTCCTGTTCATCTTGTTCATCTCCTGTGCCCTCTAGAGCTCCTTCTCAGTTCTGTTTCCTGAGATAGGCTTCTCCATGGATTCCCTCTGAATTGCTATGCCTTTTCCTGGCTATAGGACTTTGTGTTCTTCCCTGCTCAGATAAATGTTTCTTTATGTTCAGCTTGCCAAGTTACCCAAGTTACATAAAACAACCAGTCCTCTTCCCCATATGCCACTGAAGCTATCTTTTTATCTTCAAACTCTATTGATAGCAATTTGCTTTGTTTTTCCTTTTATGTTGAAATATTTAAAATGATAGCTAGGTACAAGGTGCTATTGACTTGTTCAGAAGTTGTTTTCCATTTAAATTTCTAATTTGAGATGTATCATTAGCTAGATTTTTTGCTAATTTAATATGCTCTATTTTGAATTTCCATCCTTCTAGTTTTCCTCGTTAAATGGTCATCAATATGAGCTGAAAAAATCAAAAGTTTTTGAACCAATATGGTTACCATCATCATCCAAACTTGTAATCTCATCAGTAAAAGCCGTCAAGTTAATTTGATAAGGTCTGTTGTCCATACACTCATGTTGATCAGCATTAATTATTATTGATGATCAGCCTTAATAATCCACCTTTAATTCTTTATTGAGTCTTATATCAGCTGTTATATCATTGGAGTCTTATATCAATTTTCCTCCAATCAGTGTTAGACTGACAAGTCTTCTCATTTGCCCCATGTGGCACAACATTAGCTTTCCTCCTTTTCACTGGGGTTTTTCTGGTGCTCCAGAATTCTTATTGAGAATCAACGTTAATGGTTCAGAGAAATTTCTTTACCTGATTTTTCTAAAACTTTTCAATGAAAATTACCTGGATCTTTTTATTTGGAAATGTGTGCTGTTATTAACTGCCTTTTAATTCTCTGGAGTGACCACTGGAATAGAAAATACTTCAGCCTTACCTTATGATAAAATTTCTACTTTCTCCCCTCCTTAACAGAGAATGGGGCTATGCACGGAGCACACATGATTTGTCTGCATTATTATTCTTTATTTTGTATTTCCCATCTGCTAGTGCAGAACCAATATTTTTCTTCTCTTTTATTTGCTTTTAATATCCTTTTTAAAAAACCCAAATAGTCTCTCTTCTTATTGACCTTAGCAACCATGGCAAGTCTTACTGCCTTTTCAATTTTGTAATTGATTAATTTTGTTTTACTTGAATCTGGTGAGGTCCATTATTAAATGATTGTGTATTCTTTTACTTTTGTTTTCTTTATCTATTTTCTCTGGTTCCTACTTCTATGTAGGCTCATTATGTTGTGATACTATTTCCCTCCCCTTCCATTTAATATGGTCCTTAATTGCCATCAATTCATTGAAATCAACCCATTAAAAGCAATACAGGATCACTGCTGACTCGGTTTTGTTTTCTGTGCAAAAATCAAATCTAAGAATTTGTACTAATACAATCATGATTTTTACCTAGTAACATGTTAGAAATTTTTACCTATAACTTTGAATTCTAGAAGAATATTAACAATTAGCATCATAATTTCTTCAGCATATGTCACTCAGGCTGAGGTTCCTGTGATTACACGGCCATTTAGCTCTCCTTCACTATAGACAGGTGCTCACCTGAGCCTGGGGTGTCCTACTATGATATGGTAACTTGCAGCCAATCCCAGCTGGTACTTTGTACTTTGCCAGTTAAATATTCACCCCAAACTTCCAATATTTGTCACTTCTACACTGTCAGCACTTAGTAAGAGCCATTTTTGACATGAAGTGTCTTTTTGCACTCTTTCTCCCCTTTTTCTTTCCTAAATAGATTACAGCCAGTGATTTCAGTATTCCAGTCATGCAGATCACCCAATCAAGTTTCAGTAATGCCAACTAGGAAAAATTCATGCTCATAAATGAGCCATTCCAGCTCTTGTTTACTGAAAAGGCTCCTAGCCTTGCAATATAGGCAATTAAAGTTTTTTTTATTTCTCGTATCCTTTGGATTTTTGATTAATTTTGTTCTAAGTTTCTTCATTTTTTGCTACATTTGATGTTTCTCTTCCCCTCATCCCTTCATCATTCCCTCTTGTTATTAGTTTGTTCTTCTCAGACAACACTTGCAAAAGGGCTCTGGTGCCTTGCTACTTGGTAAAATGTGCAGTGGAAGTTCCCAATGCAATGTATGTCAAGAGGAAAAAAGTGAATTTACAACAGCAAGTGCAGAGTGCTGTCAAAGATAGGCAGTATGAATTTTTCCAGAATCTGTCATCTTCTTTAACCATGATTGACATCACTCACAAGTCTTAGGATTTAATTTCCCATTATATTTAGTAGTATGCTAGTAGTAAGATCAGTGGAAGGAATTCCTGTTTTTACCCTCTCAATCCCCCACGATGGAGCGCCTTCCCAGAGACATTGTACAACTCTGCATGGAACCAGGCCGTAAATCAGAGCTGAGAAGAAATTCAGGTTTCCAAAAGCCCTCCCCTGTGCAGGCTGGGTGGATAGGGAAGTGTGCTGGAGAGCCAGACAGCAATCTTGCAAGTGAGACTGGGGCCCTTGATAGTCCTTGCCCCAGCCCTGGTGTGGCAGGGTTGGCTGCTGAAAGTTCCCTGGTCAGAGGCACAGAGGCAGGAGAAATACCTTTACTTCTACACACTTCCCTTCTGTACTGGGGGAAAGCAGGGGTGGCCATCTGAATTTTCAGGTCCTTCTGGCTCTTAGGCAGAAATCCTCAGCATTGTTAATGGGGAAGACATAAGCAAAGAGGTCTCTCTTATGGTGCTCCTCTCCTGTGCCTGGAAAGCAAATAGCACAAGAGGAGCTTCCAGCTCTGTGGTTAACCTAATTCACAAAGAGTCAGGAAAGGGCTTTCTTTAATGGATCAAGTTTTGCTGACTGGGTTAAAATGTTTATCAAATAGCAATGTCACAATTTGTGTCTCAGCATTTGGATAACAGCAAACCAATTTCTATTTACTTAAAGATGATCCTTTCTATTTATTTTTCATGAATGGTGATTTTCTTTAACTATATAGCTGATACAGAGATTTGAGATAGATTTAATATGTGGAGATGATAGCAAGATGTTATTGTGCTGAAGATGTTCCAACATGTATCTACATGTTGGAAAATTATATTAACCTTTCAGACCATATATAATGTATATAATAAGACCAGGTAATGTATATTAGTTCTGTTATAATAATAACTGCCAAACAGTTTCAGCTTAGTTTGGGGTTTTGTTTTTTGGTTTTTTTTTGTTTGTTTGTTTGGTTTTTTTTTGTTTTGTTGTTTGTTTTTTTTTTTTTTTTTTTGGTGGGGTTGGTTTTGTTTTCTGTTTGTTTTGTTTTGTTGGTTTTTTTTCAGATTTATTTTCTTTTTCTGCTGAAGTGAAATAAAAGAAGTTTAGGTCAAACACTTCCTTGGGACAAGAATTAGATCTTTTGATGGAAGAAGATATAACAAACTTATCATCATATTATATCATAAAAACTGTGAAATAAACTTCTTCCCTGCTGTCACCCAACTTCACAGACCTGTGAAGCTAGTTTATGCCTCAGGTGTAAGTATAATTTTTTTTTTCAGTAACAGGCTCCTGAAGTGTCCAACATCTGATTATTTAGAAGTAATATTATCTGATTATTTTTAGAAATTTAGGGTTTATTTTGTTCTCTCTCACACATTTCATTATCTTCTCCTTCTTTAAATCTTTATTTAAAATTAATCTCTGATATGTTTTTTCCAACAGGAAATATAGGTTTCACATACTACTGAGACACCTGTAAGCTCAACAAGCAACCAGATGAACAGTGTAGCCTGAAACTACCAATTCCAATTCTTTTTGTAAAATGCTTTGTTTTTTTCCTAAGCTGTGCTTTAAATATAAATGGAATTCTTCAGGACAGAGATTGGGCCTTTAACCGTATCATAAAATGTTTAATACATTTGGGCATTTAAGAAATGACATTAAATAGGCTAGGCCATTAAAAACTGTGTTCTTTATGCTCCTATTTTGTGCATCCTGTTAAGATTTATTGCAGAGTTTTTCAGTTGCTCTTAAATTCACTGAGTATTTCAAAGGTATTTAATTTCATTTTTTTTTTAGCCGTGGCAGATGTCAGCTCTCTCAGTTTTCTTCCAATTAATGCTCTTACCAATTTTTCATGTTCTGCCTTGAGGTTAGATTTGAATGAGAAGGATTTGTCAATTCCTACTGCCACCAAATCTGGGGTTTTATTGTTGTTGTTCCTATGCTTTTCTGTATGTTTTGTAACTTTTTATTTAAGATTTGTTGTTGCTCCCTTCTCCATGTGTCTTTTACTGATGGTCCAGGGTGTTTCTTTATCTCTGGGCAAACCCTTCCTGCTTGAGAGACCTATTTTATTTGCTATGTGGATGCAAAACACTCATCTCTATTTTTGCATTTAGGAAAATACGTGTATTGTTTCTTCTTTGTCATTGAAGTTCATGTGGTACATTTCAGTTTATGCCCTCACCTAACAATACATATGCTCCTCCCATGTGTTTCCCATCCATCCCTCCAGCCAGATACTGGGTATTACTATCCCATGCACCTATTCTAGAAGCACACAGAGGTAGACTAAATTTGACTTGATGACTTTTGAGAAAATGCTAATTTTGCTACCTTTTTTTCTATAGTTGTGGAAATAAAGCAAAAGCATTCTTGTTTTTACTGACCCCCAAGAAACAGAGCAGTAGATGATAGTGAATACCACAGTGAATAAGAGGGTAAATAATGTAAAAGACTTTATTTCTGAGGGCAAGAGTTCAGTACCATTTCTACCATTATATTCAGTAAAAGGCCAAAATAAATCTCCCCTTCAGTTTATTTCTCAGGATTATTTTGCCTAAGAAGGTTTAACCAGCCTGGAGTAATCTTTCAATACATGTTAGGAAGATTTCACGTAAATAAATCATCCAGAGTAAAACTGTAGTCTCCAATTACATTGTATTCCTGTTCCTCTTCTTTCTTTCTTCGTCACTTTTCCTTTGGTTGTTTTACTCCCTGATACTCTTGAATGTGTTCTTTGCTCACATATTGACTCACTTTCTCTTTGGTCTCACCGCCTCTAGGTCTTGCTTCTGCCACTGAGCTTTCTTTGCTTCACGGAAGTTCTTTCTTCACTTGCTAAAATCCCTTCCATACCCCAAAGTTTCTTAAGAACTCCAAGCTTCATTTGCAGATAATTCCAGCAGGAAACTCTCAAATTGATCTTTTCTGCTAGTCCTGGGGCTTTCTTTCCCACTTATTTGTTTTTCTTGATTTTCAGAACATTAGTCAGAGTAGTCTGGTTATTGCTCGAACAGCACTGGGGGGGAAAAATTACATAAGCTGCACATTCAACATCTGTCTACAGGCTAAAAGAGAGGAAGACTCAGAGATACTGGATATTCTTCCCACTTCTGCTGTCTGTTGATTATATCAATTTGATCAAAATATACTGGAAACAATTGAGAAATGAAGATACTTCAGTCATGCAGGTTTTGACATTGCCAGAGGTCCCTATTACGAGTGAATCTTCAACTTGATTCTATATGTAGCTTTCTTTTTTAATTGTCTAAGATTGAAATGGGAAATGAAACCTAAGTGAAAAAAACCCAAATGTCAGAAGTGAATACCCAAGCTGTAAACCTTCATTTTTCTTCTTACAGTAAGCAACTTCTCCTGTAAATATGCAGCATAATAAAGTTATAACATAAGAATAAACAATCTTGTTCCCCATGCCCTCTGCAAACTATATTACTAAAGCGATTTTCATTTCATCAAACAAGATTCTAGGAGTGGATAGAGCTGACTGGGATAATGCAAATCATCACAAATAAAGGAATATGATCAGTGTTACTATTTTTTTTAACACCAGCCTGTATGAGTTGAATTTATTTTCCCCCACATTTGTCCGCTTTATCTCTTCTTGATACATTTATTTTGGATGATTCATTCAAGGTGATCTTTTTAGAGCACACATATGGCAGTCACCATCTCAGTCAGCATTGTGGGACAGTTTTAAGAACTGCTCCCCACCAGAGGCACAGTCAGCCTGTAAGACCATAGGCTTTTCTTCCCTCCCTCATATCTCTGCACATCCACCCAGCACACCATGCAATCGGCTTATGGATACATCAATTGCACAGCAATAATCTGCTCCCCTGTGGGCTGTGGCTTTTGCAAAGGAGTAAGGCCTTCTTTTTTACATTTTACAGATGTGTGGAGCTCACCCTTAGAACCCTTTTCAGTCATAATTATTCTTTTCATGCGGGCCCACGCAATTTCTAACAACATTGCAGCCAACTGAAACTTCTGATTAAGAGTTTTGCCTTCATGTGCTGGGAAGCAGAAAGTAGCTCTGCACTGGTGAGCTCAGTTTCTGGGCTAACCCATCTGCAGCTGCACAGAGATAGCAGCTAGCATCTGGTTTTCCTTGGTTCACGGGCTTTTTTATTAGATCAGATGAGCAACCAGCAGAGGGGAAAAGTGCCTTCTTGGTTGTATAGGCTAACATTTGCTGTTAGCCTGTTCCACATATGGATTCTAGGGCTGCAGAGAGAAATGAGTATAAAACTGGGTCTCAGAGAAGCTGTCTTTTGGAGCTATTCAAGGGAGGTCCAGACTTGAAAGGGTGTACCTCACCTGTACTGAAGATCCTAATCCTGCCTGTGATAATAGCCTGTGTATGAATAGCCTGTGTATGATTCTTTTTTTCCTTCTTGTTCATGCAAATGGAGTAAATAGATACAGGTGAGAGAACAGAAACACAGAACAGTCAAGCTGTAAATATTAGAAATCTACCTGGATTTCTTCAGTTGGCAGAGCTGAGATTCATAGACATTTGAGATCGACTGCATCCATTTTCCTATATTCAGCTGGTATACCTTAAATCTGGGTGGTCAACAGAGCATAAATATGTTGTGCATGTGCATTCTGACAGCACATGTATCAGAAGAAAATCTCGCTAAAAAGCACACAAAACAATTTTCACAAAAACAATTTTTCTTATATCACAGCTAGTCATCTGTCAGAAAGATGCCAGAAAGAGTGTTAAAAATACTGTAAATATTCAGCTCAAAGTGTGTTTACATTTGCAATATGTTCTTTTATGTGAAAGAACATAGACAGAATGAAAGGAGAATCCTCCCCTTGGTAATGACTATTTTAATGTCTGCTCAAAGCTTTGTAAATAATGCAGCACTATAAAATTTAGTCATAAGAAGTAATCATTATCTCTCAATGAAAGAGAATAATTTTTCCATTTGACCTGACATATAAATGTCTATAAACATTATATTTATCTTTAAGAGTGTTCCCTCTATTCATATGGTAATACAGGCAATGTGAAGATTTCTAACATCTCAGAAAATTACCCCACAGTACACCCAGTTGCCTGTATTTTCCAAAAACTGCAGTCTTGAACAGCGATTTTTATGCTTCCAACAGATTGGGTCAAAGAACATACAGGCACTGGAATCTTCTTTTGATTGCTTCTAAACTTCCTTCATCAGTGGCTGCTAAGAGATATATTAAAGAAACATGCTCCTGTTCAAATAGGCCAAAACCTCTTTTCACAAGATTCTCAGATGTTTCCTTGAGTCATGATGGGAAAATTTTGAAGGATTACATTATATCTTAATAGAGAACTTTTAAGTATGGCTTATTAATTGGAAAAAAAAAAAGAAGCAGGTGATTATTAAGCAATTTTATGTTACACTGTCTTGAGAGAGAGCTGGTACATGATGACTGATACATTGCCAAGGGATTTTATTTTCTTGTTTATATGTAGTGTGCTGCTGTTATATGGTCACGAGACGTGATACATGCTCTGTGTTCCAAACTGGGAAGTATTTTCATTGTATTTGTTGGCATAATGAATAAAAGTGCATTTTGTGTGATACATTGCTTATAGTTAGATAAGATTAAAAGATTTAATGTAGGAAAGGAAAACAGTAGCAAACAGCATGGTACAATACACAACAGCAATGTAACAAAGGATGCATCTGGATCTTCCAAGTTTTTAAATCTCAGGTCAGTCATGAAGTACATATTTAAAAGCTTTAAGGTTTCCATTTGCAGAAAGAAATGAAAGACGAGGTATGAGTCATGAATGCTGCATTATGACTCAGGCTTGGAGTACTGATTTGTAGAAAGAAAAGCCCAAGCATAGATGCTTCAGGTCATCCTGATGAGACAAGAGAAGACCATGTGCCACCTCTTCTCCAAACTTTTCTTCTCCCCACACTTCCACACATGTTCCAGTTTCTCTGCAAAAGAAATGAGTGCACTTTCCAGATGGGCTCTCTGATGCATTCCAAGCAATACCAACCAGCATGCTGCAGGCCTCAGGGCTCCACATGCTGTGCTGCAGAAGACAGCAGAGAAGCACCCCAGAGAAGTCACTAGGTCATGCCTGCGTATTTATGAGTGCTTTAGGGAGTTGCAAGTTGAGGTGAGACAGCACACTGAAAAGTCTTGCTTCACTCTTATTATCTGAAGATTTCACAGGTCTGTTCTGTGTAAATGTTGGTAACCAGAGGGAACAACCTGGGGTGATAATCAAGATTTTTCCTTTTCAATGCCATACCTCCAGAACAGAGCACTGATAGCCTCAAAAAAGAGCCTCAATAAAATGTCTGAAAGAGGCAGTTTCTGTACAGACTACAAAATACAGTTATGAGCAGCAGTTTCTTAGATCTTTCATACAAATAAAAAATCAACAGGAAATACTACAAAGATTTGCTAATAGCCATTTCCTCAGTCTTCAGTTGGTATATGAAAATGGAAACAAGCAATCAAAAAATGTCCTTCTGCAATTTGTCTTTTATGAATTTCATTTAGGAAGGCATAATTGGTCATTGATGTCTTATAAAGTGTGAGCCAATGAGGAAAATGTGATTTCATGTCTCTTGTATATAGTCTGGCTAAATAAACTTTTTCACCTCTGTTAATCACATAATTTTGTATTTTGCTTGTAGCTGCTAAGTCTTTTGAGACTAATCTGGAGAAGCAGCTATGTACTGCTCTGTTGTCAAGGAAACTCTCGTAATCACCAGTTAAACCACAGTAGTAAAAGGTTTCTCATGTTCATGGTAAAAATGGGACATCCTGCAGAGATATGGGAGAAAGGGGAAACCAGTTGTAGCAAACCACTGAAAAGAGTCCTTACCTGGGAGAGAAGACACTTCCAGCTTCTGGTTCCTGTTCCAAATAATTTTGGTGTATTTTATCATAGTATTATTAAATATAGTCTTGGAAGCAAAGAAGTCTCTAAATCTCCAACTCTATCCTGAGAACTGTGCTGGATTTCAACTAGAATTTTATATAAGGGACAACAAACCCTACCTAAATAATGTGAAAATATCTTGAGTATAATCACAGTTGTGTTTTATTTTTTCTTAATGGTTATGATATAATTACTTTTAAAACAAAAGAAAGAGATATAAAATTATATGATGATTTTATAAAAGTCATATAACCATGAAATGAAAAGGTTACCTATGCACAGCTAAGATTACTGAGATGGCTCTTACTGAATCAGTGATAAATCTTTTTGGTTTTCTTTCTAAAATAAAATCTTAGAATAAGGGGAATAAATGGCATATTCATGATCTAGGAGACAGTGCACTGCATTTTGAAGGGGAACAAATATTTGCTTGACTTATGTAAAGAGCATTCATTAACATGGGACATAATTACTCCTCTTCCGGTTACTTCAAATGACTAATTCCAGAAATCTCTATACTAGGATTATATTGAAAAAAAATTAAGGCAGGTCTGAGAAGAATCTTTTAAAGTTTTTTAGCAGCTTTGGATAAAAGTCACCAAGAAAAGTGACAGATCAAATGCAGTATGCATTTGACACCTAGATCATTCATCAGCACTGAAAAATCTGACCAGTATAAATGCCCAATTTAATTCAGAATTCTGTTTTTTCTCCCCAAAATTGTAAAATAATCTAAATCTGGAACCTAATCCAGTGTGTGCACACAGATGCCAATCTTTCAACAGATAGCAGCCTAGAACTCCAAGATGAAATTGAGTCTAATATTCTAGTTGTGGTTATCACTGAGTTTCATGGATGAGAACTTTACCTCCTCACTTGTGTATACTCTTATTTTGTAAAGGAAGATCCAAATGAAATCTGAGAGTCACTTGGATATGTAGGAGTAAAATATCTGATGCTTGAAAGAAACAACTCTTCAGAGAAAATTCAGAGGAATAAGATCAGATTTTCAGTTCTTTTTCCAGATGTAACTACACTGAGCAATGGTGTCATTATTAAAATTGAAGTAATTCTAGAAATCATCTGAAAAATCATCATGCAGTATCTCTGTAGTCAACAGAGATCTGGTAATAACAATGAAGGGAAGCTATAGATGCATTTACTTTCTCAACTAAACTCTGTGTTGACTACACAGATTTGTTTTCTTTGACAATAAAGCCAGTTTGTTTAAAACAACAGTTTCATATATGGACATTTACATTGTGGGCAATTAAAGTTTGGGTCCAGGAAAGATGCCTGAATTTGGGAAAACAACATTTCTGAGTTAGGGTTATGTATATGGAATAAAGATGGCAACCTTTTTCATGTTCTCTTCTTTAAACTAGGAAAACAAAATGTCTGGAGAAAAAGCACAGGGAAATTATCACAAATATAAATGCCTTTCAGTCTGTAGGGCATCAATGGAACTAATATGGGAGCTTGGATGTTTTCCTTTCAGGTCAATTGGCTGCAATCTGGCCTCATTCAGCTTCTCCCTGTGTGCTGAGATCAGATATTTTCTCTGTGAATAGGCTCAGATCAGTCTTGTTGCATTCCAGTATGCAGTGATAACTCTGACAAGGGAGCCTTTGCATTACACTGTTGGTGCACTAGGGGTGATGAGTTCAGTAAAAAAACACCTAAACAATGGACTTGGCAATACATTTCCGTAGATGTATTGCCAAGTCTTGTGGTATACATGCTCCTATAATATAGCCCAGAAAAAAGAGAAAAGAGTAGCCAAATTGTAAAAACCCTATGGGGATTCTGAATCCAAAATCTGGAGAAATTGATTTTAAGCTGGAACAGATGACTAAATAAGTTATGCCATAGTGGCCCATTAGAGTATAACAATATGTTGCCTTTTAGATAACTTTCATTTTGCTAATTTGAAAATTGCAACCATATGAAAGCTTTCAGAGTGACAGCACATTTGTTTGTAGTCTGGTATTTGAATATGCCAAATATTGGTTCTATTAAGCTATTGTAAATCTAAACATCTACATCAGACACATTTTCTTTCTGCATGAACACAAAGGCATAATGTACCATGTTTTGCTGATATCTGCATGATTAACTACATTTGTTTTCTATTTACTACAGAAAGCTATGCTCTGGAAAATCTACTTCAAACATTCAAGCTTTCACACAGGGACATATCTCCCTGTATAATGACCAAAGAGCAGTAGAGGTCAGTAATTAGAAATCTCTAAGGATACCAATTTTTACAGCCTCATTAGCAGGGTCTTAGTTAGTTGTCACCCAGGTTAGCCTGACTTGTTAAACTCGTACAGAATGCACTGAGGGGCAGCTGATGTGTTCTCAAAATGTCACATCTTGTGTCCAGGCTCCATTTTATGATACTTCTGTTTGAAAAGGTTGGTCTAAGTAAAAGACAAGTGGTTTTCTGACCCCTTTTATATCTCTTAGTAGGGTCTGTGGATTTGCCCCTATTTCATGAGGAAAAGAGTATTATTTTATAACATTTCATATAAGAATATACTTTTTACAAATGCAATTTCTCATATATATATATATATATATATTTATACATTCTTTTCTTTATCTTTCCAAGTTCCTGTTTTTATCTTTATATGTGGGATGTATGTATATATACAGCTGAGTAAAGAGAAATGTATATATATTAGAAAGCTGAGATATGGTGTTCTTTATTGTATACAATTGCACAGTACTAGGTTATTTTCTCACAAAAGTGCTTCATTTCCATAGCTGTCCTCATGCTAATATAAATAAATTGCTTGCTATTTCCAGCCTAATTAGTGAATGTATGTCTGCCTTGAGCAAGGAGGGCTGAACAAGTTGACCTCCAGAAACATCTCCCAATCTAAGTTATTCTGTGACCTTATTTATTAAAAAAGAAAAAAAAAATGTGTGCACACACACATTTCACAAGTAAAAAATTATTTCAAAAATGCCTTGATGATAAGTAATTGTCTATTTAGATGTCTCCAGAATCTTGGTAAAATGGAGATTAAAAGACTAAACTAAAGAAAAGATACATATGAGTTGTGGATATGGTAGTGATAGGTGATCAGACAGGGGGTGCCTTTGTGGCTCTTAAACTTGGATTCCATGGTATGGAAGAAGAAACTTCTGTACAGAGAGTAAGCTCTTCAAAAATCTACATAACAGTTGGAACACACAGTTTTACTTCATATTAATATTATACACAAGCTTAATTATGATTATAATGGTATTATTATTGTTATTATTACTATTACCTCCTGATAGACTTCTGAATGACTTCGCATTCTGATTTGTGTATGTCAGCAGTGATCTTTACATCTCTGTGGATGGATGGCGAATTTGGAAGGCAAAATATATAATACATATGTTTAAATTTATGGATTCATATAAAGGAGTTATGGGTGAAACAGACTTTGTTAATTTTTCTCTTATAAATGTAAACTTGAACAACTAAAACTATGAAATATCAAAAGATTTTCTAAAGAATACTACCAAATTGATCTTATAAGTCACAAGCTATCGAGATACATTTTTAAAAGCTACATTTGAGATCGCACGGTTGTGGTGAAAGGATTTTTTTGCTTGCTGCTTCTAAATAATGTTTGAACCTCACTGGACAGAAATTTTCCCAATGTATTTTCTGACTGTGTGTCAGCTGCCCCTAAAATAGACTGGTCCATACATTCCTTTAAACCTTTAACCAGCAGTAGTAAAACTACCTGTGAGATGAAAGAGCTGTGCTACTTTAGACGGTAAAATAGCTCAGACTATTACCAGCATATGACTCACACAAAACTATGTTACCCTCTGTCCTCCTCACTGACTTGCCAGACACCCTAACGGAGTGGGTTATAAAGGCAAGGGAGAGAAGTTCTCAGTGAAAGACCAGGTGGAGAATAAATTAAATCTCACTTGAAATAAATGAATATAAGAGCCCTCCACCTGTCCCATCATCATCTGCTGGATGACACATTGGACACTTACATTCAGTGATGAAAATAGTCCCCTGGGTAGCTGAATTTTTAGGTGGAGTAGTAGTTGGTGCAATAATACGTATTTCTAGTAAAAAAATACTTTTTCATGGGGAACCCAGTGATGTGTTCCCAATATCTTGAGGGGATTTCACTCAAAAATATGCTCCTAACACTATGATAAATTATTTCAGTAAGGGTTTTGATTACTGAGTAAAGGCAAGGTAGCAGAAGGTATCTTCATTTCCTTGCTTAGGCAGAAATACTTTATTAGAAAAAAAAAAGCAAAAGAAAGAAGGGACTCACTAGATGTTTTTCTCATAAACAACTAAGAAACATTAAATTGAATTTTTTGTCATATGACTTGTTCCTGAAAATATCTCTTGTATATTTATCTTTTACAACAATTGACAGATGGTATGGTTCAAAAGGTTGGATTCATTAAGACAATTTTTAGTACAATGTATCAAGATCCCTTCAGTCATAAGAGCCAAAAAAAGTATTCATTTGTCCCATGGTAGGGATCTGAGTCTAGGGAGTGAAACAGGTTCCTTTCTTCCTACCTCATGGCACTATCATAGCATTAAGTAATTATATGTATTATGCTCTGCAAGTGAAAACACCCAGCTGTTGCTTCCTTGTCAATCAGATATTTCAGTGGGTAATTATCTGACTCCTCTTTAAGACCTAGTTGAACTGCCATTGTGTGAATCCTGCTAACAAATTTTGAGGTAAAACTTTACTTGTCCTTTCAGATCACAGAAGGGCCCCTAGCTATGGGGAATGTTATTTGCAGCCATGCACACTCATACCCATTCTCACCGCAGAACAACCATCTGCTGCACATGCTGCTGCTACTGGTCAGTCACCAATTATTCAGAGAGATTTTCAAAATTTAGTTGATTTCTGAGGCTGGATGAACTCTTTCACTCCTGCAGCTAGTTCTTTTAGCCTTCCTTTATGGTCATGAATTAAGTGAGTTAAGCAGCAAATTGTAGTCATATACTTACTGAGAGTTATTGTTATTTTATAGCTTAATTAGTATAGTTAATTATATTTTGTAATTATACCATGTTTTGTTTCTATAAACATGGAGGTCATATTATGTGTAGTCAGATCAGCTGTAGAGTTTAAGCTAATGATTATTTAATTATGAGAACATTTTTTTTCTTGTTTTAAGGCTACATACTGACAATAGAAACTGGGGATAATGTCCTGTATTGACACACTTTTCCCGCCAGGAAGGGAGGGAAGGCTCTGTTGTCCAAGACTCATTGTTTTGTTGCTCTTTTGCTGAAGATGAATACATTTAATGTTTAAGTTTTCTCTGCGATTTCTAAAATCCCATATGGGAATCGAAAGGTATGAAATAATTGGATAATATGAGGACTTTTATTTACTCACCTGCTTACAGATGAAAAACTAAATGCAAGAATTGTTGAGCACATATATGGGTTTATTTTACTGTGTTAGTGTTCCATTAAAGCAATCTTTTATTGCATTATGTAGTGAGGGTTTTTAATGCTCAGATGTAGAAGTTAATATGCATGGTAATTTGATAAAAGATGTAGCAAAAACTAATCAACTTTTAAAGTTATCTTTTATTTTATTAGTAGAACAAATCGTGCTTTTGCATCCAAATGCATGCTGATAAATACACCAGCATAAAAAAAATCCACCTCCCTGAAAGAATCTCAGCATACAAATGTGACTTTGATTCAGTTTGGGGAGTAAGATTTTAATTATGCAGTTCTTCAAATTCAGTTGACATTTTTGATTGCTATTTCTGTTCTATTCTCTTGATGATTTTGATCGTGATAAGGTTTTTAATTTCATGACTATATAGCACTGGTGAATATGACACTTTATTATTTTATGAGAAGAACTCGACAAAAAAGAAATGTACTCTCTCTGAAATCTCATAACACTGAATTCATCATATATGCTATGTAATCTTTTAAGAGAAGTTGCTATGATAATGTATGCTGATATAATCACATGAATGGATGAATCATTCAGAGAGGGTCTATCAGCATAATAGGTATAATATGTTTTAAGGATCGACAAAAAACTTGTAAGCAAATTCAGAGCTAGGATGGCTTTGCGCTGCAGTTCAGTGCACAGGTTTGCTGTAACAATGCTTGTCTAATAGCTTGCTTATCTAATGCCAGACCATCTCACATGGTTTGTAATATTTAAATTTTTTGCATTTTTATACTTCTGAAGACAATAAACTTTACATATAAAAGCAGAAAGAAAAAAATTCTCATTAAAGATAAGCAATTAAATAATTACAAAGTTCCGAGTCTCTTGAAATTTTTATGCTATTATGCCAGCACAACTGAATAACTACCTCAGAGAAAGTTCTAGAAGATATAGTTGATAACGCCCATGCTCTTTTCAGCCATTATGAGATAATTTTTAGCTGGTTTTCAAATGCAAAGAAATGATTAATGTTATTTTATGTTGTAGATGTCGGCGAACCCAATGGGAAGAATGATGATGTCTAACTCTATTTCAGAAGGCTGAATGATTTCTTTATTATAATTATATTATAATACATTAATATACTATATAAAAGAGGGTACTAAATACTACATGCTAATTTCTCTAACTATCATATCTAACTAACTCACAACTCGTAATCCTGCTCTCCAGAGCCTAAACACAGGTAGATCCGATTGGCCATCAGGCCCAAACAATCTACTCTGATCCAACTAAGCGCTCACTCTAAGTAAACAATTCTCTAAACACATTCCACAAGAGAAAAACAAGGAGCAGAAATAGAAATTGTTTTCTCTTTCATTTCTCTCCGTGCACCTCGATAAAAATCCTGAGAGAGAAATGTACTTGCCACAGTTTTATATTTTATGCATATAATGTTTGTATTTAGTATTTCCCGTGTTAATAAATTCTCTTTACAGACCGTGAAACATAGATTTTTGTTAACGTATAATACAGCCAACTTTATTTTTCAGTCACACATCTTGGTTTCAGCCAACTGAAAATTTAGTGATTTGAGCTTATGAGTCATGTATGAACAACAGTGACCTCATGTGGCTATTGCTTCAGGGATACATGTGTCAGGCAGTACAAAAGGAACACATATCTTCATGGCAGGAATATAAAAACATAAAATGATGCCCACTGTAGTTCACTATAGTTATTTTTCTTTTTTTTCTTAAAACAATGTGAACTACAATATGTTCATTAAAGTACTTCTTGAGAAAGGAGCTTGATGAGCTTGATGAATGCTGCCATGAATTTGGCCAACAAACTCTTACACATAGTTAAGATTTACCGAATACATGCTCAAGACTTTCTGATTTCTTCCCTGATAACTTTGGTGATTAGCTAGTGAGCAAAAAGCCTCTCCTCTCCTCTCCTCTCCTCTCCTCTCCTCTCCTCTCCTCTCCTCTCCTCTCCTCTCCTCTCCTCTCCTCTCCTCTCCTCTCCTCTCCTCTCCTCTCCTCTCCTCTCCTCTCCTCTCCTCTCCTCTCCTCTCCTCTCCTCTCCTCTCCTCTCCTCTCCTCTCCTCTCCTCTCCTCTCCTCTCCTCTCCTCTCCTCTCCTCTCCTCTCCTCTCCTCTCCTCTCCTCTCCTCTCCTCTCCTCTCCTCTCCTCTCCTCTCCTCTCCTCTCCTCTCCTCTCCTCTCCTCTCCTCTCCTCTCCTCTCCTCTCCCTCTCCTCTCCCTCTCCCTCTCCCTCTCCCTCTCCCTCTCCCTCTCCCTCTCCCTCTCCCTCTCCCTCTCCCTCTCCCTCTCCCTCTCCCTCTCCCTCTCCTCCTGATGCCTTTATTCATGATGTAGTAGTATGTGTGTTTAACTATTTTTTTTTGAGAGGATATTGCATTAAAGCATATTGATTATTTTCCACAATTGATGTCAAAAATAGTTATTAGTTAGGGAAGCTTTTAGACAATACTGCCTGTTTTAGAATAAAGTCTCAGAGTCATTCCACACGCCATGTCTAAACAGAATTAATATTTTAGCATGAAAAGCACAACAAAGTAGATGCCAAGGTCTTCCTTGCATCAGCTGGTATGGAAGTCATGTTTAATTCACATCTAATGTACTGCTTATTTCACCATTAATGGCCACAAAGAAGTAATTCTGTGGTTTAGATTGGGAGTTTTTTGTGTTAGTGGATTTTTACATCTAGATTAACTGTACTATAGAGACCATTGGATGGATGGATGGATGGATACATACACAGTATGTGAATCCATGTATCTACAGAAAATGACTGTTGGACAGTGCAGAAACCAGAGATCCACCTTTTGTGGTATAAATGCACCTGAACTGACCTAATGTAGAATCAGTGAAGTTTGACATGACTGATCAGCTCATGCAGCTTCTGTAACATTTCTTCAGAAGCCTGGGAATTAATAGAGGGAAAAAAAAAAAAAAAAAAAAAAAAAAAAGAAAAAAGGCTACTCCATAAGAAACCAGGTCTAATTAGGAAGCTCTAACCAACTTCACTGTTTTGCAGACACTCACACTAATAAGATGCTAGTTGGACCTATTTGTATCAACATCTTTAGCTGTTTTGGTACCAGGAAAAGGTATCAGCTTGGGAACTGCACTATGCAGAGGAAAGACTACTTCTGGATGTGAAATACTTCTATTTAAAAATACATCCCATAAGCTGGAACACAAAGAAGAATGGTTGGCTTGTGGAAGAGAAAGAAACAATACTTGTGACGCCTACCCTCAGGGGCTTTCTTCATGATGGGCTTTCCAACACAGCACTGCTGCCAAAAAGACTTTGACTAATTGGAGTAAATTCAGCTGAGAACCACTGTGATGATTAAAGACTGGAGCACATGACATATGAGAGGAGGTTGAGAGAACTGTGTTCTGAATGGGGTTCTTAGTCTTTCAACATCTAATGGGAGTGTGCAGAAAACAAAGGAGCCAGACTATTCTTGGAAGACAGCCATGAAAGGACAAGTCCCAGGTTACAGCAGGGGAAACTCTGAATAGGTAATAGAAAGATCAACATCAGAGTGAGTGTAATCAAACTCTGGAATTGTTTTCCCAGAGAGGCTATGAAATCTTGCCCTGAACCACCTTCTCTAAAGCTGCTCCTACTTTGAGAAAAGATGGCCTCCAGAGGTAGAGAACAAAATGCAGGACTGTTTTAATTGTATGTAACAGATTACAAGTTCACAAGTTTTTTCTGATTTGAAGGAGATTTTAATCAGCTCCATAGAACTACTAGATTTGGACAGAGCATTACTGAAACTGATGAGTTGAATGGTTTCGGTTTACCAGAGTGTGCTTTCAAAGGAGACATCTGAGTAAAAGACAGTGCCAAATCCTCAATACAAAGCATTCATTTCCACCCAGTTCAAAAATAGTAGGACATTTCTCAGTATTTTCTTGAATAGATAGATAAATGCATGCATATGTGTGTATGAAGACAGACAGAAAAAGAGAGGGAAGCAAATAGAAAATCAAAGAGGGGAGTGGAAAGTATCATGTCCACACTGTAAATCTATTTAAAAAGAAAGTTATAAAATCAATACTCTGACAGAAAAAGATTTAGGAATGTGAGCAAGAAATCTTTAGAGTGATTTAATTTTTCTCATATTCAAGATCACATAATGATTGCATTCATATTGATAGAATATTGTAAAAAATGCTTGATTTCATCAATAGATCATCCTCAGAATTGGAACTACCAGGCTGATCTTTATTTTATGGGTAGCTAGTGAGGAAATAATAATATGTATTTATTACAAATGAGAAACTATCTCTACACCTAAATTCTGCAACCAGCTGTTTCTTCTGCTCCAACCCGGACAAGTGAGTTCTGTCCTTTTTATTCAAACTCTCTAATTTTAAGATTCTCACAGTATTTATCTAGAAAGTGCCTCTTTTAACAACACTCACAAAAGCTGTTGTGAGGCAGTGGCCTAGATTATGCATCTGCTTTGGCAGACAGCTATGAGCTGCTGAATTCCAGCTGCAGAGGGAAAAATGCAAGTTGCCAAAAATATTAACCTGTTTTTTGGCCAAAAAACATAATGAAATTTGTTTTAGATGAATGCTTGCTTTCCTTTTCTTTCTCTGCTTCTTGAACTAATGCTCTTAAGCTGGGAGGGAAAGACTGTGTGAGAATGACTGTGGAAAAAAGGAATGTTTCTTTTTTTGTTCTTTCTGACTCACAGTACAAATCAGCCAAATCTGGCAACCATTGTTCTCCTAAATCACGAGATTTTGGTCTAACAAAGAATTCCTGTAAATAGGTGGAATTTCACCTTAATTAAGCATCTATTTCATTTCTAATATGTGAGAAGTTTCACAAGCAAAAAGCCTTTTCTAGACCACAATTTTCTGCAGATTTTTTTCGGTTTTCATCCTCAGCTCAAAATCATTTCTATATTTAGTACAACCTTTGCAGCAAGAAAGCCAACTGAATTCCAAGATAACTGATATCAGTATACCTTGTTCTTTTAAGTGGTGAAATCTTCTGCCCGCTAAGTTTTCCATTTCAAAGCAGAGTTAATAGTCAGGTCCTTTAGTTTGGAAGGGTTCTACCTGATTAAGAGAAGTAGGATTTCACCCTGTGTCTTACAAAAGAGCTCCTACATACATTTACTGGCTGCTGGATTGCATTTCAAACATAAGTCTCAGAATATATGCATAAAAGATATTTCTCTGAGAGAACATCACTCTTATGTCCATAACCATCCATCCTCTGCAAGACTGCAGGTCTTTTCTAGATGTGAAACTTTTAGAAATAAAATAAAACAAAATAAAATGACATTAAATAAAAAAAATGAATAGACAATGAGGCATATCTAAGCAGGCCAACAGGGGAAAGGAATTAATTGTTCTCATCTAGGCTTCCTCTGCCTTTCCCATGGAAGGCTGGACTTGATAGTCTTTGAGGTCCCTTCTAGACTGTGCTAATCTGTGAATCTATGATCCTGTGACTTCGAGTTATCCCTTAAAAACTACAAGGATGCTTTTTTCTCAATGAAGTCAATTGAAACACATTTTTGACTTTGAAAGAAACACAGCAAGGCTGGAAATTTATAAAAATACATTTCCAGACAGAATAGAATGTAAATATAGATAATGAGTTGGAACTTCTTCAGCTGCAGCTTTAGCCTTGGAAACAACTGATTCCTTCTGAAAGTCATTGTAGCTGAACCTGAAAATTCTTGCAACAGTAGAGCAAGTTGACATCACACAAGCACAAATAATGACTTGTGCACCAAAGAAAGAAAACATCTTCTGTTTTAGTTCTGGAGCAGGGGGAAAAAAAGGGTCCATCATCTTTGTCTAAGTCCATTATGAATTAAAGTTTATTTTTTATATGTTTATATGCTTTATATGTTTACATTGCATTTTTATTTCCAATGGCTTATTTGGTCCATAAAATTATCTGAAGAAAAATTGACCATATTCTTAGGACAGTATGCAAAAGTTACTTAAGAGATGGGTCGATGCTAGCAGTGAATAATTTGTTTCCATATTAAGAATATAGTAGTTCTGAATACAGATAATCCCTAATTTTCCTTTTTTCCTTCCAGTTTCATGGTTAAAAAAAAAAAAAAGCAAGAAACTGCTGAGCGAAATAGATATGAATGAATCATGCTACGTCTGTTTACAAGTGAAAATAAATGTCATGGCATCAACCTGAGCTTATCTAAAGTAGGAGCATAGAATTTATTTTCCATCAAGTCCTATAAAGTATGTCTGGCTGAGCCCAGTAGCTGAAACATTACAAAAAGAGGAATGTAGAGACAGGAATATTCAAATAAGTAATGCTTTAATGCTTTCCTTATTGCTGCCTATGCTTTTTTTTTTTTTTTTTTTTTTTTTTAATTCTCGTGATTGGGTGTTGCCACTTAATATACTACAATAATCAGATGCTGAAGAAGCCAGCTGCTTTCACAGGCAGCAGCCATATCAACCAATCTCTTCCTGGATTGGGAGATAATTCCATAATATACAAGTAATTCCATGGATTTTTTTTTCCTGTATTATGAAGCTAGTTGAGCCATCCAGTAAAAATCTTAAACTTCAGAAATATACATTTGGTTGTGTTAAGACAGTTGATATGAAAAGGAAATTCTATATATTCAACATGACTGAAGTCACAATACTGGTCTATGAGGAAATTGGGTTTTTAATCTCATTACATGACTAATAAATTATAATTTATTAGCTAAATTATACCTGATAGTATAATTTAGCAGTAATAGTCTTTTGGTGTGTTTCTAGATCCAGTCTCACAAGAGTCTGAAGATGGGGTCTGGTTAAGATTATTATCAAAGCTGCATAGAAGACATCAGAAAAGCTTATAAATGACAAGTGTAGCTCAGGAATCCATGTGATTAATGTCCACTTCAGTGAAAAGGAAAAGTGTTCAATCAAAGGCAGACTTTGATTCTTAAGCACTATTTATAATAAAGTCTGAGTTGATGCTGAAGAGAATAATATAATTTTAAATCCCAGTTAAAGAACATGTCATGACAATTCTCCATTTAATATTACATTACCATTTGTTGAAGGAAACTTCTATATACAGAGAAAAACATTTGTTTTTTCCTTAGAGTCTCAGTGTAATTGAACAATTTTCTCACTAATTTTTAGGCAGTTCAAATATGCTTTAGGCAGAGAAGAATAAAAATTTTCAAAGTGACTCTCCATGTCACTGTTTTGGAAGATGTCCTGTTAATGTATATTATTGTTAGTCTTAATCAAATACATATATCTTAGACAAAAATGCTGAATATTTCAAGGGTATTGATGAATTTAAGTCAAATGTCTGCCATGAAGGTTCAGATTAATGACTCCAAAGAAGAAACTGTCCCCAACCACCCATGGGATCATGTTCTGAGGCAGTTCTTATTCATTTACTTATATTTGCTTTGTAGAAATGGAAACTTTACCCAGATATTTGAGTTTGGAAACAGGACTATAAAAGCTTTACACTTGCAGGGTAATCTTTGTTGTATAGTTTTAGCTAGTTTTGTAAGCCTACTAAATAAGTTGCATAACAATATAGCCCAGTTTCTAAGTTGTTATCACAGAGTGTGAGCCAAACCCAGAATTTTGTTCAAGTCATTCATTAGCAAAAATCTTTGAATTGCATCAAGATGACTGGAATGTTTATATCCATGATAGCCCTGTTTTACCAAGCAATTATTTTTACAAGTGTCTGTGTTACAGCATGTATTAATCTAATTGAGATAGTATGAATCAAACAGGACAGTCGCATGATAATAATCTCTTCCTTCTACATGGATCTAAAACATTAGATTAAAAAAACAAATAGTAAAGGCCCCCTAAAACATTAATTTTCAAAGAGCTATTTCTCATTATGTGGTTCTTGTTATTTGGCCCTAATAAATTCTACTGCACCAATGTTTTTATGTAAATCTGATTTCGAGCAACACCTAGGATAATTTGATACTTGAAAAGTAAGGAGTTAAACTGCACTGTTTCTCTTGGGGAAAAAAAAAAAGAAAAAGAAAATGTTTGGTTTGAGTGAATTCTAAGTTCTCTTTTTTTTCCAAAATGCTATTTCCCATTTTTTCTCTAATTTTATCTCTTTCAGAAATTACACACTTGGGTCATTTCTACCTAATAAGTTGGTCATAATTGAGCCTCTTCTTACTGATTCTGAACTCACCTGGCTCTGACATATTTACTGAAATTTTCTATGGCAGACACTATCATAATTTAATCTTTTCACTAAATAGCCCTCTTTAAACCTCAATGTTACTCAGTTATTATTTCTACCATGTGAGCTGCATTTGATTTGGATTCTCCTTTGCAGTGTCCAAAAGTAAAGTGAGAAGATAATTGCTATTTAAAGTTTAAGTATGTAAAGATAAGTAGCAGGTCAACCAAACAGTTGACAGAAGGTGTTTGCTCCTGGTTTGGTTTGTTTTTTCCCAGTTCCAAATACCTAACTATCGTGCAACTACCATCATAAGTTTCTCACATTGCAGAATAAAATGGATTCTTTTTCTGGGTCACATGCTGAGCCTTTTGGAACCAGCTCTCAGGATCATTAGATAGCTTCTAATTTCCAGCCTGAATTAATTCCTCACCATTGTACAATAATTTGTTTTATGTCAGTTCTGTCCTTCACTGTAAATCACTTTTACTTCTTTCTTGTATTTACCCTGTGAGTGAACAATTAACTCTCTTCTCAAACTCCTGATTTTAATAGCATTTATTCTTAATTTATATCCATAAAATAAGATCTCGTGTAAAGTCTTTCAGGAATTTTGCCCTTATTTTATTAACAGTACAGAATTCTCTAGAGTGATGGTAGATCACAGCTGTAAAACATTTTAAATTACCTTCCCCAAAAGAGTTTGACTTATATTGATTCTTTTGTCTCTTTTTGTTCTACTTATTACTCTGTAGTGTTCCATGCCTTTAGAAATCCCTGTGAATCCTGTTTTTTTTGCCTTTATTTCTACCTTTTCTGGCCAGTTGGTACACTGTAGCACCTGTGCTCCATCACATTCATGCAACATTCAGCTTTATGTGAAGAACTGGTAGCAGGATATTACAATTAAACAAATAATGTCACTTCATGAAGAGTTAGTAAATAGCTTAATTCTCATTAAATGAATTTTCAATGAACAAAAAAAGAGAATAGAATAAAAATAATAAATAATAAATAAAAGAATAAAATAAAAATAAAAATAAAAATTTTAAAATAAATATAAGAAAAAAAAAAAAAAAACTGATGCAATCAGTTGAGTCCAAGTTTTCTCTCTGTAGATGGAGAATACATAGGAGTAGGTAAAGTGTGGAATGAGGACAATCAGATTAATGAGTGAAGAAAGGTGACATTATGGGACTAACTCCTATGCAGAATGAGAGCTGCTACACAGATGGTGTTATTCTGCATTGGCTCAGCTTGCAGGTACACCATAGCTCCTAATTACTCCTTGTACAAAATTCCTTCCAGGCTGTTCTCCTAGGGAGGACTTTCAAAGACACTTCCAGGAGGACTTTAATGTGTAAATCCTTTGACTGTTTTTGAAGATTCAAAACACAATATGTGGCAAGAATGGAATGGAATTATTCTAAAAAGAGAATTTCTACAATTCTATCTTTTACTTGTGATTATTCTTCTGTACTCTAGCAGATCTGTGCAACTATTTGACAGTTATATGAAATGTGTAATTTCCTTCTATTTTTTAAAGTTTTCTTTATTCTTGTTCCTTGAAAATAATCTTATTCTTTGTGGTATTATATAATTTTAAAATTAATAAACATCTAAGTGTTAATTAATGGAACCATCATATTCTCTGAGTACAAGAGGTCAAACAAATGACAAATGACAAATCAATGTCTGACATACTTAAGATCTGATATGCAAAAATCAGCATGTAGCATGAGAATAACTCTATAACAATCTTGGTAGGATTACTGTTCTGATAGAAAATATTATACATGAAAGAGATACATTTTAGAAATTAAGATAAATTAAGATACCTCCCTACTTAAAATCTACTGCAATAAAGAATAATTAAAATAATTAAAATTTTCTAATCTAACTAGAGCAAAGCAGCTCCTGACACAGCATCAATTTGTTGTTCTTGTAGCTTATAAGCCAGATGCTGAGTTGATATTTTATGCTTTGGGGGATGCCTAGACAGAGAGTAGAAAAACTGCAGTACAGTTGCAAGAATATCTTTCCAACTTCTCTTCTGCTCCATTGTCCTCTGTCAAATATCCTGAAGAGGAAATTGACCATGTGTTTTTGTTTTGGGGTACACAAACACAGCTAAAAGGAGCATACTTTCAGCTAGGTTTACTACAGGAGTGCAACAGTAACCCCAAGGAATTGTTTGAAAAGTGTGGATTAGCTTCTCATTTCAGCTTCTTTGGTAAAATGTGGGAGTAAATCAATTATCATAATGAGATTTAAGCTAACCCACAGGGGCGAGGTAGATATTTCTGTTCTGGACTTTCTCTACCCAATATTTTTTTTTTTAAATCTCCAAATGTAGCCCTAAAGTATTGTCAAAAAGGTTTTGGTTATAACTTAAGTGTCTGTGTGTGTGTGAAGAAATGTGAAGCAAATGATGAAGGTAAAATGAAGTTAAGAATAAAGAAAGAAATGTTATTTTCCTCCTACCTCCATACATATAGCATATTTAAACAAAATTTCTGGTTTAGTGTTAGCTCCTTTCAGCATTTGTGTTATTTAATTAAAATGCACTGAGTAATAATATATGCATGGCATACAAATGGCACATACAGAAAAAGTACCTAAATAGGCTAATCGTAAGCTTAGCTGTTACAATGAAAAATGGCTCCCTCTCCTGCTTTTAATTCATATATCATTATATATCAGTAGGGACTGATTTGCAAAATGCCTTACAGACTTTGATTGACATTGACTGGCTAGCTGTAGCTGCCTTAATGATAGACATTTGCAATAGTCTCAGGGGTAAAAAGATCAGTATTATGCAACTTCTGATATAACTCACTTGCACATGTCCGAGTCTATGAAGAATAATGTTACAGCCATGGAACATAATGTGGATTGACATTTTTTTCCCAAGTCATGTCATATGATAAAAGGATTCACTTTTGTCAGAAGCATTTAACCTCATTACAATTGTCTTCTGACATGTTCTTCAATTAATGGCTTTGGTTTGTCAGTGCAATTATTGCAATTGGGTTACTATGCAAAATCTATGGTTCTCTAAATTCACCTTATACAGAGATTTTTAAGCCAGTATTATACTGACTGTGTGAAGCTGTTATTTTCTTCCAAACAAACAAACAAACAAATCCCAACCAAAACCCAGAGACACACAAACAAAAAATACAGACAAAACTATCCACAAAGAACTGTGCCAAATTCATGTCTGGCACACAGGAGTATGACAAGTGTGGGACAAAAAATTGCTGCATTTGGTGGATTAAAATAAAAGAAATAAGAGGACAAGATAATCCCACCAAACTTCTTTACTGAAAGAAGTGAGATACACTCCCCAGGGTCCCACACCCAAGTTCTTTGGGGTTTCACTGTAACACACAAAACTTTCAGACTGAGATGTGAAAAATGTCCTGAACATACCAGCTTCATCTCCTAGACACTTCTGAAGAAATATCCTGCTGGTGATGGTGGTTTTATTAACCCCACACAGAAACTATCTAGTGAGCAAATGTGTCAACTGTGTTTTCTGGCTGACAAAAGGATCTTCTTCAGGCAGCACAGCTGTGAACAGAAAAGGACATCTGTCTGGTGGGGGGATGAACGTTGTGGATTAGCTAAGGCAACTTCCCAGCTCTTTGTGTATCCAAGTGTACTAATAATTTGGAGGAGCCTTCCTATTACAGAAGGTTCACATCAACTTTCTGAAGGGTGGATTAGAACCGTATGACCTCTGTCCAGGCCACTGGATCACCTCTTCTCATTATGGGCAAATAAACTTACATATCCTCAGACACCTTGCCAAAGACAAATAGGGAAAGGAAGCCCCAGTGCAGGACTTGAGTCTTGCCCTGGATTATGCAAGTCCAAAGCAGTAATATGTCCTCTTCAGATCAGCCAAAAGGAGAGCATGCCTTTCATCGTAGTTTAAAAAGTAGTTATAATCTAAATCTAGTCTATAATTCAAAAGTGAAAGTTAGAAACAGAATCTGAATTTTCCTTCTTTTTTACTGCTCTTTGTATCTTCCCATTGCTTCTGCTTCTCCTCTTTTGTTCTGAAGGATACAGACTGCAAGAACAATCTTATTTTAATGTGCTTTTCCTTTTTTTTTTTTCTATCCCAAATGGACAGCTATTACCATCCAGAAGCTAGATATAAGTCTATTTCTAAAAGCTTTAGAGCAAAAGAACAAAGTAATGGGAAAAATGTTGTTTAAAATGAGCCTTGTTTAGTTCCTTATATGTCATAAAGCTTAACTGTTTTCTCTGGTTATTTCTCTATGTTTAATAAAGGTTAAAAAAATTTTGGATAGTATTTATTGTCATGACACTCAGATTCTGAACTTTACTTAACTGTTCACAGTATTATAAAGCAAGTGTTACGAGAACAACTTTGTAAAGTCCAGTCAACCTATTCCATCTGAATTAGTGCAGCACCACTATATTTTTCTAGGTTTTCTGTTAACACCTTTCATTGTACTGTCCAAGCTCCTAAACACATTTTTAGAGAAGAAAAAAATAAGCCATTAAAAGACTTTAATAACAGGATGGATATAAATTCACCTTATAAAATGGGTATTTTAAGAGTTTGAAATTGCCATCCCCTCTCTGCTTTCAGAATTCTATTAATATGTCTTTTCTCTTGTCTCTTACTTGTAGGATTTAAAATTAATCCCTCTCTTAAAAAGTACAGTGATTTCAATCCCTCTGTCTGCATTTCTTTGTCCACCATAAAAGACAGGGCTTACCTTAGCTGGATGCACATGTGTTTTGTTCACAGAGCAACTTTTTATCCCCAGAACCAATTTCTGGAATTAAAATTTTGATTTTAGGAAAGTTTCATTATTTGAAAACACATTTCTAACATAAATCAAGCTCAGTTATGTTCAATGTCCTGGTTCCAGACAAGATGGTATATTTTAGCAGTAGTCAGGATTGGGCATGGACACAGAAGTTATTCTATGTCACCTTATGTCCTTACTCTCTTCAGGTCAGGGGTAGTGTGGCAGTGGTTCAGGAATTGAAGGTTCTCACGTAGTGAGCTTTTTTCCTGTGTGAATTGTTTTCCTTTCTTTTACACACTTCCATTAATATTGTTGCTGTTATGATTTGTTTCTTATTTTATTGCTGTTTTCAGTAAATTGTTCCTATCTCAACTCATTACCTTAATCTTTTGTGCCTTCAATTGTCCTCTCCATCCTGCCACAGGGGAACAAGGACAGAGAGGGGGGATTGAGCAAACTGCACATGGTTTGAAGTGTTTTAGTGAGAACACAAAATTGGGGACACCATTCCTAATCCACAACAGCCTTATTTGGCACCCAATGTGGGATATGAAGTGTTAAGATTAACAACAGGTTTGCCCAGTGAGAGGGCTGGAAAATATTTGATCTAAGCATGTGTTGTGTTATGACCAAAGACACTGGTCACAATGCTTGGACTGTTCAAGTGGTTGTGGTACACAGCCCTATATATGTTTCCATATATACAGCATGGAACCAAAGCTGTGCTATTTTTCAGAGCAGGGAGAGGGGTCAGGATTGCTATGTTGCTGTACTATGTCATATCAGATTACGACATGAGAACTTTATGACATGAGAACATCAAGGCCAGTGAGGGTCATTTGGGATGTGTATTCAGTGTTGCTCTCCTACCCTTACTTTGGGTGCTACCTTTTGACATCTACTAATAACCATACCCAGTCTATGGAGAGAATAAGGGAGGATGATTTTCCCCAGCTTTTCTCACCCTTTTTTTCCTTCAGATCTGTTCCAGCAGCTTTTGAGAATTCCAAATTCCCTTTGGATGTTAAGGTAGGCACGCTGTTGCTATATGTGCTACATATTCTCAATATGGTCTGGACCAGGTTTAGAGTCAGATACAGTCAACTCCGCATTTAGATTCCGGACAGAGATTTTTAGAAAGGTAATTCAGAGGTCTGCCCCGAGGGTGAATAGTCATGAGTGGCATGAAAGGTGGGAGAAAACAGGCCAGCTTTTGAAGGGCTATTCTCACCAATGGTTTGGAAGTATACCCTTGAACAATTGCAGAATTCTGATTAAGTGACAGAATATTTGCAAGGAGAATGCTTTACTTTTCTTCTACACCCTTTTACAAATATTGTTGCTGTTACTGTTTCATTTTTGTTTCACTACTGTTTCCAATAAATTGTTCTTATCTCAACCCATAATTTCTGTCTTTTGTGTCTTCAATTCTTCTTTCCAGCAGCCTCAGGAGGAGAGTGAGGGAGTAATGAGTGAATGGCACATAGTTTGGAATGTTTCAGTTGGAACACTGAACTAGGAACACCATTCCTAAACCAAGACTCTCAGAAAGATTAAACACTAGAAGGAAGTATAAAGAAGGATATATTCTGGAACACATGGAGCTGTTTCCTTTCATAAGAATTACTTTTGACTCAATTAACTTTTCACTGTTTTTTTAATGGTGTATTTAGTCTCAAAAAGTTAAATTTCAATGAGAAGCCTTCCCATTTGCAGATAACCTCTAAAAGCTGCTCCAGCACAAGAACAAGGTCTCCAAAACAAGTTCGTGCTCAGCTATTTCCAACGGGAAGAGCATTCCAAGATGGTGAATGATGTAAGCTGAATATTTCTGTTGGCTTTTAAAATAAGAAAGGCAATGACACAGCTGGTCATTTTGTCCACAATTAGATGAATATTAAATGAATTAGATGAATATTAAAGTACTTGGTCATATTACATAGGACATGAAAACTGAAAACTTCCTATATTATTCCTGGTTATCCCAGTCTGAGCTTTACTGTTTAAATTACTGAAAATCTTTCTCTCATACCTCATAGGAGAGTCTCTCAATCATTGCTTTTCTGGGAAAGAATTGACAACCACAAACACCTTTTAGGAACCAGCCCTTTATTTATTTCTTCTATATAAATTAACAAAACAAAGTCTATTAGTCTGCTGTTAACAATGAACATAATAATAAATATTTATTATTATTTTTACGCCAAGTGATTTTTTTTTTTTTTGCTTTTTGATAAATGAATTCTAATTCTAACTTCTTGCGTTCATTTTCTACACAGCTGAATTACAAAACACCCCTTATTTCCCAGCTATCACTTTGCCATCCCTTTGCCATCCTAACAGAGCAACACATAAAGAAAGGAAGATACTGGTAGTCATGTAAACATTAAGAGAGCCATTAGAATTAAAATATATGTGCTCTAATTTGCATTCTAGAGTTCAATTTACAAGAATAGATGATTGAGAACAAGAATTAAAACCATAGTCTTAAAAAATGCTCATTTTGTAACACAACTGCATTATATGTGCATTTATTCATTGTGTAAGTATTTACAGGAGTGAAATGGCTGATTTGAGGGCAATACGAAGACTTGGGAAGAATACTTTGGCAAAAGCTAACAGTACTCTGAATGCTTTAAATGCTTTAACAGGAAACTTCAAAGTTTGACAAGCATTTTCAAGAGAAAAGGAACTCTATTCAGAGAGAGAGACACATTAATAAAATTAATGAATGCATTTACTTATTTGAAGACTGGTTATTCGTAACGCTCTGAGGAGAAGAGCAAGGGAACACTTATGCTCCCAAACTTCAGTTATCAGCTGTATCAAAGCTTCAAAGTTTGTGAAAACAAAATTTAAAGGTTTTCTAAATGCCAGATAAATTAATGTTTCGGGCCATGGGAATGGTTCCAAAGGCTTGAAAGGTTTTAAAGTCACTGTAACAGATACATAAAGCACTTAAATCAATTAAACACGTCTCAAATGTAAGATTTTCACAGCCAACAGGAAGCTGCTTCCCTGAAAGAACAAATAAGAACTATTTGGTCTTTTAGCTATTGAGATCATAAAACCCTGACAAAAACTCAAATTTAGCAAACAAGTACCGAGTGTAGTGCAATGAGTATTGCAATGAACACTTTTTTAGAAAAAGAACATTAACTTCTCATATGACAATTGTAGACCATGGTCTTAATAGGAAAATGGGTTCCCCATTTTATCATCTTATGCTCATAGAGTCTGATGGGATTATATGCTGATTATTCCTTGAGAAAGTGGAGGGAATAGGGGAAAAAACAGGCCAAGAGTGACAGCAGAAGGTTGCAGTCATCAGTGGAAGGGACAAGGGATGGGAGCAGCTTTCCACAGCAGCATTTAACACAGAAGAGACTGCACTGCATTTCAGGGACCTGGATACCCAGGACTTGGCGATATCTAACCTGAGGCAGCAGCATCACCAGTAGGCAAAACCAGCAAAGATTGAACATGAACCTGAGGAAATTTTCACTGTAAGAAAAAGAGAGAATTAAATGTATACTGCAAATAACCTGATGATAATGGGACTCTTTGTGGCCAGCAGTGTGCATAGCAAAAATAGGAGTACATACTCAGCAGGTCATGAGCATGAAATACAGAAGGCAGCGAGTAGGATGTATGTGATGAGAGCGAGAGACAAAGTCCAAACCAGGAGAAGAATAGAAAGAGTAAATGTGTGTTTTCTGTGCTTCCACACCTTTGTTGTAGCTGATCCAAAAAAGCCTTCACAAAATGCTAAAACAGTTGCATTACTTCTCCATGCTCCCCACTAAATATAGAAAGTTGATTGTACACAGAGAAAATTCAAACCAATGTCTTCATCGCACAATATCCTACTAATATGCAAGACCAAGTCTTAGCCTCCTGAAAATTAAAAAGAGTTGTGTATTTCTTACTTTATTTACTTGATTATGTGTTTGAAAAAGAGATAGATATATTATGTTCCATCTGAAGATCATGGCTTTCACACACAATCACATTTAATTTCAGCTTTGTAATTTTGATTTGTAACTTTGAGGAATATGTTCTTTTGACTCATCATTTAATTAATTTTCTAGCAGAAAACAGAGTTTAGTTTGCTAAATATTTCTATTCATGGAAAGAAAAAGAACCCAGAACTATCTCCAATAGTTTGAAGTGCTTTGTGCCCTTTTTTTTAACTGCTTAACAAGGATTAATTTTTACTTCATGAAGACAGTAATGGATGAAAGAAATGCATTTAAAAATGCTTTTGTTAACAGCTTGGGAAGAATTTGCATGGTAATCAAACAGTGTGGTTGTGGATGAACCAGAACTGATTTATAAACAGCTGGTTCTGACACCAGTACCTCTGTAATGTAGCAGTACTCTGGAGTTCAGTCTAGTGGCATGACTCTTAGCTAAAATTTCCTTCACATAGGGTGTTTTTTTCCAGTCTGTAGTTACTCTTTCTTCTCTACTGTGTTATGGCAAGCTGAATAATCCCTGAAGAACAATTTTTTTGCAGGAGTTTTCCTAATGCTGTCATGGCACCACAGTTTTCTTTCCGACAGAAAGACATAACCTTCATTATTATTTTTATGACTTTTCAGTTTGGAGTTACTAGGACAGAAGCCTTCTCTAACACCTATGACTGTGTATTCAGGTATTAATGTCACAAACAGTAGAAGTGGCTTGATGAAGCCACTTTCTAGGGCAGAAGTCCCACTAGATTGTGAAAAATACTTGCAAGAAGCAGGCTTCTCAGAAAAAGATTTTTCTCTGGGATTATTGCCAAAATTTTCAGGGTGTACTGTCACAAACATAGAATAGTACAATTACTTAAATAAGAAATTATGCAGTCTTAAGCCTACAGTGTTTTCCAGGTCAGGAACATTTCCAATTAGGCGCCAATGAATATAGGTTTCCATGGTGATTAGCGAAAATGTGGAATGAACTTAATTTCATGATAATTGCTACATGTTTATTAGTAAAGTGCGTCTTTCATTTTCAGCCTAAGATTTTCAGGTCTAAGTCACAGCTCTGGATCTGAATCTACTGATAAAACCTATAATAAAATGCAGGGCTATCCTTCATTTTTTTGGAGGCAGGAGGATTTACAAGAGACTAAATATGATTTTTGTTAATACTTTTCATTCTTCTGGCTTCTCCTTGTTTTTTTTTGTATCATCTTCAAAGAAGCTGTACATATTATATTAAAAAAAACAAACTTTTTTTTTTTAAAAAATCCCTTTTTACAACAATTGTGAAGAGTAGTCAGTATTTTGATTACCTGCCAGTAACAGAGTTGTATGTTTCTGTTTTTCTCAAAGCTTACATGTAATGCTACAGTTGTTGAATTTCACTATAACTCTTTCATCCCCTATAGTTCCACGTATTTAACATCAAAGCACACTTGCCAGTTAAAAGTAACAGCACACCCTTTCACACTTTTATGGCATTGTGAATGTGCAGCAATTAGACTGTAATAATAAATGTCACTTCTTTAATAGCAATCTTGGAATCTATCTTTTCTTGGTGGAATGAACATCTATTTACAAATCCATTTATCTTACAAATTTGAGTTGGGGAAAGATTGTGGGGGAAGATTAGTCTGTTCAATTAGGCCCCCACGCTGATTCAAAATTGAAAGGTCTGCTTCTCTCTTGAAGGAATGTGGCATACTCCTTAGATTAGATCATATCCAATTTTGGACAAAAAACTCAATCTTTTTTTTTTTTTTTTTTTTTCCCACTGGTGTCTGAGCTGTCTAGCTAATTGTACAAGAAGAAAAAAAAAGCTTCTGCTTTCAGCTACTAAAATTTCTTCCTTGAACACACCTTTTAAGGATTAATATTGGCCACCCTTCCATTGTCATGCTGAATCTGATTTCTGTAGGTGTCAGCACTGCAATAGTCACAGATCCACCCTGGGGAACTAGTCACTGGCTGTGAGGTGATCCTTGAGAAGAACACAAAGGTCACTTGTGGGGTTGTTGAGCTCCAAACGCTTGGTCAATATGCTCCAAAATGCCAAAATCAGGACTGCAGGTGAATACCTAAATGGCTTCTGTCATTATATGATGAACCATGTTGGTATAGTATGAAGCTGAAGGTGTCTGGGAAGATGGGATAGACTTTACAGACTTCTGGATTTTAAAAATCTGACGTAATATGTCATTCATCAAAGGAGTAGGTTTTGTATAATTTGTCTTTGTGTTATTGGAAACTGCTGGTATTTTTCACTTATAGCTCAAAAATTGGTGTTTGGTAATACAAATACTTTATTTCTGGCTATTAATAGCACCAATCACTCTATGAAGTCCATTTCTTACTGGAATCCACTCAAAAAAAACACTCAGTTCCTCATATCTATTGTCCTCAGTGATTTGCATAAATTAGTCAGCAAATGTAGGAAAATGAAAACTGTAGCATAGGGCTCTTTTAAGACTTTAGATCAATTTTACCAGTGATGGAGGAGGTATCTGGCTGATTATTAACAACAAATATTTCCCTCAATTCAAGAATTACTTAAAAATAATTTTTAAAAATCCATTTGCATTTTTTGTCCTCTTTCTTTCTTTCTTTCTTTCTTTCTTTCTTTCTTTCTTTCTTTCTTTCTTTCTTTCTTTCTTTCTTTCTTTCTTTCTTTCTTTCTTTCTTTCTTTCTTTCTTTCTTTCTTTCTTTCTTTCTTTCTTTCTTTCTTTCTTTCTTTCTTTCTTTCTTTCTTTCTTTCTTTCTTTCTTTCTTTCTTTCTTTCTTTCTTTCTTTCTTTCTTTCTTTCTTTCTTTCTTTCTTTCTTTCTTTCTTTCTTTCTTTTTCCCCGTTCTTTCCTTCCACAACTTCCGCAACTTCCTTCTGCAACTTCCTTCCGCAACTTCCTTCCTTCCGCAACTTCCTTCCTTCCGCAACTTCCTTCCTTCCTTCCGCAACTTCCTTCTGCAACTTCCCTCCTTCCTTTCCTTCCTTTCCTTCCTTTCCTTCCTTTCCTTCCTTTCCTTCCTTTCTTTCCTTCTCTCTTTCTTTTCTTTCTGAAAAAAAACACTATTGCTCTGGAATAGAACAGCCTTTAGACAGAGATGGAAGTGTTACTAGGCCAGATTATATAGTGCAATTCCACTCTTGCGGACTGAAAGGCAGAAGCTGTCATTGCAGTGGAAATGACAATACACAGTTTTTGAAGCAAGCCTCTGATTTTCATTTTATCTATGACTAATGTGTCACAATGATCAGTAAAAGGATGTACTAATGAACAGCTCTCTTAATCACTTGATTAATGTTGCAATAGGGCTGTATGCAAGGGTGTGCACGCCAAATTCACATCTGGCATAAGACTAGAAGAAGAATATCTGAAGATAAGTGGATGTCTTTGCAACAGGAAATTATGTTTTCCCTGTGATTATTTCAATTTATTTTCTGAATATTTTTGAATTGCTTTTTTTTTTTTAACTTACCATAGAATATAAGCATGTGTTTTGATAAAAAACAGAAATAGAAATGATCTTTAAGTGGATTTGTTCCTATGACAAGCTTTGCACTACAACAAAATAGCAAATGTACATAGTTTTTATTAGATAATTTGAGCCATAGACAAAAAAGTATTTGTATTTTGTGCTTCTTGAAGAGTATAGAGGCGAAAAAAAATTAGAAACAGTGTGGAGACTTGAGACCCAAGAAATCTGGTTTATATTCCAAATTATGGCGTTGGATAATTGATGATCTTGGCAAATATATTTTTCTCTCTGTGGTTTTGTTTCTTATGCCTGGAAATAGCAGCAATAAAGTTATTTCATGACACAGAGCTGTAAGAACCACAAACAAAGCCCATCCAATAACAGAGATATAAATCATGGCCAAGGTTTGCATACTTTCTATACTTTCTTTTTTGTTAATCATGAACATTGAGAATTATATATTGACAAGGAATATGAAAATCATGTCATGGAATATCCTGGTTGGAAGTGACCCACAAGGATCATCAAAGATCAGCTCCTGAAAAATGTCTTCATCAGTTGCATAGAGCTATGTAGAGGCATTTTTTTCTGGCTGGACTTTTGTTCTGAGTGCACTTTTATTCTGGACCAAAATTGTAATTTTATAACAGGAAGAAGTAGTTTCTTCTGGTATCTTTGCTGAAAGAAGAAACTTCAAACAAATAAACGAGGCTACCTTTCACATCTCCATGCCTAAGGTGCCAGTTGAAAGATTAGAACAGGATATCTGGACCCTGTCAAATATTGCCTCTGAAATCTACCGAAACTGCATATTAACAAGAATATGTCAAGTTGGATGACACATGGTATGCTGGTCCTCTAAGGAGTTTCAGTTTGTAATGATGCCTTCCCAGAATGTATTTATGTCTGCCTTACTTTGTAACTTAAATTAATTTGAATTTGAGGGTGAAAATATACACCGTTGAAAACTACTAAAATATAGTTTGTATACAAAACCCTCTCTGCAATCTGCTTATTTGACTGCAAATGTTTCTTATTTCCTTCAGCTATTAATAACCTTTACCTACTCCTATCACTTTTTGTAAACTGATTAAAAGCTCATGATTTTTTCTTGATTCAAGAATTCCCAAAGCTTATAGAATGCATGACGAGTTACTGTTAACACATTTTTAATCTGTATTCTTTCCATCTGCCACACAGTGTTCAGTAATTTAAATAGAAAATATAAACACTAATGGAAATATGAATACTATTATTAGAGTTCTGGCATTCTCGTACACATGATTCAGAGGCGAAAATACATTTTTACACTCTGTATATGAAAGAAGGTGTGAGATTTTTCCATAATAATTCCTTTTATTTCAAGATTTGTTAAAAAAATCAGGAATGCTTTTCCTCTCTAAAATCAATTGTTTAGCTTTCTATCTGGAATTCTGCTCATTTTGCAAGACAGGCACAATGAACATTGTCCAGAATGCATCCCTTAAATCTTCACAGTGATAACATGGAAAATGAATGCGTAACTCAGCCGTTAGCATTTACTGTGATGTTATTTATAACTTAGATTGAATACTGCTGCGAAGGCCTGGGGGAATTATCGTCATGTTATAATCAAACTCCCTGTTGTATGCCATTGATTGATAATTTTTCCTTTTTTTTTCCCTTTTTTGAATTTAAGGAAGTTTTCTAGAAGTTATTTTTCAATTTCTTTTATTTATTGTTATTTAGACATTTTTCTACCTTTTCAAGATTTATATCTGCTTTTTCTGCTATTTTATTTTGTTTTATATAATGGTAACTGATCATTGAATATATAGAAAATAACACCATACTAATCAAATAGAAGAAATTTTTGACAAAAATGGTAAATTCCACTCTGTGAATATGATTTCATATATCTATTAAATGAAAAAAAAAAGATAAAAAAATAAGAAATAAAGAGAAGAATATTAAATCTTGGCTATTTGACATGAGCTAACCTGCACTTTGATTCCCCGATCTTGAGATAAAGACTGACATTAGTTTGCATAAAGGCTATGAAAATTCCAGGTCCTGTGATTCAGAAACTAAGGAAAACAGAAACAAGAAGGCTCTTTGCAAACTTTGCAGCAGTCCTGAGGTATTTTGAGGACAGAGACAGATGGAGAATGGCAGGCATGTGATTGATCTTGGCTATCCCAGTGCCCATGGTGGGGTCCACTGGAAGTGAGAAAAGCACCACTTTGTGGTATCTTATAAGAGTGTCAAAGGTAATCAGGGTGTTATTATTAGCTATTACAAATCTCCAAATTAGTATGCAACTGGAAATAGAGTTGCTAGGCATCTCAATAAGGATTTTTAGTCATGTTCAAAACTGGGCATTCAATCATTAATTCCATACATGGAAAGACTTTATATGTACTACTTCTTTAACGATGCATAGTAGATTGCTAAGGAGAGAAATCATCCCTTCTGAGGCTCCTGTAGCACTCCCTGGATCCTGATCCTGATTCCAAATGGAAGGTCAGGCAACATCAATATTTTAAAAATTGAGTAGTTTCCTTCTGTCGTGGGGTTGGCAGGAACCCCTTAATATCAAGGTTCCTCCTATTCTTCCACAGTTCTTACCACTGTAAGTTACAATTTGTCCTACTCTGGCTCAAAAATGAGAAATAAAGTTTTTTTTTCCCAGATATGCCATTCTCTGAGGATCTTTAACATGTCTCATATAGGCTGACTTTTTTAAAAAGGGCTTGGTCACTGGCTGTACTGCATAAGTGTGAGAGGGAGGTGGAAATCCTTTCCTCTTTTTCTCTAACCTGTGTATAGAACAGTGGGCACACGATGATGGCCATTAATGACCACTTTGGCAAAACTCCATATCCACAAAAACTCTTTGTACCAGTGTACTGTGGAATGAGTTGGCAGGGAGAAAAAATAGTGAGCTATACAATCCCTTTTCCAGTGTGAGTGAATGCAGACACTTAAGATACTGACATATTTACAACATTCTAGTCTTGAGCCGCAAACGAAAAATGTCTACTTTGATCATGGAAGAAATGTTCAGTACTGAAATATCCTCAATTTGGAGCACTGAAAAGACCTAGTAGAAATATTTGGCTTATTCATGGCAAAATATTCATTCTTGTTTTTCATGTTTTACCTTTTCTTTAGACTGTTCCTCTGAGTTATAAGGTCAAAGTTCTTACAGACTTGAAGCTATAGTTATAATAAAAATTATAGATCAACCATTATCTATGCAAAAAATGCAGTTCTGATAATATTTGTGGGGAAAAGATAACAAAAATTCTGTAGTTTATACCTATTGTTCTTGCCTACCAAAAAAGTAACCACTCTTTCAAAGTTTCCAGGTTCAAATACATTTAAAATATATTTTAGTGAATGTGACAGAAAGTATTTCCTACTATTTTTGCCTTACACATGGTAAAAGTCTCTACAGGGAATAGGTATACTTATGCAGAACAAGAAGGATCAGGGTGCTTGAAGTTCTAAGGAGATATTTTTTTCATATCTGCCATTGCTATTCTTCTACCTGTCTAGGACAGAACATATGGTTGTCACTAACACATGAAGAATTAATTTCTTATTACTCGAGCTGTTATCTTATGCTACTAGGAAAAAAAAAACCATAAGAAATCACCAATGGAATAAAAATTAAGAGTCTAACTCAGGATGCAAAAGGGTTGAATTAAGAAGTGACATTTAGACACTCTTACTGTATTTCAGGCACTGTAAACCCTTCACCTTTTACTGACCCTATCAAGTGCTCTTTCCTAGAAAGTGTTCACTGAACCTCTGGGAATAGGGTGTCTGTAGAAAAAAACTTCAAAATGGTTTTCTCCAATGGCAGTGCAGATGGAGGATATAGCAACTTCCCTCCAAAATTAATTCCCTTTGCTCCCTGTTATTAAATTTCCTATTGATATCTCCCACTGAATTCTAAAACTGCATTTCTGGGGGCTTCAACTGTCTATTCCCCCTGCTACTTCTCTCATATTTCCTGAGAGGTCAGATATAGAAATAAGGGCTTGGTTGCAGTGTATTGAAACCCGCCTTTCTACTGAAACACTAAACACTAAGCACTGTCTTTTTGAATTCAGGTTAGGAGCAATACAAGGTCACTAAACTCTGAATCCCTTTAGGGTGTTTAGGTTTGAGTTGTTCCATAGAGACCTGCCAAGAAACTGCTAAAAACGAATCCTCTGCTTTCAAACTTTCCTTTTCATTCCATGTAACTTTTAAAATCTGTTTTAGTTGCAGTAGTAGTTACAATAAAAATAATATTTATCATTATATATATATCATATAAATGTGGATACTAGGTAGGAGAATATTATGATTTAATTTTTAGTCAGTGAAAATTAGTAGAATTATTTTTATTCAGTTCTCAGATACCCCAAAACAGTTTTCAGCCAAGAAGTCCATCCATATATAAAGCAAAGAGAGAGATGGGGAGAGAGAGAGAGAGAGAGACAGAGACAGAGACAGAGATTACATACTTTTACTTTAGGAAGAAATACAGCAGAAGTAAATTGATTCATTAACTCATTATATCTTGGTGCAAAGAAATGCATGTCAAGATGATATCTTCAGTGATTTCAGTAATAGATAAGCTACCAAAATAATTAATAAACTTAAAAAAGGAACCTTGTCAATAATAGAGGCACCTTCAATATGCTCTGAGCCACAAGGATAATTTGAGTCAGCGGTAAACTGTAAACTACATGTAAGAGTCTGGAGTCCTGAGAAAAGGCTTAAATGGAGGATAAAATCACAGGACTATTTTGGAAGGGAATATTTCTATTTATCACAATTCTCATGAAAACCTTTTTCTCTCTTTCCAAACCACTGGTTACACTGGTTGACATGGGTAAACTGATATCACTGCTCATTCACAATAGAGTTAAAACCTGATACATTTCAGCTCCTTAGAGTGAGAGCAGAAGTAGTTTCCCAGGTCCCTTTGGTCCTGATATGCACTGTTATAGTTTGCTGTAACTAGACTGTATTCAAGTCTTTGCAATGGAAAACCAGTATAACTTTGTACATTCAATTAGAGGTGTTATAAATAAGCTTTCCCATGGAATTTTTCGATACTATCCACCACTATCAGTGCTCCAATACTTTGTTCAGAATAATAAATCTTTCCTTCTTCAGTAAATTTTAACCATTGGCTTTGTCCTTTATTTAGTTTTTAGTCTCTACTTTAGGCTCAAATTTGAAATACAGAGATGTCCATATCTTGCACCTGAATTCTGATCCTTAAGGAGATTTGGCAGGGAGAACTGAGATGAGTGAGCTGAATCCCTAAAATGGAAAGAGTAGAAACACTGATGTCACTGTCTCCAGCTGTCAAGTCATCTGGAAATAGGTAGGTGTGCAAAGACAGTGAAGGTCTCAAAGGATGGATGTGATTATCAGCTCCATAATTTTGTTTTGCAAAATGGGACAAACATTGAAATCAAGGCATAAGGTACTTAGTGGGTTTTGATTTTGACTGGTGCTTATATTCAACCTTACATCTGCAGACTGTAAGCTTGGATATGCATCTCCAGTTACTGGAGATTTTGCAGTCATCAAAGAAGCTATTGGCATTATGTGAGACCACTATAAACATAAAGGGGGAGCTGCCAGCTCTCTCCGTGGTGCTGGGTGCATTCAGAGGGAAGATGTTTGTCAGCAGCTGCTTCTAAGTTCCCTGATATAGTGTATTAAAATAACAAAAAAACCCTGCTTCAAGCAACAGGTGTGGTTCCATGTGGTTAGAAACAGTACCTGGAGACTCACAAGGGAACAAAAGGCCTGTGGCTGGTTCTACCTTTGTCTGGCCCATGTTTGAAGCAGAATTTTTGGTGATAGAGACTAAAAGAACTGCATTAGGATAATGATTTTCTTCTTCTCCAATAAAAAGTCAGCTTAGCCTAACTACTGATATACTTGGAGATATTTTGTGTTGTGCTGGTCATCTCCAGTCTAAGCAACTACAACATGGCAATTGTACAGCTCATTTCTGATGATCCTTGCAACACAAAGCGATCCATTTCTATTCATCAGCCCATGTATCCACCTCAGTTCCATAGAGCTAAGGAATAGAATTGTTGGGGTGGTAGAGAGTTTTCACTGGAGCAGTGGGGCTCAAAATGATAGCAGTCTCATAGTGTTCACTGGTTTGGATTATCATTGGTGGGACTGGTGTTCCAAGGTGAGTAAGGGCAAAATCTGATGGGAACAGAGGGAGCAGGTCTGCAGGGCAGAATGACTGTGTGTCCTTGCAGTGTATGCAAACTGTAAGAGGACAGTAGATGTGTGAAAAATACCAGGGAAATATTTTGTTTCAGTGCTTCTTTTGTGGCAGAAGATCTCTAAAGCTGAAGGAACAAATGATAAATTTAAAATATTTTTAATAAGGACTTTGAGATAGTATAGTGAAACAAGGCTATCAAGAAGTGCCTAACTTCACCTCAAACTCAGTGACAGAATCAATCTGACATTGCAAAGATTCAGGAAATGTTTGAAAATCTGGAAGACAAAAGATCCAATTTGTGAATGCAAAGTTTTCCGCAGGGAAATGAGAGAGAAAAGAGGCTGTCATTTTATAAATAACTTTCAAAGTAATTCTTTGCAATCAAGTATGTGTGTACCTGGTTTTGCAATAAAAAGCCAAGCCTTCAGCTGACAAGTCATCAAATGCAGTGATAATAGAGTTTCTGACTCCCCAAAACATAGTGACAGTTTTAAAATTTGCCAGGAAGGGAATGTAAAGTAGATATTGATCTGTAAAACAGCTGCAGTATATTGATACAATCTAACCAATGAGCTGACATTTTGGCTGAAGAATGATTTTTCTAACAGCAGAAGAAATACACAAGTCTGCTCACATCAAGTGTCATAATTTTCTTATTTCTGGGTTTTTTGGTATTTCATTGGCAGGTATGACCAGACAGTGTGTTTTAATACTGTGCTGAATTCCTGTCTTAGATTTTCTCCCTTTTATGTTAGGAGATTCTTCAGAATTTTCTCTCTTTGCAAAATTAGTGTATTAATTGCACAGCAACCAAAGATAAAAAAATCAAAGAAAATGAGGGGATTTTTGTTGTTAAAAGCTTGCTTTGGCTCATTGAGATCACCAGGGCTCTAACCCTATATTATCTTAAAGGGGATGTGTGCATAACACAGAAAACTTCAAATTTTGATTATTTTTTTCTATTTTCAAGTCAGGAAGGATAAGAGAATAGTACATCTGCCACCCTTATTTTGCATATAATGTCCTTTTGATTTTGAATTTTGGCATTCACACTTTCTAAACATACTTGTTCATGCAGCCAAGTTTGGTTCTTTTTTTCTGAATTTAGCAGGTACAAAGTGCTGGGAATTGTCTCTGAAATCATAAGGTGTGAGAAGCCATTATCTTCTGTAACAACGAGTAAAATTTCAATTGCCACTGGAATTCTTCCACCTCAATGACACTACATTGTGTGGCTGTCAGAAGGCTGAAGCACAGTATTTCTCTCACCAGTGGTTCCTTCTAAAGAGCCTCAAAATACACTCTTAGTCTCTGTGTAACATAAGTATGAACAGTATAAAGAGCAAGGCGTATGTATTTAATTTTGCCTTATTGGTTGTGACTGTAAAAATAGAAGCTTGATTTGAAAGGAGATCCTTTTAAAACCCTTTCAAGACTAAAGTGTTCATACAAATCACTGTGTTAATTATATATCCTAAAAATCATGCAAATAATCTTTTTAGTGGTGCATTAATAATGTTAATTATTTGAAAAATAGCATCTAAGTGTGGGGTTTCTTTTTACAAAAATGTGTCAAAGTATTTAAAATTCTCATGCTGAGTGTACATTTTAATAGTTCTTATTTGTTTCTTTTTTAATAATGACAGATGAATACTCCCTATACTATTGTAATGTTGAGCAACAGGCACAGGAGGCAATCACAGATGTAAAATTGTTACACTGGGATCCAGATTCTTGCACAAATTTGTTAAATAATAATTTAGATTTCACATCTTAATGTTTCAATTTATTTGCCTGTGGCACAACTGAAATAATGCTAATGGAAATGCAAAATTTGTAACAACTAAGAGAGACACATTCAAGTAAGGCTCTTAACCTCTTCTTTAGAGTTGTAGACATAAATTGCTGCCCAATCTGAAAATTTGTCAGAAAATAGTTCTCATGACCAGGGCATCAGTATGCACCTGGATCAGAACATTTAGTTTGTAAATTATTTGATGTTCCCATATCTTTTTAGTTTCCCAAAGGCATGCTTATGTCTAATACTTCCTCTGGTGAAGGGTAGCACAATCTAAAAATCAAGGTAACCACTTAGCTGTGCCTCCCGCAGCTGGTGCTATAGCAGTAGACCCTTGCATTTAAGCATGCTTAGACACAAGTACCACAACACTGCTACTGTTCAAGCTGGGCCTCTCTATAGCTTTACATCTGGACCACTGATGGAACTCTTTGAGTCCAGAATTTTACAGTATTTTGTCCTGGGATTTACATAACCTGTCACTATGATGAGGTAGGCTGCTACCACTGTGTGAGACTACTAGATAACACTCAAATCACAAACTACTGGATTTTGTACAGTGTATCAAATACAATGTATTCCAAAGAAGAATAAAGCAAACCAGAAAAGTTTACAAAATTAAAATAAAATCTGAGAGACAATATCGTAATACTCTCAGTTATGGAAATAAGGTTTCAGCTTCATGGAGTGTATGACAAGATTATTTTATAAATAAATAAATAAAAGTGGACCACAAGGTTTGTAAGGAAATATAACTGATATTATATGCCCTGTTACATTGAGAATAGCAAATAATAAAGGAATAAAATGTGTGGCTACCATTCATTCATTCATTCATTCATTCACTCACACATTCTTTCCATAACCTGACTCAAATTCCCAGCTATGTTGTGCATTTGATGAAGGACAACTGATTAAGTGACTGCAAAACTTTCAATAACTCAATAAAATTATCTTTCAGTATAATCATGGCATATGCATATTTTCAATTAAATACTTATGTTTACAATTATTGATTGCATATACAATGCAAATATACAAGCAATAAAGTACATAATCAACATAATCAATTTTGGTTTTGAAAATTCTCACAGTTCTCACTTGCTTTAGCTGAGATCTTTGAAAACTCTGAAAATTGGCCTTTAATTGATCAAAATGGGTGAGAAAGAGGTTCTTTGGTGACAGAACCTCTACTGCAATGCATGATCAACAACTAACAGAAAGCTTCTTCCAGATAATTATCAGAAATAACTTGCACAGCCAAATATTTTTCGTCTGATATCACAGAGGGGAAAGGGGGAAGGGTATGTTGTACCATAAATTAAATGTTGTGCTTGCTCTTTTTTCTTCTTAGTGATGGTTCATTTCTGGTGGGCAACTGAAGAAAGTTTTATACATATCTGAAGACACAATATCACTGACACAGGACTGTGATGAGAAGTCTTTTTTGTTAGTAGCTTGTATTCAGTTCAGCCCCCTGAAATACTGCATCAGATAGTATTGCTCTTTCCCAGGACTCAGGAAAAAACAATGTGTGGGATCATTTTTTACCTTCTTTAAAGAATGCTTATATTACACCAGACTGTCTAACATATCTACTCCAGTCTTTAGTTTATCAGAAAGTTTATGAGATTTTCCTCGTGAAGGAGATTCCAAATTTTACTCTTATTCATCCCTGATGAAAATAGGCAATGTGGAAGAGCCTGTAGGTTGGGTTTTACACCTGAAGGTGCAGGACAGCTGGTAACCTGGCAGAATCCTTCCCATTAAGGACTCAGAAACATTGATAAATGCCAGTGACAAAATCCTAACCACTCAGCAATGACTGACACAGATGTTATTTTTGCAGATAACAGTCTTATGGTACATGAAGCATTAGTCATATCTTTTAAATAATTCAGCAGAATATTAATATACTCCAACTTGCTTTGTTCTTAAGAGTGAGAGGTGTGTTTAAATTAACCCCTCAAAAAACACCCAGATTGTCCAAGACATGAATTTACTTCAGGACCACCAGATTTAAGTGCCTGATTCTCCACAGTTTTTGACTCCAATAAAAGGGTTGATAGATATTGTCTACTCAGACAATGTAAAAGAGTTTTTTTTCTCTTTCTGTTATGCACTGATGTCAGTCTTTTAGGAAGAAAAGAACAAATTTCTGTTCCAATCCACTGGTGTTAGTATGGAGTGGAAAACTGGAAATATTACTCAGTAATTTAAAAAGACCATTAGGATTTAGTCTGCCAGAAGTGTTTGCCTGTTGCTGTCAGAGTACTACTGTGACAAATGAAAAGTTGGGTTTTTTTTTAACTAAAACCAAAATTTACTGGTGGGGAGAATGAGGGTAAGAAGGACTCATTTGACAAATGCTGTAAAGGAAGTGGGATGGCATTATTTACAGAGCAGGTTTGTCAGCTCAGAGAACATAGGGGAACTGGGACCATAACTCTGCTTGTGGCATGAAAAACTCACTACTTGCAGTCTTCTGCCTCTGCAGAACCTTCCCATGGCTGTTGGGCTAACACCCACATTTCTGTCAGGCACCTTTTGCTGAATATGGGTCACAAACATGATTTTGAGCATTAGCTCAAGTTTGGTGATGTGTGAAAAATGTATGTTCTGGTTGATTGTGCAAAATGCGTGTTCTGGTGGATTGTATTTTCAGTCCTGTGTTTGTGTATCTGATGTTGTGTGGCCTTTGTTATTTCTGCAGCTGAACCAAAGGTTTGCCCCATTCAGCTGTCATGCTCTGGTTCTTATTTTTAGAACAGATAACATTTTTTTTTTGATTACTCTGAAAATGTGGAAAATAGAAGTATTGTTATGTCAACCTTCCTCAGAGATTGACTACAAGCCTAACTACTTTCCCTCTCTTAAGGAAAAAATGCACAAAACCACAAAACAACAGAACCAAAACTCCTTTTCAATTGTCTGTTCTACTGTAACAAGAAACATGATTTTTCCTTGTTGATCATAAGGCAACATCGTTAGGTGAAGCAGAATCCACATATTCAGGCTACATTTTCTTCACAAAACCTTTTTCCTGACACGAATTTGTGCAAAACCCTGAACTTTCCAGGGAGCTGAGGAACGCGGAAGAAGCAGAGGTGACCAGAGAGAAAAATCTTTATGGTATAAGGCATAAAAAATAGGATTTTAGTCAAATGTCCACTTCACAGACTGCCTATGAATATAAAAAAACCACAAGTATTGTTCTAATTACTTCCCAGACCCACAAAATTATCTCAAGCACAAGCCCTTATACTGGAAGCCAGATCCTCCATAAAATATTTGCGTCCCAGTCTGGATTGTTTTACGGTTGCACAAGAGCTCGACGTGCTGCCCTGCCGGCTCTGGCTCCACGGGCCCTTCACCCCACAGGGAACACCTGCCAACAGCTCCTTGGCAGCTGCACTTTGTGCCAGTTGTACCAGCGCTGCACGCTTTCCTCAGGCCCTGGGAATGCGTCTGAGAGCTTCCAAAAGTCCCCAATGCCCTTGCTTTGCCTTCTGAGTTCTGGGAACGCAGCTGAGGATCTTCTACTTTGTGCCTCTGGGGTAATGCTTTTATTTTCATTTAAACTGGGAATTTGGGAAAAGAAATGGTGTAACTGTCCTTTAAGGATCATTGTAGTCCTCTACATTTGGTCTATTTATGTTCTGCTCTTTCAGGGTGACTGGACACAAGAAAGAAAGACCTAGCAATTCTTTTCAGTAAATGCTTTGCAGAAAAATATTCTTTTTGGTTTGCCTTAGGAAGTTGACTATGGACATGAGTTGGAGCTTGGGCAGGAATCTAAATTGATTGACAATGACAAATGGTGGTGTATTATTGAAGGAAAATTAATATATATGTGCTCTGATGAGTTGTAAAGACATCAATGCTCAAAATTATTTTTCCTTTTAAAAGATCCTTTAAGTTTTAGACATACTTCTTTCAGTGCAGTCACAGCTGTCACCATTGACAAGGTTGAATTTACTAATTCATGTCTTCCACTTCTACTCTGTAGAGAAGCTAAATTGCCTAATGAAAAAGCTCCCAGATTAGATTTTCTTTTTAAATAGTGATGATGATGATGATGATGATGATAATAATAATAATAATAATAGTAGTAATAATAGTAAAGTGGGTTCTTCATCTGCAATTCCAGCTTTAATGTCTCCAAGAGTGAGACTAGAATGTAGGAGAAAGAAAGAGGAATTACAAAGAAAAATTATGGCTGTTGTAGAAACAAACTTTTTTATAAATCTGGTTTCTTTCATGTAATGTCTTTCTTAGAGATGGTAATTGCTGAAATACTTTGACTGCTTTATATTTTTCTCCTTTGTTCTCTATCTGTCTCTCTGTATATTTGTGACAAATAACAGATTCAATTTCTTCTTCAGCATTTTGTGTCATATGTTTCTGTACTGCTGGCTGGGTGACTGTGGCACATAGAGTTAATTCATCTGCAGGATTTTTATTTCATTAGAAAATGATTTATCCACTGCCAGGAGCTGATATCTATTGTATCTGTGGAAATGCATAACTAAAGCAGGTCCTGATGTCCCTGGGTAAACAGGGACCTGGGAATAGCAGAAAAACCTGACATTCAAAAAAACCCAAACAAACACAAAACACAGGACGCACAAACTCTTGGCAAAACCACTCTTAGACCTGCAGCTGTATTGCACACAGTAATGTCCAGGGAAAAAAGTGCTTGAATATGGTTTTTAATTCACTGTGCCTAGATACTGAGTGTCAACTCTCAGAAAAGTATGAAAGTGCCAAAATCCAGATGGACCTTCTGACACTTTGGGTTTATTTACAAGGCAAATATTTTGGCAATGTGACTAGGGGAGGTCCAGTCTAGCCTGAGTGTCTAAGACCATGTGGTAAATAAGGTACCATATCAAGCAGAAGAATAAGCCATTAAATAGAAAGGAAGATGAGATTTCCCCTTGGTTGTGAAGGTCAGACTGAGCAAATAGTTTAAAGCATCCCAAAAAGGGTTCACATTACTGAAGATACTTTTACTCCATGTTTTTTTCCTCAAGACTTGGCATGAAAATATTTCTCTGTCTTTGTCTTTTCACATCAGACTTTTGTTCTAAATTTTCTTTCTCTCCATCTGTTTTTGGCAACGTGCCTGACTATGGTCATATCTGGAAAAAACCAAACCACTAAATGTAAATTTCTACTGAAACATTTCATAAGTCCAAGATGCGAAGACAAATTTAAAATTTATTACTGGGAATTTGGAGCTGAGTTTGAAATTTGAAATTCAGGAGCAACTTTGCTCTTTGTCTAGGTATTTCTGTGTGATATATTTCTGAGTCTAGTTCTTTCAACATAAAAACTTGGTTTCAAATAATTTTTTTTGAAAGTCAGTGAATTTTTTCAGAAAATTCCTGTTCTCAAGGAAAGTCATGGGAACTGAAGTCACCTTTCTTTGCTTTGGCCCGACACCAAATACTTTGATATATTTGAACAGCTCTCAATCAGTACTTGACAGTGGTAATTCATGTTGTGTCAGAGCCAATCCCCATCTCTAATAATCTTTTGGCAACTTTTTATGTTCTGTCCATGGTCAAGCTTGGATAGAGATAGTCCTGAAGAAAAAGACTCTTATAGTGTACTTTTTGCAATTGTTTCTTAAAAAGGATCAGCTCCAGATATTTCTTTTTCAGTGTCATAGAACTTGTCTGTGACCCAGCTTCTGTATGATTTTCTAGATGTGAAAGTAAAGCCGCAGGTGCTAATAAAACAATACTCACTAAGAATAGCAAGGATAATCAAAGGAAAAGGAAAAGCCTATAACATGGAGCTGCTAAAGGTCATCCAAATGCAGTCTACCTTGACATTCTGCAATAAATAGCCTCCCTGAACCTAGCTTATAGTAATGCAAGTTATATAACTAATATAGTAATATAATATAATTTTTATTATATAGTGATATAATATAATTTATATAGTTAAAGCAGAGTACACTGAAAACACTCAACTCTCCTAAGCTAGGGGGCTGCTTTAGTCTGATTTCCTGCCATAGACTGCCTATTTGGCCATCTTGTAAGAAGACTAAGTAGGATGATCTTGCTTCCTGGAAGTAGTTTTATAATCAGCTGGTCTTCTTGGATGTTAGAAAATGTTCATTATTTACACACCTTGACTGAAGCTACTTCAGCAGTTTTGCAGTGCAATGACTAATAGGGACATCATCCATGGGTCAGCGGAATAGTCACTATCACAGATATTTTCTTTTGTGCCTGCTGTGTTTCTACCATATAGCTTTGGAAGTGTCCTTTAATGAGCTCAGAGTGCCAAGGTGATGTGACCCCCATGCAGCTTGTCAGCTGTCCCCAGGCAGATGCTGATTTGCATTCAGACCAGTCAGCCTACAGGGACAGAGCTCCTTATCTGTCCATCAGTAGTTCACATTAAATGATCTACTATGGAGTTCAAACTACTGTCTCCTACATTGAATAAAAACTTGTTTAAATGTTCTATGTATGCAATTATCTGAAAAATGGTGCAAATTGATTTATGAGACAAACATACATATGCCAAGACTTAACCTAGATCAGATGTGATACCAAGGTCTTGCTTTGTTTTGTATTTTGTGTGTGCTTCAGAATATCCAGAATATGTCTATATTTTTGTCATGTTGACTCCAAAAATCTTGCAACCATGAATTACGAAACATCAATCACTCATGGAAAAAAATTACTTGACAGTTGTCTAACGGTCCATAGAAATTCAAAGCTACATCTTTGACTGATCAAGTCTTCAAAAGCACCAGAATGTGTGTTCCTATTCATACTGGAAAACACAGTGTTACCAGTGGGGCTGAATGAAAATCTCATCTAGAAGTAACAGTATTCCTAAACAAAAATAAAGCATGAAAAGTAAAAGTCTGTTTCAGGGGAAACCAGCTGCATATGCACATCAAAGCTCAGTTGGCAGACATCACTCTAATCCTATATTTGCTTCTGCTTATGTCTTTGTTACTCACTAGATTCAGTACCATTCATCCTCTCCTTGGCATTATACTTTCATCCTATATTTAGTTCTTATCAGTTGATTGCTGGGTGTTTCTGAAAACAACATACCCCATCTGATCTGGGGATATAATTGGGTGTATCAGAGTTAAAGTTAAGTTTCCTTTCCTTGACCCAGCTGTGCTGCTGGGCATGAACTGGGATACAAAACTCTTTTATTATGAATAGTTTGATTCTCAGTAGGACTAAACTCTGGGAATTCATCAGTAACATGTTAACAGACAACTCAAATATTGTCCTGCATTTTCTTGTTGAATGACTATTATACTCAATTCCTCCAATATTTTCTTATATCAGTATCAAAGTCTCTCCTCTCTTTACCTCATAATTTCATGTGAACTATTGTCTCTCCTAATTCCCTTTTTAATAATATTATCAAGACAACCCAAAAATGAGTTTATAATGTATTTGTATATTCCTACTTTGATTATATGAACAACCAAACTTTTCACTAATAAGCAGGAGTTTGCATTAGAAACCGACAAATAGTAAACCTCTGGCATTTTCCTAAAAAAAATTGCTCAAATAATTGCTTTACTTTGTTCCATCAGTTAGAGCCCTGAGTAAATATGCATTATCTGACTTCAAGGCACATGGTTACATGCAGACATTAGCAGCAGCATATAGTACATCCTTCTCCCCTCTTCCTAGTATTGTTACTTTTTTCCCTATCCAGGCAACTATAGAGAAAAGAGAACTGTCATTTTATTTTGTCTAACACAGACTTGTGTATCAGAGGAATCTGGTGTGAGGCTGTAGCTGCTTCTACACTTCCCTCCCTCCCTTCCCACCACTGAATGTGAGAACTGATCCCAGGACAGTTCATTTACCCTGTGAGTAGGAGCAGAATATCTATCACTAACTTGAGGCAGGAGCATTTTCTCATTGTGCCCAAATCATAATCAGAATAAATTATGGGAAACCTGTGTGTGTCAGGTTTAGATATCACTCACAAGAACCAAAGGAGTTTTAGATTTTTCAGTGTTCATGTTGTTTGAGAAGCAAGGAGAGAGAAAGGACGTCTTGCAAAAGAATATTTCTGGTCAGGTTACGCAGAAAACGTTCCCATTAAAATGAAATTTTCAACATGTAAACTAGGTCAGGAAAATATGTTTACTTTGTTGCATGAAGATTCGTATAAATTTTGCAGTTTCTGCATACTGTGAGTTTCACAGATTAGTTTAAAAGAAACTCCTAAATCGAATCAGGAGCTAAAGTTTAGATTTTGACAAAAACTTCAAACTTGCCCTAAAAAAAATTCAGATTTTTGGATGCTTAGACTTCTAAAGAATAAATGTGACATTCTTTATAATTTCCAGATGGCAATGTCTGTTTTTCAGATTGAACATATATGCACATACACACACCTTGTTTTATTTTGGTTCTGTGTATTTCCACAAAGGCTGTGATTATCTCTAGTAAATATGACACCCAGATCCCTTGGCTTTTTCCTCCTTAAAGGGAGCAACTGTGTAACTTCCAATACAGCTGCCTAAAGCCACACTTATATATGTAAGATATTGTTACATATGTCATCTTTAACCTGCTTCCCAGAATGAATATTTTGTGCATACAAGGGATGCAGAGGGTACCAACCACTTCTCTCTCTGGCCACTGGGCTGATGTTGTGGAAAATTGGTTTCAAATTGGATTCTCTCAATTCTCCTGCTCTTATATTTTGATTTCAGAATAACAGCCCATGATTGAGGGTAAGCATAAATAGTAACAAGGGAGTAAGGCATGGAGGAAGGAGGGCAGGTGGTAGGAGCTGAAATGTAAAATGGTGAGGGACAGGCAATCATGCACAAATAGTTATACGAACACCTATATCTGGGTATAGTCCACAATCTCAGGATCTTGCTACACAAAACAAGAAAAGATTCAGACATGATTTTTTCCCCATTTATCTCTCTCCCCACATTCCAAAATGAAGATTTTACTATTTTATTCAATTTGAATAGGAATACAAGTGAAAATAATCCTGACTTCTCAGGATTGATTAGCTCTGTGTTTCAGGTATTCAGATAATCTGACTTCTCAAGAAAGTAGTAAAGCTGTCAAAACATAGGTGACCCCAAATATTTAACTGTTCATATAAAATGGAACTGCTTCAGCAGAAGAGATATATTTAAGAACAAGGGATTTGCCTTAGTATCATCCTTTACCTACCACTGACCTTTTGTGGGCAGCTGTTTTGTTGATATGTGAATGTGACTCCTCGGACTATTCTGGTACTCATGAAAGAGTATTTTTGAAGAAATAAGGTTTTATATAAAATCTCTTAATTAGTCTTAGTGAGAAGGATCTACTGAAGAACAGGCTAAAGGAGCAAACAGAGAGCTAGAGGAATGATCAGAAAAACACTGAGTACCTAGCATCAAGTAATCAAAACCTGTCAGTGCAGAACATTTCGTCAGCAGAGCTAAAGAAGAAAGGGGCTCAAGCACTGATTGCAAGCTTTGGCTAGAAAAAGCTACCATTTTCAGACAGGTGGCAGGTATGAAGTGTGTTAAGAGTAGAGGGAAGAGAAAAAAACCTGGTGGTGATTTTGCTGCTTAATGAACCTTTGCTTCTCCATCTTGTGCATTGGATAAATAGATTCCTTTCCCCACACTTTGCCAGAGAGCCAGGTGCTTATATCTCCTGGGGGGAAGATGAGAAGTGTAAATGCCGACTCATGTAGCAGAGACAAGGTGACTATAGGTTCACTAGCAAGAGCAGTTTAAGATGGTTTCTGGTTTCATGTGACGATGACATTTATGTAAAGGTATGCTGGCTTGAGGGCACTTTTCTGCTACTTTCATTTTCAAGCCATTGACCACATACATAATTCTACAGCTGTGGAATTGTAAGCAGTGCAAGGAAAAGATTGCTCAGGTTTTAAAATAATTATTCTTATTTGAATTGTTAATATTTTAATTTCTCTAAATGCTTTAAGAATCTATTTGTTTTCAGTTTTATAATATATTTTAAAAATCCCAGAATTTTTGAGCTACTTAAATATTTCCATAAATCAGAACCAGAAAAACAAATCTGGTCTAATTAATATTTTTGCATATTGCCTTCACGTATCTAGACTATATAAAATATTATTATTAAAATTTTTAGCAGTGTTCTGTAATACTTAGATGAACTTCACAGGTATGTGTGATAATTGCAGCACATCAGAAAAGGACCAAAAAAAAAAAAATCCAAGCCAATTTTATTGGTTTAAAGTGGTGTCTTAATTGGTTCTGAATTGCAACTGAGAGTCGAAGTGGAGAAAATCACCTAAATTTACCCTCCCCCTTAGTCAGCGGTGAGCTTCATTGACCCTCCCCAAGCCATATAAGGCCAGGAAGAATGTGCTAAGCACTGAGTGTGCTAAGAATAAAGTTGTACTAGGATGGATAAGGTTACTTTGAACTCTATATTTCATGTTTCCTGACATACCCCCCAAAGAACTGCAATTATGCTAGCAAGGCTGTAGGAGCATTGAACAGTTCTTTCCCAGTTCTTTTGAATTTTGTTTCCTCTCTATGCATTCCTGTCCTGTTTAGAACTGCGATTTTTTACATTTTATTTGTGATGTGCACAGTTCCAAGGATATTAGAAAAACGTACTGAAGGTTCACTCTGAGGCATGGCTATTTTTGTTAGAAGCTGATACTTTAGACTGAGCTTTAAGTGTTGCCTCTGGAAGGCCTTGGATTGTTCTAGGAGGCCAGGTCTGCAGAGGAAACAGACATTTCAGGGAGCATAAAAGAAGAAGGAACACAACTAGAAAAAGCAGAGGACTTCCCTCCTTCTCATTCTGCAACTCCTGCAAGAGTCAGCAACCCAGAAGTATTATCTAAGCTGCCACAGTAAATCTTGACCTTTTAAACAGAGTATCCCTTACCATCATCATGGCCGAGATAACAGCAGAAGGTACAGTAACTCTTTTCAAATATAATTAACCAAAAATGATATGTGCTTTAGCAGTATAATTGAACTGGCATGTCAAAATGATTTGTTGTTCTTAGCAAATAATATTTTCACTCCAGGATTCCATTTTATTTTTCTTTCCTGTTTTTGCTTTTTTTCTTTTTTTTTTTTTTTTTTTTTTTTTACTTTTTTACTCCTGTAGGCTGAGTTTTTGCAAGTTACTGAAGCAAGCTCTGTGTATACCTCTAAAATAAATAGTTTCATTTGTAGAACACCATTATTTAGCTCCGTTAGAGTGATACAAACAGGGAATGCCTGAAGTTCAGGGTGTTCTATTCTCAAGCCTTTGCTCAGAAAAAGCTTTGGTAGTCCCTTATAATCAGAGACTTACCAGAGTCAGAATAGCTTCATTTGTTGGCCCTGATTTTTCCATAGGGAGCACAGAGTATTTTTGGACTGTACATGAAGTTACTGAAGGGTAAAAGGTAAAAAAACCCCTCTGCTATCCTTATTTAGGTAGACTTCTAAGGGAGTCAGTGAAAATTGTGTTGAAATAAATATGCCAGATGTTGGCCTGCAAAAATGAAAGGCAATTGCTTTAACCAATAAATACATATTGTAAAATGTGAATGTTTAATGTACTTTAGTATTTCCTGACTATTCATATTTAAATAACATTTTAGATGCATAACAATATTTTATCAGCTGAAGTCAGAGGGGAGGATATATTTAAAATGCAACCATCTTTAATATTGAATATTTTAGTTGAATTTCACTACAACTTTTATTTGCACTGTTTATCCCAATTTAATAATGACAAAAATACAAAAAAATACTTTTTAAATAATCTTCTGAGAGTTACTTTATTCTGTTTCTCAACGTTATGTGGTATTTCAGTGCATGAAAGATGTAGTTTTCATTTCCCATTTTTTATTGTTCATACTTGTAAAAGGACCTGCATTAAGTGCTATTAGAAGGTGATCTTTTTCCTTCTTAAGGGCTGATGTTAGGACTGCAACTAGCAGAATCCTTGCTTGATGTCTGGTTAGCCACATCATGGAGGCAATGTGATTTTTTAATCAGCAGTTTGACTGATCTATAATTTACTTCTGGCTGCAAATACTGCCAAAACAGGTGGCTCAGCCTGACAGCCCTAACCCAAATACTAACACTCATTTTTTCAGATGTTCTTAACTAGGTTTGTTGGAAACATTGGTTATTTTCTAGCTGTTTTGAAGCAAATTTGTGAAATAACCAAAATAGTGAGATTTTTGATCCAAAATTAATTGCAAAAAATATAAAACTTTACAACCAGTTTGACTTTTCAGTCATTTAGCTTATTAAAAAAAGAAAAATTAAAGATTCTAGAATGAAATAAAATGCCACAGAATGAAAGAAATCAGAGTCTGAAAATGTTTTTATTTTGTTTGTATAGTGTTTTTACAGGAGTGTTTTTACAGCTGTGACAGTGTGTGTCTTCTGTGGGACTTTTTGTACAGAGCTTAGACTTAGATGATAAGAGGCATCAGATCCCCAGTAAGCTGACCTTCCACGTGACAGGGAAATAAATGATATAATTAGTTTAGTTATGTTTGGCTTAGTTTTATTTTGTTTTCATGTACTTGGAATGCACTTGTGGTGATTGACTGATTTTTAAACACTGTATCCACAAGATGGAAATTTTATTTATGGCAAAAAGTAAGAATTCAGCCTGGAGCTAATATTTCACTGCAGTTTGTTTTCCTCTGGGGCTAGTACTAGCACTCACAGTCTGAAAGTTTAGATATAAACTTCAGCAACATATAGTTTGGATAAACAAAAAACAATTCAACTACCTGTTACTTCACACAATTTATTTCATTTTCCATCCTACCTCCCAGCCCGTGATTTGCTGGGCTCTTCATGACTTTGCTCAGACTAAACCACTTGCTCCTTGCAACAGGTATTTATAACTTTTTTTTCCACTGTCAGTCACAGAGCCAGACACTTGGGCTCCTTGCCTTTTGGGGTACCATGCTGACACATCAGAGAGCAGGGCACAGCAGCAATGCAGGCACTGCCATGGACAGTGTGGTTGCTGGTTTAGAGAGACGGCCCAGGCCTGGCAGGATGTGCTGGTGCACATCTCAGGGTTCTCTTTCTGGCAGCCTGTGTCAGGACAATGATCTATTTGGAGATGAACAGAAGCAATGGGGATATCTTTCAGGTCAACAGCATGATAATGACAGTGAGATTAAGTAACTTAAATATATAGCCAATAAGCAATTACCCTGCAGTGTCTACTTGTACCAAAACCCACATGTGCTACTTATTCTTTTACACAGCTACAAATTGTTAGTTGTAGAAATACTGGTGAAATGTACACTGTGAAAGACAAAATGAGATCCCTGAAGACAGCAATTCATAAATGTCCTTAGAAAGTTGGCAGGACCTATGTCTCTAGCTGTCAAGTATTAAGGAGAAGATTCCAAAGGATTATCTTCAGCATTCTCATATTACACGTCATTGCAATCACAGAAATGTCCTATTAAAAAGTGGAAATCCTTAAAATTGTATTAAAAAAAAAGTACAAAGACTCAGTACAGAGACTAAGTACTCTGCCTTTGTTATACTCTCAGGATCTAATATTAATATTAGTATTAGTCATATTATTGCAGTGAATACTAATTATTGCTCTTGTTATTATTACATTTAAGTAGTTACTGAATATTCTTGTAGCAGCCAGGATCTTTTCTGCAGTCCACTTAAGACTTTGTCTAAAAAGCCATGGATCTCAAACTATGCTACTCCACTGTGTCTGTGAACGCAGGAACACTGGACTCAGTGGCAGATGTAGTTGGAGCTGCCACCACTGAAACACGAACAGAAAAAGGCTGACACCTCTGAGAAATGGCTTCTGCCAATGTACAGCTTAATCTGTATGTGCACAACAGCTCCAGCACCAGCCCTATAGCTGGTCCTTTCTAGTCCAATCTCCTCCAGGTCACAGTGCAAGGTTGATGGGCATCCCCTGACACTTTATCCTCCCACGTAGAGAAGAATGAACAGAGACTCAGCTCTGCTTGCTGCAATGCTCTGGAGACTGTGCACTGATCTAATCCAGGAAGGTGAGGAGAGGAGAAAGACAAGGTTTCTGTGCCAGCTGTTTGTCTGCCACAACTTATTTCCCCAGTGGAGCAAGAGAGAAGCAGGAGTCAAATAGAAATGTGACAATGAGTCACAGTTTGGTCCTTATTTTGCTGCTGAGAGATGTGCAACTACATATTTCCTCTGTCTGGGAGCAGGCTGCAAGGAGACAGGCTAGCCCCAAGGCTACACACAGCTTGTCAGTGATAAAATCAAAATTAGCTTCAGCATTTCAGCCCTTTTCTCAAGCTATTGGATAACTATGAAAAGTTTTAAGATGTAAACCATTTCAAAAGGCAAAAAGATGTGTATGCTTGAAGATTAACAGACATTAAACTACTAATGTATGAGAAACAACACACAAGAGCCAGAGGGTAAAATCACAATTATTTCATGAGTGTGATGGTCAGAAGCTAAAAGAGGTATTCAATTGGCAAAATGTTTAATGAAGGCACACTAGAAGCAAGAGGCAGATAGCTACTTCTCAGGGTAATTCATGAGTTGCTGCTAGATGTGCCAGTTGTGCTGACTGCAACAGGGACCTAGATGAATAAATTGGATTAGATTATTTATTTTGATGGCTAAAGGCATAAGAGGTGTTTCTTACCCTCCTTTCTTACTGGTGTTTATGCTTGGAGCTAGGATGTTTATATCAAATCTATTTACACCTAGCAAATTTTCAAAATGAAAAGATGTCTTCTTTTTCTGCCTTTCAATGTTGATAAGGAAGAAGATAGTGTACCTATTAGAGTAGGGTATGGAAAATACAACAATTTTAGCTATGATTTTTTTTTGAAAGAATCGTCTGTTCTTGTTCAGAACAACCAGGTAAAATCAACAGCCTAATTACACAAAGTAAAAAAAAAGTCAGAAAACCCAGGCCTGCCTGTGAAAAAGTCATTGTGGGGAACAGAAGCTCCAAATTCTTACTGAAATTCCTTAAAAATTATATTCCCCTGTGACTGTGGGCCTGTACAAGTGTGCTGGTTTGGCTTCATCCTTGATGTTTTCTTATAGCCTGTTGAGGCAAGCATCAGGCCAGATTGGTTAGCTTCACTTTTAGGTTTAAGAATTTGTGGACAATGCTACTCAGAGCCCATAAAGCATTTATGTGCCTTCAGTTGGTACAAGGCAGCACTTATATACAATTCATTACCTTAGGTAGCCCCTTAGAGAGTCAGAGGTTTAGCTCTGGGCAGCAGAGCAAACCTATAAACCAGAGGGTCAAGCTAATGCATCGTGTTAGTACACGACAGGCTAAAACTGTGTGTGTACAGTTAGCTCCTGTAGGTCTGGGCAGGACTGGGCAGGACTGTAGGTCTGAATATTTATTCACTTTTTTTTTTTTTTTTTAAAGATCACAAAGAACCTTGTGATCTTAAGTATTTGGAACATATTTTAATGTTACTTATATAATGAGAAATGTTTTGCAAATCCTGCTAGCGTTTTCAAGTTATTGGGAAAATAGTTACCACTGACCTAAAAATGAAATCTGTGCAACTACTTGCATTCTAAGAAATCACAACCTACAGTTTCAGAGACCTAAACAATGCAAAAAAATCTAGTCTAGAAATAGTTTGAGTTCTTTCACCCATTGCCTGCAATATAAATACGGAGTAAGAGGTAGATTTATTCTCTTTTTACTGCTGAGTTCTGGAAAGCAGAAACTGTTTTACTTTAAAACATTTCATAATACAGGCCTGGCTTCAGTTCAGGACATACTGAGGAGAGAGAAACAAATCAGAGTTACCCTATTTGGCGCAGCTCATCCATTTACAGAAATGAAAAACTTTTTCCTTTCTGATGCTGACAGTCACTGGTTTCTTCTCTGTTTAAGAAGATTGAACTAGTGCAAACTGCTCATTTTACCAGGTAAACCATATTACAGTAGTAGAGAGTAAATTGCTTTAAATCCAAATGTTTGAAAAGACTTAGATCATCAATTTTAATCATTATTTAAATCAACAAACAGGAAACCTGGGTTTCAAAACAGCAATTTTCAAGTTTCTTGCAAATGTCATCTATCATTCTTTTTCCTAAAAGAGACTAATATGGCAACCAAATACAGCCCTTCTCAATAAATTTGTGCCTTTTAGAGAGAAATATAACCTAAATATCTGTCTAATAAAAAATTCTATATTTTGGGAGTAATTTATCTAGATTCTCAGCTTTTTCATACTGGGTTTTGTTTGCTGTTGTTGTTTTTTAATGCTGGAGAATGGTAAATGGTGCATTTCTCTTTTGCTAGATAATGGTTGCATTTTTACTTGTGGTTTCTGTCAAGCTTCATTAGGATGGAAATTTTAATTCAATTAAAATGGTACAAACCCAGCTATTTAAAAATTGTTTATATGTGTATATTTACATACTTAGATAATAGAAATAGGTTAAATAGAAAAGTCCATTTTAAATATAAGCTCTCTTGATAAGTTAAATGATTTATTAAACAAATATGGCGCTATTTCTAATTTAGGTTCTTGGCACCTGCATCCTATAAGAATATATGACTGAGAGAGTTCATTTTCTTTCATAAAATGTTTATTCAAACATTACATTTATTCAAAGGTTAAGGAAGGAAAATTCCCACTTCTTTTTTTTATCCTTATTAGTCCTTGATATAAATAAGATAATAATTGAGTTCAAATAGTAAAATAAATTGAAATTAGGAACAGATTCTTTGCATTTGCAAACAGGCTATACTCTCAAAAAAAGGCTGCCTTAATTTGACTCCATCTGCTTAGCCAGTGATTTCCAACAATTCAGTGATTTCTTTAACTCTTTTCACAACTGTAATGACTTGATCATAGCTTTTTTGTTTGTTTGTTTGTTTGTTTAAATAAGTGTGATTTCTATAAATAGTAATGGAAAATTGTAGTATTATGAAAGTGTGGTCCTTAGCACAGGTTTTCTTAAATTCATTTTTAATTTTAAAGGGCATTTTTTAAAATGACATTTATAGAAAACTTTCGTTTATGATTCAAAAAGCACCAGCAAACATGTTCCCTGCCTATATTCCTCCACTGCAGCCTCATTTTAGTGGGTCTTAAAAAGGAGTATTGTTGAGCAGTAATACTGAAATGTCTTCAGAGAGGTGTAAAAGAGGAACACAGTTTTTTTACTGATTTAAAAGCAAACCAAAGGTATGGTCGAAGAGAAGTTGCAGAGACAGACGGGCTTCATATCCCTGCTGCTTTACATTGGCAGACCAGAGTGGTCATAGACTACATGAAGTAGATAAGCAAGAAGATATAAACTCACTGCATATAAACACTTAGCTTAAAGCTATGGACAACCAGCAGTGCTTATTATCCATATTATCCCACCATCATGTTCTTTTGTCAACTTTAAACATTTTTTTTAAATATTTAATATTTTAGTCATATCCCCGTACCTTTATATAGTATGTCTTGCTTCAGTGCATTGCAACAAACCATTCAGACTTTAGATTCCTGAGTGGGAGTGTATTTAAGCTCTATGTGGTCAAAACGGACCAGCAAGATTTAGCTTCTGGTTTTTTTCCTAATATGTGCCTATAGCACACTTGATTTATGTAAGTCTATTTCAGGAATTGTGAAGCAAGTATATGGCTATGAAATCTTTGACTAATGGTAGAGATAGTGACACCAATAGGTAGCAAAAATACCAGAGGACACTGCTGACAGATCTTGTTCTGTTCCATGTTCTGTCCTTTTCTTCATAGCTTCTGATACTCTTTTTGCCCCCCTCTTCTAAACGTATAACATAATGAGACAAACATCATAAAGCACACTGTAAGTAGCTACACTATTCTTCAGACTCATTGTATTTTGAGTAAAAGAGATGAACTAACAAAACAGGTCATGCAATGTAGAGGAGGCTAAATAGAAAAAAAAAACAAAAAACACAGGAGGTAGTGATATTTTTAAAATAATTTTATTTTTTTATTCCAAATGGTCCATATGCTAAAACTTACCTATGTTATACTTTCACTCAAATCAGTTCAGTTGCTCAAAATCATAGTCGGAGCTGAGCTTTCTTTTTACAAATCAGAATGAAAAAGCTGTGACTTTAAGTGTCAAATAAGCCTCACTTGGGTCCAGGGGCAGATTTGACCTTCTTTTAGAATAAGTCTGAGAGCACAATATGATCTTGTATCTGGTCTAGAAGTTCTGCTTGGTGCCATGCAAAGGCATTTACCATAAGAAAGGAAACCTTTAAATGCCAGGCACAGAAAAACTTTCTCAGTGGAGAAGTCTCCTCTTTCTATCTTCAAAAATAGTTTTAAAAAATCCTTTACAAATATGTAATGAGTAAAGACCTGCTACTCCCTGTATGTGCTTATGTTCTCACAACTTCAAAAGTATCTCTGTACCTTTGCCTGGAGTCAAATTGTCAAAGGCACAATGAATATAAGCCTTTGTAACCTCCTTTGGTATGTAAATCAATTCAATTTTTTCCTATATTCCATTATGTAGATTTAAGTTGTGGTTCTCTGTGCATGTCAGGAAGGCTAAATCTTATTCCAGTCTTTGCTGAGAGGCTATTCACAGCTGACACAATTACCATAAATATAGTTTTCTGGTAACTATTTTACTGTTTTTAGAGGCATAATTTAATACATCTATTCAAATGTTAAGGTCCTTATTTTGCATTGACCTTTTCCTCCTATAGCACGTAGGACCTTAATTTTGACTTCAGGTCTATCCGTGCAACTCTTAATGAAGTCAGCTGTATTAGTACATGAACACATCTGGTGTAGGATTCACCTTAACACCCCAAAGAGGTGATAACTCATGTATATGGTACAGTTCAGGTTATATACATTAAATAGTTTGTAATCCCAATATTTAAACTCTAACTACAACATAAATTTAGTATCATTTCAATGGCTTTTTCTAAGGAAAACGTTAAAACTCTTTTCCCTAGAAGTTTTTTGCATCATCATCATGATAGGAGTAAAAAATGAGAGCATTTTACAGGGAGACATCCAAAGTTAGACTCACCCTTTTACATATTTACTGTTGATTTAGTTTGTTGGGGTTTTTTTGGTTGTTTGTTTTTTTTTTTTTTTTAACCAGGAATGTTGGTATAACACTATTATAGCAAAAAATCTGTGGTAGAGGTTGAATGTAAACCCCGCCTGCCTGGGACAGTTACATGACTAGATGGCTGACTGCATCCTGTGAGTTGGAGCAGAACCACCACTACTTTAATCTACATTTATCTCACACTTTATTAAGTTGATGAAGATGTTATTTTTCAGTAGAAAGTGAATTCTGAGAACACGAGTTTTTGCTGATTCAAAAATGGAAGGGCACAAAAACCTTTTCTTTTTGTTTTAATCAGTAAATATGCTTGATAAAATTTTAACTTGAGTAAGAGACACAACAACTTAAAACTAAATATCAGCATTTTTTTTCCCAGCCAAAAAAAAAAAAAAAAGAGCTGTTCTATTATCAGATGCTCAAGCAGAATGTGAGATGTATTTATCCTAAAATGCATCTCTTGTTCTAATACTGTGATTTTGTATTGATTACATAGAAGCCACGTGAAATACCCCGGAGAATGTAATGCTCTACTACACTGTAAGCAAACCAGATGAAGTGATGAATTTCCAGATAAGTAGAAGTGAAAATTCTCCCAACTTACTCTGTCCCTTTCTTCCCCTTTCAGGCATAAGTGCAGTGTGTCCCTCTGCCCAGAGACACGGTTCCATGCCTATTCCTTTCATTTATCACAAGGGAGATATCCCTAGATTTTGTAATACAACTTGATTGTATTTTGCCTGCAAGTTCCTATTGAAGTGTCTGGGGATGTGTTGCTTTATTTATACAGAGCTCATGTAAGAACAGTCACAAGGGAAATTTTGCTAGGTCACTATGTAATGTTACTCTGGAAAGAAAGGAATTTTGGAAATTATATGGAAAACATCTACAGATATATGCGAATGCAGTTTCAGGAAATCTTGGCAAGTTTAGCTACAAATATTGATGAGGTTTCAGCATACACTTAAAATTAAAATTAAAATTAAATGTGAATAAAAGTGTGCATATGCAGATATTAGTGCATTGGGAAGGGGAATCATAAATTTTGCTAGAGTTAATGAATTAAGATAATTTTAACTATACAGCGAAAACAGTGATGTGAGCTAGGATTTTGTCTTAAAAACTAATTAGTAGAAAATTCCTCTTCAGCATATATTTGCCTTTGTTTAATTCATCAATCAGGATAGGCAAATACATTTCATACTGTGAATGCTAAGGGCAGTTTCACAAAAGGGAAAGTTAATCAGTTGTAAAACTAACTTTTACAACAGTGTTGCTATCCACTCTGCAGTATATCATTCTAAGTATAGATCATCTGTGGAGGCTGTCAGGACTATAAAGTGGCACTGGATCTATTTTTTTTCCCCTGTGGAAAAAAAATAGGTCAGGGCTACATTGGTCTAATGACTTTACTTCATGCAGCTGGAAACAGTCTTTACACTAGAATCCTAAAATAATTTAAAGATTCTTTGATTTCCTTAATATTTTATGGAATAAAATCCTTTTGGTAATTATTTTAAGCTTCAATGTGCTACTAAAGTGAATATTAAACTACACAACTATACAAAAGCACCCTCCCTTGCCTGGAGAAAAGTAGGTTCTGGGGAGATCTTATCTCTCTCTTCCTGAAAGGAGGTTGTAGTGAGATGGGGAGATGCCTCTTCTCCCAGGCAACAAGTGATAGGACAAGAGGAGATAGCCTCTAGCTAGCTGCACCAGGGGAGGTACAGGCTTGACTTCAGGATAATTTCTTCATTGAAAGGATTGTGATACATTGGAATGGACTGCCCAGGGAGTCTGTCCCTGGAAGTGTTCAGGAAACAACTGGACATGGCAACCGGTGCCATGGTCTAGTTGGCAAGGTGGTGATCAGTCAAAGTTTGAACTCGATGATCTTAGAGATCTTAACCCTAAATGATTCTGTGATTCTGTGATTAAATTCTGGAGAATATTTTTAGTGCTTACTTGCTCTGTTCTGATATCTAAATCATGCTTTACATTTTCTGCTCAATGACTGGGCTTTTTACATGAGTAACACGAAGAAGAAGAAAAGTGATTACTCCACTCTTAATTCTCCTGTAGATGACCACATCTGGTAGGCTTCAGGACCTATGAGATTCCTCACTACTCCCTGCCAGAGCCATTTGCAGTGGGATGCCTCTCCTTCCAGCGCTGGATGGCTGCGGTGGTCCCATGTCCCCAGGTGCAAGGAAGCGGGCAGCTGAGCTGGTGCTCCCCACAGGCACACACCTCCCCAACCCACCTTCATGCCTCACTTTCCCCAACTCTTGTACTCCCATTAATCATCTTGTCTATTAAATCTTAGTTCTGCTACCTCAAATCAGTGCTACTTCAAGCACAACAGGCAGCACAGTACTTTTTAGTTCTTGTAGTCATAGTGTTTTTGAGCTTATTATCAAATATCAGAAACCTTCATATTCTGAAATAATTTTTCAGCATAGCAGAAATTTGCCTTAAATATGTAAATATCATCTAAAATTTTAACTAACTCTCCATTGTTCTCTCTATAGTACTGAGACATTCAGAGCTGTGAATGCAGAATATTTATTTGCAAATATCATGAAGTTGTAATCATTGATTCCTTGTATCTGCAGACTCTGCCACTTTCCCCTCTGTTCTTTCACCAAGCTGTTTACATATTCTTGGCATTTCTCAAATGTGAATACAATTTTAACTTCCAGATGCTCCATCTTCCCCTGAAAATGCTCAGGTAGGCAGATATGAATTACATCTTCTTTTGAAAACAGATGTACATTGGTTGCATTGGAGCAATTCTAGTGTCAGTCTTGTCCCACTGGAGGAAGCAGCTGTTCTTCAGGTGAAACTATTTAACTAAGAACAAAAAAGCACCTTATAACATATGTCTGTTTTCTAGCCCAGAAATATAATTTTTAGCCAATTCCACATCTCTCTCATTTTCCATCATTATGCAAATAAGCAGGAAGGGAAACCTTTCCTCTTGTCCTGTACAATGTCTGCAAAAAAATTCTGCAGAAGTCTGAATTCTGGATCTTGTGGATACACAGGACATAAGAAATAGTTATGATTCTATTAGATCCCTGTGTTAAAAGTAGAAAGTAGTGAAATAAAAGCTTGTAAATCCTTAAAACATTCTCTGGATTTTCTTCCCACCCTGACTACTCATTTTCTCAGTTGCCTGGTGAGCAGTTTGTAGTTTGCTATGTAATATGGAAATCAATCTCCAATCTGCAAAAAAAAAAAAAACAAACAATCAAACAAGCAACCAACTCAAAAAAAAACCACACCAATAGGTTTCTTCTTTAGCACAAAAATAGGTATCAAAAGAAAGAAAATATATAAAGTGTGCTAAAAAATGAATGTTTACAAAAGCCTGTGAAGTTCCGGTTGTACTCAATGTTCTTCTCTTCTCTTCTCTTCTCTTCTCTTCTCTTCTCTTCTCTTCTCTTCTCTTCTCTTCTCTTCTCTTCTCTTCTCTTCTCTTCTCTTCTCTTCTCTTCTCTTCTCTTCTCTTCTCTTCTCTTCTCTTCTCTTCTCTTCTCTTCTCTTCTCTTCTCTCTCTTCTCTTCTCTTCTCTTCTCTTCTCTTCTCTTCTCTTCTCTTCTCTTCTCTTCTCTTCTCTTCTCTTCTCTTCTCCCTCTGAATGCAAGCAATACCAAAGCCCCTTCTCTTTTAGGGTATACTTTACTTAAGTAAATATAAATTAAGCATAAGCTACATTAACACACTTTAAATCAGAATATGCTGTGTATTCTGCAGACAGAGAAATGAAGATGTTAAAATCTTCAGACTTTGTGCACTTCACTAAAGAACTGCACCTGGTCTTAAAGTTTAGGTTGTAGAAGCACATTGTAAACTTCAGAAACTTCAGTGTATTTTTCGAAGTATATTTTAATATAGTAGTTGTCTCAGTAGTTTCCTCACTGAAACAACTTTCCTTTTTATTTCTTTTATTTAAGGAATATATGAGTGAGACCCACCTTCCCATAGATTGAACTGGTTCAAGTTAGTGGGAATGAAAACTCAGCTAATATATTCAGCTTTCACAGAATGCATTCTCTATACTCCAATTCTTGAAGATAACATTCAAAGCTTTTCCCTATCTTAGTCCTATTTTTATTCCACTTTTGATGTTTACTGTAAACTCTTTTACATTTGCCAACTCATTGAATATTTCCAGTCAATGCCTTTGAAATAGCGTTTTGTCGCTATTACTAATAACAACATCCTTGTTGTCTTTAAGGTTTTGTAGAGAATAATTTCACTTTGTCCAATTATATAAGTCTTCAAAAAGTAGATTGGCCCACTTACGTAGGCCTTTAATGAATGTTGTCTGCATGAAATTTGCTAAAACTCTGTATTTGGTTTTGGAAAAGATTCACCTGTTTTCAGCCACAGTCAGGACTATCTGTGTTGGCTTTCAATCTTTCTTTCATGCCTTTCATTATTGTAATTGAAAGAACCAAGGTTTCCTGCCACATTAAATATAGAAATATTACCTTTTATTCTCAGAGTGATTGAATCACTTTGAATAGAACTAGAACTGTAGTGGTGTCTCATCAGCTGAAAAAGAAGAATATGTATTCTATATGAAAAAGCACATATTTTGAGTCTTTTATTAACTTTTAGTACTTTTCTGATTTACTTTTGGTTGAAGAAACATAACTTTTGTTTTAGCTTTACAACTTACTTAAATGCCAGGGTGATGAAAAGGGAAGATAAGGAAATAGTAAATTATTTTATTGTTCAGTGATTTTAAAACCAGAATTTAATGAACACTTTTTTTGGACATAGATATTAATAATGTGAACTTCCAAACATACAGACTATTAATTTTCTGAGGATCTCTTCTACAAATATCATTTTAATGGCTTGTATGATTCTGAAGATATCATCAGAATTTATTCTGTGTACAACTTACCTGCTAAAATATCCATTATATGAATCTGCAAATGCTTCAGTGCCCTAATTCTTTTTAATCTATACTTCTTTCTGAAAAAAATAGTAGCTCCTGACCAAAGGTGATGTGAATTGAAGGATCAGTTTGGACAGAAATACAGAAATGGTACAAATCATGCCAATATTTCTCCATGACAAATAGATCTTACACTTTTTCATACATGCATACTTGTTATCAATATTTTCAATACTTGATCATGGGAATGGTGACTTTAACAAACCCTTGATGTCTAATGTCCATTTGTATAGTGGTTTATTAGGGAATGGCACCCTCTGAAGTGTAAATACCAAAAAGACTTTTTATGTTGTAGAGCTCCAGGTCTGAACATTTGCAAATGGAGTGAAGACCACGTACCTAAGCCTGCCTATTTGGGGTCAGGGAAAATGTTACAGTTCTCTCTTATAACACATATCTCATAGATGTCTCTTAATACTGCTCCTGCCCTGATCAGCAAGATGAATAAAAACCAGCTGTTGATCTGGACTGTTGTTCAGGCTCAGCTGTATGTGAGACTGATCTCTTATTGTCACAGTTTCCAATTATGTAAGAACCATAAAGACACTTTAGCTTTTCTCCACTTACCTGCCGGAAATACCCTGCCTGTTCAGGTCCTGAGGAGTGCACAGGACACTGTGCGGTATTTAAGTAAAATTCTTTAAGATCATCCTATACAGTTTATTTCACAATTCCTACATGATGATTGGCTTAAGGTCTAAACAAAGCATTATCTTAAACAAACAAAATATCCCCAACCAAACAAACAAACCAACCAAACAAGCAAATAAAATCTTTTGAACTGTACTGAGGCAAAGCTTTAACATTATGAAAGATTTTGGGACTGATCATGTCATTAAAACAAGTGGAAAGATCTTCTCTTCTAAGATGCATCACTGATGTGTTCTCTTCTAAGATGTATCACTTGTGTGTTTTCTTGTCTTCCACCATAAGAGTTCAATAGCATTGTGAATGTATTGGGTCTGGGGGCATAGATTGTGTTAGTGAGAGGAAGATTATCAGTTACATGACCATAAGAATATAGCAAAAGTAAGCTGTAAGGCTGAAATATTGACTGTAAAGTAACTGTTAATTTTCAATAGTTGTGAAAGTATGCATTTTTATTTACTGGCTCTTACATTATTACAGTTGAAGCTGCACTCTATTGAAATAATAGAAAAGGAAATTAATAAAGAAAGGTTAGATGATGAATAGGCCTTTGACTAGAATATAATAGCCAGCAAAATCTTGCAAACATGTAAGCAGAATAACTAAGTCATTCTCAAAAGCTTTATTAAAAATTTAGAAAGGACCATCAACTTCTGCTGCAGAGGATATCTCTATGTCTTTTCATTATACTGGCAAAGTTATGAGTTGAAACTGCTGTACTAATACTAAAGACATATCAGACAATTGCTTGAAAGTTTCCTGAAATTAGAAGGTAGCAGTAGCTTAGGTATTCTTAAAATCCAAGCAGGAAATGTTCAAGAAACTTTATACATATCCTGAATGTGTAGATAAAGCTTAAAATAAACCTGAAGAAGACAACTACACTCATGGGAAGCCTGTGTTATGTTTAGCATAGAGAAGCAGTAAGCCAAAAGTTAGGAGATTCCCATTGTCTTTTTTCAGAATGAAATAATATGGCCTTGCAAAGAGTGTGATCTAGAGGGAAGATAAATATTAGAAGACTAGGGGCAACTAAATCCAAATTTGAAAATCTATAAAAATACACAAAATAGGAATCCACTATTTGAATATGACTTGAGACTATGTGAAGATTTAGTAAATAAGAGAACATTGCATTTATATGGACATGTTTGAGCATAATTAGAAAACTTGTGAACACAGGGTAGGTTGTTTGGAAAAAAATACCATCTCTATTTCATCTGTATGAAACAAAATGTATTTTCTGTCAGATGGAAACCATTGGGACAAAATTAAGACAAACATGCATAAATATCCTTTTCATGATTGAACTTCAGGCACAAGTACACAACTTTGTTCTTTTCTTCCCCTATCCCACCAACAGTCAGAGAGCAAAGCAGAAAATAACAAAGGTCAAGGCAAGATGCCAGGAACATTACAGAGGTCCTGCAAGTGTCTTATGTTCACGCAAGGAGCTCAAGCTGGGTGGAAACTTTGCAGCACCTGCTGTTACTATGGGCTAGGAATACTGGAGCTATATGGATCTGCTCTACAGAGAATGTGGGGAGGTGTTACAGCTCGTGAAGCATGGCTGAATGTTTTTGTGATGACTTTGTGCATGTTTACAGCAGATGCTAAAGATTAGTTGATTTAGAATCCATGGGAGGTAATAAGGAAACTATCATTCCAACCAGGTCATAATTTTTCCTTGATGTAGCTCACTTTCAGTTCCAGTTAGCAATAATAACATTGAGGGGCCTCCTCAAGATGGTGGCTTTTTTTTAAACTTGAAATAAAATCTTTTGAACCGTACTGAGCCAAAGCTTTAACATTATGAAAGCTTTTGGGACTGATCATGTCATTAAAACAAGTGGAAAGGTCTTCTTCTCTTCTAAGATGTATCACTGTGTTCTGACGACTGCTCTGCTGAAGTCTTCTTACATGTTAATTAGTCTTCCACTGCCAAATTAGGCTGAACCCTATGTCCAACATTATAAAGCAGTCACAGGAATTGCAAAAGCTATGAACTTCAGAAAAATTCACATTCCAAAAATATAAGGGAATGGATTCCCCATCCATACATAGGGCAGAGAGTTGCCCAGAAAGAGGAACTCAGACATTTCAACACTTTTTTTTCAGTTTTATGCCAATGTTGACTAGAAAAGTGCAATGAGAGTCAATTAAAATTATTGATAAATTTGCAAAACCCTTATGAGCATCTGAGGGAACTGGAGGTTATTTAGCCTGGAGAAAAGGAGGCTCAGGGGAGACCTTATTGCTCCTTACAATCACCTGAAAGGAGGCTGTAGCCAGATGGTGTTTGGTCTCTTCTCCCAAGTAACAAGCAATGGGATGAGAAGAAATGGCCTTAAGCTTTGCCAGATGAGATTTAGGCTGGATATTAGGAAAAAATTTCTTCATGGAAAGAGAGGTTAAATACTGGAACAGGTTGCCCAGAGAAATGGTGGAGTCACCATTCCTGGAGGTCTTTAAAAGATGTGGTATTGGGGAACACAGTCTAGTGATGGCCCTGGCAGTCCTCAGACTTAATGGCTGAGCTTTGGATAGTCTTAAAAATCTTTTCCAACCTAAAGGTGTCTCTGATTCTATGCTCTGCCCAAGAATGTGTACTCTCAATTTCTTTTCTAGAATTTGGAACGTTATACTAAGATAATTTTACAATGATGTCTCTCAGTAGACAATAATTTTTACTTCACATAAGCTTATAATTAATGTATTCTTCCTGGTTTGGGTTATGTATTTAGGAGCTTAATGTAAGTAGGGTAAAGAAATATTTTAGACACAGTCTATATGGATATATTTTTAAAATAACTCATCTTCTGCTTTAGGAATCTTTTCATTGAGAGAATATTTTTATTTTATCAGTCACTGAATAAGGACTGTTAATAAAGTTTAAAGGACTGTTAGCCTACAAGTAAAAATTTCATGTGAATAATTTTCAAAATTAAGATGGCACTTCTCTGAGACACCTAACAGCTAAACCATGGATCTAAATTTTTTTTCCTCTCCTGAGGCCTAAATCCCATACTAAAAACATCCTCCTTGATTATATCTTTTATATGGATAAATTTTTATGTTTTCAAAGACATAGAGAAAAAGCTATTTTTTTATTTTATAATTCAGCAAATTTATACTGAAAAATGGATATATTCACAACGTTAGGAATTTGTTATGTAGTACTATTCACAAGTTTTGCTCAGTAAAAAAATCTATTTTTTTTTCATTTCTTTATATGAAGATTAATAATACTGAGTGTTATGGCATATATATTTGAAAAAAAAATTAATTTGTATCTACTCTGTCAGAAGGAAAAATGAGCTAGCATCTTTTGTAGGAAACAGGAAAACCTTGAGCTGTAATAATCAGTTCATAACTCTGCTAATTCTTTCTCTGTCAATCACAGAAGTTTTATAAAACCATTATCATACACTAGAAAAGACTAAGCAAAGAGAATATGCTGCCCTATAATATACACCAGAAAAAAAGGTACTTTAATAAACTTGCACTTCTTGATATGTTCCATGCATATTCCCATGGCTATCATACAACTTGGATGGCATTTCAAGTTAGAGTTGACATAGAAATTGGAACTTCACTCATAGTTTGGAAATGAAACAAATAGCCTTTTTAAGTGCACACATCAAAGTGTTCCTTTTCAAGCACTCGTTTTTGCAAGAAAACTTCATAACAGACACCCAAAAGCTGAATTTGCATTCCATAGTTTCTTTTGCCAAGTAGGAGTGGAGAGGTGTGGAACTGTACTTACTTGTGCATAGATTTTAATCCAGACTTTCCAGTAATTTCAAATTTTATTTTAAATGCCACATGGATATCTCACTTCCTAATGGGGAATATTTCTAGCAATTATTATAAATATTGGCTCAATTTCTGGAGCCAGATAATGTAGCCAGGTAATCACTTCTTGCATTTATCACTGGGATAAGTTAGAGACCCAAATTTCATATTTATGTGGTCTGTTCAGGTCTTTATTATAACATCTTGTCTACTCTGCAGAGGTTGGAAGAGGTATGATAGGAAGACTCAAATGGTAAATCTCTATTCCCTTATAATAAATGGGTTTGGGACCTGATATCCAGGTCACAGACACGAGTCCCTAAACCAACCTTTAGGCTCTTCATTATGTTTCTAAGGAACTCTCTTGCTTTTTTTCTTTTTTGGAATGTAACAGTGTGCAAATCATCAATATTATATGTTCTCTGGACTTAGGTATGGGTACAGGACAGATTCGTTAATAGACTCATTTGTTGTTAATTCACTAGTGGCTAAAACTCAGGTGTTGCTAACAATTTCTAAAACCTGGTCATGACCTCATTCTGCAGATTGATTTTGGCTGTCAGGAGGAAGGATGGAGAGAACAGATACAGTTACTGAAGGAATTTTGGTTTTTCCTCAGGTAGACTTCAAAAAATCTTAAGTTCTCTCTCTCTCTCTCTCTCTCTCTCTCTCTCTCTCTCTCTCTCTCTCTCTGTATGTATATATATGTACTATATAACTACCATTTCTGGTTTTTTACCTTCATCTTCTGTCTCTGGTAAATGACCTGCAACCAAGTTTCTTCAATATGACTTATGAGTATATGCATTCAAACTATGCATGTGTTGAACTCCATATTTGAGTGCTGTAGTGACTCGGTAGCTCCATATAGAAGACTTCTCAGACTTGCACCATAACTTGCAGAGAGTATAATTAATTATTTTTAGAACTACTTTTGTTTTCAGAATCTGTAAATGCCAGTACTTTAAGACATATAAAATTGTTCCAACCTTCACAGTCATGTTAGCTTGGAATAAAAGAAATCAAGCAAATCATCATATTAAATATATTACTCAATACATTTATTTGGGAGAAAATTGAGAGAAAATCCTTCCATCAGAGGAAGCATAGATCTGGAATTGTCTTTATAGAGTTTCTTTATACTGGTAGACTTGTCCAGAGTGAAGATAAGTGTGTGGAACCTACTATTTATTCTAGTAAGTTTCATTATTTATTAGGACTGTCATAATTTTGCAGATGAGAACAGATTTTTTTTTTCAACAATAAAAAAAGGTCAATTTTTTTTTTTCTAATCCCTTCTGAATATTTCAAGGATGTGTAGAGTTGAGTTTCCAAAATCTAATAACAAGGGGACTGCACACAGTGCTCTTGCTTCAGAAAGTCTACTGCTATTTAGAGATAAATGGCAATCATTTTTCTCCAACTTTCATTTTGACATTTTAAAAGATAAGATGTACCTCTCAGCTTATATCAACTCAGAAGTGTGTCTAAATAACCCTTTGGCATCTCTTTCTGAAATGTCAGATTGCTAAGATGAACAGGAAGGTAAAACTTTTTACTGTTTCAGAGCACCAATTTATTTCCAAAGAAAGGAAGGTATTACTACCGATCAATAAAAAAAAATCAGATGTGGAACCAAACAAATAATGGGTTTTTCAGGCTGCTGCTAGTTTAGGATTGAGTGTTCAGTATTCAGTTGCATTCTTATCTCATCTGCATACTGAGAAGCTGGAAATGAAACATTTGATTTTTAAAATAATCACATTTCTAAGACAATGTAAAAAACATATCAAACCAAAGAGATACTTAAAAGAGAAAAATGTAAATTTCCAACTTTCAGATCATGAAAAGGTGAAATCTGGTGCTTTTTGGAAAGGAAGTAGCCCAGTGTCCCTTTTCCATATCTTAGTATCTAGTTTAAACTGCAGTAAATTACATTTCTCTTGTTATTATCAACTGCACATCCTCCAGTTTTGATTTTATAAAATAATTTATCCTATTTTTATTATTATTCATTCCTGTGGCCTGTTAATGTCTCAGGAAATTATTGCAAAAAGTGATATAATTGTAATTAAAATCTCTAAAATTTCCCAATAAAACTGGGAATAAAACATCATCTTTTAAAGCTGGTCCTCAGTTCTTTCCTTACTATTATTTCTAAAATAATTTCAGGTATGAATTATTGCAGATAGATTCACAATACAATCAGTCATATAAGACTAACAGCACAGAAGATCTTTTAATTACTGCTAATGTTTTCTTTGTCTGAGGTACTTGAATAATAGGAATAATGTAAAAAAAGCATGCTGAAATCCATATGCACACAGGAAACAATCCCACAGAGGAGAAGGTTAAAGCTCATATCAGTCTAATGTTCTTTAGAAGCAATTTTGCTAAGTTATGAGACAAGATTTCTTCTGCTTAATTTGAAGCGTCAATCAATGCTCTACTAGAGTATGAAATTCAAACATGTAAGGAAAGATGAAAAGTCAGCTCCAAATCTCTGAAGTTCAACTTTTAGTGTGATTTAGGGTTCATTTTGTATGAACTTTCAATGGGATGTGGACACCTAAATCCTTCAGATATCTGCTGACCTAACCAGGCCCTCTGAAGACAAAAAGTATATCAGCTGAGAGGGAGTTAACTTATTTTACTGCTGATTGTATTTTAAAGCACAGTGTAATTTAAGTCTGGCTGAAACTGGTTTTCACTTCCCCTCCTTGAAGTTCTCAAGGACATCTGTACAAATAGGTGGATCTTCATATGTAATTTATCTAATTCTATATTCCATATCTTGGCCTATTCTAGAACAAGCAATAGCTAGTATTATTTCTGCAACAGGGCCCAGTGATGCATTCCTGAAAAATCAAGTTTCTTTCCTGCAGGAGCGAAGAGACCTTTTTGCAGTTATATATATATTTTTTTCCTTTCCAAAATCTTCCAGTGATCTTTTTTATCAGTTACAGTGATTGCTAGAACAAATTGATTTTCCCAGCTGTGCTTCCCAGAATTTCTTCCCTACTACCCCATTCCATTCTCTGAGATTTTCCAGACAAACCATGCTCTATTGCTACTGCTTGAATTTCTCTCCTTGATCAGTAGGGAGGTGAAGTCCAGATTGCCCTCAGGGAATTCTGACTCCTTCTGAACAGCAAAGGTCCAAATCTATCATTTGAATCTGCATGGCACATATGTCAACTTCTTACATGCGGTACAACCAATCTTTTATATATACAAAAGTTTTTTTAAGGCAATCTTTGCAGGTACCCTCAGGAAAAAAAAAAAAAAAACAAAAAAACATTAGATACATGCATTCAAATAATTTTAGCAGATGAAAAATGAAGGTTTGAAAGTATCTTGTCTTTTTCAGCAGCCACTGTTGAGGAAAAAAATTTGTTTTAAATGCTTAGACTCTGCCCTGCCAATATACTTGCTCAGCATTCAGGGAAATGAAATAAAGAAAATTCCTGAGTCATAGATTGTATCTTCATATTGAAGAGTCTTTATTCCTTACATGTAATTGTCCAGTCCCTAGTGCAGCCTGGTTGTACAACACTGAAAAGCAATTTTTTGATCATACAGCTATGGATGCTTTCTAGTTAGTATTAGGTATTTTCTACTGAGATCCTTTACTTTTTTCCACATAGCCTGTAGGAGTTTACTGTATCTGTTTTCATGGAAAGATTTTGGTAGTGGAGGAGGATACAGAGGTGGTTCCTGGATGAAGCTGCCAAAAGCTTCCCCCATGTTTGATAGACCAAATATCTGATGGCCCCAAGATGGACCCACCACTGGCAAAAACTGATTCCATCATGATGAGAGTAGGGCCTCTGAGATATAAGATTTAAAAAGAGGAGAAATAAAATAAAAAAATAAAAAATTAAAAAAAAAAAAAAAAAAAAAAAAAAAAAAAAAAAACCTTCAGCCAGAGAGAGGAGAGAGAATAAGTGAGAGGAACAGCTCTGCAGACTGCAAGGTCAATGAAGGAGAAGGTGCCCCAGACACCTGCAGCCCAAGGTGCAGCCCATGGTAAGGCAGGCTGGCTCCCTGCAGTCCTACAGGGGAGCAGATCTTCACCTGCAGCCCCTGGAAACTCCACACCAAAGCAGGTGTGTGCCCACAGGAGGCTGTGAGCCCATGGGAATCCCATGCTGGAGCAAGCTCCTGGCAGAAGTGCGACCCTCTGGGGAATCAGTGTTGGAGCAGCCTTTTCCTGAAGGACTGCACCCCAGAGAAGGGTCCCACCCTAGAGCAGTTTGTGAAGAACTACAGCCCATGGGAAGGCCTCAAACTGGAGAAGTTCATGGAGGATTGTCTTCTATGGGAGAGACTCCATGCTGGAGAAGGGGAAGAGTGTGAATCCTCCCTCTGAGGAAAAATGTGGCAGATACAAGATGTAATGAACTGACTGACCACAACCCCCATTCCCTCTCCCCCTGCACCTCTGCAGGGAGGATGCAGAGAAAATTTGAAATTAAATTAAAGGAGTAGTTGAAAGATTTAGATTATATTTCTGATTACCAATTCTGATTGATTCAACTAATTTCCCTAAGTCCAGTCTGTTTTGCCCATGGTGATAACTGGTGCCTGTTTTCTTCCTGTTCCTATCTCAACCCATGAGCCTTTTCTTACATTTTCTATCCTCTGTCCAGGGAAGGAGAGGAGTATTATGGCTTTGGGGAGCACCTAGCATCCAGTCAGGGTTAACCCACCACAGTACCCTAAGCAACTGCAATTATTACCATCCCAAAATATATGTCACATGTTAGTGACAGCATTAAGAGTTTCTAGTTTTCACCCCATAGCAGTAGTATTAGTATTAGTATTAGTGCTATTAGTATTATTTACTGATACTGTATGAAGTACACAGTTTCTTTGGACTTGATAATGAAAACAGCTTGATAGAATGTATCTCTTTTTTTAAAAGCTGCTTATTGAAATCGATGAAATGAAAAGATTGGTGTACATAATTTCTTGGACAATGAATAGAAAGATTAATACTATCTACTTCCTGAAATTATCAGATGTTCTGTATTGATCAAAAATAAAACCAATACAGATATAATAACAGAAAAGGAAATTAAAAACGTACAGAGTACCAACCACCATAATAATTATAAGTGTCTTTTCTGCATCCAATCATTCAGCTAATTTTCATACACCATCTTCTCCATATTCCATAAACTCTATTCTATTTCTTTTGTCATGTAGAATTGGTTGCTGCATAATCTCTAGCCCTGCTTTCCACATTTCATAAAGATTATTACATTTTTATAACTATCAGTCACTGATAAACATGCATATGTTCTCTCATATACAGTCCCACACACAGCTTTCTAAGCCTCTAGTCTGCAGCAAAACTACCTTAAAGTCTGAGAAGTTGTGAATATACACATGTGTTGAGAGGTTTTTTTCTCTTTGCACTTTAATTATATAAACAGTAAAGCAACACTTTGGTACATTGTGTAATGAATTTAAAAGTGTGTAAATTCTGGTATCAGTTGTGAAACTCCTTTATTTATTTTTCCATTTAGGTATTCCAGTGGCCTTTGCTCAGTCATATATACAGAGATATAATTTGACACAAAAGAGAAGAAATTGCTGAATGTCTGTAATTTCAAGAAAAGATTTCTGCTGCATCTCTAAATAAACTAGCTTTTCTTTAAATTTTCACATTTCTGCTCAAAAGTTTGTAGAAGCTTATCCATGCTCAGAAGACCTACACTAGCTGCCCATCTCCCATTTTTGGGCTGCACTGTGGATCCTTGTCCTACTCACAGTCTGTCACAGATAACAGTGAGAGAGAGGAGCTTTCAAAGATAAGCTCAATTTGCCTACTTAAGCTGTCTTTCCCTGTTTCTATCTCCTTCTCTGTGTTAGAAAAAGTCTTGTATGTATATTTCCATGTATGTCCAATAGAAATCATGATCTGTGTTAGTGGATCTAGCTGAGTTTCTAACCTATTGAAGTTTTCCAGGGCTACAGATCTTCCATAGAAAATAGTTTTAAATCCACTTTAATTGCATCCTTTAGAATTATTTGGAGGAGATCAAAAGTTTTTAACAGCTGCAGTGCTCTTGCTCTTTCTCTTCTGAAATATTCTGCACTCTCTTGGTTGTTGTCCAGTATCTGCATTTTTGGTCCCTGATGCTGGCCAGATAAGATGATAGAGGCTCTCTGTTCAGTGCATGCAGTGGGTCTTGAAGGTCTCTCTTCTCTATGCTCAGCATTTTGTTTTCACATAAATATATAAACAAGACAAAAAGCATGAAAAAAGTCATTAGGTTGCTTAAGGAAAAAATATTATTACTAATATTTTATTGTAAAGTACTAATTACTGACCACAGAAATAATTCTGTCTTTTCCTTTGTGTTCATATAAGCCAAGGAAGAAGAAACCCTAGCAGAGATATTGAAATAGGAGGATGTCACAGTCAGGCATAAGGTGTAGGTGTAATCCTTTCTTGTGGTGGAAATTCTTTTTCTCACGTGGGGAAAGAGTGATTATTGTGATGCCTGCATGTCTGTGGACCCACTAAGCGTGATGTGCTGAGCTTGAAAAAAATGCAGCAGATTATCTTATATCCATTGCCCACTTCTTCACTGAAGGGTTCTAATCCCTTGTCCTCTTCTCCCTGTGGTACCCTACTTACTCTAGGCTGAGGCTCTGTCTGCCTGATCCCAACAGCGCTGGGTTGATAAGGTCACCATGTTAAAGCCCAAGGCCTGAGCTGGTTCTTAACATACAGTGTTGATTTATACAGCCATTTTTCCCTTTCCTGCTTCCTTAATTAGTATTTAAATATTCTAAGTGAAGTGGGATAGGTCAAACAGAAGCCATTAATGACCTGAATCCAGAACACTCTATAGCCTATTTACTGGAGTGCTCATCTGGGGAGTACAACAGACATATCAAAATCTACCAGCTCTCTCATTTAGAGCAGACTGCACTGAGGTTTCTCACATCCCAACTGCATTGTCCTAGCAACAATATTATTATTTAAAAGTGAACAACCTCTTTTTTTTAGTATTGTGACTAGCCCTCTGCTTTTAATATGCATAGCCTTAACAAGGCATTGCTCATTAAATATTTTACTTAATTTTTTTTGTCCTATTGGCAGAATAAGATTGTTATACATAAAATAGTTACGAAGTGACATAAATACAGAAAATTACTCTTTTCACCTGAATGAGTCTGAGCAGAATTGGTTTATTTATTCATTTTGGATGTTTAGTTTTGTTTTGTTTCATTTTTCTACTAGAGTAGTAGAAGGTGTAGCAGTTGAACTGTAAAATCAAGTCCCCATCCTTAACCATGGACTCCTATCCTTATTAAGTTTTAAGGAGATAATGCCTCAGCCCACAAATACAAAGGGTATTTTACCTAAGCTGCCAGGACTACAAGCTCACTCTGGATTCTGAAAGTCACACGGCGTTCTCCTCAAAGTCACCAATTGTCAAGGTTTATTTATACTTACAGGACCTTATGGGTCTTCAGATTGTATTCTAAGTGACAACTCTGAAACCAGAGGAATAGTAAGAATCTCGAAGTTTTAGCTGTTTGGAATTTAGCAAATCAATCTGTTGATGTAAAGATGACATTTGCGACCTGATGGGGCAGTCCTGTGTGCATGAGAAATTGTGATGTGCAGTCAGAGGTATATATCCCTGGAGTAATCTTTTTATAGAAATATATATATATATAACTTTTAAAGTTCCCGTCCTCATTGAAAATCAATACCAATCACAACCCAAAGTGCCAAGAGGCTCTAGCAGACATGTGGCGGTGGATTAAAATTGGATGGCTGAAATTGTAGCAGCCTTCAGCTGCACCCTCCACTCCTGTGATGGATGTTGCCTCTCCCAGAGGAGGGACAACTGATCTGCTCATGAATCTCCTGATCCACTGCAGTGCTCATCGAAAGTAAACTGACTTGGATTCAGGCTGGTTGTAATACAGACACAGAAATTTGTCTTGAGAGAGAAAATGTTTATTATATGGATGGCAAGGATACCTAGAAAATTTCAGCAATCTGATTTTAACCTGCTTGTAAATGTAGAACTCAATAGGCTCCATAGGTGATTTCAAAGCAACAAAAAATGCCTGTCTTTCTCAGTCCCTCACTGGGCACCCAAAGCCTCACTGACCTCTTGGGCAGGAGTTCTGCCTAACTTTGGCACTTTTCTGAGAAAAAGGAAAACCACTGCTGGCTGAACTAATGAAAACATTGTGTATACATCCCCTTTTTCTCTGTTGTCTAGCTTCATAAATATTATCACTGAAGGCTTGCAGGGAAAGTTAGAACTAGTAGAAGGTGGACAGAAATGAACAGAGCATCTAGATGCCCAAAAGCAAGAAAGAGGCAGAGAAAAGCATGAGGATAACACCTTGGGTAGTACAATAATAGAATGCTTGTGGAGAGAGGGAGATCATCTCAGTATTACTGCCTCTTCATTTTGGAGTCATGAAATGATGATGGTATCAATGTACAATCCAACTGACATGAGATTATGTAGCAGCAAACAATGTCTTTCTCAGGAGTCATCAGATAAAATCCTCCAGTCAATTTTGTTTATATAGGTATCTAGGGACATAAAAATCTAATTTCTATTTGCTTTAGGGCAACCTGTCTGTTTTTTTTTTTTTTTTTTTTTTTGTGGGGGTTTTGTTTTTTTTTTTTTTTTTTTTTTTTTTTTTTGTTTTTTTTTTCAGGCAGTTCCAAAGTTACTGTCCTGTAGATTTTGCCTGCCAGTCCTGTGAGGATGTTTTTGATAATGTAAAACATTTAAAACAACACTGGAGATCTTTCTTAGGCCCCTGAATCACACTGCAAGCACCTGTATCAGGAACGTCCAGCAGTATAACAGTATTTTCCTAGCTTGACTTCCAATCAAATTTGAATTAATAGCTGTTCACTCACACTTTAATGAATGCCACAACAGCGATTTTATTGTATAACATCCTGAGTTTTTAAAGGGAAATCTGACTGGACTACATCAATAGCCAAAAGCTTGTCATAGATAACCTTCTAGCATACTTGAGCTCTGTCTCTGCAGCATTGCTCTGATTGATAAATCACCAGTTACTATTTTCTTCACCAAAGCAGACGCAAAGTGGTCTGAGTTTGAAAAGTTATGTATATTAAATAGTAAGGAACTATTGTTACATAGCAACAAACCTAGAAGAATGATCCTTTGACTGGTAATTATAAGTCTGTATCTGTATACACACATAGAGTTTTAATTGTTTGTATTATAACTGCAAATATCTGCCACTAGGATGTCCTTGAAGACATGCTGTGGTACTAATCAGATTTGTCAAGATGAGACAGTACCTTTCTATTCTCTCTTACACACCATAAACTCTGACTGATATCCCCAAGGGGAAAAAAATGCATAATGTGTCATTTATGACCTGTTACATGCACAAATTACTTGCATCGTGTATGCAGTAGGATAACAAAATGCTATTGATTTTGAATTTGACTTAGGAAGCTGATCTTTATTCTTAGTTGTCATTTGACAGACTTTCCTCCTGCTGTGAATTGTTTGATCTAAAATTTTTGTTTGGAGCAATGGAAGCAGTGATGGTTTTATAAAAAATTGTATACATTCTATCATAGGAGATAAACATTATTTATAAGCAGAATAAATATTCTATAAATAAGAATAAATTTCAAATAAGTAACAAAAAACATGTAATATGCCAATCTTGTTTTGCTTTTACAACTCTGCTGTGTAGCAGAGCAGTTTTTCAGGGCTGGAAGTAAGGCACTGATGCTTGTGCAGAAGCAAAATTAAAAGGCAGAGCTAAGGCAACTACTCATTAATACAATGCACTACATAATAAAATAAAAAAAGAAAGAATTCTATAACAGATTAGGATGTGAATTTGAAAACTCAACAGGTATGACAGGTTAAGAATTAGGGAACCTCTTCCACCAAAATTATCCTTCCCAATTTTATATGGTTTTGTCAGATGAATAAAGGGGCATTTCATTATCACGTCAGGATATTGTTTTAACATTCTACAGGAAAGGAACAAAACCAGTATTCATTAGCATAAGGATCAGAAGATTTGTTTAGGCAAAATAGGAAGGAAAAATGTATGTACATATGGTAATATTAATGATTTTATCCTTTCTTCATTTATTTCCTTAAGAATATAAATGTTGTGATTCTCAAAGAGAGTCTAAATAGACGTTGTGATGGTAAATATTGGAAAGTCTTCAACAGCTTCTACCTTAGCTCCAGCAAAAGTTTCTCAGTGCCTATTTATCATTTTCTATGTCAAAAGTGAAATTGAATCTGCTTACCTTCATATAGAGCAACTCTGTCACACAGAAAATATCATTTTTATAGGTTGTATCAACCGTGACAAGCGAACAGCAAGCAAAAAGCAAAGATCTGCACAAACCAGGTGTCACCTGATTCCTTGAAATTTTAGATGTCTGTATGGGCAAGGGTCTCTTAAATCACTGGAATTAATTTATGCAAGTTGATGTCAACAACCAGACCAAGAACACATGCAGTATATCTTTGAAGATTTGAACTGTAACATACAAGAAGATATTGTAAACTAAGTGGAGATACTGTGGTTTTCTACTAATTTGAACTGTGGTGTTCGGAGTACTTTTACTATTGTATATAATGGGAAAAAAAATTACCTCCCTAGAGTGTTTAGGTTATCAAAATGTATTTTATGAAGCAGATTGAGAGCTTTCAAATACAGTTAGGTTTCAGTTACCATAATTTTGGTTTGTGTCCAGAATTAGCATTATGTCCAGAATTAGCATTTTTAATACCTCAGGATGAAGTAGGTTAAGTCACTACTGTTACTGTCCATTACTACTGTCAGCTGGTCCCTTAGCTAAGTAACATTCAACTTCCTACCAGCTTTTTATTACCAAACCTATGCTTTCTGGAATCAAGTCTGATTTGGCAATGTAACTCTTATTTCTTAGGAGATTATTTCATTAAGTGAAAATTCCACAAAAAAAAGGTATTTAAAAACCAACTACAATCTTATTAACAAATTTAAGGATCCTGGACATGGAAAACATTTGTGTTTCTGTTAGATTAAATGAAGTATATATATTTCAACTGCTACTGATATGTCCTTCACAGCAGAATTCCAGCCAAACCTCAAGTGGCATAGATGCATTAGCTCCATTAAAGTCAATGGAAGTTCACTTAATCACATCACCTGAGAATCTGGCCTACAGCCCATAACAAGACAATCCTTTGGAGGGTAATAATATTTTATGCTTTCATCAATCACTCTCCTAGGCCTGTAGCTATTTGTGGCAGATTCAAAAATGTCATATAATAAAAGACGCTGGTTGTGACTATTTCTTCCAGAAAGTCCAAGAACCTCTTTTTAGCAATACAACATTTATACTTATTTTAAACATTCTGACGACAAAACAGTTTCAAAACAGCATTCATATTCTTGGCTTTAAGGCTCCAAGTTACAGTGTTTTCCTCTGTTTTGTCTGTTTGTACAGGACACATGTCTACAACCACAACAATAATAGATGGTAAGAACGGATCCGTTCCTTCATCATCCATGAAAGTGGGCAAGAAATCAGTGACAGAAGACCTCGTGACAACATTCAGCTCACCAGCAGCATGGCTTCTTGTTGTTGCTCTGATTGTTACCTGGTCAGCAGTAGCTATTGTAATGTTTGACTTGGTGGATTACAAAGACTTAGCAGGTAAAACTTAGCATATTCTGTTTGACACCTTGTATATTCAAATTTAAAAATTTATTAAGAAGCATCTATTACAGAAATATGCCTGTTGCTCACCTCCCTGGGGACAGCACAGTGTCTCTGCTGAGTTTACCAAGAGAGAAAATATTATAAGAAATGTCAGAACACATTTATTTACACCACATACACCTTTATAGTTTAAGTCTCTCCATTTTGCAGCTCATCCTCATCCTGGAAAATAAATATGTTGATAGTAACATAAAATATATATGAGCATGTAAGGTCAGATTTTTGTTTTCCAATTTCTATATAATTTTTTTCTAGAAAAATGAAATTAGTATTAATTCATATTTTTAAAAATATAGTCTTTAATAGTTGCCTTGAGTATTCTGATATTTGCTTACACAGTTCAGTGATCAGAAAAATTTAAAAGAACATACTAACCTTAAAACTGATCTTCAAAAACCATAAGTACAGAGGACCAGATTCTTAATATTAGCTAAGGCACACCCTTGCCTTCAATAATCTAGCCTAGTTTTAAGACTTGAGTAGATAAATGAACAAGATCAAGCTTTATGGTACATATTGGTTACAGGGGACAAAGATGAAGATGAAGTAGGACTGTGATCACAGTACAAGGACTGTGATTCTAATTGAGGAACATAAAAAAAGAGCAGCAAATAAAAAGAAATAGAATATTTATGCCTTTTATCTGGCAATGATATATAATGGAAAATAAATTAACTGCCTATGTATGTAAAGGGTATGTAGTGTTCTGCAAGCATTCAGCAGTAAAACCTTTGTGAGGCTAACAGCTGTTAACACTTGGGAAATGTATGTGAATCAGAAAACAAATTATTAGGGCCCTTCTCTTCCTTAAATGAGAACTCCAGCCCTAAAGTTATCGCATCTGTCACAATAATTAACTAGGAATTGAAATTCGGACTTCAGCCTTTTAATTCAAAAGAAATTGAGTTGATGTTTTGGAGTAAATTTCCTGGACTTTATTAGTTTACTGATAAATTCATAGATTTTTTTTTCCTGTTATATATCAATATTGACTTCAAGATTTACTTAGAAAGCTTTTGAAACACATATAGATCTTGAAAGAAAACAACAAATCCTGGATCAATAGACATCACAGAGCTTGAAAGGTGGAGAAAATGTACCACAAAACTTTCTTAAATTTTCTTCTCATCTGTCTTTGTTTTCACAAGGACATCTCTGCAGTACCAGGAAAACATAAAGTTATTTTTGAGACATCCTTCCAAAATAAGCATCAGATTTTAGTTTGGACACCAAACACTTGATGCTACAACAGAGAGACAAACTAAGAGAAACTGTTATATTCAACTTCAGTTTTCCATATTAAATATTAATCAGTCAATCAATCAGTCAAGTTAATCAAGTTCTTAATATGTTTTCAATGAACAGTCAAGAACCAGGGCATAACTCAGACTAAACTCTTAAACTCAGAAATTTCTGAGCTTGCTATAAGGTCACACATGCTCAATAAACAAGTCAGGTTAATGCTAAGCAATAAGAATCTGTATCTGTACCAGTCTGAAGGAAACTTTCTAAGCAGATGGAATTCTGTTCACATTGTATTGGTTAAATGAGCTTAAAACTCAAAAATGTTGATGGAAACTGCCATTTTCAGACCAGGATGTAGAAATAAAACAATGTTAAATTTAATCTGCAGGGTGAGTTTTGATTTTGTGAAGGTCTCTGAAAGATACTTCAGTATTTAGAGCTCATGAGTTTGTTTCTTTTCCTTCCCAGCAATATTTCTGTTCCTAAGTGATTAATTAAGCCAGCATTCAAATCAGGTCTTGATAGTCAAACATTAAGAGAAGGAACTGCTGTACTTCTTTAGACCAGGATTTATAAGACTGTTTTCTGTATTTACATACATATAAGAATAGTTGCATAGCTGTTATCCTAACCCATAGGTTTCCACTCCTGATTTCTTACTGATTTTTTTTTTTTTTTTGCGCTAAACCCAGTGATTTGTAAAAGTACCATGGAAATAACTGAAGACTGTACATGGAATCATGTAGCTGGCATTATTGATACAAGAATGATTTTCACTTTTGGACAGTTTGCCTACAGCGGAAGTAATGCCTCCTTTTCATATAGGAAGTAGAATTTGGGACAAATTTCTAAGTGGCTCCTTAAATCTAAAACCCAGTATTTTTTTGTCTTGGGTTTGATATTGTTCTTGAAAAACCAGACCTACAAAAAAAGAGCAAATAGTTAAATTTGGGACTGTAAATTTAGTTTTGCAAGCATGATTAAAATTAATTTTCTAGTTTTCAAATGCACATGAGAGATGCCAAAGAAATTATATTCATCTGTGTGCTGTTTAAATCCATAAAACACAGAAAAAAAAACCTCAAAGAACACTTTTTTCCTCAAAGAACACTTGCCTTTCATAAGCCAGTGCTTTCAATTTCTTTCCCATTTCTCTACCTGAAGTTCCATGAAGTTCAAGTTCAGAAAGTATGGACAGCATATGAATGAGGCAGGTTGAGAGAGCTGAACTCAGCCTAGAGGAGACAGGAGGGTGACTGAGGAGCAGCCTGAAGATTTTTGAAGGGCAGTTAAAGAGCTGACAGAGGATTCTGATCTAGGGGGCTCCCACAGGGACTCTCACTACGTTTCTGTGCAAGAAATGACCGCCTCCATAGCAGAGCTGTAGCAGTGATTGCGCCGCACAGGAGTGAGCGCAACAGAAAGCAGGAGCAGGCTGACCTGGTAAACCAGTCAGGGAACTGTGTGGCTGAGGAACAGACATGGATTTTTTCCCCCTGATTGCACTACAGAGCCACTAACCTCTGGAAAATACAGGAAGTGCAATCCCCTAGATGAAGAGTTGCCTAGAGTACACAGAGATTCATGGAGCTCAGTAAAAACACTACACGAGCTAAGTAGAAAGTACTTTAAACTTGAACCTGAGCTTTCTTTTTCTTCAATAATTAACAATTTTACTCTCATTACCTGAAAGGCAAATAATTCCAAAAATACATAAATTATCAGTATAAGTATTTTAGCTCTTATATTTTCTTTTAATTTATCAGTATGAACTTCACACTACCGTCTGCGATTAGAGTGCCAACCCTTAGATTTTGCTTCTTGATTGCTATGGTTTCACATCTTTTTAAAAGTAAACTATCAAGTTTGTGAAATTTTGACAATTTATATAAGATGACATTTGTCCTGGAATGATATGAAAAAGAGATGTTTAGTTTCATCCTAAAGTAGATGTAGTAAATTACTTTTTGCTGGCCCTCTTTATTCAGCATTTGTAAAGTAGCTTATAGAACTGAGGGAGGCTGAGGGAGCTTAACACTTAGGGTTTAGGTAAGTGAATTTAGATTACACGAATTCAAGCTCTGCTCGCAGCAAGATTTAAGACACAGTTTTGTGTATTTCTACACCTCCAGATCATGATGGCTGTAAACTCTATAGCACTCTGTATTATTCAGGAGGTGCTGGTTATGACAAAAAATATAACATGGGGGCCCTGTGTCACAGTTTGCATGTGTAAAGCTTTGCTTCCTGGGTGGTTATGTGTCAGTTTGTTCAGAAGTTAGGACATGGATAGAATCCACAAATTAACATTAGCTTTAACAGCTGATTTCAAGGAAAGTATGAGACAAGAATTAGATCTGTACTGAAAGTTTCACTCCTGTTCTATCTACCCAGAAGAAAGAAATTAAATTTTTCAGTGTTGTGCTTTAGTGCATTATGCTCATTCCTTTGAGGAATCAAATGAAAGCTTGCATTCCTATCATGCTGTATTGTACAGTTATGAACAACTATGAACATAACTGAAATATTTCGAATGTGGTATGAAGGTGACATGCATTACAAAAGCTTGAGAGAAGAAACCAAAAATCTCACGCAGTACAGTGTGTATGAATATGGAATAAGTGGTATATCACATTGAAAAATCTAATATATTTTCAGAAATGAAAAAAGTTAATTTTGGTTTTATGTGTGCTTTGCAACAGTTCATTACTTCCACCCTTTGTGTTAGAAAACACACCTTTTTAACAGGCTTCATAATTAATGAATGTATTTCATGCATTTCTTGAACACATAACTGGATTATACATTTTAATTGGTAAATGCAACTCAATAATTTAAGATTATTTTAGTCCTTGATTGCCCAGGAATCTATATTTGCTAATGGGCTAATAGAGCATTCAAAATTCCCTGCCATCTCTGTGACCAATTACAGCTAATTAACATCCCCCTAATTTCGGATCCAGAGTGTTCAATATTCAGAGTAAATTGACAGTGATTTAGCCAGTCACCTAAAGGCCAGACTAAATCAAACCTAATGAAGCCTCACCAAATCTATGAAACCCAAAATTACCTACAAAATAATATAGGTGAATATATAGAAAACACACTTAGTAGATGCACTTAGTAGAATGAGCTTGCTATGTTGTTTTGATAAGTAAAAAAATCCCATGGGTATGCTCTTTGTTGGGGCTAATTTGTTTTGCTCAAATAAAGAGGCTTTTTAGAGACCTGTAACAAAGTCAGACCTTTGTGGAGGTAATGCCTTTAGGAATGGAGAGTTAACAGTGCATGGAGCTCCCATCCAGTCAGATGCTTTCTTTAATTACATATCTCTAATCTTTTAAGTTAATGCAAAAAATCTGGCCAAATGTTGTGGCGCTTCCCATACTAGCTTCTGAATAACACGGTCTGAAGTCATCATTTCCTTGCCTGAACCTGTGGTCATTTTTATTACTGCCTTGCAGTCACAGATGGATTTTGTCTGGCCTTGGGGAGTATATAATAATTATAAGGCATATGCACATACATTTTTCCTCTGCAGTATCATCTCGCTGTAGTCACCCTGTTGGGCTAATGTTCACTGGAAAATTTTAAGACTGCAAAAAGAAGGGTGTACCTATTTTTGTTTTTGTGCTTTATGACTATATATACACCAGTTTTTAAACTGAAAATATATTTGTATTTAGTCAGGAAAAAGAATGAACTTCTGGATTAGTTTAAACAACCAGCAAACTTAATGGAACTTAATATAATTTTTTCTCTTTTTTAAACATGCAAAGCCTTAGACAAACCTCCTACTCTGAAATATATTTTATATCATGTTTATAAATGTCAATTCAAAGCATGATTGAACATCCTATCTGTTTCAAAGTTCTTAATGAAGTTCTTAATTGAATTATATAAGACTTCAATTAATGTACCTAAAACCTACAAAATATTTTTTCTGTCTTCTATGAAAAAATCCTTTAAAGGGATTTAAGCCCAATTCCTATTTAAAGAAGGGCTGCTCAGACGACATCTGGTTTCTTATGTTTCAGTCTGCAGCGGATTTCATAGTTGAGTTATAAACTCCTAGAAAATGAGTTTATACTGAAAAGAATGTCAGTCTATGAACTATTGCAGTATTGCATGTGCTGCTTTCATCCCAAAAGGTTCAGTGTATAAAAGATGATAAATTTTGATAGATCAAACTTTGCAAGGTTATGCAGTTGAAAATATGAAATTCCAGAAACTGTCTCAATGTATAGGGAAAAATCTAATAGGAGAATTCATGTTTAAATATGCTTCATGGGACACAAAATACAAAGCAAATTTGCAGTGCATAATGGTATCTGTGAAATTTCTAATTTTAAACAAACAAATCAAACCAGTAATTCATTCCAGTAACAATTGCAGTGATGCAATTCTTTGGTTATTTTCTGTTGAAGAAATTGAAGTAACTCAACTAGAATCACCTATATGTAATATATTCTTTTCAGCAATAGAATTTGTTTGTCACTTGTGAAAATACTGTGCTTTGTTTGACCACGTTTTTACCTTGCTGTCATTCACACTGTATTATCTTACATCTAGAGCATACTGTTTCTCTTTTTAATGAACTCAAATTTCTGCAACATAACAGGAGCCCCATAGAGATTAAACAACTCCTCACTTCACTCCTTAAGTGCTTCCTTTAGCCAAGAGACAGCTGAGAACATTCATTATTGCTAATGGTGTTTCTTTGTTTTTTTTTATTGACCTTTCTGGGGTTCATGCTGTTGCCATCAGGTATAGCCACCTATTCACAGCATTGCGATGATCCCTGTTTCCCTCCTGGTAAAGACCTTCTGCCTGCAGTGTTCTGAATATGTGTGTGGATGATAACAAAGCATGGGCACGAGCAGAAGCCAGCACATGGCAACACTGCTTCTCAGCTAACCCAAACTCTGTCTGGCTGGGGCTTGCAACAGCCTATTCCTCATTTTCTCATCATGCTTCAAGTAGGTCTGACAGCTAAGAGATGCCCCCAGCCAGGAGAGTCCCAGGAAATGGTGTCAAACTGAGGTATTAATTTTACACTTATGATGCCCTTTAAAGGGCATTACAGATGCCCTTACAGATCTAAAGATCTGTGTTCCTAGTCAGAGAACTGAACCCATAGAATGAGAAAAAATAAAGCTTCAAAATATTTTAGATAAAATATGTTTCAGAAAACACCACTTAATGAAAATCTGAACTATCAAATCAAAACCTTCCAGCTGTTATCAAATCAAGTCATATAAACTACACTTAAAGCCCACCCTAAACATACACTCCGATCCACATGTAGGGCTATATCAAATGGACCTGAAATTACTCAATTACTTTGTGAGAGTTTGTGAATTTCTTTCTAAATTTTGGCAAGTAATTCTAGTTATAACTGCTTCTTTCTTCACTTTCAGGTGAGGTTTTCTCTATGAACTTGACCTCAATATAATTATCTAAGGTTGATATTAGAAAGAGACAGCCACAGGCTGTTAATATTTACAATTTATGTACTTATTAAATGGACATTACTGAGAAAGTTGACTCTGCACTTTTTGGACAGTTTTTATATGTAATATAATTTAAAAATCAATTAGTATTTTTATACTAATAATTCAGTGGTACCAACCAGAGTTTTAACTGTTTACGGCTTAGAGCTATAAGCTTGACAAAAATGTTAGTCTATGAAATAGAAATGTAAGACGTAAGAACAGTTATGTTGATAAACTGGAATGGTACTAATAGAAGACTATGTGTATATTGAGTTTAGTATCTTAGATGCTACTTTTCAAAAGATCAAAGAGTAGAAATAAAGAAACTTACAAATATATAAACTTTCAAATTAAAATATAGGTCTCTATATTTATAGTAGAATATTTTACTAAGAATAGAAGATGTTTTATTACCACAAGCTAGTGTTAGGCTTTTGTATTGTATCAAGGACAACAGAAATTCTGTCTTCATCAGCTGTACCTTGTCAATGTCAATGAAGTAGTTTATATCTCATAGATCAATCTTTGCACCAGATAATTACTATCATTTGTAACTTAATTGCATTCAATTCACTGGAGTCAAAATATGTAATTGATGAAAATCCAAGGATTATTAACCAATTTGCTGCGATTCATTAAAAAAAAAAAGGCCACCTTAACAGAGGTTGAGCTTTGAGTATACATTTAACCATTTGACAAGCAAAAAAGATTGATAGGAAACTACATTTCTGGCAGAGTTACTAAGATGTGAATAATGACTGAAGTGATTTGCATAGATAATCAATTAGTCACTTTTTGTTATGCACTTCACAGAAATAAATAACACAGACTATTAAACATAACCAAATTTTCTTGAGTGGCTACAGCAAATTATACCATGTGGTTACTCAATTCTTGTATCCAAACATCACTTTTAAAGTATGCATTATCAGTCCTGATGAAGAAAAGGGGTTTTCTGTTCAAAAATACTTAGTCATTTCATGAAAATTGCCTTCTATCTTCTTGTTACCAAGAACATGCCTAATGCCAATTGCAGGACTTGAGGTCTTTCTCATTGCCTAGTTTCAAGGAGTTGTGTTAAATGTGAGCTATTAATTACCATAAAGATTAAAAATTTGATTTTAAAATCATTTGGAATTAAGATTGTGAGCCAGAGAGACTTCAGAAATGAAGAAATTAATTGTTCAGGACTGTTCTCACATTTTTAATCAAATTACTGTTTCTGTACCAGTAATGCTAGAGAGCCACAAAGAATCGTAGCACTTGATGTGGTGTTTGAAATTACTCAGGGATTTTTTTAGACATATTCAATACCAATAACACATTTTAATAGACTATTTCTTAAATAATTATTTTAAATATATTTGTATGTGTTTAGTGCAGAAAATCCAAATAATCTTCCAGATATCTCCAACAACTAACAAACATTCTCCAATCAAATTCAATTACGTTGTCCTAGAATAAGATTTCTTTGAAAGGTAGTATACAAATTCCTTCCATTTGATTGGAATTCCTCCTCTGTCAGCTTTGACTCTTCTAAATGTCATCATTTTCCAGAAGATTCTGGAATTCTGATGTTTCCTCTGAAAACAAAACAACAAAACTGTTACTATGTTCACAGCAGTGACATGCCAGCACAGGAAAGAGGAATTTTTTACTGATCTGAAAAACATCTCTTAAACTATACCAGGTAATAAAATATTTTGACAAACAAAACATTCTGGCAATGCATTTTTGTAGAATCAGTGCTGTTCTGGAATGTAAATAATTTATCAAGGGGAATAGTTGTATAGACCTGGCATTAATTATGAATGTAAAGTTACAAATCTAAGTGCTTAGCCAGTGTACAGTAACAAGAAGGATTTGAATCTGAAACAGCATCACTAGCAGGGTCCATGTCACATACCTCAGTAATAGGAAATTAAGGTGACATGCCCATGCTAATTTTTCAGACTTCCTTTCTAGTCAATGGAAAGGAGTGGGTATCTTTGGAAATTAATTAATGTAACCCTAAAACAGATTTCAGAGGAAAGAGAGACACTTGCCTTCTGAAGGTTGCAATGTCTTTCTGCACTGGCTTTTCAGGGAGTTTAGGAACACCAGGGATTAAGTATCCTTCCAGGTATATTTCACTAAATAGAATAATCTGAATTTAAACTGTGATTAAAGGTAATTACATAGTGTCAACTAAATTCTTCAATATTAATTGTATGTTTCATGTCCAAATTTAACCTCCTAAGTAACCATTTACTTCCTTTCCCCTCCTTCAACAGGCATTTATTGATTGTTTACTATTTTATCTAAGACTAAAAAGTTAGCTCAATCCCTATTTAAAAGTTAAACAAAAGCTTAAACTTCACAAGTCTGTATCTATCTGAGAAATATTCTGAGAAATAGCCTCTTTAAAGTTCAAATGCAAAATCCTGCCCCCTCTACTTCCAGAGCAATGGATTTTATGTGGTATATGATGTAATAATTACAGTTCAGATCAATTATATTAATCTATAATAATATTAATTATAGTTGTAGATTAGTTACAAATTCTATATTACACACCATATGTTAGCAAAGGAAATATATTGTGAGCTTACTTTTAAAATAATTAGTCTCCTAAGATTTGCTAAGAAATAGGAAGTTGGATAGAAGACTGCTAATCCAGTCAAATATGTTGACTACAAGATTATTGTAAAAAAATCTCATCATACTTTCAATTGCTGGACATCTCTAAATTAAAAAATATGAAGCTTACACTTTGTTATGAAAATCTGCATTCTTTCAGCTTCACTCATGAAGTAAGAGTATGCAAATCTTCTGGAAATGGTTGTCTCTCTTTGCATACATGTGAGGTAAATTGAATCCTTCTCTGTACTTGTTAACACCAGAATTGTTTAATTTCCTTTATATTTCATTCTACTAGAGAGCTTGTAGCACCTGGTGTTGTCAAAGTTGTTGGGAAAATTAAAATCATGGATTTAATCAGTCTTAATTTTCACTTCAGCATTACTTGGTGTGGTGTTCTTAAGAATCCTAGAACATATCATTACTATTAGCACTACTCTTAAAATCGTTGGAAATACAACACAAGTTAAACAGAAGATCTGTGCAAGAGGACATAATTTTCCAGGTTTGTGCCACTTGCATCAGACCTCAAGTGAGCTCACAGTAACTTTTTGAATACAAAATTTCATTTTGCAAATACCAATAAAGTGTTCTCTACACAGCTCCAAACTGATTTTTCTAAACTTTCAATGTTAAACAGGATTTGCAACTTGTGCCTGTTAGCATAGGCATGACTGGATACACAATTTTGCCTCTGGACACTTATAATTTCTAATCCCTTTTCAGAGTGTGGTATGAAGATGTTATGAATTAAAGACCAGGATATGATGTTGAAGACTGATTCATCAGCAAAGATGGCTTGCCTTGGGGTGGTTGGAATAATTTCCTCTGCTCTTGATCTTGCACTTCTCTGAGCATTTCCCTTGCCTGCCTGGGGGGACAGCTCTGCTACCTGTGAAGCAGAAGCAGTTCTTAAACTGCTAGTTGATAGACCAGTATATTAAAATAAATTGATACCAATTCTTGTTTAGTTTATAGCTGTAGTCCTTGCAGCTGTAAAAAATCTGTGGCTGTAAAAGCAACTGAGCCCTCCCTAAGCAACCAGTGGGTAATAGGAGGGTGGATAGCCACAACGAAAATCAAGGCAGCTGTCCAAAGTTAAACCATCCCTGCTTGTGAATCAAAATCTTGATTATGCTAAGACACCTCTGGCCATGCCTGTTCTATTAGTCCACTTTGACTCCTTAGCACCTGCAACTCTAGATTAGAATAAAGTGTAAATTACATCGGGGTCAGGTCACAAATTTACTTTTTAAGAGCCTAAGCGTAGGCATTCCTTATTCTGGTTAACGCTTGAGAAGACAATTTGTGGCAAATCACTTGAAAAAAATTAAATCTCTACATCTCAATGCATGAAGACAATGCAAATAAGTGTCATGCTAAACAAAGTAAATATTTGGTGGTTTACTACTCAATCTTTCTGAATAAAATAGTGTGCACAGTAGTGCACTAAATTAATTTCTTTACAACTCTGTCATTGCATCATGTCACACCGTTAATTTATTTGATGTGTCTGATTGTTCAGCAGCACATACTATAATACAATATTCACAAAATATTAACTATAATATTTCTTTGGTCTGCATTATCAACAAGCAGATGCAAACCAATAGAACGCCTGGTCTCTTGTGTTTCAGAATAATTAATTAGAAATAACATGAACATGCATAGTGATGCATTTATATTTCAAATAAAGCTACATCTAAGTTTTGTTACAACGCTTTAAGAAAATAGCGGTTCATACTGCTGTCACTGAAGAAGTTACTTTAAGCCTGCACCTTGCATGATTTTTAGCCTGCAAGTCCATGTGAGACTGTATCTGATTAATGCTGAGATTTGCCATGTGAGTCAGAACACTGCAATCAGAAGTAGTTCTGAAGAGACTTGTCTTTAGCTTCCTACTAAAATATTTACTTACAACAGAGGTATGGTTCCCATCTTGAGAATGTTAAATTTAGGATACATATTTCTATCAAAACTCCTAGGAGCAACACTAGGCCAAAAATTCAAATCAAATTTGTAGTCTACCTTCAGTTGTTTGTATTTGTGCGAAAGCTTTGCACAGACCAGGCACTGACTCAATCTGCAGTTTCAAGTATAGTGGGCAGAATTGTAGACTGAAGGAGGCTTTTACCCCTTCCTAAGCAATGTTTGGTACAAAGTTCAAGAAAGTAGAAAATTGCTGCACAGAATGGTCACAAGAAGAAGCCTGTCAGAGATGGGAAAGTCCCTCTGAAGTAGTGTGTCCGGTACAGAGAAATCTAGTGAAATCCAAATTGGAAAAACCTTTAAGGGAGTACCGGTATAACCCACTGATGGCTGCACTGCCTGGGTGTGGATACAGTGGGCAGCAGAAGTCTCACTTCCATCAGAGGTTCCAGGAAGGTGAAGGACATGAAACTGCACAGCTTCCTTGTTTCCCAATTTGCTTGTCTACAGGGGCAGTGAGACCAGAACAAGTATGCACATGTGCACACGTATATGTGAAAGAAATTCTAGAAAAGTTGTGAGAGAAGAACCAGAATCACAGGGGTATGTGTTTGAAAGCAGCTGTCTCTGTGCCACTATCTGGATTTGTATCCCTGTTTATTCTGAACTCATGTTAGTTTTGGCCTGAGTATGCACAGCTTTCTTCCTCCCATCCTGTATGTGTGGTCCATGACAATGATGTGACCTGTCTGAGCAGCTAACCCGAGACCTGAGGCTCACCAATTTCTTCAGCCAGGACTTGTGTGAATGAAGGAGCTCAGCGGGGAGATACGACATGAGTGGGACTGAATCCTAGATGGGCATCAAGAGGCAGGGGATCTGAGTCAGGTTAAAAACTGAAATGAAATGTTTATCTAAAATGAAGAATATTAGAATGAAATCTGTATTTATATTTTGCCCAGCCAAGCCCCAGAAGGAGAGCCAGAACTTGGAGTACATCATCAAACCAAATTTTACACTAGGTCCTTAATCACTCTGTGAACAGCAAGTGCAGTAAGATACAGTATATACCAGCCTTCCACAGGAAGGAGAGCTGTCCTCAAATGCTTGAATAATAAAAATTAACATTCACAATCCTTGTTTCTGCTAAAAGAGGTAGTATAATTAGTCCTGTATAAAATGAACTTTTATTACTGAAGGAGTTGTTTGGTTTGGGTTCTTTTTTCAAATCGCTTTTGTTTTAAACTCTGCACTCAGGAAGATCTGTTCACAAGCTCAGCACAGAACCACTGAGAATCATTCATGAGACACTGGAAGAGTCTTCTGATTGGATTTATGGCTTTTTTTCTTTACTGTCTGACATCGTATGGAGTGATGATGATGACAGTGATGAAGGTATTTGTAATGTAAAGACTTCTGTAACTGCGCTAACTGCTGTTTTACATGCATTAAAAAGGCTTACTCGGCTTTTAACATCACAGACAATAAGGTCAAACAGAAAGGAAAAGTGAACATTGTTGCTAATAAAGCATCCACTGGCTATTCCAATCAGTAAATTGGTCTCTTTGTTAGCTTTCATCTCATGTTTAATGTACTATTACAGAAAAGCTGTCAGAATTAAATATTACCATTAGTACATCTCGAAGAAAAGAACACTAATTTATATACGACTTCAAAGCCACAACCAAAATATGCATCAGGATATTGCTTCAGAGAATGAAAACAGCTACTTTCTTTTAATCAGCAAGAATCTAAAGAACCCTGGAAAATATACAAGATACATCAAGAAATTTAGAACTTTTTTCAATTTGACATATTGATAATGGGGCAATATATTGAAATGAAAAAAATATATAACATTTCAACTGAACTTACATGATTTTGGATGGCATATTGCAAATAATTCAGTTTACTAGAAATTATTTTGCCATTATGGTACAATTCTTCATCTGACATAATCAGACAACTGAAAGTAACTTACTAATATTTTGATTTCAGAAAATACTCTCCTTCTGTTAATAAAAAACAAAACACCATACCAAAACAAACAAACAAACAAACAAAAAAAAAAAAAAAAAAAAAAAAAGTTCCCCTTTATGGACAGAGACTGATCACAGTCAGTAGTGGATCATCATGTCACATCATATTGGTCATTCTGACAAGCGATAAGTTTAGGAGTGACATCTTCATTTCACGGTAGTTTATTCTATATTCCATTTGGCTACACTAGAATATAATTAAAATGTGACATGTACTGAAACTGACTGCTACCCATTTGTTCAGAAACCTGAGATATTACCCAGTGTTTACCTTTTAAATATGTGCATGAGCTTTTTATATTAGCATCGTATATGAATGCTAATAGATAGGCTGCTACATGTGAATCTGTGAATTGGGCATCCTATTCTGAGATATGATTTATAACTAGCAGAAAGCCAGTCTCTCCTAAGGTTGACAAACAGAAAAGATAAAAAATAGAGAGCTTGGTAAAATTTTATCAGTGTGAGTTTTTAGCATTTCTTAGCTCCCAAAGCACGTGCAAATTTTCAAACACTCGAGTGTCTAACTGCTAATGGCAGTAGGAAAAGTCATAAAATACTTGACAGACAAAAATTCGAGACCAGATGTTCACTAGATTTGGAAACATTAGGTCTAGCAGTGTTTTGCCTAAGTGGAATTTCATCATCAACCCGGAGTGTGAACAGGCAGTGGCCTTACTGCACTATATCATAAAAATTAAGTGCTTTGAGCACCCTGCCCACTCTGCGCTGTAGGCTGTGCAGCTGAGGCTGCACACTGGCCAGGATCACTCCTTGAAATTCCATGTCTTACATGGAGATGCAATAACATATCACAGCAATCAAGTGCTTATAGTTACACTGAAATAGATTATTTTTTGCCTTGGGTTTCACTGGAAGCATTGCTAGATTTACAATCTTGTTAAATTTGATATGTACTTTATTTGGAATTTAAAAAGTACCAGTGAGCCTTTCCTTAAAATGTGGAAACAAGCATAAAGTAAAGGAAAATTTTAATTGTAGTCACAAGCTAATATTCAGAAGCACAAATAGAGATTTGGATATTTCCTTAGTTACTACTGCACCTTGAATTTATCTACCCAAAACTCTATGGCAAGTTAGATTTTTAATGAAAAATCCAGAATCTCAGAATAGATGCTTGTCATTTAGCATATAAAGAAGAAAAAAATATTTTTTGAAATAAAATGAGCCAACATGAAAAAATGTGTTGGTTTTTTGTTTTTGTTTTTTTGTGAGTTGTTTGGGTTTTGGTTTTGGTTTTTTTATTGTTTCTGTTTTGGTTTGTTTTGGTTTTGTTTAGGTTTTGTTTAGGTTTTGTTGGTTTGGATTTTTTTTTAATCTTTTCTCTGATATCTGTTTTTTTCTCTTGGTTTAGGTGAAGTGGAACCTTCCCTGAAAAAAGGTTGGTCAGTTGCTTAATAATAGAGGGAAAATATTTTGTAATCTTTTTTAAGAATTATCTGTATATCTGTGATATAAATTCTGACAATAGTTACATTGTCAGTCTACTAACTTTTTCAGTTGTGCTCTAGCAAACCCCTTAAATGCAAACCACAATTAATAATATTTACTGAGCTGTTTGTTGTAAGAATTTGTAAGGATTCTTTACTGTTTCATTATTACTTTACTATTTCATCATTTGTTATTATTTAATTATTACAGAAAATCTGAAAAATTTTCATATAAAAATAGAATTATAGAAATGTTATTTTTATACTTGTCATGCTTGTGGGACTTCTGTTAATGCAAAGGAGTTATATGTATGTCTGTATAGAAATAAAGTTCAGGAATAATAATATGGAAAGTATATTTAGTGAGAAATAATTATGAGGTACTGTCAAGCATTTTACCTGAAGCCAACACATGCCTCTAAATTAGGACTTCGTCCTAATCTTTTGAAAAAATTACTCAGTTATCACTGAATTTTTAAAGCAGACAAGTGAAGGAAGTAGGATTTATATTACAATCTTTATTGATATTGAAATTGTTTTGCTGAAACATAAAACTTATATTCAACTTCTATTACATCAAAATGCAAATGTATTATAAGGCTGGAATTACTGATGATAGAATGTAAATCTTTTCAAAACTAGGGCATATTTTTCTCCATATTGAGCAAAGCTCAAGAATAGTAGGATTTGTAAGCAGCCCTATGTGAACTGAATTTGGCATCCATCAACCTCTCAAGGGGTAAATGCCCATATTGAAGAATCTATCACCCCAGCTGCTTCTGAGATTACAATCCAGTTTTCTCTGAACTTAAATGGAATGGGATCAGGCTTCTATTTAATGAAACAATCTGTCAGTCTCAATCTGTAATCCAAGGAATTAATAAACTTGAAGACCAGGAGCAGGTTATCTTTCTATTGACAACGACTCATGTTAGGAAAACTTACAGAGAGTGTAGGAAAAGATTCCCTCTCTTTATTTCATCTGCAAGCACTGTAAAACCTTCAGCTCTGTCTCTTTTCCCATAGAGACAGGTGCATTTTTAATTTTACAGAAGGTGCACAGAGCCTGAAGCTGTAGCACATTGTTGGCAAGGATGTACGTGGGTGGAATATGTCTTCTCACCACAGACCAGGATAGGGGCCAGGCTGAAAGTGCTGTTACTGCGTGGCTAGGAAGGCATAATCCATAAAAACACTATGGACAGCACCACGCTCCACGTTGCAATCCGTTCTTCTCTGGAAATCAGTGACATAGGCCTTACCCATTGCATCGGGACAGAAAGATGTAGAAACAGAATTTGGAGAAGCCATCAAAACAAGCTCAAGGCTGCCTAAATTATAAGCAATCGGAAGTTACTGTATAGTTGTTTGGACTAAAATTGCTCCATCCAAGGAGCTGAGTATCTAACTGCCAATTGGGAGTGTTTTCCTCACTATGCAAAGCTCCTGGTTCTGCACAATAATCCTGAGAGGGTCTTCTATCTTTGGTATAAAGGAAATGGACAAGAACCTGGTGATTTCTCCAGATCTGGTACCTTACAGGATAATGCAGCCACACAGATGTGAAAAGGCCCAAATTCAAACATGCTTCACCTTCCAGAAGAGTAAAACAAATTTTGAGTGGGCTTTTCCACTTCCTAGATGTGTGCTCAAGATTTTCCCTCTGTCTTTTAGAGTATAAGCATTCTCATCCTTGTCTACCTGCAAAACACTTTCTCTTGACTGTGCTTGCTGAAGATAGTGCCCCTTTCTGTCATAAGTAATGCCATAAGCTTTCACATAGCAACATCCTCAAATAACTTACCATCTCCAGGTCACTGGAGGTCTCCATTTCATCCTGGCAGCCAGGATCTGGCCTTGTTTATACTTGATTTTGTCACCTCTTTTACTGAGCTACAGAAATACAACATATGTGGCCTGAAGCCATGAGTCCCTTGGAAATGCCAGTGCAGAGTACTGCATGTGTTTCCTCAGTGACTGGCGCCTCTCAGCCCCTCAGAGCTGTTCCTGTCTCTCTGCAGACTTCTCTTAAAACTATATAAACATCAAGAAGCTTAATTGCCAGAGTCTAAGGCTTGTCAGACGTTTTCTGAGTGCTCTGTGGTGTAGCCTAGTGAACAGTTTTTCTGTTTAGGCACAGTGAAATTCTCTCCCAGAGCTGTAGCTCATGAGCACAGAAGGCAGAGCCCTGGGAGGTGAGCTGGGGGCTCAGGTGAGCTCCTGCAGGTAGCACTCACAAAAATCACAATCTGTTCCCCTGAGCACAAGGTGCAGATCTGTCCATGTAGCTTTTCTCGACTAATTTGTGCTGTCATTTACATGGTCCATAAATACGTCTTCCGGAAGAAAAGCTTTCTAAAACAAAACAAAACAAAACAAAATAAGACACAGAATTGATGATTTTTCCATGTTGCTGCTGTTAGGGCTGGACCCAAAAGAGGACCATCTATACAAATAGATCTGGGGATTTTTGGGTGTCAAAATGTTAGTTTTATTCATAAAATTTGAACCAAATTTTTTGGTTATGGAGTTTTTTCTGCCTACCTGTAAAGGGCCATTTCTGCATCAAAACCCCTTCTACTCTGAGCAGTAATTTTATCTATAGCTTTATGCAGGATCCTTCTTTAGGTGACACTGGCATTTGAACATTCTAAACAAGAAAAAAAATACCAGTAAGATTGCACAGTACACTACTGCTGTCTCCAGAATATGAACAGATTTATGTTTTTTCACATTGTTAGGGAAAATCTCTCTCAATTTCACTCTGGATATGTGCACTATGGTTGCTGTGCCTGATATTTAAGCATTTGTATTGGATCTAACTCACAGTTATTGTGGTATTCATGAATAGAATGAGAATTTTTGAAAAATCTCCATGTCTGTTTTTGTTGAATGGACAAGTCTTCACTCTAGCGGCTTTTTTGAATGCTAAAATGTTTGTGCAAAATTTACTTAATAATGGAATATAGTAACTGAAAAATAAGATTGCACAACACAATTGTATATTGGAAAAAAACTCAAGAGGAGTGGCAAGGACATTGTCTAGCCATGAAAGAGGAAAAGTCTAATCATAATTATGATCCCAAAGAGGGCAAAGATCACTTTCCTAGGGATGTAAATTAAAAGCAAAGATAATAGAAGTACAAGTAATGACAATGGACTTCCACAGACAATGGGATTAATATCAGTTTCAGAATCCTTTGAAGATATGAAAATATCTCTCAAGCACCTTTTTTTTATTGCAATTATTTTTGCCAGTCCAAGTCTTATCACTAATATTTATCTTCAATAATTTGAAAAGAATGAACATTTAATATTGTCTGGCAAAGCAGTATTCTTCAGTGGACATAGTGAAAGATTATTCTGGAGGGGAATTTGCAGTCTTTGAAAATGCATATTCTCAACATACAAAAACTATTGAGTGCTTTCACAAATGACAGAGAAGTTTAATTCTTTCTTTCAGGCCGAATTTGCTTTTAGCTTCAATTATTTTCTATAATTCTTTCTTCATTTTTTCAGGGTTAATTTTACCTTTAGAGACACATTCTATTATTTGAGAGATGTATGCTTGGATGTTTTTACTAGAAATTATTGCTATAAAAAAGAAAGTGGGGTTTGTTTGTTTGTTTTGTGGACACTATTGGCCTCAGTTGTGAGTTTGGAAAAGAGTTGAGAAAACACAAAATTAGAAATAAAGTTGTGTAAATAGTAAAGAAGTACAAACACTTCAACATTGAAAAACATGCCTGAAAAGGTCTTTATTAAACTGCAAATAATTTTAATTTTTATAAATACTATTCAATTAAAAAGCAAGAAAGATATAAAGCACCATTTTGACAGTTATCCATCTCTGTATTATCAAAAAGTTTTATTATTGGCATAAGATTAGTCTTACCTACAGTCAAAAGAAACATTTCCTTCAGGTAGAGATGGATCTCTAATTTTCTGTGAGTTAGTCTATATGTGAGACAGAAAAATATGTTTTTTACTTTTTTCTTAGGAAAATGTGATTTAAAAAATCATAAATTATGACAAAAAGCCAACACAGACTAGAAATTTCTGTTAAAGGTCGCAAGAAATTTTGTAAAAGACAAATAAACTTTTTGGCGAAGCACCTTATCCATCTGTCTTCAGTTCAAACAAGAGTATCATTGCCAGAGTATTAGGCTGGTTATTAATATTCTGAAGACACATAATGCTCTTAAAAGACATGTCAGCTTCTAAGGGGATTGTCAGTTACACTGACTCACCCTCAGCAGCTCTGGCCAAGGTGTAGTTCCCCCAGGCCTGATGCCAAACACCCACTCCTATTAACCCCTTCTCCACCCCAAGGTTAGGTCAGTCAGAATTTATTCAGCACAGTCTATTGGCTTGTTCAGAACTGGGTATTGATCTGTGCTAACAAAGAAAGTGCTCCCAAAAGGAAAGGTTCTGCAATTTCCTGCATAGTTTTTTGGTGCAGTGATCAAGTGAACAAGTTATTAGTCCTACAATTTATCATATGTGTCAGACAGTTTTTAACTATTATAAGTACCTAAGAATGTAGGATTAGATCAAAAGCCCAGCTGACTCAGTGGATTGGACAGAAGTCCTTATTGCTGTGTGAGTGACCAGTGCAAATGCCCCAGGAAGTGTATCAGAACTGTTAAAAATATAGTTATAATTTCCCAAGGGGGCTCTCCATACTCCAAACATTTTCCCCAGTGAAGGGACATAGTGTTTGCATGGTGGTAATCCATCTACAACTTCTTGTGAATACAAGCTACAGACAGTTTGGAAATGAACTAGAGAAAATAAATTCAGAATACCATAAGAGCAACCTGAAAACTGTGTTACCAGTGTAGTTGTCATATATGTGTCTTAAAAAATAATTACACAGTTCCATTCATCCCTAAAGTATATACCTATTTGTACTGATAATGCCTTCTGAATTCAGTTTCTTTTATGTTCCTCTATGGTAATGTTCACTTCTCTGTACATGAGTTGCTATTAAAGATCTCACTGAAAGGCTTTTGCTGTTTCCCTAGGTTACACTTTACTATAAAACATTTTGCATATCTTTGTGTAAAGCACACTCTGTGTTAAAAGATGGAAATCATTGATTGGTTCAATTCTCAGATGTTAAACTGCTTTTCCAGATATGTATATTTTGCATTTCAGTTTTGTGGCATCCATTTCCATTATTAATGTTCTTTTAACAATTTCATCTGGTTTTACTTACATCGATCAATACAACAATTGCATATCCACCATAAAATAGCATTTTATAAAAGAAAGAAAATATTTTCCATATTACTCAGATGAAAAAAGGCAATGCACCACAAGGGTACAGAGATGTTCAATTATAGTTCTTTTGTCTTTTCCAGAATAGTGATTTGTTTTCAGCTTGACCTGAAACTTTTCAATCCAAACTTACCAGCTATATTTTAGAAGAGAAAGAGAGAGGTTTGGGCCACAAGGCTAGTAGGGACCCTGGACAGAAGTGTAGAAGAGAGTTTTGCAACTGTTGAAGTTATCCTCTTAAATTAGGGAAGACCTTATGTGAAGATATCCATGCAATCTTCATGGAAATCTTAATTTGTGCCCCAGTAATGGAGGGGAAGGTTCTCACCCAGAGGAGAGGGTATTAAGCAGATCCCACTGGCTGGAGTCTGCTGTGCCTGACCTGGAAAATGAGCAACTTTTCCAAAACTCAGTTAAAACCACAGCATCAAAACTGGGGGGTTTGCATATTTCTGAGTGAACTCAGATCCCTTCACAGCTACTGCTGTGCCAAGGAGAGGATGTAGCAAATGGAGCCCATGCTCATGACCCACAGAAACTTCTCTCTTCTGCATGCCAAACCCCTAAAATAAAATCGATTGGATCCAAAAGTGATTGAATTTGTCAAGGAATGACTATTTACAGACTAATATGGTAAGGTAGAATCTGCAGATTTCTTGTTTTTGAAATCTTGGTAGAGTAACTGAGTCTGTGATCTCTTGTTATTGTATTTTTAACACCTTTCAGAAACAAAGAAAGAAAACCAAAAGACCCAGCCAAACAATTAAATAGATTCATATGGAAAAAGATTTCTTTGATGCAAATCAAGATTAGAGATTATAGGTATAGTTGTATACATAATTTTACTCTAAGAGGTCTACAGGCCTTGCCTGCATTTTTTCTTTAGAAAATTACACCCAATTAAATGCAGACTGATAAAATTGGCTATGAAAAATATCATTTACTACTGGACCAATAACATCTTTACAGACTGGCATCCATAAGGACAAACATGCCAAGACAGTTTCATGTTCCACTGGTTTTGATCATGACTCTATCTCCGATTTGTTTGAGTTAAGAAGTGGTCTGTCATTTGATTTTTGATTTTAATCAAAGTGAAAGCAGCACTCCTTTTTTGATTTTAGAACCTAAAGGCATAGGACTGCTGTCTGGGAATGAAAAGCATAGCCTTAACATCTTTATATAAATTAAGAATAAAACTTAACTTTATGTTAAAATGTTTAGGATCGAAAACTTTTAATATCTTCCACTTTCAGTTCTTTCAAAAGCCCAGTTATTAAAATTCCACCATAAAAAGTCTGCATATGATCTCCCTGAAGAATGCCAGTGCTGCTTACAGGACAATTAGTCAAAGATAATTGCAAGTACCTCCCTCCCTGTAAAAACCTTTCTGATAAGATATTGCTTTTCTGTTTCAAATGGAAACCTTACCAGAGGAGAAATAAAATTAATAATAATAATAATAATAATAATAATTATTATTATTATTATTATTATTATTATTAATTATTTAGGTTTTGGTGGAAAGGAAATCCTCAGTTTAACAAGGCAAATGGAACTTGACATGGTCCTTCCCTTCCCTTCCCTTCCCTTCCCTTCCCTTCCCTTCCCTTCCCTTCCCTTCCCTTCCCTTCCCTTCCCTTCCCTTCCCTTCCCTTCCCTTCCCTTCCCTTCCCTTCCCTTCCCTTCCCTTCCCTTCCCAGAAACCTTTATTCTCACTGTAACTTGTAGTTGTAATTTCCAAAGAGGTGGTTAAAAAATTCTGAAATAATAATTAACAGGCACTGTGGTCTAGTTCCTCATGTTGTGGATGAGCATACAAACTGTTCAGCATTTTCATTGATAGGAGCAATTTGTCCCCTGTTGCATTTTCAAGAAAGCTCTTATGATGCATGGCTTCAGGAAAAGTTATGATGTACCCCAGCCTGAAGTTGCTTTGAGTCCCCAGAACAGGAAGGGATCTCAGAAAACACTGGGGATAAGACTGTGCTCCTGGCAAGCTGGTGGGGAAATCACCTGGATAAGCCATACATGTCATTCAGACTTTCCAACACTGAATGCTGGTATTTAAGGCCTTCTGTGACACTGTCTTTGGTTCTTGGATATGGACAAAACTTAATTCCCCAACTGAATATTTCCTGCTTGCTTTTTTTTTTTTGTTTGTTTGTTTGTTTTTTTTTTTCTGTCCCTGAGCTTTTTTTTCCTCTTGCAAGGTGCTTTTTGGTTTTCCTGTGGGTGTTTCTGCCTGTAGACACAGCTCCTTGATGTATTAGTAGTCAGATAGAAGTTAGTCTAATGCACAGCTTCCTTTCTTCTCCTCCTGGCCCCGCAAGGATAACTGTCACCCTCACCAGCTGGTACTATCTAGATTAAAAATAGACATCAGCTGCGCAATTGCAAATTTCTCCTGAGGATACCAACAGCAAGAGAGTTGGCTACAATTCTTCACACAGACAGCATCTAAAAACACATTAGAAATTACATCTCTCCCATCTTCTAAAGCTCTTAACACCACTCACTCTGGCCTTGCCCTCAGGATCTGTTTCCACCAACTCTTCAGGATAATCAGCTGCCTGCTACCAATTAGTCCTGATAAACTAGCAAGGATATATCCCCACTAAATTGCTGGCAATAGCTGTAAGGATTTTAACTGCTCAAGAGCAAATTATTGACCTCTGGCTCATCAGACTCTGAGTTGGACTAATTTTCCTTTTCACGTTTAGTTGTTTGTAATCTCTTTTGTAGAGAGAATGTCAAAGCACTGAAGGTGTATATGGCTGTGTTACCTGTAACAGCTGATGAAAAAGATGACCAGCTGGTAAAATTTTTTAGGAAAAAAATCTATTCTTATTTCATAGAAAATTCCATCTGCTTAATTATACCTTTAAAACACTAGATATATTAGAACTACATTCTTTCTTCACTGCAGTATTTAAGTAGAAACAGGTTGGCTTTAAGCATGGATGGTAATGTTGAATGTCAGGTTCAGAGGTAAACCCCCAGTTCTTTTGCTGACTTTCTGGGTTACCTTGGGTAAAGCATTCTTGTGTTTCAAATGGGGACTCTTTTTTTTCCTCACTTTGTCTCTTTATATCATGGACGTTTTTAATATGGTTTTGGGGATCCTTTTAAAGGTATATTTCATCTGTAAGATGGAAACTCAGTGAAGGGTGAGGTATAGGTGCTGTTTCAACAATGCCAGAATGCTACTCACCATTTTATCCTCTAATGAAGCAAGATGGAAGGCTGTGCTTTCCCAGTAAGAGAAGAAATGCATCCCTCTAAGTTTGAACTCCTGTGTTACAGAGATGAGATATTTATATCATGTCATAGCTCCATGTGGTACCTAAAGTAATTAATGTAGGCTAAGACTCATGAATGCTATTCTAACACAATAAAATTAAAATAGCTGAGAATAATGCTATCAATTTTACTATGTTATAAAAAAGGACATAACAAAAAATCAAAATCAGAAACACAAAGGCAGACAAAGAAGGGAACCAGGAGCCAGGAGAATCTCCTCATGCCCTAACATGTGCTCTTCATTCACACTGATATAAACCTGCACAGTGCTGACCCATTAGTTCACACAGATTCAAGGGACTGAAATTATTTTCTCCCATCCTGATCTTAGAGCTGGAGTGCACAGCCAGTGCTGCACTCTTGTTAGACACTGTCAATTACTGTTAATGAAAATTAGCTGCATGAGGGGTGGGGAAGCTGCTGCCCAGACTCTCTTGTTCAGCAGGGATTTCCAGTAAAGCTTCCTGCAATACTGATCCTCAGCTGACTGGTAAGGTCTGTTTTGGGTCAACAGGATGCAGATAAATCAGCCTGACAGCAATATAGTTGAATGTGTCTCCTTTCAGCATCTTGACATGGTCAGTGAGAAGATTCCTAAGTTTCTTTCTTGGACCTATTTAAAATAATCACCCTGTATGTTCTGTATATTTGCACAAGACCCGAGCTCTAGAGAAATTAGCATCAAGCAGTGTCCATATTTATGGAAATAATTATCTATTCAAAACCCAAGCAACACAAGGGGAAGGATAATTTTTCATGTCTGCCTAATAATTTAAGAAAACAAACAATGAAATACGGCTTTTAAAATACATTCTCCCTTACAATAATTTAATAAACTGTGCTGTCATCTCATAAAGAATCCGAATGGTTGCTGTGGTGACAAAGATTATCCTTGCTGCTGCTTGATTCTGTCATTTTTCTAAACATGAATTTGTAATATTTAAGATTTATTAACAATGTGTCACATTGATAGAGACGAATTACATACTTTAAACTGGCCATGTAAGTCTTCTATGATATTATAACCACTTTGTCAACTCAGCAATAAGATATGATGTGATTACTACAAAATTAAAGCTATTTGTCATAAAAGATAAAGCAGGTGAGTATCAGAACTCTCATAAAACAACAAAAAGTTTCCAATAATCTAATGTGTTTCCTGATTTTAAATACTTTGAAGTTAACAAATAGTTACTATTTTCTGTTTTGTAGATTGATTCAGTTTAGCTTATATTAAGACTAGATTTATTTGTACTGGGAAAGGTTGGGATGTAATGTGTCAGAATCTATGTGATTCAGGCTGCAATTTTTTATGATGGTTCAGGCTGTAATGAGAAGTTTGTGAAGAGACCTTAATGATGGGACACTTTGCAGTGTGTAAAAGTATATATACACACACTTGTGTGTTAAGAAAATGTACTTCACTTCTAGTAATTTGTGTATGTTTCTTTGTCATGTGTGGTATCCTAATTGTAGCAGAAAATTAGATGAGATTCTCAGTGTGGCTGTCTAAAAAGGTATCTTTTTGTGCAACTTACTGGAATATTTATTTGAAGCAAGCTTCACTGCTGATACAGTGTGAACCTGATCTAAATAGCCAGATCTAGAGCCATTATTCCATGGATATTTTGCAGTCAAACTAGCAGTAATTTGCCTAAATCAAAAGTAATTTTAAAACTTTTTTTTTTAATAACAAAGATTTATTATTATTTTATACTTGTTTTTTCAAAAAAATAGTCCTGTTTTCTGTAGTGAGACATGCAATATATTGTAGAAATGCAGCAGAGTGAGGCATTTTAAAGCAAGCAAGGAATATGTGTCTATGTGACTCTGACTGAAGAATATGATTTATTCATATTCATCTCTGTACGTAGGGTGACTGGTAGAACTGGGTGAGATATGGCTCCACTGAATGTTGCAATGCAGAGGAAGTGACTCAGCTTTCTTTACGTCCCCTGAGTCAGTGTTGGGAGGCAGTCTGGAACAGTGGCATGGAAAACTGCTCAGATGTGCCCAGAATTAGGGAGCAATCTTCCATCTGTTCCTGTCTTGCACTATTCCTACCACTTATGCTACCTAAACTAGACCATGTAGCCATTTAAGCAAAACAAGTGGGAAAAGTTCGAAAATCCAGCAACAGGATTCTCTCAGTCGATAGAAATAAAATATCCTCACATATTTGAAAGAAAAATAATCCAGGCTCAGCTGAAATACAGTAAATCAGTAGAGTATATTTCTTCCTATTCTCACCCTTTGAGGTTTATAGAACTATAAATGAACTGCACACCCAGACTGAAAAGAGCAAGATGAGAAGTGAATAAAAAATTCTTTTAGCCTAATGACATCCTATAATTAGCTCAGTTATGTTTCCATACATTAGTGGTTAACAGTGATGTATTTTACCTTTTGTTGCTCTTTATCACAGTGAAATAATATTCTCTCTATCTGAAGACAATATAGCCTGATGTCATAGAATAGTTTTGTTTTTGCAAACCACACACAATAATTATTTCAGATACAAAATACTATACAATAAAAACATTCTGCATTATTTTCAAGGACTTATGTAAATATCTGGGGCGGGAAAATTCCGTTTCCTACCAGATTTCTTTAGCAATGTGTATCCTGAGAAAATTATTAAGGTTGCAAGTGAAATATTTCCGTTGTCTTCAATAGGCATTTGAGTAGCTTCTTAGACTTGAGATGCAATAACTATATCTTTTCCTCTGTTGGACTAATTTTGGGGTCAGTGTTCTTGCAATTTAGACCCTGCAGACCACAGGTAACACTGACACACAAGAAGGCATCTCCTACAGTGTCTAGAGAGATTTGCTTTTGCTTTTGTCAAAAACAAATTTCATACAAATTTCATTTTAGAGTGGTTTCCTACTGCAGGAAATATGTGCACAATATGATAATCCAGGCACTCTGTATAGTCCTAATGACTTTATTGCACAGCTATAATAAATGCTCTTTGAATTTCTACAACTGTGTGCAAAGAGGGCTATGCACATTTGATTTAATTTCAGTTTGCTTTTTCAAAAATTCAAAATTTTACCTTTTTTATATTATCCTGGTTTTGACACAATAAGGAAAGTAGGAAAAAGATTTATGTGGAGGTATATAGCAGCAATTTAATATCAATATTACAGCTGAAAAATTTCGTTCAAAAGGAATGGCATAGCAAAGGCAGATAAATACTGTACCCCTTCCTCCTCTAAGAAGACAGTTCTCAGTTTTTGATGTACAGCATGATCAAAATGAGTCATTCGCCGAGACCACAATCCCTAACCTGGGAACTTTTTATCTCTGTAGTTTGTATAGAGCATTGAGTCTACCTTTATTGTGTGTTGGAGATACCAATTCAGTATGTGAGCTTTAATTTTTTTTTAGAAAATGTAGTGAAAATAGCATTTTTTCCTTCCAAAGGTAATTTGGAAAACATAAAATGCTAATCTTGGTAAACAACTCAAGATAAATACAAAAAATGTTTAGTAAATCATGTTTTTCTGAATCATGACCAACATGTGTTTCTGTATAGCTATTACAGATCAACAAAACCTAATCTTGCCTTTAGAAGTAGTTGTATGTCTCAATTAAAAACAGAATAATTATTAAAGACACTTAATGTTGTGATTTTTATCCACATATATTGCCTATATATATATATATATATATATATAAAATTGAACTATATTGTATATAACTCTGACTATGCAGGTGATAAAGCCATGGTTCAGCTGTAATATTTTAAGCACTTTAAAATTATTTTTTTAATATGAGAATGCATCTGATATTTTTTTCTGTGAAAATTATTTTAATATTTACAAATTTGCATTGCACTTTTTTCTTCAGAGATTCAAAAACAGAAAACAGAGAAACCTGAAAAACGAGCACCAGTGAAAGGTAACTGATTGTTTTGTCTGTTTTCCCACATATATTTGTGTAACATACAGTGTCTTTGTTAACTACATAATTTTTGTTTGCTAACTTGGTTAACTACTGCTGTTGTATCATCGAAGCATTCAAAGATCAGTTGGCACAGACTGCAAATGATCAAAAATTTATGTATACCTTAGCATTAACAAAAAAAAAAAGTAATTTTATGCTTGTGTAGTTAGATTGAAAATGCACATTCATAATAAGATTCTCCTGCCCAAACTTTTCCAGAAATCTTTTTTTCTAGCAAAGGTGCAAGAAAGTTGAGTGTTGATGAACTTCCTCTGGTGCAAAAGGCATGAAGTGTTTTGGGCAAGGAAAAAAGCAAATGTATAGGCCAGTGGGTGCCATCCAAGTTAGGAAGTCATAGCTAAGAGTGAGCCAGGTGTGTATCAGAGATAAGAAAAACTTCCATTTTAAGAACCTGCTCTTTTTCAGACTGTTTATTCTCCTATAACTGGCACTTTCCAAAATGCACAGAGGAACTGGTTTGGACTGGTTTTCAAAGGTCATATAAACAAAGGTGTTTTCTGGGATATCTGAAGGATTTTTTTTGCCTAACAGAGCTCCTCCACAAAGGCTGGGCCACATAAAACTTCATGCACATCCCTCTAACACACCGGTGCTCAGCTTGATAGTGGCAGCAGGAAGCAGAAAGGAGGCTTATTAAAAATATTGTGTATACACATACACCCTCCCTCATGCAATTATATTCATTTCTATATGTATTCTTAGTGTGTTTTTATAGTATTTTACACCTCTGTAAAATGTTTTTATAGTATTTTTCAGCCCCAGTTTTGTGCTAATCAGGTCATCTGGACTGCCTAGAACTGTTTCACAACTACTTAATAAGTCATGTTTTATCAAAATGAATTTTTTAGGGTACCAGTGGGAAAGCCAGGCAATAATGAACTCAGATCCATTAGCAAGGATCCCAATTAAGGTGTTTTGAAGCAAAGTAATCTAAAAACACAAATGATGTTGCAATCTTGACCAAAAACAGCCTCTTGTGTACCATTTCATCTATACAAAAGTGCATTTCTTTACACAAAACAATACGAACATTGCAGAAATTATTACAAAGAAATTGTAAGATGCCAGAAAAAAAAGTGTTTAGGTGTCATTAGTTAAGTTCCATTATTTATGTGCCTGATAATGCTGTCTCTAGTTATACAATCAGTTGCTAAAGCACAAAACAATTTTTTTTTCTCTATTTTGCTTTCATGTTTTATCCCAACAATGCAACTTGTACACAGGAGTTACAATGACAAGAAAACTTTCTGTCTGGTCTCTGTCTACAGTGTAATAAAGGCATGAATCCTTAGGGAATTTTACTGTTACCTCCTAAAGTACTTTCAGGAAATACATACAAATAAAGTCTTTTATTGTTTTTAACAGAAAAAAAATCCAGAAGTAAAATTAATATTTTTAATAGCAGGAAATGGAAAAAAAACATTTCTGTCTTCTGCCCAACATGTGGGAACACTAGAGTTTTAAAAATAATTTAATTATATTTTTGAATAGTCAAATCCTCTGAGTACAAGTCCCACAGTTTACAAGGGAGTTCAATCTATAAGCCTAATTTTTGAAAGATTGAAGTGAAACATGAGGAACGGTTATAATGAATAAAAATCCCAGATGGAAGTGTCTGAAATTAAAAGATTCAAACAGTATTGAGAACCAGGCAACTGGTGCCCTAAAATTTGCTTTTAATTAAATATTTTGATAGACTACTAGCAATAATGTCTATTTCAATTATTGTAACAAATTTAATCCTGGAAAGAAGAAATACTCTGAGAAATAATTTCACAAAGCCATTGGTCATGCTTAAGAGCCCTGAAATCAAATTGTTTCATGATAACGTGTACACATAAGCACAAGTTCACTACAAATTAAGGTCTTTCTAATTTGGTTTTTGAGATATTAGTAATTTCACAAGTGCAGTGGCACCTGGACTGCATGACCAGGAGCTTCATCAGCCAGCAGAGGCACAAGGGATTGATTGTCTTTCTGTACTCAACTCTCCTGAGCATCTAGATATTGTGTTCTAGACAGATTTTGCAGGACTCTGAGTCACTGCTGGAGCCTGTTTAAGAAATAGGCAATATAATTTTTAGTACTATTACTATCAATAAGAGTTAATTATGCATTGTTTTGACAATAAATAAGAATAATACTAAAAAGTATAGAGATAAAAGTATATGTAAATACAGAAGTTCTGTTTAATGGAAGGTCCAATGACAATTTCTGATTTTGATGGAAAACTGATGTCACCAGTGAAATGAATGGCCCTGTCTTTCTAATAATAGCTCTAATAGCTCTAATTAAAACAGGCATTGAGAAGGAATGGGAAAACATTTATTTACTGTGTGGCTTTTCCCAAAATCACTTCACTAATACATTGCAGTTGGGATGAGGTATGAAAGAAAACAATGTAATGATGGTTAATTTGCTGTAGCTGGAAGACAAAGTATTTGAGACAGCTAAATATATAAATAGAGCTAAGCCATACAAATCCTAGTGTTCTAGAGCCCCACATAATTTCACCAAGTTAATAAGTTAAAAGGCATATTTTGTACACAGACAAATCTGTCTAGCCTGATTTCTTAGGGTACAGCTACAACTATGCTGTATTAACTTTAAACTGGAGAACATGGTACAGATGGCAACATAGCTGCAGTTTCCTTAAATTATGTATTTGGACTTGGGAGTCTATGCCCCTCTCCAGACCAACCCCTTTTTTTTCAGTGTTCCTTCAGGAAGAATTAAGTTGTAGCCATCTAAAGTTGCTTTGCTTCCGAATGAAAGCATTTCGGCAGAGATTTAATGCTCTCTGACTAATGCACTCTAACTTCATTGTATTAGTTCATTTATCTTAACTTTCCTGAGAGTGCAGCTCTGTAGACAAGCACTTAGTCTGTTAGCTGGAGCAAGCAATCTCTGCTTCATGCTTACTGCACTCATCACCTGGCTTTGTACTAAGCAGCAGACTTAAGACTTATTCAGCTAGAAAATATTTTTGCTTCTCTCAGGTACAGAAGTAGCGCCTTACTACACCTCTTCTTTTCATTCTTTCTGTTTTGGAAGGTGGAATGTCTTTGTTGGAGAACTTTATCCAAGAAAAACTAAACCACGTCCCCCTTCACCATGTCTTCAATTTGATGCAAATAAAACCTGTGATGATGATTGAAATTAGGAAAATCCTTCCACATATATGCAATGATTCTTAATTTAATTTTTCTGTGAAGTAGATAGCAATATTCTTATTTTTATTTCTCTGTGAAGTAGATAGCAATATTAAGTCTGGAATACATTGTTAAATTTCCTTAAAATTTTCCATTATAAGCTTCTATTTTAGATTATTTATAAATTTATCACACTCCAGTCACTTAGGATGAGATTTCCCATGTTCATGTTTTTGCCTCAGGCTGAATTTTCATCCAAAGACATGCAAAAATGTTTCAGCAATTTCCAAAATCTAGGTTAGTGAAAATTAGGTTGGGGTGTTATATTTTTTTCCAATGTTAATAACACTTAAGTCTGAGCTTATGACTTTTTGGTATTTGCAAGGAAGTCCAAGAAAATTTCTTTTAAATTTGCAGAAAAATTTTACCTTCCACAATTACCATAAAAATCTACTTGGTTTTTAAGTATAGTTATTATTTTCTCTTATGGATGTCACCAGCATCCTAGTACAAAAAGTAATAAAAGAGGTGATATTTTAATTACAAAATATATCATAAAGCTAATAAAATAGTTGAATTCAAATTGAATGAACAGTTTTAATTTCAGCATTTTTCAGCTGAACAGTAAGTAGCCTTAAAAACACTTTTGTATGCTTGTGCTCTTTTTAACTTTTTTTTTTTTTTTTTTTTTTTTTTTTTTTTTTTAATATGGAAAAGAAAATCCAATCAACTCTAATTTTTTTTTTTCACAGAAACATGGCAGTATGGCCAGCCTGGCTAATTCTAAAATTGAATACTTTCACCTAGAATTGTGGGCTTGAGAAAGGGCATGTATTAAGCCCTTGAAAAAGAAAAATATATCCAAGTGGCAAAATATGGAAAAGATCTGTAGGCAGTGATGTATTTTTTATTATAGAGCTTTTATAGCTACATATGAAGTTGAACATGAAAATATCTCAGGGGAGAGTTAATATGTTAAGAAATACCAGATTTAGATTTGTCAGAACAAAAGTTTCCGTGGATTTTGTTGGTCTTGTGACTGGAGAGTCAAAAATGGCCAATGATCACAGCCCTGAAACATGAACACTTTAATTTTTGGCAGCACCTGCCCTTCCCAAATAAGGGAAGCCATAGCTCTGACAGTGCCCATAAGAGGTAATGATAAACATTACAATCTGAGATTAGCAACCTCTGAGGCTATGGGGATATCAACACACAGGATAAGGCTCTCAAACTAACCAGAGATCACCTTCAGCCTATAATTGGGAAGAGAAAAATAGCTTATGCTTATGCCAGCCTGGTCTCTGCTTATCCACATTCCAGGCTCCCTGCCCAGATACATCAAGTTACTTTTCTTTCTCAAGAAGGGGCCAACTGATCCCTTCTTCATGTTTAAGTTGTAATCCACACAGATAGTATTTCCTTGCATTTTTGCTGTTTGCATAATTTTGAGGATGTGAAACAAATTTAAATTAGATTTTTTTTTTGTCCATTTTCAGGTCTACTGACATTCAATTCAGTTAGTATTGTTCAAGGCTCATTTTATGGGTTTGCTGTGTGGGTATGAGTTTTGTTTGTTTTGATTTCTTTTGGGTTTTTTTGTTTCTTTTCTTGTTGTTGTTGTTTTTTTTTCTCAAATCATGAAATAAGGAATTGTTATGGAAAAACTACAATAATTTTTTTAAAATCCACAATAATCTCTCGTAAGAGTACATGAGTAAGATGCCCTGTGGATAAAAACAAACTTTCTGATTATCAATCTGTTCTGCATAGTTCAGCTGTATTTTTTGGCATAGAGACTACAAAAGCTTTTGTCTGAATGTGCAGAAGCTCATGTTTCACTCACATTGACCATCACAGAGCCATTGTTTTCAAAACTCTGCTGTTGGTCCAGCCAAAACTGACAAAAGTGTTTTGTATAGAGCCAGCATCTGCTAATACAAATGCAAGATGTAAAGCATGCTACAATTTCTGCAAAAAATATTGAGTTTGGAGAATGATTTTTTTTTTGTATGCTCCTAGATGTTCTAAAGTATCTGAATGAGTCGCAGTATGTAATTCATTCAATAATACATTGCTGGTGCTGCTGTTTTCTTCACAGTCTGTTTTTTTTAGTGTAAATTTGCTGTCCACATTCTTTAAAGGCTTTGAAATATCTCTCTTCAATCTTTTTTAACTGTATGGCCATTTGTTAACACAGTAATTTACTTGTTATGGCTGAAAATGAGTTTTGGATAATCCAAACACATATAAGACATAATGAAGTTACTGAATGTTCTGAATGATTTTTCTTAATGACTACAACCTGCTTTTTAATGTGGAAACACTCAGCCAACAAAAAAATGCTTGCACTTTTGTGAAATGTCATTCACTGGAAAGCTGGTGAAATGAATGGATACAAAAGCATAATGTGCTTGCTTATAAAGCTCACTGTCTTCTAATCAGAATTTGTTTTGCTTTTTCCCAGAAGCCTGGGTACAGAAAAGAAAAAAAATATTTCCCTGAAATTGAAAAATGCTAGTCTTTTAGTAGTAGGGTTTACTAAGAATGAAATCATTAGTATGTGGGATTGAACCACTTCATAACATGGTCTGAAACCTAGGTGGGCAACAGAGTCTATAAGGACTCATGTTTGCCTGCCTCTTGCAGGGCATGGAGTTGGTTGTGTTTTGAACAGCTGCTCTTCCTGAGGTTACACTCTGATTAAAAGAGATGTTTTCTTGTTAATCCATCCTGTGACGGAAGTGACAGCTAAAAATAAAGAACAAAATAGCATAGAAAGCAGTATGCTGGCTGGTTTTTTGTTAAGAATAGAAAGCAATGCTGTCAAGGGCTGAAAATAATTTCCTCTGTCAGAAATCCTAGAGTCAGAGTGGTTGTGTAATGGGACCAAAAGAGAAAGGACATATTAGATTGAGGTTGCTGAATAATCACTTCTTTCAGAAAAATATAGTCTGATATCTGAAGGTTTATTCAAGGAAAATATTTCTCTTGGACCTGGAATTAAATGTTAATATTCAGAAGGTCTATACATCATCAAGTATCTGTGACTCAGAGCTAAAATCCATTATTTGGGTTTATGAATGCTTTTCCTTGATCACTTTCATGCGATAATAAGTGTGATTAATACATCTAGATTACAGATTTATTGTGAGCTGGAGTTTATTTATTTGTTTATTATTTGTAGCAACACACAGAGACAAACCTGAAAAACAAGAAAAAATTGAGAGGAAGGAACCCCCAAAGGGTATGTATTCAGCTTTTGATATTCCTTGCCTTTTTATCAGTGATTCAGAATAGTCTAATCTATTGACTCTTAGACTGTTCTTGTAGATCCCAATAATGTTTAAGGATGGAGGAGGTGTTATGAAAGCCAGCTGGAAGGAAAATGAGGTTTTTAAAAACAATTTGAATTCATCATTGTACAGAAAAGCTGAAATTATATTCAGGTATTAATTAATGAGTCTTTATTGTACTTGTAAGTTATGTAAAAAATGCCCAGAACACAAATAGGTGTCCTTTTTATTCTTCTTGAATAAATCCAAGCATATTATTTGCTCTTGAGAATGCTTCACACCAAAATGTAATTAGTAAATTATAGCATACTGGAAATGGTCCCTGTAGACATTCTGCTATGGAAATCTGCTAAAAAAAAATTAGAAAAACAAAAAACAAAAACAAAAACAAAAACAAACAAAAAAAAATTCCTCCAGATTAATTTCAGAGACACTGGGGAGAGGTTTTAGAGAGAATTTTATAATTTTCTGGTGGTGTATGCCAACAACAAATTACAGATCTTTTGTAGGAGTCAAAATCAGGATACTGCTTACTCTCCACCCACAACTCATGAGTCTCATGAGTTAGCTCTGGGTTACAAGAGCCACCACCTTGTTTTCTTTTCGTGAGGATATTTTAGCAAATTGGAATTTTGGTGGAGTGCACCTACTTGTCAAAACACTTTTAATTCTTCTGAGAACATGTCTTTTGCACTCACTTATGGCTAATGATGTCTTGGGCTGGAGGAAGAAAAACATTCTGGAAGAGCAAACAGGCCAATGATAATAAAGCACCAAAAAAAGAAAAGGGAAGACCGAATATCCAGCCACAGCAGACTTATTCAGGCCAAGAACACGAGTGAAGGTGAACCTCCTGAAAGCTGCGCTTGACTAGGCCTTTCTAACAGTCTCTGATTGGAGCTTTTCCACTTCACAGAAGTAATTCAAAATGCCTTGAGCTAACAAGACTGATTTTAGAAGTTAATGGCAGGCATATAAATTGGGGTGCCTGTTAGAATGAATATTTATTAGTAGAAAACAGAATGCTGATAATGTGGGAAATTTTTTCTGGGGTTTGGAAAAATGACAAAGCAAAGGAAATAATGTCCCATATTAAAACATGAATTTATCTTTAAGACTTCTGCTATGATGTGGAAAACCTGTGGAACTCTTCAACTTGATTTCACAGGAGAACAATATTTAATGTTTTATTAAGTTTCTTAGAACAAAGAAAAAATTATCCCAGGCAAACTCAGCCAGTAAAAAAAATGACAATTATACTTTCTTAGCTTGCCATAAATCCTATTAATATTCTGTCTACCTAGTGGTATTGTTTCTTGAAGTGAACTATTAGTTTTATTTTGTGAACTCTTGCCAAAACTGCTATGGAAGCACTACTGTGTATAGAGCATTCTCTCTATTCACAGTGCTAATAAACATTACTTTCAGACTGTACATTAAATTTCAAAACTATGAATGTGTGTCTTTCTAAGGTCCATTTCATTATAGTGGGACTGGGAGACTCTAGAGACTGCATCCCTGTATTTTTGCTGCTTATTGTCTACATTAAACACATTGCCTTTTCAATATCGAGATAATGGAGAGTATAAATAGCATCCTATTCTAATCTATAATCAACATCTGGAATGAAGTTTAAGAAAGTTATTTAATGACACGGAGAGTAATTAGAAGTGTCTCAGTCACTTAGCAGTGTCTCAGTCAGAGATGTCATCCATATTCTCATGTATTTCATCAATATATTGCTTAAAAATGTAGAAGCCTGAATATTGCCTACCACTCTTCTTTTGCATCCAGTTGCATATGGAATTCATGGTACTGTAACAAAAGTTTCTTATCTCCTCATGTTAGACAAAAGGCGTTTTACTAAACTTGGATGAAATCTCCACAGGAGTTAAGCTAGACTTAAGCTAGCCTTGCATTTTCACAGCTGTTCTTTCAGAAGTGCTCTAAAACCCACACACTTATTTTTCATTTTCTGGAATGTTAAGGTGTAAAATCCTAAGAAAAATGAGTGGAAAATGTTCTGTGAATGAGTGGATAGCAAAATGCAGTTTCCACTGTCATAATGTTAGTTTTACTTTGCACATACATACTGGGTATCTAATTATGGTTCTGGGACCATCATTGCCAGGGACTGATCTCAGCTAGTGTCCATGACTGTGTCTGTATCCATTACTAACCATCCATATCCATTACTAGTTACCCTTTCAAGCCAGCTGGCAAGTCACAGATGTATCATTTGCACATGTGATTCTCTTATGCTCTGAGATTGATTCCAGGGTTTTTACAATCTGGGTCTGACAGAGTATGGGGTGGCCAAGGTGAAGCCCTCGTCCTGTCACAGGCAGCAGCATTTACTGTGAGCTGTGCCTTAGTAACCAACAATTTTCTTGAATTCTTCTGGAATTGACAGCCAATTGCAAGAGATGATGTTATGCAGCAAACAGCTGAGGCATGTTACCATGGCAGTAACTCGTTAGCCAGAGCTGCCTGCTCACATCCCTGTAGTATGATGTACAATGTAAAAATATGCACGGGGCAGCTCAGCAGTAACACACTCTGCCACTTAGCATCCTAGGGCTTATCTTGGTGAAATTGTTTTGAATTCTTAATTTTTTTCCACTTTTTTAAATTTTTTTTCTTTTTCTTTCTTTCCTAGTGACAAGTAAAGACAAACTGGAAAGACAAGAAAAACCTGAAAAAAAGGAAAGGCATGCAGGTAATCATTTAATGTCAGAATTTATTTTACATTAGGAGGTACCTGAAAGCTAATTCTCTACTCAATTTCCATTTATGTATCCCCTTGATTGGAGAAAAAGAGTTATGAAATATTATTAATAAAAATAATGAAATCATAAAAAAGTTTGCAGCCTTACACACTAAGTAGCATTTAATATTCCTTCTGCATGTTTTTTGTTGGTTTGGTTTTTTCTGGGGAAGGGAAATAATATATTATGTACTCTGGATTAGTGTAATCTTATAATAATCACTGAGTACTTCTAACACTTGCAATAAGAATGGTTGCTAAGACACTATGGTCATCCAAGAAAAAGGCACCTGACAGCCCTTTCCCAGAGGTAATCAGGAAGGTCACGTGGGAAAAAAAAAGCATTTTAAATAAAATACTGCATAGAGCCATTGTATAGCCACTGAATAAGCCAGGGCTAATTCTTTTCAATAGTTACTTGCAATAAATAGGTATCTAGCACTGTTTTTCTTTTTAAACACCAGCTCCATGCTTATGCATACATTTTTGTGTTCCTAGGATAATCTCATACGTTGTGCTCAAACAGGGAACTGTGTGTTTTCATACACATGATTCCTGTAGGTCAGCTCAGGGCACATCAGCCCATGCATATATCAGTTCTGCACATCCATGGACAAGTTACTGTGCACACATTAATCCCCAAAAATTAGCAAATCAGAGCCCACGCAGGAGAATATTTCAGATTACCCACCACTCAGTGACTACCACACAACTCAGGTTTCTGAAACCTGAGCCAGAAATATAGGAACTACAGAGCAGTTAATTTCAATTTGTAAGGTGGAAATTAAAAGCAAACAAAAAGCCCCAAAGAACATTAGTTATAATGTCACTGCAATTAGATTTGTAATTAATTATAGTGCTTAATCATTCATGGCTGGAAAAACTGTTAGTTGTTCTGTGGAGTTCAGAAAATCCTTCAGAAATTAACCAAAGTAATAAACAAGAAAGCTAAAAAATAACAATAAACCAAAATAAATCAATAAATTACAGGACATAAATATATTAAAGAAAGAAAAAAAAAACAATAAAAATAAGTATGACTCTTCTTATCTTCTTTCATGGGATTACACTGGAGCTAGAAAGGCTGCTGCTCCTCCAGCCAATGGCGAAGGCCTCAGTGATGGCAGATAAGTTTTTGAAAGTTCCAATCCCTTGTTTTGGCATCAACAACAAACAGCAGCAGTTGAATCAATCTTTCTCATTCTTTGCATACCATGCAAACCATGGTGCCTACTTGTGTTTCTTGGTCCTTTTTCTCATTTAAATGCAACTTTTTTTTTTTTAATGACCATTAAGATTATTGGTTTTATTTCTAGCTGTTCACAAAGAGAAACCTGAAAAGCCAGAAAAACAAGAAAAGAAAGCACCGTCTAAAGGTATTGTGGATCATCATCAAGAGTTGTACAATTTAAGTACTTGAAATCTTGGGAGAGTGTGGAGATAAGCATTTAAAGTACAAAGCTCTTCTAGTTCATGTTGAACATTTTTTGAGTGTTGTCCCTTTTGCTTGAGCAGGTCTTGATCAGCCTGAGTGAAGTCTTGCTCAGCATATTTTTCTTGCTTTACTCTCCTGTTTTGATGCACAGAGTTTATTACAAATCATTCTTACGCAGTCAAAGAACAAAACCTATGACAATTTTCTTTGCATTCCCTGATGCCTTTTTTTCCACAAAGGGATTCAGCAATTTGCTTGCAAAGAAGGTTTTCTCTTATGTATTAGTTTTCAACCTGATGCAGACCTAGTACAAGAGTATTTACTATCTCTCAGTCTGGGTCTTCCGTCATATCCAAAAATAGAATTTCATTTTATTTATTTTTTTAAATAACATTTAATTTCAGTATATGATTTGCACTGTCTTCTATGGCAGCAGTGGCTTTGGTTAAGATTTACATATCTAATAATTAACATATATATTCTGAAGCAATGTCATGGGTGTGTGGGGGTGAATTTCACTATTCTTTTAACTGATAATTCCATCTTTGGCTATGGTTTGGACAGGGAAATTTAAAAATCCAATACCTTGTTCTGCTCTATTATGCCATTTTTTAAAGACTAACATTAATTATTGCTTGGCATTTGATTGTTTTTCTCTGAGGTTAGCTATTTCTCTGTGGCAGATATTTCTATAATGAAGTTCAGTTTCAGTCTCTTCTTATTTTCCTCAGTTGACTCTTGAAGAAATAGTATGCAACATATATTCATGCCAGTTTGTTATGGCACTGAGATTAATCCCATGATGTTGAGATGCATGAATTAACGAGGTTTAATTTGAATATGTTCAGACAATATGGATGTAAATATACAAATCACCCTTTTGTTTGACTTGACCGTAGAAGAAATGCAAAACAGAAAGTAAAAGTGAAGAAAAAAAATCAGAATGAAGACTTAAAGCCTTAAAGATCTTTGAAGGGTAGCCATTGTCCGGTCTCTCTTTTACAGGGATATTATTCATTTTTTTCTACTTTCAGTGTATAGCTTGAATGTGTGGGATTTTTTTCATAAAATGAAATAATGATGAAGTAAGCCAGAGAAAATAAATGCCCATAGTGTCTGTGTTGACTTGAAAAGTAAATAACTTCCAAGAATCACTGAGATAGTCTTAATAAGCAGCCAGCCTCTTTACCCATTTATCTTGTGCTAGCTAACCAAATAATCACTCAGAGCCTTAATGTGTTTAATAGCAGCCATGACTCCAGTCACTGGCTGGAAAATTTTACGAAGAATTTGGACACTGCAGCTGTGAAGCTTTGTGGCTGCAGTGTGACATAGCCATGCTGCCCTCTCTTGGGTAGTTTTCCTGCCATAAGCCCCTATGGCATCGGGGCATCAGGACAGTTTTCCTCAGCATGTCCAAAGGTGCTTTTCTGCTAGCAGTGTGTTGCTGAGCTTCCCGTTGCCAGGCCCACCTCCCTTTCCTCAGGGGTCTGCTCTAAACTGGATTAGCTACCAGCAGTGCTGAGGGCCTGTTTCAACCACTTGTAGTCCCTAGGAAATGAAAATGTTCAAGTTCTGGCCAGTTCTGGGGAATGGACATACTGAAAACTGTGTGGCTTCTTCCCACAGAGTCAGCAGTTTTTCTTTATGCTCATTGCAAAGACTCAAGGTAATTCTTCAGACTCTGATAAAGGCTCCAGAAAGCCTCAGTGATATGAGTGTTTTCCAAACACATCATCTAAAAACATCTTAAAAAAATAAAACCAAGTCTAAGTATTAATTGTGTCTTTTACAGGCTGGAATTCCAGGATGTAATTCAGTTAGAGAGGATGTTGCTCTTATGTAGTTATCAGCTGAAAGAAGTGTAATTAATTCTCAAGGCTGGTTTGTTCTGGTATTCCGTCTGGATGGTGACCAGGAGGGCAAAGATAGAGGTCTGCATAAAATTTTAACAGTCTTTCTGGAACACAGTTGTGTGTGTGTTTACACAGTGTATCTTATGCAGACATGAACTCACTCAAGCTGGGCTCTGAAGTGAACACCAGACTTATGGCTGTGTTTGTCGACAATGAGCCCAAGCTAAGAAAAACACCTTTCTGTAAGACAAATACAGCCACATGGCTTCCTGTTGGCTGGAGCATAAAGCCAAACCCATGTCTGCTCAGCACTTGACATGAGCAAGTTTGTTTCATCTGGAATATGTAGTAAAAATATTCCCTAGTAAGCTTCAGATCTGTGTGACTCACTTGTCTTCTGGTAAAGGAGCCTAAACAGATATTTTGAAGTTTTTTACCCTGCTATATGAATCTGAAAACAATTCTGAAAACTGAAAAACAGGAATCATAAGGAAATGTGAAATTTCCAATGATTATGTTGTGTTTTGGCAATATTTTCTTGCTCTTTGTGAGATTTTTCCCTAATATACAGTTGTTCTTATTTCTAGTAACTCAAAAAGATGCACCTGAAAGACATGAAAAAGCTGAAAAGAAAACTCCTCCCAAAGGTATCTATTTATCTATACTACAGCCTTTTAACCTAAATTGACATTGAAATGCATAAACTTTATTTTATTCAAGCAGAGACTGTAAATGTGTGTGAAAAATCAGCTACATGAAACTAAAATGAAATTAATATATAATCAGAATTAAAATATTTGTAGAACATCCAGGGGTTAATTCTGTGTTTGATCCTTTTCAAAATCTGTTGAAATTTCAAATTGAAAATAAAAGTATGAAACACCATTTCACTGAAAAACAATGAAGCCTACCTGTAAAGTGATCTGACATACGTTTTCATAACTAGTTAAGGAAATTAATTCTCCATTAGCCAGCAATACCTGGTTTTGTCTGGGAGTAATAATTCTTTTATATAAATATCTGAATTCTGGTTTGCAATAGTTAGATATTCCAGTTTACGTATTGATAAAATCAGTTTAATCATCTCAGTGATTTAACAGAAATAGAAGTCTTGAACCTTACAGAAAACATAAATTTGGTAGCAGACAAGTTTTGCCTCAAGGATGGAGACATTTAGATCTATGAAGAAAACGGGAGTATGAACTTTGCACTAAACAGGTAATTTAAAACATATCCAGTGGTAGTTTATACTACTATTGGATTTTCCACTGGGGTGAACTAGAAACACACATACTGGAAGCATGCATGTCTCAGGTGAGAAAAAGTTGCTGACTCATAAAAGCAGAAAGAATGCTTTGGGTCTCATCAAACTCTGTGTAGGTTCAGTTACTGATATTTACAGTATCAATAGTAATTCTCCTTGGAAGCCTCCTCACTCTGCTGAAGGGCATCTCATGAATTGGTCTCAGACACTTTCAGCCCCAAGAACTGGTATAGATTCAGACTCAAAAACTCAAAACTTCTTGGACTGAGACTGAGAATCAATTCATGAAAGCAACCCTTAAAAGTAACCACACATTATTTTTCCAGCTTACAACAGAGTTTAACTCTGAAGTCTAAACTTGTACATATAGTACCTCCCATATTTGTTTGCTTAATAACCAACATTTTATCCCTAGTTTATACCAGAAAAACTATCATATTAGAAACACTTAATATTATTTGCCATATTCTATTATATTTAGCATCAGCCAAGTTCGTGGTATAGCACTGAAGATAAAACCTCTTTGGATCTCATATTTCTGTTTAATTCTGCCTGGTTTGAGGGGATTATAGTTTTCATCAGATCTTACCAAGCTGTTATTAATGAAGAAATGCTCATTATTAATAGCACAGTATAAAGTAAATGGCACTAAATGTTATGTTGGGGGCAGAGAATGACACTGAAAGCTTTTTCTTTATTACCTGCAGAGGAGAAGAAAGTAAAGAGCACTAAAGTGGAAGCAAAAGTTAAAAAGGAAGTGAAGGATGGAAAAGGAGAAGCAAAGACGGCAGAGAAGGTCAAGCAGGCAGAGACAAAAACTACAGAAACTGGGTTAATAAAAGCCAAAACGAAAGTTAAGGAGGAGAAAGCTCTTCAGACTGTAACTAAATCGGACAAGAAAGGTAAACAAAACGAGGAGGAAGCAGACGAAGATCCTAAAAAGGTAGTAGGGAAGAAGGAGAGAGAATGGAGTTAAATCTGTCAAGGACCAAAGTGCACCCATGAAAAGCAAAAGTGCAGTACAAATAAATTCCACATGAACCTCACACTGCTAGGACGTGATTACAGAAAATAAAATAAGTTTAATGTATATATTCAGAAGGATCTAGAAGTTTGTCATGGCTAAAGTTTCATTTTAATTTAAATTCTTCTTTACCAAGGACCAATTTCTCTTCAGATAGATCTGAGACTTCATGGATTTGTTCAGTAGCATCTAATGTAGTAGATTGCAAGCAGAGTTATTTTTGAAAATTCAGACTGTCCAATGACTTATTGTGAATTTAGGTTTATTTCTACATCTGCATATGTCCTCTGTAACCATAATGATAGTAGCAACAGTGTAAAAGGAATGTAGTAATTTATCTAACATCATATTGTATGAGGCACTGTCAGGTTGTCAAGTATTGTACAACATAGTGACATACCTGCCTGATGTAATTTAATGTGAACAACTTCCAGATTTCTTCCAAAAATGAAAGAAATGCTATTACTCTAGCGTAAGGAAGAAATTAAGTGATAAAACAAAGAATCAACATGCATCAACACCATATAGTTAATAAGGTGTTAACTACATGTTCCACTTTGTCAGAGTAAGCCTGGGTTCTTCTACTCCCAGGTTGCACAGACTGGTTCCCTGATTTCCCTGTGGCATTTCCATGGCACTAAGTACAATTTTGTATGAATGAAGGCAGCAGGACCTGGCTCTCTGTAGGAACTGCCACACTGCAGCCACGGGATTATTCTGACATTGAAAGAGGCAGCTCAGCGTTGCATAGTGAGCCTATCTGATCCTTTCAGCTGTTAACCACAGATAAATTGCTGTGCCTAAACATCAAAGAAGCCATCCCTGCCTGGATATCTGAGTCTGCCTGATCAGATTTTCTCAGACTTTCATAACCATTGCTCTGGACCCCTTAGGAGTTGCCTAAATTATACTTTTCTAGAAAACTGAGAGTTTGAGACATAGCCCACTTTCTGACATACACAGTGTGCTGAACTAGTATTTTTTAACATTTATTTGTATTCCAGTTAATTTTGTCTTTCACTTGATATATTGGGACCTTGAGGCATGGAATCAAAGCAGCATCTATCACACTGATTGCTGTGACCAAGGACAAAGTTCAGCAAATTGTTCAGTTTGCTTGGGAGGTGAAAATATCTTTCAATTTTTTGTTTGCTCTGGCAGAGTTTCAGTGCACAGTGGGATCTGCTCCATACTGTTCAGGATAAAGCTCTCAAAAAGAAATGCTGTGCAGATAACAACAAAATATTTTAAGTAGGGATCAAAGATTACAGAGACCAATAGAATAGTAGTGGGTTTTTGTTTGTTGGGATTTTTGTGGGTTTCCCAACAACTTAAGCTGATAAATATTAGCAAAATGATCCACTTTGACATCAAACATTAACAGATCACTTTACAAGGCTGCTTTAGAGTGTGACCCAGTGATTGTGCATGGAATTACAGCAGGTGAAGATGAGAATAAGCAGATGGAGTGGAGGAAGGAAGGAGCCTCTTGCCTTTATCACTGGAGACAGGGCTATGCACATATAGTGAAAGCTGCATTTCCTACTGTCATGCTTCCTTTTCCCACCATAAACCACTGCTGCCCAGCTGGATACTCTAAAAAAATTCATTTTTATATTTCAGTCCCACTGTGACCCAAGGTGAACATCATTTTAAAATCAATGCAGTTTTGCAGAGATTTCCTGATCCTGCAATTTTTACTTGCTCAAGGGAGTAGTTCTGCCAGCTTATCTGAAACCATAAAAAATACAGCAGTGATCACACAAGAGTTTTTGCATCATTTCATACTGAAATTAAAATTAAAAAGGATAGGTCATCTTCCTGGGTACATCACATTAAGTCCAATGACAAAAACATCTATGAGTATTTTTAGCAGTAAGAATTTAGTCCTAAATTTTGATGTGATCTTTTAGTACTTATATGGATATTTGTGCCATCATTATAGAGTTATAGGTGATAACTAAAGGGTGAAATTCTCCTTTTAATAAGGGACTTTAGATCAAAATGGATTTTTAGCCATGAAGAGGCAATTGAAAAATCATGTTCATTTAAAATTCCTTAGATTTCAATCTTTATTGATTGGTAGCATTCCTATGAACTTAAATAGGATGTTACAGTGCACCTTGCTATGCCATATGGAAGTTATATTTTTATTATTTAGAGTTTTACATTCTGCCTTCAATTTCTTTTATAAATCCCATATTTAAGTAGAGTTGCTAAAGACATAATATGAGGAGAAATTAATACAAAATCTTATTTCTGAGGTACAATCAAGATTAAGGCTTTTTTAAAAAAGTTTATTCAAATTACATTTCCACAAAACAAAATAAACCCACAAAAAAGGCCCCCACAACAGCCACACAAAACAGATAAACAAAAATCAGCCACATAGTCTGGTTTATTTGTGGTGTATACTACTACAGCCCACAAATAAACCAGAAGAATAGTTTAAAGAATGGATTCTTTTAATATCAATGAAATGGTGTGATTCTAGGGCCTCAGGCTATGTCTATATCACAACTCAGATAGAACCAGCACAGGCTTGTGCTCTGCCCTGGGACTGTCCACATAGTGTGTTGTCCCCTGCCATAGTTTTGTTCTGTATCCTCTAGCAGTCTTTTGTACAATGTCCCAGATGGTCCAGGAAATCTTCTCAACAGGCAGCAAGGATAGGGGCAGCTTTTTTTGGCAAAAGAGAACTAAGAAAAGCAGCTTTTTGAGCAAGAACTGTGCCCTGCCATTTGTTTTCTGGGCTAAAGTCTTGGCATTGCTTCATTTTATTTATCAATACTCACTGAGGCACTATTGCAACAGTGTCAAAGTCAGTGCAAACACTTTGCTTGTTTCAGTAGCTTTAGGTGGGCTTAAGAAAACAGATCTGTATGTGTTTTCTCACACACACACTGTTTTTTGTTTTTTTTTTTTTTTTTGAATTATCATATAGACTTAGGGCAGATACCGTAGCCTTAAGGAAGGAATAAAAAGTTGGAGTCAGCCAGAATGATAAAATTGAATTCCCAAATATGAAAGTAAAAATTATTATTAATATTCATTCAGGGTTTTAATGGAAATATTTACAGCCACAGCCCTGAGTACATGCTGAAAGTTATGCCTCAGACTCTACAATCCTGACTAGTATTGCCCTTGCTATCTCACTAACACAAAACAGCTGCCTAGGCTTCTATCAAATAGAAAAAATGTTTGGATATTTGTTGAGTTGGTAAACCTTTTTCTAATTTCTACATCTGCATAGGAAATAATGACTTGAAAGGTGTAGCTCTTCATTCAAGGACTGCTGTGTCAGACAACATAAATGCCTCAGCATCAAGTGATACTGATGTAGCAGTGACCTATGTATGAAAGTCAATAATATAACAAGTGTCAAATACTTGGGAATTACAGTTTTCACTTAAATGTAACAGTAATGCCATTTTTAAAACTTTACTTATTCCAAAGCCAGCATAATTTTATTGTCGAGTTGGCAATGGGCCAACAAGTGGCTTTGTGAGTAGGACAGGGATGCCAAAGGAGGTGGAGAGAGGAAGAGATGTAACTTCTGCAGTGTAGGAACTGTGCTAGAAGAGACTTGGACAGATGGATGAATATGCTTCACTCAAGGACAACTGAGAATTAACTTAGCTAACCAGAGCTGGCATTTAGACATCAACATTAGCTTTCAAATGCCCCTTAGAGTCCACTGGGGCAACAAGATGTTTTTTCTGGCCTGATGAAGAATACAGTAATATTGAAATTCTTCTGTGCCCAGTTAAAGCTGATAACTTTTCCTCACCATTCTTAATGTTAGAAATTTTTATTAAGCTCTCCAGCTCTGTTTATGTATAGGAGAAATCAATAGACAATCAACACTTCTGGAATCAGCATTTTATTTAGATTCAGAAGGCTTAATTTCTGAGTAGTGTAGCTTAAAAAAAATGTGTGTGTATATATATATATGTATATACACAAAATTAATATATACATATGTATTTGTAAAGATTAGTGTTTGGAAAATGATTCTATTGTGAAACAGTAGAATTCTGTGGAAAATCTTGTTGCTATGTGAGTGTAAGCACACAGTTCTCTTTATATGACCATTCACTAAATATACATATTTATTATACAGGTAAAAACATATTAAAAAACACAGCGATATAAAACCCTTTTTTAAAATTTTCTATCAGCTGTCTGTGAAATTAATCTTCATGGATGATGAAAAGTCTATGAGACCTGTAGCCAGGCAGCAGTTTGCACTGTACTTGTGCATGGGGTTAGGATATATGCCAAGAAAAGCTGGCCCAGCAAATGAGGTGGTAGCTCTGGGACACTGGAAGCTCTACAGTTCTTGGCTAGAGGTTTTGAATTAGATCTGGGCAACAAATTGTCGCTTTCTAAATGTGAACCACTTGAAGGTCAGGAAAAAAACACAAATATATAATAAGACTACATATGAAAAGGCTACTGAGATGTCTTTGCACTGCCACACTTTATCTTCACTGTTAAATACAAATGACATTCTAAATTTACTTTCTTCATTACTCTTCTTTTCCTTTTTGCTCTGGTAGATCAATATGCATTCTGTCGCTATGTGATTGACATGTTTGCGCAAGGGGATTTTTATCCAGGTACTTTCCTATATCGTTGAACTCTGTTCTAATATTCTGTTTCCCTGCAAGTTTTTGCTCCTTTATGTATTAAAAGTGTGGATTTTTATTATTGAAAGGTCTCACAAGAGCAACAGAGTGTGCAAATAATTTTAATAAAGCATAAGAGCTAATGGCTGTTTTCTTAAAGCTTCTAATTTTCTGTCTACAATGCATGAATTAAAATCAAGGTTATGTTAAAAGTAGAGTCAATGGAAGGCTGTAGAAATTGCTGAAATTTTCCATGCTTCTTTTGGCTGAGATGCAAGAAGAAGGAGCTTATTGTTAATAGCTTATTATTTGGTTTGTTGGTTTTTTTTTTCTCCACAAATAGCAGGGCTTAACTCCAAAATGCTTCAAAAATAGAACTTCCATTGTTGTTAGTATATAAAATACCTTAGCTGATCCACCATTTCTGTGCTTTATCTTCTTCTCTCTTCCCACATCTCCATGCTAATCTGTTCTAACACAGACACTTAATTCCTCACTGAAAAAAGCAGATAGAGCTACTGATGATGACTGAGCATCATCTCATAATATTAAGTCAGTAGACACTGACCTTATTTAATAAATACTCTTCCTGCTGAAGTCTAGACATACTGTAAAGAGACATAACCCTAGGAATGAAAATCAATAATATTCATGAGAAGAGTTAAGGAGAGAATATTTAAGGACACTCTAAACCTTACCAGCTTTGTTTGTTCAGTTATTTGCTCAACAAGTTCTCCACTGGTACACCTCTGAATTGGTTGGTTTTTTTCTTATCTCTGCCTTGTGGCTTACATCCTCTCTTGACATGCCCAGGCTCAGACAGAACTGGGAAGTCCTAAGGATGTAGCTGAGAAAGACTCTCACAAAGGAGAGAGGGAGGATATAGATTTTTGTAGAGAGAAAATGAACAAGCTTGGGATTCAGCAGGGAGAGGGTTCCATTAAAAGAGAACAAAATACTGCATCTCCTCTAGGACTTCTAAAGACAACCAGTTATAAACAGAGGGACTGCTTTGGACTCAGAGAGGGGGAATGATTAGCCAAAACTTCCAGAGACTCAGTCATGCTTTGATATAAAAAATAACACCCTGTACCAATGTGAATGACTTAGTTTCTGGATTTACACAGCTGTACCATCAACAATTCACATAAGAAATATTTTCATGGAGATCTTCAAGATCTTTTTTACAGTTCTCCTGACATTTACAAGCAGCAGCAAAAAAGGCCTTTTTTCACGGGAGGCTCCCTGGCCTGTGTGACCCTCTCCTGAGGCAGAGCAGACATGCTGTATGAAGGGACAGTTTGGTTTTTTTCAGTTTTGACTTTTCCAGCTACAAGGAAACTGGGAAAACCATGAAGGGGAGCAGTGAAATAGAGAATGAAGTCTGTAGTGACTTGAATTTCAGAAGATAAAGGACATGACTCTTCCCTTCCAGTGTTTGTCTTGTGTCATACCAGTGTGCTATGACAGACATGTGGTAAGAAACCACAAATTAAAGATCAGATGGCCTTACAAGTGAATGAAAAACTAGGGTGTCATGTTTAGGCTCCAAAAAGAGGAAATACGCCTTAAAGTAACTTAAATAATCTAATTTTTAGGTGAAGTGGAAAAGTACTACCCCTTAGAACTCTCTCAAAGCCCACCTGGGGCTGCACCTGTAAAGTAACTGCTTTTTAACCTCTCAAGTCACTTGTTGAGCCCTGAAGTTAAATGCTGCAGATGGTTGTTGTGCTGAAGCCAAATGCATTTTTGTGGAGGGAAAAAAAAAAAAGCATTGCCTTCAAAACAAGCTTTAGTCAACCCACCAGCTGTGAAAGGCAATGCTGGAACATCCAGACTTCAGAAACACTACTCAGTGTTTCTGAGAAGCAAAGTAGAGAGGTCAGGTATGATCAGTCTTGATTTATGGAAATCATTGAGAAGAGTGCCGCCAAACAGTACTCGATTAGGTTGTTACTGTCTTTCTCAGGCAAAGTGCTCATTTTACACTGTCCTTTTGTGAACAGAAGAAATACTGTAATTCATTTTACTGAATAGGTAAATGTGGGGAAAACACCCTTTAATAACCCTAATATCCAATTAGATTTACAATCTGGTATATTTTATCCTTTTATCTATCTATATATTTTATAGTAAAGAACTTTGTCCCAAAAAGAGTTCTGAGAGAAAATCAGCTGAGGAATTAAATTACAGTCACCTTGACACTGCAATTCTTTCAAACAAGGAATGATTTCTATCAATCTCAACATTACCATTTGTGAAGGATAAAAAAAATTTGTCATAGAAAATTCCTTTGCATAGACATATTGGGATTTTTTTGTGATTTATTGCATCAAGCATCAATTTCAGATTCCTTAGGCAAAATTTACAATGTCATTATTAGTAATATCATTCAGCATTTTTTCTTACAAAGTACTTTTGTATAAAAAGTATATACTTTATATATTTATATATTTATACTTTTGTATAAAAAATCATATATATTCTTCTAAGATTAGGGTTTTTCTTATTTTTCTATAAATTTTAAGAAAGATTTTATAAAAATGTAATCCACTTAATATGGCATTTTATAGTGCTCAAACAATTAACATTAAAAGTAAAGCTCAGTTCCTTAAGTTTCATTAATAAATACACTTCTTAAAATATATCAAATAATACATTTTGTCAGTCACATCGATCTGTTGGAGGTCAGTTAATGCTCTTATGTTGATTTCAACAATTGAAGCTGAAATATTTGTCACCTGCTCAAAGTTTCATCATGACACTGCAGTCTTAGCTATAAAAAATGAATGAAATGTACACAGGGAATTCAAGGAAGCCATATAAAGAAGAATTTTTTGCTAAGATGCTTCATGCAGCATTAGCTGGTTTTCTTGTTCCACTGGTTAGTATTTGTCCTTAATACTTACAAATTTCATGGATGTCCTCCTTTAAAACACAATAATTGTATCAATATGAAATAATTTCTAAGACATATATTTTAATTTTTATGAAAGGGAAGTATTTGAGGCTCTCAGCTATTTACAATGATAACAGTGGAGTTTCAGCCATAAAATATTTTTTTCTAATCCAGAAGTCCTTCCCATGAATATCATGACTGCAACAGTGACCGGTTGGGTTCTACTGATATATTTATAGGTATGCCACTTAAGGCCTACTGCACACAGTATAAAAAACTGCTTTCTGATTTTATCTCTTGAGAAATGGGCCTTAAAAATATTTTTTTTCCTTCTGTCTAACATGCTAATAAATGATAAATGGCAATTTCTCAGAGGAACTGCTGAACCACCTTTCACAGATTTTCTGGTCCTATTTGTCCCTGGACTACAGTTGCTCAGGAAAGGCAGTGCTGTCTCAGCATTACCAAATCACTCTGCCCAAACTGCTTTGTTCTCCTTTTGTCTGCCTGTGAAGGAAGAATTAATATGCATTTCTTTCAGGATTGGTTTTCCAAGTTTTCTTTATAAAGATTAAAACCTTAGGTGGAAAGCTTGATTATTTAAGAAGATTAGTTCTGATTGGTACCGTTATTTTACTAATGGTATTTCTTAAGTTCAAGACAACATTTTTGATGCAGGAGGTAACTGACATATAGTTTAATCAATATAGTCTATTCCATGTATTTGATAATTTTTTTTTAATATTATTGTATTTTGTCCTCAGTAGTATTCCAAATGTTCTTATTCATAGTTTATTTCTTTATTGGTAGGAGAAAAATTATTATTATTCTATTTTAGTAGAAATTTTAAAACTTGTTTTCATAACTATTTTGTTGATGTTAGAGATTTTGGAACCCCCACCCATGTGGAGAGATTTCAGGGGCACTAATTGGTCAGTCTTTCAGCAGAGAGCACATGCTGCTGCTCTAAATTAACTGGATCTACTCTATTTTATTGCCCCTGTGCCATAAGCCTGTTTTCCTACTCTTCCCCTTCTTTCCTTGCAATGCTTGCCAGTCACTAGTCCGGCAGATCAAGGAGCTGTTCTGATGAAATGTCTTTTTTGTTTTGCAACTACTGAAACTGGATTCTTGCATGTCTGTCTTTCTGCATGGCACCTCAGCACGTTTTGCATGCTGAATTAAGAGTGATAAGCATGTCTTGGGTATTTAGTCATGAAATGCATTTTTTTTTCTCACAGGCATGTTGTCTACTTGTGATGTGATTTTGTTTTCTTTATTAAAAAGAAAACAAAATCACATCACAAGTAAACAACATTTATTGTCTTCTTAATCACTTAGAAGTTTATTTTGCATGCATAGTTTTACTCTGTTCTGGTTTTGGCTAAACCACTTGCATTTCACAGTAGACCCAACTCACTACTGGATGATTTTTACAGTTGCTTAATTCACAACAAATACAGTGGGAACACAGATGTGGTATTATTCACAATTTGGACTTTCTAAAACCTTAGCACTGAAGCACATGATTGCCCTATGGAGCTTGTACCACTACATAGCTGTTTCCAATAACAGCTAGACTGTAAAGGAATGTGGCCATAACAGTTCCTTTCATCAATGTACCCTCATGTTTAGTGTGCATTTCCATGCCAGGGTCTCAAAGACAGTCCCAAAGCCAATATGAAAACAAATGTGTTGTAGACAATTTTACTTATCTTATACGGTTGAAAAAAATATATGACTTGGAGAAATTCACCAGGATTTTTGGCATGTGTACATTGCAAAAGAGTATCCCATAGGGTCAAACAGTCATCCCACCTTCTCATTAAAATAATCATTGAAGCCTCACCTTTTGCACATATGCTCATAAACACCATATCCCCCACCCCCCCACCACCCACTCCCACCACCGACAAACATGAAGAATCAAAAAATTAAGGCAAATTGTGATGAGTATCCATGGGGAATCTTACAGACTGCTTAGTCCTGGAAAGTGTAGACTGAAAATCCTTCATGTCTACAATTTTCTTCCAAGGTTTACCTCTTCCTCATTGTCAAGAAATATTCTGTCAAAGAGAAGGGACTACTGTATTACACAATATGGCAAGAGACTTTTCAAGACTATCAGTATGATACTTGCCATTTAATATCAAAAAAATTTGGAGATACTGCTATAAAGGTACATCAGTATTGAAAGATCATGGACTATATTACTGTGAAAAAAAACCCAACCAGTCAAACAAGCAAACAAAAAAAACCCTAGAACAATAAAGACAAACTTTGAAAGTAAAAATGCCTGTATTTGCCATGGGTGGGCTGTATCACTGGAAATAAACACTTGCCCTCCATTGTCCAGATAGCAAAACGCTTTAGGCTCTTGAACTATTTTTAAGTGTCACTCCTACTTGATTAGACGAGGGTGTGTTGTGGATATCTCAGTGACAGGAGTAACATTTCAACTTATTACATTACATTTACGTGGGGACAACTTTGATATAGTTTCCCGGGGGATATATTTAATGAAGCGCAATTAGAAAAATAAATAAAAATCAGTCATAATAAATAAGAAAGCATATTATTAGCTTGCTGTTTGGAGAAATTCAGCATGAAAAATTTTCAACCGAGTTATGGGCTTTCAAATTTGAGAATAAATGCTAAAGGTATATTATTTTTTTTCCTATGGAGAGATGCTTTCTGGTGCAAGCTACTCAATAGCGCTGTCCCCAATAGTAGAAAACAAGCAAGCCAGATATTTGTTTAAGAGAAACACTAGAGAAAAACATGGGAGGCAGTGAGATGTTTCCAGTTTTACTTTTTAAAGTTTTTACTTTTTTACTGCCTACTCAGGGAAATATGGTACCCCAAAATTTGAAAAGACTCGTCTGGATTCTTCTTCTGAGATGACAGTAAATTGTCCATCAGTTTATCAAAACTCTGTTCACATGATGAAACCCTTGCCAACCCATTTGTTTTTGTGGATGGCAAAAATGGCGATGATTGAATGAAAGAACTATTTATTTCTCTAGTAATATCCTGGGGGAGTTTTCAATACTTTTCAAAGAGCTCGAAAGGAAAGAATTCATGAACAGTAATTTTAAATACACGTATGAGAAACTGAAAATTAAGCTTGAGTTATTAAAAAGTTTTCTAACTAATTTATTAATGTGCAATTATTACAATAAAAATTATCTGTCATTTAGAGTTAAATATTGCTTCTTAAAACTTCTATTCAGCTATGAGAAAATATGAGACGATATCCACTGATCCCATTTTAACAACACTCTTGTCTATGACTGCCTCCCCCACCCCAAAACCTGTCTATTTTGTCAAACTCTGAAATGACATTGATCTCTCAAAGGGAATGTTATCAGCATACAATCCTAACACCATCCCACAGAGGCAAAACAGCTACCCGTTATTCCCAGTTTATATCATCCCACTGTGAATCAGAGCCAGATGCTGGCACATGAAGCTGCATCTGTCAACACTCTTATGGCACTTCATTGTAACTTGGCCAAAAAATTTCAAACCACTCACTCTCTTGGAAACACCTACAAAGGGAATGTGTGGTATCCTGCTTCTGAAGAAAGGAATGGATGTCTTTCTTTGATAGTTCTTTTTCTGAGGGACAAAATTATGAGATACAACAGAAAGCCACAAACCTTTGCTGATGGAAATTAGTCTAAATCTTCGATTTTAATGGAAACAAACCAATTTAAGATGTGAAGGCAGAGAAATTAGAGTAACAAAATTATTCTCATAATTGCATTATGTTTATTGCTATTATTTAATATTAAAAATATTTCACATAGTTCAGTAAACAAGTTTCAAACGAAGGGTGATTTCAATGGAGGATCATCAAAAGACTCAACTACTTTAGTTTTGAAACGTAAGCTATTTAGAAAATAAATGCAAAAGTTAAATGCCAAAACAGACATCCTAAACAGCTAATAGTAAACAAGTAGTTTCCTATTTAAAAGGTAAAAATAAGTTTAGCAAGGGACTTTGTAAAATAGTAATTGTATTTAATGACTCATTGTCATAATTGATCAAAAAGTAAGTTAAAAATGTAAGCATTCTACAGGCAGCTTGAAGCAGCCTCAAAGTCACAGGCACAGATTCTTGGGAGGTAACTACCCTGGTATCTATTGGAGAAGTAACACAGTGAGGCACAAACAGTCCAGGAAGCTCCTGTAAATTGATGACAGCTTCCTGACAGAGGTAGTGGAGGATCCCACAAGGAATGGTGTGGTGGTTGCCTCATAGTGACAAACAGGGAAGGCCTTGTCAGAGATGTGAAGGTTGGGAGGCTGCCTTGGCCACAGTGACCATGAGATTGTGGAGTTCTGCAATGGGCAGGGAAGAAGCAAGGCAGCAAGGAAGATTGCAACCATGGATTTCAGGACATATGACTAGCCTCTTTAGGGATTTTCTTGGAAGAATCCCACAGCAACAGATCTGGTGGGAAGAGGGGTCCAAGAGACCTGGTTGAAATTTGAAGATCACTTCCTCCAGGCTCAAAAATAATGCAGCCCAATGAATAAGAAACCAAAGAGGGCAAGAGACTTTCATGGATGAACTCCTATCATTACTCAAGTGTAAGCAGGAAATGCATAGCAGATGGAAGTAGGGTCATGCCACTTGGAATGAATACAGGGAAGTTGTCAGAGTAAGTTGGAGGCAAGGCTCCATTGTAGAGTTGCTTAAACTAAACAAGATGGCCAACGGCATCTTAAATGCCAACCATTTCAGTAAAGCAGTAATCCTACATGGGTTGCAAGTGAGCATTTGCCTTTGATGAAACACGATAACCCACAATCTCCTCCTTCAGTCAGTTTTATAAGCCCAGGTTATATAACTCTAAAATTATAAGTGAGCTAATGAATCTGTTATCTTTAGAATATAATTCTGAAAATTCTTAGGGAAGTTAGCCACCATACACTGAATGTCTCTCAACTTTAACGACAAGGAAAATAGCTGACATCTATGCAATATGCCTTTAAACACCTCCTGATGCTGAATACACTGAAGCATCATGAAGAAGGAAGAGATGTGCTCTGAAGGGCTTCCAGTTTTCTCCTGCATTTTTTGTTAAAAATTAAAAACCTATATCTCTATTATGAAACTAGAAGTTACTCTTCTTATCCCAGAATAGAATTCTATGCTGTCTCTGCTGTAAAATGAGAAAACTCACTTGCAATAACAGTAATGGTACCAGTTTACCATATCACATAGATAAAAAGAGCACAGAAATGATCTACAAATACTTTTACAAGATACATTCCATCATTAAGTGTTTCAGCTTAGCAGTCTCAGACCTCTTCTGGTCTGAGAACATGAAATGCAGCAGAAAGAAGATTGTTCAGCTTTGGCCTCAGCAACACATGGTCTCCCTGCCTTTTTTTATGCCCACCTACATATGCATCTCATCTGCAGCCATTGGGACTGTAAGCTGTGGCAGATCCATTCCTTTCACCGTTCTTTCTTCAGGTGCATCTTTCTTTTGATGTCAGCTTTCTTCCTGCATGTATCTGCCCTGTCAAAAAGACATGTAACTTATGACATATATCTATAATGAGTCAAAACTTTATTTTTATTTCATCAGGAACCTCTTTTCCTCCCTCTGACAATTTACCTTCCTTCCTATTGTTTCACTTTGTCCTTCAATACACCCAGTATTATCTGACAAAGTAAATTACAGAGATTTCAAAAGATATTCAGTGCCCACACACATTATACCTAAACAATTTTTTAGGATTTTTTTGTTTGTTTTTTTTTTTTTTTTGGGGGGGGGGGGTGTTTGGGTTTTTTTTTTTTGGTGTTTTTTTTTTTTGTTTTTTATTTAGTTAGGCTTAAAAACAAAATTCTTCCTGTATGTGAGATTCATTCATATAATTTTTGGTGAGCATATAATTTTTGTGGAGCAATGTGTTACCAACAGTATTTACAGTGTGAAAAACCATGCATGGCTCTTTTTGTCCTGGAATATTTTGGTGGCATGAAGCATCATCTTTATGGACAACTGCAAAATAAAATGTTTGCAATTCATTGCACCTCACTTAGATACCCAAAAGTTAATTGCCCAGCTTTAACCTTTAGCTGTCTTTATAGCTAGTGGTATAAAATGGAGGCCTCCAGAGGACAATTTCATCCTAAGAAAGATGTCTAAGATAGAAAAGATGAATCACCCTTTGAAGGTACCAATTTCTCTCCATTGACTATAAATGGATCCCTTGGGTGACTTATCTAGATATAACTGTCTGAAAGTTAACTTTTTAATGTCTGGTAGTGAGTCAGCCTACATTCAAGAAATATGATGCAAATGTGCAAGCAAGAATTTTGTTCAAATGAAGACTTGAAATGACAAGTTTTTGATAAAATTCTAAATTATATTATCAGGAGCAGCTGTTGATGCAATCAAGAAAACAGTGGTGCCACTTGGAAAAAAAATGCATTCCAGGTGCTATAGTATTTTGGGAGTGAATGAAAGGGGAGAAGAAGAAACGGAGAGCGAAATATTTTCTTGAATAAATGTTGAAGATATTCCGTATCCAAATGAGTCAAAGAAAAGAGACCTAAACAATTTTTCCATAAGAACAAAAGCTCAGCCTTTAGGGCTTCCACTTTGATGGAATTTAAGATTTGGAATTTTTAGTTGCCGTATACTTACAATGTTCAATTTTGGTTTTTTTAAAATTTCTGTTAGATCCATTTATATGTTCAATGGAAAGACATGGTAAATTAAGTCATTTACCCAAAAATCATGGAGGATGCCTTGAGCACAAAGGTTAAAACTCATAACAGTGAATCCCAGGACCCTTTATTCTAAAAATAACTTCTTTAAAGGATAGAGCATCTTCCCTGGCAAAACTAAAGGGAAAGAAGAATCAGTAGCTACCAAAGCTTTATTGGTTTAAAATAATGAGTATCTCCAGTTTTGCAGGTTTTTTTTCCAGTATTTTTTATAACTACAGCTATGGAACTTAGCTCCCAGTGATTTCAATGGAGGTGAATAAACAGGAGTTAGGAGCCCATACCTCTGCACCTTTGGGTCCTCCTCTGATATTTGATCTAGTAAAACCTCTCAGTTCTTTTTCCGCTAACTTCCAACTGCATTACTGAAATTCTAACTTCTGAAAAATGGCTATGACAGTCTTAAGTGACTGTCAAGTATACACAAGACAGGTAACATAATCCTTGTTTGTCTCATTCTAGCAAAAATACTCAGAGATATGAAAAGCTTTGTGGCTTGGGGACAGAGATACTTGGATTTAGTTTGACTTCCAGTGATTTCTATATTAAATATATTTATTATATACAAATACCTGTAATTGTGAGAGATTATCACAATTTGTAATTTTATCAGTAATTTGATTTGATTCATGTTAGGCTGTTTTTGTTTTGTAAAAACTGGCATATGCACTCTTTCTTGAAGACAACATAAAGTATTCTCATTCTTGCAGCAATCACTTAAGCTTTTCTGACATGAACTCTGAATGTTTCGTAGATGTAGTTGGACTAAGGATTGAAACAATGATATGTACAGATAAACCAAATGCAAAGAACATACATTACTAAGCAGTGCTCACATGGCATATAGTCAGTGTCTATTACTTTTCATCATAACAGCTTATAAGGTCCCTCTGTTCTGTTTAATTGTTAGCTGCAAGTATATAGTTACAGTGTTTTTTTTTTTATGTTTTAATTGGATATTTCATATTGTGAAAGAAAACCATCTATGCCAACTTCTGATATTCATGTTAATTGCGCTAAGGGTCACTGTATATGATACCAATTTATTAAAGGTTATTTGGGGAGAGAGAGAGAAAGACTGAATATGTCTTTTCATTTTAAAATCTGCTTTTACAGTCCTTTTGTACTGCACTATGCATATAATAACCCATCATTACTACACAATAATCTATAATTTCCACTGTCCTGGTACTTAGTTTTTTGAAGAAGGATCTCTTTGAGATCCATCTTTTGATATTTCTAGACATAACATGTAGGTTTATTTTTACCTGCTAACTGCCCGTGATAAATAATGAGAGAAAGTGAAGGCAGCAAATTCAAATTTCAGTTTTTCCAATTCTATTTTATTTTAATGTCAGGAAAGGCTATGTGACTTCTTACTTAACGTATAATGACAAAACTGTTGATGCTTAGCTTTTAACTCCTTAATGACTTCAGTCTTACAAACATAAAAATTAGAATATTTTTCACAAATATGGATTGAGCTAAAGAGGGATTTCATGGTAAAAAATCTATGTAAGAGAGTTGTCACAGATATATTTTTGTAAATAGATTAAACTGAAAACTCTGTCATGCAATTAAAATACATTGCATGCATTTTTGGACCCATAGTATCTGCTTTAACTTAAAACAGGAAAAAAAAACCCAGAACACAAATAGCTCTACCCATGCCTCTCTTGCCTACCTCATTTGTACATTTGTTATGCACACTTGCATTGTGTGAGATACAAATGCACAGAAAAGAAAAAAGATATCAAACAAATTCCCAGCTGTGACTTTAATTGGATTTGGTGTCTGAGTGAAAACACAGCAACTGATGTTCACACAACCTCCAGGAGTCTGCAACAATGATTCTCACACCTGTTTAATTGCCAAATCAAGTATTTTCTGTTCAGAAACATCACTAAAACATAGAAGGAATTTGGAAATAGATGATCTTCAAGGTCCCTTTGAACCCTAACCTTTCTCTGATTTGTTCTAAATAAATATTGATATGTATTTATATGTTAATGCATGCACATGTATATAGCATATATTATATTATTACTACATAAACATATATAGGAATCCATTATCAATGACAAAGGATTAACTCAAATCTTTATGCATTAAAAATAGAAGTCTACCAAGTTGCTGGTACTTACTGTTTAGTGCCTTGAGAAGAGAAATTCAATCCTTCCCCTTACTCCCTTTCAAAAGAGCATCCTTCCTTCCTACACCCTCAATTTTAACCTATATGTCCTTGCTTTCAGCCTAAGAGATGGATGGACTCCCAAGGTTGTTAGTCTGTTATTTGTATTGACCTGGTTTCATTGCCTGTGTGTTGAGGGAGTATCTCACAATAATGTGCTTTACTCTCGTAAGTTAGACTCTATGTAGAGATCCAAAATTATTTGTGTCATTGTTAATGGATTTCAAATACACAGATATAGTGGAGCACAGCTAGATAGATTTGTCATTATCCATGTAATCTCTCCTTTTCTTCCTTTCTTATGCATCGCAAAAGAAACTGGCTGATAGTCAGTGTGACAATACTAAAATTTAAAAGATTGCATTGCTACTGGTAATCACTGCATAAACTGTAGCATAGGTTTTTTCTTAAGTAATAACATCAACATTATGCAAAATCAGAGTTTCACTTAATGTTGGGCAATTAACCATTTAATAAAGAGCCACCTCATGAATGCAGTTAAAAAACTGAAATATATGTTGGCTACTAAAATATACTTTCTTAGAAGTCTAATTTTATTATCCATTAATTCCATCCTCCCCTGCCAAAAATTCTGTTCAAAATAGGTCATTAAAATCCTGTTTAGAATGTTTTTTCCCATTTGACGTAATTTTGTTATGTGGTCACATCTAGATTACTAAATCAAACTCAAGTGTTCTCCCTCTGAATGTGATTTTTTCTCTCATAGAGAGATCCACATCCAGTACACTTCCTCAAGGTCAAAATGGGTTGGATGTATCTCAGCTATCTTTTGGGAGTGGTCCCTGGCCCCTACCAATTCCTGAACTGAGCCAATGAATTTTTTGACACACTGCTGCTTGGCACAAGTCAAAGTTGTCAGAGGCTATCCAAAAACATGTTGCAGGATATGTATATCTGAATTCCAGAGCCCAGTAATGTTTCCAGGCCCCATTTAATTGCCAGTGTGCATGAAATCCTTGTCACAGTGTGTTCCTTAGGAAAGAATGCCTATATGGGGCATCAGTATTTTATTTCAAATAATACATTCCAGAAAATGAGTATTTGCATTATTCAGTACCGTTACATAATCTCACCTCTTGATCCTCAGCTGTTCTTTCTTAGTGAAAAAAACAGTTTGCTCCTTTCATGCACACATACTAACCAGAGAAACCCTTCCCCAGAACAGTCACAGCCTAATGTCTGGAGAGTAATGACTGAAACCTGGGGAAAGATTCACCTTTAACTTGTAGCAACTTACACCTCAAAATGGGAAGCCTGGGCAAAAGGGTTGCACTCCATTACGTTTTCAGTCCTCTAAAAGCTTATTTGGCAGTCTTGCCTCATTCTGCTGATCCATGCCTTGTTCCAACATTCTTTAAACATTTGATTGGAATTTACTTTTCATAACAAATGACTCTGCAAAGACAATTACTTTTTTTGAATTATTTTTACCATCACTAGAGAATGATGTCATATCCGAGCAGAATGAGATTTATCTGAAGACATTTTTCTGCACTGAGAAACTGTAACAAGATATTGGTGCTGTTGGACCATAGAATTCCTGCTGTTCAAGGAACTGGTATATGGATATGAGGAAATGAACAGCCATAGGAATGGTATTTCCATATATTGCACTCTGTGATGGCATTATTTCTCTCCATATTCAATTGGAATATTCATCAGTCTGAAATGCCAGTATAATAATAATAATAATAATAATAATAATAATAATAATAAATTTTACAAATATTTTCTCTTTGTATCTAGAAAGATATATTTAGACACTTTATTAAGGTCGCTGCAGACAAGTTGAACTCAGAAGATCAGGAAAGAAAGAAAACTCACATAATTTGATATTATCATAACAAATCAATTTATACACAATATTCAAACATCACATTTTGGCACATGTAGAAAGACATTTCCTAGATTGAGAAAACTAAGGTAATTAAAGTTTGTCTTGTATTCCTTACAATGCAATAAAAAAATCAAAAATATTAATAAACCAAGCCAGGATTAATTTCTTCAAGACATCTCCAGCAATTTGATAAACACTGATGGTAGAAGTTTCACAGAGCTTGAGGACTGTAGCTCATTTTCAATGAAGTATTCATGTTAACTAGTTAGAGTCCTAAACCTTCTACTCATCCTAGCAGCCTCTTTCCTTTCAGGCTGTGGAGGAAGGTACTCATGTCTTAATGTGACACTTTTTCTCCTTGTGAGATCATTCCCATGAGCTTAAATCCAAAATATTTCACTCTTTCAGTTGTCATCAGATGTAATTTGTTGTCAGCTTTTTAAAATATCATATATGAAGGAGATACCTATAGCACAACTGCATGGACAGATGACACATGGACATGTGGATCAACTCTAGGGATAGACTGGCATACAAATGCATGGACATTTTTGTGCTTGCAATTACATCTTTTGGAGAAATAAAAACTTACGTTTTTTTGTTTTTTTGTTTTTTGTTTTTTTTAAGCAGCTTAAATAAACCTTAGTGGCTTATCTAGTAGCAGTAGAATGAAGGCTATGTTGGAAAAGAAAAGCAAATAAGTTTGCAGTGCTTTTTGTGGCTGCATTTTTTTTAAAGCTGTGAGATAAGTGTATGTCCAGCAATAATAGTGGTAATCTGGAAAACAACTTCTCGTAATTCATGGACCAATCTGATTGTCCACTGAGAGCATTAAATACATCCTACCTTTCTCTCATTTACATCATAGATATGTGTCCAACTGGCCACTGCCAGAGTCAAAATAGTAGACATCATTAGTATGAATGGTGTGATTTGTTGAAGCCAATTCCTCATTTCTATTTATAAGTTGTCTGTACTACAGAAAAACACTTGTGCTTTATAACTTAAAGAGGAGAGAAGAAGGAAAAGAAAAGAAATTTGACTTAGGTTATCCCCTTTAACATATTTCATCAAAAGAATGATAAAATATTTATTCATTTACTGTCCTTTACATTCCCATCAAAGTGAATAGAGAGACATTTAATAAGACATGAAAACATTAAAGAAGCCTTTTATCAGAGTAGATGGGAACCTGCTCAGAACAAACATTTTAGCCTAAGGGAAAGTTTTTGATCTATGAAGCTTAAACTTAAAACACTCTCATATTGGATCATGTGGTCAATTTGCATGAAATAAATTATTTGCTTAAAACTTGTAAAGCTATAAAATAGAACTTGACAAGTCATTAGCAATAAGTGGTATCATACTGGCATTATGCGCACACTGGTGCTATCATTAGAAAACTGCTGCCACAGCAAAGCACCGGGAGATAATGGGGCCAGCCTATAATTTGACCTAGAGGAGTTAGATCATTGCCCCACACTGTAGATACCACTCTGCAGTCCAAATTATTGACTATCCTTCATCATTACTCATCTACTCAACATTCTGAGCCACTGCCCTTTATCCTTTTTCACAAAATATTTGTCCAAGTTATAAAAATTACCACTTTTTCTAACTGGGGAATAGGTGGTCTAGTTCTGGAAAGGAAAAAAAAACAGCGAATAAAAAAGGGAAAAAAAAACCCTAATGTTTATTCTAGGACTTTGATCAAATGTAGAAGGAAAAATAAGATTACCCATTCTTCATTAATTGCTATGTTGTTTTTTCTTTTCATTCTGAACTGGAAATTCAATTGCTTCAGTTTCTGTGTATTGACATGTTTATGAATATAACTTTTCTATTCTGGTTGGCAACAAATGTAATCAGCAGCTCATTGTTTCATTTTGCAACTTCAAGATTTTTTTTTCCAGACATAAAGCATTTGGAAAATCATGGCTAAATATCTGGATTCCTGAAGTTTGCCTAACATTCATGTTAAGGCTATAGTTATTCTGTGATAATATTGGTAAATATCCACTTGGGTTTATTGCCAAGACAGGAAATACATGGAAAATGTAGGATTATTACAATTTGTTACAAAACACCTTCAATACATTGCTTTTATCAATGTATTAACATTTTGTCAGTGACTCAGGCACATGTCAAGTTTGAGCAGCTCTATGTTTAATATTTTATACAAATTACTGGATGAACTGAATTACATGCTTGCAAATTATGTGCCTGCAATTGTACATATGTTGATTAGATGCAATAACATTAAGTCCACGATGCTAAAATCCCACTGCTGCCTTCAAGATGATGTTTTTCTCATGCATTTCCCATGAGTATACACACCTTTGCAAAACGAGAGGGGTAAGTAAGATGCTGCAGTTTCCAAGGCCCACTAAAACCTTAATTTCTTTTCTGAGTCTATCATCAAGCATAAGGCATGGCTTTGAGTTTCTGATGTGCAGCTGGAGCTGAGCTTTAACAGTCTGTTTGCATGCGGACTCTGGTGTAGTGAATGTATGCTGGTGCATATGACTGAATCAATATTATATTTAACTATTTATTTTATTTCTTAGGTCACAAAAAAATGCACTTTCCGAATGACAGTGATAGGATAGCTACTGAGATTAAATGCCAGTGAAATAAAAGGAAATAAGGAGATTGCAAATATGTTATAAACTAGAAAATAAGCATAAGTAATATTACATTATATGTAATAGTACATTAAATATGTTCATGAATCTGTGGAGAAATGAAAAGTGTTTTGTACAAAACAAGGTATCTGCACATTGGCTAAGACAGTACAGAAAGTCCCATCTGAACACTGAGAGAGCAGAGGTGTTTTAGTCAGCAGCTGGAATCAGAACCTCATCAGTGTTTGCAGTGCATGACCTGGTTGGTATTGGCTAATTAAGAATAAGCCTTAAGGTTGAGAAACATCATAATTTTTACTGGTGTTTCCAGGAGCTCATTAAGTGGACTTTAGGGAGCAACTGAAGATCATTTGTTTGACAGAAGAAAATAAGGCTTTGTTGTAGAAGAGACATCATGAGTATGCCACCTTATTATTATAGTATTATTATTATATTTTGAGTATCAGGAAGAAAAACAGAACTGTAGCATTTCAGCATATGTTTGAGTCATTTGGACTTCATTGGTTTCAAATGTGACTCTTAAAAATAAATTACTCTATTTTTTGAGAAATATGTTTCCTTATTACAGTGTCTGAAAGATATTGGCTTTTATGCACACAGTAATATTTTTAACATGAACCATTTTGAAGGGATCTCAGCCTCCCAGGGAAACTGCTCAGCCTGTTGGTGAATACATTTCTATGCTTCATAATCTGTATTCTTAGGTGCAGGACATAAGGAATTCGCACCACCTCGTCTTCTTCTAGAACACAGTCCAAGAAAGAAACCAGCAGCTATTGAAGGCAAGTTTGAGTTTTTTCCACTTGTATTGGCTTCTAGTTATTAACTTGACTGTTTGTTCTAATGGATGTTTTTTAATTTTTTTTGGGTTTTTTTGGGGGGGGTTTCTTTTGGGTTTTTTTTTGGTTTTTTTTTTTGTTTTTTTTTTTTTTTTTTTTTTTTTTTTGTTTGGGGTTTTTTTTTGGTTTTTTTGTAAATATAACCTATATTACAAAAGTGATCACATTACTAGGCCTGGGACAGGAATGACATAGTGACATATGCATGACAAAACCTAAATGTTCCTTACAGTAATCTCACAGATGGCTTGGGGGATTTCCTGAGTGAAACAGATTATGGGATTGAGGCCTAATATGTAAAATGCTTTGAATGGCATTCAGCCATAACTTGCTATCTAACTATAAACATAATCAACATTATCCTCTTAATATACTTTGGATTATTCTTTCAGCTATTGTTATTCAGTAATTTTTCTGTGCCTTATTTGTAATAATGAATGTAATATTTCTGGCTCTGTATTTATCAACGCTAGTGCTATTGTTAAAACCACTGAAAGAAAAATACAAAGTCAGATTTTATGTTCAGAAGATTAAAACATAATCCCTGCAATTGAATTATATTGTTTATAGTCTGATCATTACAGTAAAGTGATTGAAATGCTCATTTTAATTTTAAAATGAACTATGTGTGATGACTCAGAGCTACAACTGCAATATATCTTCTTGGTCTTTACACCATACAGTTTAAGAGTACAAAACATCTGAGTCTTTTAGTGTAATTATGTAGCAGTTTTCATATGATACTTGAGTCCTTCAGTCACGCCATGGCACTTGCTAATTTCTCTCATAGAGGTCTTAGTTCTATGTTACCCAGAAAGCAATTGCAGTCTAAGTGAAGAACAGATGGGGTGGCAGAGAGTAGGTAACAAGAGCTACAAGATTTCCTGCATTTGAAAACAGAAAATGAGACTTAGGTTTTGCCAGGACTCATGACCGAAACAAAGTGTTACATTAACTAGATATTTCTGTAATGTGATTATTGTGAATTAGAATATTTGGATAAAAATAATTATGTGAATTATTATGTCTTTCCCCAAAAATCTTGTTAGTCAAATGATTATTTCTTTTTAAACATGTTGTTTAAAGGAGTATAAAATTGTGGTTATTTTGAGACAGTATAGAAATAGATTTGCACTCTTGCTTATTTTAGGAAAATGTTTGAACCCTGCTTATCAGCAGAAAGAAATCCCTGCAATGTTAAACTTTGTTATCTGTCAATTAACCATAATGTAAAAAAGACATAATAGAACAAGGTGACACATTTGCTGAATGATGAACTTAATCTTTAAATATAACTGTTACACAAGATGAACTAGCATCAAATTAACATTAGATTCTTGATTTTCAAAATCATGAGGAGTATGCAATTACTGCAATTGCACATAGAAATTACTGTTTATGACCAGTTACACATTTGTCTGTTTCATTAGCTCATTTATGCATGCAATTCAGGTAATTGGGACTGTGAATTAGACACCTATTTGGCAAAAAAATTTTAGGGAGATTATCTGCTCAGAACCATATAACTAAATTCCCTTTAAGGCTCAAGGCCAGTCACTAGGATACAATACTTTTCATGCAAGAGATTTGAAGGACATTAAGAAGGCAGAATTACTTGTAAAATATTATCATGAAAAGCTGTTATGTTGTACTATTCTGTGTTTTCCATATATGAGAAAATATGCCACAGCGCCTTGAGGAACCCTAAACCCTGTAGCTTTATTTCAGCCCTAGAGGAAAAAAAAAAGTAATTTATGAAAATATTTGGCAAAATGTCAGAATGGAAAAAAGAGGAGTAGGCAGACAAATTTAAATCTTTAAAATAGTTGAAGATACATCTGCATGTGACTTCTTAGTGCTTAGATACCTTTTTGACTGGTACATCACTAAATATCACTGATCAGGAGAAGGGACAGATTGAAACAAAGGATTCTTCTTATAAATATAGTTGAAAATAGTATCATAAATTGTCAGAATAGAGAACAGATAGAAGCATTTTTTAATTGAAAAAATATACTTTATATAACATCAAAGACTGGCTTAGCCTTTGACAGAGAAAACCAGCTCTGAAAAAAAGGTAAAACTGTAGGAAGTAACAGAATGTTTATCACACAGAAAATTTATGAAACCAATCTACTTACACCCTAGGCTTTCCAACTCAATGATATTCAGACATTATATATGTAATGATGCAGCTGGTGAAGGCTGAAAGGATCGTACTCTTTCTAGATTGACAGGTTTTCAGTATCGCTCTATTTTGCCACTGCTGCCTTAGGTAATCTTGGACCATTCTTGTTTTCTGATAAATGTAATAGTGAAATAGTGGTGTATATGTGCCACATACCTCTAAAGTTTTTTAGAGTATTTGATACCTTCCAATTGAATGCTTTTCCTGGATAGTATCCAATGTCCTGTAGAAATTATGCTCTGCTGAATTCTTGAGGCCGTAGAAAAAGAGCATATTGTTATTATATATTAAATGTCACATTTTTTCCCGTTGCCATTGCCTTTTTCTCTTCCTTCAGCTCCATAGTAAATCTTTTGGAAAAGGGGTAATAATTTAAGACAATCTCAATTTGTACACTAGATTCTAGTAGTAAGCAACAAACTGCATTAAAGTGTGTGTATGAATTGAAATTTTCAGATATGTCCTGGTCAAAAAGCAAAATGTTTTGTACTAATCTGGTCAGAAGAAAAGAACAGATCATTGCTTTCCTATTTCATGGTTGGTTGGCTTTTTTAAAGATCTTACCTTAAAACTTCAATGAAGAGTTTGAATTTTCAGATCACGAGCAGCAGAGAATAATAAAACAAAATATAGGATTCTGTAACAGTGAACAAGAGAAAGAAAGTAAAGGAATTTGTGAAGATAAAGGCATTGATATATAACATCTACTTGTATTTCAAGTTTGGAAACCTTGTTTGGTAAACTAGGAACTAAAGAACTAATTTTAAATTCTTTATCTTATCTTTTTATGGAGCTTCCACAAGTACTTGGAAGCAGTGTTCTCAGCTTGGGTGACACTGATGCTGCCATGTCAGGACACTGGTGTCACCAGTAATTTGAACAGATCAGTTCTCCATGGCTATCTGAACTTTGACTTTAATATCCTTCTTCCTTGGCTGTAGTCTTCCACACCACTTTTAACTCTAGATTTCTTTTATTTTGTTATTCACTGACATACTAAAACTTATCTGCAGTGTATACTGCTTCTCTGTGATTCTCTCTCTTAGGTCTTGAATTTTTGCTCGGCTCACACAGCTTTTACCTTCCTCCATTTCTACATTCACATGAAAAGGACTTTTCTTTCTGATAGTCCTCTCATGTTTCCCTCTCTGACATGGCAGGGTAATCACTCAGGAAGACTCTGCAGTTAGACAGAGTGTAAAAACTTAGTGTAACTTAATAACATATGATAACTTGATAACAGTGTAAAAACTAAGATCAGCTAGTAACTAGGATTAGCTACTTATTGGTGAATCTTCATGTTAATTGTTCCAGAATAGCATGTCTTTGCCTTCTCACAAAATCACAGCACCTTTGTGAGAAGCCTCTATCAAAATCCTTCTCCTGGTGGAAAGAATCTTAATGCATATGTTATATGATCTCAAGCAGACCTATGCTTTTTACCACTTTGGAGAGCACTGTATGACAAAAAACATTTGAACAGCATTGTATCTGAGTATGATTTTCCAAGTCATATTGTCCTAAAAGTCTGTTCCTGTATCTTTGAGTGGGAGAGCATTTATCAAGGAAGAGTCATCAACATAACCATTCTGATCTGTTAATGATTCATGACAAGCTCTGAAATATCCCCCCTTCCTTGACTGAAGTATAGTGGCCATTCCTTGTCATCTTGATGGTATCTGTGATAATAAGTTAGGAGAAAAAAAAATCTATAACATCTTCAGAGGATCTATGAGGACAAAGAGCATTTTCTCTAGGTCATTGAATCCTCTAATTACAAGTTTTACAGAATGTAGTAAAGAGAGTTGTTATGAAATGTGTTTAACTTCCCACAAAACTCCTGAGGAGGTTTAATTGGCAACTGCATCCGTGTTGCTAATATAGAATGTAAATTATCTGATAGTCTTAAGAAGAATTTCTAGCCTATATCTCTGTTCATGAGCATTAAGGGATATAACCAAGAATATCTAAATTACTGAAGTCAATACAAATTTTAACAAAGCTCCCTTGATGTACAGGAGTGTATAAATCTTGTACAAATCAATCTTCTTCTGTACAGTCTGTCAATGTCTGCCTTCTCTTCTGTACATGGATTGTTCTATAAAAAAACTCTGTTCTATTAAAAAACTCTGTTTTTCTTCTATACTATAGAATCAATTACCTTTAAAAGCTCCTTTCAGTGAGAGATCATGGTTCAAGACACAACAGAACCCTTTAAAAAAGGCACAATTTTGAAAATTTTCTCCGCATTTAGAATATTCTTCTAATTCTAATATTGACATGAGTTGTGGATGAAAATCCATTTTTCTGATAAATTTTAATCCAAGGGAGAATAAAAACAGAAAAAAACAAAAATATTTCTATTAGAAATATCATAGTACAATGGGTTAGGTTTAATCTAGGTTAAGAGATGAACAGTTTAGTTAGCTTTAATGCATTGCTGTATATACAGCATAACAAGATTTTTTTGAGAAATATGGGCCTTATATCTCCGTGAGTCTCTACTGAAGACAGTAAACCTTTAAAATAATATGAAAAGGATTTCAAAGTGAATTATTTAAAGATTAAAATTAGACATTTAAGCAGTAAATTCTAATGATTTAGCAAAAATGAAAATACCCTAAATCTTCACTGTTTCACAAAGCCCTTGACATTTTCCTTAATGACATGAGGCTCTTCTGTACTACTTCTATTCTATCATAAAATTCAAAAAGTTAAACAGACATGAGAAAAAAGCTTATTAGAGTAAGAAAAAATATGTATAAAGATATGTATATTTTGATTAGACATTTTATTATATTTTCTCATCATTTATAATAATACAATTTAAAATGTTAGCGTATGCATTTAAAAATAAATATTCACCAAAGTTTACCCAATAAAACACAAACAAATACCTCGGAACATTATTTTAACTTTTCATAGTGCTTTTTAAATGTTATAGAAAAACAATAGTCTGTCTTTTGCATATGTTGCAGCTGCAAATGGAAAGCACTTACTGGAATTAAGTTAATCTGGGCTTCCAAAGGGAAAACTCCCATGTTTCTTTGGAAAGAAAACAGAAACTCTTACAAAGAGGTCCTGCATAACCTCATCATCCCATTATTAAAGCTCAGACATGCTTGCCCAAAAGCATGCTGCATAAAAAGTATCAGCAAAACCCTTCCCAGTGCTGGTAACAGAATTGGTCCTAACATTGATTCCTGTTGTCCAGTAGGAATGTCAGTCACAAGGATCAAGAAGGCTAGCCAAGATATCTTAGCTGTGTTGGTTTGGCTCTCATTAGTAAGGGTTGTACCATAAAAAAAATCAGTGCTCCCCTGGAAATTTAAGTATTCACCATAATAAGGTTTGCATCATATTTACTGTAGACCATTGTCCAGTAGAGTTTCTGTTGCTGGTCTTGTCATGGAAGTTGTCCTGGCCTCTTTTTTGACTTGCCATGCCTACTCTGGCTTCATCTCTCTTGTGGTTTTATTCCTTTGCTCCACACTGTGCTGTTTAGTGAGGGCAACATATGGCCCATGCTATTAACAAAGAGTTCTGGTGCTTAATGCAACAGAGCCATGAAAAAGGAGTCTACAATCACTACAGGAAGAAATAAGAAACGTTTATGAAGGTCACATGAAAGCATTAGGAATTTCAAGCATGGTATTTCTATTGCATAGATTCTGCAGACCTCAAAAATATCTCCATAAGTAATCTTCACAGCTGCCAAATAGTGTTTCAGACTGGGATTTAAAAACAGTGAAGCAGTTTCAAAAAAAGCAGAGTTGAGCTGGAGAGATTGCCTAGGCCTTCAGGATGTGCTATATCTCCAGTGATCTGCGTGCCCCAAGAGTCTTTCATTTGCTCAATATGAAAAGGAATTGTATTTCCTTTTTTTGCAGAAAAAAAATAGTGGTGTCATTTAAACAGAGCTTTGCAAATAAATGCACTTCATTTTGGCCTAAGCACTCACCTGTAAGTTAGAGAGAGCACGTATGTGCATGTGTGCATGGACTTCTTTGTGTTCTTGTGTGAACAGAAGCAATTCTAAGAACTTTAGGAAATTTAGATTAATACTATTTAGGTTTCTTTGATCTTTCTTGGCCTTTCAGTAGTTTGGCTGAATCAAGACAGAATTATTTCTCATAAAGAAAGTAACCTGACCAACAAGGACTCTCTTACCCCAGAAAGAGATTTTTTTTTTTTTTTCAAAGAGACAGCTAAGGTCAATTTTTACTTGAAATTTAGATTTAATCTTAAAGATATGAGCTTCCATGACATCCTAAACTAACCAGAACTATCTCCTTGCATTGTTTATAAAAATTTTGTAACTCTTATTACTCTATCTTACTCTATTTTGTGAATGGATGTTAAATTGTTTAGAACCAAAAGTGCAACTGACCAGTCATTGTCAGTCTCTACCCTACGCAACAGGCCAAGGGGAAAGAAAATAAATATCATCAAAAACTGAAATGTAATGATTTATTCTAATATTTAAAAGGATATCAAACTCTCACTGAAATCAACAGCAAAACTTTTATTGAGTCCAGCAGAGAAAGGATTTCAGTCACCAAGTAAAACAAAGAAATTTAATCCCTTCAAAATTAATAAGGAAAAAAAAATTTAAAAGGCAGCTTGTGTTTTGCTTGAATCGTCTTTTAAAATTATGCCAATGACAGCTTAAGGTGTACAGAGCTGCTTGGACAAAAATGAAATTAGGTCTTATCCTAAATGAAGTCACTGTGTTCAGTCTGAATTATGGTTTCTCAGGAAAAGCTGAATTAATGTTTGCTTTGCTCTATTTTGTATGTCAATGAGTATACATGTGTCTCTACTGCTCCTGACTTGTACCAGGACTAGAATCTGTAGGCAAGAAAAGTTGTAGCATTTCACAGTCAGGCAATAAATATCCCAAGTCTCCCACAGGAGCTTTCCTGCTTAGGTTTCCTGACAAGAGGGTCAGGATAAATGCAGATAAGCCTCATATAAGGATCTGAACTTTAGAAAGCTAATGTGAACCCAAACATCTCCAAACTTCTGGTATTCAGTCCCACTGACTAGTGTTTGCTATATGCATGCCTCTCTACCAGAAGGAATCTGTGGCTATATTTTACTTCCCTGCTTACCTCAGTTTCTCAGACAGGATAGGATGAGCTGACAATTCCTTCCAGAATCAGACTTTCCATAAGAACATGGGCCATCTGGAGCAGTATGGTAAAGAAGCTCTAAGAGCACCTTCTTCTTCCAGTTCCTGTGCAGCATTCCTGTGACACAATGCCCCGTAACTCATGTGCATCCCTAAATTTAGATTCCACTCAGCACTGGCAGAGTAGCACGCTGTTCTTACCAGGCCTGATTTCAAGTGCTGCATTGTTAGCGTGCTTCTGTTATCTCCCCTCCCACCATTGTCCAAGAATTAGCTGCTCTCCTAAGAGAATAACAAAAAGACAAGGTGTTGTCAAGATGGGTGGAGGAAATTCAGATTGAAACACCCCATTTCTTGGTCTTTGTTGAATCTTACTTGCATTTCTACCGGCCTTGGTCCTTCATCCCTTATTAAAAAATAAATAATTCCATCTCAGAGGTTACTTTCCTTCAAGGTCTGTTCTGTTCAATCCAGCCACTTTGCAAGAAAATTATTCTATGCTGCTTCTTTTTATTTTTCACCAAAGAATTAGTTTTTTACCTGAATGTCCCATTCATCACTGCTTTAATTTGCAATATTCATGTTCACTAGACTACTTCTTATACTACATAAAGTATAAGAGTCTACAGAAAAAAAATGACTAAATGAAAAGTTCATTGCTGGCCTTGCTGACTGATTCTGTCATGTAGCCTTCCAGCTGCATATATCCTTATTTCATTCTTGTAAATATATTGCAGGCTTTTAAAGGTGAGGTCTTTTTGTATGTGTCTTACACTGTCCATGAAGTGTGGCTCAGGACTAATGCTGCTGGTGGGCAGCAATCCTGTTAATTAAGAAAAAGTAGCAATAACAATAACTGCACTTGAATTTCGTATTGTAGTCAATGCCAAATCCTCCAGAGCACCTTGTGTTTCCTTGAGTCACCCAAAATTTGTGCATATAAGGATCCCTCTTTATGCAGTTGGCCCTTTGTAGTTTTGTAACTATTCCTAGCTAAAAAAAGTAAGTGCTTCAATTAACAGATGGGGTTCATATTTCACAGTGCAAAAGACCTGCCTAAATTCCTAATAATTATTTGCTCTGCCTCTTAATTTAGCTGTGTACATATCTGCATAGAGCCCACTACATTTACTGCTTCAGAAATAACAAGTTTTGCTGGTGTTAAATATACACTTAATATCCGACATTCTAAATGTGAGCTGCTCAAATTGAGAGGAAATAAATTTATTCAAGAAATGGGATTACTTCCTTAAGTCATAAATAGCTCTTTCCATAATACCCATTTACAAAGTCCATCATTCTCATTTACAGAAATTTCTCTCATTGGTAGCTGTTAGGGTCAACAGTGGGGCTAGATGGAGATGAGATGTGAATGGAAGCTCAGTGACTGTTTTTCTCAGATTTGAGCAAGAATGCTTATCTTGCATTAGGCAGCATAATTGGGAAATAGGGGTCACAGTCCTTTAATACTTCTATGTAATCATCCCCCAGAAATTTCATAATAAATATAGACATCTCAAAGTTACCTGGACACTGAATAATGCAACTTGAGAGCTTGAAGGAAGAAAATTATGTCAGTGGGATTAATTGGTGGAATGATTTGGCAATGAAGATTCTGCAGCCAGGGATGTCATCATCTTTGCTTAGGTTATTGGCAGTCAACATCCCTGCCACCTCCTGTACATCTTCCATACAAAGCTTCACTTCGCAAAGCTCAATGCCTCAGCTTGTGGTTTTCAAGATGCATACAGCTCTGAACCTTGCTATGCAAATTAAGGCAGATTTCATGTGGTTTTTCTGGGCCCCAGAGGCATGCAAAATGCTACAAGTTCAAAGGAAGAAATGGTCTTGGATTAAAGAGAATCTTGTTGTAAGGACCTTGGGCTTTCAAATTATTCTCGTGTGTCACCTAGCACCAGAAATTTAAGGAACCAAAAAAATCAATCTAACTCATCAGAACTGAAGCACTCCAAAAAAAATGGACATTACAGAAGTCCAAGCAGCACTTCAACATCTAATTACTATGAGTAAAGTGTCATGGAAGGAAGACAGAAGGAAGCTCTTTTCTATCAGTAAATGACACACACTTAATATATTTAACAGTTTTGATTAATTCAGGCAGAGTATGCAAATAATTAAACTACGTTTTAGAAATTAGAGGAGATATACATTACATGTGGAAATAATCCACTGAAGAGTCATAGGTGGTACAGGAAAGTGGAGCTGTGGAACAGCTTTTGTGAAATCTGAAGGTGAAGAGACTTCCATTTCAACCAGACAGGTACAATCCCTAGCACAAGTCTCTGGAGAAATGTGTCAGGGAGAGAGAGAGATAGGCAATAACAAGAAGAATATTAAAGTATACAAGAATATGAAATTCTAAACAAGTTAGTGTAGGATGAGCACTACTCTGATGCTCTACACATACCTAAGAAACCTCACAACAAGAGGAATTTGTAGCTCGAAGTGTAGTGTATTGCTCAGTTTCAGAAGGAAGAATTAAGCATGTAAAACTCAGAGAAACATTCTATAAATGTGAGAATTTTTTGAAGACAATAACAAGAGAATCACATTGAATAAATCTGTTTAAAACAAGAAAGAAGTGGAATACATCTATATTATGCTTAATATAAAAATGAATTGCCAGAAAATCAGCAAAAGTATAATTTGAGGAGACGCTGAATATTGATAAATACATTACCTCCACAACAGGCAAAATAACTTTATTAATGAAATCAGCATGGACAGACTTTGGAATTCAGGTACTCTATAAACCCAGTAAATTTTCATTTTTTCAAAAATCAAACACACATATATCTTTTAGTTTAGGTAAAATGTTCTACAAATTTTAATTTTTTTCCCCCTGTTTGTATATATTTTTCCCATGCAGAAGAAAAGTCTATTGTGGTACCTAGAGAAGTGAAAAGTAAGTTAGTTTTTGTTTTGTTTTTTTTTCCTTTATCTTCATGTTAGTTTTGTGCAAGGGACAGGAGTATATTTGTTTCTTGGATTTTAAAATATTCCTATACCTTAGCTATTTTCAATTAAATAAAAGACTCTTGCTTAAAGTCTTATGATTCTATCTTTTGGAAGATAATAAATCTTGGTTACTTATCCACATTTGTAACAGTAAAAGATCACAAAAAGAAAACTATAGTTTCACTAACTATATTTGGGTATCAATACCTAAAGCCGTGCAGCACAAACTGAAAGTAACAAATTTAGCTTTTCATAGATGAACAATTAAAAAATAACTTAGATTAGCTAGTCTTGCACTCTTGTATTCTTTCCCATCAAAAAGGGAATTCATTTCCCAAAGGAAAAATAAGAAACATAACTTTCTTATATCCTTTACCAAACTCTCAATTTTCTAATTCAAAACATTCATGAAATACGTAACTAAATTGTTTAAGCTTGTTTTAAAAAAGGAAAAAAGATTCTCCTTATTTCTACTGTTGCCCTAATAACTGCCAAAATAGAGGCAGATGCTTTTGAAATAATGTCATGTTGTTTTGTAGATGGTGCTTTAACAACAACTCTCCATGAATAACAGAAGACCTGTAATGACTATTTCAAAGATACAATTAATAAAAAGTTTTATATAGGAATATTATATATGCAGGCTCTGCATGGCATTCTACACGTGTTCCCAAGTACCATGTACAAGTTTTGTTATTATTCAGTCAGGTCTTACAAAAGAAGCAGAGCAGGTGAATGGCTATTGAGTCACCACAATAAACTCTTAGTTACACCAGGTTAATGGGCATAGTTCTTTGAATTAATATTTAAGTAATAATCTGGTGTGAAAGTTTGTTCCAGTTTTATCCTTAGCACCACATTCACTCTCTGGGTATTAAGCTGTACTTCTGAGCTGCTGGCAATAAATGACCAGCTTATCAAATCTTGAACATATTGCAGTTAGTGGATGCCCCATCCCAAATACATTTATACATACGTATATACACGCATACATACATAAATACATAGATGGTTGTTTCTGTGTTTCTGTGTAAAATAGCCATCTGAACTTCAATTTCTATTTTTAGAGAGAAAAGAGGAGAAGAAAAAGAGTGATGAAAAGAAGACTATGACTGAAACTAAGATGAAAGGTATGGTTTGGAAACATTTCTTACTGGCCTCACTCAGCTTTTACTCACACTTCTGCCTCATTTCCCATTGTTTTCTGTTAGGTTAATCCTATACTTCTGGCTGTGTTGTCCTTCTCTTAGTTGTTCAGTCACTATCTGCATGTTTCCACTTCTTCTGTATCTAGTGTCTAATGTATTCAATGTGTTCAGCATCCAATATTACCTACACTAATTTTCTGACAAATGAAATGTCCTGTTTGGTGGCCATCTATGGGCTTTTTAAACAATTTAATGGAGCCCATATATAACAGAACATAGTTATACTACAATACACAAAGCTCAGGGAATTCAGCACTCAATTCATGGTACATCAGTTTCTGAAGGTGGGGTAGATCTATTTATTTTACAGAATCACAATTGAAACTTACAGTGACCAAACTGAAAAGTCATGATGTCCATCTAAATAATATTCCAATCATATAATTCTCAGAACACATCTAAATTCCACTAAGGTGTTGCTTCATGTGAAATATTTAAGTCGTTCATTATTTTTTAATGATCTCATTGCTACTGGAATTTAAGCTAAAAGCTGCTACATTCATGCACTGATGATTTTTGCCTAACTTTTGATGAATTATTAAGGGTCCAAATCATCCATAGTTGATGCATACTGATTAATTTTCATTTTCAGCTGATTGCTCTGTGGCCAGTTGGGTGCAAGTGCTATAAGGGAATATCTGAATTCCCAAATAAGGTATATTTTTTTCAGTATGTGCCCACCAGGACTTGGTTGACTGCATATTTGAGTGTATGATTCAGAGTTCTACCACATCAAATCACTCTCTTTAATTAAATCTTAGAAAAAACAGGAAAAAAGGAGAAAGCTCATGAGAAGACAGCTGTCCCTGAAATTAAAAAAGCAGGTAAGAAATTGAACTCTGACTTTCTCTGCAATGATATCTGACTATTTAGTGTAATCACTTTCAAGTTTTAAGCATTTGAGATAAGGGTGCATGTAGTTCATTATCATTCAAGAATCCAAGTGGAGAGATAGATAGATAGATAGATAGATAGATAGATAGATAGATAGATATGTATTACAGTGTATATATAGATATATACTGTATATTATATTATTATATTATATTATATTATATTATATTATATTATATTATATATTATATTATATATATGTATATATGCATGTATCATATATACATGCAATTTTCTGTTCTGTTATCTTGGGATTTTTACAAATATAATACATTTGTAAATATAAATACATTTACAAATAAATTACAAACACTGCCTTCCCTCATACACTAAATCTATCAAGAGCATAACTAATTCCAAAAGCTACATGGCAAAGACTGAACGGAGAGTATATATTTTTCCATTAATTATTTTATACATACAGAACATTTTAAGTAATAAACGGAAATATTGCCATATAAAACCACTAAGTGTGGGAGAAAATAGATGGTTATTTTCTGACTTTTTACTCATTCCCAGAAAAGAATTTTTTAAAAGTTTAAGTTAGTGAATATCCTAAACCTAATTGATTGTTTCATGCATAAAAATATAAATATTTCAGTAAGATTAGAAATTAGCAATTTGGATCTTGTCTACACTAAAAATGCTGTGTTTTTATTCCGTTACTTCAGTAAATCTGCAAGTATATTTAATGCAGAAATGCAAAAGTGTCTCAAGTAAGTGACACAGCCTGCAAAACTGTCTCATTAAAATCAAGGAGAAACAAAATGCTCAGTATAGTGGTTGGTCACCATCTGAATACCTAGACACACTGATTCCAATTGATGCTTTATCTGTCACTTTCTATATAACATTCTACAAGCCCTCAAGTATTCAGATTAACATTTCTGTAGATTAGTGCAATGCCTAAAGCCACGGAGAAAGGTTCAAAATAGGATGTAACTATTCAGGGCTATATTTGCTATGTTGTCAAGGCAAGCCTTGTTCTCTCTTTTCTAATTATTTAAATCTGCTGAATGTTATCAAAAGCTGAAAAGATCTATATCCCATTGTTTACTAATATTGTGATTTACATATGCAAATTTCAATAAGCAACCGGGTTTTTTTTGTGCCACTGAATCATATGTGGACTGCATAAGTTTTGTTATTCAAGTGTTTATGTATGGGAAGAAAAATAGTAATTTATGTTTGGGAAAATACAAAAATGCACAGATTACTGGGGAAAACTATCTTGGTAGCCCCATATTTAAATATGACTTTTATAGTAGGGAGCTGTACACACTGAAGAAGGGATAGAGATGAAAGAGAATATTCTTTTCCTAGTTAAGTTGCATATTTTAATGTATAAACACAGGTTTATAAAGAACATAATCTAACAATTCAAATATCTTTCATAATTTCATTCTGGTTCTAAGCTTGTATTTCACTTGAGAATACAGAATTGTAAAAGATTACATTTTATGGCACAGCTGCAGCATAAAGTTATTAATATGTTCATCTTCACAAGCAATTGCTAAATCCAGTGAGTCATCCTACCAATGCTAGAAAGACACAAATTAGACAAACCAAGTTATCTGCACATTTCTATCCCTTTTATTAGCTCTGTAGGTTGCTGCATTTTTGGAGTTTACTAGCCTTTGTCTAAGAGGATGGCAATTCATAATGTATTCCAGCTACACGTGTTGCTGTTATTCCTCTTTCAGCTTGTTTTTTGAATGTATGTGCGCTTTCTACCTTTGGCAGTACCCACTGTTATCCCTAATATGTTTTAAGCCTGAAATAATTGACATATTTGATCAACGGAATAGTAGTGCATAGCCCAGTTTTGGAATGAGGCACCTCGATGTCTTTACATAATTTGGGCAGACACAGAAAATCAACCTCTGAGCAGTTGAATCAGCAGAATACATAAGTATCCAAAAGCAAAGAACAGTTTCCAGTTTTCTTACCTTTTCCCTTTAAAAGGCTAGGCAGAGGCCATTGCATTGAAAATAAACTCCTCACCCTGATTTTCAAACTCTTGCATTGCCTCTGAATGTCTCTGGTTTGTGTCGCATTTCGCTTCCCCTGACCTTTGCAATCCATGAAGCCAAGGTGTTTTCAGGGCAAACTGCCTTCTCACTGCCACCCACACTCATCCCCACACCAGTGGGCAGCTCCTTCTGCTCCGAGGTCCTCCTGACACCCAAGTCCCACCACTGCTCCACACCCTTGCATGCTTTCTCCCAGAAGACTCATGTCTGGCTGGAGGCCCGTTAACCAGGCATTCCCTATAGAGGAATGGTGACATGTACAAGCTGTCAGGCTCGAGAGAGAGAGAGGAAGGAGTGCTCTGAAAGCACTAAGTGATAAAAACATCTCTAAAATAATGTTCTGAGAGAAGCACCTCTCTATATTCCTCTCCATCTCTCTTGCTCTAACAAGGAATGCTTGTAATTGCAAATACTGAATATATTTTCAGATTAATATTTTAGATTGGTCCTTTGGTCCAAGAGACAATTTTATCTCTACTGCTACCAGAATGGAGGTTTTATTATTGCTATTCATTAACTGCATCCCTGTGATATATTTATTTGCATGCCAGCTCACTCTTTCTCCAATTCTCTCCCATTTCACTCTCTCTCTCTCTCTCTCCCTCCTCTCTGCTGCTGCAGAGGATCAAGAGTCATCTAATATGAAATGTTCTCAGTCTTTAGTACAGAGCAAACTGGATGATTCTTAATTAGCTTTTAAAAGTGCTTTGTAGATAAAACCACATTAATCCTCTGACCTTCAGCTCATACAAAAGCATTGTGTTAATTGTCCTGAAAAATAGATAATTCCATTGTTACAAACTCAGAGGTCTAACTTAAAAAAACATAATCATTGGACACAAGGGTCTGGCAGAGTCAGACTTCAAAACCTTTTACAAAAATCTATCCAGTGCTACTCTGGATAGAGAAGGAGCTGCATCTCCAAATCCCCTTTAAGGTGTTTGCTACACCTCAACAGATATAAGCTTTTGGCAGGCTCTCCCAGAGTTTGTCATTGTGCTTGGGACACATCAGCCCAGGGGGCTCCAGTCTGCAACCTGACTGAGAAAAGGGATCCTCTGTGTTAAAGCTTTGGTGTCCAACCCTACATGAAAATGAATATACAGAGACTGGTGCTTTCAAGCACTAATAGTTTACTTGCAGATTTTTTCCTGATGGTCCCTTTCACAGAGTCTGGAACTTCCCTGCTCCTTCTTGAATCAGCTTTCCTAGAAAATATATTCACATCAGCCTTTGTCTTTGTTGCAAATTCCTTTCCCACTTTGTTTTGGTTCTCAAAACAAACCACATTGCTAAAATGAGTTTATCAAGCAATAAGGATAATCAGCGTGAATCATCACACCATTTCCTACCTAAAATTCTGTTTCAACTGTCATTAATGATCTTCCTGTTATATTTGCATTTTTTTTGGTAACAAATCTTATAATTGCTTTAGGAAAATCATTAGTGTCTTTTTCTCCACTTTCCATGAGGAAATTCAGGTACAGACATGAAATCCAGGCCAGTTATCCACATATTTATCTTCTGTTTATACATATCTTCTGAAAGCTAAACCAGTGCTAGCTGGATTAAAGATCCCAAATTTTTGTACACTTTCACTATTTCCCTTGTGATTAACCAGAGCCATCAGGCAATGCAACTGATGTCTAGGAAGAAAATGATTTTGCTAAAATCATAAAACCTTATCAGCAGGACTAGTGTTCAAGAATCCCTTGGTTCTGACCTCAGTGACAAATATTTAAAGGCCACCACACTTAGGTACCTCCCTTAGCAGTTCTGGTGTTCAGATCTATTTGTCCCAGTTCATGATCTGACTTCCATTTTGTTGTGTTGGTGTGTGCATGCTCTCAACAGAGCATACAAGTCCCTACAAATGAGCATTGGAGCCACTCCATAAATAAAGGAACTAGCTTGCAGTGGTTGCATACCCATTTTTTGTATCTACCACACAATCACAGAATCATTTAGGTTGGGAAGGACCTTTAAGATTGTTGAGTCCGACTATTGATATAGCACTGCCAAGTCACCCTAAACCGTATCCCTACACATTTGAAAATCTTTTCAATACCTTCAGAGCTGGTGACTCAACCATTTCCCTGGGAGGCCAGCTCCAGGGCTTGACAACCCTTTCGGTGAAGAAATTTTTCACAATATCCAATCAAAACCTCCCCTAAACAGCTTGAGTCCATTCCGTCCTGTCTTATTGCTTGATATCTGGGAGAAGAGACGAACACCTGCCTCACTGCAACCTCCTTTCAGGTAGTTGTAGAGAGGAATAAGGTCCTACCTTAAGCCTCCTCTTCTCCAAGCTAAACAACCCAAGCTCCCTCAGCCACTCATAAGGTTTGTGGTCCAGACCCTTCACCAGCTCTGTCTCTCTTCTCTGGATACACTTCAGTACCTCAATGACTTTCTTGAAGTGAGGGGCCCAAAACTGAACAGAGGTTTCAAGGTATGGCCTCAGCAATACCAAGTATAGAGGGACAATCTCTTCTCTAGTCTTGCTGGCCACGCTATTGTTGATGCAGGTCAGGATACCATCGGCCTTCTTGGCCAGCTGGACACACTGCTGGCTTACTTTCAGCTGGCTGTCAACCAACATCCCCATGTACTTTACTGTCAGTCAGTTTTCCAGCCACTCTTCCAACAGCCTGTAGCACTGCATGGGGTTGTTGTGACCCAGGTGCAGGACCTGTCACTTGGCCTTGTTGAACCTCATACAATTGGCCTCGGCCCATCAATTCAATCTGCCCAAATCCCTCTCCAGAACTTTCCTGCCCTCCAGCAGACCAACACTCCTGCCCAACTTGGTATTGTCCAAAAAGTTGACTGAGGGGCACTTGATCCTTTCATCCAGATCATTGATAAAGATATTCATATGGTAAGGATATATCTATGACACGTGATACTGTGTCATATGTTTCACACCAGGCAGTGTTAGCAGAGGAGGGGAGTGGTGATTTCTCTCTTTAGGTACCACAGTAAATCTTTGCCTCTTGAATAGGAAAAGTCTCTGGGGGCTTAAAATTACAGACACCAAGGTACATTTTAATTATGGCACTATAACAACCAAGTGAAGTCTCTCTGCAGTCAGGAAAGAAGCAAACTAAAAGTTTATCTTGGACATAAAAATTGAAAACAGTATCTTATGACTGCCACAAAACTGAGATAACCAGCTTATTCTTGCTACTCTGTTGCCCAGTGAGATCGAGACGGCAAGAAAATCTATCTTTAAGTCTGTCTTCTTGGAGGAAGAATGTTAGTAGTAGGTAGAGCAGAGTGGAGGTGACCAGACACGAGCAAACATGACTGACCATGCGCCAGCAAACTTTTGCATGGGTTGATCATGGATGCATTTTCTTTAAAGGACAGTCCTTGCAATTTGAAAACAAACCCACAATGGTTCAGTAGGAAATTGAGGAAAAAGACAATTTTATACACCAATAGTATCTTCTTTATTATTGCCCTCTATACAGGCAGGAAGAGAAATTCCTTTGATCATTTTTAAATTCCTGTTTTGAACAGCAATTTTAAAAATGCATTTAATTTTGTGATTATCTTGTCTCAGCTTCTACCTTTTCAGTCTTGATATTAAGCCTTCAATTACAATAAAAGAACCACTACTGACACCTGGTGGCAAATTATCTTTTTCTTGCAATCCATATGCCTGAGTGGTTTTTTGTTGTTTGCTTTCAAATATGGCTATTTAAAAAGAGTTTGCTGAAGTAATGATGAACCTACTACTTACCTCCCCATGCTGCTTATCCTTCTGCTTTCATGGCTAGAAATATGTTAGAATGTCATCTAAATGTAACACTATTCTTTGAAGAATAATTTTTGAATGTAAATACTTTCAGTAATGCCAGAGAAGTAAAATTTAATTAAAATATATCTTATGACAAAAGTTATAATTAGGGAAAAAAAGGCGCATGGCTAACCCACTGATCTAGAGAAGTAGATGCATACCACACATCCTGAAAAGCTTTGGGCAGATCTAACTGCAATAGATTAAATGTTTCACTGGGGATACAAATGTTGATTCTAGGTTTTTCCTGATGAGCAAATAGGCTGTAGGAAGACATTTATAGGAAGACATCTCTGTTCCCTCTCAAGAGCAGAGTTTGAAACTCCTCACCCTACCCTGCCCAGTGCCAGGAGTATATTTCCAGCTGAGTGTCTGACAACGTTAAGCAGCCCAGCTTGGACACTGTGATGTGTCTCATGTTCCCTTGTCTGAGAGATGTCACACGACACATGTCAGCAGATGGGAGGATGATGTGTGTTTCAGAGGAGGCCACAATGTAAGATCTGCAACAGCCAATGAGATGTGGAGGCTGTCACAATTTAGGTTGTGTACAAGGAAAAAATGGAATTGTGAAATCAGAACAAGAGAGTCAAAGGTATTTTGAAAGTGATTAGTCACATACAGAAAATGAAACATTTTTATTCACTAATTTTCTTTCTTATTAAACAAATTCTGAGGAAAAGGTAAAAAACTGAGTTACTTAGGAACTGGAGTGCACATAAAAGTGCATACATTTTGGATTGACCAGATGTGTTTTCAGAATGGCTGCTACAGCAAGCAGAAGATAGGAGTTTTGAGTGGTAGAACCCTATCTGACTCTTTTTTTATCTTTTTATTTTTAATGAAGACACTGTATTGAGTTGACCCTGGCTAGCTGCTAAACACCCAAACAGCTACTCATTCACTCCCCTCTTATCAACATGAAGGGGAGGAGAACAGGAAGAGCAAAAGTGAGAAAACTCCTGGGTTGAGACAAAGAGAGATTAATGAATCAACTCAGCCAGTTGAAGCAGAGGACACCCGTCCCCTATTCTTCCTCTACTCTCAATTGTTTTTGCTGAGCATGGCATTATATGGTAGGGAATACACCAGATACAGAGGTATTCCCTGTAATTTGGTTCAGATGTTCCAGCTGTGTCCTCTCCCAACCTTTTCCCAGCTCCCAGTAGGCACAGAGTGGGAAAAAGAAAAAGCTCTGATGCTGTGCAAGCACTGCTTGGCAATAGCCAAAACTCAAGTTTGCTAGCAAATCCAAACCACAGCATCATACAGGCTGCTATGAAGGAAATTAACTTCTCCCTCCCAGCTGAACCCAGTACAGGAACCTACAGTTTGCATTTATTTGCAGCTAAATTTAGAAAGATTAGAAGAGACAAATGTAAAAATTAAGCAACAGAAAGAATAATCAATGAGTTGCTTTGTGATTCCTCATGCAGACGAATGTATAAGAGCAATAATTAAGGAAACACAGTGTGTTATGAGCTGAAAGCTGGTTTAGGAACAAACCACATTAAAGCACATACACAAAACAAAGGAGGAACTTAAGGACCTTAGAACTGTGTGATCCTCCTCTAAGTTGTTTCTTATCAATATTTTTTTAACAGTTTTCTCTGCTAGACTGCTCATCCATCTATACATTTTTGCAGAGGTTTAGCTTGGTGTGGGTTTATACAGCCTTTAGCAAAGCCCCTGGCTCTGATTTCATCTTAATTATGATTCCAATTGGTAATATCATTGTATGAATCAATGCCCATACACAAAAGCACCTAGTTTTCCCAGATGGATGACTGCAGCTTCAGGTTTCATTTTCTCTACTACAGGCCAATCCATTCCTGACTAATAACTTGTTCATGACCCTATTCTGCATGTCAGGCCCATTCTGATTTTTTCCTTCCTACTGCTTTTCTCCAGCATCTTATTCATAAAATTTACTGGCAGTTTCCTGGCATTTTTTCATTAGTAGATGCTTCTGCTTTCACAAACTATGCATGCAGCCATCAGCACTGGTAGCATCTACCAACCCACAGAAATGCTGGATTAGGATTCCTGCACAGTTACCAGCAAGTGATGCAATTTATTCTTTTTTCTCTTACACAAACAGGGGTTAGGGTCATCTCTTAACTTTGATAACAATTTCCTGTTTGTGGGGCTTTGTACAACAAAATCACAGAAAGAAGAGATGGAAATGACCTACTAGGTCATCTAATCCTTCCTTCTGGCAATGTAGGATAATTCCTTACAGAATATCTTCAAGTGCTTTAACCAGTGTAGTTCTAAATGTCTGAAGTAACTGGGCCTCCATCAATTCCCACAGAAGATTATTCTACAATCTCACAGATCTCGCAGTTAAGAAGTATTCCATTCCAGTCTGCCTAAATTTTCCCTTGCTTAATTTTATCCCATTACTCAGAGTTATGTTCTCTTTTGACACCCAAATATAGTCTTTCTAACCTCAGGCCCCAGTTCCCTACTGTCTCATGTTATATTGACACTTACATTTACATCTGGAAGGTAGCTTTATAACTGATAAGGTGAATGCAAAATTGAGGTTGATACTTTTTCATACAGACATGAAATTATAAATCTTGTAACAGGGGACACTGACCATGGCCACACATCACCTGTATATAAAGCACTGAAGAGACTGGAAATTGCATGTAAAATTGAAGGAAGAACAAAAAAAGAAAGTCACTTGAGTTATTTAGAAAGTATGGAATTTTGGGGTTTTTTTAATAGAAGAATAAAGTATTCAGTTCATCTTTTCAGAAAGAGGTGACTTGGTTATTGTGGACACTAAGTACTTTTGCAGAAAAAGAAAAAAAAAAGGATTCCAGCTACAATAGCTCCCTCTAACATAGTAGGGACAGTTAAACAAGAATGAATGACTGGGAGCTGAAGCTAACTGAATCCTGACTGAAAATGAGGTACATGTTCTTAACACTAAGAGTGATAAACTACCCACTGCACAGAGTGGATATTGCTTTCCCTGGTGTCTGCAGAAGATGATTGTTTACCTAATGAAAAATACACATCAGCTGAACAGGTGCCTAGCTGAAATATAGGAGTCTCTGACAACAAAATATCAGACTAGAGAGCCTGATGGTGTGTTCTAGCCTTGAGCATTACAGAGGTATACCCTCAGAGATATACATAATAAGCTAAAAGAGAATGTAATGAAGAGTCAATGCAGGAATGCAGCTGGACACAACTGCCTTGCATGTTCATTGCAAAAACAGAAATTCCTTTCTGCATTACTTTTATAAGCCTTTTTAAGCTGAACACATGACTGGTAGTCATCCTCTAAGTATTTAGTCTTCCATGGAAAATAGAAAAGCCTGTTTTCCTAATTGACATTTCCAGAAATCCTCAAGACAGATATGGCTATTTAGTAAAAATCAAATTGTATCTCCCCGAACAGATAAAAACAGAAGAATAAAAACAGGTTCACAGTGAGGGAGAATGGAAAAAAAATCTGGGAGAATAGATATGCAAACACAGCAGAAAGGAAATTCCCATGGTCTCCATGTGACTTGTTGTTAGCACAAAAGGCAGCTCAAACATGTCCCACACTGAAACTTCAAAGCACTCAGTGGACTTTGAATTCTATGCTCCATCATCATCAGTGACTGACAACATGATTTCAAAGCATGCCTAAAGATGCGGCATATATATCCTGGTGGATGTACAAACACATCATGGAAGGCCAGACTTATAACTCCCATTGATTTTCTGTGAGAACTGAGCTCCTAAACACCTCTTCTGCTTTTATAAAAAGTACGGAGGCTGCAAAGTCACCATGGCGTTTCTGTGCCCTATTACCTATGGAAAGAGTTTTTCAACTGGGAATGGTAACATTAATCTATACCAGAACAAAACCAAACGCTTGTACCTTTCCAGGACATGCTTCTCTTTCAATGTTCAAAAGATAGAAATTAGATGAAATGTAAAGAGATAAAGAGTTAGAAACAAGTTTTTTCCTGCCTTCCCCTTGTGTCTCCTTCACCTCACAATAAGAACTGACTCAGTCTTAAGATTGACTCTCCATTGCAATTGATGTGGTGACTCTCAGGTGGAAGACTCATCTCCTGCTTACTTTACTAGGAATCAGCTTTAGTGGAAATTGATCCTTTCCCAGCCTTGCTCATTGTCGTGTGAAAAGGGGAGCCTTTCTTAAACACTTAATGTTTGATTAGTCTGTCCGCATCCCAGGAAAACTGAGACCCTTGTGCTCAGCATCCTGTCAGTGTCCCATTATGGGGACTCTTCAGTGAGCATTTTGCCAGATCAAAGGGTGCTTGGACTGATTTGTTCAGGGTCACAAGCCAAACAGAGAGACACCCCCCCCCCCCCCCCATCCTGGATCTCCACATCATTACCTCTGCCAGTGATTGCTAGCACCCATTAAGGACTCACATTAACAGTTCACAGAATAGCACTCTATTAATAAAATTGTGACAGGTTTAGTTTGAAGGATTGGCAGTGATAGTGACTGACTGCAAAAATGTATTCAAAGCAATGTACTAAGGAGATGATCATTCAGCATGCATTGAATACAGCTCTTACCCAATATGCGCCCCTGTGGGGGAGACAAAAGGTTCAGGCCAACGACTGAGCCCAGAAGTTATGATGGAGTCTTCCCTAACTTCTGCTGATTCTTAATTTACTTTTGTATTATTTATATACATTCAGGCAGAGCTCAAGTGAGTTTAGTCATGCATCTTTACTTTTACTCACTGAGGGGTGGTGGTACCTTGGTGGTGGGTATCTCAGTATAGTATCTGAGATAATCTTGAGACATGCATCAGTCCAAGGAAAGCTATTATACCAGAGTTTAACAGCAGGTCTTCCTCCTTAATCTCTCTTGGTTTTCAGCTCTTATGTGACTAATCCACTAAAAACTACCACCGAGTTCCCTCCTGTGCAAGGGTTTTGACAGAATCTGGCTGCAGTCTCCACTCCACTCTTACCCTCTGTTTGGTCCCACTCAGATTGTATTGTGTGAGGGAGGTTGGATATGTTGACCAGGTTCCATCCAGGGAATAGCAACGGTATTTTCCCCTGTAATTTCCATATTGGCAATACTTTTATTTACTTTTCATCCCCCCTACCCCTCCAATATGTCATACAAAGAGGTCTCCAGCACAGAAAAAGGTCTCACTGTCTGCTGCAGCTGCCCTGCCCATGAAATGTTAGTAGCAGATGAATAAATGCAATGCACATTTCAGTGGCTCTTTTGCTGAGTATCAGGAGTTGAATGCTTCCAAGTCAACACAGAGTATTTCTCCATCCAGATCTGATGTTTTGTGTTTGTTCTTTTCCGTCTTGGACTACATAAAGTAGGGAGAGATGTGAGAGCGGCAAATGGTGAATGATTTTGGTAAGATCTGGTTGACGAAGAGTTAGAAATGTCAACCCTTTAATAAATACAGATAAAAGGGAGGAGGCTTTGGTTTGAACTACCACTCACTTTTTGATGAGTTGGCAAGAGAACCTTCCTTGAGCAAAGCAGAGGAGTAATTTAGTATCTGACAGGAAACCTCTTCTGACAGTGTACTGTTAATCACATAAAGAACTTTTTGGGGAGATATGATGCTAGAAATAATCAAGCATGAAAGTGATAAATAATCTAAAGCCCATACAGGTAACCAAATAGACAGTTTGCCTTTGGACTTCCAGGTATGTAGAAAGAACTACCTGTGCTGTGCAAGCAGCTGGGTGGCATAGCTTTAATTAAAGAATCTAATTTATTTCCTCAACTCTTTTATGCTGGTTTGGGGATTAATGTAATGTTTATTTTTCCAGTCACATCCAGAAATAACAGGATTAGAATATGCCTATGCCTCAAACAATACAAAGTAAATCTCTTTAATGAAGGAAAACTGTTCTATGCCCTCAAAATAAGATGTGTATCTGAGTCGGCAGGCCTGATATTTGGGATAATTATTCTATGTTAAATGTCCATGCACAGATACATCTACCAGTTTGAAATGACATAACTATGCAGTGTTATTTTCTTCTGTTGCTAAATAGACAAGTTCATGGCTTGACTCACTGTTAGTCAGGAGGAATCTTCAGAGTCTGAGATCAGGATGATTTTCTTTCTTTTATTTTGCTTTACACTTAAAAAGAAAAAAATATTTTTCCCTTGACCTTGAAATAAAGCTTTAAAAGATTTTACTGAGTTTTGATGAGTACATATTAGATAAAGACATTCATGTCACTGAACTGAAAGTATACTTCAGTCTCTTGTGTGCCTTTCCCTTATAAAGGTTCATAGATCAGAAGTATTTCTGACTTAAAATATAAGCCTTTAACTTTCACTTTTAGCTATGATCCTTTCAGTAAATGTTCCCAATGGCTGTGCTTGTTCTCCTGACCTGTTTTCCAAGAAGCCGAGCCAATTTTGTGGTTTGCTATATGTAACTCTGAGAGACTAAGTCAGATAAAGTGTTATTGAATGATTAGGAAAATAGAATAGGAAAATGTTCTTTAACAGAAGAGCCATACATAACTGTGGTTAGAAAAGCATTGATTTTTAGCTTGATTGCAGTATGTTCTGCATGAAGTTGCTTTCTCATAGATTCTGCCTCACTTACTAGAGTGTAATTAGAGTATTGTGTCACCTATAAAGATGAATGGATGGAGATTTCTTTATTTAAGATTTCCCTTCTCAAAGAGTGAGAATGTTGACAGCATCTGTGTTCAGAGATAAGAAAATATCTTCTTCTTAGTGATAATGCCTATAGATGCCATCTGTACATCTATCTATCCAACAGACAGAAAGAAATGGAAATGTGTTGAGTACAGAAAGAGATATCACAAGGATGCATAGCATACATGCACTTAACAAAGCCCATTCTAACACAAAATTCTCTTCTGAATCATTCAAACAGTATTGCTGCTGAGCTTTATTAATAAAAGCTTAGAGTGCATCCTCCAGCTCTTTCAAGGAAAGATAAAAAATGCTCAAGAAAATTCTCATCTCTGATAATATATACACTAATTCAAATGACAGGTTATTCTAGGGAAATATCTGATTCCTAAGTTTTTAGGAAGTAATGTTATTACTCACATTTGCTACATAAAAAAACACTACATTTTCTCAAAAGTGCTGCAGTTTCTGTAATTAGCTGTACTTACAGCTTCCTGTGTGTGGATGACTGCAATCTCATATCATGCTCCTGAGTTTTCCTTTTTTAAACCATGCCTGATGAACACCTTTTAGGCTGTAAAAGACCTTTAAGCTTAATGAGTCCAACCTTAAACCCATCACTGCGAAATCCACCACTAAACCATGTCTCCAAGTGAACACACATACACTTTAAATATCCCCAGGAATGATGACTCAACCATTTCCCTGGGCAGCCTCTTCAAATGCTTGAGCATTCTTTTTTGCAAAGGAATTTTCCCTAATATCCAATCTAAACATCCTCTGGTACAATGTGAAGCCATTTCCTCTTGTCCTACTGCTAATTACTTGGGAGAAAAAGCCAATCCCCATCTTGCTACAACCTTCTTTAATGTAATTGTAGAGAGAGTGACAAGGTCCCCCCAGAGCCTCCTTTTCTCAAGGTTAAACAACCCCTACTCCTTCAGCTGGTCCTCACAGGGCTTGTGGTTGAGACCCTTCACCAGCTTCATTGCCCTTCTTTGGACTCATCCCAGTCCCTCAGTGATTTTTAAGAAGTGAAGGGCCCAAAATTGAAGAGAGGATTCGAGGTGCAGCCTCACCTGTATCAAGTAGAGGGAGATGATCCGTGCCCTAGTCTGTCTGGCCACAGGATTTCTGGTACAAACCAGGATACCGTTCATGTGTGAGTATGTATTTAACATGGACAAGTTTCTACCTGCTCTACAGTACAAGAGACTGAATTAATTCCAGGAATTACAAAGTAGAAAGGAGAAATCACCAATTAGTGCAACCATGAACCACTGTTATACTTGAAATTGGCCATTCCCAAAGTGCAGGTTTTTTCTTACTGTAACTGAATCACTTGTCTGCTCACATCCCTCCTCTACTTGCTTTATTTTTTGCTCTATTGAGCAAACCTTTTTAATGATCTTGGGAAATCTGTTTGAGATAACATTTAGTATTTCATTTATGTGCATTGCCAAAGCACTTTCTGAAAAGCTCTGGGGCTTTAGGCTACTATTTGCTTCTGATGCTCTGGTGCCCAGGGCTTGCAGGCACTTATTGGCTGCACAGAGTATAGAGCTGCCTTGCAAATGGTGGTGTGAGGAGACACTGCAGAGGAAATAACACCTCCAAGGGCTGGTGATCAGAAGGGACTTGGAGACATCAAAGAAATTTAGAAACTATCAAAAAGCCTGTTACTCCGAGTGGAGAGGAAATACAGACAATGCTGAGGTGAAAAGATACCCTTCTCAGAGAATGAATGGAAAGTTTTGCATGTTTTTTCCTGCTTCAGTGAAAATGGTCTGTCTACATTTATGAGTACTATCACCAATTTTCCATTGTAATCAACAACAAACAGAGGAATTTTATTTTTCTAAAATTTCCTTTTTCTACATTATTCAATCATCTTTACATACTGCATAGGTTATCAGTTCATTTTTAAATTTCTGTCTTATAGTTGAGCCTCATGTTGCTTGAGGAAATTTGATTTTAACACCGAGAAGCTTTGCATCTGCCTATTTGCCCAGTTATAATAGCATTATCTGGAGTTTCCCTTTTTTTTTTTGCATGTGGAAATCTCTGCAGGCAAAAGATAGAAATGCAAAACCTGTAGTCTGGGATTCAAGGCTTACTGTTCTCTGACAGTGAATTTTCCTGTCATTTCCATTATTCTCAAAGCAAGATAGCTAAACTCTGGTCAGAGAGTTTATTGTTGTTGTGTAATGGGTCAGGAACAGCTCTGAAGCAGTAGTGGCACTGTACCTTGCTTTCCCTTGTGCACAACTTCAGCCTCATTGGCGAAATGAGATGTCTTTCTCATGCCCACCAAGAAATGTAATTTTGGAAAGGCAAGAGTTTTTGCCAGAAGTTGTCACAGAGCATATGGCAATATCATGCTCAGTGATTAAGACAGGGAACAAAATCAAGGTCCAAACACAGAACTTTTCATGTGGGAGAAATGCTGATATTTCTAAATAGCTCTTTTATGTTGTCAAATTTTAGGGGTTCGGTCATATTAAAAATGTAATCCTAGATTAGCATAAGCAGTTTTGATAGAGTCTTCATAGATTTTAAGTCTACTAAGAAGAAGAATTCTTAAAAATTTTTAAACTCCTTATCGTAAAATGGAGACATTACACCAGAAAGATGTAATTACTTTGATATAACACCCCTATATGTGGGCATCTGCTGTTTCAGAAGTGACTGAAATCAAAATTTAAAAATACTCTGAAAAGCTTTTAGATGTGGCAAGGTAAAAATTACTTCAGTAATGCCATGTAATTAGTGAAAAATTAAACTACCAAAAATAATATAAATTAAAAAGCATCTTAGTAAGAAATTCTTAAAGGCATTTCAGGAATGAACACTTCTCAGAATTGTTAGAATATTAATTGAAATCAATACTATATTGTGGAAATAGTTTTACGAACTCCAAGTAAATGAAAAAAAAAGTTAAACCACAATATATTTGAATAGAAAGTTTGACAATTCTTGTTTAATTACTATATACTCAACAGCAGTTCATTTTGAAAAATGCTCAGCTATCTGGGGTGTGTTCCTCTTTTACCACTGTAAATCACATTAGCTACAAATTGTGCCACTTAATAAATTGTTTCTAAATTCTGGTACATCTGCTAGATTGGGAGCAGACAGTAGTGAGACTGGTCTCTAGGCGACTTTAATTATGTTTTCCATTCACATGATGGAAGTTCGCAGCCATCAGATGCCACCTGCTATCATTTTTATTTCCAGTCATGTGAACCCTTGCTCAGGGCACCAAAGGGAACCTTAGCTGTCATACTTCTAAGATGCAATGTCATGAAAACTCTGCTGTTGCATTGTACTTGCAAAGCCAGAACCAAGCTCCCAAAGCATGCACTCAATTGACTTTGCTTTGTTTGGTAATAACAGCCAGGAGTTTTTGGTTTTATTTCTGAAAAACCAACACAGTTTTGACTTCAAAGCACTGGAAAATATTATTTTTATATTCAACACAATTCCTTCTGATTCCTGAAGTTCCTGTTCATTTTTCTGCCATCTTCTCTTTTTATTCTCTTACTTTTAATCACGAGATGAATTGAATACCAATGAGAAAAGATTTGTGTGAATCTCATTAGGAACATTCTGCTTGGAGAACTATGGTCATGTTGTGTGAGGAATTTTCATCACACAACCTTGTGGAGCCTTCCCGTTCTGAGGAGCCTGTAATCTGATTTTAAGACTCCTCCCATGGGACACCTGATAAAACCCACAGCCCTGGGTCTGCCTCTCTCTCTGCTCTCTCTGCCTCTCGGCTCTAGGTCCTTTGGGCTTTGCTCGGGCTCCTGAGACTCTGTCCCTCTGCTCCCCCCGGCATAGGATGGGGCATGGGGGGAATAAAGAAGAAGAATAATCAAGAATACACTTGTCCCTGGATCACACTCGTCACTGTAGCTACATGCTGCTACACCACCTATTTTCTGTGGGTATGTGTAGACTATTAGCCAGTCAGTGCAATTTGATTAAGTACATTCTAGCATGTGATCATCACATACAAAGTTGAACGTGTTAGCTGAGGTTTTGGGTGAGAATTCCTTCTTCAGTAACTGCTTAACATTTTAATTTTTTCTTTAGTTTTTGATTCAGTGAATCATATCTTCCAGAGGCATCTGGTAATCCTCCAGGGTCTTGGTGCTTAGTCCAGACCAACAGCAGAAGAATCTATTGGGTTTCAGCATGTTTGATTGGGATATTAGCTACCATTCAACTTGGACACTGTGGTTGCCCACTGATGTTGAAATTAGTTTCTGTTTGCAAATTTGATATTACCGACATGTTCTTTTGTAAGCTTCCAAATAGAAAGGTTGTGTTAGATACAATATATACAAGAATTTTTCTAATTAGAAGGGTTTTAGCTGCTATTTTAACATGGTGCATCATTATCCGAGTTATCAATATACTGTCTCTGAAATACTCATTTATCTGAATAATACTTTAAGGTCTTTTTAATACCCCTAGGTATGTTTAAATGAGAGATTTCTAGTAAAAAAGACACAGAGAAGCCTTTCAAGAGAGTACAATTTGAGATCCATTTATTTCCCAGAACTTCCTTTTAGTTATCAAAATTATAGGTTGCATGGAGCAGATCTCCTGTTCTGAAATGTACAATGTACACTGTATTATAAATCCATTGTTAAAAAGGTGTAAAAGTTTTGTGAAGCTGAGATCTGGAATTCACTTCATAGCAGTGTTTGAAATATTCCATTTTGGAAGTTTGTTTAAACTCAAACAACCAAACTGTACCAGTGCACTGGGGCATCCTTGTCTAATAGTTTATTACCAACCTCTTAGGGACTCACTGCCATGAAAGGCACTATATAGGCTTAGAGGGATTTTTTTTCTTGCCCCATGTGTAGTTTAGATGTCATTTGTAGTTACTGTGTACTGGTAGTTTACTTCAAACGAATGCTGATCGAGTCCAGAGGAAAAGATCGAACTACGTGCTAAAAAGAGGCAAAAAAATAAAATACAGCTTTGCTGTTCTACTGAGATACATCTGTGCCCGCTGCCAAATGCTAGTTCCTAGTTTGAATTCAAAATTGATCGTTTTAGCCTGTAGAGATAAGAACAAAGATCATATTTTTTAAATATTTGGTGGTTTTTAATAAAATAATTTTTTAAGTATTACCATACTTTAATCTTTCACTAAAGACTAAGAGTCAATAAAAGAAAAACCTGTTCATTCACCTGAGGAGAGCTTGTACAAGCATGCTTACTTTTTGAGAATATAGACCAGAATACAATTGTCTTCAAATACCTCTGGAGAATAACTGTAAAAAGAAAAGGGTGTTTTACAGTGTTCCACCGATGATGAATTATTTTATCAGCTTAGCCTTTTAAAGTTCGTTGCAGTTTTTTTCAAGGAAAGGAAATGGATAGAGTTGTCAGAGGTACCCAAATATTTGAGTTGCAAAGTATTTGGGTGGTTTACAGGAGCCCTTTAGGAAAACCTAAATATCAAATGTGTCTTCAGAATTTTCTGAAGAAATTGTTTTTTTTTGGAAATTCTTCTTCTTAACTAACATGAAAAAAATACCCACCAAGAAGCAAGAGAACATATTGCTGTTGTTTTTAAGAAAAATACATAATGAATATTAAAACCTGATTGTATATAAGCCACGTGCGCAGCCACACTCTCATAGCTTAAAAGTTAAACCCTCGACCTGTGCAAAGGAAAAATGAATGAGACAAATTTCTCACTGTCTCAAATTGCACCAGTATAACTCATTGGCCAAGTCATTTTTGGTGTTTTCCATTGAGTTGATAAGCTATGTGTTAATTGTGCCTTACGGCAGGTAACCATATTTAGGGGCTTCAGAAGTCCTGATCAGCTTTCCTTCCTTCTGTAAGATCTACCAGTTGTTAATTTCTTTGCAACTAGGTGTTTTATTTCATTGAACTGTGTAGATGTAAATGCTATATACCTTCAAAGGTATTTCCATGGTTCAAGGTCCTACAAAACCTGCTCTGGACAATTTTCTGTAAATCACTCCAGCCTAGCTGGATAAATATGGCTTAAGAAATCAAATGTGAGACCTTGGCTTGAAAAGAATATCCTAACACTATTTACACTTTCATATTAATATGTGCTGTTGGAATCAAGTATTGGTAATTTTTCTGCACTTTAAAAACAAACAAAAAAAATACACAAACCCCCCAAATTATAAGATTTTCTTACTGGAAAAATTGTCCAGCTATTTACTATATTTACTATATGTTATATATTTCAGACGATGGGAAAACACATTGATTCATTCAAAATAAATTATGGGTTTAAAATATATGAAAGTATATTGCCCTAATAAATGGCAACTTATATGAAAAAAGGAAATAAAGAACTTGAAGGCTTTATTTAGATCCAGTCTGTTATTGTAAATGATGGTGTCAATTTATTTATTTTTTTATAACCTCCAGCAATGGAAGATTATTGTGATAAATGATTCATATCACTGCAATATATACCTTTCAAAATTTCCATATCTGGCAACTAATAGGCACTTCTTGAAGGCTTCAATAGGCTCTTTAGCCAGATAACATGACTGGAAGCTGCTTCATGATTAATTTCATCTAAATGTGGTAATTATCATACTTTGAAGTAATGCCTGCAGAACATGCTTTCACAGAGAGTTAGTGGAAGCAGAGGATTAACCCAGAAATATTTCAGTTCAGAGCAACATATTACCCAAGCAGAAATATATTTTCTTCCAAATTTTTCAAGATTATTAGACTACTTGGCAGTCATTTGCATTACCTTATCTCATATCAACTTCTTCACAGCAATTTAGAAAGCAACAGAAAAAGAAGCATATTTGTATTATTAGCAGTAATGGGATAGTCTTGGATGTGCAAGGAATTTAATTTGACAGTTTCTGCCCTGAAGTATTTCTTATATAAGTGTTTAAGAGCACAATTCATTTATCATTCATATATGTTGTGGACATAACAATTATCCTGCCTACATTCCAGAAACACTATAGTTAATTAGAGAGGATGTTAATTTCCACGTAACCATCCAGGGGAGTACCTTCTACCGCTGTTCTATGCATGCTTTTGTTCCTGTCTTACAAGATCCCCATGAGTAATTTCTTGGTTGTGCAGGTGAGACTAGTGAAAAAGGTATGTGAAGCACCAAGAATGTTTCTAAAAATGGGTGATTTTTTACCCAGCTAAAAGCCCTGAGGTAGAATAGCACCAAAAATTATAACAGAGAGAGAAGCTATCTCTACGTATTTCTGCACACTTATATCACCTCAGTAAAAATTCCAAATCTCTCAGCCATCAGAAAAAAAAAAGTCCTGCAAAAAGGTTGCCCAAAATTCCAACCTTAAGTGAGACTGAACAGCCTAGTTAAAGTCTTTCTGGTAGATTGCTTGGCCATGCTGCATATTGATTCAGCTAAGTAATTTCAATTTTATTCAAGTCAACCAGGGATGAATTTTGCCTGCTTTTCCATGGACCATATGTAGGGCTGAGTCCCTCTAAGTTCAATAGAAGTTAAGTGGAAAATCATCTAAAGTAGGTCTCAGTTGTGTGATTGTCCACAACTGCAGGAAGAGAGTGCCTTTCCTCACGAGCACATCCTCCCTTGTGTTTCTGCAGCCTGACCACATGCACATGGTGAGCAGCCATAGCTCAGCTGCTGCATGTAAGCCATGGTAACTCAGCCACGCACAGATGAACCCCACAGATTACCGTGCCAAAATTGAACAAGAGTGTTCAGGGTCACACAGGCTTTCCCATATTTACACTTGGGGTACAATTAGTGCCACTGTACCATGGAACAAACAGAAGTGGAATGAATCACTGTATCATTCCAATGCACTTTATAGCAAATAAGCTGTTTCACCTCTAAAGCACACACTACAGTTTTCTGTCCACCTTTATCCTTACTATGTTTTTATGCATATGTGTTTGGTTTTTTTTTCTCTTACAGATAAAAAAGAAGCTGCTGTGTCCAAAGAACTCAAAAGTAAGAAACTACTATCTCTTTTATATGACATGCAGTTTCAAAAGTTCATTTCAGTAATCCAAAAAGAATAGTTATTAAGTTATTGAAAATACAAAGAAGAAAGTAGCTACACCATTTATAATTGAAAAATGATATGTTTAGATTTCAGCTGCCTCCTACTTTCTTAATCCATTCTTATCCTAATTCTAACTGCACACTCCTCTTTGTGACTGACAGTTTTGCCTTCCCCTCTTTCCTACCACTGTCTTCAAAAACAAAGGTTTCATAGGGGAGGAAATGTCAAATTGAGGTCTCAGCTGAATGTGATCTCAGTGGCAGCAATTTTCATAAATTGGCTGAGAAGGCTCAGAGTTGAACATGCTGAGGAACACCAAATTTATCTTCACAAATGCAAAACAAGGGCCCCACCTGTCTAGGTAGCTCTGGTTCCAACAGAGAAACTTCTGTGGCTGAAGAGAGATGGGAATTGTGCTCCTCTGAAAAAATAGCTAAAAAATGCTCTGAAAGCTTGGTATCATTTAAAAGAGAAGAGCTACATCTTCCTTTTCTGCAAATTTGCAATCAATGCCTCAACACAGTAAGGACAGTAAGACAGTATCTTTGGTAAGACTTCATCTGCTCATCATTCTGTTCTGATAGTACAGTATATAAGAAAAATTAGGAAAAATATGGGGCTTCAAAATCTGATTCAAATTCACAATTAACGAGTGCACTGACTCTCATTTCCCTGTGTGACCTATAGCAGAACAGTCTCCTGCCATCCTCAGTTTTGCAGCCATTTATTAAGAGATTCCTTTTGGCAATGAAAAAAAAAATTATACTTTGGGTTCTTATGCAAATTTTGCAGAAATATCTAACAAAACATTTCATAGACTTACTCTACAAGTAATGTCCTGTTAGTAAAATAAGAACCTGTTTTCAAGCAGGTCTTAAAGGACCTATTAATTTGCACACATAATTCCTCAGAGCAGCCTTCGAGTGCCTAAATGGAAGCTACAGGAGAGCTGGAGAGGGACTTCTCACAAGGGTGTGCAATGACAGGACAAGACCTAATGGCTTTAAACTGAGAGTAGATTTAGATTGGATATTAGGAAGAAATTCTTCACTGTGACGATGGTGACGTGCTGGAACAGGTTACACAGAGAACTGTGCATGTTCCCTCCATGGAAGTGTTCAAGACCAGGCTGGATGGAGCTTTAAGCAACCTGATCTCATGGAAGGTGTCCCTGCCTGGCAGGGGGTTTGGAACGAGATAATCTTTAAGTTCCCTTCCAACCCAAACCATTCTGTGATTCCTTTAGTGGGAGAATTCCACAGCAGCTGTCATAGCAAAACTTCCCATCTCCATCACAAGAGAGAAATTTGCAGATCGGAATTTGCAGCTGAAAGTAATTGATGTAAAGATGCAGAATCACTAGCACTTAAATAATTTGTGAATAGCAAACTGGAAATGGTATGCTTGCAAAGGCAGTTTAATCTTTGGGCACTTTTGTTTCAATGCTATTAAAAAGTTATATAAAAATTATATAAATTACAGAAATTTTTAGTCAAACATATCCTTAATTTTATTTTTTTCAAAATTAAATATTTAAAATCAAAATCAAAATCTTTGTATAACACAAAGAAACCTTAGCTTGTTTTCACAGATGTTATGAAAAAAACTTTTAAAAATTCAATGTCAAGCATACTCTAGCTGAGAGCTCAGAAGGGGATAAATGAAAGAGTCCTGCTATTTCATGTTAGGTCCATTTGACACTTGTAGAACATGTGTGTTGGATCTCTTCTGCAAAAACAGGCACTCAGAAAAGGGATACTAAGTAAATTCTTCTTCAAGGTCTCCTACAAATTTGCCTGAAGGAGGGGTGAGCACCCCAGATAATTACAATGCTGTGATAATAACTAAGTTAGGATATAATTATCAGCTGCAGGCTTTTAAATGGATGGAAATAATGCAATCCACATTGCACATGTAAACTATATTTTGTTTTCATTCCGTTTCACAAGACAATCTGATGCATCTTTTATGAACTTCTCAAAAGACTGGAGGGGAAGGACTCAAAATTACATTCCTGATTTAGCCATGTTCTTTTTCATTATAATAATACAGTGACAGATGTGCAGGATTAACTAACATTTTTTGGCATTCTGTAATTCAGCTTGTGATTAAAATGATTAGTTATTTCCTCTCAAGATATGAAAACGTGAATTTTAATTTAAAGAACCTTCTAGTTGATACAAAAAAATATTTTATGACCATTGGTGCAGTTTTGTTAAACTATTGTGGTTTAAGTACAGGTTGTTTTGGTAGTTCCTGAGGATAAAAGTAATTACTAAATAGTAATAATCAGTGAATAAATCTAGTAGGTTACTTAGGTTCTTCTACATGGGGCTAAGATTCCTCAAATCCACATGGGGATGCACACACCGTTAGTCATTAGGCCCTTCATTCTGCAAGGACATGCTCTACAAACAAAGACAGGATAATGCAAATGCTTCTTGAAAAGACCAAAAACAGTTAAATGGCTGGAGAAGGCTTGTTTCTCTGCTAAGAGAATACAGCAATTGCTCTTTCAATTGCAGTATCAAAAATGAAGTCGTTCTCCTAATGCTCCTCCATTCTTCAGGATGGAGGGAGATTCCTGGTATAGCCAATTCAATGGATGTACTTTACAGAAGCAGACCAATTTCACCTCTTCTAACCAGGGCCAGTTTCAGATTAGGGGAAAGGATGACACTGTGAATAGCTGTGGGATCCCCTGAGGTAACACTACTGAATTCACAAGAGTGAATCCTCAACAGCTGCCAGAGGCTGGTCCAGGACCTTCTGCTCTCCTAGCTGCAAGATCAGATGCAGAGGCTCCCAGCACACAGCTGCTGCCTGAGGGGCAAGGCCATGCTGAAACCCCTACATGCCTTCTTTCCTCTGCTTTGCCAATAGATATTGAACAAGTGAGCAGAAAAAGCTGAAAGAGGGGATTCAATGCCTAACAACCAGAGCTTACTAGCCCTTCAGCTGGTAATTCTGTTGCTGCCTTTGAATTTATTGAAGACAACTCAGCCCTTCTCCCTTTAGGTAATCTCTTTGTTTAACTCTTCAGTTAAAAAAAATTGTTACAGTCTTCCTCACTGGAAGCCTTTCCTCAGATTTCTGTAGGGTTTTAAAATATAATGCTTTGTAATAAATGGTTTCTTTTTTTTTTTTTTTACTTTTTTTAAGAGCCAGCAAAAGCTCCTGCAGCCAACCCAGCCATCAAAAAGGCAGCAGCACCAGGTAAGGAAAAAAAAAATTGCATGCAGTGTATTTCTTGTACTCTTGAGCCAGTTTATTACATCATAGCACCATCTGCTGGATTGCACATGAGCCAGTGGTTTTTGTTAGCTGTCAGGGTGATTTTTGGTCTGTTTTGCTCTAAATCATTGTGATAATTCGTATGTGAAATATTTGCTAAGAAAAAAGTATTTACCACTGATTTCTAACATTATGTTTGCTTCTTGTCGTCCCGTGGCAGCTATGAGATATTGAGCCATTCTGCAGGGCTTGAGATAAAAAAAAAAATAATCTGAATGTAAAGTCTGATTTTAAAAGCAATATTTACAGAAACTAGTTTCCATGTGAAGCTGTATTTGAGTCCTTTGAGAAGGGGATCTGGTATTTCAACATGCTGATGTCATAGTAGGTTGTCAAAATTGAGCTCTTGGATAATCATAAATATGCACTGAAAAGACAAGCAAACTTTTTTTAAACAAATAATGGCATAAATTCCTATCTGAAGTTAGATGGGATTGTAAAAATCTAATAATTTTTATTTATTTATGATCTCATCTGCTTCATAGCCATCTTCAAAAATGCTACATCTCATATCTGCTTAATTAAAGAAAACCCAATATAATGAATAACAACCTGAATAGTCATTATATTTGTAGTTTGACTACATTTTATATTAACTATCAAAAAAACCCTCAGGAATTCCAATATGAAAATGTGGAGAGTATAAAACCATAATATTATTCTAGTCTAAAGCAGGATAGCTGGTGCTGCACCAGACTGTGCCATTGAGCTGTGCCTGGTGCTGGCATCCCAGCAGTGGCCAGCCCACACTACCTCTGCTGCTTCTTGCCTCCAGCTGATTCCCCCGAATGGATCTAAGATAGCTTTTCTTTTTTTTTTCCTTTAAGATTGTTTTCTGGCTATCTTTCTCTAATTCAGGCTGTTTCAGTAGTCTATTTCAGAGCTCTCCTCCACTGAAAAAGTGAAAAAGGAAGTAATAACTTTCATCAGTAGGGGTGAGTGGGAATTGGTGAAGGATCAGTGCAAGCCAGGAACACCTGCAGTTGTCTCTACCACAGAAGGACTCACAGCCTGGAATCACAGAGGATGTGGGCTATTGCAGCACAAATTGTGTGGCTGTCACTGTGTGACACTGGCCTGGGAAAGCACCATTTCCCCACCAGTGCTCCCCATCCCTACCTGCTGTGTTTGTTTGACACCACGTTCATCTCTGCTAACACAACAGGGGGAGCAGTGTAAACCACCCCATTGCCATGGCTTACAGCTGAAAGCTGTGCTAGGAATGTGTGTGTGGCAGGGTGTTCAGCCTGTCAATGAGTCTGGCTCCACAAACATTTACATTCATGTCACTGATAATTTCTTAAAGCAGCTTTGATGCCAGAGTGTGTTGTATAGCTAGACCCTTAGAAGTCTCAACAGTACTCTGTAGAAATTATGTTAGAACCATATGCTTATAATTAATTCATTCCACCTGCTTGCATCCAATATTTGTGTTCATGTTTGAAAAATATTCGAATGAGTCTGCTTGTTGGCAAGAATGGTGATGACAGTAATCTGCTTAAGAAAAAGAAAGGAGGAAAACTGGCATGGCTTCTTATGAAAAAATAAAACAAGTTTGTCTGTTCTGACACATTTCTAAATATCTAGTTTGCCTTAAAAATTGTAAAGAGCAGTAGGTTCTGAGTTCTACATTTTAGTTTCCCCTCCAGTTCACTGAAAATTAATTTACCACCAGAATAACTCACCATAGCAAAATATTAAATATGCTTGTTTGGCAACATCATAAGTAGACTGCTGCCTATTAGCACAGTAAATTAAATACATTATCCAATTTCATATTTCATTTTCTTACACACTTCTTATTACATCACAACCTGTACCCAAGAATGCCTAAAGCTCAAGGTTTACTCCTCTTAACAGATTGAACAGACTGAGAGCACAGCTGGTCATCTCACAGTGTATCTACACCACATATGTTCCTGATCTTAATGTCACTGGTTGAGAAATCCCTGCCTAATTCAACACACTATTTTAATCTCCCTACATGTATACAGAGAAAGCAAAGAAAGTGAATATGGAGTTTGGAAGCCTATAAAAACTTCTGGATCTGCAAGCTGACAGTTGCTCTAGGAAACCAGTCTCAATAAATTTCCATCACTTAATTTTGAAAGTGGCTATTTTCAAACATTACCGGATTTCTCTATTTGGAAAAAATCATCTCGCTGTCATCGAAAACTGGGCTTGAGATCCCAGTATCTGGCTGTAAAGCAGAACAGTTTAGTAGATATATGCAAGTGATGCTGTTCTAAGGGGAGAAATCAGAGTTGAAGATGTTTTGTTACACGTCTTCCTCAGTAACTCTGTTTTATGTTGTTCCCATTTTAAATCTTGCAGGCATTCCCTCTTTTTTTTTTTTTTCGGCACAGTGCATTGTCTGCCCAGCTGTGCCAGCAGAACAAGTCTGAGAGTGACCTACCTTTACAAAATATCAGTCTGTCCTTTTACCCTGAGGAGCGGCACAGTTTTCTTCCACAGGATTTCCTCAGGCACCCCTTGTGCTGGGCCCAGCAGACTCTCTCTGAAGAGTTTCTCAGAGCCAGGGGTGTAGGTGGTGAGTAGATGCCTCACCCTGACATCTTTTGTCAGGAGAGGGCGCTAGGAGGGAAATCTGCCTCTTATTGCCATCCCTCTGGACCCTCACACCTCAATCCTTCTCATGCCCTGTAGCTGTAGCTAATTCTGCTGGATGAATGTTCCAGCTGCCGGTGGGGCAGAGCCATCACACCTCGGTTTAGTGAGTTTGCTGGGTCTGTTTTGTCACTGTGGGAAAAGCTAATGCATGGAGGTGCAGGACAGGGACTCAATGAAACCATGCAGAGAGCATTTCCAGCTAAATTAGCCAGAGGCTGACTGTATTCCCCTGCAGGCAGTGAGGAGCCTCAGTGCCACTGGTTTGTGGCACTCCTGTAGCTAGGGAGAGGGATGGGAACAGCTCATCTCTGAGTCCCTCTCAGGAGATGGCCTCCTTTCATAGGCAAGACTCCTGCACCTTCTCTAAGCACCAGTGACAGTGCTTTCCCCTGATAATTTGCCTGATTTGAAAACCAGTTCTTACTCTTTTCAACACTGCAAAAATTAAATCCTAATTGCTGCTTAGAATTTCCCTGGACTGGTCTTGAAATTTTTAATTAATTTTACAGTATGTTTAACAGATTTTGTACCGTCAGTTAACTGCCTAATTACTGGGTTTTAATGCCTAATTTTTCTCATCTTCCTCTCCACACACGTGCAAAAAAAAAAAAATCTTTTTCATCACTTGATTTGAGTTCATAACAGAAACTACTTTTAAGCACAATTTCCTCCTTGAAAATCAATAAAATTTAGTCTGGATCCAGAAAGAATAAAGTAAAATATGACAGACAATAGCTAATTTTAAGTGCTCAGGTGTCAGCTGCATCCAATCTCCCAAAGTGACTGCCAGTTGTACCAGAACTACTATTACTTTATTATGCCACCAATCTTTTCACTGTTTGTAAGAAGCAGAAAGAGGACATTTTGTATGAAATTATGTAAGAAATAGGTCCATGGGGTAAGTATCGAATATTGGAAGGCAGGCTATACTGAAAAACTTGGCTAGAGGATGGGTTGTATAGGTTCAGATCACTCTGTCAAAGAAGGAAGCACTACTGGTTTTACTGACAATGGGCACTATTTACTTAGCAGGGAGGTTATTTTAATTCTTGGTTCAAGATAAATGATTGTAACTAAAATGGCAGCAGGAAAGCTATTGCCATGAGGTCTAACCAGTTTTAATCTACATAAAAAGGAAAAAAACCCAGAAGTTTATGGCACAGTAGGTATGTCTGAAATGTAGAAAAAAATTGTCAAGGAGCTGGATTATTGATTATCTTTTAATTATCACCTGTAGGACAAGGTATATAGAAAGCTAAACCCATATTTTACAGAAGATTAATAAAATTCAGCAATTATATTGCATAATTTAGCAACACAGTGGAACAAGCAAACTTATAATGGATTTTTTGTCAGGTTTCTCAGATTCAAGTCTCAAGTCACATGTCAGGGATGTATTTTACTCATAGCCCCACACCCTCTGCATCATCCATCAAACTATGTATTCTCATCTTGTGTAGATATGTGTAGTCAGTCCAAGAGGAGAGACTTTGAAAATCAGGGTCAAGTTTACACCCCCTGTAAGTACTTTTGGAGAAAGGAAAAGGTGCCTGTCTCTTTCTCTCTCTGTAGGGACATTATAAAGTTTTCCATCCTGCATTCTCTTCAGGATCTTATGTCTGAGGGCCTCTGTGTGCCCTGAAATTCCTCTTCATAAGCAGCCATTGCACCTGGTGAAAGCATCTCTGCATGTATTTCTGTCGTACTGATGTTACCAAGAAAATTATTCTGGTAGCTGGAGTAGACAGTTCAATTTTCTGTTTCCTGAAGTTAACCCTCTCAGACTTTTTCAGAACATAAGCACAGCCATTCCTGGTTTATATTCCGGGTTTACAGTCTATCTTTTTGGCGACAAATGTTAGAGGTAACTTACTGAATGCAGAAGGACAAGCTTTGCAGTTTATTTTTGTACAAAATATATCTTCACTCAGATAGCAGGTGTTTATGCAGCACTAAACAAAATAATGAAGCCCTACCTGTATTAATACTGCTGCTCAGGATCTTTGAATTTAGATCCAGGATCATTCTGCAGTCCTTCTGAATCACCAAAGCTTTCTTTTCAGTCCATTTTAGCATAATTCTTCCTCCGTCCCACCTTAGATTTTCGGGAAGTTAAATATCGTGTCTTCTCTGACTTAGTAATTTTCTTTCTGGTTTCAATGGGATGGCTCCAGTCTTGCCTGGTTTTGTACAGTCGATGGAGATTATCTGAGCTCAATCCTCAGCAATATGCCGAAGGAAGGAGAAACTGAGTTTTGGTCCTCAACTGTTTGTCCCAGGGTGCTTCCACTTGGCTTTATTGAAGCCTCAGAGCTGACTCTGCTTGTGGTACGCCAGGAATGCACTGCACCCTCGGCAGCTAAAATCTTGTTGCTGGTGCAGTAGTCCATCACTTAGCCACTTAATATTTGTGGCTATTATATGAATGGAGATGTATTCCACAAATCATTTCAACCCACTGACATTTTCATCTCAGTTGAAATTCGAGAAAATATTACAGAACATGATGTCTTAAATTGTCCACAGGATTATGTAAGCTGAGCCATTATCTGACTCTGAATGGGAAAGGAAAAATGAATTCTTTACTTATGTCACAATAGATGATGCCCTGTAAGGGGAAGAATTTTCTGATGTTAGAAGATTTAACTTTACAACCATGAATTCTTTATACATAGGATTTATTTAAATAGAGCATGAAATAGCTTATTTTACACTAAGCTTTCTAATCTGAAATCCAGTTTTAATTCACCAATTTTTAAAATGTTTTTGAGTAAATGGCCTAAAATCCATGATATTTTTTTCTACTTTTGTTAGGATGTTGAAATTCCGAGTCTCATAGCTTGGCACTATGCATTATTTTGCATTTATACTTTCCTTAGTGTATTCTCTCTTTCAAGATAATATAGAGTTAAAATAATTTCCAGTACTTCCTTTCAGATCACAGTGTGTGTGAAGACACTTGTACTGTAAATGCAGTCTTGTTTCTTTTTTTTTGTCACCAGATATTTGCTATGCATCAAAGTACTTTTGTATTTCTAATACAAAGACAGCACTACTTTAAGAGCAAGGCAGGGGGAGCAAGTAAACTACAATTTTTTTTTATTCATACATGAAAGTAAAAATAATATCAATAAAAGAGTGTCAAATTAAGTGCAATTAAAAAATCAGAGCTAAAAGGATTATATAAGTGTCCACTCTTTACAGAAAAGGCATTTTAAGGTGCTTTGTTCTGAGGCTGGCAAATTTTCATAGCCCTGAATTTGTTTAATTATTTGAGTGTACTTTTGCCTAGAATTGGGCCCAATTTCATTTAACATATCTTTAACTCAATCTTGAGTTCACAGAATCACAGAATTCACAGAATGACTAGGTTGGAAGAGGCCTTCAAGATCATCAACTCCAACCCATCCCCTAATACCTCATCTAGACCATGGCACTGAGTGCCACATCCAATTTTTTTTAAACACATCCAGGGATGGTGACTCCGCCACCTCTCCTGGCAGACCATTCCAGTACTTTATCATCCTTTCCATAAAAACTTTTTACTAATGTCCAACCTATATTTCCCTTGACACAGCTTGTGTCCTCTGGTTCTGTCAGTTGCTGCCTGGAGAAAGACACCAACCCCCACCTGACTACCATCACCCTTCAGGGAGTTGTAGAGAGTGACAAGGTCACCCCTGAGTCTCCTTTTCTCCAGGCTAAACACCCGCAGCTCCCTCAGTTGTTCCTCACAGGGCTTGAGTTCCAAGCCCCTCACCAGCCTCGTTGCCTCCTCTGGACACGCTCAAACATCTCAGCGTCCTTCCCAAACTGAGGGGCCCAGAACTGGGCACAGCACTCAAGGTGTGGCCTCACCAGTGCCAGGTACAGGGGAAGAATGACCTTCCTGCTCCTGCTGGCCACACTATTCCTGATACAGGCCAGGATGCCATTGGTCTCTTGGCCACCAGGGCACACTGCTGGCTCAGGTTCAGCCGGCTGTTGACCAGAACCTCCAGGCCCCTTTCTGCCTGGGCACTGTCCAGCCACATCATCCCCAGCCTATAACACTGCAGGGCGTTATTGTGGCCAAAATGCAGAACTCGGTACTTGGATTTATTGAACTTCATCTTATAGGACTCTGCCCATTCATCCAACTGTTTCAGAACCCTCTGCAGAGCCCTCCTACCTTCCAACAGATCAACACATGCTCCCAGCTTAGTGTCATCTGTAAATTTACTAATGAAAGACTCAATCCCCTCATCCATGTGATCAATAAAAACATTGAACAGAACTGGCCCCAGCACAGACCTCTGAGGGACACTGCTGGTGACTGGCCCCAGCTGGATGCAGCACTGTTCACCACCACTCTCTGGGCCCGGCCATCCAGCCAGTTCCTAACCCAGCAAAGAGTGCTCCTGTCCAAGCCGTGGGCTGCCAGCTTTTCCAGGAGTATGCTGTGCGAGACAGTGTCAAAGGCCTTGTTGAAGTCCAAACAGACAACATCCACAGCCTTTCCTGCCTCCACCAGGTGGGTCACCTAGCCAAGCATTCAAGGGCATGCTTAAGCTTTGTTGAATCCAGACTATCGCATACACTACGGATATAATTATCTTTCCAGGCAATAATGTTCTGGAAGTGGTACCAACTTCATTTTGCGATAATGGAAATAAATGGGCCTCATCCAGTTCATTGTGATCATTATGAAAATGCCACTTGATTTGCAGGGGAGCAGTGGTATGGATTAGACTCTTCTATAACATATATTATCATATTATATCTACAATTTATGATGGACAGTATTGATGCCATTGCTTTCTGCCTGTGAAGAAAAGCCTCAGACCAAAGAGATGGAACTGAACGCAGTTGCATTTCATCCAGGTTTTTCTTTCTTTTTTTTTTTTGCACAAAATTTTTATCAGATATCTCCCAACAAGGTAGCAGATTTCTGAAAAAGATACAAAGAACTGTAAACTGCTTTCCTTTTCTTCATAAAAATCCATCAGGAAGACTTTTGCCCTCCTCAAAAGATGATCATATATAGAGGAGTGAGTATATTTGTGGCATGATTTCACGATGTAAGAGGTGTGTTCTTATTTCTGAAAGAAATGTATTTGTACAGTTCATGATCTTTATAAATCAAAGCATAAAACAGTGGTGAGATTTTCTACAATGAACAAGAAAATACGAATAGCAGTGAAATATAGGAAAACACATACGCCTTGGGAACAGGAGAACAGGAAAAATCTAGTTTGATGCAAGACTTTCTCATGTGGATTATTTCAGGTCTAACTACATGACTGAACATATATTGCAACATTTCCCTTCAGCAGAAGGGACTAAAGGGATCTCGTCTTTATCTAAATGCTTATGTTCACAATATTCTTAATGACAGGATAACTTTACTACTTTTTACCACTTTTACCACAGGAAAGCTTTACCACTCTGTCTCATTTGGTTTTATTTAACCAACATGATATGAAGTTCCAAGAAGTTTTATGTATAGCCTATAAAACCAAGATTACAAAACTATAAGACCAAACTAACTTTCTGCTAAGGACTTAAGTACCTAAGACACTGCATAGACTATGACAACAGTAGGTTTCACTGAAATATTTGTGGTAAAAGATAAACAACACTACAGAAAGCACCATTTTTATTCAGCTACTGAGTGCAAATAAAATGGTATTCAGTAATTAACATGTGGTGCATCCCACACAACAGCATATCCACTTGAAATGCCATTTATTTCAACTTTTCCAATCTGTGTCATTCCCAATAGAATTTTTCTTTTCCTGAACCATTCTTGGACATGAATGCTTTATCTGAATTAGGAAATAACAGGTGCACACAAACACTCATACATGTGTGCACATACCTATATAAATTATGACAGGAAATCAACTGTTCTTTCCTGTCAGGTAGCAGAGGGTCACACTTTGTGACTGTCTATTCTGGTACTAAAGATTAAAATACACCTCAGCAAATTTGCCAGCCTAGATGCTTTTCAGTGCTGTTTTTGCTTTAGGGAATAATGTGGCTTAGGGAAGAGCTAGAGAGGCAGGTTCAGGTTTTCTCTCTCCCACCTACTCTGAATTGCCTAGGAATATGTCACTAGTAATGAAGCAAAATTTGTATGGTTTTATGAGCAACTTATACATAACTTTGCCAGTTTTCATAAAAAAATAAAAGCCATTTGTTTAAAGTATCAGACCAAATAAAGATGGTAAAATGTCAAACTAAATCAAATCTCAATTCCATTCATGGTAGAAAAATACTATATTACCAGCAAAACTTCCCTGAATAAAAATATGCTGTACTGTCTCATATACATGCAAAAATGGTTAAACATAAAAATAATGACAAATCCCATGGCAAATGTCTGATCTGTTTACAGATGGCAATATCCTTTCATGTGTCACACTAACTACTTGAAAGTACAAAAAAAAGTAAAGAATAAGACATTGAGATCAAGGAACGATAACTTTTAGCAAACAAGGAAGACCTAGGTCTGAAATTTCCTGCAGTTTATGGCTGGTGTAATAAAAGTTTTCAGTTCATTCCATTCAAATATCAGGACATGAATCACCTGGTATCTCATATCATGTCAGATTTCCCAGAAATGCTTGATGTCAAATTCTATGTTATTCATTTTTTTACATTTTCTCATGGAAAAGGATTTTATTTCATATGCTTCTGGAAATAAAACTATTATGAAAGAAGCTCTATAGACCTTGCCTAATGTTTGCAGTTTAGGGACAAAAATGTGAAATAAAGCTAAATAAATGGATTCTTTTATACTTTGCCAAAACACTGACTTGAGTGTTGCTAGGATCATTCTGTTCCCTGATCTCCTGAGAGCTGAGAGATCTTAAAATGAAAGAGAAAAATAATTGCCTCAGAACCACTAAAGACTGAATTACATTTCCTTTAGTTTCCATGAAGCTGTCCTGAGCAACAGTCAAACAGAAACCCCTACAATACCAGTGAAAATTATAATTTCCAGAACGAGTCCTAAAATATCTGCAAGTGCAGAGTCTGAAGAGTGCTCAGGCTACACAAAACCAAAGCTGCAGATGTTGCCATGATTAAGAGCATTGAGGTGGCCAAGCCATTGAGTCCCAAACTTTTGTCCTCTCAGTTTTAGGTATATTTTTCCTCCTTGACGTGTACTAGAATTGCAACCCAGGGTAGGATGCCATCAAGACCAGGCAATAAACACCACCTTGCTCTCTACTTCCATCAATTTTTCACATTGTGGGGAAAATCACAACCATTACTCTTTTCTTTTGACTACATAAACCTGCTCCATCATTTCCACTAAAACTTCATTTCTCATATAAAATGTGTCTTTAAAGAGCCTACAATATTTTTAACATTTGTTATGAAAGCAATACATTAAAATGTTCTTTATATAACTATATTAAGATTATATTGAGCCTATATTAAAGTTCATTATTTCAGTCAATTAATCTTGATGCTTTGAAATGTACATTCTGGCTCAAATATATAGTTTTTGAAGTTGTAATGTAATTCCATAAATGGTTTGGAAAAAAAAAAAAGAAAAATAGCTTTTTGCTTGTAGAACTTGTCTCAAAGCTTTATTTTGGAAACTACATTTTTCTTTAAAATATATAAAAGATGACTCTTCAGAGAGATTTAAAAACTCAGAGAAAAAGGAGTATTTTATTTCAGATAGAATGGAAATGTATTGTTCAATGCAAGCTTTTTTGGGGTGGGAATATGGAGTAATAACATATTTTGTTTAAAACTTAACAATTGTGGGGTTTTTAATATTCAAGATCAATTTGTCCTTTCAAATATTAATTTTCATAGCTTTCCATGAACTATATATCTTTTATTTGCCCACTGTGCAGTCAGTATTAGCATTGATTACAAATTAATGTTTAATGGAAATATTATTCATATTAATGTTGTTTATAAGTATATTTAATTTTATGTTGGCAGTTCTTATTTCCTTTTTCTTATTCAATTGAGTGATAGGTCACATCTGTGAATAAGGTTGCTTTTAGTGAGGATACAACATTCAGAACCACTTTGAACACTGAACTTTATGTCTTGATTCTAGAGTGGAAGCTGTTTAAACATTAATGTTGCTCAGCTCTATACCACAGCTTTAATATAAATATAACCTGTAATAATCCTGGAGAAAATACAGTCATTGGATAGTGGTAAGCAATGAGCTTGTATTTAAAAGTATTCACCATGAGTCCTGTGTGCAGTTTTGAACACCACAATATGAGGATATAAAGTTATTAGGGAGCACCCAGAGGAGGACTGTGAAGATACTTAAGTGTCTCATGGAGAAGTTATATGAGGAGTGGATGAAATTACTTGGTTTGTGCAGCCTTGAGAAGAGGAGACTGTAGGTAGACCTCATTGCTGTCTGCAACTTCCTCTTGAGGGGAAACACTAGCAGACACTGATCTCTTCTTTGTGCTGACCAGTGACAGGACCTGAGGGAATGGCCTGAAGCTGAATCAGGAGAGGTTTAGGCTGGATGTCAGGAAAAGGTTCTTCACCCAGAGGGTGGTTGGGCACTGAAACAGGGTCCCCAGGGAAATGGTCACAGCACCAAGCCTGACAGAGTTCAAGAAGCATGTGGGTGATGCTCTCAGGCACATGGTGTGACTCTTGGCATTATGCTGTGGAGAGACAGGAGCAGGACCCAATGATCCTTGTGAATCATAGACTATCCTGAGTTAGAGCTCAATAATATCCCTTCTAGCTCAGGATATTCTATGATTTGATGATTCTATGATCTATCTTGTGATCAGTCAGCTCAGATACTCTTGAATTTAGGAAATGTTCCTGTGTGGATCCAAACTTGCACAGCACAGCCTTTCCATATGCTGTTTAAAAGCATCTGCAGATGGAAAAAGCTTAACTTTTTTTTTTTTTTTTTTTTGCTACTGTGAATGTCAGCACTGGCTGCTAGATGTTGTTCAGTCTCTATCTGTGACAGGCTGCCCTGCTCCTTCTGTGAGGGGGCGTTAAAGCACATTCTTGCAGCACAGAAAGAGGTATTACAGAAACTACCATTAAAAAGTAGTTGTCCTCAAGCACATATAGTTGGGTTGCAGACCTCCATTTAAACCACCCTGAAGCAAAACTGCAGATGTTTTTACGTACGTTTTTATGGTTTCCTTTTAGAACCTTATTATAAAAGTTGAATCCTTTGCTCTCCCTTATTAACAGCTAATCTGACCCTGTGTATCCAGTGTGAAAACCACTGAAGAGATTGATTAGAAATATAAAGGCTTTATTTTGACATACTGGAAAGCAGGGAAGGACTCACTGAAGTGAGAGTCTATAGAAATGTGTCACATCCAATGGCCAATAGTAACATGAAAGATGATTGTCCAAGGTAATCAAACAAAGCATTACAAGAAGCCAAATGTACACTTTACTTTTTTTTTCTTTTCCAGAACCACATAAAAAAGAAAAAATAATGGAACCTGGTGAATATTCTCTCCTTTTTATCTTACTTTAAAAAAATAATATTTTAAATTAATTATTGTCAGAATTAATATTAAACATTAATATTTGATACTTTTTAAAATTTGTTTTTACAGGCAAAACAACAAAGAAAGAAGCAAAAGTGCATGGTAAGTCCTGTAAAAGATTGTAAGTTTTAGAGTCTCATTTATCTGGTTTGATTATCAGTTGAGACAGGATTATGTAGAGGGATTAATAAATGAAGCCATTAATATAATTTTGCTGGTTTTATTAAAGTTACTTAAGCAATTGAATAGATGTGGAGCAACCATTCGGTCTTCTGGAACTGAGATCTAATTAAATGCTGAGAAGAACAAGAGGGATATATTTCTTTATTTTATCTTTTAAGAACTTTCTCTTTTCAAAGAAAGTTACATTAATTTTTTTTTTTTTTTTATGCCAAGCACCCATGCATTTTATTGTTGCAGCAAGGTGCTCTTGTTCCCATGTGGAACCCACTTCTCCAGCTTATCCAAATTTGGGAGAGCATAAATATTTTTTCCTTTTATAGCCAAGCTTGATGACTCATTCATCAGATGACTCTATTTTCTCAGATACAAATTCAGAGCAAGAAATACCTACAGTAGAAAGTCAATTTGCAGAAAAATGAATCTGTCCTTTTCTATAACATAAAAGCCTATCACAGTGCTTCAAAATGGTGTGAATAATAAAAAAAAAAAGAGAAATGTGGTAGTTCAATTAATTTGCATTAAGTTAATGCAATTGTGAAGAGTAGTAAAGAAATGAAACTGAGAAAACTTATATAAAGGAAGAGTTTTGAAACTGGATCCTCCTCTGTATCAATTCTAGAAGTTTCAATAAACTCAAAACAAAAAAAAAAGTGCTAAAATTTCTAGCTCCTGCAAATCACTGAGATTGTTAAAAAAACATTTATATTGCATACCTTCCACCTATGTTTAATATATGCTCATTCTGGAGCCTATTTTACTCCTTGTCTCATCCTCACACTTGAAAATAGCAGAGCTATTGAAGCTCCATATATAACTTACCCATTGGCCTTGTTTTCCACCCGCTGCTTTTAATCTGCAGGTTAATTAGTCATCTGCCATGAGACTATCTAAACAAGCAACACATGTGTGTGTCAGTTTTTGTCTACATAAAAATGAAATCCTGCTCTTCATAGATAAGTAGCATATTGACAAAGGGAAGAGGTGTTAGGATCAATTTTAATTCCTGTATTCTTTTATGCAATTTGTTTCTGTGAATGTTTTATTTTACAGCAGCTGTGAAAACTCCAAAGTCAAAAGGTGAATAATTTGATTGGTTTTGAAAATTGAAATGGAAGAATGCTGCTGTTAGCTTTACTGTAATGAAAAAAAAGCTGCTTGTGAAAAAAACTTTTAACAGTATGATTTATTTGAAACAGACAGCTTTTTAAATTATAATGTTGTCTTCCTTGCAGCATCTCAAAGCAGGCATCTTTTCCTCAAATTTTTCATGGACTAACGGTAATTCTCCAACAATCTGAAATTCAGTTTCTAACCCTAACTCAAGCCATAAGGCTTTTGTGACAGGCAGAAAGGAGAAGTAACCAATCTTTTACAGAGGCATGACACAAAGCAATATTTCTCTTTTTGCCATTCTAACTGCAGGACAAACGCAGTGACTGAACAGTTGTTTTCTTTAGGGAGTTTTGCAGGGAGGTTTGGTGTAACAGGTTTTGCCTGCCTTTCATACGTGAACTGTTGATGGCAGAAGGTAGGAGGTGTGAGAACATCAATGCTTGCTCCAAAGGTTCCTCCTTTCCACAAGGCACAGGGAACTGGGGCTGGTGATAAACATCAAGGATGTAAATTCAAGCTGAGCAAATATAGCAAATATTTAATTGTTTCACATCAGTGTCTGGTTTTTACAGACATACAGTGTAAGTTACTAGCTCCAAATTGCCCTCAAAAATATTACAGATTTCAGCTGTAACTTAAACAAAAATGGAAAATTGAATGTCAGGTTACAAACTACCCTTCATTTGTAGTCCATGTTTATTCATGTCAATGACCACCATACTTTTATAAGCATTCCCTTTCAGACAAATAGGAAGAAAAAAAAAGTCTTAGGTAGTTCAGTTAATTAAGGATAAGTAGAAACAATGGGTTTCCATTATATAATATAGGAATAATTCTGTTATTTCTGTTGTCAAAAGAACAGTCTCACAACTGAAGGTGCTGGCCTCATCCATCTTAGTTTTACTATAGGATCAATGTAATATTGAACCTGAAATTGTTCCCCAGTGTATAAGTAATGACAACTTTGCTTTATTCCTCATTAAATAAAAATGAGCTGATTTTAACTCTGGGGAAATTGTTGATTTCTTAAAAATTTCTTGTTAGCATGTCATCTAAATTTAACTTTACGTTGCTAATTTTGAAACTCAAACATAGCCTGTACCCCAGGGGGAAAATCATATTTAAATGAAAAATGTTACAGCTGTTCTTTTTGCCACTTAGCAAGGATCACAAAGGAATGCTGTTATTTTCTTCTATATTCTTTTGTGATGCAGACAAATTCTTGTCTGCAGTAGTGTTTAATAGTAGTCATTAAGTAGTGTTTAACCTTTCTTTAAGTCTCAAGAAAATAATATCTTTTCAATCCATATTTCTTTGTTCTACATTGTTGCTATTTATTTTTTTGTTTCTCATTTTTCTCCTGTTAGTCCTTAGAGACTTAGCAGCTCTCTGGACAGAATGTGATTTTCAGTATTCAGTAGGTGTTGGCAAATGTAAAATTTTTTTAGCATATTCATGGAAGGCAAACAATTCTGTTCTGAAAAAAAACAAGGCTTTTGATGAAATTATCTTCTTTGGTAATTAAACAAAATCAATCTGCTGGCATAGAAGGAGGTGTGGGACATTCCCACTACCCTGTACTTCTTATGAACTATCAAATGCACATGGAGCTTTTTTGCATCTTCTCACAAGCCACTAGAGAATGAATTTTTTAAAATTTCTCCATATAACAGAACAGTTCCTAAACCATAACATACACTTCTTAGGTTAATGATTTCTTCATTTTTGTGATGTCACAATAAGGAGCCTCTGACCTCAGGGTTCAGTGAGTGAAATGTTTTTTGTTTCCAGTGGGAATGATTTCTTTCAGTCTTCCATCACACTGGGCAAATATCTCAAAATAGCCATAAAATCAGTGACATTTTAGAATGCATATTTTTGATGTTGATGCTAGTTATGCAACCTGTCTCTTTTGGGATAAAAATATTCCGACAAATTTGATTGTAGCCTACAACTATTGAGACTGCACAAATATTTGTCTGATGAATTGCTCTCCTGGCCACTTTCAGCATAAAATAATATCTGCTGAATTGTCTCTCATTTGTTTCCTAAGAGTTTATGATGGAATCAGAGAAACAATTATAAAGTAAATTGCCCATTTGATTTACATTATGCCAACTTGTCAATAATTTTGCTGAGAGATGACAAAATAGATGTGGGAGTATTTCTCCATTTGTTTAATCTATTTTTTGAAACTATATTTTATTGAAAATATAAATCCCTGATGAATTCCTGATTTTACCTTCATTTTTTTTTTTGTATTGTTTCATGCAGCAGTTTTTGTGGGTTTGGTTTGGGATGGAGGGTTGTATTTCTTTATTTTTTTAATGCCTGCCATTCTACAGAGGAGAAAACTTTAATGTATTACAGCATTCATATTACCTAAGTCATATGGCTAAAAGATCAGCTTTTCAAATAGGGAATACTTGGAACAGGATCATTTTTCACAAAAAGATCATCTTTCAGGCTGCCATTCAGAAGTGGCAAGAACTTTGAAAATGCCCAGTGGAAGAGATGACATCTTGACCTACTCAGAAATCTTGTCTCTATTCTGATAGAAACAGAGACAACCAAACCTTCTGAATCTTATTCCAAACACTGACTCTACATGGATGGGTAAAAAGTGACAAACTTTTCAAAGTGACAACTATTACCTTGATGATAAAAGACCTCTCAACATCACCAAAGTAGCTCATGCCTCTCTTCTGAAAAAGCAAAGGGAATAATAGAATGTCCTGTTTGTCCTCCCAGATACTTCTCTGCCATGTCTGGATGATATTACTTGGCAGTTCCCAAAAGTTACTGGAGCTCTGCTCTGTCTCAGCAAGTTCTTCTCTACAAGCACTCACTCGTGGAAGTGGTGTTGTATTATTGAATGCAATGAAAGCCAGAATACTGTTAATATATCTATAACTGGTTGTTATAGCAGCCTCGATGTTTCTCAAGGAATGGATGGTACCTCCATGATAACCACACTCTCAGTCTACCACCAGCACATACATTTGATGACTAAACACCTCATTTTCTCAGAAAGCTGCACTGCTCTTCTAGCCTGCAGTTCAGTATCAAAAAAAAAAAAAAAAAAAAAAAAAAAAAAAACAAAACCAAAAAAAAAGACTTTTACTCCATTAGTATTCTGGCTTTCAGAAATTTTACAAACCAAAATTCCTTTCATTTCAGCTAAAAAGGATAAAAATGCTTTGAAGACAATAATAGTTCTCAATAACTCATTTAACTCTTGTCATAGCTGCTTTTGCAGTTCTAATGTGAAAAATATATTTTGAAATGAGTATGGGACAGGTTTCTGGTGTCCCTTTTCATATATTTCTTTCCATATTCAAATAGGCTTATTCTTCAAGATATTGACCACTTCAGTAAGCATTTTAGAAGCACTGTGATATTGATTTGCTCAGTGGCAGGGCTCAGTGCTCAGATTCATCTTGGCTTATCAGAATCTAATCCATGGTTAGTATAAGTAGTACTGCTGATCTGGGCCCAGGTAATATGGATGACAATAGCAGAGGTCTACAATAAATATTAAGGGTCTTTGGTTCCTTTTGGCTTTCTCTGTGTCCATGAACACCAATAAAAAATTAGGTACTTATCAAAAAAAGGGAGTATTCCATTTCTATCCTTGAGGATTGAGTCAGGTATATTTTCAACCTAGATTTTATTTTCAGGAAAATTGAAGATTATCTTCAATAAAATAAGTTCCCCGAGGTAACTGAGATGCAGAAGTGCAATATTTCACTATTTACATGGAGCTTGCTCACAAACACGTGCTCACACACAAGGGAGTAATTGATGCCTGTGAGTGGGTTCATCCCACTCAACATGAAGCAGTTCATCTATTGATACCTGACTTTTCACTGAATCTCAAATTCAGGGAATCTGGAAGCAGATTCCTTTGGCCACCAGCCCACTAGCAGACCTTGCAGACAGGCCATAGCTTATTAACTGAGCTGATCTGCTTGAGCCATCATGCCCAGCAGTTCCAGAATGCTCTTGAAAGCATGTCCTGGTGGCACCCCTGGGGCCAGACTTGCAGTCCAGGAAGCAGGCAAGCAGTGAGCACACATGGAGGCACTTCATAGGTCCTTTGAATTCCCTGACATTCTCAGGATAAATCATGATAACAGAACATGACCCTCAGAATTTACTTTCTCTCTAAAAGCCAGACTCTTAATTTTCAACTGTGATTTGTTCTAATAAAATGACAGGGTGAAATAACAAACTGAGAGGTTGCTATATGTACTAATAACCCTGAAGCAGCAGATATTTTCTATACTCATCAGATAGAAATTAATTTTCACTGTCCACTTTACATCCTGCCACTTATGCTAATTGTTTGTTCTTTACATTATTTTCAAATAATGAGAGTGAAGCTTATTTTCTTAATGCCACATTTTTTGTCTCAAACACTGTAACACAATAGCCTTTTAAATTAAAGCAAGGATTTTATTTAGCATAATAATTACAAATTATGGCCACAAAAACTTGATTTCACAGAAGTCTTGGAAGTGCCACTTACAGCTAAACATGTATATTTATAGATTTACAATATTTAACCCCAAATAATTCAATGAAATAAGAAATATATATGTTGTCCTAAAGAGATAATCTTGTACATCACCAAACCTGCAGGGTAAATTGTCAGAAACTATAAAAGATACCCATATTAATGTGAGCAAAATCTAATGGTACCCCTTCTTGCACCACCTCTTCTTAGATAGTTTCATCCTTAATATCCCTTGTCTCCCAAGATGTGTAAATGAATTTACAAACTGTGTTTGCCAAGCTTGTGAATAAGCAATTGGATATGTCCATGCATCCTGGCTTGGGCTGCTACAGCTGCTTCCCCTGGTGTCAGTAAAGGTTAAGCAGCCCTGCTTCACAAGTGGTCTGATCCACACTTCTTGCTTGCCCACAGACAGAAGGATCAAGTTATATGCCATAACATACAGTGCATTTGTGGCCTGCTACCTTCACTGAGACTAACTATGTGCTTAAAGCTGAGAATATGGGGCAATGTTTTGCTGTGTCAGGGGTGCAGAGTGGAAGTTTCTGCTGGTGCAAACAGAAAACCATGCTTGCTTGGGGAACTCTCAAATGGCTGGGCAAGGTAAAGATCTGCTTGCTTTGCTCTCTTCTCCATTACAGAAGATGTGTTGCAGTTTATCCCCTGTTTCACTTGACATCACAGAATAATGTAATGGTTTGGGTTGGAAGGGACCTTAAAGATCATCTACTTCCAAGCCCCCTGCACTGGGCAGCCCCATCTTCTGTTTGATCAGACCTACTATTTATTTTCTGAAAGAAAATAAAAAAAGAAATTGCTTTTCTTTCAGACAGATAAAAATTATCTATTATGTATTCATATCTTGGGGGGAATCACATGATTGGAAATCTTTGAAAACTTCTGACTGAAAATAACATGTAAGCATTTAAGAAGAGCTTTGTTTGACATAGCAACACCTCTGACTAAAAATCTTACTTAAACCATATCTTTTATTTGCAGCAGGACTTGAAAAAAAAGAAGGAAAAGCAACAAAGGCAGCAGTGCAAGGTAAAAAGAAAAAAACATGTTGGTGTTATCTCTCTTAAAACACAATGGCACAGAAACAATAACCTCAGATTCAGAGAGCTGGATGACAGCAACCTTTAAATCTGTTGGTTCACAGTATTTTTTCAGAGTTCTACTGTGTTTGTCAGAGCAACGGGGAATTTCCATTATAAAACTGGCTTTGTCCCACTTCCACAAAACTACCACCCCAACAAAAAGCTTCAGGTAGATGGCTGCCCACTTCAGATGAAAGGTTCTGTGCTGGGACTTAGTGTTCTACTGATCTTGCAAGAGGCTTCCTGCCCCTGTAGCCTGGACAGGGATCAGCCTTTGCTACTCCAAGAGAGTAACTTCCAATGAAGTAAAGGGGCAGAGGCTCTCCCAAGGCAGCTCAGCCACCCTTCTTGTCCCAGATGAAACCTCAGCCCCATAAAGAGTCACAAAGGTCCACTGCAGAGAATCGCAAAAACTTTTGAGACCAGACCTTGTAGAAATTTTTCACAAAAATCTTAGGATTGGTATGGATAAGGCATGAGTGGGAATGTCTGAGTGGGAACACCAGAAGAAAGGCTGCAAGAACCAGGTGTGAATGGTACATCGTTCAGAGGGACACAAAGCCTATATCCAGTGTCCCAAGCCAACAACAGCAGGAATACCAAGGAATGGTCTACACTAAGGCCAAAACAAAACTCAAGCCACTGAGTGAACACAAAAAGAGGATTGATGCTTTAAACCATCTAAAGATGTGTCTTTTCCTATTATATACATTTATATTATTTATTATTATTGTTTTTATTATTGTTACCTTCAGCATTATATCCTGCATACTTGCTTCTTGTACACTTGTTAAACTCAATCCATTCTTTTTTAGGTTAGCAGGGTAAGAAGCAAAGTAATAAAAAGGGTGTCTAAATGCCCAAAGCTTATCATCTCAGGCTTCCTCTATGTGATTGAGGTGATTTTTGTACTTAATCTCAAACTCGCAGCTAGAGTCCTGATGATGACCTTGCCAGTAGCACTTAGTATAAGGTGTAAGACATATTTACTGGTGTAGCTTTGGTCAGTCGAGCTATTATCCCTTCCTTTTCTCCAGTCTCTCAGCTTCAGCTTTGCTCCGATTACTGAAGCCAGCACAGACACCCTGCAGCAGCTGTCAGCTGCTTGGTAGTTGTCATGGAAAATGTTATAATTAGGTGGGCCTTGGCCTAGATTTCAGGCATTGTTAGGCTGGGTATCTTCACATTATTTTCCATTGCCACACAAGTGCTCCTCTAGACATCTACACTGCTTCCTCTCTTTTTTTCTGCCTCATGCAGCAATGAGGTGTGTGGTTGCTGTAAGATTTATCCTTTCTCCAATGTACCACCATTAGCTGGGATTTTATCTGCCAAACATTTTAACTGTGTCATAAAGAGCGCAGACTGAGCAGTACAAACTATAGTTTCACATGGCTGGCATGGAGCAGCGTTTTCTAAACCACAGGTTGTGATACCCAAGGAACTCAAAAGGGCGGCAAACTGTTTCCCATGACAGCAGGCAGCAGCAGCAGCAGCACTGTCTCCCCATGCCAGCACTATCTAGTCTCTCCAAGTCAAAGGAATAAGAGCAACATGTAATGTCTGTCACAACTATTTCTGCAGCTACTTCCCAGTGCTGGCAGCAGCTCAGTTCCTCTGATGCACAGAAGTGAGCACAAACACTTTCACACAGCAATTCCCTCTGCTTCTCATTTCTGCACCCTATATGTTTGGAGCTGCTGCCAACACATTGATCAGTCAAAGACAAACAAGCCAAAAAAAACCTTTCTGGATGCTTTCTGAATATTACCATGTGCTTATATTATTCACAGAATTTGCATCAGAACACATTTCAGAAAGTAGAGGGATTTAGTCCTGGTCAAAACTGGGACTTGCAATCTACAAAAAACAGTATAAGAAGATTTGCAGGAAAATCTGGAGTGTTATAGGCTGGATGTACTTAGCAATCACTACATAACTTCATTGTTTTTGATAAAGGTTTTAGTGATTATTGCAGCTTTGACCTCAAACCCCCACATCTGGAAATGGGCTGAAAGATTGTAGCAACAACTCAGTTCAATGGTCTTTTATTAGTTATAAAGCCAAACTACAGATAATATTTGTTACTGTTAGAAGATGAGCAAGAAGGCACTTATCTCTATTTGTTTGAAAAATGTCATGAGCAAATATCAGATAGTTTCCAGCAAGTTAATGCCTGTTACTGAGACTTAATATTTAAAAGAGATGATAAACTTTTTTTTTTGCTGGTGGTATCCAATAGGACTAAGAAAGGAGAATTGCCATCAGTTAAAGAAGATCATATCAGACATGGGGGTTTCATGTTCTTTGTGCATGTATGAAAGGCAAAAGGTGGGAACCATGAACTTTATTCACATACTCTGTCAAGAAACAGTGGAGGTTCAAGATACATTTAAGCACTTAGGGTTAACATGCATTTAAATACATTTTCAGTAGTTGATTATATTTTTTAAAATTTCCCATATGAACATGTATTCTAACATTTCCTTTTACTTTTCTCTTTTCATTTTTGTTTCCTTTCCCTTCTCTTTCTCCAGATAAACCAAAGATGAAACAAGGAAGTAAGCTATAGTTTTACTTATTAAAGTAACATCTTCCACAAGAGTTTGAGTAACTGTGCTCTTAATAAAGGAGGTGTACAACAGCTTTAATTTCTTACTGGTGGGCTTCTGAAAGTAAAGGCTTTATGACATGCTTTAAATTACTTATTTTGGCTGAAGCTCTGTCTTCAGCTTCATTTGTTTGTAGACACTATTGCACTGAACATGAACCTCATGGGAATTTTTCATTACGCACGAGCATAGAAGAAAATGTTTTTCAGTCTTCCCACTGAATTTTATTTCTCTTTGCAGAGTCTTCTGTGATTAACTTAATATTTAAAAAATTGATTTTTTGTTATTAGAACTATGAATATGTCTGAATATGTCCACCAAATATGCCTACAGATGTCTGCAGTAAATTTGTGTATTTTCTCATTTTGAAAATAAGGGCCTGAATAATAAATTGGTGAGTATAAAACATGAAGATCAAAGCAGGAAAGCCAGAGCAGTTTCTGAAGCAGATGTCTGAGATGTAATGAGGAATAGAAGAGACAGCTTTATTTCAATAAAATTGCATTTTTGACCTTGTTCAACAGATTTCTTTCCCAAGTCTTCTCCTTTAAATTTATACTGTATGGAAGTATCTAGTATTGCCTTTTTAGAAACACAGTGTAGAAGGAGAAAAATAATGAAAAATTTATCTCTTGATATCAGTCCCAACAGAAGAGGTCTTTCAATGTCAACAGCAAATTAGGTTTTTCCACTTGACGGCTATTTCTACCATAAATAAAAAGTTATTATTTATGGATTCCCTCAAATCAGATTCCCCAGCACCTCAGTTTGTCTTAGTCAGAGACAAATACTAAGACATGAACAAGGAGCTTTATTGATATCATGATAAATTGCTATTGGACACAGTCTCTGCTTTTATAATTAAAGACACAATTTGTGAACTGTGGGTCATTAAGGCAGCAAACAATTACCACTAAAACTACCTACTGTAGCTTATGCAATTTTCATATCTATCTACTAAACACCACCTCCATCTCCTAAACACAAACTCCTCCTCATCAGGAGTCTTGATTTCTTCCTGGCACTGAATTGCTGCTGAGTGTTTCAATAGAAGGAATTTTTGCTTCATATGTGATGGAGAACTTAGTACTTTTAAGTTTTTTCCAGAAAACACCTATTAGCATTTCTCAGATGACATGTATAATACAATTTAAGCAGCAGTTAGGTGATTAAATTACTTAAATTACTTACAGGAAGTCAAAATCCAAGTCTCTGATCTTTTTGAATTTACTGTTTTGGGACAGTCTTGCCTGCCTTTTTAATTTTGTGGTCGAAAGCTTTGGAGATCTTTCATCAGTCCAGAATAATGATCTCACATTTTGTCTGAAAATGTTCTGTTTTCTATCTGATGCAAATTATTTCTTATGCTTTTTTCAGGGGACTGCCCTTCCTTGAGGAAGGCTAGTGTGGCCTAGCCATCTTCTCTACCTGTCTGTAGGCAGGATGAAAGCATCTCTTCACCCCCTATTTGTCACTGCTGTGTTGCTCACTCACTTTGATCAGCATCAGCATTTTCAGGCCTTTAGAAAAGAATAGATCCAATAAGAAGACCCTTGGCCTTGCTCAGCAAGAATGGGCAATCCCAGATGAAGGAAGTAGGCCACAGTCAGCTCCAATGAGTCAAACTTGGCAAAGCATCAGTTTTGACCTTTCTGGTTAAGAGCACTGAAAAACTGTCCTTGTCTCATACAAGCTGAAGTTTGCAATTTTTTTAATTAAATCTACAATAGTTAATCTACAAAACACATTTTGTGCACTGAACTTTCTGAATGATACCCGGTGAATTTTGTACAAATCTTCCAATAACTCAACTTTAACCATGCCTTCCAATGTATACTTTTAGTCTCTTGCGCAATCTATATGCTTCATTCTCTCCTCTGGTTAAATCTCATTACTTCACTCAGTTGTGGCTTCTGACTGTCACTTTATTGGTGTAACTGATTCTTTTACAGATCCTGGAAAAGAGAAAGAACTGAAATCTCCAGCTGCCACAAAAAATAAAGGTAATGTGGCAAGACGAATTTGTATATAACTGTAAGATCTATGTGCATTCAAAAAAAAAAAAAAGAAAAAAGAAAAAAAAAAACAACTTGAAATGCATTGCATTTCAGTTTTTAAAGTATGATTTAGTTAGGAATTTATAACCATAATACTATTTCAGTGAATTTATGATGCAACTTAATTTGCATTACCTGAATTAGAAGTGCAAAGAGAGCACTGGTTATGAAAATTTAGAAGGCTAAACTCAGAATTTAGGAACACTTGTTAACATTTCTTATGAGCTGCAAAGTGAAATAAGTTTTGAGTGATCTTTGTTCTTTCATCAAATTTAAGAAAATTTGTTGTTTCTTTTTGTGAGCATGCTAAAACTAATGAAAATTAATTTTGTGCTGCACATTTAATTGGTATCTTGTGTCAGTTGGAAACCACCAATCATTCAATCAATCATTATCCTAGAGGCATTAGATGTTAACCATTTAACACCTTAGCTTGAAGATTAATAAAATATTTTTTACAGAAAATGCTAAAGAAAAGGAAGGGAAGAATCCTACATCTTTGAAAGAAAAAGGTAAGAATGCATAATAAAATATTGGACTCGCTAAAACCACACAAACTAGAATGAAGATGCGAATTTTTTAAGCAATCATTATCGATCTTTCCATTATAAATCTTAACCTATCAAAATTAAATTAGTTAAAATATTCTACAGAATCTACAGCATTAAAAAGGTGGGGGGGAATATAAATAGAATATATTGAGAATTAAAGTTCAGAGTTCTCAAAATTAATTACATCAGTATCATAAACCACTCTGTGGAATAGTGAAGTACCTTGCAAAGAAGGTCTGAACAATGACAAGTCTTTAATAAGGGCCAGTTAAGAAATTCTGAACTGAATCTTTCACAAATATGTGAACAAATTAGGAAGAAAGAAAGGTTTATGAGCACATGAGTGGGAAATATGCTTTCTATACTCTTTAAAAGTTATAGCTAAAACTCCAGAGATTCATCCAGTCAACCATCTGCAACATGAGAGCTGGTCTGAATCTTTCTTGTATTCCTGGTTTTTGGGGTTTTTTTGGCAATTTGATCAGAGTAGATGGTTAACTCAGTTAAATTTCCTTTCATCAATTGTTTTATTGGGTGCTTTTTACACATCTTATTTCTTCCTTCCTTTCTAGAAATAACTTTATTTGGAAGAAGTTGCTTATGAATAAGTCTTATTTAACAACTTCAGAATAAAAAGATCTACCATAGTCAAGTTAATATTTATTTTAAGTTATAGTCTATAACCATTATGTCTATAGCTATATATAGATAGATGTGGTCTGAAATATGTAGACTTTAGTCTATAAATATTTCAAGTTACAGTCATTCTATATAATTTCAAAGAACTGAATGAAGAGATAAATTCAAGCAGTATTGAAAGATGTCAAAAACATATACAGCAAAGGAGGAATAATTTATTGCTAGACATATTTTCAAAATCCTAGAAGCTATTTTCATTCACTCATTTCTTTGTTCAAAAATTTAAATTAAACTATGACAATCTGCAAATTCTATGGTGCATATATTGTGCTTCTGTGTGTGTTCTACTCCTAATGTACACGTGCCGCATTTACACAAGCTTAGTTATCTGGACCAGAACTGTATATCCAAACTCTATGGGGTCCTGTGGCCCTCTCCAAAGACTGCCTATAATCTGTGTCTGCTTGATGGTGTTGTGCTGGAAAATTAAAAGAAGCACTTGAGTGACAACTCTGCCCCCTCTGGCCCTGCATGGAGCACATGTATTCAGCCTGCTGCTCCTTTCAAAGGATTACAGGGAGGCAGGGAGAGGAGAAAAAAAGAGAGAAGACCGAAAACTTTTTTTCTCTTTGATAAGACATTCTTTAGAGCACATGGATAGTGGTTTGCCAGCACTGAAAAAGTTTCCATAGTGTGTCCTTTTTTGAGAGTGGCCACAGCACTGCTTTTTGTCTCTTATGCTCATGTTTAACTTATCAACAACTTCAATTACTAAGTTGTTAGTAATTAGTAATTACAGGTCCTTCTAACATGACGAAGGAGGCTAGACTTTCTCCACCCAACCTTCAGAAAAGAGCAGGTAGGAATTTCTTTTAAATGTCAATACAGCTGAAAACTAGCTGCTGAATATATCTGTAAAGACATCACAGGTTCCTGACCCCCTGCAGTAGCACTGATATACAGCCCAGCTGAGCCTGTCCCTCAGATCCTGAGAGCTCTTGCTGATGCAGCCATCACTGTTTCCCATAATAGGCATCAAACTGGCATAATTCTGTGCCTGTGCCTAAAAACGAGGATGCTAATCAGTGAGCTGTAGAGCTCAGCTGAAAATATACCAACATCAAAGACTATAGGGGCAACTTACAAAGCTGTGGGGAGAAACTTCTAGAAACCTTGGTGCCTTTCTTAGTTGTGTATTTTCTTATTGCATTGTCGATTACTCTGCTGCATAAACGTATATTTCACGTTATTTGTCCCCCATTTCAGTCATCATATCTGCCCAAACTGTGGTTCATAAATTAATCAAAGCCTGTTTGCATGCCATTCCTTCCCCTCTCCATCACCTCTTCAAGCCTCATGAGTGGGCCTCTGTAAATGTTATTGACCAGGTCACAGGTTTTTTTACTCTTTCCAACTTGGTGTTTTGCAATTTTTTTCTTAAAGTGTATCTTTCTGGAAAATACAAATATATCAAAGTACACAGGAAAGTAAGGATTTTTAAGACTGCATATACTTCCTATTTATGTATCTTGGGAGCTTGTTAGTATTCATGTAAACTAAATAAAGGAACACTTCCAGGTGAAGTGTTAAATACTTGTGGTGATTAATGTGTGTCTGGCACCTTATGCAATAAAAGAGTATCATCACACCTCATTCCCTTTGAAGGATGGGCTAAGTTTGATTGAACAAGGATGATGTCCAGACCAAAAACCTTATCCTGAAGCAGTCTATTTTTCACAAACTGAAGCATAGTGGTTTTATTTAAAGCAGAAAAAGGAAAAATAAATCCCTGAATTTGGAGTTGTTGGTGGGATACTCTATAGATCATAACCCTACAAAGTTACTTTATCTATTTTATGAGGTGAATAAAATGTCTTCAGTCTTGGAGCCTAATTTTATTGAGAGTAGTTAAAAGAGAGCACTGGAACAATATGTTTTCCACTCCTTAGTGATACAGGACATCTCAAGACTCTGTCTGAATTTATAACTGGCTTTTCAGCTCTTCCCTGCAATAAAGACGAGTAAAGAAGCCCATTTGTACTCACAAATATAAAAAGTGATTTTCTGTTGGTGTAAGCATAACTTGAGGCTAATGAAACTCTTAAGTTATAACTCGTCACATGGTTTTTCGGTAGGTATCTTACCCAGCTAACCAGAGTAGAACTTCATTCATCCAGAGGGTGTAACAGTGGCACTAAAAGTTTGTAATATTTCATATATAACTCCTCAATGGGTTTTTGTTAGATATTTGCATTGTGCTGAGTTATTGACAGCATTTATCCTGTATAGATAACATAAATTCCTTCTCACTCTGTGTTCCATGGTTTATTTTCCATACAAATGATTTTTTTCTTCTTCTTTGCATTTGACATATTTTGGGATGTCCTTGAATATTTTCTTATGGCAGATATGTGTGGATACTAAACTTATTTATTTTTACGCACAGGTTGATAAGGAAAATAAGTCAGTAGTGTGTATTTCTTTCTTGCCATATATGTTATAGTATACTGTCATTAAAGAAACAAATGAGCTGATTTATACTTGCTATGCAATGTACTTACATTTCCTTTAAAGCAAAAGTAACATGAAATAATATCTTACCTGTGACATTTTTTTCTTAACTTGTAACACACTTTTTTCTCCTTAAATATGGAGCTATATTGTGAGTAGTAGCAGTTCACATTTCTGTCTATTTCCATTTATTTATCTGTCATCATTGTCATTTGCATGAGAACTATATCTTTATCCTGAGGATAGCACACACTGCTGCTGCTTCATCATTCTATGCCATCTTCCTAACCTGACCCAGCTTCACGCCCAGAGCAGAATGTGGAAGGAAAGCATTGACCCAGCTTTATTTTTTTCTCTTCTGTGACCAACAATAAAGGGGTCAGTTGAGAGCAGAAGTTTGAAAAGTCATCAGTGAGTAGCTGTTTAAATTTCTGAAAATGAAAACCTGCTCCCTGGAAGAAAAGCAGACCTGGTGATCTCTGTGTCCTTGGCTCAACGGGTGGGGAACTTGGTGCACCATGTAAAGTGTCCTGCACTGAGTTGCATCCAAAAGTTGTAAGACTCAAAAGTGCTGAACCTTCTTTAGGAGCTACATATTATAGGAAATCTGAGAGAGATCTGCTACATGGATGGCAAAAAACCAGCATGGGCATATGGCACAAAATCCACAAGACCAAAGATTTGTGGCTGTGACTGCAAGAGTGGCTGCTGATCACTGAGATCACCAGTGTGCCCAGAGTAAAGTGATCAAGTGGGGCAGCTGTTGCCTCAAGTCTTTTAATATACTCAACACAGAGGCTACCTCAAAGGGTTTCAGGCTTCACACTAGAAATTTTCTCTCAGTCCCATGAAGAAGAGTCCACCTGCTGCAGTGAAGATCAGGCTCCTAATTTCATAACCTATCCCTGTGCAGCATGGTTTATCCAACAGCTCCAGCCACCCTGGAAGTGATTTTTTTCTTTTACAACTCACACTTAAATCCAGATGGATAAGTGGGATCACTTCCTGGTACCATTGCAGCCAGGAGGATGTTCAGAGTTAAAATTAGTTTGTAAAGGAACTTCTTTTAGCTTTTTCTGTTTTACTGAAGATTTGGTTTACTTTCAGTTGGAATGAATGGCATGCTTTTTTCCTATATGCTTAGATGCTATATCCTGTCAGATGGAATGCAGCTGGGTCGATTTAGTATTCTGCAGGCTGTGATATTCTCTCACTCAAACCGCATACATTCAAAAGCCTATCTAATTATTTCTTCACTTTGGAAAAAAATATTTTCTCAAATTTCCCTGATAAAAACACTTAAGATGTCAAGAGACTGTGGCTTGAAAAAAATATTTAAACATTAGTTATTTACACAATATAGTGTATGCTTTTCCTGTGCTTGCTGACCCTGAATGCATATTCCCTGAACGACTGAGGCAAAAGATATAGTCTTCAGACAGAGAAAGCAGAAATTGTCTTCATGAAGTTTTGGATAAGACTCAAAGATTTCCTAATCTTGTGTCATTGCCTGCATTTCCCTCTTTTGAATTTCTCTCTTCTATGTGGTATTTACAGACAGTTGCCAAAAGCAATTTCTATTCTTGCTTTTGCTACTAATGTTATTGCACCTTAAAAATATGAGAGAGTCTCTAGAGAAGATATAAAGAGAGGTCAAGATCTAATCTATTTATGTTCACAATTTTAGTCTTGGTTTTTAAATATTTCTTGACTTTTCTTTGACTTTTCTTTTACTCTTGTCTTCTAAGTCTCAAAAACATAATTTTCTTCCTACAGATTCCCTGAAAGGAAAAAATCCCAAGAATTCAGAGAGCATAAGAGAAAAAGGTAAGTGAAGAAGTTAAGAAATCCAGACCTGAGTATCAGAACAATTTTTCAGTCTAGAAAGAGCTCTTGAGTAGGTATATAGAAGTGTGGAAAACCAAACCCATCTTGGTTCCTGTTTAGATTATTTTAGCCATCATATTGTTTTTAATAATATTTGTGCTGTACAGATCCCTAGAAATCATCTGGGCTTCTTTTAAATATGAATATTTGAATTTACATATTGGGGAAAATAATAAAATTTGTTTTATACCAGTTTATGGATGTTAGTCTGTCAAAAATGAGTTGTCTGAATCCCGTAGTGGGAACATTACTGAAGGGAACTAGACTAATTCTGGTTCATGTGGCTACAGCTCAGGAATGTGGGTGTCTGGGAATGAAACTGACTGAGGCTACTGTCACATCCAGGTGTTTGAGGGTGACTGATATGACAAGATTTTTTCTTAATTTGTTGGCAATGCAGGCACATACATCTCTGTCTCTAGTCATTTCAGCTGCAAGACCACTGCTAACTGTTCTCACAGGTGTCATGGGTTGCTTGATAGCATCTATTTGGAGCAAACTCTAGTTGCAGCAACACAGTGTGTATCGAACACTCTCTGGAGAGTACTGAAACAGCTGAAAAATTTAAACAAAACAGCAAAGGCTATCAGTACTGTGCCTAGTTCCTGAGCTGGAACAGCATACCTGAAGTCCAAATTTTGGAAGCTGGACATATTTGATGCAGTCCAGATTATGGCTGCTGAATAGATATAGAACAAAATGACACACTTCTGCAAGGAATGTTATTCCTTGTAAAACTGTAGGATATGAAGCCAGGGCATCCCTTGTGGCTGAGAATTCTCCTCTATGCCACTGCTCTCAGTCCCTGTGGCTCATCTAAGCACCAGAAGAAGATCATAGTTTTCCTTTATTTGTGCTTAGCTAACTCCTGAATTTTGGAGGGGCTTTTGGGGGATTTGTTTGGTTGGTTCGTTTGGTTTTTTTGTCCTTGATTTCTGTCTTGTCAGTTACTAGAAAGGGAGAACTAGAATATCAGGTTGTTTTTTTTTCTCATCTCCTTTAATACTTTGTCATATACTGAAGAAAAAAAATTAAAGATACAATTAAGTCCCTGAACTATTCATTTTGACATAAAATATATGAATGTACATTTGTACATGAGCACTGCTCTTCTTTTACAGACAGTGTGCCTGTCATTTTAAAAGGCTATATACACACAGGAAGTGAAATTCTGTTCACAGGCAATATCCATATGGCCTCTTCAATATTAAAAGAGTATTGGAGTCCTGAATGAGTAGCTGGTCCTTTTGTCATTCTTGAATAAAAAAACTCTCACTTACCTTTGTTAGCAGCCTCTGGCTTTTAAGAGGAGTATTCCTAATATTTCAGTTGTATCAATGTGGATTAATTTTTATTTGGGTTCAGCAAAAGAAAAAATCATTGATGCTAACTGCTCTGTAGAATTTCTTTCTTCTTTTTAAGTAATTCTTCATTGCCTGCATGAGAGAGGGCTCCACAGTTTCCTTAGATTCAGAGAAACTAATGACATTTTGAAGGCTTATTATTTTGCATATCCAAGACTAGAAAGATGAATGGATGACCTTGTTTTTTTGTCCTGTTCTTTATTTCCATGCTGTTAAATCCATTTAATTATCACATCTCTTTTGCTCTCCACATATCAAATTGTTTGACTTGCTTTCTATTCAAGTGTCATCTTATTTCCCTAACCTGACTTGTGATAAATGTTAAATGTTTCTTTCTAGAGAGTGGAAAAAGAAAAGATGTGAAGCCTCCAACAGCCTTAAAGGAAAAAGGTAATGTCTTATAATTATGTGGCTGGCAAATAACAAGTCTTCTGCTGGTATCTCAGTGCAGTTTTGATATATTTTGAATTACAGGCTATAGGTGAAAAGGGACCAAACCTAGATTCTTTTAATTTAAAAGATCTGATATATTGAAAGGAGCAGTGTCTGACATGATTCAGAAATAATAAAGTCGTAACACTTCTTATTGTGGTGTTCTTTAACTGCTGTCTGACCTGCACAGCCAATATTGCACTGGGAGTGCTAGTCTGTTCTGAGTGAATTAGAAACAGAGCTGCTACTGAATGCACATGACAGGCTGAAATGATAGGCTGCATAGGAATGAGTGCATGGTTTGACCTGCACAAATTTTGCCAGCAAATTTAGTGGGAATTATTTTTGGCTTGCTTTCAACTTTTGTTTGTGCCTTTTATTGAATTAAATGGAAATTCTAATACTCAATACATCTCTTTCATGCATTTGGCTGATCTGGTGTTATGCACATTTGTTACAATACCAATGAGCACAGTGTATGTTTATGTTGCTAATTTTCTCCTTTCATTTTGGTGTTTGATTTCTTTTTCAGACTCTTCAAAACGAAAAGATATTAAGGCTTCAACTAATCCTAAGGAAAAAGGTAACAATCCCAAATTGAACTGAGCCTTAACATAAGTTTCACTTGAGAAAATAAATCCATTGTGCCAGGAGTCACAAATTAAATCCTAGTTTCTTTGGTTTGCTATTTCTAAATATCATTGAATGGCATCCTTTGCTGCTGAACATTCTTTTTACCTGATTGAACAAGTGACAGGTGTATATGAGGCTATACAAGCAAGTTGTAGCCGTGGTATTTTATAGACTCTAAAGTCAAAAGGAACTAGTTTCTTTTTTCTTGATTGTGTCTCATTCTTTCTATTTAAATTAGTAATTTCAGATTGCATTTTACTTCTACATATTGTTTGATTGCACTTTTCTCTCTCTTCTTATACTGAAATATCAGAACTAGCCATCAAATAAAAATCAGTTACAATTTATAATACATCTCAAATACTAGGCATATTTAGGCACTGTAATTATAATTAACCAGCTATGTTCAGGTTTATTTATTCATATCAAACAAATTCAAACAAAACTTAGTTTACTTTTATCCTATTTGCATATGTGGACTAAATGCCACTTTTTCATTATAAAACAGTTGCTCAAGTTAAATGTGTAAATAATTCAACATGGATAAAAATATGTAATATCTTGTTAGCTAATAACAGTCATAGGAATGTAGTAGTCTATCTTGATATCTTCCAGTTGGTTTTGAAAAGTGTTTCAGATAACTGAATAATACTGCTTCCTATTTTAGAGTTTCCCTAAGGAACACTAGAAATATTGAGACAATATTTTCTCTGACAAACTTATGAAAGACAACATTTGCAAGTTTTTTAGTGCAGCTATTTCACCTAGTGTATAGCAGAATAGCAAAAATCAGCTATTACTTTGCAGAGTTGTATCATTCAGAATCAAAGTAAAGCCTTAAGTGCTAGCAAAAAAAAGTGCTATTGAGAGTAGCCCTGTCAAGAAGGACTTGGGGGTGCTGGTGAATGAGAGGCTGGACATGAGCCATCAATATGCTCTTGCAGGCAAGAGAGCCAGTTGTATCCTGGGCTGCATCGAAAGCAGTGTGGCCAGCTGGTCACAGGAGGTGATTCTTTCCCTCTGCTCTGCTCTGGTGAGACCCCACCTGCAGCACTGCATCCAACTCTTGGGTCCCCAGCACAGGAAGGACATGGACCTGCTGGAACAAATCCAGAGGAGGCCGCCAAGATAATTAGAGGGATAGAGCACTTCTCCTATGAGGAAAAGCTAAACAAATTGGGTTTCTTCAGCTTGGAGCAGAGAAGGCTTTGGTGTGACCTAATTGTGGCCTTCCAGTACCTTACAGGAGTCTTCAAGGAAGATGGAATGAGACTATTTACAAGAACATGTAGTGACAGCACAAGGGGGGATGGCTTCAAACCGAAAGAGTGTAGGTTTAGATTAGATATGGGGAGAAATTTTTTACTGTGAGGTTGGTGAATAGGTTGCCTAGAGAAATTGTGGATCCACCGCTGGAAGTGTTCAAGGCCAGGTCAGATGGGGCTCTGATTTATGTGACCTACTCGAAGATGTCCCTGCTGCCATGGGAGGGGGGTTGGAACTAGGTTATCTTTAAAGTTCTTTCCAACCCAAACCTTTTTATATTTCTGTGAAAATGAACTAGGGCTTAAAGAGTCTGAAACTCCTTTTAGTAGTCAAAGTAGATGAACCTGAATTGTCAGATCAAGGTCCAGGGCATTAGAAAAATAGGGACACATTATTGTACCATTCCATTTGGTTTACTTTAGCCAACAGGGAGCAATAACCCTCCACAGAAAGAGTTGGAAAATGTTGAAAGAGGCCATCCAGATAAGTGGTGGAGTCATCTTTCTTGGAAGTATTAAAAATTTATGGATATGGCATTTGAGGACATGGTTTAGCAGCAAAAAAACTATGATGGCGCTAGACTAAACTTGGACTTGATCTTAAAGATCTTTTACAACTTTAATTTTATGATTCTAAGTATGGGCAGATTTTTATATATTGATTATTGGTTTAATAGAACTTGGTTTATTATTTCAAGCTTGAGGCAAGCAAGGCCTATGGTCTTCCTGTTAGGTTCTTGCAAAAATGTCCATGCAACATAGTTAGGTTAATGAACAGTTAAACATTAATTAGACCCTTAAGCATTTGACTCTTGACCTTATCATTAAGTTTCTTCTCTAATTCTTCTCATAAATATTTCTGGTTGGAAGATTGATTTATTTAAGTAATAATGAGAATAAAATCCTATTTACTTCAAAAGATCAAGAATTGTAAAGAAGAAATACATGTCTGTAAAAATGTTTTAATTGCAATGCTAATGAATTAGCTTCAGTGAAGTGTCAAACACCCACTCAACTATGCAAAGAATAAGTATTTAAAAAGGACTTCATTTACTCAGTTTGATCAGACAGTGAAACAACTGGTGAATAAGAGCTCCTGTCAAATTCCAAAACTGAATTATTTCAAGAAAGGACATGTTTAATTAAACACTGTAGACTTCCACTGGCTGCACATGAAACTCAATATATTTGAAAAGGAAAGTTACTACCCAGAAATTATTAACTCTACTATCTCTCTTTTCTTTATAGTAAAAGTCCTATTCCTGTAGTAGCTGATAGAACATATGCAAGATTTTTCCTATGGTATAGCAGTAGAAAGTATGAGCTATGTTCAGAAATGAACTTTCATTTCAGGCAGATTTTTTCTACACGGCCTAACTTTTTGACCTATAGATTAAAACACTGTAAGAAACATAAAAATCGATGTAGTGTTGTCTTACAGTCTTATAGTTTCCTGCTTGTCAAAACACAAGAATGAAGATTTGAATGTTTAGTGTGAATTATGCTGAGTTTAACTCTACTGAAGTTTAAGATCACATTAGAGACAGCTATGATTGTTCTGCTCAAGAAGTGTGTGTGAAGTCTGAAGTAGAATTGATTGGTTTTATACATACAGCAGGATATTTGGATGAGCAATGGACTCATAGCCCTGGGTTTGCACAGCCTTTACCAGCTTCCCAAGCAAGATGAGCACTACCCACTTCAGTTATTCCTACTGGATTGAATACAACCTTGTATGTCATCTGTGGATGTACTTGATGCCTTGCACAGCTCACTGAGAACAAATGATATCTCACACCTGAAGTAGGCATTTCTCTTTGATTGTTGCTGACTCTATAAGAACTTAAAATATTTGGATTGGATTCTGTCAGACACACAATTGGGCCAACTGCCTTCTAAGTCTTGTGTATCTCAGGTCTGCCGAGTGAGCAGGACTATAGATCCTTCAAGGCCCTGAAGCAGGACTGCAACAGAAAAGTTGAGTAGGAAACAAGTTGAGTAGGAAAGTTGAGCTTGGATGGGAAGATCTCAGGTTATATACTCATACATAGTGACACCACTTTTATGTCAACAACAGGATTCAGTAATTTGCTAGTCATCAAAGTTAGTGATACAGCAAACCTTATACAATCTTCCTTTGGAGGCAGTTCAGCTCAATGGCTGCAGGTTTTTAAAAGTTGTTTCTGTCTTTTCTGTTTCATGTGACAGATATGCTATTTCTTAGCTTCTGGGATTCAAACAAGTGCAACATTTCCAAAAGCAAATACAACTAACTCAAGTGACACTGACTATGCATGACAAGACATTGACATTTTGTCAGAAGAGTGTAACCCCAATGCATAAAGTGGCTTTAAGCATTCAAGTGGGATGCTGCACATCACTAACCCTCTCTTTCTTAACAATGATAAGTGACATGCCACATACATCAGACAGGCAGTTTGGGAAAAGCCTCTCTGGGGAAAAGTATTCCAGAAATTTTGTGGCCATTGCCCTGTAACCAAGTGTGAGAGGAGGTCACCTTTATGAGCACTTTGGTTTTTTTTAGCCAACTGACAGTGCATAGGGTGCTTCCTCAGAGGACATCTCAGGTTAAACTAGCCAACCAAAAATGCCTTGAGAAATAGCAATGTTTGTATTAGCACTTGCTACTTTACAGAAATCTGTCAAATCTAGTGTAAATTGCAGTAACAGAAGTGGCCTCAGTGTAACTTATTTTGTTAGGATAAATACATTTCTGTAATGTGAAAACCAAATTCACAGAAATTCAATGTAGAATTATTATATAAAATAGAGAACTAATATGAGAGAACTAATAGAGAACTAAAATGTAGATAGATTTGGTATGCAAAAATCTCAATATCAGCCTGTTCAAATGACCCATCCATTGCATAACATCATTGCTTCACACTGTCGGTGAGAAATACTTCAAGAAAATACCAGAGCTTTAAAAGTCAGACTAACATAATGACACATATATAACCAAGACTGAGTCATAACAGCAGGCATAAAATTCCCATTTTGAGTCAGCACTTCTCTGTAAATATTCTTCAACAGACGCTAGAAAATAAGAAAAAAAAGAACAGAAGTAACATACATAATATGAATGCACACCAAATTAGAAAAGGGAGCTAAAATTTTAATTGCAAAAAGTAGGTTATATAAAGTATGTTTTATGGCAAACTACAAAGTGTGAAGTTGTCCTCATGGCTTGATACTTGATTTTTTTATTACTTTTCCTTAAGGAAAATATTCAAGCTGAATAATATTCACCTGCATAGGTATGTAGAAATACACTTTTGGTAGTAAAAACAGGTTTGTAAATGAAAGTATATCTACAGATACTTCAGATATTTCCTGGAGTTAGGGACTGCTACATGCTACTACAACCAGAACCCCATAATTGCATCCTGAAAAGTACTCTGAATCACAAAATCACAGACTCATAGACTTATTTATGCTGGAAAAGGTGTCCAAGATTATTGAATCCAACCTTAGACAAAACTAATTGTTTTTGCCATTGTCAACTAGACCATGGCACTAAGTGCCATTTCCAATTGTTTTTTGAACACCCCCAGGAATGGTGACTTCAACACACTGGGAAGTCCATTCCAGTGCTTAGTAACCCTTCCTGTGAAGAATTCCTCCTGATGTCCAACCTGAACCTCCCCTGGTGCAGTTTGAGGCTATGGCCTCTTGTTCTGGCACTGGTTGCCTGGCAGAAGAGATTGACCCTCACCTGCCTACACCCCCATTTCAGGCAGTTGTAGGGAGCAGTAAGGTCTCTCCTGAGCCTCCTTTTCTCCAGGCTAAACACCCCCAGCTCCCTCACCTGCTCCTCATAAGACTTGGGCTGCAGATCCTTCAGCAGTTTCATTGACCTTCTCTGGACACACTCCAGCACTTCAGTGTCCTCCTTGAAGTGAGAGGCCCAGAAATTAGTCTATTTTTTTCTCATGTTTATTCAATAAATATTGATGCATAATATTATTGTTTCACGTATTATTTTAGATCAGAAAAAAAGGATTCTCTCTGACTGGGATAATCTGCTTCTCAAGAGCTGATAGAATCAGGCTTATTCTGTTTTATTGCCATTTTTCTTATAGACTTATAGAATAGTTTAAATGAGGAAGGGTCATCTAGTTCTACTCACCCTGCCAAGGGCAGGGACACATCAAACAAGATCAAATTTCTTAAAGCCCTATCCAACCTGACTTTGAACTCTTCCAGGGATGGGTCATCTCTGGGCAATCAGAGATGACCAGAGATGACACCAATAAATTTCTCTGAGCAACTTATTCCAGAGTCTCATCACCCTCACAGTAAAAAAATTCTTCCTAATATCTAATCTAAACCTACTCCCTTTCAGTTAGAAACCCTTTCCCCTTGTTCAGTCACTATACATTCTTGTAAAGAGTGTTTCTCCATCTTTCTTGTATGCTCCTTCAGCTACCTGAGGCTGCTAGAGGGTGTCCCCAAAAAATTCTCTTCTCCAGGCCAAACAAACCAAATTCTCTCCACCTGTCTATATAGCACAGATGCTCCAGCCTTCTGATCATATTCATGGCCTCCTTTAGATTCACTGGAATTCTTCATGTCCTTCTCAAGTTGTGGCCCCCAGAATCTGAACTGCAGTTCAGATCTCACCAGAGTAGGACAGAATCTCCTCCCTTGCCCTGCTGGCCCAACTGCTTCTGATGCAGCCCCGAACAGGGTTTGATTTCTGGGCTGTGAATGCACATTGCTGGGTCATGTCGAACTTCTTGTCCACCAACATCCCCAGATAGTTGTCCTTTGGGCTTTCTCAATCCGTTCTCTGCCTAGTCTGTACTTGTGCTTGGGATTGCCTCAGTCCATGTGCGGGATCTTGTGCTTGGCCTTGTTGAACTTCATGAGGTTCACACAAGTTCCCAAGTGTGTCACAGTCTCTCTGGATTTATGGCCCCAATTGTACTGGACCAGGCTCCATACACAGTCAAAGGGAACTTGCTCAGGAATGTTACCACACTCTTGCCACTTCTACCAAGTGACTTTACAGAGAGACGACTGTGGTGATTTAGGAATGGCATTCCTCAATTTAGTGTTCCCACTGGAACACTCCAAACCACGCACTGCTCAGTCACTTTCCCCTCACTCTGCTACTGTGGCAGGCTGGGGAGGAGAATTGGAGGCCCAAAAGGTACAGATTGTGAGTTGAAATAAGAACAATTTGCTGGAAACAGCAATGAAATAAGACAATGAACAATAAGAGCAATTATATTAATAGCAGAGGGTACAAGAAGAAAAGCATGTGAATGTTCCCTGCAGAAACCCCAACAACTGACCTCTCTGTCCACTACCTACCCAACCTGGAATCCATCTCTACCTCCCCAGAAAATCCCCAGAAAATTATGTAAGGTGGTATAGAATTACCTCTGAGTCCTGGCTATGCTCCCTTCTGACTATTGTAAAAATTAATCCTATCGTAGCCAGATCCAGCACATGGGGTTAATAACCCATACAGTGTGAATATTTCAACTCCTAGTTTGTACACTTTCCTTCTAGACAATATCCTTGTGTATTCTCATTAAGGCATTGCTGGCAATAAAGAGAAAAACACTGTAAACTTTTTGGTGGTTATCGAACAGTTTTTTTCTTAGTAGGTCAGCAGCTATGTCTTACAAATTAAGGCAAAAGGGATAGGCAGGTTATGAGGGAGTTCAACTGTAACATCATTCTTGCCCATTAGTGATAATGCAAGTATATAATTGAATAAGAGGTTATTTCTCCGAAACTGTTCATTAAAATCTGGACCAGAGGAGAAAAAGGGTTTCTCCTGCTACTGAATGAGAATCATTCTAAATAACAGATGCTCCAGCCAATTTAAAGGCTAAATTCTCCTCTCTGATACTCACTATACTGGTTCTTTTAACTGCAGTTTCTTAACATGAGTAAGATTTCACTTGACATGAATAAGAGAAATTCTGAACTCAAAAAGATTGAAAGAGGGAAAGAAAATATCTTCTAGGAAGGTCTGAGAGAAATATCACTTTATATGGCTCATAAATATTTTAAAACAGTATCTTCTTCTCAAGCTATGAACAGATGGACAATTTATGGTGAGATGGGCAACGACAGTATCAACTCAGTGAATGTCAGAAGCTTTGCTGTAGCTGTCTACATGAAGTGGTTTTCACTTCAGCATAACAGCATGCATATGAACAGTTATCACAGAGTACCTGACTCATGGGATGAGTTTGCATTTGATCTTGTTTCCCCACAACTTACATGTTTCTAAGTAAAATAAATATAAGAACTTAGTTAAAACTTCAATTACTTTCAGACAAAACAGTTACCGTATCAGGGAAAATACATTTAAGTTACTCCAGAGTTATTCAGAATTTAAAAACCTGTCAGAAATTCGGTGAATTCATAATTAAATTAAGAACAAAATCAAATATCTGGGAAAACATGGAGTTCCAGCTTGCATTGTATCTAGAAATGGAAACTATGTCTTAGTGTTTCCAATATATTAATAAAGTAATAAGCACAGCATTTATTTAATGGTTTAAATAGACCTCTATAAAGTTTCATTATAAGAATTACTGCAGAAGCCAAGGAGCTGCTGCCTAAGACCTACAGGATTAAAGAAAATAAATATCTGGTTAGGAATCAGAGAACAATTGATTAATTTTCATCTTGCAGCTTGTTTACAGAAAAATTGCTTATGATTCCATGTCTGGATTCATGTTATATTCCTTAATTAATAGGATAAGATAGAAATAGCAATGTAATGAAATTTTCAGATGACAAAATCTGTTAAAGAATTCAGGATCAGAAGGGGCTGTGATACATTGAATTTACGAGGTCAACAGACAGCACAATGTCAAAGAAAATTTAGTGTCAATAAATAGAATTAAATATGTAGTGGAGGGAAAAATATTAAAGTATTTATCTCTAAATTCACTATGTAAATTCAAGAAAGTACCTAAGTATTGCTGCAGACAAGTCTGTGAAAAACTTTCTTCCATATGCAAATGCATTAGGAAAAAGGCATATAATATTCTAAGCTATTGCATAAATCAAAGCTGCATCTTGTCTAGAGTGTTGTGTACAAAACCCTTACATGATAATGTGGCACTGGAGTGGGCTAGGAAAAACAACAAAACTCTCATACAAAGTGAAATAGGAAAGATTCAAAATTTCCTCTGAGATTAATTAGTATGATCATGATAAGACTGAAAATCACAAATCTATGTCAAGGGCTCTTTAAAAATGACACAGAGGAACTTGATATCTGTATGGAAATGTAGTTTTCATAATTAATAATTGAACATTTAAAAATAAAGTTAAACTTTCTGTTTCAGGATGGAAACCAATTGCTTCTTATAAGAAAATAAAGGGAGAATTTGTAGAAGACACTTCTATGACAGTATTTAGACTAAATATCTGTTTCTGGCTATTGCTGGGTCATAAAGCTCTATAGAAAGGACTGCTTTTGAGTAGGAACCAGTGTTTTCAAGACTTTGGCTGCTTTCAAGATATCGTCACATTTTGGAAAGGTTTGTGTTTGCTCAACAGCTCAGAAAAAAGTCCTTTGAAAGCACCACTATGTGTGAGATTGAAGGACTGCTGGTGATCAAGGTTCAAGTTTCTGATAAAAGTCCAAATAGAACAATCTTAAACTTGACATTTTTTTTCCTCCTTGAAAATACTGCATTATCACAGTTTTCTGACCTTTTCACCACTGGAATTTACCTTTCTTTTCCCATCTTACATAAAAAAAAAAAAATTGAACAAGGTCCTCCATCGCTTGTAATGATTTTTTTAACCTATTCACAAAACCTAAAATATGACGATGCTTATTTCTGGTTTCTGGAATAGTTGTCAATCTAGATTTGTAATTCCAGAATATGGTGTGTATATTCTTGATAAATGTGTTTTGCTTTGTATACCATCTATCTATATTAACTGAAAAATTATGATTGGATTTGGATAGACCTAGAAAAAACAGACTGTGATTTAAGGCTGCTAATAGAGTCCTCTTTGAATAGCTTTGTGTGTACAAATTCCTAATTCAAGAACTACAAGACAAGTCTTTTCAGTACAGAGCAAAGCAAGATGACTCCAGAATTTATTCTTTCTCAAAATAATCAGGGTAAAAAGCACATGGCCAAGAGTGTCTCTTACATTGGAGCACCACATTTTCTAGTTCTCCGTTTCATGCCCTTCCCTCCCTAGCTACCATACATTATTGAGCAGGTAATATGGCTTTTTATCAACAGCAAGCTAAGTTCCTTGGGTAAACTATCCATCCTTTTGCTGCTTTTCAAATTCAGACACATTGCTCAATTTCTGAAAGAGAAATGTAAAGGACAGCGTTCTGCTCTTTTTCATTTATTCCTTATCATTTTACGTTTGAGTAGCAGGATTTGACCAGAGCAATGCTACTGGCTACTGTGGTCGGAATGAGGCCTCTTCTGTCTCATGAGATTTGTTGAGTATTTACAGTACATTCCATCAGAAAGACTGTGGCCAAGGTGAAAATTCCAGCAGATGTCCCAACAGGATATAACAGCATGATAACAGAAGCTGGCCAGCCGTAAGTGCGGTGGCAGGCATGGAGGGGCCCAGCTCTGCCTGGGGAGCAGAAGCATGCTGAGCCACATCCTATAAGGTGGCAGCACAGAAGTCAGGAGGAGCCCAGAGGTGCACTGCACATTCACCTATAAGCCCTTCCCAGAGGCTCAATATTTGGGGTTTCTGTTGATTTGGGAGTCACTTCAACACACCTCAAGTGGCTATATAAGTATGCCTTTCAAAAGCCATTGAGACTCCTGTAGCAGTCTCTGGGGGTAAAAACTACTCAATCTTCTGTAACCAGAGTTTGTGAAATGTGCACAGCACAGCTTTGATACACATTTTACCTAAAAAAGGGAAGTGATTGCAAAGAGGGCCAGATCTCAGAAACCTTGTGCCAGGTTTTCACCAATTCTAGTCACAAAACCTTTTATTTTGAGCACATTCTTGAGATGCTTAAAATTTATCTAATTCTCAAAGGAGGGTAAATAGTAGAAAACATGAAAAATCTTTGAAATCAGAATATTTTTGCCACAGGCCATTGATAAATTGCATTTTAGTAATTCAAGGTTCAACCAGCTCCTTCTTAATCCGTTTTATCCAAATGTACAGACAGTTTGAAGTAAAATGATTTCTCACTTTAAGAACACTGAAGAGACAGAGATCAGCACACAAAATGCAAACATTTGAAACTACTAGGGAGTGTCTACCCTCTCCTGACCTCATTATCCTTGATTTCTGTCCTGTACCAGGGCACATTATCCAATAAAGGGCAGAGTTACACTTCTGCTTGTTTCATTTCCAGTTCCAGAGCCACAGCAGATCCATTCATATCAGCAGCTGGGTGCTGAACACCCTTTTCTGGGAAGTACAGGCTCTGAATCTTAATTCCTCTCTCTTCTTTTGCCTGCAAATGCTAGCCTAAGGCAGAGGCTTACTAAGACCGCTTCTAAGAGACATTTCAAAATAAAGTGACATCTGTAACTACATTTTTAGAAGTTTCAGTCCTATAAATGTGCGCTGGGGAATGGGTAGTGCATGGATTTTGAACAGATTGAAGAATAAGCTTGGCTCATCTCCATCAGAGTTGTGGCAGTCATCTGTAAATACAGGTAACTCTCATTTTAGCCACCTCATCCTTTCTAGTAAAATTGTGTTATGATTTCACAGCACTCACTGTAGATGTATGAAAGGTTCTATTGGAATACTGGGCTGAGTTTAGGGGACTTTTATTCTGTCTCTAGAGTTGGAATATTGGGCACACATCACACCTTCCACTGAGAAGCTAATTCCAGGTTGTTAAAATTTGGGTTAAATTTTAAAGTATCAGTTTTCTTCCAGTCTCTTCCCCATTTTAATACTACAATTTCTAATAGCAAAAAAGCACACATTTCTCTTAAACCGATGATGTCTCATAACCTTTCTCTATACTCCTCTTACCCCTTTATGCCTTGCCATTTCAATCTATCCTCCTCCTTTGTTGTAGGTTGGGTTGATTTAGTCAAGTGTTTTATTAATGTTATTTATGTTTGTTCCTTGTACTCCCCTATTTTTCCCCTCACAGTGGTTTGTAGCAAGTTGTTTACCCCGGGAATTCCCACCACCTGGATCCACAGTTACCTGTCAATCTTCTCACCTCTCCCTGTTTTCTCCTTATTTAGTCCCATCAGTCAAGGTTTTTCACTCCCTGTTGAGTGTCAATCTTGTGACCACCCCCAGCCTCTTCATGAAAGTTCTGTATCAATCACCCCACCTTAGGTTTTCTATTTATCCCAGGACTCTGTACCCACCTCTGTTATGTTACCATTGGTTGTTATAGTTGATGACATTTCTCTATCATTTGTCCCCATTGGGCGAGCCAGGTTTCCACCCCCTACTTAACCTGTTGTCGTTCTTTGTTCTCGGGCATTTTGTCACTGCATCCTCTCTGAGAGCATTTTGTTCCCACCACACCTGGGGGAATAAAAGCTCTTTGGGCTCACAAACAAAGTGTCCTTCTCTTGTCTCTTCGTCTCCTCTCAGCGTGTGACGCTACCAAAGCTGTGTAACCCACGCCGCAGCGCTCAGCACTACCAGGGTGGCAGACGCCGTTTCCCTGGAGTGCCCGCACACGTGGCGGCCACCCGGCCTCACACGGGCAGTGCTCGCCGGCGCTTCTCGACTGCTTGAGGTTGTGGCAGGTAGCCGCCACACTCCTTCACTGTTGATTTTGAAATATTCACTCTATGACTCTCTCCCATTACCAATGTCTAGGAGGAAGACTAAATTTATGTGTGAGAATGTAGAAAGCTGGAATAAGCTCTCATCAATAGCAGAGCTGGGTATCTGTCAGGAAATGCTTCAGTTTCTTCATCTGGCAAAGAAATTTATTCCTTTATGGCATAATATATGTGTGGTTTGATATATGTACACAAAGGCTCATATAGATGTTTGAATTATTTTTACTGATACTGCTATTAACTTCAATTTTGAAAACACTGTATTTTTGTTTCTATTTCAGCTGCAGTGAAAAAGGAGGGGGAGAAGAAAGGTAAATCAATCTTTTTCCCTTAACTGAAAGGTCTTTCAGGCTGTGACTGCTGTGTGAAACATTTCTTTCGTTCAGTGATACAATTGCAATGATATACAGCATTGTGATGACATACAGCACCTCGTGTGCTACCATCAGCCAACTTTATCTGTTCCTGCTGTGATAACACTGTTGTCACTTCCACTGTTGGTAGCTCCTTTCTAAAACAGGCCAATACAGACCAATATCAGACACTTCATCATTCATGCTGGGAGGAAAATGAAAGGCCTTTGTTACCACATTAGGATTTGTCAAAGAGAACAAAACTTGCAGTGCACCATGCATGCTGACCTGGCTGCTTGCTCTTTGCAGAAGTTGCTTTTCTAGGCACATTTAATTTCCTCTTTTCACATATATATGGAGCTTGCATGTAACCTTTGCTGAAGTCATTCTCTGATATTTTAACAGATTAGTGGGAAAAATTGCCCTAAATCAGAAACTAAAGTATTACTTTTATTTAAAGATAAATAGAATGTATTAATCAGACCCTAAATATCTATTTATATTGTTGTCTTTTGGAATAAGATTTGCTGAGTTAAAACCTTTATTTCCTAATTTTCTGATTTTATTCAAATAGCAAAAAATAATGCTATTTGAATAATAATATTTGAATAATGCTATTTGCACTGAGGTGATTTTTTTTTTAGCCTATTCAACTTTATTGAGTATCGGGCTTATAAATCTTGTCTTTCTTACCAAATAGAGCAATGGGAACATTTTCAGAACATACTCATATCTCATATATTTTGAGATTTTTTTTTATTCAATGAGAAAAAAAAATTAGCTCTTTTTTATTGATGGGAGATTTGGTGGGGGGAGTGTAGGGCATGTCTTTTGTCATTTGGAAAGTCTGTGATTCACATAATTGAACAATGGAGCCATCATTTACTGTCTATACATTAAGACATTTTCAATCCTACTAATTTATTATTTTTTTCTGTTATCCCTGTACAGAGCTGTTAACTGAACTGGAAAAAAAATTATAGTCTCAACTGTTTTATCAGCTCATGAGTGAAATCTTGGCTGTGTTGATGTTAGTGGCAAAATTCCCATTCACTCCACTGAAGCCAAAATTTCACTTCATGTCTTTAACAGAACAATAAAATTAATTTCAGTTATCAAAAACAACCATGCTTAATAGGTATCAAGCAGGACATTTTGTCCAAGGATTAATTTGCAACAACTGAGGCGTGAAAGGTAGGACATGAAGCAGGGAGAATCAGAAAACTGGCAGCTACTCATAGAGCCATTGGTTTTCAAATATCAAAATGTCTGCTGAGCTCAAAAACATGAACTGCTACATTTTCAATGGAAAGAAAAGAATGAGGTAATTATTAAGGGTGCTACTTCTCTCACCCTTGTCAGGTTATGGGCCCATTCTTTTACAGAAGAACACCAAGGGAATTTGTTTTAAATACCTAGTGCTCATTTTTCACCAGGTAGGATTTTCTTCCCCCTTAACCATAATCTTCCCCAACAAAATTGATTGAAATGTGCATTTTTCATGAACAGTCTTTGAAGTTAGATTGATTTTCCCATTTCATTTTCTTTTCTATATTTCTTTTGCTTAAAAATATTTCCTTTGATTTCTTAGTTGAAAGGATTTTGCAACAAGTATGTGTAGGCTGCTTTCATGCACCTGGATCAGGCTGTATCTCATCCTGCTGATTACCACCAACCTATTTCACAGAAACATGGAAGTATGAACTGAAATTCAGTTTTAGTCATTCTTATGATTATCATCCCTTTATTTATTTTTTTGATTAAACCACCCTCTGGTTTTCTGAGATCATAACCAACATTGTCAGCAAGGAAGGTAATGATTCTAGTGAAAAAAAAAGCCAGAAAAATGAAATCTTCCAGTGACTAAGACAAACTAGTTCAGTGATGTTCCTGCCTTTAGTAGATATGTGCTAAACTGAAAAACTGAAGAGAAGTAATAAGACCTCTTCCAAAAAATGAACATGCCATGCTTTAGTTGCCATGCTTTTTCATCTAGCTTCCCCTTCTCTGCAGGTCCCACATGGAAAATATTGCATGCTACTAGCTAACTCCAAATATGAGAAGGTTTTATTTATTTCTGCTTATTCTGTTGTCATAAGAAATTGCTCTAGGCTGCATGTGTATTCCTCTGACTGGCAATAAAAAAGGGTAATGTTCACTGGTTTTGCTTAAGGATACAGTATTTTTTGCACAGCTGCAAAAATAATAGAAGTAGCCAGGCAGCGCTCTAAAATGACTGGCTCATTATCCAAAATATATTGTGGTAGTAGCATGCACAGTTCAAACTGCACTTTACCATTTCTCACATTAATCATACAGCACACAGACACTGTACTCTACATGAAGCTTTCTCCAATTATTTTGTCCTATTCAAATACATCCCTCATCTAGAAAAACAAGAATAATGAGCCATACAGAGTGACAAGGCATCATAAAAGAGAAGAAGATGGAATGATGCGTTCAGTCAATGGTACATTCTGTGCATAGCATAAATCAGACTTGAAGGAGCTGGCAAGAGACAGAAAAGAACAAAATTAAGATGGAGAAAAATTACATATTGTGCTGTTTTCTCCAATACTAACAGGAACCTTGAGGCACAATTAATGCATTAAATTTAGGCATTCACTCAAAGGTTAGGTCTCTAGGACTTTGTGACCAAAGTCCTAGAAAATGGGCAGCTTTACCTTCCAGCATCATGTTATGCCTTCTTTCAACATGTGTGGGATAGAGAAGCTGTCACAGAAATGTGTAAATGTTGTCAATTCCAAAAGGGCAAGAGGCAGAAAACCTTTGCATGAGGAAGGCACTTCCTAAATTTCCCAAGAGCAAATCTGGCTGCCAGTAGAGAATAATTTTTAACCCTTGCTAATAATTCAAAGTATGTGAGCAAGGAATCAAACTGATTAAAATAGACCCAGGGGTTGGTAAAGTGATACAAATCCCATAATTTCCAGGGCATCCCCAGAAAACAGTAAACAGAAATGTAACATGCTGAAATATTTCAGCATTTTTTCACATTTAATTGCTATTTTTAAATGAAAGAAATATTAGTAATTATTTTTTATAAACCAAAAGAGTATTTTCATATTTCAAAAATGTTTTATAACTACAGAGGGTTACAAAAATCCTCGTTTGGAATAGAGCCAGGTCAAAGAAAACTTTTAAGTTTTCCTAGTTCTGCATAAAGTGGAACTTCTTATTTCAATTCATGCTTCCCATACCCTGTTTATTTCTGACTATAGAGGACATGGACTGAGTTGGGGATGTCAAGCAAGTAAGAGTAGTGATTTATCTCTCCAGTCGCTGTCAGACAGTCTTGTTTTGTAAAGATTCTTCACATCTGTGTTTCTAGTGGACCAAACAGGATTCAGCCGTGACACAATCCCTGTGGTTGCTCATTAACTAACACAAGTATGTGTAAGAATACTCTCACTGTTGAAAGTGACTCATAAACCTGAGCTGCCAGGGAGTTGGTTTCTCCAGCCTACTTGGAGCTAATGACCAGGAGACAGAGAACAAACTCTGCCTTGCTTCTGAGAGCACATCTCAATTCAGTAAAGAACAATTTCCTTCTAGTACTCCTTGTAATGGTACTGTATGGCTTGGAAACTGCTGTTCTTCATACAGGATGTGGAATAAACTGGCCAAGGCACACTGGCATCCCTTTTCAATATACATAAAAATCAAGATGCTTTCCAAACTGAAAAAAAAACCAAACCAAAACAAAACGGGGGGATTTCAGAACTGCTTAGTTTTGTAATTGACCAGAAAAATTGAAAGTCAGCCATCTTATTCATAAAGCAAATGGCCATGGTAGCATGAGATTTCTGCTCAGCTGCAGATGCCACTGGTTCAAGATGAATCACAGCTTCATTTTGCCATTTTCTAACAGGAGTCAAAGGATAAGAATGTAGATTATCTGATTCTATAGCTGCAAAGTGTATTACACAGCCTCTTAATAGAACATTTAGTCCTAAACAAAGGAATTAAAAAACCCCAAATCATTATAAATACTTTAAAACCATTTTTTTTTAAATAGGGTCCAAAATTCTGTATTATATACTAGAAAATAATAAATACAGCCATATGCTAATATGCTGTTGAAACTATTAGTGATATTTTGACTGCTGAAGGCAGGCAGCTCTCTCAAAGGTAACAATCACTGAAATAGCCACAAGATGGAGCCCAAAGGATCTTCCGAACTGTAGTTAATATTGTCATCCTGCATCAGATTAAGAGTTAAATAAAGTGATTTTACTGAAGAACACTCTACAGAAATCTTGAACTGCAAACAAGATGTTTTTCAATGGAAATCCACTCCTGACTAAAGCTGTTTTCAATTTGATAGATGGCTACCCATGCAGTGGTGAGCTTTGATTTCCCATGCTAATATAACAAGTCCCCAGAATTTTCAAGGAATATTGATGAACAGCTAATTTATATTAAATAAAGAAAATTATCTGAAAAGATTACATCGGTTAACTGTTAAATTTGCTTGACCTCTGTTTGCCTTGTCTCAACTATCTTAGGGGCATAAATAATTTATGTCCATTTTACAGGGTTGTGTGAGACTTAACGATCTGCACAACCTCTGTTTAGTGATGGACAGAACTTCCCACGTTGCAGATATTTCAGTGGGATAAGACATGACCCATTCAATATAAGCAGGTAGAAGAATGACTGTCTCAAGCTCATGACTATTCACTGAATTCATAAATTTTAAGAAATTTTTTAGATACTCAGGTTAATGTAAGCATTAAGAAACTTTACCTCATGCAAATTTAGATGTCTAAAATTGTAAATCTACATTGAAACTGTTCATCCTAGTCTCAGTTTAGGGCTGATAGAGAGAAATAAGCATCTGCAAAGAGTGTTTCATCTGTCTTGTATCTGTGTCAGAATGCAATTACTTATCCCTCTGGAGATATTTCTATTTCTCACTTAATTATAACAGGGAACATAGTTTAGGTTTAGTAACAAGAACAGAAAGCAAATGTCAATTAATATTAGGATTGTTTGTTGCTAATTTACAACTTTTCCTCTCTTAAGAATCTGACATTGAAAGAGAAGGGAGAAGGAGCAGGTCATTTGTAGATCTTAAAAACTGATTGAATATCCACTCTCATTATACTTAGATGGAGGATCTAATGCAAATATTTAATCTAGACATTTTAACAGTAAGGTGAAATCTCCATGTTTATCTACCTAACACCTCTGTGTACTCATAGTTGAAACATAAAACTAATGATGCTACCTTGCATCCATGTTTTTTTCAAAAAAATGCTGATACTTTTATTTTTAGTAGGATTTAACCAAAAAATCTTGACATTGGTTACAACTTTGTAATCTATTCAAGGTAAAATTGAGATTACACTCTTTTAAGTCTTATATAAGAACAAACCTGCAAAATGATTCATACTGATAGACCTGGCATAGCATTTCAATTGCAGTTACGATTACAACTTGTGTTAATTGTTCTTAGTTGCATTAAAGTACAACAGTAATTTAATCAGCCCCTGCTACCAAAAAAAGGAGTTAGTTAAACTACTGTTTCAATGATTATGAAACAGCTGGGATTTCTGAAGAAAGAGTGTTCTGTGTAATTGGTGGCCTGTGTTGTTACTGTAAGTTAGGTGTAACACATATATATTGGCATCATGTCAGAAATACTCACATCTGTCAGTCAGCATAATCTGCTTGAACACCTGCGTCTCCACATAACACATGTTTAATTGGCTAAAAATTTCCCCATGGGATAAGCTAATACTATATTGCTCTGCACAAAGATGTGTGCAAATAAAAGCTCAGAATTATTCTATTCAGATGCAATTCCAGAATGAATAGTTCTTCTAGTGTCAATCTATCTTTCTTTTTCTTACCTATGCAGACATCATTTGCAGAAATGTACTTTTGGAGTCGTAATTAAAGCAAAAGCAGTGATCAGCAGCATTTCATGAGGAACAAAGATGGTTCAGTGTGTTATGCCTCTAGAAGTTAGTCATTAGCCCTTTGCTTTAATCACCATGTTAATTTGAGTAGCCCACTGGGAAAAGCCCATTTTTTCAAAAGCCAATTAATTTTTATTGTTCTCCACTCCTTATATCAACTAATCTCTCCTCCAAAATTCTTTTTTTTCTAGATTTCCATAGTCATCTTATCTTGTTTATTATCATTTCACATTTATTTAATAACATATGTAAATATATTTTCAGCCATTATTATACTTTTACAAATCCAGTCATAGATAAGAAGGACCTCAGCTAAAAAGTTCCTTTTCAAAGTATTTGTATGGAATCTGGACCCAAGGGGGTTAGTTTGCCAGCTTTCACAAATAACAGGCATTATGACTGAAGGTTAAATTATAACAAATATTAACATCAGCAAGAGGTGCTACTTTTGGCTCCAATTTTTTTATATAGAGTGGTGAACATTTTTTTGCATAAACTAACATCTATATTCTGAAAAATGATTCTAACGTCCTATAAAGTTCAGCCTGCCTGATTTCACTTAGTTGCCCTTTGCGAGTCAGTAATTCATGTTGCAATAAAGACAACCCAAGCTCCACTGTGTTTTGCTGTAGCTATATGCAAATGTAAAACTGATATTTCGAAAAGTGAAAGTTTGTTAGCATACTCTCCCTCATCTCTATGTTCCCATCCCACAGTTTCAGGGAACAGCACATGAAAACGTCAGAAGCTGAGGATGATATTGAGAGGAAGCTCTTCAGGTCTTTCACCACACGTGCCTAAAGATGAAATGCATTAATGCAGCAGATGTACCTCATCTACATTTGACTGAAATTTTATTCTTTCCAGCTCTGTCGATGGAAGATTTGTCCTCTTGGGATATTAGGACTTAGAGTACTTTAAAGATATTAGTTTTCAGTGCCATCATGCAAGATTGCTGTTTCAACAACTTACATTTCCCAGAGCATTTCTATTGTTTAAGTGACTTTGGGAAAGAGAGAAAGATTGGGATCATTACTAATGATTCCTAAAGGCATGCATCTCAGATTGAAGCTGAAGCAATTCCTCTTATTAAAAGTCATTTAAAAATGTTGGAAATGTCTCTACTTCTTTGCTACTTGTAGTATATTTACACCATTATAAAGTTTTTACCTTCCCTCCTCTCTATTACTTTTTTGTTTTCCCTGTTATATAAAGTACTCTTGAACTGCCGGTTATAAAAAAAGTCTTAAAAAACAAGTTGTTCTAGACAACGTCAACAAAATCCTCCAAAACCAAGAGTCAGCTCATTTTTCCATATGTAGCCCTGAGGTATAAAACAAACCAAACAGCAAGGACACAAACACAACAGCTCTAGGAAAGCAGATAAATATCTTGGGCTAGGCTGCTCTGGTAAAGAAAATAAAGCTGAAAGAACTGTGAGAGCAGCCTGACAGCTTTTTTTAGTGGAAAATGGCAATAGGAAGATCAGTCTGTTGCAAGTGAATACCATACAGGCTCTAATATCAGTGGTTAAGTATTAATAATAATTGAAAACCATGGCATTTTAGGAGGGTTTGTCTTAACAATTTATCCTATTATCATCCTTCAGCAACTGCTGATAGAGTGATCCAAGGAAATCTGTGGAGATGCACAGACTCAGAGGAGCATTCCTAGACCAAGAGTAGGAGAAAGAAGATCAAGCTCTCTGCTTCCCTACAGATATGTTAATGTGGTATCATATTTCCTTAATGTCTAGAAATCTGGACAAATATCCTGGAAAATTCTAGGTTTAAGGCAAGCCAGAAATGTAAAATGGATGCTGTAGGGAATTGAGAGATCCTGTGAGGACAAGGCTTTTACAGCATGCAGTGTATTTTAATCGTATACCAACTTCCCCTATTTGTGCCACCACCACACAATTCTTGCTTTCTTTATTTTGACTCAGCGTGGGGTAACTCTTGGTCATACTCTGTCAAGGCAATTTTTTAATGTAGAGCAGAGGTCAGGAGGAGCACAAGCCATTTTCTTTCCAGGAAACCTGCTGCAGATAATCTGGTTTTTGAGTCACTTTTTTAGACATATGCTCAGGAGACTGGCTTTGCAACACAGTCTGCCAGCTGTTCATCTAGCCAGAAGAACTTGAGTGAGACACAGGCAGATATGACAGATCAGGTCTGCCGATCTAAAAAACATACGCGAACATTTGACTTCTTTGAATGACAAAGAGTAAAGACAACAACTTCACAAATGTAGGGAACTGATCCTTAACAGAGTGGTAAGCCCTAATAATCCCCCTTTTTTCTGATCTTATTATCTGAGACATGTAAGGAATGTATTTTATTCTGTTTGACTTCTTTATAATAGAGTTGCTTTACAGTTTGAAAAACCTTGACCTAACTAGACCAAAACTGTCTTATTTAAATTATGCACAATGATGTGGTCTCTTACGTTCTTGAAACTTAAATCTGGGAGAAATGTCCACTAATTTGTCTAAAGGACAAATAGTTTGTTTGCCCATAGTTCAGGTAGAATGAACTCATATTAAATAGGAAAATCAAATTTTACCTTTGTCATTATTCATAAACTGGAAGATATACAATTCAAATTTTGATAATTCTATTAGAAGATTCCTGTTGATCTTGATCTCTCTTTTGGCCTGTAATGTAGTTACAGATTAACACTATGTGTGTGTATTCATACAACGTCCAGTTCAAAACATGGCAAAGAGTCTCTGTGCTGGCTTTAATGGGAAATAAACCAGGCTCTTAATTTTTCTAATGGAAAGTAAATTTCTTATTTATAATACACCTGTAACTATCTAATTGGAACAATTTTCCCCAGCTACAGCATGTGTTATCATTCTGTTTTTCTTAACTAAAACAAGTACTTCTGGCATAGCTTTTATTTCCTGCACAACATATTCTTTTCTTACAGAATGTGCACACTCACAAATGTATTTGCTGTCTGAATGGCAAATAACTGTTACCCTGTTACTATAAATGGAAAATAGACGTTATAATCAAAAAGCACATTCTGCTTTTACCCTTACCAATTTATGGTTCAATAAAGTGCAGAATTTCATTTCTGAACCCATATCAGAATCTAATTTACAAAAATATTCTATATATAATTAATACCCTTGCAGCCTTCAGAGTAGCAGGCAAGTAAAAAAAAAAAATTGAAGTGAAAACCAGCAAGATATCTATGAAGCCTGTTTTCCAAGTTTAATTTAGAATGGCAGAAAAGACATTGCAAATTTTTGTTGAGAGTAGAACCATATAATTTCATTGATCCAGTTCTTATGTAGCTTCAAATGCATCATCAAAAATCCAACTGTTTTCATTCTATTAAAATCTGACCTCGTCTAGCATAATTTAAGTATTAAATAAATGAAGACAGAACACTTACTTAGGACTGAATTTTCTACCATTGTGAATAAGTACTTTTTTACCCAGCAGGTAGTCCTGTTAGCTAATGACATCAGAACAACTATTTGAAATGAGACCAGGAGTTGATTTAGCTCAACACCCTCTCGCCATCAATGGCCAAAACAAAATTGCTTGTTTGCACTTTCAGTGCAAGATACTACATGAAGTGTATGTGATTCCCAGAGCTGCATAACATAGCTTTTAATTTCTCACCCTTTAGGCTAAATTACATATATCATTACACACTTTGCAGAGTCTGACCTGGACTATCGTCTTGCCATTTTCACTAAGTAGAAAAAAAATCAAGGTATCCATGTTATAGATAATTGTGTTACTGTAAAAATGAATCTAATGGTCTTGGGATTTCATTTTTTAACTTTCTGCTTAGTCTGTACGTCATTTGAGTTGCATTTTTTAATGAGATAATGACACAGAAGAAGGATAACATTAATATTGAATTGAATGAAATCACAGTTAGCAAAATATACAGGTTTATTTTTATGGCCCTAATACCATTTCAAAATTTTACCTTGTGTTTCATTTTGGCTTTTTTTATAGAAAAAAATATAGATTTTTTTTTTAGAATAACCAACACTCTAGAGACTTTTAACTTTAGAATATCTACATTATTTTATCAAAATATCTAGTAGAAATATCTCTGAGTTTTACGCCAGAAATAAGGAAGATGGACTTTCAGGTAAAACTCAGATAGCAGTAATCTCAGTCTTCAATCTGTCTTGACGCCAACATTATACAAGTTTGCCTAATTGAGGCCTCCACAGAAAAGATGGAAAAGGACAACAGAGATACTTTCACAAACTTCAGGGACCAGACTTTAGCTAAGTTCCTATTGCTTTAAATATTCTCTGTGATTGATATTTACCAGCATTAAAGGGGAAATAACTGTATTGGCTTCACTGGAAAGTTAAGGAGTAATGGTTTTGTTTTGATTTTAGACAGATCCTAGATAAGGATTTTATTACAAAAGTTTGCTTGTAAAATTTGCTAAGCAGTGTCAGTAGAGAGTCTTTAAATTAACACTGTTCATTGCTAGCTCTGATTATTTTGGATGATTACTGAAAGAGTTATATGACACAATCGTCTGTATTAGTTATGTAAGTCATTATATTAGCTAATGGTTTAATATTCAGATTTGATTTAAATATTTGCTTTGAAATTCCTTTTTGAAAATTGAAATTCATATTTCCTGAACATATCTCACTATGTCTTTTGGCACAATAAAAAATAAATTTCCTCTACAAATATCTGACATATTTCATGGAAAATCAATTGCAATAGAATTTGCCTCAGCTTATGAAGCTTAGGGAACTACATTTTGGTTGGTTTTGCGGTGTTAAATGAGCCTAAATTTACAAAAATATTTACTCACACACATAAAAATAACAAATGTGGCTTTGTCCTAGGACATTTTTTTTTCTTTTGAACTCCTATTTCTGATTCCTCAGTTCAGAGCAAGCATATACGCTTACTTTGTATCTTTACTCTTTATTACCCACAAAAATGTTCTGAATTTTTTTCACTTTGTTCTGTACGATATCTCCAGTTGCTGTTTCCTTAAATGCACAACAATAACTTGGATTAGAGACCAGATATAAAATGGGAGTGGATTTTATACTGCAGGGAAAACAAGTGAAACAGAAACCCACATGCACAGCAGTTTTTGTCCCAAGTGGGAGCTGGTGAGCTCAGGAGTTCAGTGAATCACAGCCTGGGAGCTCACAGCAGCAGTTTTATGCTTGTGCTGCAGGGGCTGCAAAGGCAGCTCATCCCCTGCCCTGCCACATCTCTCTCTGGGATTACTCTCTCTCACACACAGAAGACATGCAGGTGGTAGAGCCTTTTTTCTCTTGAAAACAACAGCTGTGTAGCAAAAGTCAAGAAGAAAAATCCAGCTGGAGGGCTAGTTCTTGACATTTCACTTCCTTCTGCAGAACCAATAATGATATTGGGTACAGCTGCCAAGCTCTCTGTTTACCTGAGGAATGTTGTCTTAACATCCATGGAAAATATTAATTTGGTTTTCAGTTTTATTTCATCTGGGATGTTTTTTTTCCAGAAAAACGCAGAAAATGAAATGGCAGAAACTTTAGAAGTTGCAGCAATGAAATTCTTTTGTTTAGAAGTGGCCTAATGAAGTTAGTGAACATTTTCAAATGTCCTTCTGCTTCTTGGAGTATCAGTGAAGCCATCTGAAATCATTGTCCTCATAGAGCAGGTGCAATTGTCAGGGACTATCATCTTTAGACTGCTCTAGGTGTTGTTTCCTCACTCAAACTAAAATTCATTTTCTGTCTTTGTCTAGTAGGGACCTTATGGTCTGAATTTGCCCTGTCTCTTAATGGGCACTAAGTAACCTAAGCACCTTACTTAGCCAGGTAGTTTCCCTAGGTTTGGTATACAGTCAGTGTTTAGTGAGGGTGACTCAGCCCTCAGAAGAGGTGCAGAGCCTTCCAGGGGTGTTTATACCAAATATTAGCTAAATGAGAAATTCAGGGTGCCTGTGTTCCTTAGCTAAGTGTCTCATTTATGCATCTGGGGTGGACAGTGTAACCATTGCACACTTCAATACAGATTTCACTGAAATTTTATGTCTAAAATGTCACTAAGAAATGAACTAAATTCTGCATCACAGCTACAAAAATATTAAAATAAGCCTTTTTGTTTACTTCTAGCTTCCTCAGAGAACCCACATGAACACAGTAAGTACCAAGGCAATATAGAATATTGTTATTTTAACTTTCAGAAGGAAGGTGTTTCCTTATTTTTGCAAAGTTTTAGCAGCTTACAGTGGAATTCATCAGCGCAAACCCACACAACACTTTGACTTGTGAAACTGGTTTTCAATGGCTCTTTCTGTTAATGCAGGACCAGGTGTGTTTGACAGGTTCCAGGTTGCATGGAAACTGTTTTCCAATTCAGCTGAGACCCACCTATGCTTTTTGTCTCCATGACAGCTTTGCACTGGAAAACAATCAAAGGGACCACAGATGGAGAAAGGTCCCTTCAATTTTCTGGCCAGGCCTCTGGTCCAAGTTTTAGAGGTTTATTTCTTGGTATGCTGCAATGCTCACCTCGTGCACAGCTTAGACTTCACAGCTACACATCAGAATTAAACATACTTTTAACATTCCTCTGAAATATTTTCTGTCTCATAATGTTGGGATTTGGATAGCACACTGTTTTTAAACAGCACAAAATTGCATGCACATTATATTGTAATATGGAATAATACCCATTATTGTTAGTGCCTCACAATATATTTATGGGATCCCCATACCAGCTAACATGAAGAAAATTATCTCTAGTCCAGCCAAATCCAGGACAAAGAAAAACATGGAAAGCTTTTTTTTCCTTTTCCTTTATGCAGGGTACTGAACATTTATTTGTCATTCTTCACAAGAAAATCCCACTTCTATTGTAATAAAAACTGCCATCATTTCTGTATTAAACATCAAGGAGAAATTTTCTATACAGAAGATCAGTGATAGCAATCACAATTAATACTAGAAGCAATTAATCATTTTAGAAATTCTATTATATTTCTAAAAATCCACAGAAAATAATTAAACCACATTAAAAAGTTTAAAAATAATTTTCATTATTTTAATTTTATAGGGAAAAAATAGTTAAACATTGTTTCTTGAGAATTATAGGTATCAAAAAATTCTTCACAAGTCTAGTGGGAATATGTAATGCAAAGTCATCTTTTAAAACTACAATGAGAATCTTTTATTTTTAAAATCTTCTAAAAATTAAAAAGCCTTCTAATGTAGGGGTTCTTATTTTCAGAGCATGAACGTGTCAAACGTGAAAAAGCTGTCTCTCAGACTAAGCCAGGTAGGTTTGGTAAAGTAACCTCCATATACAACCAGATCCACTTCATAAGGATATGTGTGGTCTGCAAAACTTGGACACTTCCTTGAGCTAGGCATAGATGTTTTGCTTTGTGCCATTGGGTTTTTTCAGTGTCTTGGAGAGGAACAAAAATGAGGGTGACATTTAACTGAAAGGATTTGGCTGTCAGTTTTTGACTGTTCTTGTGACTTTTCTCACTGGTGTAGTAAAAAGCATTAGCAAAACCCATTTCCCAGAGTGTGAGGAAGGAGTGCTTTAATGCCCTGCACTACATCAAAGATGTGCCTTGGGAATTAACCCTTCTCAACCCTTTCAGTAAATTAGTTATTACATTAAGTGAGTGTGGTCCCCCCAAAAAGGAGAAGCTACAATCTCATTGAGTACACACTCTGCAGTAGAGTCAGCCTCCAGCTCCTGAAACTCAAAAGTAGCAGGAGCTGAACTAAGAATAGCAATACTAATCCTGGACTGTGTACTCAGGTAAACTGTAAGTAATAGCTGGCTGCAGTGAGCAGGACAAAGGGTCCCCCTTTCAAATCAGAGCTCTGTTCTAATCATGTTTTTTTGAGGAGGAAGGTACTCAAGGATCCACAGCTGGGTCTGGTGTGAATTACCAAGACTAAGAGGGTAACCTCACAGAAAACTCAGCTATTGATGCTCAGCTTACCATCACTCCTAAGTAGTTTTCCAGTCCGCAGTCCAGAAATAGTGGGGCCTAGAAAGCAAGTAGCCACATCCCATTGACCTTTGCTGGAAGTGCTGCTGTTTGAACTTCACGTTGAAATGAAGTGCTCATGAATAAGTGATTAAATAAACCATTTAAACCTTATGTGTTCAACAGTAAAGAAGCAGGCTTTATTTCATTAAATTTTTTTCCTATTTTTTTTTAAGAAATAAATTTATCCTCTGTATTTAGTACTTTTTTCATTCATTTTTCTAATGTACAATATTCTACCTTGTAAGTTAAATACTTTCATAGTCATTTTCAGGTTTCTGGAAGCCTCAAGTATCTGGTTTAATAAAGATGTATTGGTTTTGAGTCAATAGGGAAAAAATATTTCTCTTCTTCTTTCTAAGTCACATAAGCCAAGCTTTTTATTTAACTTATTGATCACTTTTTGTGTATTAACAGCTAGCAGAATGCTAGCTAATGCACTAGGCATTAGGTGAATTCAGCCAAGGCAGGAACAAGGAAGCCAAGCTTGGTGGCCACAGTGGTAGCCAGAAAGTGGGTTGCCTGGATGGGTGACATGACCACTCACCTTTCCTGCTAAATGAAATCAGTCCTGCTGCACAATTTGCCCAATATCGTCCACATAGCAGCAGCAAAATAAATGGTCTTGGTAGGGCATTCTCAAACATCAGAGCGCTGTGTCACAAACCAGTATATTGGACTGATTAGGAATTTTACTCTCGCATACTACAGTACACTCCAGAGCCCAAGCCCTTGGTATTTAGGTGCTTGAAGGGAAAAAAAATAGGAAAATGCTTGCTAAATTTCCTTTAGCATAAAATCTCTATTCTCAGATGATAAATGGTTGCTTTGGAGAACAGTGGCTGTTTTGAGTTTCACTTCATGACTGGAAGTATTAATCTGCAGGCACTGGTGGTAATAGTGCTTCTGCCTGCTGTGTGCCAAGGAGTGCTCTTGAGCTAACAGCTTGAATTATAAAAGCTTCATTCTGTACAAAACAGTGGCCTCCTTTTTCACCTTGATTCAGTTCAGCTTCAAACCATTTTTCTTATGCCTCCTGCCATCAGACTTACAACTATCACATGAAATACTACGGAATTTCAGAAAATATATTGATCCCATAGAGAAAAGTTTAAATTAGAGTGTTTTGTGTATGTCAGTGAAAGAAAGCAAAGCAAGGGAATTCATTCCTGATGTAATTCTGCTGCAACTGCCTGCAATACACAGAGAAAATTTTACAGCCTTATTTTTTCCATTTAAATTAGGTACATCAGAGAAAAAATTAATATTAATGCTTGTAGGGCTACAAAACTGGAACCCTGCAGAGGAAATAAGTTCCCTTCAATGGAAGATTTCAGAATTTTAAACTTTGGGCTTACTCAAAATCAGTATTTTTTTTAAATATTCATAACATTTATTTTTTACTCTTTATAGCTTTATGAAGTCCTCAAAATTGTTTAATTTTTTATTTGAAAGACTCCCCATGGTAAAAAAAGAATACATGAAAAATTAGAAATATTACTTCTGTTCTTGGCAAAATAATATGTTTTATCCTCATCATATGGTTTTTTTTTCTGCTTTTCCTCATATTGAATGTGGTGAACAGATCAATTTTATGAAGCTTCCTGATGTCTTGAAGTGTATTCCCTTATAGAGACTGTTCTCCTTAAGTCTGGATATTCTACTCCTTCAGTTTCCCTTCTGGCTACAACCAGTGGCTGGAAACTCAGAGAAAAAGCCAAGCAGCCACCACCTATAATTCTGCCAGGGTGTTCTCCAGTGGAATCAGAGTGTTCTCCAGTGGAATCAGCAGACCAATATTTGCTTAGTGGTTAGGTTGCAGAATAGGTAGATGAATGTATACCAAAGAATTACTGTGTTCATTCCCAGATGAATGCAAATCTACAGGCCTGTCCAATTTTCAAGATAAATTCATTCTGGGAAGAAACACTGCCCCTACTTCCAAATGAATCAGATTTGCCATCCACTCACAAACTTATTTCCTTATTTCCTCACAGACTTGTTATCCCAGAGTTACAAAGAAAATATTGCTGTACATTCTCAACAGAATTAGGAAAGGAAAAATATCTTATTTAGTGTTCAAAAGAGTCAGGATTATATCCAAAGAAAGAGAAGCCTTTTTATTTTTACCTGTCATTAATCCAGGGTACGTTACAGGGCCTTTGTTTAAAGGCAGCATACCAGGTTTTCTTCTGTATTGGTATATAGAAAGTTTAATGTCCCAGTCTAAATTAGTGAAATGCACTATTATATGTTAAAGCTCCTCTAACAGCAGAAAAAAAGACACTTTCACTCAATAAGTTGCATCTTCAAGCTGCTGGTTGTGCTATAAAACATTTCTAGTTCCACAGACATTCACAGCATGGAGATGAGATTTTAATTCACAGCTTTCATAAGAAACTGACAGTAACAATACCTGAATAAGGGGGATAAAAGTGCCCTAAACTTAATACAAATTAAGAGAAATTAAATCAACACATACCAGAAAACAAATGAAAAGCATGGCAATGAAGAGCTATGTTTAATTTCCAAATAATAGAAAATATTAGTAACTGGAGGGCTTTATCCCTCCCTATATTTGACCCCATCAGTACTGATTTTCTTCCAGAAACAAACCAAACAAGCAAGAGAAGGGGACCAAGAGATATCTGCCCAACCTGATCTCCACACAGTCATTGTCAGCTTTGATCTGATGCCTTCCAGAGGTCTTAGTGGAAAGGAAGGTTCCAGAGGTGGATGGCTGCAAACTGCTTTCAGCAAGAGGAATGGCAAATACAGTCTGACCATGTCTTAAGCATATTTAAGAAGAATTTAGGAATGTATATGATTGTTGAAAGGTAGAGGTTAGGAGAGGAGCTTGAATTTAATTATGGAAAAAGACATAAAATGGAGTAGAGATACAAAAGGATGAGGTAGGGTGAATTTAAAATCAACCAAACTGGGCAGAGTAGAAATCTGAACACAAACATCCCAGTTTCCACCTGACTGGGATGTTGGGAAGGTAAAACAAGCCCCACTTGATTAGAAGGTGTAATCCCACCAACTTACTCAAAGAGGAAGTTCAAGTCTGGTGGCCAATGTTGACATGAGTCCACATTATCTGAGAATTGTGCTGAGCAAAAACACAGGCAGCTCAAGAGCATGTGGGCTTGGGCAGTTTTTCCCACAAGATTAGCAGAAGTTCAAGGCTGCTCCAAGGTCTTGTGACAGATGCCCAGCTAGGTCTAGGTAGGCTTGTCCAGTAGCAGGTGGCATGGACTGCCATTTCAGATTGTCCCATGTTCCCTCTGTGAGCTCTTGTGTGCTTGGGCGTCTCTATATCTTTTTCATCTTCAGAGTGCAGACATAGGTGGATACCTCCACCTACGTTTGTAGTTAGGCAGTCTCTAAAGTTCTAGAGGGCATCTAGAAGTTCTTAGTGTTGTTTAATACCAAAATACCAAACTGCTGGACTTAGACACTCAGGAAGGTGCTGTTGGCAAAGATGTAATGGATGCAGGAATAGGATGGCCTCCACCTGAGTGCCTGCCTGAAAGACGCTGAAGGGTATGCGGCTGTTTTCCAGCAGCTGAGACATTAGCTACAGTAATTTACTTTTTCCATGAACATGATCTCACCTTGCAGTCAGAACTCATAATGCCTACATGCTGTTTTGCAGTGCTATAATGGGATAATTATGCTGTAGACATGCATTTATTTTGTCATTGTGAACCATATGTATAATATCACCTATAGAAATATTTATCCAATTATATGAACCTATGCTAACACATTATGATTTTAATGCTGCTTTCACGATACAGAGGAGAAAATGAAACAACAAAAGACTACTCCCACTGAGAAGTCAGGTAAGGATAAGTGATTCCCTCCATTCTCTCCTGATTGATGGGGGGGGGGGGGCATTAAACACTATTCAGCACTCATCTAGTGCAGTACATTTGCATTGCATTATTTTTTACACTGTTTTGAAATATGTAATTGATAACAAAGCAAAACCAGCAGAGTGGAAATTTCAGTTTCTACTAAGAATTGTCTTTCCAATGATGAAGACAGGTCAAGGCCTTTCAGCTCCTTAGCTGCTTGTTCCAGCCTCTCATTAGCCAGAGCTGGGCTAATGAAATGAGGTATAGCTGTAAATCAGACCTCCGAAAGGATCCCAAATATGAGGATAAATTACCAGATGGATTAGGACTTTGGATCATTCCTATGGAGAAAATGATTTTGGGACTATACTCTAAATCTTTGGGTTTTATCTGTGATTAAGATTTTTTAATGTAATGCTGACAGGAAAAAAAAAATCATGTAAGAATGCATGTTCTAGAAGCTGTGAAGAGTCAGACAAGGAATTATAACATTCTCATCATCACTGGCAGTCAACACAAAGCTGTCTAAACTTTAGGGGTTCAAATGCTGTGCATCCCTGCACAAGTAGGGGAAGCTAAGAACAAGTGAGAACTAACTCTGATAAAATGCTTGAATGTTAAAAAGGGGGGAAAAGAGTATATTTTTTCTTCTTTATGTATCTAACTATTACAATTTTACCTCTTTTGTCTTCTGTAGCCCAGGCAAAGCCAGCAAGTATGTTATTCTTTCCTTAATCAGAAAAATTCCTTTAAAATTGTTGGATATGTGTATCTTTTTTTACTTTTACATAAGAAAGCATGTCCTTGGCAATTTCTAGTTTTGCTTAAAATTATAGAGTCTTTATCACCATGTCTCCCATTCCTTTCATTTAACATAATGTCTCGTCATTGCTATTTAAAAGCTCATTTGACAAAACCAATTGCTTCAGTGCAGGAGTGAATTCATTCTACGCTTCCCATATCAAAAGACCCATCAACAAAAATTCATATAGGAGTTACAAGTCTTTTAAAATCACTATTAAAAATCACCTGGATTGAATAAATGTTCCTGCTAAGCTAAAAAAAGAAAAATAGAAATTAATTTAATATAACTGCATCCTGAATTCTTCTCAGTCAAAAAGGACTCAAGAGAGTCAATACCTTAACTTACCACACAGCCTGCTCGTTGATTTTCTATACCTTTGACACCTTCAGAATGCAGATTCAACTACAATAATAATAATTAAAACTGCCATTAATTGCCCAAATAATCTAATTATCAAAAAAAGTCCAGATATGGGAAATTAATCACTCTTCACTGAACTAATTTTTCATTCATGCTTCAGAAAAGCATTTCCCATTTGAAATTCCATATGATGTCTTCATCTCAGCATTTCTCAACTTGTCTCTCCACCTGAAATCACAGTTACTAGGAGTTCAATTATTCATCTGAGTAGCAGAAAGGCTGAGGCATACTGCCCTTTTTTCAGATACCATTCACATTTTCAGCACTTTCCACTTTACAGCATGCTTTTGGGTCCTCATTTCTCAAAAGAAAAGTGATGCACAGTCCTTGAGCTGTGGGAACACCACCTGGAAACAAGGCCAGCAGAGCTGTCCATTGATTCCACAGCCATAAAATATATTTTGGCCCCAGCTTCCATCACATAGCTGCTACTGTGCTATGACATCTGTGGGGTGTTTTGTTTTTTCCTAAGTCTGATTTTTGTTTGCTAGACCTATTTGAAAAAAAAAAAGCTTCTTCAACTTTTCTATTTCCAGCAACATAACATAAATTATAATTTTTTCAGTAATAATTATGAAGTAGAAAGATGGGAGGAAGGGTGAGGAAGCAGACATGTGGAGATAAGATGCATTTTCCACACCTAAATCTAATTTATTCGTATGTAATAGTATGTGTCTAAGACTTTGGGAATTCCACTCAAGTATATCTGAATCAAGAACAAAGGATGAGTGAATGGTTGCTCTGAATGAGTTTACTCTGCACTCTTCTTTCCAATAATCAAATTTGAAAATAGATAAAAATTACGTTTCAGAAATGACATAAGACCCTAGTAACTTACTTCTTCCTTAAGACACGCGCATGCCTCTAAGTAGCATTAATAGTAGCTATATTTGGGAAGGTGTGTGCAGTACTAATGAACTTTGCTATTTTCTGGCAGATCCCTCAGTGGATAATCTTTTAATAACCCTTCATTTATGGGTTTCTTTTTCAAAATAACAGCATGAAACAAGAGAAGGGAAATGTTTAATTCTGAAAAACATACTTGCAATCCTTCTTACTGAAAAAAAAAAAGAAAAATGTAACTTAGAAACATGATGGCAATTTTGTTATTCTGTTGTTTTTTGTTTAGAGCATGAAGCAGTTAGACATGAAAAAGATGTCCCCCTTACAAAACCAGGTAAGTACTCCTGCATTTTATTTTGCATATTTGTTTTGAAAATTTTATTTAAAGAAATACTGAAATACAATTGCATATGACAAATGTCAAAACCGTTGTCCTGTAATCTATTTTGATGTATAGAATGACCCTGACATGCCGTACCACAAACTGAACAGCACAGTACATTCTTGTAATGTTGCTCGTCATTTTAAGCTATAGATATATGTACACATCAAAGGTCAAATTTCTGCCTCTGTAATTCCATTGATGTCAAAGGCATATGTCACCAAAGACTTTGAACTGCTTTCGGAAACTGCTTACTTTAAATGGTTCCATTTTGCTAATTATTTGTGGGGGTCTGCCTTTTATTTGGACTTCACAAAACAGTTAACCTCCCAGGATGAGCAATACTTAAATTTTCATCCATTGCAGGCATCATATGATATGGGATTTAGATCTTAATCTGGCACCATCCATAATCTGTGGTATATGTCTCTGCTGTCACAGCTCATGCACAGTTGCACTTGTACATGACAGAGCAAAATTGATGCTGGTATAGGAAGGAGCATTGCTCAGTTTCACTGTAGCCTATCATCACAGGTTTAAAAAACGTCTGCTGCAGGCTTCTTCATGAAAGGAAATAAGTGAGGATTTAAAATATTTATTGTTAATATTAGTCATCCTTAACTCTAGCAAAACAATTACAGTAAATGAGAGCACCCCTACTAATATCATTCCTTATTATATTGTTATTAATTACTGTGAAATCAGTAAAATTGTGTTTTGATATGTGGAAACATATAGAACAAATAAAGCCATTCTCTGCCATAACAATATTATGCCAAACCTGACTGCTTTGACGATTTTTCTTTCCTCTTTTTACTTCCCAGTGAAACCGAAAAACACTGCAAGTACGTGTAATGACTTATTTCTTATGGAATATAAGCCTTCTTTTCAGATGCATGTTCTCTAAATTTGCATTTTTGCAATTTTGTCATGTTAGATAATGCTATTTTCTTGCTTATACTACAGACACCCTTGTATTCTCTCTGCTTACTGACAGCCAAACACAACAAAATCAAGCACATTTATAATGCAATATTGTGAAGATGCAAGATTCAACTGTTTGCAATTTTTGCTCTCTAAAAAATAACATAAATTACAGGTAGCAAAACTGATATTCTGGTGGGTTTAGATGAGTGTAGATGTATAATTTATATTTATGCAAATATACTGATTACTGAAAACAAGAAAATAGCATGTAGCATAACTGAATTAGACAACCTTTTCCTTAATTTTTTTTACCATTTGGAAATTACTTACATCATTAATTCACTAAGCACGTTGTTGGCCTTGTTCCAATAAAAGCTTTTTTTAATAAAAAACCTAAATTAAAGAATAGAATCAAATATTTCTAATTTAGATTAGTTTTAAGGAGGATTCAAGGGGAATTACTCACACTGCAAAAACTTCCACTGAATTCATGGGATAAGGTCCTTTATAAGGTCATTTTTAAGGAAGGCTTCTGAACAGATGAAGACTGGGATCTATGCTTATTGTGGCATAGATTCTTGGTCAGACAAGAATTAGAAGGACAGTGTTTGTACTGCATGCTTTGAATTCTGAAAATGCTGAAGCATGGACCTTCAAAGATTAATTAGTTGTTGCTTCTTTAGCACAGGATCTGTGGGGGTTTTTTGGTGCTGTGCCTGGCACATCAAGACCAAACCATGTGTTATTCTGGTGGAAAGTAAGCTGACGACAAGGCAAAGCAAAATGATTCACTTAAACATCCTAGACCAGTCACCTATGCTAGGTGCTTAAAGTTAGAGAGGATGAATACCTGCTCTTACACACCTGTAGGAAAACAGTGTTACTCTGAACCCCAGATGTAAAGTGAAAGTGTGAGCACAAGGCATCTGAAATGTGTGCGGCCGGGAAGAACAAAAGCAAACACCGCAGTAATGTGCTTACACTGAAGGATCTCCTTCAGCCCTGAACTGCGATGTTCCATTTTCAAGTTATTATTGCAAAATTATTACTCTCAGTGAAGCTATCCGCGGGCTTATTTCCATTTTTGCCAGTATTTTAAGAAAATTTTGTTCTATTTAATTCTATTAATAACTTTTGTTCAGTCTTGTTTTCTCTGGATCTGTTTACTGACATTACTATAATGTCTTCTGCAGTGATTTATCTGAGATACCCAGTGATGGCACTCACTACTGTTAGAGGCTCATCACAGATTTAAGTGACTAATTCCTTATGCTTTCCTCACAAAAATCACTGTCTACAATGCTTTTTTATCAAGAGCTACATTACCCTGGTATATTGTGAATATAAAGAATAGCCAGGATATTTTTCCCTTGACCTTTGCAGGGGCATGTTTGTATCACATTCTTTAGTTTATATTCTGCTGCAGAAGATCTATGGTCATTTACAAAAGTAATTCTCTATACAGTGCCCCTTTTTGAGTAAACCATCCTTGAATAGATCAAGCTTAAGATTTTAGACACCAGAGCTATCTATTTTAAATTTATTTTCTCCACTTAAAGGAGAACACTTAGTTGGATCACTACCTTCTTTAGTTATAGAGGTTTATATAGCTTTGCTTCATGTATTTCTTAGCCAGGTGTACAGTGTACTTACCAAACAAGCCATGTAGCTTTTGTGCAATTCAGTATGAGATGTAGCAATGGATATGAAATACCCACTGATTTTGGAGTTCAGGTCCAGTGGAATGTAAAATAAATTAATATATTTATCCTGGGCTGAATTCATTCATACATTGTATCTTGTTCAGTCTTACTGTAAAAGCAAATGTGGTTTAAGTTAGTAAAGAAATTGGATCATTAGGGAATGCAGGTATAAGCAGAAAGACAAGTCTGAGTTTGAAAACTACCCAAATTAATGACACAGACAATTTCATAGTAGTAACTTGCTGCCATGATCTAACCTGGCAGGCAGGTATACACCACACAGCCACTCGCTCAATTTTAAAAGCAATTAGTAAATCATCTTATTTTTCACTCTTTCTGTTTTAGTGTACAGCAGAGTCTTTGACAGCCATTGACCATACATCAAACTTGAATGTGTAATGAAACAGAATTAACTCCCTGCATACTGATTAAAGAATCACAAGTAGTGAGACATTACCTTGAACAGAAAACAAAGCTGCTGGCAGATCTTACACATGCAGGAATACCAAACTGTAGTTTGCAGTCAAGAGGAAGAACACATAGGCTGATATTTAAAAATTACCCTAAGAATTGGCAAATTATATTCCCACTTAGGTTTATCATAAAAGCCCCATAACAGGAGTAATATATGTCCCAATGTTCTCAGAGTAAGTGGAAGTTTGTTGATGCACTGACAAGGGGAAATGGCCCTTACATTTCATACAACAGAGGGTCAAACCTACTGCCCTTCAGGTCAACAGTCTTCCCATACCTGACTGTCCAAGGAAATCAATTAATCCTATATTAGGGTAAATGCATGTAACTGGGCCCATCCAAATCCCTCAATTAAGAAGTCAGAGCATGAAACTCTTTCCTAGATTTAGTACCTCAGAAAAAAATCTTAGTTTTTTCTTCTGAAAATGAAAAATCGTATTAATTATTCCATGGGTCACAATGCAGTAATGTGTCATCTTTAAGAAGCTATGAGTAAGATCATAAGCAAAAAGGTAAATATTAAAGGACTTTAGCATGCTAGCATTTAATAGCAGCAAAACTGGCCTTTGTTGAATGCCCGTGGTGCCTAAGCATTGAGCACTGACATTTACAGGTCTCCTTATGGGCCAAGACTTGAGTGAAAGTTTCCTGGGATGCTTTAGGGAAAATGATGCTTAATTGCTCAGCCTTCCTTTGGAAAAAGCATTGACTGAAACATTTTCACTTTGGTGTGAGCTCATGTTCATCTGAAGCAAAATCTCAGCAGGAAGAAAGTACAGAGATAGCTCAGTCAAAGAAATACCCTTAAATGTTTTGTGATCTTATTCCTTTTTTGTCCTGCTCTAAGGAAAAGAGGCTTTCCTTTTTCTTTCAAATTGTATTCTCACATAAAACTGGGACTAATGAAGTAGTGATGGGTAAAAATTCTTGGATTCAAAGTTACAATGTAATTAATTTCTTTGATTTAAAATGAGTGATGATGATTTGCACCAGAGAATTTCTATCCATTGGATGGACCAATTTTCATCAATTGTCTTGGGTATTATAATACGCTTCTCTTGTGCTAGGTCAAAATCTCCCAAGAGATTTTATTCTTAAAAGGCAAGTGAAACTGCTAGTGTGGAAGAAACACTTAGGGGTCAATGCCAGCTAGTCAAGGTCAGTGTCAGTCTTTGGTTGGGAAGGGTGGATGATAAGAAAAGAGAGGTAACAATCAAACTGAATACATTTTTTGGAAAATAGCATAGTCAGGTATAACCTTAAAGGCACACTTAAAAATGAGTCTGTTTAAATAATTGTTTGCTGGAAAGCTTGGGTTGGCACAGTGTTTGCATTTGCAGGAATCATTATATGCTGGATTATAGTACATCAGAGTAAGACTCTTAGCTGTCAGTGTGAAACTCTACATACACGCCCATTGTTAAGGCACATTTGTTTGTAAATTAACACCCTGCAGAAAAGTTGCAGATGAAAGGGAGGATCTATTTAAATGGTTGCTTGCCCTGAAGATGGTACTGAAATTCTTGTTCTTTTCCTTCCCTTCCCCGCCCCCTTTCTCTTCATTACTGGTTGTTTTCCTGGAGAGCCAACAGCTGAAATCCTAACATCAGGTAAATATTGCATTTTTCTAGTATGCCTCATGGAAAGAACTAATGAGCATACCAGTGTTGATTAATGCATGTTGCTCATCAGCAAAGAACAGTGATACCGTAAAGCAGCATGGGTCAAGTGACAGCACTGCAGCTACAGATGTCGCTGCCGTAGGCTCTTCTTTCCATCTGATTATGTGATTTTCACTGTTCACCTTCTGCAGCAAGTTTTGGTGAGCTAGACACAGGTGATCCTCCCTGAAAGAGCTGGTGTAAATCAAGTGACACATGTGCCAGAGAACACTGAAGAAAGCGTTATTAAAACTGGTTGGATGATGCAAAGTGCAAATGAACCATTTGAAGGCAGCCAGCTATTTTTCTGCTGTAGTCAACAGTGAATACTGAAATGGGCTCAGGTGCCTGAAGTTATATACTTTGCTTAATTTCAATCTGCCTTGATTGGTTGAATGGAGTCACAGACCAAATGAGTTTGCAGCTGGGTAAAAAGGATGTGGAAAAGGAAACAGCACATGCTCTAAGAGAATGTAGACTAGGAAAAACACCCTCCCAATAAAATAAATCACAAGCTATTGCTGCAGGACTTCTGAATGATCACATATGGCAGTTCTAAAGGTCCCTCTAGCTCCATATGCTGGGGATTTTTATTTGTTTGTTTCTTTCAGATGTTTGAGATCACTCTGGGAAAGAGAGTAAGAATCAAGCAATAGGCAGAGTCCTTCCCTAGTGTATTTTGGCAACAAACAAATAGGTAAATCTGGCAGTAGTTAAGGAATTGCAGAATTCAAGTGCTAAAGTCTTTATCAGGATTTTTCTAAACTACTCTGCAATCACCAATATTCAAACAATTTCTAACCACTCTACACAAAGCCCAGAATTTCTAGTGCCACTAAGCGTAGCAGGCACTGTTGCAATATTACAGACATTGTAAACATGCCATGAGACACATTTACCACAGTAATTCTTCCAGGGAAATTACCAGTGAGAGAATCTTTACACAATGTACTCACTGTAAAAGCCCTGTATTTCTAATATCTGTTGCTTAACGTTATTTCTTTGCAAATCTTTCTAGTCACAAAAAAACCAAAGACAACTAAGGAAAAAGAAGGTAGGAATTTATTCTATGTGTTCATATATATATATAAGATCACAATAAAAATAGTATGAGATTGCAAATTTGCATGTTTGAGGCAATGCATGTTTGCAATTTGTTTGAGGCAACCCCTAAAATATCTGTGTTAATTCTCAAAGAATTCTCAAAGAATTTTACTTGAAAACTCTAGGTAAGATCTATTCAACAGTCAGTTTACCGAGTTTTAACTGTGCTACTTTTTCTTTGTAGAAAAAGCAACTGCGAAGAAACAGCTGAAAGATGAAAAAACTAAAGGTAATACAGGGATGAAAATCTCTGCAAACAGCAATAAAAATGCAAACATTCAGGTTTGGGGGATTTTATGGGATTAGAAAGAGGAGTTTTTTGTCTTTCTACATACATGCAAGTAAACCAAAATGATGAAATTGTACATAAATCCCCAGTAATTGAATGTGTGGTGCATCCTTTGCGTAGGAGTATCAAGGATTACATCAGCACATCCAGTCTGGCTGCAGCGGTGCCCTGCCTGGCACAGCAGGGACCTGTCCAGCCCCCAGCACTGCAGCCCAGGATTAGCAGGCCCCACCCAGTCTGCTCTTGTGTTCCCTAAAGAGGTAGTGCAAAGTTCATCTCCGTAGCTTCTCTGGTGCCTTAGGTCACCCGCTTCATTCCTTAAAATAATTTCACTGATACACAATAACTACACAAGAAGCCCTTTTTTGCACACAAGACAGACTTCATGGTCACCCATATTCTGGCTAACCTCTTGGCCACAGCACTGCCTTGATTGTTTCTTCACAGTAATATGCAAATAGAGAAATGCTTTCTGTTATACCTCTAAAGATAATTAATAGCAATAAATTACAGTATTTTATTAGGTAAGTGATTGAAGACATAAATATCTTCTCTATATTGGTTAAATGCAAAGACTTGCATATAAAATTTGCAGACTGAAATCTCAAACCTGAAAGGATAGCAATGGCGCTGGTGCCAGTTTACTAAACTACTGTCTAGAAGCAGTTTGCTTATATGGTTATACTGGACAGAAAATATATCTGTTTAAATTATTTACTAGGAGAGTCAGGCTTTAAAAACATATATGGTTTATAGAAATTCTTATCTGAGAGATTATTCTAAGAAACAAACATGCTTCTTATTGAAATTTATTTCAGCATTTTGACCTGAAACTGTAGATTAATTTATTATCTATGTTTTTTAATGTGTCCCACCAGTAAGAGAAGATCCACGACATCAAAACCTGACGTCAGGTACACGATTTTTCTTTATTGTAAAGGATTCAGGAAAGTTGTAGCTTGTTGTTTGGTTTTGTTTGGTTTGTTTTGGGTGTTTTCTTTTTTTTTAAGGGACATCACACTTGCAATATTTTCACATTTCTAATTCAAGTCTATGAAACAAGATGTGAGACAAGCCAGGCAAATCAAAACCATAAATCTTGTTCCTGTGAAGAATGAATTGCTGAAATGGTATTGCTTTATCACCTTTCTAGATTTTAAACATATATTTGTCTGATTACCTTATAAAACAAGAGGTCTCTAATTAATATTGCAGTGCAGTATTTAAAACTAGTATTTTCTCCTCACAGAAAATCTTTTCTGTAACAAAGTCACATGGGGAGAAACATGTTCAATTTGTTTTCTGTCGCATTAATAAATATTGTCTCCCATCACAATCTGACCCAACTCCATCAAAAATGGTAAATAAAGATGGGCATCTCAGGAGAAAATCTCCCTCCATTGTGTAATCATGTTTTTACTAGTTTACAGCAAAAGGAAATATATGTTCCAGATTCTTGACCAATATAAATTAAATTAATAGCTATGACTTCAGTGAAACTGCATTAATTCATGACAGACAAGGATCAAAGTCTTTAATCTCACCTGACATCTAACTGGTTTACACAGAAAATATGAGCTATATATGAATATGGTTCCTCCTAATGCAACTTTGTAGTCTTAAGCTACTGGTGAAAGTATTTCACTTGTAATTATCCAGACTACTTTGTTGTATATGCTTTTTTGACTTCTTTACTGTAAGTAGAATAATTTAGAGTCCTACCATCATGATATAAAATGTGTAACATATGTGCAGTTATATGTATCTATTTATTTAGAAATATCTGTTTATCCATATGTAGAAACTTTAAATCATAGAAAAGTAAAAAAGATACCTAAGTATAAAACAAGTGCAGAACACTCTGTTTTCAAGGAAGAGAGAGTACAAATTGAGTGCTAAATAAAATTTGCATTTATTACCATGTGTATTATATGAAAGTATTTGCACACATGGCTCACTTTATTTTATAAGGGCAACTACATTTACAAAAAAAGAACAGCTTTACTTTTTTTCATCTTATTTTCTTTAATCAGGAACACAGAGATATGGAGTCATATATAGACTTTTATTCCTCTTGATTATTTTGTTATCAACTGACAGATACAGAAGGCAGAATCCATGCCATGTATTGCTATTTAATTAACACAGAATTTTTTATAGATCAGAAAGTGCTAATCACAATATATAATCAATACATTAAACCAAATATTTTGTCATGAGAGAAAAGAATTCTTCTATGCATCAAAATCTCAAATTTAGTGTAAAACAAAACTGTTCTAAACATTTTCGCTAGCTGGACTTTCTCTTGCCTACCACTCTCCTACAAAGTTTGCGTCATTCAAAAACTGTTTCTGTGACTTTCATTTACATTACTTATGATGATTGTTTAATTCAGTTTTATGTTGTCACTGGGCAATTATTCTCGACTGGATGTTTCTCAGATCATAAGCAGTTCTGTGCAAAATCAGTTCTTCATAACTGCTTTGCAAACAGAACTTACTATGTAAGTGGTTTTAAAATACTCATTGTCCACCAAAAAGAATACTTAGTTTTCAGACAATGGATGAAAGGTTTCCAGAAGAACATCAAAGCAACTCTTTTGGATGTTTTTTGGTATTTGCTCAAATTGAGAATTTAAAAGTTTAGACCAAGTTCTAGGTCATGTATACTTGAATTGGGACTTGGGAACTTTCACCTGTTCTGTTTGCAGATTAAGCCTGTATTTTTCCCCAGTTCACTGAACACTAACTTTATTTTTCTGGTAAATGAAAGTAGAAAAGGATTTACACATTCTGAGCTAATCTAAAACTTTAAATAGAAAATCTTCATTCAGCCTTCAAAAGCTGAATAGATTCCCATGTTCTTAGATTTTGCTCAGAACTCTTCAACCTTTCCCTGATATTAAAAAGCAATCAGATAAAGAAGATTAAGCAATTTTAAAAGCTGCATATAGCTGCAATTTTAGAATGCACCACATTTGAACAGAATTTTAAGCACTGCTCTACCTTTCATAAATAATGGTGCGATGTAGAGTAGACACTAAATTTCACTCTCCTGTAGATCTGCAAGCAATTAATTAGAGTGCTTTCCTCTTCTTTTTTCTCTCCTAAATGTCACAGTTGACACCTGTACTGAGACTGAAATTTACCAACAGCAATAAAAAAGGAAATTCTTGGAACTTCATTTTTATTTCTATCTTATAACAAATGTATTTGCAAGCACACAGAAGCAATTTTTTTGACTTTTGGAATGAAATTTAAGGAGCGTAAAAATTCAACTTTCTAGTGAGGATTATCTGCCATAATCTTTATATAAACAGCTGTACACTTATACATGTTATAGGTTTTTCAAAGCTAACATCAGAGAAAGAAAATCTAAATGGATCAAAAGTTCATTATATTTATCCTAATACCTTCCAACTGCCCTCTTGAATGAAAACTTTGGAACTGATTTATATTGCATTTATAATACAGTTAGTTGAAGGGGTTGATGTTTTTACTGCCCACAGATGTGCAAATGTGGCAGAAATAAAGAGAAACTGTGTTGCAAGAGCATGAAAAGTGAGAATTAATTAAACAGATACTATTCTCACATGTTTTGGGGTTTTGTGGTTTGTTTTTTTTTTTTTTTTTTTTTTTTTTTTGAGTTTTTTTTTTTTTTTTTTTTTAGGGTTTTTTTTTAATTAGAAAAAAGTGCGGATTACTCTCAAGGTCAAGTGAAACCAAACTAGTCATGATAACTTCCTTGTAGATGTGTCATAAACAGACACATAATTTATGCATCTACCCTTACACATTATTAGAGGTTTGAAACTTACCTTTGATGTGAGAACTGTTATACTTACTGCTTAATTAAGGAACTTGTACTTTTGTGAAAACTGAAATTAACATTAAGCAGAGTTGGAACACTGCTTATATGAACACACTATGCAACAACTTTTATGGAAGGAAAAGCACCTCAGCTAGATTTTTCATATACTTCTGCAATGATAGATATTCTCAAATACAATACCTATTCTCAAACATTTTCTAGCATAAAAAGCAATCATTTCATCATTTTATCAATATATATTCAATGCCACATATTAATCACCACATGAAAACCTTAACAACTACAGGGAGTGAATTCATTATATGTATTATAAGCATGTGGGAATTGGTTTATTACTGAGGTTGTTTCAGTGCTTTGCCCTTCCTGTCTAGTAATATATTTTCCAAAGAAAAGATGATTTCCAAATCTGCAAAAGCAGAAAGTTTTGTTTGATGTAAGGTTTGATATGACAGCCATTTGGGACACTATGAAGGAGATTCCATCAGTGCTGAGGGAACGTAAACTTGTCAGCAGTGCAATGTGTGAGATTTTTCCCATATATAATTATTTTCAAAAAGAATAAGATAACTTCATTTTTTTCCTTGGTTATGGAGCATTTGAAGACTTTAGAGTAAAAAATGATCTTTTTCATCATTTTGGAGTAGTACGTTTTGTCAAATTCATTAAGCACAAATACTGGTAATATTCTATAATATAGATGCATTGAACAACTTTAAAAATATTGCAGAATAGTCAAAAGAGAAGGCAAAAACTTCATCTCTGCAGTGCAGATAGCTCTCACCTATAGACAGGTGATGAACTGCATATACTATATTCTCTATTCTATTGCCTCCCAGTCTCTGTGTCTCAGATGTATGATGGTTCTGATATACTCTCAGCAGCTTCTTCCAGAAATTCAGCTGCATGAACTTGTACTGACGAGAATTTTCACACCAGAATTCAGCAATAAATCATTAATATTTATGTTGTTGTTTTCTGGACATAAGAAAGTCTGCTGTTTGCTAGAATATCATTAGAAGGAACTGACACTCTGAGAAGTTTCAGAATTTCTTGTAAAATATCTATTCTCATTTATTTACAAGACCTGTGTCTCTGTAGGTTTTTCTCATTAAGATTTTCATCACACTCCAGTACAAGAATTCAGCATTAGAGCGGGATGAACTGTGCACTAAGGCTGCTTGCAGGACAGTCCATGTAGAACATCCTCCATTCTGTGGATATACAGGAATGTCTCAACATTTCATATTGGTCAGAATTGTGAGGACCAAGCCTGTATATGTAGGCCTTCCAACAATTTGCTATTAGTCATTCCATTATCCTGAAGCTGGCTTTTAAGCAAATACTTGGAGACTAAATCTCATCAGGCTTGTCTAAATGAAGACATGGAGGATTACTGCCCATATAGAAGATGCATATGTTTAAAGAGCACATGCTAAATGCTGCAGTGGTCATTTATTAAGAACTAAGGTGACCTTGATTTTATTTAGTTTAACCTGTGGTAAAATTTTCACTGAGGCTGCTTTAATTCTGAATGAACATCTACACAACATTTTATATGAACTAATCAATCTCTTTTTAATTTACCTTGAATTAATCTTGCTGAATTTTTCTATGTAAAAAAGACATCCAAGGTGGGAATTTCAGCCAAATTTTGGTAACTAGGTAAAATTAAAACTGTAGGATCTGTCCTGGAACTGATTAAATGACACTGGAAATTTTCTAATAATTGTAATAAGTTTTAAAACTCAAAATTTGTAAAGACACATCAAAAGGAGAACAAAATGTTGTTTTTTATGTTAATGATGAGTATATAAATAGCCTCTCAGCATAGTGAGATTATAATTTAAATTATGAATTCAAGAGATTTTACTTAAATGCCCAAAGGTTTACGTTTTATCTTTCAAAACAAAACAACTTCACAGTGAAAATCTACAAGCACTTTGGTTTTTTCCACAGGAGATTCTTTAACATCTATCCCTTGCCCTGAATTATTTTTTACTTTTGGTTATATTTGGTAATTTAATTACCTTATCTTGAGTTTATTTGTTGTCTAGATTTCTTCACAATTGGAAATTACTGAGCTTGAATCTCAATTCCTGTCTGCCAAACATATTTTGAGTACAACCAAGCCACCTTCATCAGGCCCTTGACAAAATGCAGCTGTAGGTACTTTGCTTTTAAAATGATAGAGACAATGATAGATCCTCTATACCTTTGTAGTCATCGTGCAATCTCTAAGGGGTTAAGATGATACTCTTTCAAAGCCCTCTTCAATTGGAAAGCCTCAGTTTTACAGTTTCTATTTTCCGAGCACTATGGCTTCTGAGTTACAAAATAATGTAGGTGGAGTGCAAGCTGCTTGTTCCTCTCAATTTTGCACAATTCCAGATCCATCAATACAAGAGTCATTGGTACTGAGGTGAATAGACAAGACATCTATTTGATAGGTTTGTTTCTGTTTCAGAAACCTCTTTATGTAAAATACTTCAAAATGGTTACTGGGTAAAATAATTACAGATTAATTTTTATGCTCCCAGGCACACCTAGTAACGCATGGAGATGGCTCCTTTGGCTCATGCATATGCACAGCACTAAGTTTAATATTTGGAGAGCTCTGCAGTTTACACTGGAGAGATATTTCCTGTTGTCATTGAAGATCTGCTTGGTGAAGATGACTTCAAATGTGGGCGCTGGTACTCAACCTAAATCTTGCTCAAAGTGTCTAAGTCTACCCTGTTGGTCCGCAAACATTATTAGACCTCTCCCGTTGCACTTGATAATGTGCCCCATGAGCTTGGAGTGTTTTTCTATACCAAAAGAGGATGAAAAATGTTCTACCAGAGAATACACTAAGGGAAAACTCACAGAGAGTGATCCCAGAAATAAAGGACATTTGGGGGAAAAAAAAGCCAATTGGAGGATAAGCAAAATTTTTAAATGCACAAAGTAATCAAAAGCTGTGGCTTTTTTACAATTAACTCATTAATTGATTCTTTCTTATGTTAATCCCAAAATTTATTTGTCTAGCAAATTATTAAAGAAACACCTATGTTTTCTATAAATGCAGGACAGATTAGTGAAACAAAATATACAAGAGTCACAGCCTATGGGAAAAGGAGAAAGACTATGAAAAAAATTTATGATTTAGCACACCGCTTTTGGTCTAGTAGAGAGAAGCTGTTTTGCTTAAATTTGAAAAATTAATCCAATTAGTAATGTTATTTATGCCTGTTTAACAATGGGTTCATTCTTTTCCCCTTAACTGGGTCAAAACATCATTTTAAAACTAAACTAATAGTCTCTAAACACTTGTAAATATATATGAAATTTATTTCAAGTCAAATGAAGTAAAAATATGTCTGTACAAGTCTCTGAACAATTTTGCCACAAAAAAAAACCTCATAAACATCTAGTATCTTAGTGAACATTGTTATGTTCATTTTGCCCTTTAGTTTGACTGGCATATCTTCTTGAATCATATTGCAAGACGAGAAAAAAAGTACATATTATGTATTCCCATTACTTACTTTGTGGAAGTAAAGTTGTATACAAAATGTAATTCTTCAGCATTTCTCTGAGCCAGAGATTATTTATCTTTGTTTCAGACAAATGGCCATTTCTTCAAATCCCTCTTCAGCTCTAGGAAAGTAATTGCTGTCATATTTTTTCATCAGCATAGGTTTTGTTTTTAAAAAATTATCAGCTGAAACCAGGCTTCCTGATATTGGAGTGAGTTCATGTTTCCAGACTATTGTCAGTGCAGTGAAATCCAGTGGAAAAATCCTAATTATGTAACACAATTTTTAAATCAGTGACAGCAGATGTGAAATATTTTAAGAAGACAGCCTATTGAGTTCCTACAGTTTCTTCCTGTCTTTCCTTATTTCCAGAACTGTGCAAATTCAGGGTGAAGAAAACATTTTAATTTAGCTCCACTTTTCATTGTAAGTAGCACACAGGCACAGATCTGATCTTTTCTAATCTTAAGCACTTAGAAAAGAGCTTATTTTCTCCATGGTAAATAGAGAGGAACTTCTCCAATGGGTTACTCATCCCTTCAGAATCTGAATTGCCTCTCAGCCTTATGTCACATAGCTAGAGCTAAATCCAGAAGGTAGTGCCTCCAGTGCCTGTTGTTAAGCAGGGTGAATTTGGTTCTACCAGGGTTTGCCAGCAGTTCAAGTTTATCAGATAGTTCATCACTGTCTCTTTACTGAGCTTTTATTGTCATAAAAGAAGTCCTGCTGTTCCCAGCAGAGGTATTGTCATTGAGGAAGACATGTGTGTGAACATAACGCTACACAAAATCCAAAAAGCCCCCAAACCTTTATTTAATAAAGATTTCAGTTAGAATGATAACTGAAATGAAGAAATCATTCATTCAAACACCAACTTCCCTTTCATTAGCTGCTTAACTGCCTTATCATACACTGTTTCCCTTTTCTCCCTTCTCTTCTTCTCTCCTCCTGTCCTTTCTCTATCCCATGCCTTTACAGTGAAATAAATATATGGTATTAACATCCAGATACTTGGTATCCTTTCTTATTAATATAAAAAGATCCCTGATTGCCTCTTCTTTGGTTTTATCCTTTTTTGTGCACATAAATGTGTTTGTATGTAAAATTTAAACCAATCTTTAAGTGAATGACAAAGATTTAGAAACAATGATTTTCATGCAATACATTGAAATTACCTTTGTTGAATGTACTGGACATAGGAATAAGTTGACAATATCATGTCAACATGCCTAAATTTCATGTCCAGCACACAGTGTGTCCTACCATGACACTGTCAGTGTTTATTGAGCAATAGCAAGAGAATCCAATTCGATTTTGCTGCCCACCAAAACCACTGTACTATTAGTATTACTGTTGTACTGTGAAAAAATTCAATAACTTCTGGTCCCTCTTACATATAATTTTTTGAATGATTCATCCATTTGCTCCTATGTTTCAGTAATAAAATAAATCATGCCAGTACTGGACTCCTTTGAAAACTCAATGCTAGCAAAATTGTAAAGCCTGTGTGCTCTGATTATTGCTATGCTTTGTTGGAAATGTCTGCATTACCACATATGTGTTGCACTGTTACATCTTGCATGGTTTTACTGTCTAACAAAAAAAATTTTTTTAATGACTTTTGGGGGAATGTCACTTTGGGGATATTCACACATTTATGGGAGAATTACGTGGTTTGTGTGCAGTGACCATAACATGGAATGTAACAATATTCCATAAATATACAGCTTATCCATTTAGCCTTCTTACTAGACAAGGCAAGAGCCAGTTAACAAAATGCAACTTTTTTTCCTTAAATGGTTGTTAGATGTAATCTATCACACTCAAGCTAAAAGACAAAAATAATAAATTTCACCTTCTATTGCAGAATTGGTTTTCTTAGAATAAAGATTACATTCTATGAGCTTTGTTGTTATGTTTCAAAAACTGACTTTGACAAGTGACAGATCATAACTGTTCTTAACCAGTTCTGTTCCTTTAATATTATATATATTTTTACTGTGGTGATATTTTCCCCTCTAATGATATTAACTATAATGAGAGTGCCCTTCTAATGCAATTGATTTGATACATTTTCATGATATTTTATACTAAGAAAGTGTTATTAGAGACATGTACTACTGACTTTGTAATGACACTTTTTTTTTCCATACTTAAACACTGATAAAAGCTGATTTCTTTTGTGTATTCAGCAAAATTTGGGGGCAAACTGGGACCACAGACACCCATATGGAGCAATCTTCTGGGTGTTTTTTTCTCACCGTTGAGCATTATTTGTGAGAAGAGACATATTAACTCCTGTAGAATAAATCTATTTTACTTTCTCCAGACCTTGCTGGAGAAGTCCCCCAATACCTGAAAAAAAGCTCTTAAGGAGAATCTGAATTCTCATGGCTATCATAACAATGCTATTGCTAGTATTTCATTCTGTTCCTCAAACATCTTTAGCCCTTTTTCATTAAATAGCTTATTATCTGACAGACCCCTTGATAAAAAGGATATGGAAACTTGGATGGTCTTTGCAAAGATATGCAATTAATTGCATTGCATCACAGACACTTTGAAAGTAGCTTTGGGAGCTACTTTCCAAATATTCTACATTTTCTTTTGTTATTCAAGACACAAAATAAGATGCAAAAGAGGCGTCCTCATAGTATAATTGCTTTATTTTTCCTGTCTATGTATTATCTATACAGTGCTAGAAAAATGTCATTTGAAGAGGATGTTTTTAGATATATAGAATTGAAGTGATAACGGTATTCCTTGTTTATTTGTAATGGACATATAAATGTTTTCTCCTCTTCTTTTTCCCATCCTTCTTCCCATTAAGCATTGTAATTTCTGAGAATTACAGTACTATGACTGTATAGCATAATCAATAAGAAAGGAGTTGAAAAGAATTTATTTAAAAATAAATAATATCATTTTTGACCCAAACATTTTGTTTTGAATAGCAGGTATCTATGGGCCATGTTGTGAACCTAAGAAAACAGTATTTGGTCTCCTGCAGAGGCCCTCAGCATTCAACTTTTCTATTGAAGACATAAGATGTAATTAAATGTGATTAAATTAAGACATAATTAAAAGTTGCACAGGGCCACTAAGCACAAAGACTTGCATTTTTCTTTTTAGCAAGTGTGAAGGCAAAATATTGTGATATTTATAAAAGATTCCACATGACTTCCCTTCCCCATCTGCCCTGTTGCTTTGTCTGGTCACTTTGTCATACTGTAATGTTACCGATATATTACATAACAGGGCTGAAATTGACTGACAGGAAAAGAAGGGGAGAAAGGGGGGAAGTACTTGCTTTTATTCCCTGACCCTGTAGTAAGTGAAAAAAATCTTTGTTTACCAAGTCAAGTTGGAACAAATTTTTTTGCTGTTGTGTGGTTCAGTTTTGATTGCTGAAATTCGTTTGCACTTCATGTGCATTCCTGAGAAGCAGTTACAAGTAAATGAGTGTAGTAGTTAAAGTTTTCTTTTATTTGCAATTGCTTACCGAACAGTAGTTTCTAATGCTATGATTGTCTGAATTTTTGTGGTTTTTGAATTGTTTATTTCTATTAGGACAGCCTCTGAGTGAAGAAATTGGATTCAAACTAGGAAACAATTGTCACACATTGTCTGTAATTTTCCCTTAATAACCAAACTGTTATTGATAAAAGAATTTTCTTTTTAATGAATATTTAATTTGGTAACTTGCATTAAAAACTGCTATGTGACCCTTATAGAAAGGAGACTTTAGTCATTGTAATACATAAAGAGGAACACCTTTATACTCTTTAGGATTATTAAATTTTATTTTAGGATGTTTTCCTCCTTTCTGATAAAGAATTGAAAGCACCAGGATAGTGCTCTTGCAATATTCCTCACATTTCTTGAACCCAGCCCTCTGTGTGGCATGCATATAACTTAAGAGATCAAGAGCACAAATAAGCTCCATTGAATATTTGTATGCTTTAGTGAGTAACTGTGGAAGGTACTTAGCATTTCCACTATATAAGCCCTAAACAATTTCATACAAACTTTAAACTTTAAATCCAGGGGGTTCTGTTTGCTTCTTTTCTTTCTGGAACTCATCTTGGCTATTCTCTCTCTGACTGATTTGCATGCTAACAAAAATTACTTAAAGGAATATTTTTTTTTTTTTTTTTTTTTTTTTTTTTTTTTGAGGAAAGAAAGTTCCTGCTCCTTTCACAAAGTGAACAAGAAAGAAGCAAATGTCCCTTCCTCCAGCCTTTTAGAAATTAATTCATCTTAGGTACCAGATTTCCTCACCTAAGGGTAGTGGTTCTAATGTGTTAAAAAAGTGTTATGACAATTTTCCAGCATTGACTTTTTTGTTTCCTCAGTAACACTCATAAGGGGAATTTAAGTAATTATATTAATTCTCATAAATTACATCCTAAACAAAAGTATAGCCCAGATAGACAGCTTTTTTTTTTCCTGCTTAAGCTGATAATAATGTCTATTTAATATGTCTACTGTTAAACCACATTTTTCTCCTACTATTCCTCCTTTTTCTTTATTGGTAACATTTGCTCTGGAGATATGAGACAATACATTCAAAGTAAGAACTCTCTTCAGTTTAAAAGACACATTCTGCATTCATATTGAATGTGGGAATTGCAAAAGCAGTGTGGGATGTATTTGTATTCTTATTTGCATGCCAAAATTCAAATTGTTCTCTTGACTTTGGTTTGTATCATAACACTGTTGCAGACACAATTCCAAAGATGTTGTTATTTTCTGAATGAATTTCTTATCTGCATGTTTTGCAGCTGAGGTTTGCTAGATAAAGCAGCCTAAGAAGGGTAACATGAAAAAGAAATTGTAAAGAAGCCATAATAAAAAGTGTAATAATGAAACTATTTCATCCTGTATAGATTTACTATATGGGCAGCTGATTTTATTTTACCTAAAAACGTTTGAATATGATAGAGACAGAAAATTCAGTTTTTAAAAAGTATGAAATTCATCGAAAACCAATTATGAGATACCAGAAAATATGGAAACTTGCAGTATGTCTATTTCAAAGCTCTGATTTTTTAATTAGCTAAAATATAAAGGATCCATTCCATTGTAGAATGATGATGAAATTTGCATTTATAAGTGAGTAGTTTTGCACTGGGAGAATTAATAAGACACAATCTACAAAGATGGTATCAGAAAAATACTTTTTAATAGTTTGACTTTTTTCAAAACCTGAAAATTACATCTTTCTCTACCTACATTTGGAAGCATAACACTTTGCTTATCAAATCTTGTACTCTTATAAGTGTAGCCACTAGATCACACATACTCTACAATACATAAAAATAGTTCAGTCTTTTATCAAGTGATTTTACTTAAGTTTTAAATCAGGTGTAAACATTGCCTTAGTATTAAGATAAAATCATTAAGCATTGTGCCTTTAGTTTGTCCAACCCTCAAAAGAACATTTGAAGAAAATGGCGACTTTTCAGAATGAAATATTTCAGATTAATTCCAAGGAAAATCCAGTTTAAAATTATTAATACAAACTTTTTTTCATATTTGTAGATTGTTGAAAATAAAACAAGAAAGTTGTTTCCAAAGCTCATAGGTTGAGATAAAGATAGTGTCATAGATAAAACAAAAAGCCACATGCTCAAGCAAAGCAAAGCAAGGAATTCATTCACTCCTTTCCATAGACAGGCAGGCATTCAACCATCTGCAAGAAAATAGAGCTCCACCATGCATGACCATTGCTTGGGAAAACAAATGCCACTACTCCAAATGTCCTCCCCTCCTTTCTTCCCCCAGCTGTATCTGCTGAGCACGATGCCATACAAGATGGAAAATTCCTATGGTCAGTTGGGGTCAGCTGCCTTGGCTGTGTCCCCCCCTAGTCCTTGTGCACACACTGCCCCCTTTCTGGTGGGGTGGGGTGAAAGGCAGAAAGGCCTTGATCGAGTTAGTCCTGCTCAGCAGGAACTAAACCATGCCTGAATTACCAACATTGCTTCCAGAAGAAATCCAAAACAATGTCCTATATTACCTACTACAGAGGAAACAAAATCTACCCCAGCCAAAACCAGCACATCCTGGAAGAAGCATGATTCTTTTTTCCTCCTTACCTTAAAACTTGTATTACATATCCTGCCTTTTCTAGTTCCTTGTTCTTACTCCTGTTCCATTTGCACACTTTATCCTATCTTGCTTCTACTCTTCAGGCAGAGAAATAAACAAAATACCCTGTTGTTGAGCAAGAGTTCTGGGGAGTTTTGGGGGTATTTGATGATCTAAGCCAAAAAAAAAAAAATATATATATATATAGCCTGTAGCTAATTTCAGCACTGAAAGTTTCACAAATAGGAAACAAATTATATTAGTCTTATGAAAACAATTATCAGAAAAATTTAACAAAAAAACATTACTATTATCCCTATTTCTCCTGAACTTCCTCTTTATGCAACATTTTTCTGATGTTTTCTAAAGATAGATGATAAGTAATATGCTATATAAACATTTGAATTGAAATCAACATGAGTACATACCAGCCAAAAAATTAGTACCACTTCACAAACACTGCAGATAGAAATAGCAGAACAAAACATTAATATTCCAAATAAACAATTATAAAGTGATATTTAGCATTATACATTCCAAGTAAACATGATTCCTAGATAATATTTTTCAAAATAATTAATTTCTCCTTTTTTTTCCAATTTAGAATCATGGGCCACATAATTATTTTGTAGCAGATAGCTGAGCTGCAAAAATCTTAAAGTTTGCCCTTTCCTTTCCCCTTCATGAATTTAGTGGCTTTTAACAATAGATTATACATGAGGTTTTCAAATAGAAGATTACAGCAACTGGTTTTACTAGTGGTTTTAGAATAATGATCAGGTAACACCTCTGGAAAACACTGTGGTGTCAGGCATGCTATAATTGCAATGCATAAATAACCTAACCATGTTTAAAATACTTGCAAGTATGTATGTGTATGTTAGTCTTTTACAGAACTTTGCAAATACACGTGAAGGAAAAAGAGCTACATTTTTGCATTCTGATAGCATTTAAAACAAAGAGGGGTAATAATGTTTTTACCCACAAGTAAAATATTCATTTTTATTTATTTGGGCTAGAAAGTGCATGGTGCCCTACTTGCCTTCTTCATGAAGAAGAGTGTAATTGACTTTTTTTATTTTCATTTTTGTATCCATAAAAGAAATACATAGAAATAGTTTCTCTTTAACAGTAAAAGGTGAATTTGTAACTGGCATTTTTCTTCCTTTAAGGAATTTCTCTTTGGCAAACTTGCATCCACTGTGATTAAATTTTAGGGGATTTTGTGTTTGTGGTTTTTTTTTTAAAGATCTGATTGAAAAATCTCTGACCAAGTATTTTGGTAGGACAGTACCAGTTTTAATCATAGTGCGTTTTGTGGCAATACATCGGTTGTAGTTAATTTTACTCATAAAAGTTACCTTAGTTTAAGAATGGAAAAAAGTCGGTTGAAATTTTATCTCAGAAACTTTCTGGTTCTGCCCAAGTGTGTACATAGAAAGGTCAGTGGTGGAGGACAGCACATTTACTCAGTCCATGGCTTGTCAAGCCTCACAGGAGAACCTTGGTCTGACACATTTGGGCTGTGAACTCTAATCAGGGGAGTTGCTTTATCTCTGTTTTATAAAAAAAAAAAAAAAAAAAAAAAAAAGGCTGAGATCCATCTCACAGAGAAACAGAAACACTGAGAATTTGGGAAAACATAATTTCCATTCTTAGACTTAGTGAAAAAGCAGTAAAAGCAGTAAGTCATTAGATCCAGAAGGATCGAATTTCCAATTTTATTTTAAAGTGTGCTTTTAGACAAAAAAAAACTTAACCTTTGCATGAGTCAGACAAAAAAAACCACAGAGGATAATACAAATGGGTTAAATACATCAGCATTTTTGATCCACTGGTCTGTTTTCCACGATTTAATGGGACTTGGAAGTCAATAAATAAAGCCTGCACCCTAGTTTATAATGCAGGGAGCCCTAGAGTCCCTAATCTCAGTTTAGAATTGTAGCAGGGAACAGCTAATTTTTTTCTTTTTTTTTTTCTTTTTTAGTATGGGATGAACAGCAGGGGAAAGAAAAAGCCATCAGAAAATCAGTTGAATGAAAACTAACTTGTTTCCAATGCCAACATTCCTCCAGTCATTTTCCCAAACACCTAACTGATTAATAGTTATCTTTTAAAATCTTGTCAATGTTAATCTCACAGTGCAAAACTCAGCTTTTGAAGCAAATTAGATCAATTCCATCTGTGCTAAAGTATGTGTTCTTGAAAGCTTTTAAAACATGATGGAAAGTATGACTACATGCATAGTACTCAAAAATTAAAAGGGGGAAAACATCCATGACTGTGAAAGGTCAGAAAATAGGTACAGTTATTTATGATCCCTTTATTCGCAATAAAAGATAATTCACCTGAAGTCTAATAAAATAGATATGAGTTAGATATGAATTAAATATGAGTCTTTCTGGAAATCTTCAATGTATCTGAAAGTCACTATGAAATATAAAACCCAGAAAATACATGTGTGAGTTTTGGGGGCTTACATTCAGTTATCCCAAAATGCAAGTATTCTGGGAGAAGTAGGACTATAACTCTGAGAAAAATTATGTATTTAAATATGAAATTGTCCCTAATTTCTCATCTTCTGCTACAAGATCTCTCATTAAGCTTTTTAGCTAAAATCTTGTTGATATGTGAAACCTGGCTTGTGATCACACTAGAGATTTTTGATGTTATAACTGACTTACTGGGAATGAAATAATACAGATGTTTTTGAAAGAACATGGAATAGACTCATGGCCCCAGTTTGGAAACCATAAGCATTAATCATCTCTTCCTTGTTTTCCTAGCTCCTGTACGCTACTTTCAATGTGTCTTCCTAAATGGACCTAATGGATTTGGGCTGCAATTTCCTATTAATCCCCCTTCAAACAAGGAAGAAAAGACTCACTCAAAGACTTCCAAGAGAAAGACAAGGAAACCGGGGCAGTAGAGAGACTGAGTCCTGTGATCACTGACATTTTGCACTTTATCCTTTCTGCTGAGGTCCACAGTAGCTACAGTGGTACTTGTCATTGCAAGAACGTGATCCACTTGCACGCATGTACCTGGAAATGTTTCCATGGGGCAGCGGCAGAACAAGCAGTAACGAACGGTGTTTAACAAAAATAGAAATGTAAAAGTGCCCAGTTTCTCATGGAAAGGCTGCAATGCTAACAAGGCATTGATATGACTGTGTGTGTGAGCATGTGCGTGTGTTTTCATGCCTCTTTCGTTCTTGTTTTTCTTTACCTACATGCTCAGCATTGAAGTGAGTCTGTTTTCCATTTAATCTTATCTAAGGAGTGAAAGGTTGAATGTAGCTCTTATATCAGCAAGATTGCAAGACTAGCTGCAATCCTAAACCATTTCTTCTTAATGTTCAATCAAATTGATGACAGGAAAATGCCTCACTAAGTCATGAAAATGTGCTCTGTGACTGGTGCTATTTTTATGTGTCATTGACCAGCGTAGCCTGAAGCTCACACTTACTTGGAGCAGCTCAATACACGATCAGTGAGTTGACTCCACTCATGTTAATGATGAATATTTCTATTTAACCTGAAACTGTAAATGGACTGTTTGCCCTGCCTGTTGGTGAAATACAAGCTCTTCTCTTCCTAAGGCCCTAAGTGAGAAGAGAAAGTGAAACCACTTGGCAAAGGTTAGGAAAAACACTGTTTTACTGACATGAAGGTCCGAAGAAACAATTGAAGTAATTATAGTGCTTCCATTTTTCTTCTGTGGCTCAATCAGATTGTTTTGCAGCAAAAGCCATGTAAATGGACAATATACCAGCCAACAATTTGCTATTAGCTTAAGCCAGATGAAAAGCTAGGATGTGAGATGCCATTTGCAAAGCTAAAGCAACACAAATTTGCAGTAATTGTGTGAATTTTATGCTATTTCAGATCAGTGAACAAAAACAAAAACCAAAACCAAACCCAAACAAAAAAAGAATCAGAAAAAAATGAAATATAAACACATGAAATAATCCAGGTATCTCATTTTACTAGATGAAATGAAAGAACTTCCTCACACTACACTCCTGTAAATGGCTTACAGTAGAACTGAAAGTAGATGTCTTGTCCTCAACCTTCTTTTGTGTATTTATGAAGAAATAAAGAAAATTTTGCCCTAAAAAAGAGACAAGATGGTATTTGATCCATTTAAAGGCACATGAATGAAAATTGGCATCTCACCAGTCTATGTCTGGCAATGTAAATAATGCATTTTTGCAAGCTGCTATTTATTTGCATTTCTTTACTATATTTTTTGCATTTAATCTGGGAAATATACAGCAGTAACCTTAGTTATGTTGTTGCCTGCTGAAGCAACATGATCCTCTTTGTGCACACCTACTACTTGTAGAGTCTGAACATGCCAAAAACTTTGGCATGTATATCACTTTTTTATTTTTAGTATAGACCAAGATAGCATTGGCCTCATCCCTCTTATTACACTTTCCCTGCCCATCCATCTTACTTTAATCAAATAATTGACTCGTGAGTTCTGGACAACTGATTCTTTGACAGATTACTGCAATTCAGAAAGCTTTGTTGTTACACTGCTGGGTCCAGTTGGTATTTTCTGATTACTGGTCATGGCCTTACGTGAACTGGATCCTTGGTCTTAATGTGCTCTGATATTGCACAGCTCATGTGCTGCAAAAACTGTCATTGCAACAAGCAGTTTAGGCAGTGGTGACCAGGAGGAGGTAGGAACAGGTCCTGATCTAGAAGTAGCTATTCCCATGTAGAATCACACCATAGATATGAGTGTTCATGGTAAATGCCCCCACAGACCCCTGTGAAATCTGCTCTGGAGATAACACTGCCAACAGGGAATTTTTTGATTGTAGAATAATGATCTTCAATTTTCTTTTGGTGTCTCTTTTTATATTTCCAGCAACTTTTTCCTTCCCAATTTGTGATTTTGTATATATTATGATGGATTTTATTGCCCTGGGTTTTTACTGTGAAAGCTGTCTTAAAACTGAGATTTTAACTTTCTGAAAAATCAGCTAATTCAAGATTTTATCTAATGCAAATAATCGGAACAAAAAATTATATGCTACAAGCCTTTATTTTTTTTTCATATTCTTTTGGATTTTTTTTTTCATTATAGTTAGCCTTAATCCTTCCTTCCTCTATGAGATGGGAGATAACAAGAATTTGTTCTGGATCTCATTTCCATAATGTTTCAATTAGGTATGTTTCAATGTTAGATATCTGAAAGCTTTGGAAATATAGACAGTAAATATAATTGCATAAGTGATGTAAATCAGTCATTTAATTTTGTTTCCTAATCTACGTCACTGCCTGGAAAAACAGAAAATACAGGTTCACTCTCAGAGAGGCAAGCAGTTTTCTCTTTAAATTCACATGGAAACTTAAAAAAATTTTCTGGTTTGCATGGTTTTACTCAAACTAGCCTGAAATATTGCACAAACTTTTGCTGATTGTTATACATTTTGGAAAATAAAAAATATAAACCCTGCTTCAGTGGCTGTGATATGTTGTTCTGTGAATTCAAAAGTACAGGACAAGGGTTTACCTCTGCAAGCTTTAGAAACCTTCTGATTATAAAGATGCATTTAGGCTGGAAAAATTGCTAATCCAGCATTGTATTTACTCCTAATGGGCTTTTAGCAATACTTAGCCAGTTTTTTTACACACTTTATTGATTACACTCTGACATATGGAAAGCTAAATGTTTGCCCCACTCATTCAAGGTAGGACTTCATTAACACCAAATCATTTATGTTCATCAAAGTGCTTATTTATAATACAACTGCACAACCAGTACAGACAAAGCTGTGATCTTCAATGACAAGTTAATAGTTCAGACAATTAAAATGGCCACTAAGAAACTGAGAGTGCAAAAAATGGTGAGATTCCCTACTCCCACACCCCACAGGAACTCTGGCTTCCCTGTATCAGCAGTAGTTAAGGCAGATGATCTGCTCTGCACTGGGGTGCAAGAGTCCTTTGCCCTGCAGAGTTTGGTGAGCCATCCCACGTGAGGTGTGTCACTCAGCAGTTTGCCTGTGCAATTTTCTCTGAGGTGCTAAAATCCCGATGAAGTCAATAGGAGTGGTCAATTTCCAGCAAGACCAGTGAGGCAAGTTTTACACTGCTGCCTGACCCAGAACTGTTCGCTTTTGCTGGTGCAGCCCTCAGACCCCATCCCCAGCCCTCAGTCTCTGGTCAGTTTCACACTTCTACCCATGTCACATCTGGAGTCCAGTTTCATCCATTTTAAAACCTTCCAGCAAAACAGAGCTTTTCTCAATGGCTCCTTTCTATAGCACCAGTGAGTGAGGGAAAAGGTCAAAAAGTCTGGATTAGAAGACTTAGTCTTCTTTAGTGATTAACTGTGCTGGAGCACAACACTGCAGGTGCCCAGGTGCTGGTGGGGGCTGCAGGGTGACCTCTGTGAGGAGCAGCCCTGGGCTGGACTCAGCTGGTTCCAGACAGCTCCAAGGCACCCAGCTCAGGGCACAGCTGAGCCCTGCTGCCATGATGGCAATGCCTCGGGGAAAGCATTTGTAAGGAAGGTTTGGAAATGCCACAAGGAGAGAGAGAGAGAGAGAGAGAGGAGGAACAAAAAGAGTGAGAAGCAGAAGGTAAAACAAGATCAAAAGATGAGAGGAAGAGGGGGTGCTCCAAACCAGGGCAGAGGTTTCCCTACAGCCTGTGAAACACCCATGCCAGAGCAGCTGAAAGTCTGAGAGGGACAAAGCAGTAAAGAGGAGCGACTGTGGACCGACCATTACTGGCAGAGACCGGTGTGAAGGAGTGACTTTAAGCTTGAGAAAGGGGGAGAAAGATTAATTTATTGTTTGCCTTTCTTTTTCCCACTATCCAAATAATTAAATTATACATTTTTGTGAGCTTATTTTCCCCGAGTCTTCTTTGTTCACAACAGTAATTAGTAAACATTCTGCCAGTCTTTAGCTTGACCCATGAGCTTCCTCCTTCTCAACAAAATGCTATTTGTCCCACACTTGGGGTCACCACTTAGAACACAATACAGAACATATGTAAATTGTACATTGCCACAAAAATTTATCCCGCCAATCCCCAACTCTAGAACTTTGCAGCTAGATTATTTTATCAGTTAAGCAACTGACTGCTTAGTGTAGTCTTGTTTAGATGACTAATTCGTTATGATAAATACCCTAGGACAACATAATAGAAGTGCAGTAAGCACAGTTTTAGAGAGATGTCTTTATGTGCTAGGACACAGGCACTCAGGAGAGCAGATGAAACACTTTGCCCTTTCCTAGCTCAAAACTTTTCTTCCACCACTCAGTATAGTAAGAAATGAGAGACTTACTCCCTTAGGGAGAACACTGGTCATTTAAGCTTTGAACTTAAGACATTCAGCATCTGATTGCCCTCAGTTATGTGCCATTTGTAGCACTTCTTTCCAGGGATTGAAGATTTCGGAAGCCAAGAAAAAAAATTGAAAGTATTACATGAGTAGCAGTGTTGAAAGTGAAGATGTGAGGGGCTGGTAATTGATGAAATAAAAGGAAATACAAAATGCTTTATGAGGGTTCCTAGGCAGGAACCACACATGAAAGTAGTATTTGCTAAATATTCATCTTAAAGGAAGTGATATTTCTGCCATCTTTTAGTTTTCCAGAAGGAAGAATTACAAAGGCAATTGAAAATATGTATTATTTGTACACCTGAAAAGGTCATTAGATATCTAGCTTGCATACTATCCATTTATCCCGAATGGAGCTCTCCAGAAATGCCCAATTATCCAAATACATAAGGATTATACATATTATTCACCTATGGGCAAAACAGAGTACACCTCCCAACACTGAATTCTTAGTAATTTGATTAAACAATGAAATAACCTAACATTTTTTGGATTTTCTCTAGGTTTATGGATTTTTGTGTATGCATGTCGTTTGTGATACATACTCCACACAACAATTTGTCCTGAAATCCTCACATCTCAAGAACCGTGTTAGTTAATGTGGTAAATACTTATCACACTGAAGAAGAGTTTTCTTCAGTTTTTAGTTTTGTCTTTTATTATGATGGAGATTAATACAATTTTTAGGATACATTTTATTTTGCCTGGTCCAAAAGCCTAGCAATTCATTCAGTAATGCTTCCTTAGGGAAAAGTATTGTAAAAAATGCACTTTCCAGATACCACTTTTATTACACAGTTCTTTTACCAATACTCACTAGATAAAATTTGTTTAAAACTTTGAGCATTTTTCTTTGCCTGAGTTCCTTATTCTCAAAGGAAAAAATATGTTCTTGCTCAAATAGTGGCTCCTGTGTTCCCTTTGGCTTGATTCTTGCTCTGTATTAAGAAAAACCTAAGTTGTTCCATTTTTCTTCTCCACCCATTGCAGGAAAAGACCGAGTTCAAAACCGTTTAAGGAACCTGAAGGTGCACAAGTCCATGGGACCTGACAAGATACAACCATGGGTACTGAAAGAACTGGCTGAGGAAGTGGCTATGCCACTATCCAACATATTTGAGAAGTCATGGCAATTTGGTGGAGTTCCCACTGACTGGAAAAGAGGAAACATAATAGCCATTTTTAAAAAGGGAGATAAGGAAGAACCAGGGAACGACAGGTCAGTCAGTCTCACCTCAGTGTCTGGCAAGATCACGGAGCAGCTCCTCCTGGAAACTGTGCTAAGGCACATGGAAAATAATGAGATGATTGGTAACAGCCAACATGGCATCACTAGAGTCAAATCATGCCTGACAAATTTCTTGGCCTTCTACCATAGGGTTACGGCAGTGGTGGATGAGGGAAGGGCAACAGGCATCATCTCCCTGGACTTGAACAAAGACACTGTCCCACATGACATCTATGTCTCTAAAATGGAGAGACGTGGATCTGATGAGTGGGCCACTGGGTGGATAAAGAATTGGCTGGATGATCATGCTCAAAGTGTTGAAGTCAGTGGTGCAATGTCCAAATGGAAAGCGGTGCCAAGTGGTGTTCCCCAGGGATCAGTATTGGGACTGGTGCTTTTTAACATCTTTATTGGCAACATGGACAGTGGGTTTCAGTGCACTCTCAGTGAGTTCACTGACGACACCCAAGTGTGTGATGCCGTCAACACACTGGAGGGAAGGAATAACACCCAGAGGGACCTCGTCAGGCTTGAGAGGTGGGCCCAGGTCATCCTGATGAAGTTCAACAATGCCAAGTGTGAAGTCCTGCACCTGGTTTGGGGCAGTCCCAAAAACAACTTTAGGCTGGGCAGAGAATGGAAAGAGACTAGTGCTGGGGAGAAGGACTTAGGGTTGCTGGTAGATGAAAAGCTCGACATGACTCAGCAATGTGTGCTAGCAGTGAAAAAAGCCATCTGTATCCTGGGCTGCATCAAAAGCAGCATGGCCAGCACATCGAAGGAGCTAATTTTCTCCCTCTATTCTTCTCTGGTGAGACCCCACCTGGAGTACTGTGTTCAGGACTGGGAACCCCAACACAAGAAAGAAGTTGACATGTTGGAGCAAGTCCAGAAGGGAGTCATTAAGTTGACCACAGGGCTGGAGCACATTTCCTATGAAGATAGGCTGAGAGAGATGGGGCAGTTCAGCCTGGAGAAGAGAAGGCTTCGGGGATACCTAATAGCAGTCTTCCAATATCTAAAGGGGGCCTGCAAGAGAGCTAAAGAAGGACTTTTCATAACAGCATGTAGTGACAGGACAAGAGAGAATGGCTTTAAGCTGAAGGAGGTTGGGTTTAGTTTAGACATTAGAGAGAAAGTTTTTACTGTGAGGGTGGTGAGGCTCTGGAACAGGTTGCCCAGAGAAGTTGTGGACTCTCCATCCGTGGAGGTGTTCAAGGCCAGGTTGGACAGGACTTTGAGATACCTGATCTAGTGGAAGGTGTCCCTGCCCATGGCAGGAGGGTTGGAGCTAGATGATCTTTAAGGTCCCTTCCAATCCTAACCATTCTATCATTCTGTAATTCTAAAGTATACTCTGCCAACAGGCATACTCCTTCCCAGATTTGATTTTACCTGAAATGTTCTATTAATTTTCTTTCAGGATACCTAATGGTAACAAGCATGCCCATGTCTTAAGCCTTTGGGGTTTGTCTCAGTCACCAATAAAATTGTATTAGATAGTATTGCTGGTGTCTGAAACAGCAAAGCACTGAATTTGGGTAGTAGCAGATGTAATAAGAAGTTTCTTCCTGTTAAGTGTGATATTTGCTTTCATAATTTGATTTTTTTTCATTTTTTTGTGGTAAATTTTGCTCAGAATTTAATTTGTTCTTCCATTAATCCCATGTTAAGCTCCAGCTACAAGAAAAAGCAATCTTCTTTGAAACTGAATCACTGAACTGAAAAATCTTAGTTATGATAAAGAGTAACAGAAACATCTAATTCACCTGCTTTTTTAATTCTAAAGAGAGGTATTACAAAATGGAGCTCTTTTTGGTTTTGAACCTGTCAAAGAAATGGGAAAATAAAGCTGCTAACATTAATACTCAAGGCATACTTTCCAGCTGAATGACAAAGATATAAATGCACATTTATCATGCAACCCAGCTCCTGTGGAGTTTCTTTTCCTTTAGAAAAGAAACAATGAAAAGGAGAAGTCTTGAGTATCATGTTGTAAAATTAGGGCTTAGAAGAAGCATTTGTGAAAAAGTGAAGAAAAGGCATGAAGACAACTTGATGACAACCTTCCATACACCTCTCTAAACTGCATCTTCCTGCCAAAGTCATGCAGCCAGCCTTCCCCAAAACAGCTGAGTCTCCTTTGCTTTGATATGAGTGTGTATAAGTCTGCCTTGAGAAAATGTGAATAAATCACTACTGCTTGATGGCTTTTTTTGAGTGTGAAAGTCAATACAGTGTTCTGCTGTCTTACACATAAGTGATTACATAGGTATACTAGCATACCTACATTCCAACTGGAATGACATGTTCTCTGATAAATCAAATTAGTAAACTAGAGCAGGAGCTGGAGTGATGAGTCAAATAACATCACGAGTTATTTTAAAGTCACAAAAAATGTAAAAAAAAGTTGAAGATAAAAACTAAAATACCCATTTTTCTAAGATTTTAAGACCTTTACTGTTTAAATCGTACAAATCATTCTCCTTTTTAGTTTATTATCAAGAGTGTTTTTTCCTATTAATGCCTTGCCAAGTGATTTATCATCTCTGGGCAGATGTAATAGAAGTGAATAGAATCCTATAGATTATAGGGACATTTGGATCCAGCTCTGAATTCACTTTTTTTAAACTGATTGATCATTTAGCTAATTATTTTGGAATCTTCCCCAAAGACTAGAGAGAAAATTGAAGTACCAAAGTCATTTTGTCATGTGTTTATTTTCAAAACAAAAGCCGAAAAGGCATTTAGAAAATTAGTACCAGTAACAGTGAGGTTATTAAATGCTGAATGTCATGAAAATGAAACATCTGGGTGCTTCAGCTTCCAGAAGATAAAGCCAGCAGCATGACTCTAATTTGCCCAAAAGTTAATGATTTAAAGGAACAAATAGTTTAACATTTTCATCTGATAGGAATGCTGTTGATGTCCTACAGTTTCAGTGGATTACAATTAGAGAAAATGACAAGTCAATGTAATCAAGGGCAAGATTATTTTAGAATTATTCCAGGTATGGGAGACCATTTCACATTTCATGGGGATATTTTACAAATCTATCTGTTTGTGGGCAGCTGTGTCATGGATGGGAGCGATTGGCAGACTACAGTGAAAAGGATTTCTGCAACGTATTTGACAAATTCCCTAAAAAAAAAATTGCAGAAATAGAGCAGTTAACAAGATTGGGTATGATCCCATTTGACAGCAATCACCCTTCATATTGAGACCTCTGCTATGAAGGGGTCTTTTATCACATGCAATCATTGTCATTCTTTTTCTTCCATATATATATATATTTCTCTGCTTTTATTTAGATAAATAAATATGTCAGAGTGTTAAAATCATTCTCTAACACTCTTTCTCTAACACTGGTATGCTGTATAAATAATATCATCAACTAAGGTGCAAAGAACTCAGTTGTAGGATGGAGCTGAGGACTTTAGGCTTGTAGTGGAACTCTCAGTTTGAGAAAATTCTGGTATCCATTTTTAGATCAGACCCTTCTTTTATTTTGGTCATATAAATGTCTTAACCAAACTTTTAAGTGACAGAATATTATTCAAATTAGATTGCTTGATACATTTAATGAGATCAAAGGAAGACCTTTTCCAATAATTTTACACATTTTAAACCTTGTTTTTAAAAGATAGCAAACAATAATTAAATCCAGAAATACACAACAGAGGTGCAATCTTCTGAGATGCCAGCAATGAATGCTTTTCGCACTGTGTCTGACTTCTTACCTATTGATGGCTCTAACAGGTATCACTTGAAAAATACATTTAGTGGAGCTATACCCTAGCTAGCTATCAGCACTTTGACAGTCATCAAAAGAAGCACACAGAGACTGAGGAGAAGAAATGTCTGTGTGTGTGGATGCAGCAAGGCACCTGGAGTCCTATGGACATGCCCTTGCAGAGACCTAAGCACACTCTCTCAGCACATATTTGTAAAATCTTGGAATTTAAAGCTGAAATAGGCCCTTATATTTTAACCTGTGGCCTTTTATATGGAGTTATATATAATAACTCAAGCTGGAATATAGTGCAACACTTTAAAATCTGTTTCAGCCAAACTAAAGAAAGTTTTGTAGATTAAGCACTCTCTCCCATGCTGTCTTTAGTTATAAGAGGTTTCAGTCTCCAGTGATGGAGACCTGTCTCTTCTTTCCACAAAAAACTACAGCCACTTTAGTAATGGTTTATGTTACTGCTCTCCCATGAACATTGATGAACCTATACCAATTTACTGTTATATGTGACTCTTGAAATTTGATTTTGCCAACTGTGAAGGCTCACCTGAGGCAGAGATCTGAATAAATCACTTCAATGTAGTGCATTGATGAATCTATGCTAATCATTATTGTATTTCATTTTGAAAATCAGATTTTTCCTACTGGGAAAAACTTCAAGAGACACAAACTCAAATAAACCCCATCACTGTTATTCTCCAGGAGATGACAAAGTGGAAAAGCTGTAAATATTTTTAATTTTGGAGTACTGAGATGTTTAGTTGGGACAACAGCTTAGATCATATTAAATGTGCACATATTTGTACATTAAAAATTAAGGTTTGTATATTAAAATTAACAAACTTAAACTATTTAAAAGTTTGAAAACTGACTTTGTCTTAATAGAAAGTTTTCCAAAACAGCCGAACTAGGCACTGGTTTATGAAACCAATTTTAAACTTATGAAAAAAATGCCTAAAGAAAAACTATTGAGTGGAAAATCACATGCGGAGTTGCGTTCTTCTCCCCAGTCCTAGGCGGCTCGGGGAGCCCGGCTAGGTTCTGCGTATCGTCCGGGAATCTGGGGCTGCCGTGTGTCTGCAGAGCTCTGGGGCTGAGCCTCCGGTGTGGGCTGCCATGCTCTGTAACCGGCACTGGGAGATGAAGAGGCAAAGGAATGGCACACCCTGCCCTGGAGTTGGCTGGAGAAGGTTTATTGCCATGTGATGGCCGCGGTGGAGGGCGGCGTCTGTCCCCCAGCGCCTGTGTGGACAAGATGGCAACGAGACAAAGGAACCGTGGGGTTTTATAGGGGGCGGGCAGACAGGGGCGGAAATTCCCCTCGCCCAGTGGGGACAGGCAACGGGGGGTGACGTGGACCACAGCAGCCAATGGGAACACAACAGGGGTGGGTACAGGGTTCTGGGATGAATGGGAATAGAAGGATGGGGTAACAGACACAGAACTCTCAGGAACGGACAGGGGGGTGGCCACAAGACTGACATGGGAAGGCACCAATGGTAAGTGACCCGGAGCGAGCCATTGTGGGGGATATGGGGGTATATAGAACCAGCTAGCTAACAATTATTCAAAACCCTAACTAAACCAACCCGGGATGCAACAATCACACACATAATAGTGAGAGATTAAGGACACAAATGCGAGTGCAACCGTGCTAGTGGAACCTCTCCTTCCTGAGAAAGACCTTCTTCCACTCCTTCCCTCTCTCTCTCTCTCTCTCTCAGAGATCAGATCTGCAAGTAGTTGTTCACTCCAGGAAGAAATGAGAATCAGGAGAACAGTGAAAAAAGATGAGAGCAAAGTCAAGACACAAGGGACATGAGGCTCTGGGTGATTTGAAGGTAATGGAAACCAAGAAACCATAAGGTCACTGCTACAAAGTTAGACTTTACTACTCTCAAGAATTTTCTGTTCCTCTCTGGGGCAGTAGCATTCAATTTTGCAAGTATTTCTGAAGGGTTATCTTTGGATGTCCAGTTCTAATGTTCAAAACAGGAATTCAAGCCATTTCCCTTGCAAACCACAAGAAGGCTGTGTCTGGTTTTTTTTTTGTTTTTTTTTTTTGTAATAGCTTTGATGGATATCAATCTCTGATCAAATCATCTGGCCTAGCCAGCATAAATCTGCAAGCTCTGCAGCTGAATCTGCTGACCCTCCAAAAAATAAGCATTCTCTTCCTTCATTCTGTCTTTTCTGGCAAGAACCCAAATACACTGAGATGTCTGTACCGTACTGTACTGATGGACATACATCACCCTAAATTTTGACTGCTAGTTCCTCTGGGGAAAAAAAATGCCTCTGTGCAGTGTGATCCCAGTGCTCTTTGGAAAACTGATGATCACGCGTGGGATATTAGACAATGGAGGCTTGCATCCGTGATGTGCTGGAAAGCTTGGCTCTTCGTGGGCCCTGAACTGCTGTCACTTCACAGGCAACTAATTTGCTCACCCACCAGATATGGTCTAGGAAGTATTTATGGAAATGAGCTTCATCATGTGTGTGAAGACTGGGAATTATTTGCTTCATGAATCTGTCAGAGCCTAGCTCATGTCAAGCAAGGCACACAAGTAGGGTGCTCCTCAACTCCTCTAGTCTGGTTCCTCTGTTAAATGTTGTTATTTGTAACCATCATTTACAACATATTTGCATGGAGTTTGGCACACATCTCAATAACATATAATAAAAATAATAATATGTATTGTTTTATTATTTATTATATACCATGAGAATGATAATTTAGCTAAAAAATCACCTTATCTTTAACTATCAGGAGTCCAATGTGTAATATTTTGTTAATACTTGCTTTAATCTGAAAACTGACAAAACCAAAGCAGTAACTCATCTAATTTAAAAACTTAAAAATATGTGGGATTACACAAAAAATGTAATGAATTCTATTCCCCAACTCAATTTCAATGGAAAATAATTTCTGTTATACTCTCACTGGTGCAAGAAAGGAACACAGAAGACCCCAGATCTCATCATTTTGTCTGACAGAAAACCAACTCCTTACCAAAATTAATTAATTTTGCTCTTTTCTGTTCTTTTAATGTGTCCAAAGGCTTCTTCATATGCTTAATTTCTTTTATATTGGAACAAATAGATAATGCAACTGTTATTTCTTTGTCAAAGAAAAAAAAACTCACTTCTATCCCATGAGATGAGTATCTAAGCTCAGGAAGAGAAGTGCAGAGCCTGATAAAAACTTTTCCTGTTCCTGCAGCTCCTATCTCAGCTTTCCACAAGATTCTATGAAATATTTGTTCCATTGCCTGCATCATCCAGTCCCTCATGACAGAATAGAAGCCAACTCAGTCTTTTTAACCACTATCTGTTCTTGCAAACAGCAGCCCTGGGTTTAATAATTCTGCCTTTGTGTTGCTAAAAAGTAAAACCTCATATAACAATACTAGGAATTCTCTATGTGGAACAAATATTCATATCTAACAATATTTGTTTCCTGCAGAGTAGGCTCTAACTCTTGTGATCTGCATGGTGTATTACTTCCAGAAATGTGATTCTGTCTGCTGGCTAAAATTCTGATGTGTAAGGACAAAAAGAAGAAAATGAGCTCATTAGATTCTCTGCCTAGCTCCAACTGTCAAAGCAAAAAATAAAAATACTTCAGGGTTTTGGTTAAATGTTAGATACCACTGTCTAGTTGTAAAAATGGTTAATAAATGGGAAATTTTTAGACCACACAGAATTTTCATAACTCTTAAAGGAAAAGCTTGATAAACACATGTCAAGAGAGACACTGTAACAGCTGATCCTGCCTAGGAGCAAGGATAATTGCCTCACAGCCCCCATTCTAGCCTAAGTGCTATGGTTGACTTAGTCTATATATCCTTATTCTTTTCCTTGCTGTAGCAAGGAATACCTGAAGTGACAAGAAATTATATGCACCTTTAAATTTAACCAGCTTCTAAAACAGCATTTGAGGTGTTTCATTGAAACTATTGCATTCAGACACTCAACTATATGGCATATTTTCAGATATTTTTGAAAACAGTGGGATAAATTCAGTTTCTTTCTGATAAGTCAGATCTCACTTCAGTAGTAAAACCTTTGGGAATCCCACTGGCGCAACTGCTCTTTCAGGAATGTTGAGCAGCACCAACATAAAGAAATTAAATCCTGTTGTTGAAGATTCCTGCAGATGGACTAACTTCTGCATCTGGAGCTGCTTTAATTTGTAGAGAAATGAAAAAAAAATCCACCTGTATTATATATTTCTGTTACTTCAGTCTTTATGAAAATAAATCTATAAAACAAACTGTGAGCAGGCTCTGAGGCTGTATTTCTGATTTCCCAGTTGGTCACAATGAAGACATGTAGCTATATAGAAGAAAAGCTAAATCTCAGAGTGAATGCAAAACTGTATCACTCAAAAGGCACTGAATGTGATTTGTCTCACTTTATCTCTGTTTTGTCAGGTGTTCAGTCTAAGGCATTTAATGATAAGTCTGTAGTCAATGAAAAAGACTGGTAACTGCTGATGAGTTCACCTAATCTAAAATAAAAATCTGAGGGGTGGGATGAATCACCCATGAAAGGAACAAGCCTTTTTTCCCTTGCTGTTAAGAGCAGATCTCAGTAGCTTTCACAAGACTAAAGCCATGTAAGACTCACCTATGATTCTGTGATACTGTGTGACTAGAAGTAAAGCTGGAAATGGATTTGGTTTTAGTATATGGCAATAATCTTGATGTACAAAAAAAAAAAAAAAAAGTGCAATGCAGTGTATTTACATCAGGATTAGATGCCAGAAGAAAAGTATTAATTTCAGATTCGGTACCTTAGTGTAATTTCTCTTCTCACTCCCTCTACCCTTTAAATTCCATGTCACCTAGTGAACTGAGATTCCACTAGAGTTTGTAATTGTATTTTTCTTCTCACCTAGTGAAGAGTCTTTGATGTTTTATAACATCTTCTAATACAGTACAGCTGCCTCTTACATCAGCATGGTTGAGCCAATTATGGCCCATCAGAAAAGAGAATACCTTCAGTTCTACAAATGTCCTGGTACTTCCCTGGAGGGGAGTTTTCAGAGCTGAGTCACTTGTGTAAGGACGGACTTTGGCTCAATAAAAGCACTGTCCCACCTTACAGGATTTTTAGCCTCTTCCTTTATCTTGTCAAAGCTTGTGCACCTGTTGCTTTTGCAAATGGCCAATAGTTTGAGTCATCAACCATTAACATTCCAGTCTCTCACACAAGCCCAAATATCAGAACTGGCTGCGAAGACCCTGATCTTTTAAAAAATGGGTTTCTTTTCGTTTCCCTCCTGTTTCTCTTCAAGAACAAAAGAAAATAACGTAAGAAACAGTCTAAAATCAGAAATATACACAGATGGGATTCAAACAAGAAGAACATAAATCAGATCAAACTCTAAAAAAATATTTTACAGTATCCCCTGACATTCCCCATTCCCACAAAATTATGTAGAACATAAAGATTATTGGATTTTTTTTTGGATCTTATAAAAACAGAGAAGAATTTCTTTTTTTACTGATACTACCTGTGTAGGAGTTTTGTTTATTTTTCATTTGACTTATTACAGTAGTCTTGGATTTACAGAGGTTCAAACCACCCATTTCATAATCACCATTTCTCTCCTTTGCAGGGACACCAATGAAACCACTATAGCCAAAAATGTTTCAGTTCAGTCATAAAACTTTGGCATCTTCCTTTCAACTTGAAAGCCTGAATTTGCACTGCTAGAGTTGACTGGAACATTTCCACTCCTCAGACTAATGGGAGGTCATGTCCTTGAAGTGGACCTGCCTGTCAGGCAATACTAGAGTCAGGTGTGCCCCTTGCCACATGAGTACAAAATATTTGTCCCTGAACCTCTCCTACCCTGGTGGTGAGCTCCTCAACAATGGTGTTGGGAAGAGCAATCCCATACTGAGCTATATTTGCTCATCAGTTGTCCAGAGTGCAAGATATTTCTTCTGACTCAACCCTGTAGTGAATGACAAATTTAGAGCTCTAAGTACATGGTTGTCCTGTGCTTCCTACATCTTTAATGAAAGTGAACATACTTTACCCCTACCTATCATAACACATAGAGTGCCAACACTGTATTTTTTTTGTCTAAATCTATTTTTAGACAAAAAAAAAAAAAAAAACCTGTGCCATGCCCACTGTAGAACAGCTCTCCAATTCTCCTCTTCATCTTGAAAAAAAAAAAAAAAAAAAAAAAAAAAAAAAAATAACACATACTTTTTCACATATATCATGTTGAGATAGGCAAAGAGGTACCAAGAGCATGGAAAAATTATAAGGACAGGAAGTCTGAAATCTGGACCTCAGAAGACATATCACCTTTTTTTGTTATAAAGAGAGACAATTGTTTGTTTGACTATCCTTCAATATCCTGATAAAACAGAAGCACTTAAATTGATACTGAATGTGTAGAGAACAAGGAAATAATATATTTCTCTATATCCAACAGCTATGAAGGTAATTATTCTAGTTATTGAACCATAAAGAAGGACTTAGATACATGAAAACTGGTTTAAGAAAAATTTAGGGCTATAAAACTCATTAGATACCTTCCTTTTTGGTCTGATACCTTCACATATCTACAAGTCTATTTCTGACAAAGTGTAAAATAGTCAAAACCTTTTGAGATGCTTCATGGTTATCATGGAAAAATCAAGCTCCAGGACATAGAGAGCACTGAAGACCCTCACAGGACCCATGGTCTCACACATACTGCCATGGTTTTACCACAGCCAGCAACCAAGCCCCATGGAGCCACTCGCTCACTCCCCTACCAGCAGCATCAGGGAAGGAACCAGAAGTGTAAAAGCTGGGAAACTCTTGGGATGAGATGAAGACAGCTTAATACAGAAAGCAAAAGCTGCCCATACAAGCAAAGCAAAACAAGGAATTACTTCCCTGCTTTCCCCCACTTTATATACTAAGCATCATGTCATATAGTCTGAAATATTCCTTTGATCAGTTGGAGTCCCAATGCAGTGCAAATGTCCACAGTCATCTGTCCTGACTGTGTCTCCTCCCAGCCTTCCATGCATCCCTAACTTCCTTCTCCAGTGTATCAGTATGAAAACTAGAAAAAGCCTTGGCCTTGTGTAAGCCCTGGTCAGCAAAACCAGAAACATTTCTACATTATAAACCCTGTGTCCAGCACAAATCCGAAACACAGCCTCATACCAGCCACTGTGAAAAAAGTTAATTCTACCCCAGCCAAAACCAGCACACATACTCACAGCATGCTTAAGTTTTAATAAATAACACAAAAAAAAAAAAAAAAAAAAAAACTGGATTTTTTATTATTGTACTGAACAAGCCATTATACCTCTCAATTTCACTATACTGTTGACATTGTTGTCAATGTTTCTTAAGCACGTTTGGAATGTGTCTGAAGAAATCAGCTTCCTCAAAGAAAGAGATTTACGTCTGTGGATATTCTCAGTTCAGTCAAAGAGAAAAGGAGATATTTCTACCAGGCTGAGCCAGGGAAAGAGTTCGAAAGGAATGTAAATAATTCATTATCTCTCTTGTTGTTCACATTGTTTATAGATATGTTCTGCCACCATGCATCATTCACAGCGCACCAATGGTGTGAGATGTTTTTACTTTAAGACCAATGAAATTGGTCTGCATGATGTTCTCTTCTCGCCTTCTGACTTGGAATCTTCATTATTCCCATCCTGCCTCAACAGTGACAGATGTCAGGTCACATAATATTTATACACAAACTCTAAATGGGTCTATGGAATTGAATAACCATCCCAACACAAGATATTGCAATGTCCAGAGACATTGCAATACATCCAGTGTGACAGCATGAATTCATGGACACCATATCCACACAGTTTTGCCTGTAACTAAATATATTCTTGAATTATTTTTTAACAAGTTATACAAATATACTGTTCTATCAGATAAAATGACCTTTCTATTATAAAAGATTTTTACATCAGAAAAACTGCATATTAATAACAGTCTTCTAAGCATTTCAGAACAAAAAGCTGTAAAAAAGGTTGTAAACCCATTGATGAAGAGAAAATAGGAAAATAAAATTGAAAAGTTTTATCTTTGTCTTAATTTACAGGTTTTTCCTCATCTTTTTCAACATTTTTCACACTTTGTAGATAAACTTGGATTTTTACTAAGATTCCATGTGTCAGCAATTTTTGTCTTACAAAAAATATCATAATGAAAATGCAGTCAAAACAATGTGATTCAGTTATTCATCATAAATGCATTTGTGGTTGCAATGGTTTTTTGCAGGTACCTTTTTTGAGTGATTAAGGTATAATAAAGATATACTGTAATACTGTTAAAGGAATTCTATTACTAATTATTTTTACCAATAATTTGTTAATAAAAGCAGTGAAAAGTTCACTTAAATGAAAAATTATAACTAAAATCAAATTAGCAAGACTTCATTAATAAATCAAAATAAACTTCATTTGGCATGTTTGTGCTCTAGGTAAGGAACAGTTCCAATGAGACAGCAATTATTAATAAAAAGCAGGGAATTGACACATAATTTATGAATGCTCTGTCTGCTTCATTTAGCATGTGATAAAAGACTTTATTATGCAAAATTTTAACATGTAGATACTGATATGCATATTCATTTTTGCGATAACACATAGCTATGCTAAGGTTCTTCATAAATACTTCACATATGGAGTGCATTCAGAGCACCATGTACATGAAGGGTTAATAGTGACCCACATTGCAAGTTACTGAATTGCAGCACCACTGAATGGGGTCACATCACATATAAGTGCTTCTATCACTGGGTGAAGTTCAGGGCTTAAATTTCTCATCATCTTGTCCTTAAAATGTGGCTTTCTGTTGTTTCTTCTCCTTATGTATGTTTTAAGAAAGAGCTAGTCAGTGAGTCAAGGATATGTCCAAATTCATAATTGCTCTGAGTGCAACAGACAAAAAAAAGGCAATTTAAATAATTAAATTGAAAGTACTTTTTTCCTTTTTCTCTGATGGGGAAATGAAAGTCCTATCTAGCCAACAGTAGCATTTTAACCGCCCCACATTCTCCTTCCAACATGGCATCTATGATGAGATGTGTCTTTATTTCGGTATTATTAAAATATGGTGGGGCTGTCCATCCCACACCAACTGGACTAACTCCTACATTCTAACTTCTTCTTCAGTCTCTTAGCTATTCAACAGATTGAGGTAACTTTCATTCACTTTCCATGCCACCATGATCACACTGAATGCCTCTTCAGATGTCCCTAGTGAATTCTCTACACCAAATACATCGTATTTTGTGCCATGCCTTTTTTCAAATTCTGAATAATTTATTTCCTGTACATAACCTTCTTATGACTCCTTTTTTTTTTTTTTTTTTGTCCTGTACTAATATGTAAATAAGGAGTATTAGTTTACAAAAGTTGTTCTCAGGAGTTAATTAACATCTACTGTGCAATTTGTGTTCAGCCTTCTGATAGTACACAGCTATCAGCTACAGAAGATTTCAGCTTCTGAAAGCCACATACATGCAAATGGTATAAACAGTAAATTACTCTCAGATTAGAGCACTTATCCATTACAATTATCAATGTTTGCAGACAATTGTAATCAAGTACTGTAATGCTGTAAGAGTGGTCCAGTCAGTCAAGAGAGATAAGAGGTGAAACCTGTTAGTTTCCCTGGCAATTGCAAGCATTCTCCAGATATGAAGCTAGGATGAACCCACAGGAAAGATGAAACATGAAAAAGGGGAAAGGAGCATCACCTAATGTCATTAAACTACTGAAAGCAAAGGAGTGCTTGGCAGAGTTCATTTTGCATACTTGTTAAGTTATAGCTGTATTGAAGTTTATGAGCAAGTTAGGTGAGTGAGTAGATTAGGATCCTGGAAGGCTGGGTAACTCTGCAATGCATTGCATTGCATTAGCTACACCAGAAGGGTCAACTAGATTGAGAGATATAACCTGGGATGGGAAGTCGGAAGGATTTCAATTCTCCTGTCTACTCCATGAACAATTAACAATCTAAATGAAAAAGTCACACAGTATACACCAAAGATGAGGTAAAGTAAGCACAGTCTCTACTAGGGCAATAAAACCACTTAACCAGACTAGAAACTTTTTCCACTCAAATAGAAAAATAGACATATTTTTGCTCTGCTTAGTCCAATGGCAGAAGATGCCTAGGAAATAGTAAGAATAAAGTAGATGCATAATAGTATTTTCCTTGGAAAATCAAAAACACCAGAAATAACTTTCCTGAACTGAGGCTTTCTTTCTAATTAGTAATTTTAAACAAATTCTTCTTTCATGAGTTTAACCACTTTTTAAACTCTGTAAAATATTAACATCCAAAACATTTAGGAGTGAATGGGCTCCACTGCTTAGTAGCATGTTGTGTGAGGAATCATAGCCTTTATTTTGTCTTCACCTGCCACTTGTTAGGTTCATTTGCTTGACCTAATTTGTGTACTAGAAGGTATTGCACAGTCATTTCCTACTGTTGTTCTTAATGGTACTCCTGATTTCATGGCATTCTCTTGAATCCAAAATCATACAATTTTTTTCAACCTGATGAGCCCAAGCCTACACTGTCATTCATCAGAGAAGAAATACTGAAACTGGGATATCTTTAATTGTGCTGTTTTATAAAGGAATGAAATAAAGCAAAAGTGCACTAAACATTCATATCTTTTCCTGGTGTAATTTTTTTTATCTTCAAAATTTGTCAAGAAATGCAGGTGTTAATTTCCATTAGTACTTGCACAAACGATCTAAAACACAGATTTCCTGTGAGGGTACGCTTGCTTAGGTGTTTATTTTAGAACAGGTGTCTGAGCTCTGAAGATCTGCAGTTCTGAAGGAAATGGGAGATCTCTCTGGTAGTGGTTTTTCAATAAACCTCTGGGGCACTTTATATCAGGGGTTTAGAATGCAAGGCGAATGTGCTGCAGACTGTTGACTTCAGTATAGTGAACACGTGCAATGCTGCTTGACTCTTAAGAAGCATGTACTTTGTTACCAATGTTTATTAATAAACACTAAGAATAAACTCTATTATTCTCTGAAATAATTCAGAATTAAACATCTGGTTCTCTTTTAAAAGTTCTTTCCATAGAGACAGCTTCTTTGCAAAAATCTGGCTGTGCCCAAGTGGCTTAATTTTAATATGGCCATTAACTGAAATACAGTAGCCTTTTGCATATGTCAGGCCTGGAAGCTGCAGTAAATGCTTGAGTACTTCCAACACACAGATTGCAAACATACAGACTGACAACATCCAACTATTCTGCAATAGAGAGGCACAACCCTCTACCAAACTAGAGAACCACAGGAGATCTAGATAGATATTTGTATATATCTAGCAGATTAGGTAAAATCAGTCACAAAAATCATTCATGTGTAAAATTATAGACTGCAGTTGATACCTTGTATTTCAACTTACCAAATTTATGGCTGTGAAAATAAAAAGTATAGGATGAAGTAATGAGATATGAGGCCTAAGAGCACAGCAGAACAGCAGAACCCAATAAAACAATTCATGTCCTGACAAAAATAATCCATCATCAGACATCTGTTGAAAATTAACCATTAATTTTCCACACCATGGTGTTCAGAGAACTTGTTATTGCCACATGACTAAATTTTATAATCATACTGCTGTAGAGGTTAAGGGAACAGCAATGGGATAGCAGGACTCAGTGCTAAAAGCTGATTTCAAGCCAGACCTGTCTGCTACTGGCTGAGCATTATTTCCACATGACAGTGCAGCCAGCTGAGACAGCAATAGTTTTCCCAAATCACTTCCTGAAGAAAAAAGCCAACATTATATAAGCCAGTATGCTGCTGGCCATTCTTGATTTGATCATCAGCACTTTTTAGTTTTAAATTTTTGTGGATAAAGTCCATCTCTATTCTTTCAGTGGATAAAATACTGTCACACTTGCCTTGCTGAGTATGACAGTGACAGATATTCAGGTCTCCACATGCATCCTACACAGGCATAAACACACACATACATGTATACACCACCTCCCTTTGCAACATCTCTGATGGGCAGTGTGGTCTGTCCTAAGAACACTAGGTGGGGATTGCAGGAGGACTGTTTGAAAGCTCACATAATTAGCACATTCCAGAGATGGGGTAGCGGAGTAAGACCTTCACATGTATTTCTGCAATTAACAGATCTTTATGCATAGCCAAATTCCCAGCTTCTAGTGGAAAGCCTATAAATATTTATAATTGTTCCACTGTTGAACACATGTGGTTTACAGTTCAGCACCTATCATGTTTATGGGGGAATGGGGCAGGCACTATGTCAGACCTCTCAGTTTGGCCCTGGAATGTGTACTGACATAGTAAAAGCTGATTTAAATCAAAAGCCACATACTTGGACTAGCAGTAATCTGCTAATATTAAGTGATTAATTTATGGTATACTATTAAGAAAAGGTTCTCCTGTGCATGCTGACTCTGTACAAGTTCACCTCTCCCTAATATTTAAAGTTGACTGGGTCTTTGAGCTTGGCAAGGACAATTTCTGACTCATCAGGGTGTATCCTCATATCTACCAGGGTTATTTGTCAGCAAAATACTTCCAGCTAGAGGGGACATTTGGATGAATATAGTTGTATTCACCATTGGCTATTTTGTGCACTGACCTTTTCTGAAGCTTTGTTGTCTGTCCTCCATTATATTGCAAGCAATCATGAGTAAAGCAAATGTGGTGATCCTTGACATGATTTATTTGTTTTAATTAGGTGCTTGCAAGGGATACATCCAATGACCACACAAATACCAAAGCAAAACTAACAGTAGTATTTTAATTCCTGGTACTACAACATGTCAGATATGCATTAAGCAAAAACCCAGTATCCTCTGTAAGACCAATAACATTGACATGCTACCAGGAAAAGAATGTTCATTTATATGAGGAAAGCACCTTTTTAGCAGGCTCCAAGGTGAAACAGCTTTGGATTCTGATTCATCTTGATGCTCCCAGAGGGAAGTGTCTTCAGGTTTAGCCCTGTGAAGGTAGAGCTAAGTCCATCTGCATTTGACCCTTCTGTTGGGAAATCCCAGGGGAAAGATCCCAAATGTTTAACAGCCTGTCAATGCTCAGCTGCGCTCATTCATAACAGGTGGTTTTGTTGACTCTCCCTTAGAATCTGGGGATAATTAATGTTAGACTCAGCTGCCTAATGAAAAATGTATCATAGAACAAGAGATTTCATAAAGAAGAAAAGGACTGATCATCTGAATATATACTGTGTATATAATGTGTTGAACTAACAGCTTTCATTAAGATCTATATATCTCAACAAAGTGTTCATGAGATGCTATTAGGAAAGCCCTGACAGAATCTGAAGTGGGATCCTGAGTCTGTTTTTTCTCATACAGCTCTGGCACAGGAACACTTGGGCTCTTTTTTATTAAGAGCACAACGGCATCACTCTCTCTCCGTTAGAGAACAGCTATATTAAGAAGTGATATGAGAGCTGTACCACTTTTCCCCTTGATATATTCTGGTGCATCAACAAATAAGTTACCACACTACAGTGATTCCCTCCCACCAGATACATCCTGACTGGGGTATATCTATTCCATTCATGTATAAACATTTAATGGAGCCTGTGAAGATAGAAACTGATTCTGATTGCTCTGAATCACCTTCTGAAAGTGCTTATCACTCCCCATGGACTAGAGAGGTAGCCTAGGCAAACTTAGCTACCTATATTAAGTTCCTTACATATTCCCAAAGAATTATAAATACAAGCTGCAAATAAGTGTCTGAAACACGTGATTCCTGTGATTTGTAAGAAGTAGATGAATGAAGATGAATGAAGAATCACTGTCAAAACATCCAAAAGTCTAAGCCAGTCCTTTCAAAAAGTAATACCAATGATTAATCAGTGTGACTATTTACATGCTTTTTGAAACTTCCTAGGTTTTGCATTGACATTTGCTGTCTGATATACACTGTGCAATTAATTCACTCATTCCAGTACCACTCTTCTCCATTCTTAAACCTATCATACTGTAGTAGATTTTTTCTTTCTTAAAAAGGCCTACCATTCTCCACCGTCTCCAAGATTCTTTCCAAAACATTTTTGTAATCAAACCTTCTTTTTCACTAGTTCAGCAACACATTATTGGAGTTAATTCTCTCTATACAAAATTTTCATGGTACATCCTCGCCAAAATAGGCTTTGCACTGCCCTATTATTTTAAATAGACTCACCTGGAGTCATGTTCTTCAGCAGATTAATAACATTTTTTTTTAATTGTGTGCTTCTCTAAAATATGGAAAGAAAGTTAGTATCATTACACATAAGAGCAAAGGAATAGAAAGGTAAAGACATTTGTTGAAGATCATAGTGGAGAGCAGTGTTATTAATGCAGAATGAACAAATTAAATAAAGGAGACAAAAACTAGTGTTGCTCTGCAGCAGCTGAATAAATGTAACCCCCATTTCCTTCCATGACAGTAGTTCTCTTCCATAGTCTTGTGATTTTCCATGTCTCAGATGTCTGCCAAACCTGCTCCCACAATATCATGAGCCCTTCAACCCTACTCCATGGCACAGTGCATTTTTCCAGCAAATTAAGAGGAGCTCAAGACACTCCCTGTTGGAGATGTTCTGAAGTGCATCACCACTTGGATGGCTTACCGCTGTTCCCATCTCCACATGTTTTTGCACCAAGAGAAGCACCAATAAGGCCACTTCTCTTCCACCTACGGACCACTTCCTGTGACATTTGCTGGAAGAAAGTCAATTTCAGAATAAACTCCTCTGGAAAAAAACCAGTCATGAGCAGTCATAAAGTCTGATCAATGATCCTTAAGAAACTGATATCAAAGAAGTGCTCATACAATTCTGCTTTATGGCAAGCTTTCTAGTACTTAAGCTCTGTCTATAAAAATTGCAGATTGGTGGTTTAGTAATATTTCTGCACCAAACTGGAAATTTTTTTATTAAATAATATATTGTTATTTCCTCATTGTTTTCATATTGCTATCTCCTGTGTATAACTCTCTTTGGATGATAATATTTTGTCAAAAAAGGTAATGAAATAGCAGGTAAAATTCAGTCATTTGGTAATTTTCCAATTTCCAGCTGCATTAATTATTTCCACCTTCTCTTTGTTTTTATTTGGTCAATTAATGGCAAATAAATTACAAACCTCTAATTTATGTAAACCAAACCAACTCTGCTACTTGTCAAAGAAGCCTTTCACCTCAGATATTTTCTTGCAACAATTCCTGTTAATTGGTGCTTTTTAACAATATTTCATATCCATTATTTCCTCTCCTGATTCTCCTGAACCTTATTTAGTAAAGAGTGGCAAAAAGAACAGTTTCTGTGGAGGAGACTCTTTATTTCACTTTCTCTTCAAGAAACTTTGATTTTGAAAAGACTCCAAGGTTGAATTTAAATCCATCTGAATAAAAGTATTTATGAAGTCTGCAACCAAATAAATTACTAAACTAAAACAATACAAGAACTTTTCAAGTTAAATTTAATACAATTATTCTGAAATAACAAAAAAATACTTGTTCTAATAATACAAATGTTAGGTATGATTCCTACAGGCTAATTAAGTGGACTTTTGCTAGCATGGAAGTGGCATAACCCCACTGAAATAACTGGAGAAAAAAGATTTCTCTATCTCATAATTTACAAGCCAATGGTTTCCAAATATAAACACTTATAGTTATTTTAGAAAACTCCCACAGACTTTAGTCCAACTACTAATTACTTTTACAACCCCATATAAAGGTGAAATCAAAGAAAACATATACAGATGCTGAATCATATTGGTACTATGCAGTCAGTATCAGCAGTGTGGTATTTGCCTGAACAAGCAATTATTTTCTATCTATGGAATGCCAGAGAAATAATGCCAATAGAAGTGGTACTATTGCCTGTCAAAGAACAATTTTCACTAGAACAGAAGCTTCAAAAGTATGAAGAAATTTATTTTAGAAGAAGTAATTTGTCATCATGCTCTGTGGGAGCTAGTTGGCAAAAATCAGAAAACCTGTTGATTAGACATCATTTGGTGTTTAAATTGTAATTTCTTGATGGGGAATTAAAATATCTGAATATGTTAATGAAACAGATTTATCCCACAATAATTTTTCTTGTGTTGAAAGCATCAGCATTGGGACAGCAATAGTTCTCTTTGAGTCCTCTTCCCTTTTTCTAAAACCTCTGGAAACAGCAAGATAGCCTGCCTGGATTAATAATTAATAATTAGTAACTTAAAATTATTAATTAATAATAAATTAATAATTTCTCTGGATATATTCTTGTAACATATTAGGAAAGTACAGTTCTCCTTTCTCATGTCTTTATTGGTTTGTCCCTATCAGTCAAATTCAGATAAACATTCACAATTTCTTCTTTTATTAATTTTCCAGCTATTTCATTTGGAATGAAGCCCCCTCTAACTACAATTACTGAAACCAAACATTTTTTTCCTTGCAATCCAAAAGCATCGTGCAGTTGTCCCCAGGATAAATCTCAAAATGAAGGGCTAAAGCACAAAATCTGTGCACTCAAAAGGGCACTTTTCTTAAATTTTTATGCAGTGGAATGACTCCCATCTGTGACATATAATTGCTACCTTTTATGAAGAACTTGTATAGTATATAATGTTTTTTATATAATAGAAAAGTGTTTATGCAGCATGATGCCTTCTTAAATTTCTCAAATATTATGCTGCTTGTAACTGTGACAGACTTGTTTCTCAGTTCCTCACTGATATCTCTGGTTATTACATGTTAGAATAAATCACTCTGTGATTTAAATTTTAAGTCCTAGATACCACTGCTGAATGTTAATATTTTTTCTAGGATCATGTAATTGTTTCAACTTGTGATGTCTTAAAATATGTAGACAATTTATCCAAACAGGAAAGATACTTGATTTTATGTCTGATCTCTTCAGTGCTAGGGGGCCTTGAATTTCTTCAATTTTCTAGTAGAAAGAACTTTGATGAGACATTAAATGAAACTATAATTGCTTCTCATGTGTGAAAAAGATCCCTTTTGTAACACATTGGAAATCAATATGCCAGGCTTGGGAGCACATTTACAGAAATGATGATTCAGAAGAAAGTTCTTCGGCAAAATTAATTTAATTTCCTAAGAACATTGTTGAGAACAAAATAACTAGGACTGTAATAATAAAACTTTTATAAGTCCTAATAAAGAATAACATTATTAATTCAGGGATAATAGGAAAGAACTAGATGACCCTCAAGACTGGAGTAACAGGAAGGAATGATACTGAGGACTACAAAGTAGAAGGCTGCTCACAGAGAGACTGTGATCTGATAGCTAATAATTCTGAAATGAAAAAGCATGAGAATGAGGACTGGTGTTTGATGGAATAGTTATCCATATGATGCAGCTATGCAAACATACACAAAAGAATGTGTCTAGGCAAAAAATACTGATGCAGTTCCCTGTAGACCAAAAAAAGCAGATTATAAAGCAAACATTAAACAACTAGCTTCTTATTTGGGCTACATTGTTTCTCCTAACAACAATGTCTGCTGTTCATCTGAAATACTAACTGATCTAAATGAAATATATCTTTGCTTTAGATTTAGAATTATGACAATAAATAATAATTGGCCTAGAATCCATTGCCTGCTCTATTAAAACCTATATATTGTTTGCTGAAAAGCCACCAAAATTTGTTCATGTGGTTTAGATTTCAGGTCCTGAGGGCAGAGCAATTTGGTCATTGGAATAAATCACTAAAAAAGCATTTTTATTCACCATGGCCACATACTTCATGTCAATTTCCCCTAAGTGGGTTTTCACAACATCTTTCCTAACACATTATTCAGTTATTAGCTATAATTAAAGCCAAGTCCAATTTGAGTTCTCTAAGATATGAACCTGTCCTTTTATGCTCCCCAAAATCAGAAAAATAAATTCAAAATGAGGGAAAACAGCACTTTATTCAGAGCAAAGAGAGATGATACATTTGTAACAGTCTCCCTTAAAAGTGCATATTAAAATTGCTAAGACTGCTGAAAAAACAGGATGAAAGTTAACTTAAATAATTAAACATACCTAGGGCATCTCACCTATGTACTGCACTGACTTTCAAAGTAGTTATTTGTGAAGAGCGTTTCACAAGAGAAAACTGGGGTCACTGTGACTTCACATCCTCTATTGGAAAATAAATAATTCAACAAGTAATGTCCTGGCTACATTGTGGAAAACATCCATTGAAATAGTGGAGAAATGTGGAGACATCCAGTGGTGAACAGTTTTTTTTTTTTTTGCTTTTCTGATGAGGAAGATAAAAAACCCCCAAATTTTCTCCAGTGAGACCTTCTCAGACTTTTAGTAAGGACTTTGCTCTGCTTTATTCTCTCCCAAAATGTGTTATACATACAACATTACCAGAAAAAATATTCTTTCTACTTTCCTCATGAAAACTCATACATTCCCTATAAATCATTCCACAGTCAAACAATTCAGTGCTGCTTCCTGGCATCAAACTATCAACTCTTAACCTCCAGTTCCTTACTTTCTTGTGGAGACATGCTTTGGAATGCTAGCAAAGGCAGAAACAGATGAAATGACCCATTGCCTCTATTGATAAGGCTCAGGACAGCAGATTATTCTGTACCTTCTAGATATTTCATATTTAGATGGAAATGAGATATCTTTAGCATCAGTGATTCCTATTCCAGATGAAAACATGAAAGAGGATGGGCAGTGAAATGATAGAATGGCATCCAGGCAAAAGGTGATGCACAAGGCTCTAAACAAGAACCACCAGTTCTTGGTTCTGCTGGGTGAAAATGGTATGGTCAGAATATGAATAAGATCCTTTGGGCTGAAAGGTCTGGTCAAATCCCCAAACTTAAGAAAATTCCTCTTGATATTTGTCTAAAATGTTTTCACTCCCTAATGCATTAGGCAAGAAACCACTGGAGAGATGGAAATCTCTGTGTTCTTGGTCCTATATCAAAGCACTTCCATGCAGAACATAAGGACAGTAGAAAAAAGGTTGTTTCAAAGATATCTTTATATGTCTTTCCTATTGGAAGTTACATCTGATTTTGCTTCATAACTAAACACATAGATAGTAACTTTTTCTACAAGTTAAGCTCATGTCATGGTTGGACACTGGCGCAATGCCAGCGTCCCCATGAAAATGCACTTTTCCTAAATAAATGCTGTGAGATGTTATCAGGAACAGAGCAGAGCAGGCCCAAGCTTAATAACAAAGGAAAAAAACTTTATTAAACTACTACTAATACAGAAAACACATAAACTAAATCTAGGATGAAGACCTTTTAAAACACCCCTCCTCCTCCCAATTTCTAAAAACACTCAGCCATGAAACATCACCTGGGATTCTTGATCAAATTACCACCCTTCAGGTAATCTATACTCAAACTATCAAGGGAGAGAGAAGTCTCTCTTGCACCACAGACCCCCTAGGAAACACAGCTGCCCCCCTGTGTTTCCCTGTCACACATGGCAACCGCCCAGAAAAAAAAATCTGCCAGTGTGACACTCTCCATTCTATGTCACAGTGCTCTCACCACTGTGCATGGACAGACTGCTCATAGGGCTCCTTTAAGGATGCTTTGCCACGGACTCAAAGATACAATAGTTCAGTTTCTCATCCTGGGACTACAGTCCCCCCCATTTTCCCCTGGGGCCGAGGGGTCCAAAAACAGGACTCATCTTCTTCCCGAAGACAGAGGGTATCACCATTCCCTCTTCAGCTTTCTTCGTTTCTCTCCATTCTTGTGCTGTCGAAGCTGAAACAGGTCTCCCTGGGTCACCACTGCATCCCCCTAAAATGCAGTCTCTATTGCAGGAGATTTTGGTTCAGTCCATGGCTAACAAGAAAAGTCCATCCAAAAGCTACTTCATCATCTCCTCCCACCTAAATATTTCTTCTTCTAACATCTCAGGTCCCGGACTATCTCTCTTCCACTACAAATCAAGGAGGTGTAATACTTTTAAAAAGCCCTCATTTCCTGGAAAGGGTTAAAAGTTCAGACTCCCTGGACGGCTGATATCTCGGTCCGATGTTCCGCCTCCCACACTGGACATCCCCCACCCTTCTCCTTCTCCTCTGCCGGCAAATTTCCAGGTGCCGCCAGGCTCTCTGTCTCTTTCCCTCTTGGGGGGGGGGGGGGGGGCAAAGGCATCTCCGCTTCTCTCCACCCTTCTGTCCACAGGAGCTGGCTCGGTTCCAGACCTTCAGCCCCCTCGGCCTACCTGGACAAGGCCGCGTGGCTTCCCCTCCCCCACCCAGCCTGAGGCTGGGCAGGGGAGAGCCTGCACTCTCTGACGACCGGAACCAAAAGAGAGAGTTCTCCTGGGAGTTCTTGCTTTTAACCCCCTGTGTTCTCAGAGGCGTGTCCATACTTTCAGTGGTCACTCCAGGTGCCAATATCCAAACCTGACCACTGATTGGTTTGACCCAACTTCCTGGAAAAAATTCACTTCTATGTCAAACCACAACAGCTCAGATCTTGCTCCACATTTCTAACAAAAGGCAAAGCTCACATAGGTCCGTGTAATTTCCTTCAGGCTTATCAGTGACTTTGCAATAGGAAATCTTATTTTCCGAAGCTGCACTATTTGTAAGATTTATGGAATTTTAGTTACATTTTTTACTGTCTTGTTTCTTCTGAGCTGAAATTCTGCACAATAATTGAGGGAGAAGAATTGTAAATCTTTAACTTAGCTTCTAACAATGTTTTTTCTCTGGTTTGCATTCTGTGTTCCTTGAAGACTCTGTAATTAGTTCAGCATTGGATCATCAGTGTAAAATCAGAAAGTGTGACAGTTTCTGATGATAAAGCGTTACCAAAAAAGCTGAAGAATGGAGAAAATATTATCATATTTCAGTGACTTTGCTCAATGTTATGCCTAAACCTCTGAGAGCACAAAGGAAGCATAAGCCTCTGGATACTTTATAATCTTTTAGATCCAGAAATACATCTTCTCATGGAAATCCTATCCCAGGCAACTCAACCAGAAAGCTTTTAGCTGAGAAAAATACACCATTTTCATTCAAAGCATTTTATGAGATGAAATGAATATTTTCTCAATGAAAGGGATGGGACTGTAAAATATATAAATAAACAGTCATGTACAAAGTTTCTAACAGTATTAAATACTCGAGCTTTTGAAGAAAATCTTCAAGAAACATTAAGGAGGACAACTGCCTAGAAAACGACCAATACATTATGGAAAACAAAAGAAGGCACTGTCATTAACTTTAAACAGCATTAGAATAAGGATTCTGAACCAGCCCTTCCAGATGTTATATTATTAGGAGGGAAAAAAACCAAAAATAACTGTCTGGTTTTAAGATGAAGTCTGATAGGTTTATGAAAAGGATTTTATGCTGGAGTCATGATATTGGGACAGTAGTTACTGTGATACTATCTGTTACAATTTAATATAAATTCTGACTCTCAATGCTTGGACAAAATGTTTGGCAAACTCCTTGTCCTTACACTATTTCAAAGACCCTGAGTCTTAAACTATCACTTTGTAGCAGTTTGTGGAAACATGTGAAAGTGCATCAGGAATTCCATGCATTCAGCACGGAAGAGAGGTTGTGCTTCCTTTATCATGTCCATCGTCACACCCACCTCGGAAGTCAGGATCCTGCCAGGAAGGCTGCTGACTGCAGTGCCCTCTGTGGGCAACTAGGAAGCTCAGAGGCAAGGAGTGGAACACTTGTCCTGACCACAACAATAACAGACTGGCCTGAGGAAACAGAAGATGCTTTAGAAAGGCTGGTCCGATGCCAACAAATTAAACAAAATCCTATTTAGTTCCTACTGTGTGGAGAATACAAATACAGAAACAGTAGTGTGTGGACTCCAGAAAGATATTCTCTGAATGAGCACAGACTTCAATTCTGTTATATTTTCAGTCTCCAGATGGTTGCAAAGTATAGTCCTTAATAAAAATCATTGCAAAGTCTGAGCTCAAAGTAATAGATACTAAATGTGTGACTAAAGAAATAAGCTAAACCACACAACTAAATGAGAGTGAAGGACAGGGAGAAAAACTAGAACCCATCCTCCATAGTAGATCTCTGATTTTCCAATATCAGCAGAGAATTAGCTTCATTCCTATTTGCTGCTTTGAGTCAAAAGTCACAATATTCTCTTTGCCATCTGTTCCATAGGCAGTGCTTTGATCCTTTTCAAATCAAACACCAGGCAGCCTCCCCTTGGCCCCAAACCCATCCTTATCTCAATAATAGATGCAGTTGCTATGGCTGGGTTGGGTGCTCTGCACGGATACAGCTGAAGGTCACAGGCTGGACCACTCTCACACCAGACCTATGTTCAGAGAAGACAAAGGAAACGCTGATAACACCCCATCCACAGAAATGGAAAATGCACCATGTCGTTGCTGAAATTCTCCTCAAGCAACATATGCAGAAACTAGACAAATTAGGATGGAGGTTCTGAGAAAAATAAGCAATTCCTACAGCTCCTATAAAATGCATATATTTGTTAGAGATATTACATATCTATAGAGAAGGCTAAGATATTACAAGAAAATATTTGAGTTTTAACTTTCAAAATCATCCAAATTAACCATTTTGATATTTTCTAACAAAACTCTTACATTTTTCTGCTTGGAAATAACTTTGTTTTTAAATTAGGCTTAATATAGTTGATCTAAGCACAATAAATTTTTTTAGATCTTGGTGAAATTTTTTTAAATTAATGCAAAATATAATTTATTTGATTCGAAGATGCTTTGAACTTCCAACTTGCAAAGTTTTAGACTGTGATGCTTTATTCTAATTTAAAATAAATTTTTTAAATTATTATTATTATTAAATCCATTTTCAAGTAAAATGAGATTTTACTTGAAATTTCCTCCTGAGGCTGTCCCTGGAGGGGACAGATTGCAGATGCAATTTATAAAGAATTTTATGTAAAAAATATTTCCATCTGTGTATTGTTCAGGTTATGGCTACTGGAACAATTTTGTTCCAGATTTCAAGTTACTGAAAGATGTATTATTTTATTATCCAGACAGGGACTTTTACTGAGATGCATGCTTCAATTTCTTTTCCAGTCTTTGAGAATGGCTGCTGCATTGTGTGCAAACCTGGAAGAAAGCAAACAACATGTTATCAAAATAAATCTCACTCAGCTGAAAAGGGCCAAATAGAGGTTAATCCAATTACTTAATGGTTGTCTCCTTTGGCCTCTTCCTTCAGGCAGCTTTGCTTTTACATATTCCATTTCTCTCTGCTAACATGATTCTTTAAAGTTCTTCCCTTCATAAGGGAAAAAGTGCTTCATTGTTCTCTTCAAACAAAATCTTTTTCCATTATGGAGGAATAGAAATGTGGTCAAAAATTGTGCAGATAGTGTTGAAGTTACTCTGTTAAATCAAGTATTTAATTTCCATTTAGAGTGAACAGACCACTGCTTTTAAATTTGTTTGACCTATTCTTGAGGTCAGAACTCTTACTGAATTAAATATATGGTAGGAATAACACTGCAAATTTGGTCAATAATGTTAATTGATTTGATTGATAACATTAATGTTTGACTCCAGTAAATACTTTACTCCAGAGAAAGCAGGATAAATAGCAATAGGAATCAAATATGCTTAATAGAATTCTAATTTAATGAGAACAAAATTTAATAAACTGTATGTAAAATTTTTCAACATCCCTGCTTCAAGGAAATTGAGTATGCTGACTCCTGCTAAGATTATTCCTCTGGAATTTTAATGCCCAATCAGTAACCTGCACAAAATGATAACTGTCCTACAGGGAGGGAGGGCAGCAAAGGAGCAGTCAATGAGATGGCTGGGACAGGTAATCTTTGGCATCCACTTGTAACTTGTGAAATAATCATTCTGATGCCTTTAGGACATGCCAGGATGTTCATAGCTAAAGTACTCAGAACTAGACCTCCTGTGCAGATGCACAGCGCTCCTCTTCCATCTTCAGAAACATCCTTGTTAGTGATTTCTGGCACTAGCTGAGGTGGGCATTATTTATTACCCAGTCAGCCTGACTCAGTACTTCTCTGTCCCTGTAATAACATTGCAATATTTATGCTATAGACGTTGTCCAGAACAGCTTCTGATTGATAGTGTATTCAGACACAAAAATCACTCTTCTTCGCTGCTAAATGAAAATGGAAAACTTTCTTCCCCTGTGTGTTTTTGCTGTCATTCACTCAGAGAGCAAAATTTTAAATTATAGCAATGGAACTAGGAATACAGAAAACAAATTAAAAATAAGCACTGTAAAATCTGGGGATACAGACTGAATATGGACTCGACTACAAGATGGGTAAATCACTTGCTGGACCAAAAACTAGCTCAAAGTTGGGATCAAAGATTTAAACTTCAACAAAGATAATTTTGAATGCCTTGGGACAGAAAAAGGAAGTGCAACAGTACAGGCTAGCAACTGGCTGGCTAGGTAATGATTCTGCAGACAAAACATGTTAGAAAACAAGTTAAATATGAGGCAGATGTGCATCCCTGCAATGAAGAAGGCTAACAGCATGCTGTGCTGCATTAACAGGCATACAGTAAGGGACCTGGTGAAAATGGTTATTCCCCTCTTCTTGACATTTTTTGAAGTATGCGCTGTCCTGTCCCCTGTTTTGCCACCCCAATAAAAGAGGTGTGACTGGCAGACAGGCTAGAGAAGGGCCAGGCACATGGTTAAAGGCTTGCATGGGGAAATGCTGAAGGAAGAAGGTTTTTTTTCAGCATGGATAAGACTAAGAGTAAAGACTAATTGCAATCTTCCACAACCTAAAATGCAGTTACAGAAAAGGCAAAACCAGGGTCTTCTCACAGATACTACAATCACAATTTCCAGTGAGGAAAAAAAAGAAAACCACCATCAGAATGGTAAGCACCAGAAGAGGTGCCCAGAGATACAGCGTAAGATCCATCCTCAGAGATTTTCAAGATTTCTCTGGTCAGTTCCTGAGTAAAATGATATAATTTGGAAAACAGTTCTGCTCTGTGTAGGAGGTAGTACCAGACCACCTGAAGAGCTTCCTCCTAACCATAACTGCCCTGTGAGTCCCCTGGCCTAAATTCCAGCCTTGGTCCTGCTCTGTGTTGAATTAAGTTCCTACCACAGTAAATCATTATCAAGGTCATAAAAAGCTGATCTATATGGCTTCCTACTCATTGCACAGGAGTTGTGAAACACATAAAACAGCAGATGTTCCTTCAAGGACCTAGCAAGGGTGATTTACCCAAGGTCATGCAAGTCTATGGGAGATCTGGAAAGAGAACTAAACACTGCTTTCCAGCCAGCTTCCTGATTAATCAGCTATCCATTCACAGTATGGTAGCTGCAGCTTCTACACAAACAGGCCTGTTGAAGTGATGCCTTCCATCTGCACACCAGACAAAATTTTTTACATGGTCCAATAGTGATTAAAAATGTAAATCTTCAGCTTCAGCAAACTGTAAGCTTTACAAAAGAAACCCTGATGCTACATCCAGTTCTTCTTTGTCTTTGAGTATATATTTTTGTTCTTGGCAAAAGGTCAGAAGCATAACAATAATGCGTTCATATCCCCTTCAGCAGAGATGTTATTTTGATTCAGCAAACTACTATGATCTTAGCTGTAAACAAAAGAACCTGACCAAGTATCAGAGAAACAGAGATTAAAATGATGGGATGTTTTAGAAGGAAAGGAGCAATATACTAATAATGAAAGGATTTACTATTTCTGTCTTTCTCTTTATGCAAAAGCATCATGACTCCTGGTCCCTCTCATTAGTGCCTAATTAAAACTCTTGCAGATTCACATTGATTTGTTGGGGTTTTTTTAAGTGCCTTATATTACATCAAATATTATGGACTTATTTATACAAAAGAGTGAATTATATTACCATAGCAATCATGCCTCTGAAGTAACAGATAACAAAATTGTTGATGTAGAAACATGTCTTGTAAAGAGGTCAGTCAGAAATCCTGTCTATATCCAACTGGGATCCAGAGTTGCCCAACAGCCTCGGTGCATTACAGAATTTTTCCTTGTTTTTTAAAAACCTGAGATATAAGCTAGGGCAACAGTCAGGCTGTAGGGTGTGAGGAGCCACTGTTTTGATCTGATATAGCGATCCTATGTTACTGTGATGAAAAGAAACCATACAGATACAAGAATCCTTTTCTGTAATCAACAACATTCCTCACAATATTGACACACTTGTTCCTATATAATAAGTTGATGTGGTGAAGAAAAATCAAAAGGCTCATGTCCACAATTATTTTTAAAGTACCCATCATTTTATAGCTTCAGAGAAAAATAAGATAGGAGAAGAGAGCCTTTAAAAATTCTGCATTGAGATCAGGTTAGCCATGCCCATAATTTTGCTTTTCCCTATGCCTGTTCCAGTATGAATTGCTGAATGCACAAATATCAGTAAGTGGAAGCTGTCCCTAAAAAACTGACTCTCTTTCAAATATATTAGTTTTATTTGACCTATTTCCTTATGAAAGGGATAGATAAAATGCCAGAAATCTTCCATTGTGACAGAAAATTCCTTAATCTGCACAGATTTTCTGCAGTGAAGAAAATCATTGCTGGCAGGGTATGCAAACGTATTTCAAAGAACACCTCCATGACTTGCAGTAACAGTTAGGCTTTAAAGACAACTTGTGTTCTGTGCAGGCAAATTTGAGTTTGCAAAGTCATTCACAAGGCTCCCAGAGGAGGAGGCTAAAAGAGGAGATTCACCTGACTAAACAACTTTGCTACAAGTCACCACAGGATTCGTTTCTCATGAATGGAGAACTTGTCTGCATTGTCAAAGGTATAATTTGTAAAAGAAGCATCTGAAAGACATGAACTGTAGTCTTCTCCATTGTCTGCTGAACAAGTCTATACTGTCTAGCTCAGGCAGACCCCTCACCTCTGCTTCTGCCCAGGACACAATTTTTCCATTATTGATAGAGCTGGTACAAAAGTGATTCTGGTAAATGCTGTCATTGAAATTCTCTTGTATAAATGTTTTTTAGGAGTCTTTCTTCTGAGTATCATACATCCTTACACTACAGTTCAATGGCTTAGGAAACTGATGCCAGATTTTGGAATGGGACCTTGGGATAGTCCTGCTCCAGCTCTGCTACTGTATGCTCAGCACTGAGGTCAGGGGGGGATGCTCAGGGCTGCACCCCCGTGGGGCTGGAAACCCCTAGACCAGAGCTGACACAGCTTCCCTGGGCACCCCACACCTCTGCCCCTCTGGCCCCAGGGGAGAAATACATTTTCAACTGCTGTAGAACTGAAAGGAGACAATGCTTAAAAAAGAGCTGATTTTGTCTTTCCACATTACCAAACTTCCTAGGAGACCTGCTGAGGTACCTGTACAACAGCACCACTCCACCAGGGCACGTGCTCTATGTCAGGACTCATTCCACTTCTCCTGTCCAGGAAGACGTGACAGAGAATGCGGCGACAGTAAATCTTAACCTCACTATGAATAATAATTTAAGCTTTTTTTTTGGTCTGAAAGTGACCAAATACTTCTGAGAATATAAAGTCAAGATAAGGTTAGAGATAAGTGTACAGCAGTCAAAGCCACTATCACTTACTGCTGCTTTAACTACAGAAAAAAGCAGAACATTGAAGAAATGCTATTTTTGGTACACTCAGCCTTCAAATATGATTTTCAGGCTGGTCTTTGATAACAGGTCTGTTTCATGCCCATTTCCTACTTTATACTTGCAATCAAAAAAGAACAGATAATCATCAAATGTACCAAAATCCTCCAATTTTAAGTCTTAGAATTATGATTTCCAGACCTGTTTTTCTAACTGGATGTGGTTAAGTGAACACAGCAAAGTCATGAACTTATGCTGTTTTGGAGTCTTTGGGGTTTCTTTCCTGACATATTAAATCATGGCAGGGAAATAAAAAAAATATCTGAATGAGTGTCTTTCAGCAATATTACATTTGAATATTTTCTGAGCATTGTTTCTGAGTCTTCAACGTCGTAATTTCATATTATTTAACATCATGCTGGAAATGAATATTTCATGTATGTCTTTTGTGATAATACAGTATTTTTTCAGTACAGTTATCAAAAGCAATATTATATACACAAAATATTTTAGAAGATTCTACACTTATTAAACTGTAGTCAGGTTATTAAATTCCAAATATGATATTTAAAATCACTATGTTCAGGGACAAAATAATTGAAACCATGGTTTAATAAAATCCACATCAGCTGAAAAAAACAAATTGATCGTAACAAGAACCAGGTATCAGCTTGTTTTGTCCTTTCCTGTGAGCAGGTGGTGTAAATATATATGCATATTTCCAAAACATCCTCTGGTACAAGTACATCAAGCTCTATGGTGATTAAATTCTGAATCAGACCTTCAGGACATGTTTTATCACCTCTGAGATAATTTATTTCATGTGACTTGGAACTACTTGTCATTTTCTCGATTCCAGAGAAAGATATATTACTTTACCAGAACAATTCCACATCACTAAGGTTAAAATAAAAGAGTGGTATTACATTCCTGGCAAAGAAAGACACTAATTTAAGGAAGCCAGTGATAGGGCTTGCAAGATACTAGATTGTAGAGTTGTTTATTACAAGGCACATTTTGTTCAGATCTGACAATTCCATTGGTTCAAAAACCATGAGCCAGGTTTCCAAAATTTCAATATCTTTAAAACTGTAAAGATTAATTCTATCTAATTTGAGACTTCATCATTCTATCTGTCTATCAGTCTCCAAGATTCACTGTTGCACATTAACTAATATTAATCACATTTTGACAGAGGTACTGGGGTCTCACCAAGTTCCTGCAAGTGCAGGGAAAACCACGAGTCAGGTGGAGTGCCAGAGGTGCGCCAGGTGGTGGAAGGGCAGAGGTTGACTGGCACTTCTCTTTCTTGCCCCACAGCAGCAGCAGCCAGCAGTCACCTTCTCAGCTTTGGATCAATTGGTGCTTGACCAAGCACCATTATAAAGAAACGGGGTTAGCAAATGGGGTTCCTGAGGAAGATCAGCACCTTTTGATCTGTCAGGAAAAAAAAGTTCCTATTCTGACCAACTGAGGAGGGCTTGTAGGAATGGTATATAATGGTAGGGAACACAGAGTAGTTACAGAAAGTTGGAATTATGATGGTGGAGGAGCAAGAAATGCTGTGCTAGAGTCCAAAGGAAAGTAGGGTTCCTCAGTTCTGCTGTTCACAGAGAATTGAATTTTATTGTTAAATCCTCCTTGTGTTGTGTCCTCAGGCTATCTTGGAGTCAAGTATTCCAGCCTTTCTCTGAAGGTAGGAAGTTACTCTTAAGTTTTTTCATTGACAGCTAACGTTCTCACCCTTCTGTGGGATGGAGCTTAAAAGAAATAAACTAAAATTTAAAAAATCCACCCATAACCAAAAGAAAAAAAAACAGACTAAACAAACAAAAAGAAAGAAAACAATACAGTTTGAGATATGTGATTAAAATCAATAAATAATAGAAAATTAAACTGGAAGGAATCTTGAATAGATAAGATAAACTGTGCCTAAATTATTGCAAGCAGATTTTTACATGTCTTATTTTTTAATCTCTCCAGTAACAGAGATGTAAGTTTTCCTGGGTCCCCTGTTCCAGGGCTTCACGATCTATCTCTACATCAACCTTACCAACACCTCCTGCACCAGTAGCTGGCACTGTCATTGCTAATGCACTACTTTAGAATAGCAGGAAACCTCTTATCAAAAATAAATTGATGATCATTGTAGGCCCCTACAAACTGGAATGTTTTAACAATTTTAGAGAAAAAGAGGACATCTGTTCCTTAGCCATAATACAAAGGTCAGTGATCTTTTCCATTTGCCTTAACTTTTGATAACGTCGGGAAGAAAGGATTTCAGAAAACCATCCTATCAATGAAACATTTTAATAGAAACCTGAATCCAGCAAAATTAAGACAGAAGAGAAAGTGTTGCTTCAAGTTCTTGCTATCACATCTACAGCTACACAAGTTATACAAATGTAATGTACAAAAATTCTTATCAGCTGCTTGTAAGTAAAATACTTCCTTTAGTAGATCTGCTTTACATCACTTTAATCTCGGAAGAATTCTCATTAAAAAAGCTCTAAATTTTAAGTCAATCATATTACTTTCTTTGTATTTTGGACAGACACTTGTTGACATCCTTCTGTAGAAAACGAAGTAAAGGTTTCCTTTAAAGAAAACTTCCAGATGCCTCCCACCTGCAGCCTCCCAGCCTACTTCTTTTTGCTGCCTACTATTAAGAAATTTTAGGAGTCACACGCTATGCCACTTCTTTGAATGACAAGAAACCTGACCCAGGATTTGGCCATGGACATATAGATACATATGACAGATTGAGACATAAGAGTAAATTTAATTCATAGCAATAACCCCTTGTTAAAATGAAAATATTAAACTCCATATTAAAATGAAAGCAGCATCTGCCTATGTTTTCTAAAGGCTCAGAACAATTTTCTTCTAAGCTCTTCCTTAAACAATCAAGATTGCTGCAAGTCAAACTGAAATTTGACTACTATGAAACCACTGCATTGTGAATATTTGTCCTTCTGCAGGTTTCTGAAAGGAAAACCATAATTTAAATGTAATTACTTTAGCCCAGGGAAGAGAGGCACTTACAAGGAAAAATCCTGATAGCTGTAAACGGGTCTTACAGCAGTATTAAAATAAAACCAAATAAATACCAACATACCAAATAAAAAGATCTTTCTCCCACAGAAATTACAAAACTGAGTTTTAAATATCAGTTTGTTTTGCTTCATATTTTGAAGAGAGCGCTTGTGTTAATATATGACACATAATTTAATAGTGCAGAGATCCTTAGAGTTTGAAAAAACAGCGAGAATAATATGGCTATAACTTTGAATCTGAATTTGCAAAGGTATTTTTTATTATCCATATAAATGGTGAATGTGTCATCCTCCCTTCCCCTCTCCCAAAGGAAACAGTAGACACAGCCAAGCTTCCAATGAAGGAACCTGGTTTGTGTCTGCTACACGGGCGTCACTGGGAAATTAGGAATCACACTAACACCTACTTGATCTGACAGCCTTCAGTGAGGCAAACCCCTCTAATTTCCACTGACTCACATCATTCTCAAGGGTCACTGCTCCCAGCATGTAACTTGCAGGTACACAGTGGTCAGCAGGTATGGCTCTGGGAGCCCAGGTGATGTACCAGGCTGACAGGTATTCATTGTTGCCTAAGTCAGCAGAGTTCCTCTTTATCAGTTCTAGAGAAACCTCTTTCTGCAGATCCAGAATACAAACATGTTTGCTAACACAAACTTCATCACCACTGCCTGCCCTATCTGGCAGCCTGGTCCCTGGACACCAGCCATTCAAGTAAGTTGCCAGGAATTGGATGGAGATGGATGCCTCCAAGCTGCCAACACACCTTAACCCAAGCTCACTGGCTGCTCCTGTTAGATCCAGTCCCCTTTGTTTCCTGCTTTCACTCAGACTCTTTTCACTCACCAATACCAGGCAGGTTTTGCTGTAAGACAAAGCAGAGTCTTATTTATCTGAGTCAGAGGTAGTGGATTCAGAAGTATAAATCTTCATTACTTTCTTTATGAAATCTTCATTAAAATAACCAAATTATTAAAAATAATTAAATCAAGTAATCATTAAAATCTGTCACACCTGTTTTATTAAATTTTTTACTTTTGGTGTTCTCCCAGCTTTTTGCCTGATACTGCTTATGGCTTTTATGGATACAGCTTCAAGAAAGACAGAAGATTCTGCCTGTATGAGTGTTGACTTGTGCTCCCTCCTCAGTACCTGTTCCAGCTTCTCTATGTTTGGATGAGAGCCAGAATGAGCTCCTATCAGAAATGCAGCATATGAGTCCAGGGGTTAGCACCATTTCCACAGTTGCCTCCCAGAAACACTCAGAGCTTGAAGTCGGGATAAGAAATGACAAAAAATAGACTGAAAGTCAGAGTCATTTTGTTCTTGAGAGACCTTGAGGATTATCCAACCCTGACAGCCCTGACTGCCTGGATTAGCCAAATTTCAGAGGGCTAAAGCCTTCATGACTGTTTCTCTCTTGGACACTGAAATTACCTGCAGACTGTCCTCAGGGACCCTCCAAAGGGGCAAGCGTATTAAGACACTAAGTCACTCTTTTTCTGGAAACAGACACTAAATAAAGAGGCCAGAGGAGAAAGAGTAACTGTGAAAGTTACTCAGAGTAACTGCGAAACTATACCCCGCTGACTCATTAAATTTTTTCAATTCTGCTTTTTTGAAAAGACTATGCCATTACTAAGAATACATAATTCTAAATACAACTAGAAAATAGCAGCATTATGTAATGAACAGTTGGGAACAACCCTGAGAATATTAGTTAGCCCAGCTCTGGCAGGATCAATTATCCCTGTGTCACTCATGAAAGACATATGGCGAAATTGTTATTAATATCTCCAGCAATTAAGATTTTACAACCACTGCAGATGCCTGCTCATACAGAGTAAATCTATGACTAGCAGTGTCATTTTCTTTTATAAGGAGGAAGTGTTTCCTAATATCCAAATTGATCATTTCTTAATGAAAACAAACCTTATCACTGTTTCTTTATCTACCAAAAGCTTGGAAAACAATTTATCCTCTCTTTTTTTGTAGCACACTTCCATATGCTTAAATTCTATGACATTGTCCCAAATATTTTCTATTCTGTCTTCTCCAGATCCTGTTTTTTTCAGTATTTCCCAAAGGCCACCTTTTCTAGAGATTCTCCTGGACTCTCTCATGCCTTTCTCAAAGTGTAACAGCCACAGCAATGTAGCTTGGCAACAGGGGTCTGAGAGGAATAGAAACCTGTGGGCTGCATTGCTGATAATATGTCTCAGACATGATGTTCACAGCTGCACAACCCCATTAACTTATGTTTAGCTTGTGATCCACCACGCACCACATTCTGTCTCAAAGAACAAGTATTTCATCCTGTTTCTGTTTTGACCATTTTTCATACCTGCCATTAAGCTCCAACTTTGTCTTTCAGACTACTTCTCTCCCTTCTCTCCCTCCCATCATACAGCCAACCCAGGACTATTGGGAAGATCTGTCTACATACCTGCAGTGTTACTTCCTTGTTCTTTTTAGCTATTAACCAGAGACTTTTGGGATATACTTTGTACTTTCAGTTACCAAGTACGTTATCTTGTATATGCAAGACAATACTTTTTGCTTCTCCCTTATTTGTCCTCCCTGACCTTAGTATACCAATTTTTGTTCCTATTATAGTCATGAGTTATCTCATCTCTATTATGCTGTTTATTTCACAGCAGTGATGAGATTAAGTTTTTTGCATTAATATATAGATGCATATAAGACTATGGTATTTAGTCTGGAAGGCTTTGATGAGTTGACCAACTGTTCCCATTTTTATTCTTTCTAAAAAAAAAAAAAAAAAGCCAAAAAAAAAAAAAAGCCAAAAAAAAAAAAAAAAACCCAAAACCTTTAGAGACTTAATGGCTACTAAGAATAATATTTTTATATCTAGAATCTGGTTGTTTGCATTTAGCTAGGATCTTGTCACATATCACTGCTGATGCAGTCTGATACCCCTCCTTCCTAAATCAGAAAGACAACCATTTAGGATTATCTAGGTTGATGAGATAATTCTCCACTTTTCTGAGGTGAATTCAATTTGTCAGTGGATCACTGAACTTCATTTCCTGCTGAAAGGACCAAAGCTCATGCTCTTGATGAACATTAAGATAGTCAAAATTTGAGTTTCAGTTTCAAAGAAAGTAATTACACATGCAAATATGTCAATTACTTATGGAAATTACAGGTTATATGAGTACCTGTTCATTTGCATGCACAATTACCCAAACTGAATAAGAAGCCATGACAAATTTAATGTGCCAATTGGTTGTGCAGTCAGGCATTCAGCTAACTCATGCCTAACTGGGAACACTACATTTTGAAAATTATTTTCCCAGGTTTGTGTTTACCTTTAGCATTTTGGGTGAAGGCTCTATAGTAATTCTTTCACAGTTATAAAATTGAACAAATGGTAATCACAGCTGTCCACAAAGAACATATGGCAGCACTGCCTTTAAGCTTTTTTTTTCAACTTTTCTTTCCAGTTCAGTCTTGTCTAAAAACTACAAGGTCCAGGCCATGATGTTCATGTGGTCATTAATCAGTTTACAGACTCCATTCCAGAGATATCAATTAATTTTTTTGAAAACAATTCAACATCAATAGCACCAACATGCAGAGTTATAACTGACTTTTCTCTCAGTTTTGGGATTTAAGGATTGAACTACATACATCTAGTGCTTGTTCAGCATGAAGTTATGTTTTTAACGAGGATGACATTTAATTCACTGGGGACCAGAATTTTGGTGACAGGCAAATATAGATATTTGTGGATGCCTGATATATGTATAAGTGTCAGGTGGGTAATCACAAATCAGATACCTGCACACATACCTACTTATATTGTGAGTGGCTCTGCACATAGGCAAACTGATATAGGTATACAGATCCACTCCTAAGTCAGACATGGGTTAGTACCTGGGGTGCAGTACAGGCATTCACATTCATGTTAGTCACAGCTAAACTGGCTGAAAATAGCTGAAGAAGAGTCTCATAATAAAGCAGGAAAGATTTCAGGAGGAAACAATAAATGTAAAGTAAGTCTCATGAAGATAAGTAATTGTAATTCTGCATGTATAGCAGCAGCTTGCAATAAGATTTTATGACTCAAAAATGAGACTATGGAGATCCTGTGAACAATTCTTTGGAAATGTAAACCCAGTACTCAATAATAGTTATAAAAACAATTAGTACATGTAGATTATTTTTTTAATTAAAATTTTAATTAATTTTAAAATTTTAAAAATTATTTTTAATCAAAAAGTAATAGAAAACATGAATAAGAAGTATGGTATATTATTTTTATAAAATATAAGTTAAAGGGTATAAAATGAAATTATAGGCAGCAGGTTTAACATTAACAAAAGGAAGCAAGTTTTATGAGGTATACAGTTAAACTATGAAACCTTTTGCCACAGGATGATTTGGATAGCAGAAATAATAACAGGTCCAGAGATTTCTGAATAAAACTTGGAAGTTGCACTTAAGCATTCTAGAATATGATGTTGGAGATGTCCATCCACTAAGCTTCTAATCTCAAGTGCCAGAAGTGCAGAGCATGTCAGGAGAGGTGGCATTCTGTCCTTCCTGTGTCTTGTAGTTTTTTCCTAAGTATGAAATGTTGTTTACTGTCAGAAATAGACAATGTTGGACTGTTGACTTTGGTCCATATGGTTCTATTCATGATATATCTCGATTCTTTCCTTGGGAACTTCTAGCTGCCTTTTCCCTGTCTTGTGTTCTGTTCTTTTTTCATGTAAGTACACTGTTTATTCTCAGGCTTGTTGAACTGCAACCTAGATTTTCTGACCATTTCTCCAACTTGTCAAGATCATGATATTTAAATCCATTTCCTGTCATCTTCTCTAGCAACAATGATTACCTGAAGGAATGGCTGACAAGAGTCACACTAAACCTTTGAAGACCTGCACAATAAAATTACCTTAAAGATCATAAAACTGACTGATGCCATATACAAGAGAATTATAGCATTTTAAAATTGTGATATAGATGTCAGGATAGATCTGGAAAGACAGAATATTATGTTTCCCAAAAGTCTATATGATTTTCCTTCTATGTGGTTATTTTGCATAATATCACTATTAGTATGGAATGTCCTAAGAGTTGTTTCTGGCTTATTAAAATTTATAAGATTGGTGCAGCTACTGTTCTCAGTTTGTAGGCATATGTTAAATTAAGGCAAGTTAAAAAAATGCTTAACGTGATGTTATTTTGAATGATTTCATATTACACTTTCAAGGTAGATTTTCCTTCTGTTACCAAATGATGATACTTAGAGGCACAAAAACCTTAGTGCACTGAAAGCCTGTCCTTAGGCTGAAGACCCCAGAGCTCATTATTTTCACTTCTGGCAGTAGGGCCAGGAAGGCAAATACCTGCCATGTGCAACATAACGTTACTCCCTCTGAAGAATTAAAGTATATTAATGCTAGCAAAGTCCCGTGCTAAATGACAGCTTGACCAGTGGAAACTTGCATTTGCCAGGCTTAGACTGGGGGTTGCACATGCACAGTGATAGACAGCAACCTGTGCAGATATTCTTTCAGATGTCCAAAAATGGATTGTGCCAAGGCAGACTTGGGAGACATGTAAACTAATCATTCAGAAACAGAGATGGAATGAAGGAAAGCAGGGAAGAATTTAGGCATTTTATCCTGTTTTGCACCTCTTTCTTGTCCTGCTCTGCCATCCTTCTTTCAGAAGATAAGGAAGAGCCATTGTGTATTTTTAAAGTATGTCTGGAACAGAGGGCCTGCATAGCCACTCAAGCTCCCACTCTTTTTTTTTTTCAACACCACAGTGTACTAAGACCTCTCTCATATTTGAGGAGCGGTGTATTCAGGGGGGAAACTGGCAGAAAGAGAAGAACAGAAGGTATTTTTATTCCTTCTCCTGGAGATGCTAGACCTTATACCAGCTCACTCTTCATGAACTTAGCTGAAAGTGGACTGCACCTGGGTTAGAGGTCACACTCATGATTCTAAATTCCCTCAGCGAAATTAGCCCTAAAGAAATATTTTAGTACTTTTCTCTTTAAAAGATATTTTGATTCATATTCTGTAACTTAATCCCCAAAATGACTGTAGCTATGATTTTCTTTTCTGAGATTTCTAACTTGTTTGACAAAAGTAATTTGTAAAGTCTGCCTTTCATGAGGTGTTTGATTTAGTGCCACATATGAGTCTTATTACAAAATTAGTCTCTTTTACACTGGTAGAGAGCATATTAAATGGATTAAGAATGCACTAATTGGCAGATGCCCAAATGCAGCTGTCAATGGAGAGTTATATTGAAGTGAGGAATATTCTAAGAGGATGATCCCTGTACAGGGATTAATTCAATAATGTTTTATTAATGCTCTCTAATAATACACAATATCACTGTTGGTAAAATGTGTGGATGACACATCGATTGTCAGAATAGCAGATAATAATGATGTAGACATCTAACTTGTCAGTCTGGGCCCTCTCAAATAAATGATCTTTTTAAATGCCAAGTATCTCTAGACAAAAGCATCTGGACCAGGCCTAGGAAACTAAATACTGCATATGAAACAGGGACTTGGTGAGAACCAGACAGAATTAGCAACTGAGCATGAGATTCCAGAGTGATGATGAGGTGAAAGGGGGCTAATGAAGACACTGTCAGTACGCAAACAGTGGAGCTAAGGTTGGGACAAGCGTGTACTTTGTTATGTGACACTGGTAACAACATGAATACTGGCGAAGAAATTTCCAACAATTGCCACTATCTTCACACACAAGCAGCAACCTTGCTCACGGTCAGTTGCTCATCACATCCTGTTTCCCTGTGTCACAGTGCTGTCAGCACTGGGCAGCAAAGCATTGCTGTGCGTGCAGCCCCTTTCCCTCTGCCCCTGCTCCTTAACACTTGGTATCAGCTCTGCCCAGTGCCCCATCCCAGCAGGATGAAGCAGCAGACTCAACCCCATATCCATGCTGCCCCACAGCCTGATAACTTTCTTCATTCTTACAAAAAAAAAATGCAAGTATTTATCTCACCAGTGAGGCCTGATGTATGGCTGCATGTTTTTGGACATTTAGACAGGCATAAATCAGATACGCTGTGGTATTCACATTCTCTGAATAGAGAGAGACATAAGTCTCTCTCCCAGGATTTTTCCTGGGAAGTTGTGAGACGCAGTGAGGAAGCTCAGAGAAAGAAGAAAATAATACTTACCTCTATTTGCTGCTCCTGTTTTTTGGCACATGTGGAATGTGTTATGGAGATTGTTTACCAAAGAGTGATTTGCTAATTGGACACCAGTGTTGGTTGTTTGGATTGGTTGGCCAGTTGGGTCAAAGCTGTGTCGTGACTGTCTGGAGACAGCCAGGGGTTTTTCTTTAGTATCTTTTTTAGTATGATATAGTTATAATATAGTATAGTATTAATGTAATATAATTTAGCTTAATAAAAGCAATTTATTTAGCCTTCTGCAACATGGAGTCAGAGCGCGCTATTCCCCGCTCAGGGGGGTTGCACTGCTACGATAATATGGTTTTTTTTTCAGTAAAATATATCTTTGCACACCCATCACATTCTTGATAATTTAAAAAATATTTATGTTTATATAGTAAAACAATATGATAAAAGTTTTATAAATCTTCAAATAAGATTTCTAACAATAACAAATCTTGACCCACAAGGTTTCTCTTCTTACAACAAACAATATAAACAACACAAACAACACATTATAGATTTATGCGATAAAAACAACTTCCCCCATCCTCAACATCTTCTTTTCATCAGATTACATAGCTGAAATAGGCATATATAAACTACTATTGTTGATTAAGAATATAACAATTTATTGAAAACAAATCTACTACCCTTGGAGTCACAGCGCTACTGAAGATTAAGATTCGAGCTGCTTAGAAAACACAGAAATGTCTAATACGGTTTTTGATGTTAAAACTTTCCAATTAACTAGTTTAGACTGCTCACAATAACATTTCAGACTCATGCATAAATACATTAGATAAATCAGTTTTGTTACTCTACTAACTGGAACCCTTTTTCCCACTAAGTGAACTTATGCCCAATGCCCAAATACTGTCTTCAAAACTTTTAGGTACTCATCCAAAATATACCTGCTTTTCTGCTTGAATAAGTATTATTTAAAACACTCAGTAAATACCTTCTTAAATATTGAAATATCAAATTTTGACAAATACAATAGCATGGTCAGTCCTTATACTCTCTCTCATACACTTGAATTTGATAGGAAGGTTCCTTCAGGTCATCCCTATATCAGACAAGAAATTTGACCCCTGACCAGCCCATACGTGAGAGCGGGCAGACACATGCATCACACTAAGCACACACTCTTGTTCTCTTCCTAAAGCAGACAGAGAGAAGGACCTTCTTCACCCAGCTGAAAGGGTGCCTTGTCTTCACATCCAAAGACAGAGACAATTGCATGCAAGTTATAATCACAGTGAAAGCTAAAGATATAGCTGGAAATCGAATGTCTACCACTCCTAGAGATGTTTTGAGTTGTCCTTTATAGCCTCCCAGCACTTCAAAGAGCTCCATGCCATCCAAACTGAAGACCCAAGCTCTAGCCTGCTCTTCTCACTAATCCCTTTTGGAGACACAATACAAGACACCGTGATGCGAAGCAGAGGATTGCAGTTTCACAGGGGATAGGGAAAATAATGCAGACTTTCTCAAAGGAGGGCCTGAAGCTGCAGTCTGAAGTGCCAAAATCACCTAAATCTGATATCTCATAAATTCTTCCTTCCCTTACATTTACAGTTGCTTATTTGTGGGTGTTTTTTTTTTTTTTTTTGGTTTGGTTTGTTTTGTTTTTTTTTTTGGGGGTTTTTTTGGGGGTTTTTTGGGGTTTTTTTTTGGGGGGGGGGTTGTTTTTGTTTTTGTTTTTGTTTTTGTTTTTTTTTTAATGAATAATGCACCTATCCTCTAGCATGAAACCAAGCTAACTCCAAATCACCCCAGGCTGATTCCCCAGGATCCCAGAGGAAGACTATGATCAATATACAACATCTTTTTGCAAGACTTTAAACACAGTAGGACTACAACCAATTAATGTATTTTAGAGAAGCCAGCCATCCTAAATCATTGGTAAACACAAGTCCAGAAGATTAGACTGCTGGAAAACCTATCAGTGAGGTGCAATAGATTGCTATTATTAAAGTTTCTAATGGGTTCCTATGGAAGGAGTGATTGATTTCCAGTAAAAGGCATTGGATTCACAATAGGAAAGCTACCACCTGCTTCTATTTAAAAAGAAGGTCTGAAATGTATAAAGTAGTTTGTGTACAGTATTCTCTTTCCCTGCTGTTAATTCTTTAAATTACCTTTTAACTGCTACTGATACCATTTCCATTTCATTCATTATTCTTAGGTGGCCCTATCACAGAATTCTCAAAACAAACAAGAAAATATCCTTCAAACCTTTATAGCCAACATTGTTGCCATCTAACACTTCACAGAAGTGTGACTGTGTAATGAAACAACATGAACTCAAATGTATAGACAATTCCATGGCTGGAGACAGAAGAACATAGTATAAGGATGTACAAGACAGTAAGAGCTATTCCATGTGTTACAAGCTCAGACAGCTCATGGAAAGACAGAAAGAAGGGGATTTTTTTTCAAATTAAGAGGAGCAAGTTGCCATTCTGAAATAAATTTGGGCCACAGAGAGTTCTGATTCCTGCTGAGATGGATACTGTCAGGCCACACTTGGTTTTCAGGCTCCCAAATTTTCTGATGCTGCCCAAAGTAATTCAGGAAAAAATAGCCAAACTCAGACACACCAGCAATAGGCTGTGATTATGCAGCCTGCAATTTTTGAAGAACCATACACATCCATCTCCAGCTTCCTGTGTCTGCACAGCAAGCAGTGCCCCTGGCTGCTTGCAATACCCCATGACAAAGGGTGGGTGGCTACTTAAAGAACTATTAAATTTGAGAGCAGCTTCCAATATTGGATAAAGCTCCAACAAACACGTTAAGATAGACATCCTAATACACGAAATACTTTGCTGCCATCCCTTCTCTCACTTCCCTTTTACTTTTTTTCCTGCCTTAAATCCTCCACATGTGGTTAGTTGTCTTTTTAAATTACAGAACAAGTGAGTACCAATTTTTTTTTTCTGACTGCTGCAAGCAGCAAATAACAATCCTTCCTTTGCTGACCAGTAGGTTCAGAGAACCAGAGCTGTGTCTCCACTCCCTGTTCCCATATGAGTTAATGTTCAGCTAGTGCTCAAACACACAAATTCATTGCTCAAAGATCTGAGTTATTGAGATCTCCCAGCCAAGTTACAGGTACTGCAATCTCAAATGAGTAAGCAGTGCTTATTCTGAAGATTTCCTTCACTCTATGAAAAATAGAGTAATTTTAAATTTAAACATGTGGTGAGTTCCAACTGTTCCACTTAAAACAGCTGTGGATCTCTGGGTTATGATACCCCCTCGGCAAAAGGATGGTGAGACCTTAGAGTGAAGCCTCTGAGAGAAGTCTTTGAGTCTCCATTGCTGTTTGAATAGAGCCTGATTTTTTCAAGGAAGAGATTTAGCTGACCACACAAGAAGTACTCTCCAGATTTATAGGCAATGAGTCCATGGATCCAGCACGGGACTCTATGATTTTTGTAATTTTTTTTTTTATTTTTTTAAGGAAAGAAGAAAAATGTCAAACTGTAGTATACACTCATCTCATAAGCTAGTTTGATGTTCATTATGTGTTGAATGTAAAGAGGCACAATTTGTTAAGAGACACTGCAGTGTCTTTTATTGATCCATCACCATGCAGATCAGTTGTTCAGGAAGCTTAAACTCATATTACTAACACTTCTGAGGACTTGAATATTCACCATAATAAAGATCAATGCAGAAAGGTTTCCTGCCATATCACAGTTCATTCCTTTTGCCTTGTTCTCAGAAGAGCAGCTGGAGAACATTGCAGTACTTCTAGCATGAGCTGATACATCTGAAGGAGGTGAAGGAGAGGTCAGATATGTGTGCAGCAGGGCCTTTTTGATGATGCAAGCCTTATTAAATGCATTTTATTAAGAAAGAATTGTCCTTTAGAGACCTACCTCTTAATTACACATAAAAGGTATAAAAACAGCTTCTTTCATTGTTTAATAACTTCTAAAGAAGCAATTCTCTCCTCCTGTGGACTGCCTCCGTGCAGTGCCTGGACTGTTTCAGATTCCCATTATGCCTCCCCTGCCAGTTGTACCAGCAGCTTCCCCTAGCTAAGATTTCTGCTTTAGGATAGGATGAATGGTGTCTTACAAGTGGCTGTCCCTTGTGGTACATTTAATTTGTCTGAAGGAGAAGTGGTGAGCAATTTAAGTGTCATCATGAAGAAACAATGACCTATTACAGATGCAGATCAACAAGAGAATGATTTTCAGCTTTGAAAATTATATATAGAGAGTTAAAGGTGCAGGTATAATTGTAAGTATAGACACAGATATTTGGGAACTTGTATTTCACTGGTGATAGGAAAAACATTGATGTAACAAACTTCTTCCCATATGGCAGAAAGACAGATTATTTTATCTTGAACACAGAATACTCAAAATAATATGTCATACATCTGATACAATTCTATTGTGAATGAATTCAACCACTAGGAGCTACAGTCCTGTTCCTCTGAACCTAAGCAATAGCAGCCCACTCTTCCTTGTGCCACACTTCAGATGCTCTGCTCTGTGTATCCCTCCTGCCTGATATTATTCTTAGGCAGTTTCATTTCCATTATACAGCTTTTTAGAGCAGGAGTGATTTAAATGCATTTTTCTCATTCCTAGATATCATTCTGAATCATAGAATTGGGATTTTGAAGAAAATACATGACAATCAGGCAATTAACATTTTTCTAGCCAAATTTATATTTTATAGACATGTTACACTCACAAAGGAAGAATAGGATCTTTCTGGATAACAAAAGATATCTTTAACATCTTTGTGGACCCCAAAACTGGTTGAAGTCTGTATGCCAGACAGATTTTCCAGCTGACTTGCCCTTGCACTCTTGTTTTAGAAAATACACCACTCTCTCCTTGAAAAAAAATTTCAAAAGCCACATTTCCTGCTTTTTTTTTGCAGTGTACTCCACGAGGGCGAAAGCAGAACCAGAATACAATTCTCTGCTTAGTCCCCCCTTTCTTACCAGTTCTCCCCTCCCATTTTCTCCAACGTGGATGCCAGTCAAGGGCAGTGAGAGTTAATCTCTTGGCTGCCCTTACAGAGAGCTCTGTGTTTCATGGTGCACAGCTTATCTCCTAGGGGAGATGACAATAACCATGAATTCTCTTCTACACTGATCAGAGCAGGGATTCACCTTACATATAGATGTCTAAAGTCAGGTAATGTGAACTTCCCACATCTATCTTAATGATAGCAAGCCCCTGCAGCACAACAGTCTTTGAAGAATCCCAAAAGAGGACAGCTCTTACAACCATCAAATCTCAAATCCATCACAGTGTTGGACACTAAATAAACCTGTAGCACACAAGCTATTTTAGTGAACATAGGAAAAACCATATTGGGGAAGACTAAAGGTCTGCCTAGTCCTGTTTCTGACAGTGGGCAGCAGCTGATGCCCAGGAAAGATATGAGAGCGCTGCAAGCAGGAATGCATGCTCCCCTGGTGAACTGTCAGAATACTTGGAGCCCTGTGTCTCAAGATCTCTCTGAGACAGTGGACATACTCCTTTTGTGTTTAATGACCTTAAATAAATAATCCTTTTATGAATATATTTTTAAATAATATATATTTTGAGCATCTACAGTGCTCTGTGGTAATAGTGAAAATATTTTAATTAGAGGGTGAATGAAGACTCATTCTTTCTTATGTATCCTGAATGTGCAGCCTGATAATTTTGTGTGATGACTCTTTGCTCATGTAAGAAAAAAAACCCAGAAGACTATTCAGTTTCTCCAAATCACTCATGAGTTTTTAGGCTTTTATTATACTTCAAACCCCACTGGCTGTTTTCAGGGCTGAACTGTCTTAGCACATTTACTCTTCATGTGCAAATACCATTACATCATCTTTGTTACCTTGCTATTAAACATTTTTAGCTCTATTATATTCTCTCTGTGCAAGCAAGCTCAATACTGTACTTTCTAGACTGACTATTGATGGTAGTCAACAAAGCTGCAAAGAGAATACATTTTTTTAATAAATAACAAAATAACATGTTATGCTCTTTGCTAAAGTAAATTGATTTTTAGTTGAGAGCTGATCAGAAAGGAAAGGAAACCATTACATGCTGGAATAATACTTTGAGCATGGCATTATTTATCCTAATGCTTTAGTTCCTGGTTATCACTGTTTCTCTAGATCTTCACTTTTCCCTCTCTATCTACCCCTCCCCCTCCCCACTGTGGTTATTTTTGCTTCCTTGGTACACATGGGCTCCTTGTCTACCATAGTATTGAGAAATTTGCTGGTTTTTACATGTGAAAGTGAAAAATTAGAGAGTGATTCTGACACCCATATCAGAATTGTAGGATTTTGAAAAGAAAGATGCAGAGCCACAAAGTTATTTATTAATATGCACCTCAGAAGATCTGAGGTTGAGGTCTTTGGCTGTCATCAGGTGACAGAGGATGAGGCTTTGAGAGGGATGAATAGAAAAGAAAAAAATAAACAAATCTTTGAATGGATGAAGATGGTTCTGAAGGACTGGAGGCACATTCTGATCAAATCATGACCTTCCTGAAAGGCAACTACAGCAAACAAGAGATGCTGATCCAAATAAAAGATAAAAAAGGAAATTTAGCTCATAAGATACATGGATTTTGAAATTTTACTTGCCTCATATTATAACTAATTATAAAAATCCCAAAGGTTTTAGCACAACAAAATATCCAAGTTTAAGAAGAAGTATTTTATGCCACTGTTTTAACAAACACATCATCAAAGGAATAATTTTATCAAAATAAACCTATTTAAACTGTTTTTAAATTACTTCAAAAATGTAGATGACATTGAAATGTTTTACAGTTTCCACTTTGCTGTATCCAAAATCTTCAGTAGAAATGAGCTTCTTGGACAAATTCTGACCAGTCTCACTCAGGAAAATAGAGAAAGACAGGAAAAATTTAAAGGCTTAAAACTGTCCCATGCAGCCTGACTCATCACATAGATGCAGGAATCCAAATAGGGTGTCATTAATCATCTGTGCCCCGGAATTATGGACCTCACTATCTGAGGATGGAGGCAATAAAGCTGAGCAGTGCGTTGCTTAAATTTATAGAGCAGGTGCAAGCATTAACGAAACTTTTCAGCAGATTAGTCTTGCATTTTAAGATGGGAGTTAATGACGTGATTATTTTTCTAGTTCAGTAAATCAGGAAGTAAGTGACTTTTAGTGTCCTCTTAGGCTCTTTGATCTTATTTCAGTTCATTTGTTAAAGGAACCAATATATATTTGCGACTTATGACTTTATATGACAGAAGTCAAGCACAGAGCACATTCAATTTAAGATCTTCTCTTCCATGAGAAATTGTGATAGTTTGGCAAATTAGACACAAAACCAAAAAGTACATGAAAACAAAACTTCCTTTAAAAAGCGCAATGCTAATCATTCATGATAACACTTTATAATCAGAATAGCATGCTTGATTTAAAAAAAATACATTGTTTTAGTTATAGGTTATAAACAGACAGAAAATCAATTTTAAAATCAAAGCCGTTTTGAGAAGGAAAATCAAAGTCACGTCATTTGAATCGAAATGCTCTTGTAAGTAATGACTGCAAACTTGAACATGAAAATCAATACCAATACTGCTACTAGCCTCTGGTAGTTTTCCTCACAAAATAAAAAGTCCCTTGGGAAACTCTCTCAGCATGAAAAAGCTGACAGTTTTATTCTCTGCCTTCCCAAAATTAGTTCTCTGATGGCACTGATACTTTTCTCCCTAGGTGCAGCAGTTCTGTTCAGTGAAGCTACGTGACAAAAATCCCATGGAAACTAAAACCCTATAAAGCACTACTGAAAAAGAAGAGGCTTCCATATCTGAAATGCAAACCAAGGAGCTGTGTTGTAACTGGTCTCTATGGCCCCTCATTATTTAATGACTTCAGCCAAACACAAACTTACTTCTGCAGTCTGAAAGCCACAAATACCACCCTGCAAACAAGCAGCAGTAAAAGGCAGCAGGCAGGTGCCTTTTCATTATATGGTGCCCAACCAATACACAACTTTCCCTGATAGCCTTTTGTAGTAGATAAATTCTTACCTGACCTTTAAAATGTAACTAAATAAATAAATAAACAGTGATCATCTTATTAGTGTTTTTTTTCCCCATGTGTGAGAATAAAGACAGGATAAAATTAATTTTTTCCAGCAGAAAATATTCAAGACAAACCACATTATTTGCATTTTATTGTCTCTGCAGAGGTGTAAATTGCTGTCATCTTGGGCTTTATATTGCACTGTTAAGGTGCTTCTAGGAAAGGGAAACTAGGCAGAAAATTGGCATCATTATGCATTTTTAAGGTGCTTATATTTAATCATTAAAACCAGAAAATATTTGAGTAATAAACTGGCAGGAATAGATAGTAAAAAATAAATTTTTGTAGCTGCAGTATTGTGAAAACATCACTTGATAAATTACTTTGAAACAGAAAAAAGGACTCATCCCCTCCCCTTCAAAAAAAAAAAAAAACCAAACCAAACCAAACCAAACCAAAACAAAACAGAACAAATTAAAAACCGTCACACTAAAATCACAGTGGGTATTCTCAGCTCGGTCAGAGAGAAAAAGAAAGGTTTTCTAACCAGGCAACAGCCTGGGATACAGTTGGGAAAGAATGTAAATAATTCTCTAATCTATCCTGTTATTCACATTGTTTATAGATATGTTCTGCCTCTGTGCATCATTCACTGCACACCAGTGGTGTGGGATGTTTTTACTCTAAGACCAATGAAATTGGTCTGCATGATGTTCTCTATAAATAGAGCGGTACATTTGAAATAAAGGAGAGAGTTCATTTTCTTAGCCTTCTGATCTGGAGTTCTTTGTTCCCGTCCTGCTCAACAGCGTCAAATCACCTCATCATCAATAAAATTGGAAGACAGGAAAATAGCAATAAATGAAGACTAAAGCAATTCCTCTGTAGTAGATCCACCTGCTTCCTTTCATAATTCAGGACATTAGCAGAGAAATTTAAAGGCAATGAACTTGAGATAACTTAAAAGAGGGGGAAAAGCAATGATACCAGGTCACATTCCCAGCTTCCCTGAAAACCTCTGCAAGATTCTCCACCAAACATCAAGTGGCAGAGGATGTTACTCACAGGAATTGTGACTTCAGGTCAATCTCAGTTAATGACTGAATTTTAATTAACCCACACTGCATAGCAGTTGCCTCTGTATTTTACTAAATTCTTATAATGAGGCAGTTTTATCATAGTGAGAAACTATCAGTAGGCTAAATCTTAAAATCACAAAATGGTTTGGATCAGAAGGAACCTTAAAGATCATTTAGTTGCAACTCTTCTGCCATGGGCAGGGACACCTCCCACTAGACCACATTGCTCAGAGCCCCATCCAACCTGGCCTTGAACACTTCCAGGGTTGGAGCATCCTCACCACCCTCTGAGTAAAGAATTTCTTCCTTACATCTAACTTAAATCTCTCCTCTTTTCGTTTTAAACTGTTCCCTCTTGTACAATCAGTATCTGCTCATGTAGAAAGTTGTATTACTAGAAGAAATATTCCTTTTCCCTTGTCTTTAATTTCAGAGGTTGAAGACCCTCATTCCCTAAAGTGACTGCAAAGCACATCTCTTTAAGAGACTGTGTATCTGACAGGTAAGTTTGCAAGCATTTTTTCAAACACTCTCCTGAGTGCAGCATCATTATTTCATTATTAACTTTAGTCTGTAGTTTTTTTTCAAAGACACTATATGTCAAAGGGTTTTAAGGACACTAAAACAACTTAGGAGACTATTGTGGTTTAGACTGCATGTAAAGGGGTGCATGAAATTGATGCAGCACATGAACTGAGATCCATGGCTACAGTTTTTAAAAGAAGAAAAGAAAGTCACATGAACAAGAAATTAAATCAAAAAAGATAAGTTTGTGATGTGCCAGGTCCATGTTTCCTTTCTTTAATTTTTCTGCAAACAAGGCAATTTGTTTCTCCTTGAGGTTTTTGCTATATGAGCATTAAAAGGATCTAATAATGATAATCTAGAGCCTTAATAGAAAAAAATCCAGTTGATAGTATAATGCACTATACTTTCCTAATACTTTATTCTGAGCACTTTCAGATTTCAGGGTATATTCTTGGTTTGTGGTCTCTTGATCTGAACTGTAAAAGGGCATAAACATTAAAGAAAACGAAACAATTGTAAAGCTTTGAACACGTTATTTTTCACTATTGTGTTTATTTAGAAATTTATTTGAGGTTTCATATTTCACATTCAAATTTTATAAATTTTGGTTTATACATCAAAATCTAAAAAAAAAAAAAAAATCTCATGAAGATCATAATCCCAATTGCTTCTTCATCAGGGTTAGACTTTATTTGATGATTCTGGGAATGGGATATAGTTAAAATCAGTCTCATTTTTACTTCATTTCTCCATGAGGAAGAAATTACATGTCTGTTAAAAAATGTTTTTATTTTCAGAGACTGAAATGAAAAGTAATGCTATCAAACCATAAGCTTATCACCACTGCTGGAGATAAAATTTAAACAGTCATATTTAAATAATATTTTTTCTTTTTTTTTTTCTGTAAATATAATGTATATCTGAATGGAAGAGACTGATAGTGTAAAAAAATATTATCTCCATTTTGACCAATGTTGACATATTTTTGCTACATAGACAACTTCTCAGTTGCTAATCTCCAGGGGTTTCAGCAGTTAAGCTGATGGATGATGGGAAGAGGATTTCTTGACAGCCCAGTAATCTGTCCAGAGGGGAAAGGATGCTGTTGGTCAGGGTTCAGGTACTGGAAGGGCTTTTGACTAGCCAACCATCTGGACACGTCTGGGAGGCCAAGGGCTGTTTTTCCCCACTACTCAGCTCATGGGAATGAAAACAGTACTGCCAAGAATCATGCAGGCAATGCGACGAAATACTTTATTTGCTACCGAGACAGAGAATTTTTGGCTTTGTGAACACTTACTTTTTTATATTGTGCTCAACAGACAAAGATTTGTATAAACACTGCCAGTACTATTGAAATTATTAGCACAGCTCCCAGTTTCACTATCTGCTTCTCTACCCTTTATCACTGTAGCACTACTCTGGACTGCACCAGAGCTGTGGTAGCATGATAGGTAATTAACTCCACAGACAAAACTCCCATACTCCTGCACATCCTCCTGGCTATGCCACTACACTGATGGGAGTCACACCGACATTCTCCTTTTCACTGGAGGTCATGTATGAACTCCTGCCCACAAGGAGCAAAAAGCATTCCTCTGCCCACCTACCTAGTTTTATGGTACTACATGTCTAAAATGTCTGTGCAGCCCCAGTGTAAGTCCCCATTGCCTCCCAGCTCCTTCAGAATAAAGGCAGGTCTGGCAGTCTTTCCCCCATCCTCCAGCCCACAGGCTGGTCTCCTGGTAGGAGCTGAAGGTACTGGAGTCACACATGAACTGCAGGATGCCCCAGCCAGCTGCACATAAAAGCCAGGCAACCTGAGCATGTCACAACATGCTGTCACATGGCAACACAAGATGCCAGCTCTGAGGCCTCTGCCTTCCTCCCACAGAAAACCAACATTAGGGAAGGGGGTCCAGCATAGGAGGTGGGGTGAGATAAGCAGACATACACACACACACACCCACACACACATTCCAAAGGTGCACACACTGGGATCACATTGTTTGCAGGGAAAAGCAACCTGGCAACATATAAATGGGTAGTGGTTATAACTCAGAACACAGGCATTGCAAACCACATTATTATAGGGGCTTCAACTCTGCTGTCAGAGGGATGCAAGTGAGGGATTTCCAAGGCAGCAGAGAGCTGTAGTGGCATGTAGCTTGTACAGTTATGTCATGATGAAAGGCACCCTTGTGCAGCAACAGCTTATATATTATGTACAGCCATGCAGCACCTGGGAGCTGAGGGACTATATTCCCACAGAGATGAAAAATCATCAACATTTTTTCAACATGATGGTATAAGGAATGCATCTGCATACACCACTGAAATTATGTGTGAAACAGGAAGCTACTGCAGCCTATTTTTTTTTTTTTAATCTGTGTAAACCAAAGAAAAGATATGGAAAATGTACAGAAGAGATGAATAAATGTCTGTATGTCTAAAGCAAGGCATACCACAAAAATGACATTAAAGAAGCACATAAACACATTACTGTAATTTACTGGGCCTCTCCTCCCATGGGAAAAACAAAATCTAGAATGAAATATGTTCATTCAGCAGGCAGTGCTCCAATGCCACACAGCCTGCTCTATCCTACGCTGGTTAATCTCTCCTGAGAACAGAAATGTTTTCCTGAAGAAAGGCACATCTCTGTGAAGAGCTAATACCACTTCTCCCTGGTGTGGCATCAAAAGAAAAGTCAATGAACACGAGATGGAGCTATGGAACACACTACAGACGAAGCTTAGAGGCAGGAGAGTAGGAATTATCATGGGAAACGAGCTTTTCTTGTGTTGCATCTCTACGGGATCTTCACCTTTGAGATGAGAGATTTCCAAGTGACAATTGAAAATGGTATTGTAAATGTGTAATATGTTAACCCTCTAAAACTTACTGATGGGTGAAAAGAGACATTCAGTGTTACCAGACTTTCATGCTGACATACCACTCAGTATTTTTCTTTCAATACCTTGGTAAAAAAAAATGCAGTTCATCCAGTTAAAATATGTCTTCCATATATGTTTTAGCACAAGGAAGCCAGACAAACACTCCCATGTACAAACACGAAAAATATATATGTATTTTAATTTTCATTTGGTCATATTTTATTTAACAGAATGTCATTTTTCCTCAATAACCAGTGATGATTAAAAGTAGTAGCACTCTCCAAAGCAGCCCATTGATCACAGAGAACTGATGATATTTAAATATACAATATAAAGAGTGATGTTTCACAAAATTGCTTCATCTTCAGACTTTAGGCTAGAACACAACAGACCAAAATTAACCATTTCGCTAGGTCCAAGAATAAAATTCAAAGCGACAACAAGTTGTGAAAAGAGAATAGTTATTGAAACTTTACAGAGAAAGAACATGATTAATAAACTTGTCCTGGCTTTACAAATCTCAGACCCCCTGAGTCCTAACAATACTAAACTGAGAAAAACAAATTTTATCCTGAGGATATAAGCATTGTTTGTAAATTACTCCTGTAATTTAATTTTGAATTTTGATATGGTGCTATAATATTTTCCATAAGGCTCCAAAGTAGATTGCTGCATGCAAAAAGAACATCATTCAGTAGTTACTGCTATGCAAGTACTACAGATCACAAGAGCCTTAAGGCACAGATTACCAATCTGCGATTTGAGATGTCACCATGACTAGCTGTTAATCATTATTCTCATAACAAAGCTGTATTAATAGATTATGCGAGTACTTTTGTATTTGCATAAGTGCAGAATCAACAGAGTTACCACGATTTGTGCACAGCCTTCACTGGGACACGAGTACTTCCATAATATGTTGTTGATTAAAAGTTGGGGCAGTAGTTCCTATGCGAAGAGTGACAACTAAAAGTCAGGGAAGGTAACATCTTAAATCACAAGAGTTGTGTCATCTGCACTTATAGCCAGACTCTTTCGTTTTGTATTCCTTTATGATGTGGTTGGCCTTGGTATCACTTGCCATCTCATCCTGTCAACCAGAGATTTATAGAAGGGACATGTTTAAAATACTGGTCCTCAAGATCTACTCTGCAGATTTTCAGTGTGTTCAGGTTTTTTTTACAGTTTTCTTCAGTTATTCATAGAATAAAGTACACACAGAAGACAGGATGCTGTTGAACACAAGAGGGTAGGAGAAGGGATGAAAAGCTGGGAATGTTTTGCAGAACACATTTCACACAGAAATCCATAGGGTGAAAGAGCTAGAGCAGCAAAGGATTTTAAAGAGCCATTATTCTCAAGCTGAACACTACCAAAGTGCAAAACAATTTTTCATAATAGTGTCAAGCAATCTAAATGTGCCCCTCTGAATATATTGACAGCTTTAGAATGACATTTTCTACTATTTAATTCCTTCTACCATTGCTGCATCAAAGATGCACATGAACCTCAGGGACAACCATACTTAAAGTGATTATACACTTCCCATCAAGGATACAATGCAACCAAACCCTGGAAGTCTTTAAGTTATCATAATCTTAGGCATTACTTGTAACAATCACTAATTTAATATTCTTAGGCATTAAGTGTAATGCTTAAAGTTGTCGGTTTCCTTTAAATCATCTCTGCTCAGAGTGACTAATGGCTGCAATTAACACCACCAGCAGCACTGTTTAAAGACACAGGACACAGATCATCAGCTACAGCTCGAAGGCTGCATAATTTGCACAAGACATGGAAGTTGGCAGGGGAGATTCCCACACCACTTCCACTCACAGCTTTCCACAGAGTAGGTGCTGATACTGATGCCAGGGCAAGGCAGGCAGGAACTCGAGCAAGGGCTGAATTCTCCCACAGAATTTTCTCTGCAGCAGGGTTGTGCAGAATACATCCCTCCCTTCTCTTCCTATGGACAGGTTGGGGGGCTCGACCCTTCCAGCTCCTGCATGCTACATGATGCCCACATCCTGGGAGCTACTGTGGAGCAGCAGAGGCACTTCAGGTTTAACATATGCATCAGGTTTAAATATATCGAAACTGAGTTTGTGTGGGAAAGTGAGAAACATGTTATCTCTCCTTCCTGATGACAGATGCGTCATGGGGTTTGTAAGTCCCCTCTAATATTATTGAGCAGGTGAAAGCCTCCCTCATAATTCAAATGGTTAACCAGTTCACTCCAAATCCCTAATGTTGCTTCCTCCCTAGGCCTGCCACCTTTCCTTACAGCCGTAGGGCTCCTTTCATTCTCTCCTTCCACAACTTCTTCACCCAGGTAGGACATAGCATTTCTCATAATCCTGGGACCCATCTACAGGTGTGGCTCTGCTGTCGTGTTCTGACCCCTTAAATCATGTTCATAAGCTCAGCTACAGCACCTATCATTTTACATGGCAACTACTTTTCTAAAGATTTGGGAAACTCCATCGTGTCCCTACATGGTAGACCATGTGAAAAAATGGAAACTCTGCTCATAATGTAGAGGTGGGGGGACTCAGGCTACTGATTAATTTTTTGGCAGTGTTAATGCAAATTCTATCACATCATTTTTGCCATTCATACAGCTTTCCACTGCAAGCTTGCTTCTTTCTGTTTTGATTTTTTAATTATTGTGTTTTATCATCTTCTATTATCTCTCCCCTTGATTTTTTCTACTCTTAAATTTTTATTAACCAAGGGACCTGATTTGAGATGCCTGCCTTTAGGCACTGCTGTTTGTTGCTGATGATGCGACAGCCTCTTTAGGGAATCACAGCCACATTTCCATATCAAATAAAAATCCTAATTAACTCCTGCCATTTGTCTACTGCAAATTGACAGATATGTCAATTCTCTGGAAGTGAATTCTCTGCAAAAGGAAGCTTTGTCATACCTTTATTTGAGAGGACTTACTGTGAGCCACTGGTTCAGACAGAACAGATCTGGCTGACCACAGTCCCTGCAGACAAAATATTTTGGCCACATTTTAACAAAACGTGTACCATAATGAATTATCAGCATCTTCCTTTGGAGTTCTATTTCACGTGCTTGCAGTGCCTCCTCCCCCCCAGCTTTGGACTCCATAGCAGTAGCTGATCAATTCAGATTTTGAACTCACTGCAGAAATTTCTTTTTTCTCTATTTTTAAATTCGTATAATGCAAGTGTTAAAGAGTCTTTTATCAATCAAAGCAGTTTATACACACAAAACACCAGAGGAGGAGTGACAAAAGAGTGGGAACTTCTCACCCATGTTTCAACTTCACCACTGCCCAGCACTGCATAAGTTGTTATTTTTTAACAAAAAAACTACTTCGCAAATTGTGCAATCCAACAGGGGTCAGTGTCATTTTGTGTCAACAGACGCTTACGAAGGAAACAAATTAAGATCCCAAAAGCTGATAGGAAAAAAAATTCCTATACAACTGAAAGTTGAAATGCAGACTGAAGGGAATGTCCAAGTCAGTCTGCTAAATACAGACTTTTGACACAGGGTCATTCAAAGTTACAAGGCAATACAGGACATGAGATTCTATCTACCTGGCTTGCACTTTCATTTGAGGTCACCTAAGCATGCCTCTAAACAAAACGTTGAAGTTCCTTGTATAGTTAATGGAAGATAAGTATCTTGGTTTGTCCCTGACAGAATTCATTACGGGGCAAATTTCCTTTTGGGGGAGTCTTTGGATTAAACAACCTTTTTTTCCCAACAATCAGGCAGGGAAGAAAGGCAATTGATTTGAGGGACATACACCCTTTTTGCCACTTCCTCAGCAGAAATGGCTGAATGTACACTCAGATTTAACTCCATAGGAAAGCAGATCACCCCTGGTTTGCAAAGGTCTCATGGTAAAATGTGCTAAAGAAAGTAGACATGAGTGAATCAACAAGACCTTCTTACACAAAATAGAGACACGTTAATTTTTTTTTTTCCTGTTACAGTCAAAGTGATCAAATATCATCTTTTCCATATAGAACAAAGTCTTCCATTGAGATATGTCTCTAACTCACTGTGTTCCTGTTTTACTACCTGAGAAATGGGATAACTATTATTTTCTCAATTTCATAGAGTGTTCTGAAGTTTGTGGACAAAAGAATTATTCTCAGCACCAGAAGTACACATTCACAGGCCACTTGCAAGATACCTTTCTTTAGAGGGACTCGATCCAGCTAGCCATGTGATTTAAGTGTTTTTTTCAGTACAATCCTTTGAGACCTTTGCTGTTGTCTTTCACACTGATAATTACCTTCCAAATTTTTCTTGGAACCCAACACTGCTAATAGCTCAGCAGGACATTCCCCAGACACAATTAAAGATTATAAAATCCAAATTCCCCTTAAAATTCCATTTTAATATTCTAAATAAAATCCTGAAGCCTGATTGATTTTGGGTTTTTCTCTCTTGCATGCTCTTTCAAACATGACTTTATCAAAAAACTTGACAAATACATACATTGATAATCATAACAGAAACAATATCATAACAGGGATATGACCAAAGCTTATTGCAAAGTGTTTTCCAAGTAATGCTAAATGGTAGTTCTTATGATGCTTGACAAACTTTAATTTCCCAAACGGAACAGGAAAATAATAAAAGGCATCAACAAAATACTGTCAGGTTACAATTTTGTCAGGTAATGTGCTTAGGCTTGGCTCTGACTGTGATTAAATAATACAAAGAGCATTCCATGCAAGGTACTGAGCTAAACATTTGAGAGCGACATTAAAGTGAATTTGCTCCTCCACATACCAGTGACCTATTGAGGTCCTTTTTACTCCTCTTTTCTTTAATTCTGTTTTCAGTTTGTGAGTAGGCATAGCATGTTTGTAGAGTGCAAAGCATCTTAAATATGCTATACAGTAAATTTACATTTCTGTAAAGACATCTCAAACTATTTTACAACTAATTACTATTGGGAAGGAGTCTGTGTACTTGTTGGAGCTTAGTGGGCCTGATTACCTGTCGCTATAAAACCAAGAGTCTATTGACATCTCTGATTACAAGGAGGTTTTGGTCATGGAAGTTTCCATAATTTTTCCATATATTTTTAAGCATTTGTGTCTTGGAAAAGTCATCATGTAATAGGATATTTTTAGATCTTATCAATTTTTACCCTTTTTTTTTTTAATTCTCCTTTTTTTTTTCTGTAGTTGGACAGGTATATGCAGTTTCTCCACTAAGTTCCTTATATTGCAGGATATTTTTATATGCATATCAGCATGCATAATTACAACAAGGTTTTATTCCACCCAATACACAAGAAAGGTAAGAAATTGAGAGTTCCTCCCAAGCATGTGCATTCTGTTTTTAGCATTTCAATTCTGCTATAAAAATTAGACAGCAATTCCTATGATAATAAAGATTGGAAAAAGTTTTCAGTCCAAATTCATCTAATAAAAATTTAACTACCTATAAAGATTTTCTACAAGAAAGGTGGAACCCTTTATGTACCCTGATATGTAAAAGAGAAATGCCTTCAAAGAATAGTGAGAGCAGGTAAAGTATATTTATTTCTCTTACCCATTTCCATATTCTTTTTCAATGTCACAACTGCAATTACCACTGTCAGAATTTGATTCAGTGAAATAAAAGCTGCAGCCAAGAAGACCTGTAGCCCAACTCTTTAAAAGAGAGGATGTTATTGAAAAAGCAATTTTGTTCTTGCTGAAAGATGAGGTCCCAGTTACCCAAAATTATAATATATCCTACTTTCACTTTCTGGAAAAATGTATTCATACTCATTACCTTAAAATTGAAATCAGACATCAGAAAATATTACATAAATTACAGTTAAGTGCACAAATAAAGAATTTTCAAGCAAAAATTTATAAGCTTCAAAACAAATTTTAAGCTTCATACAGTGGAACAGATTTGCATTTTGTGATTAGACAGGTGGTGTACTCTGAAATCAGCATTCTGCTGTCTTACACTGGTCTGTCCCATGTATCTAAAAGGATCCATGAAGATTTTGATCACCACTGTGTCACAGCCTGTATAAATGTGGAGTACTGACTAAATACTGAAGCCCTTATAAGGAGAACATTTCTACTGATGCTTTAGTTTTATCTGCTAAGAATTTTTAAATCATAACCATGGTAATATACTATTCTACTAACCAGAAGTGTGGAAATATATAACATACATTCAAAAATGGCACTTATGCAAATACTGGAGACACATCTCACTTATACAGCATGATTTTACAAGGAATGTGAAAAATAGAACTGAATAAAATAGCATATAAGAACTGATCATTTTTTCAAGTCTCTCAAACTGCAGAAGTAGCATTAGGACAGTTTCTACTACTGACAATTTGTAGAAGAGACTGATAAGAAGTTCAGGCTCCATATCTTTGCTCTCTGCATTTCCTAACACATATCATGAAAACAGAATTAGGAAAGCAGAAAGGCAATCAGTTGTTCAGACAAGTTCCTGCAAGCTGATGGCATATTAGGGCATACACTATTTATCAGTGCTGCTAATGCCCTATGAAGTAGGAAAGCTTTATCTGTGTGTTGCCTGGGCTAATCAAGGGTGATGCTGGAAGAGTTAGGTTCGTCTCAGCCCTGAGAAACGCTGAAGCTGCCACCACAGAAGTTACAGCTCAACTCGAGACGACAGACTTTCAAATCTTCACTCTCTGCTCTTAACCCATCTCAGCCTACCAAATCTTACAGCTGTAATCATCCTGGATGAGAAGAGGTGACCTACAACCAGTAACTTGGAAACTTCACCGATCACTGGTGTGATAGAAGAAATGTTTTGAACTCCAGCACTGAGGAGGCAGGGTTGCTGTGAACTATCACCTCCAGTGTGGTCAGTGTTTTCTTAACTAATCCCTGCACTGCCTGAACATGCTCTTATAATACCTCTAATTATTCAGATGTCTTGCTGGTCACCCTGTGTGTCATCCCACTCTTACTGTCGATTTAAGTCCTAATAAGAAATTACATTCTCGCCTCAGCACACCACAGGCTACACACACATCAGCCAGCACACAGAGATGACACAGCCCCATGTTGCAGCTGATCTACCCAATCCCTAGTGAAACCTGTTGCCTTTTTGAGGTAAAATGTATTTCTCTATTATGGCACATGTTCAGTATATACAGTTACACTACAACCAAAACAAAGGTGTCCTAAACTATAGACTGAGATGTTTGACTAAAACTTATTCCTATTAATCTTTGCTTGGAGTGGGATGCTGTTGATCTATGGAAAGTTTTACTATATTAATAATGACAGTGTCTCAATATACAATCTATAATATATCTAAGTACATTGAATAGGTATGATTTCTTGTATAAACCTTCAGTGAAATATACTTATCTAACAATGTCACCTTGTATGCGTGTCAGAGATTGGTAAAAATATATATATATGTATCCAGTCTCCCAGTGCACAGGATTCAGTGACTAACCTTTGCTGCCAGGCTTTACTTTCAGATACTGATTATTCCAGTGTAGTTAGAGGACTAATGTCTCACTCCAAGAGAGAACAGAGTTCTGGAAAAATTCTTGATATGCACCCAAAATGAAAGAGAAGTAACTCCAATGTATCCCACATTACAACACCCAGATTACGGTACCAAGCCAGGTTACCTGTGTAAATGAAAAGTTAGGGAATAAACCTCAGAGACCCATACAGCTAAATGACAAAGCTATCCAAGGGTTGATTCCAGTTCACCTGTGATCTTTCTCACAATGCACATCGTTTATGCTAAGTAACAATCCTAGAGCCCAGTGTTCTTTGAGAAACCAATTCCCACAGTTAGAAAACATTGCACTGATTACAACATCTCCCAAGTACTTATATTCCATCTTTATCTTAGCACACTATGTGATCATTGCAGAAAAAAATACAGTAGTCAATGTACTTGTTGGCTTCCCATGGGAAGGACAACACTTAATTTGCTTTGATATTTTTCTTTGTTCAGTATGTTTCTCTCTGTGTATGTGTGTGCGTGTGAGAACACACACGTTTTCTTCTCTTTTTTATGGTGCGCTTCACTGACATATTTAATAGTCACTCATTTCCATAGCACTTGTTTACCATAACTTACAAAGTAAAATTGGAGGATTATATTGTATTTACAAACAAGTTGGCACTTACAGAATAAATTATTGATTCTTTTTCTTTTTTATTTAATTTTCTTTTTTTTTTCTCCACTTCTTTTTCACCAAAGGGCTTCCAGAATTCAGGCAGAATAGTAACACCTGCTGCCAATATGCTACATTAACATGAGTAAATAGAATTCCAGCTGTTACACTCTTTCCCAATGATTTGCTTGCTGCTGAGAGGCAGTGCCTTCCACCTCAGTTCATGTCCAGTGCTCAAAAACTGTTAGTCAAGTGAAAGCAAAGGCTGCATGTTTTCTTCTTCATTCTTATCCATGCGTTTCAGCACCCCAGGATCCACAACTGACTGAGACCTGCAGAGGGAGAACATGTTTATTTGACATTTCTAGATCAAGACAAATGAGGGTAAACCTCAGCTTTCTTTGGTTTATTTTCATTTCTGTCAGGGTTTAAAAATAAGGGTACAGCATTATCCAAGCATCTGATCATTGCAAATCATCAGGAAATACCTTCATGGAGGGATAACAGGGCTTTAAAGGGCTTACTGCTGATCTGTAAATATGGAAGCAAAAGGTGGAATAAAGTGGATCCTTTCTTCAGTGAAATCGTGAAGCAGGGAGTATCCTCCACACACCGGGGCAAACTAAGCTGTCCTCTGTAGTGACTTAAGCACTGACGGTCTCTCCAGAAGGTTATGCAGCAGTGGGCTGGCAAAGAAGGTACAATTCAGCCACCCAACTGGCTAATCACACACTGCAATTAGCGGGATGTGTTAGCTGGAAGCACAGGTTGCTCCTTTTCTGAATAGCAACTTAATTAAACAGTCGAGATCCTAAGTCAAACCTAGGAATAGTGCCATGGTTAGCAGGATTTCTGAAGCAGCAGACAAATGTGTCAAACTCCCTTTTCAGCTCAACTGAACAGGGCAGGGCAAATTCAGTGACGATTGTAAAATTTCTCTAGATTTTCTGATTCAGCCCAGAAGCATAATATGACACCACTGCCCTGCAACAGCCATATGTGACAGACAAAGAGGAAAACTGAGTCTCCAGCAAAATCAAAATGTTCCATTGAAAACAAAGGCTGTTTTGTTAAGCAAAGCCTGGGATGTTAAGATGGGGTCTCACATCAGCCATGTCTCAGCTCATCCAAAAGCAGACACTTCTGGGGTACAGTAAATGCAACCCTGGTTAGATATTTCCTTTAGTGAGAAAAATCTCATGCAGGAAATGCCTACTTCTCTTTCCTTCTGTAAAGAAGATTTGAGATGACTAAAGAGCATGTGTACATCTCTACAATGCAGGCATTTATTTTTGATCAGTGGAAGCACACTATACCTGCAGCATTGCTACAGATTTGCCCATTTAGAGGTATACAGTGCAGAGAAAAACCTTTACAAATTCTAACTGTTCCTAAGATAAGCATACGGAGTCAATCCCCCCCTCTTATAAACTGGCATCATCCAGTGAAACCAATGAATGAGGCTGATGAAGTCCTTCTCAAAAAAAATCTAAGGAAGACTTACAAAAACACAAGAAAAAAAACTGATTTAAAGCCTAGGTGAAAACTTTGGACACAAGGATATTTTCTAATAATATTTATTCTATTCTCATACTAATACTAAAATCAAGAAAATTAGCTTTAAAAATATGATAATCTCTCTTGTGATAAGGATAAATTAAACTTTTTAAATTATGAGTGTACAATAATACATATCCTGAACACTAGTCAGTTCCTCAGGCAGAAAACTAAACCACTGAATTAAAAATCCTCTTTTAAAATCTTCACAAGGTACCATGCCAATGCAAAGCTGATTGAAAATTTGCTGGTGGGAAGCTGCACGCATGGAAAAACCAGTTCATCATGATAAAAATTGCTGTGGAAGCAAATTAACTTCAAAGGTTTGCCAACTGGATGTAACTGCTAAAACTGAGCCTTTTCCTCAGCTGCCAGTGACTGAGCAGACAGGGTTTCCAGTTCTCATCTGGGGAAAATTGAAGGGGAGCTGGAATGGCTGCAAACCTGGCCTCCAGTTCCCAGTGAGGAAGCTTTGGCCAAAAATTCCCAGGGCCTCCAAAACCCCCAGTGCCAAGGCAAATGTGAAAATCGAACTGCACAAATCCTGATCTATGGTTTGTAGGTTCAGATGCCCAAATGCCTTAAAGAAGAAGGAGAAATAGTTTGCACTCAGTTTTAAACAGAAATTTACTGTCATGTTTCATCCCATTCAGCAGCAATTCACAAATGAAGGTATGTGAAAGGAAAAAACCATTTGTTTAAGTCTATAGCTCCTTCTCTTTTGCCTACATCTCCCTGATAAATTTACAGACATTACTGAATACATGCTGAGAAAACACAGCGGGACAGAGTTATACGACAGTTATATCACGAAATCCCATTGCAGAGGTGAGGAACCAAACCACACCTCCTCTGCAAAGTTTATCAACACGGACACCTGCCCTGCTGGATTAGGTGAGAGGAGGATGCAGGTCTCCAGTTGGGTGCCTCAGGATGATAGCCATGGGTGAGCACAGCCACAGGCCAAACCTGACTGCTGAGACAGCTGCAGTGTTGCCAGATGACATAAACAACTTCTCCCCAGAGGTCTGTGCTAAAGGTGGCATTAATTCCTCCTTATCTCCATCATCCTCCCTCAAATGAACCTTCCTTTCAAGGTGAGGTCATCCAATTCACCAAAAATTCAAGGAGATCTGTAGGAATGTCAGTGGGTCACATTGGGGGCAAAAAGAAATTGGGGGGGGGGGTAAGAAAGGAATGAATTCTCAGTAGCAGTTTGGATTTAAAAAGACATTATTTCAGGAAGTAAACTAATTTTAAAATGGCAAGCCAAGTTAAACAAGATAATTGTTGGAGAGCTGCTAGATGCTTGAGAAATTTGTTCTAAGCTAAGCACTTTTCATCGCCTTAGTCATGGGGTTTTATATGTTAAAAATCTTATGCACTAACATGTCATACAGACTGTGGGTTGAAACTGAGAAACAACCCAACAGTTGCTGAATACAAGTTAAATTTAATTATTAATGAAATAGAGTTTATCTGTTTTATCATAACTTTTCTATTCATGTTTTAACAGAGTCTGTGCACTTAGTACATTGAAGTCTTGGGACTTTCTTTCAGTCTTAGTACTAGCACAGTACGTCTACTTAGTAATTTTTATGTCCAGAAGCAGGGAACAAGGATTCCAGCAGATGCTGGAGGCATGCTAACTGAGAAGGAATGCATTGAAGGTGAAGAAATTTTAGCATAATATTATATAGGTACAGATTTCAACATGTTTATTTTCTGTACTAGGTCTCCTACTCAGTTAGTTCACCCAGACTGAAAGAATATCAATTTGAAGCTTATACTGAAGTGTAATACTGTATGAAAAGAGTTTTCAAGAACAAGTTGAATGAGAATAAAAATTATTTGAGAAATAATTAAGAATCTGGTCAACTCACTGCTCTTCCACTTAATAGTATGCTTGCCCAGGACAATCTGGAAAACTCTGCTCCAAACAGGCTGCTCCAAGCAGGCTGCTCCTGCTTATTACGGGCCTTCTCATATTTTATTTTGTTGCACTCTTTACTCTCACAACATCATTTTACAGCAGAAAGACTTCTGCTTTTCAGGTCATTCATTCCATGTTTGTGTCTAAGACAGCTTCTCTATTGTCTCATAATTCTTGTATTATGTACAAATCATATATAAGTGTATTGCTCACCTTTCCCCTCCCCTGGCTCTTTTTCTCTGTCCCATTTTCTCCATTAATTGTGTTAGTTACACAATTCTAGCTTTATATATCTGGGCATTGGGGATTTTGGAGGCTCTGGGAATTTATGGCCAAAGCTCCCTCACTGGGAATTTTAGACCAGGTTTGCAGCCATTCCAGCAGCCCTGTCATATAGTTTCAGAACCCTTTTTAACTTCTTATCCTAGCTCATTCCTATCCAGTTTCATGATATTTCCTACTTTCAATAAAGTGAAGATTTTTTCAACACAAAATCCTTAAACTTTATTGGGTTTTTTTTTTCTTTATTTCCTATAGCAATCTTATGTTTTCTCCTCTGTTTCCACAAAAATATCTCCTTTTTAAACCACACTGTCCTTCCCAGTCTAGGCAATATTTTCCAGCCAAAATCATCTTCCTGGCTGAGAAATCTGAAAATATTTCATGCTGTTTGATCTCTTGCCAGAGTTTCTTTCCCTTCTGCATCACATGCTGTCTCCTGAAACTGGGTTCTCAGCCTAGCATATCCTAACTTAATTTTAATGACTTTATATATTGGTTTCTGCCTTGTTTGTTCTTTTCTGATCCATTGCTAGGCCTGTCCCTTATAAGCTGCACTCTGACTTTTGCTGCCCTTTCTGCTGCCCTTTCTCCTACCTTTTCTGTCACAGTTGCAATCTTTACCCTTTTCTCTCCTACTGCCCTGGCAAGCTTGGATCAGATTCACCCCTTCCAAGTTAATGACCTCACTGCTTCCATAGCTACTGGAGAAGTAACTAAGCTCTTCCTGTACTTTATTTTGAATGGTAAAATGCAGCAAGCAATTACACTGTACCTTCTCAAAGAGAAGAATATCAGAATGCCAGAATGTTTACCAGACTTGAGTATAACAATTGGCACTGATTTTGGTCCTGGTTCTCCTCATATTTTCTCAGGCATGCAGTCACTGTGACTGATGGTTCAGATGCCGTAAATATCCTGGCACTTACAGGCTGGTGTATACCAGGCAATGAGCTATGAGATAGAGGAAGATAAGAGCTAACATCACTACCCAGAAAGATAATTGGCCCAAATTTACCCTCTGCACGGAGGCTCACTCCAGCTAGCACTGTTTCTCTAATAAGTACTGTAGGCTGAGGTGAGATAGCAGCTTATTCCAAAGACAGTGCTGTGTACACAACCTATATGGCACCACAGAAATAATCAGCTGCACTGAGTTCACAACTCACATGTGTAATAATCACAGCATGGTCTCTCATCAACACTGATCTTTTTAAGAAAGGGGAAAAAAAACAATTGTCTTCCTATATAATAGACTGAACTACCTACAGCTTCATAAAGGAGGAAGAAGGCAAATGTTAATCTTATGGCAATACAAGAAGACAAGAGTGCCTTTAACTCACCTTTTCATGGATTTGGGAGAGAGGTCCTTTTCTATATCCTTCGCAGCAGTGTTGTAGGAGTCCGCATTGCATTCACTGTCATCATCGTATTCATGGTCAAGCAGTGTTCTTGCCCACGTCCCCATGTCATAGGGGGGCAACATTCCTCCAAACTCTGAAGGCAGGATCTCAGGGTGTATGAGCTGATGCAGGCTGTTGAGGTTGTTACCATGTAGGAATATCTGTATGTATGGATGCAGGTAAAAACACAGGGGTATCACCAAAAAACATCAAAGCCCAAATGACATCATCATTATTAGGAGGATATTGTACAATTTAAACATTCTGGTTGTGTTGGGCTAACAGAGGAAAACACACATCACCTCTGCCTTAAACATGGTCATACTATGTTCATAAATCTCCAAAGTGATTAAAACATATATAACTTAAAATGTGTGCAGGGAAAGGGACTTAGGGAGGGTAAGAACTGGTGTCTCGTAGCTAGATGGACAGAATATTCGATAGACAAACTGCCTTGTTAATCTCTTGTCCATTGCTCTCCCTAATTCTGTGAATTAAGTGAAGAAATTAAGATTATAACAAGTAAATAAAAATAATATTCACCATATACAACAAGGAATATATATTGACTTTCAGCATGCAGCCATGAGTTCTATAAATAAGATAAACTGTGCAGTGTAATGATAACAGTGCTGGAAATATTTTCTTCCTTAATCTAGTGATACCAGTAACTGCCATTTATACCTGACAATACATTAAGTAAGTAATAACAGTAAAATAATCCCTGTGACAACACTGACGGAATAGCTGATGGACTATTTGATATTTTCCATCAATGTTTTGCTAGACTGATATTCATATATATTTTACACATATATATCTGTGTATTAGTATGGCATCATGCAAATACTTGTATTTATGTTTATGTTTATGTTTAACTTTAATGTTTCTCCTCAGAGATCTTACATGTTCCACTTCATCTTGCAAGGACTACTCTGGGCAGCTATACCCTTAGTATGATTTATAAGAGTTAAATTCAAAAGGGAGAAAGACAAAGACCAAATATATGCTTGTATTTTATTGCTTACTTCAGACCACCTCCCAGTCAGCTGTGGACCCAGGAAAGCTAGTATGACCGTGCAAAACCAGTGATTTTCATCCATCTCAGAAAGGAATTTATCCTTTGTGAAAGAACATTTATTAATGGTGAAAGTTATTTGATTTATGGTGCCTTTACAGCTAAGTGTTTCACTTCTTAGCTGTTGTTTTTATATATGCCTAGTACTGTATTTATCACAATAAAACTATCACTTACAAATCTACATGACAAATTAAAAAAATACATAATAATTTAGGATAAAAGCAACAGATAAATAATAAGCCTGATAAAAAAATCTAAAGAGAATTATCTTGGGTTTGAGGGGTTTTTTTCCCAATCATTTGTCCTGCATCTAATAATTTTTTTTAAAGCTGATTTTAAATTTTATGTGCAGGTCATAACTTTCACATTTTGACACTAAGTTTAGAACTGTAAATCAATATTTAACCACCTGACTACTTTTTATAGGTATTTGGTATTGACAAAAAACAGTTGTAAGAAGTCAGCATTTCTGAAAATATAAGCCATTGATTCAGGTGTCGAAATAAAAATTTAGATGCTAACTGATAAGCCTCCATGTTCAACTGCCTTGTCACTTATTTTTAATGCTGTAATCCTCCTATGAGCTGCACTTTACTCCCTAGTTATGCATATGCAGCACTTGAGTTGAAAAGGCCTCAGACATATTTGGCACTACAATGTTCTTTGCGGAAGCTGCAGTCAACAGAGTGCAACTGAATCCTGCAAAATGGGGCTTCATTTGCATATTTATAACAGATATTACATAAAAGGCTTTGTGATCTATAGTTCAAAATCTGTAAATACCAGAGGCCTCTCAAGCATAATCTGTCAGTAAAAAACAGCTCAACACCAAGGATCATTGTGGCCTTGCAGAGTGTGTTTGAGGAGAAAAAATACAGAGCAGCTTAGGGATCTGATTCCATTAAAAAAAAAAAAAAAATTACCATGTTCTTGGTAGTGCCATTGTACATGATGTTGATTGTGTTTTCCTGAATGACAAATTTCCTGTTACAGAAATAATATCATTCTATACGCTGTCAACACCAAGCTCTAATTTAATTGCACTGATGCAAATGGTACAAATTCAGCAACATCTCAGAGGCTGCTCATGCTTATGCACAGATGCATGCACACAAATTCCCTTTTATTGGTTTTCATTCAAATTAGTATTTGCAAACTAATACTAGTAGATGCCAGCTGGGTATTTTAGCTCATGCTAATGTCAAGGGAAGCACACTAGGAAAGGACTTTGTAGCCATTAACTCTGTTTTTAAAAGAAAGACACAAATAATTTTAACAGAAATTAAACAGAACTGAATTGAATACAATCTTAATAGAAACTGTAATGTTGGCAGTATTTTTTTATATAACTCCCAGGAGCAAGTGTATGCTTACATTTTAAAATACATTTAAGTGTACTGCCTGACTGTGTCCTTAAAGGATAATGTTGTATAAGTTTCTAAAACAGTTGAAGGTACCCTTTACAACACAGATATATTTAAACATTTTATACCAATAGCAAGCTGTTAATCTACTTTATTAGAGTATGATGCATCTGCTGATGACAATTGCCAGGAAATGGACAATTAAAAAGAAGAATACCCTTTTTCGTGTCTTCTCCTTTAGAAAGGGCCGGATAACTGTGTAGAGGGCATGGATATACCACGGCTGATTGACGAAATGTATTCCTCCAAACCGAGCTGGAAAGCTGTCCTGTGTATCACAAAACAAATACATACCATTTGAGCCGATTCTTAACATATGTAGCACATGCATCTAATCATCTAATACTTTTTTTTTTCTGAATGCCTTCATCTTAATAATGAACCTTTAACAAGAAGAAAGATTATGCATCCTGTCAGTTGAGTTCCAACCTTTCACACCAAGGAGCAACACACCTTGTAAGAGTTACACTTACAGAGTAAGTGTGGAGGAAGTGTGCTGAGATAGCTTTGCTATTCAAATAAAGACACAGCATTTCTAACCTCCAGAAATGCTTTAAACATTTATGATTTGCCCATAATCCATCTATGCAATGTATTTTTCTCTTTTCCACTTCTATGGATTTTAATCATTTTTAATAGTAACAATCTCAACTCTTCCAATGTCATTGAAGAGCGCTAAAAAAGAAAGTATAAATCTAAACTACTATTCAAAATGTCTCCAATATTATCCATATTTCATAAAACTGAGACTGCATTAAACATTATGCACAAACCGTTATCCAATATCCATGACAGTAATTCTTGTCACATAGTCAGAGGCCTTCTGGGAACTTAAATGTAAGGATAGCATATCTGTATTGAAGCAATCAATGGCTTTACTTTTTTACTTGCTGAAAATCACAAAGGGCAGATAACTCACTAGGAGAAGATTCTGATATGCATTTTCAATTTCTAAGTCGAGAGAATATGCCGGAGGGTTTGGCAGTTTCAGGAGGGCAGCCACTCTGTCCTGGAATACAATTTTCAAATTCCCTGTGTTGTCCTCATTTTGTCTTTGCCTGGTTGATCATATGCACAAACAATGCAATAAGCCAGCTCTATGTTTCCTAGAGTTGCACCACTGAGGAAAGAGGAAAGAGGTGTAAACAGGTGCAGCTGATGCATGCCCCCTTTTGTTTTCATGGCTTATGTCAGAATCTTCTCAGTGAGGAACCTTCTCCTAGTTATACAGACTTCCTAAATTAACAGCTTTCATTTGAAGCTTAATTCAACACGTGACACAGCATAGGCAGCCATGGCAGTCACTTAGATCACAACCAGGTTCCTCACAGCAGCAGCAGCAGCTCCCATTTGACTATACAGGCAACAAACAAGGACAACCTTTCCAGCTACACCTCCTCCTCCTCTTCCTCCTCTCTTCCTCCTCCTATGTGGATGCAATAAAGGCAACTTCAGGTCTGTGCCACTGGGATCAAAGGCTCAAAAGGAGGCAATCAAATGGTCTGACATGGTGCTTTGTGCTAACAGACCTATTTTGCCTCCTCTAGAGACAAGAGAGGAGGACCTGTAGAAGCACCCAGCAGCCTCGATGTAATCTGCAAAGCACCACTTCAAGCATAGGGTCATACAGCACACACCAAAAAAATGGCCAAGAAAAGAATTGTAAACTATTCCAGCCAATCAATAACTGTCACAAAAGGAAAGCAGAAACTGCAGGAAGGAAATCTTTAAGTGTTTCCAGATAGGAATAAACTTTGAAAAAGTGCAACTGTCTGCATATCCACAGAACCTCTTTCGTTCCGTGAGTGTGTTTAGACCTATGGGAATAACGGAGCACGAATCACTTACTCCTCTCGAAGAATCCATTCACATCCTGTCAGGCACGCCTAACCCAGAGGCTCTTTACAGCAAGGTACCTCTTGCCTTCCAATTATAACAGCTTGCTGGATTTTCCATCAAGGAGGCAGCACCTTGACAATAATTTACAGGGAGGATGACAGCCGCAACACACACTATTCACATCTGGCTGGCCAGAGCACAAGTCAATACAATCAATGTTTTGCAGCTTTTCTCCAGAAACTTTTGATTAACAGCAGCTTTGAAAGAAAACAATCCTATCAAAAGATTGCTGCAGAAGCCTCTTTCTGCTAAATGCACAATTCCTGTCAGCACTAGCTAAACATCAAACAGGATGGTTGATAATTTGACACACAATTCACCATGTTCAGTATTGTAAATCCCCAAACACCATTCTGAGGATACAGCTACGATGCGCAAAAAACGGTAGTAAATTATGTTTGTATCACAGTGATCCAACAAATCCATTTGGGAAGGATAAATCACTGGATGACACCTTAACCTTTAGTTACAGGAGATACTATTCATCTACAGAAGGTTGTGTTTATTTGGATTATCACAGCTGGTTCTCCAGCAAAGAAATCAGGGGCTCCATGCTGCATACCATGCACAAAAGAGCACATACTTAAAGCTGCACAAATCTCAGCAGAGCTGAGAGTCACACAGAAACTAAGGACAATTTGTGAATAAGAAGATCTCAATAGGCACACTGGCATGTACAAACACAGATTCAGAGCAGAGTGCCAACAGCATTTGTATTCTAATGTGGCCTCAGAATGCTCTGTATCTGTTTAAAGATATAAAATTTCCAGCAGACAAAAGGACTATCCTTAAAAAGTACCACTTTGACACATCTATTATCTTTTCCTCCATCTTGGAAACCATTTACATGGAGGATCATGAATATATGTGGAATGATCCTCAAATAGAAGATGCCACTTGATCTTAAAAGCCAGTTTGTTACAGTGTTTCTCAGAAATTCTGAAAGCATTTTCTGAAACTAAAGAAGATAGGTAATTATCAGTCTGTGACTGAACCAAGGTGCACAGATTCAGAAGCACTTACTAAGGTGTAATTAGGACCAACAAAAATTTGTGCCAAAAAAGAAAAAGGGTGATTTGGTCAGAATGACCATTGTACACAGTGCAAAGCTGCTGAAAGTAGATCCCAAAGCAAATCTCAAAAGTACCTCTGAAAAAATAAAACAGCAGAATAAGCAACTATATCTGCTGGAGAAACAGGTGTCAGAAGGTTGTCTTGCTCTTCTCAGATGTACCTGATTTCCACATGGGGATTTGCCAGACAGATGGTCATCCTACACAAACAGCAGGTAGGAATTCCTTTCAAATCACTGATTCTTCTGGGGATTTATGTAGATTAGGTTACAAGCATGGTGGCAGTCACAACTGCCTCTGCAGACATACTGTACTTCAACAGATGAGCCTGTAACCCATGAATCACATGAATTCTAAGTAAAAGGAATCTCTTGCCAGAAAACAGTAAGAAATGGAGATCAGCTGTAAAGTGAGCTGTGTTTCTGACTGGAAAAGTAATAAATCTGATGGGGTATTACCAAACTGCAAAAAATAACTAATTATGTATACACAGTGGGTAGATTTTTCTTCACATTCACTGTAACCTCTGTTTCAGCAGCAGAGCATAACTTTTTCCTTTCTCTGATGAACACAGTTTGTGACATGGCTATGCCATAGACACAGACAAGCAGTTATTATCAGAGACCACAGGCCCCATGACACGAGGCTTGCAAGTGACAATTAACAGTAGGCTGCCAAGGAAGAGGCATGCCCCTAGACTACTGTCTGCAGCACTGAGGGACTACCAGTGCACCGGCAGCATAGCAGAACAGTCCCAGAATTGGGTTTTCAACTCTTGTGAAATGGTTCTGTGCACTCACAGCACAGCAATTTTAACCTCTCAGCCAAACATAATTTATACAGTCTATCTTTACAACCTTTTTCTCCAAGGGCCCATCTGCTGTTGCCTACTACCACCCTTGGCATATACTAAGAAGCCAGGTTTACACTTGCCAGCCATCACATTCCACCCTGTGCTGTACTCGGCCATCACCTGAGCCAGCTCTCAGGGTTTCACAGAGGGTCCCCTGCTCCACTTTGACCTTAAGGAACTCTTAAAGCACAGGTAGTAACAGCAAAACCAGTATATGACATTTTCAACTTATGAGTACTTATGAGAAGAAAGTGCCAAATTCCTACTGAAAACCAATGTGAGTCTTCTTAATGGTATCAGGACTGTTATCATAAAAGTAACCCATCTTTTTATCTTTAAGAAATGCAAAAAATCAAAGAACTTCTTAAAGGCCACAACATTCTTCACTCCTTGAGAATCCTGTCTACATTCAAATCTCTGAAGTCTACTTTTAATGAAGCAGCCCTCCTAGCTGAACTCAGTACTGTAATCAAATTTGTTTGCACAGCTTTTAGAAATCTAGTCTCAGAAACTGCTGTGACCACTGTGTGCCCAAAGGTGTTTTGGCAGCCCATTGTCATCAGAGCCTTAAAAGTATGCCACACATCTACAGCAAACAGTCTGGACACGTCTTGCCATATATTAAAACCAAGAGAGTGGCATGTGTGCTCTGGGGTTGTTTTTGAGGGTTTTCTGTCCTTAAGTGCAGTGAGACTCTTTTTGCAGACAGTCTAGAGACATCCTTCAAAGATCAATGTAGACAAACATAATGAATACACTCACACACTTTACTTAAGGCTGCACTTTAGTGCTCTGATGAATTCAGGCTGTTGCATCTGCAGACAACAAGAGGTTACAAAGTCAAAACTGCAACAGCTCTATCTTCATAACAAAAATTGTAAGTTCAAAGAAAGCATACAAAATTATTAATATCTTAACTGTGACTTAAGACTTACTCCTCAAGACAATACATTAGTCCTCCTTTAGCATTTCAGAAAAGCCAAGCACTTCAGGGAGAAAAAAAAAATTATTATGATGAACCGAAATGGTATCTTTATAATGGAAAGCTCCACTAGAAGGAAACTGAAATGTCTGCTACAAAATGCATCACAATTAAACTTCATTTTTAGCATGTTAAAGAGAAGACTATGGAAACTCATGGAAAGAAAAGGCTCTGACTAGGAGGATTAGTTCACATCCTTAGTATCCAAGAGGTGAACTACCAGTGGAACTGGCATCTACATCAGGAAAGGACACCCGTCTTGCTACCAAACTGTAACTCTCACCAAAGGTAGGAAAGAACAAGGCATTCCTAATACCAAACTTCCAGCATCCAGCCATGACATGAGTACTTGCAATGCCTCAAAACAAACAAACTTTTATGTCAAGACTGATCACCTACGCTCAAGACATGACTGGAACCAGTGGTGAGATTGGATGACTAGGAGAATGGAAAGTGAATATTTGGCATCTAAAAGAATTTGGGTTGGATTTTTTTTTTAAGTAAACAGATGCTAAACACACCAGGGAGAATAAATAACAGGTGAGGAAAGAACCTTTCAAAACAAAGGATAATGTTGACACCGAAACAAAGGGGAGAAAGCTGACCAGGAGCACAACAAGATTGGAAACTGGTCAACAGCTTTGAATCACCAAACATGCAACAAGACTGGCATCCTAACTAATTTTGAGAAAATTAGTAAATTCTCAAGAAACTAAGCTTCAGCTTGTCTAAGAACAGGAGACCTTCCCTCTGTACCTCTCTGTTAAGGCTCTTTTAAGGTTCAGATCCAAAAAAGAAGATTCAGGTGGTGAAATTTTGCTTGACCCCTGGAACAGCTGCACTAGTGATTTCCCTCTGGAAGACCAACATGTTGTTCTCTCCTAGTTTGAGCTTTTCATTTTTATTATACAATGTTGAACCATTTCTAAGACAAACAAAAAGTGCCCAAATAAATTTTTGTTACTGTGTTCAACCAAAAGCACAGTACCTAAAGGCAAATTGCATCATTCAGTGATATTCCTACAAAATAAGATTTAATTATCTAGAACTGGATGTTGTCATTTGGCTAAGAAGCTTCCAATGAAGCAATTTGACTTTTGGCAGTCCTTTTCATTTCTATTAGTCATTTTATCTTACAACTCATATAGTAATATATTAACTTCAATGAAATGAGAAGAGAGATGTTATCCATGCAGTGAGATTATTGCTTTTTTTATTGAAGTATCTGTTCTAATTTTAAATAGTCTTCCACCTTTCCTTTCAATATGCTACTCATAAAAATTATATATTGTTTAAATTAATTAAGTGGGATTTAAAAGTCATTTGACCATATGTGTCTGTATGTTTATATACAAATATAATAAAATTTAAAACCTACATAGATTTTGTGCTTTCACTGTTTGGATAAAGGGATTATATCACTCCAATTTTTAATTAGGTGGGCTTGATAAAGAAAGTATTTTGTGTAAAACCTTCATTTTAATTTGAAATTACTTTATTTATTCACAAATTACCTTCAATAGGTTTTGACCTTATTTTTTTTACGTTTTCATTAGAAATTGGGAAATTATTTTAGAAATTTTCCTTCATTTTGACAGGAACTTGGGGTGTTGAACATTGTTTTTTGCCCTATTTGTTTAGTTTAAACCTTGAAAACGAAGGCCTTAATTTTAAAGAAGAAATTTAAAATGTTGTTTTTCAAGGACAATACTGTTTTCAACTATCAGCACTGCCTCTTTTCTAACACTTAATTTGGAATGCGAGATATTAAAAAGAGGGAAAGGAACCTAAAAATTTTTACAGCCTGGTGCTATTTTCCAAATAAGCAAAGCCAGAAAGAGAGTAAGAAGGAGGGTAGAAGTAGGATCTTCTATTCTGAAATGATAAAATCATTCTTTACAACAGACAATTATCAGATGGTGATTTTTTCTATGGAAATTCCCATAGGGAAAAAAAAAAAAAAAGTCTGTTTTCTGGGCAGCTTGTGAATGTCTTATTAGATTAAGATTACAGACAAAGAGAAAAAAACACTATACTGCAATTTGCCGTGCAATTACAGTAGCAATACTTTCATAATACTGGTGGAATAAAAATAATGTGGAAAATTACTGTCCATAAAGGATTCCATACTCCAGTTCCTGAAGGCAGAAGTTTTTGGCCAGGGACTGCATAGCAAGATCTGAAATGCCACACCAGCATCTCAGCTTCACCACCCCCGTCCTGAAGTCACCCTCTTTTTGTCAGTGAGACTGTCCAAACAGCCCCTGGTCTCTGCCAAACTGCTGACCACAGGATTGCTGTCAGGATGCTTTTCATCATGCAGAAAGCTTCCCACAGGCCTGAGGTCGTTTCAAAGAGGAGCATTAGTAGCTATCATATACCATGCCCCTTCCTTGTACCTGACCACTTTCAAGTATGAGTAGGTTAAACAGCACCTGGGAACGAAGGGATATTTTAGGATAATGTTAAGATGAGGATTGAAAGAAACAAGGCAAGGCAGAAACCATAGAAATAAGATAAAAGTGAGGAGCTAAAGAGATTAAATTAAAAAGCAATTCAGGGAGAGATATCAAGATACTACTATGATCCACAAGAGAAAACCATTCATCTTGTTCCTTCTCTAGCCTCTATTCAAAATTTTCACAGGAAGGTAGGGAAAGAGAAATAGAACATATTCCTGCACAGAGGACCCATGTTTTACAGTCACATGTCAAGACTGATTTTAGGTGCAGACCTAAACTCAAGTAGAGTAAATAAACACCAAATCCTATATCTTCCATGCAATTGCATGTGTCATTCCAGCTGACAATTTCCTAGGACCAGACCCAGACTAAGGATTTTCAGTTTTTCAGGACAGACTTCTGTCAAAATTTGCAAGAAGCTAATCTGAACCTGTCCAGGCAATGGGGCACACAGGTCTGCTGATGGATAAGATGAAGAAAGATCCTGCACAGAGGCAAAAATGCATGTTTTCAAATAACACTGTATAGCTATTCGGTGCCAGTAAATTACTGAGTTGAAAGATACCATTTCTCCTACCATAATATTCACTTTTTCTCCCCTGGAAATGGAGAACTTCAAACCGGTGCCTACAAATTTATTATTCAAAGCTCCTCCAAAAATGCAACTCTCAGTTTCAGACAAGATGCATTAAAATTTGATTAGCCCTTTGTAAGTTTCAATTTACAATGATACAATAAAGTGAAAACTATAGTGTTTCAAGAGTTATTTAATAAGCCATGTGTTTCCTCATACTATGAGGAATCTATCTCCATCACTGCAGTAAGAACTAAGAGCCATAATCATTTTAGCCATCCAATTTTAATCTGTCACTCCATGCAAATGACAGTCCTGAGAATTGAACTAAACTGTAAAATTGGAGTGATAGTGATTTGAGAAAAATCAGCCGAGGACAGCCACTGAGATCTAGAATGCAGCATAATTAAGCTTTAAATTACTGAGGAAATTGAATAACTGACTTGAGATCCATTAATAAGTATTATATTTTATTAAGAGTAGAGGTATCATGAACTATGCAGCATACATAGTTTCAAGAGGTCAGTTCCCCACAGGACAAATCTAATTCGAGTTCCAAAAAGTGTTCCAATATCTTTGTCATAGTACAGAATGAAGATTTCTTTCAGCCTTTCAGCTTTAAGGAAAGCCTTAGTCTGAACTGCTCAGCTACACTTTATCTTTACAGAGGTTCTTTAAAAAATGTGATTTCCTACATGCTAACTGCATTTCAGCTTCCCTCTTCTTCTGCACTCCTGAATAACTGCTGGTGGTACACACATGCAATATGTGCCTGGGAGACCAGGGTATAACAATATTGTTTGAGGGAGAACTGTCATTCAAGTTATTACTCTAGAGGACCATAAATCATTGCTGCTGAATTCTAACTTCAGACATCAACCCCCTGTCTTTGTAAAGCCATATAAGGATGGGTGTCTCTGGAGGACAGAGACACCCTTTCTAAGGAGGAAATCTTCCAATAAAAACCAGAGATTCACAACAACTGGGAAAATAGTTACATGTTTTACCATACATATCTAGGACAAGGCTAATGTGTTTGCTGAGCTATCAGGATATGCCAGTAATGAAGAAATGTGATGGTGGGATCTCTCCTAAAATCACACTTTTGAAGCTCTTGAAAATTCATGTGCAAGGAATTGGGAGATCAAAACCAGAAATGTGCATGTCTTCTTGCTAAAATTAAAGTGGAACCCATGTGAATTTATTCTCAAAAAGAGAAAACAACAGTAGCCTCAGCTCACATCATATGGATACCCACAGAGAAAAGAACTCAACTCTGAAACTGTATGGAACGTGGGGTCCAGTGCTGGGCTTCCCAGTACAAAGCAGACAGATACATACTGAACACGGTCCAGCAAAGGGCCAGGAAGATGACTCAGGGATTGGAGCATCTCTCATATGGACAGAGACTAAGAGAGCTGGGAAAGTCTGGACTCTCTCCTGGAGGAGAGGAAACTCAGGGGAATCTCAGCAATGTATGTAAACACCTGAAGGGAGGGTATAAGAAGCTGAAGCCAGATTCTTTTCAGTGGTGCCCAGTGACAGGATCAGAGGCCATGAGAACAAACTGAATGAACAAACTTATGTTCCTTCTGAACATAAGAAACCATATAAGAGCACACAATTCTAAACAAATTAGACGTTGATGAAAAGTATAAAATCACTGAGCTTAAATAGTCTTTTTACCTGGTATTTTTCAAACCACTTACCACAGCTGTGCTATTTTTTGAAATTCCTCACCAGCAGACATAATCAGTGTGAGGACAGACTCCTCAAAGGCAATTAAAAACTATGTAAGTTACTCAAACTTCTTGGTTTGGCTGAGGTCACTCATCTTAACAAGTTACTGTAAAAATGTGCTTGGCTTTCTCCACCTAAACAAAGGCTTACCTTACCTGCAAACACTGAAATTTCATGCATCACACTCTCTGAAACAGAATTAGAAAATGTAGCCACTGCCAAGCTGTCTGCACAAGATGTACAAGTTCAGTTTCCAAACAGTGGGAATGAGCTGTTTCCCTAGTTCTGGCACCCACTAGTGAGCCCACCTTTTCAGAAATGCCAGAGGACAACATGGTCAGTTCACAGACCAGGGAAAGTCAGCAACAGTCAAATTAACTCCATTCCTTAACCACACCTCTAGGAAAGAAGTTCAATTTCCATTTTGAAACTGACAATTTGCTGCTCTACTTTTAGCTCTAGCAACCTTACAAAGGGTGGCTGCATTTGGAAGTATGTCTTTTTTCTAAATATAGCATTATTTACAAAGATACTGCTTTTGCATATGTAACATCTTCAGATGTTTATAACTAGAGATTGCAAAATGTTTATTGCTCTACTGCTAAAACTTTATTCAAATTGTAGCATCTTAAGTGCAATGCAATATACTAGACCAGTGTAACCTACTTTTTACAGAAAGTGTAAGAATATACGCAAGAAGATCCTCCCTCCCTCACCTTCCATTCTACTTCTCTGATTTAGCCACATTCTGATTTGCAGCCCTCTTCTACAGCATGGCTTAAATTTTCTGTTTTCCTCTACTCCTGTCACTCCAGTGCTAGTGGTTGATGCTACCCAGAGAATTAAATCCCCAGAACAGGGATGATGGCATATGGCACGCGTGAGTGAACTTAATGGAAGGCAGAGACGCCCTGCTGGCTGTCTCTTGCTTCCCATCCATCAGCACCACACAGGGCATCGTGCCGTGCTGTCCGGCACATCCACGCTATTAGTGCCACAGCCGTGCAGCCGCCATCCACGTCGTGCAGGCTACGGCTGTAAAGGCCCCTGCTGTGACCACCATGTGTACCTCAGAAGGAGGCTGAAAATACAAAACTCCTCACTTCAGTGAGAATATCATTAAACATTAAACTGTAAACAAGCTTCTACCTCCGCTTAACTGAACAGTCAAGAGTCATTCCTCAGCAACACAGGACAAGCTGAAATAAAATCAGAGCCAATGCTAATACAAGCAGACACAGTCTCTTCCAACCTATCCTTTCACAAATGGATGCTGTTGTTGAGCTCTTGCACCTGTACAAAAACTAGTTTAAGCAAGTAAAATCTTCTGTTAGGTATTACCAGGTGCAGGGTCACAGCAGGATGCAGATACAGACTCAAAATGCACCACATTTTCTAGACATAAGACATCTTCAATTGCCGATGAACAGAACTGCATTGAAACCTAAAAGGAACGTGTCAAACAGTGCATGTGTGTCTGTGTATAAAAATCATTATGCCTCAAACAGCAATTTAATCTCTTAAAAATTATTAACATGGATAATTGGGCAATTTCCAGTAGTCTATTTACTTTAACATAAATTTAAGAACTCAGGCTATCAGCATAGGACAAAAAACGCATTTCCTATCTAGGAACAAGAATCAGTTCCTTGTGCCCTACTGGTAGATCAATTATGTATTAGAGCTGCTGCTGCTGCTTGACTTTTAATCCACATTAGTTCACAGACCGTAAACAAATTTGATGTTACCATATTAAAAAGGGAAAGCACTAGAACATGTTATACATAAACAAAAAGGAAAATAGATCAAGCAAGAGACCAATTAATCAGTCAGATGCTGGCAGTGAGGGGACAGGCTGCCTACTGCCAGCACACAGGGAAATAAGAAACACGCAGATAAATCACTTAAATTTCCTTAAATGTAATTAAATCCAAGCTGGAATAACCATAAGATGATTTTTAACATGTTTCTTTGTTAACCTTAGTTTTGGCAATTCAGACAAAGAAATTTGCTGATGTGTATATATGCGTACAATGTATTACTAGAGATCTATAATACCTGTTCTCATCCTGAATAAACAACACTTCAAGCCACATTCTGTACATCAGACACCAGCTGTATGCTTAGCCGTTTGAAGATCCTGGCTGTGTATTTACTGAAATAGATAATTTAAAGCAGTACTTTAGTCAGCTCTGCTCATTTTGGAGTCTGGCTGATAAACCTTCACATGTAGCTGAAGCATTAAAAAATCTTCCGTTTTTCGAGCCCAAATTCCTGCATCATCGTATCCACTACAGTCTTTCAGCACTAAAATTAAAGGCAGCATGAATATTTAAATGTTCTGTGACAAGAATGCAGCAGTAGTCTGCCAGTATACAAAATGCAAAGGCTACCTTAGAATTTGAGTTCACTGGAGGGAGGGAGGGAGGGAGGGAGGGAAGGAAGGTAGATGTAAAAAATAAAGCAGGGAAATTATTTCAGAATTCTTGCTAGCTATTGCTACTGTCCCCCAGGAGCAACTCACTCAAACCAGAGTTTGAGTGCTCTAAGCTTCCATTTCCTTACAAAGACAATGTTATTTGGTTGAAATATTTTTTCCTACAGTGCACAACGGTGTCTCCTGGAGCCAGGAACAGATACAGCCTAGAGGTAAACGGGGATGTGAGGTATCTGAATGCTCCACTCAATGCTGGCAGCTTTCCCAAAATTCAACACTTCAATTTTGACCCATTTGATACTTTTCAAGTAAAAAAATCTCTAGAAGGGAGATATTTTACATAAACATTTTATTTTAGTCGTTATGGAAAATTTGTGATTCTTCTTTGAAAGGCTTTAGAGTCAAAGGCTATAATGTTTCTGTTTAAATTTTTAGAACTATAGCCTTTGTTTCTGTGGATAATAATGCAGCATCTTGGAGCTATTCTAACAGATATCATTCTGTTACTTGCTGTGATCATACACAACACAAGCTTACACCAGGACAAGAAATTCAATTTCATGCAGATCTGATATGGAGAGTTATGTGATTAAATAAATCATAGACAAGCACAATCCTGTGTGTCCTAAGACACCCTCAGTATTCAAACAGATTGCTCTGTTATTTTAAGCTGTCACACTGCTGCAAATTTCATCACCCAGTCCTGTGACTGTGAGAGACCTCACCTGCAAAGTGAGGCCATGCAGAATGACCTCCAGGAGGAACCCAAAGTGATGCCCAATGGTTGTTGGCACTTCAGTAATTGGTTCCTCTCCTCTGACTCAACTCTGCCTCAAAGTTCCAGCACAGATAACAGTTGGTGTACTCACTGAAGCTGCCAGCTCTCAGCAGGAAAAAAGTAATGAAGGTTCTTGACCATTTCTGGCTGTATAAAGTCCCATGGTGCCATTGTATACAGAGAAGCATTAACCTCAATGACTTGGTCATATAACAACTCAAGGAATCTCATTCTGCCTATCTAAATCCTCTCTATACTTTCAGCTGACTCCAGCATTTTTACAGCAGCATTTCACTGCCTCAAAGTGTCATCAAGAATGGGAAAACACCAGACACGACAACTTATCCGATGTACGATGTGATCATGTCATCACTATGAATAAGAGTTTATAGCAGATGGGTCTGATGAGTTTGACTAACTCTGTGACATTCCAATCCTGCTACATCAGCCTGCAGGGGTGAGTGCAGGATCACCAAAGATCTCCAAAGCAATGTTCTTCACATATAACTCACTGTGGACTTGCAGTAGTTTGATTGTATCAGGTGTACTCCATCATTTCTAACTACAGAGCCAGGCTTTTCCCTAATGACATGTACCATAAGAAGTAGCAAAATACACGAAGTAACATTCTACAAAATCCCAAGCAGCATCTACACTGCACAATTAACAGTGCCCAGAAACATTCATGGAGGAGAAACTCAATTATCTACACTGTGAAACTGTTAGAGTAATTTATAGCCACCATCCCTCTCCCAAACAATTTGGAAGGTAAACAGAAATCAAGTACCATTTCCAAAATGACCTTTGAATGTAGCTATATGCTTAGGTTAACAAAAATAATAATAGTCAGGACACAGCCACTACAGCAGAAGGAAGCAGCCCTGGGCATGTCTGTTTCATTAGTACATAGTTACTCTCAGCAAGAAACTCAGGAAAACATGAAGCAACTTTAAATTATTATGCTTCATACAAAACAAACATATTCAATTCCATATGTTAGGTATGGATTTTTAAAATTCTATTCATCACATAGATTAAACCTTTAAATACCAGAAATTAAACAGAGTGGCTACTCAAGCACTATGAGGTCTACTGTGTAAATACACAGTAAGGAGTCCTGAGAGATGTTTTTGTCCACTACAGTGACCTCTATTGAACAGCTTCTTTTTTACAAAAATTGGTATTACACCAATGTTTCTGTTCATATCATCCCTGTTGAAATTTTTATTGTCCATATTTTGTAGAGGTGTAATGGTGACTAGAAATGGCTGCAAGATATAAACAATTATTCATGCAAAGCATACATCATTATTACTTTCTTAGCCATCAGGTCTTCAGCATCCCAGTTCCTTTTCAACATCACTGAGAAATGTATTGTCATTTACATTTAAGGTAAGTTATAATTAATTAATTCTGTCCATATTCCAATTAGTTCAGCGGGTAACTCAAAGGTTTCAAACAAGAACCCTGGGATCAGTAATGACACTTGGTAAATGGAGAAAGTGAGGGAGAAGAGCCCAGATCTGAATATCGGTCACAAGGGAAGGACACCAGAACTCACTCACAGATAAGCAGATCTAGTGAGAGCATGCAGGGGTTTTGGAGAACCTCAGTTACAGCAACGTAACTGCCTATGAGGAGCTGAACTCTGCATCAGATGAGAATCAAGTCCTGTCTGAGTACACAACTGATAAATCCAAAATAAATAAAAACCACATGCAGGGTTGTAAATGTTGATGATAATAACTATTTCTTATAGTCTTAAAGAGTAACTCATCTGGGATATTTGATTCTCCTTTTCCAGAACAACGTACCTGTCTGAAAACAGTTCTCCACTATTGAGTATCTACTGAATGCTTCATACGTGTATAATAAAAACAACTTGTTCCCTATCATCAGCAGGGTGGACAGCACAACCCCAGTGGGAACAGGAGCTAGATTAACAAACAAGCTGAATTCATAGTAAATAAAAAATATGATCAAGACCTTTGCATGGTTTTGCACTTCAAAGAGGAAAAAAAAAGGATTTACAAGCATTTTATACTTTTGAAATAAAACTCTCCCTCATTGTGTTGGTTTTCTTTGACACTAACATAAATACAGATGTAGATGTGTTTGCAAAAAATTTATTATCTTTTCTACAAAACTATTGTTAAACAAGTGTTGACAGATCAATATAACTCAGCATCAGAGCAAAGACCTTAAGATGCTTATTCCAATAGAGCACAAAGTTTATAAAATAGATGCATTGTTGCATGATCAGTAGGCTGAATATAGTTTTAAATAGTCCACACAAGCTATAATTATTCCCTGATCCATACCTATCATACTGACATGTGCTTTTCAGTACTACACAAAGCCATAACAAGTATGGATGCTATTTACTATCAAAGCATGTGCATAAGTGTGTGCATCATCTACAATTTCTGCAGATTAAAAGTATTCCCAGTGAGGATCATACTGCATTGCCCTGGATATGGCTTCCAGCCAGGTAGGGAAGATATTTTCTCTTCAAATGAGTGATCTGAAATTATGCCTGAAGCATAAATCAAACCAGAAGTCAAAATTCTGAAATTCAAGCAAGTAAATCTCTGTCCAACCTGGCAGGCCTAGCTTTGTTTAAATCCACATCAAATTGACACCAATTCTGATGATCTCCATGGACAGGGGACCGCTGCCAACTCTCCAAAGCTGCAGGGCTTCAGAAACAGGAGGCTGCACCAGAGCTTGCAGGACCATGAAGATTGGCACAGAAAATAAAGAGAAAACATAAAGACACAGAAAGACACCAGCATCATGGATGGGAAAGTTTGGACCTCCTGCACTGGAGCATTGTCTCTAGCTCAAGAGAAATAGGGTTTGGATCAGTTTTGGTGGAAGTCACCTGCACAATCACTGCAGGTAACCACTGAGCCTTTTCTGCAAGGATGGAGAGCTGCATTCATTACTTTAAATGTGTTAACGAGAAATTTGGTTGTTAAAACTAACTAAAGATATTGAAAAGCTAGGTTTTACTCAATGTTATGTAACACTAAGGGAAATTAGATCTATTTAAGGACTCTAAAAATGAGAGAAAAACAAATGGCACACACAAATATGAGCCTCTATCCCCAAGTCTCACTTCACAGTCTGGACATCTCCCAGCTTCAACACACTCACCTGTTACCTGGGAAAAAACATAGAAATTTTACTTTCTAGCACCAACTCCTCTAACTCTATGCTCAATGATATTTTCTTGCAGTGACAGCTCCTATTTTCACCCCTCCTGTTCCTTCTCATTAACATATAAATGCATTACATTCTAAAAGAACTTGCTGTTCATCCCATTTCTATTTTACATTTATTGCTCAAGAAACAGTTGCTGCCATTATCTCTGCCTTCTCCCCAGTCTCCCTGATCCATGCAAACTGTCCTCCCCAGGTTTCAGTGCTGTGGGTCACTTTTCACCTCATCCCTCACAGACTCCAGCGCTTATTACTTGCTCACTTCACACTGAACATCATCCCTAGAGAACTCCCTTCTCCTACGAGCATTTCAGTGTCATTCCTGTGTCAATACACATATAACCTCAACTCGTGTCTTCCACTGCCAAGCCTCACCCATCATTACTACTTGTCTGAAAGCTCACTAACAGCACTAAGCTCAAATTCACTCAGTTTTTTATTTTTTCTAGTGTTGCAGCAATCCTCATAATGAACTCAGCCAGCAAACTCACAGCCCTGGGTTTCTCTGTAAAGTCCTGTTCTCCTCTAACACCACAGTGTTTGCAAGACCAACACCACGTCTTTCCACATACAATGTTGTGGGAAACCTGACCCTGTTATCTTTAATATCCTACCACTACATTCTGTGCTGCCTAAAAGTTATTCTAAGGGTTGAGGGTTTTTTAATCAGTATGTGTTTGATGAGCCCAGGGCTGTGAATTTCAGTCCATGTTGAAAGGATCAAACCCAAGAGAGAAAGGACAGGAACATATCATCCACCTAATAGAAGCAAAAAGGGGAACTAGGCTGACACTATTTGGGTGACCAGAATTGTGATCTATGTGAATTCTGACTGAATTCCCTTCTAAGTTTTTATTGTATGTTAGAAAGAAAATCAAGGTTCTGAACAAGGAGGGGCGAGAGAAGCAAACAACACCTGGACTAATGTGATGCACTACTAGCAAAAATATTCACTTTGAAACCATCTGCTTTGCAGCAAAGCATGTCTCCTGCAATACAATATGTTAGTCAAAGCAGATTATGCCCGGGCTTTGCTGCAGAACATGGAACAAAGCAAATCATCCCAAACCAACCCCCTCATCAGACTGTGACTGCTGCAAGGTCGGGAATGCCAAATAAAAAGCTGAACAGCACGCCAGGGCTGCACTCACTCCATCCGGCCCTACCTCAGGAAGAGGGACAGATGGTGCCAGTGACTCAGAAGAATGCCAAAAGGCTCTCATCTCACAGCAATAACCTATGTCCCAGCCCTGTGACAGTCTGCCATCCGAGCAAATTATATTTTTCAAGGACATAAGTGTGAACTTGATGCTGGTAGGAAAACATGACAGAGTGCTCTCACAGACAACTTCTCTTTTTGCAACCTGGGCAAAGATAATTCTATTCTGCAGTTTCACCTGTGTGCTTCTCTGTGGGAGAAGGCAGGGCCTTGGGTAATAATGCCTAGCAACATAAATTACAGCTTAGTGTACTTCTTCTGACTAACTTTAAATTGTCAAAAACCTATCCAGGAATAAAAAGCCTCGGGGAAAGCATAAAAGATCTGTGACCAAGACTTCATAACCTTAAAGGAAATCAATCTCAACTTTAAAATGTGTAAAAAAAACCCCAACAAACCAGATCCTCCAGATTCTGCTTTTCTATTTTTTTTTTCAATTACTGTATTTGCAAAATAGAACAAAGCAATTGTAGGTCTGTTCCCTGCCTCTTTCATTCTTTTTCCATTTGCAAAGTGCAAAATAATGGCTTCCCATTTATACTGTGGGGAAAAAAATTGCGATTATACTTCTTTTCCCCAAAAGCAGGCACTGAGTGAATAAACGCAGGGAAACACCAGCTCAACATCTGGTCCCATACAGAAGGAAGGACTAATTTAGGACAAAAAGAACAGGGACAGAGTTTGCATTGGTAGACCAAGACCTGGGCACAAATGAGCTGCTAAGAAAACCTGTGCCAGTAACAGCTCCTGTGATGGCATTCTTAGAGATACAATGCTGTAATGACATAAGCACATTAAGCTTCATGGGGAGGAATAATTTTCTCCTATTAGACAAAATAGCACAGAATGAGCCAATACATCTTGGCCCAAAGTGCTATTTTGGGGAGCTGTTCCACAACAAAAGCTTTATATTGCACCTTTATGTCCCTCACAACACAGATACTTCTACTCTTCCAGTCTCAGCTCAGTACACCAAACACTTGGGGGCTTGTCAGTAACCACTCAGTTTCCATTTGCCCTCCCAACTCAGAGTTGTTTCTCAAAAGACCCACCCTGCTTCACATGGGCCCTGAAGTACTCTGCCCTCTGTCCCATTCTTTTTTTCCCATGTGTCAGTCTGAGTGCGAGTTCACACATCACCTCTGTGTGGTTAGCTCACATGGAGATATTCCCAGTGTCCTTCTGAACAATAATTTGCTCTAAGAAATGTCCAGCTAAAGCCCAATGTAGCAAGAAAAACACATCCTAAACCTGCCAGCCTTACCTCCATTCTCAAACCTTGCACATGACAGAGCTGAGTCATTCATCATATTCAGGCCCTGTCATATTCGATTTCAGCTGCTCTCAAGCCCCACACATCCCACCTCTGTTTACATTCTGCAAAGTCTCCTTGCATGGTGTTGCTTAGACAATGTAACTGGCTGAGAAAGTGTGCTCACCAATGCAGCAAATTATCTTTTCCAAAAACACAGAAATGTGGCTTTCCTGTTTTTCAGTGAGACAGCAGTGCTGCAGATGCACATTTTTTCATCTCAGTCTTCATGTCTGCTTTCCTAGCCTGTGATTTAATGAAAGATTAAAGACTAGCTTATGAAAGTTCACCACGGCAACTGCTGATGTCATTGGGAACGGGATTCGCAGTCAGGGCTTAAAGAAAGATGAAGACCATATTGATAATTGACAATATTTCTGACATTATTCATCTACCTAATCAAGCCACAACTCCATGCCACTACATATGCTCAAAACTGAATGAACAGGAGATGCAGCACCATTAATATGCTTAGCTATTGGTTCTACATAAAACTAGCCCACAGAAATTAACTGTTCATGGAAGGTGTAGATTATTTACTCCTTTCTTATGAAGCAGCAGAAAAACAGAATTATTCATGCATCTACTTCATGATGCCATGCCTTTAATAATCCTACTGAAAAAAGTATGTGCATTCTAAATGCTGCATCCTACACGCTGTAAAATGAAGCAAGATTTTTTTATTATTATTTATTTAATTGCAAGCACATTCAAGCACTGAAGGAAAGGAGACACACTGACAGCCTGGACAGCTTTGCTAGTAATCATTGTCATGTTTGCCATCCTTTAGGGAAGAGGTAAAACTTCCGTCTGCGTACAAACACAAGAACAAAAAGCACATTCAAAGTAACCAAAGTGTACATATGTTCTCCTTTCTGAATCAAGTTACTGCTAAAATTCCTTCATGGTAGTTTGTTGCTTGCTTCATTCTTCTACAGCAGCCCAAAAGCAATGTACTGATGGGCAGTCAGTCCACAGCATGGAGGTACAACCAGTAAAGGAGAATATCTGCCACAAACCCAGAACTTTCAGGGATGGCGAATAAGGGGCTGTTCAGGACTTATAGCAGATTTCATAAGGAAACAATGCAATTAGGGGAGGAAGCAAAGGTTGATTACACAGATTTAAGAAACACTAGCAATGAATACCAACAGTTACGCTTCATGTACCTACTATGATTACAAGGATTTTGATGACAGGAATGAGAATGGAGGTAGACAGACCATCTTCTCCCTGCATTTAAGTGAAAGCCATGAGACCTGGAACTGTGCCTGAGTGCTGGACAGCCAAGAGGCTCTGCAGTCCTCCTACACGGTGTGGCTGTCATTCTCATGACAAAAACAGGATTAGGTTGTCAAAGGGGAGCTCTTAAAAGAAGACATTTGCAGTCCCCATATGAAATTAAAACAATCCACCAAGAAGATTTAATGGGACAGAGTCTCAAGAGGATGAAGAAAAAAATACACGGTAAGGCTCGCCTTGCATGTAAGATGCTGCTTAGTTTGGTTTCATTCCTACAACTTAAAGCAAGAACACACATGGTCCAAGATGTTCCCATGGATCTTCAAATAAATTCATTCTTAACTGGCTTTCACACAGCTGCCTTTAAAGGCTTGCGTGCTACTTTCATTTGATACTGCATTGATTTTCTCTGAAGTTTCCTCCTAACGTGGCTACCCTGATCAATTAGTGTGCTATAAATAGAGCAGTCAGATTCCTTTCACTGGTCTCATTAAATTGCACTCCTGCTGAATTTCTGTGGAGAACAGAATTGGATCATACTGATAGCAATGGTATGAAGATGTCCTAGCGTTTTCCAGAGAAAATCAATTGTTCAATATTCCTAACAAAACACTTTGAAAAGCATGACCCAATGGATCCCAGCTAATGCCCAAAACATATGTCAAACCTTGCTTGCAGTTCTACATCTCCAAACCACTGAAAAATAAAGGATGAGAAAATAAGTGGTTAAGAGGCTCAGGCAGCTTCTCACTGATACATAATCCCTCATCAATCACAACTATTTAACTGCATCCCCTCATAATGGAAACGTGTTGCTGGAGGTATGCAGTTAACCCATGTAATTCTTCTGGAAAATGAATTAAGAATTTGAGGAAGAACACAGTCTCAAGGCATGCTTGGTGCCTGTCAAAGTCACCATGTAATGGTGGTGTGCTCATTGACTAAAACTAGAGGGGAATGATAATATCTGGTGCTATGCTAAAGGTCAGTTACTGCAGCAGATGTGTGACAGCTTTGATTTCAAAAATGTTAATCTTTATTTTCCAATGGCACGTCAGTACAGCTTTTAAAAATTTGTTTTAGAGATGACATTTTAGTCAATGAGATTGATAACAACCATAAAATAGGAGATATAATTGTCTACTTTTAAACATTTCAAAAACTAAAGTGAAGGGCAGTTTTTAGGTCTGTCTTCTGCCCAACACCTTGGTCTAGCCTTTCATAATTATCCTGTCTTCTCCTGACATACTCAGTGTCCTCTTTTTCCCCTCTGTTAAGCACTATCCTTCAAAACATTTTCCATCTCCTCACAAAATGAATCTACATTTTCACCATATACTCTTCTGCAGGTTGAAAACCCCTATTGCAAAGGCTGGGTTTATAACTGCACTTAAATTACTGAATGCTCCAGGTTTCTACGTGCACTCACTGTGTCTGGAGCACAATCCATGGGGCTTCTGCATAAAGAGAAGAAAGATCCACTGCAGATGTCAGAGGACTGGCTGTACCTTGCAAAGACTTTCTGAGAATGCTGGAGGACTACCAGTACTTGATGATTTGCCCTGGGTTCTTCATACTTTGTACGGTGGCCTTCAGCCAGAAGATGCAGTGCTCTAAATTTATACTATACTATTTAATCTATACTTTCAGTCAAATAATTTGCCCTCCCCTGAATCACAGCAGAATCAGCTTCTCCTTCCAGATAATGTTTTCACAGGTGGAAGTGGCCAAGGGTTGAAATCCAGCTCTTCTCAAAAAGGAAGCCCTATCCCAAAAGATTCTAACAGCTATAAAGGATTCATGAGAACCTTTTTTTTTTCTTCAGAAATACAATTTTCTTCATTTATTATATATCTAAACTTTCAGCTCCTAAACCACTTTAGATCACCACCAAAATATCACTTATTTAAACAGCTATGCCTATTGAAACATACAAAAATTAAATTTTCTAAATTGTTTTATGATTAGGAAACATGAGATGAGAGAAACCTTTACTAGCCATATAATTTCACATTTTTTATGGTGCTGCCCCCAGAGAAGTTTCCCACAGTTTTTTTAAACATGTGAATGACAGCAGTTTTCTTCCTGCACAGTAATCACTTATAAACAAAGTCAAAATTTTGCTTATAACCAAAGGCAAATTGGATTCATAAAAAAATAATTGTCAAAGGAGGTGAACACTTGCTAAGGAATATAAACCAAAATCACAAAAAAAAATACATTGTATTGTTTTGTGGATTGAGCACTGTAAGACTTTGCTGGCAGAGGCCCTATATGCATGGGCAGCATGTGCAGAAGACATTAACATAAAGACAACTGCACAGCCTAGTAAGATCACAGAGAATTTATTGGCATCATGGAAAAGAAAGGTTAGACTGGTTTCAAAAAATAATTACAAAATGATCCAGTGTGTACTTTTGAGGTAAACATGAAAGATGCGTACATAAAATGGATTGATAACACAGGTAAATTGAACATTGTAAAAAAAAAAACAGATTTAGGCTCTCCAAATAAAGAGGATCCTGCTGATTTTCACATCTCAACATCTCCAGTGCCAAAGAAGTCAGGAGGAACTTCTTGAGGTCCTGAATTCAAATCACTGCTGCTGCAGATAGGTACTGCATCAAAACAATTCCTTTCTATGGGTTACTGAGAGTCACATACCAATTCCTGCTTTGGGCCCAACAGCACACAATGAAATAGCAAAGGGTTTTATAGGAGTTGACATTTTGAAATAGAAAAATTAGGACTAATGCCGAGAGGAAATCTGAAGAGCAAGAAGTCTTAGAGAGGTTTCCAAAGAATGTGCCAGACTTGCCTTCGAGCTTTTAAATTAAACTGTGAGAAGCACTAGAAAATATAATGCACAGGATAATCTTGCCTTAGCAGGAAGGTGAACTATGATCTTAAAACATGTCTTCTGTCTCTAACATTACAATTTACAACAAATTAGTTTGATTTCTAAGTGACCTTACAAGGAATACTACTATTTATTCCCTTTCTTGCCTTAAGATACTGAAGAAAAGAGAAATATTTAGACCTTGACTGAGAAAAATCACTTTCAAAAATAAACAGATATTCTGAAGCTGAGGAATAGTTATAACCATATAGTTGCTGAAGTGTAGTCTACCAGAGACAACAGAAAGTCATTCACAGTGACAAGAATTAATTGCCTATACTGAGTTTATGCTACAAGCCCTTCATGTTTGTGTCACCTTAGTATTGTATTAGTTTCTGAGCATAATCAGAGCAATTTAGTCACTCTCTTTAGTTAATGCAGATAGATTGAGTTTCCTGATAAAGAGAAGTAAAACAGCAAAATCTCAAGAAAGAAGCAGCCTTCGTGTACAAGTCTCTTCTATTTTCCTTCTCTCAAGATGCAATAATTTTACTTGGACGTTTTTCTCTGTTGACAGAATTGATGGAAAAATGTCAATTATGAGCATTTTCATTGCTTTCTACACTAACCACATCTAATTTGTTGAGTAGAAGAGACCATCAGATTTAAAAAAAAATTCTTCTTTTTCTAGATCATGCCACGTCATTCCAGTAACATCCTCAGAAGTTTCCAATGTCTCCTGCATGTCCCCATGAGCAACAAGTCATGTGTACCAAGCAGGCCAGCTCTGGTGGGAGGAACTAAAAGGAGAGTTCCCTTAACAGCCTGGTGTCAAAAGGACTCACTTGGTATGTGAACAGACCAGGACTCGCTCTCCAGCACTACTTTCATGACGGCTATGAAGAGCAATGGGAACACTGGTTACAAGAAGATTTGGAGATGGGAAGTTTGAAGGTCATTGGAAGCCAGATGTGGAGAGCATTTGGCCAGTGAGATCACAAAAGGCTGAAATCTCCTAAGGAGTCTAAGATGAACTTAATGTGTCATGCACTCATCTGTGGTGACTGAGGTTTTGGAGGATGCCATCAGAATAGAGACAAAAAACCACATCAGTGAAGACTAGTACAAAGTAAGACAACGTCAGCAGGAGTGGGTTGAGGAACTGGGGAAACAGTAGGACTGTGGCAAAGCCTGCTCAGAGCAAAAAGGGCAGGAGGAATGAGCAGAAAAGTCTGTGCCATCAAAATGTCTGAACAAAAGCCAAGCTCCCCACAACTAATCACGCCTTGCTTACAGCAAATATCTGCTAACCACTGGCAAAGAGCCCTCTGTCTGTCTTTGTTCACGTTCACATGGAGGATGACAACCTACTGCAGGCAGATACTCCACTAGCTCCAGCAGCAGTGTTTGGAGGGTGGATATTTAACTCCATTAAGCTTCCTTGCAGTTTTCAATAAGACGCCACAGAGCAGAGTTTCTTGGGGGGAAAGGAGAGTTTAGTTTGCTGCTTCTTCTCATTTGTTTCAGAGGTGGCAGCCCACGTGGCACTATGTGCACTCAAAGCGAATCTAATAAGAAGCTCTTAATTTAGCCATGCTAGAATTCAGACTCCTAGCTTGGGTGCTCAAGATCAAGTCTTGAATCCTCCTGATCAAAAATAAATGTCAGCTGGACTCCAAATATATAAACCATGACTGAAAATCAGACCATAGCCTGTCACAGTGGGCACCCCAAATTAGAAAACACTTTATTAGTAATCTTTCAGTGAAATTATTCTCAACTGGGGATAGAAAAATAATAATAAAAAAAAAAGATTATGGTATCCTCTAATCTTAAAAGTGTGTTTGTGAGAATATATAAATCAACAGTCCAAAGGCATTCAACAATTTTTTTTTTTTATGAGCATCATAAAAGAATCTAGCAAGGAAATTAATTATTCTGTCTTCAGATAACAGATTAAAAACTGGGACCACACTGAATAATGGCTGTCTATACAGACATGCCTGTTTGTAGCTGAACTCGAGCTATGGTCGAGCTTTCTCACCCAGCAGGTCAAGCCCATCCAGACAGCAGGTGAGGAGCTAGAAATAACAATCACTTCCATTCCACCCTATTTCCAGAGTAAATTGCTCCTAAGCCTTTTTATGGTCTTTTTACAAGTAAGGAAGACCAAGTGTAAGCAAATTCTTGAAAATAACAAGCTCTTAGGAAAAAGATCTCATTTAACTGCTGTTGCTACAGAACATGAGTTGAACTGGTATGAAATTATGCTGTTTACAAGCACGTCTCTCTGTTCTCTGGGAAGTACTGGGTGCAGGGGAGCCTAGCATTTACAAACAACTTAATTCTTTGATTTAAAAAAAAAAAAAAACCTGAATGAAATTATTTACTAGACTTCCTGAAAATGGAAGATGCTCCCATTAAAAGCTTGATTCTGCTACTTTTTAATATTCTGTCAAGCAATATGCAAAGTGTCAGGACCCTATTCTCAAAACATGGTAGGGAATTCAAGCATTGAGTAAGAGCTCAATTCCAAGCTCTGTTTTGAGGTTTGCAGTGCACTGCTGCTCACTGCTAGTACAAACTGTTCCTTCAGCTCATTATTAACAATATTATGCACTGCACGGAGCATGTGACCATGTAATTATATGAAGTCATGATACTGTTTCCAGTAGCATCCTCAGCTCTGGAAGTTCCTGTCTCAGGAATCCTTGGCACTGTAGCATGCTGGTTGAATAGATGTAGTCCAGAATCAGGTGGCAAAATTTAAGCACTCTGTCTCCTTGTTGAACCAACCCTGATGTTCAGCAAGATTCCCTGCAAGACACTGATAGAGCTCACACTTAAAGAAAATGGGAGTAGGAAGTCTTGTCACTTTCATCACCAGACTGTACATGGTCTGTGTCTGGTACTTCCCCCTTGCACTGCTGCAGCAAATCTGGTTGGGGATATTGTTCTTACAGCTCCCAAGAACAGCTGTGTGAAAGATGTTTCTGAAAGTAATTGCAGCTGCAAGGATGCTGCCTTCATTTAACTTTCTGGTTTGCTTTCATTTTTACATGACTGAGTTTGTTTTAGCGTATGAAGCCTTCCTCTGTAACAAAAAAAAAAAAAAAAAAAAAAAAAAGGACACAGTTAAAAGACCTGCTTTGTCCCCCATAACACTGTCACTGTTTCTCCCAAACACGCCTGTCCCAGAAGCAAGAGTCTTCTGTCTTCTGCAACATTGCTGACTGTCCACACATATGCTCAGCTCCCCATTTAAATGTGTATCGTCTCTTTTCCAGCAGCTTTTTAACTAGAGGAGAAGCATTCACATTCAGCCAACTACACACTTTTACAAAGCATTGAGATGTACAGCCTGCCCGAGTGAAAACATGCGTGAAAAAAGTCTGTCATGCACGCAACTACTATAATGCACTAAATAGAAATCAATATTTAAGAAGGAATTAGTGGCCCAGGTTTTAGAATACTAAATATCAGTTAATCAGTTAATGTGATTCATGCATACCTATAGTGTCCCATTTTGCAAAACTCAATTATAATTACCCCCAAAGCTGTCTGTCAGAGTTAATAATTACAACTTTCAATATAATTTTCAAATTGAATTTTCAGTCTTTGAAACAGTTTTTACCTGCCTTATGAAAACATTGCTGTGTTGATAATTAAAAAAAAAAAAAAAAAAAAAGAAATCCATATAGGGGTTTATGTAAAGAGGACTATCACAAAGAAAATAATCATACCCAGAACTTCCTCCCTCTTTCTTCACAGGAGTTCTCAGCTAGGTGTTTTGGTAGCAAGGATCAGGGCAGTGCCAGAAGCAGTAAAACAGAAAGCAGGTTTTCAGAATGGAGAAAGGAGTGGAATAAACAAAACTTGACTTAATCATGCCATACCAAAAGTCCACCTAGCCTTATATCCTGTCCTTAACAGAGGCCAAAACAGAGAGCCTAGAGCAGCTACAACTTGGAATAACATATGTGATATTTCCACTCAGCATCCACCACATCTCCAACTTTGTACAGCCTAAGGAATTCTGAACTTTGACTTGATTTTTATCTATTTACCAATCCTCAGTTCATCTTTTCGTTTTCCCTAAACACAGCTAAAATTTGAGCATCCAGAATTCCTCATGGCACAGAGTTCCACAAGTTACCCAGATGTTGTACAAAGGTGTCTTACAAAGAGCTAGGCCTCCTCCACCTCATCACCTGATGATGCTAATTTCTTAAAATATAAAAAACAAACAACATCTACTACTTGTCCACTCTCTCTAGCCACCCATGGTCTTTTTTGTATTCCGGTCTGACCTCATCAGGGATCCTGTTTTAAGGAGGAGGTTGGATTTGCCAAGCCTCTGAGGTCTTTTCCAAGCTGCTGAATGTTTCTATGGTTTTACAGATTTCTGTACTTTCCCTCTACAGTTTTTTTTCTTCCATCCAGATGAATTACAGACAATTTAATTGTTCCTTATACAGAAACCATCTGATACATTTTAGGTTTTTTGCTCAAAGTTCATCACTGTCTATGGAAATTCAGGACTGGTTTTCTTCAGAGCTCTCAGAAGTTCTCTCTTCTATGGGAAAAATAGCTGAAGCAGACAGATTGCAACCCATTACTGGTGAAGGAGGGAAAATTTTGTAAAGTTTTTGAAAGAGACCTTACCAGGCACTGAGGTATTGAAGCACACAATGCTGTAACAGTCCCTGCTTTCAGGAACACAGCTGCTAAATACCATGAGCTTCTTCACAAGGCCAAAATCAGTGATTGGCTACAGAAATCAATGAATGGGGAAAAGTGGGCACCTAAAGACTGGAACTCACAAATATCCACATATTGAATACAGTAGGGAGAGTCAACACAAAGTCGTAAAGTCGAGGCACGTGTTCCAGCTCTCAAAAAATGCTTTTCTTCTGACTTCACACTGGGGAAGGTGTAGGAGCTCTAAGTGCAAATCCTCCTTCTCAATGATGAGGAGCAACAGGAGTGCTGTAGGCACAAGCATCTGGAAGGAAGAGTGTTGCTCCTTTTTCCCAAAAGCACGCAGCCAGTGTATGAGCTAGGACTGGAGCATCAAGAGTCCTGGCTGAGTGCCCCCATCTTCACATAAAGTTTTCTTCTTGTCTAGCAAAACCATTTGTCCTACAAAACAGCACTGACCTACACTGCACCAATTGTTTGGTAGCGCACTGTTGCGGATAGGTATGCTACAATTTCACATCAGATTACAGATAATCACTGTCCTGTAAGTGTCATGATCAAAAGTCTCTTTTCCTGGAAACAGCTACCTAGGAAGTTTTCCTAATTTATACAGGTAAGTTTGGGGTATGATTCTTTTCACACTCCCTTTTAACACATATGCAAAGAATATACCAGAACTCATCTTCTTCTATAGAGTAGAAAACTGTATATTTACTTCTCTTACTTTCAAAAGAAATTTCCTAAACATTAAGCCATTGTGAAAAGCCAAAAAATGCCATCGCTTGCAAAGTCTTTGGTACATACCATAATGAGTATTCTGCTCACCATGGAAGCTAAGCAAATATAAGGCAAATTCAGTAGATTTCATTCAGGAGGCAAAGGGATTTGGTTAACATCAAATTCAGTGGTCACTAATCCCACTCTCACTGTCCCCTTCTGCCTGAGCAACACAAATATTTAAATTCTCCAAATGGTAAAGTTCAGCATCTTGAGCCCTGTTAAATCTTATAAGCCAAAGTAAATTTCATTTCTCTGATTAAATAGAAAGTATTTACAAAGATCATAAATAAATAGTGTGTGTGAGAGTTTTTCTTGTTCTTTTTCATTCTACCTGATTAAGCACTTTTTACTTTGACATCATTCAGAATTATGTTTTTGCTATGCATTTTCCTTCAAAATAAAAGGCAGTCATTAAATTGTCTTTTCCTTCTTTCTTCTGGAGTATTTCACGCCCACTTTTGCCTCTCTGCAATAAACAGCACTGAAGGCAGTGGGCACAAAATGGTGCCACTATGTGCTGGCCACCATCAGACTTGGAACATTCGAAACTACAAAGCTGGGGGCATGGGTAAGTTAAGGAAGCCAAAGGACTTCTCCTCAATTCAGTCATGAACCAATCGATGGCAGGAGAAGGCTGAGTCTTAGAGCCCACCAGAAGTTTGGTAGGTCACCCCTCATATTTTCAGATGCAATTATTCACTGCAGCTCTCTTCAAAATAATAATCTCTGAATAATGCCCAAGAAGAAACACCACCATTTGAAAACAAAGACTACTGATGCATTTGCTCACATTCTAAAGCAGAAAACAAAGGCTAACTTTGAAAAAAGCACAAAAAAGAAAGCAACTTTGAAAGCAATAAAAGGAAATGCAGTACTTCTAGAGCACAGGTCTCTCTGCTGCCTTCTAAAGTAGTTGTGAAGATGATGAAATCACACTGTTGCATAGGGAAACACAACAAAATGAGAACTGAGATCTTTGTCTCATGTCACTACCCTTCTGTGTGCAACAGCAGGCTGAATACTAGTTGACCCATTTCATCAGTTAGATTAAAACTCTAGTATTACTGCTATACAAGTTTCTTCAGAAATCACACTATCACAGTGAAAAAAGTTCAAAAGTAAGGCTGTTATTTTGCTTTATGAGTAATAAAAATGTATATATGATAGAAACATTACAGAGGAGGAATACATGTCCTTCTAAAAGCAAGGCACACTGACACAGGAGTGAATTACAGATATTTTTAACATGGCAGCTCAGGCTGGTGTAGAAAACCACTACCTTAACCATTTTAGTTTCTCATTTTAACAAGAATAAAATACCATGGGCAACAGATGCGAGTAATGCAGTATCCTTTTCACCAGTGTGCCTGTGCCATGTAAAGTGCATTTAAAATGAGATTAAAAGAATTTAAATCACTGCATACTCAATCCCAGAGGCAGCTGCTCAGATTAATCTTGACCCAGAAAAATAGCCAAGCACATGCTGAACTTTGAGTAAATAAATAGTCCCAGCTAACTGTGTCCAATCACAGGGCCCCACACTTTCATGACAAATGATGTAGAGCCTGTCTACAAAAGAATCAACAAAAAAAACCAACCTGGTGTGGCAGCAGCAACCCCTATTTCATTAGCCCTGTGCATAATTACAACATAAACTGATTACTTCTAACTTCCTGTTCCAGAAGCTACCCTCTGAATTTACAGAAAGCCAGTCACTTTGGAATAAAGACAAAAAAATTACCTCATATCTATAGCAAGGAAGGAGCCTACACATCAGGAGTTACTGCAGTTAGCTGAGTTCACACTTTTGTCACAAGCAGCTTGCCTGTACACCCACACGTTAAGGTGTTAATAGCCTTGCTATTCATAAGTTGTTGGAATTTTGTTTTGCTTCAGTCTTTTTTATCAACCTAGATTTGTAATAAACTGCAAAATGAAGAAGAATTAGGAAAGGAAAGAAAATAATAATGGTACCTGAAGGCCCTCTATGGCTAATCTAAGCATGCTTGGTGTGAGCTTGGAAGCCTGCTTGAAGGTGAAGTTGCTCCAGTCTATAATCAAAACAAATCCATTGACTTGCAGCTCAGGATCTTCTATCATGGCTTCTAAAGAAAGAAGTATGGCACGCAGAATGTCCACCAGCGTGTACCTGAGAATGCAAAGAGGAGATTTGGTTAGGAAAAGAGCAACAACCACAGAAGTGGAGAAGTTCTGAGTACTCTCCTTTTGTCAAAAGTTTAAATCAAAGAGCACAAATGTATCCTCAGGAGCGCCTAAAGCTGGGAAATCCTCAAAAGCTTAACTCATTGAGCTCATCTTCTGGAGCAGGATTATGTACCCATAGACCATCAGCCAGCCAGAACAAACTACAAATATGTAACACATCAAAAACAAATTTGAACTTTTCCATAGTATCCTAAGCTGCCTTAGTATCTTTATGTGGAATTACATGTCTGTATAAGAACTTCTACACAAATTTCTGAAGTCATAATGATACCAAAACCTGAGACTAATACCAGAAGTGTAGATCCAAAGTTTCCTCCTATATTTTTCTAAGGAAATGAAATAATAGGTATTTAAAAATTACCAAATAAATTGGGGATTTCCACATGCTCTCCTTATCCCACTCTCTGTGTAATTTTTTTCTCTTAAATCCACAAGTACAGAAGGCTGATTAGTCAAGGATCTTAAAAGCAGAAGGTAACACACACTAGGCCTTTGAGATGTTTATCTACTGAAGGTGCCCCTGCAGATGGCAGGAGAGCTAGAACTGGATGATCTTTGAGGTCCCTTCCAACCCAAACCATTTTAGGATTTTATAAACAGTTACCAAAACAGACATAAATTTGCCAGTCCACACCACAATATCAAATTAGGCACTAGAAAGTTAAGCCTGAAAATATCAGAAATACAAATATTCCAGAAATTAAAGAATTAAATATTCAGTGTACAGATATTTTTAAGCAAAGCCCTTTAAATGTCTCCCATGATGGCATCAAATAGAAGTTTTCAAAATTGTGAGTCCCTAGAGAATTCTTCACCATTCTGCATATGCAACAAAGAGCATGTGTGCCTACTTAGAAATTAAATTAAATTCTACTGAATTCAACTTGCTTTAATACAATGAGTATACTGTTCTGTTGTGAACATAACTGTATTTTGAAAATATCTGGAGAAGGAAATAACACAAATGAAATTAATCTGTTGTAGCTGACTCCTCGCATCTTTCCATCTTTGTTTATTTAGCCAACTAAAACTCAGTGACCTTCCCAATTATGCATTCATAGGAAAGGGATCAAAAAAGGAGAAAGCGTATTTTCCCCAGAAAACACTAATGGAAGCATTAAAAATAATTTTGTAAAAACAAAATTCTTCTCTTCATTTTAGAGATACTTTTTTTAATTTTGTTTGATTGACAGGGATAAAATTTTTCATATTCACTCCTTTGAACTTTTCTGAGGTTTAACTCTTTTCTAATGCTTTCCTTTTCTGAGATCTAAGGTTTATAGGAAGTTTGGAATGCCTTGGACTGAGGACAATTTTGACCACAGCTCATAAATGGAATAAACATTAAAAATATTCAAATTCTAAAATTAGCCTCAACCCTACCTGACATTTAGGTTGTCCCATTCAAAAGATATCATTCTCCAGAAGGGTTGCACAACGCAGAACCCTACATTCAGTCCCAGAATAAGGGTCCCAATTTCCAGATGTACAACTCTAATGTCCTCCCTAAGGAGTTTAAGGAGACTTCACATGCCTTGGATTAACAGCTTCCTAGCTGCACAAGGTTGCAAGAAATCTGGTGCATCAGACATAAAGATTCTTTGTTTATGAGGCCAGTCAGGTCAAGACTGACCCAAAAGTGCTTTTTTTATGTACACCTAAGTGTCCAAAACAAGATGTATACACAAAAACAGAAATACACCGGATTATGTGTTTAATTCATTTAAGTCAACGGGAAAACTGTCAGGCAGCAATGGGAATGGGATTTCAGCTGCCACAGGGATAACAGTCACAGGGCTGGGTCTCCACAAATCTGTAGCATATTCACCACCACCATAACTCCAATTGTAGGTCTGCTAGTGTAAGAAATACAGTCCACAATAGCAATAATATTTATGTTTACTCACTGAAAATAAGAGAGAAACCCTGCACAAAACAGGTTCAGCTAAAAGCAAGCAAGAACACTTTCTGCCAGAGGGAGGTACCTGAAGTATTCTTAAAAGTCTAAAAAGCTACATCAGGAGTACACGGGGACATGTCACTAACAATCAAGCTTCCCACCTCAGGGCAATTAGTTGAAGGTAGGAGCTATTCTTCGTTCTGTACTGGATCTCTTCTCTTGGTTTCAATACTTTATTTAAGTACAGTGCAAAACACCAGAAAGACAAATCCATTAGTGAGTATTTAAAGCAGCTTTTACTCTGAACATGTGCTAAGGCAAGCCAGAAATGTAAACCTGGTGTGATAGATGAAATCCTATGTGATGCAAAACGCTGAGTATTGAAAATATCAGCTGAGCAGCTCAAGCAAAAAAACATATTTGAAGAAACTGCACGTAAGCTTTCACACAGCACAGAGTTATTTGTGTAAAAACTCATCTTTATCCACTCCAGCCCCATGTTGTCCGACATTTCACCTCGCTGCTACCACTGTTTGTGCCAGCACTAGGATGCACAGGCTCTGACATAAAATACACTCCACCCCCAGCTGCACTTTAGGAAAATCAAAATCCTATATAAAAAGAAGATGCAAAAAATTACTCTGGATTTTGTTGCTGAAACTTCTGTTCCACACTGAAATTACTTTCCATACCGATACAGATACATGACCAGTCAAAAGTGAGGAAAATAGGACAAGCTAGTGAGTGTGAAATATATTTGGTCCTAGGCAGCTTTGACTGCCTTTCTACTTTGAAGGAAAAAAAAAAAAAAAAAAAAAAAAAAAAAAAAAAAAAAAAAAAAAAAAAATAGTATTGTGTACAGTCAGAGGGAAAGATGGTTCTGTTTTGTTCTTACCAATCTGTGCTAAGTAAAAATGTGTTCTTAAGGAACAGCAAGCCACTCATTTTACCCTGGCAACAGTTTTCTAATGACTTGCTCCAGTGCTGTCAGATATGTAGGGTGTGCTGGGCCCAATTGGCTGCAGTGCATGTTCTGTAGCAGCCTGAAGTTAGGCTGTGAATAAATAAATCCTAATTTATTTATGGTTAAATCCAGTTGCATTTACTTTTTTAAACAGACTCATATGGGACATATTGTAGCTAGCAAGATATTACTAATTGCTAGGATAATCAAAAACTCACAGTTAATTTAAATGTATTTAAGGCCTTCTATTTATAGAACCATGCTTAATTCAATGGAAAACTTGGACAAGTTTTTTAGTCTTGCTATTAATGTGAGTAACAAATGCTGGAAATATGTTATCACATATATAATGCACTCTTAATGTTCCTTTTTTATGTGAGTCCTAGTTCAAGACTGACTGAAGCAGCTACTGGTGTGCAAGACATATTCTGCTACCTCTTGAAATTTTTTGTTCAGGCTGACTTGAAAGTAATAGAGCCTGAGAAGGTACAACAAGTTAACAGCTACACTGACAGTGATTCTTTCAAATGCTTTGGGACAGTTACCATTTCTACCCCAGAAGTGACACAGCCTTCAAGGGAAACTTTGAGGGGTCTTTATTTGTCAAGAACACAAGACCTCAAACAATTTACTGAGTATCCCACTGTCTTGTAATTTAACAGTGGCAGCAATTTCCCTTTTACAGAAAGGGAAAAAGGGAAATGTCCCTTTTTTTTTTTTTTTTGTGGGACATGAACAGATTCAACGTATTTCCAAGGATTTCTGGGAAAAACAGTCTGGAAGACATGGCTATCAACTCTTGGCAATACTTCACCAGGACCTTTCACCTTTACCTCTAAGTTATGTGGTCTACGCATCCTCTTCTATGCATACACTGTGATCTCCACCAGGCCAACACGAAGAGAAGAGACAGGGAGAATGCAGGGTACAGATCTCTCATGTCAAACTCAGCTGTGTCAGCTGTTTTCAATACTTTATGCTCTTGATGATGAGTGGCATTAACCATATCGTCTGTTTAACCAGAGTCTGGTTCCAGTCAATTCACTTTTGCCCTGAATAACCGATAATCTGATTTAGCAGAGTTGCCCTACTATCTCTATGGCTGTTTGTCATCTCCTCCATAAAAGAAAGAAATTTGAAGTAATTTTGAGAATTAGGATTGAATGGCATGAATCTGCCTCTCAGGATATGAACTAGAATAGATAAATGGTAAGTCTCCTTTGCTTGAATTTGAGCCATATGTCTCTTGAAGGTCTGAAACACATAAAGAATGCACAGTCTGTATTTTAAGCTCCTCACCATTTGGACAAGAAAAGGCTTCTGTCAAATGAGCTCTTGTGTCACTGTGATTTAAAAGAGAAAGCTGGACAAGTTTCTTAGCCATCATCCCATCTCTAAGGTACTGTTCTGGCTCAATATTTTTAGAATTTCACCAAAACAAGAGCCCTCAAGATACACAAAGGAGTAGTTTGAAATGATGCCTCATATCTCCTTGATTTGTCAGTCTAGGTACAGATTTGATTGCTGAAAAGATGGGGGATTGAAAGTTCTCTTATGGCTATTCTGCTTAAATAGTGGCAGCATGCCCTGAGGATACCTTATTCTAAATACAAAAAAGCACCACCACTGTTACAAAAAATGCAAAGGAAAAAATAGAAATAGTTTCAAGTATTTTACCAGATTAGCTTTAAGATTCCGATTTAATACCATTCATTATGCCACATATTAGCCCAGTGTCTAACAGTCACAGCCACAGATGAAGATTCAGCTGATCTAAATTTTACATTGATCATAAAGCTCCCTAGCCAAAACCCCTACAGTCCAAATACAGGTTATGATAGGCAGATAGGGATACCTGGGGGAAAACTAGGAAAAAATAAAACAGCATCAGTCAGCAGGAGTAACTGTAGCAAAAATTACAGTGTTTACACTAGTTAATAGTTATCATCTGGAAGATATAACTTCCAAACAAAAACTGACTCTGCTAAACAGTTGGGTTTTTTACTGTTAATATGTTACTACTGTTAGCATTGCTATTTATTTTGTCATACTGCCTCCATCAGAGTTTGAAAAATACCTTGCCATCTTGCCTGTTGTTTATTGTGAGCTGAGGAGCAGACCAGCCTCCTCATAGCTACAGAAGTTGAATTTTCATTTAACAGGGGGAAAAGTTTCTAGCAGTTGTGCATGTGAAAACCTAGTTTTGAAAGCAAAGCCATGGACTCCGTCTTTGCCCTGCTGTAAACTGTCTGATGCAAGAGCAGAATCAGCAGTAAATAGGTGCAGGGGATTTCCATATTCACTGAGGATGGTGTGAGCTGACTGGCTCACTGTGACACTGACAGAACTAGGTATCATTTTTCTTTTCTAATGCACTTTCTAGGGAAAAACCTGATACAATTAATAAGGTTTCAAACACATAGCATCAAAATGGACTGATATTCCTGGGGACTGTGTGTCCAGGTGCCAGGAAGCATACGCAAGACCATGCATGACAACAGATCCCTTGCAGCTGAGAGCTGAAGTTAAGTGCACTATTAACTGAAAAAGAACTTCACCAGCTCGACACATTAGGAAAAAGGGAGTCTTCAAATGCACAAAGACACCTACAAACCAAATGTAGTTAAGAATCAACAATCTGGAAGCTAATAGGGAAGGTTGATCCCTCCCTGAGTGCTATCCAGCTTCCTGGCAGGAATGCCACTGACCTTCATTTTCCCCATAGAAAAGACAGGGTGGAGAGTTAGCCTGGGTCACAGAAAAACTGCTGGCCTACTGAGTGCATCATCTTTCACCTTCCCTTTTTTGTTTGTTTGTTTTAAATACATGTCTGATTGGGTTGTTCAGATGGCAGGACATCTGGTACAATTTTCAGGCCCTGCTTTAATTTAATGATTTAACATCTAGTACACAGGCTTGTTTTACCACAGGAATTTTTTGCCTCCTACACTTTTCTTTCTAATTGGAACTATGTAAATCATAGGCTGACAGTGCTATATAAATCATCTCTAATATGTCTGCCATTCATTTAAATAACAAATTGGAACTTTTTTTTTCCTAATTGTTACATCCTGGCCATATTAATTTGCACGTATAGGATAAAAGTGGAGGCTTGTTGTGCTCTATTAACTTAGTTTATGAAGCACACAAAGAGAGCCTAACCAGACAGGCTTCAATAAGTAATCCTCCTATTGTTACTGTAAGAGGAACACTGGGTTATGTACTGCAAGATCTCAAGTCAGTTGAAGCATAAGCTTGAGACATATTGCATAGCAGCCCAGGCATAAGTTCCACAATGCTCCCCAGGTTCAGCCACTGAGCATCAGATAATGGAAGGCACTAAATTAATTAGAAAAGAAAGTGACCTAGCTCCATTCCCAGATGTGTCACTGACTTGTCATGTGCTTTGGAGCAAGCCACTCCCCGCAGCTGGGCTTCAGCTCTCTCTGCTTTGTCTGAGTGGTCTGCATGAAAACAAATCCCTCGCTCGGGCAGAGAAGCATGCCATGAGCATGCAGGTGCTCAAAAGCAGTAGGCACCCAATTACAAACACATCCATTAAGTACTCTAGTGTACCCCAGCCACTTTGGTGTCATGGCATAAATAATATTAATCATACCAATAGGAGTTCATGAAAAAACCACAATTGCTGTGTCAGCTGAGCTCATGTACTTTAAATATAAGCATCTTCAAAATCAAGAAGAAAATAAACCTATTCTTTCTAAATGGCAATTATTACTTTAAATGCTACTTTATCTCTGCACTTGAATTCTTGGTATTCTTTTGACTAGGATCAAGTCAAGTAATATGACAAGTGCCACACAAAGCTTTAGGATTTTTCCATTAATAAGAAACAACAGTATACAGTAGGTCATGCTACCTTTAACAAGGGAACTTCTTCATCATAGACATACAACCTAATAAAAGTCCTAAACATGTGTTTCTTTGCTAATTCTTCCTTCAGGGATTTTTGAGAGCTTGTGGAGTCATTTTTAAAATTAAAAGTTGACCCGGTCCTTATGTGGGAAACAAGGAAAGTCCTTATCTGGGAATGGAAACACACTCAGTGAGTCCTTAGCCTCATCACCACTGCTCTTCACTCAGCTTTTATGCTCCATCTGCTAGAAAAGCAAAGCAGAAAAAGGACGCTGGCCCCAGCTCTACATATACTCATCCACCCTTTCTAGTCATTACCGTGGCTGTGGGCAGTTTTGATTTGGGCCAGACAGCTTTCTCCTAGTCCCAACACTTGATTCATGGCTTAACAAGGGAAAGGAAACTTGTCCCATAGGCAGTGTGGGTGTGGCTGGCATTTCTGAAGGAGAGGAAAGCCAAGGTGGCCCAGCATCCCTGTGGACAGAGACGAGTCCGTAGCTGTAACACCAGCCGGGGCAGGGAGGGGTGGGAATGCTCCCTGTGATGTCAGTCCACACAGCCCGCAAGAGGACAGCTAAACGAACACCTAAAGGGCAAACTTAAACATGCCTCTCCCCCAGATTTTGTCCTTTCTATCCACACTGACAGTTGTTTGAGTCCCCCCAAAGTTTCAAAGTAGCTGAGCTGAGGATATCTGCACTGAGCACTCAGCACTATGTTGATGGCAATAAGGATGGCAACTTACAAGATTCTAAGTTTTCTCACTAAAAACTGAGAAATCAGATCTTAAACCTACACTCAGGTTGGGAGCCAAAGAAAACAGTGCAGTGCTTACAGACACAGGTTTTAGAGAATTTAAATGTACTGAAATCAAGTCATTTTTGTGGATATAATTTTAGACTGCAGAAGAAACTGAGTGTGACACCCCCACAATGTATTTAGAATAAACAGTGTGACATAATATCAAACCAATTGCTAAAAAGGGCCTTGATGGGAGACAGCCCTTGAGTCACCCTACTAAAGCATCTTCAGCTTAGATAGTCCCAAAAAAACAAAGAACAGAAACTGTTCTAGAGACTAGTCTTCAATTTGCTATCAAAGCTTTGTGTATTTGGATCCTATTATGCAGAGAATTGACATTGGGAGCAGCATGAGTGGAGAAAGAAGTGGTTACAGAGGCTTTCATCCTGGCATTTTCAGGTGGCTCAGGAAGCGCTTTCTTCATCTGAGGGAAAGGATTCAGAGTCTCAGCTTCCTGCACAGGCAAACTTTTCAGCTCAAAAGCCATGATGGATACTCCTGTTCTACACACAGCATCTCCCACTTTCTCCCATGGAACCTGAGCAGCTTTATGTGTGCTGAAACAGGAAGACCAGCCCAGAGTGCAACCAGCCTTTGTCTGGGGGATAAGCACATCATCTACGTGCCAGCTCACTTCGACTCAGGGGAGGCAGAAGGGTGTCAACCTCCTAGCAGACAGTTGAGAACTCCAGCAGCGTCTACTTGCCTCCCAAAATTCACACCCCAATGGATGAACTGGTTGAAAGGGCCTTAAGCCACAAAACGTATTTCTTCTTTATTCTCTCCCTCCAGGCTGCTGCCCAGCCCCCTGTGAGCAGCGCCGGGTGTGTCCCTGCTGCCCACCCTCTCTCCCTCTGCTCTGGCACCGCTTTCCCACGCATTGCCCGGGTGGAGAAGGGGTTGAGGTGGGCGAGTGGCTCTGCTTTTACCTGCTCTGGTCCCAGTTGGCAGCAAAAAGGACGAGGATCTTCCTGCCGTAGTGGTCCAGGTTGGCCAGCCCGCCGGGGAAACCATCCTTCAGCGCTTGCTTGATGCCCGGGTCTGTGGCCTTGAAGCTCTTAAACATGTCCAGGTTCTGCTGGCGATATTCAAAGTATTGGGCCAGGAGGCGAAACGCCTCGAAGTGCTGAAACTTCCTGGCCCGCAGAAACCGCAGGATGAAGGCATCGTCGGTGCGGAGGAAGCCGATGTCCGGCCGGGTGATGACCATGTCCCGCACCTCCTGGATGTCCTGGTGCAAGGTGTCGGGGTTCTCGTTCAGCTCCAGCCGGGCTTTCTCCAAAGTCTCCGGGGAGAGACCTGCCTGCAAATGAGTCATGGCGCTGCCGTCCTCCTCCTCCCCGGCTCTGCTGCCTGCGCTCCTCAGCCTCCCGGCCGCTTGGCCCCCGGAGGCGGGGTGCCCCGGCACGGCCGGCCGCCGCTCCCCCGCCGCGCCGGGCCTCGCCCCGCCGCTCCCCGGCCCCGCCGCCGCGGCCAGTCCGTCCGCCGAGATGCGAGCGGCTCCCAGGCAGCCGGGTCCCGGCGGGGCTGGCACCGAGACTGCCCCCGGGCTGCTGGCGGAGGCGCGTTATCTCTCTGACATAGCGCCCTCCCCGCCGCGGGGTCCAACGCGCCGCATCATCCCCGCAGCCGGTCCGCGGAGGCGCCGAAACCCGCCGGGAACGGGGCTGCGGGCTGCCGGCTGCTGCTCACCGCCCGCCCCCGCCGGTGCCGCTGTCGGTGCGGATCTCGGGCAGGGCGGCAGCGAGGAACCCGGTCGCTAGGCAGGGCGAGCGGCGCCCGAGGATGCTCCCCTGGCCCGGGGCTGGCAGGGGAGATGCCCTCCCCGAAGCAGCACCATTTACGTAAGATCAGCGCTCACCCCGCTTCAAAAGCGTCTCCCTTAATTTGAGGAAGGGTTAAGAAGGAGGAAAAAAAAAAAAAAACAACAACAAAAAAAGCACCACCGCCACCAAACTAAAAGAAGCCAGCGAGGAGGAGGAAAGCCGATCCGCAGGTACTTCGCCGGTACTGCTGCCGAAGCGCCTTCCGCTCGCCGGCGCGGAGCCCGGAAAGCCAAACGGAGCCTCGGCCTGGAGGATGCTCGTCCCCCCCTCCCGCGCCCTCCTCCGCTCCCCGCCCCGGCTCGCAGACGGCAGAAGCCGGCGCGGGGCTGCCCGCTGCGCGGCCCCGCCTTGCGCGCGCCCCCGCTCGGGCCCGCACCCGCTCCCGCTCGGGGGCGCGCCCGCCGCGCTGCGCCCCCGGCCGCGGAGGCAGCGCGGGGCGGGCGCTCCGCCGCTCCCCGCGCAGCGCAGCGCAGCCCGCGGGGTGCGGGGCTCCCGGCGGCGGAGCAGGGCGCGACTGCAGAGCCGCGCCGCTGCCGCCGGCGCCGGGGGTGCGCGGAAGAAGATGGTGGTGGCCCGGTGCGGGGCGGTGGCCGGGAGGTTGCGGGGTCAGCGGGGCCACGCGTACGCCCCCACGGAGCATCCCGCGGGAGTCGGACCAAGCGTCCGGTCTCGAGGGCGTGACAATAGCGAGATGTTGTTCATCAAGCGGTGGTTTTCCGAGCGATCCTCTCTTGAGATCGAATTTCCTAACATGAAGCACTGTAAGCTCAAAAGTCTGGGAACAAAATAAAGCAGCCCCCTTTTGTGGCCTCGTGTTTGGAGGCATGTCTTTAGTTGCTTTATATTGCAAAGGGCAACAATATCTTGCTTCTCTGTGCAGAATATTTCCCTGAGGAAATATGTCTTTTTTTTATGCAGGAAAGTTTGATGCTGCAGTCTCTTTTGGGAAAAGTTTCTACTGAAAAGCATTTGACCTTTGTCTGTAGGACTGGACCTTCCCGATGCAAATGCACCTGTGAAAATCAAGCTTATACAAAAGACACGGCAAACACGGGCAAGCCTGCAACATGTACCTCCTCCACCTCCTCCTTCCTATGGGAAGGGCATCTCTTTAGTACTGTATTGGGCTCCTTTCCCAAGGTGACAAAGCCAGAGCACACGGGCTGAATTACTGAAAAGGCACTGAGGCCACTGCTCCGTTCAGAGGGTATATCTGGAGAATGCACCAGAAGAAAGTAGAGGATGGGTTCACAGACAAATAGGGGGGCTCATGGAAACATTTCAGTGATAGCCTGCATGGTCTGCAGGCCATCACCAGGTGCTTGGCAGCAGGAGGGAGCCCTCTGCAGTGAGCAAGGTCCAAGCAGTGTGCAATGCTTCGGTAGCAAAATTGTCATTCTTTTGGAGGCTAAAGAGAGTTTTTTCAGGTTTACTGGATTTTTTATAGGTTCCTGTGCTGGGATCAGACTTCCCATGTCCTAGTTTAAGGAGAAACTTTTGGAAGGACCAGTCAAATAATGCCCAGTCATTGTGCCCCAGCTCTGTTCAATCTTAATTTCATTATGTGATTTGAGATGTCTCACAAGAGAGAAAGATATGCTATCTATCTAAGGACTGAATCACTCTCTAAAAATGCTTATTTCTCTTTGTCTGATAAAATGACTTTAAATTACCCCCCTTTTGTAGATGTGATTCATCTGGGTTGATACCTTTTTCTTAGAGCAGTTATTGCTCCAGAAATAGTTTGTGCACTTTTTTTATTATTTTCTATTATTCTGAAATCTTCATTTCCCTTTGTTCTTACTATCTTCCTCTACATTGCCTCCACAGAGAGCCTTTCAGAACAGCAGTTTCCATCACCCCTGTGGAACAAACTGCCAGATTTTCCCTGCTATCATTTTCCATTTCTGATGCTTCTGCTCTGCCTTTTCCATTGCAACTAAGCTAATAAAAGAGTAGGTCATGTGACAAGTGCCTTAAATTCACTCGGTACAAGGCAAGCCGCAGGCTTCCAGTGTCTGGCAAAATCAAGTCCATAATATATCCTGTCTATGACCTTGTAGTGGGTTCACACTGGTTGAACGCCAGACACCCACCAAAGCCACTTCTCCCTCATCCCCACAGCTGGACGGGGAAAGAAAATATAACAAAGGGTTCATGAGTTGAAATAAGGACCAGGGGAGATCACTCATCAAATACTGTCATGGGCAAAACAGGCTCAAATTAGAGATATTAATTGAATTTATTGCTAAGAAAATCAGAGCAGGATAATGAGAAGTAAAGTAAGACCTTCTCTGCACCCTTCCCTCTTTCTCAGTTCTACCTCCTCCTCGAGTGCCACAGGGAGACAGGGAATGGGGATTATGGTCGGTTCATCACACATTGTTTCTGCCACTGCTCAGGGTGAGGAGTCCTCCGCCTGCCCCTCCCCATGGGTCTCCTCCCGCAGGAGACAGTTCCCCATGAACTACTACAGTGTGAGCCCATCCCACAGGCACAGTTCTCCTCAAACTGCAGTAACGTGGGTCACTCTTCCATGGGGTGCAGTCCTTCAAGGACAGGCTGCTCCAGTGTGGGTCCCCCATGGGATCACAAGTCCTGCCAGGAAACCTGCTCCAGCATGGGCACCTCTCTCCATGTGTCTGCAGTTCTCTGTCAGGAGAGCCTGCTCCAGCACAGGCCTCTCTTGGGGTCACAGCCTCCTCTCAGCATCCACCTGCTCCAGCGTGGATCTCCTCCGTGGGCTGCAGGTGGATTTCTGCACTGCTGTGGAACTCCATGGGCTGCAGGGGCACAGCTGCCCCACCATGGTCTGCTGCGTGGGCTGCAGAGAAATCCCAGCTCTGGTACCTGGAGCACCTCCTGCCCCTCCTTCTGCACTGACCTTGGTGTCTGCAGGGCTGTTCCTCCCACATATTCTCACCCTGCTCTTCTCTGGCCACAGCTACATCTGCACAACAATTTTTTTTCTCTTGTTTGCATCTGTTACCCCAGAGGTGTTACCACCATTTCTGATGGGCCCAGCCTTGGCAAGCAGCACATCCATCCTGGAACTGGCTGCCATTGGCTCAGCTGGACATGGAGGAAGCTTCTGGCAGCTTCTCACAGAAGCCATCCCTGTAGCTCCCCTGCTACCAAAACCTGGCTGTACAAACCTAATACAGACTTCTAGTAACACAATCCTTAATCTGCTTTAGTTTTGTTTTGCAAATGAAAGCATAACACGTGTATTAGATTTTCTCCTTTATTCCAGAGCATAAATGCACTGAATAGACAAAAGGAGCAAGCTGGCCAAAATTAAAATGTTAAAAATTTTGACAGGAAAGGCTATTAATAAAGGTTCTTAATAAAAAAAAAAAAAAAAAAAAAAAAAAAAAAAAAGAGAATTTATCTGGAAACTTTCATTATCATTCCATTTTTTTTGTTTTCCCCATTTTGGCCATATTTAAGGCATTCTTCTTACCATTTTTAAAATTTAAAAAGGTCCAAAAAACACCTTTGAGAGAAGAGGATAAAGAAATATTGAAGCCAAATAAATTAAATTCATCAAAAACTCTCCATTTTCTATGCACTTCCTTTTTAAAGACAGGTTCAGTCTCCATAAAAATTGATTTAATAATGTAACAATTTCTAAATTTTACTTTGCCATATTAAGTTTCACTGAACTTGAACAACATTTTAAGAAAACCATTTTGGCAATGAAGTGTTGGAAGATAGATCAAAACACCCTCGTGGAGGACAGTGTGGAGGTGGAAGGAGGTGCTTTAGCCACTTAAAGTGAGTAGATTTAGGAGGTGGACACTATGAAAAGCACACATAGCAATGCAGCCCGAAGGCAGAGTAGGTGAAAAATAAGATATTGGTCATGTTCTATCTGAGCCACAGACAACAATAACTTTTTTTTTCAGTATTTTGAGATCTTGCATGTGAACACACTAAAGATCTGGTTTAAATATAAGTAACTTGGTAGAATCAATAAAAAACTCTTGTCATCTATAAGCAGATTTATCAAACCAATTAAATAGGATAATGAAAAAATATGTGCTTTCCAACATGTTACCCCACCCTAATCATAAGGGGAAAAATGGAGCCATCAATGCAATTAGATGCAACCTACTGATGGCAGATTGTAATTTATTTATTGTGCACATGCACTTTTCCCTCTATAAAACAGTAGGGGTGTCTGACTAAATCCATTATGTAAATCTCAGCATCTTTTCACTTGCACTTAGAAACTATTATTTTTCTTTGAGGCATTTATAGTCTCTTTTGCCTGAATTTGCTACAATTAAAATCCAAGTGCTCCGCAATTCTACAAGCACTGCAGTTAGGTACCTGATCTGAAATAAAACTTAAAACACAAATAAGGCACAAAGGTGTTTGTGTAGGTGTTTGATATCAGACATCTTAACTCATGTTCAGAATTAAATTGCTTAAAATCAGCAATAGACCAGTGATTCAGGAACAAAAATAGAAAGCAGAAATAAAATTTAGAAAAAAAAATGTTGGTGGATAAGAAATTAACTCTATTAAGAGTTAACACTGGTACCACACTTTCTCTGAACTGGTTTAAGAGCCTAGACAGTTCTTGCTTTTGTATTTGATTTAGAGTAACATTGTCCTCAGCCTCCTCCTCTGGGCATTCATTCAGGACAGTTGTTCACTTAGGATCAAATTTCTAAGACAGTTTGTCTTACGTAGCTGTGATACAGCTAAAGAGCCGAGAAATATGTTTGAAAGTACATATAACCAGGAATGTATACACTCACTTCCACTCCTCTTCAGCAGTGTTTTTGTAGGGACATATTAAATGTGTCCTTGAAGCTTTTGAAAAATGCTAAATACAATTTTGTCAAAAGCACATAAATCAAAACCAGCTAAATTCAAAGTCTAGGTCCCATTTTCAGAATCAATTTAGAAACTTCAGCCAAACATTTTAAGAGCATAAGAACAACTATAGGTTGTCTGAACAAGCATCTTTGTCAGTTCATAGTGTGCCTCCAGAGTGGCTTAATGTGGAAGCCTCAGGAACAATATCAGCCAATGTTAGGCTCTGTGACTCCTGAAATATTTTCTTCAGTGTGAGTTAATCTTTGAAGTCTGCTGTGACTTAACAACTTCCTATACTACAACTGGGACTTAGCAACTGATTAAAAAACATAGAATAACTTGGGTCAGAAGGTATCTTAAAGATCCTCTAGTTCCAACTCTCATGCCATGGGCAGGGATGCCACCCACCAGATCAGGATGGTCAAAGCCCTGTCCAAATGGGCCTTGAATATTTCTAGGGATGAGACATCCACGACATCTCTGAGCAACATGTTCCAGTGTCTCATCACCCTCACAGGAGAGAATTTCTTCCTAATCTAAACCCACTTCTTTCAGTCTAACACCATTACCCCTTGTTCTATCACTTGTGAAAAGTAATCCTTAACTCCTGTCAAAAGTCCCTCTCCAGCTCTTACAGGCCCCCTTTAGGTACTGGAAGGCTGCTATAAGGTCTTCCCAGAACCTTAAATATCTCATTCATGACCTTTTCCCACTACAAATAACTAATAGATCTTCCCAGTTTTAATCTCAGTGGAAGCCACTTGAAGTTGAGGATCAGCTTAGATCTCATTCTGTAACTAGGTGAGTTATAGGAATGCAGCCCTGTCTCGGAGCATGACAGGAGTTCTTTACTTAAGCATATTTGTAGAAAATGACAGGGTTCTTGACCTAGAAAGTCCCATTATATATAAAACAAAGAACTTCTAGAACTGAGCTCTGTAGGAAATCTGGCTGCAAATCCAGATCCCAACTGGCTGAAAAATTGGCTTCTGAGAACAAACTAGGCATCTGTCTTTTATTCATCATCATAGGTCTCTAACAACATAAGGATAAATAGCTTTACAGGAGTCAAGGCATAGCATCAGACCCTAATCAGAGAAATACTTCAGTATGACAAGCCTACTCACAGAATCATTAAAAAAAAAAAAAAAAAAAAAAAAAAAAAAAAAAAAAAAAAAAAAAAAAACCTGGAAGGTATTTTAAGAGATTGCCCAGTTTTTCTTTCCCCCATCCTGATGGATGTTTGTCTGAATGGCATTTAAAACCTCCAGCAGCAGACACTCCAGAGCTTTTCTAGACAGTCTGTCCCAGAGTTTCACTATCCAATCAGTACATTTTTCCCAATGTCAGGCCTATCTATCACTTGCTGCAATTTAGCCCCCCCCTTTTTTTTTTTTAATCTTATCTACTGTAGACTGACAGAATAATTTATTTCTTTATTTGGAGACTAGTATAAAGTCTAAGGTAAAATGTCCTCTTTTTTTAGCTGCATAGCCTTTGTTCTGGCCTATAAACACTTCAAATGTATGTTGTGAGGGGATGGGTGTCAGGAGGGCATTCACATCCTGGGGACAGCATTTGGATGGGCTTTCCTTTCCTCTCTGCAACCCTTTATGCAGCCCTTACTGTTGGGGCAGATGGACTTCCACAGGTGTAGTTGTAAGTAGCAATAATTAATCTGCGATTTAGAAAAAACAGTATCTCACAAGCAGATGATAGACAAAAGTAAAAATTTCACCTGTCAATATTGCCAACACAAATATCTTAACTGCTGTATTAACTTGGAAAAACAAACCAACCAAACAAACCAAACTTAGATAACTTCAGGACTCTATCAAGCAAGTTCAAATATTAATTTGGTGTTAGCAAAAAAGGTATCTGGAAATGTAATGAACTTCATTGTTATATTAGTACCACATTAACTGGGAGCAAAGCATTCAGACATATTTCACTGCTATAGAGATTTGCACCACAAGATATGTAGGGAATAAAAGATAATGAATTCATAACTGAGCCAATACTTCCAGTAAGCTTAGTCAAATGATGAGTTAGGACACTAAACATTCCTCAGTTTTGGTACCTAATTAATACAGAATGCTGAAGAATGCTAAGGTTGGAATAAATGTACATTTTATTAAAAATGTATGAATGCAGTCCTGGAACAAAATTGTTCATTAAATCATTTTTAATGCAGATATGAGAATGACATATAAGCCTGAAAAGCTTTCAGTGATGAGCTGTGCCTTGGGTTTCTTGAATTCAATATTCAGACTTGCATACCAAAGGAGAAGGTGATCGATTTGTCCTTGAACACATCCCAGCACATGCATCAGATGGATGAGAACCACAACTTCAGATGAGATGTAGAGTGACAAATCTCAGTTCTTTCATTATACTAGCATTACCTATGCCAGGATAACTGCAAATTCATGTCATTGGAAAACCAGGTAATGTTTGGTTTGGCTGCACAAAGTATGTGTGTTTGTGATTTCCAAACGTCTCGTTCAATTTACAGCTCAGGAAGCTGAGTGCCTTCCAAGTTAGTATCAGCTATTTTCTTCAAATCCTGAGGGGAGAGATGCTGTAGGATGGATTCAGTGCTGTGAAGGTACTCAGAAAATTCCTTTGCCAAATGTGGGGACGTGTTTTCATCTTTTTATGTGTGGTTATGGGAAACTTCAGTATCTCCAGCTTTAAAATCTCTTGTTGAATTTTCTTTCAGAGCAAGTTGCAGCTTTCATCTGACTGGAAATACTACTTTGTTTTGTTTCATAAAGAATGGTCTTCTGCTCCTGAAAATCCAGCCTTTGAAAAGTTGTCACTGGCTTATTACTCTCCTGGCTTACTTTTCTGTCTGTCTGTGTGTTTTTCTAACTATTTATCTTGTTTAGAGCTCATTTTCTACCGAACAAGTAAGCATTTCCTATTACTTCCTGATAGGAAGTAATATCATTTCCTGATATTTTTTAGCACCTGCTTTGTCCACATGGTCAGATAACTCTGTAGTTCCTCACTGGAAGTCTGTTTTACTTGCTGTGTGACGTGGATCCCTGCTGGCACACACAGCATCACACATTTTATCTCTAGACGTGGCATTTTGTACCACATCATGCTTCTTGATAAGACCCACAGGAATTTTTTTCTCTTTAACATAGCCCCTCCTGAAGGATACTTTTCCCTTGATATGTAGTTTCATAAACAGTTCCATAGGTACTTCTTGGTACAGTATTATTCTTAGTGTTCTCTGGGCAAGCTTAATTCAAGTCATACCTGATGCAATAATGATATGTGTGACTCTTCCAGTTGCAAGCTGGATGCGATTTCTGACATTAATCCTACAGTATCACCACACCATTTCTGGCACTGTTTGATCCCCAACATCTAGATTCAATAACAAATCTGTCATTGTTGACTTGGTTACAGCCACTGATCAGATTACTTGGTACAACCTGCAGGTGAGCTCTTGGTAAACATTCATGTCACCCTTTCACACACAGCAGCCTTAAATCACCTCCTTTCTGTAGAAGTCGATTATTTTCATCTACTACAACAATACAGTATGGATAGCAACATCCATTCTGATCTTAAAGGTCATAATTTATATCCGTTTGAATGACTGAGTTTGTGAATTTGGCTTGATTCTGTCAGTTACTTTGAAATATCAAAAACTGCTTGAAAGCAAAGCAATTGAATAAAGCTGAAGTCAGCCTGTTCTGTGGCAGCATTTTCAGCTTGTTCAGCAAAAAGTACTTGCTCTCCATCACAGCACAAATACTTCAGTCATGAGCTGTCTTTAGTAATATAATTTCATTAGAATTTTCCAGTTTTCTCCTTTCTTTGAAAACTTGGTACATCATCCATTATTTTGTGATTTTCTATTTTGTTTTTAGAAAATATCATGAAGGATGAAGAAGCCTGCTGCCTTTGAAATTTGTCTCCAGATTTTTTTTTTTTCAGTTAAAAAATTCAGGCTGTTTGAAAGCTTCATCTATTTACTAAGTCAAAAAAACAGATTGCATCCAAAAGCTATCGAGTGGCAAAATTGCCTTTTGCTGTAACTTGTTTCAAAATAAATGGAGCCATTGAAAGTCATTAAACCAGAGTGGGAAGAAAGGTGGCCTTATTTTCTAAACTTACACACATGGAGAGCTTGTTGTCACGGCATCTAACAGACAGTAATGGTAGCAGGCAACAAAAGTTCAGTTTACTTTGTAAACACTGATGGAAACAGCTCAATGTTAACAAATGTAGACACTTTAGGTTTTAGAAATTAAGTTCATTCTGCTACTGCTGCAGGTGATTTGATTTTAGTACCTTAAAAACGTCACTTAGGATTCAATTCTTTTGCCAAAACACAGCCATTTAGAGTCTTTTGAGATGGCTTCAGTAATGGCACTTGGTCTTCAGCCCAGCCCTATGCAGGTGCCATCTGTATCTCAGGGAATCTCCCTTGGTGGTAGACACCTGCCTTTTGAAAAGCAAATTAAGCACTATTTAATAGCAACAATGTAGGATTGCATGTTTACTTTCAGTCCAGCTTGAACACTTACCTGTCTTTTGGCTGTCAGACTGTTTGTAGAGCTATGGAATGGTAGGAGGGGAAATGGACACCTACACCTGACCTGTTAATTAGAGAGACAAGCAACTACTTTTAGTTTTGCCTAAGTCTAAGGTGCCTTTATTACTGAGAAATTCAAAGAAGGACAAGTACAGAGTTAGATGGCTGACGAGCACTTTTGATAAACTCCCGAGATCTATCCAGGCATTGTTTGATTCATGCTAGAGGCTAGACAACATTCATAGGTTGCATGGCTCACCTTTCTTCTCTGCAGTGACTTTGCCCAGAAGACAGGAGCGAAGAAGAGCTGGGGCTGCACTGAGGCACACAGACATATTTGCAGCAACAAAGGGAACCCTTTTTGTCGAACTCAGATGACCCAGGGAGAAACCCCAACATCTTCTACAGTTGTTCTTGGTGAGTGAGAGACCACTGGGTAGAAGAGATGCACTTTCAAACAGCTGAGATTATCAGAGGACTGAGCATGTTCAGGACTAAGGAAAGAAATTGTGAGATCATTTCTCTGTCACCAGTTGGAAGTGTAGGAAAATAAATGGAATCAAGAGGTAACACCATGGTGTTGCCAGGGCTCAGCAGGCTTTGCCCTCACCAAGCCTTTTTTGCACTAGCAATACTGAAGGTGACGTACCTTGCTGTCTTCTCTTTCAGTCTCACCAAGTTTACCAAAGAGCCTAGAGAGGAGTTGAGCCCTAACGCAATAGGTCCTGTAAATAAAAATAAAATTTTACCAGTCTCTTGCATAGCCATCAACTTCCCACAAGCCCTTTTCCACCTTTGTAAGTTCTTTTGAACACAGGTGTTCTTTTCTGACCTTTAGCTCTCAGCTTGTTTCAGTGGATTATCTTAGTGAGGTGATAGCAGCAAATCTGGAACTAATTTACTTATTTTCACACATCAGTTCTATGAAAATACCATGCCAACAAGAAGTCTTGGTCCACAAAGCCAGAGGGACTTTTCATACTGCCTTTGAGAAGTAAGGGAATTCACTCAGTTCTTAAACTTCTCTAGGAATACTTCTTGCAACACAGCTTAGACTAACACAGCAGTCCCCGTCACCTTAAAAATATATGGTTCTCTAAAGCATAATGTTCATGAAAAGTTTAACTGCCTTACTGTTGATAGTGAAATGAAAACAATTATATATACACCACAGTGCTAACTAAGAAACCTACTGCTAAGGAATTGGCAAAATTCAGAGAAAGATAAAACCTGAATCATCAGATGAAATAAGTGTCTGAATATTTTGTCAGAAGTTCATAGAAAATGCATCTGAATGAATAGAAAATGTTACTGATGAAGCAGCAGGTGTACTTCCATAGGTTCTTTGCCTTTCAAGAAAATGGGCATTGTATCATATAAAAAGGCACTTTGTTTATTGGACAAAAGGCATTTGATATTCTAGCACCATAGAAGTGTTAAGTAAATCTTTGAATACCTCAAGTCAGAATGCCATCAGATTTTAAACTATCAGGATGACACAAAATGAGTCCAGGATATGCCCATGCCTGTTGTAAAAGAACTTCACAAAATTAATTCTGAAAGGACATTTGGCATAAGCAGCATCTCTGACTTCCCTTATACAGTTCAATAGTCTGTGGCATAGAGGTAAATTCCAGTTTAGCACAAAAGCATTCAGCTTCTTAGCTGCCACAAATGTTAATGAGAATCCTTTGGCTAAACGTCATCCTGCAAATTGGAAAGTTTACATTCAAAGGTCAGAAGGTTTCCATGGCATTTGAAGACAATGAAACATATTCCCAGGGCACTCTTTATTCTGCCACAGAAAATCAAGTTGCTGAGATTCAAAAACCCTCCCAGTAGCATTTATTATCGTTCAGAAAGAACAAAAAACAGCACTGGTTGTTAAAATATCAGGAATCCAGCCAGATTCTTCTGCACTTTACTCCAGAAATAACCACAAAAGCAAACCGAGTCTGTATCAAAAATTAGTGATTCAGGGTATTTCTAGGCTTGCAAGTTTGGTACACAGGTGGTTTTGAACTTGTTTCTACTTGCCAAGTTTATTTCTACCGTGAAGCAATGGCAAAACCAGCCAAAAAAAAAAAAGTCAATAAGCTCATTTACACTGTAATGCTGTTACATATATATAAGCCATAAAAATTAAAGTGGACAGCTCCTAAGTGAGTTTGAGATTTTTGGGTGGAGTTTTATGAAAGTCATTGTTTAAACCTCCAAAACAGTCTGAGGTAGACTGTTGTGGAGAAAAGGATAACACAGAAGTCTCTGCTCTCAGGAGCTGAATGTGTCCTATGATTTGAATATGGCCATTTATCTGGTTCTGTAGGATTTTTGGCAATGAGCTTCAGAAGAGTTGTGAAAGACATGCCATAGTTTCCTCTTAAGAGAAACAATTACTTTATGACAGGTAGCTTGCATTTCTTGCCATTTTATACACAGCAACCCTCCTAAGATGCAGTGATCGGTCCAAAATGATTGGAACAAGAAATGCAATAACATCTCTTCTATTACTTTTTCACAACATTATCCCACAGAATCTGTCCAGGCACAGATTTAAAGCTGATTTCTTCAGATAGCTGCAGCAGCAAATTGGTTCTGTCTTTCACAACTTTATGAAAAAGAGTTACAAAAATATAATTCTCCTAAAGGTTCCCTACCATCATCTGTATTGTATGACCACATGCTGTATTAAAAATGCTAACGTTTCCTGATGAAGGAAGAAAGGAAAGTAGATAATTGGATTTTCTTCTGCTTGTCAGGAACATACTACTCAACCCCAGACACTGAATGGAAGAGATACCACTGTTTAGTAAGTCATGGTAATTGAACAGTTGACCTAAAAGGTCATTTGACTGTGAACAATAGGTATCTGTAAAGGGTTTATCACTGCTCCTGATTATATTATCAAAGCCTTACTTTGTAAAAGTCACAAATGCTTAAGAGGAGCAAGCACTTTCTTCTGTTATCTGAATTTTTATTCATCTAACTACACTAACCTTAGAAGAATTTTCTGTGATTTATAGTAACCAGAGATAAGAATCAAGACAAAGATTGCTTTAAGTTAGATATGTGTCTCATCTATTTCATGGGGCTATTTCAAACTAAATGTAATAAAACTGGATATCTTCTGTTTGGGCATTAATACAGATTAAAGACAAACCACAACACATTCTTGATGAAAATTGACACAAGAGAAGATGAGCTGCATTAACTGAATGTCTAAGGTAATAAATGGTGGACAATGCTGAAAATACTCCTTCATCAGCCAGACAAATCACAAGTGTAAGAAATCTTGTTTTATCCACTAGCATTCTTAGATTGATCCTTTTATTAGAGTTTGGATACTGAAAAAAATTTCTTCAATGAAAGGCAGAGTCCATTCTCCAGCAACCTTGTACTCATGATGAGGAACTTGAAAAAGAAACCTTTTTTTTTTCTGTTCTTTGCATTCTGTTGATGCAAAATTAGTCAATTTTTCTTATTTCTTGGTAATAGTTGCAATAGTTTCTACTGTGCCTTTTATTGAAAAGTGTTGATTTTGAAATGTGCTGCTTTCATGTTTCATATTTTCTTTTATTATTTCATATATTTTTATTCCATACTCCTTTCTTTTCTCTGTCACTAACTCTCACCCCATTCATCCCTTTTCTTTATTGCCAGTTAGACTGGTGGCTTGCACAGGAAAAGAAGGAATGAAGGTGAAGGAAAATTAAAAGAATGAGAAAAGGAAAATTGAGAAGAAAGAAAAAGATAATGTATAAGTTAATATTATAGTGTAAGTTAAATTAGGAAAATAAAAGATCTTTTTAAATAAAGTGCCTAATCTCCTGAAAGATTTGTCAGCTGTATTTTCTGAGGTCATTTAACCCCAGTTTCTCTGTTCTGTGAAACTCTATAATAAGTATCATAACTATCAACTCCAAAAGGCAGTAAGTCCTGGGTTAGGAAAACAGAGCAGACCTGTCACTGGCTAGGCTACGGGCCCCATTCCTTCTTGGCAGCGCATCCCACACTGAACCCACTACACCATGTAAGAGAAATCCCAGATTATGACAATTGCCATCATGGTGATGGCTGTACTGAAGCCAGTGGCCACAAGGAAGTGTCCCAGAGCCCCTGATCGTCGTCCTGAATGGGTGGCACCATTTGCATTCAGACTTCCCAAGGGCCAAGTGCTTTCCAAAGTGATCCTCTCCTTTCCAAAGTGATCAGTTACTTAGTGAAAGCCAGTGCCAAAATTATTGCATGCAATCTGAGCCACTGCACTCTTTTCTCCTTTGTGCAGTTCCTTCCACAAATGCTATATAATAATAAATATTAAATTGACAAATAACATTAGGCACATTAGCATTATTCCCACCGAAAATATGTGCCTGCTCTTGGTTACTTAGAAAAGATCCCATTTAAGCCAGCTGCTTCTCATTTCCAGGGTATGCTAGCTCTTTTTACCCAGTAGGGACTATGATCTCCCCAGTTTTACTCTGAATTTGTATCTTCAGTACTACAAGTTATTTATATGACAAGTTTGCTCAATTGAATTTGATTTGCCATTGAAGTGTTGAAAATAAACTTACAGATGTATGGAAAACTAAATTTGACCTTTCAAACCTGTGGAACATCATACTTTATACTACACCTCCTTGCCATGTATGCTCCAGCTACTGATGATGAGTAAGCACAGATAACATCAGCTAATTTAACACAATGCTCACAGAAGCATCATTTTTTCTTTATTGACATCTACTTTTATTTCAGTTGTTTTTTTTTTCTCTATGACATATCTGCATAGACAGCTGACATATCCAAATCAGCATTTGTGACAAATGGCAGTGAAGGTAAGTTGCCATGATAGGAATGTCAAATGGCGTGGACACAGATACAGAATGTCAGCTTTCCAGTTCTGAAGTGGAGAGTCTCCGTTTTAAAATAAAACCCACTCAGAATGACAAAAATGCAAAAGGATATGTTAGCTAAATGCTGTGGTTTGATTTAGTTTCTATCAAAGTCAGTGGTTTATCTTTGGGTAGTTAGCCTTTTTCAGAGTGTGCTGATCTGTAGTTTCTTTGAGCATTACTGCTTGGACTTAATTGGCAATATAAGTGAATGATCAGGATTAGTGATGCCAGTGAACATTTTCTTCAGAAGAACAACATAAAGCACTTGGATCACTAACAGTAAAAATCACCTCATCAGTAACTGCCAAAAAAAAATCTTCTTTTATTATTATATAAGAGCACATCTATGAGCTTTCATGCTCTACTGATCTTGTGTTTCTAATACAAAACTTCAAAGTGTCCCTTGTTGCCTCTTTTTTACAGGCTAGTGGAATGACGGGTTCTGTATCAATCCTTTAAAAATGCATATTACAGAACCCTCATGATGGAAACCAGAGTCAACCTTCAGCCCACTGAAGTCATAATAGAGTCTGATTGATTTCAGTGAACACTTTATTCTATCCTAAACACACATATCTCTCAGCATAGCTATGAAAGTACTTGGAAATTAATTAAATTTGTCAAGACTTGAGGAGCTAACTGGCCACTCTCCCATGATTTCTCTTTTCAGTTTATATAGTAGTGAGAGGTCATGGGATAGACTTGACACTCGGCATTTTCTTTTTCTTCTCCATGTCTTTGCAGAATTATGCCCAACACCCTCAGGCTGTTGCTGAGGTGTCTGCAGAGGGCAAAGCAGAAGAAATGAAAGGTGATTCTGGCAGACAACAGACTCCTGTTAGTCTGTCAAAAGAATTTGTGCTTTAGGTATTTTTGCCACCATTCTTGTCAGCTTCAGGTTGGCATCTTGGGAGTTTACAGAAGTCCTTGTCAGAATAATACAAGCAGAATTATAGAAAGAGAAATGTAGGAGACAACGCAAAAGGAGAGACTTAAGATTAATTGCAAAACTGCACTTTTCCATTTCAATGTTTTTTCTGCTAGCTGGTCTCAAGCTGACACTTCACTCTTGTAGGTGTCCTTTAGCACAGCTAGATTACAGAAGTAAAGGGAAAACTGAGGGAGGAGAATTTCTTGGGCATCATGAGGAGTTAGGCTCTTTCTCTTTCCAGAGAAATTAACTCTCCTTGGAAAATGCTCCCTGAAAGGATACAGGCTAGTTAAGTGTTTTGGGTTTTTCTTGGTTTTGGTTTGTTTGTTTGTTTGTTTGTTTGTTTGTTTTTGTTTGGTTGGGTTTTTTTAGTACTTCTAGACTTTTAGATTATATATCTAATTCATGTCCTATAATGTGCTTGGAATCTTTCTCTTTTAGTATTGTTGCAGTACCCAGTAGGCAAACTGTAGGTTATCCTGACATTCAGAAGGGACCAATTGTAACATACTTAATTTGTATAGGATTCTTGGGATTTTTCTTAGCACACACTATTTTAAAGGCAGTAGATCTTGCAAGGACAAGGACCTGACACAACTCATAATCAAAATTCTTAATTCTCTTCTCAAGCTAAATGAGCTCTCGTGCAATCAGAGGAGGATGAATGCATAGTGTAAAATTGATTGCAGCAATGCTTCCCCGTGTTCTTCCAAAGTTTTTGTCCTAAACTAGTCAGTGAAGCTTTAAATTGGATTTACTTCAATCTTTTTCAGGCAATATTTGGAACACTTTCTATGATTTTGATCAATCTAGAGCATATATCCATTATGTGGATATGTAACATAATATGTAACATTTTGTATGCTCAAAGTGGCTCGAGGATGCCGTTCTAGACAGTGCAGTGCAAGAACACTGAGGAAATAAGTTCTGTGTAAGGAGATATAGGTGGGTTTTTTATCAGGATGCATTAGCATTTCATCTGGAATCAAAACCTTCTGGTGGCAGAGGCTCCACTCTCACTTACTTCTTGTCAATATTGGTCAATTTGCAAACATCAGGATAGCAACATATCCGAAATACTTGCAGGAGAAGCAGGAGGAACTATATTTAAATTGTGCCTACTGGAAATGAAGCAGTAAACAATGTTTCTCTCTACAGTCCCATTGCAAATGCCTATGACTTGTTGGGAAGAAAGTTGTACAAAGAGCATTAGTGGCCTCTTCCTTTGAAAAGGGCAGGAAAGATTTCATCATATTACACAGCAAGTAACTTCACTTTAAAACACATGTCATTTCTAGGAAGGAACTTCCATTTGGGAGAGTGTTTTTGGCCAGAACAGGGCTCTGGCAGACATGAGAGGGTTGCTACCAAGGTGCCTTATGGTCTCTAAAAAGAAATGGAGCAGTATATTTCACCTATGCATTACGGAAAAAAAACAATAATATAGTGAGGAATGATAAGGTGGTATGAGTAAGTGTATAAAACAGATATGAGAAAGAGAATGCTAAAAGTTTCTTTCAAGAGGGATTGAGGTTTCTTTTTTCACTCAATAGCATGGTACAGTGGTGTAGTGAACAGTGGCACCCAATGAGACAAAGCATAATTCACCAAAACATTTTCAGTAAGATGAATAGACACACTTATATGACTAGTGGCAAATAATAAAGAAATTTTTTTAGATTGGTCCAGGGAGTCACCAAATGGCATTGAACAATTAGTTGAAGCTTATTAATTCTGCTCAGATGTCCAAGAAATTAGATGCCTCATCATCCTGTCATATAAGTATTTGCTTCTAGCTGAGACCATGACCCTGATTTCTTTTTTCTCAAATTAGGCTAATTTGATACAGCTTTTTGGCCATTTCCTTTATCAAAAATGTAGACATGCACCTAACTAGTGTCTTATTAATCAACTTCTAAAACTTGTGGGGAAAATACTACAATATTTTTCCTGTTTTCAGTATTTTTCTTTATTTCTTTTTTTTTTTTTTCATCAGTCTAGTCTACTTGTGTGAATATGAAAATAGGTGTTATGTGTAACCCATGCCAGCCTACAGGATGAAACCCTGTGTCAGAATGGGCTAAATATGCACACTGTTGCAATAAGAGTTATTAAGGTGCCAGCAAAGCATATCTGTGATACAGCTGAACAGTGCCAGAATCAAAGTTATCTTATTCCTGAGATAAAAAAAAAAAAAGGCAGAACTCCTCTTCATGGGAGAGGATCAGGTTAGGGAACATCTGGACAATACTGAACGTGCACAAGTCCATTCTCCCATGAACACTGAGGGAGGTGGCAGATGACAACAAGAGGCCACCACAGCAATTGAGACAATCTGAGAAGTGGAAGAATATGTCACTTCTGTCTTCAAGTGGAGCAAGAAGGAGGATTATGGGAACAAAAGGTTTTTTAGCACCCGGGGAAGGTGCTGGAGCAATTAATCCTGAAATAATTTCCAAATATAGTGAGGGTTATTGGGCATAGTCAGCAGGTATTTATAAAGGGGTCCTGAGCACTGTGGTCTATCCAGTCCTGTTCTGAGCCAAGGGGCTGGGATAGATGATATCCAAAGGTCCCTTCCAATCTCAGTTATTCTGTGATCCTGTGATCTTTGCTTTAGGATTTTAGTAATTCCCACAAGTTCTACTTCCTAAGGAGAATCATAAAATTTACTGTTCTAGTCTTATCTTGAAAATTGAAGGGATAATCCTCAGGTGTTATTTTACCTGAATAAACTTCAGTTAAATTTTTCAAAGAAAGTATATTTCATAGCTCTGTCAAAAGAGATGTAGTCAAATATATTCTTTTAACAACTTCAATAAAGAACCTCCACAAAACCAAATATGAACAGGGAAGAAAATCAGAAGGTAATCAGCAGTTCCACAGAATTCAAGGAAATAAAGACATCCTCTAACCCAGTCTAAAATCTCATTATGTCAGGAAATCTCAGAAGATACTCAAACGTCATTAATAGTGAGACAGCTTGCTGAAATCTACAGATCACATTTTCTCAGACACAATTTTTATTCTTCTTCATGTGATTTTTGGAAGGAACTGTATTTTCTACCTATGATTGGCCAGAGACACTATTTTAGTGAGCACAATATTGGAGACATTCTTTACATACTACTGAGAGAGCAGACTTTCATTAGTTCAGTCTTATTTCCCTCTAGGTTGCCTTTGGGCTGCATCCATCTCTCCACCCAGTGAGATTTAATATTCCAGCTTTTGCAACAATATCTATAAAATTACATGGTGATAGCCCCACAGTTTTACAGTAACCTGGTTCATTCCATTCTATCTTCTGCTCCTCTGAATTGATATTTTTCTCTGGAGGAAATGAAAGTTGAACATTATTTTCCTGAAGGCAAGAGGGGGTTTTATACATTTTTAAACTGATCACAATGGTTATTTGATTACTTAAACATTCAAAGAATGTAATAACAATCCCCCTCTGAGAGTCATAGCTACTGCTGCCCCTTCTCTCCCCTTTCTTCCTGCTATCAAGGAAATAACACAGGCAGGTACTCCAGGCACTTCAAAGTGACTGGAATATGGATTCTTGAGTAAGTTGGATGCTTATAAAAAGTTACATCTGAGAGAGAGTACACAAGACTGGAGATAAAAGTATGCAGTGCCCATGGCCCTCACCCTGGAAGCTGAGAAGTCTAGCAATACATAGTTTTCTACGGAGCATTGATGCTCCCAGTTCAGATGTAGCTCCTATACCATTTCCCTTTTCAAACCTGTAGCATGACTGTGGCACTACTAAAAGTCATCAGAGATGCCCTTTGAAGTATCAAGCAATGGATTGATCTATAAAATATGTCACCAATTGTATGGTGCAAGGTGATGTGGTTGGGATCAGCTCTAGGTCCTTTACAACACTGCTGCCAAAAGATCCAGATACACAAGTGGCCCAGGACACCACTACTTCATGGACCAGCCAGAGCACCTGGCTGCGGGTTCTCAGGACAGACCCTGCCCCTATGGCCTCTGAGAGCTGGAAAACCCCAGCCAAAATGCTTGTTGGAGTCCAGCCACAGCTTGTTCACTCCCCAGATATACATTCCATGGGAGACTGCCTGCTTACACCTTTACCCTTTAGAAGGTAGAATACACACAAAAGTTTAATCAGCCTTTGCACAGTCTCCCCTGGTCTTTAGTTTTTATTGTTTCTTTGCCTCACCAGTTGCTGGTGATCATTCCCAACCATGATCTCATCCATCAAACAGCTGTATAGTATATTTTCTGCTCTCCCACTCTCTGGTCCAGGTATGCATCACTTGCCCCTTTACCAGATTCAGTCTGCCAGCACATGACAATGGAAAGCAAATTCAATTTCCCAAGATTGCTTACCACATTGGACTGCCTGCAACAAGAGACTGATTATCTGGAATTCTGTCCTATCATAGTGAGTGGCAAAATCCACCATGAGTACACCACAGTCAGCCTAAGAGAGGATCACACCTATTTAAAAATGAAACAGGTGAGCTTTTCTGAGAAAAAAAAAAATGGGAATACTATTGCTGTAATGCTTTGTATCTTTTGTATTTGTTGTAAAATGCCTGCAGGCTTCCAGAAATCTTGCCATTATTAGAGTAGACAACAGGATATATTTATGTGTTGCTTAGGAAGAGGAATATTTTCTTTACTTTTATAAACAAGTCTTCTGTATCTTTTGACACCTGCAAGCATAATTTGCCTGGTTCCACACATCACAATATTTTTTGCTTTCTGTTAAGTGTTTATCTGCATTAAAACACACAACATAATCCAACTAAGAAGCTAAATAAAGTTAAGAATCAATATTATTTTTTTATTCCCTATAATTTTAATTTTAAAAAATTGATGAAGTACAAGAATAGTTTTTTAAATATTGTATAAGCAAGAATATAACCAAAATCCTAGAATCATAGAATTATTTAAGTCAGAAAAGACCTCTAAGATCTTCAAGTCCAACCATTAACCCAGTCCTGCCAAGGCCACCAATACACCATGTCCCTAAATATCCCATCTATGCATCTTTTAAATACCCCTAGGGCTGGTGGTTCAACCACTACCCTTAGCAGCCTGTTCTAATGCTTAACAACTCTTTATGTGAAGAAAATTTTCCTAATACCCAACCTAAACCTTACCTAGCACAACTTGAAGCTATTTGCACTCATCCCATCCTTTGTACTGGGGAAAAGAGGCCAACCCCCAACTTGCTACATCCCCCTTTCAGGGAGTTGTAGGAGAGTGAATGGTACAAATGCATGGTGCAAAAAGTTATTATGATAGAAAACACAGCTAAATGTGTTCTGCTGTTTAGACAGATATCCTTGGGATTCAATTTACTTAACTTAAGCCAATCAGAAATTTAAATCTTGCCTAGAATAGCAGTCTAATCACAGGGGGGGAAAGAGGCACCTCCAGGCAATTCACCCACTCTGTCCTGAGATGGATGTCTAAGGTATGTAGGATAGATCACCTTTTAGAGAAGGTTCTCTCTTGCTGCCTTTCCTGCTGATAAGCAGGAGACCAGACAATGAGGTTAGGTGAGATATTGACCTTTTAGAATACCAGCATTAGGTGAAATTAAGGCCCCTCTAAATAAAGTCTTATCTTTCCCAGGGTTTTCATGTTGTTTGTGTGATAGTCATTGTGCATGTAAGTACAATATGAAGGCCAAATGCTAACAACTTTTTACATGGAATTCCTCCCAGAAATTGACTGGGATTTCCACCAAGACCATTAGAAAAGAGGCCACGTACTCTGAAAGCACACTTACTGTAGCTCTATTCATTACTCAGCTCCTCTAAGAGCAGCAACCTCAGGTTCTCAATCTTCCCATTGTGCATCCGTCCCATCTCACTTCTTGTCTTTGGTCTTCCACGACTACCAAAATAGCTGTCAGGATCTTTTACTTCAGGTTATGAACAGCTTCAATAGCAGTCAGAAAAATATATTCAAAATCCAAATCCTTATTGATCCTTTTAGATATTGTGAACACTAATGATTTCTGTTTGTAGCAAGTGCTTCTTTGAAAAGAAGCTTCAGGGGAAAATATGGTGCATTTAGATACAGACAAGTAAGTTCCCTTTACTTGAGAAAAACTGCTTCTCTGTATCTCAGGAAAAGGGAGCTGAATGAGCTGCTTTTGTGGTAGAAAAAGTAATTACTGTTCCTTGAGCTAAAGTGGATCTGTCTGGCCTTGCCTGCGGTAAAGCTGGACACTGAAAACAGTGCTTTTCTTTAAGCTTGAGAAGGTCCTGGAAAGAACAAGCAAACATCTTTTCTTACAGACATGTGCTTTCTGTCCCAGCTAGTGCTTTTTAGTCCTGTAAGTTATTAAATGAGATCATGAGAGCTCGAGGGTGATTTGGCTGGGCCAGCCTGCAGGTCAATATGCCAGCAGCATGCTCTCCTTTGAATTCCCCAGATTTCACTGAAAACTTAACACAACCAACAACTTGGCTTTAAAAGCAGTGCTCCAAGGTACTTCCCCTTGGCTCTCTCAGTCTCATCCAATACATTCACCAGCACTTGCTCTTACTGCAATTTTGTGTTTTGTTCATAAAGAAAGTCATTTTGCTCTGAGCCTGATTTTTGTTTGCAATTGTCAGTCAGGCTGGTGTTTTGAGCCTTGCAAAGACATTTAACATTGCAATGCAAAGGTCAATGGAAAAATCTGGAAGTGGCTTAAATATTCTTGTAGGCTTTGGTAGTCACCACTTGCAAAAGACAGACTGAAAAAGAACAATGAAGATGCTTTGCACATAGATCTGGAAAAAATAATCTTTAAAAATCCCGAGGTAATCTAAAAATGGTATTATTCCAAGAAAGAGGGCAGCACAAGATACTTGTCAATAAATTTAAAATACAAGTTAATGGAGGCTGTGACTGTGGGTTCAGCAAAAGTGTTGTTTACATTGTAAGTGCAAATGAGAGATAACAAACAGGCTACACTTTTAGGGGACTGGCTGCAAAGATGGGTAATGTAAGCCTGATGCACAAGAAAAGAATTAAAACAGCACATGACTTATCTAGAGCAAAAATTAAATGCACAAAATACTGTGGTGATACAGTGAATAATTGATTTATTTGACCTTATTTATTGTCTGATATTCTGTCAAACAGAAAACAATTAGCAAAGACATTAAAATAAGTAATAAGTTGAACAGTTAAGTCAATCATGTATATGGCATACACAAATGTATCCCAACATCACTTGTATTTCACACTTCTTATAGTTCCAGGAACATGAAAGACATTAATTAGAAGGCAGCTCCATTCATCTACCTTCTGAAGCATTGTATAAAAGCACAAGTGGTTTTTAAATGGAAGTTACAAAATAATATTTAGCTTTTCTTTTTTTCTTCTTCCTGAAGTGCATGAATCCTGACAATGAGGGACACCACAAAAAAAAACTACTGCAAAAGGAAAGCAATTGCATTCAGTATTCAAACTGTCTTATTTCACAGTGCTGTATATGAACCAGGAGAGCTTGGAATTGTTCTCATAGAGCAAAACAGAACAATAGCTCATGCATCTTTTCCTTCATGTAAAAAAGGGTTCATGTTCATTAATGTCTTAATTCACCATTCCACATCAAAATCATAATACTAAAGACATCCCAGACTGTAGAGAAAAATTTCCTTCTAAAATAAAGAAAAAATTTGGAAATTATGTAACATTTGTCTTTTTCATTACTGGGCTAGATTGTGAAAGAAAGCATAGAAATTTAAAGCATATCAAGTTACAGTGGCTCTCCCTGAATCCAATGACATATTATGAAAAAAAACCATGACCTCCATTTGTAATTTGATTACAGGAAAACAGAGATGAGGACAAAGCAGTTTGTCATAAGCGGCAGTTGATACCCTGCAACTAAACGCTTGGTAGGCTGATTTTTTTTTTTTTTTTTTAGGTTACAAATGTCTCTTTTGCACTGGGGTGGGGGGAAGTTCATTAAAAAAGGATGCCAAGGATGCTTGGATACAATCCATATTTTTAATATATTCCATGCATATGAAGGTGCAATTCTATTAGTTTTTTACTAAATTACTGAGAGTTACTTGTAAGTGGTTTTGAAAATATTACACGCAATGTCCTCCTTAGTACTATCAATGAAACTGCATTATTTTGAGTGTGTGTTTAATTTCATGTCATGATTTTGTTGAAAATCATAATTTATAATTAGGATTTCACATGAAAAGTGCTTTTCATTAACAATTTCACATCTTAGTACACTAGGCAGTGTTTTGTTTTTACTTAGGGAAATCTTTTTTTTTGCTACAGCTTTCCAGCTCACAATCATAACTATAGCAGATATTCTTTTATATATGTAAGGATCAAAATACAGATATTTGCGGGCTTTTTTGTAGAAAGCCTCTGAAGATTATAAAGTGAAATGAGTACCATGACATATTCAAGTTACATTCTCTTTTTTACATTTCCTAAAGAACAGTGAGTGCCTGACAATTTCTTACCTTTATTGTGTCTCAGCCATAAAGCTTCAATTAAATTATAGTTTGAGATGTTAGCATTAATACGTTAATTGCTTGAACATCACTTTTTACATACAATATGACAGCTACTGAACAGCACAAACTACGTATGTATACTAATGCACTTTTCCTCATATTCCTGTATTCTTCTAATCTTGTGAATATCTTTGAGCAGAAACTGTTTATTTTTAGTGAGAACATGTTCTTCTACAGGTCCTGCTTGTTTAGGAAGGTATTGATGTAAACGCCACTTGGAGTCCTTTCAGTTTCAAAGATGTTTTATCAGAGAGATTTTAGAAGTCATGTATGCTACTCTGTAGGTTAAAGCTACATTCATTACAAAATAAATGTTTGTGCACTGATTGACAAAGCTCCTTGCAAACTTTGGCGACTTGTACATGGGTTTAATTGAACTTTGCTTTTCTATCTGTGCTGAATAGCTTCTAACCCTATCAATGTCCTGTGCATCCCACATGGTCCAAAATAACCTGTAGATATTTACCAAAAGCATTGCTGCAGTGGACTTGCCTTTTCTCTGTTGTCTTCCCCTCTGCAAATCTGTTCCTTCTCTCCCTCTTTTCCTCCCATACAAATCCTCCACTCTTCATCTTTCTCACACTAGAACTGCTCCTGAATGCAGCAAGCTGTTGCACACAGAGAAAAAAACATTGAAAATAGAATTTTTGCCTGTCCAATAATGGCATGGCTCTGGCTTTTGAACCAAGGCAAGAATTACCCTTTTAAAATCCACCATCTCCATTAAAGCTTAACTTTGTACAAGGAAAGAAAAATATTTTTTCTTATACTTGGTGACAGAGAAGTAAAAGAGTTATCTCCCCCTGCTGCACATCTCCAAATTTTAGCCTGGGAGAGAAAATAACCCATTTTCAATATTCAGTGCTTCAAGGTAAAACACCTGGGACAAAACAACCACACTGACACAAACACAATATGATTTATTACCACTATTTAGGAAAGAGATGCTGTGTCACAGTACAGCACTGTAAATGTCATCCCTGCTCAGCAGCAGTCAAAAAATCCACAAATAAGAGGATCACAGTTTATGACAGCTTCACATCTTGAACACTGGGTACACCCCAGATATACAATATAATAAAAATACACAGTTGATTTTTAAAAGGGGACAAAAAAAGGCAACAAACCACAAACAAAGACCATGACCACACAGACTAGAAAAAAGGCAAGTGAAATAAATCCTTTATTTCTCTAAGTCTGAAAAAACAACCACTGAATCTTTCAACATAACAACCAAGAACACACAATCTACCAATTAGACAAGAGCTGCATTCCATGCATAACTAAACTGGGGAAATCACTTTCAGTGTCAAAATTAATAATGGGCTTAAAAGTAGAGGAATAATGGAGGTCTGGGTTAATTTGTAGTTGTTAAATGTAATGGTCTTAATAAAACCTCAAGAAAAAACCCTATGCCACAAACAGCTGGGAACTGGGAGAAGACCAAGGGGAGGAACCCTGCACATTTACTCAGGTCCAGAGCATCTGATTCATGTTATTGAAGGAGTCAGGATTTGAAGCTGGACAGAGCTTTGATCTAAAGGAGCTGGGTAAATATTGCACTCTTGTGATAACCCATAACTAACTAAGTGCTTCTGCTGAGACTTGTTTAAATTCAGAACAGTATGTAAAGCAGCCACCTGCTTCCCTTTTCACCATTTCTGGTGACAATTGGAAGACTCAAAATGAGCCAGATTATGTTTTATGCCTTCCCCCAGAGGCCCTTCCTTCTCAGTGCAATCGTACTCTGCAGCCTATTATGATGTTCCCATCTGTCTTAGTCATCGTGCAGCCAAGCTATTTGTATTTAGCTCCTTAACCTTTTCTCATGAATCAATTTCTCTAACTTGGTAATCAACACTGTCTGACAGAGAATGAAAGTAAGTCTTGAATTTAGAAATAGGGCTTCAGACAGCAACTCCTGAATCAAGAGATGCAGAAATTCACTAGGTCCCTTGTATTACCTTTGTTTGCATAAACTTGAATATTTACAGGAGGAAACAATGAAACGAAAAGGATTGACCATGCTTGGAAAAAAAAAAATTGGGCACTGGATAGGAAAAAGCACAGAAAAGTCTAATAGCAAAAATGGGATAAGATGTGTTTTACACTTTCCTGCTGTATTATGAAAAAGCATCTGTCCATCCATCCAACCATCCTTCTGTTCTTTCTCCTAACATCTTGTTACTAACTTCGATTTTGACTTTGACCTAACCAAAAGTATAGTTGTAATATTCAATTAATATTCATTCAGTGAACAGGTACAGTCTAATCAGTTATAAGGGTTATCCTGTACAGTCTCTTGTTCAGCACTGTGCTGCCAAAAACCATGAGTAGCAGCTTTCAAGAAAATTTTGGAATCAAGCTGAAAGACAAAGACATGCAAATGAACTAAAAAGTATCTGTCACTGCCCAGTAGCAAGAGCAGCCATTTTTGAAGCACTAATGAAGCTCAGTAGCTGTTACAGTTGCTTCTGCCTTTCCCAAACATTACTTTTCCACATTCACATTCTTAGCAGTTCTGTGTTGAGGAGTGCTTTCAAAAAATACAAGTATAAAACTTCACCCTGTTCAGTTCCAAAATGAAATAAAGAAATGGCATAAAATTGCTCTGAAGTAATTCCTTGTGTTTGGAGCAAGACCTCCTCACGTTTGCCTTGCCATGGACTCTTTGTCTAGGTTATGCTCATGGCTGTTTCAGCAGTTAATGTAACAAGACTCAGGGTGAGACCTTATGCAGGAGAAGTGATATCTGTCACAGGTGGCACTTGGTCATCTTCTCAAGACGAAACACTCACAAGAATCAAGAGGAATGTGTTAAGAGGAAGGTGCACGTTCAGGATTTCTTGTGTGCAGCCCAGGGGGAAAGGAACAACAGCTACTGTGGGTCCTCACTGTGTTCTTTGGCTTCCTCTTGAAAAGAAATGACAGGGTGGTGTTTGTCCACACCTTTTAAGGCTCCCTTTAGGAGCCAAACAATTATTATTGTGGGGTCATTAATCTCATAGCATTATTGTCCTCATCCTCCACAAATCTTAGACAAGGTTGCCAGGCTCTGCCTTCTTCTGCGTATCTTTTTGGCTTTTACCATCTGCCTTTTGGTTTAGAAGGGGCTCACAAGCAGTGTGAGCCTACGTGTAAAATTTGTTCACTGAACAGGTTCAGCCGAAAATCATTACACAAACATCTTGGCAGAATGAGGACTAAACAGCACAAGCCCATGCAGGTCTTCTCTGCTTCTATAAACTGATCATCGTATTACTGGGACTCAGATACTCTACAGGAAAATTTACAAGGTGTCATGCTATGTTCATTACTCCCAAAAGGAACAGGAATGTAGGAGACTTCATGCTGTGTTTTTCTGTCTCTCAGACTCCCTCACTCAGAAACTGATGACATTAAAGATAGATATCCAGATATTTAGATCTATATCTATAAAAAAATAAAGGAAGTTTAGCCCGAGAGGAATCCATCCTTATTTATGGACTCTTTCACTCAGAACAGAAATAAGGATTTGATCCCACCTCATATAGATGTCCCATCCTTTTGGAACAGGCAAAAGTTCTTGTATTGTGAAGTGAAAGAATATTTTATTCTTAAACTTCTCACTCTCCAAGGAAATCAAAAGGGTGTCTTGAATGACCAAGACATAAAATCCATTTCAGTGATAGAATTGACTGAGTTTGGGGATGTGAAAACTGGCTTTACTTCACAACATACTATGCTGAAAAGAAAGTCGGTATCTGCACATAAATCAATGCTGTTACTGCTGCTGGTCTGTACTGCTTTCCTCTCTTATAATAGCAGGCTCACTGCCATAATCTTGGCAATTTTACCTGGATATTACTGGCATAATTAGTTCTTTTTTAATGCATAAAATTAATTTGGAAATTAATATCTATTACTAAGAAGCATCAGTGGACAGAGGTAATTTAGCTTAATGCAGCCTTCCTGAACTGTATTTTCTGTCACATTTCATGTGACATAAACTGCTCAATAGATCCATTATTCCAATTATTTCAATATTAGGAAAATTTTCCATGAATAATGGTAAGTCAGATAAGAAGAAAATATGATTATATGAAGACCAAAAGGGAAATAAAGCAATAATTTCTTCATGATAAAACCAAAATTTAAATAATAATAAACTTTGATGACATTTTGTGCATAACGAAGGAGAAAAATGTGTATCGTAGCCCAAAACACAAGTGGAGGAGGAATTTTAATAAATACAGATTTAAAAAATAACAGTTTAGTAATTCAACTGCTGGAAAATTACAGCTTTTAAAATTTCTCAATATTCTGCCTCACTTACATTATTTGAACTGAACAAACAATAATGTATTAATGGACACATAAATATTTTTTCAGAATTATCTTAAGACACAAGGATAAGAAAAATCATTAAGTAGTTGATGACAGTTGCAATATCTGCCTGATTTAGAAGCAGATCTATTCCCAGGAAAATACAGAGAAGTTGGCAAAAAGATGATCAATAAAACTCTGCTTATAAGTATCATATGAAAGAAATAAAATTAAGGTAACCAGATTCAATGGATTCATAAATTAAACTGTAGTAGGGATTTAATTTATTTAGTTCCCTTTAATTTTTGTTCCACTGAAAGAACAGAACCAAAACCAAATTAATTAAAAACATTTTAAAATAAAAATTTCACCCAGTAAAGTTCCAAGGGCATTTTATCACTGCCTTCAGCTGGGATGGATTATCATTTATTCTCAGCTCTTGCTACAACTGGATCTTTATCTTTGTAGATGTAAAAAAAAATGTTGACACAATACAATTCAATGGCAGACCTCTCAACAAGTTTTCAGTCATTTAACCCATGTTCAGAATAGAAAGTACTGTAGAATACTTCACCTGCTTTGCAGTGGCAGAGCAGTAGACAATGAAAATGGCACTATGGGTGGGATGAAGACATCTGTTGTTGTTTCATGTCATTCTGCCCATGTAGCTAAGGTAGATTAAAATTATTTTAGTCAGAGATGCATGTGCTTCAAATCTATTAACATTAAGCTTTACACTTTATTTATTCCAGTTGTACTGATAGTAAAACCTGAGGTAGGAATGTGGTGTGACACAGAGAAAATTAGAGCTGGGAAGGAATCAGAAGTTGGCTTCCTCATCTATGGTAAACTCAAGCTGCACACCTGTTTCATACATCCAGGCCCCAAGACACCATTTTCTGGGCACTGCTGATTTGTTGCTTGGACTTTTTATTTGCCTAAGGAAACATGCTTTTAGTGTATGGCCTGAAATGTTACACAATAATTGGCCTATGAATTTTTTTGGTTGCACATTTTCTTCCTCTCTGCTTCTATTTCTTTTTATTTAACTGACTCTTCTTCAACAGAAAATCTGAGCATCTTTTTACAAACAATCTGAGCCACAAAATAAATTTGTTTCCTACCTCTTAAAAATAGCAAGATTCGCTTCTTTCTGGAGCATACAAGAAATTTAATTTCTTTTTCAAGTTCAAGGCAATTTCATTTGGCTGCTTTGGTTCTCAGATAATTCATAATTGACTTGGAAAAAAGTCAGATTCAGCTTGGATCTAATCCATATCACAAGAAGCAAAATCACAGCTGACACTCTTGTTAGCACAGTCAGCAGAGAAACCCAGAGCCTACTTCTATAAACATTAGTCAAGCAGAACTTATATTCTGAGTCATTTATTGGTACGAATTTTGCTAGCATGAGGACACTCATGGAATTGAGACATTTCTCCCTTGAATGAGACCCTATCTGTTCCCAATATTACACCAGCTTAACAAAAAAATTTTAAAAAAAAGCTTTTTTAAGCAATTTTTGTTCATTGCTTATGTAGGAGTTGAGTTTTTTTGATTGAAGTAGGATTTCTTCTACTTAGAAATAAACATAAATTAAATGTTTGGAATAATCTGCTTTCCACCTGAGTAAAAATGTTCACAGTGGTTCTTGTATTGACTTTAGTTGTAAATAAAAGTAACCCACTTAGGTAAGGTAGGGCAGAACCACTTCTTCACCAAAAAGGTTAATTGTGCCAGGGAAAGGGTAATGCTTGGCCTTGTGTCTAATCAAGGCACTGACAAGCTCTCATTATTCTTACTTAACCTGCAGGAGAAACTGGAAAGCCAGAGTTTGTGGTGTGCCCAGCTGATAAAGGGATTGCTTTCCTTTCCCTGTCTGGTGCCTGGGTCTGCTGTGCAGTTACACAAACTCAGCCCCATCAGATGCCACAGGAGTGTATGTGCAGCAGCAGTTGGTGCTGATGCAGCAGGCTTAAGCTCCTTATCTGCCTTCAATCCATGCTGCATGCTTTATCATTCATGTTTACTGCTTTTGAAATGTAGAATAAAAAGCCCTTTTTTCAGTAATATTTCTTCTTTCTTTCCCTCTGCCAGTTTTACTGCTGTGTCCCTTAATTGCTATCTTTCACCAAAGGTTTCCAGGTTTCATCATGCCAGTAAATAAATTATTTCCATTATAACTCCAAATAGTCTGTTCATAGCTGTCAATGGCTAATAGATTCATTCATATCCTGAAAGGGCCCCACATCAAAACCTAATTAACATTTACTGAGCAGAAGAAAATTGTATGGAGGAAGCAGCTCTCTCTAGCCTGTGTAATATATACTTGCTAATTTTTCCTTTCCTGGATTCATGTCCTTTACCAATATTCAAATGGATTTCCTATAACTGCCTTGGCTTTAGGCATGGCACATACAGACCCCTGTTCCCCCTCGGAAGCCTGTGAAAGGCATTCTCCTGAGAGCAGTGAGCATCCTAGTGGCATGCAAAGGCTTCCCACAGGTCTCAAAGTTCATTGTGAGCAGATATGAAGAGCCATGGCCAAAGCTTTATTCCTGTCTGCTCCCAAGCTGTATTCCTGCACTGCTCCTCCTGCTCTCACAGTCATATGTTTGAGGGGAAAATTTAGCAGACCAAACATAGTAGTTTAAAATTAAATCTCATTTAATAGAAGAGGAACCCCTTCTCTGGTGGTTCCGACCAATTGAAACTGCCTTAATTCCATCCTGAAGGGCATCCCTCTCTCCCTACTGCAACAGGTATTCTTTGTCTCCCCTGGCAGTGGACTGTAAACAACCTAATATCATGTTCTAAACATCCCAGAGATACAGGGATGCCTCCCATGGTGTAAATTCATCAGAAATCAGCATGCATCCTACCATTTAGCTGAGACCTTCCCCACCTGCACAGGTTCTCTGCTTGGGCCATGGCAGCTGGAATTCTGGCCTGTCCCCACTCCCACCCCTCCCTAAATCCAACCCTATAGGACAAATTCTCTCAGCATTCAACAGGGAAACAATGCAGCTGAGTCTTCAATAATTTGGCACTAATCTGATACTAACTGTCTTTGTTGGAGGGGTCTGGATTTTCTGTTGTGAGAAAAGCTTTCCCAGACTGAACTTTGTTCTCCTGCCAGATTTTTTGTTTGTATTTCATTTTTGAGAGTGGCTTACCCAGAAGAATTGATATGTACACACACCCACTTTGCTCTTTCACAGTCAGAATTTGTCCACATGAATGTGAGTAAACTCAGCAATCTCTATTCAGTTTCCAGCACCAGAACTACTTTGGCTGAACATTGTGGAGAGAGAGCCTACAGAGAACTTACTCACTGTCCAGGGAGCCCTCAGAGCAGTCTTCCAATACCTAACTGTTCTGCAGGACAGGTGGAGAGGGACTTTTCCCAAGGACAGGCAGTGATGGGACAAGGGGGAATTGCCTCAGACTGAAAGAGATTATATTTAGATTAGGTTCTAGAAAGAAATTCTTTGCTGTGAGGGTGATGAGGCACTGGAACAGGTTGCCCAGCCCCATCCCTGGGAATGTTTAGAGTCAGGTTGGAGAGGGCTCTGAGCAATCTGGTCTAGTAGGTGTCCCTGCCCATGGCAGTGGAGCTTAGAACCAGATGACCTCCAATGTCCATTCCAAGCCAAAACACTCTGTGATTCTATGAAATTAAGCCCTTTCTGTGAGTTTCAAAGCTGAAACTGGTATGCACAAGAGAGACTAAACATTTTTACTGAAGCAAGTTAATGCCCTTTGGAATAAGATAATTATTATGTATATTTTAATTCTAGTAGAAGAAGCTATATTAACAAAAGAATTTCTGTATTAGTTTGTCATTAAAAGATATCATCATCCTGTCTTGCTTCAGATTGGAGGGCACAACCCATATAACTGCAAACAACAGATGAAAAGTTCATTCTTGCTTTTCAGTGACACTGATCATTGAGTTGTCATAAATCTGTGAACTGTAGCTCTACTTTCTTTATGAACCTTGAACCTACTGTGGCACAATTATTTAGTTATTAATTTACATAGGAAAAAGAAAAAAAAAATAAAAGTGCTTGCAGCTGAATTTTGTGATTCAAAGGTGTAATCCCAGAGTGATTCTCTTTGTAATTGTTTAGAAATTAACTATTTGGCTTTTTTTTAAGAAGCGAGAGTAAAGAATTTTTTAACGTAAAATATTTTGTCAGATTTTTTTTTCTAGAATAATATTAAACCAAATGTTGCAGGCGGTTTTTTAAAATTATTGATTTTACTACTGTAATGCAGTGAAAGGATTCTGTTTAAACAGAGACTTATACCAAAAAGAAAATTTCCCATGCCGTATTTATATAACTCAGGCCAGAATCATCAGTCTGCATGTGACGGTGCTGGCCGTCAATGTACCCCATCTCTGGGGGACTGTTGTAACAGGTGTTACTCAGGCTTCTGTTGCAAATTGCTGGTTTGTTCTGTAAGCTTGAACACCCTTCTGCTAATAAAGCCTTTGTACAACAAAAGCAGAAAGGCAGTCTCTCAGAGAAACATGGCAATACCTCAATGGCCCACAAAAAAATTTCAGTATGAAACATTGCAAAGTCAACAAAAATTATTTTAAAATTATACTTTTTTTCTCTTCCTAAGTGGATGTTTACAATAATAGTTACATATTTCCTTGAAGGCTTAAATTTTAGTAGCACCTTTAGTTCGAGAAAATGGTATCAAATGGATTCCAGAGAGGGGGTTAAGATACTGAGGTAGAAGGGAATAAGGCAGTTGGAAAAACTCTGGGCAAACTGATTAAAGCAGGGATTCATTTTCCCTACTTCCTAAGGTATGAACCAAACTGGATGTCTAGATTTCCTGTGTATGGAAAGAATACCTAGAGGACACTTCATCACAATCAACTTAGGTGTTTATCTTAGACTGAGACAAAATAAATGTGCTCTGAAAGTATCCTTTCTCTCCACTAACTATAGGGGAACTGAAAGATGTGGTTTAAATTAGACCTATAGCAAAGTGAGGTGAGATATATGGATTGCAAAGTAAAAATGGGAGCAACATCAGCAGCTGAGAAATAAAAGGAAACTGCGAAGGGCCTTTGGGGTAATAGGAAAAATGTGGAAGATGGAAAACAACATAATTAGATAATCAAGTGGGGTCACACAAAAGGATTTGAAGAGCAAGACAAAATGGTTTCACAGCAATCAGGTGAATTTGACTGGGCTGTCATACAGTATAAAAGAAAATAGAGAAAGTGATTAGGGAAAAGGTTTGCAATAATCCCTGCAAAAGTTGCTCTGCTCAACTCATGGATACAAGAGTCTTCTGTATGGTTGCAAAAGAATTGCCGATCTTTGGGATATTGTGAAAACACAAAGGGTATTCAACTGCAGTGTCTTCAAAAGATGAGGAAGGCACTGAAGGTGAAAATGGGTTACACTTTTACTGTAGCAGAGATAAAAAATATGATATGCCAAATTGAGTGAGAAAAGATTTTTTTTGTCTTTGAACCAGATCTAAACCTCACAAAGAGAAAAAGTCTGTTGCATGTTAATAGGGATTTTTTCTGGTCACCTATTGGGGCAGAATTGCTGGCTGAGATACTAGATATAAAAGAAACATTTACGTGGAAAATCTTCAATCATAGACTACAAAAGGGAATCCATTTCATTGAAGAAATAAATAAAATTTACATGATTAAATAAAGAAATCAGTTCCTTGGTTATGCCTTATACCACCTAGTCTTAACAGTCCGACCACATTTAATAGTCTCAGTCTGTAATATAGCAATAAATATTACATAATCCAGACAAAGAAAGAGCAGATTATTTGATTCAACCAGATCAGAATAATGAACTGATAAATAGCAAGTGACTGCAAAATGGCTTCCAAGGCTGGCTCATTTGGACATTTTAAGAAATTGTACTATAAAAGCCTGTGGTGATCATCAATAACCTGTGTTATCTGAAATCAATCACAGGGCAACTGAAGACACTTTTAGAGCAAATCACTGCTTTGTGACTCATATTTAACTAAAATATTTTTATATTTTCCTTGCCCATCTTCCCAGCTCAAAATCTGAGCTGTACTTCTCTCTGTTTTTCTAGGAATTCATCTAGGACTCCTATTTTTCTCTGTGATGTTTTGACTGCATTTTAAGCAATAAATATTATGAATCCTTCCCTGTCAACTTTTGCTTTACCAAACATTTGGCCAAGTCAATGAACACATTAAGCTCACTACATAATACCAGATGGCTTTATGGGCTTGTGTTCTCTCCTGGGCAAATCCTGCTGTCATCTCTGAGCATCTGCACAGAGCCACAAGGGATGCGTGCACTTTTCATTCATTCAGCTGGGTCACTCATCATTAATATTCGGAGGAGGAAAGGAGGTGTCAGACAAGAGAATTGGTTCTGGCTTCTGTTAGCACATTGACATGTCAGTCATCCACCCTAGAGGCTGCCAGACCCAATTTAGAACAAAAGTAACTGCTGGGCTGAGCACAACACAAAAGGAGACGAGATTTCTTTGTGTTAACCAGTCCCCACACAGCGTGGAAACGCAATTAGAGTCTTCCTCACAACCAATAACACATGAAACCCAGTCACTAGCGGGACATACTTTGAGATAAAATCTCTGACCCCAATCACGTTATGAACGATTCTGCTGCAATCATAGGGTTCTCAAACTGAAATTGTATTTAAAGTGCCTCTCTCAGGAAAGTGGTCCGACCCAGCATGGTGATAACTGGAATATATTAAATTCCCTGCAATTTCTCACATGACAGCTTTGATCACTCATAAAAGGTACTGTTGTTTTCTAGATTAATACAGTCACCTTTGAAAGACAAAACAGCAGAAACAAATTAATCCTTAAGCTGTTTGATCTCAGTGCAATTCCCCAGCAGCTGCATGTGCAATAGCCTCCTAGTGCTCCCTACTGGAGTCCATCCAGAATGCCTCCTGCTTCCACAGGCAGCTTTCAGGGAAAAAGATGGGTATGATAGCATAACCCCCATGGGCTGAGCTGCTTGGACTAGGAAACAGGAATTCCTGCTCCATGAACCCTTCAGCCTTGTCTTCCAAAACTTTGATCTTTTTTTTTTTTTTTTTTTTTGGAAGCTTGAGATAGTCAAAACAAATGTAAGCATCAGCAATGAGAGCATTCGCTTTCACAGTACATATCTGTGTACCATCAAGGGGCAAAAGTTTTATTTTGTTCTGATAGGTGGCTTCTCTCTCAGCAGATGGGCAGCTTTCAAGTGACTGCCAACCCTCAGACCCCTCAGACACTGGGATCTGAATATCAAAGTTAGCTTCTTCTCTGGCCTCAGTTGAACCAACATCTAGGCTGCAAATATTCTGTAGAAGGTTAAATATTTATTGTATTGATCAGCTCTAGCTCTGTGTGTAAAATCTCCTACCACCCATTGATATTCAGATAAACATTTTCTCAGGACAAGCCACATGTACACCAGTAAATCTCTGTTAGAATCAATAGACAGACACCTTTCTATGCCAGCTGAAGAACTGGTTTATTTAGTTTTAATGTAAGGTTGTCAAATACATGTTCTTTTCCCTTATGCTTGCAGCCATCTGCTGTTTACTACATGTGACACAAGCAATCCACCCTGAACTTCTGCCTTGGCCTGAATGTGGGAAATCTTTCACCTCCAGCATTTCTCATAAGAGATAGCCATTGTTTCATATACTGAATTTATTTCCTCAGGAAAAGAAATGGAAAAAAAAAAAGTATTTCAGTGTCTTTAATTCTCTTATCTCCTTCAGCCCCTGATACTACTGACTGTATCTGCATCATGAAAGATGCATTCTAACTATGGCCTGGTTTCACAGTGAAGTTTTATGGCCAGCTACATTTAACCCAAAGTATGAACCCAACGCTTCTATTTCAGATCCTGTAAAACAAACACAGAACATCAGCAGCCAAAGGTTGTAGTTAAACTGCAGGAGTAGCAAACAGTGACAGCAGGAAACAATAAACCACTTCTCCTTTAGCTCCCATAGCTATATATTACTAAAGCTGTTCAGTGATAATAAATGTGTTTGAACGGCTGCAACTCACAAGCAGGTGAGAAGTCTGACCTCCCTACTTAAGTAGCCACCTTGGGTAAAAGCAATGAAATATAACAAAATATTTGTCTTTGGCTCTTACTTGACTGGTACTTTATCTGTACACATATTTTGATATTCAAGTACCTACAGACATTGTTGTATGACTGACTACACAAACTATTCTGCATCTCAATAATATGGTGCCATGCCCACAGAAAAGAAGAGTAAAAAGACAGTGATTTGATGAACTTTTAGGAGTGCATTTTGATCATCAGCATAAGATGATTTCCCTTTTATAGTCTAAGAGACTAAATAGGCAGCACAGTAGCATTTTTACATGCCTTAATAAACGCTACTATTATGTAAATTACATTATTCCTACCTTTTATATCACCTTCAAATAACACGTTCTTGCCTATTTCATGTACTGTTGCAATTTACTGAAAGAATCTGGCACACAAACTCTGGCCAAAATATCAACATTAGTGAAGTATATATCATGGCTAAAGAAAGAGATGCAGAGGAGCTTTTGTGCTCTCTCACAAAAGGTCAAGTCACTGTGTGTGAGTCCAGCATCCCTTCTGAAGCTGTCTCCTCTAAATGATGTGACGGACCAAGGAACTAATGTTCACACCTTTTTTCTTAAAGCAAAACGCTGATCCTTCAATCCATCAGACAAAAAAATTGTGAAGAGGAAATATGTATATCTTAGGTCAACCTTAAGCCAGATTTTCCCACAACATGAAGAAATGAGGCTAATTCAGCTCTGAATAAGTGCCATCACTGATGATGTAAACATTTGTATGGCAAGTAATTCAGGGTGCAGTTATGTTGTTATACATGTCAAAACTATGTTACAAATACACACGTTTAGATAGCACATCAGAGAGCAAGAGCACATCGCTGCTAACCTGTCAGAAATGACAGGAGCTCTTCTTGCTCAACGGAGGTTTGCTGTGTTCATTTGTCCTTTTCTGTTCCTCATCTCTAAAACTGAGATGAATGCATTTTTTTTACACATTAAGGAGATGTATGAGGTCCTTAGGAACAATATGAATAGCATTGGTATAAATATCTTCTTTTCACTGAAATTGTTTTTCCACAAGGAATGTTGCTGTTTCAGGGTAAAGATAGTCCGATTTTCAACACACTGACAGCATTTGGATTACTAACACTGCATTTTCTTCCCCTTGTTTCCATCAACATGATTTTTACATAAGACATAACTGGTCCCTCTGTAATTCATCTCCATACATAGCATTTCCACACACAACTTTATGAATTCAGAGATAAATAGTTTGAGAAGGCCGTCTGCTTTCATTTGCATCATTCACCGTGTGCTCTCTGATCTGAGGTTAAGTTTAGCAGCTGCCTAATACTCAGTCCCAAGAATGAATTATCTCTGTTACTTGTGAGGACAAGATTTCTTCTCATGATGAAACATTCTGTCTGTTGCAGGACAAGGGAAAATATACACAAAATGGAGGGATGAGCCACCATTATTGTTCACTCATAGTTTTAGGGAGTTTTTTCACATTTAAAAAAACTTGTGTGTAAAAAGAAACTGTACCAGAGTACTGAAATAGTCAAGATTTCTGAGTTGAATTTTAAACAATGGAGTATTATGTAAGAAAAGTCACACCAAAGCATCCAAGAGAGTATGCAGTATTTATTTAATGTTAAAGATAAGTTTGAGAACATGTCCAATGGAGACTCCTCAGCCACCAAACAGAGCTTATGTTTAGAAAGCAAGGAAATAAAATTAATAAATTTAAGAAAATTTATACAATAAATTTTGATTTTCAGAGATTAAAAATTGGCTTTTGATCTTCAGAGATTAAAAACTGGCTAAAATCCCTATATTACAATAATATTGAAAATATTTTAATGTTTCTTGTTAAAATCAGCTAAAAGTCTATATAGGACTAACAACAGCACAGCTTGTTTAAGTGGGGGTTTAAGAGAAAATTGTCTCTGAGAAGACTATGGCTCTTGATTTTGATTAAAGACCTAGTCACAGCAACCTTCATCTTCATAACTTCCAGGGTGGATCAATACTCCTCATTACACTGCTCAATCCACATGCTGAGATTAAAAGGTGCCTCTGCTGGTGAATCCCAGCAATCTCTTGTAATGGTACCTGCCTTGAAGAACATGATCCCCCAGCACTTTGCTCCCTAGCACGACTCCAAAGCAAAGAAGCCAATCAGCCTTCTGTGGTACAGTGCTGAGCTCCATGGTGAGCTTTCTTCAGCAGATGTCCAAGAGCTCCTTGTTGGAAGAACTGTTACCACAATTAGAGGCTATACTCACAAAGGGATTAAAGGTTGAAAATGCCTCTTCAGGTCCTTCAGTTGCTGGAGTTAAGCTGCAGCAGCACTCACAGCTGTGGCTACCACTAGGTCTGAGGCCACAAAGCCCTGCAGATGGTGGGAATCAATCGTACAGGAAGGGAGGAAAGATGGAAGGAAGGATGGATGGAAGGAAGGACGGAAGAACGGAAAGAAAGACAGAAGGAAGGACGGAAGGAAGGAAGGAGGGAAAGAAGTTTGGAAGGAAGGAAGGGAGGGAGGGAGGGAGGGAGGAAGGACGGAAGGAAGGAAGGGAGGGAGGGAAGGAGTTCGGAAGGAAGGAAGGAAGGAAGGAAGGAAGGAAGGAAGGAAGGAAGGAAGGAAGGAAGGAAGGAAGGAAGGAAGGAAGGAAGGAAGGAAGGAAGGAAGGAAGGAAGGAAGGAAGGAAGGAAGGAAGGAAGGAAGGAAGGAAGGAAGGAAGGAAGGAAGGAAGGAAGGAAGGAAGGAAGGAAGGAAGGAAGGAAGGAAGGAAGGAAGGAAGGAAGGAAGGAAGGAAGGAAGGAAGGAAGGAAGGAAGGAAGGAAGGAAGGAAGGAAGGAAGGAAGGAAGGAAGGAAGGAAGGAAGGAAGGAAGGAAGGAAGGAAGGAAGGAAGGAAGTTGCGGAAGTTGCGGAAGTTGCGGAAGTTGCGGAAGTTGCGGAAGGAAGTTGCGGAAGTTGCGGAAGGAAGTTGCGGAAGAAAGTTGCGGAAGGAAGTTGCGGAAGGAAGTTGCGGAAGGAAGTTGCGGAAGGAAGTTGTGGAAGGAAGTTGCGGAAGGAAGTTGCGGAAGGAAGTTGCGGAAGGAAGTTGCAGAAGTTGCGGAAGTTGCGGAAGTTGCGGAAGTTGAGGAAGTTGGGGAAGTTGGGGAAGTTGCGGAAGTTGCGGAAGGAAGGAAGTTGCGGAAGGAAGTTGCGGAAGGAAGGAAGGAAGGAAGGAAGGAAGGAAGGAAGGAAGGAAGGAAGGAAGGAAGGAAGGAAGGAAGGAAGGAAAAGAGAAATGGCAGCTGCTGGGCAAAACCCAGGGGAATGGCAACAGTCTGAACAGGGAGTGACTTTCTGGAGGCCAGGCTGAAAGAAAGACCCGGCCTTAAGAGAGATGACAAAGATTGGCACAGGAAAAAGAAAGAAATAAAGCACAAGTCAAAGCTTAAAAGATCAAAGCTCTAAGATGAGTACAGAAAATGTTTCCATGAAAAAAAAGTCTAAGAAAGAAGCAGATCATGGAGATCATACTACAGACCTGAACCATAATCTGCTCAGATGCAAGGCTTCATGGGCTTTTAAAAAAAAGGTCTTTGAAAGAAACTGAAGAGAAGAAGAAGAGACAGGAGTTGACCCAGTACAAAGAGACAAGATACAGGCATCAGAAGTGAGTTAATCACCAGGTCAAAGATGATGAGCTTCAGCAAAAATTTGCTACAGAACAAAAGCTTCAAAGATCTCAAGAAATCCTGGATCAGCTGATGGAGGAATGGATTAGGGAATCAAAATGAAAAAGCTTTAACGGAAGAAGAATGATATTCTATGGCCAAATTTAAAGCAAAAGAGAATGAGGATAAGACATATAAGTGTGCTGCTGAATATAGCTGAGAGGAAAATTCAGCAAGCCCCAGAAATTCTGGCCAAAACTACCCAAGAGAAAGTAAAATACATCAAGGAAATTGTTTGGAGGAAAGAAACTACTGCTCTCAAAGACAAAACTTGGTGGTGAAAAATGTCATCAACAGGAAACAGAAGATAAAATCAGAATAAGAGATCACAGAAGTGATTTGTTGTTAAGAGTTTCGAAATCTGTTGGAGAAAAAGTTAGAAAAAGTACCCAAAGCACTGTATGGCCTGAGTCAAAAGAAGAAAAAAAATAGTGAATATTTAAGCAAACAACTAGATGTCTTCAAATGCCTCTTATAGTGCAGATAATCTTAAAACTTAAAGAAAGATTACAGCTAATTTTGTGTCCAAAAGATAGTTTGCAATTTGATCTTTTCAAGATTTAGCAAGAACTCTGGATTGTATTGAACTAAAATGATTTCATTTTAACCTTGCTGCATCCAATGAATATGCCAATCACCATCTCTCCTGGCAGCCTGGCCTACCTCCCTGCTGCTCCAATGTCCTTTGGTGGCACAACACTTAAGACACATGGTAAATATACCTAATTAATATAAATTTCAAATATATTTAATTAAATTTTACTAGATAACCTGATTTTTGCAGGTAAAAAATAGAGATCTCTTCACAAGATATGATTACCCTTCATTAACTTTTGCACCTTTGAGGAGAAAGAATTGCTTATATCTGATGTGCAGGTGGCTTTACCTCAGGAATGCAACATAAAATACAGAATTTTTTCAGAGTTAGAGTTATTAGTCCTAAAACAAGAATACAATTATATTTAATCTAACATGTAACTAGCCAGTTTGCATTTCTGTTGTTGAATAAACCATTAGTCATTAACAGGACAAGAAAAAGTGTCACCTGAAAGAATGAAGAGATTTCTTTCCTAGAAAATGAAGGCTGAGACAAAGTTCATGGCATTTGATTCTACACCTTTGTGAGGAAGAGCAGCAGAGCATTCCAAAGACCTGGCAGTTTCAGCTGATGGCAACTACACAAACGGTGAATGATGAATGGGAAATAGACTGCATTTGAGAGCAAGCCTTGGTCTGGATGTTATCAAAGACCTTTAGGGGCTTCTGCCTTGTGAAATTAATTTGGGGTTTTCCCAAGCATGTGGTTCAAAAATAACGTCTCTCTTCTAGAAGAGCAAAATTCTGAGCAAAGCAGAAGAATCTAGCAACTTGGAGAGCCTAACCCTTTCACAATCACTGCTGAACATCAGTATATTAGTTTTGTTCAAGCTCCTATGTGAAATTTCCTAGCTTCAGGCTGCAGCCCAGCAAGGCAAAAGCACTTCTTGACAGAAAAGAAAGTAAAGCTGCATTTTGCCAGTATAAATCAACTACGATTTGAAAACTTTTTCCTGCTAAAAATTCAAAGAGATTGTAGAAGCAGGATAGCCTGTCTAAGAACCTTACAGTTGGAAATATCCATTCCCAGTAGAATTGAGGAATCTAATTTGTAAATCGTAACAGAAAGATATTTGCATACTTAGAAATCTACAATATTTTCTACACTGCCTTCCATCATAGTCATCTGCTGAGAGATTCTGGTTAATCTTTCCCGCTTTTCAGATGGAGTTGGAAATTGTAATGGCTGTGATTCTGATTTCTGTGTGCTGAGACTCTGGTGAGGCACAGGCAATGGACTGGTTTGCCGCTGGCCATGGACTTATCCAGCAGTATAGAAACTTACTTCAGCTCAGTAAGGCATGCTAATACTAAACAATTCATATTATTTATATAAATAAAAATATATATAAATAGAGAACTGTAACCAATTTTTCTTTCAAAGAAAACATGTTGCTACCTCTTTCTGGCCTGAGCAGAGACCCAAGAATCTGGGGTCTTGTGAGTTATTTCAAATACAGGAGAAACTCCCAGAGGCCAGCATATCTTGGTTATAAATTAGCTTATTACAAAAAATGTTCAAAGCAACCTTTCCTCAGTGCAAGAGAAAATAAACAACAAGAGCAGGTTTCTCAGCAAACAGGTAAAGGTTGTCCCTTTTGAACAACACTTAAAATTCTCTCTCTGTTTTCTCCCATGCATATTTATAATTTTCTTTTGTAGACTTTTCTCCTGGTTATTTCTGTAATTCTGCATCCCACAAATTTGAACATTATCATGTTACAAAACCCATTTTTTCAGTGATTTTTTTCAATAGAAACTATTTTTGATCCAGTTTTCTGAATACCTACAGAAGCACAATCTTTTCTTACCTTTATCCCTCACAAAAACATTTTGTTAAACCTATATAAGCATTTAATGACATCTAGCCAACTATATCAACATCCTGGTTTTGAACACTTAGTAACAACTACAGAATTTCTCATCGCTGTGAACAGCAGCCATATCCAGCCCTGTGCCCCAACATCTATTTCAGCAAAAGGCAGACAAAGATAAATTATCCTGGTGTTTGGAGATAAAGAAACAGCAGCATAATAGTTCTCATATGTTTTAGTGCTTCAGCTTCAGAGGTGACAGAAAAAAATTTGACTCAGGAGTCACTACGGACACAGAGCACAACAGGATAAGCTGGGTGCAGGAGAAGAAGAGATCACAGTGGTGCTGCCTTTGGAAATCCTGTCAGTGGGTGAACGCTGTCAAATATACAACATCCACACAATAATATGGATACATGCTTAGCACGACCTTGAAACATGGTCTTACTTGTCTTTCATGCTGCATTTCTGGAATACTGTTTTTGTTGTGTAATAACATCCCCCCCTGCCCTTTTCCTAATTAGCCATATCTGAGAAGAGAATCTACTCTTCCTTTTAGTTTTGTAACAATTATGGGCAGACACCTATATAGATGTCTGTGAGTGTGTCTGCAGTGCATGTGAAGGTCTTGAAGCCTTAATCCTAAAGTGAACTCTCTACAGCAAACAAACAAGATTTTTGTTGGATTTCAACTAACACATACAATATTTACAAAAAACATTTACAAAACTATTTTGAAATTTAAAATAAAACCCATGAGGGACTTCAAAGCAATGTTTATAACTGATTTGGATAAGCTCAGCTTTTTAGGATTACTTCCTCCTACTTTTTAAAATAACTGGATTTTCTGAAGGATGAAGAAATCTTTGACCTATATATTCTAGTTACTGTCTCTTCCATTTACTTGGTTTTAAATCATATTAAGACAAGCTAACCCATATAAGTGTCTTGTGGGACATTAGATCCAATTTTAGTCATTCAAAAAGTACCTGTGTACCACAGGAAGACAGATGGACAGACTCTTATTTTAGCACATATTGCGTGGCAGAAGGAAACCAGTGGAAAGCAGGACTTGAGTTTCTCTCTATCTGAGAAAATTAAAATCACAGAATTAACCCAGAAAATTATAATGAAATAATACAACAGCAACAGAAACAAACAGCAACAACAAAACACCCACCAAACAAACAAACAAACCAACCCCCCCAAAATCCACAAAGCCACCTTCATGCTGCTTGTATTGATACTTCTCATATCAGTGTTGGTTACATGTTCATCAAAGCTATAAAAGCTACATATAATCAAGGAGAAAGGACAGACAATGTGGCAATTTAATTTATCAGTAAAATCCCATTCCTGCAGGAAGGATGTGACAGGCAGACACGAGAGTAACATTAGGGAAAATTGTTCTTTACCAGGAAGGAAATGAGATATATATTACATAAGGAAATACAATAGAAGCACTGTTCCAAGGGTGTGAAGCAACAATCCTTTTCCAAGCAAGAACCACAGCTATTTCAGATAACACCTCCCAAAAGTCCAAGGAAATCTGAGTCTCTTGACTGCGCATCAAACCTTCTTGCTCTTCCATGGGACTGGCATAGAGTAGCACACAGTGAGGCTGCAGGGATGTGGAACCAGGGCAGAGAGGCTGTGGAGATGCTGTCCTGGCTCTCCACAGGGCCAGTTAAGCCATCTAAAATTATGGATCTGCACACACAGTAGATATTTGACTTCATTCTCCTGTACACTGGTTCCACCACCTTTATATCCATTCTTTCTTTAAGAATGTGTTGATTTAGATAGCACACCTGTCCTCCCTTTCATCCAGGAGAAATGCACACAATGTTCAATGCTAAATTACTCACATGGAAGAATATCTGACTGACCTAGAGAGTGGTAAGTGTTACTGTTAGCTCATTTTTTTTCACTTGCCTCTCTGACATACTTAACTGAGAAGTCAATATCATTATGACCCCTGGAAAATAGTATGTGAAACAAAAACGTGGCACACACAGTCCTTTGGTGGTTTTGATTTCTTGTTCTCTGAATAAATTAAATGCCCCCTTCCCTACTTTTAAGACAAACAGATTTATTTGAGAGACAAAACAGACAACAGTATCATTTCAATTTAGTAATAAAGTCACAAAATTATTTTCTTAACTATATTTAAACAGTTTCCTTACCAAACATAGGCATTTCCACACTGGGACAGGGGAGGGCACTAAAGAGTTATACATAGATCTGAAAGCTGAAGCAATGCTTTGTTCAACATGTAAATTGCTCGACAATGATCCTGAGATTAACATATACACTTCTTGAATGAAAAAAAAGCTTTGATACAGCCTATTTTAGTTGCTTGAACCGCTTTGTTAATCGTTGGGAAAAGCTGCTGAAGCCGAGCTTTGCTTTTGTACTTTATCTAATCTTTCAGCCAAGTAAGGAAAAGTACATCCCTGTCAATAGTTTTCTAAGAATGTGTTGGACTCCGAGAGAAGTAGATGTGGTTTGAACAAGACTAGTGTGTTTAGGCATTCATTTTATTTGTCTCTAGTCAATCAAATTAAGTTTTAGGATAAAAAAAAATCAGTTATAAGATCCTTGTTCTACCTGGGCTAATACCACTACAGAAGACAGTTCTTGGATAGTGTCAGTTTGGACAATTGACTACAACCATTACTGTACTGTCAAGAAATCTCCTGCAAGACTATTTGCAAACTTACTGCACCTGTTAGCTCCTTATGGGAAGCAATGATTCATCTTCATGTGCATGTGTGTTTGACAGAAATGAACAACACGCAACTATTTACATAATTAATTACCCTCAAGCTCTGAGTAGCGTATGAAGCTGAGACAATTCTTCCCATTTTCTGCCTGTCAGAGTCCACTATCACAGCTCAGAACATGAACTGAGGTCTTTCTTTGTACAAGCACATCTGAATGAAGACTCTTTTAATTATAGCAACTTCTTTTTAATTAGTGGATAATTCTGTAACCAGTGGTAACATTTGTCATGGTGCAAAGCATCAGATCTCATGCACTGGTGGATGAGTTTATCACTGCAGAGATCAGGAAGGCTTTACGAACAGCATTCAACAGTTCAACAAAGTACAAGTTCTATATTTTTCTAGAGACCTTTTTTTTTTTTTCTATTTTTCATACTATGCAACATGTAATAAAGCAGGAGTAAACCTGGGTGTGTTGGTCAGTCACAGGAGAGTTAGGAGGCAACATTGTGCAGTGCACACGAGGAAAAGAAATGCTAACAAGAGATGCAGAGGCATGAATGCCACTTCATAGGTCACTGATACAGTTCTGGCCCACTGTTCTGGTCAACCCTGATGAAAAATATAAAATTTAAAAAATGAAGCAGAGATATCAAAGGAAGACTGTTAAGCAGCCCTGAAGCTTTTGAGCTGATGGATGTCCTGTATGCAATGAGCACATATGTAACACATCCTAGGGTTTGATTTTGAAATACATCCAGCTCTACATCACACTTTTCATTTAGCAACTCCAACAGATGCTCTGGGGTAAAAAGAGTTCCTCTAGCCATCTGGATGACATCCTCCTTATTGACGTTTTAGAAGGAGCATCACATGCAGCAGAAACAGAACTAGGGAACAAAGAGAAGTGTGGAGGAGAATGCCTGCCTGGAGAGTCCTAGAAGACAGCCCATGGAGAGGTGTGGTGGAAGAGTCCAACAGCAGAAGTCCTCAAAGAGTTCACCACCCCATGGTCAAGCTCTGCTCTGGTTTCCAGAGAAGGACAAGCTTGCTGCCTCATGGTACAGAGAGATAAGTCCCCTAACAGATCACAAAACTTGTTTTTCTCTCCATGATCACAGTCTCCCATGACAACAGTGTTTTTTCTCCATAGGGATACTCTGCCTGGCTGCCAAGAGATGGACTTTTGTGAGAAACAGAATTTTCACAGAAGCTGGACCTGTCCCCAACAGATGGAAATGGTTCCGGTGCTTATGGTGTCCAAAGTATATATAATTTGAACCCATATTTCCACCTTTGAAAGAAGCAACAATGAAAACCACATTGCAAACAGAAAAATTAAGCTTCTTTTGAATTTCAAAACAAAGCAAAGAAGGAATCACTTTCTCTTAAGAAAATACCAGGAGCTTGCAAAAACAAGTACGAGCTGTGCAAATGTACCCATCTTGACTTTGTGGGTGTAATAGAAAACAGGAATCATAAATGCACACCATGTGTTACAATATTTTTTTTGCAAGAGATCTGGCTGCTGTGCTACCATACTGACACAGACTCTCCAAATCAATTGTAAGGACATTGCCATGAAAAACAGGATAGAGGGAAGTGCTTGGTTTTCCCAGGAGCTGGGGGTTACTGGAGGTTATTTCCTCCGCACACTGCGCTGCCTTCGCCCCGTCCTTCCGATTACACACCCTGCTTTTGTGCGTCCCGGCTTGCCGGGGGAGAGAGCTCCGCGCGTTTGCGGTTTTGTTCCCTTCATTACCATGCAGACAATATTCGGCTGTTCTCAAGGAAGGTCTGGGATCCCTGCTCTTTTCCCAGGCTTTCTTCTTGTCCATGAAAAGAGGAAAAACAACGAGGAGCCTGTTAGGCTCCGTCTCGCCAAGCCATGGGCTGATGGTGATGTAACGAGAAGCCGGGCGGTGAGTGGCTGCAGCCAGACTGGTCATGCTCTGTCCCGGCATGGCGCGGCCATCGCCCGGCAGCCGCCTCACACCTCGGCCCCCGCCGCCGCACAAAGGCTCCGAGGGGGGAGCGTTCGGCGGCGAACAAAGCGCCAGCCAAGCATGAAGTGGAAGGGATCTGCCCCTCGGCACAGGAATGGCTCTCAGCTCTCGCCCGGACGGCTGCCCGGAGCTCGCACGCTTCCTGGCTCACGCAGGGGAGCCTGCCTGGGGCTGCGGATATGATGATGATGATTGATGATGATGATGATAATGATGGCGATCATTATTAGCTGGTGGAACGGGATTTTGTGAAATTGGGGCTGGCTGGGGGAGTAAGCGCAGAAGGAAGAAAACCAAATCTGTTTTCGTTTCGCAGATCTCAACCGATGTAAATCAGCGTAGCCTCATTGCCTCCAGCGGCAGATACAATCACATACAGATCACAAAAGCGGGTCCATGATGTCAGATAACCGAAGGCATTTTATCTCTACAACTGTTGCACAATTCCTTGTCGGGCAATTAGTAAGCTAGATGTCTACTAGCATACATTTAGAAAGAAACATTAAGGCAGTAGGTTTAAAACCAGTCTTTTTTTTTTTTTTTTTTTTTTGTCATTTTTGAAAATTAATTTTGCCTAAAAAATATTTATTATTCTCAATGGGGAAAAATCCTTAGGCAATCCTTTGGTGATTACTTATCAACTTTCCCGTTTTAATTTTGAAAATGAGTTACATTATTACAACTACAGAGAGGTTGCCACGGAAAGACAATGAATAATTCTCAGGCTTGTTGTGTGATCTTGCCAGACACCCAACACAGAATGCAAACCCCCAAATATTTGGGGTTTCTTCACAGTAGAAAGTAGTAAATACAGGATTTATCCTTGCTAACAAACTTGTTAACTAGCTCTAGTTTTTCAGTCTTAATTCTGCCTTCACTCTGCCTACTAAAGACTGCTGGGGTGACACATTCAAACACTTTGTGTCTCACAATACTTATAGCCTCTTGACAGATCCATGTGGAGCAATGAAAGCAATGAAAGTTTGCAGCTTGTTTTCAGAGGGGCAAGACACTGAAAGCACATAGCACAAGTTTTTCTGAGAAAATATTAGACCTAAGTGAAAGAGAATGAGGACAAGTGGGAGGAATTAAGTATTCCATGTTAGCTGAAACATCTCTCACCTTAAAATTGGATCAACTTCCAAAGTACCAGTCAATGTACTTTTCAGATGCAACTTCCCAAGACATTTTGGTATCATTTAAACTTGCATAAGGGGTGTCAGACAGCATGCATGTTTTACATGCCTTCCAGAGCCTTGAGTTTGAAACGTGCTGTATTTAAATTCAGCCAAATTATAGGTTGTAAATTAATTGATTGTTACTTGTAATGAAAATAAGTGTCCAGGTAACTAACCTGCATGCCTTAATACTCATCAAAACACAAAGAAAAATAAACAGTAAAGCCCTCATTATCACCCAGCAACACAAATATTCATCAGTAAAAGCCCTCCTCTTGAGTTTGTCATCAGACTTTTTAAGTGCTTCACAATACATTTGCAATTTTCTATCTGCTACATCAATTTCTCAAGAGTATGCAGGTGCTACCTGTTTCTGCAGCTCAATGACATATAGTGCATGCACAAAAAGTGTAATGAACATTTTCATTTGGGAGAACAGAAGTTGTCCTGTGGGTAGCTCAGTCTTTCATTGGAAACTGACACATAAAAATGATGGTGCCAAAACTGAGATTTACAGCAAAGCCATGCACCCACCAGGACATTGAGGGTCTCTGTCTCTTTACCTTGCTGTATCTCATACATGCACATATGCAGATGTTTATGACAGCAGGAAATGTATGCAGTAGAGGGGTTACAATTGCACTAGTAAAATCAGAAATTAGAAGTGCTTGCAAATTGGAAAGGATTTCTGTGTTAAAAAGTAAAATTAACAGTTTGAATAGCTGGTGAATTCCCTGAGCCTGCCACTGTATGTTCTTACAGAAAACAGAGCTGGGGAGAGGAGTGTTTGAGGATGATTTGTTATTGAAAGAAAAAAAAAAAAGAAATAAGTCACAACCCAGAAAATTTCAGTCTTCCCCCAAGCAGTTTTCTTTGCTAATTAAGTTGTCCTCATCATTAGACGTTTTTCTTTTCCTATAATAACAAGCTATGTTGTATGACCTCACCCTTTTTCTTCATGGTACTTTTCATGTCAGTCTCTACTCTCCAGCAAAAACTACAATCTGCACAAGGTGTTGCAGTCCTGTCCTGTTAGGATTTTCATTATGACTTGGCAATTCACTGTTCAACCTGATTTTACCTCACTGCCAGTAATTCCTTCCCAAAGCCACCTTTCAAACATGAAATCTGAAAAAAACTAACAACAGTGGTTTCTTAAAGGTTAGTCCTGTTCTGGGTGTTATCCAAAGCAATGGTTTCTGGATGTGGATGCCCCATCCCTGGCAGTGTTCAAGGCCAGGTTGGATGGGGCTTTAAGCAACCTGGTCTAGTGGAAGGCGTCCCTGCCCACTATAGAGGGATGGAACTAATGATCTTCAAGGTTTCTTCCAAGACAAACCATTCAGTGATTCCATGATCTCTTGCATTTCACCAGCCACTTCCTGTTTTTCACTGGGTCCTCTAAGCAAAGTCAAGAATTGCTTGAGCTATAATTTTTAACATCTAAATATTTCAAATGACATACAGAAAATGTGTCTAGAAAGAGGAAGGTGAGGGCTGTGAACAAAACACATTGCTTTGGTCTTATCTACTTTGTTATCATGCTTGTAATTGTACTGCAACCAGGTTTCCTAGGAAAAGACTACCCAGTGTTGATACTCATAGTTACTGAAAAGCAGCAGAACAAACAGAAGGTAGTGAAAATATTCAAACAAACCACAAAGGATAACTAGGGCACTATGCCACTTGAGAATCCAAAGAATTGATTTCTTTGGTAAATTTATAAATTATGTTAAAAAAAAAAAGATAAAAATCAGTAAAACCTACATAGGCCTCCAGAGGAAAAAAAAGAAGCCATCTATCTGTACTTATATAAATATGTGTTTGGTTAGTTTTGACAACAGTGTATTCCATTGTAGGGAATAAACATTTCCAGTTCCAGAGGGGAAACCTTCACACTTCAGAAAGGCAGAAAGCAGAAGAGGCCTTTCATTCTGCTGTGAGATGCTGGGTTTTGTACTTGTTATGTGTATGGGGACCCAAGCTTTCATGTTCATGGGGAAGTAAAATAGTTCTCTGTGGAGTATCTTATAAAGGACTATCAATCATTCCAGTATGAGTCTGAAGCAGAGGGGAAGCAAAAGAGAGGTCATGCACAAAAATGGTTGTGTTTCAAGCCATGCAATGAAAGATTGGACTGTGGGAAAGCAGATTCGCATTCATGCAGATCCTGAACTTGGCCTTGCAGAGTGGATAAGTGCTGCTTGTGCCTGCAGTATCCTCTTGCTGAGGTCTACCACCTATAAAATAAATCCTGTAATGAAAGCAGATCACCTCATAATGCAGTCCTGGAAGGGGCTGATTCATCCAATATCTCTTGCTTACAAATGTACCATGGGGTTACCATAGTTCAGGCAGCCTCATTAAAAGCAGTGCAAAACACACTGAGTCTGAATGGAGATGAAATAAAAGCCCTATAGATGGTTGTTACACATAATCCATTTGTTACTATGCTTCAGGCAAACAAAGGAGCCCATTGTTTATATAGCTGCTTTCTGCCAGCAGCAGAACAAATTCTTATATGATTCTAGTGAATATTTTACAACATTTCACAAAACAAAGAGTGTGCCTCCCCCATAATGCTAGTAATTCATAACTGGGAGAGAGATGAGGGCGGAATAGAGAGTGTGAGAATAAAATAGTGAGATCAGGTAATTTTTAACAGCTGTACAAGGAAACCAACACTATTACTAATTCTGAGCACCTGAAGACCTTCACTGGAAAAGACATGGAATTTTTCATTCTTTTATATGCATTGCATATAGTATTTATAAAGTTGAGAATCTATTCCCTAACCACTAAATTTAATGGTTTATCATTTTGCATATCAAAGGGTGAAAATGTCTAAGTTCAGACAGGCAAAAATAAAAGGATATTCTTGAAATAAAAGTTGGCCAGACACTAAAAACCACAATTGAAAGCACTGAATGAAGCAACGCATTTAACAAGTATAGGACCTGTCTAGTTACACAGTAAGAAAGTTTAAAATATAATTGCTATTTCTAGTTCTATATTTGGCATGTGTGTTGAAGGTTTTTTTTTCTCCTGACAAATTATTGAAAAACATAGTTTGCAGTCTACGTATTATTTGCTTTCTCATATCCTGGATTAAATTATGTAGATGATACAGATGTAGACTTCATCCTGACCCCACTGGAGTTGCACCAGAGTTTTAACATGCCAACCAATGTCAGCCTAACCAATTAGCACTAGTTAATTCACATTTTTCACCACTCCTTACTTTGTTTGTCAAACTGTGTCTTCAGGAGTACACTGTCATTTCTCATAAATGTGAACAAACAAAAATTCCCAAAGCTGGACTTCTAAAAGGAGGCTAAACACTCCTTAAGCTGGCATAAAGTGAGAGGTGGGCCTTATACCTAAACAAAGAAAGTGTGTGACTATTCTTCAAACTGAACATACAATATACTACATAGAGCTAACCTTTCACAATTTAAGCACAGGACACTGGTCTGTCACCACACCTACAAAAAAAGCATTAAGAAAAAATTATCACCTGAAAAAAAAAATTAAGAAAAGGGGTATCAGAGACAGAGCCCAAAACCCCCCCAAATGTATTGTGAGGTTTTCTTTAGCAGCATCATGATAACAGTTGTGCAACTGCAGCTGAAGGAAGAGATTTTCACCTCCCCATGTCATCGTATGAGTTACCCTAGCTTAGAGGAGAAAGGGCAGGTCTCTCTCAAATGGCTTTAGCTCTCCTTTGGGAGGGAAAGCAAAGCAAAGAGACCCTGAATGCAGTTAGGGGCCTCAAAAAGGGAATATGTATCTGCAAGGAAATGGCACACCATGAGGTCCTGGCTGTTAATACTATCTTTGTCCCAAGAAGAGAAGTGGTGGCAAAACACAGCCTGGTGAAAAGACATGAAGACAACACTGGGGCAGATATGCAAATTTCTGTGGGAAAATATCCCCTTGGAGGCATTGAGAAGCACTGACATGTTTTCACATAAATCATTAGGCAAGACAGGACCCTATTTTCCATTCAAAAGGCACTTCAGAAGCTGAGGGCCACCCCTCTTCCATGCACAAACAACCACTCTTGCCTCTATCCAGCTGCCCACACAGCAATTGCTTTTCTGCATAACTATATGAAAGTAGCAAAAATGATAAGGGTTGTAAGGAGTTTATTGTTTGTGTATGCATGTAAATATTGATAATTTGGATATACGAAGAGCCACATTCAAATTTCCCAATTGCTGATTTTCTGGATTCTAAGTTTCCAAAGTCATTCAAGGCACTATGACACTGTTTGTGTCAGTGCAACTAATATATTCAATACAAACTCCCGTAGGATGGATTTCTGCTGCAGCTGAAAGGTCTTACAGACTAAGTAAGCAAGTAAGTGCAGTGAGTGAGTGGTAATTTTTTGACTGTTTCAATGGATCAAACCTTAACTGTAGGCATATTCTGAGTGCTGGACTCCCCTGAAAACTTGAACTGATACTATGCAAAAAAAATATAACAATAGCTAACATTTAGCAATTAAATAAAAGAGGAAATATGACTGGGTGACAGAGAAGGTTGCTGAGAGAAGCTGTGGATACCCCAGCCCTGAAAGTGTTCAAGACCAGGTTGGATGGGGTTTTGACCACCTGGTCTAGTAGAAGGTGTCCCTGACCATGGCAGGGGGATTGGAACTAGATGATCTTTAGGCTTCCAGCTAATCCATTCCATGATTCTATGACAGGGAAAACCTGGGCCTTAGAGAAGTGACTTGAAAAGCCTGGGTAGAGGGATGGACTTAGTAGAGGGGTGGAGGCTGCCCAGGGAGCTGCTGAGGGCAGGGAGCTCATGTGTACTGCCATGAGCAGCGGCACCTACTGAGCAGCACTCCAGCCCCAGCACCTACACCCGATGGAGAACCACTGAACAAATGACCTGATGAGCTCATTGAGAGTGTTCTGCTCTGCCCTGCTGCCCCAGCAGTCTGCCTCTGACCCACTCCCCTGGCAAACTCCCTGCTCCTAATCCTCCTTCTCCTGAGCAGACTAAAGGGAAACCCCCATTTCTTGCTGATGGGAACCCCTACATCCATCTGTAGAGTCTCACACACTACAAGTAACACACTCCACTTCCTCCTGTGGGTCACTTTGTAGGGAGCTTTTCACCACGTATACAAATATTTAGCAACTGTTTTCAGCAGAAAATTCCCAGCATCACATTGGATGAGACTGTGGGCTTGGGGCACTGTAGTGATTAATGAGTCCTCTGCAGAACAAAACCTCCTCAGCTCTGTCACAAGATAGTTGCTATGGTTTTTTGACATTGCTTAGCAGAAATTTACTTTGGCCATGGGATTGGAGGAGGGGAAATATAAAAAAAAAATACTATAGAAAAGCCCTCCATTGTACACTGGCAATTATTCTGAGCAAATCCTGTGCCTGTCTAGAATTTCAAGCTCTGTATAAATACTTTCAATTAGATTTAGAAAAACAAAACCAGAAACAACAAAAGAGGAGACTTTGTTAAGAACAAACAGCTTGAAACATGTCTTGTTAGCTATCAACAAAGTCATTAGAAATGCTGGAAGGTTTCTGCTAGGTTGATGTAAAAACAACATCAAATATCCTGTGAGAGACAAAGTTAAATGTTCTTTAACTCAGTCAAGGATAGGTAAGAAGGCACACTTCATTGCAATCAATTCCAACAACCTCAGAATCTTTTAGCATGATATTTTACCAAGGTCTCAAATTTCAGCTAGCTTTGTGGCAGATGGCAGCTTTCATAGATGTAAAATGTTCTAATATATCAGACAAGTTCTGCCTAAAATATTCAACAAAATAGAAATGAGAAGTTGGTCAGGGAATGTTTTTGAACGTGCTTAAAAATTGATACTTCCCATTTTATACAGCATAAAACGGCCAGAGAAGCATGCAACAGTTTTAAGGCACTCTACCCATCTGGAAGAGGAGTTTTTCTGCATATATTTTGAGTGACACAACGACAGGCTTGTATCACCACCCCCACTTGAAGGAAAATCCTGCTAGACTGAATACCGGAGATTTGGGTTTCAAAGCTTATATAAGATCATAGAGAAACTGCTATCCTTTAGCAGCCTTAGGCATGCCTAAATTGTCTTATAAACTCCAATCCACAAAATGCAGAGTGCTCTACCTTCTTAGAAACACTGTATTAGGATATTCCATCTATAGTCAACAAACATCAAACCAGAACATCTGGGAGCACAATTCATTTGGGTTTGTACACTTAAGTCTGTTGGTATGTATCTGCATGTTATAAATGAACATTATACAGGCAAACATCCAGGGTAACTTGGAAGGGAAAGCAGGTCAGCTGTGTTATCATGTTACTTTGGCATACAAGGGAAACTATTCCAGGAAAAGCAGTATACTGATACAGATACTCTGCTACTGCTACCTGAGTCTGTTTATTTAGTTCCAGGAAGGACTGCATTATGTCACACAGAAATACTTTTTAGTTCTATTTGAAAACCCATTCCTGAATCTCAAGTAGAATTATTCATTTTTCTATTAATTCATCACTTTACTAATTTCAGTGCTCTTAAGTCAGTATTTACCAGCTGATTATCTGATATGCACAAAATATCAAACATCTTAGACTATTCAGGACTAATAAACTGCTGCAGCTTTATTGGTATCCATTGGCATGTATTCTGTTGGACAGGCAAGGTGTCAACCATTATAGTATGTGGGAGAAGTTTTGAGAAGTGCTTTACAGTTTCAGTGGAAAATGCAGCATCACTATCAGAATTTTATATATAAACGTAACAGTCCCAATGCAAATTTTAATTTAAGAAGTAGTTTAGTTCCAGGGTAGGAGGAGAAAGCATAGTCAACACCATGATGATGCACACCAAATTCTTGAGGGGGAAGGTGACAGGCTCAGGTGCAAATCCCCACTTTGCACTTCTCCTGCCTAAAATATTGACACAGTCTTGGTTTTATTCCAGTGGGGAATACTGAAATATCAGGATGCTTTTCAGGATGGGAGAAACTTTTTCTGCCCAGGTCCACATTTGCAACTTCTCCAGCTCAGTTATTCCTGATGTCTGAGTGGTTGCTTTCAAATCCACCAAAGAGTTTATAGGATATGAGAACAGTGTGCAGTTTTCTTACCCAGTGCAAACTAGAAGGCATGATAGGGGAATATTTCAGTAATTAGATGTAACATATTTGGCAGATAGATCCAGATTAAATTTGATACAAGTGCAGATAATAGAAGTAATTTTCTAAATGTTCTATAAAGACAGCTCTATCACTGAAGGCACCAGAAGTTGAATTTGAACAGCTGCAATTTGGCCATATCTGTAAGCATGTCTGTGCTCTTTACACTGCTTCACTAAGTCTTTGAGGCTGAGGTTGCCACATTTTCAGTAGTTTTCCTTTCAGCTTTTTTTCAGTTGATTCCCTGGTTGTATTTGCAGTCATCTACCAATTTACTGCATGTTCCATCCTACATGTGGTCACTCTCCTGATATTTACTTTGGCAGGAATTCATAAATGGTGATCAGTAGGACAATAGCAGTGTTTACTACGAGGTCTTCACTATTCCCACAACCACCAGAAACTAATTAAGCATACATAGGATACTTTAAATTTTTTGGTTATTTTTTTCTCTACTTTTTTTTTTTGAGTTCCTATAGTTGTGATATTTCACACACAGTATGAAAACAACATTCACCTTACACTAGGGTTCTTTGCAGATAGGAAATAACTAAACTAGTGGAATTCATAGGTAGGATGTTCCTCCAGCAGAACAAGAAATATAGGGTTGATAGATGACAAATGAATTACCTAAAGCAGTATTTTCTTGTTGAAAGCTCTAGTGGTAAGCATATAGAACCTAGTCTTCAGCTTTTGGCAAATAAGGAAGAAAAGCAATCTTGAAAGTTCCTTTCTTCATTGACATTGGCATAGTTCCTTTGGACTGAGAATGAGAGGGACTCCCATGACTTTTATTTTATTCTCAGACCAATGTAACAACTCACCTTCTTGAAATTGCTTTTCCATGGAGGGAACTTAGATCCAGCATTAAACTAGATACCTTTCCTTGGAAATGCTGTGTGCTCATCATTTGTCAATTTCACCACAAAAGAATACAAGTACTCAGTTACCTGCTTCTCGTTTTAGACTCATCACTTTTACTAATAATACATCACTCACATATTCTCCAGTCCCATCTCCTTCAGTCATTTCATTTCTTCAGGCTGAGGAGTGAAAACAATAGAATTGATGAGATCACATCTAGACACTAATGAGTGCAATCTAAAGCAATTAACATGGATGTCTGGATGCACCTTCACTTCGGTTTGGATCAGAAACACAGCTTTGAACACAGTTTACTGATCATCCTCACTTACTGTGCCTTTATTAATTTTGCCCAATCCTCTTGGAGAGTGTTCTTTCAGATGCAACTGCAGGTGGCAGCTGCATTTCAAGGGTACATAAAACGTCCTTCAGCTGCTACTGAAATGTGCAGCAGTCAGATCAGCTCCTCAGCACCAACCTTCCTGTCAAAGAAGGCACTCCTACTAGGCTGCAGTTCCTGTTAATGCAGACATAAGTTTCCACAGGATTCCCTGTGGAATTTCACTCAGTTCTTCCCTGGATGGGGGCTGAGACCTGTACCTACTGCAAGGCTCAAGATCCATCAAGTGACATGGCCTCTTAGAAGCCAGCAACATTTAATACCCAGAAGTGCAACATGGCAGTACTGCTACAAAGAAGTAGCAGTACTTCCTTCAAAAACTAGTTACCCTCAAAAGCTAGGAGTTAAATCTTAGAATATTTGAGAAATCCTTGTTTATACGCCTCTAGCTCAACTGCAGATAAATTAAAACCCTTTTACTCCACTAGATGGTGTAATTTGTCTTTCTGTCAAATGTAACTTTACAAATATTCCCCTAATGCTTCATTTCAAGATGAGGCCATAAAAATATTATCTGAAAAGTGAAGTGGTAATCTGGCCTACAAGGGTCAGCTACTTTATCAGATCATTCTTCTTTGACATTTTCCATGATTCCTTACAAAAACTTCTGTTAGCACAGGAAAAGTTTCTTGTAGAACATTCCCAGATCCATGAAGGAATAAAGTAGGAGCCCAAAACAAGAACATCACTGTCTCCCTCTATTTCCCCTTATACCCAGGCATCTTTTGCCCAGGTATCTAAGCTATTCATGTGATTTATGTTATGTATTTTCAACTGCAACATCTCTGGAAGATCTCTCCTTGGTTTACCTCCAAGTTACAAGATGATGCAGTCAAACATATAGCTGGACCTTTCTTGTCCAGTTATGCTTGCACTTCCATGGCTATAGTTACATACAGAAAAAGCAGAGAATGCCAGCCTGCATAACAGGATGTGTCTTAGGGGATATACCCTGGTTAAATGTAACCCTGGTAGCTACAATCCTCTGTCTGAAACAAAAAAAGACCGTGGCTGGTGCCATTTGACTCTTGGCTTCAATTGGAGTCCACATCAAAAAAAAAAAAAAAAAAAAAAGGTATGCCTGGATCATAGGTTGCTGCTTAGACATTTGGAGGCATTCATTTTTTCATGTTCATTGAATAACATCTAATGACACACAAACACAACAACAAAAAAAAAAAAAACCCCAAAAACAACTAATCTAGTAAGCAGGATGTCCAACATCCCATGAGCAGCATACCCCTCTTCCTAGAATTCTGTAGCAGCTAAATCACCACATGGTCCAGCTCTCCCTAAAGTTTAGCAATAAAAAAAGCCTGTAATGGAAGAATTTTTACAGTGTTTCCAGGATGTCTTGTAGGTATTAAGCTTAAATAGAAGCCACAGAACTCACAGAAACAAACCAGAATGGTTTAAAGCTCAAGACTGAACTGAACAAAATCCATCTGGCAAACTGGAGGAAGCTCAGCTATCCTACCAGCTCCAATTGCCCTTAAGCTATCCACCCACAACTCTGCTTGCTTCCTTGGAAAATGGGTACTGGTAACAGGCATTTTTTTAATAAACACACCCATGAGAATCACAACCAAGGGACACGTACAACACACAGGGAATCACGAGATTTCAGAACAGAAACTTTATGGCACTTCCTCACAGTCTGTACAGTGCCTACGTTAATTTAGGTTATTTACATATCCAGATCCATTTGAGGCCAGGCAGAGTAGATAGCTCTAAAGAGTTATGCTCACCATTTCTTCTCTAAGCACTGTATTTAAAATAAAGGACTGCCTGCTGTGCACTGGAGGATTTGTTTTTGAATGCAAATTTAACAAACCAACCATCTCCTCTGAGGATGATTGATGCATGAGCAATCTGAGATATCTGCATCTACAGTTGTGCATGCTACAGACTCCAAAACTTTATCTGAAAATTTTCTGCTGAATATTTCAAGCTTGAGTAGAAACAAACCCAGGAAGTTCCTCAACAGCTGCAGTAAGGGCTTTAATCTCATCATAAAAAACCATCAATTAGATTTGTTTCATAGCCACTTCTACAGCTTCCCTTACTCAGGGATAATATAGAGCAGGGTCTGTGTTGTATTTTATTGACCAAAGTTTCCAGAAGTATAGCTCTTTGTGTGGCAGAAAAATGGTTTAAATCCTTTTTTGGTTATACACAAACCAAACAAAGGGCCATCTTAATAGCACCATCTTGTGCACATATTTAGCCATAAGGAGAGGAAGAAGCAATCTCTGCAATTGTAAATTTGAACATGTGATAATCTTCACATTAAGTATGAGACTGCTCTTTGAAAAAAAAAAAAGAAACCTAAGAAACAGCACAAGTAAATGTTTACCTGTGCCACACAGAGAATGTATATGCTGAGTTGATCCTATGAATGTATATGCTGAATGTATATGAGAATGTATATGCTGAGTTGAATGTATATACTGATATTGATCAATTTAAACCTGGTATATGGTGTGCTGCAAAATCTCATACCAGAACACTCCTTGACAGCTGTATCAATGTACATAGTTCTATTGTAAGAAAAAAGCACTCTGTGCTGGGCAAACATATTCTGAAAAATTAAGTTAAGCATTTACAGGATTGAGGTTTGTGTTCCATTAAGTCACTTTTATGCCATCATTAGAAAATGCCCATAAGAAGTGGGTTTGAGGGATTAACAAGGAAAACTTGGCACAGAGAGATCTAAAATACTGGCATTGCATCAACAACATAACTGCACTCAGGTCTCAGCAAATGCAGGTTTTGCTGACTTCAGTTTGCAAATTTTGACAGCCAATGGTTGAAACCTGCCCCCATAAAAATCCCATGGCTGGAATGGCATTGCCTATGTTTATACACCCTAAGAAATAAGACTTGGATTTACAAAGACTGGAGTGAGTAACTTCTATTCCTGCACACTGAGATGCTTGTTAGAGAGGATACAGGACACTTGAGACAACAGCAAAGTATCTGACCACTATTACAAAGCAAATAAACTTTTATTTAGATGATAAAGAAAAACATATTTGCAAGAAGAAAGATCTAGGGAGTTTACTGCTCCCCTGAAATGTAGAGAAGTCCCACAGGCTCCCTGTCAGCATGTCAGTGCTTGAGGTAAAGAAAAAACAGGTTCTTTAAATCACAGGCTAAAGTCACTATCTGCATTAACTGCACAGAGATTTCATCTCCACACTGCCTCCTGATTGATGCAATCTGTGTATGAGGAGTAATCTAAATATTGGATTGCGCATATTTGGCAGGTCTTGCACCCCTCTTCACAGCGAATAGTTTTGTCGTAACTCACAATATAGTTACTGTAATACTGCTCAAACAGTGTGCTGTGGGGCATAGACAACTGCTTGGCCATTTCATATAGGCTTTGTGGCTTCAAGTCTTCAATGCTGTAAGTTTTAGTCAGGATGTATTCTAATGTCCAGTTTGATTCATTTTTCTTGTTGGCGTCTCTGAGGTCCAAGTAAAACTGCCACAGATCCTACAGTTAGAAAAAAAAAAAAAAGAAAGAAAGAAAAAGAAAACATAGGCACTGCTGTATTGCTTTCTTCCCTGCTTCATTAAGTCTCTGGAGTGATATATTGATTAGGAAGCTGTCACTCCTCATTATTCACATGTGAATAGAAGGTCATGTCCCACCCCAAGAGCTGGGCTTACACCCAAAGCTGGTACTTGCAGAGCGTAATGGTGGGGGGATGGGGAGGAGAAGAAAAAGGAGCCACAAAGGCAGCAGTAGCAGTGTTAGAGGTCTTTCCTGTCCAAACTCCACAACGCTCCTGTCTGCCGTAGGAGTGGGGCAAAAGGGTGAGAGCCAGAAGTTTCCTTTCTGTGGGCACTACTTGAGAGGCAGAATGCACAGAAAAAGAACAGTCTAGGGAGAAGTTAAGGAAAAGGAGGGTCGAAGGAGTGAAGTCTGCACAACAAAGGAGCAGCCTGAATTAGCATAGGTCTCTAGAGAGAAACCCGAGTCCCAATCAAGCTGCAGGGTGCATTGTCACTGAACTCGGCAGGGTCAAGATTTTATCCTGAATTACAGAAAGACTAAACCATTCACAGCCAAAATAATTACACAGGATTCACTTTATCTCCAAAAATCACAGGAATCTACAAAGTAGAAGTCTTCTACTTTTTATTTTCCTTCTACATTTATCTAACATTTCCTGTAAAAACTCTTTATAGGAAGTTTCGTGATTACAAAAGACATCATATGGTTAAAAGTGCTTTCTTCATCAGCTCTTTTAAACCCTTTAGAAACATTTATTGGGCTGCATCCCAAAACTCAGGCTATCATTGGCAAACATTGGTATGTAAGCATGCCCAAGATTTAGGTGAACCTCTTTTACTCTTGCAGAGCTCCCTGCACATGGTTTTAAGATTTTGCCCAGAAAAATTCTGTCTTTGATCCTACATCATAAGAATATTCGATACAGAGCAGAGAGTACTGGGTAGTTCTGCAGGCACAGAAAGACCAACCAAGTTATCTTTCAGATTTCCTTTCCTTCGCCCAGGAAGAAAAACTAAGAGTAGGCACCAAAATTCCATCACCAGCAGCCATAATACTACAAAGATTGACATATTGCTGTAATTTTTACTAACACTAAAATGTCTTAAACAATGCTTTAAAATCTTTACTTACCAGCAAGCTATAGTCAAAAAGATCGTATTGATACAATCTGACACCAGGGTTATTGGACTCTGTTTGCAATACACTCTTCACTGGAGTTACAGCGGGTGCCACAAACAAGGAATTGACTGGCTTTTCTGCAGAAAAGGGGAAGTTGAGAAGACAGTTTCCTTTCAATCATTTAGTTTTCAAACAAATGTTTTTGTAGAGTAACAACACAGCAAAAACCAGAGTGACAGGCTTAAAGACATTAGAAAATTTTTCACCTGATTTAGCTGTATCACTGTGAACTGCCATACTTCCAATGGATAGACCAAACCCTGTGTGGGATACCACAGTACCCACTCCAGTGTGTACCACTTTCTGTACTAGAGGCTTCCTAACCAATTCAACTGCTTGTGCAAAATTGCAAAATGGTCTTGCCTATATGTGAAGTCTCTGTATTTTGTATATTTATACTAAAGAAATATTAAAAAACTTTAGTTGTTCTTTCCATGCTGTATTTTACATATTGCTTTATGTATTTATGATGCTATTAGAAACACCAGGGTCTGTTTCATCACCTGCCCCAGCACCTACTGTGTGAACACCAACCTTTACAGCAACTAAAACATGAGGATATATGTGAGTTTTATTGAGACAGAATGTGCAGGTAAGTGCATTGAGAAGTTCACTGTGGAACAAAAAGGAAGCCCTAACTATTCCCATCCCTGACAGTGTCACAGCAGTGAAATCACAAGGTCAGCCTCCACACATAGGCAGAAGTTTTGAAAGTTTGGAAATCAGTAGATTTTTCTGGAGAAAAATAGAGCTGAGCTCTATTTCAGTACACTGGTGTTGGCTGCAATATTGCATTTATCTTGAATTCTCTGGAATTTTGTCAAGAGGAAAATGTCCTGAATAGAAGACAGTCTAAAACTGTACAGACAAACACAATGTGTATTTGATTACGATTTAAATTTTGTCAAAAGATGCAAAATTACTAAAATAATTGGGAAATGGTTACTTGCACATGCAAACTTTAATGACAAACATCAAGATCAGTCTGTTCCCAGTGAAATCTGCAGTAGAGATGATGATTTCATAAACAAATGGGACAGTGTAAAAAAAAAATGTATAAGACTATATTAAGCATCATTTAAAAGAAAAAATAAAGAAGCCAGTTCTTTCACTGGGCGGAATTGCTTTTTACTAGAGATTAACATCATGTAAAAAGGTAAACATTTGGAATAGTATTACCTAGTCAGCATTTTGGACATTGCTCATATGAGTTCATATAAATCATAGACGAAGAGCCACTTAACATTTGGGTATTTTACATAAGTCAAAGCAATGAACCTCTTACTGTTCTATGGTGAAGACAAAACTTGTTAGAATTCTTCTCTTAGAGATGCTAAGAGTGCTCCATATGGCCATGGCCATGCTTAGAACTAAGGGATTTCAAAGCAATAAACAAAAATTTCAACGTGGGTGATTTTCTTGAAGGGAAATTAGCTGATCTAAGAGATGCAACAGGCAGAGACTTTCTTTCCCCTACCTCCTGCTTACCCTTATCTTAATTAACTTTGAAGCAGCAGGGAACTCAGCAGAGAGGCACAGTAATGATGCAGGAAATACAAGAACATAGAGCATGTCTAGCTGGCCTGAGAACATTCCCTTTGACACATTACACAATAGCAACTGGCTGGTATAATTTGCCCATGTCACTGTGAGAGCAGAGAGGAAAGACTAGAAATTCTTGTCTAGGCATAAGCATTAATTTAAAAAAAAATAGGAAGCTTGGGGAGTCTCTGCTGACATCAACAAAAAAAAAGATAGTCACCCTTGCAAGGTTCTCTTTGAAAATAAAATTGGAGTATGGAAATAAAAAGGAGAGTAGAAGTCCTGCAGATAACAGAATTTCCCAATTTCCTTTTTTCAATTATTTATACACAGGCTGACTAAAAAGAGCATGCAAGAAAGTATTAGTTTGCTTTTAATCAGGAAGAAGAAGATCGAAAAGTCATCAAGCATCATTACCTTCTTCATCCAGGAGGACCATGATACTATCTCTATGGGTATGTCCAAAAAACTGGCCCGCAATAACACTACTGTATTTGCGAAAAATCTTTACCAGTCTCTCATTGTAATACTCCCTGATAGCTGTAGTATTCCTTGCATATGGCAAGTATCCTACTGGGACATGACCTATTATATACACCTAAGGAGTTAAATACAGAAAGCACAATTAGCACCTTCATTTGAAACTTATAATTCTAGCTGTATCCTAGAAGTGGTTACCACAGTTACAAAATAATGCTGCCTTTAAAAATGGCATTCTAAAAGCTGTAAACCATGACAGTTTTTTTAATACAAAATCCCAACAGTAAAATTGCTTAAGTTCATAATACCAATTTAGTAACCTACTGGGGTGAAAAAAATGTTCCACTAAATCTATGCATGATTTTAGGCCTAAGGAAAATTAGGTTATCAATTATTTCAAATGACAAAAAATAAGTTACTAGGGCAAGCGTTATAATTTGGCGTCTCAAGGAGACACAAGAAAAAATTTATGTTTGAGTATTACGGAGTTTGCACCAGAGAGTCACCAGAAATATGGATAACTGGTTAAACCCCTCTGTCTGAGGTAGAGACTTAGTGCCAACTGCACACACCAACTAATATGCTGCAGAGTTTCCTGAGGAAAGGAAATCTCTCCTTTCTCCTATATATGTATATAATACATATTATATATGTAATATAATATTCTAAAATTGCAACACTGTACCAAAATGTAAATATGTTTCAAATTAAACACCATTGCTCAGATGATGATCCAATCCCCACACCAATAAATCAATCAATCAATCAATCATGAGCCAACAATTTAAACCTTCACTTCAAAGCCTGTGTAGTAAAAGTTATTATAGCACTCAAATCATAGCAATTACTGCAGCTTGGCTAAGTTTTGCGGCTGATAAACTCTTTTCTAATTTCTGATACCTTAAATTACATTACAATGCAAATAAAATATACTAGCTTTTGTCTTAAGCCAAGAGCATATGTTTTAAAATTAAAGGCTACGTGTAAAAAAGGTCAGAAACTGACTTCTGCAGTATTTTACATGCTAGGAAAGAAAAGGTATTTTACTGTAGAATTTGAGAAACTTCATTCAACTAGTTTATTAACTGTTGCAGTAAAATGCGCATATGAAAGGAGTAATGATTAAAAAATAAAATTTTGACTTTGTAGTATCTTTGGCAGCATTATTATTCTTCTAGAAGCATGTTTATACTCTCATTATCTCTACTTCTTCCTTCCTTTTTTTTTTTTTTCCAAAACTGAAATAAATAATGATATCTTCTGATCCTGATCCCTACCTTTTCCTTCTTTTGTGAAGAGGTTTCAAGTATTTCCTCCAGCCAGGCAAACTGGTTGGCTGGGTCAGTGATATTCACAGTTACCTTGTTGGGGCTGTAATATAAATTTGTGTTCAGACTGATTATCCTGAGTGGTTGATGGCTATTACTGGATTCAAACAGCTGTGTGTAAAAGCCACCTGTGAAAATAAGAACAACACCATATGACAAATTAAAGGCTTTGTTCAAAGCACAACTTTACAATCAAAGTACACCACTGACAAAATACCCAACCTTCCTCTTTCTAATAGAATATCATGTATATTCAAGCCACAGTCACCTTATCACAATAGAACATTTTAACAATGTTTTCAGCCACATTTTACTAGAAGTTGACACTGAATTATTTATGAATTATTGCCTGTATTATCTTTGTGTTTGACAGTATTTCAATGCAATTATTCAACTGACATGGAAAAAGTGCCCTGTAATATTTCTTCCACTTTGACAGATACAGTAGCTGTTAAAGGTCCATACTTCTTGAAATACAGCAAACATACAGGCTCCTTCAGGAAGAACTGTTTGAGTTTAGTAGCCTTGTACTTTGAAAGCCATTTAATTCAGACTGATGATAGGATGAAAAGTAAGGATCACATTTTTCAATCCTTGCTCCCAAAATTCTCCATGGCATGCTGAGATTCTTCAATAGTGTAACTTCATAGTTCATGGACTTCAATGGAGCCATGGCAACAGAAGCATAACAATATAACTGCCTCTTTGAGTTTTATTATCCTTATCCAAGTTTCTACTTCCACTCTTATCCAGAGTTTGCTCTTGTTTAGGACACAAAAACACAAATTAAACTTCCAAATCCCTAATGTTTGAGTGGGTTGGAAATTGGGTTGAACTTTTCAGTCCTTTTCTAAAAAGAAAAATTCTAATTAGGATATAATTATTCTGCCAGTTTAGTAAGTTGCATATAAATATTAATAGCATAATCACCACAGCTATGTGCCATCATAACCTGAATAAAAATGCACCTATTCAGTATGCTCTGAAATACATATACCATTAAAACAGAAACAGTATTTTAACAGTTTTTCCCATCAAAGTAAAGTTTTCGTGTGCATCAAATGCCCTCATCTAAAAAGTGTTATGAGGTCTCAAAAGCAGAAAGATATTTCACATGCATTGGCACAAAGTCAGAAACACTAAACATGTTACAAGAAGTGACAAATATTGCATCAGAAAGTAATAAATGTATTCTGAATATAGGCATTGCCATTCAAAAAGATAAGTAACTTCTTCCAGGAGAAACATTACAGATAATCCATTGTTCTGACTCATCCTATGAGACTTAGATAAACAAACAGCACAAATCCACAGAAACATTAATTCTCTGAGCCCTAGCTTCACAATGTATTACTTCCATATTTTACCTTTTCTGAAGGTATTGATTGCTTCATCACTTAGCCAAGGTTTCCAGAAATCTGCTACAGCATTGTAAACTTCACTGGTAGTTACAGGAAGCTGGTCCTGTGAGAGAGGAGGTCTTGCCTAAGTCTTAGTATTCAGACACACAGAAAAAAACCCACTAAATTATCCTGCCCAACTTTTCACATAACATGTAAGTGTATCCAGTCATCACCAGGAGAAATTCAAGAAAGAAAAAAACAATTTCTGAATATCTAGTATTGCTGATCAGGAACAAATGCCTAAAGTTAGAACTGACTGCATGGCCTTATTAATGCATTATTAAACTAATGCCAGAAATATGTCAAACCTTAAGAATACAGTAGAATGGAAAACCATACATTCTGCAAAATTAATAATTAAGTCTAAAATAGCAATAATTAATAAAGTCTAAAAATAAAGTCTTCTGGATGAATATAAGTTTCTTTTTCAAATAACTTGGGTTTCATAGCAGCTCCCCAAAACTTCACTTCCACCCTCAGAAACATTCTGGTGAAATTCACAAATGTTTTCATTGTGTCTTTTTTTCTCATAAGAAAGCATTTAAAAATGTACAAGAGGAAGTTTTTTTCAATGTTTTCTCCCACTGTCTCTAATTAGGACTGTAGCACTCTTCAGTCTGAGCCACAGGCTGATGAGACCCATGCTCTGATCTAACTCTGACAGGAAGATAGCAGCCTGTCCTTGCCTTTCCTAAAATATCTGGAGTCTTGGTGCTAGAAGGAAAAAAAAAAGGGTTGAAAAAAGTTGCAGTGCATGTTTTCTTAAACATAAAATTTGACCTTTCTAAGATCTTTGAAACTAAATCTATGTTATCAGATGTTTAGGCAGTAAATCTCTGTCTAGGAGCAGAGCAATCAGACCTCTGTTGAGACATTTGTTGACTGCAGTGCCCAGACATGAGCTGTTAGGATAGCTTTGAGCCAGAACTAACAGTCACTAACAGATGCAGCAAAAACCTGATTCCAGATAAGAGGCCATGTAATGGACTAAAGGTGTTTTGGGCCCTGAACTGCTAGAAGCAGTTTGGGGATTTGTTTTAAGCAGGAGCAAGAATGTGAAATAAGTAAGACTATGCAGAAAGGCTGAGGTCACAGTGTATGATCTGAAAGGTATCCCAATGCTTGATCAACTTGAGCAGTATTTTTAACATGTTCTGCAAGAAAAATCACCCAGGACTGTTCAGTTGTTAGGACAGACAGGTCAGAACACAAGAGAGCAATAAAATTCTTTGGTTCATGGTAAGTGCACAGATTTTATACGTGCTTTGAAACAGCCTATGGTGTGTGGCTTGCTCCATATCTCTTCCAGTGTACAGGACAGTTGCCAAGCATTTTCATATGAAAGAAAGACATGTCATAAAGAGCAAAAAATAAACATTAAGAAATTAAACAAGTTGAAATGACCCCATATTGAGGATTGTCTGATCCCATGACTTTTTCAAACAATAACTGAAAAACATGCCAGTTCTGCACAGTTATTCCAATCACCAGCTTGTTTCAATTTTCTGTTTGCTGCCCATCTGTGCCTCCTGAGCATCTTTTCTTCCTGTCTTTAGATTTAATTTCACAAACAAAATTAATACTTGTTGAAAAAGTCCCTAAATTCTTTGTTTACAAGGCTTTTGTAGGTTTTTTTTCCCTCTATCAAAGGAGATTGCTGAATAACAATTCTGTGCTAAGACATTTTTAAAAATGAAACAAAGTGAACACGAAACATTTTGTGACACTTCAGTTCAGGTGTTCTTTATCGAAATACTTTCCCAGTCGTTTCTAGTGAATCAACCTGTCCCCATGTCAGTGCATATGAAAAGCCAAAGCTTTACCACCACAGTAAGAGGACAAAGGACTGAAGTCACAGTTTGGTTTGGGCACTCACACTTCCAATATATATCTAGCTGTTATTTCATCTCTCATGTTTCCTTTGCCCTGTCTCTCAGCACCTCTGCTACGCCCCTATTTGGAAAGCACTAACTCCAGCAATGACACAGGCTATCACACAATCACCTGCTGCACCAACCTACACCCTGACAGGCCTAATAAATACCACAGAAAGCTGGAATACACGCCTTGAGGGTGTGAAGGGGTGTTACTGAATTCCCATGAGGAATTTCAAACAAAATACTTCAGCTGACTCGCTTCACATCCCTTCCGATCCCCTCACATCCAATGACAGCATTTGCTTCTGATCCAGTGTGCTGCCAGATCGACCCACAACACACTTTAAAGGACAAATGAAGCAACTGTTTACTTTCGAGTATGCCAAGAACAATATTCAGCACAATCAAAGTGAAAAAGCACCATCCTCAGCTGCACATAACTAGTGAATCATCAATGTGATTATTTCTAAATGTCCAATGAGGAAAGAAAAGTAGACATATTTTTAATAGCAGTGGCAAAACTATGGGAACTTTACAAAAATTCTGCCATTATTTTAGCTAAAATACAACAAAAAAATCTAGTGATTCCAGCTGACAGATTTCCAGTAGGCCTTTGAGTGGCTTTGAAACTTACCACAGGTTCACAGGTCCATTAATGATATCACTTCTGATAGATTAAGTTACTGTATATGCATGCATGACATACACAGTAAGGAAAAGTATGTATGTATTAACTACGTTGACATGTGGTAGTTCTAAGCCATGAGGAATGATTAGTGATAAATTTGTGTGACTTCAGGCCATGTACAAATTCTACCTGGCATCAATGTTTCCTTAGGTAAGAGCACAGAGAGAGTGACGCAGTTTCTGTTCTAGAGTGGAACTATTTATAATATTAGATGCTAACTGAAGAGGTGTAGAATTGTTTTTTCCAGAATAACAGTTAGACATAATTAACTCTTATTTTTCAGATGTGCTTTCCCAGGAGTTAGGAACACACTCAATATGATGTATGAACAAATTTATAACTTGTTTTACCTGTGGCCAGTAGTCATGATTGCCTAAGGCTGGGAAAACCTGAAGATCTGGAAAGAAATTACGAATTGTAGAACTCAGATTACCAATGATGCTAATGACCAACTTCGTGGAGAGCTCTTTTACATGAACATGAGGAGGGCTATCTCTGAAAAAGGTAAAGGTTTGATTAACAAAGGTTTGTTAGCAACACAAGGACGGCAAAAAAGTCTGCAAACACATCTACATTCTAGCACGTAACATTACTATACACTTTAATTAAAAACACAGATTCAAAAGCTCTCTGCAAAGGCTTTTGTTTAAAAAAACACAAATAAGTAGACTTGTTTAGACAATGGCTATCCTATGATTCATATTTATCATAATGAAGATTTCTTAGAAATTAAAGTCATAATTTTGAGCTACTGTGCATTATATAGTTTGCATTATGTATCTTTCATCACCTGCACATCATTGCTAGTTCCTTTTTTCCCTTTTAATCATATCCTATTGAAAATTAAGTACAATAAGTTAAGTGAAATAGATTAATCACTTGCCTTCATATATTTCTTAACATTCTTTCCCAGCAAAAATAAGTGATATAACATAAACAAACTAAACAAAAATACTAATCTCTTTGATAAATTATCCTTTGATGTATGCCTTAAAAATTTGTGTGATGGTAGAATTGAGAGTTCTGCTATGGCAGAAGGGTAAATCAATGCTATCTTTTATGAATACCTAGAAAGTAACAAGACACAGTACTACGCCTTGATAGCATAGTACTATGAAGCTACTCCCTTTCACACTTCTTTGTCTGGTCCCACTGCTATGGCACACAACGCCTCACAGGTAACATCTCCGTGATACAGTACCATTAAGCCCACTTTATAATACTGAAGACTGGAACAGGAAAGGCAAATGTTCTTACTCAACAGAGGCCTGCAATGAGTCAGTTACTGCTATAGCCTTTCCTTTTGCTTTTTCTACTTCCCACCCTCCCTGCACCATTTCCATGAACTCACACTAATATAGCTGTATGCTAAATATCACAATGAACAGTCCAGTAGTTACTACAGAGATCAAAATCTGTTCCTCAGGCCTTATATTCTCACTCAATCTTGCACTAAGTAGCCATTTGGTCAACTAAAGGACAAATGGCTACTAAGACAGAATTGGTGAGGTACTGAACTCAAAACTGTTGGTGCAAATACAAACTTGTGAGTTGACACACTATCTGGCTATCCAGCTTTAACTGCAGAGTGAACACTTACCCTGTCCAAATCATGAATGAAACCTGCTCTTTTGAATTGTTCATGAATTCAAATGCTGACAAAATAAGCTGATAAGGAGAATCACACAAAAAGTCTCCAAAAGGGCCTGGGTTGGAGGCATTGACTCCTTTGGAAGAAGAACAAACTTTGGTGCGATCAGGGGTAATGTGGTAAGTCGGATCTAAATGTAGGTCAGACACATGCCAGAATTGCCCTGTTTTCAGAAAACAAAGATTACAGGAAATGCATTATTTGCATTTGAACTGGATATACCGAGGTAACCCATGTTTACTCCAGTTTATCTACTGCTACTCCTATTCAAAGTTAATAAATTGTTGATTAGCCTGTCTGGTAAGTGTGGCCAAGTTCTTTCTGAGGAGTCCTTCATGTAGAGTGCTTAGAAAAACTGAAAACAGAAGCAGAGGTATGGCTTTATGCTATTCACCAAAACTGAAATGGAGATTGGAAGGAACTGAAAAATCAGTTCCTTTTCATTAATAGCAATCTGGAAACTGGATAGTAGAGGAGGCAATAGGACTTCTCTACTCCATTTGAAAAAAAAGGGAGCTGCTTTTTAATTATTTTTCCAGACCTTCCCTGGCTGGAAGCTATTGTAAAAGATGACAAGAAAGATGTCTCAAAAGAAAGGCAAGAAGCAGCATGTGTGCAGAGACTGGCCTTCTCACCACAGAGCAGTGTGTCAGCCTTACTTTCCAGGCTGACATGCTCTCAGCCAATGTTACATAGCACTGCATGGATAAAGGAGCTGAGAAGTATACGAATATGCTGAATAAGATGAATGAAATCTGTGTTAAGACTATCAGCCTTCATAAGATAAGATTAATTAAAATTCATAAAATAAAATTAATTTCTTTCTGTCAGTTTAAAAGCACTTGGTAAAGGCACACATGTATGTGGGGCAGTGGTTGTGAAACACAGACAGATATAAATTGATTTTTCCCAAGGTCACACGCTAACTCTATGGCTGAGCAGGCACCACACGACTGTATCCCATAGAGTTTTATTTCAGAAATCAAAGACTAGAGGTGATCTTCAAAATCTGTAAAACTGTGACTCCTACCAACAGGAGGCAAGACAAACGCTGCATGCTTGTTCCGAGGAAAGTGTGAGTAACATGGAATGAGCATTCTGTGGGAAACCATTTCGGAGCACTCACCTGCCCGCACGCCCCGAGCGGGGATCAGACCAGGCAGAGTGTGTGTGTTTGCTGCCAGCACAGCACAGCACAGCAGAGCACAGCACAGCCCCCAAACGCGGTGTTTGCAGTGCGTGCCTCGGGACAACGCGCCAGAGGCAGGGCAGGGCTCACCTCACCTCACCCGCCGGCCTGCCCGGGCAACTAAATATAAACCCCGTGTAACGCCCCGTACCTCAAAAGAGCCCTGTTGACTGATTTAGCAGTCACGTGTGGCCGAAGTCAGTTGGGATAGGGAATGCTACGGCAGCAGTGCCATGGGGAAGGAAAAGGGTCCGCAAGCAGGGACAGCGCAGTCCGCCCCCCCCCTCCCCCGCCGTCTCCGCCGCCGGCCTGGCAGCGGCCCCCAGCCGGGCCTCCCTCACAGGGCCGCCCCTCACCCGCCTCCCCCGCCCTCCACGGGCGGCCCCGGCCGGGCCCCTCAGCCGCTGAGCCCCGGCCGACTCACCCACGGCGGAGCGGGGCCGCTGCGGGGCGGCCGGCGCCGCCTCCAGCGCGGAGCAGAGCAGCGCCAGCCCGAGCGCCACCCGCAGCTCCATGTCAGCCGTGCGGGAGCGCCCGGCCCGCCGACGGCTCCAGTCGTGTGACCGCCCCGGACGGCTTGTGCAAGCCCCGGCCCTCGGCGGGGCCGGCGGAAACCACCGCGCCCCGCCCGCACCTCTCGGGGCCAGAAGCCGCCCCAGGCCGCCACCCCGGTGTCGGACGGCGGCTCGGGCTGTCCCCTTGAGCCGGCCGTGCCCGGGGTGACCTTCAGGAGGTGCCACCCCCGGGTCAGCGCTAAGGAGCTCGCAGGAGCCAAACCTGGCCGCGGGCAGGGCTGAAGTCGGGGCACCGGCTGATGCGAGGCAGCCTGAAGGAAGGCTGTGCTCCACACCCCACACCAGTCTCAAGCATCTCTTGGAAGGAAGGCTTCTCATGGCATACATGTAAAAATGGATCCCGATTACTAATAAGGCTTTAAAACACAAAACAAAGCAAAAACTCAAAAACACCCAACTTGAGGGCTACTTTCCTTCTTTGTTTAAAAGTGACCGTAATGCAAAATATTTACCATTCAAGATTTATTTGCAAACCAAGTCTTAAAAATTTGCATTCCTTTCCTAGTATTTAAGAAAAAAAAGTAGTTTTTTTTTAAATTCATGACCCCACAAATCATTTGTTGTGCAGATAAATGGCAGTATTGGGAAAGCAAGTCAGTTTACTCCAGTGAAGAGGGAAAAGCAGCTGCTCCAGCCTTTCTGAGAAAAGGTGACTGGTAAGGACAGTCATGTGGCAAATGCACCCACAGGCAAGCAGGCAGCAGCAGAGGGGAGGCAGATGAAAGCTGTATTAGGATTAAATAGATTGATAAAACCAGAGGGCAGAAGATGCTGCTTAAAAATAACTTGCACTAGCCTAGTGAAACAGCCCAAAGCATAGAGTGGAGCTCACCATACCACTGGATCATAGTCTACTTTTCATTTCTCCGATTAAGAAAAGATAGCTCTTAGATTTTAAAAACTACCAGTGTTCACCAAATAAAACATATTTATAAAGGTTTATAATTAAGGTTTATAATCTGCCTTCCAGATGTACAGTGTTCCCCACAAGAGAAGACAGACTTGAATATTCATTCCAAACTCATTTTTGTGAAAAAATAAAGCTAACAACATTAAATGTTATATTTGTGTGCGGTAGGTGCCAGTTATGTGTGAACTTTCATCAGATGAGTTACCCATTTTATCTTATCTATCCAGGGAGGCAAGAAGCCTCTTCCCATATCACACGGCAGATCTGAAGGATGATGCCCTTCCTGCACCTCTGGCTGCAGCCATACACACCACTCACAGAGCAATCACCAGCTACATCCACAGTTCAGCTTTGCCTTTGTTTACAAGGCTGTAGGTAGCTACACCTCTATGCGGTTCTCTGAATCAGTGGGTAGAAAACATGGACCCTCCAAACAATCTCCTCCATTGTGCCAAAAATCTGTTTCAGTTTTCCTAAGCATAAGGCAGTTTTTCACACTCTGGCCTTTTAGGAATACAGTGTTCAGGCATAAGGTTTTAATTTCTCATTTTAGAAGCACTTTATTTTAAATTGCTACAGTGCAAATTGTTGTCTCTTGTACATATTAGCTATGAAACAACAGCTCTAAGAGGGAAGTACAGTAGGTTCGTGTTGTACTGTTTTCCTCCCATTACTGTGGAGACTGATGTAAGGGAGTTGACCCTTTCCTCCCACCTTGTGAAAGACTTCCATATTTGCATATTAGCAAAAAAAAAACCCCAAAAAACAAAACCCCAAACCTATCAAAACTATTAAGATCAAAACTCTACAAACTCTGGAGTATCATCTGTCAATCTACTGACCCTAACCTGCACTTAGTAACAAGTTCCCAGTGAAGAGAAGAGCTGAAACTTATGTGAACATCTCAATTCTCTGTCTACATAAATACAGTTAAGTTTAGATTTCTCCAGCAAAAAGCCACCAAAGTAAATTTTTAATTTCCTCAAGTGCTCTACACTGCATAGAAAGGCTGCTGCATCATTGTGTATCACGTGCTTTTTTAGCCTTTAGCGCAAACAAAGAAACTTTGAACACCTCCCTTCGGGACACCAGAATATTAGCTGATTAAACACAAAAGGAGCACAGGTTTAAAAAACATTTTCATTTGCTTTATCTACATTCCAAAACAACTCAAATATTTTCCATTTACTGTAAAAAAAAAAAAAAAAAAAGAGGCAAGTGTTTCAGAAATTTAATGCCAAGTTTAACCTGTTTCACTATACAGCACAAGCATGCCAATTTGATGGCATGACTTCTCTTTGTAAAAAAAACATCCCCCCCCCCCCGCCAAAAAAAAAGGTCTTTATTAATCTTTCATGCCAGAAATGTGCATTTTAGCTACAATCAATCATGGACAGGACATTAATCCATCCAGCTGAAGTAAGATCTGGACAGAAGTCAGGTATACTCTATGCTTTCTCATAGTGGCGAACAGCAACCACATCACCAAAGGTGAGAGTCTGCAAGTCCAAGGAAAAGACAGACATGTTAGAGGCTGGACCATTTTCTGTAATGGTTTAACACATTATGAAATCCATGCTAGATCAAGGTTGGTTTACATTATGTAATTTATAGAAAAACAAATTTAGATTGACATTTTAAACAAACAAGAAGCCAAGCCTTAGCTGTGGTTCCCATAAGAAATGATACTTTCTCCTTGCTGCTTTCACACCCAAGAAACACATAATGCACATTTACGAGGCAGATGTTGAAATTTGATTTAACTTACTGTTTATTTTTTTAAAGATAGCATTGTTTTAATACAGACTTAACACTTATTTTCCCAAAGCTTATCCCACTAAGATGTGCAATTTAAAATTCCAAGGCCCCTGTGCTCCTATGCATAAATACAAACTCTAGGAGAACATTGTCTTAAACCAACACATTCTGTCCCATGTGTAGCTAGGACTACCAAATACTCTAAGTCACGGCAGTTGTGTTCTGGAGGTATTTCCTGAAGTAGAACAGGGCACCTCATTTTATCAAATTCCAACGGACAACACATTTTATGTATTTGTGTGATTTGTGCATAACTGCTTCAAAAATAAAAGCATGTGTTTTGCCTTGAAACACTTGCCACGCTATGTTGCAGTATGCTTTAAAGTTTGTATTATTTTGCAAGTCTTCATCCACACAGATAGTCTCTGAAGTAATTAGGAAACAATATAATGGGTCTTCTCCAACAACCAGGTCTGATAGAGATGTCTTCAGCTATACTAATCTATGCCATGAAAAGTGCTATCCCAGACATTAGCTATAGTAACTTACAATATTTATTCACCCTATAGTCTTGTTTCTAAGAAGTCAGGAAAAGCAGGTGAATTTAGACTTTTCTCCACACAACTGCAGTTTATCATAGTTTTTAACAAGCTAGGAGGACTAAACCCTTTACTATCAAATATGAAAATGCTATTAGCTCTTACAATATTGTAATTTTATTTTCACAGGAAACTACTTGTTCTGTGTAAGTAAATACTATTTATGTATGTATACGTAAAACAAGTTTTTAAAGAAGTCTAAATTACCGCTGGCAACAGATAATTTCCTATATAATCAAGAATTTTGTATGATTACAAGCTCACCAGGACTTTTTTCTTGGGTTTTTACAAAGTCTAGAAAGAACATATATACTCTGGAAATACACACGCTGGCCTGCCTAAAGTCACTAGCAATTTTTAATTGTTTGTAAGACAAAACACAAACCAAACCAAAATAAATATTTTATAAATCTCTGCTAGTTTTCCCCACCCACTAGTTTAAGGATTTATGTCTAAGTCACAGTGTTCACAAAGTTTGAGATAAGGGCGAGTTGGGAGTGTTTGCGGTGCATGCAAATGCTCAGTGTGCTCTATACTTACCATTACCATTTTGCCATCCTTTATTTCTCTCACAAAATTTGTCTCTTTGCCGTCCCATTTCTGTACATGCACTAGCTTCTCTCCATCCAGGGTCACAACTGACTGCAAGATACCCAGAAACACAAAGACATGCCTTTATTTAAGGTACTTGGGATTCTGCTCACACATTCAGCATGCACTGTTCTATTGAATTCTCTTCAATAGATGGATGTGAATCTAGAATGATAAAGAGTCCTAGCCAGTTTAAAGCTAAGGCTATGAATCATCTTTGTTTTAAGCATGAAATCCACACAATTCTTGTTTGTGTCAAAGGATGAAAAAGTTGTTTCCTTTGAGTTCCAGTCTCACAAGAACCTGCTTCAGATGTGCCTTGGAATAATATTTGATGTTAAGTCCCCAAAAGTGCAGGAAAAGAGGCATCTGACTATTTTGACTGGGGAAAGTTACGCCAATGATGTTTGGCTTGTGAGAAAAATGGGCAACTAACACAACTGACACTGGAAAACAGAGAGCTGGCAACATGATACATGCAGAAAAGTCATGGTGTAAGCAAGCAGGGCAAACAAGACTCAGTATTGCCTTTTTTTCCTGTCCCTTGCTGTGGTATAACTAGTAGCAGCAGAAGTTACATTTTTTTTGTTTTGACCCTACCAATGGCAGAGCCTGAGGGACTGGGGAGGCAAGAAAAAGAGAAAGGCGACTGCAGCCCCAGAGTTCACTTACTTTGCAGTTTCTGTCATCGGGGGTAGTTTCATCAAATTCCTCTCCAAGTTTGAAGCTGATTTCTGTGTTTTTGAAAGTGCTTTGAGTTCTGATCACTACTTTGTCCCCCTCGCTGCTGATAATCACAGTGGGTTTAGTCACATTCCCCACCTGCCGTGTTGCAAACCCCACTCCTAGACCATTCAAGGGAAAAGAGAAACACATAAAACTTCGGCTTTTTTTTTTCCATATATCGAAGTATATATCTTTCACCTCGCTCTACAGCTGTAAGCTATCCCTGTGAAACGCTGCTTTCCATTTCTCTCGTGCCCTTGTACCGAGAGTATCCACCGCTATTGTCCGCCCAGCTGTAGCTGCGCGCCCTCCCTCACCGCCGAGCACGGCAGCACGGCTCTCCGTCCGCGGTCACACGCACGGCCGCGATCGCTTCCGCTGCTCAGAGTTTCAATTCCTTATCACTCCAACATAATGCTTTCTTTTTTGCTTGGTTGTTTCACTTACCCGCAGGCAGCACGTGCTCGTCTTTCACACGCTTCCCTTAGCCCGGGGGCATTTCCCGGAGCCTCTCCCACACAAACACATCTGCCCCCCCCCCCCCCAGGTGAATGACTCGCATCGAATTAGATCTATGGATAGAAGCACAGCCGCCAAAATCACCCCCTCCATCACCACCACTGCTGCCAATGTCTCATCTACACCTCTGGCAATGGCGGGGAGCCTTTTCAAAAAATTTTTTTTTCCAGATGGTGAAAAATTCCAAGGTTTTCTAAGGTGCCGCCGCCCGGCCGTACCTACCCAGTGCCTTCATATACTCGTCGAAGTTGTGGCTGTCTACCAACTTCCAGGTGGCGCAGAAAGCCTCGACCATGGCGGCCGGCTACGTGTTCCAAGCGCGGTGCCGGGGATAGCAGGAGCGCCAGTGCCGCCCCACCGCCCCGCATTTAAAGCCGGCGCCCGACGGGGGGCCGGAGGCGGGAGCGGCCGCGGTCCGCCCCCGACGGCCGCCGCGGAGACGCCCGAACCGGTGGGGGAGGACGCTCTCGCCGCCGGAGAGGGGGCGCGGGGTGCCCGGTCGGGCACTCAGCAGGACGTAGAGGGGGCAGGGAGATGGGCTGCCTCTGCCCGCCGCACCACTCCTCGCCTGAGCCGCCCCGGGGACACCCCCGAACGCACGGGCTAAACGACAAGTGGGGCACCCAACGTGAAAGGCTACTGAGTGAAAACACAGGATCATAACGCTACTGCAGAACACCAGCTCCAAAAGTTTTCCCATGAGTATTTTCAAGGTCGTTGTGGTGCTGGCCAAGTGCAGATCCCTTTACCCACCATGGCATCTGTATGGATGCTGTCTGAACTTGGTATTTGCTGTTCCTGACTCGAAACACATCTTGGCTCCACAACTGTCATCATTTGGAGATTAAGAATGAAGAAAAAGGAACAGAGCTTAAAACTCTTTTTTTTTTTTTTTTTTTTTTTTTTTTTTTTTTTTTTTTAATTTCTGCAAGAGAGGGAATGTCTTCCTTCTAGCTGTTCTCTGCAATTTGTTGAAGGCATTAGGTGGTCATCTTGTCTTGAGTGCCTTTCAGAAAGCAGCTTGTCTCTGTCAGATATCCCAATGTCAGCTTTTCCTGACCTATGGCTTGGATGGATTCCAGAATAGTGAATAGAGTACTTCAGCCCTTGCAACAAAACTCAGGGACTGAGAATTTATGTGATTTAGGAACAAAACCTCAACAATTTTCCACCTTGTTCAGCCATACAAAATAGAAATAACTAGGAACACTTTTCTAATTTTTTTAACCATCACTTGCATTTCTTTCAGGCTCTTGTAGTATGGCATATTCTTTGGGTGTAGGGCAAATGATGTTTCTGGTGGGATTTTAATTTAAGCATGCTAGGTTGGATGGGGCATTGAGCAGCCTGGACTAGTGGAATGGTCCCTGACCGTGTCAGGGGGCTTGGAATTGGATGATCCCTTCCAACCCAAATCATTCTATGACTCTGTGATATTAAATTCTAAATTATTTTAGCAATATCCTCATGAACTGGCAGTGTCTCCTCTCCCAGTACTGACAAGAAAAAGTTATCTGCTCATACAGATTTTGATGCAGTAGTCCTGGAGCCCCTGTTTATTATTCTGGTGCAAATGTGTGCCCAGAACCTGGGAGAGCTCGTGCTGTCTTTGCTTACTAGGGCTCGTATACAACCAACCTCATGAACTTTGTGATATAAAACTCCTAAAAATTATTCAGTACCACCCCTGGTAGCTAGACTCCTCAAGGACACCTCTGCCTTGCACCTTCTCCCAGACAGTGCTGCAGCCTGGCCTTTGGGAGGCAGCCTCTTCAGGGTCCTTCATAATTTGAGCAGTCGTACCTACACTGATGGGACAGCTCTTTTCTGCTAGGATTTCTCAATGTATTTAAAAAGACAAGTACTTAGTGTGATGACCTGCCCTTAAGGGGAAGGAAGCACATAAAAATTTCATAAGAAAAATACAATCTTTAACACTTTGCACCATGCTTCAAACATAAAACAGGGTCTGTTAAAATGTTCACATTCCTTCTTAAGTGGATAGGTTGCCAAAGTCCTCACATGTGTTTTATGATGGTGAGTTCCCACCTGTCTGCGTTAGTGATGATTTGGGACCAGTGTAAATCAGCAGTAGGAAATGTTACATTATTAACTCCTTTGTGGGGTGACAAGCCACAGTTCAAAATGTTTTCCATAGCATCTTATGCCCTGTGTTTGATTGTGGAGCCTAATACAAGAGTTATGCTAAAATCAAAAACTAGAACAAGTCATCTTGAGCAACAGAAATGCTTTGCTATGGCTGAAACAGAGATCACAGTATGAAATACACTGACCTGGTGTTTCAGGTTGTGTATTTTAGGTTGCTGCACAAGATACAAGCTTGGAGTTTCTTTTGTGCTGTCAGCACTTGGACGGTTTTATCAGACTGTGTACTCCTGTCACAAATAGTATCTCTGGAGATTCGGAACAGCCAGGGACTCATTCTCCTTTACACTAAACCCTTTACACCACCTGAGCAGTGTAAATAGGCACCTTTGCATTCCCTGTACAAGGTCTGCTTAAAAGATGAAAATTTTAAAGATACCCTGTGTAATGAGTAATCCTTACTTCCAAAGGCCATCTGGTGAGACTGCTCTAACATTCAGCCTTCAAATACAGGACAGACAACCTGCTTTTGGCTACTTTTCTCCACATTATATCCCTGCTTCACATGCTCTCAGACATTCAGAGAATGAGGCTGTCATCCTCATTTAGCCTTCATTCTGTACTCAAAAGAAAAAAAGTTACTTCTTCAGGGAAAAAAAAAAAAAAAAAAGGGTGTGAGGGGTATGGGGAGGAAGGGAGCACCACAGGATGGTCACCAGGCTGCTGTAGTAGAAAAGTCTGACCATGAGGTTCTGTCATGTGTGGATTCCTCATAATCTATGTCAGGGACTGCTGAGCATCTAACCACAACAGCCAGTCACTAAAGGCTTAGTGTCTAGGGAAATTGGTGCAGCTAATATTTGAAGCCAGGTTTATCTGTCCTTCTTCTCTGTCCCTCTCTGGATATAATGCAGGCAGGGCTCTCTTGCTACACCAGTTCAGTTAATCTCTGTCTTTTCACCATCTTTGTAGTACAATAGCCAGGAACACTATGTTAAGGGGATACTGTGTTATAAGACCTTCAGATAATGCAGTGATGATTGCATTATTCAAACATTTCTGGCAATGAAGGTTCAGGAACTGCAGAACATCTTGTACCCATATGTGCAACAAAGGGCAGCAGTGATACCAGGGCCTAAATCCCCTGGTACAAAAGCAGATGTAGGTATTCAGAAGCCTTTTAGGAATTTAATTCCATTGAAACCCAACAAGATTCAGGGTCCTAGCTCACCTAGGCATTTCTTTAAACTCTTAGTATTATGAAACATATAGGGAGCTACTTTTGAATTATGAAAAAAACCCAAAAATAATGTGCAGCTAAAAAAAATTCCTCTATTTATGGACAGCATGCTAGGGTATTCCCAGCAAATTTTAAGCATATTTGAAATCCTGCTGTGAATCTCTGTGCAGCTTTGATCTCAGTGTAATAAAGGAATGAACAAAGTTTAGTAGCTATTGTGTCAGACAGGATGATGTTACTTCAGGGCTGAGTGTGATTTTGGTTTTGGTGCTGCAGAAAAACCTAATGTCAAACAGGGCAGTAGAATGTTCTTAACTAAAATTATCATATATGTCCTCTAGCTGTCTGAGAGATTTGCTGATCCCCTAATAAAAAGGAACCATCTCAGTGCTGTTGGTGAGTCACAGAAAATACCTAGGTTTATTTACTCTATCAACAGACCACTCGTTAGAAATCCCAGGTTCAAAAAGAGATGAATGCCTCATGGTGAAGACACCCAATTATACAGCTGCACAAGCAAGTGGTCACAGAATGGCCCCAGGTACAAATGTATGAATCCAGTTTTGTGCTGTATAAATGCCATGGGAAGGGCTTTGCTGGAGCATTGGACCAGATGATAGGTGAGGTGCAAGGTAATGCGGGCAGGAGCAGGAAAGACATGCTTATACCATATCCTTTCTAAGAGCATGACATATCTTGAGCAAAACTTAGGAACATGTTCAGCAGGTTTCCTGCCACTGTAAAGCTCAAGCAAAATAATGCCAGGACAGGCTAACGTTAGACACAAGTCATGTTAAGGTCTAATTCTGGTGTTGGTTGCTAATTGATGAAAATTAAGTGGTCTGTGATCATGCATTTCATTCTTGTAGACTCTCCTGTTACAAATTGGTGTGACATCAGTTTAGGAGAGTCCTGGTAAGTAAATACCCAGTAACAGCTCATTATGAACTATTAGACATATATTTGAATTGGTTTAAGCTAGGAGGACAGCTGGTTGACAATGATTTAAAGTAAGCAAATGCTATGAAATATCTTCAGGGTGTTCTCTGCTTCTGAAAGGCATTTGGGAGGTTGTTATCTCATATCTAAATGTCACTTACATTTAGATGACTCAAGTCAGACATTCTCCTCAAAGAATTAGCCTACATTAAAGCCAGACACCCTTCTGGCTCCCAGTTCAATTTATTGAAGATGAAGTTACTTTAATTTTGTGCCACTAGGCCGTTGTTATTTTAATATTTATCTTTGCTTGTTTTACCTTTAAGAATAGAAAAACTATTTTAAAAGCTTTAAACTGTAACAGAAACACCTGATACTGTGTGCCACTTACAATAGCTGTCTAGTTACTGTAAAAAATCAATACAAGAAATCAGCTTTCCAGACTTACAATTTCAGCATGGTTATACGTAAGGAAGCAAGAAACAAAGTTGTATAAATAAGCAACCTGACTATTTCAGGGGTAATAATAATTCAGAGAAATTTAGAAGGCATGTGAATACTATAAACATACTAAATTAAAATAATTCTTATTAGAAGAAATGGAAAAATAGCACATAGGTTTAAGGATATTTGATGACTTGCATTTGACCTGTTGCAGCTGATTCTGAGAGATGTGTAGACTTGGTGTTCAGGGCAGACTAGTGAGAATATTAATGGAGCAGAAAGACCCTCCGTATTAAGGTCCAAGGACTCTGTATGATAGCAAAGGAGGGAATGATTTTTATCATCATCAATACAAATTTTACAGTGTTAAAGGTACAAGTTTAAGTTGTCATACATCATAAATATCATGGTCTCCTTCTGTAGTCCTAGAATATGCTATGGAGGCTGTCAAATACATAAATAAGCATGACTATTTGGAGTTTAGTATAACAAATCTCAAGCTAATAAATTCCAAGGTAAATCCTTTCAGCAAAACAAGAAATAACTGCAATCTGCAGGCTGAATTTAAGAAATTTTCAAAAATGGCTTAATGTACCTTATTCAGTTTGTCAATTTTCTACAATATTCATACAATTTTCTACAATATTCATATTGTCAATTTTCTACAATATACTGAAATCACTCTCAGTACCAGCTGAGATTTAGGCAAGAAGTAAAATCAAGTTTATTTGACCGAGTTTCAAGAATTCAAGAATTTAAGAAAACAACTACTGAATTTGTAAAACAGATGTAAAGTTAAAACTCAGCTCATTAATTACCTGCATTTGGATATTCCTAAGGTTCTCCTCTGTTCCACTGAGCTAGGGACTGACAAGACACAGGCACAGCCTTTTACTGCCAGATTATGATCTCCCAGATGCAGCTGGAGCCACACTCCTCTGTGTTTGTGTCCTCTAAATCGGAATCTCTCACTCAGAGCAAGCTGTTTCCTGAGAAGTTCTAAAGAGCAGTGTTAGTGCATCCGGAGAAATATATCAATTCCACAGTCTTGATAAATAATTTAATTAGGTTATCAATTTATGGGCTTGTCATGGATGAACAAATGCCTGACACAGATCAGGCATTTGAAATGAAACCTCATGCTGGGTTACCTAGCTGGAATTACATACCTAACTTGATTCATTCAAGAGTGCAACCATATCCCTGCTTTACATATTGGTTTGTGACCAAGCACTGACTCATTTCTGAGTTTTCATGAGTCTAAATACATAAACTTCCTGGAGCACAAAATTTTAAAGCAACTTGAAGCATTGCAGGGTTAAGGTAGCTCATAACTAGTTTTAAATAAGTACCAAGACAAGCTTGGGGAAAATTTTGGTCATAGTGGATGTTTGGAGACAATTACAGAGAAACAGTGATCTCTTCAGTCTGGTACACAAAACTCCAGTCACTGAAAGTTAAAACTACAGAAGTTTATATTAAAAATAAAATACATATTAGCTGTGAGGAGACTTAAGCCTTTGGCCAGCTTTCAAACTGCCTTACAAGACTTTTCAGCTCTGTAAATTGTAAACTATGCTAAGAACCACAGCTATTGGACATGATGCAGGAAGTAATTCAGAGAAGTTCTATATCCTGGATTATGCAAGAAATCACATGAGTTGGTCACAATAGACAATGCTGGTCTATACCAGGAAACTTAAAAACACATCCCACTTACTAAGTGTGGGTTCGTACTTTGCCAAATCCAGAGTCTATTATGGGAAAAAGTACAGATATACACAGAAATGAAAACAGGCATGTAGTCCCTGCCTGGATAATCATGGGACTCACTTTGTGGACTGTACTGCACTAAGTGCCAGTGAGGAGGTATAGATACTGCCACTATTACTTTAATTTCCTAGATTCATGTGTACATGTTTTGAAAGGTTTCCCCCTCAGTGTGGCAACAGTAAACATAAACTAGACCCTCTATGGTCAAAATCATTAACTAATCTTGTAATATTTAAACAAGGCCTCTAATAGCATCTTCCTACAGACCTTTGAAACTTTCTTGAGTGACTGATCAGCCTTGCACCCAGAGCTCAAAACATCCAGAGTCCAGAGCCAGTGGAGGGTGCAGGACCCGGCTGACTTCCTCGCACCATGACTGGTTCCAATGTTCTGATAAAAGAAGGACGATAGAAAAGAAACATGGTGCAACTGTCATGCCTTTAACTCCACCTCATTGCCCTTTGTCTTCCCTCCCTTAAATATACTCGTTCTTACATTCCAGCATTTAATTTCATCCTTTATGAATCTACCTAGAAGGTTTGAATAACAACAGCCAATGTCAAAAAAAAAAAAAAAAAAAAAAAAAAGGATGCAAAGTTCAAAGGTTGTCTGAAAGAAGATGCGCGGAAGAAACTTATTTCAGCACTTTTTTAGATTGCAACAGCACCTCTACTTGCATAACGACATGTTATTTGTTTTCCACATAAGCTTTCCCTGTCTCTGTGTTACAGAAAAGGGCTGTTCTGGGCCTGGCCCAAGGTCTCTCATGAGTCTGTCTGATAAAGTAAAATTTATCCAGTACTTGCTGAGAGGAACAACGAGTTGTCTTTCTACCATCTTATTTTAGCAAATACAGAGGTAATTAAAGAGATTCGTTTCTTGTATTGAGTGTTGAAAGCACTAACAGTGGATGTTGGGCTTGAGGTGTGAGTGAAGCAAGGGCTGAGCACTGAAGACAGGAAAGGAGTAGATGGATATAAATGGATGTAAGCTTTGAACGGAGTGAGACGACAAATGAAGAGGGAAGGAAGGGGAGGATTGGATTGTTGGCTCCCCTTCCTCCTGCTTGGGAAGCCGCGGGAGTTGCGGCGCCCAGGGCCCGTGCGGCAACGAGCAGCCGCTGCAGCCAGGGCGCCAGGGCAAGGGCGCCCTCTGCCGGCAGCGCCCGGCGCCCGTGGGGAGCCACGTCCTCCGTCCCGCGGCGCTGCCGCGGCCGCCGCTCTTCCTCACGGCAGCGATCAGGAGAATCAGGTCCTGAAGGAGACCCGAACTGCGCCGTGCCCGGGGAGCCGGGGGACGGACACGGGCGAGCCTGTGAGGAAGGCGAGGGCCCGACTGTGTGGCTGGCGCGGGCTCGGGCGCCATCTTGTGCCCGTCGGGCGGGAGGTGCCGCCTGACGGCAGCAGAGCCTATCCCTCGGGAATGCCTCTGCGCCCTTAGGAAACTGGGTGCGTTATTGGAAAACTGGCTTTGGAATACTGCTGGGCATTAGCAGCAGTTCACATGCTCCTTTTTTTTATATTTACACTGCTGATGTATCATTGACAAACATGCCCGAGGAGTCTGGAAATAAAAGCACAGAAAGCCCTACACAGTAGGGTCAAGCCAGTCTGTCACAGATTAGTTTTTCCATACATTGTATGATAAGCACTTGACTAGCATCACCAATCCTTGCACAGCAGAGCCCCAGGAATAAAGCAGTGGTAGGGATTGTCCAAATCCTCACATCAGGGCCCTTACATTGCAAGCAATTATTATAAATATGTTTAATGCAGAAAAGCCCACAGCACACAGGAAAGCCCTGCCCCTTCAACAAACAAACAAACAAACACCACACAAACAGCAACCAAAAAACCCCACAACACTATTCATCAAATGTAAGTCTTGCACTAAAATCCAGAGATCTGTCATCGGGATGTGGCACATGCCAAGATGAAGTGGTGGCCTTCAGGCTTCCTCTTGCTTACATCCATTGGGATGGTCCCCACTGGACTGAAGAGGGAAATAAACCAAGACAGTAAAGGAAGTGCTCTCAGTAATCATTGCTAATTACTAGTGAAAGTTAAGAAAATTAAACATAATTATCCCTAAAAAAGGTCAAACCAGTCATCTGTGGTTTGGGATTTGCACCCAAGCCCAAATTGCAGAGTGGGCACCTAAAGCAAGGTAGGCTGCAAGCCAGACTTGGACACCTATTTTAGAGTAAGAGTTTATGGGTTGAAACACAAGATGCCTCTGGCTTGCAATCACACGGATTTCTGTATACAGAGGCACCAAGGTTCTGGGCCCCTGGCAAAACTCCTGAAGTGAATGTGTTGGCTGAGCTAGAGACATTCTGCCTCTCACTGGTTTGCAGCTGGGTTTGAGGTCTCTTAAACTTGTCTCCCCCCACTGCCTTGCACAGCTACCTGGCAGGCTCAGGATCCCACTAGATGGCAGGACAGCTTAAGCCTTTGCTATTTCTACTTCAGAGCAAGTGCCCTGGAACCCCGGTGGCACCCAGCTCAGCCCCACTGGTCTGTGCTGTCTGGACCTGGGGGAACCCACACTCATCACCAGCTGGGGCTTATGCTCACTGAACACACATGGAGAAATTAATGGAGAAGTCTTTGTTCAATTCTGTTTCATGGACTTTATCACATACAGAGCACTAGCAGACAGAAGAGAGGAATATGAACTAATATTAATTTGCTAAATCTTGAGGTATTCCTCTTTATGTGCATGATACATAAAGGATATTTAGCCTACTAATGGTGGCAAGTAAAATGGTAGTAGTGGTAAAGTGCAGTTTAAGCCTCTTATAGCCACTGTTCTCTTGTAATTTTTAAGTAACCAAGTGCAGTTATAATTTCTTAATGACATCTGGAAAACATCAATGCAATTTTTCTATATATTAAAAATACTTAAATTGTTTTATATATGCACAATGAAATTACAAGGGTACTTCCTGCCTTTTTTTTTTTTTTTTTTTTAGCATGCTGAATAGATAAGAATGGATAATTGCTTCATTATGTTCTAAAATATGGAGACAACAAAGTTACCTTTTTTGCTTGGTACTAAAATGAAATTCTTTGCTTTATGAAAGCATAGGATAGTGCTGTAAGATGCTATTAGGTACAGATGCTATTACCTGTACCAAACTTGCTGGAAGGGAAATTTGGATTAATGCATTATAATACCAGATTAGCCTTAATAGAAGTTTGCTGCTGTCATTTATCAAGGTAATTAAGTATGTACCTAATTTTAGGCACCTAAGTAATTCTATTGACTGCTGTGAAACCCGTCTGCATTTAAAGTTAAGCATGTTTTAAAATACCCAGTTGATTCAGGGCCATAACATTGTGGCCATGTGAACCAAAATAATGCACTGTTCTCAATTACCCATTAATTGAACTAAGGGAGGGTGGTACAGCCCGCATGATGGTTGAAACTGGATAAACTGTCTCAGTGACAAACATATTCAGAAGCACTTCATTTGCTTTTTACAGACTCAGCCAAAGTTTAGTAGGACTATTATCTGTCTTCAGCACACCAACAAGAAAATGAACTAAAGCTTCCCCAACTTCAGCTGTGCTTAAGACAGAAACTCTGCTGAAGCCCCAGAGTGCTGGACAGCATGGCACAAAGCCCTCCAGACAGCCTAAAGGGGTGAGTTGCCTTCTACCTGAATCAAGAATCATGCACAACTAATAAACTCTGCTCCAAAGACCAAAGTTTATATGGTACAATGTCTCCCACATCAGTCAGTTTGTGAGTCAGTTTATACTGGTCAGAAAAATGCATTTGGCTCATATAACTGGAGAAATTTGGTCAAATCCAGGCATAACTTAATAGTCTTATTGCTGCAACTAACTAGGAAAGGGATCTGTCATGCAATCTAGACTAATACAAACCGTACATGCACATGGCAAAGAAGCATTTCTGTGTTTGCAACTTGATTAATCTACAGTTAAATAATACACATATAACATATTACAAATCTTTAAAAAATGTTCATCCTGCTTTTAATTAAATTGCATTTTAAATTTTAGGTTTTACTACTGCATTTTTTCAAATTTGCTGTAAAAATTCTTCTTTATACACAACATATTCTCAACGACAGGTTCATATAGCTCAAGTACAAAGTAATCACCTGAGTGCTTACAATAAATTCCCCAGGGTGTTGAGAATTCTTGACTAGTTGTAAACTATACATTTGTGAGCAGTTAATGCCTTTTATGTATATAATTATAGATTGGGGGGTTTTTACATAGAATTTAGAACATTAATAATTTGCTAAATTCAGCTGGTTCATAATTGGTGTTTTAATAGGAAAAAATTTCAAGCTAGCTTAGACTAATAAAGTACCTAATCTATTCCTGTAAACCAAATTTCAGTGTCTGTATTGTATCAGAGAAGAAACTAAATATATCCAGTGCTGCAACTGTGAAAGAAGTGCAGAATTTGATATAGGCCATGACCCAGAAGAGCAAAGCATATAAGGACTTATGTTTCAGTAATACTCATATACTTGATTTTGATGGGATCACCAAAGCTTCTTCTAATTTACCATTTTTGGTAATGTGATGCTATAAGGGAGGCTAGAATAGGAGAATGGGACTACAACCCAGAACAAGAGTGTGTACCACAAATACAGTTACCTCCTAGTCCGTCTCCACTGTGGTTTTCAGCTCTGGTATACTCTAGTGTCAGCTAGTTCACTCTCTCTGACTTTCTTAAGCCACCTGTTTTGATTCAGTGGAGTAAGTTATTTTACCTTTCCAAATCTGAAAAAAATTTGAGATGTTGCAGTTTTTAAATGTAAACAGATTTAAGAAGAGGGAACTAATTGTCAGTTCAGTTGAATTAAACTGGATCCTTTATTGAATGGTCCTCAAAAGCCAGCGTATGAGTAAATGCATAGTAGGAATGAAAGTTGTGTCTTACAAGCTCTCTTGAGCTCTTACAAGCTCTCTGCCAGGTTTAGATTACACTAATATTTCATAGATGGAATACCAGTCACATGTGGGATGTACCCATCAGAGATGCTTCTGCCATTTTCATCATGTACATAAGTGGCTGCTACCCAAGGAATTGTGAAGGTTCATGTCTGTACCTGAATCTTAAGTCTCCTCCAACAATGGAGTGAATGCCAAGCATTTTCAGGAGCATGATCTCCAAAACAAAACAAGTCCTTTCAGTAGAGAAACAACTTTGCCTAAAATCTTTGCAAAAATCACAATGATTGAAACATCTTCACTGTCCACAAACAACAAAGCAAAACCCAGATGAAATAAAAGAAATATGTATTACTGGGCTTTAAATTTTGTCCTACATTAAGAAACATTAAGAAATCAACCGAAGACAGAAAAGATTATAGATATTTAATTTCTACAGTGAGATTAAACAATTTTCATCATATACAAACATACCTAGTTTACTTTAGATACACATGAACAGCTACAATATTCAGCATGAAAATGAATGGCTGAAGTGGTGAGACTGCTAAGAGTGGGAGAACTGAGATGATCTGCCATAATCAAAGAGAGGTAAAGAGAGTCTGAAAATTAACACTGATGTTTAAGTAGTTTATAAAACCTTCTGGTGACAGGAGTAGGAGAAAATTTTATTTTATGTATTTTTTTTTTCTCACACCCATCTCACACACATCTACATATGTCTAATGAGAACAAAAATCTCAGGAGAAAAATTACAGATAATGTCTGTAATCTAATATATACTTAATACCACATTGCGGGGAGTGAACACACCTCCGTGTCAGAGAGAAACAAGCTGGTTTGAGAAATCAAGAAACATGATTTTTATTTTGAAACAATGATTAGTTCCTGGTAGGTATATTAATTGGAACTGTCAAAGAAGATTAGTTAGTATGAATACTATAACCAAAACAAGAGAGAAAACTGAAAACAAGAGATACATTCTTTAGTTCTCTTCCTGTTTGGATATGTAGAACATTGCTTTTGAAGGATGACAGTGGAAAGAACTGTATGCCATCCACATAATCATCTAGTTACAACAGTGTTGCAGAGTCATGTCTGTGATGCTAAAGTTGCTACCACACTTCAGAAGGGGTGACACAGGGAAACTGGGAAGTCTGTTGATGGGATTCATTAATCCAGAAGTCCTTAGGTGTTAGGAATCATTGCATTTTCCTTCCGCCTCTTGACTTTCCAGCAAGGCTTTGGATGATGACACTTCTCCGCCCTCTGCTCCTGCATCTAAACAGAGACAGAATTAAACATTTATGCCACACACATTCTTGCAGCTTTTTTAATGCAACCAAGTATTTGGGTTCAATGATCATCTCTGTTTGGACTGGTTCTTTACTACCACAGTCATGGGTGCTTTAGAAAGAGAGATTAACTCAAGAGATAAAGAACTTTAAGAAGCATATTCTAAAAGCTGCTGCCTGTTGGTGTTGATTTGCCCACTTCTTGCACAAGCTGATCAATGTGCATTTGGCTGTAAAAAATAGATTGGAAATAACTTTGTATTACTGTAAGTATTTTTTTCAAGTTAAAATGTTGCATTCCTTTGAGCATGGTTTATGGACATGCCAGTGTTCTGTGTGATCTTCTTTGACTAGAAATACCTATGTGAATTTACCCTGTCTTCACAAGATGGGGGATTTTTTGTTACTCTGAGTTGGAAGTCCACTTTTCCACAGATTAGAGTAGAATTTTTACATGACTGGTATAAATAAAAGCTTCCCAGTGTCTCTTTGTCATTATATGTACTGTCATTATATGTACTGTTCCATGCTGTTTCTTTTGATCAAGTTTACTCACTGAGAAGCAGAAACTCCTCTTGCCTTGATTTCCTTGCAAACCATAATAATAATTTTCACATTACCTTCAAGCCCCACATGGTAGCACCAGTGGTAATAGCATACCCAAACCTATGGCAGTGCATAGCTTTTGGGGACAAGGAGAGGCCTGCTCAGCACATCTGGCTGTACAGTCCTCCACTTCATACTGCGTCTCCTCCACAGTCATAATCTAAGGGGTACATTTTCTGACTTCCTATAAAATATCAAAAACACCCAAAAGAATTATATATCTTGGTTACTACATATCACAGCAAATATATAATGCTGTACACAATTCATCAGCTAGAGCCCTTAGCAGAAACTGCTTGATGTTTTAAGTCTGCTCAGAGATTCAGAGGCTTTGGACTTCTATAGCAATAAAGAACTGAGTTACTTGACACCCTCCAGCCTTATGTAGCACACCACTGTTGTGGAAAGGGAGACAGAGCAATCTCCTCTATTGTCTGTTTCTTTGCAGGCTGGACATCTAATATCAGTGGAGTCAGACAGGGTAGAGGAAAACAGTTTGTTAGAGGAAATCTAATCTCATACTCGGTGGCATTTAGGTGTGCAATAAGTGCTAGTTAAACTGCTGAGTGTTATCAGCAGAATGGTGCCCTAACACAGGTTACCAAATGTGGAAGACCAGATTGGCTTCTTAATCTCAAACTTCTTGCAGCCTCCTCTTCAACCTTTGGATCATCAGTGACACCAATCAACTATTCAATGTGGTTCCAGACCACTCGTGAAAAGTCTCAGCACTCCAAAACTTGCACACCACCAGAGGAGGATCAGATAGGATACAGATAGTCTGCATTTCAGAGCTAGGCTCCAAGATAAATAGCTGGTGTCAGAATATATCCTGTTCTTCTCACAAGAACATCAGCTTCGTGTGGTTTGCAGATTACATGGACATTTTTATCATACAGGTACAGTCCTTGTGTATTGATAAAAAAAAATAGAGCAAAGTCTCTTTTCTCTTCTAAACCAGCAAGTATTAGCACATCCTGTTCCTGACTTTTCACTATGACAGTAGCTGACGGCATTTTAGAAAGAGGAAATATATGATCCAATGAGCATTAGCTAAATTTGAAACAAGATGGAGAGAGTCTTCACCATTTCCCATAATATTCACTGAATCTGAATTTGAGAGTAGCAACAAAATAGGGCATACTTTATATAGCCACATGTTCAATCTTCTCCACTTCTCTCATTTATCTAATTTCTTTGTGCTGAGCTGCAAATGACTTTCCTTTTTTAATGACTTATTGTTAAAGTCAGAAATAGGCAAAAGAGATGCCTGTTAGAGCCCCTAATGTTTCACAAACAGTTTCCCTGTCACAGCATTTGAACTTCAAAACTGTCTCTCCATTTTGATGAATCCTCCTTTGTTTGCTTGCTGTTTCATGAAAACTTTAACTTACCACACAATGAAGTTGAAATTCTGATCTGATACTTGTGGAATTCCCATCCCCAGAAAGCACCCAAGCTGTCAGAGTGGACCTAACTGCATCCTGTACTTACTTCTTATTATCGCTACTGTAAACTGCTGATAACAGAATGTGCTGCCTTCCAACATGCTCTGGCACAGCTATATGTCAATGACAAAAGCCAAGGACACTTCCATGTTCTTAATTGTTCTTAAAATCCTGGCAATGCTGGTCCTGTATGTCTAAGAAAGCATCAGTACATTTTGCTAAAACTAACATAGCATAGTGTTTCATTTCTTCTTCTTCTTAATGAATTGGATGGAGACCAGGAGAGGAGAACTATTGTGTCATCTGGAGGGCTAGATATTTACCTTATGCCATGCTATAAGTTTTCTTATAAAAAGATTTTCACTCTTTCCTCTTTGTTTTGTAGGGACATAATTTTCACATTCATAGGGAAAAATGTCTCCTCAAGACAAAATAATACCTTCTTCCAGAATACATTCTGGATTCTTATTCTTATTTTATTTTCTTATTTTCCTTGCTTCTCCTGGTTCAGGTCAGAATATGGTCATTCTGCCCTTCTCACTCTTCCAGGAAATGCTCTTTCTACATGCTTAGCTGTCCTTTGATAGACCCATGTGCGGTTTACATTACAGAACCCCAAACACACGACTATAAATTAAATCACCAAAATAATAACAATTTGAGATCAAATAAATCCTTCCCCCTGGCCTTTACGGTGCTTTATGAGGCTGTACACCTATTATCCTGTAATTTCTCTGGGCAATGTAAAATAAGACTATGCAGCCCTGGAGACTAGGAATCCCTTTAATGATCTACTTCAGTTCAGATTCATGGACCGACTATTCACACCTCAGCACAGGCTTGCCTTCTTCCCCTTTGCTGCACTCACACCATCACTGCTCCAGGATGTGGGACCATCTGTTGTGGTGGCACCACAACAGCAACAGTGATGAGCATGAGAAGAAAAAAGCTTTCTGAAAAGAATTCTGATTCAGATTAAAAAAAGTAGGGACAGACCATGCTCAGGGCCAGTCTATATTTTTTGTTTCTTAAGCATTAGTAGTCAGATTTTTCTGAATCTGAAAATTCCCCTGAAGTCACTCTGAAAGTAAAAACAACTCATAAAGCTGGTGTTGATTAAAACTGTGCTTGATCAACGGAGCACCTTATCAAATTAAAGGACATGGCAAAATAGGGCACTGGTCTCAGATAGCAAATTTGAAAACCTACTAAGCAGGAGTAAAATACTATGAACACTACTCTTAATGTATATGCCTGTATATTCTGAGAGCTGTCATTTTACTAAGAGCACAGCTCTGCTGTCTTATGCAAAGTTATCTCAGTGCAGTAGTACACTGGAATTTATAGCTGATGTGTTTTCCAAGTTGCTTGGACATACAACTGCGTTTTCTCACCCTTAAGGGAACTGGAATTCAGTTCTCAGCACTGAGCTGTTTTCCCTAAGCTGCTAACACTGGATCTGTGGATGGATATGGGTTAATATTAACTTGTCTTATCAGGAGGCACAAGTGATAACTGCTTTGGAAGGTTGAATTTAATTCTAAATTATAAAAGGAATATTAGTATTGATATCAAAACTGCAACGTGATGGAAGTCTTAAAAAAAAAAAAAAGCAAATGACTACTTCATATAAATGTCCTTTTCTGAATGCCCAGCCATTACCTTCTGAAACAGAGAGCTCAGCCAGTTTGTGTGGCAGGTCTGAAGTCCCAGCACCAGCAGGGGAGCCCAGGATATCTGGTAAGGCATTTCGGCGGCCTGACCGTCCTGATGAGGCAAAATCTGTGACCACAGGCTCCACATCAGTCATTGCTGACTCTTTTCCTCATAGCAACATCTGTATATGGAACAAACAGAAGAAGAAAACAGCTGTAGCCTGATGGATGCTAATCACCTGCTCAATAGTACAATAGCCAGAGGCGTTGCCCAATGTTTTTTTTGTTATTAAAAATCATACATTTCAACACTTACTGTTTAAGCTTTATTTCTGCCCCTGAAGAAGATAGAAGACTGTCTGTGCATGTCCTTACCATGCCATTTGCACATCAGACTAGCACAATGATCAACTCTGCACCAACAAGAAACCCGTGAATAGGGTCAGCAACAGCCCTTTCTGTCAGCCATCTGTATGTCCTTTTTTGACCTATTCCCTCTTTTTAAGCGGTTTTGCCATACAATCATTTGGAAGTGAACTTAAGCTCCGTTGTCATACAATCTGTGTGAAATAAAACATGTTTTCCTTATTATGAATCTTGTTCAGATCCTTATTTAGAATCTTGTTAGAACAAACTCATTATACAAAGGAGCAAACTTTATAAAATGACCTCTCAAAATACAAACAGAAACCCTTTGTAGAATTTCTTTATCTTTCACATATCAAATCACTTGTTTTCTTCTGCTGCTTGTTAGTCTGGTTTAACCTTCACTCGAGCATGTGACTTTTATCTAATAAATAACGGAATCCTGGAAATAATGGAACCAACCATATTCTGCTCCTGTGATCCCTGTCTCAAAGCTCATTGAACTGAATGGGAAAAATTCGGACTACAATGGGCTTTCAATCAGGCTCAGAGATGTTTGCATGGTCACAATAAACAGGTGGAGTGTAAACACCTAGAGCAGAAGGATACTTGACTGCAAGAGGCACACAAGAGACAGTGTGAAAACTGCCCTTAGCAGTCACAAAAGTCTATAATACAGTAATTTACACAATAATGTGATAATTAACAGAGTAATTTATAATAATTAGGTATCCATTACTCAATTAAAAATGATAGTTACTTGCTCTATATGAATGAAGTTCTGTTTGCAATGTGGGAGCAGGAATGTTGTCTCTGTGTAAATCTGGTCAATGCTTTGTGTGGGAAGGGATACAGATGGTACTGGAGACCAATCTGACTGAAGGCTGTCAGTTTTTGGTTGACAACTGGCTGTATTTAGACTAAGAACTAGATATGGAAAGTGTCAATCATGTTAGCGTTGTTCATATAAGAAGCAGAGCATCACAGTCCCCCTTTAAAAATTCTGCTAAGCTTGGAAAATATTACTGCTTTCATTTCATGGATAGAAAAAATTATACAAATAGATACTGAACCTGACTTGCTCTGATGTGCCGGAAGGAAGAGAACTTTGATTACTGATGCTGACCTGTCATTTCTATTACAAACATTTTCTTTTCTCCATCAAAGTGCCTTTCAGCTGTGTCAATCCAAAACCAAGAAGAACTATTTTTAATCTTCTTTGTATCTCTAAGTACCTTGCAATAGAAGAAATGAATCCTTCTTGGCAAGAAAGAAAGGCACAAGTAGGACCGCTAAGTCTGAAAGGTGACCTAAACATGCAAATAAACTGCTTGCTTTAACCAAGGGCAGTAAGTGAAAGGTCTCACCTGGAAATGTAGCTGAAGGTTCCTGTTCTGCAGGAAAACAGGTCAAATCCAAATGAAATTTTTCCATCAGTGGCAAAAAGTTGAAACTATACATGGGCATTCAAGAATGACATTTTTCAGAAAACACATACAAATCATGGAGTCATCAAGGTTGGAAGAAACCTTTAAGATGATCCAGTCCAATGGTCAAACATGCCAATGGTCAAACATGCCTTGACATTCTCAGTTAGATTTAGCATTGTACTATCAGAAGGTGCGATCAGCACTTGGCACAAAATATGAAAAGAAGGAGAACTAATCCAGGTTTATATGCACAGTCTCATGGCTTTTTGAGGGTGTTCATATTTATTAAACTCTAGGTGTCCTAAATGCTTTTCCTCATATGCTCACCACAGCAAGTAAGAAGACTGTAAATTACACTTCAGAACAGAAAATGTTTGGGGTCTTCTTTTGCTTAGTAAAATTGTTAAAATTACTCTCAATGCCAAAATACCAGTATGCTTGCCTTTCCTGCCCATTTCATTTCAGCCATTAATATGGTGGAGCCAAAAGTACTGTTGTGAGTAGACTGCTGTTCATGTAAGATCTACAGAATGACATTAATATCAAAACACACTTTCTCAAGCTTGCCTTGAGACTTTTCCCCGCCCTCCTTTTCTCTCTTGCATAGATGTTTTGGCCCCTAAATGGTTACTTTTTAAATGGAGAAAACCTGGTCTACAACTCATGCCATATGAAGCTACTCTCTTCTGCAGTACAGTTTGCAGTACAGTTTGCACTTTTGCACCTGTTTCAAAGCCCTCCCTTTCCTCTCCAGCACATCTCTTTCTCCTCTGATGTAATCTCCCTTCACTGCATAATACTAGACAACCCAGGAAGATGATGAAGGACACAGTCTGATGTGCCTCCATGTAAGTGAATTTTGATTTATGCACTTGATTAAAAAAGTATGCAAATCTAGACAAATCTAGAACATCTGTCAGACAGAAAATCAGCTGATCACTATCCATCTGTCTGGTGGCCATAATTCAAATTTAGCTATCTAAAAATAGATCCTATATATACATAACATTTACCATTAAGAGTTTTTACCTTTGTTTTTTCTATCTGCACTGCACTAGCACAGCATGTTCTCTAAGTACATTTGAAAGATGAGGGACTACCCCAAAAGGCTTAGAATTGACATTACAAAATGTAAGTCCATTTATAGCCAAAACAAGCTCAATTCCCAACATATGACAGACATTATTCAAAGTAGCTTGCAGCAGTATTTGAAAGAAATGCCATTTTGTTCGTTAATGTTCTAAAGGATTTCTTCAATTTCATTCTGAGGCTCTCTTTTATCAGTATTTTCTAAGGCCTGTCGCCGCAGGCCCCCAGCCGGGTAATAATTAGCATTGACTCCATGATTGCAGAAGGCTGATCAATTGCTTTATTATACTATCTATACTCATCTTATACTATATTATACTATACTTACTAGGAAACTCAGTAACCCTTACAGCCAGTCTGATACAGCTTTGGCTGAATTGGTCAATCCATTCAAACACCATCCAGTGTCCAATTAAGAAATCACCCTTTGGTAAACAAATGTCCATGACACATTCCACATGTGCACAACAGCAAGTGCAACAAGTGGAGATAAGAATTGTTTCTCATTCTTTCCTCTGATCTTCTCACAGCCTTCACAGGGAAAATACCTGGGAAAGTCTGTGCCTGTTCTCTGTGGCCAGAGAGCTACTGCCACAAAGGCCTACATCGAAGTAAGGATACAAAGTTTCTCTGCTCTTCAGCTGTTCCTACTTTTACATTTTTTAACACATTCATTGGAAAATATCTACCTTTCTGGCATCTCCTTGCATCTGTTAAGCTCAGTATTATTCATGCCTTCTCACAGAGTAAACAATAATTACAATGTGCACAGCATCTATTTTTCTCAAATCCACTCCTCCTCCTCCTGCTGCCAACATCTTCTTCCACTTCACTGAACCCATTTTTCTCTAACCTTATCCAAGATTAAGATACTTACATGTTGCCAATGCCTGTGTGCAGTTGCTTCTGAGTTTCCAAATTACTGTTGTCATTTCTCTCCTGTGTGACTACTCAGCAGAGTAATGGAGCACAATTCCAAAAGTACAGTGCCACATTTCCAAATCACAAAGTTCTGTACTACCCAGTTCCCTTTTTGCCACAGCAAAAGCCCAGTCCACCCAAAAGTATAAGGTGATTGGGTGGAGAAGAAAAGTTGGGCAGGGATGGAGGCTGTCTGCAGAGGGTCAATAGTAGGAAGGCAGGTGCATGTCCCAGAAGGGCTCACCTACCAGCTAAGAGACTGAAGGCTATGGCTAGCAGCCCAGCTAGCACTCTATCACCAGGACTAACTTTGCAGCTCAGTACTGGGCCAAGATAGTGTTAAGTAGGTTTTGGGAGTATCAGATTAATCCTCTCATATATGCCTCTGACATGCCTGCAGGATCATCCAGAGTGCACAACAGACAACTCAGGTGTGCATGGGGGAAGGAAACGTTCTGCTTGTGAAAACTGACTACAGTCAAAAGCAAAACTCAATTAATGATCTATCAGATATTCAGGTAAGTGTCCCCAAAACAATGCCAAGTAAACTACCAATGGCATTTTCTCTAAAAGACAGCTAATTTGTTAATCTTTGAATCTTCTTTTGCTGACAGCATAGCCATCCCTTTGGGGGAAAATGAGTCACAGAATCTGGTGAGAATTTTTTTAAATAAATGACAGGAAAAGAACAAATAATTCTCCTGAAGCAATTTGTGTTGAGAATCAAGGGAAATAATGCTTCAAGGTGCTCAGTTGTAGCAGGTGCCACAGTCCCCATTTAATGTCAGTGTTGTCACTTCTTCACTCTTATCTGTTAGAAAATAGATAAATCACCACCTTAAGTATTTGTGAAACCTAATTTTGCTTCTGATCTTTCTACTGTCTAACACAGACAAAACACCAGATTTGTTCTGCTTGGAAGGACAAACTATTCCTCAATAAATATCAAAAGGTTCCCAACATTGGCAATGTGGCAACTCCACTCCATGCAGGAGCCTGAAAGACCAAACACATCACTCCTTGCTATTCAGGCACTTTTGTCAAAACAGTATGAATAGCCTCTGCCTGTGCTGTCAGAGAAAGCTACATTTCCCAAATGCTGTTTGTTCTGAATGCCCTTTAGCAGAAACAAACTGGAAAGCATGAAATCCTCTCACAAAATAGATGAAAAATTCAATAGCCAAGTAGTACTTTCAGAACCAGACTGACTGATTCTGTGTCTTGCGGGTCTATTATTGTAAGATGCATTTCAGCATCTTAATATATTCAGAAAAAACTTTAGTCCTTCAAGTGGTGTTTAGTTTGTCTTTATTTACTTGTAATGAGTGTTCTCCATGTACCTCTACCCCAGAAGCCTGTAGATTCAAAACTTTCTAAGTAAGGAGAACAGAAAACATATTGAATGAAGTGCTTCCTACCATGCAACTGAGATGAAAACCACGTCTTCTTGCTATGCAGTTGCCACGCTTTCACATCCACTTCTGCTGCAGCTGCATCCTCATGTCTTTGTCTCCTCTTACCAAAGGTCTCAAAATAGGAACATTCTCATTATACATGCTCACGTAATCATTATGCTTTATCCTGAGGCATTTCTGGACCACAGAAAAGAAAAACCTAGGAACATCCATGCTTTTAAGGAAGACAGCCTAGAGATGATGATGATGACTAACAGTAACCTGGGCACTTGCATAAATTTTGTGAGAAAAATTTCTTCTATGTGTTTTTTTTTTTAACATCAAGAGCATTTGTTACACACTGGCAATCCTACTGCTGGGAAGCACACAGAAAGATAAGCAAGTGTTCTTCACCAATACACCTTTACCATATGTATATCCAAACACAGGGGTCTTGATTTTGTTTAGGGCTTAGGACAAGAAATCACACATTTCTAAGTATGCAGAAGCAATATAGCTAGCTATATGAATGTTAGAAGTGATCCACTAATGAAAAAGAAGTAAATTTGTTACTTTCCAGGTGTTTTAATGTATCACTAAACTAGAAACAAGAGTACTTCTTATTATATCATGTTAGAAAGATGATTTGGGTTTCCTGTACCAACAGTGTTAGCTTTTCTAAAAAAAAGTTCTCAGAAAAATTTTTTGTTTTCCTATGCAGGGAAACTACTTATATCCCATCTCAGTAAATCTACTGTGAAGCATGTCCTTCTACATCTGTTTCAGTCTATATGTTACAGCCTGTATAACACATCATATTTTTGGGATAATATTTGAAAGTTTGGTGTATTGTATAACAGGTTTTCCCTTTTGGTTCTTTGCAGTGTAGACAGCTGTACAGACATTTTACACAAGGGTCTTGTGTGTTACTTCTGCTCTGGGTACATGACCTCCTCTACACTTGCACCAGAAGCAACATCCTTATCAATAGTAAAAACAGCTTCCATACATACATGATCTTCTTAATGTGGTAGATAGGGACAGGCGAATGGAAAATCTCGGGATGTGACGGAAAGCAAGACCCTTCCCCCCTCATCCTGCTATAGATGATCAATCACCCCTGAAGCATGCAGCCCCTCCTAACTCCAGTAGTTTTCCACTCCTTACTAACCCTAGCCAAACCCACCGTCCCCCTTTGACGTAGTAAAGCCCCCTTGACTATTTAACCTCACGAGATGAGATAATAAACGCCATTTGACCATCCACCACATTGGTGTCTGTGCATGTCAGTGGACCGAGTGACCCGGGCGAGGCCGGGTCGCCGTGCTGTGTCTTGACACCAGGTCGCCCGCCTTCTCAGCAGAAGGCGACACTTAATACCAAAATGGTCAGACTGGGACCATTCCTCCAATTCCTGCTCTCAGAATCTGCACTGAATGAATACCCAAGATCTTGATCCTTTTGTTCTGAAGTACATCATTTTAGGACACAGAATTTGAAAAACTTAACCAAAGCTGTAGGACTGTTTTTCCCTCAGAATGGAACTTTGAAACTTTCAGTTAAATTTTCTGATCGCTTCCATAAAGCCAATATTATGGGAAAGACAAGTGGGGAAAAAAAGCAACATAAGATTGATCCTGCTGCCTTTAAGCTTCTGGAGAATGTGCAGATACCAATGGTGGAGTTCAACCAACAACACGTACAGAGGAAAAAGCTTGACTGTGAGCGGTGTCTGACCCTGGAATATGCAGAGTGCTCTGATACACAGGAGAACACATACAGAACTAATAGCAGTTCTAAATAATGGCACAATTTTCTCTTTGTGAAAAAAAAATAAGGGAGAGAGGAGAAGGGGTCGTGATACTGACAACTGAATCAGAAGTTACCTGCAGTGATTAATAAATGAAGTGACATTAGCTGAAGGCAGTCAATACCAGGCAACCAAGCATGTCACTTTCCAAATGCCTGTGAGTGACCAAGAGCAATGAGAAATAAATGCTAGTCAACCTAATGGGAAACAATTCAAATCTAACTCATCAGCCATGCTGGAAAGAAATCAAACACATCCCCTACTATGGAATGAGAAATTAAGCTCAGTAGTAACAAATCAACTGACCAACCTAATTCTTCCTCTTATATTTTGTCCATTCATCCCCACTGAGTTTTCATTTCCTGTTGCAAATGCACATATCACTTTCTGAGTTCAGCCACACAGTTCCAACCTGCTAAATCCTTTCTTAGAATCTGCATCTGGCCTGAAATTCAAGAGAATTTTGCCCACTTTCAGGAATATGTATGAGAAGTAATTTCGGAATTAGAAATAATTTTTACAGCTAATCTTGCCTTGCTGAGTCCCTGCAACTACAACATTGCAGCTCAATTTTATTTATGATCTTTTCCACTGTCAAAGGCACACAAGGAAATGAGTATCCCCCAACCTCTTCAATCTCCTTTCTCCTCAGCCATTCAACTGGGAATTCCTCAGGGAAGCATCAAGTAAGTTTTCCCCTCTGCTTTGATATCTGCTACCCCCATATGCCACAAACACTTCTGTAACACAACAAGTCTTCTACATAAACCAGCATATGTACGTCAATCTGTATTCTTCATTAGAAGCAGCGAGGGATTTGGCTCTTTACGTGCCAGATCTGTGGAAGAAAAGTATTCTGACAAAACCACTGGGAAGACTGAGGCAAGCAAAGAACTTGAGGCATGCTGAAGTCCACTTACACAATGCACTCCAGTAAAGGAATCAGCCCAGTGAAATGTAAAATGCTTTTGTAAGAAGATGAATTTATAATTTAGCAGATATATGAGAATGAAACAATCCCATGCACATAACATGACCATGTGGCCAAAGTCTCTCACTGGGGAAGGCCCAAATCTCCTTGAGATCTTACTGACATGAATGAGGGATGTTTCCATCTGGCTCAGTGAATTCGAGTGTACCTGTATATACAGTATGTTCCCAGGAAGGGAAGTCCTTGTGGAAGTGCTTACAGAAGAGGAGTTGTGGAGCAAGAGAAATTTCCTGGTAGCAACATGTGGGCACAAAGGGTTGAAAGCTGGGAGCACAAGGCTGACAGAGAAGTAAAAACCACAGGGAGCTGTAACTGTGCTTCTACGTAGAGAAGAGAGATTACCTGAGGGTCTGTGTGAGACGAAAAAATGACATGGGAAGCTAAAGGGACACAGGAAGAAAGGAGAGCTCTGGAACTTTGCTGAGGAAGAGGAACACAATCAGTAGTGAGGAGTTTCTTTGGAAAGCAAGCAAGATGGGAGTAAGAGGCTTCTTCAGTTCTGGGGAACACTGCAGGAAACCAGCTCTGGTGCAGGATGAGCAGAGACATGGGTACAATGGAGACCCTACACTTAGCAGCAGACGAGCTAGATAACAGTATAACAGGTCTGTTTAGTTTTTAACTTAAAAAAACTGTTTACTACACCAAGGATCTTTCTTTTCAGGGTTTTTTTAAAGGGGGTAAATTATTATGTTAATGTGACATGTGCTACAACACCTTGGCCACCAAGTATGTAGTATTTGTGACAACCTTTACAGACTGTTATTGTTTGGAGCCCTCAAAAGAACAAGCAGCTCACAGAAGTGCATTTTCTTTGCCCTGCAGGCAGCACCCTTCCTAGAAGAAAAGTCCCTGTTTTTTTCATATTAAGACCTCCAGAGTGTCCCTTGGAGGTAGAAGTTGGTTTGATGAAAGGGTTACCTTTCCATTATGAAACTGGTGAGGCACAGAAGCTTGTGCTTCTTTCCATTCAGCAGTTGGGTGATAACAGTCCGGCAGCGAGCAGGAATTGCAGTGTGAATAGCTGCAGGCACCTTGCTAAGCTCCTAAGCCTTCAAAGCATGGGACTGACACCATCTCCATTAAAAAGCAAAGACAAGCTCTTAGAAGTACTTTATTGATTTAGCTATGCAAATAAAAGCTGACATTTTATTTTGTCACAGTCAGGTAACATTCTATAATTATATATAAAGCCAGATTAATTTTATTTTATGATTATTCCTTCTTCACACCTACAAGCTGTATTTTTTTAGCCTGGATCAGACCAGAAGACCATCCCATCCTCTTCATGGGCTACTTCCCTGCTCATCTCAGTTTCACCTAACTGATGTGGAAACACTTGGGTTTAGCCAGTTTTGCAGTCACATTCCCCAGCATTTCTTCACCTGAGCATAGAAAAGGATCCTCTCTATCTTATAATGATATAGTTTATGTCTGATGAATACTTTAGAAAAGCTAAAGCCCAACCAAATCCATGCACAATTTTTTTTCCTTGAGTAAAACCTTCCTATTTAAGTTTTTAATTTCTGCCTTCTGGTTTCATAGTGCAAGCACACACAAGGTGGAGTCATGATTTCCAGAACAAGAATTACTCATAGACAAACCAAACCAACAAAAATGAAGTGAAATTTAGATTTAAATTGCTACATAATCATAGAGGACTGGAAACAGCATTTAAAACAAAGTAAGCTTAAATCTATTCTTTATTGAGTAGTAAAAGTACTAACATACTAATAAAGGCTAATTTCATTTTCTTTACCATGGAAATCTGCAAGAAACCTGCTTGCTTTGTCATAAGCAAGTCTGTAAATCTAACACTCCAAGTTTTTTATTATTCTGTTTGCTTCCTTAAGCACCAGCCTGACAGGTAAAGCAGAAGACAACTTCAGCTATTTCAGTAGTGCTTATTGTTGATGGAAATATCTCTACCAACCTCTTCAGCAAATATCAGTCTGAGAGCCACTCAGATATTTTGCAGACATCACCCCAACACTTCTCTCAAACAGGGTTCTTGGGGTCTCAGTGCTCTTTGCTTTTGCCATGAAGCTCTGCATAACTATCTCCCCCATAATTATTCATCTATTTCTCACTTCAGTTGTGTCTCATGCACCGCAAATGATCTGGGCTTCCTGAACTATTCTTCTGGCTCATCTAAGAATACTCCTGGAAATCCAATCCAAAATACCTCATTTGCCATTCTTCACTGAATAGGATGGTGGAAAGAAATTCATATTTGCTCAATTCAGTAAATGCTTAAATAGTTAATAAAATGTTATTTTATTAACTCAGTTCAAGGGCAGTAAAAAGTCTTTGATTTTGCTTATATAAGTGAACTCTTGCAAGATAATTCTATAAAGCTATCTCTGCTGGTCTACTCAAAGGTTTTTCCAATTACATTTTTGTAACTAATAAAAGATAATTTATTTCTCTAAAAATTTTGTCTTGACCATATTCCTTAGACCACCACAGGTGCTGGAAAATTCTCCAAAATCATTCTGGTTCAATTTGCCCTCAGGGGAAGATGAACCAACAGAGAAGAGAAGAGAAGAGAAGAGAAGAGAAGAGAAGAGAAGAGAAGAGAAGAGAAGAGAAGAGAAGAGAAGAGAAGAGAAGAGAAGAGAAGAGAAGAGAAGAGAAGAGAAGAGAAGAGAAGAGAAGAGAAGAGAAGAGAAGAGAAGAGAAGAGAAGAGAAGAGAACACTGTGCTTTTCAGACTTAATCTGGTGACTGTTAAAGCGAGCCCAGGCAGGAAACAGCCATTTGGCAAGTGAAGTCTAATACAAGGAAAATGAAGCTAACCTCCAACTGTAAGTCAACCTGGTGCCCTGAAACAGCCTTTAATGAGTTTCTTAAGTTTCCTACTGCTCTCCTTGACATGTCAGTGACTTTAACATTCACAAAGATGAAAAATCAATAGGACATATGGATACATTTTGAGAAGTTATACGACTTTGCTGCACTGTCTTCAACAATTGCATTTCAAATGAGGACCCTCAGTTCCTTGCTCGGTATGTTCCATTTATACTATATTTATGCTTTAGCATATTTTTTTTACCTCAGAAACAGTATTTATTCAATATTCAATGAATAATCCTTCATTTTCATTTCATTCTCCAGCATACATCATGCTTACTTTAATAGAATTTCACTGATGTCACATTTTACCTGTTCAGTCTTTGCAGTGGTCCTATTTACTGATTTTGATGAAATTACAGCTAGGAAAATTTGCCCCCTTTCATGGTGACTCACCAAGAAAATAGACTGAGATTTGAGAAATCCGTCTTCTTTTAGTCTTATAATTTAAGTTAAATAATGACCTTGATTCACAAGGCTTTCTCAATTATATTTACAATAGACTTTAAATTGCAAGTAAAAAAAAATTCAATCAATTACAATTCACTGAGACATATCCTGATAGCACAGGTTTACAATTTGACCCTGCAGTTCCCCACGTACTTCATCTAATTGCAAGGCTTGTGTTGCTTTCACTGAAATTTGATAACACAGCCAGGACACAGTACTAGGAATGAGCGCTTTGACATTCAAGAGCAGATCACTGAGTCAGATTTGGCCCACTCAGATTTGGTGACTGGAATTATCTCCAGGGAATAGGACACCTGATGATACAAAGGATCAGAAGAACAAAACCCTCGGACTTAATCTCTGTCAAAATGTTCCGACTGGGGGAAAAGCTTTTTCCACAGAATAAGGAATATAGAGGCATAAGTATTTGAGAGCATCTCTTTCTTAAATTTCCTGGACATGAGCCAGAAAATTTACTGCTCCAGAGTATCACCAATGAAAGAAACTAAATAAATAAAAAATCCACAATCCCACAATTTCTTGAGGAGTAATGAAGGAAACAAATAGGCTATATGATTATCCAAAATACGCATTAGGAATTTTTTCCTTAGAACTTATTTTGGATTAATTTTACACTTCAGGTGAAGTGTTTAGCTGCAATACTATACTTGCTTCCCCCTTCTTACTTTTAGATTACTCTATTTGTTTCCTCTGTATGTCTGCTGAAAGGATACCATAGATCACAGCAATTTATAAACCTTCCTGACTTTCATGCTGTTTCAGAGTGTCTCTTTTTCCTAGGAGAATAATTCTAATAGGTAAAATTCATAGTAGTTACAAGCCTAAACAAGTCAGTAAAATACACATGGGATTAATTTGGTTTAATTTCTTTAGCCTTTCAATATACTTCTATTTTATGAAAGTATGAATCATCCCTATTACCCTCTAATGACCTTAGCCTGGGACACCAAACCAGCCTTCCTATCTTAGGGCTTCACAGTTATAGACTAGTTCCATAAAAAAGAAGATATATTTCAATCAAAATTCTACTAAATATGGTAAGGAAAATATTTCATGGTCTCAGAGAGCTTACTTGGCAATTAAGAAAAATTATTGTCTCTTAAAAAAAATCTAAGCCCTAAAAGCAAATCCCTACCTCCAGTTATTATAGCCTATCTGCTTTTCAATAACAAGAACCAAACAGACCTTTCCAAGGCATATATGAGGCCAGCAGACAGGTCATTTTCTCACAGTTGAATTAATGTATTTTAAATTAATTCAATTAAAATTATCTCTAATTAAGGCAAATGGATTTCAAAGAACCCTTTCCATTTTGATAAATGATCCTTCAGTAAACATGCCCTGCTATTGAAACACCTGGATTAAGTGCTTTAAATAGGGACCAAAAAAAGGTGTATTTGTATCTCAATTGATAAGGAGGGTGTGAAAATCACCAGTACATATAGGATAATTTTAAAGATGACAGTAGAAGGTTAAAGCGTGCTTTTTAGAAATTATTTGAATGAAATACTCAGACTTTCAGTACTGAAAGGGGGCCTAGAATAAAAACTTTTAGCAGGGCCTGTTGTGACAGGACAAGAGATAATGGTTTTAAACAGAAGGAGGATCAATTTAGATTAGACATAAGGAAGAAATTTTTACAGGAGGTGGATGCCCCATCACTCAAAACATTCAAGGTCAGGTTGGATGGGGCTCTGAACAACCTGATCTTGTTGCTGGTGTCCCTGCCAGTGGCAGGGGCCTTGGACTAAATGACCCCTGAAGATCCCTCCCAACCCAAACCATGCTATGACTCTAAGTATGGCTGGACCCTTAAGCTATTTTAGCTGGGATACCATGATCCATAGAACTTCTTTGCAACTTTCTTAATCTGCATGGGCCATTGACTCATGGGCTCTCATGGATTTAAGGAAAGTGAAGGAATGAAAACCAAAATATAAACAAGTCTTGTTCCTATTTGTCATACAAACAATATTAAGTGGAAGTTCCATATATTGAAACCTTTGGATTTAAAAATTTAACCATCAGCTTGCTTTCTCCTCATCTTTTTAGTTTTAATTTAACATTCAGTCTGCTGTATTCTGAGTGAGAGGTGGATTTAAATTTGACATGTTAGAGTAATGCCATTCTTCCACAAGAGTAGCGGAAGGGACAAGCAAGGAGCTTGTCTAAGCAAACATTGTTTCCCTTTGGAGCAGATAGGATTTTCATCTTGAAAACTCAGAGGAAAAGGTGAATCTGCACTTCCACTGTGCAGGGATGGTGCCATGTAATTCCTGAATCACATCATTTTAATGAAACTTTTTTACTAGGTCCAGGCAAGAGAGAGACCTCTGACTGCTCCTGAAGAGTTGCTTGCCAGTATTCAGGGACTGGCACAGGGTGGGAGGACAGTCAGCTGAGTTGCTATGGATATGGTGACTACTTTAATCACCAGGTTCTTTGACCCCTCTGAAATTTTCACTTTGTGGTTTTACCCCTGGAAGCCCACAAACACAACTTCACTGGGTTTTGTTGCTTTGTAAAGAGCCCATACACAGCCCCAGTGATACAGCACATTTCCTAGAAGGTTAGAAGGCAAGGAAATGCCAGACCTTGCCTGGCTTTATCAAAGGACGTTTGTTCCTTTGTGCTCTCATCAGCACTGAGACAAAAACAGTCAAACCCTGATGGCCACAGAGGTCATGCAGGCAATAGGACATCCTTCACCTCAACTCCTTCTCTTACCCTGAAAGAGACAGCACCAGCCCTGCCTCCCCTCTTCCTACCCTCCCATGGCAGCAAATGCCTTCTCTCCTCTTCCTCTGTCCTACAGCAGGAAATCCACATGCTCATAGACATGCTCTCTCCATGCAGGAAGTGCCAGTGTCCCCATCCTCACCCAGCCTCTCCCACTCTGCCCCACAGAAGGACCACAGCAAAAGTCTCCACCATCCCTGCAAAGGCTCTTCCCCAGGCAGCGCCACAGGTGAACCTCCCCACAGAAAGATACAAGAATGAGCAACACAACCTGCAGAGGGGGAGTCACATGTGCCATTTGGAGTTACTCACACCTGCCATTTCAATCCCTCGCTGAAAGCACTCTGCTGCAGGGAGATGAGGAGCCCAAAAGGACCCATTTCCCTTTGTATAAAGATTACTACTCAGCTACTTACCACTTACTGACATTCTGTAGCCTTCAGATTTTATGTTTAACTAGAAATAACAGCGCCCTGGCAAGCTCCTCCTAAGGTTTTGCAGTCTCCATGGCATTTGGTCAGAGCATGTACCTACACGTGTAATGTGTGAATTCAGGAACTGCAGAATGCTCAGAAAGAAATTTTTCCCATCTTCTAAGCTAATGACCTCTCCTAAAATGCCTATGAGCTCTGAACATTTCCTTTTTTAGTTTTGTCAGCATAATCATATTACAGCCTGACACCTGACAGTGTAAATTAATCAGTCTTCTTTTATTTTTTTTTTATTTTCCATACAGATTCCTCAGAAGACTTTTTTTTTCTATTTTATCTTATTAAGCACAGAAAAATAGAAAAGGCAAAAAATAGATAGGCATTATAACTGAGTGACTCCTTCTGCAAGCTGATACTTCTGTTTCTAGATAGATTGAAACCAAGACCATTTTAGAGGACATACTCTGCAAAGATGTGTCTTTCCCAGAAACACACAGACCTAAGTGCATTCCTTAATGGAAATTCCATAGGAGGGTTTCTTGGGCTTTTTTTGTGAAGTATGAGTCGAACATTTCTAAAGAAAGCCTGGAAGTGATACTGACAAGTGCAGATCATTGAGGGATTATGCTGATGTTGTAGTACTCAAAATATTTACTCCTTGGTTCACATACTGGGATTTAGTTCTGCATTAAGACCTATATATTCAAAAGATCAAAAATATGAAGGTGTTTGTCATGGCCTCCCAATAAGTGCATATCCTTAGAGATGATGGATTCTCTTTTCTAAACTTCACTCGGGAGATGAGTAGAGCCTACATCTCCTCTCTAGAGCCTTGAATGAATCTGTGTGGAAAACTACAGATAGGGAGATTTCAAGGGACTCTTTCTGCAGATGACCTCTTGTTTTTGAAGAGCTACCAAAGATTACAGGCCTGATAGCATTTTTCTCTGGTCTTCTCTGCTACATCTTTATGTCTCACTTCAAAATGAGCAGATGAAAAGTTTGTTGTATTTCTAACTTGTGGTTTTCTTTAAAAGAAGTGCAGAAATAGTTCTGCATTTTCTTGATTGCAGATGAACAGGCACAACCTTTCACTGAACAGCACCTGTATGCTAGTCTCTTTTTAAAACCATAGGTCACATTCTGTTCCTTACAACATCAACCAAACCACTACAGCTTTGTTCAATGAAATGGAGGAATAGAAGAGCACTGTCAGAAAATAAATCCCTGCAGATACCCCTCCACAAATTGCTCATGTATGCTAATAGAGGGGGAAAAGTAAGAGCAAGATTTGCTCCTGCCTGAGAAGTTTCAGCACTTCTCCCTCAACTGCAGTCCCTCAGATTTCTGATGACTGTGTGAAGGCCAAGGACAAGCAAAACCAGCTATTCTTGCTCAGTTCAGAGCTGTTTGTGTCCAGCACTCCATCTCAGACTCCTCATGGTCACAAACAGCTCCAGAAACCTGGCTCTGATACAGATGTCTCTGCAGGGCTGACCTGACAGTCTGCATTTTAAGGGCCAAATAAATGGTTTCACTCAATGAATTCCTCTTCCCCTCTGAAGGAGGAAAAGATGCACCCACAGAAACTGAACTCATTTCTGTACTTCTCGGCAGGGAACTCCCTAAAACACTGATAGTCATAGCCAAGAACATAATTTTAACTTATAATATGGAGGGTTTTTGGCTTTTAATCAGACCACATTTATTATACCAAACAACAAGCTAGCTCTAGTGTTTCAAAGGAGAGCCTAGAAAGAAAAAGATGACTCCCACAGTTTGTAAAACTCAGCAGCAGGAGAACACTGGCAAGGCTATGAACATTTAAATAAAGGGGAACCTTTCTATTTGCTTAGTCTGTTCAAGGCAGTAAGGAAACAAGCATAGCTCATTAACTAAAGTTCTTTAGGAATGGCAGATGTTAATGAAACCCTGCCAAAATGTTTTAAAAACAGCTCAAAAGAGGTACAGAATATAATACAGCAAACGAGAGCATAAGAAAAAAGCTACTTACAGGACAGCAAAAAGAGGTTGATGAATACCAGAGACACCCAGAAACAACAGGAAAGTGATCTCAATGTCTGTCTTCTCAGCTGACTACAGCAAAACACCAAGGGAAAGCTGAACCGTTGCCAAGAAGGAAGATAAACTTGCATACATTTAAAATAAATGAACAGATTACAAATTCACATACTGAGAGCATGCCATACAGGTGGACTTCAGGACTTCAGCCTTTTCATTCAGGGCACTTCTGGTACTAAAGTAAATCCTTCACAACAGTGCCATTAAAGGAATTCTCCATCCTCTCATAATGGAAGGCAAATCCCTCTGCATCAGCAGTGCTGTTACATTCACCCCAAAGGTGGCAACTGCTGCCTGGACACCGTGTAAGCAACAAGCTGTGGCTGTTCTGTGGCATCCTGCTATCCAAACAGAGAACACATAACTGTGGCATAAAAACTGCTTTCACGCTGCTCTAAGACAAATACTACTTTGCCAATACATTTTCAGCAAATACCTAAACCAGAGTTCATATTTCAGCATCTAAACACAGACAGTTTCACAGCAGACAAGAAAGCTAGCTGGCAATAACCACATTGCCTAATTTTGTATTAGCTGTCAGTTGATTTGGATGAAGAATCAGGAAGCCTGCAAGAGGGGGGTCATTTAGCAAGGCTTCTTGGCAATCTGCACAATTCTGCCCCTCAAAATGCTTAATACCTTAATGTTCATGGTTCAGATATGCCTTCAGCCCCACAGCATGGCTTCAAGAGGGGCTGGCATGAGCTACAGAAGAGAGCCACTGCTCAAGCTGTGCCAGCAGCTCCAGATTCCACCGTCTCCACAAAAATAACCTGCCATCACATAACTACAAGAGAAGAAGCAAGTTGCCACTGGAAAAGCCTCTCTGCTTGTAAAAATCAGAAAGGCTGCAGCAATTTGAAGCCACAAACATCTTGTGAGCCATGTACGTCAGCAGGGCAAAAAAAGGGAAATAAACAATCAAGAAAAATTAACTTCTTGGTTGAGGAAATGATTCAATGTTCTGTACCAAGACAAGACTGCTCCATCTGACATTTTTCAAGGGTCAGTCACCTACAAATGGGGGGGCTGAGGGGGAGGAGGGGGTTTATTTACCACTGAATATGTTTCTTCCAACACAGAAGACCCAAGCTGAATAAAATTCAGCTGCTGTAAATCTAAAGCAATCTCACAGATGTTATGTTTCTCTAGATGTGAACTGGGGCAACCGAGATAGGGGTCTTACCACAAATTGCTCACATCAGCTGATCACTTATCTACTAGAGTGAAAAAGGGATGTCAGTGAACACATAAAGTTAGGTAGCAGAAACAGAAAATAATTTGCCTACATACATATTCCTTTTTTTTCTACACATCATCTCTATTTCAAATATTTAACCTAGACAGAAAAAAAAGGTTAAAAAAGGAAACAATTTGTTTAAATGGCTATTTATTTAGCCTTCAAACAACTTATGCATTAATTTGGGTACAATATGAAACCGCACTAAAGTCTATACCAATGTATTCGACAATTCAGCTCTTGGCAAATATAACCTTTTCTTCTCCAGATTCTGTCTTGGATGAACATTCTTTTCACTGCACTTTCACGTTGAGAAATAATTAAATCACTTGATGAAAAACAGTACAAACTTTGTGAAGGGCTAAGAGAACTCCTGCCTGTTTCACAGCTACTAGTTATAAAAATGCTGCTCCAGAAAGTTATTAGAATATTAACAAAGGTCAGCATTTTGAAGTAGATATGGGTACACCACAGAGATTACTAGATTTCAAAATACTTCAAAATAAGTAGTGCTACTTTTCAGCTTCCACCTCAACATTTCTGATACAGTAGCTAATACAATAGAGAGCATAAATTTACAGAAAAACCACAATCTTGTGTGAAGCTTTTAGCACTATGTAAAATTAGTTTTCTTCTTGTGCATATCAGCTATGCCTTTTTTATTTGTTTTGCTCAATTAACACCATCCAGAAGAAAATTCAGTGATGTACCTTTCTTTGGTCACTAGTTACAAAATATGCTCCATTTATTTTAGCATAGTTGGCAAGGCAAAGCAAGAATGAGTTTTTAATTAAGAACCAGGATCTGGAGAGAGTAACTTGAATACAGGGAGACATAAAATGTTATCAGAGTCACACAACCTGCTCTACAGTGGCAGAAAGGAGGTATGTTGTTGATACCATGCTGATGCTCACACAAAGCCCAGCTGGTGGTAGTGCAATGTTAACAGTACCATTAGCCCTTTTCCCGAGCTGTTGTCTTCCCTCCCATTCCCCCTCCCTTCAGTAAATCATGCCTGGTATTAGCAGGGAAGCATCAAATTGTGAATGTTATCTCAAGGTAAAATGCTGTCTAGTTCCAAATCTGTTGCTCACCTGAAGACCAAACCCCATGCTTTTACTACATTACTGGACAAATTGTGAGTACAGTCAGTGCTTTGAACCACATGCTTAGCCCAAAATGCTTTCTTTGCACACATGCCCTTTCAAGCTTGACATTTTGTGTATTGATTTTGGCTGCTTTATAGGTACCTAAGTGCTGAGGGGAGGAAGAAAACACCGTGCACATACAAAAGGTCTGTTGATGGGTTCTCTCTATTCTATTTTGAAGAACAAAAGCATGTCTATTACACATCTTTGCAGCTCTTTGGGGATTCTACCAGCTAAAGACTTGACTTTTCTGAACAGTTACTGTAGCTTCCAAAACTGTGACTTAGAAACCAAACTTTCACACTTTGAAGTTTAGTAAGTGGCTTGGGGCCAGATAAAATAATGATCTAAGAGCTTCCTAATATGCAGAAGGATGCTTTAATGAAAGTTTGCCCATTACATATGCAAGGACAGGTTATTCACTGTAAACTCGGATAAACTTTGTTGGTCTTGCAGCAATGAGTACATTCAGAGTCTCCCAAACAACATACTTGGGTTGTGGAAAGTCCACCCTGGCATGTCATCATTTATGAAGCCACTTTTGCATTTCAAGAAATTTATTTTTCAGATAATACTTCTGAGACTCTTACTTGCTGACTTTTTCTACAGTAAGAAGTTCTATTTATTAATTTGCTAACATATGGACAAAGTATTCTGAACTTGAATTTAGCACATTTAAGAAGCTCAGTTAAGTCTTTTTAAACACCAACCAAGCTATTTTGTATGAAATTGTTAAAGAAATCAAAATTAGACTATGAAGCATATTAATGGATTGATGTCCAGAATGTTCTTAGGTTTATGAGACACATATAAAGGCATTTCAGCTTATTTGTAACATGCATTTATTTTGTATTTTTAGGTGTGGACATCCCTACACTGATGTCTGAGGAGATGTGTCATCCAATTTCTTTTATTTCTGAATACTCTTGCCTTAGCTATTAAGGTGGGATAACTAGGGATGAAAAGAAGTTCTCTGAATTTCATTGGATATGAAACTGTTGGAGGTTATCCTAAAACTAATGAACCAATACCTTTATCTAAAGTGAATAAAGGTGGGGCTAAGCTCAGTGCAAGTAGTTACTTGCAAAGTAAAACCTTTGTGGACTGTCGTGAGGAAGGCCCACTACTGTCCCTGGAACTGATCGTGCCTTTTTTTCTTGTTTCACACACAACAATTCTTCACAGCATCTGGGTTTTCTTCACAGCATCATGATTTTCTTCATTCTTCAGCCAAGAACATGTCTATGTATGACAGGTGCTGTGTCACCTTTATTTGAGGTAGCAGATCTGCAACATAAAGAGAAGCCAAACTGCAAAAGTAGATGCCAACTTTTTTTTCCCAAGTTGGATGCTTCAGAAAATTACTTCAACCTACAAATTTCATATATGAAGGAACAGCCACCTGGAACTAACCAACAGGTAACACCTAGGAGAAGGGCCTGCCTAGGGATCCCACCCATCACAGACTTTGCCCTGCTCTGGGTTGCCAGGCAGCACCTGCATCTACTCACTGCTCACTTCTGCTGGTAAAGAAATCATCACCTCTGCAATGACTCCCTCAAACCACCAGGCATGGTTCAGTCTTCCTTTTGAAAACAGGCACAGAGGAATACCTTGGGATTTGAAGAAAAACTGCCTAGAGCTGTTGTCTCCTAGGTGAATGCTTTGATCCCCAGGGAAGAAATTAAGTTGAGTAATAGCACTTTCCACTGTGCAGAAGTATTGTAACTGATATTATGGGGTTTTTTTTATGTCAACTCAAGTTTTGCCCTAGTCTTCACACTTTAATTTCTAAGGCAGTGCTTTTATTGAGTGAAAAAAAACCCCAAAACTATGTCACAAAATTTGGGGATCAGGACTGGCATTTGTCAGGCCACCACTTGAAATACAAAGGAAAAATATTATTCTTGTAACCTAAAGAAACCTGCTTCTGTAATTTCTGCAGTGACTATTTCTTATAAAAGAAGAGTCCCTGGAACCAGACTAACATTCATAACTTCCATATTTCCAGCTGAGTACTGTAATAACTGTGCTTGTTTTCTCCTCATAAGCCATGAATTCTTACATGTCCTTTTCTCCAATTAGCTCCTAGCTAAAAACTGGAAGCTAAAAACTGTCAGAAGCACAGAGCTTTTAAAAAGGGTTAAACCAAACATGAGCAAAAACAAAATAAAATCAAATCAAAACATTGTATATTTATTTAAGTAAGATTTGACAGTAATAACATTGACTATGCTGCAAGGAACTGCTGAATGTTTCTCTGAAGGAATATTTTCCTTGTATTGCCAACATTACATTACCAAAATACTGACAAAGGACTAAAAAGGACCTCAACAAGACACTGTTCTCTTGGGGACAAGAGTGGTAAAGCACCTTATGACATTTCTTAAGATGCTTTACCACTCTTTACTTCTTGCAACTGGAAGTAAATGAGGTCAATCATAACACAGACCTACTGATCTGATGACAGGACAGTTGTAGTTGCCTCTCTTTACATGCTATGTTGACTCACCACACCTAATAGTTTGTTTTTCTGATCTCCCTGGGGGAATGGTTATTGGAATTTCTCTTTGTCAACGAGGAGTTACTGCACCTGTAAAGAAAGTAACAGCATTGAAAGAAAGTTGAAGAATCAGTTGTCAATTGTTTATATTATTTGCATGTATCAAACTCAAACTGTGATAATTTATACTGGAGAGAGTTATTTGACAGTTTTAATACAACTATACTCAGGAAAAAAACCCTATGCCTCTTGCCAGCCTTTGGTAAAGTTTAAGCGCATGGCATACATTAGTTTGTGAGGAATACTGGAGTTAGAATTCTGAAAATAATAAAGAAGGTCAGTGTAAGCTGTTAGACACACACAGTTTTAGAGATAAAGAGACCACAAACATGTCCAAAATAAGCAGAAGTTATTTATCCAATTATTTTGGATCCTCTGGGCATCAATTTTTGTGTTTGTATTGTGACTCCTACAGTCACCTTAATCCCCAAACAATGACAAGCTGCACCAAGTTCAAGAGCTGGATCATCACACAGTGAGGCCTGAACTGATGACAGCCCGTCTTTCATCATACATCAAAAAATGCTCCTTGTTTTGTTCCCCTGACCAAATAGAAAGCTGATTTGCCCAAGTTCTGAAAAGCCTTGCTCACATGGCTTTTCTGGAGAGAAGTTTTCAGGCACATCCCAAGTTAATAATTGAATTTGAAGTTAGTGAATCCTGCAACTGCTAAGAAAACAAGAATAATCAATTCTCAAGGTGGCATAACTGGATGAAATGAAGTGACTTTTGATAGGCAAACTCATCATTCCACCTCTCTGTCAACCTAAGACCCTATGTTTTTTGGGAGAGACTCTTTGGTCTCCTTATTGTAATCCAATCTAGTAAGTTTCCTCTTCAAAATAACATTTTTAGGGAAAAAACATAATACCAAGCATTCAATAATAGCCAAAAAAAAAAAAAAAAAAGGAGTGTTCTTGTTATATACTTCAACACAATTTTAGAAACTTTACACTCATTAATCCACATAAGAAATTTGACCTTGCAGTCCTTTCAATTTTAGGAAAGAAAAAAAATTCTGGAATTTTCCTAGCATTATTTCAGATTTATTGTTAAGTCATTATTTCAGATTACTTATAGGCACACTTTGGATGATGTCTTTGTATCTGCCCATTCTATATGAATTCTGAACTCAAGCATGAGCTTGCTGAGCTTTTCTCAAAGTCAGCTGTGGAGGAGAAGGGAACACGTAATATAATTAGGAAGAGTACAAAGTAGTTCAACTTTATTCTGTTTAGTCTTCTAAAAAGAGCTCTGCATATAAAAATGAATTAGGGTCACTGCTTCTGGGACAACTAAAAAAAAACTATTTAAATCAAAGCAAGGAATCTTTCTTGACTTTACTGAATACTTTCTGAACAGATGGGGTGCATGAGACATGAAGAACGGTCTGGGAGGAAGCAGACTCTGGTGGCTTCTCAGAGGGTACAATCCACCAATGCTTGCTTCAGGATTTCAACACCCACAAATTTAGGAATACACTAAAATGTCTGCATCCTGGGAAAAAAGAAAAAAAAAAGAACAATCAACTCTTTCATGGTGAAAACAAGTTAACAAAACAAAGTTCTTCTGTTCAGATGGGAGTAAATGGATGAGGCAGTCAGGTAGAAATCAGTAGCTTAAACTTCAGCATTGGTCATAACCATCTTCTTCCCCAAGCACATTTACAAGGCCACAGGGACAGGCTGGCATAGGTTTGAACTCTGGCACAAAATCAGTCAAGGTGTTGACTGGGTGTGAAACATGTTTTACACTTTTCTCATGCAAGAAGTCATTCAGTCTCTTGCCAATGACACCTGGTTTTGATGTACGTGGTTTAAAATTTTTTCCCATCTGTATTTTTGCCTAAATGAACATGTATCCACTGTCTTTGGCTCATTTCCTGCTCCTGCTCCCAGAAATTCCTCCACTTTATTTTGGACCCTGAATACAAGTTCTTTGAACTTGCTTGAGGCTGGAACTTTAGACAGTATTATTTATTCATTTGCTGAAGCAGAAAAAAACCCTTCATTTTTGTAATACTAAAATACCTCAGCTAAGTGTTGGTTGGAATTCTGTTCTGCCTTCCTGTTAATTACTGCTATGGCTTCTTGCCAGCCACCATTTTGAAAAGTCAAAAATCAGCTTCCAGATGAACAGCAATGTGAAAGACAACAAAGAATCATTCTAAATAAAATATATGGCAGCATGAAAGGAAAGCAAACATTTTCTTGCTGAGACAGCTATCTAAAAGTCCTGGCTAAGCAGCTCTCCTATGAAGACAAGGTAGGGTTTTGTCAAAACAGGAGTTTGTCCACATCTCAAAACCAGCACACTTTTCATTATGTCACCAAGGTTCTCTTGGTGGATAACAGCAGTGTTACCCTGCATTGCATGTAGGTCTCTGAGAGCAGGACAGGAGGATGTGACTGGGAAAGAACCAGAAGTGGAAGATATATCAAGGCTGAAAACTCAGTGTTATAAAATCATAGAATAATTCAGGTTGGAAAAGACCTCAAGAGGTCATCTACTCCAACCTCCTACTGCAAGCAGAGTCAATAACTAATTCAGATCACACTTATCACAGATTTGTCCTGTCAACTATTGAATATTTTCAAGGATAGAAACTCCAAAACCTCTCTGTGCCAGCATTTTACTGTTTTCATGAAGAAACAGCTCTTCCTTACCCCAGGTCTGAATCTGTCCTCTTCTAGTTCATAACCATAGTCTCTCATAACCAGAGTCTCTTGCTCTCCTGCTGTGCAACTCTGTAAAGAGACTTGGCTCCACCTTCTCAGCAATATAGGAGAAGGCTGGTCATAGGTCTCCCAGGTATTCTCCAAGCTGAACATCCTCATCATCTCCTCAAGTGTTCCACCCTGACCAACTCCAGCTCCAGTTTATCAACATCCTTTTGGTAAGGCAGAAGCAAAACTGGACAATCTTCCATACATGGTTTAATGAGTGCTGCCCAAGATGTTGTTATGCCTTCCTTAGTGAATAAAGTTTAGTTTACTGTGGGCAATGCACAGAGCAGGGTAAGATGGTTACAGTTACCAAGAGTTTTCAGGTTGAGATGCTCACCCCAACAGGTGTGAAAAAGATGGGGAACTATCCACTGATACAGCAGGATTCTGTATTCTAAGAGTTTCCATGTTTTGGAAACTGGGCATGGTGACAGATTTCCAGTTTGGCTGTGAGACATACAGAACAGAGCATGTGGTACTCCAAATCAGGAATCAAAAATCAGCTTTTTTATTCTCAATAGGGCTGGCACTGAGTCCAGTTTCCAGATGGTTTTCTGTTGCATGTTTCTCTTGCTTAGAGGAACACAGCAAAAGCAGAAGGGGAAGCCCTTCCCCACAAAGAAGAAAGGAATCAGAGAAACAGAAGTAAAAACATGAAGAATGAGTCAATAATTAGTAAGTTACATCACTTTCTGTGTCACTTTTCTCCACTAAGGAACCAGCCATGGAAGCTCTCTCTTTTATGCCAAACAATTCAGTGTTTGATTGTGCTGTCTGTAGTAGCTTTGGCTGGCATTTTGCAGTCTTATTTGCACAGTTAGATGCAAAGCAAACCATTAAGATGCTTGTTTTTTATTAATAAATGTGATGTTTGAAAGGACAGATGCTCTTGTTTACCATCCCCTCATATCAGTCAGTTTTCATATCATGCTCTACGTTATACAAAGTCTGACTCCTTTGTTCTTTATCTGCTTTTGATATTTAATTATTCAAACTGCTAGATGACTGCATTATGGTCTGGTTTAGTTGTTTCCATATTTGGAAATTTTCCTTACAGCTCACTGGTTGCACATCCATATATTAACCTAATTAAAAGCCAATGGGAAATTTCAGTTTAAGCATTTGAACCCTGGAGTAGCTGTGGCTTCTAAAAGATGCCCAGAACAGCTGCAGGGCACGTACTTAATACAGTGGGGACATGACAAATTTGACCTAAAGGACTGCTAATTGCACTCACCTTCAACTAAGGGTAAGTGCTCCATTTATGTGTGGTATTAGAGCCCACTTAATACCTAGCAAAAGACAACTCAAATACAATAGAAGATAATGTAAAATCAATAAACTGAAGCACACTGTACAATCAAATGTCATTTGAAATCCAAGTTGTAGCACTACACACCATTGTACCGCACAGCTCCAGTACATATGAGCACTCAACTGCATGTCTGGTTTTCACAGCTGCATCCTTAAAAACAAACTCTTAAGCACTTTGTACAACTGGGGCTATAAATACTTATTTAATCTTGTTTTCTAGTTTTGTCTTTCAAAATAGCAGTTGGAGGCTTAAGAGAGACTACCAGGACACAAAAAGTCCAAATGGTCAACTTTCTGTTCTTAAATCTGCAGAGTACTGAGCACTGCTGATGTCTACAGTTCTCTACCTCTGCTGCGGAGACATAAAAGCTATTTAGCAACTTAAAGGATTGAGCCCTATTAAAATTAAAGAAATGTGAAAGACTTCATCAGAAATGTTTATTTAATTGGGAAAATTTTCTTTTCTAATAGTAAGGCTTTTCCCTGCCATCCAACCTGCAACAGACTGGGTTGTTCTTGTAGGGCTATTTTGCTGCTGTGGTCTTGAATCCAGGCCCTCTGAGGAGACCAACAGAGCAAAGATACAGCCAGTTATAAAAAACATGGCTCCCAGCATACTATGCTGCCTAAGGGCATCCATAGGAACCTGAGCCTGGGGCTTTTGGCTGCTGTTGAGAAACAGTAGCTGGGATATAGAGGAATTGGGGCAGGATGCACAACAGCCTCTAACTCTACTACTCTTTCAGCCTTTGCCTCTTGACCTTCAACCCATCCTTATAATTTCCTCACTCTTTACCAACTTTTCTCTTTACCTTCCATCTTACTGATGCAGAATTCAAGGTAATAAATAAGCATTGCAATCTTACAACTTTTTTGTGTCAACTACAACTTACTTGGCTTGAAGCAGAAATGCAGGCATCTACAGACTGTGGCAGGCAAAACGGCAAACTACGTTTGCACAGACATAAGCAGCATGTGGAAAGAGGGGCACCTGTGTCCCAATCCTGCAGAAGCTAAGGAACAAGTGTAGTAGCATTGTTGCAAGCTGCACTGTAAAAAGGCAGCATTAGTATCCACGAAATACAAGGGTCAGCAAGCAGCATTTTGAAGGGTAATGCAATTTTAATCCCTGGTCTGAGATTTGCCAAAGGCAGAGAGAAGGCACTTCAGGATCATCACCGTCTGGAGTACAGCCACACAGACGCCAGTGTGTCAGTAAAACACCTTTGTTCACATGCCCTAGCAGAAGGCAGACACAAGCAGAGCCACAGAGACACAGCAGAGCTCCAACCAGCTTTATCTCCTGGCCTGAGATCAGAAAGAGCCACAGACTCAAATGGGGCTGGGGACAAAGCGTAGCTAAAATAATTTAATCTTTCCCATTATTTTGTAGAGCCTATTGTGCCTGTTTGTCACATAGAAAGGGAGAGAGGAAAGAAATATTCCCCAAACATAAGTATACAATCTTCTGTGTGGCTTGCAGTCACAAATCAGCAAATTCAGAGACAGACCTGTGACTGAGCAAGGCCACAGCTTATTTCTATGCAGGTTATCATACTGCACACAGGATTTTTAAAGCACAATTATAGCCTCTGACAGCCTACCTAAAGGAGTGGAGTGGTCACCATGGTAACACCTGCATCACATGGCACTGAACACCTGATACCAATCAATCTTGAAAACATCTTTTTAAAGAAACAGCCTCCTGGAAAACTGCAGGTGGAGATTTCTTTCTGAAACTAAGAAGATGCTCTCTTATAACAAAAATGAAAGTTTTACCTTACCATTTTTTCATCTGACTCTCCCTCCATACAATCCTATTCTGTATAAGTGTATAAAAGTGATAAAAAATAAAAAAGGCAGTGGTGCTGTGTTGAGAAGGGTGACAAACATTGTAGTACAGCTGGCATGTAAATGATACTTTGCATTTTTCCCCCAGAGCATGAACTGTGGCTTCTGAGAATATGTCCATGCTCTGGTTGCTAAAACAAAATAGAAATGTGCCTACTGTAGTGCCCCCGTCACCTTCCCAGGACTACAGATTTCCCTTAACTGTTAAAATACCCCAGACATGTCATCAGCTTCTTTCTCCCTTTTTGCTTTCCAAATCTGCAATTTAATTTCATTGATTAGAGTTGTATTCCTTCATGGGGGTACAAGAAGAAAAATATATATAAGGAAGTGATATTTGCAATCAGCTTGGCACTGTGGGTTTCTGAAGTACATTCTGCCACCAGCCCTCCAGACACATCCAGCAGCCAAAGGGCAGACGTAGTTGCTAAAGTCTCTGTGGTTTTTTGGTGGGTTGTGTTTTTTTTCAGCTCAGTTCCAGCCCAACAGCCTTTGGGTTCTCTGTGCTGTGACTGCTCTTCTGCCTCTTTCAACAGTCTGCTGCCTCCTCTTATCCCAGTAAGGACAAATAATCCCAGAAAATACCTCATGCAAAAAGTTCAACAGCCTCAGCAGTATTTCCAACACAGTCTTGTTATTTCCTATTTAGTTCTATCTCAAGTTACTGCTACTTTCATTAATTGAAAGTCTGCTTCTTAATTTTCCTTTGAAAAAGGCTTTCTTTTCAGATGGCTTCTATCTTTGTTGTCTTCCATTTGCTCTACATTCCCTTTTCCAAGTAATTCAGAGCTAAAATCATCTGTTCTGACAGTGCTTCCCCTTTACTGAGTAAGATTTCAGAACAGGAGAGCCACTGAATCTGCAAATGACATTGACTGACAAAAGCTGGATATCCAACCACCACAGAATTGATAACAAATCTGCACAGAAACTCTTACAGCATCCTGGAGATGTGTGGAAAAACCGCGTGAGTCCAAGGAGGTAACGAGACATGCTTTCATAAGCTCACTGAAGTCAGTAGAACAGGCCCCCCTCTGCCATGCCCTCCTCACTGCTGAGCAACCACAACAGATTATGTGCACAGGAACTGCTGCCATGGATGGTTTGAGCTCATGTCTACACTGAATACAAAAGCTGATTAGGAAAATGCTTCCAAAACTTATTTCCAGAATTCTGGTTATATCCAGAACTAACTCCTTAAGTCATCAGATGGCCGCTTAAAAAATTGATGTGACTATTGCTGTTCAAGAAGAGTGCTATCAGGATTTTTCTGAAAAAGAAAGTGCAGTAACTGGGTGGTTATGATATATATATATATATATATATATATATGTATATATATTATACACACATCACTTTGCATGTATCAAATTGAAATGTCAAATTTTACTTGTTTAGCTCAGCAAGTAATTGATGATATGTAATATTTGTGGCAGTTGTTGTCCGCCCTCAATATGTTACGCAAATAATTCCCAGCAGCTGTACCAGGTATTTATACTGTCTGTGATGTTCTACAAGTCAGCACTAGCTGTCACGCAGTCTTGTTATATATGAGGAAGTCCAGCTTTAAATCTGCTTTCATAGTGTGGAAGTTGCATTTATTCAGCTGTGCTTCTGACGTGTGTCTCACAGTAAATGGCATTATTGCTCAACAGGGCAACAGACTCCAATGATGTTGCAGGATTTGAGAAAGCTCTTGTGGCTTCCTGTGCTTTATCAGCCTGTAAAACAGTACTCAAAACCTGCCCTTCCCAAATTCTTGGTTTAAAGACAACAACATAATCCATGCAGTGAAACACACAAATGCAGTCTACCCTCACTCTGAAAGAGCATTGTTGTCAATAACGAATTAACTACGCTCTTCAGATTGGAAGCTGAACCTTATACTTGCCACCACAAAATGATGATTAATTTGTTTCCCATACCCATTTATAAATGAAGAGTCAGCACAAAAAAAATAGCAGTGAGGGTCAAAACTGCCATGAATATTTTCATTACCTTCTCTATCAGGTCTACATATGCTTTTGCTGACAGGAAGATCATAAATCTTTCACCTCTATTCAGCCAACTCATCAGTGCTGTAGGAGCTGTTAGTACTGCAAGTTTTGAAATAAATGCTAAATTTATGCTTTCTGATAAGGCTGCTACTGTCCTTATGTGTATGAACTTCAAATACCAAATTCTAGATAGTGGACATGGCATCTGCCTTTTAGGCTGGTGTTCATCTTTAGTGTTCCCTTACGAATACAATCTTTGTGTAGGCACATCTACACTGGGAGTCTTTTTTATGCCTTGATGCTGTACAGTAGCAATAACTAATAAATAGCTTGCTAAAGAGTTATTTATACAAGTACAAACACAAAGCCACTAGATTTAATAATATATTTTCCTTTTGCACTTGTGTAAGGTAGTAGTGAAATAACTACAACTTGATAAAAATTTGGTCCATAAAGAGAAAACAGGATCAGAACAGCAGACCTTTCCAGCAAAACATGTCAGACAGTCTGCCTTTCAAGTTTCCCTTTCAGATTCAGACTTCCATTCCTTGCACCTATGGTAAAGGTTTTTTTTTCCCTAATCCAGTTATAATTTCTGAGTTTCAGTACTATCATTCAGACACATCTGATGTCTTTTTTTCTCCTTCTTTCAGTGTCTCAAAAAGCAAAAGGCAAAGATAAAGCCTGGATTCACTGACAGGGTTTTTCTTCACACTGTGATTAATGAGGTTAATGTGCTTTACTGAATTTTCACTCACAAACATCAAAAACCAACATTCCTCTGAACCAGTGTGGAAGAAAGGCAAAAATTCACCTCCTTGCTGCTGGCAGCATGGCCTGAAATTGCTTAAAAAAACATTTGGAGACAGACGGTCTATGCTACTCCTTGTATTTCCCTATGAAATCCTTTAGACATGAACCATTGACCAAGGCAGGGACTAAGATTGGACTCAGCTGCACCAACACTCCAATAGGAATTTAGAGAGCAAGGGGAACCCCATGACTCATTGGGATCATCTCCCTTACCTTTTAGATCTTTATCATTTTTCATCCTTGTTCTCCACGTCAATCATCTAAAATTTGGTTCTAATCGAAGTTTGCTCTGTATGTTCTGTCTGTGTAGCCAGTCATAAAATTAACCTTGCCACTGAATGTTGTCAAGATGCACCTTCCCAAATCCAGATTAAACCTGTTGCTGCTATTACTTTTGGCAGTGACTCCTTAAGTGACCTAAACCATTCATCTGTGACAGTCTCCTAAGAGAGAATTCATGGTAACTGTTGCCTCATTCTGCCTTCAGCTGAATTTCCATCTATGTTAGGGGCAGCCTCCTAAGTGCTGATCTCTACTAAGAGGCATTTTATGCCAGTTGTTGAGAGGCACAAGATTGCTGGCTGAACTCAGCTCCACTGCAGGGGGGGACCAAACTTCAGCCTATACACAAACCATTCTCCTTCATGCTTCCTGTTTCCATTACTGCAATTACAGCATCTTACAGACTGTAAGAGGCAAACTTGCTCTTTCTTCTGAAATACACAAATATGGTACCAATTTAGACTGTGCACTGTGTGATTGTATTGATCTGGAGCACTGTTTCCTCACTTCAGCGTGGTGCCCAGTCTCTGGAGGCTTTGAAGTAAAAAAAAATGTCTAAGTTGAAGAAATAAAGATGGGATGTTAAGGTGGATTGAATACTTTATCCAACTCACACTTATGTAAGTGGGAACATTTCCAGGATCTCAAATGCAGGACAGGGGTCAAAGAGGGGGATTTTGTACAGGTTTGGACTAGCAGCAAGTAATTCTGCCTTCTGTGAAGCATCTTTGAAACCTGAGAGGATGCACAATGACATAATCCTCCTCACACAGCCTCTACTAAACATGAAGGATATTGGCAGGCATGATTTCCACATTGTAAACCCATATTTGAAGAGTTTATCTTTCAAAAAATGGATGGAGCTTATCAATTTGCAACTTTTTGCCATTCCCATACACAGAGGGGCTCTACATCTGAACAGATACTGGAGGTCAATTCAATTTCTGAACCCATCATTACAACTATTAAGCTAAACAACTTATGCCATAAGCATCATCTGCAGTAACATATGTAAAAAAATGACATTTCATCAGTTCTTTTATCAATGTTAAAAAATGCCTATAGCTGCTTGGTAGGTTATCTTATGCTTAAGCCAAATTTGCTTACAGTTGCAGTTCTTTCCTCTACCAGCAACTTGCATAAGTAAATCCTCCTACTTTCAGAAGAAATTTTACTGATGCAGGGAAAAAAACCCAAAACTTTCCATACACAGTGTTATTAATATTTATTGATAAGTATTTAAAACTTTAAATCTGTTCTAAACATTCAGGAATGAGCAATAAATGAAGATTGTTTTCAGCAGCAGAATTTTTTCTTAAAAAACAGAACTGTCTGTATTAATGAGGCTTAATTAAGCAACATTTCCTTAACAGTCCTGGCTGTAAGTACATATTGAATTTCTTACTCATTTGCAGAACTGCTCAGTATCTGCACTTCTCATGTGGCATCTCTAAGAATTGAAGTTAAATGATAGAGTGTAAAAATGATCTGCTATAATTAGGCTTTAAGTATTAATTACACAAGTTCAGATGGGTTTACATTTTCTTCAGATCTTCAAATACAATGAGTAACTGTTCTCCTCAACAGAGCAGAGTTCCTGTTTCTTCCAGAGCTGTAAATGCTTCCTGTTTCATTATTTTCTTCTGGGACATCTCAGTGTAAACCGTGTGTATAATCAATAGATACGTTACCTGAGGGGTGTTCACTGCACATGCACCACTTCTCACCTCACACTATTTATGTGTGTGCTGAGAGGCACAAGAGCAATGCTTTTGCCTTCAAAACTGCTCAGCCTGCAATGCACTGGCAACATCTCTACATACCTGAAGTGGACAAGAAAACAATGGCAACAGCTGTGGTTAGGACAAGGAGAGAATCCCACCGGCTTGCAGAAGGTGATGATGAGACAACAGTAACATCCAAAAAAGAGGTGAAATATGGCAGCAATGAGGTTTGGCTTTGGGAAGATTGTGCTATCATTCCAGATGTTCTGTCACTTGGCCAGGATGTCTGTCAGAAACCAACACTCTGCAAATTCGTTCACCTCCACAGATTTATGGTTTGCTTCCTGTTACACATAATCTTAGTATTTCAAATATTCACAGAATTAAGAGGCAACAAATAACAATTGTTTCCAAGACAGAACCCACTTGATGTCAGGAAGGTGGATTTGGGGAGCAATTTCTGGATGTCTGTGGCAAATCTACCCTGGATTTGAAAACTGCATTCAATCTAAAGAGTTGAGTGGGAGGTTCAGGAGGTAATCAATAATGTTGAGAAGGTGATAAAAAACCTGAAGGAAGCAAAATCTATCAAAAGTTATTAAACAGAAAAATATTATGTCTTACACAAGTAACCCATGAGCTGCTGAGCACAGGACATATATACAGAGACTATAAAACAGGAAGCACCTTCATGTGTTCATAGTGCTTTCCCTTACTTTTGACCTCTTTCAGCAACAAGATACTACACAGTAGATACCCATTTGATAAGAACCAGCTCAACTGTTCACAACTGCTCTGGAGAAAAGCATAGAAACAAAAACTCCCCAAAAGAAATCCCCATTATGTCAGTTCTAAGCAAAAGAAAAAAATTGCTTTCCATACCAAAAAGAAGTCCAAGTCATTTACTCAACACCAATTGCAGAAAACCCATTCCTTTATGTGACAAGGCAGAACATCAAGTTTCTAACAACGAGACGACTACAAAAAATATTTTCAGTTTTGATTTCAACCTCCAGAGCTGGAGTGTAAGATAGTGTGTAAGGAGGTTTCCAACTAGCCCCACAATAATCTCCTGCAAAGGGGAAGGACTATTCTCTCCTGTGGCAAGAAGTCTACTGTGTCTGCTGATTTTCAAGAGGTAGGAAGCAGAATTTGAAAGTGGAATATTACAAGGGTATTTTGTGCTAATAAGACATCAGCCTTCTGATGAAAATGGGAAAGGATCTTATTAACTGTTCATTCAGTTTAGGTTTTTTTTTTTTTTTTTTTTTTACTTCAAAGAAGCATTAGACAATGAAAAAGCACTCTAAAGACTGAAAGAGCTCAATCAGAAAAGAATCTAAGATTATCAATTTTATTTTTCTATTGAAATTATGTTACCCCTTCACTTGGGCTAAACTCTGCCTGAATGGTAAAATGGAAAGTTTCACAGTGCACAAAGAGATGAAGAATAGAGTTTTTTCCATACTGATAATCCCGAAAACCCAGCAATTCTGGCTGGTGGCTGCAGAGGCAGCCCTGCAGTGCTGCCCTTCGGAAAGGGCACCAAAACCAGTAACCAAACCTTGTAACAGTACCCTTAAAAGCAAGGTGATGACGAGGAAATTTAAAAGTCAAATGTCCCAAAGAATCAACACCTGCTTTCCTGTCTACAGAGACACCGCCAGTGACATGTCTGACATTGGGCAGTCAAGAGCAGGAGATGACAATTTATGTGATGGCTCTACTGTTAATAAAGCCATCAGCATAGATGTGAGAGCTGAAGTTAGCAGTTCCAAAACTAAATCCCTCTTTAAAACCTATGATGAGAAGGAAAGGGGGCCAGGAGCCCAGATTGACCCCAGCTGCAGGATGTGGTCACTTGCCAATGTTTAAGTAAAGCAATCTGCTCTCATGGGGGTTCTCTGAGGGCTGAATGGCATTTGGAGGTGAGAGGAAGGCAGTCCCAGGGAAGACAATGAATCATATCTGATCCCTAAAGAGATGCAGAGGGACAGCAGAAGTGGAAAAGGGGTTTCTTCAGTCTTTATTCTTGCATTGTGCAGACCAGACACAGCTGCAGCCCAAGGGGTTTCCTAACACTTCCTGGAACAACAGCATCTCTGCAAAGAGCAGGAGAAGAAAAGCAGGTATCATTAAACCCTAACCTCTGCAATTATGGCTTCATTCAATGAACAGGATTTTTACAAGTGCTTTGCAATCCTCCCTGCAAGATTCCTTGCTGCTATCAGTAGGGGAATGCAATTTTACATGTCATGAAAACATGGTATTTATACCTGCACATAGCAAATAACAAGACTAAGATACTGATATCAGATAACTGATATTAATGGCAGAACAATTAGCCTGAAGCCTGGATGAAAAGCCTCATTCAAATTGTCCTCAAACACTGCATCCCTCTCTATTTTCATGTCCCATTGTCACTGCACCTTCTCCTGCCCTGCCCCTGCACAGTGTCCTCCTGCATGATAACACCCGTGTCTGTCAGCACAAGGGTATCTATCAGACAGGCTCTGTAACTGCATTTATTAATGGTTTTTTTGACCTCACAGGCTGTGACTGACCAGGTGATATTCCACTTCTGGTGTCACAGAGATCAAAGCTGAAATAAAACAATGGAAGGAAGCCTTGGCATGCGGGGTATCACACAAATGAGAACTCAAGGTCACCTGCACACTCAGGTGAGTGACAGCAAACCTCAGGCAATGTGGTGCTGTTCTTGCTCCTCTCTTTGCTGTGTATGTACACCACTGAAATGGTGGGAGACTACCTGTGAAGCTTTTAGCAGCCCGTAAGAGCACATAATTCTGATATTAATTCACCAGGTATTTTTCCTAGTCCATCTGTCAGGTATGCACAGCAACAACATTCCCTCTGTTCATTCCAGGAGTGAATTCTTCCCTTCACCTATACTAAGGAAAAGGATGAATGCATTTATGCTTATTCTGAGCACAGTTCACATGTCAGTACTCTACATAAGCATATGGTCAGGCCACACATCAATTAACCATGCAGTTTTACAGTGACAAGCAGGCAGATCTATGGATTTTTTATTTGCCCTTGGTATGGAGGGCATCTCCTAAAAAAAAGCAGAACCAGGGTACCGCTGTGCTGCAGAGATCCATCTGAGATGCTACTGTAGCCAGGCAAGATTTCTAACAGATGTTCTGTTACAAACAGAATATATATATCAGAAGCCAAATTCACTGTCATTTACCTTCAACTTCCACAAAGCAGAGCGGTACCAACACAAAACTCTATCCTTCAAGTCCTGGGTGGTCCATTCCTCAGGTCTTGATGAGTTGTGGGTCTAAGCTGGCTAAAAATACCCTGTGAGGCAGGAAACTGTTCTTCCAAGAGCTGTTAAACAGTTCTTCTAAGGATGCACTGTTTCCACACAAATGCATAAAAGCCCCTTGAAACAGAAATAGGGCAGGATACATCTCACAGAAAGGAAGAGACACATGGCATAGGGCCTTAAGATTCCCTGTATTCAGCCAAGTTCCTTTCAGAGTTTTATTCAATATCATAAAAATATTCGTGCATAGCAATTCAAGCATGTCCATTCCCACTGAAGGATGTCCAGGCTCTACAGTCAAATTATCATACAGTGCTCTGAGTTTTTTCTCTTTGTCCTTAGTAATGTTTTGCTTCTCCAAAGAATCCTCAGGGCAGCAAGAAGGAGAGGAGAGACCAGGTATTTAGCAGAACTATCATGTCTATTAGTAGCACAAAAGCTACTCTGCCCAAAATACTTTCAGTCAGGGGTTCGTGCCTAACCCTCTTCCTACCACATGCTCTTAGGATCTACCAGTTAACCAGTCCTACAGTGTCTTCTCAGTTTTCATGGTCACTGAGTTTCACTTGTCTCTTTAGAGATATGTACCTTGATCACATCTGGGAACTGATTGTCAAAATACTCGATATCTATATGAAAACTGTATCTATGTGAAGAAAAAGGAAACAACTTCTACAAATAAACTACTCTCCTGAAATTTTGATCTTTCAGCCACAGAAACAAAGGCTGAAAAACAGGCATCAGATATCGCAAACTGACACAAATAAAATAACCTAGTCAAAAGAGAGTGAGCTGCAGGTACACATTAAGTCTTTTACTAGTGCAAGTGGCAATTTTATCTGAAATTGTAAATGACTATAAAAAGAAAAATCAAACTCAGAATTTACTAATAGCCTTTCTGAGATTTCATGCAAGAAGGAAATTTGCTGAACCTACATATCCAGGAAAGCTGTATTTAGTAGAGGGTGGTTACAGATTGCTTACAAAGTAACCCAAAATAGTTGAATGGACCTGGAGTCAGGGGCTGTAGGGAAAAACAAACTGAGTGAAAAAACATTGTCCAGTGTGTGCAGTGGCAGAACCCTAGCTTTGTGCAGCATGTCAGTACATGTTTCTGGGATCATAAACATTTCACAATGAATTTCTATTATCACATGGTAGGCACAGCTAAATCCAGGGCACATCACTCATTCGCCTCACTAGAGGACAAAAACAGCTCAGTCTTTCAAGAAGCCTGCCTGGTGACACAGTTGTCTATTCTGTGCTTTGAAGGCTTCATCTCACAACTCTGAAGGCAATATTTTCCCACTTTAGCTGGGACAAGTAGAGATTCATGAGAAAACCTGCTCCTACCTCAAAGATCTCCAAAGAAAGGATGGTCTCCAGCCACAGAAGAACACTTCCCATGCAGGATGCCCCACAACCATCCATGTCACCAAACCACACAGTGGAGGGGATCTTTCAGGTGCCACAGCCTAGACTGTGGCACAAAACAACTCTGACAGCAAGATGTGGCTCATCATCAGGCTGAAGTAAAAGCTGAAGATCAGCAGAAATTGTGGCCACAAATAGCCACAAATCCACGAAGCTGAGGTGGAGGTGTGAGGCCAAAGCCAGTGGTGTTTATATCCTTGGATAAGGTAGCACTTGCTATGCTGCCTGGAGGTACTGTAAGCCCACACATCTAGGCTTTGTTGAAGCTCATTCTGGATTAACTGGATAGCTGCCCTCACCACTCAGTCCCAGGGGAAAAAACCACAATGCAGAAAAAAATCAGGGTTACATGGTAAAAACATTTCTTCAAGATCAAGTTATGAAAAATAAGAATGTCTTAAATGAATTTCTGAATTAGAAGTAATCAATTTGGTGGTGTAATAGAAAAGCTCTTTTGATCTGTTTGGCTTTTTTGTTCCTTGGTTGGTTTTTTTTTTAATTTTGAACCATCCATCCCTCTAAAGCTCTGAACAATTCCTGCATTATCTCAGTAGGCACTGCTGATTCAAAGCAAGGATTAGTCACAAATCTGTGCCACCCCAGAGCCATTAAAACAGCAAGCTGGTGGACTGGGAAAGGGCATATGCATCTGATAACTAAGATGACCTTTCCTACAGATATTCGTGTTTGATTACCAATATCTTTTCTGGATATACAGTTTCAGCAGTACACTGTAACATCCCAGTTCTTCCTGAATTGTGGAGACAAAAATAAGACAATCTTTACCACACCACAAGAGTGCTGCTTATGCAGTGCAAAATAGTGCAAAATCACTGGAACAATTTTATTCTTCTGAATAATGAAGATACTTTAATAAACCCTATTAAACTCAAGCATCAGTACCAACCCCAGCATTACACTGTTGAATACAGAGCAGTTTTCCTATGGGAAATTTATGACCAAAGGAAATATTCTAGCCTTGGTATTTTTATAGCATCCATTAATTTTTAGTGGAGGATGGAGCTACCCAAGATTTAAAATGGTATTCAAAGTGTCCTCTACCTTGAAGAAGAAAAGTAACCTGCATTGGGATACCGTGCCACAGCCCCCAAAAGATGAGACAACACCTGGGTGCAACTGCTGTTACCAAAGTACATTCATTTAGACAGCCACTATTCTCCTCAACAGACATCCTGCCTGTTTTGGTTACGAAACAAAACCATCCTGACCTTTTATCTCACTCCTCTGCACAGTAACATTGATGCCCATTGTCAAAGTGTACAGACAAGGGTCCTCAAGCCCTTTGCATGTGCCACAGACCTTGTTCCCTGAGCTCTCGCTGTTCTGTCACCTCTCTCTGCCCCTCTCTCCCACTGGCTGCCTTTCCCAAGGCTTCCAAGTAAACATCCTGTTAACTCAACATCCAAGACAAGAAGCACAGACAGTTCATGAGCTGTTTACCAGTGACTTATTACCAAGTGCAGTATGACCTGAGGGAAAAAAAAAAGAAAATAATTAACTGTTATTTTCATTCCTCTAATTTAGAAAATGAGGGCACAATTCTCTCCAGAAAGCAGATGCCACAGAATTATTAGTGAGTGTTTCTTGGTATTTTGTTCACAGTGTAAACATTCAAATTGGAGTTGCAATAAGTGTTTGTTGCATGTTTAGCACAGTTAAGCTCTATTTCTCTGTAGAGAAGTATAATTTCAGATGTTACAGTTCACCAACAAATTCTGAACGCCATATTTGCTCAGAGTGGCATTTCTCCTAGGATCTACAACTCCAGAGCTACACTGAAACATAATTAACAATATAACACATCACTGCAGCTCCTCTGCATCTTCCACTTGCAAACAAACTGGTGCTAAACTCTGTCATATCCCAGCAGCACTGTATTCTCAGCTTCCCTTCCTCCTCACCTCAGCTTCCCTTCCTCCTCATCCTCCCCCTCTAAATTCAGAGACACAAATCTACAGAAAACGTGCCAAGATACTTTCTGAAGAGATGTAAAAGGGAGAACAGCATCATGTATATTCCTCACCCAAAATAAGCTTATGTGCCTTTTATACAGTCCATATGCTTATTTTCTTAACAATTTTTGAAACTCCCATGCTGATACCAGACACGAACAAGCCATAATATTCCTTCCTCAGTTTCAGGGCTATTACCCCGCAAGGATTTCACTCCTCTGAACATTTCCAGAACATCTCCAGCCTCTCCCAAGTTCAGCAGTGGCTGTGCTGGCACTGTGCAAACACAGCTCACAACACCACCGAGCTGTTTTTAGCTCCCATGCTGCCTGAGGCTGAGCATCTTCCCCCTCATCACATCCCATTTAGTGATGAGCCATCTATCCTCGAGCTTCTGAATGCCACATTCTCACTTAGGAGATGGAGCCTTAGAAAGACATGCTCCAACAAAAGAGCATGTCTCTATGTGTTCTGCCTTTGCCCCAAAACCAGAACGAGGCCTTACCCTGCACCTCTTTTGTTCAGTTGTATAAATAGGCTGGATCTGCTGTCTTGCTGGAGCAGCTCAGACTGGCACAGGAGGAGTGAAGCCAGATCCCCTTGCCAGCTCCTGGTAAGACATCTGAACAAATATCCCCATTTTGGGAACAGCTTAACTTCAGATGGTAATTACGTTCCACCTTTGAGGGGCTCCTGCTTTTCTAAGCCTGAAGGCTGGACTGCCTCCCCTGCCACAGCCCCAACCAAGGGATCCGCTGCCATCCGTACATCAAATGTGACTCCTGTCAGATGGCAGCTCGGGCTGTCAGCCTTGCTTCTCCTCCTCCATGTAACACTGACGCTGGAAAGTCTGAACAAGGAAACTGGGATTACAGGAGACATCCTTTGCCCCGAGACAGCACTGCCGGCTGTTATCTCTGCTCTCCAGTTCTCAACCAGGAGTAGAGCAGTAACAAATGCACTCAATCCTACCCTGAAAGGCAGCCATACAGAAAGGCCTGGGCTGGAAATCCCAGCTATAATCAAATGGAACAGCACTGGGAAGAGAGGTGAGAGTGGGGGTGGATAGGTACTGAGTCATTCAAATTAAAATTGACCTTTTTTTAATTTGCTTTGATTCACCTCTAACCTTACATGCTTCTTCCTACATTCTGAAAAGGTACAGAAATGAGGCCAAGATACAGATTAAAAAAAAAAAAAATTACCATTCCCTCTCAAAATATACGCCTAGAAAAAATGCATAGTTAATATTTATAGTAAGGATTAATCAAGACATTGAGCCATTAAAAGCTTCATTTAAAAAAAAGGGTGCATCTCTAAATCTCATCTTTCAGTTCTTCCAGAGTATTTATTTAATTTTAAGTAACAGAACTTCAGGTTCTAGGTTTTACAAAAATCTAAAGAGCAAGCAACTTTTAAAATCATTAAGGTGTGAAGTTTTAATTGACTTTTTTAGTTGTCAGAATCATGAGGTGGATATAACTCCATGTGGATGTGCAAAATTGATCAGCTGGATAAATTTGTTCAGCTTCTTTCTATGTTCTGTAGACCACCAACTGCTACTAAAGAGGCCTCCAGCTTTCTTCGTTCTCCCTTTATATGACAAAATTTAACTCTCTACAACGGCTGGATTGTTAACCAGTCACTTAATTAACATAATAAATATACAGCTGAATGTGTCATTACATCCCTTCAAGATAACTAAGTTTCTGTAACAACATTCAATTTCCATGCTAAGATGTGTGAATTATTATAGTTGACTCAACCCAAGAAACTGCATCTCCTTAAATGGGATTATAGCAAGTAGGTTTCCATTTAGAATTCTTTTAATAGTCAGTAAAGCTAAATGAATCAGTGTAATAATATTAACACCATAATAATATTTTTTTTTTTAGCTTAAAAACTTGCTAGAACAGAACACACTGAGTCTCTTCGGAAATCTGTTTGAGAAACACACCATCCAATTTATTCTCTTTTACTTTAGACTGTTGCTTCCAGTTACCTGTAACTAATGAGAATCCAAAAGGAGAGAAGGAACATAAAAATGAGTTACTCATTAATAAAAGGAACTGTGTGGACAGCATGTACTCTCTCTTCAAACTATAAATAATAAAACTACCAATTCAGAACAGAAAAAGCCAGCATTGCCTTTTCAGTGATGCTTTTTCCTAAAAGCATCATGCCTTATGATAAACACCTTCTATGTTCAAGTGGAGACCTTCCAATCACACCAATAATAGGTTGTTTTCATTAGAAATTGGCTGAGAATTGTTTTTATTCAATTTAATTACTTCCACAATTCTAGCTTTTCCAGCAAACAAATGCACGTTCAAGGGGAAAGAAAACAAATATCCCTCCAACCCTCACATACTCACCTTTTTAAGCTTTTTTAAGCTCTCTGAGGTAAACAGCAAGCACTTTAGTGACAGTTTCTGAGTAATGATGGGGAAGAGAGGGGAAGTGGTTGAAAGCACCACTGGCTTCTTAATGCCAACTCTTTTATGTTACTCAGGGAACACATGTTCAATCACTGCTTATGAAACAGCTTTGACAACATGGAGAGGAGCTTTTTGCTTGATGTTTGCTTAAATGAAACTCCATCTATTGTAGAAGCAATTGCTTATAATTTACTTTTTGGTGTGGTTCTTTAGTATTTTTTTGTTAAACAGAAGCAACTCACAGTCTTAATAATAGATTAGTCAGCGGCTGTCTTCTCTGGAGGCTTTGTCATCAAGAGGTTTCATTGCAATCCAGCTCTTCTGAGAAGAAATTTAGAGAAAATATCAGAAGGGTGGTAACAACAGAATTTCTAACACCTGACCTTTCCAAGAAGAAAAACAAGCGAGACACATTAGAAGACCCTATCCCCACTTCGGACCTTTCTTTTAAAGTCACACCATTGCACATGATGCCTACTTCCAAGAAAGCAGTAGGCTGTTTCATTTTTGAACGTAGAACATAACTATCACATTAAAGCTTTAGCAAAACATGTTTACAGAAGTCCCTGCATTTTTATTATACTGTATTGTGCCTTGGAGAAAGCTTTTCTTAAGTGAACAAAAGCTGCAGCAGACTGAATTAGACTTGAAGCCTGAAACAGATCACATGTTGTACACTTAGAAATTGTTTTACAACACTGAATTTAACCTTATCTAAGGCAGACTCTATTAGCAAGATATTTTAAGGCAGGACTGCAAACCACTGTGCTGTTGTTAGCATCTATTTGTTATTTCTTACTAAAGGTACAGTCAACCGGCCTTCTTTCAGTCTGTTAAATAAGGTTCCTCTTCCCTGTTATGTTTTTCATGCATAGATGGTGAACAAAGGCTTCACAGCAACTTTTTAGAGGCTCAGCTTTGAGCTTGGAATTACAGGGTCACGGGACAACTCAGGCTGGAAGGGGCTCAGGATTCCCTGGTCCAGCACCAAGGTCAGATTAGGCTGATCACGGCTGTGCTCCCTTGGGGCTGGAACTCCCCAGAGCAGAACTGGCACAGCCACTGTGGGCAGCCCACACCTCTTCCTCCTTGGACTCTTTTCCTTGTGGACCATCTGAACCTCTCTGGCTTGGTCCAGCTGATGCCCCCTGTGTCTTTGGCACTCTCTTTTTGACCACCTCCCTCCCCATGGTACCAGAGGCTGCTGTCAGCACCTCCAGAGCCATTTCCTTCCAGACTGAGGCAGCCTGTCCCTCAGCCTTTCCTCATGGGGCAACTGCTCCAGCCATGACCATCAGGCTTTGATACTCTAGAAAATGGCTCCTTCCCTGGAGGAGAGTCCATCCTGTTTTGCAAGGAAACAGGAAAGGTGAACTACACTGACACACTCCACATCATCTGACTCCCTGTGTCCAGGGAACCACAATCTTATGTGCACTTTCATCAGTTAGTATGAAATATTTAAGAGCTGCCAATGCTTCTGCATCTGTCTGAGCAAGACCAAGGTACCTTGAAATGAAGAAGATATAAAATATCGATGGGTCAAGTGCTCAGCTAAAGGATACAAATGACACAAGATTCCAAGGTAGGCAAAACAAACCTTAAAAGGGATGTTGAGCCTGAGCAAAGGATAGCACTTTATCCAGACACAACACCAAGTTGTGTGGTGTTGAATGCTGCACATCTTCCAAGGGCATTTCAACAACTCCAAAGCTGCATTACTGATCACAGTTCCAGGTTGCTCAGGGGCCTATGGACAAACTCCTGGATTTCCAGCAGAATGTTGTGTATTGGTTGCAAAAAAGACTAAAATAAAAGGCTATCCATTTGTCCACGGGGGATGGAAAGCAGTATAAATTATTCCCTCTGTTCTGCCTCAGCAGGTATTCAGAACTGCAAGCATAAACATCACTGTTTACTGTAAACCCAGTTCACCTTCCTCTGTTGGATGGAATATGTGGACAGGATGGGGAAAGACAACAGAGACAGCTTTGCTATTATTATATATGTAGTAAATACTGCTTAATCTGTAGATTAAAAGAAGAAGAAGGAAAAAGAAAAAAGCAAGTGCTCCCTGATCTGCAGTTTTTCTGGGGACACATAAAATGGAATATTTTTAATTCAGAGCTGCATCCTTGCAGCACAACCCAGCACAGAAACTGCCCCTGCCTCTGGGTTCAGCATGGAAAGATGTCACATACCAAAGCAAAGACATGCAGAAAACCTCTGCTGCATATATTCAGTGCTTTTTGTGCTCTGGGAAGCCAGCTGAAATCCTCCTGTCAAAATGCTTCAGCCTGGCTACACCTGGCCAGAGCTCCACACGCAAGGCTGCTCAAGGTCTGTCTCCCCATGTACAGTGCAAACCTGATCCTGGTCAAATCATCACCTCCCTTTGCTGACAGTGGTTTTTTTGGCTGTAGTCAGATGTGCTGCCTCAGCCACAGCTAAACCATGTGAAAGACTCCTTCTGCCAGCCTACCCCAGCCCTCCCCCTGGTCTCTGGGCAGATGCCACACTCCCTCTCTGAAGTATGTGACTGCCCTTCTCTGCCCTGCCAAGGTAAGGGCACAAGTTTGCATGTCCTACCCAATCTTTCACCACAGCACAAGTTAAAAAATTCCACTGACAGGGTTTTCAGATCCATCCCTTGGATGCATTTGAACTGAAGCAGACTGGATAGCACCTACCTATGATGCTACTTCCCACGTTTCTGGGAGCGATGCAACCACTGGTGAGAAACTTCTGTAGGAGTTGTTTCTGACACCAGCTGGGAGGCACCCAGCCCAGGCTGCAAGGTCGCAGCTACCTGGAGCACAGGGAGAGCCATGTGGGTCTGCCAGGAGGCCAGGTCCTTGCAGCAGGGAAGGATGTTTGGCTCCATCCAAGTGCAAGAGGATGAGGCGGGGCACAATGCCACATAAGCATTTGTGCTTGTTCCCAAAAACAAAAAAAAAAAAGACATCATTGTGCACCTTATCCTTCCTCTTGCTAATATCAAACAAGAGAATAAAGTCAAATGGAATTGCTATACAAGCATGGTGGTGCTCTGTCTTTAGTGGGGAATGAATGAAGGCTTTAATGTATATAAATGACTGAAAAGATGTAGAAGAGAGCTTTGTGCAATATAAATGCAGAAAAATATTTTCAAAGAAATCAACATTATCCAGTGAGCGCTTTATTATTTATATATTTACATTCATGCCCAGAGAGTAAGGCCAGCTGATACAATTTATACAAAAGCCAGCAAATCAACTTAATACACTATTAAAACTTTCTAAAGAAAAAAAAAAATTAAAAAAAAAATCAGCCAAACCAAACCACCTCAAAAAAACCTGTCCACAGTAATTTTACAGGGAGATAATGAAAGAGAAAAGACACACAAGTATTGTGATGCTATTAATGTTGGCAAGACAAGAAAGGAGAAAATGGGCAATTACCTGTAAACACAGCTCCTCAGCTGTGTAGCAGAACAAATAATCAGAACAAAACCACCACCTAAAAGTCAATAAAAGCACATGTATTCATAAAGGTCTTGCTAGATAAACTCACAACATCTTTTCATATTTCTCCTCCATTATCCTTCTCATGACACGGGGAGAGTGTTACAGCATCCTGCTGTGCAGAAAAAGCAGAAGAGGACGTTCAGATGTAGCCTTAACCAGAAGAAACAGCAGTGGCAGTAGGAAGCAAATTAAAGTCTAATCAAAAACTTGTAAGCAATTGAGAGAAACTGATTGTGGAAGAAGCTAGGTTTTATTGTGACCACAGTAATCGAGTGTTAGCACTGAGTCAAGAAAACAAAGAAAATTATTGCACCGCTGGCTATCAACCCTGTATCAAGAAGCATTAAATTATGGACAAGGAAAGCAACACATCATCTTATGAACTTGAGGAATGACAGTGTTTGTATTCATAGCTCATTATGAGAAACATCTCAGACCTATTGAGCTTATTTTGAGAGGGCTATGGAGAAAAAAAAAGAACGATCAAAACTTCCACTACTGTGCACTCCCACAGAGCAAAGAAATTGAAAAATATAATCACCAAGCCTTGAGCAGCAGAAGTTATAAAGCTCAGCATTCTATGTAGCACCCGCACAAATTTTCAGATGTCTATTAAGTTGAATGCCTGCTACAGTGGTTCCTTCAGTGAGGGCATCAACTGCATCTCCCTCATCTCCCTGGCCAGAAGCCTTGAGGTTTGTAAAATTTTGTCACTTTGAAATCTCTGCTCTTCTGTTTATATTGGCAGAAATTAATCCCCAAGGGTAAAAAAAAATACACCAAGGCAATGAGGGGAGCTATCAGTCAGACAGCATTATTATTGTTTCAGCTTCATCTCCTTAGGAAACCAGGCTGAAATTAATATAGTCAGGGCAGAAGGAAAGAAATAACAAACATAAATCTAAAATGGGAAAAACTTCTAAAACCGGATTTTTTAAGTCAAGTACAGAAGGCATTATTTCACGTGAGGAAAGCCAGATGTGGGAGCTTTTCACAAACAGATCACCATTTCTGACTTTCTAGGATTTCTGCTAAGCCACACTCTTAGGCTGCAATGAAAAGCTGGATGATCCCCTCATAAAAACGCAAACACCAGAATCTTAATCCATTCTAACACAGATGTTTGACTGTCTAAATACTTCTACCAGACAAGATCACTTGGATTTATTTTTGTAATTCTCCCCTTTCAGTGGTGGGGGTGATCCCATGGGTCTGAGTGGCCAGTCTGGATGCCATAGAGTGCAAAAAATCAATCCAACATCCTGAACTGTTCCACTTCTCACAAAACTATTTGAGAGAATGAGGTGCACCCTAGGGAGAAGCTGCAATGCACAGAGGCTCTTTGGACATCAAGAAGTGGAGAGAACACACCAATTTCCCTCACTTTCCCTGCAAAGCCATTCAAAAGGAAGCCACACCTAGAGAACTAAGTGTGGTCCTGAGGAGAAATCAACAAAGTCCAGCAAAAAGGCCAGAAGGAGTTCAGGAAACATATGATCTTGAGCTGGTGATTCCTCACAGATTTTCCACCCCAGGTTTTAGAAACTGAAGGAAACAATTACATTCTGAAAGGCTTATTACTAACAGAAAATATTATTTGTTAACAGGATAGTCAGTGGATGGACACAAGAGAACTGTTTTGCACTTTCAGACAGATTAACAATATGACCTGAGTTTCTCTGCATTTCATGATTTGCATCAATATTTTTTAAATTTGTTGTGAATTTGAAGTTCATACATATTTTTATAGCATACTGGTGTGCTATGCTGTTTTGCCTTAATTTGTGACTGTCATGACCCATCTAATTAAAAAAAAAAAAAAAAAAGGAAAAGACACTGGTCTCTGTTCCAACAGGATGTATTACAAAGGTACAAAACTAAACCTCCACTCTAATAGAACACTAAAGTGTGTGCTTTTAGAAGTTATGTGAGTATTTAGAGTTAAGTTTCAAATTATCTTACTTAAATTTGTAAGTATTTGCTATCAACCACAATGTAATATTTCAAAACCATCATGGCATTCACATTCAAGTTCAAAACTTCAAAGAGAATATTGTAAGTTGAAATAAAAAAACTCAATAACTCAGACCATTCTCATCCCCATGACTTCTTCAGTCAGAAAAGGTAAACAAAGTGTCATTGTCTTTCCTTCAGCTGTTTTTAAGGTCTCTGTTTTGATCAAATTTTTCATCATGATTTTTTTTCCTAGATACAGAAGGTGATGACGTTATACTGTGCAAGTCAATATGCCCTGTGTATTTCCACATTAACCAATCCTAACCACAATGCCCCCAAATGTACACAGTAATTTTATCCATTTCTTCAGGAATTGTTAATACTCTTTCACTTCTCTCTTTTCTAAAAACACTTGCCTGCTCTACAGAGTCCACAAATAACTTCAACAACTGCTAAGAAGCATCATTTATAACTGGATTAAGAAACAATTCTCTTGCTGCCAACATTCTGTGGCAATCAAAAAGAAAAAAAATTCCTGCCTCGCATGTGATCTAAGTACAAGGACATTCCTTGCAAACACAGAAAGCTGAAAGTCAGTGATGTATTTTAACTGGTTCTCTAGGAATATATTTTGCATCCACAAACTGCATGTTAGTTGTTCATTATCTTGTCCGTGCAACTTAAATTATGGATTTAATGCACAAGGGTTATGTTTCAAATATGTAATATACCTAAGCAGTAAATTACTCTCTAGCCTTCGTGTTGTCACCACTGATGAATTTGACCATATAAGCATAATTTCAGGAAGGAGACGTGCTTTAAAATCGCACCTGGCGCACTTCTGATTGCTTTTCTGCCGTAGAAAAAGTCATTTCACTTTCCTTCGCCGTGAGAGGCAGCCTATGTATGACACCGATTAGCGGCTTCCCCTAAAGTTAAATAATACCTGGCGCTAAGAAACATTAAACCTGCTCAGTCCGGAAGTACCCAGGGCAGGGAGGCACAAGCAGATCACCCGTGACCTATCCCGAAGAACGCCTGGGACGCGGTGGTCGGGCACGGGACATCACGTCCCCAGGACCTCCCTCCCGGCAGCTTCACCGCTCCTCGTCCGGAGCTGCCGGGCCGCCCGCTCTCTGCTCCAAACTTCTCCCCGTTCCCTTCGATGCGCGAAGGCTGCCCAGGGCCGGGAGGGACGCGCACGGTACCTGGGCACTCCGCGTCGCCGGGAACGCTCGGGTTTGCGGGCGCAGGGCGGGCGGCTCCTCCCGCGACCCCGCCGCTCCTGCGGGATGTTCCCAGCCGGCAGCCGGCCCGGGGGGCCGACCCGGCCCCGGCAGCCACGGCCCGGGCGGAGCGGGACCCCGCCGCGCCTCTCGCCCCCGGCCCGGCCCCGGCTTCCCCCGCCCGCCGCCGCCGCCCTCACCCGGCGCCGCAGGTCCCTGCCCTCGGATCGCGCTGCGCCGGGAGCCGCGGCCGTGCCCGAGGGCGGCGGGATGCCGCGGGATGTGGTGCCGGGGTGCCGCGCCGGGAGGCGCCGGGATGCCGTGCCCGCCCCCCCGGCGCGCCCGTCCCCGCAGCCCGTCCCGGCGGGAGCAGCGCGGGGGCCGGGCCCCAGGGGCTGCCAGGACTGGAGGTGGCCGGCGTGGGGCACCATTCCCCTAAACACCGAGCGTCGGCCGGCTCAGGCTGCCGCTGCCGCCGGGAGAGGGGACCTGGCTGGGATACCCCCTCCCCTGCCGCCTGTGCGGAGGGACGCAGCTGCCGAGGGTCCCTGTCCCGCTGCAAACTGATGTGGGGGGAAACAGCAGGTCCTGGTGCCCTAAAAACAATAGAGAAAACAGCTCTTACCTGGAGCTTTGCTGACTTTACTCCCTTTTCTTTCTCCTCTTTTTGGCTGCAGTCCCTCAAACTGCACCAGCAAAATGACACAGGACATCCTCCCACTCCTGCCCGACGCAAGCAGCGAGCGTGTGACAAGAAGTTGGCACCTGGATGTAGCCATATGTGACCCTTTTTGGCTCCGAGCCTTGTTACCTCACAGTCGCACAGGGAGAGGCCGTGGTGCAGCTGCACACCTCTGTCAAGGCTGCTGGCCTCTGGGACATGGGCCTTCATGCAGGAGTTTGGAAAAATCCAGCCGTGGCCTGGAATCAGCAGTCTTTGCTGTTCTCCGCTTAAAATGGTGCCCTGTGAAGAGTGCTGCAAGTTCTCTATCTTAAAGACTGTGTTCAGTGGAAACACAAAATTAACATCTTCAGGCATATTCTACCACATTATACCAAACTGGTTTTGAAAGCTTTTTAAAAGACGTAGACATTTTGAGCATAGCATAGATTTGTAGGTTGTTTTTTTATTTTTTTAATTGTACCAAAAGGACTCTATTTTGAAATAATTTTAAACAGTTTTGAAAATCACACTACAATCTATCAATCTATATACATATACATATATACATGAGACTTCATCCAGCTGTTTCCCTATATCCAGTCAGAGCCAAATTAAAAGGGAACCTGCACAAAGGTTTTCTATTTATACTCAGAAACTTTCCATTTATATTCTGAGAACTGGAAAAATGCAGACACAGGTGGGTATCTTACCTGTGCTTTTCAGTGTTTACACTACAAACCATGTCAAGCTTTTTATCATATTTATTTATGATAACAAATAAAGAGAAACAGAGGATTAGAATTTTATTCCATTTTGAAAATGAGGTTGGCTTTCATGAACCTAAAATCCCTTGGTTTAATTTCTTACATATTTCTGGCATGACCTAGAATACTTAGGATCTATTTTTAACATTATTTAAGCCATGTTGTTAAAGTAATCCTATTTACAATGGGAACTTTAAACTCCAAATAACTCAGGTAATGGCTTAGAATCGGTTGATTATGATGCATTTTTATTAGATCTTTCCAAATGTCCTCTCAAAGTACAAGAGCTGTAGTTTGGAGTCCTGCCAATACTCCCTCTAAAATATTTTTCTTAGAATATAATTTGCTGTCTCTCCTTTAATGATTAGTTTCTTTGCAATTTATTTCATTATTTGGGCAGATGGCTTGATTTCTCAAAAAATCCTCTTATGACTACTATTTTTATCTTAATGACAAAAATAACTGGTAGGTGTCTTTCCTTTTCCAGGTTATAAGGAAGGTTTATTCAGAAGAATGATTCTGCAGTTCTCCTCTCACAAAGTTAGTATTTGTACTGTAGATCTACATTCAGCAGAAACCGAAATTCAGTGTGCTGGTCACCTTCAGGGCTTTGTTTGTGTGAGAACATTTGAGCTAAGGAGAATACACAGGTATTAGTGCCAAGGTCCTGTCGTGCACTTAGCTTGGTGACATGAAGGCCTTGACATCCTTCCAGCTCACCTGTATGTCTTCTGAGTAGAAACCCAACCAGTGTATTCTTTCAGGCTGAGGCAGTGGTAGGAGTGGTAGGAGTGAGGAATGGTAGGAGTTCTAGGAGGAGATGCTCCTCACCTTCCCTGGTGCAGCTGGCACATGTTGTGTGCAGGTGGGACTTCATGTGTGGGGTTTGGAGTGGAGCACTGCAGACACCTGCTCTGAATCAGATCCAACACAAACGCCTGGAGGAACCACTGATGCCTATGAGTGAGATGATTACTCCATGACAACGAGTTCTTCAGGGATGTGCATGTTCCCAGTGTGGCACTGAGAGAAAAATCCTTTCTGCACGGAGTGAATCAGATACCTTAGTGGTGTTCAGCAGTGGAAAACTGCTTTGAAGCAGCTGGGATCAACTGCTGTGGGCATGCCTTGACAGAAATATGGAACGTCCCTACTTAGAGCCACAACTGTGTTTCTCTTTCATTTCTTTATTAAAAACTGCTATCTCTTTCTTTTAATTTCCCCTTTCTTGTAGCAAAATCAATGTCACTTGAAAAAGAGATTTTGTATTTGTAAGTCTTGCTTACAAATTTTCATGTTTTAGCCCTGTGCAGTTTCTATATTTTCAAATATCTGGAGGATTAGGAAAAAGTTGTAGTCTACTTTAATACTATTCATGCCAAACCTCTCTTTCTTTATATTTTATTGTACATATTGCTAGGAGTTTCAGACTCCCAAAGATGCTTCTAATGAAATCAATTGCTGTCACAGGAAACAAACCAGTGAGGAAAATACTGGAGATTACTACTTTTGAATTCCAGTTGCAAAATTTATGAAGGAGATTATGGTTTATTGGGGTGTCAAGGAGACAGGGAATGAAGTCAGTGGCCCAGATCCTTGCTAGTCCTGTGACCATGTTCCATGTTCCACTTGGCATCTAAAATTTTAAAGATAAACAGGACATATATAAAGTAAAAATGAAACAAAGACAAAATTCAGACTTTTATGACCGTATTGCTGTTTGCAGCAAGCACTGGCAGTATTGCCAGGAGGGGAAGGGGATTACACCTGGGGAGCAGTGGGGAGCTGCAGGAGCACCATCCTTCTCCGTAGGCTACCTTACTGGGTAGGCCATGCAGAGAACTTCCTGCCAATGGCCCTTCCCTGGGGATAGAGCTTTGCTGAGTTGGGTTTTCATAGGATCTGAGCAGCCGTGGTACTGGATGTAGCAATGTATCAGAGGCTGAAGCTGCCTTTTAAGCTGGAGGCAGAAATCTTGCAACAGCAAAGGCTTCTGAACTCTTTCTCTTCTGCTAGAGCACTGATTTTAGAAAGTTGATGTTTTGGACTCCTTAAAAGCATCAACTTAAGAGGTGCAAAATAAATCAATATTCCTTGGGGAAAAAAAAAAAAAAGAGAAAGATTCTTAGACAAATAAGATAACAGATAGAAGAGATTTTAAAAAGAAGAGATCTTATTTGAAGGTAAAAGATATTTTTCCAGAAGCAGAAGTTATGTGCAAACAAGGGAGCTTACACAGATCTATTATTATAGATCAAATTATACTTAAAAATATAAATGAAGAGTTTGTAGAACAACTTGCTAAAGGCAAGTATAAAAGTTACTCATAAAACTTTAGACCACAAGAACTAGGAAGCAGAGCTGAGGGATTACCAAGGAGTAGGAGGATCGCAAAAAAGTTCAAGAAAGAGATGCTAATGCAATTTCTCTACCAAAGAGCTTGGAGACATTCATATCCATCCACTTTCTTTACAAAAATCAGATCTGCAGTTATCCCCTATTGAATGGTTAGAAGGAGGAAAAAAAGCTCATATAAGGAAAATGGATAATAGAATCAGCTTGCCTGAGTCCTATTCACCTGGAATCCTCTGGAGAGGTCAGGTATTGAACAACTGTCCCACTAAGTTTGAGGTAAATTTGGCATTCAAATACTTTTTGAACTCAGCCAAATAGACAGGTACAAAATCTTGAGACGTGCTCCAGACAATCCACTTAAAAATAACCTAAAAAATAGTATCACTTGTCATATGAATAATTCTGAACTAATACCATCCTGGCCTGTATCAGCAATAGTGTGGCTAGCAGCACCAGGGTTTTCTCCCTGTGCTTAGCACTGGTGAGGCCACAACTCAAATTCTGTGTTCAGTTTTGGGCCCCTCTCTACAAGAAAGACATTGAGGTGCTGGAGCATGTCCAGAGAAGGGCAATGGAGCTGGTAAAGATCTGGAGCACAAGTCCTATGAGGAGCAGCTGAAGGAGCTGGAGTTGTTCAGCCTGCAGAAAAGGAGGCTCAGGGGGACCTTATTATTCTCTACAGATACCTGACAGGAGGGTATAGCCAGGTGGAGTTTGATCTGTTCTCCCAGGTAACAAGCAGTAGGATGAGAGGAAATGGTCTCAAACTGCACCAGTAAGATTTAGATTGGATATCAGGAAAACTTCCTTCACCAAAAGGGTTGTTCAGCATTGGAAGAAGCTGCCCAGGGAAGTGGCTGTGTCCCCATCCCTTGGAGGTGTTTAAAGATGTGTAGATGTGGTGCTTAGGGACACGATTTAGTGGTACACATGGCAGGGCTGGGTTAATGGCTGACTCGATGATCTCAAAGGTCTTTTCCAACCTAAATGATTTTGTGATCCTATTGTCTGATTCTATAGTATAATTCTTATGAGGAAGCTGTGCCTCTTCCCATCTCCTGGAGGCTTCATCAAGCTCCTTCATATGTAAATGATCCACTTTATATAAACTTTTATATTTCATTAATACTTCTGTCTAGGTCTTTCTGGAAAGAATTGTGAAGACCTTTATAAGGAGTCTCAATTACCTTGAGATCAAAAGGATTAATAACTACTTAAAAGTTAAGTAGTTATTAAGGATATTAAAGAAAGTCATCCAGATTCAACTTCTGTCTCACAAAACAAGAAAAGAGTTACTGAATGAAATCCTTAGGCACTGTTTGAAACAAATAAAAAGAAGTACTTGTTCTATGCCACTCATTATTAAATGACACTTTGCCCACATAATCAGAGAATAATGTAGAAACAAAAATCATAAATGGGTAAAAAAGTGCAAATTATGGGAGAAAGATTTATCACGTGCAATTAAACACAAAAATTGAGATTCCTAGTTCTTTATATATATGAGGCCTCTAATAAATGACAAGGCTTATAATAGGGTACAGAAACAGAAAAGCAAGTGCATCACCCGTGTCTCAGCTTCTTGCAGCTTTAATACCTGTGGTCTTTTCTTGAGGAAAGCTCAGACTCTGGAGATATTCAGAAATCTTCTCAGAGAGAATGTTAGTTGGGAAAGGTGTTCACTAGGAATGCTAGTTGTTTTTTGGTTTGTTTTTTTTTTTTTTTTACGTATTTACCAATATTTCCATTAAAATACCTGCAGCATGAGCACTGCATGGAACACTCCCTAATTTGCATAGCACAATTACTCTAAATTACGGGATCTTGTTTTTGTTACCATCATACCCCCACATTGATCCAAAGCAGGACAGGGCCTCCAACATGCTGGCCTCCAGCAACTGGCCTCTGAATTAGCACAAAGCGAGAGTGAACTCCACAGAAGTTGAAAGGCACTGGGAAGCAAAAATCAAGCTTCTGATTAATGAGATTGATTACATGCATGCATCCAAATACATGGAAACTGTCGGCTGTGATACAGCTTTAAGCATCATGCCTTGCTGTGACCTCAAACAGAACTGATGGCTCTAAATGCACTTGGAGTTAAAGCACTCTAAGGAGAAGGGAGAGTACATTGCCCAAAGGATCTGCAGCTGAAATGTGTGTTTGTATCAGAATGACAAAGCCAGGGTTTGAACAGAGATGCTGTTTTCAGCCCGGAGTTGGCCCTGGCAGGTTGCATGTGTGACGTGCCTTGCAGATATCCAGTTCCTGTCTCCTGCCCCTCCTCATGTCCAGGCTCGCACATGAATTCATAAAAGCCTTAGAGGATTTAAATAGCCTGGTTACAAAATCGTATTGAAACATAGATACTGATGCAAATTGTACAGCCTGTTGGCACTGCATGAATCATGCCAGGCCTAGAAAGAGTCTACATTAATTCCAAGTGTGCTGTATTTCCATTTCCAAACTGTTCTCTTTTCATATTCATATTGTGTATTGCCTTCATTTAGATTATTTTCTTTCTTTGTTTTTTTAGTTTTCTTTTGCATCTGTTAATGCTTCTGCCAAATCTCTGTATACATAGCTAATTTCCAAAGCTTCCCTCATCCTGTTCTGTGTTTGATCTCCAGTTCTTCCTAAGAAATATTTACAATGGGAATCAGAAATTGAGATAAAGAAAGAAGCATCTCTTGAACTAGTTGTTACAAACAAATCCCTATTATAAACAGAACCAAAAGAATAAGGAAAGCGTTTTTCCCACTATAAAGTTGTTTTTTGCATCCCAGATATACATACAGTGGATTGGTGTCCTACCATTTTGGTCATCCTCACTTCTTTTGTATGAAAAACTTGTGTTACTCTTTGAAGGCTTTTTCTGGTTCCCAAGGGAAAGTGAGCTGCTCCCAAGTCACTGCCATGGGGAACACAGGCACACGGGCAGCCTCACCAACAGCACAGGCACCATGCCATTGACAGCAGTCTGCTCTTCAAAGGATGGAGAAGAAGGAAGCCCAGTCTGGCTGGCGACACTGCCACTGAGCAGGCACCTCGCTGAGATGGCTGGTGTGAGGCATGGACATGTTCAGGAGAGGCATTGGAGAGTGGCTATGAAACACCTGCCATTAGGAATCTGCATTTACAAAGTCAGACATAACTTTGGTGAATCTGATGCCTGTGGGGATTAATGGGCAAGACACGCAGCTCTGCGTGCTGCAGCAGCTGCCAGGAAGTCATGACATTGTTGTTTGATGTTCGCTTCCAAAAATTACAGAAGCACTTGTAACAAATACAGTTGTTTATAAATCCCTGGAATAGCCTGCTGGGTGAAAAGTTCATTAAAAGTCACATTCAATTAACAAATGACTGTCACAGACAGATGTGTATATCCTGAGGTACAGTTTAATATATGTCAGACACAGACAAAATGACAGGCTAAATGATGATTAATGCTTAGCTGACAATTTCACAAAGCATCACACTAAGTAAAGGAACGTCTCTGAAATCAATAGCCTAATTTACACAGCATCAGCTAACTCAGATGAAAATATGAAATAAGGAAAAACAGATGATATCCAAAAAAAAAAAAAGGAGAAATGCAATGTGCTTGCAGTCATTCCCCAGTCTGTATTTCTGTTTCACCCAGCTGGGGATGAAACATTTCCTTTTCAGGTCAATAATTAGAGAAAGATTTTGTTTGAAGTAATGAACCAAAGCAACAGAGCTGTAAGTACATTTCGCAAAAGACAAAAAAGGCAAGGTAGGGTGTCAAATGTGTCTGGGCTCCTGAAGAGAAGCAGCATCACACAGAGGCTCAGAAGACCCAAAGTGGATGTGTTCTTGAGCCTTTCCAGAGCTTCGTGAAACATCCTCCAGGCCTGACACATATTATTGTGATGTTACAACAGAAAGGCAGTTGCGACTGTACTTTCATTACATGAATGTGCTGGCAATAAACATTGAGTTAAGGATTTCTTCTGCCTACTTCACAGATGGTTACTTTTAGCTCCATGAAAATGTGCATCGCCTCCCACAAATGGCTGTGGCCTTAAGCTGGATCCAGGAGCAGCAAATGGAGCATAGGGTGGGCCACAGGCACTAGTGAATATTGCCAGAGAGTTATCATGAAAGCATGGTCTCCACCTAAGCTCTGCTCCACTGCAACCATCAACATGTGCTTAATTGTGTGCGTCAAGACCTGGGCTGACTCGGCAGAGCTGTGTGTCACCAGCTGGAGTGTGGTCAGACATGGTTTTGCTGGGGTGGTGTCCAGTTTATGCATTGGCATTTTGAGAGAAGACACTGACTCCTTTTGTAACACGGATCCAAGCTCCTAGTGCAACTGAAGCAGTGTAGAAAGGTTGCCAGGCCATTACCTGTGTCCTAATAGCTGAGTTTTGCAGCATGAGGCACAGAAAAGGCAAAATGCAGGCACTAGAAAATTGCTGTCTGTTGGCTTTATAGCAGTGAGAAAAACAATGAAAATTGCTCATGTTTTGTGAAATAGTTTCTTAACAGTCTTGGTGTTCATGATTTTGTCTTGTCTACTCAGTGACCTGAACCTCTGGTGACAGAAATTTCACAGCAAGTTAGTTCAGTTGGAAGATTCACACAGTTCCTGATCTCTGGGGTACTGAATTCTGGACCAAATGCACCAACTCTTTATACATTTATATTCATTTCTTCCTCGTTATATTGAAAAGTACTAGGAAGTTAGAAGACATTTACTTGTGTAGCTGTCTGCAAGGTGTTTCTTTACAACTAAGGTCAGTTCAGCCTCTAAGAGCTGCTAATACCAGCTGCTGCAGTAATGTCAGAAACGGTATGAATTCCTGGGCTGAACATTTTCACTTTTTCTGAGCTATCTGTCCTCTGCACACCATAGCAGATAGACAAAAGGATCATATGGGATGGGGGATATGAACCAGTCCCAGGCAGAAATGTTGGGAAATTTTCCTACCAGGAGCAGTCTTGTCAGATGTCCAGAATAAGCTGTAATTACTGAGGAAAAGTGCTAAAAGGGCAGTAAACTGAGGGGAAAAAAAAAAAAAAAAGAGAAAGAAGAATTGTTTAATACGAAGAATAATCTTCAGTTTTCACAGTCTACAAGGGCCAGGTTCACTGCATTCCTCTTGTTCATTTGTTTATGTCATGGATCTACAGGCTGCAGTGACATCTCTGAGATTTTCTCATGCTATTTATAATGTACTTGATACTTCTGTAAGTGTTTTACAAGATTATTATCTCAATTTTTTTTTTTTAAGTAAAGCAAATAATAATTTATCTTTCAGCTATAAATTCCCAGCTCTGGGAATTGGCTTAGGAGAACTGCTCTTTTCAGATGGCAGTCCCAGTTAAACACATGGTGTGTTAAGGTACCCAGCTTACCTTGGTCATCTGGAAAAAGCCAGGTTGTTCCTCAGATTTTTGTTAAGTAGCAAGCACTCTTTAGTAAGCAGTGTGTAAAGGAGCTGGAGCTTTTAAAAGGACATAAACAGGACTCTCAGTGGCTGCAACAGCTGGAAGAGCAAACAAGCACCGAGATGCATCAGTGACAAATGAAACATAAATCTGTAGACAGACAAAAGACAAAAGAAACGGCACTGGGGAGAATTAAGTGCATGTCATCACAAGGTGATTGGAGAACTGATACTATAGGCATCCAAGCACATCACTATCTATTAATTTGGCATTAATTGTCATTTAAATTTTGTATCTGAGTAATCTGGTCTAAAAAGTTCCAGATATAGAAGACACTAAATGCATGTAATTTGGACTAAAAGAAATCAGACAATAGAGTGGACTTGAATCTGAGTTTCCACTTCAGATGTAGGGATCATTATGTTAACAATGATTTAAGCAGTAATAAGTTTGCTTTGTGTCTTCCTGGGAGGTACTGATTTCATGGCTGTTTGAGAGAAGTCTCCAGGGAGAGAGCACATGGATACTGAGATACTGAAAAGCAGAAAAAATCAGTTCCCAAGAGGGGTGAAAGGATTTTTTTTTTTGTCTAAAAAAAAACCCCAGAAGCAAAACAAAAAAAAAAAAAAAAAACCACCAAAAACCAAAAACGGACAAGAGATGATGTTTCATGAAAGAACCTTTCAGAATTAATCAGCTCTTTGGAGTGCATCAAGTTAGCTTTACAAAACAGACCGTTTCTATGTATTCACCATTCAGGAACCTTCAATGATTCAATGAATTAATTTCTTTCAGGAAGTTTCTCAGAAGTGCCTCACCAACATTACTGGAGAATTAATCTTTATAATTCAGTTGTCAAGCAGTGTGACTGATCACCTATGATCTAATTCTTGCTCCCTTATTAAATAGTCTGTGTTTCAAAAAGACATTTTCCCCTAAAAAAAACCATCACCTAGTCACAAAATTAATCTCAAATTTAAGCAGCCTGGAAGATCAAAGTTCTTTGTGTTTATTGGTCTCAGGAAGTGAATGTGTCTAGGGCATAGACAATGGATTTGAAGATACAGGCTGACCCTCTTAAATAACCTTGTATAAGATTATTCAGGCTTTTGTAAGATGGGAGTATTAATAAGTCAGAAAATATTTAAGATCTTTAAGAGAATGATGGATTTGGAGGTCCAAAATATCATACCAGGTAATGAGACTGTAGGGAAAGAGATTAAGGATGAAAATACCTGAGATTTGATCAGTTCTGAGGTAGGCAGTTTCAGCAAGAATCTATCCAATAGAAAAACCATCAGCAAAGGGTTGGGGAGAGATATGAAGCTTTGGAAAGCAGAACGGAGATATGTCTCCCCTGGTGGTAATTAAAAAGTGAACTGTCCAACCAAAACTACCAAAACAGTTGCAAGAAGAAATCATATTCATTATTCTTATCCAGAGCCACTGAACAGGCCTATCTCCAATTTATTCATACATTATTGGGCTGCCAGAGCAGCACCTCCATTCACAGACTCTCCAGGATGGTGAGAACAGCTGCAGTGATTCACACAAAAGTTTGGTGACTACAAAGACCGTGCTTGCGGTCTTTCCGTAACTCAAACTTACAATGAAGTTCCTTCCTGCCACAATAATTTAGCAACAGTAAAGGGCTTGGTTACTGTAGAATGCTAAATTTTCAAATCATCACTATGTAGGAGACACACAGCCTGAGGGTTTTTTCCACTTTCATAATCCCTGAAAGACACATTTCCTCTAATTGTGCACTAGAAAATATTATTTCCTTTTCAGATTTGTAGGCATACCATGGGGCAGTGTACAATGGCTGGTCTTCTACATTAAGTAACCAAATTATTTGAGGGGATGTGACTGAAAAGTTCATTTGCTATATTGTTTAGAGTTTATGCAATGTTTACTCACTTGAATGTGCTTTTAAATGTAATAGAGTTGCTACTATAATTAAGTCTTCACATAGAGGACAGACAATGTGTTTCTTGCTACATGGGAAGTGCTAAATATAGACTTATATTTTTTTCTGGTTTGGTTTCATGCAAAAGAAATGAGAATTTCCTCTGTTACTACAGATGTGAAATATGCAGCAAAAAAGATGTTTGCCAACCAGAAAAATGGACACTTTTCTTTTAGTTTATGTGTGTGCATGGGGTGTTTTGGGTTGTTTTAGTTTAGTTAATTTAGAACAATACAACTGGATCATAAGCGAATAATGTCTGGAATCAGAATATGAAAATAACAGAAAGAAAAAATGCTTTTCATTGGAGCAATTAAGCACAGTGAAAAAAAAACATTTTCCAAACTTTAGTTTTAATTAGCACCTATTAAAGTACAGCCCCACAGCCAAAGGAAAAGTGTGACAACACCTTATTCTGAAAAACCTAAATGCTGATGGCAAGATATAACTTCCATAGGGGTTTTCTCCATTTTAAGGATCTTCTAAGGATGCTTAAATGTGCATGAACCTCTTAATTACTTTGCTCTTAAGCATTATCTGGATAACCAGGTAATGTGACAGATATCAGGAACAAAAAGAAAATATATGGTACCAAACATAAACAGTTTGAAGTTGAAACTACCTTAGACTTGGTTGTTCCAATGCACATTTTCGTTGTAGACAGTTCTCCTTCAAATTCGTTATATTCTTATTTCATCTAGGTTTTCTTTCTCTCCTAGGTCACACAGTGCAAATTGAGGAGGTGTTGCTGCCTTAAGACTCCCTTCCACAAAATCCCCATGAGATGGTCACAGATGCGCCAGCGTAGGAGTACAATGGATCTATAGTTTGCTCCCTTTTTTTTCATTCCCTGGAGCATGCAAGCATGAAAGGCCTCATCTTTTCCCTTTCTTGCAGTCATCTTTAAAAGCCCCACTTTTTCTGCTAATGGCATATCGAGTCTTGACATGAGAATGACAGAGTGATCCACAAAATGGTGCCAGCCTCCCCAGCTTGACTATCTGTTGTGCTTTCTTTAGGAAATGGGCATAAAGACTTGTATAAACATGAGTTCCAGCATTTATACTGTTGCATATGAAAATATCTGCTACTAAATGGAATCCTAGGAATGCTACCTGGGGTTCAGGACAACATCTGTCACTAGCAAAGCTGACAAGGATAAAAACAGAACACTGTAAATTCAATTAATAGGCATGGCATAATGGAAAATATTCATTATGGGTTTAATGTATTCCTTTTGCACTAGGGTTTTATATGCAAAGATATGCTGTATATTTATAGCTCCAAACTACATCACACATATTTGGACACCAGACTGTGCCCGCTTGGATATGCAAGTCCAGATTCATCCCATCCCCATCCCTGGAAGTGTTCAATGCTAGGCTAGATGGAGCTCTGAGCAATCTGGTCTACTGAAAGGTATCCCTGTCCATGGCAGGGAGGTTGGAACTAGAGGGTATTTAAGGTCTCTTCCAGCTCAATCCATTCCATGATTCGCTCCAATTGATCATGCCCTTGTAGGCAGCTCTCCACTTTCATTCTCCATCATCTGTGTTACGATATACAGGCAGGAAAGAGATTGTCTGCCTCCTGAAACATGTCTCCAGTCCTGAAACTTGGGGTTCCATCACCAATAGCCCAAAGCCCTCTTCCCCAAGTCTCCATCTTTAAAGCAATAAGAAAAATATCGGTGGGTTAACCACCATCTGCTAGCTGACCACGTAGGGTGGGGGAGCTCGGGGAACCAGATGTTTATCTCTTGCACATCATTTAAGAAAGCATTGGGAAAGCTTTAGAGTTGAGTTCTATTTGGTATATTGCAAGATATAGATGAGGGCATCCCTGGGCCTGTAATTTACTCAAGATGATGGACACTGGATTGTGACCTCTAATCCAGCACCACCTGGACCAGTACACTTGGACCTTCCTCTTTCACCATCCTCACTGTCCTAAAACTGTACCTGACCTCCTTCAGATCTGTTATATCATCTGCCTCACTTGACACCTGCTGTCACAGATTTTACCACTCCAGAAAGAAGACAAATTCCATTTTATTCTTTTTCTTGGAGCACTGAAATTGAAGTCTGCCTCTGTTGTTGAGTAGCTTGGAGCTGGCTCTTCTTACCTCGATTTCAAGTGGGTAGGCAAGAACATTTTTATCCTCAAGCTCTGGTTCACTGCTCAGAGCTGGCAGAAAATCTCACTGCCTTTTTTACTAGACCTTGTATGCCCACCTGAAATAGGTTTGCTGCAAGGAGATAGTCTAGATTTCTGTCTTGACTAAAGTCCTAGAGTCAAAATTAGGAGTTAATCTAGTTCAGCATTTGGAAGGTTCATGTCAGGGTAGGTGTGAAAACAGTATGGCTGCTTGTGGTAAGACAAAAGAGAGTGCAAAGAGGAACAGGCAGAAAGTCTGTATTAAATAAAAAAAAAGAAAATTACTGGGAGCCCTGTGTTTCTCAAAACAAACTTCCACATGCAGTGTACCAAACCAGATGTGTGCAATCAAACCTTGTTGTGCTTGGGTAATCTTACAGGCACAGAGAGGAAATCAGTGCTGAGCATATTCCAAAGCAGTCACAGAAACACCAATGCTTCTGAATGCTTTCTCTAGCCAATGGTTTTTCCATCATTGCTACAAAGTGACTGCTCCAATACCACTACTCCAGTGCAGAACACCATGAATTATGAAATTCAGATTTAGCAGTGAATAAACATTGTTCCAGAAACCAACCTGTCAAGCCAGAGAAGAAAAATGGCAGAAATATGTTTTTGTTGTGCGCAGTTTTTTTCTTTCATGGTATTAAATCAGTTTAACTTTGGTTTCTGCAAAATAAGTAAGTTGTCCATCATCACAAATAAGCAACTGTTGAAAGAGAATTTTGGCTCTAAACATTCTCTTAAGGTTTTTTTTTGGTTTTTTTTTGTTTTTTTTTTTTTGAAAAGATACTTTTTTCTTTGAAAAGGTACTCCAAATTAGGCGTGATTGGCCAGAGTGGTCTGCTACCAAGAGGTCCAGAGAAACAGATAGTCAGCTGAAGTTAACAGGACTGCAGAGGAATTGTTAACATATTAATTTAGGCAGTCATCGCTGAAAACATTGATTTTTCTTCCTGTTTAAAAACTGGTTCCATATGAAGTCAAAGTATTCTGAAAATGAACTCTGATTTACTTCCTTGAGTGCCTTGATCAGTATATCTATCCATGGTGTGTTTTACTATTAGGCTATATTTGCACACAGGCAATTTGTTCCACTCCAAAAAATAGCAGCAAACTGTTATAGCTTGCCAAGAGATCATACCGACAGCTTAACAGATTGAGAGAGCAATTTGCCCATTTAGTACACAGTCATAAATCTTTACACCTAACAGCTTTGCTTAAGGGCCAGGACTGCTTGTTCCTACACCTGAACCTGCCACCAACACATGCATGGTCACGCTGGAAAAGAAGCTGCAGTGAGGAAGAACGCTTGGGTTTACAAATATTGACTTGAAGAGTGTTGCTCTCTCTTAAGTGAGTTTACACAGATGCAGAGTTCATGCTGTCATCCAAACTTTTCATATTCAGTCCTCCAGTGCTTGTGGCTGTTGAGCCATACATGTACAAATTCCAGCTTTGCCTCCCCCACACAAGTACAGCTCTTTGGTTGAAGGATTATGGTCAAATTATGCCCCTGATTGGTCTCTCAGGATTCTGAAGAGGAGGGATCTTCGTACAACTTAGCAAACTGCAGGTACCATGTTCCTTTCTCCAAAATCTTCTAAAAACAAGAGCAATGACAGATTTCACCACTGCCCCCACAAATATGCTCAGAGGGCTGGAGCACCTTGCCTATAAAGACAGGCTAAGAGAGCTGGGCTTGTTCAGCCTGGAGAAGAGAAGGCAGCAGGTAGACCTATTGAGGTCTTTCAGTACTTAAAGGAAGCTTATAAAAAGAAGGACGAGGGACTTTTTATATGGGCAGATAGTGACAGGAGAAAGGGCAGTGGTTTTAAATGGAAAGGCAGCAGTTTTAGGTTAGATATTAGGAAGAAATTCTTTACTCAGAAGGTGGTGAAGCACCTAAACAGGTTGCCCAGAGAAGCTGTGGATGCCTCATCCCTGGAAGTGTTCAAGGCCAGGTTGGATGGGGCTTTGGGAAACCTGGTCTAGTGGAAGGTGTCCCTGACCATGGCAGGGGGCTTGGAACTAGATGATCTTTAAGGTCCCTTCCAACCCCAACCTTTCTATGATTCTCTGTGAAAATTATTGCTTTATTTTTAACTAAAATTATTAAGTTACAAAAGGAAGAGTCCTTTTATCATTAAAAAAAAAAAAAAATCTACAGATAGTTGCTACAACACAGCGCACAGTAAGACACTTAGCTAAGAGGTCAGCACTAGGTCAGGGTAAGTATCCTCTTGCCCAGCATTATGTCCCTGAACAAGACCAATAGCAAATGCTTCAGGAAAGAGTGTAGCTGAAGGACAAGCAGGTGGTGATCGCTTTGCCATTCTAGTTCCAGCAATTACAATTTTAAGGATTTTCTGAATAGAGACTGGATCTGGACAATTATGCTTAATAGCCCTTGATGGATCTTGCTAGTAGCTATTAATCAAAAAGGGAGCCTCTTTTGTCATTTTGTGACTGATTAGTTGCTTTGAAAGCTCTTAGTAAGGACCTTATGTAAGGCTTTTTTAGAAATCTAGGTAACTGGAGAAGCCAAATCACAATGCTATTAGGTTTCTGCAGCATGTGCTCCCAGGGGGCCAAGCTGCGCAGGTGCCTTCAGAGCCTTTGTGGCACTACATTTGATGCTTCCTGTTTTCTGGGACAACTCCCATAGCCAATTAAATAATAGCTAGTTGTTCAACATGTTCACATTTTAGTTTGTTCAAAATAGCTGGTAAGCCACATCTGATCCCACCAATGTTATTAATGTCTTCAAAATTAGCCACAGTGCCCAAAATATCAGTCCTAACAGCAGAATGATTCCTAAGTTCCTGCTTTCTTGTTCCAGCTAAATGCTTTTATGGAGCAAATACTAAAATCCTACATCTTTACTTCCTCATGATTACCTTTTAAGAAGATCAGAACCTCTGTATTGCCACTCCTGACTGGCTAAATTTATTCTTAGCCTAAATTCATAATTGAGGGTAATAAGTCTTCACTGCCTTTAAGAATGAAAGAAAGGTCATTGGTAAAACAGACCACTAACAGCTGGTGTGAATCAGTGTAGCTCAAATAATATCCCAGCAGATATATAAAAATAAATAAAAATATTATCTTCTCTTTAAGTACATAAATGTTCCCCAACGGTTCTGCTGGCTGACTGGCTGGTTGGATGGATGGATGTATTTTAAGGGTTATTAAAAAAAAACTTATTTCAGTAATCAACTGGCTTCAGATCTTGGCCACCTGGGTACACACCCAGCTGACTTTCAACCAACATCCCCAGGTCCTTTTCCACCAGGCAGTTTCCCAGCCACTCTTCCCCCAGCCTGCAGCGCCATGTGGGGTTGTGACCCAGGTGTGGGACCCAACACTTTTTCTTGTTGAACCTCATCCCACTGGACGTGTCCCATCGATCCAGCCTGTCCAGATCCCTCTGCAGAGCCCTCCTGCCCTCCACCAGATCAAGACTCCCGCCCAGCTGTGTCACCTGCAAATGGAGTGAGGGACTGTTCAATCCCCTCATCCATATCATTGATGAAGATATTAAACGGGACTGGCTCCAGCACTGAGCTGAGGGGACACCACTCGTGACCAGCCTCCCCCCAAGCTCGTGCTGAAAGCTGCCTGCAGCACAGCCACTGTGAGGAGGTCTCTCTGGAGACTGGAACTTGCCTAAATGCCATGCCAGCCATGCGTCCTCAGGTACTCTCAGGCATCTCACCTGCATGAACCTTCCAATGCACAAGACAGGGATTCTGAAGAATACAGATGGATTCTAAATTCTTGCTGGCTGATGAAAAATAAGGGTAATAAATCATTCCTTGATGAATTCCACTTGTTTCTTTAGACTTATGCCCAGGATAAGCAATACAAACACAAAGCTTCTCATGGCTGGACTGGTAGGAAGATGGAAATAGACTGAAAGTTGTCAGTATTGGGTTTTAAAGGCATCCATCAAACCCTGTTACAATGCTAGCAGCAGTCTCCAAAATGCCAATTATCTAGAAACACTGAACCATACTATTCTATACAAATTGAAGGGGACTGATTTTATTGCAAATATTTCTGTCTTTTCCAATTAAGAATGTAGCATTATGTAGTGATGTGAGACTGTCTTGTTAATTTACCCTTGGAGTGCATTTATTCCAGGCACACAATAACAGTAACAGAGTAGAAGAAATTAGTTTTCCTCTCTCACTTGCAATGACTGTGAAGGGGCTTAACAGGAACGTTAATAACAATCTTGACCCAAGCTGCATCTAATCTTCTGCTGCTATAAATGGAGTGACAGCAATTTGCACAATCTGATGATATTTTGTTCTTTGCTTCATGACAGTAACTGTATAAAACAATTTCAGATTATCCACTCTTTTCTAAAGAAGGATTAAATCCATACATATTTACAAAAAAAAAAAAAAAAAGAAAGAATGTTGTTAATCAGTTTTTACTCAGTAATGTATTTTTCAGGATGATAAAACACCATTTTACAAGCATACCTGTTAATGCTTTACCATTTAAATCCATTGCATTGTTTGATTTTGATCTACATAAACAGGTATTGCTAGAAGAAAAAAATGACAAAATCCACAAACTTAAGAGGGAGATAAAGAGGAACATTTATTCTATACTCCTATCTATTTGAATCTATTAGATTTATATCTAGGTCAGTCCTTGAATAATATGGCCTCTGAATTCCATTAAATTTCTGACAGCTCTATTACAAGTCCTCACACAGTCCATCAGAAATACAAATTTTATTCTTTTGTGTTCCACTTTTCTCTCACAATAGAGATCAAAACCTAGATATTACAATCTGTTGTCACAGACATTATTTCAATATTACTTTTCATTTAGAGGATCAAGGGGGAAAAAAATGTGGGTTTTGTAGATTTCCCTTAAAAATGACATAAAGTAAGTGAAATGTAGAATCGTACTGTCTACACAGATTCATTACAGAAAATACACCCCTGTAGAGTATTTTTTGTTAACATTGTTGAGATAAAAAACACATCTTCACATTGCCGATTTCCATTTGAACGCTGCCAGGAGATATTTCAATTCCTTAAGTTGCACTGCCCTCTAGGGGAAAGTATCTTTAGCTGTCGCTCCATGTCCATGCCGAGAGAACGAAAGCCGTCCTGACTTTTCTCCTTCAGTTTTGAAGGCTGAACGCTTTGCTTCCTCCAAATGTTACGCTGATGCTTGGTATGAGTTCGGCACGAGTAGCACAAAGATGAGCGAGGCCCCAGTACAGCCATTTTTTAATTGAATTTTTATTCCTTTACATGTTCTATTGTGTGTGTGATGCCTTGCCTGAAGCATAAGCCTGTGTAAGTAGTGAATCTTGCCCGGTCGAGCTCAGCCTTCCTCTCAGTGGTCTGGGGACATGGACTCAGGAGAGAAAATGGTTATCGGGGCTTTTCTGCTGGAGGTTAAACTTTGTGTAGCCCTGTTTGGGATCCTCCAAAAGGCAGCTCTGGGCTCTCTGCAGATCTGGTGTTCACTGAAGGAGCTGACCACTGTTGTGCAGATCATGAAAGTGACAAGTGGTCCCTAGTTTGGAAAAATAATCATTTTCCAATAAACAGCTGACAAAAAGGCACGTCTTAGTAAGAAGCTCCCTAATACAAACAAGAAAAAAAAAAAAAGTTATTTCTGCTCCTTGAGTCCTGTTATTTTCTAAAAAGAAATAATCTGAGAGCTACTCAAATAATGGACAACTATGATCATCATGTTCATACAAACTCAAAAGGGTCACAGAGAAGCAAGATATCACACTAGGGAAGCTATCTGGGACATATATCTGGGTATGATGAATTCCACCCCCCTTCAAAGGAAGTAACTGGTATTTCACAATATAATTTAATGCTGTCAGGCAACTGTATGTCTTGAAAATGGAATGAAATTCCAGAAGAGAAATTCCTATAGCAGATTTTTTCTCTTTTACAATTTCTTAGAAGAGATGGGTAGTGAAGGAGAAGCAGGACTTGGTTCAGTGAAGTGTACATAATACTTCAGTATCTTTCCACAGTGGATGCTCCAAATAAGATAGTAGAAATAATGACTGAATTAGAGAAAAATGATGTGATTTAGTATTTGGGGAAAAAAAAGAGATCAGGTTGGTATGGAGAGAAATAGGCTGCCATGGCTATCAGAAATTCTTGTAAGTAAGAAGAGCACTCTGTGAAAATTGTGGGAATACTGAAGCGGAAAAAAATCAGTAGCTAATGAAAACTCATCTTTGAAGAAGATTAAGGGTTCCACAAAGGAGAGAGAATGGAGATTATGCATTCATCACAGGAAGCAAGCTGCAATGTTAGCTGTGAGCTGACGCTGCACCTCCAGGACCTCATAGCTACTGTGGTGGTGTTATGTGGGAGATGAACACAGCACACTTCACTGGCTCAAATCAGTGCACAAACCAAAGTGAACATTAAGAATTACCGTTCTTCATCTAGTGGCTGAACTAAAGGTATTCCAAAAATTTTCTATGTCCACTAATTCTGTGTACTTACCCTCCAAACAAATAGTTACAACCATTTTATTAATTATTACCAGTTTTTGTCACTAGACAATTGCAGCCTTAAACCTTCAGTCTGCAAAAATCCCTTCTTAGCCTTTTCTTTTCGTGTTTGATTTTGAAAATAGGATTGCCTTTAAAATCAATTACAAAGGATAGATTTAGCAACATCCATAGATAAATCCAATCTGACCCCAGCATGTAGTAGTGCAGTGAATCCTTCTTAAGTGTCTAGTTTTAGATCTTAAGACTTTTTACAAATGAAAGGGTTGTATTTTTCAGCTGAGATGGTATCGTTATTATTAATATTTTTTTAATAAATACATATATATTACAATGTCTATATTATTAAGTGTATTACCTACATTTTCTGGTCCTTGATTGATTTTTTTTTAAGATTTTTAGGCCCTACCTTTTCTTTCAGGACTATTTTTGTGGGCCTTTCCCTTTTTTGGGGCTGTGTTCATCTACTGTGATTAGTTACTAATTTCCATACAGTCTACATAACCCCAGCTACCATCTGTGCACACAGAGGGCGAGGGTCTGCACCTGGCCAGGGGTCTCTGTGACCAGAGTGTGACTTTTAATATTATTTAATATTTAATATTTAATATTATATTGGACATAGTTCAGCTATAGGACACATGGACATCAAATATTTCGCCAAGCTAATAATGTATCCATAGACGTGCATCAACACCATGATTTACTACATCCTTCAAGTTTATTAGCTCCCAGATGTCCTTGACTATCTGTTTTACTGACATACAACATTTTGCATTACTACATCTATGGAAGGGGCTAACAGTGGGCCTGTTAGCTAAAGGAGCAAGAAGAAGCTGATAAGGAGCTCTCTTCAAGGCTGTTACCAAGGAGCCTAAGAGAAGAGAGGAATTGAAGAAAGATGAGGAGGGAATTTTGCAGCTGGACAAGAAAGTTAGCTGAAGTCGCTGTTACTTTTCACCAACGGTGTTATGTTGAATTATTGTGGCCAGTAGTTAGGGTAGAAGTATAAATAATTCGAAAGTGTATAAAAGGTCAGCCATTTCCATAATAAAGAGTTGCCATCAGAAGACTGCTTAATGTATCTGCTTTGTGTCGTGACCGCCTCAACAACGACATACACCAGTTCACTACACCCTGACTTGCTACATCGACAGCTTACAACTAACAAGATTTAAGCTTTAGCTCCCGGATGCCCTTGGCTGACGGATGCTGGCTGCTGCTGTTCCCCTGGTTGGATCTCCTTTCCTGATTATTAGGGCTGAAGGCGTACAGAGCCCTGACCGCCAAGAACATCCCGGCTCCACAAAATCCCGGCCCGCTCCCGTGCGCCAGGAGGCCGCGGGGCAGCGCCAGGCCGGCAGTGACGTGCCCGCGCCGTCAGAGCGGCCGGAAGCGCCGCTGGGAGCAGTAAACAACGGCGTCGGGAGCCGCGGCCGCCGCTTCCATCTTGGAGGAGCCCGAGCCCACCTGGGACCATGGGCAGCGTCCTGGGCCTCTGCTCCATGGCGAGCTGGGTAAGGTGGACGCGGGCGGCGCGGGGGTTCCTCCCTGCCTTTCCCTGCCTGCCGCAGGCTCGGAGCCAGCGGCCGGTGCTTCCCCCCTCCTTCCCTCCCCACTCGGGCCTCGCCCGTCTCCCTCCGCGCCCGTGTCAGCCAGGGCGGCTGTGGCGCTGCCTCCCCTCCTCCTCCTGCGGCACGGGGAGGCTGCGGGCCCTTGTCTGGCCCCTTCCCGGCCCCGGCCGGGCTCTGTCCGCCCCGAGTGGCCGCGGCCCCCGCTCCGCCGGGCAGGGCTCTCTCCCCGCCGCGCTGGAGGGGGCGGGTCCCGCCGTGGTCCCTCTCTCGGGCTGCTCCCGGGATCCTCAAGGATCCGTCGGAGCCGTTTCGCCGGCGCTGTGGGGAGCTTCGTGCTTAGCCCAGACAGGCCGGCCTGCCGAGCTGCTGGGCGCCGCTTAATCCGCGTTGCTGTGCGGGAGGTGTTACGGTGCCCGCTGAAATCACCTCTCCCCAAATCTCTTAAGTTAGAGTCTGATCAAATGCTTTGAACTCCAGCGTTTCTTTCGGGAAAATCAAAACCCGCACGTTTCCCTGATTCTAATATTTGTATTTATTTAATTCCTATTTCTTACGGCTTTGTCTTGAGCAGCTCCACCCTTTGTAGCATCTTTGTCTCGCCGAGCCATCCTTTCCTCGCGGCACAGTAATCCGTGGTGATGTGTCACCACGTCAGGTGATTTTAGTTCATGGGAAGCAGTAGATTGAGATGGCATTAAGACTCTTGGCACGATGCAGGAAAGCAAAGAAGTTGGTAAAGAGTCTTCAACTGAGGCATTGATTTTTATCCCTAAGTGATATGTCTTTCCAAGTCTAGTCTGTATTGACACAATCAGGTGGTTTGTGTTACATGTTTGTTGTAAGAATGTCAGAGGGATTGTGAAAATCTGAATTTTTCATACCAAAAGTTTTTCGTACCATACATGAATTAAATTAAATTACCTATTATTAAAGCATTCATACACACACTTCTAGTGATACAACAAAACCTCATATTTAGCCAAGCTCCTATTTTTGTGATATCTGAATGTATGGGTTTTGGCTCCTCTAATACAGAGTGACCTTTAATTAAGAGAGATGATCCATAATCCCTTAGTCTCATGTACAAATTATATTAAATTATCATAGAATTGGAAAATCTGCATAAATTAACTTCCAGGCCGATATGCCTGTAAATAATCAACTAGAACACTGATAATAGCATTTTAACTAATTACTGTCAGGATTCATTTTGGTCTCATTAACATTTTAAATACTACTTAATGGTTTAGCCAGTTGGGCTTGAATTACTAACTGGATATAGTTAACAGTATTATTTTTAATTATTGTTAAATACTTAATGACATTGTGACTATAGGCTTTAATTTGAATACTTGAGTTAATATATACTGTGTTTCCAAGTTCATGAACAGCCTTTCTGACAACTGGTTGGCATTGGTAGTGTTTGAAGAACCCCTGTCTACTTGCTCTTGCTTGTTTGTTTCTCTACAGAGAAATTAAGCCTGTTAGATAAATGATTTGCATGAGATCATAATCTTAAATCAGATTTACTGTGAGTAGTTATCCCCTGTCCCTTCCTTTGAAGTGCCCAAACAAATCAGGCTGGGTAGTTTTTGTTAGTATTATTTTTCTCTTTCCCCTGATGGCTTTAAAGGGTTAATTTTCTTTGCACATTTAAAACCACAGCTAATCAGCACTTAAAACCTATACAGCAGTTCTGAACAGGAACTGGAATCTGTCCGCGCTGGTCTCTAGGGATGTGTCAGTACAAACTCTTTTGTGCCTCTGAGAAGGAAGCGCACACAGTGAGGGTGAGGGAGCCGCTGGCCCGGGTGCGGTGGGGTTGGTGTGGTGCAGGTGGCACGGCCGGCAGAGCTGCTGTGCCTGTGGGGACGCTGCTGTCAGCGTTGCTCCTCCGCAGGGCCACGTGTTGTGTGCGCTGTGCGGAGCCGTTCTGCTGGAGGCCCCCGCGTCAGGCCTCATGCCGTGCTTGTGTCCTCTGGGCTTTTGTGCTGTGTTACTGCCATGTGTTACTGCTCTGCGCTCCTGTGTGCTGATCAGGCAGTGCTTCAGGTTAGCATTTTTAGGAGCAAGGGGAGCCTGTCAGAGATGGGGCTGAGGCTAAAGCCATAAGAGCAGAGCCATCTCAGTAAAAGTCTTAGGCTCCCTGACAGCCTAGGTTGATAAGCACTGTTTTCCCTCTGCTGTGTCTTGCCTCTATTGTTCTCTTCTCTGAAACTGCTGAGCTGCTGTTTTGCTCTTTTAATATTCTCTCTCAAGGCAAAGGTCTTGATTAAGTCAGTGTCTATAAGCTTAAGAGTAGGGATGGTGTAGCTAAACCCTGACTAGGCCCATCAGGGGCTTAGTGTTTTTGCAGATAGTTAATTCAGTATATAATCATTTAGTCATTACTCCAGTAGGAAGATTATGTTTAATCTTAAAAACTTGTTCTGTGTGCATAAGGGGCAGTAAAATTTGTCCTTCCATGATTTTGTGGGGTTTTCTCTCCTTCAGGATACATCTTGTATGTGTTCCTCATGCAATTTCCACTGCCCTGGGGAATGAAGTGACTCCTTTAACAGGCATGAATTAACTTGTATGCCCTGCTGGCTGCTTCCAGAATAGGTGTGTGGGTTTGTCTTTTCTTATTTTGCCTTAGTAAACACCATTGAGCTGCTTATTTTTCCTCAAAAATGTAAAGGGATATGAGTTGGTAGGTAATTAAAGTTTCTGGAAGGCAATAGATTTTATTCAGTTGTGTCTGAATAACTTTTGTCTAAGCTTCCTTATGGAAGCAAATGAAAAAGTACTTGTGGAGTAACTTGTGGAGTAATCTGTGACTAAACTGAGTCACACTGGGGAGTTAAGCTTTGATGTCCATGGTAGTGTCTTGCTGTGTGTACTACTGAAATTTTTGTTGGAGGTGTACTTTAAATTTAGGAAGAAAGTGGCACAAACTTACCTTGTCTCCTGTATTGATAAGCTAAATTCCATGGGCTGAATGTTCCTTGGTCCCTGTTATTTTTGAAGTCTGTAGCAAGTAATTTTGCTGATAGTATAATACTATTTTGTTGGAATGGTATGTATTTTATTCTCTTTTGCCAAAGAGAAAATTGGACTGTAACATGATTCCTTTTTAAGTAGCCAGCTTGTATAAATAGTGTCATGTATCAACAGGTGTCTATTGTTCAGAGATGGATGTGCATGAGCTGTTTAGGGGCAAAACATTTTAAAAGCTGGTGTTGGCGCTCATTGAGGTGTATGGCCTCTCTTGAGGCACATTTTTTCCCAATGAGGTGGAGACAATCATCTTCATTTCAGTTACTGCAAGTCTCTCCTGTCCATAGAAGCATTCGTGCTTCTGCTTCCACTGAGGCAAGGAGCGAGTTGCTTGAGCTATTTAGGTATTTAGCAAACAGTGTAACACAGGGATTCCTTACAGAAGTGAATTTTCATAACAGGTGCTCCTGTCCCCACGTTTTCTGCAGCAGATGAGCCTGGATATATATGTTCTATTCTGCCAAACTCAACCTTTTATTCTACAGTATGTTTAGAAATATTAATGCAGACAGAATTAGTTGAAGAAAATAATTATTTGAACAGAGCACTGAGATTTTTCACTGGAAAGGTTATTTGTGCATGTAGGAAGTAGTGTAAGACCATAGTACTATAAAATTCTGATTTATTTGGAGATAATATTAGCCATACATTTCCTGCTTATGAAGCATAGATGTCCCTAGTGTAGTTGCTTGCAGTTGTAGAGCAGCCCCAAAGGTCCACCTACTCCATCTCTTAAGAAAAAGGGGGCCTGAGTGGGATGATCTGGTACCCTGTCCCGTTGCATCTTGAACACTGCCAGTGATGTAGACTCTACCATGTCCTTAGGGAGGTTGTTGCAGTGATTGGTTGATCTCAGTCTAAATAATTTCTGTATTATATTGAGATGAAACCTCCTATAATCAATGCCTTCATATTATTTCTGCTATACTGAGTGGAGGAGGAGGTCAAAAAGAGCAATATAATAACTTTTACATCCTAAAATACTTGTAATGAGAATCTGATTAGTTTCAGTGGTTTAGCAAGACAAATGTAATGGTGAAGTTTGCTAATTTAAAGATGCTTCTCTAGCGTAGTGGAGTGAAGATTGTTGGCTCCTTGGGAAGGAATACATGTGCCAAAAAGAATACAGGAAAGTTATTTAAAAGACGAAGTTTGTGGGTCCAGTGTGTGTCTGGTTGAAACTGTAAGGATGATATAATCAGCCTTTTCCCGAGGGCTTCTCAGGAGGCTGCCAGGAATGTTGTGGCAGTCTGTCTGCTTTTCCCAGCAACCCCTGGGGCTTCTCCGGTAGCAGCGGGCTGCTGGCATTTTTGGTTGTCCTATGACTAAACTGCTGAGAGCTCTATCTGACACATGCCTGTCATACTGGGTGATTGGCATGTCCTGGTCATGTGGCCTTGTAACTACTCCTGTCCTTACTGACCTGAGTGTCTCTCATGCAATGGTGGACACCTGTGGCTTTTGTCCCATGGTGGAAGTGTCCTTGGATGTGTGCTGAGGGAGATGCTGGGTTTTAACCCTGTTCTGTATCTTTGTGTGTCAGGGGTAGAATGGTTTGTTGTAGTTCAGAGAAGGGCAGTGATCATGCATTTTGATTGTACCTTTCCTCCTTTGGCTAATGTTTACTTGCAGGACCTTGCCTTTCTTTTACTTGCCAAATTGTCACTCGGCACATGGCAGAGAATTGTTCCCTGCTTCCCAACCCTTTCCTGTTGAAATAGCTCCCTTTTTTCTTCCCACAATTTTCTGTGTGAGAATTAAATATGGGTACATTTTGTCCTGTTTGTTTTTTTTTCCCCTTGTAGTATTACAACTGTACAGCATTCCATCCACTTCTGCTGTTGATATTTGGTATCAATAACACATGTACTGCATATCTTCTCTGTTCTTACTGTTTGTAACTTTACATTGCATAAGTTAATTTTGCAGACTAACAGAATTATGTGATATATGAGTAGCTGCTGATATGAAATAGTTTGCAACCTAAGATTTAGTCTCTATCTCCTGTTTTTTGTGTTTTGGAAATATTTATGGCCGCAGTGAGTATTTTATCCCAACTGTGCCAGGTGCTGAGAGTGTACCTACATGACCGTTGTACTGGTGTCTTTTTCCTATGGTGTGTTTGTTTATTCTCTGCAGTTGTGGAAGGGAGGATATAGTTGCTAACAAAAGCAATCCTTACATGTAATTTAGCTGAAATGAAATAAAATTCAAGAGAAAAAATGAGCCTGAATCCAGTCTTTATTTCTTCTGAATGGCGAAGTGATTACTTCTGGCATAGCACTAATTTCACTGTGCAGCAGCACATCGGGAAGTGCTGTTGTTTGGTGGCTCTGTAATGTGTTGCAGTGACTTACTCTGTACCAGTGGTGGGATGCACAGGAAAGTAATTTTCTATCACATCTGATGATCTGCATAGCCTGATTAAATATTGAAATCTAGTAATCCAAAGCTTTTTAAATAATTCATGTTCTGTCTTTTTGTCAGATACCATGCTTGTGTGGAAGTGCCCCATGCCTGCTTTGTCGATGCTGCCCCAGTGGAAACAACTCCACCATAACTCGACTGATTTATGCCTTCTTTTTGCTTCTTGGCGTGAGCGTTGCCTGTGTGATGCTAATACCAGGCATGGAAGAGCAGCTGAAGAAGGTCAGCATTTATTGCTAGCATATTTGGTAGGACAAATGTCATAAATAATAGTAATTGACATTTTGAAAAGCGTGGATTTAATTTGGAAATACATTGTTTTGCTACCAGCTGTGCTTCACAGTCACCATTAATTTATTTGTAAGTCAAAGAAGTTGTGGGACGATCCCTCTATAGATGAAAAGCACTCTTTTGAGTGAAATATTTTTCACTCGTCATAGTAGTGTGTTTTCCACCCAGGGAATTAGGAAGTGTTCGTAGGATCTTACAGTTTATTAGCTATATGAAGATGCGATATAAAATTGGAGAGTGATAATGTGAGTTGTAGTAGAGCTTACAGGTTGCATGTACTTCAGTTCTGTTTTGCAGTGTTTATTTTTTTTCAGTAGATAGTAGCTTTGGTTAGGCATGATTTTTATGTCTTTTTCCCCCAAATGATTCATCTGTAAATGTGTATTGTAGGTTGGTATAGTTACCACATTAGAGCTTCAGTGAGAGCCATGTTAGTCACCTAGGAAAGAAAATTACAGCCTTCTGAGAATGATTTGACTTCTGAAAGATGTTGCTCACGTCCTGGTAGTGACTGGAGAGAATGTTCTCAGCTGTTTCGTATGGAAATTACAAATACATCTAATTGATGGTGATGGCACTTTTTTGGGAAAGGCTGTTTTAAAGAGATGTAAGCAGGCTGCCACCTCCTAGTTATGTCATAAGCCTGATAGTAACTGTCAAGTCAAATTTACCAGTTCCCAGATCTTTGATTATCTCTTGATTCAGATCAACAAGGGAAAACTGCATTTCTTTGAGAAGCTTTGAAATTACTAATAGCACAAAAAAAACTGGTAATAAGATCCCTGTCCCGTTCATGGAAACATTCAAGATCAGGTGGGATGGGGCCTTGAGCAACTTGATGTAGTTGAAGATGTCCTTGCCCATGGCAGAGGGGTTAGTCTAGGTGAGCTTTAAAGGTCTTCTCCAACCCAAACTATTCTGTGGAAAGATTTATTTTATTTTATTGTGCCTTTGCTGGACTTTTTGTCCTTGCATGTGTTTGATATCCTAGTTGGACTGTAGATAATGATGCGGTCCTTCAATATCATATTTTCTCACAGTGTTAATAGTTACATAATGTTAGAATATTAATGAATTGTGTATTGGAAATTTATTAATATACATTTACTGACAGGAGGTCTTTTAAAGATGAGTGATATGTCTTGTATTTATCACAGATTCCTGGATTTTGTGATGGAGGGTTGGGAACAAGTATTCCTGGTGTGCAGGGCCACGTGAACTGTGATGTCCTGGTTGGCTACAAGGCCGTGTACCGTGTGTGCTTTGGCATGGCCATGTTCTTCCTTCTCTTCTCCTTGCTGATGATCAAAGTGAAGAGCAGCAATGACCCCAGAGCAGCAGTGCACAATGGGTAAGATGCAGAAATGAGTGCTGAGATGAGTTAGTGATTAATTTTTGTTTCATTCCAGAGAAAATTTTTCAAGAAATAAAAATATTTAAGAGCCTCATCTGAATTATATTCCTCTTAACTTTGAAGTTTATAAGAACTTTTATTCTTTTCTGAACAGTTTTCTTCTAAAGGTTATAGTGGTTACACATATATATCCATATAGATGTATATAATCTATCTTTTCTCTTTCTGCTATCTTTTCAGTTGCCCCTCTGCAAAAAGAAATGAATTATGTATCTAGTTTCTGAGCTTTCCAGTGGATTTTCGTTTGTATTTCATTTTAGTTAGGATTATCAGATGGAAGAATATAGTGGAATTTCAGCTTTTATATTGACACAAGTGGTAGTTTTCATCCAAGTTCTGCCTATGTGTAATGTAGCTCCTTGAACCAAGGAAATGTAAACATTTGTGAGAGAACATGGTGCTAAAAAGCCTAAAACCATTTATGATGCCTAATCTTGGTGGTCACAGTGATTGCTTAGACTACTGCTTTTTAGAGGCGACTGTATTTAACAAAAGCTGTAAACAGCTAAGCCAAAAAATTTTATTTTATATTCAGTATAGTAGGATTAAACATGTCTAGCATAAAACAAGAAAAAGCTTCAAATTATTTCTGTAGGGGAAAATAATTAAGACTGAGCAGAATATTGCTTGGTTTAGTTTGGGGTTTTTTTGATCTAAAGAAAAAGAGAGTACAGTATTAAGATCTGTTAGCAAGAGTAACTCAATTCAGCCTTTCCCTCCACCCTGCTTTGTTCAGGAGAACATGCTAGTTGCAAGCAAGAAGTGGATCAGCTACACTGTATATCAGAATGTATCTGTTGTTTTTCTTTTTTTTTTTTTTTTTTTTTTTTTTTTTTTTTCAGAAAAAGGCACATGGTGATTTTACATGATGAAGAATGTTTTTTAACTAAATTTTTTCTTAAGTGTTTGGGATCTTCTTGATAACCTTATTTGGAGTTGTGCTCTCCAATACAAATTTAGGTACTGTTTATGCAACCCATAGCAGTTTGCTCTTCTTAGCTAATCTAACATCAGCACTAGGATAAAAGGAAAAAATAATGCTATTTAACTGTTGCTGGTAAAATATTTAATAACATTACTTTAAACACTTCTGTAATAACTCATTGCTTCAATAATATGTGTTACAGTGAGCTTTATGAAAAGCTTTATTTCTTTTGATTTTTGAAATTGTCTGTATGTTCAGTAATATTTTGAGATGTAATCTTTTTGTCAGTGATTTGAAATATTCAGAATACTAGGTTTTTGCTTATATGTGTACTAACTTTTTCATGCTCGCATGCAAGTTAAGCCCAGTAATACAATCTAGTGCCAATATTCACCTTCTCTGCTTTTTTAATGGCAGTCAGAGTGGTTTCTTCTTCTTCTTAGGTTTATGATCACAACAGAAAAAAATCAATTATGATGTATCTATGAGGTAGTTGCTGGCTTGTACAGAATGCACAGCATATTTCAGATGACTATTGTTTTCAGTTGTGGAATGGGGTAGAGCAGTAAGATCCCTTTAAAAAGTCTAGAATTTGAGACTAAATATATGCAAACTTGAACCCATTTCTATTTCTATAATTGAGAATGACATTGATTTAAAAAAGTGGATTCTAAAACTACTTTTAGTGGGGTTTGTATTGCACTGTAAATGTTACAACTTAATTCAACTTTCAGACTGGATTTTGTCACTTCTCTATATCCTAGGAAATTAGTCCATTTTGTTCTGTAGTCTACACTTCTGTCATCTCACATGGTTCCTCTCCACACAACTGGAACTTGTTCTTCTGGTATCCATCACTTGATTGGAGAGATTAAACTTGTTCAAAGTATGGGAAGAAATGGGAAAAGATAGAAAACTTGAAAAACTGACAAGTGTTTGACATTGTGGGTGTGTGGTATATATCTTTGTGCTGTTACATTTAGTTTTGAAGTGCATGTAGATGGCATCATGCCTGTTTTTGGAGCTGCCTGTCACTGGATCAGAAAAAATAGTCTTTACCTCCTTACAGTTTTGTTGGCATAACAGTTTGAAGTTCTCTATGCAGGGTATATTTATACAATTAGTATTTGGGGTGAGGTTGGTGTACCTTTGGTGAAGGATGCTCCCTTGTATGCTTTCTGGAAACATCTGATGTCTTTTCATGGTCTGTGAATGCATATATTTTACTGGAAGAAAAATTCCAACAACACTGCCCTGAAACAGGGACTTGGAACTTGATTGTGTCTTTTCTGTGCAGGATAAATGTTTTGCTTTTTTTTTTGTGATAAATCCTCATCAGCTGTAGGCCTAAAGAATCTGAAGTTGGGTGGGTTTGTATGTTTCTCTCATGTAGGAAGTGAACTAACACTGGTAGGGAGCTCCAGCATAATATTTTATGTCATTGTAGGCAACAATCAGATCTTTGATATTAAAAGTAGGAAGGGATTTTTTAACCCATTTTTCTGATATGCAGACAATCCAACAATCTCACTGCTCTGGTTTAAAACATTCTTAGGAAGAAAAAAGCAGCTCACAATTGGCGTAATTTGTCATTCACAAGTAAGAAGATACCTCTGGAAAATGTGTCAAACTCTGTGTCAGTCTAGCACAGTTTTAAGCATAATTTTTTGGAGAACACAAGTCTTGGGCAGATAAAATTTTTATCCTGCTTCAAATGAGGCAAGTTAAGAATGAGAAAATAAAAGAAAAAAACCCCAACTCTTAAAGATGTGTATTTTATGTGTGAATTAGACTAGACTTAACAGTTGCCTTATATTTTTTATTTCCCTTTAGATTCTGGTTCTTTAAATTTGCGACGGCACTTGCAATTAGTGTTGGAGCTTTCTTCATACCAGAGGGACCATTTACAACTGGTGAGGGAATATTGTCTTCCTCTGTATCATTGTGCAATCATACTTAGTTTTAAATAAAGTGCATGTTGATGTCATGCAGCTGTGTAACTGTAGTGCTTCTCTGTATTTAGGGACACTATGATGGGGGGTAAATCACCTATGGTTCCTAACTGGTTTTGTTTTGCTTCTCTTCTAGTGTGGTTTTATGTAGGTATGGCTGGAGCATTCTGCTTTATTCTTATTCAGCTGGTCTTGCTTATTGACTTTGCCCATTCCTGGAATGAATCTTGGGTTGAAAAAATGGAGGAAGGAAACTCAAGATGCTGGTATGCAGGTAAGGAGGGACTGTACTACAGTCAAGTTTTACATTTAATTTAATGTGCATTGTGTTTAATAAGTTACTCACGGAATAGTTCATTTTACCAGTGCAGAAAGGGCTGCTTCATGCATAAGTATCATTTTCTCAGATGTGTAGTTCAGCTCATTGATGTCCTTCTGTTATCAAGTTAAATAAGGGGAAGCAGGGAGAGGTGCAGCAACCTTTGAGTAGTAAGATCTGTTCCCTGGGAGCAGGGCATGAGTTTCACACAATCACAACCACTGCTGTGGTTGGAAGGGACCACAGCAGCTCATCTGATCCAGCCTCCCAGCTGAGGCAGGGTCATCCTGGAGCACACATGGCACAGAATTATGTCCAGATGGTTCTTGAGTGTCTCCAGTGAGGGAGACTCTAAAACCTCTCTGGGCAATCTATTCCAGGGTGCAGTTATACACAAAGTAAAGAAGTTCTTCCTCATTTTCAGGTGGAGCGTTCTGTGCATCATGATATCAGAGAAGTGGCAATTGCAGCTTTTTGGGGTTTTTGTTTTGTTTTATTTTTTGGCTTGGTTTTGGTGTTGGTTTTTTTTTAATCCTTTTGTTTGTTTGTTTGTTTGTGGGGGGTTTTTTTTGTTTGTTTGTTTGTTTTTTTTTTTTTTGTTTTTTGCAGCCTCAGGTTTTGCTAGCCCTTCAGTGCTGATTAAAAACAAAGTAACCTGCTAGTGCATCATGTTGAGTAGAATCATCTCAAACAACTGTTTTTTCTGGTTGCCAGTCATTTTTTGAAGGTATATGCTGACTGAAAGGTCAGGGTAGTGAAGGAGAGTAAAGTCATCTCACTGGAAAAATGTTATTTTAATAAAGTGTTTCAGATGTGATAATTTAGGTGTTTCAAAAGACAGCATGGCCTGTCTTCATTCAGTGGCCACTTCTCTATTTAGTGTTTTTACTAAGATGTAATTTGGAAATGAGATTTTGTTTTAGCCTCTGTTGGACAAGTATTTCTTCAGTTTCTTTTTTAAGCTGTTAGCCAAGGAGTGTCCAGTACAACTGTGTTCCTTTATCTTCCTTGCTCTTCCAGGTTGCTGTTGGAGCACTGGAGAATCAAGCATGGCTTCAGGATTCCCATGTATTGTTTCTTTTTAATACTTCACAGGCTATTTGAGAACTTCTTTTACATTTCAGTGCCCAGAACTCTTGTCGTATATTGTATCCCACACTTATAGTATCATGTAGTATCATTCCAATTGTAGTAGTCCTTGTTATTAACCAATTTAACTATGGTTTTGTTTCTTCACAGCTCTGCTCTCAGCTACAGCTGTCAACTATCTACTGTCTCTAGTAGCTATTGTCTTGTTTTATGTTTATTACACTCATCCAGAAGGTTGTTCTGAGAACAAGACATTCATCAGTGTTAATATGCTCCTGTGCATTGGTGCTTCTGTAATGTCAATTCTGCCAAGGATTCAGGTATGATTTTAATTCTGTTGCCTCTTGTGTTTTCAAAATATAAATGTGCCTACAACTTTTGATTGCCTAACTTCCCTGTTTTGTAACTCCTTTGTGTAGGAATCGCAGCCAAGGTCTGGTTTGCTGCAGTCTTCAGTGATCACAATTTACACAATGTATTTGACTTGGTCAGCCATGACCAATGAGCCAGGTAAGTGTAGTAGCAATGTAGAGCTTTTTGGGTAACTCGTTCAGCAATAAATTGTACTTACACCTCTTTTGCAAGGCAGCATTAGAACAGGGTAATAGAATGTGCGTGTGGTGGGGTTTAGCTACATGTGCTGCTAGGAGCCCACTCTCCTGAGGGGTAGGAAGGGATATGCAGCAGTGAGGGAGGGCAGGGTCTGCATGGCTGGTCCAGGCAAGCTCTCTTGAAGGGGAGAGGGAAGCAGAGAGCCACTTCTTCCAGGGTGTGTTCACCTTTTCCTCCCCCCAAAGCCATGCTCCCAGCAGTGATGTAGGAGGTATAAAACAGCAACCTGGCCTTGCCCACACATCTCTGAGCTTTTCCCCCTCTGCAACCAGCATACTAAAATAATGTCTTTTCCCCCTCTTGGCATGTAAGAATTTATGCTCTTTACTGGCAGAACTGCAGTATTCTAAAGCTTATATTTTGCAGATCAGTGCAACTCCCCTGAGGAGTCTAGGACTTTGATCTCTGTACCAGGTTTCACATTTCTTAGGTGACCAAGATGCTACTTGAGGATTTATAACAAGTATTAATAAATGTTGTTAATGTCTATTTTGTCTGGAAACAGTTGATTGCTTCTAAAAATAAATAAGTGTAGAAATTCTGATTATTAAAATGAATCACCAGATATTGATTTTAGTAGTTTTAATTGGGTCTCTGACCCTTTTATCTTAGCTATGGACAATCTTCTGTGCTTCTGTGTCATGGAATACATGAGTCATCTAATTCAGGCAGTGATTATGGGAAAATAAGATTGTGTACTACTTTCAGCTGTTTCATCAGTGTTACCTGTGGATGCTGTGGGTTGGGAACCACTTATAATAAATAACTGACTTACTGTCAGGGAATTGTTTTCCAATTCTGGGCTGACTTGGGTATCCCATCTATAGAATATGTTTGTCAAACTTGTTTCCTACCAGTAGAATTTCTGAAGTTTATTATGCAGAAATTTCTGTTTTGTTGCATCTAATTATGTCCGATGGAATAGTAAAGCAGTTGATGCATATCTTACATAAGTTCAGAATCCTTTTATCTGCTTGAAGAGACAGATTTTTATGCCATATACTGTCATTTCCCTCCCCTAGAGAGATTCAGTAGGCTAAAAATAAATTCAAATTTTACTTCAAGACTGTCACAGTCACGAAGTTCCTTTCTATTTCTGTGTATTCAGCATGAAAATATGTTATTAAATATTTGTCCTGTTCTTGTTTTATATAAGTTCTAATGCAGTTTCCCTCACAGACAGGCGCTGTAACCCCAGTCTGCTGAGCATCATTGGTTACAACAGCACCACCATTCCAACCCAAGGTCAGGTAGTGCAGTGGTGGGATGCACAAGGGATTGTAGGACTGGTTTTGTTTCTGCTGTGTGTTCTCTATTCAAGGTAAGATTCCTTAAGAAAAATGCATTAATTTGTATCACTTCTTATTGTTGGATACTAAATTGGATTTATTTATTGGATTTATGTATTTTTTATTTATTTATTTGGGTAACTGTGCCGTGTCCTTTTCTGTTATATCCAGCATCCGGACATCCAACAACAGCCAGGTTAACAAGCTGATGCTGACCAGTGATGAGTCAACACTGATAGAGGATGGAATGCCCAGGAGTGATGGCTCCCTTGATGATGGAGATGATGTTCATCGAGCTATAGATAATGAGAGGGATGGAGTTACTTACAGTTACTCCTTCTTCCACTTCATGCTTTTCCTGGCATCACTGTATATCATGATGACACTTACCAACTGGTACAGGTATTTACATTTGATTAGATGTTGTGCTGATAATGAGCATACAAGAGACCATCTCTTGCTGGACAAAGAGGCACAAGTTGCATGCTCTGGAATGTAGGTCTTGAGTGGGCCTTCTCAAGGAAGTGTATCTGAAAACTGTAGCCAAGCTTGTTCACAGGTGCCTGTCATTTTTTCTAGGATGATTCTTATAATTCACAGAACTGCTGAAATACATCCTGCTAAAGTGAACAGGATCGTGTCTTAAATTATATAACAAAAATAAGTAAACACTAGGCCCATGTCTAGTACAGAGAGCTAGAAAAAGGACATGTTATTTCAACAGGTCAAGGGGAAGGTGTTTCTTCCCAACTCCTCCAGTTCTGATGCTTCCCAGTACAAGAGAGACATGGACATACTGGAGAGAGTCCAGTGAAGGGCCACGAAGATGATGAAGGGACTGGAGCATATGTGATATGAGGAGAAACTGAGAGAGCTGGGACTGTTCAGCTTGGAGAAGGCCCAAGGGGTGTCTCACCACTGTGTATAAACACCTGAAGCAGGTGTGCAAAGAGGATGGAGCCAGGACTTCTCAGTGGTGCCCAGTGACACGGCCAGAGGCAAAGGTCCCAAACTGGGACACAGGCGGTTCCCTCTGAACATAAAGAAACACTTCTCCATTACTAGGGTGACTAGTACTGGCACAGGGGAAGTTGTGGAGCTTCCATTCTTGAAGATACTTCAAAACCATCTGCAGCTGGATTTAGGGTCCCCACTGGAACAGTGGAGCTGGACTAGAGAACCTTCAGTGGTCTCTTCCAAGCACAGCTATTCTCTGACCAGGCTTGGTGGAAGGAAATTATGTTGTCTGATCCTTGAAAAAAATCCTCACAATAAAATAGTCCTCCTGTGTGTGAATTGTTGCTAACAGCTAGATCAGATGTTCTTTAGAATTAAAAAATACAACTTAAGGTCTCTACTTACTTGGCAAAGAACAAAGCAACACTAAAAGGTACTTCCTTCAGCAATAACTGTTAATTGATAGTCCTGCTGTGAAACTGATTTGTCGCTCTACTTGGGTCCAATATGACATCAAGATTATTAATTTCTCTAGGTGGTGTCCTTTGGCAAGGCAAAATACATTCTTCTTATCTCTTAAGTGCTATCCATTTACTGCCTTTCTGCAGATTTGTTAAAGAATCCTTGCAATTCTGCTTTTTGGCAGCTTCTCATACTGAATATTTTTTGTGCTGTTGTTGTTCTTCCACCTCCTGTGACACTTACTTCAAAGTGGTGTTCTTATACAGACTGGTGTGAACTGCCTGGGAGAAGGGTCCTTTGATGTGTGAATTGAGAATGATCTCCTGTGAAAACAGTGTTGAAGGGTAGCTTAGAACCACAAATATGTTATATTGAAAAGAACTTGCAAATTATCCTTTTCCTTTTCCTTGGTTCACAGTCCGGATTCTTCTTATGAGACAATGACCAGCAAGTGGCCATCTGTGTGGGTGAAGATCTCTTCCAGCTGGATTGGCATCGTGCTGTACGTGTGGACTCTGGTGGCTCCGCTGGTTCTCACCAACCGCGACTTTGACTGAGCTGTGCTGCTCTGGAGAGAGGCTGTGTTAGCGCCACATGTCCCTGAAACAAACAGTATTCCGGGTAATAGTGCGGGTGTAAATACATGTGTGTGTGCTGTCCAGGTAGTATTCCCTGCTTTATCCTGCATGATTACCTTGAATCATGTCTTGTCATTTCAGTAAATGACTTTTTCTAGCTGAGCTCAATGGTAATTGCTGTAATGATGGTTTTCATAGGATTACTCCTAGTTTGAGTGCTTTGGGAGCACAAGATGTAAGATCAAGAGCTTTTGGAAGTGTGTTTTTTTCCCCTCAGTTGCATTAAATGGTTGTAGGAAAAAAAGTGCAAGTGTTAATTAGGGTAATTAAACAGTGCTAGGTCAGGCTTTGCAAGTGAAGAAGGGTCTGCCTTTGATGATCCCTGTTGCCTTGATTCCAAAATAAGCCTTGAGTAAGTGTTGTTAGACTCAAAGTGGAGCACTTTGGCGTTCACTGGACATCTTGCAGCACTTTTGACACTACTAGCCTGACCTTTGCTGTGCCGAGGGCAGCAGTACCTTCAGCACAGATGTGAGGAGGGAAACTTGCACCTGGAGCTGCAGAGGAGCCAGTCCAGTGTGTCCCATTGCACGCAGGAGGACAGGCACCCTGGGGGGAAATACCCTGGTGTAAATGCTCAGAAGCATGTTTTTAAGGCACCTGTTTACAACGTGCATCTACATAGTATTATTGGTTTCTTAAGTAGTTTAAGTAGCATAGCTGTGCTGTAATTTATTGCTGTTTTGTGTGCCACTTCCTTGGCTACGCTACAATCATGAAGTTTGCAAGGAGCCGAGTCATAAAAGCTGTGTAAGCCCTTTGGAGGAATTGAGTATTGTGATTAAAAAAAAAAAAAGTGAAGAAAATGGAGCACTGAAGTTACAATAACTGAAGGAGGTGGTTTGCATTTACTGAGGCTTCAACTGAAAGGTTTCTTAAATTATTTGGGGCTCTGAATCTTGAAATCTTTTACTGTATTAGGTATTTTGCTTGTTGTCCATTGCCAGAGATGGACTTGAGCCTAGAAAGTCTAAATCTAGGCATAGTTCCTGTGCAGTTAGGAAACCTTAAAATGCTTTTGTGCTTGCTGCTTTGTAACTGAAGTACATAAGCTGCATAATTTCTCTGTTACTTGCTACAACTTGAGCCTAGAGCAGCCTGACTGGAGTGACCCTGGAGCCTGCAGCAGATGTCATGCTCATCCCTTTCCGTGGTGTTTGTAATTGTGACTTCCTGTTGCTATTCTCTGAAGCTTTTAATTCTGCACCTGAACACTGACATTTTACTGCAAAAAGTCTGACATGTCAAGTCAAATTTGAGACAGTAATGGAAGGATTAGTAAAGGCTTGTAATAATTTGGAATATGTTGTTACCTTATTAATAAATAAATTTGGATGAAGATGTCCCGTGACTTCTGACGTCTCATGGTGCTGCCAGATGTTGGTTATTGCAAGGGTTTGTGTAACCTTCTCATCCCCTCTTCTGGGAAATACTGTGTAGCACTGTCAGGTTCTGAGAAGAGCTGACAGTGCTGCAGTGCACACCTGTGAACTCCTGGCTCTTTTGGGAGGTCACAGGTAACCCCCTGGGTGAAGTCCTCTGACAGTTCTATGCCCTTGGCAGCCATGTCCCAGCAAACACTAACATATCTGGAACTGCATCCCTGCTTTGTCAACTGCTGCCACCTCACTGGATTACACCTGTTTAAATTTGGATACAACACCTGAACACCACTTCTACTACAGCAGTTCCTGAATCCTGTAACAAAAAGTTGGTGAATTCAGAAGATTAGCAGACTGCTCTGTCTATGGATTCAGGTCCCTGTACAAGTGGCCACATTACTCCTTTGGGAAAAAAAATCTTCAATCCACTACCAGAATTGCGGAATGTGGTTTTTGTGTTGTGTGTATGAAGTTACTGAAACCCAGTTTCTCTCTTGTTTTGGAGGCTTATCAATAAACCCATCAGGCTGGAGGTAATGAAACTTTTCCAGGAACTGTGCACAGCAGACCTTGCACAGCTACTATGATAGGAAAACAAGAGGCTGTTAAATCCATAACCACCTGGCACACAGAATAAGAGACAAACTCTTGACAAGTATCACACTTAAGTAACATTTATTTTGTCAGCATAGATGGTCCAAGTTAAAAGTACTCATGCAGTCGTGGGGCCTGGCAGCTGTCAATCACTTTTCCCCAGTTTGTGCTATGTGTGAGCACTTCCACTGAAGTGAAAGTAAGGCAGAACCAAGATTTAGCAAGGTACAGGCACTTTGTTCCCAGTTGAAGCAGGGAAAAAAAAAGCCTACATCAGGTCCTGGTCCCCCCACCCCAAAAAGCCTCATGTGTGTTAAACAAAATGTAAAAAATAAAACCCCCAAAATACAGGAAGTCAGTGTTCCCTAACCATACACTACTAGTTTATGTCATCATACGTAAGACAAGAAGTATAAGAAACCATAAACCAAAGCTCGCTATTGACAAGTGTTGATTACTTGCGTTACGAGCAATGTGGGCAACACCAAGTGTTCACAGCAGTGCAGCAGGAGCCTGGCTCAGCAGTGCCAGCTGTGCCTGGTGGCTTGTCTACCTCCATAGCTAAACAACTGCTTGTGTAAGATAGGAAAGGTACTTCAGATTCCACATATCTGGTTACATAAAACAGTGATGTACAAAAAACTCCCATACCAAACAATATTCTAAATAAATAGTTCATCTTCATGACTATATATACAACCTCCCTCACATCAGTTATCCATGAAGGACATGTCTGTGTCCATAGGTGCTGGGGCAAGTTCGCACAGGTAGAAGAGGGTGGCCTCACTCGCCTCTGCCTCTGTCAGTGGCTCCAGACGCACCAGTTTGCTCTGGGTGAGCTGGGGATCCAGGCTGCTCTCCAGGAGCTCATCCCCTTCCAGGGATTTTTCAAGAGTGGAAGGAGTTTCAGCTGTGAAGGCACCACTCTCAACAGCAGAGCCTGGGTTTCCATCAAGGAATGCAAGGAGTGGAAACGCAGTGTAGTGTATCAGCTGCTTCTCTGTGAGGGAAAAAAAACCCCAGAATATCAATTCATGTGTCACTGAATACATGTGCCAACCCACAGTACTTATTTAAAGAATAATTACTAAAAAAAGATAGGTGTTTGTGTTTTTAAAGAATTGTTATGTTCATGCGTAACATTAGTGCAGATTCACCCTCAAAACATCAGTTTCTCTGCATCTAGTGCAGAGACAAAAATCTAAAAAGCAAATATACTAAGTATTGTGTTTTGGTTTATCAGCATAACGTAAGATCAGATAAGGAGCTGAGATAAATAACTGAGATGGCTTGTAGAGTAATGTTCAACTGTGGAAATGTTTCAATAGATGACTACAACTAATCTGATCTGGGCTTAGTACCTTGCATTTCCTGTGAAGCTGCTGGACCAGCATTATTCTTGTTAGTTTCTTTTCCCTTTGTCTCCACCTGGGAACAAAAGCAAACTTTTAAAATGCACTTTTAAAGACTTTTAAAGCCTGTTCCAATGCCACTGGAGAACAGCTAAATGACTACGACAGACATTTTTTTATTTGTGATAAGATGCAGTGGCATAATCAGTATTACCCACACTAACACACCTTGGCTGAGAAAACACAAAATGGAATCACAGGCTACAAAGCAAGAACCAAAACGAATGCTTTAAATGAACTGGACAAATTCAAAGTGTTACATCTTTGCTTCACTGCTTATTACTGGTTTCTTTTCCCACCAGACAATACAGATGAAACTATTCTGATAGAAGTGCATACCATGTTTGCAAATAAAAAAATCTCGGGGATACAAAAGTCAAGAGACTGGTATAATGTAGAGGTAATACAAGTTTTAAAGGACATTACTAATTAATTAGGGTGTTTTTTCCTTTGCTGTTTAAAGCCCAACAGGATGAACTCAGCTGCAGTCTTCCTATTCTCATGCAAGTCTTCAAAGCCAGAGCACAAAGTGCCATGATTCCAGTAAAGAAAACAGCAAAAGATGAGTGAATTTTGCATCTCTCACTACTGTGTATGTTGAGCAATGGATTTAAGACTTACTTTGGTATTAGTGATATGATCATGATCTGTGGGATTCATCTGCACAGAACTTGTAAAAAGCTGAGTAAGACAAAAGACATCCAAGTTTTAGGTATCTCAGTGTTGCTATTAAGAATACAAGACCATTGCTTCTGCATGTGTGAGAAAAACCCCTTTACTTATTCCACCCTCTATGAGGACTGGAGTCTATTTATAGGCAATTACTGCTTTTATAAAGAAAATCTAGCTTTGGATCGCAATGGTTTGGAATTCCATGAACCCTGATCACAAAAGAAACAACTGTATGGCATCTAACACGTTTGCTGCAGTCTTAAAACACCAATTTCTACTCATATTGCTGCATGGATAATTCTGCCTACAATATTGATGAACTTAAGTTGCAAGTGACACCAAGCTGGAAGGAGCCATCAGTAAGTGGAGGGCAGAGCTACTTCTAAGAGTGAAGTGGGAGGGACCAACAGGCACTCCAGCAGGTTCAGAAGCCACCAGGACCCAATAACCTCATGCACTAGGGCCCAGGTTAGGGTTAAGTAACAGATGGACAGGGAGCAGCACTTCAGAGAGGGGACAGTGTGAGTCATGGCAGACACCACCCTGCCACTAGCCTTGCTACATGGTCTTGCTACAGGGAGGAAGGCTCTTTTTAACCCCAGTTCATTGAGAACACCACAGATTATGTGCTGGGTTATTTCCAAACAAGAGTATTGCTTGACTTGACATTTAAGTTCACATCACAACAAATATAAGCATTATTTCATTAAGAAAGCCATTGTTCAATAAGAAACTTAAGCATTTACTTGAGCAGTGGTATAGCATTAGGACTTATACCAGTGCTCCAGAAACTCAGAAATATTTTAAACTTTGCTTTGTAAAGGAAAGGAAAAAAAGATAATTTGTGATTTAAATCCATATTAAAAAGTAACAACACACACAAATGTCTTCTATAGCCTATTATGAAAATACTTAATAATTTTAAGTCAAAATTACATCAACCAGGAGATCTGGATCTATGCTGAACTGTCGTCCTGACAACATAGCCTGGAAGTCCTCTAAACTGCAGTCGATACTGTCCAGATAATCCAGAAGTTCAACTCTAGAAGGAAAATAGTATTTTATTGCTGTATCCCTTAATAAAGTAAGAGAAATCCTTAAGTAAGCTTTACACAGATGTACTACATGCATATAAAAATCAACCAGAACTAGAATGAACTAAGTCTTTCACAAGAAATGACCTCTAGAAAAAAATGGAGGCTTTTAGCCTCTTTAGAGGAGAACCCAAATCAGCAGACAGGTGCTCTGGAATAAGTATCACAGGAATGACATCAACATAACACTATTACATGACATTAACAGAGATGCAATTCTCTATGCATCTCAGAGATGCATAGCCCTAATGGATCTGATCCACCTGCAGGAGTGACAAAAATAAATCCTGACAGTTTAAACAATCTCCACAACATCACACTGCCAGATTAAACATCTCAACTCACTCACTTGACAATTAAAATCAGAGGTCACATCTTAAAATACTTAAAATAGAAGAATCTTCAGAAATTGGCTGGAATAACAGTAGCCTGCAAGTTCAAAGTTCTCAGTGGAAACTGCTATTCAGTTCTTTTTACTTCAGTCACATAATCAGTTCTAATACTAGAAAAAATAAAAGACCAGATTACTCACTTTCCAAGAAGATTTATATTCTGTGAAATTACTCCGTTTTCATTGAGGATGGAATCCATCACAGAGACTGGGTCTTCTGCAGTTAAAGCTGACTGGTTATTCAGCTGTACAGCACTTGACATGAGTGGGCTTGTGCTGTCACTGACATGGCTGGCTGGATCATTACCTGGGACAGCAACTGATTCAGTGTTTTTATCCCCTTGAATTACAGGGGCATATTCATCTTCGTTATCATCTTCCACAATTACAATATCAGGAGAATGGTAGCTACAGCTGTAATGTGAGATAAATTAATTACAGCATTTCATACACATTTAAATGGGTATTATTCCACAGGTTTAGTTATCTCTCACTTTAGTCAAGCTACTATTCAAGCTACTATAGGAAATAAACTTTTCTACTACTTTTTAATACTAAACACAGCAAGATACTTGAAATACCTGTTTTCCATTGATACAGTTCTGTAATGATCAATACAATTAATGCAGATCTGTTAGCAGACACTGTTGTGCCAGACTGCAATAACCAACTGCTAAAGAGCTATAGCAACACTGACGCTTTTGTCATTAGAACAACTGTAAGCTTGCATATAAATGTGAAGTATGTACCAAATCATACAAAGTCATCAAGCCAGACAGACAGTATATATTTTGCTTATTTCCTGTTGAACAGCATCAACTCTGGAGCACCCATAACAAAGCATCCCAGTCGACAGGTTTGTAGTTAACCTTATTATGCATACTAGGAACAAAACCTGAAAACCAAGAGCAAGCCTCAACTGATTGTTTTCATCCCTATTCTGGTTCTTAACCCTTAAGAAGCTGTTAGTTATGTTGCCTCAATATCACAGCCTTTTTCCCATGAAGCTTTTCTATCAGAGAATGCACTCCCAGGCATCAGCCGAGCAAGAACAATGATGCCAATTCAAGTATAAACTAAAAATACTACATTTTTTTTCCTTGGGGTATAATACAGGCCCTATCAGTCCAATGCTACTGAAGAAGAGAGTTGCATCTAAATCCCTGGACCAAGTTTCAACTTGCTTGTAGCTGAAAGATGAAGAATTTCTGTACTATTGGAGTACAGACAGGAAGGAACACCATCACAAAAAACAACTGGACTGTAAAAAAACCAGAACCCTGAAATTAATTGCCATAATGCAAAGACCATACTAAAACCTGACTAACACCACATGTAAATTTTTCTCTACAAAAACCTGGAAAAACAAAGGAAGTTGTTCCTGTCTGTACACATAACCAAAAAGTAAGAAGACTTCTCTTACTCTGGCTATAGTATATTTAACCATTATGCAATAATACCAGCTGATTCACCAATTTCCATCTATCCTCCTCATACTAAAACTCCAACAGCCAATTAACTATTTTGGAACAAATCCAGGGTCAATAGATCAAAAGCTAGTGTGAATTCACAGACGAAGTTTCTGTACATGCAGGAGTGCTGAATAATTCTAACCACTTCATTAAAAAATTATGCAAGACATCTGAATTAGTGCATATTGTACAACACTGAAAGCAATTTATCAACACAAACTTCTTGAACTTCTTACTTGGAAGAATCTGAAGTGTTATCTTCACTTGTTTCTGGTGTAACAGGAAGATTTTCTTCATCCGCCATGGGATGTTCTTCCTCAGCCATGGGATGTTCTTCCTCAGCCACGGGATGTTCTTCCTCAGCCACATCCTCAGTGATATCATAAATAACAATGTCATCTGAAATCTGTTCCCTTTGTTTTAAGCCCTCATTTCTGTTGAGAGGTACCTGAGAATTATTTTTATAAGAGTCAGGACACAGAGGGACAATGAGCTTCAGCATTTTCACAGTTATCATTGTATCTTACGACGCTTCACATCTAATGAAGTCTAAGAGCTTTTCTACACCTTGTTTGTACAGATCTGTGTTTAATATGAAAAGCCATACAAGTAAATAAACAAGATGGAGAATAACAGCTACAGGAAAAAGAATTTGGTAAATACTACAGGTGTAGAAATAAAATTATACTAACACTTTCAGATAATAGAACTAAAAATATTAAAACGGTGACTGCTCTTTAAACAGTACTTTGTTATAAAGCTACTAATTCTAGTGCCATACTACAGCACTTGTTTTAACAATTTCCTCGCCAATTATTATTCAGACAGCAGAAAACTTTCAGTGGTGTGACTCATTCAAATGTAACAGGAACATGACATGATTTTGCTAGGTTGGATGCTGCCTTGCAGAGCAACACATTGGACCCTTGTCCCTATATGGGGCCAGGGATGCCACATTCCCAGAGATAACAACGCAACATTACACATGCTATTTCTAATAGCACCATTCTTAAAAGCAAACTGCTATCAGCATGATCATGTATTTAATACACAAGTAACTGGTTTATACTGTGTATTAGTTACAGTATAACTGTATGTTATACAGTTGCTTATGTTGGAAAGTGAATGGTCATTATCAACACCTTCAGCTTCTGAAAGGAAACAACATAGCCTATCACTTGTACAAGCTGACAGCTCTCAGTACAGACCTGCTTTATAGTCTTCATACAATAATACATTTGATCCATCTGCCCACCTGCACTCCATCCAAACAGAGAGTACCCATAATAGAAAACTTACATGGTGGCTACTGTCAGCTGGTTCTTTCACAATTTTCTGAAATACATTCGACTTTGTAGGTCCATTAGTGTTCAGAAGCAGAGGCCTATATCAGAAAGAGTAAAGTAAGAAGGCCATCTCAAACCCACCTCTTTGGTAATTAGTAATCAAAGCCTGTCAATTTATCAAGTGGACAGAAAGTTTTCAATACCATATTTACCTCTTGCGTTTTAGGCTCACTAGTTGGTTATTCTGCACCAAGGTAACAATGAATTGTACAATCTGTAAGGGAGAGAACACTACTGTTGGTTGATTTACTTTGTAATTGTTTTTCTGGAGTATCAAGGCATCTTATAGCAAAAGACACCAATAATAAAATCTATAAACAGCAAAACACTTCCTTTGTATAATAACTTTTATACAGAGCTGTTCAGAAAACCTAAAAATCAAGGTAAAAACCAGTGCTGATAATATTTAAATAGTTACAGAAAGACTTTGTTAAAGAACAACTGTTAAAGAAAGACTTTTCACATAGCAGGTGATAAGAGACAGCTTTTACACGACATCATACAATACACAGAAAAACACACAGGCATCAACTCAAATGATAAAAGAATTCTAATTAGCAATGACAAAATGCATATAGGGATGTGGACCATATACATAACCTCTATCTGTAAATACTGGTTCTGGTGAAATGCATTTTTGACATTCAGAAAAAAAAAATACATGCGCAGTTAACAGTATTCATCAGCTGTCTTTCCTTTAGAAATGTTAGCATTCCTTCTCTTATGTTTTAAATCCAAGGCTTTAAAGTATGTATCTGTCTTGAAGAAACTGGGAAAAAACTCAGTAAGTCTCTGTTACAAGGCTACTTGCAGTGATGCCCCTTCTGGTATGTTAAAAAATAGATCTATGCATTTTTATCAGTTTTGGTAGATCATAAATCTAACTGTTAAATAATCTAAGTTAACATATTATCAATAAGTTCCACTCAATTATCTATTCCTTTGGTAACTAGGAATATACAGTCAGTAGGTCAGTTAAGTGGGGCAGCAGTGAACTTCCAATACAAAATCTTGTAGTTCTTGCAGTGAGAAAGTTTCTCCTGAGCAGCTGACAGAGAATTAGACATCTGACTCCCAAAGTAATAAAAAATGGAAGGACCATATTAAGGGTAACTTAGCGACTGACGTAGGATGTTCTTGAGCCTCTTTGAAAATGTTTACAAGACTTTGACCTTATTTTCTATTTATGCAATAAAATACCCTGAATGTTTGTATCACTAGGGTTTGTTCATCATATACCACCCTGCTGTTTTTTCTATTAAAAAGAGATTTGACATAAACTGAGTAAGGGCAAGACAAGGTAACATGGCAAAGCATTCCTACTTCAGAAGCACTCACTCAAGCACACATGACACTGGAATGAAGCCTTACCTTTCGAATAACTTGCTGCTGTTGCAAGTGTTTTGCTCTCAGTTCTGACACTTCCCTCCAAAGGGATTCATTCTCCCTGTTTAAAAATGATGATTTAAAAGTCACACTAAAACTAGTTATTAATTTTTGTTGAAGATCATTTGGCTTCATTAAAACTCTTTGAAATGTGTTTCTAGACTGGGGGTTGGTGTGGGAGTGTCACACAGGCAGCAAGCAGCCTTGAAAAGTAACTGTGAAACAGAGACCCAAACACAACTAATGGCCTGCAGAGAATTTCCATCTCCTTTAAGGGAAAAAAAATTAAATTCCCAAATCTGGCAATAATCATCACCCATACATTTAGCATTTAAAAATTAACTATCAGCATTTAACAGTTACCTCTATTAGCTCCAGCAAACAGGCATGTTAAGTGATAAAAAAATAACAGGAGCATGTCAGAGGTAGCATTTTTCATTAAACACTGCCGTTTTAGAAACCTTGGTTCTTCTAGTACTCACAGGACTCCAGTTATTGAGACAGTGTAAAAACTGCCCTATTGTAACCACAAGCCTTTTTGCTTCCACAGTGTATGTCATACTAAGAGGCAGATAATGAGTACCAAAAGCTTCAACGAATATGGGCAGACAACATAGCACACTCCTCCTTTTGTAGTTTAATTTTCAACACAAAGAAGCAAACTCCACTGGTGCATGGGGTTTGAGGAAACCTTAAACCAAGTTTTCAAAAACAGCACTCATATGCAGTGTGATGCAGGGTACTACTCGCTCCTCAATGTGCTCCTATATCCAACATACAATTTAAGAGTACAGTTCCATCACAAAATTAACAGCGGAAGTGAGGAATTCTGAACTGTCTCAGATTTTTCACGACCTTTATCAACATGTTTTGTAGGTCCAGGTCTTCTGATTTAGCTCCAGTTTCTATTTCAATCACTTTAAACTGATGGGATGACAACATGGATGCCAGAGACCAACCACTATGTTTTCATCTCTACAAACTGTCAGCTCATTAGCAACTGGCTGTCATTTCAATCAAAGCCAGCCCTGCTCTGGGCAGCGGTTTGGACCTGATGGCCTTCTGAGGTTCCTTCAACCCAAATTCATCTAGGATTTCAACATGGCAAATATGATTTTTACTCTAGACTGGTCAGATTCTAACACAGACTATGCCTAAGCAAAAGAAGTTTGCCTCTGAATATTCTACCACTCAAGTCACTAGAACTGAAGTCTAGAAATGAAAGAATTTACTTCGTAAAACCTGAACTGATCAGTGACCTCTGCCACAGAGGTACACTGTCATGAAACCATCTTCTAGAAGAAGAAATAGAAATTCTAGTAAGAGTTTCTATTGAGGTGATGTGACTTACAGTGCATGACCTTGTGCTCACATATCTTGTCTATATCTACATATTCTGAAGGATTAAGTGATTTGTGACCCACATCTCTCACTGCTGAGAATAAATCATAATTTCTAAGCAGACAGTTATGGAATTCTACAAAAACTCTATATACATTTGGATCTTCAATTCTGTTTCTTTGTCAATGACCTAACTAATGAATTTCCAAATTAGATTTCCAAACATATTTTCATAGGTATTAACTCTTCCACAATTTTAAACAGTGAGGGAATGAGGACAAAAACAATAGGAAAATAAAAACAATGAGCAAAGACATTAATTAATGTCTAATCCTACAAAAGTATTATATGCAAACTGCACAAACCAAACTCTGCCTCAAAACAAATACAGTAAATATTTAAAACTTGAAGACAAAAACCAGCATACTTTATACTAAGAGCTGATTTAAATATTTAGACTCAGCATCTATATGGAACTATTAAAGGTGTTATTTAATTGCCTACTACTAGACAGGTCTGCAAACACCAACATTGCCTGTAACTTTCAATAATAACAAAAATTTAAATTTTAAAGCAATTTTTCTATGGAAGTTTATGTTTCTAAAGCAATAATTTAAATTAGGCAACCAGAAATCAAGAGACACCTAGAATTAGGTCTCTGTCCAGTACCTAGTATCACAATTATTCAGCATTAAGGATGCGATACTGATGAAGCAACTTACCTCTTCAAAAGAGACAACTGAGCTTCAATAGCCGTTTGCTTAATTTGCATCTTTTGAGCACTACATATTATTTTAGAGAGATCATCTTGACTTATCTTGTTTTCTTCAGGTCTCGAAGAAGAAACCTTTAAAAAATTAGAATCCAGAAACAACACTTCCTTTAACTCATGCTTAACTATTATTCTCTTTTGGTGATCAAGAATATTGTTTTACTAATGTTGACAAAATATGCACTTAATTTAACAATAAACCAAGCATCCAAAAACCCCAAAATCACAAACACAGCTTATTAGCTTTAGTTGTTACAAATATTTGTGTACACTCCCAACTCTTCAGGCATTTTCCCAAGTGCTCGACTTCATGGTAACTGCATCACAATAACCTGGTGATAGCAAGAACATCACTCTGTGCTGGTTTTGGCTGGCATGGGGTAATTTTCTTCATAGTAGCAAACATGGGGCTGTGTTTTGGACTTGTGCAGTTGTGTCAGCTGCAGTGCTGACAATACAGAGATGTTTTTGTTACTGCTGAGCAGTGCTTACACATGGAGTCAAGGGCTTTTCTGCTCCTTATCTCACTCCACCAGCCAGTTGGCTGGGGCTGCACAAAAAATTGACAGCTGTACAGTTATCCCCACCTCACCAAATGAGCATTCCATACCACATGGTGTCATGCTTAGCACATAAAACTGGGGGAAAGAAGAAGGAAGTGGGGGGATGTTCAGAATAATGGCATTTGTCTTCCCAAGTCACCACTACACGTGGTGGGGCCCTGCTTTCCTGGGGACAGCTGAACACCTCTCTGCCCATGGGGAGTGGTAAATGAATTCCCAGTTTGGCTTGGCTTGTGTGTGTAGCTTCTGCTTTACTTATTAAACTGCCTTCATCTCAACCCATGAGTCTTCTCGCTTTTACTCTCCCAATTCACTCCCACATCCTGGCATGGGGGGAGTGAGTGAGTGTGAGGTTGAGCTATTGGCTGGAGTTAACCATGACGTCCAGTTTCATTTGCCAGATTTCTACTTGCTATCTATATCCACTTGACTCAATAACAGCAGAGCACATTTCAGAAGCATAACAAATGTGTTTATAGGTTTGCCCTGTTCTCTTGGGTGTAAAGTCTAATGCTTACAGTAGCTTTGCTCTGAAACAAGCTACATAAATGAGCAGTTTCTTATATTGCTGATGGTAAAGTCAAAGCATGCTCTGCACTTCTAATACTCATTTGCAAATTGTCATATTACATAACTCACACTTTTTTTGCCACCTGTGAAACTTTACTATAATAACAACAAAGTAAATAAAAAAGCCTTGTCAAATCCCCCAAAGTATCTTTAAACAAGATCAAGATATAAATGAAAGCAGGGCAGTTTGTTTCCATAAACTCTGAACTTATTTGCACTCACAATCCTGCAGTTAAACTTGACATGAACTTAGCTATTCATCAATACTTAAGAGTACAGGTTTTCCACATACTGGATTTTCACTAACCTTCCTTTTAATGTGTTTCAGCAAGTCCTCCCGGCCCTGCCTAAAATATGCATGCCGAAACTCTACTGGACCGTCTCGCTCCAGTTTGATAAATCTAGAATCAACATGGACGACTTTACGGAAGCCATCTTTAAAAAAAAACAAAAGAAAAGAAAAACCTCAAAACCCACATTAAGAAATTCCAAGTATGCCGTCCCAACTATCCTGTTACCAATTGTGAGGATAAGACAGTATCCTAGTTGCAGAGAACACAAAGCCACTGCTCAAAAGAAATTGTAACTTAACTTTTATGTACAAGATTTAGAACTGTGCTAGAATGCAAAAATCCAGGAACTTACACATGTTCAACTGTCTGACAAAGCTTGCCATGTTGTTATGCTTGAAGTACTTGGGAAGAATCTCTTTTGCGAATCTCTGTTCATTAAACACCAAGAAACTCTTTCCATTCTAAAACGAGAGAGACACATTAAGCTACTTAAAAACCATAGCAGAAAACACACTGGGCTTTTAGAATTAATCACCAGATTGGAATGCTTCCTTTGTGCATGCAGTACATTACTGATCTGCTTGCCTACAATTTTCCAAAACAGAAAGCATACAAACCTTGCAGTTGCAAAGCAACTGAGCACTATCAATTTACATCATTACCTGTATCAGAAGGGGAACATCTCTATTGTTACACACTGCTTTATCAAGATATGAAATAATTGTTTACCAGCAATTATCACAGTTTCACTACAGGAAAATACTATCAATTTTGAATGTAGTTTTGAAGATCTGGTAAAGAATCTTAACAAAGAACTTGAGCGAGGAAAAAATACCAACAGCCAGCTGACAGTCCCATCTGCTTTTCAGTATGAAAGCATGACTGGTTTGATAAGACCTGTAGAGCAGATGGAGCTGTCAAAGAGGTGAGGGTGTCCACTCGGTTTTGGAGTTACCAAAAAGGTAGCCACCTAAAGCAAGATTCCCCTTCTGGAATGCCAGATCTTTTATTTAAAGAATGATCTTTTATTTAATCCACAGGCTTTAACTAAAATAGAAGGATGAGCTCTTTGTTCTTCAATGACTGCACTCCATTTAACTACAGGGCAAGTAATTGGCAGAATGCAAATTACCTACTTCAAAATGGTTTAGGTTTTGTCTACACATCTGCAATACTCTCACCCTGTAGTTAATAAAAAGTCTTATCTTCAACAAATGTCAACACTTTTCCTACATCTTTTTAAGAGGTCTTTTTAGTTTAATGAGCCACTTCTCTTATCCTCAAATGCCAGCAGCTCTGTGATCCCAAGAAGCTTAAAGAACCAACTGTAAGACCACATGAAGGAGGGTGTCCAAAGGCGGGTGTCCTTGTTTCAGCTAGGACAGAATGAATTTTTTTCTTAGTAGCTGGCAGAGTGCTGAGTTTTGGATTCAGTGAGAGAATAATGTTGATAGTAAGTTGATGTTTTAGTTGTTGCTGAGCAGTGCTTACCCTAAGTCAAGGTCTTTTCAGCTTCCCAAGCACTGCCAGCAAGCAGGTGCACAAGAAGTTGGGAAGGTGCATGGCCAGGACAGCTGACCCAAACTGGGCCAAGGGATATTCCATACCAGAGAACACCATGCCCAATATATAAACTGGGGGAGTTATTCAGCAGGAGGGCCAACTGCTGTTTTTGGATGGGCTGGGTACTGGCCTGCAGGTGGTAACCAACTGTATTGGGCATTTCTTTTTCTTGTGTTTTCTTTCTATTTCATTACTGTTATCATATACTTTACTTAATTTCAGTTCTAAATAGTTATCTCTACCAGGGTGTGGGGAAGTGAGCAAGTGGCTGAGCTGTACTTAGTTGCCAGCGGGGGTTAAACGACAACAGCTTGATCCAGCAAATCGGCAGGGAGCATCAGAAACAAATGGTTCTCCACTGGATGACTTAGGCCTTAACACTGAGAGGAAGGTAGGGAGATTAAAACTTCCAGTAATGCCTACCTACCACCTGCTGAGAATCAATCAGTGGAAGAAAAAGGGGAAGCAAAGAAACAGCAAGAACAGACTATTTTAGCCAATGTGAAATTCACAAAGTGAGGTGCTGAACTAGGTGACACTAGAGTGACCTGGGACACCAACAGACAATTTCCATGTGATGCCTCACTTTATCATCACTTTGACATTGTCCAGGCCAAGCACATCCACGAGCTCTTGTTGTCCTGATAGTCATTTACACAAAGCCATACAGATGTTAAGCCTGTAAGCTTCACTACACAGGTAAATATGCTTGTCAACTCCTAGTGCCAATGACTACAGCATACAACAGTCTTCCAAGTGCTTCATTTGCTACTCCTCACTCATATCACAAGTAATCCCAACACCTCCCCCTACAAGAACTGCTGGTTGCTAAGAGTATCAACTGTGATGGGTGGACCTTCCCCTCTAGAAACAGCCTTGCAGAATCTCAAACAATTATTTTTACTGTTTCAATTAAAAAAATAACACAAGGATACCTAACAGGTATCTGTATGTTTACTTGAGATAAACATAAGCAATGGATTTGGAAATTCTCCATTAAAACCATAAGGCAGCAAAACCAGCATTTTTTAATGTAGACAATACCAATCTTCATACAGCCTTTAGTATTTCTCTTAAAAAAAAAAAAATTAAAAAAAAAAGCAGAGAAAAAAACCCAAACAAACTCCAAAAACATCACAAAAAACTCCCACCCTAAAACAAAACAAAACGAAAAAAAAAGAAAGAAAAGCTGCCGTAATCTACTGAGGCCTCCTGCTTCCCTCTTTGGGAAGTTTTGGCTGAAGGTACTGGTAAACCATTTTCAGTAAAATATTTAAGACATTTCAATATTTCTAGAACATTTAAAATAAGGAGCTCTCAATTGAGTTTAACTCAATACTACTTAAAGATATTGATACGATTTGAGAACAAGATTTTATTGAAAACAGCATATAAGGAAAAAATGAAGCAGCAATTATCAAAGTATGTGCTTAGGTTTTAGCACAACTGTCAAAGATGCTCACTGTAGCAACTTGCCAGTCCTTCGTTGCACTGTAAGAAGACTGGTGCCCAATTCGACTTCCTCCGTAGCCCATCCCCTTCCCGCCACCCCAGCAGGTGGAAGGCAGGACACCCAGCCCGGGAAGTCCCCGGCCATCCCCCACGTGGCCGCCCCCCACTGCCCCAGCGGGATCCGGCCCCGCGAGCAGCACACAGGAAACAACACCAGGCCTGAGCACGCCGCTCTTCCCATCTTCCGGAGCTCTCCCGAAGCCCCGGCTCACGGAGGGCGAGCCCCGTTCCTGGCGCACCCAGCATCCCGCGATAGGAAATCCCCCCCCCGCAGCCCCACGTTCCCCGCACGCCGGCTCCTTTACCGCACAACAAAATCCTCCGGCTCCCGGGCCCCTTCCCACCGCCCATGGACGCCCGAGCCTGCTCAGTCAGAGCCGCCAGAGAGACACCCCCACCCTCCGCAGGGGTGCTGGGGACGCGCCCCAGGGCGCGCACCGGAGCTCCTACTCCATGGTCAAAACAAGGGAGAGGCTGAGGGTTGGAGCGAGCCGGCCTCTGCCGAGCAGCTCAGCTGGGCACGGCTCGGCCCGGCCCGAGCCCAACCAAGCCATGTGGCCGTGGCCTGATTTTCCGTCCTCCCCACGCGCACGGCGAGGTCCCCAGCAGGCCCCGATGGCGCAGGGTGATGGCGGGGGCTCCGCCACACGCGGCCGGGTAGGAGAAGGGGGGGGGGGGGGCAGCCGACCTGGCTCCAGGCGATGAGCTGGTTGCTGGGGGTCTCGCCCAGCAGAGCCCACAGCTTGATGAGGAAGGCCGGGACCCCTGCGCTGGAGAAGGGAGGCGACGGCTGCAGGAGAGGCTGCAGGAGAGGCTGCGGGGCTGCTGCTAGTTGTTGCTGCGGCGGCGGCTGCTGCTGCTGTTGTTGCTGCTGCTTCATTGTCGCTCGGGAGCCTCCGGGGCCTCTGTCCGGGAGGGAGCACAACCAGACCGGCCTGGCCCCGCCCCCTCATCCCCACTCCGCATGCGCGGCGGCGCCGCAGCTCGCGCGCGTGCCGGCCCCGCCCCTTCCCCCTGCGCCTTACATAACGTCCCCACGTGCGCCGCCCTCACGTGTCACAACAGCGCCGGCACGGGGGGGACGGAGCCAATAGGGGCGCGTCTCGCGGCGGGGGGCGGGGCCGCGTGGCGCGGGCGCACGTTCCCGGCGGGGCAGCGGCGCGTGGCGAGGGGCGGGGGCGCGGCGGAGGGAGGCGGGCGGGTGAGAGGGAGCGCTCCCGCTCCGCATCCCAGGGAAAGGCGGGCGAGTGCCCGGAACGGGCCTTCCAAGGCTTTATCCCAGCCTAGCGTTTCCGAACCGTCTGGGAGAAAGGTGGAAAATAGCTAGTCAGCTCAAAAACATGAGCACGCAGGGCGTATGCGCAACAGGAGCATCCAAGCCAACTGCCCCCAAAAGCATCTCAGGCAGGCCCTAAGCAGACCCCTTTGCAAGGCAACTGGTGTTTAGACTTCAGACTTAGCAGCTACTGAAACTGTGAAAATAAACTGGGTATCTCAAGGCAAACAGCCTAATGAATGGTGAAATGCACTAATTTTTTTTTGTTTGTTTGTTTTGTTTTTTTTGTTTTTAATCCTCTAAGAAGTATTTTGCAAAACTTAATCACATAGTAACTGCGAGTAGGTTTTTAAGAAGTTGTTCTATGGAACTTAAATTACTATTTTCATAACAAAAGTTCATCAACTAGTAGTGTTGCTAATATTTTTGTTGAAATTTCTGAAGTCTCAATCTCAGTGAGTTTAATTTGCTTCAGTTCACAGTGAAAATGAAGCACAATGGCACAGGGAAGATAACAGAACCTTTAGCGGGGTAGCCGGCAGGAAAATTAAGTTCAATATTTGTTTCAAGCTGTATGTCACACAACTTCCCTTTTGTCACATCATTAGTAGCCTACCACAGCCTATAAGAAACCCTTTGACTGATATTCACTGGATCATTCCTGAGAGAAGTCACAGTTGCTAAGTTCATGGCTCAGCTTTTCAGGGTCAATATTTGGAATGAGAAAACTCATATGAATGCCTTTTGAATTTAAGCACAAATTTACAGTAATTTTCCAAGGAATTTTTCATCCTGACATACATGCATGTGCAGCAAGCTCTTAATGGATTCCATTTATCTAGATAGAAATGCTAGAAAAGCAGAGAGAAGAATATGGTTGTGACTTAATCTGGACTCAGTATTGCTCTGCATCTTATATTTCTTGTTTACAACTTCCATTTGGAAATAGAAGTTGATTTGCAGCATTGTTGGACAGTGTTTCAAAAGGCAAACCCCTATATTGATGTCTTTGGCTGAGACAGACGTGGAACCACATACTTAATTTTTTTCACTTCCCTAGTAGACATCAGCATGGTGAAAAAGACTGCTGTGTAAGTTGATTTCCAATGTCTTACAGTTGAGGCAAATCTTTAAACCTTTCTTTTTAAACCTCAGTTTAGGAAAAAAGTTTTCTTCTGAAGCCTTAAGGCTTAAGAACTGGAAGTTATTTATTAATACTTAAAGTGTTAGCAATGTACGACTCAAATAAGGCTTCCATTAGTTTTTTATTTTATTGTCTTACAAGGTCTGAGCACAAGGTAATTGCTTGTCCCTGTTTATAAAGCTTTTGGTTACATTATTTTACAATCCTGCCATTGCAAAACTCATCAGTCTTTAATCTGGGGCTATTTGACTTCCCAGTGTCTTCATAAGCAGTGCTGTAACCTTTTTCCACACTGCAGTAAAATCTTCCTCCACTTAGCTTGCAGAAATCTGATAATTATCAGCTCTGAGACAGGTCAAGCTATTTAAATCTTCCATGATGCAGTTCTCACCCTTCCCTCTCCAGAAAAACATATCACTCTAAAACTCTTCAGGTATTGTGAAACGTTGGGAATTCAGATCTCTTCCCATATCCCTGAACTAACCCCTCAAGCCCCAGTAGATTCTGTTCCTCCTGAGCCTCATTCCCCCTCCCGTGGGCCCATAGTTCCCCCAAATGTCAGAGTTCCAACTAAGACCTTGTGCTCAGGGACTAAGAGAGCACTGCCAACAGGAAACATCTGATTTCCAGCGCTTTTTTTTCCACAGCTTTCACAGAGAGGCTACATAGTTAGCAGCACCTCAAATCTGGGCAGGAGGCCAAAGAATAAAGTTAGATAGCTGTTCATATCACTGTTTGTTTTGACATCCCATAGGCCTAAAAATCGCATCCATCACTGCTCTCATGCTCGAGCAGCAGGCAGCCCCATAGCACTCCCATGCTCTTATAGGAGCTTTGGCCACTGATAGTCCAGTTTTGATGTGCTTTAAGAATAATGACTTGGGATGGGGACTCTGTTCCACAGTACATTTACAAGTAGGGGTCATAAAGCAGCCCTCATGTAATAACACTTTTCTGATATGAACTTAACCTATCTTCTCTGACTTCCTATTTTCTTCCCCTACAATGGGATATGCAGCAGGGGACAACAGGCCTGCTTGTGCTGTTGGTCTGGCTCTTGTAAGTCTGAAGTGCAGTTGAACTGTGAACTCCAGTTGCAACAGAGTAAAGCCTGAGTAAAGCCTGAGTCAACTCCCCAAGGGACAGCAGTCTACAGATTTTCCTTAAGACAAAGAGCATGATGCAAAACAAGAAATTGAAAATTACAGGAGAGACAAAGGGTGACAGATTTCAAGGCAATACCTCCCTCTTTTTGCAACCACGATTTGTCCTGCCTGAAAGGCCACCATTTGAAGGCTATCTTTATTGATTCATCTGTATTGATCCATATGAAAGGAAGAGACAAATCAGACACTGAGTTTGCACAAATGTTACCCCTGGAACAAGCACAGGCAGCCAGCCACAAGTAGGTCATCCTGGATCAAACACTGCAGAGCACCTCATAGCCAAATTTGATGCATGCCTTCCACCTTGAAAAAATTATTATACCATTTAAAGAACTGAAAGTGTTCCTGGAAGTCCCAGCTCTGCACATACTAGGATCTCCTTGAATCAAAAGTGGCCCTAAGAGGCCTAGCTTTAAATTAATCCTCCTTGAACCAAGGATGGTATGAGATACCTGTATTTATGATGAAACCAGCTAGGAGTAGGCAAGGTAAATGACATTTCAGAGAGCTTCTATAGAGATTAATGTTCTGGTTTAGGGCAAATTTAGGAGGAAACCTCCAAATGGTCCCTCCAGAAAGCAAACCCAAGTGGCCCCTCCCCCAAGTGGTTCAGGAAAAGTTTTCCTTGGAGAAAAGTGAAAAAAACTGTTTATTTAACAAGCAAAGTATGAACAAGCATAATAAATAAATAATATTAAACAATAAAACCTCTTGTTGTTCTGAAGAGATGGCAAATTCAGAAAGTCCTTGTTGTGGGCTGTAACTTGGCTCGCTCAGTCTCTCATCAGTCCCTCCTGCACTGGAAAATGCTGCGTCCCAGGTCCTGATGGGCCACTCGTGTGAGCCGCCGGTGCTCATCTGGGTTTTCAGTCCAGAGCAGGATGGATCAGTTCCAAGAAAAAGAAAAAACATAGTCCAGGGAACTTCAGTGCCTCAGCTAGCTAAAAAAACCTAACTAAAAAGGAGAGCTTTCTCCCGGCTGTCTGTCCGTGCTGCAGACAACACAGTCCAGGAGAGAAAAATGCTGAAGCTATGTTTTTAAAACAACCACCTCAGACATTCCACTGCTTTTCATTCTCCCCCACTTCACTCTCAGATCTGGTTTTAAAGGTGCAAAACTTATTTCTGGGCTAAACAGACAAATGGGGATACAATTCAGCATCATAAAGTCACCCTAGGACAATTAATCTTCCAAAGTAATATCCATTCAGTTAGTGTTATGCCATTCTTGTGCATCTGATTCAAGTACCACACAGCGTTTTAGATGGCTGAGTGATTCATTTGCCTTCTTGTGCTCTACAGGAAGAACAGATGGCACAGTCAGCACACCGGACATTTAATAGACAGTGATAAAACAAAGGCTGGCATCAAGTTTCAAAATTAAGTTTTGGTAAGTTTTGTTCCCCACAGTATATTTAAAATTAAGCTATGATAACTGAAACCAACTACCATTCATGATCAATGTTTTTTCTTTCTTGAAAGGAAAATTCAGACCTACATTCATATTAACTACAAACCCTCCGAGACAGCTTGCTTTGCAAATAGCACAGAAGTGATATCCATTTCTTATTTACTTATGTGTGAGGAATACTTGAAACAGACTTTCTCAATTAGACAAGATCTTCCATACACCTTGAAAATGCTCAGTGTTTCTTAAAAGATTGTTTTTCTTGTAATATGAGGAAAAGTTACAAACTTGGAAAAGGTATATTTTAAACAAGCTATAGCATTGTTTAGTTGAGATAGCATTCAAGATAAACTTCGTGTCTTTTAAAAATTCCAGATTTAAAATGCTTGAAGCCATTAAAAAGCCGCATCTTAAAAAAAGGAGGCAAAATAATATCTGAGTTGAAACCCATTTCTTAACCTGCTAACAATGAGTTCAGGCCAGATTACCTGATTTTCAGGGTTTTCTACAAATTTAATCTTTATATTGAAGTTTTTGAAAAGATGGTAGATTTGGAAAAAAGAGGGAAGGGGTTTCATGGGCCATACACCTGGCAGAAAACTTTACTGAAGTTTTAGAGCAGCCTACTGTGACCATGTGTTGGTATTTGTGGAAGTTCATTGGTAAGAAAAAACCCCAAAGTATTTGTGCTCATTTGGTCATCCAAACTTAGCACTGTTTTACTCTAAAATGAAAAGTAGATACAAAAACCTGTTAGCACAATTTTCTCTGCTTCAGAGAAGATTTTGTTACACAGAAGTTCTGAACACTGTGGCAATGAAGGGCTCATAAATCAGAGTAAAGCATGATAAGAAACTTTAATCTCACCGGAAGCTAGTTTAAAACCACATACTACATCCATGATTTACTTATTCTAAGGCCTCCATTTTGTGCAATTTCATATTCCAAACATTAGGACCTCCATAAAATAACAGTTCTGTCAGCTCAATTCCAGAGCATAGCAAAGCTTTCTTCAAAGCAGAATGTCCCTTGCATTGGTTTATTCTTATCAAAAGCACAGTGGAAATTGTTCGCAAAGTACCAGTGAGCAACCTTAACCATATATTTGACACAGAAAAGCAACAATGTTCTTATTAAGTTTTAAAATTAACATTATTGTCAATAATAAATTAGATTAGTCTGCTCTCAAAGCCATTCAGAAGTATAATTTAAATGGATAAAAAACACCTGCTCTGTGGGTGTGGAATCTGTCATGTCATGTCTCCCTGTGTTAATCTCCATTTAAAAACTCTCTTCAGCCTGATTAAACCATAAAACACCAAGACCGAAAACAAAACAAACCAAACTGGCTATTTTCAATCTAATTTACCTTAATCTCAATAGGTGGAACTGCAATATCCTAGGTCTGTGCCTAATCTACTGTTCTCATTGTTTGTTCAGGCTCCTGTAAATTTTTATAAAGGAAAAAAAATTACTTGATTTCCAGAAACATGGCCCAAATTACTAGTTTGCCTGTATTGCCAGAGATACTAGGAAAAAAAAAAAAAAAAAAGCAATGACTGACTGCAGTTTCCAGAGGATTCTGCTATTTCCTTCCCAGTTTGGTTAAAAGTAATGCTGTAGCAGCCATGCACCACAGTTGAGTGTACAGCTGGTGACTGAAATGCTATCTATGCAGTAGCTGCAATTGCAGCTGTCATCACCTTTGGTAAGTTGGTCAAATGTAATCAAGACCTTATTGAATGTGCATCAATGTTGTCTGCTGTGCTATGCTGCTTATTCTTCCCCACACAAATTGACCATTAAGTTGAGAACCCCCTGCAACTGGTAGTTTTCTGTACTATGCAGATGTAAGAGCTCAACACAGAGCATCTTGACTTCGCAGTTCTGGCAGGTTCTGTCTGTGGTTTGCACATATTTGGTGCCTTATCCTGGTATTTTAAGGTAGTCTCAACACTGTATCTCTTCCTCCTCTCCCGTGCTCTAGATAAGAGCTACAGTCATAGCCCAGCAACACATCTTTTAGGGACATAACAAATAAATTAATATTCATTTGACTTCACTCCTCATCATTAAGGTCCATCCTTCAGTGCTGGGGTACAAGTGTCAGATGCTCTGTTAGAGCACCTGAAAATCATGGAATTATGATTGTAATCATAAAGCAGCAAAGCACCTGAAAATGAGAAAACCATGGAATGATGGTTTTCCTAATCCATGGTTTTCTTTCAACCTAAATGAAGGATGGAAAAAAACCTTTAAGATCATCAAGTTCTGCCATCAACCTAACACTGCCAAGTGCACCACTAAAACATGTCCCTAAGCACCATGTCCACTTGTCTTTTAAATATCTCCAGGGAAGAGGACTCCACCACTTCCCTGGGCAGCCTGTTCCAATGCTTGACCACCTTTTCAGTGAAAAAATTTTCCGTAATATCTAATCTAAACCTCCCCTGATGCAACTTGAGGCCATTTCCTCTTGTCCCTTTGCTTATTACTTGGGAAAAGAGCCTGACCTCCACCTGGCTATACCCTCCCTTCAGGGAGAGTGATAAGGTCTCCTATGAGTCTCCTTTTCTCCAGGCTAAACAGCCCCAGCTGCTCTTCATAAGACTTGTTGTCCAGACCCTTCATCAGCTCAATTTCCCTTCTCAGGACACGCTCCAGCACCTCAATATTTTCTTGTAGTGAGGGGCCCAAAACTGGACACAGTACTCAAGGTGTGTCCTTATCAGTCCCAAGTACAGAGGGGCAGTCACTGCTCTGGTCTTGCTGGCCACATTATTTCTTATACAAGCGTGGCATTACTGGCAAGTATTATGAACCAGAATCTGTACTCTGAGAGCTGTATCCTAAGTTCTTCTTTTACCAAGCCAGTACACACACTAAGACATTCCACTTGCACATTTACTAGTTATATTACTGAAGAAGTCCTATTAACATAATAATACTTCTTTTAAAGAAACAAAGGGTTTTCTCCACATTATTGTTAAGAAACTGCTGTTCTTAACTTCAACTAAGTGCTGCTCCTTCACAGAGAAACCACTGCAAGAATCCTAAGGGTATGAAAAGCTCTAGTTCAATAACAATTTCTCCCCACTCTGTCTCCCCTTACAATGCGGTGTTATTCAATGCTTTTCACTCCCTTACTACTGTGGTACCTCCTGCATTAGGTTGCAATTACTATTAGATCAAGGCAAATTGGATTAAAAAACACACACAAAAATAATTCTTTAGACACCTGGGGGAGAGCAAGCTTTTATCCTGTATCAGTTCTATAATCCAGTTCAAGTAATTCAGATCCAAAAGCAGTTGCAGCATCCCAGCCAAAACAATGTCCTAGCACTGGAAGTGAAGAGCTAAGAAGTTTGAGTTAGGGCACACTATACCTTGAGATTCTCTCCTCTCAGCAAAGGATTTATGAAGAGAGGTGAAGCACAATAAAAACAAAAGAATTATGTTTTCAAGTACTTAAAGTACTTGAAAACAGATCCTGACTAAAGCAGATCTCAGGCTTAGTAACTTTGCTATGCAGACTAATTCCTTTTCACAACTATTCAGCAGACTACTCAAAATCCAGCTAGCTAAAAAAAATACACAAAACAGTTGAAAATTTTATTATTACCGCTGTAAAAGCTGCATTTAAAAAATCACAATGAAAATGCTAGAACTAAATCTCCTTTCCTGTGTACATTTCTGTTGAAGCCAGTAGTAGATATTGTGGAAGAAAAATGAAAGCATTGTTTGTGTAATAGTCTTAACATTACCCTGAAAGCAAAACCAAAACACAAATCTACTCGAATATGCAGCCATAGTAACCATCAACAGTCTCAGAAAAGCATTGTTGTGTTATGCCTATGGACCTGAATTTTTAAATGAAATTTAAAAAAAAATACAAATAAAAAAATTGCTGTTAGATCTGTGGAGTTGCTTTGAAACAGGAGAAAAAAATATATTACCACAGCAGTTTATAACTATGGCTAATTGAAGAGGGTAAAATCACTCTGTTGTATATGCAGTTGCCAGGTGATCATGAAGTGCAGAGATCCCCTTTGGAAGGCTTCAGGGGAGCAAAGGCCACAAATGCAACTTACTTTAACTACAGTTTGTACAGAATGACTTTCTATGAAGTATTTTCTTACTTTCACTGTGAGGAAGGGTATTTCTACTTAACATCCATAGGACAGTGCTATGAAAACCATCATGTGTATGAGACCAGTACCCCCTGCTCCTGACCTTACGTTATGTGGTTGGCATAACCAATGCCATTCTATAAGCAAGCAGCTGCTCTCTGTAACCAAGTAGGTAATGTATTTTTTCACTTTCCCTCATTATCAGGCCCCGAAGGTCTGAACCAAAGCAGAGAAACCAGATTCTTCTTCTTCCCCTCCCAACCTGCCTCGAGGTTGCTGGGCGCCAGGATAATGACTCCCTCGCCTACCAGCCCTGGAGGCCCCAGGCACCCAGCCAGGGAGCTGCTGTTGTTGACCCTGAGGGAAGTCTAACAGCACACAGAGATGTAATTGTAAGTTAGGATGTATTATAAATGCTGTATTAGGCTACTTCTAAATTGGACTACCTTCATTCTGCTTCTAGAAATGCAGTGCCATTCTAGCAATAAATTCTTTGATATACTAATTATAATAGGTTACTAAGAAAATAAAGCTTTAATTGTTACTACAGGTTATTATCATCATCATCATTCTGCCTAAGATCCCTAAAAGAACCTGTCTGTCCCCTTAGCATTGGGTGACACAGGTATAGATATCTCAGGGCTGAACACATGAATTCAGTCTGTGTGTATGCCATATATATATCTATATATCTATATATATATATATATATATATATATATATATATCTACCAAGCAGTGGGAATGCCCAGTTCTTAATGGAGTCCTCTCTGCCTGGATCTGACACCTTTCTTTCAGACTCAAGGGGGGACCAAAGATCAATCACATCCTGTACCACACATGTTCTACAAATTCAGCACCTTGGCCCAAATGCCAATGTAGGAAGTGAACAAAGTGTTCCATACTATCAGCCTCAGAAGTTACCAAAGTCACTGTTTCTACTGTAGCCCTGTCAGCTCAGTTCCCCTGAAAATACTGTTTTACTATCAGTGTAGAATAAAACAAAGGACAACGAGACTTTCCTCTCTTCTCTGAAAGATGCAGGAGCACTCTGGGAAAGCTGCTGTCACCTCAGTAATACACCAGTCCCCATCCTGCTCCAGGCTTCCAAATCAGTAATGGCAACAGCTGAGCTTTCCAGATTTAGGGAGTGTTAGTTGTAGGACTCCAGTTTCTGACTCATCCTCACTGACAGGACAGCTGGAGAGGTTAAAGACATCTGACAAAGGCATTTTGAGTCACCCCACTATCTAAAGGATAAAATCAGTATGATTTGAATCAAGAGTCTAACCCTTTAAATACTCATTTGAGAGAACTCATGTAAACCATGCTATACTTTTTAACTAGCACAAGTGTTTGAAGAAAAGGCTTCATCATAGAAGAAATTCATATGAAAGCAGTGAGGTAGGTGGACATTCTTTTTCAAAAAAGCTTGGTTAACCCACCAAGATTTGGATACTGACATGCCAGAAGTGACATTATGCACAGGTATTTACGACTCATTTTCCTGAGCATTCTTACAGAGAAGATCCAAATGTGGATGCAGTGCTCATTTGAGTGTTGAAGGGTCCTAACATAGTATCTGCTGTGGTGATCCAGATGAAGTAGCATCACTTCTGCTTGGTCCTTCTTTCTTGATGTAATCTAGGTTTATGCCAGTGACACGGTGCTCTGCTCATCCCTGAGTGGCTGTTGATGATACAGTGCAAAGCTGTTTATACTGACTCAAACACATGCAGAATTCTCATTTCAAAACCTTTTCTACCATGAGGAAAAAGGAACTGTGTTAGAAGATACAGATACTAAATACATAAGTATTACTACATACAAGACTGTGGGCATATGCAGCTCTATTTAGATACTGGTCTGGATCTGGTAAAGAATACAGAGATACTGCATTGAATCAATTACTCAAGACTTTTTTTTAAAGCTATGCATAGGTATTGTCAGACAACACAAATTTAACTACAGTGTTACTGAATTAAGCATGTCATACACTGACAACAATTTTTTTTTTTTTTAAGGAAGAATAAAATATTTTGTTGCTGCATAAACAAGTAAAGGACCAACTCTTAATTTATGGTTTAAAGATTTATGGCAAGAGTCAGAGGCTGACACGCACTGTATATGCCTGGCCAGTTCTGTGTACTATTTAATCTCTTTTCTAAAGGGAAAGCTTCCTAGGGCAAGCTGTCAGAGCATTGGTAAAAATGGAAAGGGCCATTACATCTAGCCCTACCACCTGTTTTCTTTTTCCACTGTGGGATCACAAGATCTATGACTCCTGCTTAAAAGCAGTTTAAGTTCAAGGCTCCACCAGTGCAAGCATTACGTGTGAAGTATGTTCAGAAATCCTAGGGAGCCTGCTGCAAAATCTGCAGTTTGTGAACTGCAGGCAGCTGTAAGTTTGTTCATATTTTTAGCTCAATAATTACTGAGGTAAAGCAAGAAGTAGCAACCTCTGCTGCTTTGTAAATATACAGTGCTTTATACCACAACATCCCAAAATAATGGTGTTATTTTGGATGAAGATTATCAAGTGAAAATCACCCACTCTCAGAAAATATAACTTGCTAGCTGAACAGGAATATAGCCTCTTTTAGGCTTCTTTATTTCCTAGTGTCTTGGAAAACATATTCAGATTCTACCCAAGTCTGAGACATTTCACACTGCCTGCCCTAATCACAAATAAACTTTTGCTCTTTGATTTCCACAAACCACAAGTCATTTTACCAGAAAAAAAAAATTTCCCCCAAACACACTACCAACAACTGTCACAAATGCTGATTTTAGATTAAAAGCTTCCAAATAAGATTTTTATTAAAAATAGAGGTTGATCAATTTTGTAGTAGTAGTGGAATGCGTTTGGGCAAAATGAACCACAAAATTTTATGTTTGATTTTTATTGTTAATGATTTCACACAACAGTATCTTAGCATCATCATTTGATGTACTCTAAAATCATTTATAGGCAGATGAACTGTAAGGAATGTGACCAAGGAAAGCTAGCTCATGCTGTAGTGTGGAACAGATAGTTCTAGCATACTAAAAATAAAAAGAAAGCATTAACTCATCATGTGCTGTGCAACCCCAAATTATTTAGAAATGTTCCAATAAAAGGTAACCATGATGAAAGTTCAAACCTACTGAAAGAAACAACCAAAAGTGACTGAAGCCAGTTACATGTTTCATTGCATAAAATAAGCAGAAATTTAAACTAACAATTTAGTTTCTTTGATTTTATGCACACTCTAGGTTAACATTCATCCAGTCATAGAGTTTTTCTTGGTAACACAATCAGTAACCATGCCAGACAGGAGTGGAAATGCAAGTGATGAAGCAATGTTTGGGTTGTACACAGCCCACAGCTGTATTTTTCTTAAATGACTGACTTGTCGTACACCTCAGTTGTAGTAACTTCTTATGGAATAAGTTCCATTTTAACTCCTGTGTTCATATTACTGTGCTGATGCACATTCTCTCTCAAACTGCATGAGCAAAGGTGTAAAAAAGGAGAGTTCTTCACTAAAGCAAAGGATCCTATTAGTCATATTATTTGATACCACAGAATCATGTCATTTCAACTATATGTTAATTTTCAGCATTTTTTGGAAGTCACAAGCAACATGGGTGCCTCTGGGTACATACACAGTAAATAGTCAACAAACAATTTTTTCCCATAACTTTATACTGAAAATAGGAACCAGAACTGGATTATTTCTTAGAATGTTTCAGCTAATGATCTTGCAATTGGAGAGAGGCCTAAGGAGACTTAGGAGAGGTAAATCTTTTAAACAACAGAAATGCTTCAAACCACAACAGAGTAGACAAATTCTACTGACTGTAGCAGGGAAGTGGGCAAAATAATTTAATGACACCACAACCTTGTGCAAATCTCGATCTAGTTTTCAGTTTGTTTATAAAGTGGTGGCTGTTTTGTATACCCTGTAGCAGAGATGTGAAATCAGTTAGTTACACTCCGAGTCCCTCAGAACTGGCAGCAAGCTTCTCAATCTCAGCCTTCCTGAAGTGCTCACTCATACTATTCGGGTAGCCAGCTCCTGGTAGCATACACACTGCAATCTCTACATTTTCTTAAACTTTTGTTCTGTTCTCTTGGAGTCAAAACACTGTGGTCTGCCTATCAACTTACTTTGTCTTCTGATCTTTAGCAAAGTTAAAGCATGGCATCAAAACAGGACACATTGGCTCAACAGCTTCTCAACAGCAGCCCACCAGAAAACATGGAGGAAAATTTATCCATATTAAAAAGCTCCATTAAATTACCATTCTGCAAGATAACCTGACATCAGCAAAAACATATGTCAAAGACTAAAACACTCTTAAGTGTATTCTAGAAAGGCAGCTTTAAACCAAAAGATGCCCAGTTCAAATTTGTCGGATTTTGCCTGGCATGTCTCAAGTATTACTGAGCTATCTGAAAGAAATGCAGTTGATTCAAAACAGCAACAACTTCATGTCTTTGCTTTGTTCAAGAAGGTATATCTCATTAGCATATAAGATGGTAGTTCCAGAGGCCACAATGTATGTTAATTCTGGCATATCCATATGCTTAATACTACTCAAATTCCCTATTAAAAGCCTAACTAGAATATCTGCTCTTAACAGAGAAGTTGCAGTGACAGCTAGCACTTGCCCTCCTTGGGTAGGGAGCCAAAAAAACCCATTCCCACTGCAGACCAGCACTGAACCCAAGCTGCCATTCTTAGACCTTTGCTTTTGTACATAGCAGAACTCCACACTCAACAGCAAGAACTGAAATGCATCTGTCTCATGACTCACTTGGAGCAACTGTTTGACCACAACAACTTACAGTGACTGAACACACTGTCCTCACCGCTGCCCACTTCTGCCTTAACTGCACTTACAACAGAAACAGAAAACACAAGCAAACAAAAAACCCCAAAATTCACTTTACAACTCATAACCTACCAAGTAAAAATGAGTAATACCCTGAGAACCAGCAGGTCTGTAAGGAACAAGTCTCCGCAGAGCCAGAAAAACGTTGGTTTTTCTCATTCTTACTCTGTTACCAGAAGGGACTGTTCCCAGCCTCCTTGTATCTTAATAGAACTGGCAAAAGCTCTACTTCTTGTTCTCAACTCATTAATAGAAAGGACAGGTAGGGTTAGGGAGCAGCACACTATTTTCAGGCATCTCATGGCTCTTTTTCAAGATTCAAATATATGTAATATCTATTGGTCCTTCCCAACATGCCCTCCTGTCCCACAGAATACTCTTCCTTTCTCCTACTACTAATTTTCCCCTTTTTAGTTCAAAATCAGTTAAACCAGCTATGATCACAAGCTCAAAATACTGAACCAGATATCATGAATCAAGACAACTTCAGCCACAACTGAAGGCAAACAGGATACAAGAAGGAAGGACATTAGTTCAACTTGGTTACAGAAAAGCTCTCTCCTCATTGTTACATAATGCTAAACTTCAAGACCAGTCTGCTTCCTTGCTTAGCTAGAACTAAAAATTCTGTTACTGTTTTCCTCCTAAAATTAAATACACTGCTCTTACTCTTTAGCCATTTACTCTTTATCTCTTTTTTTGAGATGTGTCTGCTCCAACTCTTCATTGACCGAGACCATCGATTCCAGCTTCAACTTTGGTTCTGCTTCCTGTCCTAATTTTCCAAACTCTGAAAGGAGAAAAAAAAAAAAAAAAAAAAAAAAAGAAAAAAAAAAAAAAAAAAAAAAGGCACCTCAGTGGTTGCTTTTAGAGAAAAAAAACCGAAACAGAAACAAACAAAAAAATCCCATCCCCAAACTTTTCCCTGTACAAGGCTGCATTTTTCTTTAAAGCAATTAAATCTTTATTCAGTGTAAATCAAAATAAAAATAAAATTCATAATTGTTTGGCCCTATTTAATTTATGTTGCAAGGAATTATCCAATTTAGCTTAGATTATGCAAGGAATGTGAAGAGGAGACTGCTACAGTCACAAATGGGGAAATGACAGTATTGAATAACCTCTAAAATGGCTTTGCTTCAGCACTTCTTAGGGACAACAGAGAGGGTAGATCTTCGTAGAATCACAGAATCGAGTAGGTTGGAAAAGACTTTAGATATCATCAAGTCCAGCCTATGGCCTAGTACCACCTTATCAACTAGACCATGGCACTAAGTGCCATATCCTTTCTTTTCTTAAACACCTTCAGGGATGGTGACTCTACCATCTCCCTGGCAGCCCATTCCAGTAGTAGCTGTGCTCTTAAGTGTAGGTATTACACAGCATATGAGGGCTTTGAACTTCAGTCATTAATAACACAGATTTGTTGATTAACATCAACAAGGATCAAGAATGGTTTTCCTAACACTGTATTTCAAATTCAGAAATTTGATTCATTGATTTTACCAAAATTCCTTTTTCAGAGAAAAGTAAATTTTCTGACATTTTGATCATCACTAAATTTAACACAATCATTTTTGTCAAAAGGGTTGTTTAGTGCTTTTTCAGGAACTTTTGTAGGCAAAATATCAACCTCAATATCCAAACACCTTGACCAGCAACAGTTCAATATCTGTCAGGGAAAGGAACACGGTCCTCTGATGACTGCAGCTCTGAGGCCACCAATTAATTTTTCGACCCTTTCAGTAGGGCATACTATTTTTATACAGTCCCTCAAAAACCCTCTCCTCTCTGAAGTGTCCAAACTCCATTTCTTTCAATATTTTAATTGTATCAGAAGTTTAAAATAAATAAATCTTTTGAAATCCAGAAAATTGATCTTTTCTAATCACAAAAAAGGATCTGGAACTATAAAATTCAATAGGGAAATGAGTGCTCCCAGGTGAAAATCCAAAGGATATGAAAAAAAAAAGTATTCATTTAATTTAAAATTTTACCCATGCTTGCTGAATTACAGCTCCTTACAACTAGTGTGCAAAAGATTAAACTCAAGTTGCATAACATTCTTTCTCAATAGTTCAGATATTAATTAGCATAGCAAGGCTTTATGTAGTATATCTTTCAGGAAGTGAATATTTTCCAGATGAGTCTAATAATAAAGCTAACTCCTCAATTTCCAAATACTGAGATTACTGTGCTAAAAGTATAGTGTGACTACTAAAACATTTTTTTAAACTTTGAGATTCTTTGTCTCAAGACTGAATAAATGTCAGTTCAACACTGCATGATATTAACTTGAATGTTGAAAAATAAACATATTTTCAAGAACAGCAAGTTAGAATGACCATGTATAGGCAATGAGAATTACTGTCATATGTGACATATTTTCACAATGCCATGAAGAATATGCTTTTTTCAATCAGATGTTTTACCCTGAAAAATACACAGCAGAACACATGAGAACTGTCCCAGTTAAGCACCTAGTTTTTCCTTTTCATTTAAACACCCGTACCCCTTAAAACTGAGATTACTGAGACTAAAAACTGCACTGGTACTATGCAAAATGGAGTGAAAGCACTCTTACAGGGAGGTTACAAAAGTTACTTCATATTTTTCAGTGTATACAGTCCTTGTTGTTTTCATATTGAGTTACTTAGATCCTACATTGGCAATAAGAAAAACAAACACTTCAAAAACTCCATTAGCTGCATCAGTGTTAAATGATGATAGTTATTACTAAGCTAAAAAGCTAATAAGAGTTAGAACCTAGGGGCAAATGAAAAACCTCTAAGAGGAAGAATTCCTTTCTCAACATCTTCAGGAAGGATTGAGTAGAACTGACTGAATGAATTAACTGCTATGTTAATTGTAACATCTATCATAAGCTATGAATTCAAGTGCAGACAAATGAGCTGGAGGCATGACAGAAGAAATTTGTGTTGAACATCACCAGTTGCTCTTAGAGAGGAGCTGTAAGTTCTTGGGGTTTGTGATAGAACAGTTACTGGCTGAGAATACAGGGAAAACAAACATAAGAAATTTTATGGGAATAGAGACCACTAGTTTTCAAATTCCATCTCAAGTGTATGGATCATGAATTACTTTCAAAGGACTAGCAAAAGACATCTGGTAAAATCAAATCTAAATCTATTAATATTGCAAGTGCTCTATGTGTATGTTCTTACCTGTCACTTTCATGACTAATGACAGGACTTGAAGAAATGGCATGCAGCTTTGTCAGGGGAGGTTTAGGCTGGATATCAGGAAAAGGTCTTTTACCCAGGGGGTGGTTGGGCACTGCAACAGGCTGCCCAGGGAAGTGGGCACAGCACGAGTCTGACAGAGTTCAAGAAGTGTTTGGACAACACTCTCGGGCACATGGTGTGACTCTTGGGGTTCCTGTGCAGGGTCAGGAGTGGGACTTGATGATCCTGGTGGGTTCCTTGCAAATCTGCATAGTCTATGTTAACAAATTTTCCAGGAGCTCCTTTCAGAAATAGGCTTGAAACATATTCAGACATAGAATTCAAACACCACAAGGTGTTACATTAAAAAAAAAGGTTCTGAAAAAAGTGTCTCATTTACAAGCACTTGTGTAGAAGTATAAAATCTAAGTCACTCATATAGCTATGAAGCAAAAGGATTAAACCTCACTAGCCTCACATTTAAATTACTTGAATATCAAGAGATGAAATTTCCTAAACTAGATCTGAAAAAAGAGACTGAAATGTTAAGAGAAACCCATAGGAGATACTATAGTAGAGACATAGACAATGCAGAACACCTGGCTCAAATGTTTTCAGAAAGTGAAAGTTTCACTATTGTTTTCATTTATTTGTGTTTTTGTTTGTTTGTTTGTTCGTGTCAGGCTAAGAGTTGGACTATAAGATTGTAATGTGATATTTTTGGGGGGAGGGAGGGAATGTGATTTGGAGAACAGACCACTTGCCACTCCAGTTAGTAAAAATAATTTTTCCTACATCAGTCGAATTCCAGATGTTCATTCATAATCAAGATAAGCTACATGTCAGTTATTGTTTGCAATCATAAGACAAAACCTCAGAACCATGAGGTGGCATTAAGTGTATCAAATTCCTCTGTCCTAACATTAAGAATGCTGGGCCTTCCAAACCAACAAAAGAGGTATGAATCAGAAGAGTACTGATACCCAGGTAAGGATAACCTACTAGCAAATGACCAAAATTCATTTAATATATAATTTTCAAGAGCCATAGTAAAAGCCATAAGTGTTTGGAAAAGGCTCCAGCTGGAGGTTTATATGTTACTTATGAGAGTATTGTCATTTCAATAACATTGAAAACACAGAAATCTGACTTCTTCAGATAATCATTAGAAGACTTGAGGAGTGGCTGCATATTTTAATAGAAAAGTAAATGCACACAGTTTATGAAAATGTATTTTTGGGCACTATGACTATATTTTCTGCTCTTACAAAAATCAGGTTTCTCAATAACTAATTAGATCACAATTTAAAAAAAACACAAAAACTTATATACTGAACAGCCATTAGCCTTAAATTAGCCTGAAAAAAAAAAAAAAAAAAAAAAAAAAAGAAGAAGCTAATGAAGCAGAGGTACTACAGGGATTGTTGACAGTATAAAAGCCACCAGAGCAAAAGTGTCTTGCTGGCTCCCTCCTCTTGATCATTTTAACTGCCTAGACAGATATGTCATATTGATACATCTTATATGCAAACACACACATTTAAAAGATAAGGAAAGACATTAAATATTTAACCTGAAATAAGTCAGAATAATCAGGTAAAGAATTCTGAAGAAGCAATATAAACCCCTACAATATTTTACCTGTTTAAGCCAAAATTTGTCTTGGAAGTCCATATAGTTGGCAAACACAGGTGGACACCAGTATGCTCCTCTGTGTCAGAAGTACTTAAGTAATCTGGATGTAATCACACAATTTTAAACCATAGCAAGTTTTATGTTTTAGCCTCCCTCTGGAGCTATGGTTACTCACTGCCTCAACAGAGCTATTGATGCCTCATTGTTTCTGCATTAAGATCAATAATTTCCTTTCAAAGGGCTCTTTTTCCCTTGAAAGCTCAAGGGAAATATTTCAGTAGATCTTAAAAAAGCCCAGCATTTACAGTAGAAAAGGTGAAGGGAAATTGGAATTTAAACAACATTAAACTCTTTAAAACAATCATGAATGCTTCTGTAAAACCTATTTACATGAAAACAGAGATCTGTGGAGAAAAAACAGGGCAAGTAAAGAGACCATTACTGAGGCATTCTAGCGCTTCATTTGTTAAACTGCTTTTAAGTGTAATCGTTATCTCAAATAGGAAATAATCTTGCATAAAGTAGATCTCACAAACAAGTTTCTAGTATCCCTCAGTAACTGGAAGGCAAAAATAAATGTTGTCCCATGAAGCATTGTACTGCTCCTGCACACAAATTAGTTTTAAAGCAAACATGACATGGTGATAGATTACACCTGCTTATACCTGAAATGTGGATGACCTTTAGGTTCCCAGAGTTATAAATCTGGGTCTCGCTTACCAAAAACATGCTCTGAATTGATGGTGAAACATGCCAGAGGCACTGCAAAGCAAAATTTTCCATTTCAATTTAGACACATTTTGTTTCCCAATTTACTTACAATTCACATTGATTAAAGAGGATTTTACATCTTGAGTATAAAACCCCCTAGACCTGGAAAGAAAGGTTCATATGGCAAGCATGAGAGGAGGGAACTGGTGTGATTACATAGAAAAACATGTTTTTCAGATTTGATAATCGTTGCCATGTTGATGTACATTTAGACCATGAAGGCTGCAAGTCAGGCAGTGTTTCTATGGAGAGGTAATTCCTTTTATTAGATTAACTAATATAGCTGGAAAAAAAACCTGATGAGTGTCTGGGCACATAAGCCTTCTGAGGTCACCATGTGACCAAAAGCTTGTGTGGCAGCCTGTCCCATTATAAACCAGTGTAATAAAAGACAACTACCTCCCTCCACAAACCTCAGCTGATATATATCATTTTACCACACTTAGTCTCTGCAAAGAGATGATAGTGAAAAATCAGGTTTAGCAAGATTCACATACCTTCACAATGCAGAATCACTGAAGACTGTTACAGCACTTCATCAAAATGTCATGCACAGCAAAAAATCTAGGCAAAACAAAAAAAAGCCTTGATATATCAGAAAGCATTACATTTTTAGGAACTCCCTAGATTGAGAAAGCAGCACCCTTACACTCTTATGTTAATTTTGTAATGCAATTCTGTGGAAAAAGGCAGCAGGTGCAGTTTTATAATGGGATCATTTTCCAGAGAAAAATTCTAATTACTGTTTCCCAGCAGTACCCAAACATAAAAAGATTTTGACTGTGCAAGATGATGGTAGAGAAAAGAAAACAAGTAACCTCCCACCAATAAACCAAGAAAGAACGCACATGCTCAGCTCTGATAAATACCAACTTTAGGAGGATTTAACATACTGCTTTAATGATCAAACTGTGGAATCCATTACATCATGCTTTCCTTGAACCTGATGAACTAACACCTCGTCAGTCTCCTCTAGATCATGCTTACCGATTTCTATGCAAGGTAAAAGTCCCTAAAACAACCAAAATGGTTGCTCCCACTGAATAAAGGCAGTGGGAGAGACAAAACAAATGCTTAACAACTTACTTTATTCAGTATCTTGTCATTATTGTATTGAGGACAGCCAAATGAAGCAACACGTAAGGCAAAAAAACCACACGCTTTTATAGACAGTTATAATTTTTTGAGGACCTAATTGGTCCTCAATCAATATCTCTCACACCATTGCCTAATTAGACACATCACCCTTTTGTAAACAACACCAGCTGCAAAGATTAATAATTGTTTTAATTCCTTCTCTGAAATTTCCCAAAACTTCACAGAGCAGTGCCTGGGAAAGTTTATCTGACTTTCTTCTCTGACCAGTTCTCAGCATCCATATCATCTCCCTCACAGTCTCAAAAGGTTCATGGAAAGGAAGGCACATATCTGTGACCAGTATCCCCCACTGTGGTTAGACTAACTAACTGCATTTGGTAAGTCAAGCAACCACTCTCTGTGTCTGAGCAGAGAATTCATTCCCTTCCCCCCATTATCAGGTCCCAAAGGTCCAGTGAACCAAGCAAAGCAAAGAGATTTCTTCTTCCCCTCCCAACCCGTCTCAAGGTTGCTGGGCACCATCAAAATTACTGCCTTCCCTGCCAGCCCTGGAGGCCCCAGGCACCCAGCCAGGGAGGTGCTGTTGTTGACTCTGAGGGAAGCCTAACAGCACACAGAGCTGTCTGTAAAATCAGCAAGTCCTAAGTGGAGAACTTGGACCCAAACTGTTGCTGGACTGTGAGACTCAACACCTCCCCATGACCAGGGATACCTCTACTGCTGGAGGTTTGAGGGAGTCACTTGTATTATTGTACATGAATGTGAGTCTAGATTATGATTGTCATATTGATACAGCAAACCACATATTAAGACCTGACTCAACCTGCAGAGGGTCTGAGTGATTGGAAATTGTAAGATTAGTTGCATTGCAAGTGCTGTATTATGCAATTATAAATTGTACTACATTGATTCTGCTTCTAGAAATCCTGTGCCATACTAATTGTAAATTCCGTTCTATACTAATCATAGTAGACTGTGAAGAAAATCATGTTTAATTGTAACTACAGGTTAGCTGTCATCATTGTTATGCCCAGGATCCTTAAAAGAACCTGTCTGTCCCCTTTGACAGAACAGAAGGAAAATGAGCTTGAAGAACTAGAACAAACAAGTTTGTGCACTCCTAACATTCACATTAACTGAAATGAGGTCTTTAAATTTCAAAATAAGAACACTGTTTATACAACTCTTTAGACACAGCAGTTTGATTTGCATGAGCTGTCAGCATTTCAGGATCAGACACAAATTGTGCCTTCTGAGACAGCAGTCTGTGCCTTTGAGTCTTTACATTTTTAACTAAAGATAATTTGTCAGGTGGCTCACCATGAAAAGTTCTTTTGTACCACAGTGCCAACAGAGGACTACAGAGGCTGTAGGCACACTGTGTGCAACCAGAAAAACTTTATAGTAGCAATACTGACACTCTCCAGCAACATCCATAAAGGCTTCTCATACCTTACAATATGAATATGACTGACCAAGAGTCCAAGGCTAGAAGATAACTGTATCTGATCTGTGAGATGACCTAAGACCAAGCAGATGTGTAATATTTCAAACCAAGGAACAAACTCAAGCTATTATTACCAAGAAGCTTAAATTGAAGTTACTTTTCTTTTTATCTTTCACAGCAAATTTTCCTGACCTTTTTTGAAAAAGGAGATGTTGCTGCTTTCCAGAGCCTTATTGTTCTTGCTTAGCAAAGCCCCACTCATATGATATAAATTGTTGAAAGTAGTTTAAAAGTAATGAAAAACAAACACAAAGTTTAAGGTAAATGGCATCGCTTTGTGTGCAAATAAAAAGGCAAAAAAAACCCAGTTAAGACTTGCATTAGCAAGGAGAACAGCACATTCAGCTGCTAAAACTGGACACAGATGTGGCCAAAATTTTGACCTTTTGTGAAAAAGGAAAAAAAAAAAAAAAACAAAAACCAACAAAACAGACTGAAGTTTTTTTCCCAGAATGGGACTAGGAGTGGGGGAGAGAGAGAAAGAGAGAAAGAAATCTCCCTTTTGAATTTGAAGGTCCTTTTCAAATATTCTAAAGTCTACATGACAATTGAGATATTCACATTTTGACAAAGACCCAGAGTGAAAAAACCCAAACATCTCCCACTCGCCACAAAAACATGCCCTACTAAAGTCTTTGGCCTATGTTCTTAGTTTCTGTACAAAGACAGTACCCAGATTCTCAGTTCAAGTAAACTGCATTGTGGATCCTGATACTCCTGAGGAACTACTTTGAACACAGTCTCTAATATATAAAAGTTCTTCAGCATTAGACTAAATAACTGAGTGCTTAGAAAAGAACAACACACCTTTATTCTAGCCAAGGACCCCAAACTGAACAACTGAGGAACTGAAAAGGACAGAGTTCACAGTAAAGAAAACTTACAGAATATTATTTGGGGGCAGAAAACAGTTAGAGGAGAAAGTTAACAAAGGAACTGAAAGATGAACGTATGACAATTGTACTCTGCCAAATCAGAAGGGCTTCTGTTACATAATGTAAATATGCAAATTCATTCTTTTTCCTCTCCCAAAATCTTATCTTTTAGTAACTACAAAGTCCTTTTCAATTTATTTTAAACTTTTTTTTTTTATATCTGTTTCTGAATTCTGCCACTGAATTACCAAGCATAACCTATAAAATATTTTTTACCTGTTAAGCTAAGATGAATGCAAAAATTAAGGTCAGAAGTAGTCAAGTGACAAAAAAAAAAAAAAAAAAAAAAAAACAAAAAAAAAAAAAAAAAAAAAAACAAAACAAAAAAAAAAAACCAAGAAAAACCAGCAACAATGAAAAAAAAAAAAAAAAAACAACACCAAAACCCAAAGACAAAAACTTTTATGCTGTCTTAGGGTAAATAAAAATATTTATGAAACTTGTCAGAATATTTGGAGCTGTTTTCTTGCATTAGGATGTGACAGACTGATTACTCAGACAATTTATGCAAAAAGAAAATAGAATCACAGCAGCTTCTTCAAATCTATCTGTAAACTGTTAGTAAAACATTTTTGCTGTGTTGACTTGCAGCTTACATGTGTATGACATGCTCCTAAATTTTACTGTAACCAACAAAGAGAAGCTAGGTAGGAAAACTAATGTGAAAGAACACTGTGAGAAGTTATCATAAAAAGATGATGTTACAATCTTCTAAGGGGAGAACACCAAAGTAGGAATAGATTTGGCAGATAAACGAGATCTCATTGAATACAAAGTAACCTGTAATACATTAATAAATTAGACAGTACACATGCTGTCCTGTAAGTGGAAACACTGCAATTTTTTTCTGCAGAAAAAATAAGAGGAACAGTCATTTGACTGACTGGTGAACAATAGAAGCCTTTAGACCAAAGCAAGTACTTTTTGTCCCAAGGGTATGTAAGGCTTTAAGGCATGGCTTTAAGTACTGGGCTTTGAAGCTGTAAAGATAAATCCTGCCTATGCAACTAATAATTGTCCTCTGTGCCTGGGCTCTGACATACTACATTGGACAAGACAATCAAGCAGATATATCTACAGTAAATCTGATAGAAATGTGACTAAGACAAATCAATATATTTTTAGGGCTATGGTAACAGTCTTTCACAAACTTCAAAATGCCAGATTTCAGCATGTAGGAGCTTAATCTTTGCACAGGAAAATAATCAGCACCATCTCAGAGGAACAGAGAAGCAGAGTAATTAGTTTGGTGAAGGCTAACCTATGTGGAAGACAGAACAGAAGACAGAATTTTAGTAACTCTTCATTACTAGCAATTATTTGAAATAACCAATGTAATGTAACATTTTAAATAATACTAATCAGTTTTAAAAAATGAGCCAATTATGTGATTTCATTCTTTCTCTGCACTTGTCAGAAATTTTAGCACAACTTTCAAAACCTCATATTGGCCTTTCCTGCCAGTGGAATTGCTGAGCTGGTAATACAAATGCCCAGAATAGCACATTGCTAATCTAACAACTTGGGCCTCATATTTGAGAGCTCATTTAATAAATATATTCTGCTTTCAGTCTTTTGTGCCAAAAGAATGACTTTAGGTTTGTACAGTTTAGTTTCTAAAAAAAAAAAAAAAAAACAGAAAAACAAAAACCCAAATCAAAAACCAAAAAAGCACCATTCAATCCAGTAATTTGTCCATACAATTGCATTCAATTTTTCATTCCTATCTCTTGCCTTAGAAGGCAAAAAGCAAACTAATTCTCACCTTTTCAATGTGGAGGTTAAATTACTAGACTGTGCTTTCAGTCTTCTTGACATTATAACCCAATTCTGGATGATTACTTCCACTTTGATTTAGTACTCTGATTGAGAATGATAGTGTAGAAGCACTGAGTGCTTTGGCTACTATCTTTTCACCTAAAAACACACAGAGTCTTTAGCTATTTTAGAAAATAATACATTATTTAAAAAGAATCATCAATGTGACATCATTAGTCAAACTGACCAAAAAAAAAAGGCTGTCACTTTCCTATATTAATTAATTTTGTTCTGTTAATATTCTTTCAAAAGCAGGGAAAGCAGAGTAAAATTGACAAGAAAAGTTGTTATACAGCTTTCTTTTTCAAAATGTTTTTGTGAGCCTCGGTCAGAATGACTAAATCTTTACCAGGAACACTCTGTGATGCCTTGAAGTCACTGACATGATATGGACCAAGAAAAAGACAGCAGACAAAGTATATCTGAGCCTTAAGGAGATGCTGAAGGTGGCTGAGCTTACTTAAAAGACAGTTCTGATCAGCTGTGTTCAAAATCACATGTACTAAGACTGCAGTTTTAGTACAATTTGTTAATTTGTTCAAAACAGAAATATTTGTGGGTTTTGGCTCTCATTGCTGTGGAGCTTTTTTCCATTCAAATTATATGAAAAGAAATCTGAATTAATTTTCTTTCTAGGTTTCTTTCTTTCAAGGCAGAAGATAAAAGCAAAGCAAACATTCATCTTTTTTTTTGTGATTAAAAGTATCATATTTGGTAAAGATGTTGGAGTACAGTTTTATATATGAAAAAGCCCTCAAAACAACTGGCCCAAGGGAGCCTCCTTAAACTAAAGAGGTATGACATAAAGGCAATTTCAAATGAAAGTCTTTTTGGGTAACAGACGGACATATTCAAATTAGTCTTTCTGAGCAAAACGTAAGCATGTTTTTTACGTGTGCCTCTAGGTGGTGCTAACGCTATTCCTGTGGTTAAAATCACAGTTTTTTTAGGAAACATTTCAAGCCCCAGCGAAAAGCTTCTGCCCACAGCTTTTGAGTAGAGTGAAGCGCATCGTTGCAACAGACCACATACTGATGAGTGAGTATTGAGTATTGAGTATTGTGAGTATTCCCACAATTAATATCTGATAAATGGGTTTCAATATTTTAAAGATCTTGTCCGAACCCACAGAAGCGTATTGTTTCAGAAATGGAGTTAAAAGCCCATCTTTAAGCAAATGTCAAATTAAAGAGCTACAGCATGCTGGATATTAGTTTGCTTGCTATTTGGAGCACCATCTTACACAAGCACTAATCTAATGACTGAGATCATGCTTATACCATATTACAGCTTGCAGTTTTGCTTTTGCCTGAAAGTAGGATAGAGTAATTCTCATGTCGTAGGATCTGTGCCATTAGAGTCACAGCTCTGTCTACCAACATTTTTAAGGCCTTTGGGAAAGCAAGCCATTGTAAGCCTTTAAGTATTTTGGTGAAAAAGCAAAGCAAAACTTTTTTTCTCTTCTTTTTGGAAGAGATTTGTGCACAGTATGCAGAAAATGAAGAAGCCTTTTATGCCTACAGTAAGTACTCTGTTCTTTAATACTAAATAAGACATGATTATTCATTCAGACATGTTTTCTTTGGACTGTACTGTAAAATTTCTACATAGTTCAGGATGCTTTTTTATCCTCCTGCCTCATTCACACATACTTCCCTTGGCAGCCTAGGATACTTGGCATTCTGATGCTGACTTAATGGCTTTTGGATACCAAAAAGTGGGAACTCACTTCTGAGTCACTGTTGTTGACTGATAATTTTCTTTTTTAGCATTACAGTTTCCAGTTGAGGCAACATTCAGAGACAGGTTGTCCTGTAACTCACCTCAATGCTTTATTAAATTAAAAGGAAATCTATTCAAAGCAGTGTCTCATTTGTGAGATGCAGTTGGACTGCACAGCCTGGTGGGAGAGGAGATAGCTGGGTGGCAGCGATGTGCCTTAAACTCACCCTGATCCAGTGCCAGCCAGGAAGTGCTTTGTGCTTGGGGCTGTGCCTGGTGGAGTTCAGCATGAACAGGCTGTGAACCCACTCCCTTCCTGCCACACATCTGTTTCAGGTCACAAAATGACCTTATGGATTCACCAGGGAACTTGGCAGTGCAGTGTTGTCAGGGGAAGTTTTGGTTTCACTGTGGTCAATATAATAAAATTCCACAAATTTCTCCAAATTTAATCAATAAGGTTTATTTAACCATGGGTAACCACCTCTGTTGACCTACAAATTGCATGTGTAAGTGTTTGTATGACTGAAAACAACTGACATGAACTAAAGAAAGTTCAGAGAAACTCTGTGAATGTGTTTCTGGGCAAAATGAGAAATTTCTTGTTTTCCTGAAGCCCCAGGATGGGGTAGGTGCAGGCAGGGGATGTTGGCATGCTTATGGTCAGCAGCTGAGGCCACTCCAGCAGTATTGTTTGTCTCATTTCCTACAGCAGATGATTCCTGTGATTTCATGAATACTGAATAGACAATAAAGCAAAATTATTATAACCAGAAGAACAAGTATTTCGTTTTGCTGTGGTGGGGCTCATTCACTTAAACTTGCCTTTCCTTACTTTTCTTGACTCTATTTAATTTTCAAAAGTACGTTGTCCTAGGGCATCCCATCCATTCCACCACACATTTGTCATCCATTAGGAATCTCTTTTGGATGAGGTGTTCTGCACTGTTGGAACAACAATAGGACTCAAGGACAGACAGTGCCTTGCAGGGTTGATCCTTTAATTTGTAGTACAACACAGACATGTGCAATCAGCATGGGTCTGAGTGTGGTGAGCTAACCACATAGGTAATACAAATTACTCACTGCTTATGGGTAATTAACCTGCTAATTATTCACAAAACATTTTGCTCTGTGGCAGTCTTGTAAGTTGACAGGAATCACCCAAGCTGAAGGAAACCTTTAAAAAATCTTTTTACCATTGCCTCACTTCATGTCAAATCACATAATCTCTCAGAAGAACATTTTTGTATATACAATGAGGTAATAGTGAAAAAAGAAACTCCTTCCTTCCACATGAATGCCAGTTGTCATTTCAAGTAACCAGAGATACCCATCTATGTGAGGAATAAAGGGATACAAAGAATGTGCCTTTGAAGACCCTTTACCTGTTCCTATTTCAGATTTTAGTATTTGGATAAATTTTAGATAAGGTCTCTTTTAGATAACACCAGGAACTTAAATTGTGATTCTAACCTTCTAGTCCTTAACATTTAATTTGTTGTTGTTGTTGTTCAATGAGAGGGTTTCTTAATGTTTGTATTTTCTCTAGACGTTTTTTGCTCACAATATTCTACAAAGGGTAACCTGTAGGCCTTCTTAGTGCATTCTTAGTACAAAACTGATGATGAGTGCCTGAAGCTTCTAGAGTAATGAACAAGGTAAGTATAGAACTGCACCAAATATTGTGAGCTACACCTGTTCCTGGGTGTTCCTGGTTTTTGAGGCTGTTTGGGCAGTCAGGTCTTGTTGTCTTAGGACTTCAGACTATGGTGGAGGCAGCCGCTTGCAGTGATACTTTCTGGGGCTTCATTTTTGTCCTTCATCTCAAGAGGAGATAGACTTTTGTTCATCATAACCATCTTCCTTCTCCTCTCTGCTGGGATACAAACACTTAAAACAAAGCTCCCTGGTAGCTTTTTTAGAAAAAATTAAGGACACCCTAACCAGACATTTTCCATTACTTTCCCAGAATTGCCATGTTTTCTCCCTACACTGCTCCAATATGTAGCACTTTCTCTAGTCGTGTTGCAGCATTTTAAAAGAAAGAAGGAGCAGTGATACTATGAGCTGTTTTGAAACTCCCACCTTTAGGTTTATAAAGTAGATGGCATTATTATCTCAGATATGACAGCTATCCCTTGACAAATAGCTATGCTCTGAAAAACTCCATTCTTTCACTTAAATGACAGAATGTGGATATCTCTGAAGATTTCTCGACACTGAAATGGTATATGCACTGTAACTAAGCTATAAGGATAACACAAAAGCTCCTTTCCAAAAGGGCAGGTGGAGGACAGGGCAAAAGCCTTTTAAGATTTGTTAGTTCATACTAAACCATTTATCCATCATTCTTTTGTTGCCTTTGAAAATGGCTATTTTTCTGATGTGCAGGAGTAGCAGCACTCATAATGCCCTTGAGCAGTTGTGAGTTGCAGTGAATTTCCAGCCACAGGGAGAAAAACATCTTTCAAGACCCTGCACTTATTATGTTTCTTGTGGCAGAGTGAAAAGTACTAAAATTAGACAAAGTATCCTGAAGTTATTGGAAGTACATGCCTGCCTTATGGTGTTTTGGTATATCAGGCAAGTGATGGGGATCATATTAAATATGGGATTAGTTAAAGTCATGCTGATTGAGTGAAAATTGCCTTTTATGAAAACATATTTTTTAAAGCACTTTCCTTTATCCTAGATTTTTAATTGCTCTTCAATTAGTGATTATCCTGAACATTTCAGAATTATCACCTCTATGTTTTCTTCTTATTGCCAAAAGAATTTCCATATATGAAATGGAACTATTTCTTAACTCTCATTTTGATCCTGTCATTCAGGTCTTTTGTATATTTGTTTTTATGCTGTGCTTTGCTCTTTGTATTATGCATTCAGGTAAGAACGGGATTTTGGCCTACTGTTTTCATGAATAAACAGGGAAGGGGCTAATAAAATAACTGATGTTTACCATTCCCTACTGGGTTTCAGTATTAAGAATGTAGAGATTCACAACAGAAATGTTAAGACTGACATGAATGAGAGTGTCTATATATAAAAGTACCAATGAAATTAATTAAAAAAAAACCCAAAATCAAGAAGGAATAAGAGAATGGCACATTTGATGGCATCCAGATTAGCAGTTGGTAAGTACCTTTACTTCTATATTCTCAAGACATCACAAGAAGGAAGATGAAGGACAGGCTAAGATAAAGGATAGGCTACACATGGAAATCGAATCCAAGGAATAATGTGAAAATCATCAGTGTTACCTGATGACTTATGGGAGTGCTACTTGCTGGAAAAGGCAAAACACCAGCATTCCTGTCAAGCCCTAACAGGCACAAAAGGCAAATAAGGGAACCAGCACATGCTTGTCAGTCTAAGACAGGTGATATCACAAGTAGCTAGTGTCCCTTGTCTTGTCACTGAAGTGTCCCTAGCCAGACTGTTTGAACATGAGAATGGGGGTCCACGTGAGTGAAATCAATTTTGTTTCAGTTACCATTGGTTATTATGAAGTTGCATGCTGACCTTGTTCCAACAAGAGTATTGCAAAAGGCCTAACTATTTTGTGGCTGTGCTCAGATCTGTAGATATCCAAGAGGTAAACGAAGAACAGAAAATATTATGCAGTTATTTGTTATTTAATTTTCCCTACATACAATGTGAGCTTTGTAAACACTTGTGTAAACTTTTCAGCTGCTTTCTGTGTTAGAAACAAATTATCCCAGAATATCACACTGCCTATAGGATGGTGCTGAAGCAAAATACAAGTTGGGATCCAAATGTCGAAAAGATCTTTTTACTTCATATTTGATAAGGGTTTTCAAGCCTAATCCATTCTATTTCACTTAATTTCTTTGATTGTATCCTTTGCTTGTATTCATGCCACAAAGATAATAAAAAATACTGTAAACTTCACCATTTAGCCAGAAACTGAAGGTGAAACTCAACAATAGTTTATAAGTGAGTCTATCAATGACTTCACAAAGAATCAAAAAGCCAAGTCAGCTGATAGTTTACATACATATGCCCAGGACTAGTCTGTCATGCATTTCATCCCAGACATGCTTTTCATCATGCTACTAAAGGAGGGCAAAATTTTCTGGAAAATATTACCACAGTCCTGCTTAAGTAAATCAGAGTCATAGAAGATTTGTTTATTGTATCAACTACTTTGAGAACTTCTTTGAAGAAGTTGTTGCCAGTAGCAGTTTGCAATTGCCAGATGTACTGAGTTCTATTTTATGGAATTGCCAGATGATGAGAAAAAAGACACACCAATGGTCTCACCATTCTTTCATTTATGCACTATTTGACACAGAGTAAATAGGCAGGATGGGAAAGCTGGAAATTAATTTCTTCAGAGAAGCAATGGTTTTGTTTTGTTGTTTTTTTTTTCTTTTTGATATTTTTCCCTCCTTCAAAACGCAGATGAAACTGAAATATACCAATTTGGAATGCTTTGGGTTATATCTTGCTAAGTGGATGGCCAATTACTGTGAATGAGTGTTTTCAGAGATGGAAAACATTTCATCTTTTAGTGAAGCCAAAATATGGTCTTCATTTGATCTTCTTAATGGCATCTGACGATGAAGTTTAAAACACAATATAGAGATAAAATGCCAAGCACAACGATATTATAGTGCACCTACTGACTTCTCTGTTGAATGCATAACAGCTAAAATTTCCTTTCCTTTTGTTTGGAGGAGTCATATAACCTTCAGAACAGTCATGCTATTTTCATGATTTATGACTCCTGTAGTGTGTAGTGGTGATTCTTACCAGAGTTCAGGAAGTTTAATGGGACTCTGTGCAGAAGAGTAGAAAACAGAAGAGGTTAAAAGAATAATCAAAGAATTTACTATCTGACCTTTTTAGCATAGCTTGTAGTACTTCAGTCTGTATTTCTTGCATCATTACTTGTGATGGAGTGAAAATATTGGATGACCTAGGAGTTAATATTTGTACTATGGAGGAAACTAACACCATATTACTGCTTTTTTTTACAGTATACCTGCCTTAGTTGGTCACCCTTTGTGGAGAATGGAGCCGAGTAAATACTTAGAGTGCAAGTCATCTGATTTATTTCAGATAAAAGACTTTTGGAAGTAATGGTAGAAGGCACACTGCTCACACTTAGCCTTGAGGTCTATTGCCCACAGCATAATCTCTATGGCAGTCATCTTCCCTTAGAAAAGGAGATTGCTGTCAGAGGTGCCTAATGACATTTCAAATGCCCTATGGCATCTCTGAGGGCTTGGCCCTTGTGGAACAAATCCTACAGGATGCTGTCCTGTACAGGCGACTGAGGCCAAGTGGGATACATTAGGACATCTCAAATGACATAAAAGAATAAACTAATCCTTTTCTGTTTTTTTCAGCTTATTCTGCTTTTGAAAGATTTACTATATCTTACCTCACCCTCTCTTCTAATTTTGTCTAGCTTCCCTAACCAAGGGTGTTTTCTAGTTCTCATTGTTCTTACTGCTCTGCTTTACATTTGTCTGGTTGTTCTGAATCTTCCTTGAATTTTGGTCAACAGATACATTTTATAGCAAATCTCTTGATGTTGGATGGAACAGAAGTATTCCTTTGTAAATCTTGCAATCTGTAACCATAAATAGAAATCTTGTGTGTTGTTTATCCTTTTTAAAAATTTATTATAGCAACAGCATGAAGTTATTAACTTGTATTTGTTATCCTTTATGGCTTTCCAATCAGCTCCCGCAGAACTGCAATGTTTTCAGCAGCTTATAATTCTGTTTCAAATAAATTATTTTATAAAATATTTCATACCTGAATGACACTTTACTTTTCCTGGACAAAATAATTTTTTTGATCTAAAGTGATTTCAGTCTCTTCCAGTTTAGTATTGCCAGTGTTTGTATTACGTGTACTCTGTATTGTATCCCTGAGGTGGCTAATATGAATACTGAATATATTGCATCCAGGGAAGACCCTTACAGAACTTTAGAATTTATTTGGTAAGAACAAGTAGGAAATAGATGCTTTGCTAAAGTCAGTTATTACATTGCCCTTTAGAATGGTTTCAAACAATGCATTCTTGAAAAATTTCCAGTCTCCTCTTTTTTTTTCTACATGGTAATTTTATTTTTTTATTTTTTTTTAATCTGAAACAGAACTGAAGTTCTGTCAACTAAACCTTTTATCTCCTTTTAACGAGTGGCACTATTTTTCATTTCTTAGGCCTCTGATGCCTCTCCCTTCCTCCAGGAGTTCTCAGGAATATAGAACTCTGGCATCTTACAAGCAAATCTATAAGGTCAAGCAGATTTGAGAATATCTAGCTTATGGGATCATACTTTCAAGGCTAACCCCATCCCCTTTTCTTCCTTTTTCTTGTTCTGGGAATTGCAGGCTTTGAAATTTCTCATCTTCTATACCAGACCTGCTGATATGTGATGTCTTTGATCTGATGATGGACACTTCATTGGGACTCAGTCTAAAGTAGTATTACTAAACTTGATATTTTCTGCTTGCAGTTGCAGTAAATAATGTTACCTTTATGTTCTTCTGTTTTCAGACCTTTTCTTTCTGTCTGAAAGAAATACTGCTTCCTGGACATCATCTCCTTTTACTTCTGTAGAAGGCAGAAAACTCTTTCCTTCCGGCTTCTTACAGACAAACACAAATAAGAAGGTAAACTTAAATGTTTAAGTTTTCAACTGGAGTACCTGAAAGATGACTGGAGAAATTTATTTTACCTCAGAAGTGCACCCTGTTTATATGTGTAGGGTTTGCCTCAGCACTTGGCCAAGGACCTACACAGCTATTTGCTGCTGGCAGCCGGACAGGAGGAGAACACTGCTGGTCAAAATATAGGCAAGGAAATAATTTAAAAATTAATCTAAGTATTTGGATACAGATTTCTGTATTGGGAAACACAGGTGAAAAAGACAGATATTTAAAACACCCTTTTTCAACACCCAGGCTAACAGGCTTCTGGAAGGTCACAGCATCAGTTTCATGTCATCATATTTGTTTGGGTTGTTTTGAAAAACTGTACATGGAGTTTTTGGGAGACCACAAACTGCTGTTTCTTCTCAGTTCTGAAGTGTAGTGATTGTCATCTCTTTAGGGGTGACAGCTGCGGCTGCACTGGTCAAAACTGGGAGAAGAAGTAACTCATAATGCAAAAAGTGATGATCACTATATTCAGGGAGCAAAAGGGTGAGAGGGAGGGTTATGTTGTCTGTAAAGACAACAGATTGTTAAATATTAAAAAGGGGAACACCTGTGTAAGATGAGCACTAAAGTCTGTGAAGAAACACAGATAGACTCATCCAGGAATGGAGAATGCGGTCTCTGTCAGAGTCTGGATGCTCTGGAATAACTTGCTAGGACAAGTAACACAGACCAAAACCCAAACTGCTTCAGATGGAATTTCTGAAAAGAAAGATGTGGCAGGGTGTGATAGCAGATGTTTGGTTCCCAGGCTTCCTTTTCCAGCTTTGTCTTTTACTGGCTTGAAAAAATGAGGAGTTAAATGAGTGTCTCATGGCTTTTTTTTTTTTTTCCCACAAAATGGGGTTTTCATATTCATTAAATATAAGTGACTGTCTAGATAACTCCGTTCCAATGCAAGTTTCTTTTCTTGATTTTCAGTCCTGTCATCACAATCTTCCAGGTTTTCATAATGGGTAGCTGTTGCATTTTTGTCTAGAACTTGTTTTTGTGCAGAAAGTTTCTTCAACCTTAATGACTCTATGATGATTTTATCGTCATGCAAGCTGGTGACCTCTTCTTGGCATCGGCAAGGAATCCCTGAATGGCATTTCATGTAGGAAAGATTTATTAGAAAAAAGTTTTAGTTACTTGTTAAACTGGCCATCACACTTCAAAAGTGATGGATGTATCTATAGTCAATCCTTTAAAGTAGTCTGGACTAAACCTGGACATTGTAAATAATAGGGACTGTTTTTCTGCTGATGTTGAGAGGACAATTTCCAGTGGAGATTAGAAGCAAGAAAAAAATGAACATAGAGGTCTTTGAATAGCTGTAGGTAATACATGAATAAATTGTATTTTGGCTGCTGTCAGAGCTAAAAAAAGGGGAAAAAAGCTAAAGTTCCTGCAGATTCCACCATTAATTTCTCAGACCCATGAAAGGTAAATTACACTATCCATTTACCAGACACTGGGTATAGCTACACTGAGGAAATGGCCAACATGCTGATAAATTAATTATACTAATTTCTTGCACTACAGGTAGCTCAAATTGGAGAATTGCATTTTAATTTATCCCAAGTTCAACTTACATTTGATTAGGGCAAGAGCAATGAGAACTTAAAGGCTAATAAATTAGGTTTCATATCTCACAAAGCCATATTGACCAAGAGCATCTAGTTTCCTAAGTGAATTTCTATTATAAAGTTTAGTTTCAGTGTAGACCCTCAAAGCAAAAACATTGTATGGATATTAAATTCATTCTGGACACACTTTTATTGTCCATAGTTTTGCTTTAAAGCACTGGCCATAATTTAATTCATTTTATAATTATATGGCCTTTCCATATCCCTTTTGTTTAGTTGCCTGCCTTCTTCCAGGCCAAAGGGATTGCATTTCAGTGGTGATTTTTTTTTTTCATTTGAAAAAGCAAATAAACCAAAAGAAACCAAAAGAAACCAAACCCAAAGCATTTTGGGTTCATTCATGCTGATAAACATTGTAAATATGAAAGTGCTTTCACGACAGCTAGTTGGCTATGACAGGAAGTTAAGCAAAAACATTTGAATACAAAATATTCTCAGTGACATAATTTCCTCTCAGTATTTTTTGGAAAGATTTTATGAGGACAAAACTAATTTTTGTGGTCAATTATATACTTTTATTTTAAGTCTAACTGGATACAGAATTACGCAACACAAGTTCTTCTGTCTGATTCTTCCCAGACTTTGGCAGCAATAACCTTTCCGCTTACCAGTTTTCAGTGGGGACAAAATACCCAGTGAATTGAAAACTAAATAACGCACTTATCTACTAAGTACAATGGATTACCAATAAATAAAATAAAGTAAAACTCATTGTGGGAAAATTATGGAAAACATACTTTGAGTGTGATTGGCATTTCTTCACTCCTGTCTGCTCATTGACTTCAATGGAGATGAGCAGAGCAGAATGTGCAGTAGCCTGACTTATGACTTTTCATCCATGAAAATGTAATATATGGACCTCCTTCAATGGTGCCTGCTATTGGTCCTTGCTTCTTTTCCTGACTGCTCTAATTATCCAATACGTAGTGATTTTCATCCTTCCCGTGGTAGCATAATAACCCATAATAAATTACATCCCTCAGAATCATGTGGGTCCACAATGTTTTTTCAGTTGTGCTGGACCTTCCTCAAAGCTCTGTTGTAAACCCTTCTTCCAGAGTAACCCCTGAACAGCATTCAATTTATAATCAAGAAAAACCAGTATAGCCTCTTCTCTCTGATCTTGATGCTCTGGTCTTTCCAGTATCCTCTCATAGAACTTCCTCTCCTCTTTCCAAAGGGTTTCCAGTCATTCGGTTCTGGTTTCTGTGACTATGTGTCATGATTATGACTCTTACCCTAGCTTACGGTTACCACAAAGACAAAGACAACCTCCACCCCCTAAGTGTCACTACTCAGAGCAAAGAGATTGCTCTCCATTTTATATTCATTGGCTGTGGGCAGCAGGCTCAATGGGGCGAACAGAGCTCTGGGGATAGAGCTTGGTTCAGTTTTGTCCTACCTCATACAGGGATAAAAGCTGAATGGAAGAAGCAGAGTGGACAATCAACCTGTTCCTATCTTTCCCACACCAAGTTAAAATAGACAAATCTATCCCTTGGATGATAGATGCAGCTTTGAATAAAGCAGGCACGCCTTGACTTTGGATCTTTTCCTGAGCCCTCTTTAGAATTTAAATGTCATATGGAACAAAAGTCCTATTTGGGACCATGGTGTGAAGTCTTTTTTTCAAGATGACTTATTTTTGGGAGAAAGGCGTTAAGGATAATGATGGTAATGCTAATCTTTATGAATTAGTAATTTCATTTTCAGAGAAACAAAATTAAGATCTCAAACAGGCCCAGAACATTGCTCGATCTTGACTGCCAAGCCCACAACCCAACTCAAACACCCAGTAAATCTGGTCATTGGAGAGAAGAGTTTCACTGGGAGATGGACAGCATCTTCTTGCCTTTAACTTCCTCCACTGAGCTTCTGGGATAGCTTTCACTGGTTTTGAAGGGCCAGGTTTAGCCACAGAAAAAAAAATGTTTGTGCTTGATTTTTTTTTTTTTTTTCATATTTTTGTTTTTCTTCTGAAACCAAAAGTGACAACCCAGACTCTCAGGACAGTCAGCTGCTATGCAGCAGCAAAAGGAGCAGCCATATTTTAAAGAACATAAGGGAAAAGCAGTAAGGCAGAGATTTCTTCCAATAGGCACTCTTCTTCCCTGTCACCTTCTGTTTCTTCTTATATAAGGATTGTCTGAGCTTCATCCTGAAGTGTTCGTGCTTTTATTAGGGTTTTATGCTGACAGATCTCAAGAGTTATTGGATAACTCAGCAAGACATATGTACAGTTAATTAGAAATGAATGTGATATTACATCAAAAGGCTTCAACTGTTAAGTTTTAAATGGTTATAATTAACTTGCTCTTTGATTCTGAGCTGGAATGACTAAAGAGACAATGAAGGTCAATTTCCGTTCACTTGAAAAAATTAAAAAATAGAATAGCCACTAATTTTAAAAAACCCAAGCCCTTCAATTGTGAAGCTGTTCATTTATGCTGTACTGCCTTGATGTGAAGGCAAGGCAATGAAAATCCTCTTAATAGGCACTCCTGTTATCCTTTATTATAAAAATACAAAATCCAGTTCATTTGATATGGGAAAGAAAGACGGGAGTCTGGTCAATGTTACTTAGTCAGCTTTGTGCATTTTTAGATTTGAATTTAGGTTTCCCAAGCTAAGGAAGACTGATGCTCTTTAAGAAGTGCTTTTTCAAATAAAGATCCATAATAAACTTTCAGAATTTGCAAGTATATCTAGAGATAATGGATTCATTTTATTAAAATTGAAGATGTTTGGCACATCAAAACATGACTATTTTATTATCTAAATAAATATGTAAACTAGTTTTTAAGTATTTACGTAGGATTAGAACACCTCCACCCTCAAAACCCTCTTCACCAGACCCTACATGCAAAAAATTCAATTTCCACTAGGTAAAGCAGGATGCCAGGCCTCTTTTCTCCCCATCTCTTTCAGATATATTTATTTGCAGAGAAATAGCTTGGTTTGAGATTTGCTTACTGCTTTGTTGAATCCTGAGGGGATGCCATTAGTTCCTTTGCCATCACATGGAAAGGGCAAACACAATTCATAATCACATCATTAGGACAAATACAAACACAATTATCCCTCAACAGTGCAGCAGAAGGAAAGTACAGTGCAAACATGAAAGTCCTGACTGAATGCTTATCAAAGTGAGTGGTTGGCTTTGGTTCTGGCAGAAGCAGCTTGGCTGTGCAACTTTCTTATTTACTCTTCTTCTCCCACTAGTGCAACAGCAGAGCGTCTCTGTGGGTGGCAGTCACAATGAAACCAGCACCGCAGGCTGATTGACTGCCTGTGCCACAAAATTTTTTGAAGTCTATGTCCTTTAAAACAGCACTGGTAAAATTTGTTTACTCTGCAACTCGTGTCGTTACTGTAAAAAGTAAAAATGAAGAGCGTGGAGCCTGTAACTTCTGGCCTATCCCAAACCCTACATCCCATGGTACAGATTACCCTGTATATAGTGCTGATCGCCAGCTAGGATCATGAGGTACTTGGAGAATTCTAGTTCCAGCCCTGTGCTGGATTTTGATGAGCAGATTTCCCAGGGCTTGAGAGTAGCAGTTTTGGGAGAAGAATGATTGCAGCCCCAAACCCTTTCCAAGAGAGGAAATATCCAAGTCTGGATTTTTTTGTCATAGGTTTTGGTATTGTGGAAAGGTGACTCTGGATACAGGAGTTCATAAAAAGCTGTGTTGGTATAACATTAAGATCTATAAATATTTTTGGAAGTAATCTGTACATTATTAAAGTGAAGGCACTGCTAAAAAATGTTAAAGGACATGGAGTGAGACCATACAGCATCATAAGACAGTAAATAAACAGTACTACTGTGAAGGAAACAAAGTTTCAGGAAAACAGAATGCTGCAGTTTTCTGAATTTGAATCTTACCAGGACATTAGACTTAACATCTATGCAGTGGGATATTTTTATGACCACTAAGAAAAATTGTTTCAGTGCAATACAGTGTCCATTAGGCAACACTGGGCCCTAACTTGTACAGCACGTGTTTGGTTTATCTTGAATGCAAAGAAAGAATGTTGCTGGTGATTTCAATTATGTTTCCTTTGATGATCCCATTCCAATTTTGAGATCTGACAAGAAAGAAATATGAACTAATTCATACGACCTCAGGTTTTTATAACTTCTTTAGATATAATTCTCTCAATTTTTTAAAACTGAGATCATTGCACCTGCATGGCAATTAAGATGTCTTTATTTGGCTGTTTTGTTGATAAAACATGAGATTTATAGCTAGATCTTTATTTAGATATCCACTTTGTATCTCAGAAATCAGCATTGGGAAACTTGAATATTCAGTGCTAATAATGCTGAACCTTTTCTACATTCAGATCCGAGTCTGAGTGAGAACTCACCAACCTCAGCCAGGTTTGACAACACAGAGCTGAAGCTGGGAAGATGTGTTAAATATCTGAGCATTTCCTTGATTTTCACAGGAGTGTGACTTTTGAGAGCAGATGAGACCGAGGGCTCCCCAGCAGTGGGCCTGAAGTAAAGCTTTGATTTTCAGCTATGTGGCATCAAATTCACTTTGCAGTTCTGGGTTTGTGGCATGTGACTCAGTAAGAAACAAAGCTCTCACCCTGGATGGGCAGCAAGCCTAGAATAACTCCTGAGAGAGTATCTTGAAAAATTGGGAGCATTAATAGGCAAATAGATTTACTCTGGGAATAAATGGTTCTCTTTTTTTCCTTTTTACTTGTTCCATAGAAGTTTCTTTCTAAGAAAATGCTTCACAGTACTTGGAAGGTGAGAATGGCCCTTAGGTAATCTATCATCTGGTTGTGGTAGCCACATACTTGAGTTTACATGTTTTCTTAGGAGAATCAGGGCTGGAAGGGGAAGGCTTTAAGCAGCATATTTGCATGCTTAACAGAGGGATAAGTCAGAATATTTGCAAGAGTTTCTGTATATGCCTCATCTTATTATACTTTTTCTACTTCACTGAGGAAGTGTCTTCTCACACAGAAGCTGGGCTTTTAAAAAAGTTAACAACCAAATTAAGTGAGGCCTGTATTTAGTTTATCAAGCAGAACAAATTAAGAAGCTGAGAATTAACTAAGTTAACATCTTAATTAAAAAAAAATTAACTAGTTGAAGATTTTAACTTTGCACAGCATTTCTCCCCCTTTTTGTATGTAGATAGAAGTTCGTAGAACATCCTTTTGAATTTTTGTCATGCTTTATGTGTATATGGTGTTTGTGTGTGTTTATTAATTTTAAAATGTAAATGTCTGTGAATTCTGAAAGTGGTAAAAAACTGTTCATAATTTATATTTTTATTTAAAGTCACTTATTTTCTTGTTAGTTGAGTATATTGTAAAAGATTTTATTTCAAAATTTATTGTTTCAATACACTTAAATCTGAGGTAGCTGAAAATGATACAGTAGATTATATAGTGCCTAGTATATAGTCATCTGGTGCTCTTTAGACAACTCATATTTCAGAAGAATAAATGAAAGAAATTGTTTGAACTTGTACCCCAGTTGCAAAAAATAATTTGGATTGTAAACTGTGCTGTAAAAATTTAAAATTAAATTAATTCCTTAATATCTCTGCTTCTTTTGCACCTTTTTGCATTCATCACTGCATTTACTGGGCAGTAATTGTAAATGCATGGATTTCTTCTAACTTTATTTATTAATGTTTAGCATACTATATAGCAAAATAATTTTTATGGTTATTTTGTATAATGAAGGCTGTGGCTATAAAGTTCATATACAGAACTCACTGTCTAAAATAGAGTAGCTAACAAGCTAAGAGCTAAACTCTCTTTACCTTAAGATCAAATTCTCTTTAGGTTTATTTCTAAATAATATAAAACAAAGATATAAACTTGTGTAAACTGAAATCAGCTTTTGCATGACTTTTTTTTTTTTTTTGTATCAGTTTAAACTAAATGCAAACCTTATATGCAAAAAACCTTACATGCAAAGCATATAACTTTCCATCTAGACAGCTCTTGGCTGACTATTTGTTTGGCCTAATATGCTAGTAGATATTTACTACTTTTGTCATTGCTGTCCTTAATTTGTAGCATATTGTATAAATGCAATATATATTTACATATCATATAAATAACTTTTGTGGTCTAGTGTGGCATATACAAAACAATATGCATGCTAAAATAGATTACCCATGTGCAGCTAATTGCAAGAGGGTGCAACATATATATCATTGTGTGTCATTGTAATTAAAGATAGGAATGCAATGCAAACGTAAAAAAGAGTAAAGACATATATTCATTCAACCTTGATTTTGTATTATGTATTCTCTGTTATGTCCTCTTAATATTCTCTAGTAACTGGAATCTGTTAAAGATAATTCATTCAGGCAAGTTGTTAATCCCAGAAAATGCTGTGGGTACAATTTTTATAAGTCTTCTTTGCAAGCAAAGTTTTATTTTGAGAAAGATGATGTGGGACTGAGACTGAAAGCATTCTTAAATCACTGCAATTATGTATCTCCATGCCATGCCAGAACTCCATAGTTTTGGGTTGGAAATGATAATTCAGTGTTTCTGTGATTGTATTAATAAATAAATAAATTTTACTTGTTCAGTTTTTTTATGTAGAATTCTTTTTCTCTAGGTAGGACTTTATCCTTTTTTTGCAGTGTTTTAACTTATTTCCCAAGCCAAGGATGGAAATCTTGACAAAATGCCAATGATAAAATGGCTCTTTCCCTTTGAGATTATCAAGTGCAGCACTAATTTTTCCTAAGGACTAGATGAATCTGCTTAATACGTACAGAATTGCAGACAGAATTATGAAATCAATTGGTATCAATTATCACACTAACATTACAGCAGAAAGATTAAAGGACAAGTGAACAGGATGTCCTGGCTGCCCTTTTTATGTTTCTTTTAACAGTTTCATATTTTCTAGTAACCTGGAGTAAGAGGAAAAAAAAGGAAGAAGAAAGTCCTCCATCTTATTGTGATATAGCTGTGATAATAGTTTCACTTGTTGTGATGCTTTTTAGCTGTTCATAGTTCATGACCTTTAGTAAATGTGAACTGTAAGACAGTGCAAAGATTAAAAGTTGATTTAGTTTTCATTAGATTAAAAGCATGGTGAGACAGATACTAGTTCTGTAATGTTGGTCACTTTCATTAAACATCCCACTCCCTCCTAAAAAAAAAAAAAAAAAAAAAAGAGAAAAACAGTAAATCTTTTTTCTCCTCAGCTGAAAAATGTTTGGACAGCCAACTGACTCTACGGTGGAAAGAGAGTTTGCTGTGGGAGTTTTGACAGTCTGTGGTTTGTGTCACTCCTCTCAGCAGAGCCAAGTTTAGATGTTCTCTTAGCTGAAAAGTCCATTCTGGAGTTGTAGAGCATCTTTCTGTTCTGGGAAGCTCCCCAGAACAGGAAAAGGGATGACATTCATTCACCCAGACCCAGTTGCTGTCTTACACCTCCTTGCGTATAGTTGCTTCCTTCCCATGGCTTCACTCATCCCTTTGCATGCATGGGAAAACCTGTAGAGAAAGCAGGAGAGCCTGGTCTCTTTTAGGGGTGCAGCTGGTGAACTGAACCTAAATAACTCATGATGAAGAAGGCCTAATGCATGTACAGCCTGCAGAGCAATGCAAAAAATGTTCCTCTTTGTGATTATCATTTTACCTTTGACTAATAGGGTGGTTTTTAAATATTTGATTAGGTGTGCAGAGCTGCTATATGTCTATTAATGTCCTTTTCATTGTAATGTTGTGCTGTGTAGTTCAGCAAAGGAAAAATTGGCAGTTAATTTTACTATTGATGCAACCACTAGAGTCATCAATTGCCCATCAGATAAAACTTTGTTGCTAGGAAAATTTTGCTAGACTAAATGTCTAAATGACTAAATGAGAGATAGATGCTGTGTGTGCATGTGTAGAACATACCATTGACAGATGGTATGCAACCAGGAACTGCAACTTGAGCCAGAGGTTCATGGTGGGATTCCTGGGGGTAAATTATTTCAAACTCGGGAAAGACATCTGTGATCTCAAAATACCTTCTCAGAGCTGTGACTGTTATCAGTCAGAACCAGAAGGAGACCTCAGGAAATTTTGCAAAGACAAGAAGCATGAGCCTTATGAGCAGTAGGCCAAGATGACACACTTTTGGTGACCCAAGCAAAAGAACAAAGTCTCAGACCAAAAGCCATCAACAAAGGAAACAAAAAGCTATACCCTACCCAGATATTCATTGTTAGGTCATAAAACTGCTGTGTAATAATGTTCTTGAACAAGTATTTCCTCTTTAGCAGAAATTAGTTTTAGGGAAGAAAATTATTTTCCCAGTTGGTTCATTGAGCAAGGGGAAAGAAATTATGGCTGCATAGGCCCACTGAGTAAATCTGAAGAAGGACATTACCTGATTAAAATGCAAAATATGGGAAAAAAAATCTTGTGTAGAGAAGACACAAGAAAGAAATAAAACTGATGGGATTAGGCAAAAGCCTGATTAAAAAGAAGTGGAGCACAAAAACTGACTGGTACAGGCTAGGAATTGAGGAGAAAGGGCAAGTAGGATCACAGCTGAGGCATATTTTGGAAAAAGATGATGGATTTGGGAGATTGAGGAAGGATATCTGTAACTGGAATTCTGAAGTCTGTCAGATGACATTCAGACCACAAAACATTTAGCAAAGGAAAGGGGAAAGGCACATTTCTTGGAGCAAGGTTTAGAGCCAGAAAGGATGAGGCTCCCTGGTTGAAGAGACAGGGGTAAGGAGACCTGAGAAAACTGGAGCAATAATGACAAGGATGCTCCAGATTATGCCTTGAGGAGCTGGTTAGTGGCGGATGTCTGTGTGGAAGAGCAAGAGGTTCCAACCCTGAAAAAGGCACATGTGGGTCTGATTATGAAGCTGCACGCTGGAATTTGAGCTGGTTTCTTTTTGGTTTTTGTTTCTGGGGTGTTGTTTTTCTTTTCTTTTAATCTGGTGCATTACATAAAAATAAACTGTCAAAAAGCATTATGGAAGTTGCAGTTTCCGCTAGTTCAGGGGTCTCTGGAACGTGAGTCTCTGTAACATGAGTCCCAGTGGCACAGTCCCTGTACCAAGGGACTGCTTAGGCTTTCCCAAGACAGCAGTTTGTGTCATTACTTACTGCTGAATGGGTCCCTGGAACCAAAGAAAACCATGGCTGTCACTTTTGCAGGAATGTGTACGTGTATATGCAGACATGGGTACATGTGCATATGTATATGTGTGTGTATATACCTATATGCAGAAAGGGGAAATGTGTGATGATACAACTAAAACAGTTTTTCAAATTCCCTCATATATATAAAGATGCTTTCACTTGTTCAGATTAGGGACCTGTCTTTTGTATCAAGGAGCATCTGCTCTTTGACAGTGGCTGTAGCAGATGGCTATGGAAGAATAATCATCAATACAGCCATTTTATTTTGTTATGTCTCCCTCCTTCACAGTTTTCAGGTTCTAGTGATCTATGGCTCAGAGATTTCCTGCGCCAGAGGTGATATCTTAGTGTTTAATAGCCCTTGATGGATTTTTCTTCCCACCCACAATATCCCCTGGCAATGAATTTCAGTTTTATATTGTGAGTGAGAAAAGATCTGCCTTTACTTGTTTGTACCAGCTGCTTGATGTTTATTAGTTCCTGTCATATGAGGCACACTGAAAAATTGTTCCCTGTTCACTGTCTTGTTGCCATGCTTCAGGATTATTTAGATGCTTCTCATTTTTCTATCTCCATCACCTCATTTACAGGATGAAAAGACCAAGTCAGTGACCTGCTTGGTACATTTTGATTGTGCTAGCCACACTTTTCTGGGAGATACTATCATCTGACTCAGAAAGAAAAAAATAATTACACTTTAATTAGATTAGGTAACCTAAACTCACCAATAAATACTTTAAGTTCTGCATCAAAATCCTTTTTATGAGTATATACCATGACAATAGCAAAACATGATTGGAGGAGTATTCAAAACAATTTGCAAACTTTTTATAAAGCTGATTCACCTATATCTTTGCTAGGGTGATTCTACATATAGAAATTTGAAGATGATCATATGTCCTCCTCCTTCTTCCCTTCATATAACTCAGAATAATTCAGTAATATTTGAAAATGTGACGGCATACAGGTTAGGTATAAGAAACTTTGTTGGTCCAATGCAAAAAAAACTCCTGAATGTTTCTTTACAAGTGAGGTAAGTCTTTCTTACAAAGCAAAAAGCTAACATTTTAAGTTATGGCCATTTTGAATACAGGAAAAAATACTGTCGTTGTTATAGGAAAAATATAATATTTTTAGACTTAATTTACATGAATTTGGAGGCACAGATTTTGTAATGGAAAGAAAGGAGAAAGTATTCCTAGTACCAGTTTGATTACATTCATTTATTTATTGATGTATTCATTTTGGTGTTCACACTGTCTTCTTTGAACTGTGTATTTGATTTTTCCAGCCAAAATTTTACTTAATTGTAGAGGGTTGACTGGTAGTAGTCTCATAAACACTTGGAAAACTGGAAGACTTGATAGGTATGGGGAATTTCTGAGATAAAAAGAAGAAAAAACTACTATGATTATATCCCAGGAAAATAGTACTATATAGATCCTGCAAATACTGTGTATCTGTGGCTTTCCCATAAGATTTAGCACAGGTAATGCTGCAAGGATTTTTTTTTTTTAAAAGTGTTTTCACTAACTTATAATCACAGCACCTTCCTTTAGCATCCTAATGGTCAAATACTTTCCTTCCTTTGCTTTGAAGCAATCCACTGTTCTCTAGAGAATGGCAAATCAGAGCTATTACATGTAGTTTGAGTCTTACCCCTAGGACCTTGCTTTTATTGAAATATCATTGTGGTAATTTTAAAAAGTAAAAGTAATGGTAAAAGGTCAGTGCATTAACTCTTGTAAAAAGTTGTCATTTGTCCTGTGTGTGTCAATTTTAGTCAGTGGTAATTTTATTTTCAAATAGAAAGAAGGCAAGGTGTCCTATGAAGGTGTTAGGTCACTGGTACCCCTCTTCATTTTCCTGTCAATAAACAAGGGGAAAAAGAAAAACAACTTCATTGGAGCAGTTTGTCACCAGCAAAGTGTCTTCCACAGCTTGGCTCCGAGGACATGCTCAGAGGAAGGGCCCAGCAGGCAGCAATCTGAGACATGCTGGGGTTAGAGAGAAGGTGTTGACACTGAGCAGCCAAGCCTGGAAACAATATATGAAGGTTCTTGTACTGTTCCTTGAGCAGGTGTGTTGGTAAACCCTACACATACCTCTAAACTGCCTACAATCTAGTCCACTTTTAAAAGCATTAAAAGTTATCACTGCTGGAAATGCTTAAATGCTTAATGCTGTAGACCAATCACAGCAGAAACACTAAAAATGTTTGAGAATTAACTCTGATAGGGAAACAAATCAAATTAGGTTTTCCTTTATGTGGTCTGCCTACTGAACTGGTATTGTGAGCAGTTGTGTAACATTGAAAGAAGCTCTATAAATATTTCTAACTTACTTGTTAACTAGATTATTATTTTTTTTGCCCTGAGAAATTACTGCTTCATGTCTCTTTCTATATTAAGTGCAGTTTCCATCTAAGTGCTTGTCAGGTATTCTTGGTGATAGCACTTGTTTGATTATTCTGCTTTGTGGAAATTTCCCCTAGCTTAATTCCAATTTGCCTAGTCTCAGGCACATGAAACTAAAACAAGATACCTATATGCACACACCACTTGTGTATTTTGGTTTCTATATAAATTAAAATTATGTAGGATTTGTCTATGCAATAGGTAACAACTGCCAGCAGAATATGGTTTACTGTAAAGTACAGGGTGCTTTATGTTCTTTCTGCACTAATAGCACAGGCAGACAGAATTGAGTTATCATCCCACAGCAAAAAGGGGCACACTTCCCCTGGGGTAAGCTTTACTATATCATAAGAAAACCACCCTTCTTTCTAGGCCGTTAATTCTTGCTGAAGCCTGGCATGCCATTACAAGATTAATTTATAATCTTTCTGGGACACGCACAAGGCAGAATGCCAATATATAATTAGATGGATTTCATTCTCTGTCATCATGAGCTTTACTTGGTAAAAATGCCTGCTTCCAAGGCAGATAAGGAACTCCTGACTAAGCAGAGTAGAGCACCACCTAATCCCACTTTCCATCCATGGTGTACACTAGTCCATTTCCAGTGAGAAGTGGACAAAGAGGACGCAGCTCAGAAGCTGATCTGTTACAAGGCTGAATGTGTGGCCTTACTGGTTTTGCTTGACTCAACTGTATTACCTCCTTATGAACTTCATTTGAAAAGACTTTGCATTTTAGTTCAACAACACAAAATTAGCACCTGATAAAGGTTGTAGCTTCCCAGAAGGCACTGATAGAAAATACCTATATTTTTTTTCTGTCTGACTGAAATCAAACCACTGTGTTTGTGTAACTCCAGTTTTGGAGCTGAATGGGGTTGAAGGGCAAAGAGGATCAAGCATAGTGAAGGAGGAAATCTTAAAGGACAGGTCTAGCAACCGTGAAGCTTTGGGAAAAAGTTTGTTTTAGTGCTTAACAGAGAAGGTAAACCACAGGAAGAAGTGTGTTTGGGGGATGTCCAACATATGTAATTTTTTATTTTTTAATTTGTAGCAGGATGAGAGTGCCGCTAATTCTATTGTACTGTTTGCCTCTGTCTTAAGTAGAATAAGCTGTCCACAACACTGATTTGTTTGTATATGTTCATCTTGTGTGTGAGTTCCTAGGCAGGGTTAATTGGGAATAATTAGGCCACCTATCGTTCTGACTTCCCATACAATTTAATTAGGTTTTCTTTTTTTTCTTGTATGTCAGAAGCCTTTTATGGTCTAAGTCCTTTGATGCAAGGAAAAAAAAAAAAATCTGTGATTGCTAAGGCATACTTAGGAATTTTCTAGTGTGTTCATTCCAGCAGTGCAATTTTATCCCATTTACTAACAAAGGGTCTTTAGCCTGGGTTTGAGCAGCTACACTGCACAGAGCTATATCTGTATGTAGCCATTACTGTTTTCAAGTCTTTTAGTGTTAGGTGTCGATAAATGGATTTCAATCCTGGGACCATTCATACCTCTGAGCCCAACAGGCCAGAAATTTGGAGAAAAGTCTTTGCTTTTACTAAGATTTCAGAGTCACCTGGTGTGTGTCCAGACTTTATCTTAGTTACTTTCATGACATCTCAGAAGTGCAGAGGTTGAGGTCTGTGTAGACATCTGTGAGGTTGGTTGTTGGCTACTCAGAGGAGCTCGAGGTACGGAGCATTATCAGGTACTGCATGCCCACAGCTTCTCTGTGAGGGCAGACTGGATGGAAAATGGGACAAAATGGGTTTTCTAGTACAGCAGACACGTCAGCTCTACTAGAAAACATTTGCAATTGTTCTTTGTTCAGGGGAAGAGCATTTACTACTCCTTGTGGGAACAGATTGTCAGGGAGGAAGATCTTCATCATAAGGGGTACTCTGAAAAGATTCTTGAATATGCTGTAGTTGATTTTCAGAGTGGTTCTTAGAGGCCCAACTTAGCCTAATGCTATTCCTCTGAAGTTTATAGAAAGCATATTCAGTGACTGGGCCAACATGATATATTGATTTTGTTCATGTGTTTCTGTTTATGGTGACTGACGCTGGGATTGTGGTAGTATAGTGCCAAAGATCATTAATCTTCTAGTATCCTTTTTGTTCTTGTTCCCTCATGTTAGATCCTAGCTGTAGATATAGCTGGAAAATGGCTGTCAGAATGGAATACGATAGGGAGTTGCTGGAAAGAAGCCATTGATGTGCCTTGTTACAGATTCAGAGCAAAAGCTTTCAAAGAGCATTCATCCAGCATTCCAACAATCACAGTGTGTGGCACTCCTAATACATTTGGAAGAAGGCATCAGGCCCACCAACTTCACTTTTTAAAATGACTGTAAGGAAATGAAACAATTGGAGGTTACTTTTAAGTTTTCCTGGATGGAATCAAAATAAAAAAGTACCTTGTGCTTATTTAATAAGAGCAATTAAAACTCAGTAAGTCATATAAAGCACAATGAGGAGAAAAAAGATCTGTGAATTTGTCAGTGATTTGATTAATTTATTGTAAGAAACTGAAATAAAACTGAGAATCCACTTAGAAAGTCAAGGCATTTAAAAATCAGCTGCTAAAGCTATCATGAAATGCACACATCCTGTGAAGGACTCTGCTTCTAATTGCTGTGTGTGTAGCTTCAGCTCTGAGAGCGTGAGATAAATTCAAGTGAAAGCAATGACTCTGACTGGAGTGTTTTGATCCAGGTGTAAAAAGGCATCCAGAGTTATCATGTTTCCTTGCTGATGCCTCTCACAGGGATGAGTCTGCTCTCTCAGACTGTTGTATGACTGCAGCCTCAGGTAAATAACAGTTTAATTACTCAATTTTTGGTTTCTTGATCAATGTCATTGATCTAGAATGTGCTTTCACAAATATGTATATTTACTGGATTGGTAGACATATGCTTATGGGCTGAATTCTGTTCTGTTTGGCTAAGATAACAGCATAATATCAATCTGTAATTAATGCAATGATTTAGATAAAAAATAAATCCTGTTCATGACAGTGTTGGTATTCATTCTTCGCTATGAAATTTCTGAAATTTTGTAAATCTTATCTTAAAGTATGCTCTCAGTAAGCAAACAGCAAGGAAAAATTTAAACTCTTTCCTAAATTATGCTCTTTAGATAATACTGTAGCTAAAAATTTTTATGGAGTGACTGGATAGTGTTGAAGTACTTACATTCATTAATGTTTCATATAGCAGCTTGGTTATTTCTGTTGTTTGGTTGTTTCATTACACATGTGGTGAACGCAGCTCCAATCTCCTTCCAAAGTAATATGTTTGGGGCTTTGGAAAGTTCCTGGGAGTTGTAATTTCAGTATGCTCGAGAATGGATTCAGCTGGCTATGTGACTGAAGGTCTGTTTTCTTCACACTTCATTTAGTGATACTTCTATAACCTACCCAAATTCTGAGTGTCACCTCTGCTCATGGTGGCCGCGGAGGCACTGTTACCGACACGAGACTGGAATACGCTTGCATTGTAACTACTGCACATAAAAACTGCTTTCTGCTTTTTACTGACAAGATCTTCATAAGCTGTGGCCCAGAGAAAGGTGCTGTAATTGACAGCTTCTCTCATAATATTTGGAATATTTCTACAATCTAAGTAGAAAATGACATCTCCAAGCTGAGTGAAGATACTTGTGCACTGTCTGGTATGGCACATGCTTTTTCTAATACTTGCATTGTGACAGAGCAGCCAGCTTGGAACGAGTGGTTCTGAAACCTGTTAAAGCATCAATAAATATTCCTACATTCAAATTAATGGACTGGATCTTTTTTCCTTCCTCTAAAACTGCTTTGATCCCCACAGGGAGTATTTGCCAATGAGTAAGTTTGGTGTATGTATACTATGGCAATATGGTGGCAAAATGTGTCAGAATATACGACAACAAACACAGAATCTGCAAACTGATTGGCTTTTATTATGATTTACTGTAGGAATCTTTCCATAAAAAGACAGGCAATGTTTGGTTTTGTTTTGCTTTTACTGTAAGAATGGATAAGGGACAGAGGGCACAGCTTGGCTTCCAGGGAATGGAGCTCTATTCTACTTCCTGTGTTAGTGAGAGGCAAGGACAGTTCTGGATGGAGGCAAAGCAGTCAATCACCTACAACAGCTCTTGACAAAATTGTTCCAAATCCCTAATTCAGCTTATCTGTGTTAGAGACAGGGAAGATCAAGTTTGCTGATGTCAGACAGTGTGACAAAATGTGTGAGAAGGCAGCTACTCAAGGAAACATTTATTATTCTCCAGCCAGGTACAGCAGGATGACAAGCTCATTTTCCTGGAGTTCCCTGACAAACCTGCCTCACCTCTCACCTACCAAGGCTGGAGGTACTATTCCAAGCAACTCAGTTCCAGCTTATAAGGTTCAGTTTTTGATAAGAAACTGTGAAAAGATAACTCTAGCCTGGGATGATGTTTGACTTCTCAGGTTGGATGTGACACAAGCATGAGCATATATCACATAGGAGTACAAAAAAATGAAAGGTTCTGTTCATAAATAATTCTTATATATCTGCCTTATAAATGCAGGCAAAATACCACTGGGTATGGGCAACATGAACCACTAACCTTCTGATAAAACACTTTTCACAATGCATTTTTTATAAGCAACATATCTGTATTCCACCCATAGTCACCACAATGTGTTAATTTCAAAAATCTATGTGTGTAAAGACATAAAAATTGCTGCTGTAAAGTGACTAGAATGCGTGTTTTTGTCTGTTAGCATGTGTCCATTAAAATATTTTTCCAGAAGAATTCTGCAGAAAAATATTTTTTTTAAATGGGAATTGCAACTGTATTTCAAAAGTTGTTCTTATTTTTTTTGTTAAAAAGATAAAAAGGAATCTCTCTCTTTCAAGTTGTTTATAGTAAAACTTCTAAAAGAATTTTCTAAGCACTGAAAAAGTTGACTCTAAACCTAAGTCTTTCCCTTATTTTAAAACAGGTTGCCCATTTGCATGATTTTGAAATGCAGCATGTTTCATGCATAGTTCAAGTGCACATTCAGGACATCTCTCTTTTTACAAATGGAAGAAATTAGCCAAGTGCTATTCAGCAAAGACTGTGTGGGCACTATGGGGATGTAGTGGCATTCCCAGCCTCCCAGCCTAATCTGGCAGTGGTCCCCTTTGGAACCATTACCCTGTCCCATTTGTGAGCTATTCCAAGAGTTCCTTCTCTTCTCCACTTCAAGGGGTGTGGGATGTGTCTTGTCTTCGCCTACCTCAGGTAGGTGAAGATTTTGTTATATGGCTCACAGAACAAGGATATTTGTCAGCCTTCTTTAAAATATTTTAGAGGTAATGATAACAACTGAGCTGCATCAGTTACTGGCCTTGGAGTAAAGGGTTTTGGTTTTTTTTTTTTTTTTTTGGCTGTGGGTTGTTATGAACCTCACTTTACATAGAAAATAAACTTGACTGAATCCTAGTGCACACATTTGGTTGAGACAGCTCAAGATATCAGTTGACAGTTCAGAAATGCTGAACTGAGCAACTCAAGACTCACATTTTTTTTGTTTTTCTTCAGGCAGAAACCATCATCTTCAGCTGATAGCAAACTGCATATTTCTTGATTGTGTGGAAAGGATTTGTATGGTCTACAAATAATTTTATCTTCACTTGAGAGGGGATTCATACTCACACAGATTTCTTCTTGTTATGTAATTATCGAAATGAGCCCAAAGGATGCTTAATAAATTACTAAATATCGGGGCTGAAATTGTGGTAATAAGAACACAATATTCTTACTAAGTGCATGCAGTCAGAGTGAAGCAATTATATTCATCAATTATAAACACGTGCTCTAGAGCACGACATCACTGCACATTTTTGCATTTGGAGAAAGCAATCTTTCCACGTCCAAAATCAAAGATATAACAGAAGGAACTGTTCCTAAACTCCACACCTGATGTTACATGGCTTCATTTTTTGGAAATCATTACAATAACATGTTAATTATTTCCTGTGGCGAGAAGGATCTCAATGAATTTATTTACAGTAGAGATAGAAGTTTTAGTTTTCACAAAAAAATCTTTTGTATATTACCCACCCTTATAGCCTTGTCTGCAAGTTTCCAGTCCATATTTATGAATTTATTTCAGTCTACATTTGCTTATACATTTGGAAATAGGTTGATCTTGAAAGATTTTATATTAGGAAATTACTTAAGAAAATAAGTCCTAATAAGGATATACCAAATCCTAAAGATGTCTAGGTGCTATCAGATATTTAAGCTTTATGCCCGTATTGATTAAATTCTGTAAAAACCTAGAACTAACGAAGAAGTAGTTTCTAAGATGATCCAGTAAATATTTAGAGGTCATTCCCATGTTTTGTACTGAGCTTTCTCTGCTGCAAATGCAGTGCCAGCAGTGTTGCAGCAAGCAAGTTCAAAATTAGCCTCTGTCCATAAATATGGGCCAGACGTATTCTTAAGTGGAAATCTCCCCACAAGACTGATCATAAACTATGTTAAGTATACTTAGAAGTAAAATTCCCACCACTGTCCTAGCAAATGAGTAGAAGGTTTAGATGATAGAATTTGCTTCCTATATTCTGTTACACAACAATAATGTGATTACATCTTAGTAGAAATTGTGAGTGCCCTGGGAACTATTTAAAATCAGATTTTACATGTTGAGGTTACAGAATGGAAAGCTATTTTATGCTATCTAAAGCAGAACAGTGATCCTTCCTAATTTTGTGTTCAGTCATTTTGCTAGGTACAACTATGTGCTGGTAAGCTACCACAGTTTTAAATAAAATGCCTTGATACTTTTATAGAATTTCCCAGATTATCAAAAGTTAATGGTAAGTGAACAATTTAGGCATTTGCAATTGTTCACTGTTAAACTGACTTCTGGCCTAGATACAGAAACTGAAATTACACGGATTTACTCAGGTTTAACACCCTATATTTTGCCTGCAGGAAATGATAAGCTACTGTGGAATTATTCAAGATGTGGGGTAATCTTTAAGCAAAAATGCAGGGACAGGTTGGTTTCTCTTTTTTAAAAAAGCCTAGTTCAAAGAGTATGCAGGCATATAATCAGGGGATGCAATGCAATTACCAGAAATAATTTAAAATGGGTTATTTCACTTGACTATGACTCTTTGAAGAATAAATAGTAATTGTTTTAAGTGCATAATTACTTTAATATTGGCTCCTTTCAGCAAGTTGCAGACTTCTAGGTTAAGCTTTAAGTCCTGTGCATCTGTCCACTCAAATTCTGTTTATTCTTCAGGCTGTCATAGTTCCATTATTAAACCCCTTGAAGCCCTTTGAAGTTCCTGCACATAAAAAGACTGGTGCAGACTCCCATGCAGCCTGATTTTTGCTATGCTAACATTTTTCAGCATAACTGAAGTTTGAGAACAAGTTAAAGTCATCATTAAGAAACCCTGCTAACAAGAATTACTGACTTTTATAAATGTATTTGTGCCCACATAAAAATGTTTTTTTTTTGGAAGGCCTTGCTTATGAAGCTGCAGATATATTTCTGATTTTCAGAAGGAAACTCAGTATTGGAACTTGGCTGTGTTTTTGGAAGGCAGAGGCTGTGCTGAGCTGCAGAACAGTGTGCTTTGATCTTACAGCTAATTACCATGCTGTGACCCTGCTGGGAAACAGTGCTTGGGATTGAGGTAGCAGGTCCTTTTTGGACAGTGCTGTGACTACCATCTTGTGGACTCTGAGCTCCTGACCACCTGTGGCATCAGCTGAGCTCATCTACACCAGTGATTACTTCATTTTTGCTGATTTGCACAGGTTGACAGCCATACTTTCTGTTGCCCTCAACCACAAGAGAGACCTGTCTGGGCTACAACCAGAGTGTATACAGAAATCCCACCTCTGTGCAAGTACTCAGCAAAGTAAATATAGTCAGAGGCTTCCTTAATTTTGCTGTAGGCCCCCTCTACTTTTCAGAATCTTATCTCAGACATGGCTCTGTAAGCCTCTTTTGACTGGTCAGCTGGAGGTCCTGACTCCAATGGAGTCACATTGCCACAAAGCTGGCAGAGAAGGGCAGTCAAGTCTGAAAGCTGAGAGAAAAGGCATTCTCATGAGTACTTCCAAGTTGCTTCCACATACCTAAAAACCTTACAAATACCAGAGGATTTCAGGGAGTTCCTCTGAGGTGAGGAGTAAAAGACAAAACCGCTTTTCCCATAGTTTATTTGGAAGAAAATTCCCTTTATGTTTTTCTTCTCCTTGATCACACTCATGTAATTTATATCCATTAAGAAATCCATGCTGTTTTTGTAATGAGCAATAAAACATGTTGAGCTCCGTGTGTTAGCCCAAATCTGACCTGAGCAACTAATTTCTAGTTTCCTGCAGTTCTCCTGCTCATTTCTATTGTCTTTTACTGCAACAGAAAGTGGCAATACACAGAACCTACATTTGCTTTTTCTAAGCCTTTATTTATAAGAAAAGAGCATTTTACGGGATAGTAAATACTAGTAGTTATTGAGCTTTTGAAGAAGCATGGTCACCATTTAATCTGCTCTTTTCCTTACAACTCAAAGGTGAATGTTTAATGTAAATAAGTATTATTAGCACGTCATCAACACCTCTATTGTTTCTTGTCTTTTCCTTGCCTGTCCGTTTCTCGGAGCGAGTTTTCCCTTTATGGGAGTTCCGCTAACCTCTGTTTGGTCCGAAGGTGGCAGCATCTTACTTCGTAGAAAGTTTCAGTCTCGGTGGACTGTGCGGTGGCTTGATCTGATACTGTGTAGTTTCTCTACATCAGACGCACCTTTTAGCAGAGCAAATGAAGACATATTCTGTGCTTGCTTTCTGAAGAAAAAAGTTTTCAGTGTGAGATACTGTGTCCCCAGAAAGACTGCTAGTTGTCCACAGATAACTTGCAATGTGTGGTTGTAAAAGCAGAGTCACTGAATACTTTGCTATTTGCATTTTAATTCTGTGGCAATGCTGTTACAGAAGCCCTCTAACAGCAGCTGTCACTTGTCCCCGGCAATGTTGTGACATGCCTGCTGTGACAAACTCTGGGAGTGGGATGGTCTTTTGGGGTATATTTGCAGCTGCAGCATACCCTCCAAAGCTCTTTGTGTTTTGGCTGCTCAGCATGGGGGTCTGTATGTGCCCCCATTGTCCTGGACAAGGTAACCTAGGACAGTTACTTACCTAGGCCAGTCATACTTGGGCAAAGAGCTATTCGTTTTGGGAACTTCTGTTTGAAGATGGTTTTGGGGGACTGAGACAACACTGGCTCCCAGCCCTGTCATAAACTTGTGAATTCAGGCCAATTCCTTCAGGTCTGGGTGCCCCACTTACCCAGTTTGGAGGAGAGATAACAGCACACACATTTTTTTTCACTCACACACCTTTTTTCTGCCCTGCCATCTTAGGCTGGAGACTCTGGGGACAGGAAGCATCTTCCTGTCATTTCGCCAGAGGCTAGCACTGGGACAGGAGCAAGGATCCAGACAGAGAAGTGCTGTCATTATCGCTGGAGCATAAATAATGATTCAACATCCACTTAGCACCAGTATAGCCCTGACTGCAGCTTTCCACTAAGTGGGAGGCAGGGAGGAGGGAGGGGAAGTTTGCACAGCTGTGTGGTGCAGGCTGTGCACGGGGGAGAAGCTAGGTAGCTAATGGTTTCTCAGCCACTCCAGAAATTCTGTGTCTGTAACAGCAAATGAAACAGTTTCTCTAGCTGCAATACATGTTCCTGCTTTTGATTTTCTGATCTTTAAAAAAATCTCTTTTTCCCACCCCCTTCCCCCATCAAAATGGCTCCATTGAAGACCTTTGTAATAGTCGAATATATCTAAACAATATCTGCACTGATCATGTCAGCTCAACAAAGCTGAAGCACACACAGCTTATGCTTCAAGCTCTGAGTGCAGAAGGAGAGAAAGTGGAGAATGTTTTGTGCCTCTGACCTCTCAAGTGTCATCTTCTTAGCAGCTCAGATCACTCTTCAAAATTATTCTATTACTCATCTGGCTCCCTGACATCTGCTTTATCATTTCCTTTCCAGGCAGTAATCCAAGTAACCAAAATATTTTTTTTTTTTTGAAGCAGAACACCTTGTATGTAAGCTTGCAGAGATGACAAACCACAGTAAATATTCCTGATTGTGTGAAGCTCCATCTTTGCAACTTGAAAATCCAGCTGAAAGAAGGGAGTGTTTATAAGAAATAGTTCTTTGCTAAGAGTTTGTGGCATACCATGTATATTCCTACCAGTGACATCAGTGGCAATGTCACTGATAGAAATATGCCACTGGTTCCCACTCACCATTCTAAATTAGGATTGCACCTTTAGAAACAATAAAGACAAGTATGAGAGGATCAATGATTTGTCTTGATCATCTAAATTACTTGGGTGGTAAAGAATTGTCAGCACACTGTCATTGTAACTCAAGCTACAGACAGTCAGAACATAAACTACACTGATAACTTTTACAATGCCGTGACAATAACACCAGCTGGGGTCTGCTCTGTTGAGAAAGGGCCTGTTGCTGATCTCATTTGCAGGGACAAGTATAAATTCATTACTTCACTGGAGTTACTTGAAATATCAGTGTGCTCAGAATTTGGCTGACTACCCATTGCTGATTTCTGAAGCATAGTTTTACAGCAGTGTCTTCTTATTCTAAAAATCTAGGACTGTGGCTAAGCTATCCACCCCCACTTTGCACTACCTTTTAGTAACAGGATTCACAGATTACCTGTTGAAACTATTAGAAAAGATTATATTTATTCAAAAGTGTGAGGAAGTCCCAGGAATGCTTTGAGTCACAGAAATTATCCCTTGCAATCACAGGTGACCATGCAACAGGCCTTTTGCTTGTACAGAGCAGTCCTGGAGATATACAGCCTCTCCTCCTGTAGACCTTCAAACACTTTATAAAGGCAGTTAAGCATTATAACTACACATCCAAGACCTATTTAAATAGCAATAGGCTGCAGTAAGTTGAGGATATGAAGTATACTAGCTCATACTACTGGTGGCTGAATGCAGGACTGCTCATGATACACCTGATGGATATGCCAGTAAGTCTCACTACAATTTGACAGCTTATAGCTGTAAAAGCACACAGCAAATTAGATTCAGCCACAGTCATGGTGAAAATGTGGAAATGGGTGTGGAAATTGCAGTCAATATTACCTGTTACAATCGTGGCATGTCTTCTAATGGGGATCCAGCAGGCATCGGGTGTTTAAATTAAATGCAATGTATTAGTCTTGATGATAATTAACCTTTAAAAAAAAAATTAATGTAAGTTCAGATATAGGTTAGTGCAGGAAACAAAGGTCTTTGATAAAATGGAAGAATTTATGGAGATTTCCCTGGCAACATACAGAGAGCAACTGACAGTCACTTATGTCTGCTGTTTCACATGAACAGTTCAAGAGGGGAAGGCCATTTAGGTTTTTCATTGGAAGGATGAAAACTGATTCTGTTTGTTCCCTGTGCTTTTATAGTATATGGTGTCAGCTTGCCCCCAAATAAAGGGGTTAGCTTTTCAGTTGGGCAACTTTTTACGGAGTAATCATGGCACATGTGAAAATGATGACAGACAAACCACATGCAATCAGGGGACTGATCTGGCTCACTTAATAATGAAAAAACTTTTGATGATTCTGTAAACCTCCAAGATATATGGCACATTTTGAGGTTTTTATTCCTGACCCTTACCACCAACTCTCTTTCTGCTAGCTACAGCAATCCACTGTTCTCAGTGTGTGAATGCAGCTTCTCTTGCTCACAGACTCATGGGATAGCTCTGTGGTCCAGTGCTCCCAGCCAGCAGCAGTCAGCAGAAATGGTTAATGTGGTTGCATTGCTCAGCACTACATTTCAGCAGAGCTTGTTTGTTGTGTTAAGTGTGGCTGCAGTGGTGCTCATGTTACATGGCATCACTGGTAGCCTCGGTTTGTGTGACTAACTTGTTCTTGTTTTTTGCGTTCAGCTCAGGACAATAGAGATCATCAGAGGGAGGGTGCCTAGTGAGACATGCTTAGTGGAGACAGAGGATAATTTAACTAATGTTGAATTTAAAACTAGATCTATTTCTATCTAAATATGTATCTAAGTTTATGTGTATATATATTGAAGTCAGTTTTACAAGGGGAACAAAAGTTCGGTCTTTTTCTTTGATACCTCTGATTTTGGTAGATTCTACTTTACTTGGTCATATTGATTGCATGTCTAAAGGATCCACAGTTGTAGCTGTCCAACTGCTATTGAAGCAAGAATATTTTTACAGGCTATTTTACTCAATCTTCCTAAAAAAATGGTGAGATGGAAAAATATGACTTAAAATACCCCAACAGATTGTACTGCTTTGCTCTATTACATTTTTCACCTTCTTCCAGCATGTCCATGAGAAACAGGGAAACTTTTATATGAAGCATAGTAGTGAGATGAGGGTGCTGGAATGGAAACTTCATGCTTTAATTTCCACATGTCACCATTTCTGTGCCTGACCTTTGATCAGTCCTGCAACAGCTGTGCAACTCAATTTGCTGCCCAGTGGCCTTGCTGTTCACCTCCATTAGCTCCTGAAAGACCATTAACAATTTAGAATCTTTGTCTGGAAGATTTCAAGAAGTGTGTACCATTGTAGTATGGAATAATAATAATAAAAAATATCTAGTTCATGCTTTTATATTTGTTTTTGATTTCTGGGTTTCTTTCTGAACCTAAACCAAACCACTTTTATATTTTTCCCCTCTTCTCTTTTCCTTTCTCCTCAAGTTCTGTCTCACCCCCTATCATCCAAAATGCCACTATCTCTATTGCTCATAGAAATAAAGCATGCATTCTACTTTTATTCTACAATTTCTCACACACTCCTATACGGAATTCACCTGGTACCTAGATGCATTTGATAATCAGTGTGCAGGATTATGGTTTGCCACAACAAAGTTGCTATCCATCTGGGGCCAATCAATGTGTTTCTGTACATTTGTTTGCTGATATTCTTTGTATAGATTTCTTTGCTTATATCCAAGTACTCTTTTACGTATATCATAGCTTTGCAATTATCTGAAGCAGAATATGACAGTGGAAATACCCTTGGAATTCTATTAGAGCACAAGAATTTATTCCCTTGTTGAGTCCTGTGCACGAATAAAAATTCCCTCTTTCAGTGCTCTACTCATATAAAACTGGAATTGGAAAGAACTGCTCTGTGTTCCCTATTGCAAAGCTGATGTTTCCTGATATTACTCTTTCTGTGGCTGTAGTTCTGGCATCCAGGGTAGCAGAAACCCAGGGAAGAGTCCAATAAAAGCATGGTTTCTGTCCTCAATGTGTTTTCAAAGAAGTTTGTCTCTTGGTAATTCAATTCCTAATTATTTAACCTTTTTTTAACAACTTTAAAACAGTTTACTTGTGAGTGGAAAAATCTATAAATCTATAAATCTAAAAAGGGAACTGTTGTAAAGTAGTTTTGCTCATAACTGAACAAAGGACTGGACTGCATTAAGCTATTCAGGTGAAATTAATGTTATTTTTTCCCCTTTTAAAGAAGAAATAGCTAATTTAAAAAAATCTATTTTGTATACTTATTTGTAAGCAGTGCTATAGACTGTATGTTTCCTCTGTGTAGTACAAAGGTCTGTAATACAGGTAATATCATATTGATACATACAAATAGTATCCATCCTTATGAAAACCATCAAGTATCTTGGAAGTCTTTACAGTGATCTAAGACATAAAGTGGGTTTTCCAAAAATATCAATAAAGTGCTCTCTGAAATCAAATTGAACCACAATTACAGTTTTCCAGATACTTGTCTATAAAATCTTTGCCTGCACACACAAATAAGAGTTTAACCACCCAAACATGATGGTCATATCTCTGACAATGTAAAACACATACTGTGCTTCTGGAGAATTTTGTACAAATATATTTGGTTTTGCGTGTAGAAGTGTGAGAAGTGATGCAAGTGGTTCACAGATTTCACTTGCTTTTCTAAGATAGTAGGGAGCAGACTATTATGTAAAAGTAATTACATATTCTCACAAAAAATCTGGATGAACCCATTATTTTTGTATATATGGCTATCAGAATATGACAGAAGTCTTGTCCTTTTGTCACCACTGAACTGGTGCATTCACAATGCTGTTTTCTTTAGTGAAACAGGTTTTAGATGTAAAAGGTACTTGGCTCTTCACTCTCTTTTTTTTTTCATACCATGCATATGTCATAGAAAATTTTGCATTAATTTTTACTATGACCTTTGTAAATGCCAAGTGTGAGCTGTTGGCTTGCCTAGTTGTACATTGAATTGTGGCTGAATTCTGCATATAGTCAGGAAACAATAAATGAAAAGGCCACAAGCACAAGTAGAAATGCATTTCTCATTTTCTGATTTTTTTTAACAAAAAAGTAGCAGAAGAATATTTCTCGATAGTGTAGGAAAACTGTGAACGAAAAGAAAGAAAAAAAAAGCAAATTAAGTGTAGAATATTACTCCAATGAAAAATTGCTTTCTTTAGATGTACATTTGCTTTGAAATCCATGCTGCTTCTCCTAGTACCTGCTGAGCTTAGCTTTAAGCCCTGAAGCTGTGTTTTAAAATAATATATATTTGCTCTTTCATCTCTGTGCTCCATTATATCAATTTCCATGAAAACACCTGGAAGGATTCTTAGAGCTCATCATGAACTCTGACTCTAGAGATTTTCATCTTTAGGTCCTGCTGTGAACTGATACTACACATGCCACAATCTGGCTGTGGTTTCTTTCTAATCATTGGAAAAAAAGGAAACATATATCACAGGAACCAGTACAAACACATTCACCTGGCTAGCAGCCTTCTAGATATTTGTTTCTTTTTGAGATTGCAATCTGAACTCATTTTTACTTAGCAAACTGATATAAGATGCTGCTTTCCAAAGACATGGAATTTCTAAATCCAGAAACTTCAGGCATGTTGATCCATCCAAAGCTGAGTACCTAATTTCCAAAAGTATTAAAGCTTTAGAGTATCTTTCACTTTTTCTTCCTACCTTTCCTTACTTTTTGAATGGTCATCACGGGGGCCTTTTCTGCTGATGCTGGTAACAGAGACCTGAGGCCTCTCTCTTTATCAGATTTTTTCCCATTTCAAGGCCTTCATTGGCTGAAAACCCACAAAACCCTCCGAGACTCTTTTGTAAGTGAATGAGTATAGATTTCACTCAAATGAGATTAGTCCCTAATCTTCTACTGTTATTTAAGGGGCAAAGATAAAAACATCCTTTAGGTAGTTCTGTGGATTATACTATGATGATTTGTACAGGGTCCTTAGTAAAAATAAGTCATCCTCAGATGATATACCATATTAGCAGGTAAATGTTTGCAATATAATCCTGAATTTTAGAAGGGTGCATAAATGCAATTTCTTTTCCAGAAGTCTTGAGAAATAGAAAAATAACGCAACATTTCCTATTCATCAACTGGGTCACTGTCCAAAAAAGAAACAAAGACTCTCTAAGACTTCAGTGAGGAGGATTGTTTCCATAATTATTACTAATTTTCTCACGTAACTTCCAATCTTTTTCTATTCTTCAGATTTTTTTTTAAAAGGAATGAAACAAAACCGTTCTGAATTCAATCTGAGATGTAGGTTGGCATTTTTGGGGCAGTGATACTATCAGCCATATGACTCATTCAGCTATCAGTAAAGTAAATTCAAGTTGCTAATTTTGCAGTGTGAGAATTGTCTTTTGAACACAAAAGATGCCCTGGCTTTGTGAAGTTTAGGCTCTTGACTGCAATCTTTTGTTAGATATTTTGATGAAACATGTACTGAAATGTGCAGGAAGAATCTGGAGGAGTTTTGAACAATGATGCACACATCAATTTTTCTCTGTGTGTGAAGATAAGGCCCCTTGGCATTTCCTCCCTTATCCTTTATTAGGAGGAGTGCCACCAGCAGGTCAAGGGAGGTGATCCTTCCCCTCTGCTCAGTGCTGCTGAGACACATCTGAAGTGCCAGATCCAATTCTGGGCTCCCCGATCGAGGACAAAAAGAGGTGTACTGCACAGACTCCAGAAAAGACCCAAAGAGATGATGAGGGGACTGATGCACTTGTCATATGAGGAGAGGCTGACACCTGGGATTCAGCATGGAGAAGAGAAGGCTCAGTGGGATTGCATCAATGTATATTAATAAATACCTGAAGGGAGGATGCAAAAAGGATGGAGACAGGCTCTTTTCAGGGATGCCTGGTGCCAGGACCAGAGGCAGTAGGTGCATATGAAAACTCAGGATTCCCTCTGAATATCAAGAAACATTTTTTCACCGAGAAGTTGATCAAGCACTCACACCAGTTTCCCACAGAGGTTATGGAATCTTCATCCCTGGAAGCCCTCTGGACATGGTCTTGGGCAAACAGCTGTGTGTGGTAGTCCTTTGGATGATTCCCAAAGGTCCTTTCCAACCTCGGCCATTCTGTGATTCTATGATCCAGATCCAAAATTTGGACTAGAAAAGGCACTGGTAGCTGAGAATGAAGGACTGTGTCAGAAAGTCAGTAAGGCATTTGGTCTCTGCTCTGCAAGGCAGGGAGGGGCTGAGCTGGCCTTGTTTCCTTCCCAGGTGGCAGCTGCCACCTCTTGCTGCTGCAAACCCAGCAAGCTTCTACTGTTGCCCATTTTCTGCCCCAACAAACCTCACCCAAGCCATACTGATCCCCAAAGCTTCTCAGCTTTCAAAAACATGAAAGGACCCTTAGCACAGTTTAATGATTTCATCAGTTCCTTCAAAATTGGCTTCCAAAAAACACTATGATTAGCCATCTTCCAGGAAACAGAGCCTCTCCTTCCCAACTACAGCTATTTCCATGGCTGAATGTCAGGGTGAGAGCAGGAAAAGATACTAAAGGCCTTCTCTATTTTCAGATCTATCAAATATAAAGGTGTCCTGTATAGGCAGCCACTGCTGGGTCCATCCTTGACTCACAGGAGGGCCCAGCTTTTAAATCTGATTCTGTAGGAGACCTGTCTTCTCACACTTCTTGGTCAGAAATATCAGATGTAGGCACATACATTTGCATTATAATGACTTGTGAAATACCAGTATTATCTGTGCTGGTTTTTGGTGGTAATTTTTTCTCTAGACCTTCCTAAACCCAGAATCACAGAATCACACAGAATCACAGAATCACTAGGATGGAAGAGACCTTCAAGATCGAGTCCAACCCATCCCCTAACACCTCAACTAGATCATGGCACTGAGTGCCACATCCAAACTTTTTTAAACACATCCAGAGATGGTGACTCTACCACCTCCCTGGGCAAAACATTCCAAAACTTTATCACCCTTTCTGTAAAAAGCATTTTCCTAATATCCAACCTATATTTCCCTTGACACAGCTTGAGACTGTGTCCTCTGGTTCTGTAAGTTGCTGCCTGGAGAAAGACACCAACCCCCACCTGACTTACAGCCACCCTTCAGAAAGTTGTAGAGAGTGAAAAGGTCACCTCTGAGTCTCCTTTTCCCCAGATCCCTCAGCCATTCCTCACAGGGCTTGTGTTCCAAGCCCCTCACTAGCCTTGTTGCCTCTTCTGGACATGCTCAAGTGTCTCAACGTCCTTCCCAAACTGAGGGGCCCAGAACTGGACACAGCACTCAAGGTGTGGCCTCACCAGCGCTAGGTACAGAGGAAAGATGACCTCCCTGCTCCTGCTGGCCACACTATTCCTGATACAGGCCAGGATGCCATTGGCCTTCTTGGCCACCAGGGCACACTGCTGGCTCATGTTCAGTCGGCTCTTGACCAGAACCCCCAGGTCTCTTTCCGCCTGTGCACTGTCCAACCCATATTATTCAACAAGGTAGATATGACAAATCTGAGGCTGGATTTCTTTTAGGGGACTTAAAATGAATGTGGTCCCTAAAAAAGGCCATGTGAGTTGGTTACTTAAAACCTTTGTCTGAATATTTGCTTTAGTCCTGGCAAAACCTTAGACTATCTTTTACATAGCCTCACAAACAGTGTTTAGTCAAAACTGAGCATAGTGGCATTATGACTATTAGCAGAAGTTGAGGAGTGGGGTTTGCTAAGTAGTTTAGAGACTGAGTCCCATTCAGCCGCTCGTCACCATCCCCACAGCCACAAATCCTCAGATCTGCTTGTAGAACTAGTGAGTCTCCAGTGAGTTTTGGGGTAATGCAAAGGATACTGTGATATTGCTTTACTCAATAATTAAGTACAAACTGAAGAAGAGAAACCTGTCTTTGTTCAGTGAGTGTTCAGATCAGTTGTAGAGAGTGGCCATTTCCTATCTTTCCATTACATAGTCTTTGTTAACAGTCCAACTTCCGTTTAATGGAGTTTATGAAGTGTAAACAGTTTTGTCAAACAGATAAACACTTTATAGTGCCTATTCTGGAGAAAAAGAGATACCCCAACCTCTTCAAATGACTTGCAGGGCACTGCAAATGCACTGCTATTTGAATAATTTCAGAATCTTCAGGTACACTTTCTGATATCTGGAGACAGGTGCCTGGAAAAAGCACAAAAGTCTATTGTCTATCATTGGGACTAACTTAGTGTCTTTAGATAGATAGTGAGCTAAACAGAAGAGTAAATTCTCATTTTTAGGAGCAATTGAGTCAAGCATCATAATGATACAACCTCTGCATACAAATTTAAAATCTGGGGATCTCTCAGGCTATTCCTGCAAATGGCTGATAGCAGCTGTAGCAAATGACTTAATTCTGGGAACTGCAAGTTACTGTTTAGTGTCATGAAGCCCAAGCAGCTGCAGAGAGTTACTTTGCCTGGAAGTGAGATGTTTCTTCAGAGAATGTAGTAGAATAGGGATTTTTTGCTGTTGCAGTTCTGGAAGCCTCCTGGTCCTGTCCTGAGAAGACATCTTGAGCCCCACCTCCATCAGAACATTGACTGCTAAGAGTAAAAGCCATTTGTTAGGTTTTCTAGATGTTACTGGCTTGAATTCCTATTAATGGCAGATGCAACAGTCATCTGTGATGTGACATATTTTCCAGATATATCTTTGCTCTGCACACTGATGTTCTTGGAAAGCCTTTATTTTTATAATATTTTTTTAGAAAATAATTATTTAAAACATGAAGTTAACCACTGGGGAAATAGTGAATTTATTTCAAAGCATTCAGATCTGTTTATCATTTGGGAAAATATGCTCAAACTGAAACACAACGAATACTTTAATCACACACAAGTTACTGGCCTCAAGGAATGGTAGAAATTTGCTGGTGAAAGGGGAGGCGAGTTGAGTTCATCCTGAACTTCCACTGGTTCATCCTGACTTCTCATTCTGCTAATAAATTCTGCTAATTCTGCTAATTAATTTGCTAATAACATCTGTGGCATTACAAGAGTCTTCAGAGATTTATGATGCCCAGAGTATTTGTTGTGTTAGTTCAGTGATGTCCCAGGCTGGAAAAAAAAGAAGTCCAGTTCACTTGATGTCCTACAAGTACAGTAATTGCCTAATGTCTTTTGGATTAGTTCAGCCCATGTAATGATTAAAAGAACTTATGTGAAGCTCAAAGTTGTTTTTCCTTCAGTCTAGCAACCAGAAATCACACTAGTGGGCCTAATTCTCTGCTCTGTTATGTTGCAACCCTGCTGGTTTCAATAGAGTCATGCTGGTGTCGAAATGATTTAAAGGACCAGGGAGTGAAACATAGCAGCGGAAACATATCAACTATTTAAAAACATTACGAAATCTGGGAAGCTGATTGGCAGCTTTGTGCTAATTTTTTTTTTTTAATTTTTTTTTTTTTTTTTAATTCCAACTCATGAATGCTCATATTTTGGGAGTTGCTGTACAAGTTAGCAAAAACTCAGGTCTGGACTTTTTTTCTCTTGGGCATCTGTTTATCTTCCTTTCAGTTCATGATTGTTCCTTCCTCTGAGGGCATGCTTTGGTGCTTTGTTCAGCACAAGGAGGCTCCTGCTATTTCCTCTGAGCAATGTGAACTTGTCTGGATGTCACAAATGAGCAAAGAGAGTAATTTTCCTGTTTTTATTTTACTTTTTATTGATTTTTCGGATTTGAATGTTTTTCCATATATTGGTTTTTGTCTTCTCACACCCTAGCAAGATATTATCATATATGATAATGCAATCTGTTATGAAATACTTTGGGCTTGCCAGCAATTTTTATTTGACACTTTAATAATGCCTTTAGGAGAGAAGTGGGAATTGCAAAGAACAAAGAACCTCCAGATGTCCTAAAAATTTATGACGTAGAATTTGCAGAATATTTCTCTACTTGAGAGATCGCTAATTTTCATTTGAAACATCACAATCCTTCATTACCTTTCCCTGAATTAATATGAGTACAATTTCATTTACGCATTGTCTCTTAGATTAACCTTGTATCCTGGATGTGTCTGGTTTATCACTGAAAGTGCACTCCTTGCTACTTCTATTCTCTGTGGGTTTGCAAACCTACTTTAATAAAAATGCAACATATAAACACAATTCTTCTTGCAGTTCACCTAGTCTTCAGACAAGGAAAATAATGTCAAGACTGAGGTTTTGGCATGTCTTCTGAATGGCAAGCTAGCTCTCAGCTTCAGTGTTTTGTGCTGTTTGAATTGTGCTGTACAGAGTCACATGCTTTAAACTAACTGCTCCCATGCAAGACTTGTAGCAAATAGAAATGTGAAGTTCCTGTGGCAAATATTTTTGATTTTTTTTTCTGGGTGTTGAGCTGAGCCTAAAATAGAAAAATTCTTTCTCTACTCTGATTTCATCCTTAATTTCTTGTCATTTGTATCTACTTCTTTCTAAATCACCAGTAAGATATATATGAATCTAGCGGGTTCCTCACCATTATGTCTTCTCAGGGGTCATGCAAACCCAGTCAGTAGAAGGACCATGCTTCACCAGATACTGTAGAGCACAGAGGAATAGCAATAAATAGAGTATTTCAAGGAAGCAATTTATAATTCCAACGCATTAATGTAAGCATTGCTTCTCACATGTCACCAACCCTTTGGAGGGTTTATGGCTGTTTTTCTGGATGTTCTTCTTGGTGGAGTTCCACTGCTGGATTTATAGGGCAATCAGAAAAAATGAAGAGACGTAAGAATTTTTTTCTCTTATCCCTTCTTAAGAGCTTTTCAAGAGAGGTTTATCTTACTTTCCTTTGCTGAACCCCTGCACCTTATATTCCTCACTTACATTTTGTTTTTTGGTAAAGCTGTTACTCACAATCAGTTCACATCTTTATCTCTTTTAATGTCAGTTACATTCTTTCAGTTTTATGCAAACAATCCTGTAATTCAAGTTAAACTCTTTAACAGTGGGAAGGATTTCTAAGGTGTATTCTACTTAATTTTTAAAAGATGTACATGTACTTTAACCTTCTAATGATATTTGTGATAGCTTATTATATTTCTGAACTATGTTCTATAGGGAAATTCTTTATAAATAGTTTCTGTCATGATTTTTATCTTATTTATGTAGCTGTTAGGCTGTGATTTGACAGTGAGGCACAAGGCTTTCTTTACTGCAATCACAGATTATGGCAGTCACAACAGTTTAAATTTCTGTTGTTCTAATTAATTATGTAATTTTCTAGTTAACCCATAAGCTTATGGTGCTTTTAAGTGTTTTAAATAACAAGACTGCAGTCAGGAACCCAACACTCAGTGTAACACTATGCTGTTAGGAGGAGTAATTTTTTTAAGCTGCTTTCTGGAAGCTGCCTATCCCCAGTACATGTATGTACTGTCAAGAGCTTAGTCCTATCAACCTAGAACCAAACTCCTTGCCTTCCTGGAAAAGAAAAAGGAGAAATTTCAGAACAGAGCAGTTTATTCAGATGAAATCAATATGAGCCAGGATGACTTCTTCCTTGGAAAACTGCTGTTGTTCTTAAAAAAATCAGGAAGTGGTCTGCCTTTTGCTGAAAATGCCAATTTAATCTATATTTAGGAGACAAAGTAGTTAATTTTTAACTTATAGGAGCTTACTGAGTTTAATAGAAATTGTTTTGCATCTAAATCTCTCTGCTCGTAGCTGGCTATATACACAGAGTTTTCCTTGTTAGTGTTGTGTGTTTTATATCTACAGAAATGTCTTTCAACCTGAAGGAGCCCACTGTGCTTATGAATACTGGGATTCATTGCTGGCATGAATTGTCTCTTCAGAATACAGCAGGAGGTAAGTCTAACCAAAGTCAAAGTGGTAAATCTAGAATTATCACAGACAAGAAAACAATGGGTTTTTTTCATTTCCTCATAGAAATGGAATTTCATTATTATGTTTGTTAAAAAACACTTTGATGTACTGTTCTTCATGGGACTTGGTATGAATCAATTTTATTTGTGGCTCTGTGCTGATTAGAATGAAAATTTCTGTGGGAGAAGGAAAGTTACAAAAGGCAGCCACAAAAAAAAAAAAAAAAAAAAAGCCTTCTAGAAGCTACACACTTGCTTAACTAGTAATTAGTGGTAATTTTGTGAGTTAGTGAATGAGGCTGGTAAGGTGTGGGTTATGCAGGTGGTATAATCATATTTTCTGGGCTTGTAAGGCATAACTTCTGTCTGCTCTTTTACTTTTCATAAGGGATACATCTCTATTAAAGATAATTCTGTAGGGTTGTTTTAATATCCAGATGGAGCCCATAGCCAAGAAATGCTATGTAAGTTTAAAGTAGGAACAGCTGTAAAGAAACATCAGGAAAGAGAGTACAAGCTTGTTAAAATGTTTGGTGCATGAGAGATATGGAAATCTGAAGGTGGACATGGTGAAGGGTATTGTGAGGACACTAAAAAAACACCAGGAAAGGTGGAGGAGTATGGGGCTGTTTAAGCTGCAGCATATTTTAGAGGTGAAAGAGATGCAGAAAAGTGCTTTTGAGCAGCTAACAACTTCTGAAGGAAGCCTTATGTTTCAAGGAGACCAGGATTCCTCTTGAATTCCACTAACTCAGAAAATAAGTGGTATGGACACTGTCCCTGCTTTAGGAAGGAAGAAGGTTAAAGAAACTAAAAGAGGAGACTAGAACAAACATGGTTTCCTGGGAAAAACCTTACTGCCTCAGATGTGAGGTCTCCTATGTTTTCTATGTCTTGGTCAGGCTATTCCCACCATGCTGGGGAGATATTGCTTTATGGTAGCAAAACTTCTGTGCTGTAGGGCTTCCATATCCTAAACCTGTAGTTTAGAGAACTAAGTCAGCAATGCCCTTAGCTGAGATGACCATGATCATCACAAAAAATGGTGTTCTGTCCTTCTGTCCATTCATATGAGAAGTGCTGTCAGTGTTGTAAAATTCACAAGTACAAAATACAGATCATTCCGGGTAAAAAAGGCCATTAATCCAGCAGTAATGGAGACTTCTGAAAACACTGCTTTCAAAAACACTAGGTCTTCAAATTAATTTAACAATTAAATTTAAATTAAACAATTTAAATAATTACTAGCTTCTAAAACATATTTCTTATCGTTTTCAGATACTCTTTCTCCCTTGGCCCCTATTTATTGTTGTTGTGTGAATGTAGTCTTTATTCCTTTGAATGCGTATAGAGAATTTTACTGCCCTACTTGCAGCCTTTAGGCTATTACAGATATTGTAAAGGTTTACCATTTTTCAAAAAGCAAATACTGCCTCCAGGGTGCTTAGTATGACCTTATTAATCATATATGGGTAGAAGGTTGAAATATTGGCGCTGTTTGAAACAAGTATTCTAATAGGAGCCAGTGCTCTCTGGCAGGAGGCAAGCAGGCCAGAAATATCCTCTGTAGTTCTTGGTTAGTGTCTTTGATCATGCACTCTTTTGGGAGGATCTTTTCCTTTTGGGATGAGAAAGGAAACCATTTCAGAGTGGTACAGCTATGGCAGCAGCATCCCAGCTATTCTGCTCCTGCTTCTGCAAAGGCCTTTTCCTGATGGACACCAGCCTCCAGGACCCTTAGTAACTAGCAGAGCTGGGCCTGAACAAAAATTCCAAGCACAGTTTCTTAATTTCAAGGAAATTCCACTGTATCAAGTTTTTAATCTAGGCCTTCATATAGTTGTTAAATTTCCTCATTATAAGCATACAGTGGTCCAGGGTAGAAGTAACTGAAGGCCTAATTTAGCAATTTACTAAAATATATCTATGTCCATGCTACTGACTGTCTCTCTTACTACTCATTGATAATTTATATGCTTTTTCTTGGGGTAATGAGTGTTTAGGTAATTGAGAGTCTGAGAGGGTGTCCTTCATAATATCACCATTCATAGAGAGAGTTTCAAAATCAAGAGAAGGAAATTATGTGCGTAGGTGGACCTGACATGACAAAACCTTTTTTTTAAGTCTTAAGAAATCCTGGAAAATGTTTTCTGCAGTAGAATTGCACAAGTATTCTGGGGTCTTCTGAGGAAGCCTGGGGCATCAGCATACATGATCAAAGTCTGCAAACCAGTCTGTGTGCTGGGCCAGTGTAGCCCAAAAATTGGTTTTGCCAAACTTTTGGCCTTTTTTTTTTTAAGGGTGTTTTACTTTAAAGCTATTAATGTTATATGAGGAGATTTCTGTATCTCACAACAATCAGTGGAGCTCTATAAGCTCACTTGAAGAATGATGACAGTGACGTTCCACTTGTACAAAAACTGGGGACAGGAAAAGTGCATGTTCTTTTGCAGAACTCTAATGCACTCTGTATAGCATTAACCTATTTCATAAAAATAGATATAAGAGGGAAATGGGGCTCGAGGGGCACTTTAGTTTTGGAAGGAAGGATCCTGAGTAATATTTTGGTAATATGTTCAGTGATAAAAATAAAATTATAGCGAAATGCAAAGACAGAATTCAAGACTTTTTTTTCTCCATGGAAATCTTGAAGATTAAAAGAAAACTACAAAGCTTTTCATGAAAAAGTTCAGGGTCTAGGTGTGAGGCATTTATCACAGGAGAAGAAATCATATTTTTGCATGAAACATTGCATCTGGCTTAAAATCATAATGAATGATGGGGACAAACCACTTGATTCATTAGGTACATAATTCATTTAGAAAACCATCCAGTTCCTGTGTTGCTGACATCCATGAAAACACTGTCTTTCATGTCAGCAAACCTGGACTGAACTGTAAACCACAAAAATAATATATTTATTTAGGAAATGTTAAATCTTCAAAACACTGAAAAGTTATGTGATATACTGAGTACCATTGTTTCTCAATGGCTTACAGAATTAGGAAAAACTGACTTTTATTTCTATTTAGGAATTGTGGATACTATTCTTTGTTGCTTATCAGTGGAAATTTTTTTCTCAAATGCTTTTGTGCTTTGTCTCACCACCCCTCAAGCACTGGAGGATTTCTGCACAAACTGGGGACAAGACTAGAAGGGATGTGCGGAGACATTGTATTTGGAGCTCCTGACAGCAAAATTTACATGGAACAAAAAAAGCTTTTGGAAGACATCCTATTGTCCCATTTTCTAAATCAGGGCTGCAATTCCATCTGCTGCTGCAGCACTATGTTCTACAATGACCCTTATAAACTTACCCAGCTTCATCCTAGCAGTACTCTGGGTTTGGTTCTGCCAACAGTGGTTGCAGAATCTGCCCGCTGTGCTGGCTGGAGAATCTGTGCTGGCCTGCAGCTTGTCCTGTTTTTACATTCACCCATAATCTACTGCTGTCTGGTTGAATAGTTATCTTCTCCTTTATGTCTGTCCTCATAAGAATGTACATTTCAGGCAGCACGCATAGTCCCTCTAAAGTTCGTCTCTGCTCACCTAAACAAGCTAAAATAATTTAGTTCTTTTCTTGTAAACAGAACTGTATCAGTACTCTAGATAAAGCCTCACCACTGTTATGCACAACAGCCTTAATGCTTCCATATCTTATCTAAAAGTATCTGTTTAGAATAATTTTAAGGACCACGTTAGCATTTTTACGAGCACATTGCTTCAGTGATGCTGTTCTCCTTAAAAGGGAACTGCAGCCTTCATTGTGGCCAGGGATGATACACTTCTAACAGCATCGAGGTTTCAGCCACTGCCTTTACATTAATTTTCATGGTATTGTCATCTTACAGCTTCTGTTACATGTTTTGACAATACTTAATAGACCCTGACACAATCACTTATGTGCTCTTTAATTCAGGAACCACTTTTTTCTTGAGGCCTTTCAGTACTACGGTAGCACTATACAAACCCCCAAACAGTTCAGGAAGTAAATGTGAAAGAGTAACACAGCTCTTTGCTGCTGTTGTTTTTTCAACAGTGTCAGAAACAGAGGACTGATCTTTGCTAGAATTCAGAAGGCAAAAGAAAGAACTCCACAATTTATACATTCTGGAACCTAAACACCACCTGAACTTGCTTTAAAACACATAAAAATGCTGCTTAGCAAGGGTGAGAAGTCAGTTTTCAGAATAAGGAAAAAATGTCAGAGACCACAGCTAAGTAAATACATGGAAAGAAAGACTAGACACTAAAGGAATGGACATAAAAATGTGGAGGTACCTCAAAGGAAACCATAATCAATGAACACAAAGAGAGACATTACTGGAAAAACTTTCCAGTTCCACGAAATCTTAATAAGCCAAGCCACAAGTCTAGAGTTGTAGGAGCTGCTAATTTCACAGCCACGAAAGACATGGCTCTTGAATATATGCCAACAAAGTACAAAATTCAAGTGTCTATCTACTCTAATAATTTTTTTTTTAAAGAGCAATACTTTACTCACTGTGAAATGGTACAAGGGAGAAATTACATCTATTTAGGCTCTGGGCATTCCAAGCACATTGGCAGAATGTGCTTTGTTACTCCTGCTGCATAGTGTTATTTTTCTAATGAAGTGAATCACAATGACACTTTTTAATTGATTGCTTCAGCTAATTTAGGATGCATAATGGTTAAAAAAACTTTAATTCAAACAGGCTACAGGCCAGCAAAGAACCACACCTACCTGCTGTGTGCTCATTCAGGACACTGTTTTAGTAGGTACTACTATGACACACAAGAAGATTTCTCACTTACATTTTCTTAGTAGTTGGGGATACATAGAATTTTAATATATTTTTCACTTTTTTGATTAGGAAACTACCCCAGTGTGCAGAAGACATTTTGTATATGTCTGTAGTAGCAACTGAGGTGGTAGCATTAAGGTCTGCTTCTAACTCACCCTTTCCCTTCTTGCACTGAAACATTTAAACCCCTAAAATGCATTAATAACAACTCCATCATGACTCTTTCCTGACTTCTGTTCCTTCTGCACTCTCTATTTACTGCTTACTCTCCATAAAAGAGTAAGAAAGTTGAAGATTGGTTCTTAAAAGAGCTTTTCAAGCTGATACAAATAGCCTGTAAAAGATTGATGGAAGCTTCCTGCTAAAGTGCTCACAGTGAAAGTGTCTCTTACCAGTTGATGGTGACTGGTCAGGGTGGAACCTCAGTGTCTGTGGAAACTTAACTTGAATCGCTTAGACAAAAGTCTGCATCTTGTATTAGTGCTTTGTGGCCATTGTGGCATTTTTTGGATGCACAGTAATGCTAAATAGTATAGATTCAGTCTGTGTTCATTCATTTCTATGCCGAGATGAAATAAAAATAATCAATTTTCAGGAGATGATCACTTTAACCTTAAAGTGAAAGTCTGAAAATTGTGAAAATAAATGCTGCAGTACAAATGGCATCAAGTATATCAAAGTCAGTTCTGCTGTTCAACAAAAGCAACATGCACAGGCTCTTTCATCATCTGACTGCTTAAAAAGGCCATGCTCTGTGGCTGAAAACTAGTAACATATTGAAGCTCTTGAAGCTGATGATATGAGGTAAACTAATTAAGTCTGGAAACAATACCCAACCATTTTCAGTTAATATTATTTCCTACTACCCTTCAAAAACTGAATCCCAAGCTGACTCAGCATATATAGCAAGGCCATCTTTGTAGAATTTCTCATTTCTGTTGGAGGAAACACAACAGACTTAAGATACAAGCACAATCTGTCTGAACTACTTGCCATCAGAATTTGCTCTTTGAGAATTTTGCAGGGATGTTGGTGGTCTGACTGATGTATTTATTGCATTTATGGCACATTGCGTTGAGGGTTCTCTCCTCCCGTGCTGTGCTGCTCTTTGAGGAAGCAATGTGACACCAGGGCAGGCCCTTTTGGCGTCTCCCTGGAGCAGCTGGTGACAGCAACATCACCTCTGTGGAGGTGCCTGGATTTTCACTAAGCTTGTAGAAGGGTCTCTGACCATTGCTGCACCAGTGGCAACTGCAATGACAGCAGCATCTCCAAATGCCCTGGTGGTCTACAAAACAAATACGAGCTTTTGCATCTGGGGACAGGTATTGTATAAGTTTGGAGGATGTAATGTATATGTAGGTGTGGTCCAGAGGGGGAGAGTGGAATCACAGCAGGTATAGGAATATGATCAGACCTGTTTCAGATCTCTAAGCAGTCTTTGTATTTCTGAGCTCCTGAGGCTTTGAGTTAATCATTCTGGTTTTGATCAGGGTGAGCTTAACTAGTTTCTTTATAGAGCACATATGGACCTGTCACTGGACTATTTAACTGACACATTTACAGTAATCACTAATCTGGCATGCAGCCATTAGCATATAAAACACTAGGTCTGCAAAGTTAACTTTAATAACAATATATTAAAAATGTTCAGCAGACTTCCCCACCTTTTTCCAGAAAAGCAGTCTGTGGGGTAACACATTTGCTCATAATTGGGCACAACAAATGAACAGCAGCCATCTAAAGACGCTCTGCAACTGGTTGGAGAGGAATGTTTCTCTCTTTATTGGTGGGGCACCTATTTAGCTCTTGTTGTTTCATGGAGTGGTGAATTGGACTGTCCAAACTTCACACCCACATTAGTTTAATTTCTGTGTATGCCACATGTGACTGATCATAACTGAAACACAACCACATTCCTTGTTCCAAGGCTCATGCTGGCACAAAGCTTTTGCAGTTCTGTATAGGCTTAACTTAAAGATATGTAGTTTTCCTTCCAGATGCATTACCTGAATACTTCTGCAGTGTTTGGCAACCTCCAGAGGTGCAATGACGCATTTTTCCTGTGGTGTTTAATGGCTGCTGGAGAGGTGTCCTCCTGTTGTTGTTAACATTGTCATACAGGTTCCCCATGTTTCAGCAGAATTGTCATTTTTTGGCACAGCAGAGAGATGCTTGATTTCCATTTTTTATATACTCAAGTAATCACAAACTCTGTGGAGCATCATACATATAGATGAATTGCAGATTGAATGCAGCTCAGTTGTACATCATAAAAATCTTTTGATTTTAAAAGTTTCCAGTAGTACCAAATTGTGTTTAAGGTTCAATAATGTAGGTAATTTTAAAAAGCTTTTACAAGCACTTATTTTGGCAAGACTCTATGTGCAGAAACTAATAATAAAATATCGGTGGCCTTAATCAACCTGATATATGATGTAATGGTGAAATATAGCATGGGAAAATGTTCATACAGAAAAGAATTATTAGGAAAATTTTCTTAAAATAAAATAAAACTGATGTCAGAGAAATGTCAACTTTTTCTTTAAAAGTGTGCTGAAACAGACTCACTTCAAACTGCAATCTTGTGCTCATTTCTCAAATGTTTGCCTAACTGGAGAAAGATTAGGCATAAAAGAAAAACTTACTAGTCAATTATTTTAGTCTTGAATCCTTGTTCAGAAAAAAATATTGTATCCCTTTTGCAGTACTACTTGGCAGGCACTTAATTAGTCTGTGGCTGAAGATCTGCTACAAGGGGTAATCATTCAAATGCAGTAAGTACCTCTTTTTGTATGAGATGTTTCTGCATTTCTTCTATGCTTTGTGAGCAATGGAACTGTTGACATTTAAAGGGTCCTCGTTGCCATCAGGTCTAGTATAAGCAGAAATAAAACTCTTTTACACTTGGGCTTTTTTTTTTTCTTGCTCCCTACAAATTCAGACAGGCTGGAGGCTACATTTTTGAGGCTTTCTTTGTAAACATAACATCTATACACTGACTTGTTGAAAACAAGCAACCTTCTCCCCCTAAAGTAAAACAAAATGCAGTTAGCTGAAACTCTGGAGAACATTTGAGATGCCTGAGAGTTAATTTTGCATGTAAGTAAAAAGCTTTCTGACAAAAGATTGTTTATTTCTAAAAATGATTGTTTCTAATGCCTGGATGGTTTTGCATTTTAAAGATAAGCATGAAATCACACTGCAGAACAATCTGTAGTGATCTGGGGTCCCATCATGTAACAGTGAAAGAAGTTATCTGGTACATGAAGAAAGCCTAACTAAGTTAAGTTTGACAGGCCTATTTTGTAATTAAGCTCTGTGGGGACAAAATAGGACAAGATAGTAAGATGCTGCCCAAAAGAGGGATTACTGGATTTCCATAAATAATTCCTGACAAAATTAGAATTTGGCAAAAAACATATCCAACTAAAAGATATGTCCGTGAAGAATATTAATCCTCAGGCAGTATGAAATTTTAAATTTCATATAAGCGTGGTAAAGTTTGGTGGATGTGTGTGTGTATGTGTTCTTTTGGCCATTTAATAAAAGGTCAGTGAAGCTAAGAGCAGCTCTAGATTATGGCTGTGTCACTCTGATCTCAAAGTCCTGTTCAGGCTCAGGGTGCAGCCAAGGGAAGTGCCACAGCTACTCCTCAGACAAAACCTAATGGATAAAACATTGAGGCTGTGAGCACAGATGGCTTGGACCCTGTTTTGCCACCTGTATTCCCAGTTTGAGGGAAAAGTTGTTGAAGGCATGCTTTGTGTTTGGCAAGGTGAACAGGGAAAGGTGTTTAGAAGGAAAAATGAGGGGGAAACAAAAATCTGAGAAGGTACAAAGATATTTCCTGTTGACCTCAGTGGACAGTGACTTTGAGAAAGTGTTAAAGCCTGGTCAGAGATATTGAAAATAAAGGCCAAGTTGATCCAAACCCATCATATTAACATATAAAAAACCTGGTTTTCATGGAGCAAGTGTGCATAGCTGTGTTTTGGTAGCTGGAAAAATGTGTATTGCAGTTCTGAACTATTTTGCTCCATTGGTCTCAACTAATCTTGCCATGCTGGATTGTACATATCAAATGATTTTTGTGAATTTTAGAATGCCTGAGGTGGCAGACAATGGAAATAGGGTATAGATTCATGGGCAAGTTTGCAGTCAAGTGTGAATAAAGCAGCTAACTCTAGGGAAAAAAAAAACACGTAAAACTAAACCACCAATTTACTATCTGTTAAATCATTATCTGGCCATTACCCCATCTTATAAAATTTCACAATAGCAACACTGAGATTTGATCTATCAACTGTTACTGACTGTCAGTTTGAATAAAAGCAATCAAATACTAAAGCTGTGAAACTCTGAACCACTTAGCAGAGAACAGGGCTGGCAGCACTGCCCTAACATGGCTGTATTATTTCTAAATACAGACCAGTTAGCTCGTATGTGTATCTCTGCACAACAAGGTTTTTGGCCAGAAAAATAACCTTTGCTTAGAAATTACAGTAACTCTGGTTTGAGCAAGAGGGGCAAAAAAGAAAAATAGTTCATTAAATAGATGCTTATTTTTTCGAAGACTACAAGTCTTTACTTCAGCTTCTCCTTCTGCATGCCAAGAGGCTTATTTCAAAGAGTAGGAGAAGAAAAGTACAGAAAACACACAAAGTGTGTCAACACAGCAGGTCCCTCTAACATTTTGTGCAGTGCTCAAAATACAAAGAAAACACAAAGCAATGAAGAAATAGGGTCTGACTGTCCAGCTTGTCATTCCTGAATTTAAAACAATAGCCTGGGGCAAAAGATGAGCAAAGAAGGTCAGCTGGAGGGTTGGAGACATCTCCCTTTCCCAAAAGCAGCTGAATAAATTCTGGTGTGCCTCTGACCGAGCAGGGATTTGAGTGGAGTCTCTGAGTGCTGCTGAAGCCAACAAAATGCTCATTAGCTTGTTCACATTTGTGAAAGGGGAGCTGAGCTGGCGTGGTCACTGCTGGAGAGGATGGGAGAGCGGAAGGGAGGAGGGGGAGGGACACTAGGGTCTTCTGCAAGGGGGTGTCCAGGGGAAGGGATGAAGGCACTGAGTCAGCACTATTGGCTCGGTCTCCCACTCCATAAAGGTGACACGTATTCTAGACAAACTGGAATTTGGCTAACACGTCCTTCCATACACATATTATTCTAGGAAAAACTGAACTTGAAAATTTCTATTGTACTTTTTTTTTTTTTTTTCAACTGTGGCAAGTGCTGACAGATCAGAGGTGCAATTTTTCTAACACTGAAATCCTTTTAGCAGAGCACAGTGTGGACAGTATGCCTATTCTTAGAAATTATTATCCTATTAATCATTACTAAGTACTTTAAAACAATGTATTATGTGCTAAATACAGGCAGGGAGCTCAGTGGTGCCCAGAAAGGGAGGAATATACCGATTGTATCCTGGAGTTTAGAGTCTAAAACATTATTGTTGCTAGACGCAAAGCAATTGGAAAGATGAAAGGCTTGCAGGCTTCACTCCACAATATCAAGTTAGTGCAGCTCAAAGCAGCACTGCAGCCCACTGAAACCAGTAAGAGTCTTTCTGTTCAGTCCATTTTCCTGAGATGGGACCCAGGGAATGACTGAAGGGATGGAAGCTTCTGAGGCCACTGATTGCCTGGGTGGCCACCTGCCTTCTTGCTTGGCTCCTTGCTTCTCATAGCTCCAGCTCTGTGACAGTGGTGCAGAGAACCAGCACCAGAGGCCAGCTCTGCCTGGTGCTGGTGAGGGTTTGGGAATTTTGCTGTCTAGGGAAAGAATGTTGTTATGTCTAATGTTTAATGCAGCACTGGCACCGGGAGGCTGCAGGCAGACTTGTTTACATGACAAGCTCTGCTAGCTTGACTTTCTAAGGGTAAAAACCTACATTCCTATGTGGAAAGACTTCCATAGGAACAGATCAACTGGTTGCATCAGTCCATGGTTGCTCAGAGCCAGGCCACTCAGGTGTGCCTGATTGGGTTCTCTGCTTCTGCTAACAACAGCACAGCACAGGTCTGACACAACAGATGTTTTTGATCTCTTCCTGCAAAATACTCCCAAGGGCACATTTTTCTGCATTAGGGTGGTTTCTGTCTTTCAGAATTCTATTGCTGAGGCTTGAACCTTCATGGAATCAAAAATGCAGTAGCCTTCATGATTAGCTTTTATATTTTTATATTACATGAAAGCAAGTTCTTGTTTCTTCTTGTGGCATGATAATGGTTAAATTATGTCTCAAAGTGAAGAAATGTTTGCAGAAATTGTTGATGACTCAGATGGTTTCTAGGACTAACCATTGTTTTAAGAGCAGCATGTGCTTGTTCAGTAGACACCCTCAACGCCATCAAACATAACTAACAACAGTGACCAAAAAAGGTATTTGTCTTGAATTTGAGAAAGCATAAATATTTAAATCAAAGCATAAACATAGCTGCTGCCTCAAAAGACCAGTGGAAAAATAGCAAGAACCATCATATCTGGAATTGTGACTTTATAAAACATCTTTAATGCAACAAATATCCATCCTATTTGTTGAAATGAACTACATGTACTATATCTGTACTAAGGCCAGCAAAGACAGCTGCTATTAATGGTTATTTCCATGTAATAAAATTGTGTGCAGCTCTATATATTTTTAGATATGTGAAAATATTTTGTAAATATAAGCGCATACACAAATATTAACACGTACAGAAAAAATCCTGTGAAAAAAATAATGTGTGTGTTTGTTGTGTGTGTGTTTGAGCAAACACACTGTATGTGTTTGTTCTACATGAAATATTTTCAGTTGTATTTGTGACCCCTATGCTTAAATGAAAAAAATGATATTGAAGAATTTCAACAGTTGGTCTCAGATTCTTCTCCTCAAATTTCCTGAAACATATAAAACTGCAACTATAATCTCATGATTCCTATGCTAAATTTATTTTAAACCACAAACTAATGGAAATAAAGTTAAGTCAAAGGTTGTGAGGATTTTGTCATATCTAAACAACTATTTGTTCCTATTATGTTATTGGCACACCTCTCATTAAAAGCAAATAATTTTATTCATTTGTTTAAGAATTTCAAGCTGCTAAATCTTTCAAAATGAAACCTGCTACTAACAACTTGTCCCAGAAAGTCAATAAAGTAAAATGTACTTTGTAGTTTTTCATATATGACACTACTGAAGATCAGACATATAATGTGATTCATGCACAAAGTAGAGTGGATGCTGAAGTCCCAGATCCCTTAAATTTTTTTTAAAACTTCAGTATGCCTTTGAGAAGATTTACAACTTCCTTCTATCATTTGACTTTTACTCCTTCCTTTCAAGAATAAAAGTAGCAGCTTTGCTGCTTTAGACCTGACTCTAAAGTGCTGCTGTTTTCTGTTTTTTCACAGGACACAATCTCTAAGCTTTTCCTGTCCCTTTTATTGATTAGCTATCAGATTTATTACAAAGTTGTATCTATCCCATGTTTTTGTGGCGTTTTCTGTTAGGTGAGTTTTGCTGTGGGGGAACAAGCTGTGCAGAAGAGCACAGCTCAAGAGACAGATGAAGCAGTGATTGGGTTCATTAGATCCTCTGGGGCATGGGGACTCTCAAAAAGTAAGTGCTCCATTTTTTTTTTTTAATAAGGTAATAAGCTTAAGAGCTTTAGTATTTTGCTTAGATTTAAATCAGAGATTTCCCTTTCTGTAAGTGGTCCAAGGTGCATGTTCAATTCAAAAGCAAAATCTTTTGATGTCAAGGAGTCCTGAGTTAACTTTAATAATGCATATAGTGAGAAATTGCTAAATTTTGTTCCCCCAAAGACATGAAAAGTTATACCAGGATAAAAAAGATAGTACTCTAATAAGTTGTGATGTCAAAAGCATCTATTTTTGGTTAATATTTTTGGTCAAGTCCTATTGAACTTGATCCTCATTTCAATCCAGAGTAAAATTAAACCCATTTTTGGATGGAGGTACAGAAGAATACCATACAGGCTGGAATTTGGACATTTGTTTAGACTAGCATTTGTGCTTATCACAGGTACCATTCAGTTTCTAGTTCCTTTACTTCATGATTAACTTCTTGGGTTGAGCTTTTGACCTAGAAATCATAATTCCACTGCTTTTAATGGTCTGCATCTCAACACTTGAAATTTGAGGTATATAACTCACAATACTGATAAGCAAATAGTAAAAATATTGTTTGAATACTCTTGGTTATCTCAGCAAATTTCCATCGAGAATTGCACAATGCTGTTCATTCTCATTTAGTTTTTGAACTAGGTCAAGCTCACACAAAACTGAATGCAGGGTAATGCATGGGTTTAACAATAATAAGGCAGCAGTTATGAAAAAGGCATAAAAATGAAAAAGCTAAAGTCCCAGCTGAAGGTAATTTTTTTCTTTAAAAAACATGTATTCCTGTTATGTTTTATGGCTGACATATTGAGTTTTTTCAGGCTCCAATGTCCAAATCAGTAGCTGGAATGGAGCCTGAGTCCACACCAGGACATGATGCTAGAAGGGTGGGTGTGCCTGCTTACAAAGCCACAGATTCCTTGAGGTAATAAGGAAGGACTGGAAATTGTACAGACACACAACAATTCATTTCTGTTCCTTAGTGTTTATTATAGAAATGTTCAAGCTGGAGACTTGGCATACTCCATGTTAACGATATAACAACTTCCACTATTGTTTTACAACAATAAATACTTCTGATAGTAAAAACACATATTTTACCAAGAGATTCCATGCAGTATGACCCCATGCACTGCAATATTTCTTGAGAGAAGTGTCACACACAACATCCTGGCAGTTGCTGCAACAATTGTTCATCTCCTTGGAAAACATCCAGGTCAGGTGAGTGAGTGAGAAACCTCCTGGATTTTCAGAAGAGCTCTGCCATATGGTTCATTTTGATTTAAGGAACAAAACTAGAAACGATGGTTCCTCTCATTTTATTAACAATCTGTTTTCTGACACTAATTATAGTGTCAGAAAATTAGTTATGCCATTCTAGGTCTGCAAAATTGATTTCCTTCTTCTAGACGTATTCTGACGTTGGGCTTGCCATCTCAGTTGTAGAACAGAAGACATTATTTAACATCTTCTCAGAGAATGCAGTAAATGTGGGCAAAAAAGAGGGAAGAGGTGGAGAAGAGAAAGGGAGGGTAAACAAACGCTATTTTGCTAAATATTTTTTGAAAGGTTCTGTGATGCAGATGTGGGGTAAAATGAAACTGGTATTCATTTTAACATGTGGTTGAGGTTGAAAGCGGATTTCATACATGGTGCTGTGTTTCTGTCTGTCATCATATTAGTATTTATTGATTTTAATTTACTTCTTTCCAGAGCTAGTGGAGCTTTCCAGAGTTTTTCCTTGCCTGATTGCCTATTTATGCATGACCTGCTTCTCCCTTTTTTTTTTACAATGTGCTCTTAGAAAAGAATGAATAAATGCAGCTCTGCACATCTTATCTTTCTTCTAGAAACAAATAAGTCCAAAAGCTTGGCAACAGTAGTCCAAGGATAAATCACCTTGTTTGACAGGACTTTGAAGCAGTAGCTGCCTTCTAATGGCCAGCTTGATAGAACCATTAATAGGCAAATCCCAGGTACTATCAAGAATTCAGGAAAACTTTTTCTTCAGAAATGGCGCAGACTGCATTTTACTGCAAAATATCTTTGTCTTTAATGAAACAGGGACAATGTTGCAAACAACTGGTGTTCCAATTCCTAGTAAAATGTGGTCTTGGGTATAAAAATCAGAGATAAATATATAGGTATTCGTATATAGGTATTCTTTCAGCGTAACAGAGTTGCCACAAACAACATCAAACTCGGTATATCCAGGGAACCTGTGTCAAGAAAATAATAACTCAGTTCTAAAATAGCAGGTATCACATCTTCATCACTGAAATGTCAAAATATTTGAACTAAGAAAATGTAAATATTAACAGATTAAACTGACCTGCCAAGTTGCAGTTGGAGAGTGTTCCAAGTAGGAAGATGGTGAGTTTCACCAAAGAGAAAAGGCTCGAACTGAGGACATTAAAAAAAAAAAGTTTAATTTGTTTGTTCAAAATTGAAGTTTTGTGCAATGTATAATCAATTTCTGGTTGTATTTCATTGCAGTAAAGTGCTAGGAAAATTTCTGTCAGCATTAAGATTATCCTGCAGAATTTATACACATGGAAATTTATTCTTAAATAACTACTTTTGATAATTGTTTTCAATTAGTTTCCTGTGTAGGTGCTGTTATAGGAAATATGTGTCTAATTTTGAATGTGGCAGCTATTACACACACTTTACATGTCCTACCCCAGTATAGATTAACTTTCTGTGTTGACAAAAGTATACTTTCTATTTTATAACACTTAAAAGTAAAGTTAATGTCTAAATCCCAATGTTTGAAGGGGATGGTAATACCCACCACAAGAGATGAAGTTGGAAGACACATAAAATATTTGGTGTGCATGTGCTCTTCTTCAGATCTCAGGTGCCTGAAAGCTTTCCTATATTTGCTTTCCCTGCAAACTTCATAATGTTTTTTGCCTTAAAATAACAGGTACAAGACCACTGCTATGTATAAACTAATTTCTTTTCTCCTCTTCATAGTGAAAAAAACCCTCATGTTCGAAGACAATGATGTTCATTAAATGACATTTGTCTTATTTTGCTTGTAAATTATATTTAATTTCTATGCAACAACCTTCTATATTTTTATAGTCCAAGAAAACTGATTGTGCTTAAAAATATACTTTTTTATGGTTTGAAGACTCTGATGCTTAGCCTTTGAAAGTTTCTGAATGTGGTACTTACCATTGTCAGTTATTTTTTCCTTTTACTGTATCTTGCAAGAGCCATGACAAAGTAATGATTCAGAACAGGGGATATAAACCAGATTTAAATACTCAGCATTTTACCTCAGGGATCTGGCTCATCCACTCAAATATAATCAAGAAATTCTTGAAATACTTTAAAGTTTATATTTCAGGGGAAAGGCAAAATAAAAATTTCTTTGAAAATAAAACCAAACCAATATTGCCTGTATCTGGACACTATGTTTCCTCCCTGCTTCTTTTTGCTTTTCCTGCTGCAGAAAGAAATCTGTTTGGGGTCATCTTAGAAAGGTTCCTGTCCTTTCCTGTCCTAGCCCACTGATCAGAATACTATTGTGAACTTTATTTGTATTTCTGTGGCATTAAATAGAACTGGTATGTTAGAAAGTTCAGCAAATTTTATATATCACAACATTCACAATTCAATAATTCAATTTCACTGAATAGAGACAAGTAGCACTTCTAGGACATAACTCCTTTCTGTGGTTATTTAGACAATTTAGTATTGTTTTTGTTTTTGTTTTTGTTTGTTTGTTTATTTGGTTTTTTTTAATTACCAAGCAGATGTTAGTATTCATGAGATGTAATTGTAAAAATTCAGGAAAAGAAGAGAATAGGTGTTGAGGATTAATAGTGCTTCAGGTGTCCTGTTGAGAGTCACCAGTGTAATAATCTGTGTTCTGGCAGCACAGCTGTTGTCATGGCCTCTGGGCTATGCAGCATCCATCTGTCCTTGGGCAGAGTTCCTGCGGAAAGTGGGGGCCTTTGAGGGGAGTGGAGTGAGATATTATATCTGACTGACTGCAGGTGCCAATGCTCAAACATTGTTCCTAAGTGAGTAGCACTTATAAAGTGATCTGAATAAATAGTTATGTTCCATCCAAGTGGGAGGTCAGTTGATGGACATCATGCTGCTTCTGAGAAACCACTGTGTGACCCCAGTCAACACAGAAAGTGATGATTTTCTTGTCTCATTTGGTGGACAGCTGGCCACACACCACTCTGCTGGGAAGCAGCAATGAGTATTAAATGATCTGGGGTTTAAAGAAGTGGAAAGGAAAATAATCTGCAGGTCACAGAGGCTTATACTCCATCACTGAATCTTGGATCTGCATCAGTTGCCTACAGTCAGTTTCTGATTGGAAGAAAAACATTAGAACTGGAAGGTATCTCTCTGCTGCAGAGATCAAGGTTTGGTTGCAAAACAAATATTTATTTCACTGTTAGATTTATGATTTTAAATGCCCCGGAAATAACATTCTTAAAACTCTGTCCTGCCTGGAAAGAAGAAACACAGAACAGGAGCCTTTTGGGAATACTGATCTGCCAAGGGTATAAATGGGTTTATGCAGCATTATTTAACAGCTACTGCCTGGAATATTGTTAGGAGCCATAGATCATGGTTGCAACACTAAAAACTCTGGAATGGAAACAAAATTTCAGTTTTGTTTTCCTCCTGTCTCCAGTTGCTTTATTCTGTCAGTGCTGTTTTTTGACAACTCTGTGTAAGCAATAGAAATATTTTGCCTGTGGAGCTCAGAAGCATCATATTATGTTCAAACTTTATCTGCGACACAGCATTTAGAGATAAGGAACATCCAGCCTTCCTCCTTCCTCCCTGTCCCCATTACTGGAAGCTTTGTACCTCCCCTAATAGCTTTGTACCTTAACATTAGAACTGGAAAGGACTCACTCCACCCACCAAAACATGACAAAGACAGGATATATCTTTAGTACATCTAGATAATTCAGTTCTGTTTTAAATAGTCAAATGAAAGGGATTCTTGTATATGCCCAGAGAGACTATTTCCCAGTTTAACAAGACTGTTTTATTCTGATTGTGATTCTGTGTTTTCCACATTTGGAAATGAGCATAAATGACCATTGTGAGAGTCTAATCATATTTTTGCCCTAATACTGCCCTCAAAACTTTCTGAATTAATTTCTGATTTAGTCAAACTGCTTTCAAGAGATAGACACCCAACTGCTAATTTGCAGTTTATTGTTTTTTTCTTTTGAATGTATGTTTGGCTTCACTTTCTAGCTACATTGCACCAGTAGTAACAGATGTCTATTTTTTTTTTCTGTTTTGTTCCACATTCTTTGTGTCCTTACAAACTGAAATTACAAATTAGCCACTATACTTGTCATACTTGAATTACAGATTTTTTGGATGTGTAAATCTTTGCTATCTATACTCACAATGCCTGCTCTTTTGAAGTTTTTAAAGCAGTTTATTTCTGCCTTTCTACTCCTATCACTGGACTAACTCCTCTGAGCTGTAATGGTGACAGGGAGATGTAAATGTCTGAAGGAACTTAAACTCATGGAGTTGCCATATCAAAGCAGTTCATTGTTGGAGCAGGTTCCAGGCTCACCTAGTACAGAAGAATGATTTTTGCTTCCTGTGTAATGACATTTTGGAGGTCTAATATGAATTAATTTTTAAATTCTTTTTAGTTTTTTTTTTCATACCTCATGGTATGAGGAAAATGAGGATTAAGTGGCATGTTCAGACTAATGTTTGGACTGTCTGGCAAGGGGAATTCAAGAATTAAATCCCCATCCAGTTGCAAATACGCAAAGTTTGACCATTCATTCATTCATTCATTCCCGGTATCTTTCTGAGCAAGAGCTTTCCATAGGTTCTTCTGTTAGAAATTTCCTTCATACTTTCAGAAATATCAAAAAATCTCCACTGAAATTAAAACTAAGTTCCTGGGGGTATGAAGAGATTGTTGGAACATGGTGAGAGGTTCCTCACAGAAGCTGTGGAGTCTCCTCCACCTTTACAGATGTTGAAAACTTGACCTGAGATGGCATTGAGCAACCTTCTGTAGCTTTGAAGCTGGCCCTACTTCATGTGTGATGTTAAACCAGATGATCTCCAGACCTCACTTCTGATGCCCTTTGATTCTGTAATTCTGCTTTTTGTTTTTTATCAGTGATTTCTAGAACCAAATCTTCTAAGTTTCTAGTTTCATTGTCTTTAGATACTGCAGTCACAAGGTACTGGCAACCTCAAGAACAGAATCATATGAAGTGTTTATAGTGTCTCATCAGATTTCTGCATCAGATGTGGGAGATTGAACACAATGTTTTCCTAGAAACTCTTGGTTTTGGGCAAAATCTTCAGTAAACACAACCTTTAGGTTTTTTATTGGCATATGATGGTAGAATGACTTAAATTCAGGAATGAGTGAAAGGCTATAATATGCTGCTATATGTTATCCCCAGATTGAAAAGAGAGAATCTGGTGCATGTCTTTGGTGATCTGTTGCCATGGTTAACAGGGATGTCAAAAATAGTGAGAGGTCTCACTGATATTTTAAAAGCAGAAATGCTTTCTTGATCATCAGTTGTGAGAAAATACAAATAAACAACAAGTTTGTGGTAACATTAAAGAGATTTTGTTTCAATTTCCCAAATTTAGAAGTAAAATAGAGAAGAGCTGTGGTTCATTAAATAAACTGACAGGTTTTATGGGTCAGCCATTAGCATGGGTAGATCTGAGTCACTCAGGACCAATGCAAAGTGCTCTAGAAGTTTACTTCAGTCATGTTCTCATAGCTCTAGGAGGAAAGAGAGCTCAGGACCTCTCTAAAAATGCCCAATTAGTCAATAAAAGACTTTGGAAAGTGACTGTAAGAAGACAAAATCACTGTGTTGTGTTTCCACACCTCTAACACCCGCCATTCTGAGTTTTCTATGCTTTATATTTAAATTTTGCAAAGTTGCAAAAACATTTTCTTTTTTTCCCCCCCATTGTATCTTTCTATTTCTTCAGTTGGTCTGTTGACCTGCTTTGGTGGCTTTCATGAAACTCCAAAGCTCCTTCTAAAACAAATGGAATAGTCATTAACCAAAAACTGATATAAAAACCTGCTTAGTACTTATGGCTAAAAGAAGATGTATATAATGAAGTGTATGAAAGAAAATAATCTATGCCAACAAAACTGTCTGATGGTGGGCTTTGTGTTTCTTTTCAGGCTTCCATAAGTGTATTCAGGATCCTGGGTGCTGGAAATCAAATTTCAGAACATTAACTTGCTTAGTAGTTGTTTTGTGACAGTGGACCAATATTTATTTATTGACCGGGACTGGAATTGGAGGTCAGATTTCAATTTTTTTAACCCCATCATGGAACATCTTGAAAAGACAGAAGAAAAATATCTCTACTGTCATCACAGGAAAATAAAGTTGAAGTTGTACTCCTTACTGTTGGTCTTCTCAAAATAGGAATTGCTTTTAAACTCTGCTTTAGACATTCTCTAATCCTAGGAGAGAGGGAGAAATGACTTCCCAGTAGAAGTAATTGCATAGGAAATGGATCTTTGAGAAAAGGTTGTTTGCTCAGCTTTAAAATAAATTTTTGGTTTTGTTTCACTGGGGAATGGCTGAACTGTTCCTTCCTCCTCCCACAGGGACATAACTTGTGCTAGATTGCAGCAAATATTTTTCATTTGTAAAGGTAGTGAAGGTCTCTGAAGTATGAAAGGCAGAGCTACTAATCAGATTTCTGTGGGATGACTACTGTACTTTCTGAGGAGCCTTGATGAAATCAATAGGGATTTTCACATATTTCTGCACTTCTGCAGAAATATCAACTACTGCATAGGGAGTATGTACCATAGGGGTATCTACAGTTACACGCATATAAACATGAATTAAAAGCTTATGCATTTAAGTTTATGCATATAATGTAGTAATGGAAAGTAACCTCCTCTGTGAGGAAACTGATGACCATTGGGATCAAGACAGAAAGATAAAAAAATCAATATACTCCTTGTCTAAGAATAATGCAAACATTGATGTTTTCAATCTGTTACTAAATTATCAGTATAATTTAACTAAATGACTCTTTTGTGGCTGCCTGTACTTGACAAATACTTACTTTTGAGGTTAGTAGAAGATCCTACATGAGATAAGAAATATGGAACACAGTTTGCTATGGGAAAAGCCCACATTGGCTTTTCTCATCTGACAACAGATTCTTAAGAGTAATGTCAATTACTCTATATCTGCTGCTCCCTAAAAATTGACCTATTTTGTCTTAGAGTGTGGGTTCAGGTCTGCAATTGAGCCCCATTTGTTTCAGGCACCAATGCTGGACAAACCTGTACGCTGGAAGCTGATTTTTTATATGCACACCCAAACCTGCACCTCCCTAGCACTTCTGACAAACATCCCCAGATGTTGTTATTCAACATCTGGCACTTACCTTGGCCAGGCTCCTTCCCAGTCTGAGAAGGGTCTGTGGGTCCTTCCTACAGTCTCAGATGTCGTCAAGGGTGGCCAGGTGTAGGACAAATGTTCTCCTGCTGGCAAACTGGATGCAGGAAGATTCTTAAGACAGAGCCAACACAGTCTTTGAGTATTTTCTACCTTCTCATTCATTTGCCACCCCACTGTGAATTCAGGCACATTTCAGGCACATTTCATATACACACACACACACACACACACACATACATATATATATATATATATATATATATATGCATCATATGTGTATCCTAGGTGTTCTTTAAATATGCAAAGAATATTTGTTTTATATATATATATATAATTGCTAACCTTTAAATTAACTTCAGTATCACTACACTTATGAACTAGACTGCTTATTTTGATTTCTTCTGCTTAATCTGGGAGTGTGTCCTTTAATAATATGGCTTCACCCTTAATGACTGCAGTCATCCTGAGCTCATGCCAGAAAAAACATTGTACTATAGTGCTCTATCATGTGTTACATTCATTATCTGACCAAAAGGCTGCACTCCTCCACACAATTACACCAAGGCTGGGCACAAAAATGTGTAAATGTGTGTACTTGTAATGGAAATGTGCTTTGACAGTTAGATCTCTTTAAACAAAGGCAGGCATTATCTCATTTATTTTGCCAAATCTTGATCTCTTCTTAAAACAGGACAACATCTAGCAGAGAATATCCATAGCAGCTATCATAATAAATTCTTTCCTAAAACAGTGAGGCAGACTTCAAGGTCTGCTCTGAATCTGGATAAAAGCGAGAGACAACAACAGCCAACAATGGTAAAGTATAAGACAAACAAATTAAAACTATGCAGTAAAGGAAGTCATAATATTACAAATGAACTACAAATGTTCAGTGAATTTTTTTTAATATAGAAAATAAATTAGAAAAGTGTGTTTTGGTTTGTTTTTCTATCCTGAACATTTGTAGCTGATTTCTATGTGTTTTTATTTAATTGAATAGGAACTAAGTTCTCCTAGGGATGTCCAATGTCTTGGCAAGGGCACAAAGGTCTGTAGGGCAAGAAGGCTGAGAAACTGGGACTGTGAATTGATATATGCACACTTATGATGAAAAATGCAGTGACTGGAGACCATCTGTGCAATGGGATGCCTTGGTGTTGTACAGATGCAGCAAAGACATTTCTCTAAGCTCAGCACCTTGTAAATGTGTTTTGAGCTCCAAGTGCAAGGAAGTCATCAACAGTGGAGTCAGCAGTTAGTGAATCCAAAAGCATATTTCTCTCTCTGTCTGAACTTGTAGCTCTGTGTAAAGCTGAATGAAACTGTTTTTCATGTTTGCAATTGCCCTGAGTAGTTAATTTCCAGTCTGCAGGTCTGCAAAGCAGTTGCAATCAAGTATTTCAACCCTCTCATAGGAAGCCAACTATGTTCATAGCTGAAAATGAATAAGCTCTAATTTCTATCCTGACTGATATCATGGGTGTCACTGAAGTTTCTTACAATGTACATTCAATGGAGGGGTTCAACCCACCTCCCCTAAAATACCTTTGTGCTAGTAAGTTGCACAGCACTAAGGAGTATTTCTGTTCATTGAAACTAGCTCTGCTTTTGGCATAGGAGGATTTCTTCATATGGATGAGAGGTCTGCTGTGCTGGTTGGCTGAGATGCCAAAAAAAGGTCCAAGGAACATTTGATTCACTAGTGTCAGCGTAGCAATATACTCCAATAATAAAAAAAAAAGCTTTCCATTGAGGACAAACCAGTTTTCATTCTGAGCAGAATGATGTCAGCATGCTGGTGGTAGAATTCATCCTGATATATAACCCAGGATTGGTTTGCATGTATTTCATGATCTTTCACAGTTTAGTAAGTATTCCCACAGTACATTTACTCCTTTGGAGGATGAACAATTGTCTGACACCTCACAAAACCCAGCAGCAGACAACATTTGGAGTTTCTGGGTATCCCCAGCAGTACAGATCCATGGAGGAATAGATTCCTGCTCCAGTTTCACTCTTCACACACCCTAACAACAAAGGTTGTAATTTTAGGGTTGAGTGGGAGTTGTGTGACTTAGATGAGAGCTGCCCAGTGTGTTGTGAATTTGTGGAAGTGTGCTTCAAGACATGTTGACACGTTGAGCTCTTAAATGAAAAGTGTGTTTTACTGCATGATCTGGGGGAGTCCTAGAGAAGAGCAGTCAATCTCAATTAATGTGAAAAGAATCTGGCCACATGTATATTGAAAAAGGTTTGCTTTCTGCAATCAAAGTGCTTCCCAGCTGGATGTTGTTAATAAATAATTGTCTGGTTTCACTTACTGCCTTAAAGTTAAAAATCTTCACGTTTTACGGGTAGTCAAACAAAGTAAAGAGCAGAAAGATTGGAAGATCTGAGTTACCATTCCTGGATATTGCAACACATTTTATATAACCTGATGATATGGGATACAGTCATGCACAAAAAGTTTAAGTTCTGCAACTGCTGCCTGTACTACAGGAGCCTTTCTTTAAATTTTTTTCTAAGGGCAATTTTGGAAGTTGACACTTGCATATTTATAAAATATTTCTTGGTGTCTCTTTTTCTAAAATTATCTCATAACTATCATTCATGCAAACAAACTATTTTATTTCACCTTCAACTATTTAGTTCACAACCTATTTTATTTAGTTGAAGGCTAATGGCACATGGTACACCTAATCTGTGTTTCCTTTAACAAGAATAAAATCCAGTCAGGAAAAGGGAAGTAATGCAATTAGCATTGGTCTGCTTCATTACATTTTACACATACAAATATACATTGCATTTATTTTCTAGAACCTGTTTGTTCTGAAAAATATTTTCATCACAGTTAAGATATCCAAAGATGCCTAAAGGACTTGGATGCTCAGATCCTGTTTGCTTTTCTCCATTTGCTTCTGCTTACTGGAGAAGTTTTCCAGTGGAGAAATGTCGGGGAAGCATTTAACAGAGGTCTTACCGTAGAAATGTTATGCTAATTTTAGTCTGCTCTGAGACTCCAGGAGTTCAGGATATGGAATGAATTTGCACATGTTTAATGTTTCCATGGTTTTATTCTGGAAGTCTCGAGCAATTCCTCCTTAATATGCTGGGACTTTCCTTTTGGGAAACTGGTTTTCTAAAGCGACATTTAAAACCAGTTGTAAGAGTCATCCTGAATCCACATTTCCACCTCAGTATCTAAGATGGCAAATAAAAGTCAAAGCCCAGTTTTATCAACTGAAATCAAAACTCTGAATGGTTTTAATTTCAGATCAGAATTAATTTAAATTAGGTCCAGCCTTGGGCATTTGAGTTATAAACACTTCTTCATTTGCAACATGACTGATCTTTTGAGCAGATGAAAAAGCCTTATGAAAGACAGGCCTCAGCTTAGTTAAATGGTCAAGCAAAATACCTGCCTTTAAGGTGGCTTTATCTGCACTGTCATAGCTAAGGCTTTTGTGCCAACATGACATGACAAAAGATCACCCTCTGTCTTCTGTACAGCTATAGACTGGTTAGCATGCTTGCCTCAATAAGATGTTTTAGGAACCTTCCAGTAAAAGCTGAGAGGATGGTAAGAATAGCATTAAACAGCAGCAATTCCCCCCAACCCTGTCCATCACTCCCCTCCCCTGCAAATCTGATATTTTAAAAACATGTGATGTAATTTCTGATTAAATATTGGGTTATTTCTATAGCCTGTAGGTGTAGGTCTTTCCACAGAGTTGTCTAGCCTAATTTAGACAATACATTTGAAGGCAGTGAGATGTAGGTACCTGAATGATGAAGGAGAAGGCCCTGCAAATAGGGTTCTGAGGACATAGGTGACAGCAAAAAATGAGTCAAAGAATGGTGAGTAATGATATGAAGCTTAATTCATTAAAAATAAAGTGTAGGTCTTATGATCTTACTTATCACTGCACATGGGCACAGCAGGTTGTTCCTCACCAGCAGGGACATATTGGAGATTAAAGATCTTCTTGAGGTAGGACTGGAGCTCAGACAGAGCTGCACTGCACACCCTGAATATTCCTTAAGAATGAGATTCATTACAGGCAGCAAACAGCTTAAGCTAATTAATAGGGATGTGTTCCTGGGCGTGCCTAAGTAACGACTTGTAATCCCGAGTTAGGCACCTCAGTGGAAATGAGAGGGTTCATAGAGTCATAGAACAGCCCAGCTTGTGAGGGATCTCAGAAGATCATCTGGTCCCACTTTTTGTAGGAAAGAAAGCCTAGATAACATTATGTAGCACTTTGTCCAGATTAATCTCAAAAACCTTCAGTGATGTTTTTTGTGATTAATCTCAAAAACCTCCAACAAGTCACTGGAGCAGTTGTTCCTGTTGACTTATCACTGCACTGAGAAGGAAACTGCACTTCGATAAAGAGGGGAGACGATGTTGTTACCACTTTTGCGATGGTACTCCAATGGTCAAGGCATTAGCTAAGACATCAGAAATTCAGAAATGCTGAAAAGAAAATGCTTTTCTCATGAAAGTACAGCAGCCTTGGAATAGGAGATGTGTCTATTCACAGCATTGTACAAAATCACAGAATGAGCTGATTTGGAAGGCACCCACAAGGATCACTGAGTCCAGCTCCTGGCCTTGCACAGCACCATCCCCAAGAACTTCTCATGCCTCTGCAGACCTCCCTGGGCAAGAAAGGGTTGTTTACCTACATAGACCATGGCATTACTTTCTTGCCTAATTTAAATTTTAGATTCCAGTGTCCCATTTTGTATCAGGCACACAGAATATAGTAATACACTAAAAGAGATAGCATGCCTAGTTTAAAATACACAGATAGTAAATTAAAATCTTCTTTGAAAAAAATAAAACATTTCCTTCCTATATATGCTCATACAATGTATATTTAAGTTGTACATGTAAAATATGCATTCACTGAGCTTGGTCTGCAATCATTTATACCCTTCTGTTAACAAAGTGTTATTGCTTAGTGAGATTACATTGTCTGATAGCCAAATATGTGTTTTTAAAGAATTAATTTGAGGAATTTATCTATGATTTTGGATGAAAAGTTCTGGCAGTTCAAGGCAGAAAAATTCCTGTCTTGCAGAAAAGAATACAGTTTGGGCACTGTCAAGAAGCAAGACAAAAATTCATAGCTGATTTCAGCAATAAGCTCCCAAATTTTTTCAAAGAGACTATTTTACTAAATATTTGTCTCAGAAATATGCAGCTAAAGACCAATTGCTTCTCTACACCAAACAGGAAATTTTATCTGCTTTCTGGTTTTGTTTTTCTTCTCCCTAAATTTTCCTACCACAAACATTTGGTGTGTGAAATGAAGTCTGATTTATTTGTGTTCATTCTGACTAATTTCAATAGCTTTATCGTTGCTCTTTATAAAAAAAATAGGAATTTATAGAGCTGTGAGCAAAATGAAAGGTCATTTCTTTGTGGTTTAGTATATGAAATGGTTTCAACTCAGTTCTTTGTTAAGAAAAAGTGTTGTCTTTGAAAGCAAGTAAAAAACCTGGCATCTTTTACAAAAAAACATATTTAATTCTGGAATCAGGGAATGAAAAAAAAATGATGTTTGAATATGCTCATTTAATTATTCTCCTACATCAGTTTCAGTTTGTAACAACCACATTCAGTAGAACATTTGACAATTTTGAAAATATTCATAACTGATTGATGGAAATTTTAATAGTTGGTTCCAGTTTATCCACAGCCCTTTTGGTGACAAAAAATGGGAAACAGAAGTACATGATGTATGATCGTGAATTTAACAGTGCACATTTTGAATGGAAGTCAGTCACCTCAGTATTTACAAATCAGACCAATATAGAAGGATAAGACACTTGTAAAAAAACTACAAAGCAGATTATTGATTCATCAGAGTTGTGGGTAACTGATTAATATCACTATGCTTATTTTAACTGTTAATAAAAAATTATAAATGACACAGTCTGTAATGGAACTTAATGTGTCTGGAAGAAATTCCTAAGTAACAGTTCATGGTAAGGCAATTATTTTTTTACATGACAGGGAACAAAACTGCAGTCTGATTTACAGACTCAATGTGGTTGAACAGTGAAAGATGTTTTCTCCTCAGGATAATGTACTGAATTTATGTCAATAATAATTCCAAATGTAACTAGTCTGGCTCTAGGTAATTTAGTTTGGTCAAATATCCTGCTCAATCTGATCTTGCCCATTTTCGTCTTCCTTGGACACGTATCTAACAACATACACCTGTGAAAATGTTTGTAACATCTACACTTATTAAATCAATATATACACTATCACCTCATATTAGTACACTGCTCCAGCCAGGTTTAGTTTATAGAAATGGATGGAATTGTACTGTTACCAAATGTGTGTTACCCCAAACCAGTACCTGTTCCTATGGCTCAATGAGTAACTCCCCACCCCCTGCCCTCCCCATATATTTTGAACAAGACAAGTTTCCTTTGAGAAGGGCACACTGAAAATAGTGGTAAATCCTTCAACACACTGTATGATTTTGTGCATTTATTCCTTGATCCTGTCCATCAAAGGCTTTAAAGTGAGTTACAGGCCAAGTGGGCTATGCTAAATATTAAACCTATGCAGAGTAAATCCAATCTCTTTTTGTTTATAATAACTAACTATTTAATGCACCTGTTCATTTTTTGATCAAAGCAAGGATCTTGGTGTGTTACTTTGTTGTTCTTAAAGAAATCTGCTCTATCAGGTTTTTTTTTTTTCCTTCTCAAAGCATCCATGCCCTTTTTCTTGTGTCCTCAGGCATTTCTTGGCTACTTCTGTGTTTCCAAGTGAGAAACCTGAAGAAAATGATGGATAGAATTGGACTCACCACTGATGGTGATCCCAACAGTCATGTGTACCTTCTCTTGTCTCTAGTTCTCTTCTGGTAGAAATGGTTGCTGTTCAGGGTGTGGTGCTTTGTTTTCCCTTGCGTGCCCCTTGACCCCTGCCTGGGCCTTTGACTTTCACACTGCTCACCAGCTGCTCTCCTTGTGCTTCTTTCCTCACAAACCACTGCCCAGCTGGGGATGGGTAACAGCTGTGGTTAGGGCAGAACTGTAAAGGGCAGCTGTTCCCAGCTCTGAATGTGTGTTGAGCTGTGGCTCCATCCTGGTGCCAGCCCTTGGAGTGGTGGAGAACACCAGTGGGGCTCCAGTGGGATACCAGCTGTGGAGATTTCTATTTCTCTTACACAACAGACAAACACAGAATAAACCTCTCAAACCAGTAGTTGGTACCTCTATCCTTCCCACTATATATGGCAGAAATGGCAGCAGTGTCTGTCTTTCAGACTGTATTTCCAGCTACACAGCCTACATTTACTCCTTCTCTTCTTTCAAAGTGCAAGAGTAGGCAGCCTTCGGTCCTCACCTGTGGAAGGCAAAAATAAATTATTGCAATAAGAAATAATACAATTACAATAAGAAACCTTGAATCTGAAGTTGTGACTAACTGCAAAGCAGCCCTCAGGACATCTAAATAGTAGCTGACAGGGCAGTCCGGGATCAGCCCTCTTAAAGAACATGTTTTTTTCACACAGTACTAGCTAAAAGGAAATGTTCTACTTGATTAATCATGGTTTAATGTTCTACCAAAGCACACGACATATTTCTCAAAGCTACTTTTCTCAGTTTCTTTGCTGTAACCATTGCAGAAGTGGTGGCATACAGGTGCAATTTTCCTATGACCCTCTTAAGCCTTATCAAACAGCACGAAATTGAGCCATAGCATGGCTCCAAATGCTAAATGAATAAGTGGGTGCCCACTTGCAAGCAGAATGTTACATGGATATTGCAGAATCTGGTAAGTAGGAAACGTTTAGCATCAGCTGAAAGACATTACATTGGCAGGCCTTGATGGAGCTGAACAAGGGATCCCACCTTGGGTTGTGTTTGAATTGCAGGTGTACAGGTTTGCAGTATGATTTTTAGACATTTTGAATTTGAAAACATGGTTTAAACAGGAGAAAAACCTATAGATCTGTGAAAAAAATATCTGTTAGGGGTTGTTAAAATATGTTTCTGCAAGGTCACCCACCCAAAGTATGGAGATTAACCACTGCATTTGAAACAATCTCACCTGTGCACACCACTAAATCCTTTGTCCCTGTGTTACTCAATGGAATATATCCCCAAGCCCCTTCTCTGTGTGTTGCCAGGGGGTCCAGATCCCACCCTTACTGCCCCATATTCTACAAACATCACTGGGGCACCTCAGGGCTGCCCAGGGCAAGATCTCATTCCTTTGTCCCCAAGGCTAGATGGCCTCCTTTCCCTGAGATTTTCCTGAACGTTACTGATCTCTTATGATCTCAGAAAAACCTCTGGTCTCTGAATCAAATTTTATCATCTCAAAGAGGAAGATGAAATAGGGTAAGTTTTGTCAACACTAAAGACAGACTGTGAGTCATAAAGCACACTTGGCCTTATGTGGGAGCTGACTGCTCAATTCACAGGGAAGCATAAGTTCCAGGAGGAAAACATAAAAGTGTAAAAAAGGGGCTATGAAACAAAATCATGTTCTGTTTAGAGACAGAACAAAAAGTTTGGATTAATCTCTGAAACACAGACATGGTTTGCTATTTCCCCTGAACCAGTAAAGTTTATGTGTGCCTGTGGTGAAGATAGCAATTTAGAAGTTGTCTGTCTTGGCCAACTGCAGGGAGCAGAACAACTTCTGGAGAAACTGGTTGTGCTTGCGGCACCCAAGTGTTCCTCTCCTTCCCCCAAAACAACTTTTATGTGAAGACTGGGATTTTGAAAACCATGCAGAGCTGGCCTGACTTTCCTCCTAAATGTCACAGGAAATGCTGGAATCCACTTCTTCTGTGGTTAGCTGGCGACAGACACATACAGGCTTTGGAAACTGTGTAACAGCAGGGATTTCCACATGCACAAAACCAAATGCAGTTGTCCTGAGAAGAGTCTCAAAGGTTGGAATGATCTTGTATGTGAGAGCTGAGCATCACTTAGGGTAGGTATAAAGTGATGCAGCCCCTCTCTTCTTGCCAGGAGCACAGAAGAGCTGGCAGTCTCTTTCATGCATTGTGGATCAAATCATGACCGCACTGATGCGAATGGGTGTCATGCTACTGGCTGAGGTCTAGCCAGGATCTTACCCTCTCTGTCTGTATGCCATCCAAAATTTGAGATACGGTTTACGGCCCAGACTTCCATGCAAAGACTTTGTCCTGCTCCATTCTCAGCACATATTTCCCATCTGCATTTTTCTATGGCTTTTAATATTTCCTAAAATTGCATCACTTTGTGTCTGTATCTGTATCATCTGTATATGTATTCGTGTTTTCATAGTCTGTTCTGTCAATTCCTGGAAAGGATTTTGTAAATTAATATGATAATTACAAACAGGATAAAAATATTTTAGGAAATTGAGGAGAAATATGCTGGTGAAGGATATTTTAATTTTTTGGTTGTGGTTCATCTGAAAATCACTCATTCTGAGAAGACCACCCAACATGAATGGAACCAAAAGTCTAGAAGGGACTCCTTATTCATCAGGTAGAGAGTCTTGGGCACAAGATGTGTTCAATGCCTTTCTCTTGCACAGATTTCAGTCATAATGGCAAACAAATCAAGGAAAAGTGTAGTCTATTGCAGGCTTCTATCCTGAGCTAGGAGCTATGTGAAAATATTTAGGTCATCTCTACATCAAAAGACTATAGAAAAATTTTGACAGGTAATAGACCGTCCAATAGTTTCAATCTTCTCAGCCATCAAGGTTTTCTTACATACGTTTTTAATAATGTGGGACTAAAGACTTCCAGGTGAAAATATAGTGAGATAAAACAACCTGTAATTCACCAAGGATCTGAGTAAGTTAATTAAATGCAGAAATGGTTTGAAATGTTTGTCAATATTACGCAGAGTAAAATAATATTTGAAAGGAGGCAATTAAATGTATCTCAGTGCTCTTTATATGCATATTTAAAAGGGTCCTAACTGAAAATTAATTTTCAGACTGAAGGATGAGAAAAAAATGCTGAAATATGTTGGCTGAATATCCTGAATGAGAATAATCCTCATGTTCCTTATTTTCTCCTTATTGTTCCCACTTGCTGCAAAGATTTAAGCTGATGTTGTCAATGGGGTCCCTCAAGCACTTCCTTTCCTGTTGCCATTTTTGGATCCTAGAATCGGAAGCATTAATGATTGTTTAAAGCACCCTGAACAATGTTACATTTAGACTATAGATAAAGTAACATACCTCCAAAATGCATTAAATCAGTTGCTCTTTTGCTTTAGCTAAAAAGAGAGAAATCCTCATTTGGAAAAATTGTGATACACTTGAGAATTTTAAATTATAAGCACTAATTTAGTGAGGGAAATGACTTGTTCTGCTGCAATTAGTTTATATGTATCAGCTTCCCTTTTCCTGCTAAAACCCCTCCAGACTGGCCACTAATCTTATCAGGGATTCTCACTCTTCTTTTCTCTCTCTTTTTTTTGTTCTTTCCCAATGTCCCTAGAAATGGCTGTTGAGGAAAAACAGCAGTAGGTCGTGGTGTCAGTGTGCATGGAGAGGGGTGCCAGAGTGCAATACTGGTGCCAGTGTACAGGCAGCTGCTTCTAACTGGGAGACGGGGGAATACAGGAGCCATAGAACTGTGATTATGGCTTCCACCCTTCTTCTCCTCTCACACTACTAAACCTCTCCTCATCTCAATATCTGCTCCTTTTTCTTGGTTTCCCTCTCTCATGTCTTTATTCTACTCTTCTCCAGCTGGTCTCAGAGTCCTGTGCTTGCTTTTCCTATTCTGGTTTTGTTTTACTTCATTTTGTTCATCCTGGCCCAAGCAGCTACCCAGTTATGACTGTGCAGCCTTTATGTGCCACAAAGAAAAGTTTAGTAATGATCATGCTAAGACTTTTTTGTTTACTATGTCTCCTAAAGATTTGTTAGATATGTGGGAAGGCATTGAGGACTCTTCTAATTCAATGGTAAAAAAGGAACCATTTTTTAACCCAGGAATTTGATATAAATTGTTCTCGCAATACACATGCATGAAGACAAAATTTTTTGCATTGGTGGACAGCCTGTGAGTTCCTCTTTAATTTCCTGTGGATTGCTTTAGAGCGACATATTGAGGATTCCCATCATAACATAACCTAGCAATGAAACTATGAGTTGGATGACACCATCAAGGATCCTTAAAAAAAGTTAGGTATGTTTAAAGAATGTCAAAAAGTCCACTTGCCTATTAAGAGACCATGATGAGATCTCTTTTTCCATAGAAAGCAGCAAAATCTCAGGATCCCACATCCTTTTCTGTGTCAAGTCACAGCTGGTCTCTGGACTACTTGCACAGCTCGGAAGAAGTGAGTCAAACCACTTTAGCACATCCTTGCCTTCTGTGTCACAGATGACAGTGACACTATTTTAAAACTTGTGCAATTAGATCGAAAAGGAACTGAAAATCAACTTGTGACCAGGCTGGTTATATTGCTCCTTGCCAAGACTTTCAAGATGTGTGGAGAATAATTTTAGAAATGCTATATATGCAAATTGCACTTAAAATCCTTTGCAAGCCTAAAAGGATGTTTGGAGTTACAATTTAAAAACAGTGGGATTTAGTGCAGCAGGTTTTGGCAAATGGATCACGGCAGTTCCTACAGCCGACAAATTAATGCGGACCTAACAGCCTAACATGTACCATGTGTTTATTTTGGCAACAAATATGGAAAAATCATTTGGAGAAAATTTGTATTATTCAACAGATTTCTATTTTTGTTTTGTTTTGTGTTTTTTCCTTCCTTTAATTGAAATCACAAAGGTAAGGTTCAGAAAAACTTTTTGATTGGTACCATATTTATCATGGTATGTGAAACTAATGATACCATTTCATGATTTTTTATGTATTAGACTATCTGATCACAGTAATTATTTCAACTACTAAAATGAAACAAGACTCCCTACAACCCAGCTTGTAGGTAAATAGAGCAGGTAGATGTCAGACCAGAAGATGCACTGCAATGTTTAATGTTTTAACATTCATTTGCAATGTTAATTTTCTGAGCATCTGATTTATGAAAATCCAGACATATCTTTTTTCAAGATAGTTTATGAAAGAATAATTGTATTTTTCACTGAAGTATTATCAGACTCTTTAACTTAGTGTTATGGAGAGTAAAATATACTAATCATTAATTGCTTATTGTAAGTCATAGGTTTATAATTTTCATTATACTCAGCTGCACAAGTTATGGCCCTGCATGATTTAAAGGATAAAAAGGACAAAAAACAATACCATACCTGTATGGAATTTGCATGTTCATTGTGTCTTTTTTGAACCTTGTAAACCCTTGTCACACACTGATTTTTGTACTCAGAAAATGCTGAAAAAAACCTCTATTTTCATCAGACATTAGACTGTTTTTTCCCTTTTTGACGCATTTTCCTTCCTTTTTCTTTCTTTTCCTTTCTTTTCCTCCCTCCTTCTCTTCTTCCATTCATCCATTATAACAAATTAAATGAGATGTAACTGTAATATCCCTAGCAACATCAGTTCTCTCTTTTCTACAGTTTGGGGTAGAGCAGTACTTTGTACCTCTCCAAAATGCCTCAATTCTTTTGTGACCATGTCTACATACCACAGAAGCTACAAGACTATTCTTGTGCACATGAGTGTTTAAATTAAACTGGATGTGTTTCAGGAAAAAAAATAAAAATGTTCCAACCCAATTGTGAGAATGAGCTAATTTTATGGATGGCATTCTATGAATTTGTACCAGTTCTGTTACGCAGGAAGTAGATTTCATATCATTTTTGTTTTTCGGTCCTAAGACTTCTGACAGATGGTATCTTGTTGGTTTCCCAACCCTGCTGGGCTCCTTTTTCTTTTTTTTTTTTTTTCTTTTTTTGAAAGTTCTGATTACACACAGTGAAAAAATAACTAGTCTTTTCCATCTGCATGTAATTTAAAATTAGATTTCATTAGTGGTTGTGCAAGTATGCTGTGGAAACTTGGGGAGAAGTGAGTGGAGGAGAGTGACCTTCAGTGACCATCAGCCCTGAATTCTCTTTGTTGTGTCTTCTTTTCTCTAAGCCCTTCAGCTGGCAACATCTACAGAGGCACTGTCATGCCATCATTAATTTGGATTCCTACATCTGTGTTCTTCCCACCCTCAAAGATGGAAAGGATTTCTAGTGTCCCTCCTTTTCCTGGGAATATCTGATGGAATGAAGGGCCAGTAGTGGATGCTTAGGGAAAGGTTCTGAAAAATTAGCTAAGTGTAAAGCAGGCTTTCACCTCACCAATCACTCTTAGATCAGGATGTTCATAACAATCTCTACTTGCTTCTGTAATATCCTTGTTGTTTTATTCCTTTCTTGACTTGAGTCTCATGATGGTAGAAGTAAGTTGTTGTCAGGTACAATGAAACACTAACCTGACTGTGACACCATGGTTAGAATGACCAAATTCATGAAGAGCAAGAGGAGTCAAGTCATGGTGACATCCAATATTTTATTTGCATTGAGTTTGAAGCAGAGAACCATGACAGAAATGCAGATCAGTATCCAAGAGTGCCTCTGGTTACCAGAGAAAGAACAGCCTCTCCTGAACATCATGGTGGCTGCTTGAGAGCTATCCCTGTGCCAGGAGATGTCTGAAGACATTAATTTCGGAAGGCTGGTTTCAGTCAAACCTTTCACAGCCTTGTAACAATCTTGTTTAATTTAATTTCCTTTTGTGTAATATAATTTTCCCTCCCTTAATTTGATTTCCAATGTTGTGTTATAATAGAAGATGAAATGTAAAAATTGAAACAAAATATCAAGAACATGGATGAAAGGAAGACATATCCAAACGTATATCCATACCCTTAAGATTTAGGTAAGCTATAATTGACAGATTTGATAAGACCATGGATAGAAAAATGTCATTTTTACATCTCTGTTTCTGTGTCTCTGGCTATGGATTTAGATAGCTCAATACCAAGCTCTGTGCTTTATGGGCATATGAAAGAAATGCAATTGTCTTGTCTTGTAAATCACTATAGCTTTATCTCTGACTAATGATTCAGTGTCATGGACACATCCCAGATGGAAAAATTGTCTTGCTAAGTTTATGCCTAACTCATTGTCTTGGCTGCTCTGGTGGGTGTTGGGACAGTGCTGGTTGCAAAGAAGTGAGAGGTTTTTATGTGTCCCTTTCAGCAATGCTCTGAGAGGGAAAACCATACCAAAGCCAGCCAAAGAATATTCTAATTTGCTAACACAGTAAGACAAAATTATAAAGACAAAACCAAACCAAACAACAACAACAACAAAAAAAAAACCTCTCACTTCATTATTTCCTATATGTATTAAAAAATGTTTAAACTTCAACGGAAAGATAAACACAGTAAGATATTTTAGATATTTAAAATATCTGATTTTAGAAAGGATCTTGCATTCCTCAGGATTCAACAGATTGGCAATACTAAAAAGTGAAAAATTAGTTCTGGTCACTAATTGGTTTTCAGCGGGTAATTTTCCCATCCCCTTTGGCTTGTTTAGCCCATGCATTGGTACATAATTAAAATACTCTTAAATGTCAATTAACATCTGTCTGTAGTGAATGCTTGAAACATTACAAGTATCAGGGGCTGTTTCTGAGACCTTATTGCCTGTGACCATAAGGCTTATGGGAGTGCTTAGAGAAATTTCTGCCTTTAATTTTTATTTTGTAGCCTGGCCACAACACTGGCCAATTAATTGAGGCTCATAAAAATTAAGACCTCTTTAAGGTCTTGGTTAGAATTATTTGGGGAAATATTGAAACCACTCTTCTGCTGAAATTAAACCTGCTGCACCAACTTAGATCAGTTTTTTCCTTAGGAAGTAGTTAATCTAAAAATATATATTCTTACTCCCTGGCTTAAGTATTTTTTCAGTTTGGAGAGATGAAATATAGTGTTGTGAAAAAAAAAAAAAACTGGCAACAATAAATATATGTGCTTTTATATTCAGAAAATTATTCTTGTCTCTGAAAAGGAGATTTGGAATTTGGATTTGAATTTGACAATTTGGAATGCAGTTGGAAGGGTGTAGATGATTCAGTAATTAAAAGGACTGGGATACCAAAAGCTACTCATGCTGCCATTTGTGACAAAAGTAGTTGGCTGAGGAAAAGTATGTCTTGGCATTAGAGAGCTCTTTGTAATATATATGAAATTTTTTCTAGGAATACAGCATAACTGACTGCATAAATAAAGATTCAAAAGTCTGAGATGAGTGGAAAATATAAGGAACTATTGAGATAACTTCTGAGCATATGTCTGTGCATGTTCCTCCTGATAATATTTTCATGCTGTTACAGATGGAGAGGAGCATCTGCTAAGCACACAAGAAGCAAAAAAAGTCTGGTGTTGACAAGTTCACCCAAGACAATTAAGGATAAGTTATTGCTTTAACAACATAGCTCCAAATGAGGGGCAGGGCAGAATTACATCACCTAAAGAGGAGCATCTGCAAAATTTCTCTAAGCACAGGTCCTGAGGGCATTTCTCCCTGGCTAGGAAGACTGGCACAAAAGTTTCTCTTGTGACTTGGTGGTCCAGCTTCCCTGGCACATGTAAGTCTGGGTGAGTCATGTCCCAAGAAAGTGAAGAAGATGTTTTTCTGAATGGCTCTTGTGAAAATGTGTGAGGTGAATGGCAGCAGCTGGTTTGCCCAGGCACAGCAGGTCCATAACTGGCAGAAGATTATATGACAATTTGACAGCCTACTCATAACCTTTTATGTGTACAAACATTGCAGAGGGCCAGATTCTCAGCTGATATCAGTCTACACATTTATATATCTCCATTCATCAACTTAGTCTTGCATTCAGTGTAGATTGTCTTGATATTTTTGTTTTCATTTCCAGAGTTTAGTGCATTGTTTGTAGCCAGATCTGATGTGTCCTTCCAGTTTTTCCTCTTTTACTACCTTACCTTTCAGTTGATTTTTCAGCTGAAGAATATGCTGGAACAAGTAGACCTGAGTTGCAAGTGGGTTTGAGCAGCCTGGAAGCATCAATAGCATCTGGTCTGCAATAAAGGGGTGTTTGAGCTTGTCCATGGACATCAAGCCTTACTTTTCTAACTCAGGCTGGTTGCCACATGACCCACATGAGTGGCTTGAAAAAGGAAATAAGAAAAGAAGAGCTAAATGAAATATTTTCTCAAAAATCTTTAGGAACTGTAGTGAAGTGGTATGACTGCCAAGAAAGCTTTATTAAATAGCCATTAAAATTTTAAAAGAAAGTTCTTTTAAGAGTCTTGGCCCCAGTCAACTTTGTGGACTTGGCATACATTCTAGAAATTCTGGGTTTCTTTTAGTTCTTTAATTTTGCTCTTAACCACTGTTTGACTTCAGAGCCAAAGGCTTATCTGCTTGTTCAAGAATAATTAGCTCCAACTTCTGTCTGAAGAGTCACCAAAAGATTTGTCTATGTTTTTCAATTTTATGCCCTTTGGTAAATGCCATAAAATGCAATTCTTCTCTACCATGTCTTCAGCATAAAACAGATGAAATTTGGCATCTTATTTGGTGATATTGACTGTTGCCACAGTAATGTTACCAGTAGGACTCCATGCAATATTGAGGTGATCCTTCACTGTAAATTATTATTTCTTGCTATAAATAATAAAACTACTTTAATAGTCAAATATTTCTGAATACAACATTCATAGCCTATAGAAGGGCTAAAGTTTTTCTGTGCAATCTCTGCTTTACTCAGGTTTCTTCTTTTTTTAATTAAGAATGAACTCAAAGATCCAATTTATCATCACAAAGCCTAATGGTAGGCACTTCAAATGAAGCCTGTTTCCATTGCTATGCTTAAAACACTTAGAAAAAATATGTTTTGAAGGCCCTTCACTTGGGAAACTATCAGATCAGCTTGGGTAACCTTACTCTGGAAGGTTTTTATAGTGTTTCTGCCTCCAGCTCTCCACCTCATGCTTATGCCAAAAATTATTAAATTATGCTTCTTTTTTTGGCTGAACAGATTGATGCCTTATTTGACAGTAGGATGATAAATTCTGGTAGGGTGGCAGAGCAAACAGCTCGGGCCTTTATCATCTTAAATTGCTGCAGTGTATAAAATTATCCAGACATGCAAATGCTATATTTCTCTCGTGAATCCTCCCTTGTCTGCTGCAGAAAGAGGGTGCTATCTACCTAGTCAGTTAAATAGCATTTACTTTTTAGAAATTCCTTGCATAATGAATTTTTTAGCTTGAAGCAAACCTCTGTTTTTTTTTTTTTTTGTTTGTTTGTTTTGATTCATAAAAAGGAGACATCAGCAAAGTACCAGAGCTGCCTGAATACCAACAGTAGTTGCTAGTGTGACAAAATGTTCACATCAGGGTCCTGCACATGTTGAACAGTAGAAGCAGGAAATCCTTCCTAAAACACATCTGATGGATTTCTGGTGGCTGAATGAAACCAGCTCTTAGTGTAAGCTAACCTTTCCAAACTCTGTGAATTGCTATGAAACTGTATTCAAAAAAATGTGTTGCAATTACACATGGGCATGACTCTACAGGAAGCCTTTTTTCTTTCCTTCTCCATTAACAATTCTGGTCAAGAAGCAGAAACTGGCTTAATTTGGCACCGAGTTTTTCCTGCCACTATTCTCTCTATTCTGTCATCCCATGATCTCAGCTTCCCAGGAAGACAGGGCATGGTGCAATTTGTCAGAACAAAACAACATGGAGTTCACTTTTCCAGGCTAAAATTCATTGCAATTCAGTAGTTCCTACATGAGAGGTGACTGAAGAAGAGGTGGGCATGGCATTACATAGCATAGCATTAGAAAACAGCAAAAATCCTAAAATAAGATGCTCCCTGACTTCCATGGGAGCACAAGTAAACACAGGGCTAAGTACTGAAATTTTGGCACCTTAATTCTGTTTTGATACTCCACAGATTTTGATTGGCTCAGTGCTGAAAAGCTAACTTGCATTGGTTTTGTATACCTAGACTTACCTTACTCTTTGTTTACACAGCAAAACAAAGACGTGATTGCAGCACGAACTAGACCATAAGGCCTCTGGGCACCAAGGGCACCATGCATCATCTGCAGCCAGTGTTCACATCTAGCCTAGGATGTCTTCATTGCTATCATTATCTCTGGGAGTTTAGTTTTGATTGGTTTTGCTCCATAATAGAGTTGCCAAGAATGGCAAAACAAAGGTGTTTTGTTGCTCAGACCTGTCCTAAGGGAATTTAATCTAGTCCTGACAGCATCATTATGTGGGATTCATCTCACCTAATTTTAGCTATTTAATATTTAGGCAGCAAGTTGAACTAGTAAACAGTCACTGGAGGGGTAAGGTATAGCCATGTCTAAAGAGTGTTTTGTCCTGGCCTGTGTCTGCAGTGAGTAATTTTCTGTAGGCAGCCATCTCTTCCTGTTGACTGTTGAGGAGTCTAGATGACCAGCTTAGATGATGACTGTAACTTTCTGGTAGCAGAAGTTGGGTAAGAGGAATCCCTCCAAATAATTTTTATCTAGGCAAGGCAACATTCCCATCTCAAGATACATTGTACATAGCCAACGCTTGACATGCAATGTCTACAGAAATAGCTGCAGTAGCTATGAACACAATGAGTGTAATACTCTCTTCAAGCCTGGCCAGAGAACAGGGCGTGTCTTATGTTTTCATTCTCCTTGTTTGGTATAATTAACCTTGAGCTGCATTTTCCCAGTGGGTCATTATAAAGCACACAAAAGGGAATTATATCACTGCTATCCATTTATGCTTATACAGAGCTTTGCAAGCCACAGACTGCTAAATACACATTTAGACCATCAAGAATTACAGTTTTGGGCCTTGTGCATCTTGTCATTCTAGCTGTAAATAAGAAAAAGGTAGTTCTTGCTTCAGGGAATTAAAGCAGTTTGACCATAGATGTCTAAAATATTCTGGAGCTGACCAAGCTATGAAATGGACCAGTGGTATTGACTAGATGCATACCAAGCCTAAAGTTAATGTTAGATGTCTAATGCCAGGCTGGCTTAATTATGGTGATTCACAATGTTTCTTGTAACACATAAAGAAAGAACCAGCCTAATGTTTGGATAAGCCTGACTTCTCCAGACTTGTTAGACATGTTGCTTATTTCTGTTCTGAGGAGATGAGAGAAAGAACCCCCCACTAACAACCCCTGATCCTTGCCTATAATGCTTTTGTTCAGCAACAACCAATAACTTCTCCATTGCTTCAGTAATACTTTCATGCTTTATTTTTCCCATCCAGCTAATTCAGATGCTGTACAGAGGAAAGTTGAATTCTTTGTTGGCTCTGAGTATTTTTTCATCAAAACTTTCTAATACATTAAAGGAATTAGTTTGAAAACACCGCTTTTTTAGGCAGCTAACAAAGATGTCTTTTTTTTCTACTTTTTTTTGGAATTGATTCTTAGGAAAAAAAATCACAAAGGAGGGTTAATTCTTTAAATAAAAGCTGTTACTTGTAAGAGACATGCTTAAAAATTGAAAGAAATATTGCAACTTTTGATACACTGACAATTCCTTCACATGAACATCATTGTATATCACTGTAATGCCCTGTAGTCTTTGTGCTGTGATAATCTACTGCATAAACCTAAGCATTCATAAAAGTAACCATTTAGGCAAAAGTCTGCTATTTCCTCTGGCAATATAGTTGTTATAATGACAGCATATCTGAGACATGAGAGACTTTAAGAGAAGTGTAGACAAAAAGAACTTTAAAGCAGCCGGTGTCTGTTTCCACTAAGCTACTAAATCACCTCTTATTTCAGACCAAGATATATGTTTCAGTTTCCATACAAATTCTAATCCAGTGGCTTTAAGCTAAGCTAGTATCTGCTGCTGAACTGGATCTGCTTTTGGATTAAGGTTCCAGCAGTGCTTTTTTCTTAATTGTGCCAAGCCACTTGGCAAACTGTGCATACAGAGGCAAGGCACAGAACTCTCTCTTCCGCTTCAGGTTAATATATCTTTTTATCTTTCTTCTTGTGCTTGTGACACAACATCTGTGGATGAAATAATCTGTTTTAGAGAATGCATTATCATTGTAACACTATAGTGTGTTAGTAGAATAATGGCACACTTTGAAATGACTCATACATAAGTACACAGTTGAACACTGTGCCAGACTACACACCCAAAGGGTTGATATTCCCTGCTCCTAAAAGGCACTTTTTCTTGGACCCTCTACATAGTGAAGCATAAGAGACCTTTCTAAAGGTTAATTTTAGGTGAAGCAAATTGATTTCTAGAGGTGTGTCCATCAACAATAAGAACAGTCTGTATTGTTGCAAGCCTTAACCAGGATGATTCTAATTTAAAAGGCATTTTCAGCTCACACTTTGCAAAACATGAACCCTCTCTGAAAGGAAACAGGAAACCTGATTACCCAGGATTTGAAGAATTCTGAGGTGCTTAATCATATTTTTGTTTCAGTTTTCCCCAGCATGTACTCCAGTCCACTGCCCAAGTCACAGCAACAAAGTTAGGGACTGGGAGAATGAAGAGCTATCCACAGTAGGAGAAAATCAGGTTCAAGAACATATAAGGAACCTGAACATGCACAAATCCATGGGTCATGATGACATGCATCTGTGCATTCTGAAGGATCTGGCAAATGAAGTGGTTGAGCCACTATCTACCATGTTTGAAAACTCATGGCAGTACAGTGAAGTTCCACTGAAAAGGGAAAACAACCTCCAATTTTAAAAAGGGAAATAAGGGAAACTGTTGCATCCCGGATTTTGGGTTTAGGTCGGGGTTCTAATGCAGCAGAACGCCGCAGGAAACCCAAAAAACTACAGGCTGGTCAGTCTCAACTCGGTGCCTGGCAAAACCATGGAGTAGCTCCTCCTCGAAATGTGGCCAGCAGATTGAACGAGGTGATTCTCCCGCTCTACTCCACTCTTGTGAGTCTCCCACCCAGAGCTGCATTCAGCTCTGGGACACCTAGCATAAGAAGGATGTGGACCAGTTGGAGTGTTCAGTCTGGAAAAGAGAAGACTCCACGGAGATCTTGTAGCAGCCTGCCATTGTGTAAAGGGGGCCTACAAGAGAATTGGAGAAGAACTTTCATAAGGGCAGGTAGTGATGGGGCAAGAGGTCTACTTAATGGCTCCAGACTGAGAGTAGGTTTAGATTAGATTATAATGAAGATGTTCTTTCCTGTGAGGGTGGTGAGGCACTGGAACAGGCTGCCCAGAGAAGTTGTGGATACCCTATCCCTGGCAATGTTCAAGGCCAGGCTGGATGGGGTTTTGTGAAACCTGCTCCAGTGGAAGATGTCCCTGTTCGTGGTATGGGGCATGGAACTAGATAATCTTTAAGATTCCTTCCAACACAAATGTCTATGTTTCTGTGATTGTGTTATTATCTGATTATCTGTATGAAAACAAAATCTTAGAGTGCAGTGCAATGACTATCTATAGAAATAAATGAAATGACTGAAGCAGTAGATCTGAGGACTTAGATGCAAACATTATTTCTGCTCTGTGGAATATTCAGGGGTTTTGGTTTGGTCCTCTACCTTATAAGAATCTTGCTGATATTCAATACATAATATTTGATTAAATTGTTCTCCAGGGACTGAAAAAAAAATTATATCAATGTGTACCTTTACCATCAATCTCTAAAAGAAGAAGTTTTTTAAATTAGGAAGGTTCTACCAAACTACTTTAGTCAAGACCTTTTATTCTTAGATAGGAGCATTAGCTTCCCCACCTGGTGGGAAGAAAAGAAAGCTTGCATAGCTTGTAGCATCTTTGAAGTATAAACCTAGACAAATAAGGACTTGTTCTTTCAGGCTATGTACATGCAAACAGAAACAGTGGCAGATGGATGATAACATTGCCATGGATGGATGACTACAATTCCATTGTATTTGTACAATGTAGTTATAAATAGGATCAAACTTATAAAGTTTTATTAAATGTAGACTCTCCCTATTGAGCAATAGATTTCTCTGATCCCTCTAACTCTATTTTGAAGCAAATAAACTGTAGTTATAAAAATTTCAGGGCAAAATCTTTTGATCTATATTTCTCTTTTCCTTCATGGTGCCACAGAGAAGATCTATACAGTCAGCATAATGTATCTCTTGGGGGTTTGATCAAGCCACTATAAAACTGCTGCCAATAAATCCAGTCATTTATGTAACTCAAAACACTCTGCCATGCTTAAAAAGAAAAGTTGACTGCAGAGCACAAGGATTTCTAAAACATTTTGATACACTGGATCATGTATTTCTCTGTGTCACTTATTTTACCATTTCAATGCAATACCATATGTCCCTGAACAATTTTGTAATGAGGTCCATATGTTTGCTTTTCTTGATGAAAACCAAGAAGATAGCAAATCATCTGCAGCACTGACACACTAATTGTATGTTTTTACTTCTGAGATTAGATTAATTCTTTAATTTTTTGTATTTTGCTGGTTAATTGCTCTCTATTAATGTCCATATTGTGTGAAAAGTTTTGAACAACTCTTTGCTGATGGAACATTCTTGAAGGTTCCTAAATAAGAAGTGTCACAACATAATCTATTTAATTTTTAAGCTAGAGATGGCATTTATGAAAATTGTAATCTAAATATAGTGTTCTGAAAAACATTAAGAGAAAACAAACTTGAGATCGAATTCTTCCTGGCAAGCAGAATTATATCAGAAGTTAATTTGGTCAAAATAGAAATCTGGTCTCAGCTGTGAACATGGAAATGGATTTAAATGTTTACTTATGAAACTCTTACCAGGCTTGAGATGAACAGGAGAAACTGAATGCAATGAGGAATGGCTAAAAGTGACCCAAATCATGACCCTCCCCACCTCCTTGTGCATAAGCCTGTGCTTTTGTGGTTTTATGTGAACATAACTATGTAGCTTTGGTCTTTGGACTTTTGGTAGCATAATGTTTTAATCTTGGTATGGCCCAACTAAGTATGTAACTACATATAGAGCAGTAACATAGCTGTGACATGTTTTAAAGCAGAAAAGGTTGATTAAAGATGCAGATGATCTGCTTAAGTCCTCTGCTGTGTTGCAGTCTGCTTTATTGACCATTCCAATTTTCACAGGGTTTTTTCATTGCTTATGGCATTCTTCTTATTGTCTAAACTTCTACTAAAATTCTTGATACTTACAAATTATGGTATATATCCTCTATTAAGGGACATTTGGAAAAACTAACATAAGCAAGTTAAATACGTGAATTCAAACCATACTACACGACTGTGTGGACACTTGATCTGGTAATTAAGATATCCTTCATTCAATTTAACTTGAGTCACTTCCAAGCCAAATACAAAAAATCATATTAAAGTCACAAGTTCGTCAGGAGGATATCCACAAGGAGATTAAGGCAGAGCAGCAAGTCCACATAGAAAGCCTATTCAGCATAATTTGTATGATGCCTGATGAATGATGAATTTATGATGAATTTAGAGTTAAAACAACTACAAATATAATCCTAGCTGATCTAAATATTTCTGTTTCCTTACTCTGAAAACCAGGTAAAAGAAAAGTTAGTATAAAAATTTTAATTCAGCTACTAACTCTTTAATGTTTTTGAAGTTTTAGTATGCAACTTCCAAACATTGTAGCGTGTTATCTACTCCAAGCACTGCAGACAAAGAGAAGATGGAATTAAAACTGAATTTTCAGAACACTTGCAGAGTTAATGCAGACTGTAAATGCTGTTTAGCAGAGTTTGTTTGTGGTTTTTTTGCAGGTTTTCTTTCTTGGTTTTTTTAAAATGTTTGAGTAGATAATGAACCCTTCCAGGCTGATTAAGCTTATTGTGTAATTCAGCAGGATACTGCAATGTGGACTTCTCCTGAGGACCATTATTTCCTGATGTCTGCTATCAGATCAGATTTATGATATGCATAAAGAGGAATTTGGGTCCATTTAAGGTTTACTGCTTATTGACCTCTAAAACTGCTAAAAGTGATTTCTAGCAGCAGAGAACATTATACTGGAGATCAGGATTTTGCAGGGCCTTTTTATCTCAGGAAGTGTTGATCTTTCGTAGCGCCTATCAGCTTTCTGGTTCTCTCTGCGGCAGAGTGAAGACTGTCCCTGTCTCCAATAGAACTTTCTAGTTGAAACTCATACCTGAAGACATTACAAATGCATAAAACATTTTACTAAGACATGTTAATCCTAAAGTAAAAGAAATCAAAAGATTCAGCTGAATCCTTTGTGCTTTAAATTCAGCAGTCCTTAGAGGCTTCCTGTCAATGAAGATAAGGTTGATGGACATACTGAAGTTATATCACAACTTTGTGTGTTTGTGTCATACTTTTTTCAAAAGGGCACAATGTCTACTTTTTCTTAGTCCAGAAGTGGGAAATTGCACTTTCTGCTCTTGTAAAGGAGAACTTTTACCTGCTCTCATTTATTTGTTTTTCTCCTTTCTCTAGTTTAGCTTCACTAATCTTTCACAGATTCATGTTTTTCATATCTTTGTGCCATTTTGGTATCACATCCATGCACACTCTATACTGAATTCAGGGTTGAAAACAAAAATCTTGAAAATTATTTCATGTTTCTGCACTGACAGAGCTCTACTTTCCAAACATCACTATTATGAAATTAACTCTGAATATATAGTATATTTTGAATAGTTTTCCACTTAACTACTTCATGGCATATATCAAAACCTTGGGTTGGGGAAACGCTTTAGAGTCAGATGAGCACCAAAATACCTAAATGCTTTGAGTTTTCAAAACTGGGCTGAAAAACAAGCTTTCCAGTCTATTTCTGCTTTAGTTTGGCCTGGGAATACTGCATCATCAGCACTGGAACAGTAGTTCATTTTTCCATCTTATCAATGGGTGGGCACTCCTTGCCAAAACTAGCCCCAGCCAGCCCTAGATAATTCTACAGAACTGTAAAGGGAAGTAAAGAGAATGTGCTCTAAAAGTAATAAAAAAGTGAGGGAAACCCTCTGAAGATGGAAACATGAATACATTTTTAGTATCAGTGGGCAACATTTCCAAATGCAGTCAAACAACTTCAAAATGTAATCAAGGTGATTTTGAAAACGTTACTCAGTACCAGGAAAGTTACAGTCTTTCTGTTTCTTCTAAGTTCTGAGTATTGTGCTATTTGCATTTGGCTCCAGAAAGCATAAAACAACTAGTAGAAAGCTAAACATCAATTAAAACTAAAAATTATTTTGCTCAGGTTAAAGTCTAGTTTTTGGAAACTATTAGTCTACTGGAAACAAGACACCTACTCTTATTTAAAAATTGGCTAACATTACTGTTAGAGTTAAAAAAATATGGCAAAAAATGTGTGAATGGCTCAAAAATCAGCCCATTCCCACTTGAATCAGGTTTCCTCTGTTATTGCATGACCTAATGCCATGGCTATTTTTTTTCCACTAAACAGTTTTGAGATGGTTGGTTTCACCAGCAAGAGATTCTAAATCTGGATGAGCATGTTTTAATGAGATCTTGCATCAAGAGTTTTCCTATTGGGCATACTAGCAATAGTCAAAATCTGTCTCCTCAAAAGACTGGCTCATGAAAATAACATAAATAGTGCCTGTTCCTTGGTTATAATATTTAGTCTTCCACTAGTTTATACTCTGCCATATAAAGTGAATTCAAAGTTAGTGCTGGTTTTGCTGTAGCTGTGATGGCTCAGAAGCTCTTTCTGGTATTTCAGCTGTCAAGCAAGTTATGGTAGAGAGGCTGAACATATATGTATATACCCAGAGACAGACACTTTTGTATCCATATGTAATCTCTGTTAGCCATTATACTCAGGAAGCTTATTTCCTGCTATCCCCTGACATCCTGATAGCTTGGCTACAAGAAGCTGTTTGGGGATTCCTTTATACTTGACAAGACTTGTTTGGGAAAGATGCAGTACAATAACTATGCTAAATACTGTCCTTAGAGGGAGCATTCTGTTGGCCTGAAGGAGTCCTTTTGTTGACATCCTCAAAGAGAATTATCTATACTAGCAGAAGGATTTCTTACTGCAATGGTAACTATAGTTTACCAAGTTTTTTGCCAGCACAGTTATATCATGTAGGACTGACTTTTTAACATTTGTAGCTGCTTCATTTATATTTAAAAATGTTTCACACCTGTTTATTCACCAATATCTTGCTTTTTTACATTTTTAATCATTCCTTTTCTTGAATTCTGCAGGGGTCACTACATCCCTGTGCCAGAAACCACTGTGGGAGTAAAAATCACGAGACTTTGCAAATGTCAGTAACACAAATAAAGGTTCATGAAGATAATCATAGCATCTCAGTCCTTGAGGGAAATACCACTTCATATATAGCACAAACCCACTCTTGTCTTTTCCCTCTTTTATGGTAAGACTGATATGTGTACTATGATACACACTATAATTATGTAAGAATTTAGAGGTTTTTCATCTTTCTACTTCTATTTGGGCATGAATCTATCCCAAAGCAGCAAGTCCTGTCTGTAATCATTAAGGAACTGAGATAGAGGGTTGTTCTGCCATCTTGGGAAACAAATAATAGTCTCACAGCATAGTTTTTAACCAGTTTCCTTTGAAGAATCAGAGATCCTACAATGATGCAAATCTAGCTCATCTGCTGACCAAAAACAATGGGATAATTAGTGGAATTCTTAAGTATTGAAATGGAATTCTTGTGATCTAAGAATTATGAGTTGGATGGTAATCACTCTTTGAACTTTTTGAAGGATTTGGATATAATATTCACCCCATAAGTCATTGAGCATGTCATTACTGAGTTGTCACATAACTACAGAGAATTTGCTCAGAGACAGATGTTTCATAAAACTGAAAGAAACAAAATATTTATTTTCATTTTATTATGTATCTTTATTGTTTGGAATTTTCTTCATCAAAGTGTTTAGAGATTCTAAGGCAGAGTTTAAGTGCACTTGAAAAGTATATTTCTTTACAGGTTACATGAAAAAGCACTTAAAGCAATTGCTCTACTTGTTTTCTGGACAAGGTAAAGGAAAAGCACATGATAAGGTTTTTTTTGTTGTTGTTTTGGTTTTTTTTTGGGTTTTTTTGTTTTTTTTTTTTGGTATGTGCAAATGCCTACACATTCTGCAATTATCATCTCTTGCAACAAAGTAAAAGCAGGGATTATTTCTCATCAAAACTTCAGGGTTTTTCCACCACTTGGTGCAGGGAAAATGCTTAAAAGAAAATGCAAATGTAGTGGTTGATGTAACTTAGATTCCCTTAAAGAGCTCTGTGCACAACCAGGTTGATACAAACTAAACAGGGTTAATGAGCTTCAGATAAGGCATGTAGACAAAAATTTCAATACTTATCGCTATCTTAATAGTATGTTCATTTTGATAATACACACCTCACTCCAGGGGTGTGGTAACTAAGGCCAAGTTTATTCTTGGATTGCTTTACTTGTAAGCTGATGGATATATAAAGTATTCCTCATACGGGTGCAGTTAGACTGGCATTGTTCTGCCATAGAAACACACCCTTCCCTAAAAAAAAGGACAGTTTGATGGTATAACTGTCTGAAGATTAGGAATTTCTGTCAGCATAGCTATGCCAGCCAGGAATCAATCCAATACATGAGTGTCAAAAGTCTGAAGGGGGAAGCAGACCTTAGGAATGGTGCAATATGGCCCCTGTGCTGAGAATGATGAATATCACTAATTCCCTGGGAAGAGGCATGAAGTGTATATATATTGCTTCAGATTATTGCCTGTTCCATTTCCATATCCAGTGCCTCTCCCAAATGACTCGCTCAGTGTAATAAAAAAATGCATTATATTTTATCTAATGTTTTCTCTACTGTTCTCAACCACCTCCCTATCTTGTATTCTTTCATCTGTATTACTCATCTTCTTTCCTTTAAAAAAGCAAGCATGTCAGGACATTCAGGATATAGCAGAGAAGGTAAGAACCTGGTGAATTTGTTTGATCTCTTTTCCAGGCATTCTGTTGGATTAAAAAAAAGCAAAAAAAAAAGCAATTCCTCAAGTGGAATATGAATGGACATGTTTAGAATATTAAGAAAATTAGGTTCAAAATTCCATTATTCATTTTCTAGTGGGATTTCAGATACATTTGCTGCATTTGGTTATGAAAATTTGGATTGATGCAATATGCTACCTAGGAACCTCAGTCACAGTTCAGAGCACACTCTGAAGCTCATAGAGGCAAACAGAAAAGTATTTTGTGTCCTAAGGAGTTTATAATCTGAATAGAAAATCAAATAGCATATAGATAGAATCAGAAAGAGGAGAATAAAAGGTAACTGGTAATCAGGTTTTTTGCAATGTCAAAACAGATATAGGGAAGCCTGTTTTGTGAGAGAGATGAAAGTGAAAAGAGCTACACTTATTTTGTCTATCAAAGTCAAGGTTGAATGTAGTATTCAAAGATACATTTGGGAGATAGGTAAATATCAGGGAAAGTGAAGAGCTATTGAAATACAAAGATAGTTCAAAGCAGAATGCACAATTTCTTCCTGAATACAGTTAGCTAGATCTTTATCTCTTGGAAGCACAGAAATGTCCTTCCAACATATGAAGTGAGAGGAAATAAATGAAATTGCTTTTAGAGCATGAGGCATTTACAGCAAGATAGGGAGGATCCTGGATTGAGGATCTACAACTTGGCTCTTCAACTTGCTGATATCTGCAAGAAAGGATGGATGAAAACTTGATTGATGTTTGATGATCCTGTCTATTTGCACTCCAATCACATTGAACTTAATTAATTCTGTGCTTCAAAGTCTCTGCCAGGTAGGTGCAGGAACAAGGAAGAATGTCCTTTTTTCCACCCTTCAGTGCAAAATATTGCTTCTGAGAAAGATGGAGTTTTACTTTCCTTTCATGTGTCAGTAGCCAGTGAGATGTCCTTGAGGTACTTATGTGCTTTGATGATGTCCTCAAGGCTAAACCCAGTCATTATATTTCAGGATATGTACTTTTTTTTCTATAAAACCACTAATGGATTGGTATTTGGATTTCTGTGGGGAAATTTCCTTCCTCTCATCTATTTTCATCTAAGAAACCCCTTGCGTATGACATGGACCTCAGATACTGCATTTCCCCCTCTTTTCCCTGTTCCGTTCCTTTGAGAAGGGCTAGATTTTGGCACTTTTGTATGTGAAGCTTCTAATAATGCTCCAAAGATTTCAGGGTGTTTTTTTTTTTGTTGTTGTTGTTTTTTTTTGTTTTGTTTTTGTTTTGTTTTGTTTATTTGTTTGTTTTGTTTTGTTTTGTTTGTTTTTTGTTTTTTGTTTTTTTGAGTTTTTTTTGTGTGTGTGGTTTCTGATCTATGGGATCATGTAGTATAGGGCTCTCTGGCTCTGTGTGAAATGTGAAATGCTTCACTGCCTTCAATTACAAAGGATTTAGCCTTTTAGTTTCAGAAGAAAGACAGCGAGGTTACTCTGTTGATGCTTCTTTTGAATGTAGGGAAAGGGAGGACAGGAGAAGGGCATGAAAATGCTTGTCTAAAATGCCTGTACATGAATGCTGTAGGCTGACTTCCCAGGGGCAAAGTTTTGATAATTAAAGAGCTTATATCCTTGTCTTTCCAGGGCAGTAAATCTGCAAGTACAAGGAAACAGCTTTTGTGAGGTGGAGGTCTTTAGTGAAGGAGAGGGAATGATTGGGGAAAAGGGTGTGGACCATTGTATCTTCAAAGAGCATGCCATGGGGCAGGGCATGAAGCCATCCTCAGAAAGATTTGCTGTGAGAAGGAGAATAAAGCAGGCATAAGGAAAACCTAGAGTTTTGCTTCTAGAGCTCAGAAGACCCAAGGCACCTGTGTCTGATCACCAGAGAAGTTCAGACCAGTTACTGCTGCTGGCACTGGCAGCAGAGCAGGATAATTTCTTAAATTCATATATGGAAGCTGCATGACGTTCCCTTGAAGTGATTTTGCTCTATTTAATAATCACAGGAGAGACTGTTAAATATTTCTGTAGCAAAATCCACATGACACCTCCACTGACCCTTTTTTAATTGAGGGATTTACCTGATGGACAGATGAATGTAGATTGAGAAGTGTTCGAGAATTCATGGGCTCAGTAAACTGAGACTAGACAGGGTGCAACTGAAGGGCATAAAATCTTCTCTGCTCTTGGCCCTTTTTTTACTTTGCCATTCAGTCAAATGTTTTACAGTACTGACAAAAGTCAGTCAGGAAATAAAAAACACCAAATAAAACAAAGAGCAATTCAGTGCATATAATTCCAAATTCCACTAGAATTTTAGGTTTTGGAAAAATTGTTTTGCTTTGGACATGCCTGTATTTTATTTAAAAATTTTCCAATATATCTACTTTTGACACGTTTTACTTGAGACCAACCAGATGCAGGCTGCTGGCCTGCCACTGAACAGAGAAGTCATTGTCAGGCTTTGGCATTCAGGTAGGGGTTCCCTAGACCCATACCAGGGATTCAACAGCTGTTTTTCAACAGAATCTCTTCTAAATGAATCAATCTGGCTGAATATACCATCACTGTTGGATAAGGTATTACCTCATGTAAGCCTTCCCATCTAGATCTTACTCCAGCACTGGATCAGAAGAGCAGGCTGGTGTCTGTTGAAGACATAATCAAATTCCCAAAAGCAATTAGGAAATAAACTGCTTAAAGTTTCTTATCTAGGAGGAAATGAAATTTAAGCCTCTTAGTGGAATCACTACCTTTTGTTTCAATTTTAAATTATTGTAATATTTTCTAACTGCTGAAAGTCTCATTTTCTGAATAAAAGTCACTTTCCCATCTGAATTCTGCTAAGTTCTTTGCCTCAGATAAACCTCATGATACTGAATAAAACAGATTCACTGTGAATAAAAGAAATTACATGCAACTGCTGCCTTCTATCAGCCTTAAATCAGTGCCTTTCATGTTCCTTCCTCTTCTTTTCTGGTAAGAGAACTTGAAAATATGTTGACTTTGTCATTCATTGCTTGATATTATCTCCAAGATTTGAAATAAAATTTTTGATATACATAACATTAGATCCTGATATGTGGATGTGAGTCCATTGTTTGTGTAAGAAAGAAGACATATATTTTACATTTTTTGAAAACCATGTTTAAAAATACCTCTTATGGAAAGGGAAAGGTAGATGCAGAAAACTATGGTGTGGTCACAGTATAAATCTGTCCAGAAACAATGCTTTTACTGTAAATTCTGATGACAAATACAAGATTTCTGTGTATGAAGAGCATTCAGAACTGGAAACTGCAATCTGCAGAAGGAACAATAGGTAATCATGGGAATTCTGACATCCATTAGAAATCATGAATCATAAACTCATGAGGAGTTAACAGCTGATTTCGTTGCTGATCTTAAACCATAATTAAAAAGCATGAAAGCCAGGGATCTAGCTAATGTAGTTTCTATCAAAAAAGTACGATTAATCCTTTATAATGGAAGCAGAGTTTTGTTTTTTTTTCAGTGACTCTACATGATTACAATGACATAATAATAATGAATCATGCCCTTACTAAGCATTTCTGAAAACCTCATACTTTACTCTCAATTTTTTTTAATTTGCATTTGACAACTCTGGTGTTTCCCTCTTTTATGTTATAGAGGAGAAAAAAAAATCCATCCCTCTTGAGAAGTGTTTCTCATCTGGTTTCCATCAGAAACCAAAGATTCTTGTTTGTAAGGCTGGATTTTAATTATAAATGCAAACCCCCCATTTTGGAAACTTTATGAATTTGCAAATAGACGTTGAGTAAATTTTCAGTGCTTGGAAGCTGAACACTTTTTTTAGCAGCAGCTGACGCTTGGTCCTACATGTGAATAAACTTAAACATTTAGCTTCATGCTGAGAATATAAGCCAGCAACTTGCTAGCTTTCAAGCTATCATTATTACAGCCTTGATTGTCTCCACATTGTTTGGTGAAGAGGGGATGGAAGGAATCCCTTGAGTGACTTTCAAGAAGACTCCTTTCCTTAGCCAGAGTAACTCGATGATGCAGTTTGATACTGTACAGTCAGGCACTTCATTGCAAAATATTTCACTTACAAGAAATTAAGCCAAATTACAGAAAAACAAATCACATAGCATCACTAAGCACAAGCCTGCCTGATAAAAAAGTCTCTCTGTCCCCAGACTAGCAATATTGTTGCAAGTGTGTGGCTATATACAATGTTTTGGGAGAAACAAGGTCCCACCACAGACTTCCTATATAATTTGGGCAAGTCACTGTTTAATCTCTCTCTTCAGTTTCCCATCTTTAAGGGATGGACCACAATACTTTTATTGTCTTGCCTGTGAGGCAGTTTGTGAGAGTGTTTGTGGTGCAGACTGTCTCTATTTAAAAGCACAGCACTTTGTACAGTGGAGATATGACCAAAACAGTTTTCTCTAGGGACTTTTGCAATAAGTATGGCATATATTTGTCTTCATCATGGCAGAGCACATATTTTTTAGCCAGACAGGCAGAGTCTGGAGCTTTAGAGATCCATAGTACTGGTATAATAGAGATTTTCTCTTACCATCTCTGTAGAGAGGAGACGGACAGCAGTTTACAAGTTTCTTTTGCTCTGTTGGTTGCCCTTTTGCAGGAGTTAGAGGGTCCTCTAAGTCTAAAGGCTCTTTGAGCAGACAAAGGTCAGAGGCTAATAACAGGATCATAATTCTATCCTTCAGATAAAATAATTTTAATTAACTTCACGTGTTTGCAGTGTTGACATTTAGCTGAGAGATAATTTCCTTGACTCCTTTTATAGTCATTGCAGCCAAACAGTCACTTCCAAGATGAGATTCATTTGCCCTAGTTAAAGTTACTCTTTCAGGGTGACATAAATCATCCCCTGCAGTTTCCTATTTCTCTTCATTGACTATAAAGAGAGCCCAAAAATTATCTCATGTGCAAACTTCTACTCTGTAGATCTGGACTTCAGCTTGTGGTGCTCATACAACATCTATGGGGTCACCATCCCTTCCCAACAAAGGCAGTTGGGAAGTCCATTTTCTTTTTTCTCTGTGGGGAAACTGAGGAGCAGTGATATGATCATGGTGCAAGGCCACCAAGCAGTCTGATATAGAGCTTATTACACTGAGTAACAGTGCAGACCCAGAATTGCTGTTTTGTAAATCTTTGGACCACTTGATTGAGACACTCTAGGTTGAAACTACTAGATGCTTGGTTCTAAAGATCTTAGATAAATCTGCCTCAAACTAGAAACACAAGTTGGGCCTCATAACTGATGCCTATCATTAGTACAATGAATTATACATTTTAAGAAAAAGAAATCACCAAAGGCACCACAATAGCAGCTACAAACTGCTATGCCACCTGAACTATTTCCTCAGACATGTGAAACCTTCTGCTGAATGAGACCTCTTCTGAGTCATTTCAAAACCAAATAAAAAACACACTATGTCTGCAATAGCTGAGTACCATAGCTCTTAAGATAGAAAATTCTCATGGTTTCAACTAATTTTGAATTTCTAGGGGATAATCAGAAGGATTAGTAAAAGTGGTGTTGTGTAGCATGTGTTAAATAAAAATGAGTGGAACAACTGTTAATAACTAATTCACAAGCTTGTTACCAGCATGCTATCTGGCTGCTAAATAATCAACAGCTTAAAGCACAGTGTCCATTCCTTGGGACAAGGAATGCAGAGCAGAGCAGCCCAAGGTAGAGGCATTGTCATGTGGTTTCTCTGAAATACTGGAACTGATATGGCTAGTTTCACCCTTTGGTAAAGTCTGTCCAGAAGAAGAGATTAAACACCCATCAATCTTTGCCACCTAGTACACAGCTGTATCAGAGCATGTTTTAGTCACTGGCAGAATGAGTACCTTTGTGCAGACTGCTAATGACAAGTGCCAGCATCATGCAAGGCTCAGGTGATGTAAGATCCATTTCTAGGCATGTGAACTCTTCTCAGATTTCTGGGGGCCAAATAATGAACCTTACTGGTTCTGCAGAAGTGCTCTGTTGTGAGTGCTGCTGGCCACAGTCCTGTGCTCAGTTGTGGCATAGTGATTTGCACCCTGAGCTCAGAAAGAGCCTCTGAAAACACAGAGGGGCCTTCAGGGAACAGAGCAGCTTTAATGAGGAGGCTGCAACCAGTTTAGGGACAGTTACTGCTCTCCAAGATCCCTGCCTTTCTCCTGGTGCTCCACTCGACTATGCTTCTCCTTTCTGTCATGCCCTAGTTTCTTGATTTTTTCCATCACCTTTGTCATCTTATGTCTCTTGCAGCAACCTTTTCTTACTCACTATCATCTTTCTGAGCATGATTTTAAAGCATTCCTGGAGTAAGTCTAGTAAGAATAGATAGTCATCTAAAGTTAGTATCACAGATAAGCCAATGTAGGGGTCTAGAGTGAAGGCAGATTGAATTTTTTCCAACTTGCTTTCATCCTTTCATATTCTTTGAACTTGTCAATGTCAAACTCCCTAATTGTCCATAATAAATTCAAATAAATACATCTAAGGAGTAAATCACAAAAGTTTCTTGGCACTAGGATGGCCAGGAAAGGAGAGTTGCTCTGAGACCATCATCTGAAAGAAAAACTTAAATGTAAGCTCAGATCATTTGATAGAGTAGAAGAAACAGAAGCTGTTATATAACCAAATTGAAATTTTAAATTTGAACAGGCAATCAAACATCAAAGAGATGAGAAGAAATGAAAAGAGAAGAGAAGAGAAGAGAAGAGAAGAGAAGAGAAGAGAAGAGAAGAGAAGAGAAGAGAAGAGAAGAGAAGAGAAGAGAAGAGAAGAGAAGAGAAGAGAAGAGAAAGAAGAGGAGAGAAGAAGATTTGATATATGAGGCAGAGTAGTATCAAAAGGCACTCTGGTGGCATGATGCCTATTATGTAAATGAATTTCACCTTTTGTCAAACTTGATTGATTAAATGTGGTATGTAAATCAGAGAAGGACATTGCTTTCGGTAGCTGTAAAAAGCTAATTTCTATGAAGTAATCAAGTATGAGATTCCGCATTAGAACCATAACATTTTAGGTTAGGGAAAGGACAGGAGCACAGAAAGTGATTCACAGGAAGTTCTATTTCAATATAAGTTAAGAACTTTATTATGCAGGTGACTGCACACTGGAACAAGTTGCCCAGAGAGGTTGTGGGATCTCCTTTACTGGAGATACTGAAGAACTGTCTGCCTGGATATAGTCCTATGTTCTCTAGGGTCATCCTACTTGAGAAAGAGGCTGGACCAGATGATCCACTGCGGTTCCTTCCAATCTGACCCACCCAATCTGACCCACTGTGATTCTGTGAGGACATTAAGCTTCTGTACAGATTTTAGTTTTGTTTCAAGGACTGACTGTGCCAGTATAATATTTTAAACGGGCATTAAGATTATCCTAATCATGAATCATAAGTAATGTTACCTTGCTGTAGAGACAACAAAAGCTGATAGCCTATAGTTGATGTCCATCTGGGATGCAATTAAGACAGTTGAGCCAATATTACTTTATGACCCATTTTGTCATTTACTCTTTTCTCCCAGCTCTTCTGTGTAGCTGCTACATCCATGTTTATGCACATACTAATAATATAAATACATAAGTAATGATATAAATACAATTAAGTAATAGTATAAATACAATACCTTTTGTAAAGTTGATTTCTGAAGAGTTAAGCTTCAGGCTGGACATCAGGAAGAATTTCTTCACTGAAAGTGTGATTAAGAATTGGAATGGGCTGCCCAGGGCAGCAATGGAGTCACCAACTCTGCTAGTGTTCAAGAAACTACTTGGATATTCAAGAATCTGACAAGGAAGAGGTGCTTAGTGCCATGGTTTAGTTGGCATGGTGGTGTTCAGTCAAAGGTTGTACTCAATGATTTTAGAGGTATTTTCAAACATTAATGATTCTAAGAATTAACAACATGTTTTGTATGGTTTTAATTATGACTCAAGATGTATGATGACACTAATTATTCAGAGCAGCTTTGGCTCACGCAATGCTTATATTTGCTTATTTACTCTGACTACTCATGCTTTCATTCTATTCTAATTAGTTAATGCATTTATAGTTCTTAAAAAATCTGATTAACAACATACTTGTCAGATTTTCATGTGAATACCTCTCTTATGCTCATCTTTATTTGAAAATATTCCCAGATTTCAAATACAATGTTAGTATTTATGATGGGTTGACCTTGGCTGGCTGCCAGGTGCCCACCAAGCCTCTGTGCCACTCCTTGCCTCAGCTGGACAGGGGAAAGGAAACATAACTAAATGCTTGTGGGTCAGCAGAGGGATAGGGAGATCATTCCAGTAATTACCATCATGGGCAAAACAAAATTGACTTGGGGAAATTAATTGTATTTACAGATAAAGCAGAGTAATGACAAATAGGAACAAACCTAAAAATACTTTCCCCTCATTCCTCCCTTCTTCCCAGGCTGATCTGCACTTCCAAATTTTCATCTTCCTCCCCCACGTGGTGCAGAAAGGATGGGGAATGGGTCTTGCAATTAATTCATAACATTTTATTTTGCTGCACCTTCCTCACACTTCCTCTGCTTCAGTGTGGGGAAAAGCTGCTCCAGAAGAGGTTCTCCAAAGGCTGCAGCTTCCTTCATGGCACATCCATCTGCTCTGGTGGATGATCCTCCATGGGCCACAAGGTGGATTTCTGCTCCACTGCTGATCTCCATGGAGAGAACACGGGCATAGTTTCCTCACCATGGTCTTTACCACAGGCTACAGGGAAATCTCTGCTCTGGTACCTGAAGCATGTCCTCCCCCTCCTTCTTTATGGATGTTGGTGTCTGCAGAGTTGTTGCTTACATATTGTCACTCTTCTGTCCTATGTTTTAGCATTTCTTAAATGTGCTGTCCCAGAGGTGGTACCAACACTGCTGATAGGCTTTTCTTTGGTCTGTCTTTGAGCTATCTAGACCTGGGTCTGTTTGACATTGGAGCAACTTCTGGTCAGAAGCCACCCCTGCAGCCCCCTCACTATCAAAATCTTGTCATGCAAACCCAAACCAGTTTTCTTTTGTCTTCTCCCGATATCTTAATTTTCTGTTCCCAAACTATTCTTCTATAGTAGTTCTTCATTCAGACTCTGGGTTGGTGGATTCCTTTACCCCAATCCCACCCCTGCCCTCCATTATATCTTCTTGTTTTATCTGGTCAACTCATTTCCCTCATCTTCATAATGTCATTACTAGCAACTAATTTTTTCAAATCAGCCAGCTCTCTCCTAGATTTAAGCTGGATGCCAGCAGAAAATCACTGCAAGATCAAGTCTGACATTCTGTTTTCACTCTGCATCAAGGGAGCTAATAACCCTTCATGAACAACAGCATGTTGTTCAAACAGTTTTTAGTTTTTCTGGGTTGATGCCTTCTTTTTTCTTTAGTGTGGTCAGCAGAAGAATTCATGAGAGACTTGAACATGGTTAGGCAGATTTTTGAAAAGACATTAATTATGTCTTCCGAGTCAGAGGGACCACACTGCTGACTAGGACTTACAAGTTACAGTTTCAAACCATGGAGGAGTTAAAGAGTTACGAAATGAAGATGTCAAGAGCTGGAACAAACTGTTTCTCCCCCAATAATTTAGCTTTTGGAAAATGTTGTTTGGAAAACAAATTTATAGCAGCCTGAGGCAAGCCCAATGCTTACCATTGGTTCATCAAGGAGTCTGGAATGAGAAATGAGAGGCAGATGTAGGGAATCAAGGCAATGCTCCATCTGAGAACTGGGAAAGAAATGGTAGCAGACTGCCATGAGGATACCTGCTATGGAAGGATGTCTCTGAGCTCAGATGAAGAACTGGCTGGAGTCTGACAGACTTGTGAACAACCAAAGTCTTGGTCCCTCTGTGAGATGATTGTGTCACGGGGCTGATGTTGGGGTGAGGACATTGAAGGTCTGAGAAGATCATGTAACCTGCTGACAATGTGCTGGAAGGTGGTATTTTGCACACACATCTGTGCTGCCTGTTGGTGGACACTGGGTAACCAAACCCTCACAAAAAACTGATAGGACAGATAAAACCTCTAGCAGGACACAGTTCCAGTAACATCCTCAATTTCAACTGGCTGTGTCATGTTATCTATTCCAACATGCAAAATTGATATGTTTTTAAATTTTTATATGAGTCATTGATAGATCTCTTATTAAACTTAGAGTTTCATTCATGTTCAAATGCTACAAGCAAATGAAGGAAAAGATGTGTTGTTTCCCAATATCAGATGCATCATGGTCCTGGGATGTTTTTACATCCAAGCATATAGTCTTTTGGTTTTTCAGTGAACATAGAGGTCAAGTGTAAACTGTATCTTTCCTTTGAATTTTAATGGCAAAACAACTGTCTCTTGGAAGTCTATTCTACTGAATCATGCCCATTCAGGCAGATTTAAGTGTAGGTGACCTCAGACGAAATGAGAGCAGTTTCCACAAGCACAATTGTTAAGCAAGAAGAGACAACATGCAAACTAACAAAACATGTAGGGGAAAGTCACAATCTAGTCTGGGAAGGAAATCTGCTGGTGTTTGTTTTGGGTGTGGGAATTCCCTGGAGACTGCAACAGAAATGTGTTGCACAGCCAAGGAAAATCGTGAGTCAAGCTCCAACAAGTTCCCAGCAGGAAAGCCTTGCTCAGCCTGGCCATGGGACAGCAGCAGCCCAGCACAGTGCACCAGCTGCAGCCAGGTGTGAAGTGAACTGCTTTTGTCTGTACCCCCATCACCTTGGCACTTGTCCCACCACTACCAGGCACAGGAGTTCAGGCTGCCATGCAGCAACTCCTGTGAGAGCCGCTGGGGCTCATCAGTGGTGCTTCCCACGTGCTGGGATGGTGTAATTCACCTCAGCCGCTATTTAGCTTTTCTGACTTCCAGTGAGGAGCACAGATGGGGTATTCAGTGTCTGCAGAAACTAATAAAAGATAAGGGATACCAAGGGATGTGGCTGTTCTGAGAAGCTAAACAGATGTGCTAAAATTGAGCTGTATCCCCAGAAGGCTTTTCACGTTAATTTGTTTATTTTTTTGGACAATATTGGTCTGACTGAATTGAGCTATCTGGACCTCATGTTTCTGGGAACCAGTTTCATTCACAAGAGCTAATGCCAAAAATTAAAAATTATCTAAAACTCAAGGTGATTTCTAGAAACCAGAAAGACCAGATGTTCATAGGTATACCTTCTCTTCTGAGAGTAGAAAAAAAGAGCTTGAGACTTTAAACAAATTTTCCCCACTTCAGAACTCATTCACTGGAAACTCGTTAACTAGCCTTGGATAATATCACAGTAAGTCAGAATGATGGAAAGGCAGGTTTATTGCTGTGATAACTTGCTACAGGAGCCATGAGATGCTCATTCTGCAGGACTTAAAAAAATTCCTCTGACTTGTGGGCTGATAGTCTCAGAAATTAAATTAAATACTTAGTCCTTATTCATTTAACAGAGACAATGAGAAAAAGAACACCAAGAATGCTGAACAATACACATTTCTTGTGGAAGTTCAGTCAGTAGGAAAGTGGCCAAAAAGGCAAAATTTGAACACTGGAGACATCCAAGTGATTAAGCCTGCAAATCAACTATATTGCACACCATAATCTGTTTAACTGCAACCAATATCCTGAAAAATTGAATTGTGACCAGAAGATCTACTTAGCTCTTTGCTTTTCTAGTCATCCAAATCTCTGCTTATATGAGTATTTTGATCCTTTCACTGATGGTATTTTACTCAACCTTGATCAGGCTTCAGAAAAACATTTTTTAGGGTTTCTTTTTTTTTTTTTTTTTTTTTTTTTTGTGGCATGAGAAGAGTAATTTGATTTTTTCTGATATTTTTTTCTGATATTTTTTTATCTGATTTTTTTCATAAATATCTGATATCCTTTTTTATATACCATTAGTCAGAAGTTTTTGCTGAGGTAACAAGTTTGGTAAAAGCATATGTAAGTCTTCTGTATGTCAACTGAGACACTTCTGCATGGCACTGCATGACATATGAGAAACTTGAAAATATTTGATCTTAATAATTGACACAGGCTGCTGTCAGTTTTACAAAAGAGTAAAAATCTTGGATATGGAAAGTTATTTACTCCTTCAAGACCGGAAGAATCACTTTTTCTCATAGACCTGAATTTATTAATAGGCTTGATGAGATTTTATTACAATTCTCTCTTTTATGTGCTGTTCAGTGTTGTCTTTGTTCACTGAGGTTAGTGGGATGATGCAGGATAAACAGGTTCTGACCCAGTTTAGCTTGCATAGCACCTTCAGCTCGCTTTAAAGGAACAGCACTACATTTATTGCATATATTACATAGACAGTTCCCTTCTCACATATCCCTTTTCTGTGGTGTAAATCTACTGGTTTTTCTAGAAAATGTATAAATTACAAGTCTAAACTGCAAACATGAATTTCAAGTATAACTAATACAGACACCAGTATGTGAATATAGGAAAGTAAATATTATAATCAGGTAACCTGACCGTTTTGAATAGATGTCAACTTTGCAAATGAAAGAAAGATGTTGAATTTTGCATCTGATCCAACTCTTTTGATTATCTCTTCTGTATACATTGTTTCAAACCAAAGAACAAGATCAGAACACTCCTGAAGAATTTGACAGCCCAAGACTCCAACAAAAACCTCCTACAGAAACCTTCATCATATGACTTCTTACATTTGGCTCTTCAAAGTTGAACTGGTAGTCCTCCAAAAGTTGAAGTGACTACATTTGATTGAAGTCTCATTCGCTACATGTGTAAGGATATTTTCCAAGTTCCCATGCATAACCAAATAAATGATCATCAAATATTTTGATTCTACAGAATACTTTTAGAGGCAGTGATTTTTCCCTTCCCAGCCCTTTCAATGTAGCTTTTAGTGATGCAGTATTTCAATAGCTAGGAACATTCATTGCTCACCTGTACTGATTTTGCTTGAAACAGAGTTATTTTCTTTATAGGAGCTGGTACAGGGCTGTGTTTTTTGATTTGTGCTGAAAACAGTGCTGGTAATAGAGGGATGTATTAGCTATCTCTGAGCAGTGCTGGCAGAGAGCTGCCTGTTCTGCCTCTCCACCTATCCTACCAGCCAGGAGGCACAATGGGTGCACAAGGAGTTGGGGTGGAGCACAGCTGGGAAAACTGAGCCCAACTGACCACAGGGACTTTCCATAACATATGGTGTCATGCTCAGCATATAAAGCTGGGGAATGATGGAGGAGGTGATGTTTGGGGTTTGCCTTCCCAGGTATCCATTACCCGTGAAAACACCCTGCTTTCCTGGAAACTGAGTGGCTGTGTGGGGCTGAGCCACCCACAAGGATTAACCAACATCACCCAGCATCTCTGCTGTGGAAGATGAGTTACTCTGCATATTGAAGTATGATTTTCATTAATTTATTGTGATGGAATTATTCTTTTGGTTCACTGTTTGGGACATGACTATACTCTTCTGTTCGGTCAGCTCAACTGAATGAAACTGGTTGATGGTACTGCTTCAGAACAGGAAGAGTTTTCTGGTGCTTGCTGTGGAAAGAGTTGAACAATTGTTGGTGTACAAATTGAACATTTTGTAACAAAAGTAATAAGAAGGACACATGTTCCTTGAAATAGCTCCTTGTCCAGAAAGTATAGTAATTGGAAATATTTTTTCCTTTTGAATATTAAATGTTTTTTGTGTTCGTACTGCCATGTACAACGTGTACAGACACCTTGTATGCTGTATTTTTTTTCAGGTTTAAAAGGACATGATGCCGCAAATTTTGTCTCTAAAGCTGAGTTTCCTGGATAGATTTTATTGATCTTGGGCCCAGACAGAGACAGTAAGTTTTTGATTCATTATAAGTTCTTGATTCAGTGATCACTGACAGGAGTTCTCCCACATAATCTGATGCTCGACTGCATATTATAGACCCGACATATTTATTGGGGTAAACCTTGGAGCTTATACCCCAATACTCAAAGACCCACACATCTAGAGTTTCTGAACTCACACTATCAATATGCAATTAAAAAATCCAACAAAAAGCAACAAAAAGTATAATATCAGAATTTCCAACTATTCAGATTTTTTCTATGCATTTAGCTGGGTTTGGTGTATGATTTTTGAAGTAGTAGTTTGAGATACTTGAAAAGAGTTTTTATTCATGGGAAAAGATGTTCAATGCTATTTGAGGAACAAGTTTCCTTTGTGTTGTGTCCAGAAAAACAGTATAGAAGCTTGAAATTCTTGATGGATTGCTTTAGGTAAGTCTTACATTTGTCAAAAGCAATAGAAAAATTAAGAAAATCCATTCCTAGAACTTTCCATCTTTTCTTTAAGTTGGAAAAGGGCTCCTATTCCCAGTTCTTGAAAATCCTTTTGGATTAACTGTGGTGCAAATGAGTTTCAACCAGGTTTTTCTAGATATAATAATTATACAGAGCTGCCTACAAGTTAACTTGAATAATTCAGTCATCTGAGAGAAGCCTGAGAACCTACAAAATCCTGAGGTGAACCTTACTGTAGGTGGCAAAGTTGAAAAATATCTCCATGCCTAGAAAGTCTACCAGCAAAGGGACAATCTCTTTCAAAAATGCTTGTCAAAGATAATACTGTGACTTTTTCTTCTCTGACTTGAATGACCAGCCTGTAAAAATCAAATATACAAACAAAAAAACATGGGTACAGAATCAAGTTGTAGGTCAGGCTTAACTCCTTCCACTGAGTCACAAGCAATAAAGCACGTGTGCCACACTGCCCAGGGCTTGCAGTTTTCTAAGTGCTTAGCACGTGTCCTGAATGTGTTCAGAATGCCCTGCCAGATATAAGTTTTCTTATAAACTGAAACAGTGCTGGGGTGTAACAGCTGCTCTGACATCTCTTGAGACCAGTTCTTGTACTGTGTTGAATGTTACACTTGCTGTGTATTGGACGTCCTGTCAGCACATTCCAGTAGTTTGGTGGCACAGCCAAATTCGGTAGAGAAAAGAAATTGTACAGGCAACAATATGAACTTGTTAGCTAACTTATGGCTCAGGATGTTTCTAGACAGGAATGCTGGCACCAGTTCCCTAAAAACTAGTGCAGCTTTGCCAATGATCTGGAAGTGGTGCATGAAATTTTAGTATGAGGGCTGTTCAAAGTAAGCTTTTTATTCAGCATTAGGAACAGTGAATGCTAAACCATGGAACACCCCTGCAGTGTGCCCTACTCCACACTCAGAAATACACTCCAGTTAAATAGAAGTCTGGGTGAAAAAAACATGGCCTACATGATTTCATCTCTTTCTGAGATGATCTTGATTCTCCAATGCAAGGGTGAATATGTCTTTTCTCAGTGACACGCTCTACCTATCTCTGTTGTATTGCCAAGGAGACTGGGCTACTCTGAGTTTCAATGGAGACTGAAAGCAAGAGCAGCAAGTAAAGTATTATGATTTCAGCTCCTCATGTGGCAGATCCCAGAAAAAAATCTCAGCCTATTTAAAGCAAGCCCTTATATCCAGAGTCTGATAAATTTCAACAAATTTAACGTCATTATTTGGCACTCTCTCCTTGCATTATCACCATTTGATCAGGAAAATTGTAGTCAGGTACGCAATCAGTTTGGATGATAACAAAATATTGCCCTGGAGATAAAATCCAAGAAACTCTTTTTTTCTTTTATTTCCCAATTCAAAGCACATTTCAAAGTTGTTCTGGCTCTTTCTGTGAAGGAGGTTAACACAGATTTTCTGTGCTAAGGCTGTTTTAGTTTTACAGGCACAATGAAGATTTCTTCACTTCTGGGTGGAAAAAGGAAGCATTCCAAAATGTTTACCAAAGAATGGCTGTTTACAAAACTAGCATCTTGCTTTTTGTCTTGGGTAACTTAGCATCCATAAATGGCAAGAAGATTGTTCTGGTACTCCAAGTCCCCCCTGCATTATTCATTAGAGAAGCTCAAGTTGAATAATTTTCTCTGGGACAAAGCTGTTGCTAAGCTTAAAGTTTGGGAGATCTAGTAATGCAACTTTGCTTATCCTTCTTCCCAGGACACTCTTCCACTCACACGATGTGAGGATATCGTGACTTGGCAAAATCATGCTTTGTGCTACTTCCTGGATACTGGACAGCAGGACAACTGTGTGAACTGAAGAGAAAATTTATTAACCCTGACTCTTCAGCAATCAGTCAAAATGAAAGGAAGAGAGGGCAAAGAGGGTGAATGGAAGGGTGGATAAAAATAGTTCCTCATGACAAATATGGTATAACATAGCTTTTCCCAAAATGATCCAGAAGAGAAAGCCATAGGTATATGTACATTTTATAATATATATCCTAATTTCCATGATAAATGTAACTTCACCTCTGCCAATTAATGTTCCATCTTCTATTTGTCTTATTATAGGGTGGGACACAACATTCAAGATGCCCATTGCTTTTCTTTCAGTAACTTGTATGCAGACCGATGGAGTACACAATTTCCTCTGCTGCAATTTCACTTTAAGGAAATAGGGATTTCATTTTTGGACAGCCAAAGAAAACTTCATTTCAGTGGAAAGGACTGAGCTGAATGACAGCTTTTGCTGATGCTTAGCTTTTGGTCACAGTGTTAGCAGTGTGATCATGGGAGCACAGTCTCCGGGCAAAGAGGCTTTGGCAAAGAATGAAGGGTGAACTCATGTGGGGAGGCGTACAAGAAAGGTGAAAGGAAAATAAAATCTGGAAACTCATTTGCAAGTAAGACATGTTACAGAGACTTAAAGCATTTCTTCAAGATTAGAAAAAGTAGAACAAGATTGTCTGTCTCTGTGCATCAGTCCTTCAAGAAATGACTCAACATGTATAAAAGTAGTAGAAGAAACAGTCTGGAATTATGTCCAGCAGCACTGTATTGAAAGAAAGCACAGAAAACAGCGAGTTAATTTGGCTGTAGTGTTATGGAACATTTGCCAAAGTACTACTCTGGTGCATTTTTCTTAGCTCTGACTCCCTAAGGGTGTTCTGTCCCCCTTCCAACTTAGACTTCAGCTCTGAGAAATTACTTGTTGTTTCAAAAGCTCTATTCAAAGGTTAGAGGCTCTTGGAAATATACTTATTCCAGCACTCTCTGCAGAAAAATCATAGGCTGAGTGAGCATAAAGACTACCTGTTGATGCCTAGAAATGGTTCCTTCATGCCTGTGTGGAGATACCCTGGTGGATTGTTAGGAAGAAAGCTAGCATCACTTTCCTCTTCACTAGACTGTCTCTGCAGATAATCATATCAATCATATCATATCATCTGCTTTCACTTTTGTCTGAAATGGGACTAAGGTGTGAGCAATGTCTTTTTGATCAGGGGAAATCACACTCCTAATACTACTCAGATGTACCTTTTATTATACTTTTATTTATTATACTTTAAAACTCCAAATATAAAAAAACCCAAACAAAACCCCAAACCCTTGGTTTTCTGATTTTCATAACATGACATCTTGTTTGTATTTTTATGTGCTTTTTAGAACTCCTAGCTAATTTTCACATGGATCTTGTGGGTATCAGCCTATGAGGTTCTGATAGGAGATAAAGTCAGACTTTTTCAGTCAGATATTTTCCAGTAGATATGTTTTTTTTTGTCACAAATTAACTGAGATTTGCAGAATAGCATGCACCAAGAGATAACATATATGTTAAAACAGCAATTTAATAGTTAAATGTGTTTTTGGGCTCAGCTCTGGTCAATTTAAGCTGAAATCTTTTGTGGTAGAAGTATGATTCAATAGTTGTAGTTACCTATCTTAGGGTGGGCATGAAAATATTTCTTACTTCAGCTTTATTGGACATAGAAGATGTTCAGATTCTTTGTCAATGATTAGTATAATTATTACTACATTTTGAATGTAAACATTATTATAATAGTGAGAAATTAACAAACCAACCTGAGCAGCAGGTAACTAAATCCTGTGTTACTTTATCTCTGTTTAAAGCCAGGAAGTTTCTTTGCAGAACAATGTAATTATCAGCACCCTGTGATTTTTATATTCACTTGTCATATGAGTTGCCTGCAGTATGTTCCCATTTAACTTAAACATTCACATGTTCTTAACATGTGAATGTGCTGAGTGCCCACAGAGTTATTTGCATAAAATGGGTGTGTTGCAGGAACACGGTGTGCATTTAGGTACCTTTATTTTGGAAAGTGTATTTTGTATTCAGTCCTGCACATTGTGCTTTGCAGCTCAGTATCTGCATTTCATTGACATTTATTAAAATGCTGATTTTAAAATAATCTATCCACATGCATTTGCTTCATTGATTATTAAGTGATTGTAAGTTATTACTAGTACTGCACAGCTAGTAGAATGCACATTTATCAGCTCAGAAGAACTTCAAAACATGTATTTGTCTTCAAGGCCTCAGAAGTGACCTAAGAAGACTGGTCATGAAGTGAACTTAAGGATCAAAGTGACAGCACCGAAAACCTAGCATTGGGATGAAAATTGGTTGACTCACATCCAGTCCAGCTGGGACAATTATTCTAGCATAGCTTAAGAACAGACTTTACAGTCATCACCAAAGGGCCCAAAGTCAGAATTTGTGTTTTTGGCCTCCCCTGATCCCATGCAAATGGTGATGTCACTAAGGAATGAGGGAGAAGAATTGTTTGTGTAGGTCTGCTTCTAAACAGAATTCTTTTCAAACTTTTCCATGCAGCATCAGCTGTTTTTCAATGATAATATTTTTATTTACCACTAATCCACTCAAGACAAGACATAACATTCTTGTTCTATTACTTTACTGGAATTCTTATTTGTTCTTATTTTCCGTCATTTATTTTGATGTTCCCACATCACTTCTTTAATCCAATTTCAGTCTGAACGGCAGCACAGTAACTGGTTTATAGTCATGAAAGTGGCTTGTGCCAAATTAGAAAAAGCACATTGCTGTTACTTTTACAAAGTTGAACTTGTTAGGGAAACTACAAGGGTAATGCTATGACAAAATCAACCGCTGAACCATCATTCTCCTAAGCCCAATACTAAGGCACTTTATAAGGGCACTCAAGGTCTAAAATCTATTTAAAAACCTCACTGAGAAGGAGCCAAGATAAATATTAACAGAGACCAACAAAAGGCCCTGAAGGGTGAGTGTGTTTTCATGTGTCCTTTATAGGAAATTTCTTTGGTAGGTTTTTGAAGCTTGGGACAGAAAAGGAGTAGAGATATTTCAACATCCAGGACTTCAGCAGTGGCAGTTGTCCCTGTCCATCAGTTTATTCTGGTTTCTCAGTAAGCCCATAGTTGTCTTTTAGAAGGTTTGAATCATTCTAAACCAAAAAGTGCAAGGTACTTTATCACATAGTTTCTTTGGAGAGTAGAAATTGCATTTAAGCATTAGATTCATAAGGTGCGTTGGGGAGAATGAACATCATGAGAAGGGAATTTAGACTCTTACAGTAAGATATGGAGCATACTGTGAATCTTGGACATACCTGTGTTTTCAATGATCTTAATTTCCAGGTGGGATGAAGATTTCCTCAAATAGATTGAATTCTAGAAAAAAATACTAAATGCAGAAGCATGTCTGTAGAAGAAAGTCTAGAAAGAAGAGAGTCTAGAAATCTGATAAAAATTATAGTGAACAAAGAATTATGATGTCAAAATGGATTTCTTTTTAATTTTCTTTTTTGCAAAGACAAATAATTTATCATTTGAATAATGACTTGGCATAAAAATGAATATACATTATTAGTTTTTGCATATAAATTATTACCTATAGCTGTGTTATACTACTGTTTACAGAAGGCATATCTGAAATGTATGTGTAAAAATGTGTAATCCCTCTTGACAAACATGACATTTTAAGCTGCTTTTGGAAAAATGAAGATCCTATATTTTATATGGATATCTTCCTCCCCGACTTGAGATACCATGAGTTCTGAGATAAGTGATTTATATCAATTTGGAGCAGAAATAGCAAGACTAGAACATAAAGTGATTTGAAAAGGAAGATGTTTATGTTTGATATCATAGTAAAGGAGAGCAGAGACAGTCAAAAAAGACACCAAGTGAAATGATTAATTAGATGTGCAAGTAAAAACTGCCTTCATTTAAAGCAGAAAAAGAGATACTATGCTAGCCAAGGCACAACATGAACCAAAATGCTTCCAAGAGGTCATATAAGAATTTTCACTATGGTTATCCCTACATCAAGCTCTGGTCATGGACGCAATTGAAGACTGTGCATGATGACATGCCAAAATGAATGATTAAATGGGGATATTTTACATAGAAACTTAGAAAAGGAACATTGTGAAGAATGTTATGTGCTCTCTTTTAATAATGACAGCTAGACAATGGAGCTGACAGCTAGACATTCCTCAGAAAATGTCAGAGGCTAAAATTTGAGTTTGCATGGGATCAAAGAAATTCAAGTAAAAATATAGTTTTGTGAGATATTCAGTTGAGACGCTACCTGAATTTGGTTTTGTGGAAGAGATTACCACATAGCAGAAGAGGAGGTGATGAAGGACAGAAGACATAGACAACAAAGGATGAGCGAAAAGAGGAGTAACACCAAGGAACGTCAGGAAAAACTGAGAGTAGAAGGGCAGCTAAACGGGAAAGAAGCATGAAATCCAAGAAAGAAGAGGAGCTAGGAAAGAAGAACTGCTGATAGCAGCAATATTGGTGGGTCAGGAAGAGAGAACTATTCATGATTCTTTGGTTTTTAAGAGAGTTTTGGTAGCAAAATTTTGAGAAACTACCAGACTGGGAAGTATCTAGGACTGAAAAAATTCTCAAGACACTGACATTGAGATGAGCTGAAAAGGTAAAAGATGGAGGTTAAAGCTGATGATCTAAGTTGTATGATATGTGATGTTTTTAGGATGCAACAGAGTAATGGAGTACTGCCAAATGATAAAGAAAAGTGGAGCGAGACTCAAGGATTAATGAGAGGAATATGGAACTGTTGAGAAATATTGTACCTGTCTACTGTTTAATGCAAGATATATATCACAAATAAATAATAAAAAATACGCCTTAAAAATTATTATATAATTCTATATAAGTAATTCTGTAAGAGAAAAAGATCATAGTTTTACTACACAGCTGCTTAGCAGTAGCATATAGCTGATTTCCTTTATTTTTTATATTCTCTTTTACTGCTTTCCCCCTCTTCTTAAACCTTTACCACATGTTATACACCTTATTTTCCTAAAAACCTTATTACTGAATCCCAGTGGTTTATGTGTAATGTTAAATGCTGATGCCTTCCTCAACCTAGCATGTAAACATATAGCTAGGCTCTGCTCTCAGCAGGAGCTGCAAACTTGACTTTGGCTCCTTAGCATCTCTGGAAATCAAGTCAGTTTTTCCAGTGGCCAAATGTCGATTTATTTTTCTAACTGTGGACATTCTAGCAGCAATTTTAAGTAGGCTGAAGAATAACTTTCAAAAAACAGTTTTAGAAAACTAAAGCAAAGATTAGATGAAATTTGCATATTTGATTTCAATGTGGCTACCTTCTCCCTATCTAAACTATGAAGATGGGTGTTTGAGAACTTTATATATACTTGGATGGAATTAGTTCATGTGGCCATGAACTTAGCATCTAGATGCATATTTTCTGCCTTTGCACATTTTGGTGTTTAGAAATCTGCTAAGGATCCAAGGATTTCAGGCCAGAGTTGGGTTCAGTGGTTGTGAATGCCTTCTTACAGAAGCAGGGTCAAAGAGGAAAGATTGGTGGCAGAGCTGCTGTTACTCATTCTGCTGCAAATAAAAACACTAGGAAAGACCTGCAGGCTCCCTGAATTTTTAAGGCCGTTTTCTTTAGACAGGCACTGGACACGGCCCAGAAATGATCCAGAGCACCAGGATTCCCTATTCCCAGCAGTACGCTCTTAACACCATGCTCCCTCTTGTTTACTGTTGTTCTGGCCTCATGGCTCCCTTAGTCCTGGATACTCTTGGCCACATTTGAAAGAAACAATTGATGTTTGCTTTCACCATTAAAATATTACCTAGCTTTGCTGTTTCACAGATGTTGTCTATTTGTTACTACACTGAAAACTTTTGAAACAGCCTCATGGGCCTCCCCTCTTCTCTTTTCAAAGTCTAAATTTGGGCTGCTAAATTGACATACTTTATGCAGTGGGATTTGTAGAGGATTAAAAGCCTGAATGCCTTCAACCTATTCCAGGGGAAGAGGAGAGGTTGAGTAGCTTTGGAAACCAGAATTCTCAAAATTCACATTGGAGCTAGATTTAGTTTATGTGCATTTAGATTTAGTTTAGTTTAGCTAGTTTAGTTTATTCAACTTCCTGCTCCTGATCTTGCTTTTTCCTTCTCCTGGTCTAGACAGATATATAGTCCAAATGTGTACAAAGCACAAGTAATTATGCAGTAAATAAAAAGAATTAGGAGCTCCTCTTCCATTCCTCACTGGAAAGCTTTAAAATGAAAACTCAGGTGTTGTTCCCAGGAGTTTCAAACCTGAATGTGTTCAGCTGAATAGGATCCATTTAATTCTGAACTGTTTTACTTATCAGATACAAGGGTCTTCTCGTGGCTTTGTTTATAGCAGGTTTTATTAGCAAATAATTTTCTGTCTCGGTTGTTTACATTCATATGTGGCCTGTTTTGTCAGAAAATAGGCAACCTTTGCCAAATGTATTTCCTGGAATTTCATAATTTCACTCTGATTTTTTTCATCTCATATGTCAAAGTATTTTTTCTTCAATTAAAAAAAAAACCAGAAAGCAAAGAGATGAGCTAAGTTAAAAAGGGCTTGTTAGCATCAACATCTACACATTTTGGGGTTATCATGAAACTGAAACAACATGAGATTAGGTGGAGTTAGTTACATTCTTGACCACTATATTTAGACAAGAGTGAAGGAAGCGCCTCCTCGGCATTGTGTGGACTTCACCTGCAGAATCCATTACCGCAGGAAATAGTTCCAGTCAAATATTATGGCTAAACTTTAAAAAGGATGTGTATAAGTATTGTCTAAAAATAACATCTGTTGTGACAAATTTTAAAAGAAGAGTACTTCAGTAGACTGATCTCATTAAAAAAAAAAAAAAAAAAAAACATTGCAAATAACATTTTGCAGCCCAGGAGGTCTGTGGGTTTGTTTTGCTTGCTGGCTTTTGCAGTGAAGGACTGTCCAGCCTTGGGGAAGTATTCAGAACCACAGGACAGTTGAAGAGGAAAGGCCCCTTGGCAGTTATCCAGTCCAAATCCCTGCTTGTCCAGAGCAGGCTGCCACAGACTGTATACAGCTGGGTCTTGAACATCTCTGAGACTGGAGCCTCTATGACCTCTCTGGACGACCTACGGCAATGCTTGACCACCCTCACAAAAAAAAAAAGGGAGTTTCTTATTTTGAATGGAATTTCCTGTGTTTCTGTTTGCACCCATTGTTTCTTGTCCTGTCAGTGGATACCACAGAGAAAGACCTGGCTCCAATCCTTTAGATGCCCACCAGGTATCCATTCACATTCACAGGGTACTGCTGTGCAGGCCTCCTGCCGCCTGGGTTTGATTTCCTGATCATGGGAATGACAACTCTTGAGCATAAAGGAAGTGATTCTTGAAATTATTAACTGGTTTATAGGATGCTTCTTCTCTTCAGGGTTGAATCCTATGTGATTCTTCTAAGCAGATCCCTAAAAAGGCCAAGATCTGCTCTCCTGGACTCCAGGGTGGTGATCCTGCTTTTATATTTGCAGTTTCCTCTCAGGATGCTGAATTCTGCTATCTCATGGTCATTACAGCCAAGGCTGCCTCAGCCTTGACATTCCCAAAAAGTTCTTTCTTGTTTGTATGAAGCCCAGCAGAACAGCTCTCCTTACCAAGTCCTCAAACACTTGGTTATAATGTTGTCATCAATGCACTCCAGAAACCGCCTGGATTGTTTGTGTCCACTGTGCTGACCTTTCAACAGGTCCCCCCTTGCAGGATCTGTGAGTGTTAGACTGCTTCAATTTGTCTGAAGAAGACCTCATCTACTTCTTTCTTCCTGATCAGGTTGCAGTAGATGCCTACCATGACCTCACTTGTGCACTGGTCCTGACCCAAGAGCTGTCATCTGGCTCATTACCCAGCCCTAGGCAGAGCTCCATGGATTTCTCTGTTCATATAAGCAGCAACTCTGTCTCCCACCCATTCCCATCCATTCCTGAAGTCTCTGTCTGATCCTGGGCAGTGGTCCAGCCACGTAAGCTAACCCCTACTTGTTCCTGATAGCAGCCCTGTGGTTATTGACAAATCTCAAATTCCTCCTATTTGTTCCCTTTTCTGGATGAGTTAATGTATGGGAACTTCAGAGAAGCACCCAAAAGTGTTGATTTTGCAGAAAAAGTGTGAGAGCTTCCCCAGCTCTATGAACAGTTCTTTATTTGTCTGTTGACACTTGGGATGGGCTCCCTTTGCACTGTTTTCTTTTGATTATGAGATGTCTTCTGGCCACATTGGCCGGCACCATTTGCTTGCCAGCCCTGTCCACCATTTCCTCACTTGACTGAGGGCTATCATCTTCATCCCTCTCATTCCTAGCTTAAATGTCTCATCAGTTTGGCCACCTTGTTGGCAAAAATGCTTTGCCTTCACTTGATCAGGTGGATCATGTCATAAAAATGGAATAGTCATTTAAAAAAGGAATCCCTGTTGCCAAAAATAGCTGTGAAATTAGCTACTGTTCCACAGGATCTATTTATTGCTCCTAAATTTTTTCCTCCTCACTGGTAGTATCACGAAGACTTTGTAGGCCACTTCCATGATTCTTGGGTATTTTTAAAAAAATGAAAAACTTTTCCAGGAAAACATACATATCGGCCACGGTTTGAAGGATTCCCACTGGAATATGAGGAGAAAATATCTCAAGTAGTTTGAAATAAACTGTATTGTTACGCATCTCCAGGCCCCAGTACTGGTGGCTCCCAGCAGACAGTGTTGCATCTCAGACTTTGGTTTTGGATCGGGGTTCTGATGTGTGTTAGCAGATTCTGTGTCCCTTCTGTGTATCCCCCGGGTTTCCCCCCCTGCGGTAGCCAATTCCCAGGTTGCCTTATCATGCGGGCCCGGCTCCCATCCCCCCTATGGGTCCTTTCCTGCTGTTACCCCTCCCCCTTGGCTGGGGTCTCTCCGGCCCCAGTGCCAGCCCCTGCCACATGCCCAGTGGCCCCCCCCGGGCCACGTCACACCCCCCGCAGCCGCGGGGCTGCCCTGGACTCCCGGCGCCGCCCCTGCCACCTCTCCATTGGCCCCTGCCTTCCACACCATGCCCCCGCAGCCCTGGGGCTGCCCCAGGCCCCAGTGCTGTTCCCTACTGCATCCCTTTTGGCTTCCCCAGACCATGTGGCATCCCCCGTTCCACACCCGATAAAGGCCCCACGCAGCCGAGGCCATGTGGCCATATTCCCCAATACAGGGATTGGGAGCACACCAATAAAATGCTCTCAGCTCCTGCTGCAGGGAATTTGGTCCTTCCTTCACCCCCTTTATCGAGGTCCTTCACGCGCGGCGGTAGAAGCAGCCGACCCACCTTCCCGGAGCGCGTGGTGCCCAGGAACAGCGGCAGGACTGGAATCGGAGGAGCCGCGGTGCCCTGCCGGGCACGGCGGCTGCTCCGGACCTGGGAGAAACAGCAGAATGCCGCAGACAGGATCCAAGAGGGACAGCACAGACATAAGCTACAGAATCTATAGGAAGAGTGTCTTTGGAATAAATTTCTACAAGCACCATACCTGTGGGCATGTTGGGCCACCAGCTAATTTTCCATGTTGAAATTCTGGAAACATGGAAAGGTAGTAAATGGTTTTATACCATGCCTCTGTGTGGTCCTAGTCTTTTGTCTTCAAGAATCCCAGCTGGAAACAATGACTCTGAGGTTCCTTGAAAAGGGTCAATGGAGGACACAGAGGAAAGGGAAACTTGAAACGAATATATAGCCGAAGACATTATTGCATTCAAAGAGGCTTAATAGTCAGTGTGGATGAAGCCATAGAAAATAATTTCATTGACTTTATGCCTACAGGATAGGCTTTTCAGGGTTTCCTTAGTCTAAATTCACTCAACCCATTTACATTTTTGATAAGAAGCAGAAAGCAGTTATATTTTAAAAACACTTTAACGTGTAGGATTTTTTAGCCTGTCAGAAAGATTTTGCATTTCACATTGTAATCCCTTAACATAAGGGGAGTTTTTATTAAAAATACTTGGTTTGTTTGAACAAAAAGTTGTATAAAAATTTAATATGAAAATGACCTTACAGATCTATATTTACTAGTAAAGATTTTCTGTTGTCTCTAAAGTGTATTTTTTGAAAGTCCCAACTTTCTGTTTCCTACACTGTCCTGTGTGCTCAAAACACAGTCTTTTATTGACTTCTGCTGTCAGGCCTGGTGATAATCTTCAAAATTATGTGCAGAAAATAGAGACTCTTAACTGTTACGAAAGCTTTCACTTTTTGCACTTTTGTATGAAGTCCAGGTGTTATTTATAATGGGGAACTCTTCCAAAGGCAGCTTGGGGAAAGCAATGCATTCCCTGTTAACCCTCAACCTGCTTGCTTGGGACCTTCCTTATTTTCTTCTTTCTTTGGAAATTATTTAAAGCCAGAATAAGGGTAAATTTATAATTAGTAACAATGAACTTGCATTCTCTGAGATCATGAAACCATGGAGAGATTGTTGAACAAGAAACAGAATCCTCATCCTGCAGTAATTGTGTGTGGTTTTGACCACTTCTTCTCAGGCCCTTTTTTTGTTTTTACAAAAACAATGTCCAGCCCCAAATAAGTGCTTGAGTGAGCCAAATGCTTTGTAGACAGTCAAATACCACATAGTAATGAAGTAAAATAATTGGATACAATCATTTTGAAAAAGAGTCTAGGTATCAGATTGATGTAAATCCAAGCTGTGGTAATCCAGTAAAAATTATGTTAACATAAATATAAAATTGCTTTTCGGGCCCATTCCCAGGTCAGAGGAATGCTTAGCCTGCTGATTTAGCCAGCTGTGGAGCAGCCTGGTCAATACTGACATATGGGAATACAGCTGGAGAAAACACCTAGGCTTGACTTTGTATTTTCTGGCACTCTGACGCAAGGCAGAGCCAGAGTTAGTCCAGGACATCAAGAATAGATTTATTCAACAAGAACTAAACACTGGAGTGAATCTCTTTGGATCAATTTAAGTGCTTAGACAGAGATGCTAGACTGTCCTAGAAACTTTGAGAATCTTTCCTGGTCCCTGTCTGCCATCCCAGAAGGTTTTCTGCAGGTCATATGTCTATGGTCTCATGAGGACGTCTCAGATAAGTCTAGCACATCATCAATGGCATTTATTACTTGTGGTAGGGCAACTGAATTCCTCCCTTAATGGCATGGCATCCAACTGAAGCTGCTATCAGACAGAATTCAGGTCCTAAACAGCCTCAGCTCATTTAAAATTATCTATTTTTTCTGACTGTTCTAGAGATTATTCTGTGGTCCTGGTGGCTCATATAATGAAGGAAACATACACTTAAATTATCCTGATGAATTTGGACTAATTTTCACCCCCAAAAATTCTTTTTTATTCTTTTTTTTTTTTAATCTTTAAAGAAAAAAGCTTTCATGTCAATTAATTTTTGACTGCTCCATGAACAACTCAATTTTCAGCCAGATGGTTACATCCTTCTCAATGTGACCATAAATATAGTCAAGAAGGTGAGCTTTTTACATAGTCTTTTCAGAGATGGTCCAAATTTCAAAGCATCCCAGGAGTGTTTTCTGAATGACATCTGACACCTACTATCTTGAGCATGGTTGGCCACAGCTGTGCAGTTTCACCAATTCCTTCTATGTTAATGTTAACAAACTCCAATTCACTCTAGATGCCTTAGCCTTTTCAGCAGTTTTCAGAGCCAATGTTTTGTTTTCTGTCTTCTCTACCACTAAAGGTTCAAGTGATGCATATTACTGACAGGGTAAGAACTGTGTTAGTTCTTTACAAAAACTGCAGGAGGAGTAATCTGAGATGTAAAAAATCAGTACTTAGAAAGACTTTCCTAACTAATATTACAGGTGTTAAATGAAACTATCTGGAGGCTTAGCACAGTGAAGTTAGTGATATTCGAAAGATATTTCTTTTTAGAACAATAATCTTTATCACAGTAATAAATGTAACTAAGCCCTTCCTCAAAGTTCCATTTAATGGCTGGCCTGTGCTACTCCAAGAAGTTGTTTCATCCATTTAATATAACAGTTAGGTTAAAATAGAAATAGAAATAGAAATAGAAATAGAAATAGAAATAGAAATAGAAATAGAAATATATATATATACACATAAATTGAAGTTATATAACACTTAACACTTAAGGGTTTTTTTTTACACTATCATAGCAGCGTTCTGGGAACTTTTGGTCTACCTACCTCACAACAGTGATGGCATTTGTATATTTAGATTTTACATGGCCTCAGGAACACTGTATACTCAATGGTTGGCCACAATAATTGATATAGCCCTGTAGTGGGCTATATTTTGGAACAGCTTTGTAACTTGATATGAATTTTTGACAAAAAATTGGCTTCTGCCTACATTGACCTTCAAGTGGCTTTTTGGCGTGGGTATGAACATTGTTCATTCAGAAGTAGCTCTCTGGCTTTAAAGGGAAGCCTCAGATATTTTTATAATTGTTAAACTTGTATTTTTAAACAGATATTGATATTTTGTCGTACAGATACTCTGCATTGCTGAAAAGCCAGTGTCACTTGTACAGGGTGCTCTCAGCTCTTCCAGCACTTACCCATGGGATTTATAGGCATTGCTGTCTGACATATGAGCTTTTGAGGGGATAAAAATATTGCAAATTGCTCTGTCCTATAATCTTGCTAAGACCTAAACTGAGAGAGTTTATTGACCTTTAAATGTATAACAGATTAAAAAGTCTGGCAGTGGCCATAAAACTGATAAAGTATCATAAAATATCATCTTGTGCCATAAAAATTATGTCAGAGAGCAAATTAAAGCCTATTTAAAGTCATGTACTTAGTCACTGGTAAGAAATTTTCCTGAACCTGTAATTTTTATGTATATGTCTTTTGGTGAACTTGACAGGACAAGGGAATAAATATATCCAAAATTTTGATGGAGAGAGAAACCAATGCAGGTATTCATGCCATGTATTTTCAAGCAGATCTTATATTCTGTCCTGTTTTTAATATTTCCTTGTTTTGTATGTGAACTGTGTGCTTGTACCTGGGTAAGTCAGTCTTATCCAACACTCCTCAGGTGACCACAAATGGAGACTTGCAGTAATAGCATTCATTTAGCCTAAGAAAGGTGCTTCCATATTTCAAACTTCACTGCCAAAAGCACAAGGGCACTTCAAGCCATCTTTTTTTCTTTTTTTTTTGGTCATTCTCTGGCCTTGCTAGTAGATGTACCTCTTTTACCACCTATAAACCTTGTTACTGAGCATGAAGAACCCTTTTGAGAATATTAACTGAATGTTAAAAAACGTCAATTGGTGGAGAAAGATATGCTGGAATTTGCTAAATGTCAGGGATCAGTCCTTGTGAAGTACTGGACTCCCATGAGACTTGAAAATTTTGACTAAAGTCATATATTTAGAGCTCAGCATGTGATAACCGGAGGGATGCAATTTCTGTGGTTTGAAGACAACATTTCCTGACTGCCTTCTGTTTTAACCTGCAGATATCAAGCATTCAAGCTGCAATCTGTGTCTCCCCAGCTTAACAAAATGTATTGTTCTATTTCATCTACAAAACCTCTGCAAGTTCTGTATTTTCATGTACTTTCTTTTTAGCTTAAAAAATGTTTTCCTAGACCACACAGCTACGATGTATACAGAAACAAAACCTTTAAAAATGCAGTAGTGTTCATCAGCCTGAGACAGCGATTCGATAAACACAGTCATTTATCAGTTACATAGTTTTACAGCGATGTTGCAAATGTCACATCTATTTTTTCTGTAAAGCTAATATCAGTAGTGAATGTAGAGACCAACACAGAAGGAAAATCTGTGACTGCAGTGGTTCACAATGCTCTAGGGAAGTAAAAAAATCACAGAGAGAAAAAAGGAGGAAAAATAGAGAAAAGAACAAAATAAGGGTGAGAGGAGAGGGAGAGAGAGGAACTCTCCAGGCAAAGTACTTGTGCTCAAGCACAACCTGTCCCCCATTGTTAGGTGGCAATTGCAACACAAATCATAAACAACTGACACCTAAGTCATACAAAATCTGCCTTTACTCTGTCCAAACATCTCGGTTATATCAGTGGGATATTTACTGTAAGCTTAGGCAGGTCTATAGGTCAGAATTTATATTCCAGCTTATGGAATGCAGTTCTTTCTCTGAGTCATTTTGACATACCCACTGTGGTAAGAAACATGAAAGGCTGTATTTGGATTTGTTAGAAATTTACAGCTTCTCTCTTGGCCAGTCTTCGAGTATTGTGAAAATTTACATCTGCTCCAAATCCAGGCTGTAATGTACTTATGTTAGCTTCAAAAATAGAAGGATAATGAGTGCAAATAGAACATTTGCCACAGCAAGTAGCTTGCATTATGCTTTTTCATGTGTTCAAATTAATTTAAATTTCACATTATCAGAATGAGCAGACAGTGATATACCTGACTGTTGTACCTTTACTGAAAAAATACAAAATCACTGTATAATTATGAGGCACTGGACTAATTATGGGAATGTTTTTAGACTTCCTATTATGTACCATTTTCCTATGGTATATAGCTCTGCAGATACAGGCTGACTACTCTTGATAGAATGATGGAGGCAGCAGAAATTATAATTTCCTAAAAATAAAAGGTAATTAATAGCCAAAGAAAAATTAGGATGTATGCCTGTTATTAGCAACAAGTATGCAAGGCATCAGAATTTACTGAAGAGAAAGACATCCCAAATAGTCTAGATTAAATTTACATGAAGATACCCTCTTCAAAATAAGTGCTAGGCTAAATGTTGCATTTGCCTTGTCTTGTCTTGAAATTTTCTTCTGCAGTTTCTGTCTTCCTCCAACAGCCTGAAATGAATTTTTTTTCAGGAGGAAATAATTACATTTTATTTCTGCATATGCCATTCTGCATTAATACTTTATCAATAAAAATACATATTCTCTCTTTCTCCCTTTCCCCCAGAAATCAGAAAGTAAAACAAGACAAGTTAAGCAAGAAAAAGTGAAGGAAAAGAAACTTTAAGTTTCATACAAAATGGATTTTCCCTTAAAATTTTTCTAAATCTGTCCAAAAAAAAAAAAAGAGGATTTTCCCCTTTCTTCTATTGGCATAGTTTTTAAAGTCAACCAATGCAGGTTATAAATCTATCACAGTAAAAGACTGAATATACAAACGTATTCAGCCTAATGATGCAAAGACAAAACTATCACAATCAACAAATTATAGCATCAAGATGAAGAAGCAATTATTGTGTGCAAGCTGGAATTCTCACTAAACATGAAAAGGTGTACAAATGAAGTATAATAATTGCAGCGTGAGTTGCAGTGATCCCAGATGCTTCAAATGCCTGGGTGCATGGATATCAAAAATAATACTGTATGCTATTATTCCCAATTTCTAAAATTGCTTGGCGGGTAGTTTTTCAGCTTTTTAGGCCTCAGCTGGTGCTCAGTATGATGTAATGGTTCTTCTTTCATGTGAAGATCTCCATGATATTAATATCCCCTTACACAGTTGAGGAAGTGCCATCTTACGCAAGTAAACTTCTAACATTAGAGTTATACCTGGAAAACCAGCATCTTACCAGGTTTTGGAGGTAATAAAATAAAGAAACATTGGTGTGTGACCACATTTTGACTCTGAAATTTCTGTGCCATATTTAATTGCCACAAAGACGATTGACTATGTACAAGATTTTAGCTACTCCCTCCTTTAACAGACCATTTATCTTATTACTAAATTCTTTTTTAGATTTATCACCTAAGCTATTGCAGATCTAGAGATATGTGACACCAGCACTGTACTGATTTTCAGGCTTCTGAGAGGACTCCAGCCATAACTCTCAGGCTTTTGTGCAAAGGTGCATTTATAATTTTGGAAAGTTTTGAAGGCTCAGCCTCTAGGCTTAAAATCCCCTTAAGATCAAAATTCTTCTCCCATATGGAAATAATTTAAGCTTGCCCACCTCCTTCTTTACTGCACTGGCTTAATCCACTCAGCTATAGAAAGCTGCCAAGTCTAGTTATGAATCTTCATCTCTACACGTGCCTCCTGCCAAATATCAGCAGAAGACAAACCACACAGTGGGTCATGAATGTTTGTGAATGTTTGTTAAGAGGTGTCTGAATGCATCAGCTAACATAGGGCATATTCCCTATCATATGCACTTTAAGTCTCAGCATCTTTTACAAAATTAATATTATTTTCATTAGCTGCTGACTTCTCCATTGACACAGCTAGTCACAAGAAAAAGGATTAAATTTTCAAAAGAAAACTTTAAAATTAACTGCCATCCACTTTTTTTCCCTAATTTCTTGCTCTGCCCTAAATTACTAAGCTCCTTCCTGGTTTTGAAATCCTTGAAGGAATGCCCAATTTTATGAAAATAAGGGCAGAAATATATATATATAATATATATATCATCCTTCCTTAAAGGAAAGGATGGCAATCTCAATGGCAGGCAGAGAGTCAGGTAGAAGATAGGAAAATGGATACAGAATTTATCTTGATGAACAAGAGATGCTGGGAAAGAATAACTAAAGATGAAAGGAAAATAAAGCCAAAAATATTTAGTAGCAAAGACTGGAATGATGTCTTGATCCAGTAGCTGTTATTAGGTGGGGTTTTTTTCGGTAGCAGGTTTGATTTTTTTGTTTGTTTGTTTTGTTTTGTTTTGTATTGTTTTGGGGTTTTTTGTTTTTGTTTTTTTTTTTTTGTTTTGTTTTTGTTTTTTGTTGGTTTTTGTTTGTTTGTTTGTTTGTTTTTAATATGAGATTTGATTTTGCATTCAATAGGGATGTAAGTTTACCTCCCATCTCAAATGTGAGAAAAAAAGAATGACTTTCTTCAGAGAATGAAGAGTTTTAAACAGAAGCTGGAGAATTCTGGAGTAGCATATAAAAGGGTGTGTACTAAAGTCTTCTAAGGGAAGACTTTCTATGTACGCATTCTATGAATCACATCAGACTTGTTGACAATGACTGGCTTATTATGTAGCTGCTGAAAGAAATGCAGCTTTGTGCAGAAGACAAAGGAAGACACAGATAGGGAGTGATTTTGGAAAACATGAATGATTTTTCAGACAGCAGGGAGGCTGTATAAAGTAATGAAACTGAATCCATGATAAACTGCTGTAGAAGGGGTTGATACAGAAAAAGGGAACATATAATAAGAGCTAGAATAAGCTCAAGCAGAGAGGAGAAAGACATGGACATGGATATGGACATGGACAAGCACAAAGTGTAAAGATGCTGAGGAGAGGAAACAGGGAAAGAACATAAAAATGTCACTGAAACTGTAAAATGACCAGGACTAGGGGAGGAGGTTCATTGCCAGGAAACAGAAGGAGACCGGTTGGGAAGGAGCTTGGTTTTCACAGTACTGTATTTGAAAGAGAGTTAGGTAGGTCAGAGGATGTAAGCAAAGAAATATGCAAATGTTTGCCTGACTGCAGAAGCACATACAGGACATTTGGGCAAAGGATAAAAGTGCAGAGGAAAAAGGGGAAAATACTAGACACAACATTTTGCAATGCTGAGGAATAAGCAGCTTTTTCACAGTGTTTAGTAGACACAGGTCAAAGCCTAATGGCATGTGTGAAGCCTAGCAAATGGAGATAAATTATCTTGTGCTGGATACCATGCTGCCACAGCTGGATTCTTATTAATATAAGATGTAGGTACATTTTTGGTTTTTGTTACAGATCAGTGATATATGCACAGTGTAGGAGGAAAGGAGAGACAACCTTGTGAGAATGCACACAAATGAGTTAAAAGTAGAATATCTGTATGTTAGGTTATGTTACTGAAGTTTATCATATTGAGCAAAGAAAAACAATGAAGGGGGGTGGAACCCCCATTATCTATTCTATTCAAACAGAGTGCCCTAATCTGACCACTCCCAGGGTCCTTTAAAAAGGATCAGACCATGGTCTTCAGGAGGAAACACATGAAAAACACTGCACAAACTGGCCTGGATTACTGCTCTCAGGGGCACATGGCTTGTTGTGGGCTCAGGGGATAGACAGTTGTGGGACTGGGTAAAACTTTCTATTAGACCTTTTAATGGGATTGTGGGAAGGTCCAAAACTTGCTCACAGATATTTAAGGGAAGGACAAAAGGAAAAGGGAATGATCAGAATGGACTGAGGAAGAACAAGCATCTATCCTATCCTTTTACTTAAATCCTACTTCTAAGTGTATTCCACATGGATGTGCTTTCTTGCCTCAGAAATATTCTGTATATGATGTACAGGCTCTAACAAATGTTAGGTTGCACTGGGTGGTAGATGGGTAGATATAGCTATATAGATATATATTTTATGTGCATGTATATTTAAATATTCACATTTATGTTTACATTTATGTTTATAAATTCTCTTCATCTGGGTTCTGAATGTTCATTTGAAAGCCATTTTGCTTCTTTCAACTTGCAAATGGTGCATTGGTGTCATTCTTGGACACTGTCTAGTTGTAAATAACTTTGTATAGACAAGGAGATGTTAGCAAGGGACTGGTTTGTTTTGCTGGCATGTCTCCAAAGATCAGTGATTTAGAGTCCATGCTAGAAAAGCTGGCCTGAAGAGAAGCTGATGGGATACAATAGAGTTCTGAACTTCTATTCATTTTTATGAAATGATGTTTTCAACATCTGGAACGATTCTAAACTCTCAGTCACATTATAATGCTCAAAGCATTTAAACATCATAAAATTGCCCCTTAACACTTTGATTAATTGCTGCTTGTCTTGAATCTGCTTGCACCAGAGTAAGTATAACTGGATTTAAGTGTTGAGAAAGCCACTGGTTTGGTTTGATAGTTGTGTTTCTTTAGCTGTGTTTCCCCATGGAGTAACTATACTTAAAGGGACTGTTAAATGTCAATTTGTGTGGTATTGGAGAACAACACTTGAAATATTTTTTTATATGTCAGGGATTGGAATGGATTAATACTTGTTTTAGTTTCAAGGATGTGTCAGAATAAGGTAATATTACACCCTGCTTTTTTAGTAAAGTGACTGAACTAAATCCTGTCAAATTTAACAGGGTTCCTTGGAAGACTGTGCAGAATGTGCTTGAATTGAATAACAATGAATTCAGTCTTGCTGCTTGACCAACAAGCCCAATGTATCCTATAACCCTCACTGCAGCACGTCACAAGCATCCGTAGTGATGAAGTTCCTTATGTACAAACCCTGCCTTACTCAAATATATTCTGATATTGCATATAATTTTAGGTAAGGTTTTCTGTTACCCCTTCTAATCTTTGTAGGAAACAGTGATAATAAAAGCTATAACTAAGGTAGGTTGGTATATTCTGAGTGCCTCAAATTAGTTGATTATAATGGCACCCTAATTATGGAAGCTGAAATTTTCCATATTTGCTTTTCATTTCAGGCTAGATTTCTTTGGAAACCTAGAAAATACATTTTTGCCAGTTCTGTGAAGATGAATAAGGGAGCACAGCAGAGTCTTTTAATACCATTTAAAATAGTTTCCAACTTTTTCTAGAAGGGGCTTATCCTGTTGGATTCTGCAGAAAGTGAAGTTTGGACAATTCAGCTCAGGAGTCACTCTCTCTTTGGTTTTTAATAAATCTGCGTACATCAAAGGGTTCGTAACTGAGGGAAATCTTAGAACATTTAATTAAGGACATCAGGAAGTATGAGTCAGATATTTGCTAAAGGATATAATTAAGCAAATTCCAAAAAGCTGCCTGGAAGACTCAGAAACAGGAAGAGCCAAGTTCTTTGTCAGCATGGACAGACAGTTCATGTTTTCAATGGTAGAAAATAATAACTTTGCTTCAAGAATAGTTACTTTGCTATGAAACTTAAATTATGAATGTTCAAGCTGTCTTTTATATGTATTTATATGAAAAGTGACCATGTCAGGAAAAATTCTCAGATATTACAGTAATCTTTGTTGAGATCAGTCCATAGAAAAAAACAAATATTGGAATCTTAAAAAAGTTATGAGATCTTCCAGCCTGGGAAATAACATTTATATAGAAACTCCTTCAGAAAAGTATAGTAAATATACTATTTTAAAAGTATTGAACATGTTATTACAACTCTACAGTCTAAACAAATAATTATTATATGAGTAAAACATATGCAGATATCTTCAAAATACTTCACACAATTCCTTGTTTTCATACTTCAACCAAGGAAGATTTATAGAATATTGCATCTTAAATCCCTTAACCTGAAGGAGAAGGACCATATTCTTATGATGTATTCATCAGTGTATATATTTACGGTGGAATCTATACAAAATCTGTATTTGCTATAAGTAAAAGCTGGTGGTGAGAAGACTTGTGAAGTATTTGATGATCTTCATCTCCTGTGTAACTATAGCATAAGTGCTCTCATGGCCCACAAAGCAGGTAGATGATATCACCCAGCATCCACATAATCCATACATAATCCACACAGCAGCAGAGCAAAAGGAACCTCTCATTTAGAGGAGAGATACCTTTGGTGGAGCTGCATAGGAAATGCAGCTGATTCCTTGCTAAGGCTAAGTTCAGTTTTCAAGTTGATGTGGAAATTGCAGCAATATTGTTTGGAGAATGTAGGTTTATATCCTGAAAAATGGCTAAAAATTTATTTTCTTATTTAGGTACTTTTCCTCAATTTCATGTTCCGTTTATTCCTGAAATGCTAGTAACCAGTAAAATTCAAGTACACACATAATTTTTTGTGTCAGGGTCTGAAGCATCTTACAATTATCCTGTCAGAATACCAATTAGCTTGCTGATCCAGCTCATGATGCAGCCACTGAAAAGCAGAATCAGAGCAAGAAATGTAGCAGGAATGAGACCACCCCTTTTGGGCAAAAGCTGCTTCTTGCGTCAGTGTAGAGTGATCACAGACCTATAACCAGAGTGAGCCAAGGATTTTATTTCACCCACCCAGTCTGTCAATGGCAGAATGACAGATTAATGCAGACAGTTGCAATAACTTCTGTGCAACACTGCATGAGCTCCTGGCAGTATTTAGTGTTGCTCTAAAAGATTCCTCTTTTGCAGGTAGTAACATTTAAATTCTACTCTAGTTTTCACAGTGATAAACAAAAGGTTGAGAGGGCAACCCACACGCATTTTAAATCTGGAGGAACACACAGGTTAGTTTAAAGCTAAGCTCATGATATTGATTTTTAAGACCACCTGGTAATGGCTAAATGCTTGAAAAAAGGCATTATTGTTAAGAACAGGGGAGCCTTGGAGTCATTGAGAACACAGCAGGAAGAAAATTGTTTTTTTGCAAGGCTGAACAGGGCCTTATTTGATCTGCAGGACTGCTGGTACTCCTCTTGATGTATAAGAAGGAATGAACTCAGATGTGAGTGTCAGGGTCCAGTCTATGATGACAAAGGTGATAATTAGAAAAACAAAACCACATTTTTGTTTGTCTAGAAAGTACATTTGCTTCTTGAGAGACAGTAAATATGGGGCACTTGTGGTGACATTTATTGTCAGAGCTTGTAAGACCTTGCAGACTGGCATCTCTGGATGTTTGGAATTGACACAGTAACTTTGGAACTCCACATTTAGCCACTTCTGTGGAATGTCCTTGTGTCAATGAGCAGAAACCTAAGGGTTTGGGTAGAATTCAGAATGTTAAAGAATGAAAAGGGAGACATGCAGAGTCCCTGGCATTTGGTTAGTTGACAAAGCAGCTCTTTAATTGTCTATAGACGAAAGTCCTAGTCTCAGAAAGTCTCAGAAGACTACTATCACATTCCAACAAAACAATGTCCCTTGTTTTAGCTGTTCATTGTGGCTTTTCAAATATATAGTTGAAGAGAAAGAAAAGTCAAAGAAAATACAATTATGAATGGTAGATGGAGTGGGGATCTCTCAGAGAGCTCAGAAGAAGGGATATGGGGGAGCTCTAAATAGGGCATAGGCCCTGGAAGAGGGTGCTAAGAGGCAAGAGCAAGTGGGAGGGTTTGGGATTGGATCTGGAGAGAACAGGGACCTGGGATGAGAGGGGAGAGTGAGCACTGGGTGAAAGCAGGGCTGGGGAATTAAACACTGTCGTCTGGGCATGGGTGTAGCTGCAGATCACAAAAGGGAAACAAGTTTTGGCCTGGCAGAAAGAACATACACAGAGATCACAGTATCACAGAATGGGTAAGGTTTGGAGGCACCGCAGTGGCTCCAAACTCCCTGCTCAAGCAAGATCATTCTAGAGCACATTCCACAGAATCATAAACTTGTTAACCTTGTGCCACAGCATAAGATCAGATATGTTGCGGTAATGAGTGGCGCAGGGACCCCAGGCAGGTACAAAGGAGTGCTCCTTATTGCCAAAAACCCAGCCTTTTAAAGCAGTTAGCATGTTACCAGTTTACAGTTCACAGCTTTAAGGCACAACAAGCCCAAGTCAACCAACCACCATACACCATGATGTGGACATGCTGTGGACATGTGGCAGTCACGCAGCACGTCTCACATCTCTCATGTTCTCATCTCTGATGTTTCTCTGCCCTTATTCCAGCTGAGTCGCTCTCCCATATTTCCCTTCTACTTAGCCTAAGTAACAGGCTGGAGCCATGTTACAAGGCCTTGCCTTTATAAAGCCTTACCTATTGGTAACACAGAGGCACCAAGTAATGGAAAAAATGCCTAAAACAAAAATGCGTACTGGTAAAAAAATCTTGAGGGAATAAATAAAGTGGACATACACAAATAATGGCATTGGATGGTAGAAACAGCACTTCCACAGCAGGAGCTTCATCATACAAGAGAAAAATGTATGTATTTCTCCATATTTCATACTATACTATTATTTGGCTGTTAAAGGTCTGATCTGAAAGCCATTTGGCATTTGACTGGTATAGGTGCACACTGGATAAAGGCTTTAAAGATTAAGAAATTTGGTCTAGTTCGTTCTTCATTGTTTATAGCAAAAAAGGTAAGAAAAAAATATACATTCGTTTTCAACATTAGAATTACCTCTACTTCAGCGCATAACTCACTGCTTGACTTTATTGCATTTCTGTTCTGGAAAACTTATTAGTACCAGAGAGCTAAAGCACAGAGAAAAAAAGAACCACAAGAAAACATCCAGAATATATAAATACCACTTCCCATAATATAGGACTAAGCAATTTCCTTTAAAGATCCCAGCTTCTCAAACGTTGATATGAATTACATCCTATTGCATTAGGAACTAAAAGCGGCAACTGGCACATTCTATCCTTGGCTTCCACATTCATTCAGATGTAAATCTGAGTTAAAGTGATAGCAGCAGAATTTTCCATGCAAGTAATTCAGGCAGAAGCCCTCACAATTTCTCACTCAATCTGGCTGGATGTGATCCCATGCAGTTCACACTGTGGACAAATAGTCACTCAAGGCCTGCACCAGGGGTCCTAGTACCTCCAGACAGTATTGGAATTAGATTAGAAATTCTGGATTTTATTTAAAACAAGGAATAAACTTCAAGTGATCATGTTTTGAAAGATAAGTTTGAAAGTTTGAGTACCTAGCCTAGATTCACTCATCACCTAATTGCAGACAACATTGTTCCTTCATAGTAGAGGAATGCTAACTTAAAGATCCACACTGCAGGGCAGAAGGGAAAACTTTTTATTAAGTCAGAAGGCTCTGCAAATTCTGGTCCCCTGTAAAGGTGTTTTACATAAGTAAATTATCAAGCCCAGCTCCAGGGACCCTCCTGGTCTCCCCCATAGGAACAGAAAGTTAATGGCAACATACTTTCTGGTTATATGATGGTGGTGCTGTCTCTTGGGGCATAAGGAATCTCAGAGATGTAAGGCTGGATAACAGGTAGGAGTCAGTGGGGTAGGATTAATCTCCTAAATTTGTCTTCCAAGAAGAAACCACAGTCTGATGATACTTTCATAGAAAATGTTGACAAGAACTCTGATAACTTAATAGCCTAAGAAGGACTGCATGGGCATCAAGCTAAGAAGAGAAGGCTCAGATCGTTTGTTCTAACTCTCTGGAACAAATGAGAAGCTCTGACCTCGGCAAAGCCCGATGTCATGCATGGAGTCCCTAAGGTCTTGGCTATGTCACATTACAGTTCTTTTGAAGAAAGCATACATTATTTTAAGGTAAAGGTATAGATGAGATGCTGACAGATCTCATTCATCTGGAATGAAAGGGCATGTAGCTTGTGAGATGTTCAGCCTCTGAGAGAGGTGCTTCAGTCCAGTCTTCAGGAGTCTTCTGTGTCTGGACTAGACAGGTTCTGGTCTTTTACCCTTCTACAAGGAGCAAAAATGTCAACCACAATAATATTGAGTATTTTTCCAACAAAAGCTCTGTGGGCTAGAATTTGAAAATTCCTTCTTTCTATAACATAACATAATTTAAAAACATTGAAATGTTTGCAGAAACACAACTAAAGATAATTTAAGTCGTCCCAATAACATTCTTTGATTTGTTTCTTGTCATAATCAAAATAGGAAAGGAAAGCATCCCTGATAGAAGTATATTTGGCCTTGTTTAAGTAAATGCTCCTCAACAAAAAAAGTTTATCTTTCTTTATCTGGAAGTTCATTATAATAGTCATTCACATAAAAGTAGTGAACATCCAGTGGGCATGCCATGCTGCAAAGAGACAGAAGGCATTTATAGTAAGTGAATCCCAAATAACTAGTGTAAGTTTTTTTCCTATGAAATGTACATAGGAAAAAATATAGCCTGAGATATATTGCAGACAACAAGAGGGCCAGGACATTAACAGACTGCTGTTCCCTCAGGGGTTTTCTACAGATGTTTCCTATTTCTGGAGTTGAAATGTATGCTATATGAAAAGGAAAATTTCTTTTAAAATTTTTCTATTATGCTGTTTGAATTTTGATTCTTCTTACATCTGTAGTCATTAAGGGATAGGCAATTAGTTTGCTATTTTTACCACTACCTCATTTTGCAAAAGTTCTGCCTCTTAAAGCTCCACTTACACTTTAGAGAAATATAATTTTGTTCCTGGGCCCCAGAACACCCTCAGAAAATGTAAAGATAATGACAGCTGGAGCAAGAATTAAAGAGATAAGCAAAAGATACCAATAATTGAATGTACAGAACCCTAATATTTCCAAATAAGCTGATATATGCCTCAACATCGGGCACTGCAGAGAAAACAAAATATCTGTTTGGAACACCTCTATATTATATCCCAGGACAGCTTTTATTATCAGAATTTTTTAAATGATACAAAGTTCAATATTTCTAAAGGTTTTTTAACATTTACTCTTAAGTTAATAGGAATCAAGTAAAGGCCTTGGGAAGGAACTACCTATAACAAAAATGAAAGAAAAATCTAATGTTCTTTGAGGTCAGTTGTTTTTTTTTTTTTTTTTTTTTTTTTTTTTTTGTTTTTTTGTTTTTTTTTTTTTTTAGTTTTTTACAAATGGTACATTATAAAGAATTCTTGCTGGACAAAAAGCTGTTCTGAATTTCTGGCAAAGCTCAAGCCCCATTTACTGCTGTGAAGTCAATCTTTCCTATGGAGCACATGGTTTTCCAGATTAGTACTGCACAGTTACTAGCCCTTGAAGTCAGACTTGGGCATGCTAACACTATTATTCATCCCATGTGGTGCTGATATGAAAAGAAATAAAGGTGAAATGTTTACGAGGGTGAATTTTTAAATTGGCCAGTAAATGAATTTAGCACACAAAAGTTGATAACATTTACTGGACCACAGAAAGGCAAAATAAAGCTATGAAGCATTAATAGACCATCCTTAAAACTTTCTAGTTCTCTTAAGGGCTGAAAAAAGAAACATCATTAAAAGACCAGTGAAATGTGAGCAGTATGGTAGACTCATAAGAGAAAACATTGATGTTGCCATACCTCTACATATTCACATTCTCACAGGAAAACATTTCAGTGAAAGAGTAATTTACCAACTTGGATTCTTGTACTTTTTTGTTCAAAACTCACCCAAACCCCTTGAAAATGCATGAATATTTCTTTTTAACTGATGGTCATTTTACATGGTATTTCAGAAGAGACTGCTTATGACATTATCTAGTAATGTTCTTGTTAGGATCCCACAAGGGAACAAGTTCCTTTTTAAGGTCCGTAAACTACTAGGTCAAATTTTCCCTCTGGCATTTGTTGGGACCCTGATTTAAAGCCTCTGAACTTGATGCAAAACCTCCTTTTGACTTCATAAGCTTTGGATCAAGTTCACTGAGTCAAGCATATTCTTGCTAATCTGGAAGAATCATCTCCTCTTTAAACAAGCTCCCTTTTCAGGAAATATCACTTACTTTCAGTGAATGTTAGGAGGTAAGTACAGTTGATATGTGATTAATTAGCACCATGTGCCAAGGCTGAGATTTCTCTATCAAAATATGTATGTCTGTCTATCCTGCAGGGAGTATGGGGCAACTAGGAGGCATCAGACCTTGTGTTCACGTATTGAAAGAGAGCCACATATGTCTTATATGCCAAGAGTCAGGTGTGAAGCCTGTCATGAAGTTTGCCTGTGGAAGAAATAACTTTTCTGCTATTTTGACGAGAAGTTAAATATGCTCATTGATGCATTGAAAAAAAGAGAGGCAGAAAAATATCACTAAGCTACCTCCAAACTGCAAGCAGAACAGATGATCCAATTCCAACAGTATTGTATTTACTGCTCAGTGCTACTCCTGAAAGACTTGCTATTCTGGTTTATTTTCTTGATGCATAAGAAGCAAATTTTGGTCAAATCCTTCTAAAGCTAAGTACAGTCAAAATTTCATTTTAGATGGCAGGTTTGTCGAAAATAGAATTTTTTCTCTGAAGTCCTTGTTTCAATTTGATATTTAGACAGTGGTGCAAAGTTCTAGAAATTCTTTTCTGGAATAAAGATATTTTTTTTAATGTCCTATTTTTAAAACTGATGAAATTAACTTTTTAATGTAATTCCAAGATGCAGTCATCTAAGAAATTAATGCTCTGATGATGTGGTAAATCTGAGCTGTATCAGATGTATTTGATTTACTTGAGCTGAGACAATAAAGAGTTTTAAACTAAATCAATATAGGTAATTTTATTTAGATAGGGATGATTCTTCACAAAGCAGAGTCTCTTTAGCATTGAAAAGCATGAGTTATTGTTTGCAAGACAGTAATTTTTATATACTTTTTTTTTGTTCCAAGTTCTAAACCAACAGCCTCCCTGCCTCTCTTTTCTGCCAGCTTAATACTGTTTACCTGCAGGTGAGTTCAAGCATTTAAAGAGAAGATTGTTAGAAAAACGCATTGCTTTTCACCATTTCAGTGGAGAAGATGGGTGTTCTATCATCTTTCAACACAAACAGTTATGACTTGACTGAGCAGTGTGCTATAAAGAATAAAAAGAAGGTCTGAGGGAAGACAGAAATATGCTGTTAAGTTATTGTAAAAAAAAAAGAAACAAAAAAAAAACAACAAATACCATGGCAGATGTGGCAATATGTTTTGGCCTGTTTCACTTCTTTGAGGTTGTTCTTATAACTTGACAGTGAGGAACTCTCCAGAGCTGCTCACATGCTGTGAGAAGGATGGGAAGACAAAGAAACAGAGAAGCAAGCTGTGGGAGTGCAGCTTTATTTTTGAGTACATGAAGAAGCAGTATTTCTGAATATCAGCACTTACACATCAGGGTTGAAGTTCCACAGAGTATAAATGAGGAAATTTTGGACATATTGTAATTTCTCCATATTGTCATGTGTTCTCCTCAGGGCAAGAATGTTTTCACTGTTATATTTTGAAAGCCAAACAGATTTTCTGCAAAATAACAGTTTATAGACTTTTATATTTTAATTGAGATAAAGCCAAAACCAAAACCTATGTCATGTCCTTTTGTCTTCAGAAATACAATTTTGGGGGACTGGTATAATCCTGAATTCCCACATAAACTCCAAAGTCAGCATCAGATTAAGAGATTTCGTCTCCAGTATTCCTACAGATTGGTGGGCTGGTTCTTGCAAAAGAACAGAAAACAAAAAAAACCAAAGCAAAACAAAACAAAACAAAACAAAACCAACAAAACAAAAAGAAAAAAGAGGTACAGGACAAGTACACAAAGCTGCTGACTGTGCTGAGATGCTGCCCTCCTTTAAATATGGCTTTGAGTTGTGAAAGGCCTGGGCATCCACTCTGATGTCAGGACCAGATATATTGTTCTTCTAGGTGCGTTCAGTCAGCTTTGAAGCTAATTCCTAGCTTTTGTGATATCTTGCATCATATACTCCATAATATATTCCAATTCTAATTTGACAACCAGCTAAGCACAGACAAGCACAGACAAGAAAAATTTACTTTTGTGCCTATAAGAACATGATCAAGATCATAGCCATAATGAAGACCTCAGAGGTCATCTCCCTGTATGAAGACATCTGATTTCATATTATTTTTTAACATTAAACCTAAAATGCCATTTGTTCAGCAAAACTTACATGCTAAGCAGAAATACATATGTTTTCCCTAGTGTGCTTAACTCAGCTGGTTCAGCGAGGAGATTCCTAGACTGTTCTGAAATTCTTGGATGTACTGCAGATCACTAAGATGCATGCTGAAAAGTTTATTGGTATTAAAATGCATTCTCAATGGATTTTTTTATGAGAGAAAAAGATTTCTGGAAAGAATGGGGAGAGAGAAAATGTCAAACAATAACTTAGAAAAAGTTACGGTTTGATATCAAGTGCAGATTAAAGATCCCACCTTACTGTTTCACAGTGTGACCAGATTTCTTTTCTTTTGTAATTAGAGACACTGTTAAAAATTAGTAAGTAAATAGAATGCATAGAAACAACCTCATTACATCTTTTTGTCACAGAGGAGGGAATTGGGGCCTATGATAATTATTCCTTGTCCAATCCAAGTAACAGAAGAAACACTTCAAATATTAAATATTTTGAAGTTTGGCACTTTTTTGTACGCAGATAATTTTAATTGGGCAATAAACTGTATAACAAAAATGTTGACAACATCAAAGTTTTTGTGATTTAAACCTCTGAAGTTTAAAAATTAAGTGTGAAATTCCTTGAAGATGCTTTAACTTGCATAGCTCGATAGGAGAACAATGTGCAAAAGGGAGTCAAGAAAAAAGATGCCTATTTCCATGTGAAATTAATGGGGAACAGCAGGCTACTCATTAACTGCTTATCTCATGATGACATAGTGACTACTCCATGCTTCAGCACAGGAATTGGCTAACAGATAAGTTGCTCTCTACTGAGCAGCTCCTTAGGAGATGCACAGGTGTACTTGTATTGCACACCAAAGGCTCTGGAATCACCCCTAAAAATGCCTAAGGAAGACAGATCATTCAAATGCTACACAGACAGGGGGTTGAAAGACATATAACAATTATCAGCCAGAGAAAATGGCCCAGATCATAACTTCTGAATAGAAAATACCAGAAGCAGAGACAGATTCATGCTGAGAAAGGTGTGTTGGTCTATTGTAACACAAAGCCAGACCAAGATACGTCATAAACGATAGCTGTGATTCTTCTCAGCCTCACCAGTCAAAAACTTGGATTTACAAGTGGAAAAATATAATTTTATGGGAAAAGAATCTCCTGTTCTTGGATTATATGACATTATAGCTTATTTATGCTTAGCTTTCCTGATATATATCTCTCCTGGACAAATTCCAGAAGTTCAGAGAAGCCTCAGCCTGTGAAACAGCATTAGGTTGGTGGAAGAAAAATAAGGAAAGAAAGGTCTGGAGCATTTGTTTTTACATCTCTGAAAGAAGCTGTCTTATGTCTGATCAGTGATGAGAGTTGTAGTAAGTTATGACCAGTAACTAGCAACAGATTTGCTCTTGTCTCTTAGAGGTGCCAATTACTGCAGACCCTTTGCAACACAGCTGGTGCTGATAATACATGCAGCTATGTCATATAGATAAAATAGTCCAGGAACTGCATTTTAGTCCTTCTGAGAGCAGGAAGGTTTGTCCCTCAGCTTTGTCCATACGCGTGCAAATTGCATCCATAAACATGCATCTGCATATTTGACGCTCTGCAGAAGAACAAAGGATGGAGCTTCCCACTCTGCTTAGTTGCTAAAATCACCATCAAAAATTGTATGGGAGACACAAGCTTGTTGAACTTGGGTCTTGGCAAACAATGCAGTTCTTTGGTTCATTTTTAACTGGATAACTGATGCAGAACATCTCCTATTATAAATTCAGTCAAGTTTCATACTACAAAACAGAAACAGTTTTTCAGGATGGATGGGTCATTTCTTACAGACAATGAGTACACTGAGAGCAAATTAAGCATATCTAATTGGAGAAGCAAATCTCTCACAGTTTCAGAAGACTTTGGTCTCACTAAATAAGCAGCCTTCTCCATGCCAGAACTAGCAGTATCACAACGAAAGGCTTCTTATGCTTTGTACAAGCCAAATGCCATCAGTCCCAATATAATCACTACACCTGCTTTTATCTAGAATAGATGAATAAAAATCTTTTATATGAAAACCTTTTCCAGTGCTTGTAGCTGTGGTTGGTGGTTATACACTAATTAGTCCTTTAGTAAACAGTCTTTTGTAGCTATGCAATTCTTTTAGATGCACAGCATAATTTGTCTTTTAGAGTATGGGCAGCAGCAGTGACATGATCCACTGGAGAGCCAATAATTATTGGCTAAACACAAGGACTGGCAAAGAATCACAAGGTGGTAATGAGACAATGCTTGTACATGCCTAATGCTACCATACAGCTTAATGACCTAAAAGAACCACATTCATCAGAATTCCAGTTCCATTACTTTTAAGAAAAACTTTTGCAATCCTCTTCACACATTGCTGTGTAAAGAGGATTCACCCTAATACCAGCTCCACATAAAAGGGCTTTTAGGCTTTAATTTGTCATTAAAGCAGATCAATTTCCATACCTCACTAAGCAGATATTAAAAAAATTATGTTTTTAAACTCAGATTCACTCAGCTATTCAATGACACTCCATTCTTGCATAATTTTGACACAGATCTTTACTACAATAGTTTTGCTTTTTTTTTGCTAGAAAAGAGCTGTAGAAAAAAAAAAGACAAAAAACTAGTGATCAAATTCAAACTGAAGAGCCAAGGGCAGGAGACGTAATAATTCAAATTCTCAAAACCATCTTAATCCAGTTCTACTCTGGTACCCTGCTAAGAAAGAACCATGTCCTTCAGTGTGACTGAAGATAGGTGTGGCAGAGAAAGTCTGGCTTCTCATCGGTTCTCATCCAATATTTTTAAGAAAGTACATCAGCAAATGTCTTGAAAACATAAAAACCATGCCTTGCTTGTTTGTTACATGCAATTTTTCTTCAATGAGGAAAGGGATTTGTGACATAAGTGTTCCATGATCGTGGAATTAAATCTTTCATTGTAAAATGAAGATGATTTAAGATTGCATGGGTAACCCACAAACTGGCTTTTTCTAACTTGATGTTTTTCCCAGTATTGTACAAAAGATGCCTAATAATTAAAACAATAATATAAAACAAGAAATTGCCCCTAACCCCAAATCCAAAAAAGTCCCCAGCCCCAAGGCAGTACAGTTGCAGTGGGTCACATTGTAAAGTAAAACTTTGCCTAGAGCTAGCTTAAGACACTTACTGTCTTTTCTCAGAGGTAATTCTTGGCAAACGTTGGCTATACAAAGCACATATTGTAAACATAACTTGTAGACTGCATTTAAGCACAGATATGAGAATTTTTCTATGTCCCCTTCCTTTTTCAGCACTTGAGGCATAAAAGCAGATGTCAGGAGCTCCATGCAGTTAGTTTGCCTTTTTTGATGCCCTAAGTTACCTTGCATGGCCTTCAGAGGTTAGCCCGGAATGGCACAGGTCTCCCATGCATCCTGGTTCTCTGTCACCCCACTCTAGATGTCATGGGTAACCTATGGCACCAGACATATCTGTTGGCAGAACTTTGTCACGCTCTATGGGTCTGGATATACACAGTAACTTGTTTTCATTTCAATGAAATATTCACTGAAGTTTCCATGGAAAATAATTTTTATTCCATTTGTGACTTCCTGTATATTTTTATAGCATGGCAAAAGTCACAAAGCAGTGAGAAAGAATGTTCAGTGGTGAAGGCATTGGTGTTTGACCTGAGAGAGGCATCCAAAGCATGTATCTTCTATTAATTGTCTATGTGACAAAGTCCAAACTTCTTTTCAACTGTGAGCTTCATTTCCTCTTTCATTTAATGAGAATGATAAACAGCTTCTTTCAGAAATGCTTTGAACGTAAGCCATTAAAGCATATAAAATAAAACCCTTATAGAAAGTAGTCCATATATAGTAAAATGTGAAAATATAGCAAATCAAGAAGTTGTCACATTTTTTTCTTTACAAGCACTGACAGTTTTTACTCCAGGTAGCTGCAGTAGGTGGAGGACAAAGGGGTCCCAGCATGCTAACTGAGGGTTTTCCTTCTTTTTGAAAGAAATGCAAGGGATGGAAATGGGTTGAGCAGAAATTGTTTGCCAGAAGCCTGCAGTAAATGAAGCGCTGGGTACAGGCAGCTGTAAAGATTTTTTTCTGTTCTATAAAACAGTGAGTTTGAGCTTTAGGCTGCCATTCTGATTGTCCATATGAGGGTGAGCTGAGCCAACAGCTTCTTGTTTTAAAATATTTTTCCATAACTAATGAAAATCTGCATAGTTTTTCTAGAATTGCTGCTGCAGACTGATATTAGTGGTATTGCTTTGAAGTTGGAAAACATGGAAAACTTCTGTCAGAGCCAGCTTGACAATGTGTTTGTGCTTTTTGCACTGCTGTTCTGCTTAAGATGTTACTCTTTGGACTGGCCACAATTGGCAGTGCTGCTGAAGTTGCAGAGTCAGGTCGCCACAGAGAATCACCTGTAAAGCAGAGTGAATTATGTCTTTCAATGATCACTCCTACTTGAAGTAATTTTGTTTGGGAAATAGTGTAATCTACTTATCTGTAGCATGGAGGCCTCTATGTTGCTCTGAAATCTTCCACGAAGATGTATTCAGAAAGTGAGGTTTAGGACCATCTCTGATTGATTTGAGCAACAGAGATCAGTAATAGGCAATAATGATTTGTTTCCTTCCTCCTTGTCCAAGAGAAGCTGATTTTCATGATAATTTTTCCAGAAATTGGTGATGTCTAGTATAGTAGGGAGACTATAGATACTAGACTGCAGAAGAGATGCCAAAGAGCAGAGAATGTAGAATTTGTGTGTGATTACAATTCTGCATACCTCTCAGTACTAGGCAGGAGTTTTTTAGTCTACAAGGATGGTGAATTAAACCAGACCTGCAATTTCATGAGGCCAGATCAATTGACTCAGCATCTTATACTTCCCAATCCCTTCTGCTTCTTTTCTTGTTGCCTGCTTTGGGCTCTCTGTGCCTATTATGCATCAGCTGCACCACTGACAGTCCACCAAAGAGCCTATGATGAAAGCCTTGGAGGAGATACATATTCCATACATTCTAAGTATTCTTTCCTGTAAATGGGAGTTGCCTCCTGTCACAACACTGAGCCCACAGGCTCTGGTAAATGGGAATCACTTCTGTATTGCAATTTAACTCTATGTTGCAACTGCTATATTGTGTTTGTATTGTGATTTCAGTACATTTTGGTATCACTGTGCTGAATCAAAATCCCATGTAATGTCAAGCACATGCAAATATATAAATTTGTATTAAAATTTAAACTCTCTTCATGTGGAATATGTAACAGAGCTTAGTCAGAGTGTACTGAACTCTGATGTACACACATGACATCCCACCACAAGCAGATTTAGTTCACTAACATTGCAAAAAAGATCCCAAACCAACAAAACTTTTATAAAAAGATCTGAATGGTTTTCTGTCAACTTGGTGATGTTGAGTTTTCTTGGAATTCTATGACAGTCATGAGACAATGGACAAGATGGGAGAAGGACAAAGGCAAAAAGATGGAAGACTAAGTGGGAAGAGAATAAGACAAGTCCCTGTGGTTTTAGTGATCAATTAAAACTGATTTAGTTGCTAGTGAAATCATAGCCTAAAGTTTTGGGTTTTTTCTAAGACTATGCACCCAGGTGTTTACTGTTGATATGTGGTAACTTCTGATAACTGGACCCCTAAATCTTGAGTCCTGAAATGAGATCTGCAACAAGTAAATAAAAGGAAAATATGTCAGAAAGTATTGCACAAGATTTTGCAGGCCACCTCCAGTCCTTTCACAGCTGAACCTCGTGAAAATAGAACATTCGTGGGGGCAGTTACAGTCATGTCTGCTCCTTAATGAGCAGATGATGTTTTCCCCAAAAGTTAAAATATGGACATCTTAAGTACAACCATGCGAGAAATCACAGTGATGCTCCCAGCTCTCTTCTGAGACTGGTCATTCTGGCAGAGTTGGGCCCCTAGGCTCTCATTTGTAAGTGCAGAATCAATAATTCTATTGTTCATGATCAAGTCCAGACAAGGTTTAAAGAATGAGAAATAAAATAAATTGATGAAGGGACCACTCTAGCAGTTTTTACATTCAAATGTGTTCACTAATAATCAGCCAACATCTTGATCATGTTTTTATTTATAACATTTCCTGCTCAACACAGGTCTGGCTCTGGTCTGCATTACAGAACAATCCTGGCAGTCTTTGTTGCAAAGGCACAGTTCTTAATTGCACTGAAGGCTATGGACCCACTGAAAAAAAAAATGCAAGCACATATTAGCTACTGGACAAGTATTGTTGCGCTTAACACATGTAAGATTGCTTCTTAAATATCTTAACAGAAGAGCAGATGTGAGGCATACTCTTTCTAGATCTGTGCTGCTGAATTCAGAAGGCTTT